>NC_060069.1:46067124-48567124 GCF_922984935.1 Meles meles | reverse complement strand
AGAAACAACCTCTCAAAATTTTAAAGAAAGAGAAATCTAGATCTAGATCTAGATCTAGATTTCTCTTTCTTTAAAACAATATACACAAAAATAAGGGTAAACACAATGAAGGGATATAATGTGATTGTAATGGTGAAAATTAAAAAAGATTCTAAAAAAGGAATTGTTAAGATAAGGAGTTCACTGAAAAAAGAAAAGAATAAAAAAAAAAAAAGAGGAAAGAATGTGATCAGGCTGGAGACTAGAACAAAGCCATGCACTAGAATTAGGGTATATTTTGATCTATTAGAAGAAATTGTATCCCAAAATTTTAAAGAAAAAAAAAACCCTATATGTATGTATATGTATACAAAAAATAAGCTTAAATACAATGAAGGGATAGAATATGGCTATAACAATGAGAATTTAAAAAGATTTTAAAAAGGTATTGATAAAATAGTTTAAAAAGGTTAAAATATGTAAGAGGAAAAAATTTAAAATAATAGAATAAGAAAAAAATAAAATAAAATAAATTAACTTTGAAAGATGACAGGATCATGGAAAAAAAACCATGAATTGTATGTGTTGCTTTCCCCTAGCTCTGGATTTCTGCAATTCTCATTGATCAGTGAACTTGTTATTGGCTGGATGTTCTTGCTGATCTTCTGGGGAGGGGCCTGTTGAAGTGATTCTCAAATGTCCTTGCCTGAGGCAGAATTGCACCACCCTTGCTAAGGACCAGGCTAAGTATCTGCTCAGTTTTGGTCTTGGGCGCTTTTGTTCCCTGAATGCTTTCTGTACAGCTTTGGAGGACAGGAATGAAAATGACAGCCTCCTAATTTCTGGCCCCACAGGATCTGTGATCTTGGGGCCCCACTCCTCAGTGCACGCTCAGAGAAAAGCAGTCAGTCACTCCTGTCGGTCTCATTTCATGTTGTGTTCTGAGCTCACCCAGCTTATGACCAAGCATTTCTAGCCCTGGTGCATGGCCCTATTTGGAGTCTCCAAACCTAGCTGATTCCTGCAGCATACTCCCATGCCACTCCTCCTGGAGGAGGAAGGTGAGTCTCTCTGGATCTGCTGATTTTTGCCTGAAGAGCATGGCCCCACTGTGACTTAGATCATGGTTTAAGGTAATCCTGAGCTGACAGCCCACTCCTCAGCTCTGTCTCTGTAATTGGCTTCCCCACTCTGATACCTGGCAGCTCTGCCACACTCAAACATCCCCAGACTTTCTGTGACCCCATGGGTCCTGAGACCACACTGTCCCTGAAAGGTCTCCACACATCCCTCCACCGCTTTGCCTCTGGAGCGATGCCCCTCAGTGGAGCAGACTTCCAAAAGTTCTGATTTTGTGCTCTGCTGCTCTAGCACTTGCCAGGTGCCAGCTCCTCCCCCTGCGGTCTACCTTCCCATATGTTGCCTCAGATTCACTTCTCCACACATTCTACCTTCTGGGAAGTGGTTGATCTTCTATTCCTAGAATTTCTGCTCTTCTTCTCATCTCTCTCCTGTTGAGTTTGTAGCTGTTCAGCATGGTTTGATAACTATCTAGCTGGACTGGGGCCTAATGATATTTAGGGATCATACTCCTTCATTATCTTGCTCCTCTAGCTATTGGGAAATCTTTCAGTTGACCTCTGTATCTGTTGACCTATCTCCATCTTTGTGCTTGCTTAAGCATTTGTTTTTTGGCCTGCCAGGGTTTCAAACTCATTTTGTATATTTTCTTCCCTAGTCCTAGAAATAGCCATTCATCCAGGGAGGCCTAGTTTCTTTTATTGGGAAATAGAATCGAAATGATACAAGAAACCAAGATCTGGGTGCTAAGTGTTGTCATTGCTATCAGGATGTCATTGACTCTGGGCCCTCTCAGCTAACAGAACAAGAGTGTATACTAGCCTGTATATGTGTGTGGGCAATATAATTTATATAATAAGATATATGGGCATATACAGATAATGATATATATTACGATATCTGTACTTAGGTAAATATATCTGTACTTAGCTAAATATAAGTTCATAGTGATATCTCCACCTCTAATCAGTTACTGTGTGGCTTTGTATTCCAGTTTATCTGTAACTTTCCTCATATTCCCAACATTGAGACACCCAGCTCTCACTATCTGCCATCTAATGATTTAGTTATTTCTATTTCAGTTTAGGTGCAAGTAGGTTTCAGTATTGTTAACCTGTACTCTTGTGGGAAATAACTATCAACTAGAGTATAGTACTTATGTTTAGTTCTTTCTGACCTTAATCTCATAAATTCCACTTGTCAAAGCATCTTCTTTCTTCCTACTCTATTAAATGTGGTTATTTCAGAAATTTTGATCCGGGTCTTCACTCTATTTTAGATTCTCCAAACTCTTAAATGATTTTTTAAATTGCATAAATTAAGGTTTTTTTCATTGTTTTGTAAAGTTCTATGGGTTTTGTCCAAATGCATGGTGTCATGTAAACACCTTTATAAAACTGTACAGAATAGTTTCACTACCTTAAAAAAATTCCTGGTACTTTCCCTAATCAGTCTTCCATTGCCCCTTGAATCCTTGTCAAGCACTAATCTTTTAAATATCTCCATAATTTTGCTTTTTCCAGGATGTCCTATAGTTGGAACCACACATTGTTTTTCTAGACTCATTTCCTCTACTGAGCAATATGCATTTGAGATTCATCTATATTATTGCATGACTTAATAGAGCATGCCTTTTAATTATCAAATAATATTCTATCTATGGATGTCCTTTAACTTGTTTATTCACTTTTTCAAGAGAATCTTATTGCCTCCAGTTTTTAATAATTATGCATAAAACTATTATAAACATTTTATGTGAACTTAAGTTTTTAAATCAGTTGGATAAATATCTGGACTATATTTAGCTTTGCAAATAACTTCTAAACTGTCAAAATTCCGAAGTGTCTGTGCAATTCTGCACCACTGTCTTAATGTATATTTCCTTAATAATAATTTCCATCTGCATTTTTTTTTGGTAAGGTGTCTGTTAAGAGCTTTTGCCCATTTTTCTTTTTTTTGTCAAATTTTTTTTTCAGTTTTCCATAATTCATTGTTTATGCATCCAGGTTGTTCATTTTCTTATTGAGTTTTAAGTGTTCTTTGAATGTTTTTTTGTAAAAGTATTTTATGAGATGTGTTTTGCATTCTCCCAGTCTGTGGTTTATATTTTCAGTGTTAACAGTGGCTTTCACAGGGTGGAAGTTTTTAATTTAAATAAATTCAATCAATCAAAAATTTTCTTTCATGGATTGTGATTTTTGTTCACTGATATTTTAGGCCTTAGGTATACCAAAAATATGATTGTATTTTTGTTTTTTCTTTGTTCTGTTTTTCCATTTTTCTTTTTTTCTTCCTCTGCCTTTCTGTAGATTACTTTAACAACTTTGCAAATTCTATTTTGATTTATCGCTAGTGATTTTAAGCATATCTCTTATATATAGATATTTATATTTATTTATTAAAATACATACATAACAAAATTTACTGCTTTAATCATGTTTAAGGGTACAGTTCAGTAGTATTAAGTATATTTGCAGTGCTATGAGTGCAAATATCACTATCCTCCATCTCCAGAATTTTTTCATCTTCCCAACAAATAACTTAGTACCAGGTAAATAGTAACTCCATGTTTTTCCCTTTATCCAGTGCCTGATAACCATTATTCTACTTCCTATCTGTATGAATTGAACCACTCTAGAAAGTCTAGCTCCTTGTATAGCTTTTGTAGTGGTTTCTTTAGGTTATTATATCACATAATTTATCACAGTCTCTTGGTGTTGACATTTTATAAGTTCAAGCGAAGTGTAGAAACCGTATTTCCTTTTAGGCCTCTTTATCCTGTGCCATTTATAACATAATTATCTTAGGTATTTTCTCCATTTACATTGAGAACCATACCAGCATTATAAATTTTGTTATATTGTTAAGCATAGTGTAGAAATTCAAAAAGTGAATACAAATTATTTTATTTATCTATTTTTTTTACTCTTCCCATTTTTTTCCCCTTCCTGAAGTTCAGATAGCTTGTTTCTACTTTTATCATTCTAGTTTTTTGACATGTTATGTTTTCATTATCATTTGGTTAAAATATTCTCTAATTTTCCTTGCGATTTCTTTGGTAACCCATGAGTTAAGCATAAAATGCATGATTTATTTTCCAAATATTTGATGTTTTCCAGGATATTTCATTGTTACTGATTTCTAATTTTGTTTCAAGTTTTGTTTCTTTTATTAATTATGTTAGCTATAGATCTTTATGTTTTTGGTCTTAAAATTCTACTATCCATGTCCTTTTCAGGTCTGATTTTCTTTCCTTACTTCTACATTGAATCCCCATTGTTTTCCACATGTAATTTGCTTTTTGAGACTGTAGTTCATTTTTGAATTATTATTTCTTCAGCTTCCATAGTACTACATAGTTCTATTTTTCAACCTCACTAGGTTCAATGTTTTAAAAATGCTTTAGGAGACCGTCTCCTATGAATTTTTCAAATGTTAGATCACCTATATCCTTTGCTTTACAATAATATTTCTTATCTAAAATAAGCATTTTTCCTTCCATTACTTTATGCTGATACCTTCCAAATTTTCATCTCCTTTTCTGAGCTCCAGACTCATATCCAATCGGTTACTAACATTTCTATTTATATATAAATTATATATTCCATTTATATATAATGCATATTACCTTCCATTTACATATAAAATACTTATTATATATAAATACAAAATAGAATTTTCTAATTTTTTTCCTTTTTGCATCAGGCTGTCTCCTTTTTGTAAAAAGAACTTTTATAACCATCAAATATTGCTTTAGACAAAAAAAAAATTAGGTATCAAATTGATTCCTCTTTTGTTTCATCTTCCACATAAATCCAGAACAATTTCTGGGTGTCTCTGCCTTCTTAAATCATTCCAGTTCTATTTATTTCTACAACTACCACCTTAGTCCAGGGCCACAATCTTTTTATATTTGTTCAATTAAAAATCATTTACTAAATGGTCTGCTTGCCTCTACTTTTAACCTCCAATACACACAACAAAGAGAAAAGGATCTTTTAAAAAATGTTTGTAGCATCATGCTTACTAGCTTTTAGACTATCCCATTAAACTTTCATTGCATATTACTTATCACTGTGTTCAATAGTAATTTTCCCATAGTTATTCTTTATCTCATTAATCTGGTTATTTCCTCCAAAGCATTTATTACAATCCAAAATAATCCTTTTATTGTTGTTTTTCACTAGTCTTGCTTCTATTATTTGAATAAAAGGGCTCTTGTCATTTTGGATTATTGCTACATTCACAGTGTTTTAAATAATGCTTGATGCATAGTAAAATTCAATGTATGTGTATTGAATGAATAAATGAATGAATAAATATTCCTAAGGAAAGAGTCTAAGCTTTTATTAAATTCTTAATGGGGAACTTAAGAACTACTGCTTTTGAAGTATGAAAAACAATGATTTGTTCTGTTTTGTTACAAAATATTAAAAACATAACATTAATCAAAGGTGGGCATACAGATTATATAGACCTTTGTATCAGTTTATTTTATCAACTGATTAAATCTTAAACAGATAACATATTCTATAAGCGGTTCATTGATAGTTTTTCAGTATTTTCTCTGAGATGTGCTATGTATTAGCATCTTTGATTACTTTAGAATTGCACTGGTATATTTTTCATGGGGTTAAAATGTTGTCTTGGCTATGTGGGGTTTTTTTCAGTTCCATACAAACTTTAGGATCACTTTTTCTATTTCTGTTTTAAAAATGCCCGTGAAAGTTTTATAGGGATTGCATTGAATCTGCAGATTGCTTTGGGTGGAATAAACATTTTAACAATATTAATCAGTGCAATCAATGAACATGAGATTTAGTTCCAGTTGTTTGTATCTTCTTAAATTTCTTTCATCGGTGTCTAATAGTTTTCAACATACAGGTCTTTCACTTCCTTAGTTTAATTTATTCTTAAGTATTTTATTCTTTCTGGTGCTATTGTACATGAGATTACTACCTTAATTTATTTTTCAGGTAGTTTGTGGTTAGTATATAGAAGTGCATGCAGCTTGTTTTTTGTATGTTTATTTTGAATCCCACAACTTTACTGAATTCATTTATTAGTTCTAATAGCTTTTGGGTAGAGTCTTTACTGTTTTCTCTTTATAAGATCATGCCATCTGCAAATAGAGACAATTTAACTTCTTCCTCTCTGGTTTAGATTTTTTTTTAAAAACTCATTTCTCTTGCCTGATTGCTCTGTCTAGGACCTTAGCTACTTTGTTGAATAGAAGTGTAAGAGTGAGCACTCTTTTCTTATTCCTGATCTCTCAGGAATAACTTAGCTTTCCACCATGCATATGATGTTAGCTATGAACTTGACATATAGGAAATTTTTAATGTTAGGTCACATTCTTTGTATACTTAATTTGTTGAAAGCTTTTAACATAAAGTGAGATTAAATTTTGTCAGTGATTTTTTTGCATTTATTGAGATGGTTGTGATTTTTATTTTTTCATTCTGTTAATGCAGTATATCACATTTATTGATTTGTGTATACAGAACCATCCTTACATCTCAAGAATAGATCCCACTGATGGTAATGTATGAACCTTTTAATGTGATGTTCAAATTGTTTTGTTGAGGATTTTTGCACCTATATGCAGAAGAGACACTGACCTATAACTTTCTTTTTATCGTGCCCTTATCTGACTTGGATAGTGGGAAAATGCTGGCCTCAAAAAATGAATTGGAAGTCTTAATAAAGAAAAACAAAGCTGGGGGCATCATACTTATTGATTTCAAGCTGTATTACAAAACTATGGTAATCAAAAGAGTATGCCACTGGCATAAAAATAGACATACAGACAGTGGAACACATTAAAGAGCCCTGAGATAAAACACCCATGTATGGTTAACTAATCTTTCTTTTTTTTTTTAAGGTTTTTGTTTATTTGAGAGAGAGAGAGAAAGAGAGATACAGCCTAAGCAGAAGGAACGGCAGAGGGAGAAGCAGACTCTCTGCTGAACAGGGACCGCAAAGCAAGGCTTCATCTCAGCACCCCAGGATCATGACCTGAGCAGAAGGCAGATGCTTAACTGACTGAGCCATCCAGGTGCCCTGATCAACTGATCTTTGAAAAGGACATTAAGAATACATGATAGGAAAAACAGTATGTTTAATAAATTGTGTTAAGAGAACTGAATACTCACATGCAAAATAATGAAATTAGACACTTCAACCATACACAAAAAGATCTGAATCCAAAAGTGTTAGCAGAAAACATTGGTTTTGACAATTATTTTTTTGGATATGACACCAATATGATAGACAACAAAATAAAAATAAACAAGTGTGACTGCATCAAACTAAAAACTTCACCGCAAAAGAAGCAATCAGCAAGATGAAAAGACAGTCTATAGACTAGGAGAAAATAATTTCAGGCCATATATATAAAAAGGGGTTAATATCCAGCCCCTTTGGGGCTGCAAAAAAAGGGGGTTAATATCCAGAATGTATAATAACTGATACCACATACCACTCAATAGCCAAAAAAAAAAAAAGAAAATAATAATAAAAGAAAGAGTCTGATTAAAAATTGACAAAAAACCTGAATAGACGTTTTCCCAAAGAAGAGATAAAAATGGCCAATAGATACATGGAAAGATGCTCAACATTGTTAATCATTAAGGAAATGTGAATCAAAACCTCAATGAGATATTGCCTCACACTTTTAGGGTGGCTAATATCAAAAAGACATAGGTAACAAGTGTTGGTGAGGGTGTGGAAAAGAGGGAACCCTTCATACCGTTGTTAGTAATGTAAATTGGTATAACCATTATGAAAAAAACAAACAAAACCAGAGAGTTTCTTTGAAAAATTAAGAATAGAACTGGCATATAATCTAACATTCCCACTTTTGGGTTTGTATCCAAAGGAAATGAAATCAGGATCTCCAGGAGATAGCACATGTTTATTACAGCATTATTTACCATAGACAAAATAATGGAAACAGTTTAATTCTTGAATAATGAATAAATAGAGAAATGTCACACACACACACACACACACACACACAGTTTGTAATATTATTTACCCACAAAAAAGAAAGAAACCCTGCCATTTGTGACAGCATTGATGAACCTGGAGGACATTATTTTAAATGAATATGCCTGATAAGGAAAGATAAATACTGTGTGGTCACACTTGTACACGGAATCTCAAAAAATCAGACTCATAGAAGCAGAGAGTAGAATGATTGCCAGAGGATAGGGGTGGGGAGAATAAGAAGATGTTATTCAAAGTGTACAAACTTGGGGTATTTCAGTAGCTCAGTCAGTTAAGCATCTGACTCTTCATTATTTTGGCTCAGGTCATGATCTCAGGGTCCTGAGATCAAGCCCTATGTTGGGCTTCACACTCAGTGTGGAGTCTGCTTGAGATTCTTCCTCCTTCCCCCTCCTCTGCTCCTCCCCTCACTCATGCTTTTTTTCTCTCTATTTTTCTTTCTCTCTAAAATAAATAAATAAAATCTTCAAAGAGCACAAACTTTATCATAAGGTGAATAAGTTCTGAAGATCTAATGTACAAAATGTTTGCTGTGCTTAAATAATACTATATTGTATTCTTGAAATTTTCTTAGAAAGTACATCTTTTTTTTTCATTTTTTTTCATTTTATTTATTTTTTCAGTGTAACAGTATTCATTCTTTTTGCACAACACCCAGTGCTCCATGCAAAACGTGCCCTCCCCATTACCCACCACCTGTTCCCCCTAGAAAGTACATCTTAAATGTTTTCAACCCCCCTTAAAAAAGGTAATTGTGTGAGGTGATGGATGTGTTAATTAGCTTGATCGTGACAATCATTTTACATTCTATACATATATCAAGTGATCACATTATATGGCTCAAATATAAACAATTTTGCTATTTCAAATAAGCCCCAATAAAGCTGGAGGAGAAAAAAAAGACTCATTAACCACACCATTAAGATGAGAGATGGTATTTCCCCTGTAAAAAATATTAATTGATAATCCTTACCATTACTCTTATATTGTTTTTTCCATTTACCTAGTTTTTATGGCTTTATTCCTTACATCTTTAAAAAAATACAACATCATCTTTTTCAACTGAGAGATATTTATTTGTGATTTAAATCATGTTCCTCCTTATTTTTGATGTATTAAGGGAAATCTTATTCTCTCTATTTTCTGATATTAATTTATAAGATATCTTATTCCTTGTCAAATGGTCAGACTCCACAAAAACAATATATGTTTTCACATGAATTTTAATCACATCTGAACAAACATACCCTGCCCAAATGTATGTTGATGTTTCTTCATCTATTTAAATACAAGGGGGAAAAACATGGTCAACACAAACTACTACATAATTAAAATAAGTGAACTGATACTAAGTTTCCCCTAATAAAATCAATCTACCTATTCTTCTCATATCCAATGTATTTTGTATCTCCCTCATAGCATTTACTTGGCACCTGTCATTTATTGAGTGACTTCTCCTGTTGCAATATTTTTCGTAATTATTATTTTATTTTTTCAGTGTTCCAAGATTCATTGTTTATGCACTACACATAGTGATACATGCAATATGTGCCCTTCTTAATACCTACCAACAGGCTCACCTAACCTGCCACCTCCCACCCCTGCAAAACCCTCAGTTTGTTTCTCAGAGTCCACAGTCTCTCATGGTTCTTCTCCCTTTCCAATTTCCCCCAATTCGGTTTTCCTTTCTTTCTCCTAATATCCTCCATGTAATTCCTTATGCTCCACAAGCAAGTGAAACCATATGATAATTGACTCTCTCTGCTTGACTTATTCCACTCAGCATAATCTCCTCCAGTTCAGGATATGTTGCTACAAAAGTTGGGTATGCATCCTTTCTGATCGAGGTATAACATTCCATTGTATATATGGAACAGATCTTCTTTATCCATTCATATCTTTTTTTTTTAAGATTTTATTTATTTATTTGACAGAGAGAGATCACAAGTAGATAGAGAGGCAGGCAGAGAGAGAGAGAGAGAGAGAGAAGCAGGCTCCCTGCTGAGCAGAGAGCCCCATGCGGGACCCAATCCCAGGACCCCAAGATCATGACCTGAGCCGAAGGCAGCGGCTTAACCCACTGAGCCACCCAGGCGCCCCTATCCATTCATATCTTGAAGGAGATCTTGACTCTTTCCACACTTTAGTGATTGTGGCCATTGCTGCTATGAATATTGGGATACATTGGACCTTCTTTTCACTACATCTGTATCTTTGGGATAAATACCCAATAGTGCAATTGCAGTGTCATAGGGTAGCTCTATTTTTAATTTCTTAAGGAATTTCTACACTGTTTTCCAAAGTGGCGCAAACTTGCATTCCCATCAACAGTGCATGAGAGTTCCCCCTTCTCCACATCCTCTCCAACACTTACTTGTTAATTTGGGCCATTCTAACTGGTATAAGGTGGTATCTCAATGTGGTTTGGATTTGAATCTCCCTAATGGCTAAGCATGATGAACACTTTTTCATGTGTCTCTTAGCCATTTGTATGTCTTCTTTGGAGAAGACATCTTCTGCCCATTTTTTGACATGATTATCTGGTGTTTTGAGTGTTGTTTGAGGAGTTCTTTATAGATCTTGGATATCAGCCCTTTGTCTGTATTGTCATTTGCAAATATCTTCTCCCATTCCGTGGGTTGCCTCCTTGTTTTCTTGACTGTTTCCTTTGCTGTGCAGAGGCTTTTGATCTTGACAAAGTTCCAAAAGTTCATTTTCACTTTTGTTTCCTTTGCCTTTGGAGACATTTCTTGAAAGAAGTTGCTGTGGCCAATCTTGAAGAGGTTACTATGTTCTTCTCTAGGATTTTGATAGATTCCTGCCTCACATTGAGGTCTTTTATCCATTTCAAGTTTATCTTTGTGTATGGTGTAAGAGAATGGTTGAGTTTCATTCTTCTACACATAGCTGTCCAATTTTCCCAGCACCATTTATTGAAAATAATGTCTTTTTTCCACTCCATATTTTTTCCTGCTGTATCGAAGATTATTTGACCATAGAGTTGAAGGTCCATATCTGGGCTCTCTACTCTGTTCCACCTGTCTATGTGTCTATTTTCTTGCCAGTATCATGTTATCTTGGTGATCAGAGCTTTGTAGTAAAGCTTGAAATCAGGCAACGTTATGATCCCAGTTTTGTTTTTCTTTTTCAACATTTCCTTAGCAATTCAGGGTCTCTTCTGATTTCATACAAATTTTAGGATTGCTTATTCCAGCACATTAAAAAATGCCAGTGAAATTTTGATTGGTAAGGCATTGAATGTATAGCTTGCTCTAGGCAGTATGGACACTTTAACAATGTGTATTCTTCTGATCCATGAGCATGGCATGCTCTTACATCTTTTTGTGTCTTCTTCAGTTTCTTTCATGAGTGTTCTGGAGTTCCTCAAGTATGGATACTTTACCTCTTTGGTTAGGTTTATTCCAAGGTCTCTTATGGTTCTTGGTGCTATAGTAAATGGAATCAATGGAATTGATTCTCTAATTTCCCTTTCTATATTTTCATTGTTAGTGTGTAAAAAAGCAACTGATTTCTGTGTATTTATTTTGTATCCAGCACTTTATTGAATTGCTATATAAGTTCTAGTAGTTTGGGGTGGAGTTTTTGGGTTTTCCATTTAAAGTATCATGTCATCTACAAAGAGAGAGAGAGTTTGACTTCTTCTCTGCCTATTTGAATACCTTTTATTTCTTTCTGTTGTCTGATGGCTGTTGCTAGTCCTCATAGAACTATGTTGAACAGGAGTGGTGAGAGTGGGCATCCTTGTCGTGTTCCTGATCTGAAAGGGAAGGGTGTCAGCTTTTCCCCATTAGAATGATATTCACTGTGGGTTTTTCATAGATAGATTTTATGAAGTTGAGGAATGTTATCTCTATCCCTAAACTTTGAATAGTTTTAATCAGAAATGGATGCTGTAGCTTATCAAATGCTTTTTTCTGCATCAATTGGAAGGACCATATGGTTCCTATCTTCTCTTATTGATTTGTTCTATCACATTGATTAATTTGTGAACATTGAACCACCTATGCATCCCAGGGATAAATCATGGTCATGGTAGATAATCTTTTTAATGTACTGTTGAATCCTATTAGTTAGGTTCTTGTTGAGAATCTTGGCAGCCATATTCATCAGGCATATTGGTCTGAAATTCTGTGGGGTCTTTGCCTGGTTTGGGGATCAGGGTAATGCTGGTTTTGTAGAAAGAGTCTGGAAGTTTTCCTTCTGTTACTATTTTTTGAAACAGCTTCAGGAGAATAGGTATTATTTTATTTTTGAATGTTTGGTAGAATTCCCTAGGGAATCCGTCAGGTCCTGGGCTCTTGTTTTTTGGGAGGTTTTTGATCACTGCTTCAATCTTGTTACTAGATATAGGTCTATTCAGGTTGTCAATTTCTTCTGTTTCAGTTTTGGGAGTTTATAGGTTTCCAGGAATGCATCCATTTCTTCTAGGTTGCTTAACTTATTGGCATATAAGTGTTAGTAATACTTTCTGATGATTATTTCTATTTCCATGGTGTTAGTCATGATCTCTCCCTTTTCATTCATAATTTTATTAATTTGTGTCCACTCTCTCTTTTTTTTTTAAGATTTTATTTATTTGACAGAGAGATCACAAGTAGGCAGAGAGGCAGACAGAGAGAGAGGGGGGAATCAGGCTCCCTGCTGAGCAGAGAACCTGATGCAGTGTTCGATCCCAGGACTCTGAGATCATGACCTGAACCAAAGGCTGAGGCTTAACCCACTAAGCCACCCAGGCGCCCCTCTCTCTCTCTTTTTTTTTTTTATTGGTTCAGCCAGTGGTCTATCTTATTGATTCTTTCAAAAACCTGCTTCTCGTTTTGTTGATGTGTTCTACTGTATCTTTAGTTTCTATCTCGTTGATCTCTGCACTAATCTTGATAATTTCCCTACTTGAGCATTGGGTTGGCTAAATTTGTTGTTGATTTTCCAGTTCTTTAAGGTCTAAAGAGAGCTGGTGTGTTCTGGATTTTTCAATTTTTTTGAGGGAGGCTTGAATGGCTATGGACCTAAGGACTGCCTTTGCCATATCTCATAGGTTTGGGACCAATGTGTCTTCATTCTCATTGGTTTCTATGAATTGTTTAAGTTCTTCTTGGCTTTCCTGGTTGATCCAAACATTCTTAAGCAGGGTGGTCTTAGCTTCCAAGTGTTTGAATTCATTCCAACTTTTTCTTTTGGTTCAATTTCAGTTTCAAAACACTGTGGTCTGAGAATATGCAGGGAATAATCTCAGTCTTTTGGTATTGGCTGAGTTCTGATCTGTGACCCAGTATGTGGTCTATTCTTGGAGAAAGTTCCATGTGCGCTTGAGATGAATGAGTATTCCATTGTTTTAGGATGGAATGTTCTGTATATATCTATGATGTCCATTTGCTCTAATGTGTCATTCAATGCTCTTGTTTTTTATTGATTATCTGCTTGGATGATCTGTTTATTACTGAGAATGTTGTGTTATGATTCCCTACTATTAATGTATTCATATCAATATGACTCTTTATTTTGATTAACAGTTGGCTTATATAGTTGGCTGCTCCTATATTGGAGGCATAAATATTTACAATTGTTAGATCTTCTCGGTGGATAGACCCTTTAAGAATGATGCAGTGTCCTTCTTTATCTCTGACTACAGTCTTTAGTTTAAAATCTAATTTATCTGATATGAGAACTGCTACCCCAGCTTTCTTTTGAGGCCTGTTGGCATGAAAGATGCTTCTCCATCCCTTCACTTTCAGTCTGGATATATCTTTAGGTTCCAAATGGGTCTCTTACAGACAACATATGGATGGGTCCTGTTGTTTTCTCCCATCTGCAACTGTGTGCTGTTTTATAGGAGCATTTAGGCTGTTAATGTTGAGAATGATTATTGAAAGATACATTTTTATTGACATAATGTTGCCTGTGAAATCTTTGTTTCTATAGATTGCCTCTGTAAATTTTTGTTCTATGTCACTCTTGGGTTCTTCCCTCTTCTACAGAACCCCCCTTAATAATTCTTGTAGTGCCACCTTGGTGGTCACATACTCTTCTAAACATTGTCAGTCTTGGAAGCTCTTTATCTCTCCATCTATATTGAATGTCAACTTTGCTGGATAAAGTTTTCTTGGCTGCATGTTCTTCTCATTCAGTGCCCTGAATATGTCTTGCCATACCCTGCTGGCTTACCAGTTTTCTGTGGACAGGTCTGACGTAATTCTGATGGACCTTCCTCTTTACATAAGGAATCTCTTCCCCTTAGCTGCCTTCAGGAGCTCTTGTCTAAAATTATGATTCATGACTTGCACAAGCAAGTGTCTCAAGGTCTTTTTTAGATTCGTTGATCTTGGTGGGTGTCCTTTCTGCCTCTAGGACATGAACGCTTGTTCCATTCCCCAGATTCGGGAAATTTTCATCCAGAATTTGTTCAACAATATCTTCTAGCCTTCTCTCTTTGTCCACCCCCTCAGGGATCCCAATAATTCTGATGTTGGAACATTTCATGGCATCATTTATTTCCCTAGTTCTGTTTTCATGGCTTCTAAGCTGTTTGTTTCAGGCCTCCTTCTGAACATTTTTTCCTATCAGTTTGTCCTCTAGATCAACATTTCTATCTTCTGCCTTGGTTACCCTAGATGTTAGAATATTTAGATTAGATTGGATCTCATTGATAGCACTTTTACTTCTGCCAGGTTGTCTCTCATTTCTTCCCTTAGAGATACTATGTTATCACTAATGGTTTTCTCCAACCTAGCCATTGCCTGGATAATTGTTACCCTGAATTCTCTTTCTGACATACTGTTTATGTCCATATCCAATAGTTCTGAGGGAGAGAGCACAGTCTCTTAATTTTTCCTCTGTTGGCTTTTCCTCCTCCTAGTCATTTTGGTGAGATGTAGTTGAGGAGATGTGTAGCTGAATATATCAACCACAATCCAGGCAATTTGCACCTTGGAAAGTTTTGGAGCAATTGGAAGTCATCACCAAAAAGAAAGAAAAAAGGAAAAAAGAGAGAGAGAAACAGAGAGAGAGAGAGAGAGAAAGAGAAAACCCAGCCAAACTGAGCCCCCAAGGTAAGATGTAGGTAAATAAAAATGAACAAACAAAAAAACTTGACAAAAGTAAATGACAAGAAAAGAAAGAAGAACCTAGCCAAAATGAACCCCAAGAATAAGACTTATGTTATACCAGAACAAAAACAAATACATAGAAACACTGACAGAAGAAAAAGATGTGAGGTTGGTTATAAATCCTTGATGTGGGTGAAGAAGGTTATTTTTGTTCTTCCATGGTGTATCTTGATATCTTTGTTAAATGACTCAACTTTCCAAAGATAAAGGGAGATTAATACTGGTTTATATATAGGGGTATCATTGAATAGGGAAAAAGGATTACCTTGAAGCTTATATCTATATGTATATTTAAAAGAAAAAAAAAGAAAAAAAGAAAAACAGGTATATATATGAAAAAAGTTCAAGTTAAACATATGGAACATGTTGTATTAAAATTCTAGGTGTAGGGGTGCCTGGGTGGCTCAGTGTGTTAACCCTCTGCCTTCAGCTCAGGCCATGATCTCAGAGTCCTGGGATCGAGCCCCACATCAGAAAACCACATCAGGTTTTCTGCTCAGCAGGGAGTCCCCCCTTTCTCTCTCTCTGCCTGCCTCTCTGCCTACTTGTGATCTCTCTCAAATAAATAAATAAATATATTTTTAAAAATTCTAGTTGTAATGGTAAGTAGGTTTAAAAAATGAAAAGAACAAGAATTGTGAGAATGAATTTTAAAAAAAGTTGTATCTATGAAATATACAGGTTTTAGGGAAATACTGTATGCTTAATATGTTTTTTCCCTGATGTTGAGTTTTTACCATTTTATGAGGACCCTATGGTGGTTTTCCTTTCATTCTTTTGGCTTGCTTTCTTGGGAAGAGCTCTGCTGCATTGTTCTCCCATCAGTCTTGCTTGAGTTGAGTTGCCCTGCAGGCTACCAAGGGGCTGGGCTCTGTGGAAACCGTTTTTTCAGGCTTTTGTTCTCTGGAAGTTTTTGTTCTTTGGTGGCTTTTTGTGGCTTTTCTGAGGTTTAGTGGAAAGCAAACTGCAGTCATCAGTCAGACTGATGCAATCTCTGTTGAACAGTACAAACTGCCACAGGCCATGCACACCCCCAACCCCTGTCTCAGGGGTCAACCAAGGCGCCGCTTGTCTCTGCACGCCTGTGCCATTAAAACTGAGAGCAATATCGGTCCAGGGAGGCTGCTTCTGGTGGCTGCCTTCCAGGACTGCTGTCTGGAGTCCAGGCCCGTGCAGGGTGCATTCAGACCCTACAGTTGCACAGGTCACGGAAGATTGCCACTGAGGGATCCTGACCAGAGATTGCACTGGGTTCTCTCATGCATGGGCTGGGAGCATTCACACCCTGTGGCTGGTTGCAGAAGGCTGCGGTCCTAGAGACCGGCTGGTGCCCACACCAAGCTCTCTGTGGCATGGGCAGGATGCGCTCAGCCAAGCAGTGGTGCAAACAGTGGAAAGCTGGTGGCTCAGGGACCATGGACTGGAGGCTCCACTGCACCCTCTCTGGCTCAGTTGGTTGCCATCTTGGGTCCATAGGCTTAGGTCTGTGCCCATGACCACCCAATCCCACCAGTTGCCCCTTAATATCTTTTTCTCTTTTTGAGTGCTTTAACCAGACTCCAAGTTAATGCTCGTTCCCAACCACACACACTTTTGTATTGGGTATTACTTTCCAATGGGTCACTTCTGGTGGCTCCCTTCCCCTTCTGTTTATCTTCTGATAACAGTTTGAGCATTCACACTCCACTTTACCTCTCCAATGATGTCTTCTGCCCCTTTAGAGATATAGAAAAGTATAATCTTACATCTCAGGATGATGTCCTGCATGTTCAGATTGTTCTGGTAGCTATTTAGCTCACTTTAAGGGATCTGTTGAAACAGGGTTTCCTACTTCTCCTTCATCTTTCCACTCCTATCTACAATATTTAATATACTTTTTTTTTTGGTTTCTTTTTCCACACTGGTTATATTGTAAGCTTCTTGAGTACTGAGTTAAGTGTTCTGATTTTAATGTGCCACAATACCGAGAACACAATAGGGAGAGCATCAAAGAAGGAATAAATACAAGTAAAATAAAACTTCATTTTTCTTTTTTTAGAAGATTTTATTTATTTATTTAAGAGAGATAGAGAGCAGCACAGAGAAAAAGGGAGAAGCAGATTCCTCTCTGAGCAGAAAGTGCAACATGGGACTCCATGCCAGGACCTTGAGATTTTGACCTGAGCTGAAGGCAGACACACAACCAAATGAGCCACCTAGGAGATCCCAATTGTTTTAGATTGGCACCTAGAAATGGGATTGGTGCATCATGTGAATATATAATATATACATAATATATATAAATATATAATATATATAAAATATTTTTACAAATATTTTATATATATTAAATATTTAATATATAAAAATTTATATATTAAATTAAATTTATATTAATTAAATTATATATATAATATAAATATTTTATATGTATTAAATGACCACATGATGCACCAATAATATATAATATATAATATTAAATATATTAAATATATAATATAATATAATATATTATATTTATTATTATTGTATTATATATAATTTATTATATATATTAAATATATATTAATGACAACATGATGCACCAATAATATATAATATATATTTTATATATTAAATATATTAATATATTAATTAATATATATAATTATATAATAAAATACAATTAAAATTAATTATGATTAAAATATAATTAAATTAAAATTAATTATATAATATAAAATATATATTACGCATATTATATAATTATTATATAATATATAATTATGTGTAATATAAATATTATGTATATTATATAATTATATATACTACATTAATATATTAAATATATAAATATATTAAACATTTTTAATATTTTTATTATATATAAATATTTATATTTATATATTATATAAATATATATTTTTTATTATATATATAATTATATATATATATAAAATATATGCTTGACTTATTTTGCTCAGCATAATCTCTTCCAGTCCCATGTTGCTACAAAAGTTGGGTATTCATCCTTCCTGATGGAGGCATAATACTCCATCGTGTATATGGACCACATCTTCCTTATCCATTCGTCTGTTGAAGGGCATCTTGGTTCTTTCCACAGTTTGGCGACCGTGGCCATTGCTGCTATAAACATTGGGGTACAGATGGCCCTTCTTTTCACTATATCTGTATCTTTGGGGTAAATGCCCAGCAGTGCAATTGCAGGGTCATAGGGAAGCTTGATTCCCTGGGGAATTCTACTAAACTTTCAAAGAAGAAATAACACCAATTCTCCTGAAGCTGTTTCAAAAAATTGAAACAGAAGGAAAACTTCCAGACTCTTTTTATGAAGCCAGCATTACCCTGATCCCCAAGCCAGGCAAAGATCCTACCAAAAAGGAGAATTTCAGACCAATATCACTGATGAATATGGATGCTACGATTCTCAACAAGATCCTAGAAAACAGGATCCAGCAGCACATTAAAAAGATTATCCACCATGACCAGGTGGGATTTATCCCTGTGTTGCAAGGATGGTTCAACATTCACAAATCAATCAATGTGATAGAACAAATCAATAAGAGAAGAGAGAAGAACCACATGGTCCTCTCAATTGATGCAGAAAAAGCATTTGACAAAATCCAGCATCCATTCCTGATTAAATCGCTTCAAAGTATCGGGATAGAGGGAACATTCCTGAACTTCATAAAATCTATCTATGAAAGACCCACAGCAAATATCATCCTCAATGGGAAAAAGCTGGCAGCCTTCTCATTGAGATCAGGAACATGACAAGGATGCCCACTCTCACTACTCTTGTTCAACATAGTATTAGAAGTCCTAGCAATGGCAATCAGACAACAAAGAGAAATAAAAGGTATCCAAATTGGCAAGGAAGAAGTCAAACTCTCTCTCTTCGTAGATGACATGATTCTTTATATGGAAAACCCCAAAGACTCCACCCCCAAACTACTAGAACTCATACAGCAATTCAGTAACATGGCAGGATACAAAGTCAATGTACAGAAATCAGTGGCTTTCTTATACACTAACAATGAAAATACAGAAAGGGAAATTAGAGAATCGATTCCATTTACTATAGCACCAAGAACCATAAGATACCTGGGAATAAACCTAACCAAAGAGATAAAGGATCTGTACTCGAGGAACTACAGAACACTCATGAAAGAAATTGAAGAAGACACAAAAAGATGGAAGACCGTTCCATGCTCTTGGATTGGAAGAATAAACATTGTTAAAATGTCTATACTGCCTAGAGCAATCTATACTTTTAATGCCATTTCAATCAAAATTCCACCAGTATTTTTCAAAGAGCTGGAGCAAATGATCCTAAACTTTGTATGGAATCAGAAGAGACCCCGAATTGCTAAGGAAATGTTGAAAAACAAAAACAAAACTGGTGGCATCACGTTACCTGACTTCAAGCTTTACTACAAAGCTGTGATCACCAAGACAGCATGGTACTGGCATAAAAACAGACACATAGACCAGTGCAACAGAGTGGAGAGCCCAGATATGGACCCTCAACTCTATGGTCAAATAATCTTCGACAAAACAGGAAAAAATATACAATGGAAAAAAGACAGTCTCTTCAATAAATGGTGCTGGGAAAACTGGACAGCTATATGTAGAAGAATGAAACTCGACCATTCTCTTACACCGTACACAAAGATAAACTCGAAATGGATAAAAGACCTCAATGTGAGACAGGAATCCATCAGAATCCTAGAGGAGAACATAGGCAGTAACCTCTTCGATATCAGCCACAGCAACTTCTTTCAAGATATGTCTCCAAAGGCCAAAGAAACAAAAGTGAAAATGAACTTTTGTGCATTGATTTTATATCTTGACAGTTTATTGTATTCCTGTAGTTTTGGAGTGGAGTCTTTTGGGTTTTCCACATAAAGTATCATATCACCTGCAAAGAATGAGAGTTTGACTTCTTTTTTGATTCAGATGCCTTTAATTTCTTTTTGTTGTCTCCTGAGGCTAGGACTTCTAGTACTATGTTAAAAGAAGTGATGAGAGTGGACATCCCTGCTGTGTTCCTGGCCTTAGGGAGAATGCTCTCAGTTCGTCCCCATTGAGAATGATATTCACTGTGAGTTTTTCAAAGATGGCTTTGGTGATATTGAGGTATGTATCCTCTTTCCCTACTCTATGAAGAGTTTTGATCAAGAAAGGATGCTGGGGGCACCTGGGTGGCTCAGTGGGTTAAGCCTCTGCTTTCAGCTCAGGTCATGATCTCGGGGTCCTAGGATCAAGCCCCACACCAGACTCTCTGCTCAGTGGGGAGCCTGCTTCCCCCCCAATCTGCCTGCTTCTCTGCTTATTTGTGATCTCTCTCTGTCAAATAAATAAAATATTTTTAAAAAAAGGAAAGAAAGGATGCTGTACTTTGTCAAATGCTTTTCCAGCATCTATTGAGAGTATCATATGGTTCTTGTTCTTTCTTTACTAATGTTTTGTATCACATTGATTGATTTGCAAATGTTGAACCAACCTTGCAGACCTGGAATATATCCCACTTGGTCATGGTGAATAATCCTTTTAATTTACTTTTGGATCCTATTGGCTAGCATTTTATTGAGAATTTTTGGATCTGTGTTCATCAAGGATATTGGTCTGTAATTCTCCTTTTTGATGGGGTCTTTGACTGGTTTTGGGATCAAAGTAATGCTGGCCTCATAAAATGAGTTTGGAAGTTTTCCTTCCATTACTATTTTTGGAACATTTTCAGGAGAATAGGTATTAATTTTTCTTTAAATGTTGTGTAGAATTCCCCTGGGAAGACTCTGCCCCAGGGCTCTTGTTAGTTGGGAGATTTTTGATGACTGCTTCCATCTCCTTACTGGTTATGGGTCTGTTCAGGTTTTCTATGTCTTCCTGGTTCAGTTTTGGTAGTTTATATGTCTCTAGGAATGCATCCATTTCTTCCAGACTGTCAAATTTGCTGCTGTACAGTTGCTTATAATATGTTGTAATTGTTTATATTTCCTTGGTGTTGGTTGTGATGTTTGTTCTTTCATTCATGATTTTATTAATGTGGGTCCTTTCTCTTTTCTTTTTGATAAGTCTGGCCAAAGGTTTATCAATATATTAATTATTTCAGAGAACCAGGTCCTAGTTTTGTTGATTTGTTCTACTGTTCTTTTGGTTTCTATTTCATTGATTTCTGCTCTGATCTATATTATTTCGCTTTCCCTGCTGGGCTTAGGTTTTCTTTGTTATTCTTTCTCCAACTTCTCTAGGTATAGGGTTAGGTTGTGTTCTTGGGACCTTTCTTGTTTCTTGAGAAAGGCTTGTATCACTGTATACGTTCCTCTCAGTACCGTCTTTGCTGTGTTGAAAAGATTTTGAACAGTTGTGTTTTCATTTTCATTTATTTCCATAATTTTAAAAAAATTCTTTAGTTCCTCATTGACCCATTCATTCTGCCCTTCAGACTTCAGATATTTGAGTTCTTTCCAACTCTCCTCTTGTGATTGAGTTTTAGCTTCAGAGCACTGTGGTCCAAAAATATGTAGGGAATGATCCCAATCTTTTGGTACTAGTTGAGACCTGATTGTTGACTCAGAATATGATCTATTCTGGAGAATGTTCCATGTCCATTAGAGAGGAATGTGCATTCTGTTGCTTTGGGATGAAATGTTCTGAATATACCTGTGATGTCCATCTGGTCCAGTGTGTCATTTAAAGACTTTATTTCCTTGTTGATCTTTTGCTTAGACGATCTGTCCATTTCAGTGAGGGGGTTATTAAGACCTCTACTATTACTTTCTTATTGTCAATGTGTTTCTTTGATTTTGTTATTAATTGGGTTATATAATTGGCTGCTCCCATGTTAGGGGCATAGATATTTAAAGTTTTTAGATCTTCTTGTTGGACAGACCCTTTAAGTACAATGTAGTGTCCTTCCTCATCTCTTATTATAGTCTTTGGCTTAAAATCGAATTTATCTGATATAAAGGATATCAGAATTCCCACCCAGCTTTCTTTTGATGTCCAATAGCATGACAAATTTTTTCCCACTGCCTCACTTTAAATCTGGAGGTTTCTTTTGTCTAAAATGAGTTTTTTGTTGACAGCATATTTATATCAATAAGTCTTGTTTTTTTTAATCCATTCTGATACCCTGTTTCTTTTGATTGGGACATTTAGCCCATTTACATTTATTTATTTATTTATTTATTTATTTTTTTTGTGTTTCTCTCAATAGTTTAATGTTATATTTGCAGCATAAATAAGGCACAATATATGTCAGGGCGAGGGGAGCGGGAGAAGGCATGGCAGAGAGGATAACTGCTGGGTGGGAAGGGGGATAGGAGAGGGGAAGGGCAAGGAGAAGAGAGTGAAGCCTCTGCCTCAGCCCGTCTCAGGAGATTGTGAGAGCCTGCTCACAGGGATCATGCTGAGTTGGGTGGCAGGGAAAGGGGACAAGACAGTTTTGTAACAAAACAGCCTGTAGCACTACATCCTTCCACATGTCAAAGTCCACCACTGGAGACTGGGGGAGACCCAGACCCAGAGTCAAGCTCCTTGGTGAGATGGAGAGGTGCTGCTACATGTCGAAGATATACAGATGAAGAGAGCTATAACCATAGATACACACGGCTTGCTTTCAACAGATACTATGTCCGGAGGCAGCAGCCTCCACTGTTGGGGCTGGAGGCTCATCTCCCTGCCGGAAAGGGGTGTGTAAATGTGCGTGTGTGTGTGCATGTGCATGTGCATGTGTGTGTGTGTGTGTGTGTGTGTGTGTGTGTGTACAGGACAGCTAGAGCTCCAGCCGGTCCTTCCTGTAACAAAGAATGTGGAGTGACCAGTCTGCAAGGGAATATGGGACAATTCTTGTCCAGACCAAGGCAGGACAGGTTTGAGGAGGAAGTAGAAGGAAGACAATAGAATAAGTAGAAGTACTTATAGTACTTCTTTTAATTATTAATACTTAATTATAATTTTATATATTCCCTGTGCCTCCTGGATTTTGATGCTTATACCCTTTGCCAAATTAGGGAAATTGTCTGCTATAATTTGCTCCAATATACCTTCTGCCCCCCTCTCTCTTTCCTCTTCTCCTGGGATCCCAATTGTTCTAATATTGTTTTATTTTGTGGTATCACTTATATCTTGAATTTCCCTTCATGGTCCAGTATTTGTTTTTCTCTCTTTTGCTCAGCTTCTTTATTTTCCATCATTTGGTCTTCTTTATCACTAATTATCTCTTCTGCCTCATTTATCCTAGCAGTAAGAGACTCCACTTTTTATTGCACCTAATTCATAGCTTTTTTAAATTTTAACTTGGTTAGATTTTAGTTCTTTTATTTCTCCAGAAAGGGATTCTCTAATATCTTCCATGCTTTTTACAAGCCCAGCTAGCCCTTTGATAATCACCATTCTGAATTCTAGTTCTGACATCTTACTAATGTCTGTATTGATTAGGTCTCTAGCTATTGGTACTGCCTCTTGTTCTTTTTTTTTTTTTTTTGTGGTGAGTTTTTCTGCCTTGTCATTTTATACAGATAAGAACATATGAATGTGAGTATAAAATACTGAAAGGATGGCAAAGACCACAGTCAAAGATACACTAACCAAATCAGAAGAGACCTGAAACTGGGAGGAGAAGAAAGGAGGGGGAATAAAAATAAAAAATAAAATATATGAGGCTGGTGAATAGAACAGAGTCACCCATTTTATTTTGGGGGTATTCTGCTCTCTTAGAAGAAATTACCTCCCAAAATTTTAAAGAAAGAAAATCATATGTATACAAAAATAAGGGCAAACATGATGAAAAGATGGGATAAGACTCTAAAGATGAAAATTTAAAAAGATTCTAAAAAAGGAATTGATAAGGTATGTTGTTTGGAAAAAGAAAAAAAGAAAGAATGTTATCAGGCTAGAGACTAGAACAAAGCTATGCACTAGATTTAGTGTATATTTTGATCTATTAGAGGAAATTTTATCCTGGGGTGCCTGGGTGGCTCAGTGGGTTAAAGCCTCTGCCTTCAGCTTGGGTCCTGGGATCGAGCCCCACATCAGGCTCTCTGCTCAGTAGGGAGCCTGCCTCCTCCTCTCTCTCTTTGCCTGCCTCTCCGCCTGCTTGTGATATCTCTCTCTGTCAAATAAATAAATAAAATAAAAGAAGAAGAAGAAGAAATTGTATTCCAAAAGTTTAAAGAAAAAAAAAAACTATATGTATACAAAAAATAGGGTTAAATATAATGAAGGGATAAAATCTGATTATAACAATGAAAATTTAAAATGATTTTTTAAAAAAGCATATTGTTAAGATACAATAATTAAACGTCAAAATGAGCAAAAGGAAATGTTAAAAAAATAGAAAAAGAAAAAAGTAAAATTAAAAAAGTTAACTTTGCAAGACTAAAGGATCATGGGGGAAAAGCCATAAATTTTACATGTTGCTTTCCCTTAGCTCTAGAGTTCCACAATTCTCATTAATTGACTGGATGTTTTTGCTGATCTTCTGGGGGAGGGGCCTATTTCAGTGATTGTCAAATATCTTTGTCTGAGAAAAATTTACACCGCCCTTGCTGGGGGCCAGGCTAAGTAATCTGTTCCAGTTTGCTCTCGGTAGCTTTTTTTTTTTTTTTTCCCTGAATGCTTTCCATAGAGCTTTGGAGGACAGGAATGAAAATTGTGGCCTCCCAATCTCCAGCCTGGAGGAGCCGAGAGCTCAGGGCCCCACTTCTCAGTGTGCCCTCAGAAAAAAGTAGTCAATCCCTTGCATCTCCCTGATCTCTGACAGCACTCCAAGCTTACCCAGCCTGTGACTGACTGTTTCTATCTCTGGTGCATGGCTCTGTTTGGAGCCTCCAAACCCAACATATTCCTGCCATGTACTCCTGCACTGTTCCTCCTCCAGGAGTAACTTGGAGGGGCTCTCTCCAGATCTGCCACTTGTGGGGTCCCTTCTCATAGAGCAGTGGCCCAACTGTGCCTTGGGTCATGGTTTAAGGTAACTCCAAGCTGAGAGCTCACTGCTCAGTTCCATCTCTGTAGCTGGCTTCCCCACTTAGATACCTGGCAGGTCTGCCACACTCAGTCACCTCCAGTCTTTCTGTGAGCCCAAGGGTCCTGAGACCACACTGTCTCTGTGAGGGGTCCAACCCTGCTTAGCCTCTGGAGAGACATCCCTCAGTGTAGTAGACTTCTAAAAGTTCTGGTTTTGTGCTCTGCTGCTCCACTACTTGCCAGGATCCAGCACCTCCCCCCACGGTCTATCTTCCTGTTGCTTCAGATTCACTTCTCCACACTTCCTACCTTCCAGAAAGTAGTTGATTTTCTGTTCCTAGAATTGCTGCTCTTCTTCTCTTCTATCTCCTTTTGAGTTTGTATGTATTTGGAATGGTTTGATAACTATCTAGATGAACTCCTGGGACCTAATGATATTTCAGTCTCACACTCCACTGCCATCTTGCTTCCTCCTTTCTTATTCTTAATTTCTTATTTTTTATTGATATAAAAGATAACAGTTCAGAATAATAATAGAAATAATGTATTGATTTAATATGCTTATATGTTACACATATATATACATAAATATATAAAATATAATACATACATAAAATATATACTTATATATGTTTGTATGTAAATGAAATGAAAGATAGAAATGATATGGGGACGTGAGAGAGGAATTAAGATTATTTTGTCACTAAAACATACATTACCGTAAAGTAGTACAGTTTATTTGTAAGTGGATTTGGATTATTTTTAAATGTATATTTCAAACTTAAAGGCAACCACTAAAAAAAGAAATATAATTGATATGGTAAAAGAGAAAATGGAATCACATAAAATGCTTAACAAAACCACAAAAGACAGAAAAAGAATGGAGACAAAAATAAAAGAATAAGGGCAACAAATAGAAAATAATGAGTAAGGTAGGTATTAATTAAATGATAACAATACCAATATTGCTATGGCTTAATATGTATATTAAACCATACCAATAATCATTTGAACATCAGTGGTCTAAGTATACCAATTAAAAGACAAAGATTGTCAAAGTGGATCAAATAACATAACCCATATTGTCTATATTGTCTATATAGACATATTGTCTATAAGAAATATACTTTAAATATAAATACATGTAGATTAAAAGTACATGGATGGAGAAAAATATACTATGCTAATACTAATCAAAAGAAGGACTTTGAAGTCAGGAGAATGATTAGAGATAAAAAGCCCAGTACATAATGATAAATGGTTCCTTCTCCAAGGAAGTATAATTCTTATCATGTATACACCTAACAACAGTGTCAAACTTCATGAACAATAGATGAATCTATTATCTTAACTGGAGACTTCAAACCTCTTTCTCAGAAATGGACAGATTCAGCAGGGAGAAAATTAGTAAGGACATAATGGAACTCAACAACATCATTAATCAACTGGGTATGATTGACTTCTATAGAATATTTTATGTAACAATGGAAGCATACACATTTTTTCCCCCTCAAGCTCACAGGGAACATTTTCCAAAGTAAACCCCATTCTTGTTTATAGAACTATTTAACAAAATGAAAAGAATAAACGTCATGTAATGACTGCTCTAAGACCACCATGGCATTAAACTATAAATCAGTAACAGAGAGATAACAGGAAAGTCCAAAAATACACAAAGATTAAACAGCATATTTTCAAGTAACACATAGGTTAAAGAAGAGCTTTCAAGAGAAACTTAAAAATATTTTGAAGTAAAAGAAAATGAAAACACAACTTGTCAAAATCTGTCAAATGCAGCAAAAGCAGTTGTTAAAGGAAAAAAACAGAAAAAAGGTAGCATTTAAAATTAATAATCTATGTTTCCACCTGAGGAAAGTAGGAAAAAGTTGGGGAAAAAAATCAAAGAAAGCAGAAGAAAAATAATAACTAGAAACAAAGCCAGTGAAATTGAAAATGGAAATCATTAGAGAAAGCCAACAAAACCAAAACTATTTCTTTATGAAGATCTACAAAATCAATATTTCTCTAGCTAACTAACTAATAACAATAAAGGGTACACAAATCAGTGATATCAGAAATGAAAGAAAGGACATCATTTCTCATCATAGATCTCATGGAAAGTAAAAGGATAATTAAGGAACACAATGAACAACTTTACCCCCTAATGTTGATAACATAGATGAAATGGACCAACTTCCTGGAAACGATAATCAGCTAAAACTCACACAAGAAGAAATAGATGATCTGAATAGGTCTATATCTATAAAATAAATTGGATCAATAACTAATAACCTCCTAAAATAAAAAGCACCAGACTCAGATGTGTTCACTGGTGAATTCTACCAAATGATTAAGGAATAAATTATACCAGTGCTTTATAATCTTAAAGGACAGAAGCAGAGGGAATACTTCCTATCTCATTGTATGAGGTGTGCATTACCCTACTACCAAAACTAGACAAAGACATTACCAGAAAAGAAGACTATAGACTAATATCTTTCATGAGTACAGATGTAAAAATCCTCAATGAAATAGAAAATCGAATCCCCAAAAAAGCATGAAAAAATTATACACCACAAATGAGTGGTATTTAATCCAGGCATAAAATACTGGTCTGACATACAAAACTTAATTAATGTAATTCAACACATCAACATAACAAAAGCATTACATGGTTATATCAATTGATGCAGAAAAAGCATCTGACAAAATCTAATACCGATTCATGATAAAACCTCTCAGTAAGCAAGGAATTGAGAGGAATTTTTCTCAATTTATAAAGACCATCCACAAAAACTTAACAACTAACATAATACAGAAGGGGAAGTAACTTGGAGCTTTCCCAGCAAGATTGTGTAGCAGACAAAGATATCCTTTCTCTTGCCAATTCTTTTAAACATCATTTTGGAAACACTAGTTAATGCAAAAAGACAACAAAAGGAAATAAAACATACACAGATGGGGAAGGAAGACATATGCATTTCCTTTTTCACAGATAATGTTAGTGTCTATATAGAAAATTGGAAAAGATCAACAAAACAAAACACAACAAGACAAGACAAAACAAAAAAACCCTCCTGTAACTGAAAAGTGGTTATAGGAAGCTCGTGAGATAAAACATTAGTATAAAAATGTCATTTGTTTTCCTATATACCAATAATGAACAAGTGGAATATGAAATCAAAAACAGTACCATTTACATTAGAACGTCCCAAAATGAAATACTTAGGTATAAATCTATAAAATATATAAGATCTTTATGAGGACAATTACAAAACTCTTATGAACAAAAGAACTAAATAAATGTGAGATATTTCATGTTTATAGACAGAAATATTTAGTATGATCAAGATTTAAATTCTTCTCAACTTAACCTACAGATTCAATACAATCCCAACCAAAATGCCAGCATGTTATTTTATGAATATCTGTAAACTTATTCTAAGGTTTATATGGAGAAGCAAAAGATCAAAATAACAACATAATATTGAGAGAGAAGAACAAAGTTGGAGGACTGATGATACTACCCAACTTCAGGACTTACTGTAAAGCTATAGTAGTCAAGTTAAGGAACACAATGAACAACTCTACCCCCTAATGTTGATAACATAGATGAAATGGACCAACTCCTGGAAACGATAATCAGCTAAAACTCACACAAGAAGAAATAGATGATCTGAATAGGTCTATATATTGGTGAAAGAAGAAACAAATAGAGCGCCCAGAAGTAGACCCACAAAAATACAATCAATTGATTTTTGACAAAAGATCATGGAAAAAAGATAGTTTCTTTAATAAATGCTATTGGAATTACTGGATATTCACATGCAAAAATTGAATCTAGACACAGCTCTTTTTTTGTTTGTTTTTTTGTTTTTTGTTTTTTTTCCATTTTATTTATTTTTTTCAGCGTAACAGTATTGTTTTTGCACAACACCCAGTGCTCCATGCAAAACGTGCCCTCCCCATTACCCACCACCTGTTCCCCCAACCTCCCACCCCTGACCCTTCAAAACCCTCAGGTTGTTTTTCAGAGTCCATAGTCTCTTATGGTTCGCCTCCCCTTCCAATTTTTTTTTAATAAACATATAATGTATTTTTATCCCCAGGGGTACAGGTCTGTGAATCGCCAGGTTTACACACTTCACAGCACTCACCATAGCACATACCCACCCCAATGTCCATAGCCCCCTCCCCCTCTCCCAATCCCACCTCCCCCCAGCAACCCCCAGTTTGTTTTGTGAGATTAAGAGTCATTTATGGTTTGTCTCCCTCCCAATCCCATCTTGTTTCATTTATTCTTCTCCTATCCCCCTAACCCCCCATGTTGCTTCTCCATGTCCTCATATCAGGGAGATCATATGATAGTTGTCTTTCTCCGATTGACTTATTTCACTAAGCATGATACCCTCTAGTTCCATCCACGTTGTCGCAAATGGCAAGATTTCATTTCTTTTGATGGCTGCATAGTATTCCATTGTGTATATATACCACATCTTCTGTATCCATTCATCTGTTGATGGACATCTAGGTTCTTTCCATAGTTTGGCTATTGTAGACATTGCTGCTATAAACATTCGGGTACACGTGCCCCTTCGGATCACTATGTTTGTATCTTTAGGGTAAATACCCAGTGGTGCAATTGCTGGGTCATAGGGTAGTTCTATTTTCAACATTTTGAGGAACCTCCATGCTGTTTTCCAGAGTGGTTGCACCAGCGAATCTAGACACAGCTCTTAAACTCTTCACAAAAGTTAACTCCAAATGGATCATAGACATAAGTGTAAAATGCAAGACTATACCTAGATTATGCTGGCTATGGTGATGCCTTTTTAGATACATCAAAGACACAATTATTTGAGAAAAAAATAAGCTGGACTTCATTTATTAAAATTTAAAGATATGCTCTGTGAATGACAATATCAAGAAAATTAAAAGGCAAGATAGAGACTGAAAAAACATATCTGCAAAAGAAATGCTTGATAGGAGCACCTAGGTGGTTCAGTGGGTTAAGCCTCTGCCTTCAGCCTGGGTCATGATCCCAGAGTCCTGGGATCAAGCCCCACGTCAGGCTCTCTGCTTGGCAGGGAGCCTGCTTCCTCCTCTCTCTCTTCCTGCCTCTCTGCCTACTTGTGATCTCTGTCTGTCAAATAAATAAAAAAATCTTAAAAAAAAAGAAATGCCCAATAAAGGACTGCTACCCAAAATATACAAAGAATTCTTAAAATTCAACAATAAGAAAACAGTTTATAAAATGGGTCAAAGACCATAAGAGACACCTCACCGAAGAAGATACACCAATGGCAAATGGCCAAATGAAAAGATGCTCTACATCATATGTCATAAGAGAAGTACAATTTAAAACAATGAAATACCACTGTACACAAATCATAAGAGCCAAATCTGAAACATCAAAAAAAAAAAAAAAAAACAACAAATGCTGACAAAGATGTGGAACAAGAACTCTCACATATTGCTGGTGAGAATGCAAAATGGTAAACCATTTTAGAAGACACTTGGGTGGTTTCTTAAAAACTAAAAATATTCTTACTATACAATACGCAATCATGTTTATTTACACAAAGGAGTTGAAAACCTATATTCAAAAACAAAAACAACAAAAAAATCTGGCACCCAGATGTTTATAGTAGCTTCTCCTAATTTGCTAAAACTTGAAAGCTACCAAGATGTCCTTCAGTAGATGAATGAATAAGTAAACAGTGGTACATTTAGATAAAAGAAAAAAAGTTATCACTCAAAAAAAATGCATTAAGCCATGAAAAGATATGAAGGAGAATGTAAAGCATATTAGTGAGAGAAACTAATCTGAAGAGGCTACATACTTTATAATTCCAACAATGTGACATTCTAGAAAGGCAAACCTATATAGGCAATAAATGGATTAGTGTTTGCTGGAGGTGGGTGATGTGATGAGGTGGAGGTTGGAATGATTAAGCAGAGAACAAATATATTTTAGGGCAGTGAAAATACTCCATATGATATTAAAATGATGGATACACCATTATATACTTGTCCAAACCCAATAGAATGTACAACACCAACAGTGATTCCTAGCGTAAACTAGGGACATTGGATTATTATGATGTGTCAATGATTCATCTTGGGGAAAAAATGCACTATTCCAGTGAGTGATGCTGATAACAAGGGAGACAACGCATGTGTGCATGCAGAAGTTATTTAGGAAATCTCTGTCTTCCTCTGAGTCTTTGTTGTAAACTTTAAACTGATCTAAAAAAGATTTTTAAAAAAGCAGAAAGGTTAAACGTCACATTATTAAATTTTAACAAATTTTTATGGCAATAACAAGTTATAGATTGAGAAAATGCCAGCATAATCAAGATAAAAATATCCATATATATCAATAAAAGATTATATGTTATATAGTTGCAATTTTTTGTCTTCTTTGGCTTGAAGGTATACTTAAGAACTATGTTTAATATGAAACTGCATTTATGCTCACTTCTCTAATTATGGCAGTATTATATACTGAATTGTCTTCTAAAAATTCAAATGGTCATGTCTTATAGCCCCTAGGACCTCAACATATAACTGTATTTGGAGACAATATTTTTACAGTCTATTAGGGTAGGTTTTAAACCAATGTGACTGATGTCCTTATAAGAAGAGGAAATTAGTAATAAAAGAAAGAACAAGAAACATATGATACTCCCAATAGATGCTGAAAAAGCATTTGACAAAGTACAGCATCCCTTCCTGATCAAAACTCTTCAAAGTGTAGGGATAGAGGGCACATACCTCAATATTATCAAAGCCATCTATGAAAAACCCACCGCAAATATCATTCTCAATGGAGAAAAACTTAAAGCTTTTCCGCTAAGATCAGGAACACGGCAGGGATGTCCATTATCACCACTGCTATTCAAAATAGTACTAGAAGTCCTAGCCTCAGCAATCAGACAACAAAAAGAAATTAAAGGCATCCAAATCGGCAAAGAAGAAGTCAAACTCTTCACAGATGATATGATACTATATGTGGAAAACCCAAAAGACTCCACTCCAAAACTGCTAGAACTTGTACAGGAATTCAGTAAAGTGTCAGGATATAAAATCAATGCACAGAAATCAGTTGCATTTCTCTACACCAACAAGACAGAAGAAAGAGAAATTAAGGAGTCAATCCCATGCACAGTTGCACCCAAAACCATAAGATACCTAGGAATAAGGCTAAGAATCTATACGCAGAAAACTATAAAGTACTCATGAAAGAAATTGAGGAAGACACAAAGAAATAGAAAAATGTTCCATGCTCCTGGATTGGAAGAACAAATATGTGAAAATGTCTATGCTACCTAAAGCAATCTACACATTTAATGCAATCCCTATCAAAATACCATCCATTTTTTTTTCAAAGAAATGGAATAAATAATCCTCAAATTTATATGGAACCAGAAAAGACCTCGAATAGCCAAAGGAATATTGAAAAAGAAAGCCAAAGTTGGTGGCATCACAATTCCAGACTTCAAGCTCTATTACAAAGCTGTCATCATCAAGACAGCATGGTACTGGCACAAAAACAGACACATAGATCAATGGAACAGAATAGAGAGCCCAGAAATCCACTAATCTTTGACAAAGCAGGAAAGAATGTCCAATGGAAAAAAGACAGCCTCTTCAATAAATGGTGCTGGGAAAATTGGACGGCCACATGCAGAAAAATGAAATTGGACCACTTACTTACACCACACATGAAAATAGACTCAAAATGGATGAAAGACCTCAATGTGAGAAAGGAATCCATCAAAATCTTTGAGGAGAACGCAGGCAGCAACCTCTTCAACCTCAGCCGCAGCAACATCTTCCTAGGAACAACAGCAAAAGCAAGGGAAGCAAGGGCAAAAATGAACTATTGGGATTTCATCAAGATCAAAAGCTTTTGCACAGCAAAGGGAACAGTTAACAAAACCAAAAGACAAATGACAGAATGGGAGAAGATATTTGCAAAGGACATATCAGATAAAGGGCTAGTATCCAAAATCTATAAGGAACTTAACAAACTCAACATCCAAAGAACAAACAATCCAATCAAGAAATGGGCAGAGGACATGAACAGACATTTCTGCAAAGAAGACATCCAGATGGCCAACAGACACATGAAAAAGTGCTCCACATCACTCGGCATCAGGGAAATACAAATCAAAACCACAATGAGATATCACCTCACACCAGTCAGAATGGCTAAAATTAACAAGTCAGGAAATGAGAGATGCTGGCGAGGATGCGGAGAAAGGGGAACCCTCCTACACTGTGAGTGGGAATGCAAGCTGGTGCAACCACTCTGGAAAACAGCATGGAGGTTCCTCAAAATGTTGAAAATAGAGCTACACTATGACCCAGGAATTGCACTACTGGGTATTTACCCTAAAGATACAAACATAGTGATCCGAAGGGGCACGCGTACCTGAATGTTTATAGCAGCAATGTCCACAATAGTTAAACTATGGAAAGAACCTAGATGCCCATCAACAGATGAATGGATAAAGAAGATGTGGTGTATATACACAATGGAATACTATGCAGCCATCAAGAGAAATGAAATCTTGCCATTTGCGACAACGTGGATGGAACTAGAGGGTATCATGCTTAGTGAAATAAGTCAATTGGAAAAAGACAACTATCATATGATCTCCCTGATATGAGAAAGTGGAGATGCAACATGAGGAGTTAGCGGGGTAAGAGAAGAATAAATGAAACAAGATGAGATTGGGAGGGAGACAAACCATAAGTGACTCTTTATCTCACAAAACAAACTGAGGGTTGCTGGGGAGAGGGGGGTTGGGAGAGGGAGGTGGGTTATGGACATTGGGGAGGGTATGTGCTATGGTGAGTGCTGTGAAGTGTGTAAACCTGGAGAATCACAGACCTGTACCCCTGGGGAGAAAAATACATTATATGTTTATAAAAAAAAAAAATTGAAAAAAAAAAAAAGAGGGAATTAGGACAAGTGAAGAGACACCAGGGGTGCATGCTTACAAAAGAAAGACGATGTGAAGATACATCAAGAAGACATTTATCGGCCGGGAGGAGTCAAGATGGCAGAGAAGTAGCAGGCTGAGACTACATCAGGTAGCAGGAGATCAGCTCAATAGCTTATCTAAACATTGCAAACACCTACAAATCAAACGGGAGATCGAAGAGAAGAAGAACAGCAATTCTAGAAACAGAAAATCAACCACTTTCAGAAAGGTAGGACTGGCAGAGAAGTGAATCTAAAATGATGGGAAGATAGACCACGGGGGGAGGGGCTGGCTCCCGGCAAGCGGCGGAGCAACAGAGCACAAAATCAGGACTTTTAAAAGTCTGTTCCACTGAGGGACATTGCTCCAGAGGCTAAACTGGGGTGAAGCCCACGCGGGGTCAGTGTGGCTCCAGGTCCCACAGGGTCACAGAAGGATCGGGGGTGTCGGAATGTCACCAAGCTCACAGGTGGTAGAACGGAGAAGCCGGCTACAGAGACAGAGCCGAGGACTGAACTCTCAGTTCAGGGTTACCTTGAACTGGTTGTGGGCTGGGTGAGCTCGGAGCGTGGCTAGAGGCTGGGGATATGGGAGTGATTGGGTGCTGTCCTCTGCGGGTGCACTGAGGAGTGGGGCCCCGGGCTCTCGGCTCCTCCAGGCCAGAGACTAGAAGCCCGCCATTTTCATTCCTGTCCTCCGGAACTCTAGGGAAAGCGTTCAGGGAACAGAGGCTCCCAAAAGCGAACCCGAGCAGATTACTTAGTCCGGCCCCCGGTAAGGGTGGTGCAATCCCGCCTTGGGCAAAGACACTTGAGAGTCACTACAACAGGCACCTCCCCCAGAAGATCAACAAAATATCCAGCCAGGAAAAAGTTCATCTATCAAGGAAAGCAGGTTCAATTCCTAAGACAGCAGCGGAAATCCAGAGGAGGAGAAAGCAAAGCACGGAACTCATGGTTTCTCCCCATGATTCTTTAGTCTTACGGTTAATTCAATTTTTTTTTCTTTTTTCAATTTTTTTTCTTTTTTCTTCTTCTGCTAAATTTTTTAAAACTTTTACCCTTTTCTTTTTTAACGTTTTTTGACTAGTTTATCTAAATATATATATTTTTTCTTTCTTTTTTATATTTTTTCTTTCTTTTATTTTTTAAATTTTTTTCTTTTTTTTCTGAATCTCTTTTTATCCCCTTTCTCGCCCCCACAATTTGGGGTCTCTTCTGATTTGGTTACAGTGCATTTTTCTGGGGTCTTTGCCACCCTTTTAGTATTTTATTTGATCCTTCATATCCTCCTATCTGGACAAAATGACAAGGCGGAAAAAATCACCACAAACAAAAGTACAAGAGGCAGTACCAAAGGCTAGGGACCTAATCAACACAGACATTGGTGATATGTCAGATCAAGAGTTCAGAATGACGATTCTGAACGTTCTAGACAGCCTCGAAAAAGGCATGGAAGATATTAGAGAAACCCTCTCTGGAGATATTAAAGCCCTTTCTGGAGAAATTAAAGAACTAAAATCTAACCAAGTAGAAATCAAAAAAGCTATTAATGAGGTGCAATCAAAAATGGAGGCTCTCACTCTTAGGATAAATGAGGCAGAAGAAAGAATTAGTGATATAGAAGACGAAATGACAGAGAATAAAGAAACCGAGCAAAAGAGGGACAAACAGCTATTGGACCACGAGGGAAGAATTTGAGAGATAAGTGACACCATAAGACGAAACAACATTAGAATAATTGGGATTCCAGAAGAAGAAGAAAGAGGGAGGGGAGCAGAAGGTCTATTGGAGAGATTATTGGAGAGAATTTCCCTAATATGGCAAAGGGAACAAGCATCAAAATCCAGAAGATGCAGAGAACCCCCTTCAAAGTCAACAAGAATAGATCCACACCCCGTCACCTAATATTAAAATTTACAAGTCTTAGTGACAAAGAGAAAATCCTGAAAGCAGCCCGGGAAAAGAAGTCTATAACATACAATGGTAAAAATATTAGATTGGCAGCAGGCTTATCCACAGAGACCTGGCAGGCCAGAAAGAGCTGGCATGATATATTCAGAGCACTCAACGAGAAAAACATGCAGCCAAGAATACTCTATCCAGCTAGGCTATCATTGAAAATAGAAGGAGAGATCAAAAGCTTCCAGGACAAACAAAAACTGAAAGAATTTGCAAACACCAAACCAGCTCTACTGAAATATTGAAAGGGGTCCTCTAAGCAAAGAGAGAGCCTAAAAGTAGTAGATCAGAAAGGTACAGAGACAATATACAGTAACAGTCACCTTACAGACTAATAATGGCACTAAATTCATATCTCTCAATAGTTACCCTGAATGTTAATGGGCTAAATGTCCCAATCAAAAGACACAGGGTATCAGAATGGATAAAAAAACAAAACCCATCAGTATGTTGCCTACAAGAAACTCATTTTAGACGCGAAGACACCTCCAGATTTAAAGTGAGGGGGTGGAAAACAATTTACCATGCTAATGGGCATCAGAAGAAAGCTGGGGTGGCAATCCTTATATCAGATCAATTAGATTTTAATCCAAAGACTATAATAAGAGATGAGGAAGGACACTATATCCTACTCAAAGGGTCTGTCCAACAAGAAGATCTAACAGTTTTAAATATCTATGCCCCTAATGTGGGAGCAGCCAACTGTATAAACCAATTAATAACAAAATCAAAGAAACATATCAATAATAATACAATAATAGTAGGGGACTTTAACACCCCCCTCACTGAAATGGACAGATCATCCAAGCAAATATCAACAAGGAAATAAAGGCCTTAAATGACACACTGGACCAGATGGACATCACAGATATATTCAGAACATTTCATCCCAAAGCAACAGAATACACATTCTTCTCTAGTGCACATGGAACCTTCTCCAGAATAGATCACATCCTGGGTCACAAATCAGGTCTCATCTGGTATCAAAAGATTAGGATCATTCCCTGCATATTTTCAGACCACAATGCTCTGAAGCTAGAACTCAATCACAAGAAGAAAGCTGGAAAGAACCCAAATACATGGAGACTAAACAGCATCCTTCTAAAGAATGAATGGGTCAACCAGGAAATTAAAGAAGAATTGAAAAAATTCATGGAAACAAATGATAATGAAAACACAACGGTTCAAAATCTGTGGGACACAGCAAAGGCAGTCCTGAGAGAAAAATATATAGCGGTACAAGCCTTTCTCAAGAAACAAGAAAGGGCTCAAGTACACAACCTAACCCTACACGTAAAGGAGCTGGAGATAGAACAACAAAGAAACCCTAATCCCAGCAGGAGACGAGAAATCATAAAGATCAGAGCAGAAATCAATGAAATAGAAACCAAAAAAAAAAAAAAATAGAAAAAATCAATGAAACTAAGAGCTGGTTCTTTGAAAGAATCAATAGGATTGATAAACCCCTGGCCAGACTCATCAAAAAGAAAAGAGAAAGGACCCAAATAAATAAAATCATGAATGAAAGAGGAGAGATCACAACTAACACCAAAGAAATACAGACAATTATAAGAACATACTATGAGCAACTCTATGCCAACAAATTTGACAATCTGGAAGAAATGGATGCATTCCTAGAGACATATAATCTACCACAACTGAACCAGGAAGAAATAGAAAACCTGAACAGGCCCATAACCAGTAAGGAGATTGAAACAGTCATCAAAAATCTCCAAACAAACAAAAGCCCAGGGTCAGACGGCTTCCCAGGGGAATTCTACCAAACATTTAAAGAAGAACTCATTCCTATTCTCCTGAAACTGTTCCAAAAAATAGAAATGGAAGGAAAACTTCCAAACTCATTTTATGAGGCCAGCATCACCTTGATCCCAAAACCAGACAAGGATCCCACCAAAAAAGAGAACTACAGACCAATATCCTTGGTGAACACAGATGCAAAAATTCTCACCAAAATACTAGGCAATAAGATTCAACAGTACATTAAAAGGATTATTCACCACGATCAAAAGATGGGATTGGGAGGGAGACAAACCATAAATGACTCTTAATCTCACAAAACAAACTGGGGTTTGCTGGGGGGAGGTGGGGTTGGGAAAGGCGGAGGGGTTTATGGACATTGGGGAGGGTATGTGCTATCGTGAGTGCTGTGAAGTGTGTAAACCTGGCGATTCACAGACCTGTACCCCTGGGGATAAAAATACATTATATGTTTATAAAAAAAAAAATTGGAAGGGGAGGCGAACCATAAGAGACTATGGACTCTGAAAAACAACCAGAGGACTTTGAAGGGTCGGGGGTGGGAGGTTGGGGGAACAGGTGGTGGGTAATAGGGCACGTATTGCATGGAGCAATGGGTGTTGTGCAAAAACAATGAATACTGTTACGCTGAAAAAATAAATAAATTTAAATACTAAAAAAAATAAAGACATTTATCTATAAGTTAAGGTGAGATTCCTTAAAAGAAACCAGCTTGGATGATACCTTCATCTCCAACTTCTAGTATTCAAAACTGTGAGAAAGTAAATTTCTTTAATGCTACCCAATCTGTGGTATTTAGTATGGCAACCCTAGCAAACCGATTCAAGCAGAGTATTATACCTTCCATAAAGCCCTATTGATGCTTTATGGATCGGGACCCTACTTTTACAGAGGAACAAGGCACTTTAGTATAGCATTTAAATATATGACTTTGACCTTGGTTAGAAGCACACAGATGTCTAAGGGCTGCATCTCTATCTCTTACTTGGGAACTGTCATTTCTCTGTTATAATCTTTAACACACACAAATAACCATGGGAAGTTCTTTAGCTTCACTCAATTTCTTCATATGTAAAATGGGAAATATTTTATTGAAAATTAACTGAGACAACATACACAAGAAACTTAGAATCAGTCAGACATATATTAAGCAATTAAAATGTTTCAGTTTAAAAATAGAAGCTTAAATTTTACATAGAAATTTTAAGAAAGTAACTATCTTCAGACTATATGGGTTATATCTACTGAATTAAAGTAATTATTTCACTTACTAAAAATAATACATAACTATAAAAATGATTCTTACTAAAATATAACGCATACTCACTGGTGAAAAATTAGAAAATTTAGAAAAATTTTAGAAATATATTTATTTTAATCATTAACATTTTCTTGTATTTGATCAAAATCTTATAATGTAAATATTAAATAAAATAAGAAATACTTATAATTTTTTCCCTCAATAATTGTTAGTTATGTTCTAGGCACTGTTCTTTAAGTTCAGGATGTATTGCTGATTAAGATTGGTCAAGTACCAGGCTCCTATTACACCTCATTCCATTTGAGGACAGTACAATAAATAAAAATCAAGTTATATTTTTGATAATATGTTATACTTAATAACTGAACAGATTCTTTGGGCTGAAGTCAATTGCATTTACTAGATAAGTTCACCCCTCTAAAAATACAGGGAATCTCATAGGAAAGTTGGGAATTACGACAGTAGGAACTTTGTGCCTAAATAGAGGACTGAAACAGGCCTTTGCCTGATGACATTTGCCAAATCAAAGAGAATTGACCTTTGGTTTTCATGACCTCAAGAAGTACAGAGGACAACGGACAAATCTGCAAGAAGTGGAGAATTCAGTAGTGACCTGTAAGAGAGATTTATTTATGTCTCAAAATTTGACATTGGATGGAAAGAGAAAACAACTTTTTAAATAATTTATTGCCACATGAAATCAATTTGTTGAAAGCATTTTAAAAAAATGAAAAAGAATAGCAAGACTGCAAAAATGACTAAGCAGATTTGAAAAATAAATAGTATTTCTAAAAATAAAAAGTAAAATAACTGAAATAATTAAATATGTGAAATTATCAGTAGTTTAGACACAACTGGGATAGAATTAATATATTGGAATTAGATTCAAGAACTTAATCAGATCATAAAAAGAAAAATAAAGAGGGGCACCCAGGTGGCTCAGTTGGTTAAACATTCGACTCTTCATTTCTACTCAAGTCAGGATCTCATGGGTTATGAGATTCAGCCTCTCAGCAAGACATTCCCTGGGTTCCATGCTCAGCAGGGTGTCTGCTTGACAATTGTCTCCTTTACCCTCATTCACTCAAGCCTAACAGGTGCACACATGCCCTCACATGCTTGCTCTCTCTCTCTTAAATAAATAAATAAATCTTAAAAAAAAAGAAAAATAAGGAAATAGAAAGAAAGAGAGACAAGAAACGTAAAAGAGAAATGAGAAAAATCTGACATACTTGGATCACCTGAAGAAAATAGGAGAAATGGGGAGATCTATAGTTGAAAAAAAAATGGCAAAAATTTCCTATACATTTTTACAAAATACCAATTTTTTGATTCAGGAAGCCAAATGAATTTCAGTAGGATACATGCCAAGTAATTCTCACTTGTTCACATTGTAGTGAAATTACACAATGCCAAAGAAAAAGATCTTGTAAGTGGATGATGGGAAAAAACTGGAGATTGTTATTGCCAAGTAATAATTAGGCTGATAGGAGACTTCCCATAAGGAACAAAGGAAACCCAAATATAGGAGAAACACATTTTGAGAATTTTGAAAGAATGAAAGAAATCTAAAGTCTCATACCAAGAGTAACTAATGTTTATTTTTAAAAAATCTGACAAATAGAACAAGGTATTTCTTACCAAAATACTCTTACCATCCCTAAGTCACTATTCCTGCTGAGTTGCAGTGATCTTAGGTAGAAGATTTGAGAGCAGAGGAAGAAATAAAAAAAAATAATAAGAATGTAGATAATTCTAGCCATTCTAACTGGTGTTAGGTGGTATCTCAATGTTGTTTTAATTTGAATCTCCCTGATGGCTAGTGATGATGAACATTTTTTCATGTGTCTGATAGCCATTTGTATGTCTTCATTGGAGAAGTGTCTATTCATATCTTCTGCCCATTTTTTGATATGATTATCTGTTTTGTGTGTGTTGAGTTTGAGAAGTTCTTTGTAGATCCTGGATATCAACCTTTTGTCTGTACTGTCATTTACAAATATCTTCTCCCATTCCGTGGGTTGCCTCTTTGTTTTGTTGACTGTTTCCTTTGCTGTGCAGAAGCTTTTGATCTTGATGAAGTCCCAAAAGTTCATTTTTGCTTTTGTTTCCTTGGCCTTTGGAGACTTATCTTGAAAGAAGTTGCTGTGGCTGATATCGAAGAGGTTACTGCCTATGTTCTCCTCTAGGATTCTGATAGATTCCTGTCTCACGTTGAGGTCTTTTATCCATTTCGAGTTTATCTTTGTGAACGTGTGCTGGAGAGGATGTGGAGAAAGGGGAACCCTCTTACACTGTTGGTGGGAATGCAAGTTAGTGCAGCCACTTTGGAGAACAGTGTGGAGATTCCTGAAGAAATTAAAAATAGAGCTTCCCTATGACCCTGCAATTGCACTGCTGGGTATTTACCCCAAAGATACAGATGTAGTGAAAAGAAGGGCCATTTGTACCCCAATGTTTATTGCAGCAATGGCTACGGTCGCCAAACTGTGGAAAGAACCAAGATGCCCTTCAACGGATGAATGGATAAGGAAGATGTGGTCCATATACACAATGGAGTATTATGCCTCCATCAGAAAGGACGAATACCCAACTTTTGTAGCAACATGGATGGGACTGGAAGAAATTATGTTGAGCGAAATAAGTCAAGCAGAGAGAGTCAAGTATCATATGGTCTCACTTATTTGTGGAGCATAACAAATAACATGGAGGACATGGGGAGATGGAGAGGAGAGGGAGTTGAGGGAAACTGGAAGGGGAGATGAACCATGAGAGACTATGGACTCGGAAAAACAACCAGAGGGTTATGAAGGGGCGGCGGGAGGGGGTGGGGTGGGGTGGGAGGTTGAGGAACCAGGTGGTGGGTAATAGGGAGGGCACATACTGCATGGAGCACTGGGTGTGATGCCAAAACAATGAACACTGTTATGCTGTAAATAAGCAAATAAAAATAAATAAATTAATTAAAAAAAAAAGAATGTAGATAATTCTATACAAATATTGATACAGAAAACAGTAATAAAATGACTGTAGTCTTAAAACAGAGAATTAAAATATAAGGATGAACAAATGATTGGGACAGGTCACTCAGAATGAATGCCTCATAAATAAGTTTCCTGTGTTGATCTGCAGAAGGATGATGGTCAATGATGATTGACAGACTGCCTATGAAATCCAAGCCAGCCCACTTATTTAGTAATCCTGAAAATTGTGCTTAACTGATTAATTGATTTATTATTATTATTGTATATATATTTATTATTTATTAATTGATTAATTGATTTTAAGGCAAAACCAGTTTAAAACACAAGGAATATATAACAATTTCACACATATTTCAAAATATGTAAAGCCTACATATACAAATAACTATAAGGACAAATACACAAATATAATGTCACAACAAGGGGTTTTAGGATGCCTTATAAGCAATTGATCTGACCGACAAAACTCAAAAATATTTGTACAATCCAATAAACAAACTTGATTTAATAGGAATTTGTAGATAACCATATAGTTTACACCTAATGACAGTACAGTGAATTCCATTGTTTCTCATTATCTTTTTTTTTTTAATTTCTTATATTATCATACTGGTTAAGATATCCAGAAGAAAAAAAGTTAAATAGAAGGAATGATACTGGATACCTTTGTCAGTCAGGAAGGCATGTAGAGAACAGAAACTACTCCATGTACTTTTAAGAAAGAAGAGATTTGATTAAAGAGGGTGACTGTGACAAAGTCACAGGAGGGGCCTAAGGACTATGTTGTCCGCTAAACCTCCAAGAATGGCATTCAGCACAATGCAAGATTGCTTCAACCTAGGAGTACTATTTCTAAGACCACAACTGAGCAAAAAGATACCACTAGCTACAGTGGCACTTCCCATACGTCTTAATATGTGCACACAGGAAAGGGAAACAAAGGTCTCCTTAGCTGAGATACAGGGTTACAAATTCTGGAGTAAGAAACTCCCACTGATATAAATGCCACTGTTCTCATTACTGTAACTGTCTCTTGATACTCTGGGACACTGCTGCAGAATATTTTTACTTTTTCATGTCAATATTTGCTTGCAGAAGAGCCAAAAGATGGTCTCTAACTCGTCATTTCTGTCTTCTAACTTTGTGGGAGTACACCTAATTGGCATATTTTATTTTGCATTCATATTACTAGCTACAAGGAAGTACCAAAAATTTTATGCCTCAGCATATCATGTTAAAAAAGAGTAAAGGATAGGTTGTAGAGCTATACAGTATCCCAAATAGTACCTGTGTTTTGTTCCTTATTTTAATGAAATTGTTGCTAAAATAAATCATCAGTGTGTTGTTTACTGTATGCTTTTTGGCATATCATTTATTATGATAATTATTCCTAAATTAATAGTGGAAATAATTTACAGTTAAACATCTGATGGAAGATTATTTTTTTAAACTCAGGGCCAGGTTTTCTCAGGTAGTCTTTAAATTAACTTGCAGTTTTCTGAGGGAACTTTTGTGTACTTATATACTTTCAGATTTGGGCATCTTTGGGTTCCTGCCTAGAAAATAATTTTTCTCCCATTGCATTTTCCTTTATATATATTTTATCCTGTTACTACTGCTATTCTCTTTCTTCTACTACTTTCATAATTCTGTCTTCAAGAAGTTTTTACAACAAACCTTGTTGTTAGATGTAAATATATAATCTTTCTGTTGAATTGAATCTTTTCTCAATAGCTGATTATTGTGTTTATTGTTCTCTTTCTTTGGTGTATATTTTACCTAATATTAATGTAGATATGCCCAATCTGCTTATTCTGCTTGACTTTGGCATTTTTTTAATTTTACTAGACTTTCCATGCTTTGTTCCCCATACAATGTTTAAAAATTTTTTAAGATTTAGTTTAAATTTTTAAATTTTTAATTCAATTAGCCAACATAAAGAATATCATTAGTTTCAGATGTATAGTTAAGTAATTCATCAGTTGCAGATAACACCCAGTGCTCCTCATGTCACATGACCTCCTTAATGCTCATCACCGTTATCCTTTCTCCTTTCCCACCTCCCATATAGCAACCCTCAGTTTCTTTCCCATAATTAAGAGACTCTCATTGTTTGTCTCCATCACTGATTTCTTCCCATTCCATTTTCCCTCCCCTTCCCTTATGAACGTCTCCACTGTTTCTTATATTCCACATATGACTGAAACCATATGATAATTGTCTTTCTCTGCTTATTTCCCTCAGCATAATAACCTCTAGTTTTATTTACATCAATGTAAATGGTATGATTTCATCCTTTCTGATGGCTGAGTAATATTCCTTATATATATGTACAACACATCTTCTTTATCAATTTATCCATCTTCTTTGTCCATTGATGGACATCTTGGCTCTTTCCACAATTTGGCTATTGTGGACATTGCTGCTATAAACATTCGGGTGCACATGCCCCTTCAGAGCACTACATTTGATATCTTTGGAGTAAATACCTAGTAGTACAATTGCTGATCATTGGGTAGCTCTTCATGAGTAACCTCTATACTGTTTTCCAGAGTGGCTATACCAGCTTGCATTTCCACCAACAGTGTAAGAGGGTCTCCCTTTCTCTGCATCCTCGCCAACATCTGTTGTTTCCTGACTTGTTAATTTTAGCCATTCTGACTGGTGTGAGGTGGTATCTCATTATGGTTTTGACTTGTATTTCCCTGATGCCCAGTGATGTGGAGCATTTTTTCATGTCTGTTGGTGAGGCCAGCATGGTCAACATTAAAGACTTTGTTTGCATGTCTTTTTTGGAGAAAAGTCTGTTCATGTCTTCTGTCCATTTCTTAACTGGATTATTTGTTTGTGGGGGGAGTGTTGAGTTTGATAAGTTCTTTGTAGGTCTTGGATACTAGCTTTTTATCTCGTATGTCATTTACAAATATCTTCTCCCATTCCATAGGTTGTCTTTTAGTTTTGTTGACTGTTTCCTTTGCTGTACAAAAACTTTTTAACTTGATGAAGCCCCAAAAGTTCAGTTTTGCTTTTGTTTCCCTTTCCTTTGGAGATGTGTCTAGCAAGAAGTTGCTTCAGTCAAGGTCAAAGAGGTTGCTGTCTGTGTTCTCTTCTAGGATTTGTTTGCCATATATTTAAGGAAAAATATAGTCTGACAACTTGCTTTTAGCCCTACATTGAACATATTTGATTCTATGTTCTTTAGATTCATTTAAATTTATTTCTTTCTCCTTTTCTGTTTTTTCAGTCATAATTTTTCTACCTACTGCTTTAGAATGTATATCTAAACTATACCTAACATTCAGTGGTTTTTTTATACTTTGTAAAATTCACATGTATATATGTATGTGTGTTGTATTTAGTAATAAATCTTAATGCTAATCTCTTATCAAACAATGCAAAGAATTGATTATGCCTACTTCTCTACCACCATGAATCCTCTCATATATCATTTTTTCCCACTTACTGGCCAGAATTTATTTTTACTTTAATTGATTAATTTTATAAACGCCATACCATTATTGTTGTTTGATGCATTTGATTTGTTAATTTTAGTGACCTGTATCATTTTCTTTACTCAAAATTTCCACTTGCACCTTAGACTTTACCTTAAAATTAATTTTCTTTCTTAATAAAAAATATGCTCTAGAGGTATCTTCAATTAAAGTCTACAACATGCTTTCAGTTTGCATCTGCCTGGAAATATTTCCATTTTATCTCATTTCTGAAAGTTAATTTCACCAGGTGTAGATTTTGAGGATTTTTTTTTTAAGTCACCTATGTAAAGATAGAAAAACACTGTCTTCTGGATTTCAGTGTTGCCAATATTTATTTATGGACCTTTTATATTTAGTCTATATTTTCTTATGGAGTGCTTTTAATTTTGTCTTTGGTATTTTACTATGATGTTCCTAATTTGGATTTTCAAATATGTATTCTTCTTGGGGTTAATTATGATTATAAATGTGTCAGCAGTAATGGTTTACTTCAGTTACCCACAAATGTCAGCAGTATATTTTTCAAGGATTGCTTTTTCTCCATTCTTCATATTATCTCCTTCTGGAGTTCTAGGTCATGTAAGATTTTCTTACCCCATCCAACCCTATTATATTATATTATATTATATTATATTACCCTATTACAACACTAGGTTATAATTTCTCTTATTTATTATTCATGTATGTCCTCCATGTTCTGTTGTTGGTTTAATTTCTTTGTTTCTGTTCTCCATTTTGCTAATGGAAGATGAATAGTCAGATCTTCTTACTGTATTGCATTTTGTCCATTAAGTTTATAAATTCAGTATAGACATTCATGTCTAGAGTTTATATTTATTCTTACCAAATCTACTTGGCCATATTTTCTAAAATATTTTATTTCTTTGAACATAGTAAGCATACTAACATATTCTGGTCAGACAATAAAATAACTACAGCTTTTATGGGATTGATACTTTGGTCCTTTTTTCTTGCTGGTTGTTTCTCATGGAGATAAACATATAAATATTTTCCCTTTATTTGTTTATCTATATTACCTTTTATTTTATCATCTTATTAGAATTATGTGTGAATTCCTTGAGATTTTATTTTAAAGTGCATTCTACTGATATGTGTATGTGGTGAAATCAGTTAAGCTCCAACTCTTGGTTTTAGCTCAGGTCATGATCTCAAAGTCATGAGATTGAGCTCCACAACAGGCTCCACACTCAGTGTGGAGTCTGCTTAAGTTTCTCTTTTCCATCTCCCACTGACATTCCACTCTCCCAGGCTTTCTCTCTCTAATAAATAAATAAATAAATCTTAAAAAAAAAATCAGTGCATTCTACTTTTTTTTCTTTTTTCTTTTTTTCTAGGAGTCTGAAGGTAATATTGGCCTGGAACCAGGTTACAGGAAATTTCCAGTTTGAGGGTTGTTTACCAGAAGTGGTGGGAAATCTGTCCCCAGACTTATATATATGCAGTCTTGCTGTTAGTAATTCTCAAAGGAGATTATTTTACCTTTTTGTTCAGTTCCACTTGCAATCCAGTAGAGTCAGGTAAAAGTTTCTGCTCTCTCTAGTCAGACTTTAACCTACTTTGAATTATGATTGTTCCAAAGTTCTAGTCTTCTTTAAATTTCTCTTAACTGAACTGCCATCCTGCTAGCACCCTAGTGATTGTCTCCCCTCTCCAGTGTGTTTGGCTGATTATAATAGAAGCTTTAGGCTGTCAGTGATGGACAGTTGGCCCCAGGTTAATGCAAGCTCCAGTGCACACAGAATCCTCTTCTTTTGCTGGATAGGATTTTTGTTTCTGCATTTTATTCATCAGCTTTAGTTGTGCTGTTGTAGAAGGTGTTTCAGTTAATGTTTAATCTGCCTAAAATTACAAAAAAATGGAAGTTCCTATGAATTTCTATGACTAGTTTTTAATTGTTAAATTTAATCTATATGTCATAGAAATGGCAAAAGTACATTAAAAACATGATATTACATACCTGTATATGATGGCATATCTGACGTTGGAGAAGTCATTTATTTTAACCAAAAGGAAATACCATGTTATGGCTCAGGTTAGTTGTTCTGAAGAAGGACCAAATCATTATCAACTTTCTTTACAATAACAATGGCTAATATGTCCTCGACTCAATTTTACTTTTGAAGTGAATAAGAAAAATCAGCAATTTTGTTGGGCTGGTATCTTATCCTAATAACTAGCACAGCCAATGCTACAAAGGTTAGGGCAGGAAACCACCAAGTATAACTTTATTTGCTAGTTAAATATGGTATGAGATTAATAATATCTGCATATTAGAATTAAAGAAGTTATTTAATTCTTCTCAAAATATCTTAAGATGTGTCTAGGTCTCATTTATTTATTTTCCTGGAATATGATGATTTCTAAAGTAGAAATAGTAATTATGCATGCCTGATGAAAAGTTTTGTAAGCTAAGAGTGGAGATGTTTACAGCGATGCAGCCATACCAATCAAAGAAGACCCAGATCTGTCTCATTTAAAAGATAATTATGATATACATCACACTCAGTTGAAACATACACCATTGGCAACATTTTGGCACTCCTTTTGGAGACTGTTTGGATTCTATATGTTTTTACTACTGTCCCTATTATATTCTCCTTTTTACTACTTTTTACTACTTTTTACTACTGTCCCTATTATATTCTCCTTTTTAGTAGTAACTTACAGTATGGTAGCATGCTGTTTCTTTCAAAGTATCCCTCTAGTCTATCCCATGCAGGAACAGAAGACTTTTTTAAAAATTAATTAATTAATTAATTTAACAGACAGAGATCACAAGTAGGCAAAGAGGCAGGCAGAGAGAGAGAGAGAAAGAGGAAAGCAGACTCCCTGAACAGAGCCCCAAAATGGGGCTCAATCCCAGAACCCTGAGATCATAACCTGAGCCAAAGACAGAGGCTTAACCCATTAAGCCACCCAGGTGCCCCAAGAACAGAAGACTTAAATTAATTTCTCTTCACTCCACAAGTTAAAAAAGAAATGGATGAGCACAAGAAAGGTGAAGTGATTTACTTAAGGTCATGCAGGGAAAAACTTGTTGAGTAAGTATTCCTAATTACATCACACAATTTCTAGTTCTGACAGTTGAAACTGCCATGTTCTTCTGGGAGAGATTTATTAAGACACCTTTCTCCTAATAGTGAAAGCCCAGAAACTCACAGAATGTCAAGGTCCTATATCTATCTCAAAGTTCAAGGACAAAGTTAAGAGAAAAATCTTGTGGCCTAAACAGAATAGTGGTAGGTGAACTTTTCCCCAAGATTTTCCTTTAGGCATCTGAATCTTTTAAAGCCACACTTTAGGGTAATCATCTCAAATGTCAGTGTGAAGTGATCAAAGTGCTACCCTGGTTATCCTGGCTTTGGACCTCCTTGCTTTATAAGAGGGTGAGTAGCAACTTCCTCCATAGTGAAAGACAGGCAATTTGATTCCAGGAATAAAAGTGGGTGACTCAGTTGGTTAAGTGTCTTATTTGGCTCAGGTCATGATCCCAGGGTCCTGGGATTGAGTCCCACATCAGTGTCCCTGCTCATCAGGGATCCTGCTTCTCCCTCTCCCCCTGCCTGCTTCTCTGCCTACTTGTGATCTCTCTCTCTTTCTCTCTGTCAAATAGATAAATAAAATCTTTTAAAATTTTTAAAAAATAAAGGATGGAAAGCTATTAGCAACTTAAAATATATTTTAAAAAATCAGAATGTACTTGATATGATTAAGCTACAGTGTGGTTGGCTGTTGAATTAAAATGTGTCAACATGTTGGAATTTTGGAAGGAAGCTGAAGATGGCATCCAAAATGTTTTTCTTAGAATCAAACCATCAGGATATATGGCAATTGTGATGAAAATAATTCATACAAATTGAAGTGAAGTGAGATGTGGATTACATCAACTCTGCAGGACACGTGTCAGATTTATTGAACCCAGCAAGGACAGTGTGTGAAATATCAGTGTCTGATTGAGAAAATCAGGCATACTGTCTCCTTTCTTTAAAAACAAACATTTGAGAAAGCATAATAAATATTTTAAAATTTGAAAGTTTTATTTCATTTTGGGAGCAATGTGTATTACCTACTTAATGGTGTTTTGCTCTCAATGAGGAGTACTATATTTAAAAGGAATATTACTTGTAACCTCCCCAACATTAGTTTCTTTAGAAAAGAAAGCTTCTTCCCAAATTTCTCTTTTTTTCTCCTACCTGGTTAGTGATTCTGAAACAAAATAGTTAAGATTAAAAATTCAAAACAGATATTTGTAAATCACCCAGAAGAATTTAAACTGGGATCTGATTTTAAAAAGGGAGTTTGGGAGATAGTTCAAGATAGCAGAGGACTAAGAGCCCTCATTTTGTCTGGTCCCAGGAATTCAGCTAGATAGCTATCAAATCATTCTGAACAACTTTAAACTCAATTAACATCTAAGAAAAGAATTGGTGTAATTCTATAAATAGAAAAGCAACCACTTTCTGCAAGAATGACAAGACAGAAAAACTCACCTCAAAAAAGAGTATGGGAGACAGTACTGACTGCCAGGGGCCTAATCAGTATAGATATAAGATGTCAGAACTAGATTTCAGAACAATGATTTTAAAGATACTACCTGAGCTTGAAAAAAAGGCATAGAAGACACTGGAGAATCCCTTTATGGAGAAATAAAAGAACTAAATTCTAATCAAGTCAAAATCAAAAGGGCCATTAATGAGATGGAATAAAAAAATAGAAGTTCTACCCTGGCTTTCCGCTGCTTGCACCACCACTCAGCTAGGTGCACTCTGGCCTATGCACATGAGGGAGTCTGGTGTGTGTGTGCCAGCCAGTGCTCTCTAGAACCACAGCCTCTGTGTACACTGCGTGACTGCAACCAGGGTCCAAACTGCCCTGAGAAATCTGCCATCTGCCCCTGAGAAAGCTCCGTGGGGGCGCTAGCTGGTGGTCTCCAGAACTGACCAAGAGACTGAACACACCCAGTCTGGGCTTGAAAAATTCAGGTTGGGATCTCGGGGTGGGTGGGGGGACACGACCTGTGAACCCTGAGGTCTGGACCCCAGACAGCAGTCCTGGCAAAGGCAGCCACCGGAAGCAGGCTTCTTGGACCAATATCGCTCAAGGTTTTAGTGGTATGGGGGTGCAGAGACAAGTGGGCGCTTTGGGTGACCCCTGAGACAATGGCTGGGGACATGCACTGTCTGTGGGAGGTTACACAGCTCAGCGGGGTTTACAGAGGGGAAGTCTGTGTGTTCTGGACAACCCAGAGGGGAGCAGATTGAGGCTTCTCTATGAGATGGAGGTCTGGGTGCAGTTTGCTTTCCACTAACCCTCCGAAAAGCCACAAAAAGCTGAAAAAGAACAAAAACCACCAGAAAACAAAAGTCTAAAAAACCAGATTCCACAGAGCCCAGCCCCTTGATAGGGAGCAGGAGGACTCAACCCAAGCAAGACTGACTGGAAAACAATGAGGCAAGTCCCTTCCCCAGAAATCTAGCCAAAAGAACAAGAGGAGAACTGTAAAACCCCAATATCAGGGGAAAACAATATATTAAGCTGCCAGTATTGCCCTAATATCTCTATATTTCATAGATACGACTTTTATTTTTAATTCATTCTCACTATTCTTGTACTTTAAAATTTTTTAACCTACTTACCATTACAGCTAGAGTTCAATACAACATATTCCACCACAATCTTTTAACTTGAACTTTTTGCATACATATATCTGTGTTTTTCTTTTGCATTTCTATTTTTTAATATACATATAGATATAAGCTTCAAGGTAATCCTCTTTTCCTCATCAATACTATCCTTATATATAAACCAGTTTGAATCTCGCTTTATCTCTGGAAAGTTGAGTCCTTTAACAAAGATAGCAAGATATCTTGGAAGAATCAAAATATCCAGGAAGAGTCAAAATAACCTTCCTTTCCCACATAGAAGATTTATAACCACCCTCCCATCTTTTTCTTCTTTCAGTGTTTCTGCGTATTTGCTTTTGTTTTTGGTATTATATAAATCTTATCCTTGGGGTTCCTTTTGGCTGTGTTTTTTTTTTTTTTCTTGTCATTTACTTTTGTTGGTCTTTTTGTCCATTTTTGTTTGTATACCTTATAAATCTTACCTTTGGGGCCCATTCTGACAGGGTCCTCTCTTTTTTTTCTCTCTCTCTCGCTTTTTTTTTCCCCCTCTTTTTTTAGTGGTGACTTCTGATTACTCAGAAGCATTCCAGAGTGCACCATTCCTGGATCATAGTTGATATATTCAGCTACACATCCCCACAACCACTTCTCACCAAAAGGACTAGAGGGAGGAACATCCAACAGAGAAAAAAATTCAGAGACTGTGCCCTCTCCCTCAGAATTATTGGATATGGACATTATGTCAGAAAAGGAATTCAGGTAACAATTATCCAGGCAATGGCTAAGATGAAGAAAACCATTAGCGACAACACATAATTTCTAAGGACAGAAGTGAAAAACACCCAGGAAGAAGTTAAAAATGCTATTAATGAGATCCGATCTAATCTAAATACTCTAAAGCTAGGGTAAATGAGGCAGAAGATAAAATTAGCGATCTAGCGCACAAACTGTGAGAGAAAAAGGATCAAGAGGAGGCCTGGAAGAAACAGTTTAGAAGCTATGAAAACAGAATTAGGGAAATAAATGACACCATGAAACATTCCAATGTCAGAATTATTGGGATCCCTAAGGGGGAGGAGAAAGAAATAAGACAGAGTTGAGCAAATTCTCAAGTTCAAGTTGAACAAGACACAGTTGAACAAATTCTGCATGAAAAATTTTCCAATCTGGGAATGGGACCAGTGTTCATGTCTTAGATGCAGAAAGAGTACCCCTCCAAGAACAATGAATCTAGAAAGACTTCAAGACACTTGATTGTGAGAATGATGAATCATAATTTTAGACAGGAGCTCCTGAGGGAAGCTAGGGGGAAGAGATTCCTTATATAAAGAGAAAGCCCCATCAGAATAATGTCAGACCTGTCCACAGAAACCTGGCAAGCCAGAAGGGGCTGGCAGGACATATTCAGGACACTGAATGAGAAGAACATGCATCTAAGAAAACTTTATCCAGCAAGGTTGACATTGAAAATAGATGGAGAGATAAAGAGCTTCCAAGACAGACAAGGTTTAAAAGAGTATGTGACCACCAAGCTAGCACTACAAGAACTATTAAGGGGGGGTTCTGTAGAAGAAGGAAGAACCCAAGAGTGACATAGAACAAAAATTTACAGAGACAATCTATAGAAACAAGGACTTCACAGGCAGCATGATGTCAATAAAAACGTTATCTTTCAATAATTACTCTCAATGTGAACGGCCTAAACAGTCTCATAAAATGACACAGTGTTGCAGATTAGACAAAATGACAGGACCCCTCTAAATGTTGTTTAGAAGAGACCCACTTGGAACCTTCACAAATCAATCAATGTGATAGAACAAATCAGTAAGAGAAGAGAGAAGACCCACATGGCCTCTCAATTGATGCAGAAAAAGTATTTGACAAGAGACAGGCTCCATTCCTGATTAAACCCTTCAAAGTATAGGGATAGAGGGAACATTCCTGAACTTCATAAAATCTGTCTATGAAAAAACCACAGCAAATATCATTCTCAATGGAGAAAAGCTGACAGGCTTCCCTTTCAGATCAGGAACACAACAGGGATGCCCACTCTCACCACTCTAGTTCAACATAGTGTTAGAAGTCCTAGTAACAGTAATCAGAAAACAAAGAGAAATTAAAGGTATTCAAATTGGCAATGAAGAAGTCAAACTCTCTCTCTTCATAGATGACATGATACTTTTTGGGAAAACCCAAAAGACTCCACCCCAAACTACTAGAACTTATATAGCAATTCAGTAAAGTGGCTGGATACAAGATAAATGCACAGAAATCAGTTGTTGTTTTTTTTATACACTAGCAATGAAAATGTAGAAAGGGAAATTAGAGAATCAATTCCATTTACTCTAGCACACACACAAAAAAAAAACAAAACATAAGATACTTGGGAATAAACCTAACTGAAGAGGTAAAGGATCTGTACTCGAGGAACTATAGAACACTCATAAAAGAAACTGAAGAAGACACAAAGATGTAAGAACATTCCATGCTCATGGATCGGAATGTCTATACTGCCTAGAGCAAGTTATATGTTCAATGCCATCCCAATCAAAATTCTACTGTATTTTCCAACATGCTAGAATAAACAATCCTAAAATTTGTATGGAACCAGAAGAGACCCAGAATTGCTAAGGAAATGTTGAAAAAGAAAAACAAAACCGGGGGCATCACATTCCTGATTTCAAGCTTTATTACAAAGCTGTGATCACCAAGACAGCATGGTACAGGCACAAAAACAGACACATCGACCAGTGGAACAGAGTAGGGAGCCCAGATATGGACCCTCAACTCTATGGTCAAATAACCTTCAACAAAGCAGGAAAATAATATACAGTGGAAAAAAGACAGTCTCTTTAATAAATGATGCTAGGAAAATTGGACAGCTATGTAGAAGAATGAAACTTGACCATTATCTCACACCGCAGACAAAGATAAACTTGAAATGGATAAAAGACCTCAATGTAAGGGAGGAATCTATCAGAATCCTAGAGGAGAACAAAGGCAGTAACCTCTTTGACATCGGCCACAGCAACTTCTTTCAAGAAATGTCTCCAAAAGCAAAGGAAACAAAAGCAAAAATGAACTTTTGGGACTTCATCAAGATCAAAAACTTCTCCACAACAAAGGAAACAGTCAACAAAACAATGAAGCAACCCACGGAATGAGAGGAGATATTTGCAAATGGCACTATAGACAAAGGGCTGATATCCAAGATCTATAAAGAACTCCTCAAACTCAACACACACAAAACAGATAATCATGTCAAAAAATGAGCAGAAGACATGAACAGCCACTTCTCCAAAGAAGACATACAAATGGCTAACAGACACATGAAAAAATGTTCATCATCATTAGCTATCAGGGAGATTCAAATCAAAACCACATTGAAGTACCACTTTATACCAGTTAGAATGGCTAAAATCACAACAAGACAGGAAGCAACAATTGTTGGAGAGGATGTGGAGAAGGGGAAACCCTCTTATACTGTTGATGGGAATGCAAGTTGGTGAAGCCACTTTAGAAAACAGTGTGGCGATTCCTTAAGAAATTAAAAATAGAGCTCCCCATGACCCTGCAATTGCACTACTGGGTATTTACCCCAAAGATACAGATGTAGTGAAAAGAGGGGCCATCTGTACAATATATGTACAATATTCATAGCAGCAATGGCCACAGTCACCAAAGTGTGAAAGAAACAAGATGCTCTTCAACAGACAAATGGATAAAGAAGATATAATCCATATATACTATGGAAAAATTTGCCTCCATCAGAAAGGATGAATACCCAACTTTTGTATCAACATGGATGGATCAGCATGGATTATGCTGAGTGAAATAAGTCAAACAGAGAGAGTCAATTATCATATGGTTTCACTTACTTGTGAACCATCAAGAATAACATGGAGGACATAGGGAGATGGAGAGCAGAAATGAGTTGGGGGAAATTGAAGGGGGAGACAAACCATGAGAAACTGTGGACTCTGAGAAACAAAATGAGGATTTTGGAGTGGAGGTGGTTGGGGGATTGGGTGAATCTGGTGGTGGGTATTAAGGAGGGCATATATTGCATGGAATACTGGGTGTGGTACATCAGCAATGAATTTTGGACACACACACACACACACACACACACACACACACAAACACACACTAAAATTAAATCTAAAAAAAATAAATAAAATAAATAAAATGGAGGCTCTAACTGGTAGGATAAATGAACCAGAAGAGAGAATTAGTGAGACAAAAGAACCTGAGGAAAAGAGAAATTAACAACTAGTGGATCACGAGGGAAGAATTAGAAAGACAAGTGATACTGTAAAGTCAAACAATATTAGAGTAACTTGGATCCCAGAAGAAAGGAAAGGGCATTGCAAAACGTATATTGGAGCAAATTAGAGAAAATAACTTCCATAAAATGGGGAAGGAAACAGGTATTCAAGTCCAGGAGACACAAAGAATTCCCCTCAAAATCAATAAAAATAGGTCAACACCTCCACATATAATAGTGAAACTTGCAAATCTCAGAGAAAAAGAAAAAAATTCTAAAAAAAAAAAATTCTGAAAGTAGCTCAGGAAAACAGATCCATGACCTATAAGGGTAGAAACCTTAGACTGGCAGAGACTTAGCCACAGACACTTGGCAGGCCAGAAAGGATCGGCATGATACATTCAGGGTATTAAATGAGAAAAATATACAGCCAAGAATACTTTCCCAGCTAGGATGCCATTCAAATCATGAGAAATAAAAAGCTTTCAGGACAAACAAAAAGTAAAAGAATTTGTGATCACTAAACTAGCCCTGCAAGAAATGGTAAAGGGACTCTTGTAAGTGAAGAGAGAGGCTAAAAGTAACGAAGACCAGAAAGGAGCAAAGACATAGAGGGAAAGCAAAAGAGGTGCTGATGAAACATTTAATAGTCAACATTTTCTTGAAAATATAAATATCTTCTGAGGCTTCCATGCGGTACATGTTACTTCCATGTGTGGGCCTTAATTTCCCAACAATTGAAAGATTAGGAGTGATTTGTGAATTTGTCTGTGTGGGGGCAGGGAAGAAACTTCTAAGAAGACTCTCTGTGGACATAAACACATAAATATTTTTCATACAGTTCAGGACATTTATGGACTACTTTGAAGTCCATGATTCTCAGATGATCCCTAAATTAACCTAACAGTCTAATTCTAAATGCTCATAATTGTAAGATCAAAACAATGTTAGAAGCTAAAGGGTGAGTCCATTGTTCTACTTTAACAACTGTGCCAATTTTTGAGAATTTAAGTATCTTTTTCATGTTCAGTCACTAGTTGGATTATGATTTTGTCTTCATGTGATGCTATTGCACTTCACTAATCCACCACTCATGTTTTCTTTTGTTCTCTTATTTTGAGCCTCCAAGTGGCAACCTCAGCCCAACCCAACTCACTAGAAAGTATCTCTGATTTTGAGAGCTCCCATGATGATGTTTATAAGAAAAAGGAATCCATGATAGGAATGAAAGGGAAATGGAAAATCTGATTAGTAGAATAAAAGGAGAGATGTAGGGCAACACTTAAAAATTGATCAGCCAGCCTCCCAAGGAAATTATGCGCATTCTTAGGACCTGGTCAAGCTTTCATTGTTTTTGCTTTACTTTTCTTCACTCAGCAATAGCATTGTTATTACACTGAATTCTGTTGGCATTGTCACTCTTGAGTTTAGGCATTCCATCCAGAAGATTGTTAAGTGAGGAATGAGATGATTCACAAACAAACTGCAATTTGAGAGGCAATTTATAAGATGAAAAAAATAAAATATATATATTTTTTGTACTCTATTTACATCCAGTGAAATGAAAATTGGGCAGTTGTGTATAGGTTTCACAATGTGAACAGCTTTAAAAGAGGTATAGATTTTTCAAAACAGAAGTTGGTCAATCATTCCTTTGATCACATCTGATGTGCTTTCATATAAATACCCTCTTATTTCAAAAATTAATTAAAAACATGTTTTCTCAATAATAATTAAGTTAGTCAAAGTAAAGAGAGAGAAAACAGTCTTAGAGCTTCTCCTTAAATGACTTCTGATAGTTTTTTTTCATGAAATATTCAAAAGTTGTATATGCACATTTTTACATTGTATTTTTAGGCAGAATTAAACCTAAATTTTAAAATGCTGAATGAACTATAAGAAAGTATTGTATTTTAGACAGATTACTATCTATGTGGCACCAAATCTTGTAATCTTGTAAATTCATTCTCTGCTCTGACCCTTTTTTTTTAATATTTTTTATTTATTTGACAGAGAGAAATCACAACTAGGCAGAGAGGCAGGCAGAGAGAGAGGAGGAAGCAGGCTCCCCGCAGAGCAGAGAGCCCGATGTGGGGCTCGATCCCAGGACCCTGGGATCATGACCTGAGCCGAAGGCAGAGGCTTTAAACCACTGAGCCACCCAGGCGCCCTGCTCTGACCCTTTTTGCAAGCAGATCTGGATGCAAGTGAATGAATGACATTAAAGAAATGACCTTGAATCATCTCATTGTAAAATATGAAAATAATTAAAAATTTTGATGCTTTGAATGTTCATTTTAACAAACTTTATCTGTTATATCTTATATTTTACTGTATTTACCTGGGTTTACACAGATTATCTCAGTTTCAGGTAATGAGTATATATCTTAGTTTCTCAGACAGACCAAAAGTAAGACAGTCTGATTTGGCACACTAAAGCATGAAAATGGAGAAAAGGTATTCAACTCTTGGCTATTTCTGTAATTATTTTTGTAGTCCTGGACAAGATCTACCTCTTTGGACTTCTTCATATGTAAAATGAGGGTTTTGAACGAGGTGAGCTTTAGGATCTCTTTTCGCTCTTAATTATACGAATGTTTACATGCATAATACTCAAATAATCACAATTATTCCCTAGAACATTTTGAAAAGTAGAATGATTTTCCAAATGAATATTAAAAATCAGTTTTACAAGGCAAAAAAGGGTATATAATTCTAAGTTTTAAGAATGAAAATTTGATTTATTTTCTGAAATTATGATCTTAGATACTAGAGAGAACTACTTGCACTGAGATTCTGAAAAAAGTGACCGTATGTTCTTTTATGATACTTTGGGGAATAGTCCACCTAGACCTCCTGATGTAACTCTTCCATTTTGTTTTGCTTAGTATGAAACCTAACTACATGAAGTAGTGTAAGATTATAATTGTGTATTAAAAATCTTTTTTTTCTTTTGTCAGCTATATTGAAGTTTACTTAGTAAGCAAAAATTTTTCCATATTTAGTGAATACATTTTGATGAGTTTGGGTCTATGCATATTTCCATGATGCCACTACCACAATCAAGTTAATAAATATATCCATTACCTCCAAAAGATTTCTTGCACTTTTTTTCTGTGTGTGTGTGTGCATGTGCTTGTGTGTGGTAAGAGTTCTTAGCATGAAATGAGATATACTCTCCTAATTTTTAAATTGCACACTACTCTATTGTTAACTATAGGCACTATGTTATACAGCAGATCTCTAGAAATTGGGCTACTCCATGACCTTGACATACATGTCCATTTGATGAAAACTACTCAAGCTTGAGGCTCATCTGAATATTTTTTCAGAAATACCTTATCTCTACTTCCATATATTTCTTCCACCTCTAAATTTCATAGTCCTGTATCTTTGGACATTTTGACACATTCTTCTGTTTAAAATACCTAAGACCTTGTACAGTTTTTTACTTTGCCTAGAATACTCTCTCCAAATCTTTCTGGTTGTCTTTTTCTTGCCATCACATTGTTAGCTTACATTCCACCACTGCAAAGAGATCTTCTCTGACCATTCAAGGTAAAGTAACTTCCTAGTCACGGGCTATTCTATCATCACGTTTTATTTTCATTCTAACGTAATCTTTTCAAGTTACTTCTTGTATGTCTTCTTCATTAAAACGTTGGCTCCTGGAGCGCCTGAGTGGCTCAGTGGGTTAAAGCCTCTGCCTTCAGCTCAGGTCATGATCCCAGGGTCCTGGAATCAAGCCCGAAGTCAGGGTCTCTGCTCAGTGGGGAGCCTGCTTCCCCCCATATCTCTCTCTGCCTGCCTCTCTGCCTACTTGTGATCTCTCTATGTCAAATAAATAAATAAAATCTTAAAAAAAAAAAGTTTGTCCCTGTCATGGGAAGCTGACAATTGACCTTGCCTACACCTTTCACTGCTGTATTCACAGCACTTTAAAATCACAACTGGAGATCACAGATACTTGATAAAAATATGCAATGACTGAATTAATCTCTTTGTCTATATGGATTTCATCCCATTATGCTGGACAGGGCATTAACCTGAGAACAACCTTGTCTCTGTTTCATCTTTTTTATCTTCTGTAATATCTGGCACATGGTCTTGCATACCATAAATACTCAGTAAATTTTTTATTAGTAGAATTGTATGAAAGTGGCTGATAACTAGATAATTGGAACTGTTACTCTCACTCTATTTAGAAAATACAGTTTCTGTTGTAGCCCCATTTCATTTCATAGGCACTTAGTTAGATGAAAAATAAAGAAAAACACTCCACAATTTTAGTATGCTAACTTAAAAAAATCCTTATCAAAACAAAGCAATTGTATTCCCAGGAGAAAGTTAATTTAATTCCTTTCTGAGAAATTTATCCTATCCAACTGAAATTTAGCAAATGGGGAGATTATTTAAATAAAAGATATTTAAAACTAGAGCTCTCATAAGATATTTAAAAATATAATTGCAAATTTTTAATATAATTAGGGAATTTTATGCATAGATGTGGTTTGGTCTCAGAATAGTCAATCCACCAAAAATGTAACTTTTTTATTTATATTTTTAAATTGTCAAATAATATATAATTCTTTAATTGACCTATTCAGAAACACAACACTGACTTAAAAAAAGTAGACAAAAGTAGAAGATTTCTAAAATTTGTTGTTTATTTTTATAGGAATTGGGGAATAAATCATAGGAATGTATTGTTGCAACATACATTGGATTGGATTTGCAACAGGCTTGTTACTTTAAAATTGAATTTACTATCAACAAGACTTTCTTTTTGTCAACTGCTTACTCCTAAGTATAGTCTGCTGACTCCTATTTTCATCCTAAAAACTACCAAGTAACAAACTTCTGAAACAGTTACCCAGCAGCATTAGAGGCTAGTAGGTTTGGACTTATCAAATTTTAAATTCAGTTGTATCCAAAAAGAATTACAAACTTTTAATTATACATGACAATCAAATAAATAATATTAAAATCATACCTCGCTCTGAAAACATTTTTCTTTGATTATTTGGGAGATACTTGTGGATCTAGCACTGCTTTCTTTATAAAATGTAGTGAGATTTGTATTGGGTCTGCTGAGTGACATTTTGATTATCAGAATGTGAAGTAGCAGAGAAGGATGTTAAGTGTGCTGTTTTGGTAGGTGTATAGGATCTTTTCAGCTGCACAAGGCAGAAACTCAAATTAGCTTATACAAAAACAAAACAACTCACTGACTGAGATGAATAGAGTAGTTTAGAACATAAAAGGAAAAGATATAGAAAAACAAAACATCCAGGACAGGATTAAACACTCAGCTCTGTTAAATATTCTCTCTCTCTCTCTAACCCCCACACCTTTATCTATCCTTAATTTCATTCTGCAAAAAGTTTCATTCTTATTTTAAGTAAAATATGGCCCTGGCAGCATAAGCATTATTTCATCTCAGTTAAGAAGTCTCTAAAGGAAGTGCGAACTTCTTTATTCCAGGTTCTATCAAAATTAAAGAAGATCTTGAATTGGCACAGTTAAGGAAGGTTGGCCTCAATGAGAGATTGGGGAATTCTACGGCAGGATGATATAACTGATATCTTCACCAGAACTGCACGCAACTGAGCAAGAGTGATTTCCCCCAAAGAAAGGTTGGTAGATTAAGAAGAATATATACCCACCTTGAGCATTTCTGAAATTGGAATCTGCCGTTCTAACCTCTATGAGTTAGTCATTTCAAAAGTAGCATTATCAATTTCCAGTATTTACCTTACATACTTATTGATTTGCAAAGATTAAAACATGGTAAAACCACGCATTGACAAAGGCTCAGTACGATGGGTCCTCAATAACTCTTGTGGAAGTGTAAATTGGTAAGAGCTTTTTGTAAAGGAAATTGATGTATTAAGAATCTTAAAATATATCACACTCTTGGATCTGTAATTTTACTTCCAAAAGTGAATTCTAATAAAATAATAAAACATGTAGATACACATTTATGTGAAACATTTTAAATAATTCAGAATGTTGGAAGCAAATGTTGAGCAAAGTTGGTTTAGTTAAATATGACTATATAATGGGCTAATATGCAGATTACACTATAAGCTTCTCACATGATTTTGCTAGTATATTGTGTTTGCAAGATTAAAAGGAAACAAATGTTCTTCTAAACTGTTGGTAAGAACATAAACTGATGCAAATTCATTGGAAGGAAATTTTTTATATATCCATATATTATAAATATATATATCAAAATTAAAAATGCAAATATAGTCTAGCTATTTCATTCTTAGGAATTTGTCCCCTAGATATTTTTTATGTATTCTAAAATATTCATTGCAGTATTGTTAGCAATAGAAAATATGTGGAAACATGTTAAATGTCCACCAATATAGAACATATTAAATAAATGTACAATTAGGGGCGCCTGGGTGGCTCAGCAGGTTAAAGCCTCTGCCTTCGGCTCAGGTCATGATCCCAGGGTCCTGGGATCAAGCCCCGCATCGGGCTCTCTGCTTGGCTGGGAGCCTGCTTCCTCCTCTCTCTCTCTCTGCCTGCCTCTCTGCCTACTTGTAATCTCTATCTGTCAAATAAATAAATCTTTAAAAAAAATAAAATAAATGTACAATTAAAAAGAAATAATGTATCCATATCTTAATCCTGCAAAATATGTTAAGTAAAAAAAGCAAGAGATAAGCACTATTTGTAGTAGACCCTCATTGTTCTAATATTGTATGAATATGTCTGCATGTGTATAGAATTTTTTGGTAAGATTCAGAAGAAATAGCAGCTGTGTGGCCAACATGCCTAGTATTCACTCACATTCAGTTCTCTTTTCCTTCTTAGACATACAAAAGATTATCTTTTCCAAACTTCTTGCAGCCACCTAGAACCATAAAACTAGTTCAGACAAATAAAATGTGACTGGCAGTGAGTTTTCAGCTGACAAAAATGAAAATCCTTTTCAAACTCTCTAATTTCTCTCTATATTCATGCAGGTCTTGTGTTGAAAAGGTGGAGTAAAAAGATAAGAGCAGTCTAGATGGCTGTCTCACACATAAGACAGCTGTCCATGGGTCACCACAACTGTCAAGGAGTTTGCAGGAAGAAGTACAATTTTACTGTGTTAAACCATTATGGATTTTGTTTACCACAGAATAAACCTAGTCTATTATAATTATAATAAACAGTAAATTTGGTAAGCCAACTATGTTTAAAATTACCTTACTCTTGTAGTATATAGACTCCAAATTGTATAATAGCTCAAATGCTCTGGAAGTTCACTTTTTGCCCATTTATCCATCTATGGAGATTCTGTACTAATCGTAACGATAGAGATGGGCATGTCTTTATACAGGAACTCAAGCTGATCCAGTTTGTAGCATCTCTTCCCTGTGGCTTTCAAAGGTTTCCTGGATATTAAAATTCAACTAGAAGAAGGGTAAAGATCATGAAAAATTACATGTGAGAGGTCTTTATGGGAGGACTTGGAGGTGATACATTACACTTAAATACTTATTGGCCAGGAAACTCACATGGCCCACTGAACTGTCAGTGAGGCTGAAAATGTAATAATTTGGTTGTGTGTCCAGGGGAAAGATGAAATGAATTTTTCTGAACATAATTTTTCTGCCCCAGATGGAAGAGCTTTTATTATATAACCAGTAATTATTGTTGAATTTAGAACAAGGCTATATTATTTTTGCATAAAAATCATCAGAAAAATGAAATGAAAAAGGTGCTCATGATGTATCTTTTTGCTTTAGTTTTGTGAGATTTTGGTTATAATTTAAGTAAATACATGCTCTTTGTAGAAATTTGGGAAGTAAGGTGAAGGTAAGTAAACAGAAAAAGTCATTCAATAACCTCCATGATCCCACCATAATAATCTTATTAGGGTAAGTGAAATTACCATCCCTATTTTACAACTCGAGATGATAACCCCCAGGGACTTTAAGAAACTTGTCAAATTTAGGAAGTGGTAGAGCTTAGAGGAAAAAAGGACCAGGGAATCTTTCACAAAGGTTGCTACAAGGATAGAAAATGAATTATTAATAAAGAAACTCAATTTACAAGTTATTTTAGAATTTTGCATTTCAATTACACTGAGAGGGAATAAAACAGGAGAAGCATGTCAAGGCAGGGGAAGTAATGAAATCAGCTTTAAGTATATTGTGTCTGAGGTATAAATTAGATACCCATAGGCAGTATGAACCTGGGTCTTAGAAAGAAAAATGGTAAAGATACTGGGATTAATATCTCACAGTGGCAGTAGTTCACAGCACTGGTATTAAGGTTGAGAAGAAGCAGAATCCTAAGCCTCAATGCAACTTAAGAGTTATATGTTTTAAGGATTGTTGGAAGCTGGAATTGGTTTTGGCTCTTTTCCTAATGCCCCAGTGTGTTTCACTGAAGACCTCCTCCTCTGGATCAGTCAGAGTTGGATGCAGTATGAGGATGGCCAAAATTGTAAATGGTGAACATGGCAACTAGTTAGCTGCCTGACAAGAAACACATCCAGGTGTTTAATTTTCCCCAAGGTTGTTAATTTTTTTAAATTGAAGTATAATTAACACACACTATTATATTAGTTTCAGATGTACAATATAAGGATTCAACAGTTCTATACATTACTCAGTCCTCATCACAGTAAATGTAGTCTTAATCCCCTTTATCTGTTTCCACCATTACCCCTCCTAGCTTCCCTCAGGCAACCACCTGTTTCTTCTCTGTTAAGAGTTTGTTTTTTTTGCTTTTTTTTTTAATTTGTTCATTTGTTTAGTTTCTTAAAATTAAATTATATGAATTATATGAAATTATATGGTATTTGTCTTTCTCCATCTGAATTATTTCACTTAACATTATACCCTTTAGGTTTGTTCATGTTGTTGCAAATAGAAAGGTCTTATTCTTTTTACGGTTAAGTAATATTCCATTATATATATGTATGTGTATATATATTTATATATAAAATATAAAATTGATATCACATCTTCTTTATCCATTCATCTATGGATGGAAATTTGGGTTGCTTCCATATCTTAGCTATTGTAAATAATGCTACAATGAACATAGGTGTTCATATATCTTTTTGAATTAATGTTTTCATTTTCTTTGAGTAAATACCCAGTAGTGGAATCACTGGATCATGCTATAATTATATTTTTAATTTTTTTGAGGAACTTCCATGCTGTTTTCCACAGTGGCTACACCAATTTGCTTTCCCACTAATAATACAGAGAATTCTTTTTTCTTTATATTTTTGCCAACACTTGCTGTTTCTTGTCTTCTTGGTTCTAGCCATTTTGATGTAAGATATCTCATTATTTGATTGGCATTTCCATGATTAGAGATGTTGAATATCTTTTTATGTGTCTATTGGCCATTAAGATTTCTTCTTTGGACAAATATCTATTCAGGACCTCTCCCCATCTTTTTTTTCCCCAAGACTTTTTATTTACTTATTTGGCACACAGAGAGAGAGAGAGAGAGAGAGAGAGAGATAGATCACAAATAGGCAGGCAGAGGGAGAGGGGGAAGCAGACTCTCTGCTGAGCAGAAAGCCTGATGCTGGGCTTGATCCCAGGACCCATGACCTGAGCCAAAGGCAGAGGCTTAACCCACTGAGCCACCCAGGTGCCCCTCTCCCCATCTTTTTAGTTGGATTATTTGTTTTTGTGTGTTTGTTGAGCTGTGTAAGTTCTTTATATATTTGGGGTATTAACCCCTTATCAGATATATCATTTGGAAATATCTTCTCCAATTCAGTAGGTTGCCTTCTCATTTTGTTAATAGTTTTCTTCACTGTGCAAAAGCTTTTTATTTTGGTGTAGTCCCAGTAGTTTAATTTTGCTTTTGTTTCCCTTGACAAGACTGTTTCTCCTAACCATTGTAAACATCCATTCCTCTAAGTATCAAAAGACAGGGAAGGTAGAGAACTTACTTTCCTTCTGGGTCTGTTACTAAATAGTCGTACCAGGCAGGATAAATTACTTTTCCACCCAGAGCTCTGATTTCCTTATATCAAAAATAAAGAGAATAAACTAAATAATTTTTATCTTCCAGATTAAAACTCAGAATCTAGGATGAGTCATCATTCTTCCAAATTCCATAAACTTAACATGAATTTTTACTTTATCTTCATACTGTGTATATCTACATAAATGTCTTATCACTCCTACTAGACCATAACCCCCACGATAGAAAACAACACTCTGTGTCTTCCTCAGTATCAGATACAAAATCTCAAATATAGTAGGAATCAATAAGTATTTAACAATGAAAAATGACATACATTTTTTTAACTGAAAACTTTATGTGGTGTGCTGATTTATCTGATAATAATGTGCTAAGTTTTGAATACATGATCATGAAAAGGGTATTCTAGGACCATTTTACTTATAGCACTATTCTTACTGAACAATTATAGAATAAAGTTTGAGCAACCCCACAATATTTCTCATATCTAGAATACTAATGTATTAAAAGTTCTCTGAAGTATATACCTTAGGGATTTATGACCTGGAGAATTCTCCTGATTGCATAGTGTGGTTAGAGTGACAATATCCATTTATATTTTCTCCTTGGAACCTTGTTCCTATACTGCTTTGACAGCTTGTCAAACACAAATCTTGTCAAGGGTTTTTTTCCTTTGGAAAACTTGATGCAATTTGTCCTGCTAGTGGGGAAGAAAAAGAAAAAAAGAAAAAGAAAATATAGCAAGTTTGCTTCCTCCAATTAACAAATATGTAAGGTTATCTTGTTGTGCAGCTGGGCAATTGGGAATGGAAGAAGTTAATAATACGGTCTTTTAGAGCCTCTCATTTGTGATGAGGAACTCAGGAACCTAAAGAGTATTGTTAACTTTCTCAAAACTATTTTGTAGTTTCTTTGCTTTTATAACTGTAGCAATGAAAAAAGTTATCTTTCTTTATGTAAGCAGGAATGGTTCAATATTTTTATCAACCCCTTAGAAATTACAGGATAATTCATCTTAACTACAGATTTAAACCTGTTGGATGGTGCTATGCAAAATGTTCTAAATTATTAGTTTTAAAAATGTTGGAATAAGTACAAAATTTAATAATTGCAGGCTATAAAATGCAAGTTACTTCACTGTTGAGGGCATCAGTTTTGTCATACACAAATAATTACAATAGAACTATATCTTTTATGCTACCATAAAATAATTTTGAGGATCACTGTATACCCATTTGCGAAATCACAAAATCCAAAGCATCGTATCAATTCAGGTGTATATATGGTTTTACCATAACACATCATCAGACAAATATTGATCTCAAATATTTACAATCACTCATAAAATAGAATCTTACATTTTTACTGTTATGCAGTTAATGAGCCATTTTCATGCTGACATGTCCTCAGAATTTTGCCATACCATGTGATCATGCATTATTTTTCCTCACTTGACTGATGAGGGAAGTGAAATGCAAAAATCTTCAGTGATTTTTCTCATTAATATGGGTCAAATTTGCAGGCTGTAGGGGCTGCTGCTGCTGCTGCTGAAGGGGGACAGTTGGGGGCACAGAACTCAGGCAAACCTGGGTGCCAAGCCCTGGGAAAACAGAGGAGTGGGAGCTGAAGACTTGGGAGATTAAGTGGATGCACACATGGGCTGGATTGGACCAGACTGGACTGGACCAGGCTGGACTGGGCTGGACACAGTGGGAAGCAAGAGGAGCTGAACTTGCTGACCTCCAGCGGACTTGAAGCTTTTATCTGGTAGGTGCAGGCAGATTGCCTTACCCAGGCCAGCAACCATGAGCCCATGGGGAGGCCAGACTGTGCACATAAACAGCCTCTGGAGGACTTTATGATAATGAGCTTCATGTCAACACTGAGACACTGAGAATCACATTCCTGCCTGCACTAGTGCAAAGCACAGTGGGTCATCTAAATTCAGTCTACCACCCCTGCCAACACCTATGCTGGCCTCACAGACACCCCTTTAGGGCATTCTGGACAGAATCTTAAATTCAGTTAACTCTCAAAGCCTTTCCCAGTCATCCTTTTTCTGTCCCAAAATCTCAGGACACCTCTGTAGTGTTCTGTAACACACAAGCACACGCTCGGTGGCCCTCTGGACCTCAGCTGTGAGCCAACAAGCAGGCTCAGGTCCTCAGCTCTGCTTGGCTTCACTAAGCTTGAACAGACCCCCAGATCCTACAGTCCTACAGGAGGAAGAATTGGCTATTCCTCTCCAGAGAGGTGGGGGAGACATTCTTTTGGCTTCCTGCTGCACTATCAGAGCCATTACTCATTGTCCATCCCCTAAAAGCACAGATATGATTCCTAATGAAGAAAAAGGCATGATTTGTTTTCAGTATCTTGGAATTCAAATGTTCGTAATCATAACAAACACTATTTAACAGTTATGCATGAAATTAATACTTTTTTTAAAATCAAATAATGAAAGACAAGGAAGCAATATAAATGACAACCAATAGGGTACTTTCCTGAATATGTGAACCCGTAAGAAAAGGACAAATAACACACTAGGAAAGTGAGCAACAGACTTGGATGAGATGAGCTAGTGCTTGCAGAGTACTTACTCTACAGGTTGCCAGTGCTCTTCTAAACACTTTGCACTTATTAACCAGGGAAGTTCTCCCAATAGCCCCTCAGCACAGTGTGTGCTGTCCTTCCTGTTTTAGGAGAGGAGATGGAAGCACAACAAATTTAAGTAAATGGCCCAAGGTCACACAGCTAGAATGTAGAAAAGTTAGGATTTCAACTTTGACAGTTTGAACCACTAGGTTACATACAAAAAAAAAAAAAAAAAAAAAAAAAGAAAGAAAGAAAGAAAGAAAGAAAATCAAACAGCAAATATGAAAAAAAGATGTTCAACCCCACTCAAAGAAATACAAGAATAACAATGAAAAGCCATTTTCACCTATCAGATTGTCAGACTAGAAAGTTTGATAGCAGTGATACCAAGTGTGTGGGTATTGTCCTTTGTTCATGGGATCATCTATTGACACATCCTCTTCAGAAAGCCAGTTGGCATAGTTATCAATATTAAAGACATTGGCCCTCACCTCAATAAATGAAACAAGTAAAATTAATACACTTGTCCTTTTTTTTAAATGATTTTATTTATCTGACAGACAGAGGTCACAAGTAGGCAGAGAGGCAGGCAGAGAGAGAGGAGGAAGCAGGCTCCCTGCTGAGCAAAGAGCCCGATGCGGGGCTTGATCCCACAATCCTGGGATCATGACCTGAGCAGAAGGCAGAGGCTTTAACCCACTGAGCCACCCAGGCGCCCCAATACACTTGTCCTTGACCAAGTACGTCCACTGCCAAACTTATCCTACAGATGTTCTCACCAAAATGGCACACATCTGTGTGGTTTCTGCTGCCATTCTTTTATATCAGTGAAAAACAGGCAACAACACAAATACCCAGTAGTAGGAAGAGGTCAAATTATTTGAGTTACATACATTTAGGGGGTGTTATTTATTAAAAAATAAATAAAATCTTTCCTATGCTTTAAAAAAAAAAAAAACCCTAATCAAAATCTCAACATTTTGTGGTACTTTAATCCAAGTCTACCATAGTCTGCTTCTACCATCCTATTTTAAATAGTGCAATTGAGGGACAATATCTGTTGAAATGATATTTTGACAGATTCTGGAATGAAGGGAGGCAGTAAGCCATACCAAAGTGTGGGCAAAGGACACTTCAGGGTAAGGAAACAACAAGTGAAAAGGCTCTGAGTCAGAGAAGATTTGTTGTCTTCAAGGAATACTAATAAGGCCAGTGTAGCTGAAGTCAGATTAATGAGAGAGAAAACATGGAAGGAGAGAAAGTCAAAAACATGGACAGCTATCTCACTATGTTGTCCCTCTGACCATGGTAAGTGCTCGAACTATATTCCAAGAGCAATGAAATGGCATTGAAGTCTGAACAGGGAAGCAATATGATCTGATTTGTTTTTTCAGTGGATCATTCTAGCTCCTATGTGGAACATGTAATTTGGGACAAAAAAGTGAAAGTAGGTACAATATTGCAGGTGTGGGGATAGATGCAGTAGAGGCTTGAATGAGGGTGACATCAGTCAGAATACTGGAGAGTAATCAGATTTGGGTGGATTTTTAGGGCCATTCCAACAATTATATTGATCTATAAGTATTTTCATCTCGGGTAATAAAAACAACAACAAAGAAGAAATCATATACCCTTTATGTATGCCAGGCATAGGTCTAAATGCTCTTCAAATATCAAATCACACAATGGGTTAATAGTGCTTTGTGTAAGGGGCACTGGATGATTCAGTTGGTTATGTGTCTGACTCTTAATTTCAGCTCAGATGAAGACCTTGGAATCATGAGATTGAACGCCACGTCAGCCTTCTTGCTGACTGTGGAGCTTGCCTAAGATTCCTTCCTCTTGTCTCCCTCTGCCCCTCCCTGTCTCTCTAAATAATAATAATAATAGTAATAATGTTTTGTTTAGGATGTGTCTAGGACATTTAGACTGCAGGGTCAGACTACCTGAAATACTATAGCTTAAGCAAATAAACAGTCATAACTTTTGTTATTTACATGTTGTTAACTTCATATAACAAAATATCTTTAAGTAGTTGGTTTTAGGCTGGATTACCTTTGATCTGGACTTTTATTAATTTTCTATTTTGTCATGCTAAGGATGTTGACTTTTTCCTTTATGTTTATTGCCAGATGGCTGGATCAGCTTCAAGGAGTAGGAGTTTACACATTTGCATTCAAGGCAGGATGCATGGACCAAGCCAATTAAGCAGGGGTTTTTCTTCATCAGACAGAAAAATCTTCCCTAAGGAAGATCCAATCAGACTGATTATTTCTTATTGGATCATTTTTTTTTTCTCCCAAAGGAGTTAATAAAAGAAATTACCTTTTTGCATTTTCTTCCACAACTTTTAATTGGGGATTTGCAGTTGATGTCTTATGGGAGGCAACTAAGAGGGAAATTATGTATTTGGTTAAAACATGAAAAAATTAAAACATTTAAAAAAAATAAAATGACGATCACAATCTCTTACCAATCCCTAAGTGGTATATTTGTGACTGGTAGAGATGTGTATATGGATATGTGTGTTTACATGTATTTGTGACTATCATTCAGAAATTATTTTTAATGAAATGCCTCAAAATTCTGGAAACTTGAAATCAGAATAAGCCACAACCTATAGCTCAAGATTCATATCACACAATTGATCTTTGCTCAAGGATTCAAGGGATTCAGGAAAAGTTCCCTGTCACAGGAGAATATTAACAGCAGAAAATCTATAGATAGCAAGTGCCTATGAAGGGATGTGGGATTAGTTTTGTAAGAGATATACAATACCAGAAATAATAGGAGAAATTTTTTTTTCTAGAGATAATCATTATTGGTTGTAATTTTTTAATTTTTATTTTTTTTTAAATTTCCTTTCAGTGTTCCAGAACTCATTGTTTATGCACCACACCCAGTGCTCTCTGCAATACATGCCCTCCATAATACCCACCATCAGCCTCACCCAAATTCCCACCCTCCTCCACTCCAAAACCCTCAGTTTGCTTCTCAGAGTCCACAGTCTCTCATGGTTCATCTCCCCCTCCAATATCCCCCAACTCACTTCTCCTCTCTGCCTCCCCATGTCCTCCATGTTATTCCTTATGCTTCACAAATAAGTGAAATCACATGATAATTGACTTTCTCTACTTGATTTATTTCACTCAGCATAATCTCCTCCAGACCTGTCCATGTTGATGCAAAAGTTGGGTATTCATCCTTTCTGATGGAGGCATAATACTCCATAGTATGTATGGACCATATCTTCTTTACCCATTTGTCTGTTGAAGGGCATCTTGGTTCTTTACACAATTTGGTGACTATGGCCATTGCTGCTATGAACATTGGGGTACAGATGGCCCCCATTTTCACTACATTTGTATCTTCAGGTATATACCCCAAAAGTGCAATTGCAGGGTCATAGGGAAGCTCCATTTTTAATTTCTTAAGGAATTTCCACACTGTTTTCCAAAGTGGCTGCACCAATTTCATTCCCAACAACAGTGTAAGAGGGTTCCCCTTTCTCCACATCTTCTCCAACATATGTTGTTTACTGTCTTGCTAATTTTGGCCATTCTAACTGGTGTAAGGTGGCATCTCAATGTGGTTTTGATTTGAATCTCCCTGATGGCTAGTGATGATGAACATTTTTTCATGTGTCTGTTACCCATTATCTTCTTTGGAGAAGTGTCTGTTCATGTCTTCTGAGGTAAAGGATCTGTACTCAAGGAACCACAGAACACTCATGAAAGAAATTGAAGAAGACCCAAAAAGATGGAAGACGATTCCATGCTCATGGATCAGAAGAATAAACATTGTTAAAATGTCTATATTGCCTAGGGGAACCTGGGTGCCTCAGTGGGTTAAAACCTCTGCCTTCAGCTCAGGTCATGATCTCAGGGTCCTGAGATCGAGCCCCGCATCAGTCTCTCTGGTCAGCAGGGAGCCTGCTTCCTCCTCTCTCCCTGCCTGCCTCTCTCCCTACTTGTAATCTCTGTCTATCAAATAAATAAATAAAATCTTTTAAAAAATGTCTATATTGCCTAGAGTAATCTACACTTTCAATGCCATTCCAATCAAAATTCCATGGGCATTTTTCAAAGAGCTAGAGCAAACAGTCCTAAAATTTGTATGGAACCAGAAGAGACCCAGAATTGCTAAGGAAATGTTGAAAAAGGAAAACAAAACTGGGGGCATCATGTTTCCTGATTTCAGTCTTTACTACAAAGCTGTGATCGCCAGGACAGCATGGTTCTGGCACAAAAACCAGACACATTGGTCAGTGGAACAGTGTAGGGAACCAGATACGGACCCTCAACTCTATGGTCAAATAATCCTCGACAAAGCAGGAAAAAAATATACAGTGGAAAAAAAGGCAGTCTCTTCAATAAATAGTTCTGGGAAAATTGGACAGCTATGTGGAGAAGAATGAAACTTGACCATTCTCTTACACCATACACAAAGATAAACTCAAAATGGATAAAAGACCTCAATGTGAGGCAAGAATCCATCAGAATCCTAGAGGAGAACATAGGCAGTAACCTCTTCGACATTGGCCAATGTTGAAGAGGTTACTGCCTATGTTCTCCTCTAGGATAGAGTAACATAGGTTACTCTAACATAGGTTACTGCCTATGCCTATGCATAGTCACCAAAGCAACTTCTTTCAAGAAATGTCTCCAAAGGCAAAGGAAACAAAAGCAAAAATGAACTTTGGGGACTTCAGCAAGATCAAAAGCTTCTGCACAGCAAAGGAAACAGTCAACAAAACAAAGAGGCAACCCACGGAATAGGAGAAGATACTCGCAAATGACAGTATAGACAAAGGGCTGATATCCAAGATCTATAAAGAAATCCTCAAACTCAACACACAAAAAACAGATAATCATGTCTGAAAATGGGCAGAAGACATGAACAGACACTTCTCCAATGAAAACATACAAATGATTAATAGACACATGTAATTTGTTTTAATTGTATGCATCTCTTGCCTTTCAGGTTAGACATTTTAAAAATTTAAAAACAAATTGATCCTATAAACCTCATCACAATACCATAAATGCGGCCCTTTTGCCTCAGCTGCTTTTCTATCCAGGGAAGGAAATAGCTAGGTTAATGAAGAAGTTTAAAAAGGAGGGAAACTTTCAAAGAAAAGTAATGAGGAACAATTCCCTTTGGACACGTTCCTAATGTTTAATATAGAAAGCCTTCAGTGATCTTTTAAGATTCGCAGGAAATATCATGATGTAGGCAGTGTTTCTGGGTAACTCCTTAATAATATCATACTTAGTATGGAACTTTTAACATAGTAGGCAGAATGTAGGTTATGTTTTTTATTGCAGTCATCATGGTATAGAGCAAATAGTTTGATTGGCATTTGAATATTTCTTTTGTTATGTTAGGCATTCATGGCATGCTATTCTAGCCTGATGACTTTGTCAGAACCTGAAGCTTGGAGAGGTGAAATAAATGCTCAAGATCATACATTAGCAAAACAAATACAAAATGTCCTTTTTGACCTTTAAGGTCAGCACTGAGGTTGGAAAAAGCAGGTAAACCGAAAAATTAGATCATTTTGAAGAATGGTGTTTTTATTTGTTTGGGGGAGGCAAATTAATGCTTGGAAACTGAGATTTCCTTTGCCTTGCCAATAGTTTATTTAACAGAGATTCTCTATGGAAATTTCATAAGCCAATAGGCTACATGATAATATCTCTTAATAAACCAATTAAGAAGTAACATACTCCAAATCCATGATAGATTAAAAACACTACTGCTCCAGGAAAGGGGAGATGAAAGGAGTAAAGTCTAAATTTTGTTGAGGTGTATCTTTTTAAGATTTGATACAAGAGACAACTTAGTCAACCAAGAGTTGCTATCTAGCTGCCAGCCCAGTAGAAGTCCCTTGTTGCTATGGCATGTTCCTAGGAAGAAATGATGCCAATGCTGAGGAACAAGATTACCTTTGCAGGGCCACTGCATGGTTTTCACCATTGTCAGTAAAAGAGTTGCCCCTTACTGTGGCAGAACTTAATTTCTTCAAGGTCTTCAGAAAGCTATTGAGATCAACAAAATGTAGCCTTGCCCAGAATGAACAATCGTGGATAGTATTCACAGACTCTCAGTATTTAGAGTTGAAGTGTCTTTTAGACTATAAATTGTTACTTCTTTATGTGTTTTTCTTCACAGACCCCCGTGGGACCCCTCAGCAGCTGAGATAGAGTTCTTATCCATGAGAACAGATGACAGGATGACATCTGGACACATCTTACTTTATTCATATATCAAAACAACTTTATTTCCAAAAACAACTTTTTAAAAATTAACATATAATATATTATTTGCTATAGGGGTACAGGCTTGTGAATCATCAATCTTACACAATTCATAGCACTCACCATAGCACATACCCTCCCTAATGTCCAGCCACCATATCCTAACCTGCCCCCCAACTCCCAAGCAAACCTCAGTTTGTTTCCTGAGATTAAGTGTCTCTTATGGCTTTTCTCCTTCCTGGTCCCATATTGTTTCATTTTGTCTCCCCTCCCTTCCCCCCATTGGCCCCCATGCCCTGACTCTCAAATTCCTCATATCAGAGATATCATATGATAATTGCCTTTCTCTGATTAACTTATTTTGCTTAGCATAATACCCTCTAGTTCCACACAGGTCATCATAAATGACAAGATTTCATTTTTTATGGCTTCCTAGTATTCCATTGTGTATATATACCATCTCTTCTTTATCCATTCATCTGTTGATAGGCATCTAGGTTCTTTCCATAGTTTGGCTATTGTGAACATTGCTGCTATAAACATGTGGGTGCATGTGCCCCTTTGGTCACTACATTTGCATTTTTAGGGTAAATACCTGATAGTGCAATTGCTAAGTCATAGGGTAGCTCTATTTTCAACTTTTTGAGGAACCTCCATTCAGTTTTCCAGAGTGCCTAAACCAGCTTGCATTCCCAACAACAGTATAAGAGGGTTCCCCTTTCTCCACATCCTCACCAATATCTGTCATTTCCTGACTTGTTAATTTAAGCCATTCTGACTGGTGTGAGGTGGTATCTTATTGTGGTTTTGATTTGTATTTCCCTGATGCCAAGTGATGTTGAGTACTTCTTCATGTGTCTGTTGGCCATCTGGATGTCTTCTTTGCAGAAATGTCTGTTCATGTCTTCTGCCCATTTCTTGATTGGATTCTTTGTTCTTTGGGTGCAGAGTTTCATAAGTTCTTTATAGATTTTGGATTCTAGCCCTTTATCTGATATGTCATTTGCAAATTCCTTCTTCCATCCTGTCAGTTGTCTTTTGGTTTTGTTGACTGTTTCCTTTGCTGTGCAAAAGCTTTTGATCTTGATGAGGTCCCAATAGTTTACTTTGCCCTTGCTTCCCTTGCCTTTGGCAATGTTTCTAGAAAGAAATTGCCGAGGCTGAGATCGAAGAGGTTCCTGCCTGTGTTCTCAAGGATTTTGATGGATTCCTCTCTCACACTGAGATCTTTCATCCTTTTTGAGTCTATTTTTGTGTGTGGTGTAAGAAAATAGTCCAGTTTCATTCTTCCACATAAGGCTGTCCAGTTTTCCCAGCGTCATTTGTTGAAGAGACTGTCTTTTTTCCATTGGACATTCTTTCCTGCTTTGTTGAATATTAGTTGACCATAGAGTTGAGGGTCCATTTCTGGGCTATCTAATCTGTTTCATTGATCTTTGTATCTGTTTTTGTGCCAGTACCATACTGTCTTGATGATTACAGCTTTGTAATAGAGCTTGAAGTCTGGAATTGTGATGCTTCCAACTCTGCTTTTCTTTTTCAAAATTCCTCTGGCTATTTGAGGTCTTTTCTGGTTCCACATAAATTTAGAATTATTTGTACCATTTATTTGAAAAAAAATTAATGTTTTTTTTATAGGGATTGCATTAAATGTGTAGATTGCTTTAGGTAGCATAGACATTTGCACAATATTTTTTTCCAATCCATGAGCATGGAACGTTTTTCCATTTCTTTGTGTTTTCCTCAATTGCTTTCATGAGTACTTTATAGTTTTCTGAATATACATTCTTTGCCTCTTTGGTTAGGTTTATTCTTAGGTATCTTATGGTTTTGGGTGTAATTGTAAATGGGATCAGCTCCTTAATTTCTCTTTCTTTTGTCTTGCTGTTGGTATATAAATATGCAACTGATTTCTGTGCATTGATTTTATATCTTGACAGTTTAATGAATTCCTGTATGAGTTTTAGTAGTTTTAAAGTGGAGTCCTTTGGGTTTTCCATGTAAGTAACACAACATCTACAAAGAGTGAGAGTTTGACTTTTTCTTTGCCCATTCAGATGCTTTTTTTTTGTTGTTGTTGTCTGATTGCCAAGACTAGGACTTCTAGTACTATGTTGAAAGGAATGATGAGAGTGGACTTCCCTGTTGTGTTCCTGACCTTAGGGGGAATGCTTTCAGTGCTTCCCCATGGAGAATAATATTTGCTGTGGGTTTTTCATAGATGGCTTTGATGATATTGAGGTCTGTACCCTCTATCCCTACACTATGAAGAGTTTTGATCAAGAAAGGATGCTGTATTTTGTCAAATGCTTTTTCAGCATCTATTGAGAGTATCATATGGTTCTTGTTCTTTCTTTCATTAATGTACTGTATCACATTGATTGATTTGCAAATGTTGAACCGAACTTGCATCCCAGGAATAAATCACACTTGGTTGTGGTGAATAATCCCTTTAATGTACTGTTGGATCCTATTGGCTAGTATTCTGATGAGAATTTTTGCATCTGCGTTCATGAAAGATATTGTTCTGTAATTCTCCTTCTTAATGGGGTTTTTGTCTAGTTTTGGGATCAAAGTAATAATGGCCTCATAAAATGAGTTTGGAAGTTTTCCTTCCATTTCTATTTTTTGGAACAGTTTCAGGAGAATAGATATTAATTGTTCTTTAAATGTTTTGTAGAATTCCCCTGTGAAGCCATCTGGCCATGTGTTCTTGTTTCTTGGGAGATTTTTGATGATTATTTCAATCTCCTTACCGTTCATGGGTCTGTTCAGGTTTTCTATGTCTTCCTGGTTCAGTTTTGGTAGTTTATACATCTCTAGGAATGCATCCATTTCTTCCAGACTGTCAAATTTGCTGGTGTATGGTTACTCATAATATTTTCTTAAAATTATTTGTATTTCTTTGGCATTGGTTGGGAGCTCTCTTTTTTTGGATTGTTTGTTTGTTTGTTTGTTTTATCCATTCTTATACCCTATGTCTTTTGATTGGGGCATTTAGTCCATTTACATTCAGGGTAACTATTGAAAGATATGAATTTAGTGCCATTGTATTGACTGTTACTGTATATTATCTCTGTTCCTTTCTGGTCTTTTTCTTTTAGGCTCTCTCTTTTCTTAGAGGACCCCTTTCAATATTTCCTATAGGGCTGGTTTGGTGTTTGCAAATTCTTTTATTTATTTATTATTTATTTTTCTTTTAGAATTTTTTTTTAAATCTCTCCTTCTATTTTCAGTGACAGCCTAGCTGGATATAATATTCTTGGCTGCATATTTTTCTCATTTAGTGCTTTCAATATATCATGCCAGTCCTTTCTAGTCTGCCAGTTCTCTGTGGATAGGTCTACTCCCAATCTAATATTTTTACCATTGTATGTTACAGGGATCTTGTCCTGAGCTGCTTTCAGGATTTTCGTTTGGTTACTGAGATTCATAAGTTTTAATTTTAGATGATGGTGTGTGGAGCTATTTTTATTGATTTTGAGGTGGATTCTCTGTGCCTCCTGGATTTTGATGTTTGTTCCCTTTACCAAATTAGGGAAATTCTCTGCTACAATTTGCTCCAATATATCTTCTGACCCTCTCTTTCTTCTTCTTCTGGGGTACCAATTATTCTAATATTGTTTCATCTTATGGTATCACTTATCTCTCAAATTCTCCCCTTGTGGTCCAGTAGTTGTTTATCTCTTTTTTTTTTTTACCTCAGTTTCTTATCATTTGGTCTTCTATATCACTAATTCTCTTTTCTACCTCATTTATCCTAGCAGTAAGAGCCTCCATTTTTTATTGTACCTTATTAATAGCTTTTTTGACTTCAACTTGGTTAGATATTTGTTCTTTTATTTCTCCAGAAAGGGATTCTCTAATATCTTCCATGCTTTTTTTGAGCCCAGCTAGCACCTTAATAATCATCATTCTGAACTCTAGTTCTGACATCTTACTAATGTCTATGTTGATTAGGTCTCTAGTCGTTGGTACTGCCTCTTGTTCTTTTTTTTTTTTTTTTTTTTTTTGAGGTGAGTTTTTCCACCTTGTCATTTTATCCAGATAGGAATAGATGAATGATAGAAAAAAAATCCTAAAAGTGTAGCTATGACCCCAGAAAAATATACACTAACCAAATAGGAAGAGCCCTGAAACTGGGAGGAGATGAAAGGAGAAAAAAAATATATTAGACTGGTGAACAGAACAGAGTCACACACTTGATTTTGGGTGTATTTTGGTCTGTTAGGAGAAACTGACTCTCAAAACTTTAAAGAAAGAAACACACATACACATACACACACACACACACACACACATATACAAAAAAAATAAGGGTAAACACAATGAAGGAGTGGAATATGACTGTAAAGATGAAAATTTAAAAAGACTCTATAGAAGAAATTGATAAGACAGAAGTTGGTTGAAAAAAAAAAGAAAAAAAAAAAGAGAAAAGAATGTGATCAGGCTGGAGACTAGAACAAAGCCATGAACTAGACTTAGGGTGTATTTTTTTTTAAAGATTTTATTTATTTATTTGTCAGACAGAGATCACAAGTAGTCAGAGAGGCAGGCAGAGAGAGAGAGGGAAGCAGGCCTCCTGCTGAGCAGGGAGCCCAATGCAGGGCTTGATCCCAGGACCCTGGGATCATGACCTGAGCCGAAGGCAGAGGCTTTAACCCACTGAGCCACCCAGGCGCCCGACTTAGGGTGTATTTTGATGTTAGAAGAAACTGTATCTCAAATTAAAAAAACAAACAAACAAACAAAAACCTATGTGTATACAAAAAAGTGTTAAATACAATGAAGGGATAAAATATGACTATAATAATGAAAATTTAAAAAGATTTTTTATTTTTTCTTTTTAAAAATTTTTTTAAATTTTATTTATTTATTTGACAGTCAGAGAGCACAAGTAGGCAGAGAGAGAGGAGGAAGCAGGCTCCCCGCTGAGCAGGGAGCTTTATGTGGGCTCAATCCCAGACCCTGGGATCATGACCTGAGCCAAAGGCAGAGGCTTAACCCACTGAGCCACCCAGGCGCCCCTAAAAAAGATTTTTTTAAAAAGGTATTGTTAAGATAAAATAGTTTAAAAACATTAAGAGGAAAGGTGAAATGTTAAAAAGACAGAATAAGAAAAAAATAAAATTAAAAAAATTATTTAACTTTGCAAGTCTAAAGAATCATGGGGAAAAGAGCAATGAATTCTATGTGTTGCATTTCCCTAGCTGTGGAGTTCTGCGGTTCTCATTGATCAGCGAACTTGGTCTTGGCTGGATTTTCTTGCTGATTTTCTGGGGGAAGGGCCTATTGTAGCGATTCTCAAATGTCTTTGCCCAAGGTGGAATTGCATGATCCTTCCTAGGGACCAGGCTAAGTAATCTGCTCGGTTTTGGTCTCGGGAGATTTTGTTCCCTGAACGCTTTCCATACAACTTTGGAGGATGAGAATGAAAATGGTGGCCTTGCAATCTCCAGCCCAGAGGAGCCAACAGCTCAGGGCCCCACTGCTCAGTGAGTCCTCAGAGAAAAGCAGTCAATCACTGTTATCTCCCTGGTCTCCGGCCACACTCCGTGCTCACCTGGCCTGTGACCATATTTCTGTCTCTGGTGTATGGCCCCATTTGGAGTCTCCAAACCCAGCAGATTCCTGCAGCATGCTCCCATGTTGCTCCTCCTGTATGGGGAGGAGGGAAATTTTCCTTGATCTGCCACTTGTGGGGTCCCAACTGTGAAAAGCAGTGGCCCAACTGTGCCTTGGATCATGGTTTAAGGTAACCCCCAGCTGAGAACCCACTCCTCAGCTCCATCTCTGCAGCTGGCTTCCCTGTTCTGATACCTGGGAGCTCTGTCACACTCAGACACCCCTGCTGGAATGAGGGTTCCAGCTCCTGCTTAGCCTCTGGAGTGATGGCCTTCAGTGAAGCAGACTTCTAAAGGTTCCGATTTTGTGCTATGCTGATCTACCACTTGCCTGGAGTCAACCCCTCCCCACCCAATCTATCTTCCCATATATTACCTCAGATTCACTTCTCTGCATGTCCTACCTTCCAGAAATTGGTCACTTTTCTGTTCCTAGAATTGCTGCTCTTCTTTTCTTTGATCTCCTGTTGAGTATGTAGGTGTTCAGAATGGTTTGATAATTACCTAGCTGAATTCCTGGGACCTGATGATATTTAGATCTTGTACTCCTCTGCCATCTTTCTCCTCAACAGACAAAACAACTTTTTAATCTTTGTCATAAACAGTGGATTAAAATAACTTCACTTATGACAAAAACAATTTGAAATTGTATCAAACCAATACATGATATTAAGAAGAAAGAGTGTCTAAAAGAGGGGTGCTCATTCTCTTGGTGTTTAAAATTACATACTGATTAATTATTATACATTGAAAATGACAGTCTGTAAGACTTACTCTGCTTCTGGAAGAGTGTAGATTATCTATGGTAAAGAAACTGAGTAAGCAGAGGTTCATTATCTCTTCCGAGAAAAGGGTAGAACCTCCTCTCAGTCCCTTCCTGAACCTCCCTGTTGTCTGTCATCCTGCTGTGTGCTGAAAGAAGGAAGCTCTCTGAGAAGCCTCATGAAAGCCTTATTTATTATGCCTTCTGCATAGAGATACCATCTCTAACTCCAGTGCAAAAAATACAACTCATCTTCAAAGCTTAGCATCAATATCACCTATTATATATGATTTTCCCTCCAAGTAGAATTATTGCTTCTTCCTCAATACTGTCATTTTTGCCATCTCTCTACATAGAAATTGTCCTGCAAAATAAGCAAAACAAGAGTGGTTACCAGAGACCCACCTGGTGGTTCCTTCCCCTGCCCTCCCCCGGAGGGGGTAGTCTCACTGGACTGGCTCAACCTCCAGGAAGAGCATGCAAATCAACACATTCCATAAGAAAAAAACTCAGTGTGCTGAATGCTGTGTCTACCTTTTCTGGGCTTTTCTCCTCTATGATATGTTGGCCCTGCAAATCTAATAACTCAAAAGATATTAGAGATACCTTCAAGTATATCCTTTTAAATATTATTTTCATGTTTTCTAACTATATGGAAGAACTGTTGATATTTAAAAATCTAGGTTGCCATTACCAGGAACAGAAATTATTACTCTTGGGCTTTATGGTAGCAAAACAAAGCAAAAATTAGTGCTTAAATTAGGTATAAATATTTTTTTATATTGGCTTTCTTAAGAAAAAAAGTCCATACAAGAAACTATATTGGGGCGCCTGGGTGGCTCAGTGGTTTAAGCCGCTGCCTTCGGCTCGGGTCATGATCTCGGGGTCCTGGGATCGAGTCCCGCATCGGGCTCTCTGCTCGGCAGGGAGCCTGCTTCCCTCTCACTCTCTCTGCCTGCCTCTCTGCCTACTTGTATCTCTCTCTGTCAAATAAATAAAATCTTTAAAAAAAAAAAAAAAAAAAAAAAAAAAAAAAAAAAAAGAAACTATATTCATTTAAAATGCATATCAATGGGTATTGACACCTGTATGTACTCATAAAACTATCATTTTCATCAAGATACATAACATTTTCATTATCCCCAAAAGATCCTTCCTGTACCTTTGCAGTAAGTACTTCCCCTACCCTCAGCTACAAGCAGCTACTTACCTGATTTTTGTCCCCATGGATTACTCTGAATTTTTATATAGGGAATCATATCATACTGTCATCTTTTCTGTCTGACATGTTTCAACAAAATTATTTTGAGATTCGTTCACATTGTATTTATCAGTAGTTTGTTCCTTCCTATCATTAAGTATTACTCCATTGAGTGGATAACACTTAATTTTTACTTTATTGATTCATCTAATGATGAATATTTCGGTTATTTCAATTTTAGGGTATTGCAAATGAAGACATTATGAACACTTATGTGCTTGGACATCCGATTTTATTGCCTTATGCAAATATCTGGGAGTGAAATGATTGAGTCGTATGGCCAGTATATTATTTAACTTTATAAGAAGCTGATAAACTGTTTTTGTCAGTTGCATCATTTTAAATTTCTATCAGAAATTTATGAGACTGTCAGTTGTTCCACATCCTGACCAACAGTTGTTATTGTCATTCTTTTTAATTTTAGCTATTTTTATGGATGGTGTAGGAGTCCTGATAACACTGACTCCATCTTTGTCCTTCCATTGTGTTCGTGCCCACACAATGGCCTCCCCGGGGCTGTATGTTCCAGACCACATGAAGGTTAATGTTTGCGCTGACTCAGAATGCAGGGAGGCTTGTTCTGATCTTCTCTAAAGTGGCTCACTGAAGGCACCACTTTGATAACTACTAGAGATGGTTGTCACACAGATGGTGCCACTTTAGGTAACTAGTAAGAGATCTTCTGATCCTTTGGTGTGTTGTGACCTTGCCATAATGCTTCTCACTCGATAAAAGCTGTGGATTAAGGTCCAAATGGGGGCAGAGAATGGCTGCATAGCACCCGGGTGGTTGCCCGTTTGATCCTGTTGTCAGTAAGTTACCTGAACAAAATTCTGTAAATGGCATAGAGTAGCTTGCTACATTTTTCAGTCTCAAAGTTCCTTCTCAGTCTGGACAATACTTTACTGTCCCTCCTCCACCTTTTAACTGCTGGTAAGTGGTAGCTCATTGTGTGTGTGTGTGTGTGTGTGTGTGTGTGTGTGTGTGTGTGTGTGTGTGTATTTTTAAGATTTTATTCATTTATATGACAGAGAGATATCACAAGTAGGCAGAGCAGCAGGCAGAGAAAGAGGGGGAAGCAGGTTCCCTGTTGAGCAGAGAGCCCGATGCAATGCGGGGCTCAATCCCAGGACCCTGAGATCATGACCTGAGCTGAAGGCAGAGGCTTAACCCACTGAGCCATCCAGGCACCCCTCATTGTGTTTAATTTGCATTTTTCTGATTTTTCTAATGATGTTGAGTATCTTTCTATGTATTATCTTGTAATATATCTTCTTTTGTAAATTGCCCACTCAGATCTTTTGAACATTGTAAGAATGGATTGTCTTCTATTGAATTGTAAGAGTTGTTTATATTGTCTAGATGACATTTCTTTCAAGTATATATTTCTTTTATATATATATATATATACACACACAAACACATATATATGTGTATATATAATATATTCTTTATATATTCTTTATATATATATATAATATATATTCTTTATATATATTATATATGATATATAGTATATGTTCTTATATATATTCTTTGCTTATATATATTCTCCTATTATATATTATATATATATCTCCCCTCTATAATTATGCCATACATGTTCTACTTATGATATGCTTGACTACCTTTAAATCTTCAAAACTATGGTTTGTTTTGTTTATTATACGTGTTTTATAGTTTTTAGCAGTTATATTTACTCATAGTTATATAACTATATATATAGTTATATTGAGGTCTATAATCCATTTGGATTAAGTTTGTGTAAAGTAAGGTTGAATTTTTTTTTTTTAAACTAATATCAATTTCTTCAGTGCCATTTCTGGAAAGCAAATTTTCCCACCATGAAATTGGCTTGTCATGGGTCTATTCCTGTATAGTCTAATCTGTTCTATTGATCTATATGTCTATCCTTAGGCCAATACTGTGTTGTTTTGATTCTTGGTGTTATTGTAATTTCTAAGATCTTATAGTGTAGGTCTTCTTTAGAAAGGTTTTCTTTAGACTAACATTGCTTCGCCATTCTTGGTCATTTGCATTTCTGTATACATTTTAAAATCCACTTGTAAATTTCTATAAAACAATTTTCTGGACTTTTTATTGAAATTTTATTGAAGTTATAGATCACTTTGGAGAGATTTTACATAATAATATCTTCCAATTTATAAATGTGTAATTTGCTCCATTTATTTAAATTTTTGTTAATTTCTCTCATTCTCTGTGGTTTACCGTGTAAAGGTCATGCACATATTTTGTTAAGTTTTAATTTAAGAAATATATGGTTTGGGGTGAATGCAAATGAATTTTTAAAATTTCATTTTCCATGTGTTTACTGCAAGTATGTAAAATTAATTTAATAGTCTATACTAACCTTGTGTATTAAGGAAATTGAGAGAACTGTTATTTGTATATTTATACATTTACTATTGTTTAATCTTTATTCATTTAAATTTTATTCATTCCCAAAGATCTAAGTTTCCTTCTGATATCAATCCTCCTTGAGCCTGAAGAATTTTCTTTTTTTTTTTTTAAGATTTTATTTATTTATTTGGCAGACAGAGATCACAAATAGGCAGAGAGGCAGGCAGAGAGGGAGAGGAGAAATCAGGCTCCGTGCAGAGCAGAGAGCCTGATGCAGGGCTCCATCCCAGGACCCTGGGATCATGACCTGAGCGGAAGGCAGAGGCTTTTACCCACTAAGCCACCCAGGCACCCCGAGCCTGAAGAATTTTCTTTGCATTTTCTGTAGTTTTTGCTATATCCAAAAATGTTCTTCAAAACAAAACAAAACAAAACTCCATTCTAATTTTACTCAATATAGAATAATGGGTTAACCACTAGTTTTTTTTTTCTTCCTACATTTTAAATATGTTTTTCCTCATTGTCTCTCCTTTATGGTTACAATCTCATATCCACAATAATTTGGATCATCATTCCCCTATTTGTAAACTTCTTATTTTGTGGGTATTTTTGAAATTTTCTCCATATATTTGACTATGATGATGTGCCTAAGTATGACTATTTTCAAATTTGTCTTCTTGGGGGGTTTTCTGGAATCTGTAAAGGTATGTCTTTTACATTTTGGGGAAATTCAAGGTCACTCTTTTTTTAAAAACTTTATGCTTCAAACTTACTCCTTTTTTTTTTTCTTTGTGACTCCTTTTGAAATTACCCATAGCTCTCTGAGGACCAGATTGTATTTTTTTACAACTTTTATTCTCTCTTCTTCAAACTGTATTATTTCTGTCAACCTGTATTCAGGTTCACATAGATTCTCTTGTCCTCCTGGCTACTTAATCCAAGGAATTCAAGAAATCTGTATCTCAGATCTGGTAGTTTTCAATTCCAGTATTTTCATTTTTTTTTCTGTTATGTTTTCTGTGTCTATGCTGAGAATTCCTATCTTTTATATCTCGCAAGTGTACATTTTCTTTTTAATCTCACTGAGCATAGTTATAATAACAGCATTTAAAGTTTTTGTTTGATAATTCCAAAATCTGGTCATCTTAGGGTTGGCATCTGTTGATTTTCTTCTTCTTTCAAGATGGGCCATTGTTTCTGGCTCTCTGTATATGAAATGATTTGGGGTGGGATTTGGAGCATTATGAATATTATCTTGTGTAAATTCTTTATTTTGTTATAGTGCTTTAAAAAGTGTTGGTGCTTTTGTTTAGAAGAAAATTAACTTAGTTTCAAATTAAAGACTACACAGCTGTAGTATCTCAGTCTGTACTTCTGTTCTTTTAGCTCCTACTTGCTTTCAGCTTGCCCATGCATGCATACTTCAAGTGTTAGTGATTCAGGTTTTCTGTATTCTTCTTCTCTGGATTTTTTCCTTTCAGAAGGCCCTTCATTCTTTACCTGATTCCTCTGCTTAAAAAAGGGTGAGGTTTTTGTTTTGTTTTGTTTTATCAGAGTTATACCTACCTATGGCCAGTACTGCTGCTGTCATTTCTTTTTGTGCAGAACAGCTAAAAAGAGAATGTACATCCTTCTTGCTGGTTTCATGCTCCAAGTTTCAATTCCCCTTCCAAGGATATTTGCTTAGCTTCTATCTCCATGGCCTTCAGGAGTTGCTTTTGAGAATCAATAGTTCTTATTTGTGGGAAGATTGTTTTATTAGGAGCTTGCTCCTCTATATTGGAAGCAGAATCCTGGTATACATCTTGTGATAAAGCCAACAAGCTCCATTTTCCACATATTTTCGGCCCATTTCCAATCAAACATCCTTTAAAATCTATCCCAAATCAAGCAAAGAAGAAAGATAAATTAGTTTTCTCTGAGATATTGTACATGCATGCAAAGTGTACCACAGTCAAAATATTCCCTGCCCTTCCTTCTACTCTGAAACTTCATTTACGGAAAGACTATTTTATCAATCCCATCAACAACAGCCCTAGCCAATGATACTTAGGCAAAGTTATTTGGATAACTTTGCAACAAAAAAATTAGAGCTATTGCATGGCTCTGCCAACCTCCTTACTGTCATGGAATAATTATACCACACCCTGAAATGCACATGACTATGAGGGAGCAGTAAGTCTTTTTGCTTTAAGCCTAAAATTTCAAAGTCATTTGTTACTATAACGTAATTCCTCCTAAAATAACTGATTTTAACTACTTTTTCATTTTAATAACTACGTAATTTAGCCTAAGCTGACAGTATATATGAATATGAGACTGAAAAAAAGGTGAGGAAGATATAGTCCTTCATTATATACATTAGTAACAACAAACAGCAATAATTACAAAATTACAAAATAATTACAAAATCAAAAGAAAATAAATTAAATGAATACCTGGTTCCTCAGAATAAAGAACCATAAGGTAGGGGGCAAAACTGTGCACTAAGAGTGAGAGGAGCTAGTCTGTCCCTTGTTTAGACATGCACTTGTATAATCCTTTGAAAGGCCATCTTTACCCTTCAGTGTTGCCATTTGTATAATAATACGATTACCTACTTATCTTCTGAGGGTCTGCTAGCTCTAACACATCTAAGAGTTGATGAATAACAGCAAAACAATATTCACAGTCACTATTCCAGAGCCCCTCTATAGTAGAGTACTCAGAGTAATAACATAAGGACCTTTGTTATTGCATAACATTCTAAAAAACAAACAAACAAACAACAACAAAAAACTGACAGTCTAACTCACATACTAAGACATTCATTTCTGTATAAAATACCATAATACTTCTTGCTTTTTTCCTCTGCCATGAGAATGGATATATAAGGACTATTTGTAATGTGAAACAATAATTGGTTTTTAAAATAAGACATATAATGGGTTGAAAAAAACTGCTCAATTCCAAAGGAGGTCCTGTTCTTCTAGACAAAAGCTGTTTCTACAGCCTGTTTCTTGGGTGGAAAATTCAAACAGAACCAAGACAAGCAAAGCCATAGAGCCAGAATCAATCTACATGTAATATAAATAAGGAAGTTTATAATTGTAAACCACTGAGGTTTTGGTGTTCTATGTAAAACAGCAAGCTGAGTGGTATACAAATAAAGCGGTACTAGAAATAGGTACTGCCCTAACTAAATACCCCAAACTATATCATTAGAAATGTGTAGCAGGCCAGTGATGGAACTTTACTGGAGAGTGGAAAAAATCTCAGTAGATATTAGCAGTGGTAAAATATTTGGCACTGAAGGTATATTCAATATATATATATATTGAAGTTCTAAATACTAAAGGTATTGAGAACTTGAAAGGTGAATAGTATGCCTAATAAATTTGTGGATTTTAGTATATTAAAATGACACAGAAATTTACTACAATTTGTATTTATTAGCTGCATTAGGCGAGTAAAACAAGACAGGTATTACTACATGTGCTTACAAAAGAACTGGCCCATTTGTAAGTGGGGATATAAGGAAAAAGAGAGAATCCAGAATTCTTTATCTTACCAGGCTAACATTTACAACTCCTACTCATGTCCAATAGGTAAAAGAACAAGTTGTTCAAATAACCAAACCCCATGTCAAGGCATAAATCAAAGCGAGGATACAATCATGATTCCCTTTAAGATATCTCTATGATTAGTATGGACATCTTTTTACATCTTTTTAGTTAGATATAATGACTCAAGAAGAGGAGCTCAAAAGTGTTCTCCCAAAGAACATTTTGGGGTAGGGAGATGCAGTATTTGAAAAGTACTGTGGATGTGGATAGTAGCATAAGTGTTTGACTGAAATCAAGCCTGTATTTAAAAAGATTGTGACTGTTTCTGATATGAAATTAGATTTCAAAATATCTATAGGCATAAAATATACTGAGAAAACTCAATTTTTAAAAAGATATTTAAATTCAATTTAGTTAACATATGCTGTATTTTTAGTTTCATGGGTAGAATTTAGTGATTCATCAGTTGCATACAACACCCAGTGTCTACCAAGTGCCCTCCTTAATGCCTATCAGCCAATTACCCATTCCCCCACCCACTTTCCCTCCAGCAACCCTCAGTTTGTTTCCTAGAATTCAGCATCTCTTATGGTTTGCCTCTCTATTTTCATCTTATTTTATTTTTTCTTCCCTTCCCCATGTTCATCTGTTTTGTTTCTTTCGTTCCACCTATGAGTGAAATAATATGGTATCTGTCTTTCTCTGGCTGACTTATTTCATTTAGCGTAATACCTCCTAGTTCTATCCATGTTGTCACAAATGGCAAGATCTCATTCTTTTTAATGGCTGAGCAATAATCCTGTGTGTGTGTGTGTTTTATACATTCATCTGCCAATAAACCAAAAACTATAAAACAGCTCAATTTCTAAGGAAGTCATATTTTTCTTTGCTTTCTTCTAATTTGGAGAGGGAAGATAATGGAAAATAAAGAAACTCTCAGAAAGCAGAATAAGGACTCATGGAGAATAATGAACTGTGGAGTCTCTTACCAAAATAGGACATGATTCCAGTCAAAGTATATTACAATCTTCAGTGTAAGGGACTTAGTAATATTTGCTCAGTGGAATTTAAGAATTTTCATAGGGCAAAAATTTGTGGAGATTTTCCTTCTTCTATGACAAAATGTGGTGTACATTAGTGTATTGGAGAGAGAAATTTTTTTTTTAATTCATAGGTCTCTGGACCCAAAGGAGATATATCTGGATCTAATGTAAAGACCACAATGAGACCCTAGACTTCAAGGCTAAGAGTATAATGAGATGAAATTTTAGGGTATTTTTGAGGGGGTGGATAAATAGAATATTTTCTCTCTCAGAAAAAAAGAAAAGAAAATATTGTGATCAAGAGAGGTCTTTGATAGATCACATGATTTTTCTCAATCGTTTACTTATCTGGAAGACAATATTACAAGCTTACCAGTTGTTGTGTTAATTTCCAGTACCTCTTATGGGAGGAGTTTACATCAACAGTACAGTGACATAGCTTTATCCATGTAGTTGCTTTGGTCATATAGCAAATATGGTGTACTCTACAGATAAACAGAAGTTCTTAGAAGCATCCCAAGTTCCTGACAGCCCTTTTGCTCTTTGATCCACTAGCACATGGTTGTACATGGCCATCATGGAGAAACATCATCAGTCTGGAAACCAAAATAAGAAAACTTAAAGGGCAGAGATGAAGCATACCTGCAGAGTGAGCAAAGCCACAGATGAACCACAGACTACATATAAGTGGAAGGAAAAATAAACATTTAGTTTTGTAAAAGCTACAAAAAGAAAATACTTCTACCACAAAACCACCATTTTCCTCCTGTATTTCAGAAGAAAGCAAGATTTGTAAAAAACACCCACCTTCATTAAAGAAGGGAATTTGTGTTGTTTGAAATATATGTGCACATATTTATAATTTGTAATACAATTTGGGATATATATCAGGGAGCAGAAAATAGAACTTTACCTTTCAACCTTACATTCAGTACTGCAAAACAATCTTTTGCTGATCAGTCTCTGTGGGGTTCCAATTCATCATGTCAAATAGAAATATGTATCCTGTCCAACCATCTTTGATCCAAAAGGATCAGAGATCCAAAATGATGAGTGTCAAAATACTTTAAAGACTTACATTAATATTCAGATTTTGTTGTATGAATCTGAAAAGATATACTCTTAAACAGTACTGATACTAGGGAGAGCTATTATCTCTATGAAAATAAAATAATTGTCTGCATTTAATGTAGAGAATGTGTTTGTAGCATATATATTCAATTATACAGATTCCCAAGAAAATCAGAGAGAAACATGTACTTGCATAAATGAAACCCTGAAGCTCTGTGCAGTCTTTAGCACATGCCCTCAGTAGAGAACAATTAAATGTAAACAATAAACTGATGGATTAGATCATCTTTAAAAATAGTAGAAATTGACATTCATACAAAAATTGTTTGCCAAAATTGTTCTCTGATTCTGGAAACCAAAATTCTGATGTTCATCACTTTCCGAATATGACTTCAGCTTTTTGGAGAAAAAATATTGTAAAAGAAGTGAATGTTTTAAATTATTCCTTCCTAAATCCCTTACCAACAGCACTTTATATCCAATTACAATGAAAAGAGGGACTACTTTATTCTGTTACATTACATATGTGTGAGAGAAAATGTTACACTGTGTGAGAGAAAATGACTCAGAAGTGATGAAAAGTGAATTCCAATAATGTGCTGGAAACTGAGTCAATTTAGTTGTTTACATGTATTAGTTATTAAATTTGCCAATGAGCTTTGTGAAAACAAGTGTGCAAATTTTGACAGCATATTGGCCTACTGTATATTTTCGTAATGAGAAAATAGAAAGTATGGCAATGTTTTTCTCATCAGGTAATAATTTCCTTACTTGCAAGTTACTAAAAAAACTTATTTAAACAGTGTTTATCAAATGACTGGTATCTCAGATGTTCTACTAGCTACTGGAGTGTCTAGAAGAAAGATTTGATTTCTTGTCAAGGAAAAATTAACATGCCTCCATGGATTTTAAGATTTTATGGTAGATGATGAATATTAGTTTTTAAAAATCACATAAATATGTATGATTAGAAAATGTAATAACCACTCTGAAGAAAAAGTATAGGATGCTTTGTTAACATTGAACAGAGTCCCTGTTCCAATATGGGAATGAATTTGAGGAGATTTTCCCTGAGGCGATGATATGTGAAATGAGTCTTGGAGAATATATAGAAGTTAAGTAGGTGAAAAGTGGAGAAGAGAAACATACTTCTATGCAGGCAGAATAGCATATGTGGAAAGCTGGAGGTGACAAAGAACTTGGTGCATACAGGTGTATGAAGTGGGTTGATGTGGCTTGAACTAGGGGGCAGGAAGAGTAAGTTGAGATGAGACTGGAGAGTTGGGCAGGAGCTAGCTCCTGCAGGGCCTTTAGATGAAGTGAAAATTTTGTATTCTATTCTACTTTACTCCAGCTGCAATGGGGAACAAGTAGAAAATGTGGGAAATGTTTCAGACAAAAATAGTTGTCTGCATCAAGGCCCAGGGCCATGACAAAGCATGCATGACCTGATGTGAAACTGCACAATGCATGAAACTGGAGGAAGAGGACTTAAGTGGAAAAGATAAGGCTAGATGCTTAGATCATGTAGGCTTTGTAGTCTCTGTAAGGGAGTCCTGGCTTTAACTCCTAAACAGTGGGAAGACTTTGGAGAATTTGAACATGATCTGTCATGTTAATGGCATCATCTCTCATCCATTTAGGTGTCCCTAGTTGCAGTGTGGGTTGTGTATCACAGAGGAAGAGTCAGAGGGAAGGAGACTGAACAAGAAAGATGCAACAATCTAGACATCATTTTTATTTATTTTTTTTTCATCTCAGATTTTTTTTCCATTTTATTTATTTTTTCAGCGTAACAGTATTCATTGTTTATGCACAACACCCAGTGCTCCAGGCAAAACGTGCCCTCCCCATTACCCACCACCTGTTCCCCCAACCTCCCACCCCTGACCCTTCAAAACCCTCAGGTTGTTTTTCAGAGTCCATAGTCTCTTATGGTTCGCCTCCCCTTCCAAATTTTTTTTTTTTAATAAACATATAATGTATTTTTATCCCCAGGGTACAGGTCGGTGAATCGCCAGGTTTACACACTTCACAGCACTCACCATAGCACATACCCTCCCCAATGTCCATAGCCCCCTCCCCCTCTCCCAATCCCACCTCCCCCCAGCAACCCCCAGTTTGTTTTGTGAGATTAAGAGTCATTTATGGTTTGTCTCCCTCCCAATCCCATCTTGTTTCATTTATTCTTCTCCTATCCCCCTACCCCCCCATGTTGCTTCTCCATGTCCTCATATCAGGGAGATCATATGATAGTTGTTTTTCTCCGATTGACTTATTTCAGTAAAATACCCTCTAGTTCCATCCATGTCGTCGCAAATGGCAAGATTTCATTTCTTTTGATGGCTGCATAGTATTCCATTGTGTATATATACCACATCTTCTTTATCCATTCATCTGTTGATGGACATCCAGGTTCTTTCCATAGTTTGGCTATTGTAGACATTGCTGCTATAAACATTCAGGTACACGTGCCCCTTCGGATCACTATGTTTGTATCTTTAGGGTAAATACCCAGTGGTGCAATTGCTGGGTCATAGGGTAGTTCTATTTTCAACATTTTGAGGAACCTCCATGCTGTTTTCCAGAGTGGTTGCACCAGCTTGCATTCCCACCAACAGTGGAGGAGGGTTCCCCTTTCTCCACATCCTCGCCAGCATCTTTCATTTCCTGACTTGTTAATTTTAGCCATTCTGACTGGTGTGAGGTGATATCTCATTGTGGTTTGATTTGTATTTCCCTGATGCCGAGTGACGTGGAGCACTTTTTCATGTGTCTGTTGGCCATCTGGATGTCTTCTTTGCAGAAATGTCTGTTCATGTCCTCTGCCCATTTCTTGATTGGATTGTTTGTTCTTTGGGTGTTGAGTTTGCTAAGTTCCTTATAGATTTTGGATACTAGCCCCTTGTCTGATATGTCGTTTGCAAATATCTTCTCCCATTCTGTCAGCTGTCTTTTGGTTTTGTTAACTGTTTCCTTTGCTGTGCAAAAGCTTTTGATCTTGATGAAATCCCAATAGTTCATTTTTGCCCTTGCTTCCCTTGCCTTTGCCGTTGTTCCTAGGAAGATGTTGCTACGGCTGAGGTCGAAGAGGTTGCTGCCTGCGTTCTCCTCAAGGATTTTGATGGATTCCTTTCTCACATTGAGGTCCTTCATCCATTTTGAGTCTATTTTCATGTGTGGTGTAAGGAAGTGGTCCAATTTCATTTTTCTGCATGTGGCTGTCCAATTTTCCCAGCACCATTTATTGAAGAGGCTGTCTTTTTTCCATTGGACATTCTTTCCTGCTTTGTCGAAGATTAGATGACCATAGAGTTGAGGGTCGATTTCTGGGCTCTCTATTCTGTTCCACTGATCTATGTGTCTGTTTTTGTGCCAGTACCATGCTGTCTTGATGATGACAGCTTTGTAATAGAGCTTGAAGTCCGGAATTGTGATGCCACCAACTTTGGCTTTCTTTTTCAATACTCCTTTGGCTATTCGAGGTCTTTTCTGGTTCCATATAAATTTGAGGATTATTTGTTCCATTTCTTTGAAAAAAATGGATGGTATTTTGATAGGGATTGCATTAAATGTGTAGATTGCTTTAGATAGCATAGACATTTTCACAATATTTATTCTTCCAATCCAGGAGCATGGAACATTTTTCCATTTCTTTGTGTCTTCCTCAATTTCTTTCATGAGTACTTTATAATTTTCTGTGTATAGATTCTTAGTCTCTTTGGTTAGGTTTATTCCTAGATATCTTATAGTTTTGGGTGCAATTGTAAATGGGATTGACTCCTTAATTTCTCTTTCTTCTCTTATTGTTGGTGTACAGAAATCCAACTGATTTCTGTGCATTGATTTTATATCCTGACACTTTACTGAATTCCTGTACAAGTTCTAGCACTTTTGGAGTGGAGTCTTTTGGGTTTTCCACATATAGTATCATATCATCTGCGAAGAGTGATAGTTTGACTTCTTCTTTGCCAATTTGGATGCCTTTAATTTCTTTTTGTTGTCTGATTGCTGAGGCTAGGACTTCTAGTACTATGTTGAATAGCAGTGGTGATAACAGACATCCCTGCCACGTTCCTGACCTTAGCGGAAAAGCTTTCAGTTTTTTTTCCATTGAGAATGATATTTGTGGTGGGTTTTTCATAGATGGCTTTGATAATATTGAGGTATGTGCCCTCTATCCCTACACTTTGAAGAGTTTTGATCAGGAAGGGATGCTGTACTTTGTCAAATGCTTTTTCAGCATCTATTGAGAGTATCATATGGTTCTTGTTCTTTCTTTTATTAATGTGTTCTATCACATTGATTGATTTGCGGATGTTGAACCAACCCTGCAGCCCTGGAATAAATCCCACTTGATCGTGGTGAATAATCCTTTTAATGTACTGTTGAATCCTATTGGCTAGTATTTTAGCGAGAATTTTTGCGTCTGTGTTCATCAAGGATATTGGTCTGTAGTTCTCTTTTTTGATGGGATCCTTGTCTGGTTTTGGGATCAAGGTGATGCTGGCCTCATAAAATGAGTTTGGAAGTTTTCCTTCCATTTCAATTTTTTGGAACAGTTTCAGGAGAATAGGAATGAGTTCTTCTTTAAATGTTTGGTAGAATTCCCCTGGGAAGCCGTCTGGCCCTGGGCTTTTGTTTGTTTGGAGATTTTTGATGACTATTTCAATCTCCTTACTGGTTATGGGCCTGTTCAGGTTTTCTATTTCTTCCTGGTTCAGTTGTGGTAGTTTATATGTCTCTAGGAATGCATCCATTTCTTCCAGATTGTCCAATTTGTTGGCGTAGAGTTGCTCATAGTATGTTCTTATAATTGTCTGTATTTCTTTGGTGTTAGTTGTGATCTCTCCTCTTTCATTCATGATTTTATTTATTTGGGTCCTCTCTCTTTTCTTTTTGATGAGTCTGGCCAGGGGTTTATCAATCTTATTGATTCTTTCAAAGAACCAGCTCCTAGTTTCATTGATTTGTTCTATTTTTTTTTTTTTTTTTTGGTTTCTATTTCATTGATTTCTGCTCTGATCTTTATGATTTCTCTTCTCCTGCTGGGTTTAGGGTTTCTTTCTTGTTCTTTCTCCAGCTCCTTTACGTGTAGGGTTAGGTTGTGTACTTGAGACCTTTCTTGTTTCTTGAGAAAGGCTTGTACCGCTATATATTTTCCTCTCAGGACTGCCTTTGCTGTGTCCCACAGATTTTGAACTGTTGTGTTTTCATTATCATTTGTTTCCATGAACTTTTTCAATTCTTCTTTAATTTCCTGGTTAACCCATTCATTCTTTAGAAGGATGCTGTTTAGTCTCCATGTATTTGGGTTCTTTCCAGCTTTCCTCTGGTGATTGAGTTCTAGCTTCAGAGCATTGTGGTCTGAAAATATGCAGGGAATGATCCTAATCTTTTGATACTGGTTGAGACCTGATTTGTGACCCAGTACGTGATCTATTCTGGAGAAGGTTCCATGTGCACTAGAGAAGAATGTGTATTCTGTTGCTTTGGGATGAAATGTTCTGAATATATCTGTGATGTCCATCTGGTCCAGTGTGTCATTTAAGGCCTTTATTTCCTTGTTGATCTTTGGCTTGGATGATCTGTCCATTTCAGTGAGGGGAATGTTAAAGTCCACTATTATTATTGTATTATTATTGATGTGTTTCTTTGATTTTGTTATTAATTGGTTGATATAGTTGGCTGCTCCCACGTTAGGGGCATAAATATTTAAAATTGTTAGATCTTCTTGTTGGACAGACCCTTTGAGTAGGATATAGTGTCCTTCCTCATCTCTTATTATAGTCTTTGGCTCGAAATCTAATTGACCTGATATAAGGATTGCCACCCCAGCTTTCTTCTGATGCCCATTAGCATGGTAAATTGTTTTCCACTCCCTCACTTTAAATCTGGAGGTGTCTTCGCGTCTAAAATGAGTTTCTTGTAGGCAACATACTGATGGGTTTTGTTTTTTTATCCATTCTGATACCCTGTGTCTTTTGATTGGGGCATTTAGCCCATTAACATTCAGGGTAACTATTGAGAGATATGAATTTAGTGCCATTATTAGTCTGTAAGGTGACTGTTACTGTATATTGTCTCGGTACCTTTCTGATCTACTACTTTTAGGCTCTCTTTTTGCTTAGAGGACCCCTTTCAATATTTCCTGTAGAGCTGGTTTGGTGTTTGCAAATTCTTTCAGTTTTTGTTTGTCCTGGAAGCTTTTGATCTCTCCTTCTATTTTCAATGATAGCCTACCTGGATAGAGTATTCTTGGCTGCATGTTTTTCTCGTTGAGTGCTCTGAATATATCATGCCAGCTCTTCCTGGCGTGCCAGGTCTCTGTGGATAAGTCTGCTGCCAATCTAATATTTTTACCATTGTATGTCACAGACTTCTTTTCTCGGGCTGCTTTCAGGATTTTCTCTTTGTCACTAAGACTTGTAAATTTTACTATTGGTGACGGGGTGTGGACCTATTCTTGTTGACTTTGAGGGGAGTTCTCTGCATCTCCTGGATTTTGATGCTTGTTCCCTTTGCCTTATTAGGGAAATTCTCTCCAATGATTCTCTCCAATAGACCTTCTGCTCCCCTCTCTGTTTCTTCTTCTTCTGGAATCCCAATTATTCTAATGTTGTTTCGTCTTATGGTGTCACTTATCTCTCCAATCTCCCCTCATGGTCCAGTAGCTGTTTGTCCCTCTTTTGTTCGGCTTCTTTATTCTCTGTCATTTCGTCTTCTATATCACTAATTCTTTCTTCTGCCTCATTGATCCTAGCAGTGAGAGCCTCCATTTTTGATTGCACCTCATTAATAGCTTTTTTGATTTCAACTTGGTTAGATTTTAGTTCTTTAATTTCTCCAGAAAGGGCTTTAATATCTCCAGAGAGGGTTTCTCTAATATCTTCCATGCCTTTTTCGAGCCCGGCTAGAATGTTCAGAATCGTCATTCTGAACTCTTGATCTGACATATCACCAATGTCTGTGTTGATTAGGTCCCTAGCCTTTGGTACTGTCTCTTGTTCTTTTGTTTGTGGTGATTTTTTCCGCCTTGTCATTTTGTCCAGATAAGAGGATATGAAGGAGCAAATAAAATACTAAAAGGGTGGCAAAGACCCCAGAAAAATGCGCTGTAACCAAATCAGAAGAGGCCCCTAATTGTGGGGGGAAGAAAGGGGATTAAAAACAGGTTCTGAAAAAAAAAAAAAGAAAAAAATTAAAAAAATAAAACAAATAAAGAAAAATATAAAAAAGAAAGAAAAAATATATATATTTAGATAAACTAGTCAAAAAACGTTACAGAAGAAAAGGGTAAAAGTTTTAAAAAATTTAGCAGAAGAAGAAAAAAGAAAAAAGAAAAAAAAATGAAAAAAGAAAAAAAAAATTGAAGTAGCCGCAAGACTAAAGAATCATGGGGAGAAAGCCATGAGTTCTGTGCTTTGCTTTCTCCTCCTCTGGAATTGCGCTGCTGTCTTAGGAATTGAACCTACTTTCCTTGATAGATGAACTTCGTCCTGGCTGGATATTTTGTTGATCTTCTGGGGGAGGTGCCTGTTGTAGTCACTCTCAAGTGTCTTTGCCTGAGGCGGGATTGCACCGCCCTTACCGGCGGCCGGACTAAGTAATCAGCTTAGGTTCGCTTTTGGGAGCTTCTGTTCCCTGAATGCTTTCCTTAGAGTTCCGGAGGACGGGAATGAAAATGGCGGCCTCCTAGTCTCTGGCCTGGAGGAGCCGAGAGCCTGGGGCCCCACTCCTCAGTGCGCCCCTGAGGACAGCACCCAATCACTCCCGTATCCCCAGCCTCTAGCCACGCTCCGAGCTCACCCAGCCCGCGACCAGTTCAAGGTAACCCCGAGCTGAGAGTTCAGTCCTCGGCTCTGTCTCTGCAGCCAGCTTCTCCATTCTAATACCTGTGAGCTCTCCGACACTCCAACACCCCCGATCCTTCTGTGACCCTGTGGGACCTGGGGCCACGCTGACCCTGCGTGGGCTTCGCCCTGGTTTAGCCTCTGGAGCAATGTCCCTCAGTGGAACAGACTTTTAAAAGTCCTGATTTTGTGCTCCGTTGCTCCACCGCTTGCCGGGAGCCGGCTCCTCCCCCCGCGGTCTATCTTCCCATTGTTTTAGATTCACTTCTCTGCCAGTCCTACCTTTCAGAAAGTGGTTGATTTTCTGTTTCTAGAGTTGCTGTTCTTCTTCTCTTTGCTCTCCCGTTGGATTTGTAGGTGTTTGCAATGTTTAGATAAGCTATCGAGCTGATCTCCTGCTACCTGATGTAGTCTCAGGCTGCTACTTCTCCGCCATCTTGACTCCTCCTCAATCTAGACATCATTTTTAAAAGATACAATAGTTATTGAGCATTTTTACTTGAATGTTTCATAATAGAAACATGGTGGAGGGAGGGTGGAGATGATCTTTAAATAGGTGTAGAAGCTGTATTAAACTATTGCATTTGAAAATATTTCATTCTCTCCCTGATGGCCAATGATGATGAACATTTTTCATGTGTCTGTTAGCCATTTGGAGAAGTGTTTGTTCATATCTTCTGCCCATTTTTTAACATAATTATCTGGTTTTTTTTCTTTTATCAAGAACATTTTTTTAAGTTTTTATTTATTTATTTGACAGACAGATCACAAGTAGCTAGAGAAGCAGGCAGAGAGAAAGGAGGAAGCAGGCTCCCTGCTGAGTAGAGTCTGATGCAGGGCTTGATCCCAGGACTCTGGGATCATGACCTGAGCTGAAGACAGAGGCTTTAACCCTGAGCCACCCAGGCACCCTGATTATCTGTTTTGTGTGTGTTGAGTTTGAGGAGTTCTTTATAGATATTGAATATCAGCCCTTTGTCTGTACTGTCAATTGCGAATAACTTCTCCCATTCCATGGGTTGCCTCTTTGTTTTGTTGACTGTTTCCTCTGCTGTGCAGAAGCTTTTGATCTTGCTGAAGTCACAAAAGTTCATTTTTGATTTTGTTTCCTTTGACTTTGGAGACTTATCTTGAAAGAAATTGCTGTGGCTGATGTTGAAGAGGTTACTGCCTATGATCTCCTCTAGGATTCTGATGGATTCCTGCCTCAGGTTGAGGTCTTTTATTCTTTTTGAGTTTATCTTTGTGCATGGTGTAAGAGAATGGTCGAGTTTCATTCTTCTACACATAGCTGTCCAATTTTCCCAGAAACATTTATTGAAGAGACTGTCTTTTTTCCACTGGATATTTTTCCCGCTTTGTGGAAGATTGTTTGACCATAATGTTGAGGGTCCATATCTGGGCTCTCTACTCTGTTCCACTGGTCTATGTGTCTATTTTTGTGCCAGTACTATGCTGTCATGGTGATCACAGCTTTGTAGTAAAGCTTGAAATCAGGCAACGTGATGCCCCAGTTTTGTTTTTCTTTTTCAACATTTACTTAGCAATTCAGGGTCTCTTCTGATTCCATATGAATTTTAGGATTGTTTGCTCTAGCTCTTTGAAAAATGGCAGTGGAATTTTGATTGGAATGACGTTGAAAGTATAGATTGCTCTAGCAAGTATAGACATTTTAGCAATGTTTATTCTTCTGATCCATGAGCATGGAATGGTCTTCCATATTTTTGTGTCTTCTTCAATTTCTTTCATGAGTGTTCTGTAGTTCCTCAAGTACAGATCCTTTATCTCTTTGGTTAGGTTTATTCCCAGGTGTCTAATGGTTTTTGGTGCTATAGTAAAGGAATCAATTTTCTAATTTCACTTTCTATATTTTCATTGTTAGTGTATAAGAAAGCAACTGATTTCTGTACATTGATTTTGTATCTTGCCACATTACTGAATTGCTGTATGAGTTCTAGTACTTTGGGGGTGGAGTCTTTTGGGTTTTCCATATAAAGTATCATGTCATCTGAGAAGAGAGAAAATTTGACTTCTTCACTGCCAATTTGAATACCTTTTATTTCTCATTGTCATCTGATTGCTGTTGCTAGGACTTCTCACACTATGTTGAACAAGAGTGGTGAGAGTGGGCATCCTTGTTGTGTTCCTAATTCCTCATTGAGAATGATATTCACTGTGGGTTTTCCATAGTTAGATTTTATGAAGTTGAGGAATGTTCCCTCTATCCCTATACTTTGGAGCATTTTAATCAGGAACAGCTGCTGTATCTTGTCAAATGCTTTTTCTGCATCAATTGAGAGAATGTGGAGAAAGGGGAACACTCTTATACTGTTGATGGGAATGCAAGTTGGTGCAGCCACTTTGGAGAACAGTGTGGAGATTACTTAAGAAATTAAAAATAGAGCTACCCTATCACCCTGCAATTGCACTACTGGGTATTCACCCCAAAGATACAGATATAGTGAAAAAAGGGGCTATCTGTACCCCAATGTTCTAGCAGCAAAGGCCACAGTCACCAAACTGGAAAGAACCGAGATGCCTTTCAACAGATGAATGGACAAAGAAGATGTGGTCCATATACACTATGGAGTATTATGCCTCCATCAGAAAGGATGAATACCCAACATTTGTAGCAACATGGACAGGACTGGAAGAGATTATGCTGAGTGAAATAAGTGGAGCAGAGAGAGTCAATTACCATATGGTTTTGCTTATTTGTGGAGCATAAGGAATAACACGGAGGACATGGGGAGACAGAGAGGAGAAGGGAGTTGGGGGAAATTAGAGGGGGGAAATGAACCAAGAGATACTGTGGACTCTGAGGAACTAAGTGAGGGTTTTGGAGGTGAATGGGGTGGGAGGTTGGGTAAGCCTGGTGGTGGGTATAGTGGATGGAATGTATTGCATGGAGCACTGTGTGTGGTGCATAAACAATGAATTCTGGAACACTCAAAATAAAATTTAACAATAAATAAAAATTTTAAAAAATTCACTCTCATACTTGCTTTGAAGCCATTTCTTTGTCTAGTGTGGATAATGAGAAATTTAATTCAAATATATTTAACATCAAAGAAGGCATTCTTGTTCGCTAATAAATTTCATTTCTCCTTTCAAAACAATTGTTTTCAAAACCTTCTAAAAATTTCCAAGAGTTATTGGATTTCTGGTATCCTTCTCTCTTAATCTCAGCCCATTTATGGATTTATTTCCTTTTTTTATTTTTTTGTTGTCATATTAGTGGGTTTCTGAATTCTAAACCAAGTAACAGCAACTTGTACTTTGAAATTTTGCTACACTGGCCATTAGAACTTTCTTGATTAACATCATACCTAAATTAGTTGGTTTTCAAATATATTTTAATATCATAGAGGGAGAAGTTACTATCAAAATGACTTACAAAATGGTAGAGCAAAAGAAGAAAACTCAGATGATACCAAGTCCATATTATCTGAATGAAAATTTGAATGAGAGGACTAAAAATATAATATTCAAGAAAACAGACATGATCACTACACTGAGCAACGTTTAATCCAACTTCTTTTTTTTAAATTTTATTTATTTGACACAGAGAGAGAGATACTACAAGAGAGGAAACTCAAGCACAGAGAGTGGGAGAGGGAGAAGCAGGCTTCCCGCAGAGTGGGGAGCCTGATGTGGAGCTCAATCCCAGGACCCTGAGATCATGACCTGAGCTGAAGGCAGACACTTAACCACTGAGCCACCCAGGTGCCCCCGTTTAATCCAACTTCTTCACCTTCAAATCTCAATTTAGAGATTGAACTGAATTTTAAAAGTATTGGGTTTTCCTTGTTTAAACAAGTCTTTTTAATAAATGTGGGATATTAGGACTAGTTGATTAATTTCTTAATTCTATATGTTCCTTTAAATTATATTCTTGATTTCAAAATGTATGTTTCAAATTCAGAAACGACGATTTTGGATTAGTAATATTCAGGCGATAATATCATGGGGCCAATAAATGAAATATCTGGGTTGGAGAAAGAGCACCGAATTGATATCATTTTAGCGTCTCTTGGAAAGTCCTGGGTTGATACGGAGAGGGAGAGACAGTGTGAGGCTGAATTCCTTTTCCCTGTTTATAATGAAAGAGAACAATTTTGGGGGGAAATGTTACACTTTGCGAGCTGTAAAGAATTAATAATTCTTTAAGCAAATGAAGGAGCAAGTTTCATCTGAGGAGTGAGGGAGGCAGTAGGAAGCTATAGGAACATAAGGGAAGTAGCATGGGAGAAGCTCTCTCAAATGCAGGGAGATGATGAAAAATATGAGTCTGAGAATTACTATTTCCTGATTTGCCTATGTTTCATTCATATTGGAACAGGCTCTATGTTATTTTATCAACTGGACTTTGTAGCTGGTCTATCTGCACATCTTTTTACTCTAGTGCTGATTTCTTCTTCATTACCAAGGAGCAGACTGTTACCCTAGCAACCTAAGTGTCAAATCTCACATGCAAACACCTGCACTCTTCAAGGAGAAGATCACACATTTCTTGTTGATAATAATGTGATCAGAAAAGATGACTTCTTTCCAAGTTTCTTTTTAAAGGGCAAGTACACTTGACAGGAAAAAATAAAACCATCAAAGTTTGTAGGTAAAAAAAAAAATAACTTTTATTAAATTAATGAATACATGTTAACTTGCCAAGTTTTTTATTAAATAACTTGTTAATATAAATATATGCCTACATATGTGCTTATTTGCCAATGTTATATAAATAGTAGCATATTACACAAATTTTCTCTACCTTTATTTACCCACTTTTAATATATTCTAGAGATCTATGAAATATATAAAGATATCTTTAGTTTTTAATGGAATGCATGCTTTTTAAAGGCTCTTCAAATGTTTACATTTTATTTAGTCATGGAAGAAAACTGTATCTATTGTTGTGCTGCACCTATCTTTTCACTGTAAGCTTATTTTCACAATATATTGCTTTATTCAGCAGTTTCTTTCAGATAGTTTATTAAAAAAAATAGAAAGTGAAAGACCTTCCTCTGAAAGCTCTACAGTCTTCCTCCTATTGTCATAAGGAAACTGCCCTCCACTCCAATCAATAACTGCAGTGTGTCTACTCTGTTTTGGTTCCTTGGTTAGGTACTAAGTATTCAATAGTGATAATCATGTTTGCTGCATTCAAAGTCCTCAAAGTCTAGTATGGAACAACAGATATGCTCACAGAGAAGACTGATAATGTGCTAAAATTTCTGTTAAAGAACCCTAGTATTTGAGGATGATAATGTATAAACTGAAGTAAAAAAAAGGGTATTTTTGTGAGCTGAATGATTGTATCCCCCAAAACTCATATGTAGATGATGTCCTAATGCCCAATGTAATGCTATCTGGAGATGGAGCATTTGGAAGGAGATAGGTCATGAGGGTAGAGCATCCTGAATAGGATTTCCGCCCTTAATAAAAGAGGCCCTGCAGAGCTCCTTTGTTCTTTCCTCCATGTGAGGGTAGAGCTAGAAGCGTGTCTGTGATGCAGGGAGTGGGCTCTCAACAGACACTGAATGTTCTGGCACCTTAATCTTGGACTTTCTGGCTTCTAGAACTGTGAGGAATAAATTTCTGTTATCCATAAGCCATTACTCTATAGTAATTTACTACAGCAGCTTCAATTGACTAAGATGGGAATCAACCTGTCTTTCATAACGGTAAAGATTTATTAGAGAATGGAGCTTGGTTCTGACATGAAAATGTGCTTCTTAACTACCATCCTACTAAATGAATTGATTTATCCAGACACTCAGTCTAAGAAGTGCTCTAGAAAGAAGCTAAAAACTGTTTCTTTCCTTACAAGTCAGGAAAGACCTGTTCTTATGAGTGGACCCCACCAGAGAAGTGTTCTATGCAAGAAGGGTGATCTTAGAGGTAGTTAGAATAAAGGTGTGGCTCTTTATCCAACTTAATGATCAGATAAGGCATGGATATCACTTGGAGAGAAGCACATGAGAGATGAAAACTAGATACTCTATGTTATTGAGAGCTGGAGAAGGGCATGGAACAAATCATGAAGGTATAAAGGAGCATGATGTATTTGTAGAAATGGAAGTGTTTTCACATGACTTAAACCCTAGCTGGTGGAATGCCAGTGTTACAATAAATCACACAGTAGTGCAGATGAATAATTGGCATAACAAATTTATGATCTCCACTCTTACTATATTCTCAGAGCCAAGAAACATTATTCTCTGAATCCTTAGGTTTCTTCTTCTACCCTCCACATTTGTTCTTTCAATGTGTCTCCATATTTTTTAAGAATTTATTCTGCCACTGCCAACCTTTCTATATTCCATGCACAGAGAAAATATATCTATGATAAAAACTTCTTTAACTACTTGCCTCCTCAATCCTAGGTTCCTGGAATGCTGCCATTGCTATTTCTATTATTTCTTTCCATTTCAGTAGAAGGGTTGGCTTTTTTCCTGACCGAGAGTTATGTCATCATCTTTGTTATGGATTTCCTCTGTTACTACCACTTGGGACTTTGTAAAACTATATTTTTTTTATTCCTGGTCTTCAGATCATCTCACTTTACCAAATTCTTGCAATCATTTTAAAAAAAGTGTTTTTACACTTTTGTCCAATATTGTGTATGGAATTCATATAAAAAGGTACCTTTTCCATCCAAAATGCATAGACTTGTAGTTTAAAAGATAAATTTTTTAAAAATAAGGAAAACAATAATATAAAAACCCCTCTACCCTGAAACTAATCAACTGAATCTCTACCTTGAAGAAAATCCTAGAATGAAGAAACGTAAGATTAGCAGATAGACCCTAAAAGAAAAAAGCTTATGCGGAATCTAGATTAGATATAGCCATGGCTATATAGAAACTGAAATTTTATTTTTTAAAAGATTTATTGAATTACCTATCTGAGAGAGAAAGAGAGAGCATGAGTGGGAGGGCAGAGTGTGAAGGCAGGGGAATCTCAAGCAGCCTCTGTGCTCAGTGCTGAGCCAGACCTGAGGCTTGATCACACGGTCCTGAGAACCTGACTTGAGCTAAAACCAAGAGTCAGGTGCCTAACATACTGAGCCACACAGGTGCCCCAGAAATTAGGATTTTAAATCGTATCAGATATAGAAGCACTCTAGAATGGCAGATTAAGGACTTCAGAAAATCTGCTTCTTTATAAAAGCAATGAGAACACTGGCACTATCTGTTGAAATCACTGTTTCAGAACTCTGAAAGTTAACCCAATCCTTGAAACATTTTAAAAAGCATTATTAAAATTTAAAAAAAAAAACCCTGTATCTCAGTAATAACACTGAGCTTTGTGGTGCATTTAATTTGCCCTAATTCTATCTCCTTTCTCCACATCTATGGCAGCTTTGAAAACCAACAGCATTACCTGCAGCCTAGCAGCTGCTGGAAGGAACAGAACAGGTTTGAGGATCCCCAAAGAAGTGTCACTATTTGACCTGCCTGGAAGCTCATGAAAAGCTTCATTTCCAGGTATTTTCTCCTTACTTGACCTCAGTCAGAACACACTCTGTATGAATAGCCCTATTCCCAGTGCATTTTTCGGAAACAATTAGTGGCGGTTTTTCAACATTGCAGATGCCTGTGGTGGTACTACTAGTTGGGGCTGACAAGAGGTTGACTGAAAATAGGAAAAAAGCTAAAGAATGAGAAGTCCATAACATGGTTTGGAAACCTTTGCCATATTCTTGGGAACCCTGAAGGTCATTTGCATGATTAGGATCTGCTCAGGAAAGGAGTGAGAAAAGACTAACCTCACACCTTATAAGGAAATGCAAAGATTCCAGAATAGTCAAGTCAATATTAGAAAAGAACATTAAAGACTCACATTTCCTGATTTAAAAACTTAACTACAAAGCTGCAGTAATCAAGACTGTACAATACTGATAGAATGCCAGACATATGGACCAATGGGATATAAATTAAAGTCCAGAAAGAAAGTTATACTTTATGGTCAATTGTTTTTTTTTTTTTAAGATTTTATTTATTTATTTGATAGACAGAGATCACAAGTGAGCAGAGAGGCAGGGAGAGAGAGAAAGGGGAAGGGAAGCAGGCTCCCTGCTGAGCAGAGAGCTCGATGTGGGGCTCGATCCCAGGACCCTGAGATCATGACCTGAGCCGAAGGCAGAGGCTTTAACCCACTGAGCCACCCAGGCGCCCCTGGTCAATTGTTTTTTGACAAGGGTTCCAACAATTCAATTTTGGATGAAATAACCTTTTCAACAAATGGTGATAGAAAAATTGGATATACACTTTCAAAAGAAGGAATTGAGACCCCTATCTCATACTGTGTACAAAAAAAAACAACTTAAAATGGGTTGTAGACCCAAATATAAAGCTAAAACTCTTAGAATGAAACACAAGATTAAATATTTGTGACTCCTGGATCAGGCAGTGGTTTCTTAGATATGACTCCAAAAGTACAAGTGATACAAAATAATTAAATAAAAAAAACAAAAGATAAATTTGGCTACATCAAAATGGAAAACTTCTGCATTTTGTATGACCTCATCAAAAAAGTAGAAAGTCCACAGAAGAGGGAAAGATTATTTGCAAATCCTAGATCTAATAAGGGACTTATATCTAGAACGGATAGCTATTACAACTCAGTTACCTGTTTAACTCCCAGCATGAGGGGTAACACTTGCATTAAAGAAGGAAGTACTAGGTTATCACATAAAAAAAAAAAAGTGGTTTGGAATTAGAGAAAGAAAAATGGTGAGGGAGAAGAAAACAGAAGAGGGAGAGACTTGGAAAAGAATCATCAGTCAAATCTGGATTACAGGCCTCCAGTGATCTGTGAGGATAAAGTCCAGATGCATGCTATTCACATAGTCACATAAATTTCAAACTTAAAAAATGGATGTAACTATATGAATAAAATTAATAGAAACCCAGCAAAAGCACATATGAAATGTTGGTATTAGTATGTTATTGAAATACCACACTTCCACACCTCAAGGTATGTGGAATTCCTATTTAAAACAAAAAGAAGGGTGCCTGGGTGGCTCAGTGGGTTAAGCCGCTGCCTTCGGCTCAGGTCATGATCTCAGGGTCCTGGGATCGAGTCCCGCATCGGGCTCTCTGCTCAGCAGAGAGCCTGCTTCCCTCTCTCTCTCTTTGCCTGACTCTCTATCTACTTGTGATCTCTCTCTGTCAAATAAAAATAAAAAACAAAGCAAAACAAAAAAAAAAAGAAATAGCAGTAAGAAGGACTGATTATATGAGTTACTATCAATAGGGAGAGTTACACATATTGAATAAAAAAATAATATTGCACTAAAAGATACAGAGAAAATATAACTGTCTGAGAGAGATTTCTAAATATGTATTTTTAAAATCTAAATGGAGAAAAGGAAGATTTTTGCTTCTGTTAAAGATGGAATAACAGGAACTGAATTTACCCACAAAGTTTAAAATACACACAAAATAAATATAATATATAAAAAGGGTTTTAATATATTATACAACAAATGGCAAAGAGATGGGAAACAAATGAGATGAGTCCTACATTTGGCCCACTTACTGCCCCGAGAGAGTTTTCACACAGCACAGTGAGAAGGAACTGAATTAAAGCCCAACAGGCCCCCTGAGTTGAGCAGGGAGAGCAGAGAGTCCAGGGAGATCAAGGCTGTTAGTTTATGGGACAGAGTACCAGAGAGGAGAATGCCTCACATAGAGAGAAACTTGGAGATCTGAAAAAGGTTCCCATCAAATATTAGGCAGAGTATTAATTAGCACATGTGTGTGAGGAAACTACTCAGACTGGGGAAAAAGATATATTAAAGATTAGATGGAATGATGCCCAGCATTCAAGGTAGGAAGAGGCTCTTTTCTCACCTACCAGAAAATCAAAATTCCCTGGGAATTAGGTAGAGTGCTGAGAAAGGTCTTGCCTCAATTTGGGACACTTTTAGCCCTAGACTGAACCTTGTTTTGGACAGGCCTCATATTATCAAAGCAAGACCTGAAAGGATAGTCAGTTTGAAAGTACTTTAACAGCATCCCGGATCAATATCTAGAATATTTATAGAAATACAAAACTGTTACCACTCAATAAGGTGACATTCCCAAAGTCTGGTTGCTGGTCAAAGAGCAAAAATATACAACGCATAATGTATAAAGAACTTTATTAAGTGAAACCCAAGAAACCCATTTGGAAGCATCACATGTTAGGATTAGAAGACAAGGAAGTTAAAATGATTTTTATAAGAGTATTCCACATGTTCAAAAAGTTAAGTAGAAACATGAAAGTTTTTTTTTTTTGAGATTTTACTTATTTGAGAGAGAGAATGAACAAGCCAGGAGAGGGAGAGAGGGAGTGGGAGAGGGAGAGGGTAAGGGAGGAGCAAACTCCCCACTGAGCAGGGGGCCCAATGTGGGGCTCCATCCCAGGACCTTGGTATCATGACCTGAGTTGAAGGCAGACACTTAACTGACTGAGCCACCCAGGCACTGTTTTGTTGTTGTTGTTGTTGTTGTTGTTGTTGTTGTTGTTTTTAAAGAGCCAAATCAAACTTCTAGAGATGAAAAGTATACTGGAGAGAATTAACAGCTGATTGGACATTGAAAAAAAAAAGTATCACTGAACTTGAAGACATAGCATTAACAATAGAAGCTATCAATTATATTCACACAGAATAGTAATAATAAAAACAGAGCACTGGTGAGCTGTTGGATAACTTCAATTAGCTTAACATACATTAATCTGAATCCCTGAATGTGAGGAATAAAAATTGGAGAAAGAAAAAAAAATACTTGAAGGAAGAAATAACGGCTAAACATATTCCAAATCTGATGAAACTAATAAGCCCCCAAATCCAAGAATTTCAAGAAACTCTTTAAGGGGAAAATGGAACATCATAATCTAATTGTCCAAAACCGCTAATGAATAGAAAAATCTTAAAAACATCCAGAAAAGAAACATGTGTTACTTTAGTTACAAAAGAACAATAATAAGGATGATAGCAAATTTCATGTCAGAAATAAAACAGATGAAAAGACCATGGACCACTGTCTTTTTTTTTTTTTTTTTTTTTAGAAAGAGATCACAAGTAGGCAGAGAGGCAGGCAGAGAGAGAGAGAGATAGGAGGAAGCAGGCTCCCCACGGAGCAGAGAGCCCGATATGGGGCTCGATCCCAGGACTCTGGGATCATGACCTGAGCCGAAAGCAGAGGCTTTAACCCACTGAGCCACCCAGGCACCCCTGGACCACTGTCTTTTAACTAGTGAAAGAAAAAAGCCATCAATCTGAAAGTCTGTATCTAGCAAAATGTCTTTAAGGAAGACAAAATAAGGATATTATCAGACATTTAAAAGTTGAAAGAACTCATTACTAGCAAATCCACACTACACAAAATATTAAAGCTCTCTGAAAGAAGGAAAATGGTTGGTAATTTTTATTTTCAAGTTCAGTGACTCTTTTCTCTCTAATCTATATTCTGCTAATGAGATAATCCATTCTTTTATATCAAATACTGTATTTTCCATTTGGTTCTTTAATTTTCTATTTCTCTGCTAATATGGTCTATCTTTTCATTTATTTCAAATGTATTTTCTTTTACTTCTTGGAGCACATTTATAATAGCTGCTTTAAAGTTTTCAATCATTCCAACCTCTAGTCATCTCTCTGTTGACATTTGTTGATTGTCTTTGTCTTGAGAATGGATCATATTTGTCTGGGGATTTTTGTTGAATAATTGGGATTGGTCTTGGACATTGTAAATATGTGGTGGATACAATCCTCTGGAGAATGTTTTGTTATTTTAGCCAGTTGTTTAGGGGTCTGATTTCTACCTTTCTTCTTGTGGCACAAAGCTGGCTTCAGTTTTTAAGACTTTGCTTCATTGGATTGTGAGTGTTCCATGCATATAAGACCCAAGGGGATAGACTGATAACTGGGAGGGTTGATATCCACAATTAGGGTCTCTCCTTTTCTAGTTCTCTTTCCCTGGGACTCTCTCCTCACTCTCTGGCCTACAGGCACAGCTTTCCCCACTTCCCCTGGGCAGGAAGTTAGGTTGATATCTGAATTTTGCTTTAGTGCCAACAAACAGCTCTGCATCGCAACTCAAAAGAGAGGAAAACAAAATGAATCAAAACAAGAAAGTCCTCTGATGCAGGTGACTTCTTCAAATTTTGCCCTTATTCTATAGTCAGCCTATTTTTATTTTTTTCCCATTCTAAATTAGCTAATTTTACACTTATTTTTCCTAGGGTTTCTGGCTGTATTTAGCAAGAGGGTTGGCTTGGAGGGTGCTTATTATGTCAATGTGGCACTAGAGCTCCTAGAAATTCAGATGCCCTGATTGAGACTTTCGTGAATAAAAACCACTGGAAGAGTTCGTTTTCATGGTGTCACCAGAATTATTACAGATAATGAAAGCACAATCACAGAATGATCACAGGAAACCAAAGGATGTGGAAATATTAGCTCTGTATGTATTTTATGAAAACTTGTACTTAAATAATATAAATTAACAATGTAATATTGTAAATTGTTTCTGTAAAATATACCTGTGACCATAATATAAAAGAACATGAATTGAATACACACCCATCTGGATATGGCTCAGATGAACTTGAGATAAACTGAGAGTGAGTGCATACTAATCAGATGATAAACATGATAGTTAATAACCTCTAAAATCCAAAGGGAAGAGAGAATAAAACACCTAGTCCATTCAGACATAAGCCAAAAATTGAAAGTCAAGGGGGCTAGTGTTCTGAATTACATTCTATGATTTGCAATTAAGCAGCTGCTCACAAAGGCAGATCTATGTCATTTGCTGGAAGGTGAGTAACAACTGTATTTTATTTAATCCTGTTGAATCACTCTCTTGGGTAATGCCTACCAGACCAGCTAATGCTAATACAGAAAGTGTTATTAAGCATGAGGGTGAGGAGAGAAGTTGTAACTCACATATATGTAGTAAAACAATGTAAAAACCATACAGAAAAGTGATAAACCAAAAGCAACCTGATAAGCACACAATTTGGTATCATGGGCTGAGGAAGGATACTGGGATAAGGAAGAATACACAGAAAAGATAACTTATTTTTCTTTAAAGTGTACCAGTGTCAATTGTATTGTTATCCTTTATATCTTGGGTGTATCATTTACATATTATTTTGTACTATCAACATTTAATAAGAAATAATTAAGAATGGGCTGAAGACATGAGGAGGGCATTTCACAAAAAGTAAATATAAATGAAGAATGAATAAAAAGGAAATATTCTTAACCTTACTGGTAACCGGGAAAATGCAAAGCAAAATCTGAACAAATTATTTCAAGTCAATCATAGCCAAAAAAATTGAGAAGATGAGTTATATCTTGAATTTTAAGAATGTGATTAATATAAAATGAAATCACATCTACTGCAGATGGGAATGCAAACAGATACAAGCTCCTTAGTAGGGAATTTCTTAGTATATTTTAAATGTACATACTTTAAAAAATAAAAATAAATATTTGTACATTTGATGCAGTGATTTCACTCCTAGGAGTAAAATCTAGATGACATCTTACCCTTATACACCAAAGAGACATGGATAGCAATGCTCTTCGTAATACTATTCCAAGCAAAGAAATAAAATACTTGATATAACCCAAATGTTTGTTACCATTAAAATAGATATTAAAATAGCATGTTTATACAATGGAACTCTAAAAAGCAGAAAATATTAATTAATTACATCTATAGATATCACAATTGAAAAATCCTAACATGAATTTGGAAAAAAGAAGTAAATCATGAAGATATAAGTATATTATAATTCCACAAATTTAAATTTCAAAAAAAAGTAAATTAGACACTCATATTTTCACTTAGGGAATATAGCAATGGATGTAGAACTCTGAAGAAGACCAAGGAAATAATTAACACAAATTTCAGAATTATGATTGACTTTGGGTAGAAGGCACGAAGGTGTTATCAAGGAGGTTTCAGAGTAGGCCTCCAATGAAGTCATTGTTTCATAATGTGGGAATGCATAAAAACTATTATTATTTTTAGACTATATATATATAAATACTGTACATAAATCTATAAAACCTTTTACATGTGCATTTCACTTACTTGTTTTAAGAATGCACTACTTCTTATATTGACCACAGTGTTTTATACAGTTTCAGAACTATTTTGACATGAGCTGTGATGGGAAAAAGAAATATTACTAACAATTTTGTGCATAATAAAATAATTTATCTCATTATTATAGTATTTTTTAGTTTGCAAACCAGATTTGTAACCATTGTGCTTCTTTTCATTTGATCATCTTTTTTTCTTTTAAAAGATTATTTATTTATTTGACAGAGAGGCAGAGAGAACGAGAGAGCAGAAATAGGGGGAGCAGCAGAGGGAGAGGGAGAAACAGTCTCTATGCTCAGGAGGGAGCCTGATGTGGGGTTTATCCCAGGACCCCAGGATCATGGCCTTAACCAAATGCAGACACTCAAGCAAGCCACTGAGCATCTTTGTCATCTGACATAGAGGTAGAACAGAGCTAACTTACCATTTTACAAATGGGAAGTCAGGTGATTACAGACTTTAAGTCAGTTTAATATGATTATATAATAGTTACATTAACCCAATGGAATGAGATAGCGCATAAAACCTATTTGGTATAAGAGAATGGTCGAGTTTCATTCTTCTACATATCGCTGTCCAGTTTTCCCAGCACCATTTATTGAAGAGACTGTCTTTTTTCCATTGAATATTTTTTCCTGTTTTGTCGAAGATTATTTGACCATAGAGTTGAGGGTCCATATCTGGGCTCTCCACTCTGTTCCACTGGTCTATGTGTCTGTTTTTATGCCAGTACCATGCTGTCTTGGTGATCACAGCTTTATAGTAAAGCTTGAAATCGGGTAACGTGATGCCGCCAGTTTTGTTTTTGTTTTTCAACATTTCCTTAGCAATTCGGGGTCTCTTCTGGCTCCATACAAATTTTAGGATTATTTGCTCCAGCTCTTTGAAAAATATCGGTGGAATTTTGATCGGAATGGCATTAAAAGTATAGATTGCTCTAGGCAGTATAGACATTTTAACAATGTTTATTCTTCCAATCCAAGAGCATGGAACAGTCTTCCATCTTTTTGTGTCTTCTTCAATTTCTTTCATGAGTGTTCTGTAGTTCCTCGAGTACAGGTCCTTTACTTCTTTGGTTAGGTTTATGCCCAGGTATCTTATGGTTCTTGGTGCTATAGTAAATGGAATCGATTCTCTAATTTCCCTTTCTGTATTTTCATTGTTGGTGTATAAGAAAGCCACTGATTTCTGTACATTGACTTTGTATCCTGCCACGTTACTGAATTGCTATATGAGTTCTAGTAGTTTGGGGGAGTCTTTGGGGTTTTCCATATAAAGAATCATGTCATCTGTGAAGAGAGAGAGTTTGACTTCTTCCTTGCCAATTTGGATACCTTTTATTTCTCTTTGTTGTCTGATTGCCGTTGCTAGAACTTCTAATACTATGTTGAACAAGAGTGGTGAGAGTGGGCATCCTTGTCGTGTTCCTGATCTCAACGGGAAGGCTGCAAGCTTTTTCCCATTGAAGATGATATTTGCTGTGGGTCTTTCATAGATAGATTTTATGAAGTTCAGGAATGTTCCCTCTATCCCTATACTCTGAAGCGGTTTCATCAGGAACGGATGATGGATTTTGTCAAATGCTTTTTCTGCATCAATTGAGAGGACCATGTGGTTCTTCTCTCTTCTCTTATTGATGTGTTCTATCACACTGATTGATTTGCGAATGTTGAACCAACCTTGCAACCCAGGGATGAATCCCACCTGGTCATGGTGGATAATCTTTTTAATGTGCTGCTGGATCCTGTTTGCTAGGATCTTGTTGAGAATCGTAGCATCCATATTCATCAGTGATATTGGTCTGAAATTCTCCTTTTTGGTAGGGTCTTTGCCTGGTTTGGGGATCAGGGTAATGCTGGCTTCATAAAAAGAGTGTGGAAGTTTTCCTTCTGCTTCAATTTTTTGGAACAGCTTCAGGAGAATTGGTGTTATTTCTTTTTTGAAAGTTTGGTAGAATTCCCCAGGGAATCCGTCAGGTCCTGGGCTCTTGTTTTTTGGGAGGTTTTTGATCACTGCTTCAATCTCATTGCTAGATATCGGTCTATTCAGGTTGTCAATTTCTTCCTGGTTCAATTTTGGGAGTTTGTAGCTTTCCAGGAATGCATCCATTTCATCTAGGTTGCTTAGCTTATTGGCATATAACTGTTGGTAATAATTTCTGATGATTGTTTCTATTTCCTTGGTGTTAGTTGTGATCTCTCCCTTTTCATTCATAATTTTATTAATTTGGGCTTTCTCTCTTTTCTTTTGGATTAGTGTGGCCAATGGTTTATCGATCTTATTGATTCTTTCAAAAAACCAGCTTCTAGTTTCATTGATACGTTCTACTGTATCTCTCGTTTCTACCTCATTGATCTCTGCTCTAATCTTGATTATTTCCCTTCTTGCATGTGGAGTTGGTTTGATTTGTTGTTGATTCTCCAGTTCTTTAAGGTGTAGAGATAGCTGGTGTATTCTGGATTTTTCAATGTTTTTGAGGGAGGCTTGGATGGCTATATATTTCCCCCTTAGAACCGCCTTTGCTGTATCCCATAGGTTTTGGACCGAGGTGTCTTCATTCTCATTGGTTTCCATGAATTGTTTAAGTTCGCCTTTGATCTCCTGGTTGATCCAAGCATTCTTAAGCAAGGTGGTCTTTAGCTTCCAGGTGTTTGAGTTCCTTCTGAACTTTTCCTTGTGATTGAGCTCCAGTTTCAAAGCATTGTGATCGGAGAATATGCAGGGAATAATGTCAGTCTTTTGGTATCGGTTGAGTCCTGCTTTGTGACCCAGTATGTGGTCTATTCTGGAGAAGGTTCCATGTGCACTTGAGAAGAATGAATATTCTGTTGTTTAGGGTGGAATGTTCTGTATACGTCGATGAGGTCCATCTGGTCCAATGTTTCATTCAATGCTCTTATTTCTTTATTAATTTTCTGCTTCGATGATCTGTCTATTTCTGAGAGAGGCATATTAAGATCTCCTACTATTATTGTATTCATATCAATATGACTCTTTATCTTGATTAATAGTTTTCTTATGTAATTGGGTGCTCCCATATTGGGGGCATAGATATTCACAATTGTTAGATCGTCTTGGAGGATAGTCCCTTTAAGAATTATGTAGTGTCCTTCTGTATCTCTGACTACAGTCTTTAGTTTAAAATCTAATTTATCTGATATGAGAATCACTACTCCGGCCTTCTTTTGATGCCCATTGGCATGAAAGATGCTTCTCCATCCCTTGTAGAAGAATGAAACTCGACCATTCTCTTACACTGTACACAAAGATAAACTCGAAATGGATAAAAGACCTCAACGTGAGACAGGAATCTATCAGAATCCTAGAGGAGAACATAGGCAGTAACCTCTTCGATATCAGCCACAGCAACTTCTTTCAAGATATGTCTCCAAAGGCTAAGGAAACAAAAGCAAAAATGAACTTTTGGGACTTCATCAAGATCAAAAGCTTCTGCACAGCAAAGGAAACAGTCAACAAAACAAAGAGGCAACCCACGGAATGGGAGAAGATATTTGCAAATGACAGTACAGACAAAAGGTTGATATCCAGGATCTATAAAGAACTTCTCAAACTCAACACACACAAAACAGATAGTCATATCAAAAAATGGGCAGAAGATATGAACAGACACTTCTCCAATGAAGACATACAAATGGCTATCAGACACATGAAAAAATGTTCATCATCACTAGCCATCAGGGAGATTCAAATTAAAACAACATTGAGATACCACCTAACACCAGTTAGAATGGCCAAAATTAGCAAGACAGGAAACAACGTGTGTTGGAGAGGATGTGGAGAAAGGGGAACCCTCTTACACTGTTGGTGGGAATGCAAGTTAGTGCAGCCACTTTGGAGAACAGTGTGGAGATTCCTGAAGAAATTAAAAATAGAGCTTCCCTATGACCCTGCAATTGCACTGCTGGGTATTTACCCCAAAGATACAGATGTAGTGAAAAGAAGGGCCATCTGTACCCCAATGTTTATTGCAGCAATGGCTACGGTCGCCAAACTGTGGAAAGAACCAAGATGCCCTTCAACGGATGAATGGATAAGGAAGATGTGGTCCATATACACAATGGAGTATTATGCCTCCATCAGAAAGGACGAATACCCAACTTTTGTAGCAACATGGATGGGACTGGAAGAAATTATGCTGAGAGAAATAAGTCAAGCAGAGAGAGTCAAGTATCATATGGTCTCACTTATTTGTGGAGCATAACAAATAACATGGAGGACATGGGGAGATGGAGAGGAGAGGGAGTCGAGGGAAACTGGAAGGGGAGATGAACCATGAGAGACTATGGACTCTGAAAAACAACCAGAGGGTTATGAAGGGGCGGCAGGGGGGTGGGGGGGTGGGAGGTTGAGGAACCAGGTGGTGGGTAATAGGGAGGGCACGTACTGCATGGAGCACTGGGTGTGATGCCAAAACAATGAACACTGTTATGCTGTAAATAAACAAATAAAAATAAATTTTAAAAAAAAACCTATTTGGGGGGCGCCTGGGTGGCTCAGTGGGTTAAAGCCTCTGCCTTTCGCTCAGGTCATGATCCCAGGGTCCTGGGATCGAGCCCCACATCGGGCTCTCTGCTTGGCGGGGAGCCTGCTTCCTCCTCTCTCTCTCTCTGCCTACCTCTCTCCCTACTTGTGATCTCTATCTGTCAAAAAAATAAAATTAAAAAAAAAAAAAAAACCTATTTGGTATTCTTGTGATAAATCCAGCTCGTTCTTAATGTATTAACTTTTTAGTACATTGTTGGATTCAATTTGCTAATATCTTTTTTAAAGGATTTTGCTTCCATGCTCATGAATAAGATTGGCTAAGTGTGTTAGATTTTTTCCTAGTTATGTTTATGCTATTGATTTCTCTCTTAATTGCATTGTGGTCAGAAAATATTATCTGAAATTTACCAAGTTTTTGAAATGTGTAGCCTAACATGTGGTCAATTTTTATTATGTTTAATATAAGCTTGACAAGAATGCATAATTTCCAGTGTGTCTGGTGCAACATTATATATACGTGAATTATATAAAGTTTAATTTTTTGTGCACTTTCAAATCTTCTGTTGCTTTACTAACTTGGTCTCTGTCTGATGTGTATATTACTGAAATGTCTGTGTTACAAATCTTGCCTTATGATGCTGGGATTTTACATTTCACTGTGTAGTCTATAAATTATTATTTCTTTTAGATATGGCCATTATTTATCAGTACGTTTGTCTTCTTTTTAAAAAATTTTACTTTTCTCTGTCTAGGGATGGATTTTATTTATGTATCTTCCTTCGGGCTCTTGAATCTGTGGACTGATATTTTACATTAGTAGAAAATTATCAGCCACTTATTTTTCAAAAACTGATTCTTTCTAATTCCCTCATTTATCTTCTGAAATGAAACTGATTATATATATTTGTCTCAACACTTTAACATATTTATCTCTTAATCTTTCATATTTCCCATCTCAATTTTTGCTCTCTGCCTGCAATCTGGATCCTTTCTTTGGATCTATTTTTTTTAGTTCACTAATTCTGTCTTCAACTTCATCTAATATTCTGGTTAATCTACCCAATAAATTTAAAAATTACATTTATTATATACATTTAACTTCCAGAAATTCTGAATTATTATTTTTCAAATCTTCTTTAATCTGCTCATGTTTTTAATCTTTCTTTTCAAGTCTTTATTCATATTTTTATACTTGTACTGTGGTCCATATCTGAAAAATACATCCAAAGTTCTTTGGGTTTATTTTAACTTCTATTGCCACTCGTTACTGGTACTTGGCTTTATTCCCAGATGTCTATAGCCTGAAAAATTATATGAATAAAAACTCAATTCTGTGGGGTTATACAGATGTATTCAAGGTAGACAGAAACTTTGGTACCTGCTTCTTTTCCAGGAATATATATCACATACAGAAATAAGTACATATCTTCAATACATCAGTATTTTAGTTGCTTTAGAGAACTTTTTCTCTCTCTTCCAAATTGCAGATTGAAACTGAATGGTGGGTCATGCAATCAATTTAAGGGGTCATAACCAACACTTTGAAAATAGAGCCCAAGAGAATAAAATGGAATGAAATAGAATAGAAAATATCAGGGTACGTTACATATAATGGTAGTATTGTTTTATGAAATAAAATTATTTCTCCTTTCTACCTTCTCTTCCTTCCTCTTCCTGCCTCTTTCTACCTTCTCTTCCTTCCTCTTCCTGCCTCTTTCCACCTTCTCTTTGCTCTCTCTCTCTGTTTTTCCTGCTTAAATGTATGGTGATTTTTTTTCGTGTTTTTACTTTTTGTTTTTTTTCTGTGTGTTGCAATCAATACATGTAAAAACACATTTAAGATATGCAATCTGGGGGCACCTGGGTGGCTCAGTGGGTTAAAGCCTCTGCCTTTGGCTCAGGTCATGATCTCAGAGTCCTGGGATCGAGCCCCGCATAGGGCTCTCTGCTCCGCAGGGAGCCTGCTTCCTCCTCTCTCTCTGCCTGTCTCTCTGCCTAGTTGTGATTTCTCTCTGTCAAATAAATAAAATATTTAAAAAAAAAAGATATGCAATCTGCCTTTGGGTAGTTAGTATATTACAGGATCTTTTTCTGATGTACTTTGTTTGCATCATCTCAGAATATAAGTATTTCTTTAAAACACTGTAAAACAATCCACCGTGCTTGAGCAAACTGAACTTCTGTGAGTTCCTATAAAATACCCATAAGGATATTTTCATGGAATTATAAATTTCGTTATTTGGACCCAAATGCATTTTTTTCCAAATGTATGTTTTTGGAAAGACAATTTCCTTTAGGAGAAGTAACAAAATCACAATAATCACAAAAAGTAATATCTACAGCAATGTTTGAGCAAGTATCATGAACATTGGTCATATTCCTGAAGTTGTTTTGAAAGACTCCATCAGACTTACAGGCAAAGCAAACAAGAATCAGAGGCAAAAGCCCAGTGTTAAACACTAATTCCATCATCTCTGCAAGTCTTTGCTCCTATTCCTGAGCAGAAACTACCAAAGATTGTGTTGAGGGGGCCCGGGGCTTCCCCCTTTGGAGGGTGTTGTAGTCTCTGTGACTCTGTGCAGTTATAGTGCCTTGTGACAAGGCAGTGTGGGAGGCCTTTCCCTGGAGTGCAACCTATTCTGGGCAGCCACCCACATCCTCATGAATATTTAAAATCTGGCTCTGGCTCTGCTGGCTGATCTGTGTCCTACTCTGGGAAACAATGCATAATGAATCACCATTTTTACCTCCCTCCCTTCCCTTCCACAAACAGACACAGGATGCCTCTCTGATTTATTTATTTCTAGATTGCATGCCAGCAATTCTCTAGGATTTTACAATCACATTTTATTAGTTTTTCCTGACTAAATCCCATGACATTGACCTAGCTGACTTTCTTTTTTTTTTTTTTAAGATTTTTATTTATTTATTTGACAGAGAGACATCACAAGTAGGTAGAGAGGCAGGCAGAGAGAGAGAGAGGAGGAAGCAGGCTCCCCACTGCAGAGAGCCGGATGTGGGGCTCGATCCCAGGATCCTGAGATCATGACCTGAGCCAAAGGCAACGGCTTCAACCCACTGAGCCACCCAGGCGCCCCCTAGCTGACTTTCTTAATGGGAAAAGCAGATTTCTAGATATTATAGTTTAATGTTGTGGAAAAAGAAAGACTTAAACTATTTACTTAGAACTCTTGATTTCTGGCTCTGCCCAGTAACTACCTGGGGGAGGAAGGGTGATACTGTTCTCCAAAATATGTTTTCCTTTTCTTAGCCATAAAATGGGAATAAATCTGCTTTGATACCCTTAAGGGATGTTGCAAGGATTATGGGAAAATCTTTTTGTGAATTTATATACATTTGATGTTAGAAAATACACAAAATGAGAAAAATCTAATTAGAAAATCTGTTAGGAAATGTGGCACAGTAGTTAAGAGTTAAGAGAGTGGGGGCCTTGGAGAGCTATGTAAATTTGAGTAAATAATTCACCTTTTTTAACTTTAGTTTCTTCATCCATAATCCAGAGGTAATAATATTCCTACCTATAAGGGTTGCTTTAGGATTAAATGAGTTAGTGTATTTATGATATTTTTAAAAAATTCTCATATATATTAGACTCTCAGTAGCTGCTAGTTATTGTTAAAGAAACATACAAACATTCAGCATTATAATTGTTTTGGGACCTCCAATGGGTTATGAAGATGTAAGCTTCTAGAAGACAGAGATGTTTCTATACAAAGCATAGAACATTTTGACAGTGGGAACATGAAAGCTCCTAAGCTTAAAATAGAATCTTAAGCCTAAAGGATAAAATGTGACCCATATTTCTTTTCACTTCTCAGCAAACTTTTATTTTTGTTCTTCTCTCAGGAAAGCCTTCTATGATTAGTGTTTGATAATCTGTCTGTAGATCTGCCTGCAACCTTGTGACACATTCACTTTAAGATTTCGTTAACAAAGTAGCTTACTAACTTCTGTTATACTTGATAATTCCCTTGAGAAGGCTCTTCCTGGGGACATTGTCAGGTGGCATAGTTCCCTCTTTCTCTAAATAAGCTCACTTAACTCAGTGATACAATAATTTTGATGAATAGAGAAGACACAAACACCAACTTTAATTATGTAGTTTGTGTATATGCACAGTGATGATGCAGAGTACACTTGGGGTATAAATCTATTCACCTAACGCATAGTACTTTAATTTTATTTATTTGTTGTATATGGCACATAAAGTTTTGGGATGCACTAGCTCCAGAGTTTAGGCTTTCTACATTTTCTTCAGGACTTTTTGCTTTGTGATGTAACAAGGAAAGAGGTAAGATGTGACTTTCAGCTCTGTTTCAGTCAAATAATCAATTCTACCCCCGCCTTTTTGTTTCCTAGACTCTCTTTGATTCATTTTTTCACCTTGCAAAAGGTACCAGCTATCAGTAAATACCTAGTTACCTCTGTTTCTCCAAGGCATATCAATATTAGGTTCAATAGAATAGTAATTCTCTTGAAACATAACATGAAAGATGGTCCTTTCACCAGTGACTGCCATCTCATTCCTCAGCCCCTGTCCTTGATCTGAAATGCTTCTCATCTCCATTTTATCTCTTGTGATCTTGCTTCCTCTTGGTCTCCCTACCCATAAGCATGATAACTATAGAAAAAAAGGATGAACAATAGCAAGTATGTTTACAATTATAGAATTTCAGAACTGAATTAACTTGCAGAGTGAATGGGTGTAGAAAAGGCACTGCCGTTACCTTATTTCTCCTTATATAAGTAGGAAACACTTATAAAATGTCAGAGCCAAAGAATACCTTAGAGGTTACTCTGCTCCCTTAATGAATCAAAAATAGACATTGATTTCCTACTGTATGTTGGACGGAGTTCTTTAGCTCTGGGATATAGTAGTGAACAAGACAGAAATTTATAACCCTCATAGAACATATATTTCAAACATTTTTTTAAAATTATTGAGGGATAATTAACATATACCATGTTAGTTTCCAGTGCACAATGTAACGCTTTGCTATTTGTGTTTATTGCAAATGATCATGACAATAAGTCTAGTTAACATCCAGCACCATCCATGGTTGCATCAGTTTTTTTCTTGCTATGAGAGCTTTTAAGATCTCCTCTCTTAGTAACTTTCAAATACACAGTTTAGTCTTATTAGCTGTAGTCTGTATGTGGTATCATACATTCTGTAGTCCATATGCTATACCTTACATCCCCATGAGTTAACCCTATATTTTTTATATACATACATACTATGATAAAGTTTAATTTATATATTAGGCACAGCAAGAGTTTAACAACAATAATAATAAAATAGAACAATTGTAACAATATACTGTAGTAAGTTATGCTAATGTGGTCTCCATATATTTCAAAATATCTTATGGCGCGAAGCTCACACTTTCTCTTGAGATGATGTGAGCTGAAAAATTCCAATGTGAGGAGATAAAGTAAGGTGAATGATAGGCATTGTGATGTAATGTTAGGTTATTAATGTCCTTCTGATGTATAGTTGGAAGGAGGAGCATCTGTACTGAGATCTCCATTGACTGAGGCTAACTAAAACCAAAGAAAGTAAAACCATGGATAAGGAGGTCTACTATATTTCTCATAACCGATGAAGGGAGAGAGCTTTAAAAAGGAAGTAGTTTACCATAATATTCTTCATATAAATGAAAAAAAGTTGTAAATGGGGCCCCCTAAACATTCAGTCCTATTCTTTTCTCAGCACTATCCTCATTACGAGTGACTCAGATATGACCATAATTTTCTTAGATCTCTCCCCTGTGCTCTTTGGCCCTTACCCACTGCTGTGGCTCACTGACAGGGAGCACATGTATGTTTACTTTACTTTATTTTTTTTAAATATTTTTATTTATTTATTTATTTATTTGACAGAGAGAGAGAGAGATCACAAGTAGTCAGAGAGGCAGGCAGAGAGAGAGGAGGAAGCAGGCTCCTCACTGAGCAGAGAGAGAGCCCGATGCAGGGCTCGATCCCAGGACCCTGGGATCATGACCTGAGCCAAAGGCAGAGACTTTAACCCACTGAGCCACCCAGCGCCCCCACACGTATGTTTAAAATTGCAGAAAATAGGGGTGCCTGGGTGGCTCAGTCAGTGAAGTCCCTGGCTTAACCTTTGGTCATGATCCCAGGGTCCAGGGATGGAGCTCCACATTAAGCTCTGCCCCTCCTCACCACACCAACTTGTGCTCCTGCTCTCCTTCAAATAAATAAATAAATTCTTTTAAAAAAAATAAAAAATAAATAAAATTGCAGAAAATAAATGATCTGATTACCAATCTGCTTTGCCCATCTTGGATTTTCAGTAGACTTCACTGTGATATCATTTCTTTTCTTTCCACATTATAGGATATTCACTAAAAATTAGACAGCAATATTTGGACCTATGTACATGAGAAAAATTTACCTCAGTTCTGGTATGAAACTGTCCCCTTGGGAAAGACACAAGTCTTTCATCTGCAATCTGAATGCCATCCACAGTTGAGCCAAAATTGTATAGTGAAAATAATTACCCATTTGCCTGACTAAAACCATTCACCATTTAAAAAATATTCTCTTTTACCATCTGATGCTGAGCTCTGTGTTAAATCAGAACTTAAACTAAAAAAAAAAAAAAAATATGCTGTAGTGTGGGAAATATGGGGCTCCTTTAAAATGTCTCATTAAAAACAATTAAGGGGCTATTAGCTCTTGCACAAGAAAAATAATGCAACTATTAATCTTCATGTTTAAGTACTGACAGGTGGAATAAAAAAACCTACTGAAACCACAAGGATAGTTGTGTAAATGAAGGAAAAAACTCTTTCTTCTGCATTTTCATACATAATCTATGCAGAATAATTTTAAGTGTTTTGTATACTTTCCCACAAACATTTTAGAATCCCAGAAGATAAGAGTAAAACTTAGAAATTTAATTCACTTTAGAACTCACTTAATTTAAAATCATTGATTTCAAGCTGCCCATTTCACAAATGAGACAACTAATATTCAGAAATGAGAGGGTCTTCTTAAGGTCATATAGCAAGTTGGTGTATGTCTGGATCCTCACCAACATTTGTTGTTTCCTGACTTGTTAATTTTAGCCATTTTGACTGATGTGAGGTGGTATCTCATTGTGGCTTTTTTTTTTTAAGATTTTTATTTATTTATTTGACAGACAGAGATCACAAGTAGGCAGAGAAGCAGGCAGAGAGAGAGAGGAGGAAGCAGGCTCCCTGCTGAGCAGAGAGCTGGATGCTGGGCTTGATCCCAGGACTCTGGGATCATGACCTGAGCCAAAGGCAGAGGCTTTAACCCACTGAGCCACCCAGGCACTCCTTATTGTGGCTTTGATTTGTATTTCCCTGATGCCAAGTGACGTGGAACATTTGTTCATGTGTCTGTTGGCTATTTGTATGTCTTCTTTGGAGAAATGTCTGTTAATGTCTTCTGTCCATTTCTTCACTGGATTGTTTTTTTCTTGAGGGTTGAGTTTGATAAGCTTTTTATAGATCTCGGATACTAGCCCTTTTTTTGATATGTCATTTGTAAATATCTTCTCCTATTCCATAGGTTGCCTTTTAGTTTTGTTAACTGTTTCCTTTGCTTGCAGAAGCTTTTTATCTTGATGAAGTCCCAATAGTTCATTTAGACTAGTGGATGCTATTCTCTTTTCTGAAAAGAATATTCTAGGCCTCATGTTAGAAAGTGATGATGATTTCTACCAGAAGTACTAGAACCAGCAAAGCTGAGTGGAGCTTTATAGCCAGAAAGACATTCTATCAGAAGTGTTTATAGGAGGGGGAGCAAATATTTATTTGTTTCATCACTGGTTGGAATACCTTGTATTCCACCATTGGTATACCTTGTACATTGATGATCCATACAGAGAGTTTCTGCGTCTTTCTTACATATTGTTAATAATGACAACAGTAATTTGAACCAGTCCTATTTTGCTTCCTTGAATTATGCTGCCATGATTGAAAAAGCTTATGTGATGATGTCTTTTGTTAAAATGTCCATATGCCTGCAAAGGTATGTATGGTAAGCTCTGGATGGCTAGTTTATGCCAGCATACCCTAAACGCCCCTTTTAATCACTATCTTGAGACTGTAGAGATTCCATCCTCCCTCTATATTACCACCAAGCATAATATGTAGAAGAATGTAATCTTCAACATTTCAAGGTTAGGGGCTCTGAGGTGGCCAACCTGGATCGCGTCCTTATAAGAAAGAGTGTCAGAATGGCAGGACTTGATCTCCTTAGAGTGCAGGTCTTAAAAGAGGGAAAGACTATGTATAGTTTCCAGAATAAGTTGCTATGCTATAGAGTCTTGCTGCATGTAGATTCCAGCAGTGGCTGCCTTTTCCAGTTGGCTGCTTCTAGACTCCCTGTCTGTAAGTTGCCTCAATGAATCTACATCTCAATTGCTGTCTGGGTCTTTTCTCGTCTTCAGTAGATCATCACCCACCCTTGGCTCAGAGGCTGCCTGGGTGAAACTACACAAGGTAAAACTCAGAAGGTAAACTGGAATCCTGGATCACCCAAGAATGAATATGAGCAGATATAGATGTTAAGGGGCATATAAATACATATATGTATACACACAGACACACTGCGCATGTATTCTCAACTACCCATAATGGCTCTTTGTCAGGATGTATCAATAAAGTATAATTATTAACATTTCTGTGTACAATTCATTGTTTTGTTTTTTTATCAAATTTATATGTTCTGGTAAGGTGATATGCTATAGTTATTCTATTGGTTTAAGGCTAATTGTTTGGGGTTTTTTTTATTTTTATTTATTTTCTTGACAGAGAGAGATCACAAGTAGACAGAGAGGCAGGCAGAGAGAGAGAGAGGGAAGCAAGCTCGCCGCTGAGCAGAGAGACCGATGCGGGACTCGATCCCAGGACCCCGAGATCACGACCCAAGCCGAAGGCAGCGGCCCAACCCACTGAGCCACCCAGGTGCCCCTTGTTTGGGTTTTTGAAAGCTGTATGTGCTAAGAGAGTCCATTCAAGATGATAATACCAAGTAAAATGATCAAACCATTAAATTGAAAAGAAATCAATATTAATATCCTCTACTCTTTAGTGGCAGATAAGCAGTGGTCAAAGTGTTGGCCATATTGATCACTCATTAAGTTTTAGGAAACTGTACATTTATCCAGTAGACATTACCTGTGGAATTAAATATGAAAGATATTTTTTACATATTATAGTTGATGTGCCAAAGAAGAAAATCTTCTTTCTGTACAAGTAATTAGAAATTTAGACTTATTGTTCCTCTACCCCTACCCAGCCCCAACTGTAAGGGTCAAGCAGAATGTGATTCACAATGAAACAAGGACAATTCCTATTTGGTTTTCTAGGCAGTCATCCAAGCAATCTCTCCTCACTGCAGCTTTGAAGTATGACAAAGAAATAGCTGCCCCAGGTGGTGTAGCAGCAAGATGCCTTCACACTGTAGGAGAATCTCATCAAGGAGAATCAGCTTGGTGAGAAATATTACTGAAGTGATTTGGAGTGACTGTGTTTCAGAAGGGAATTTCTAAATAGAACTCAAAAGATTACCTAGGTTGATAGTTGTGATGAAGAGAGTCTTTCTTCTGATAAAATCTCATCTTTCTTTTAGCCCTCCACTCCCATGCTTGTGATTTAGAAATTCAATGTAGTTTATTTAATGTACTATGTGTTAGTTAAACAAAATAGTATACTATATCAGATTAGATATTCTCTTGTATCAGCAAATTTTGCAAAATAGATAAAGATACCGCTTTCTTTTTTTGTCTTGATATTTTAGTCATCAAAGTGGAAATAATACAGTTTTTAATTTAATTTAGACTTCAATTAAAGAGAAGCGTTGTAAAATCAAGTCTATTTTTTGTAAAGTTTCAAAGGAAATAATGCATTGTATATACACTTGAAATATTTTGTGTGAAAGAAAATTCTTATAATCACCTCAACCAAGTGTATCATTCTTATGTCAAAAGTTTTTGAATTGTTAAAGACCTAAAAAGGGAAATTTAATGAATTTTATTAAAAATGTTTTGTTAGTAGTATGATAGATAAATATAATAATGATTCAATGTTTTTAAAGCAGATGTATTACTGCTTTATTACTGTTAATTATTCTCCAATTGTGGAGAAGTGTGCCATTGATATGAGATGTATAGAATGGAATATGAATGTTAACTTGATGTAAAATGAGAATTTACAGAGATCTGTATCCTTCTGACTTTATGAAATATAGTTCAAAAAGTGGAGTGTTATAGTATCATGAGAAAGTCCAGCCTCATTTCAATCAGGGACTCCTAATATTATTGTTTCTGTGACTGAAAGAAGAGCTTATTTTATCCCATATAAATTAATATTCTATATCTAAAAAATAAAAATAAAAAAATAAATTAATATTCTATATCTAAAGGTAGAAACTCCCACACTGGGATTTACTAAAAGAACTCTAATAATTTTAATATGATTATTAAGGAAGTTATATATCTTACCTACTTAAATGGAAGCTGCTGATGGATGGAAATGATCAATCTGTGCCTCTTTCCCTGAATATTATTGGAGACATGATTCACATATGGCCTGAGACCAAAATATTCCCTTCTTCAAAAATTTACTCAAGAAACATTTTAAGGGTGCTGAGGTGGCTCAGTCACTTGAGTGTCCAACTCTTGATTTCAGCTCAGGTCATGATCTCAGGGTGATGGGATGGAGCTCTGCATTAGGAGCCACACTCAGTGCAGAATCAGCTTTGGATTCTCTCTTTCTCTCCCCTCTCTCAAATGTTAATAAATAAATAAATAAACTATTAAACAGATAAATAAGAAATCATAAAATGTTAAAAAAATTTAAAAAGAAACATTTTAGACATCTATATCATCCCACCATTCCTAAAATTCTATAATGAGGGACTCTATTATTTTTGACTTAAGCATCTCTACTCACTGGAATTACTGAGTGGATAAGCTCTAATTATTAAATGAGATTGATTTAAAATATCTTCACAGATTTTACATCTATTCTTTGTTTTGGTAGATGGGTTCTTGGTAGTATAATCAACTGATTTTACAAACTGGCATTTTGAATACAATGATTTTAAAGGGAGGTTGATATATGAGTTAAAGTCTAGTTACTGCATTGAGAGCTGCCAGTTCCACCTGATATCTTCATTGGCTATGATTCAAGATGTTATAACTAAACAGATGGATATAGAGTAAAGCTCACTCCTCTCTCAGGTGTTGTTCTTCTGTAAGGTCATCATGGCTCAGAGTTTTATCTTTAGTTTTGGAAGTATAGACAGTTGGTTTATAGGCTCCCTCAACTTTTGGAGAAAACTACTTGAAATTAAGAGAAACCATATGCATGTGGTGAAATTAATTTTCTAATGATTGGAAGATATTTTTGTTTTGGTATTTAAGATTTGGTATTCAAGGTCCATGGGAAATGAGAATAGTCATCATAATATTAGCTATTTGAATGTGAATTAGAGTATTTGGATGGTGATGGCTTGAAGATTGCCCTTGGTTTGATAGATTGAGAAGAATGAAACCAAGCAAAGTACGAAGTATATAGATGCTTTCTTTAAGTGCACACAGTTTATTACATGCATTTCTAAATATAATTTTGTGTTTTGCTTTTGTTAAAAATGATTTGGTATAACTTACTCTATGTCATGTAAAATCAGGTGAAATTTTAAGTACCTCGTTCTATTGTTTAGAGTTATTGAAACCACTTGACAACTATAAATAAATAAAATCCATTCCAGTATGTATGTGTATGTAAGCAAATGTGTATATGAACACACACACACAACACTGTACACACACACACACATATACATACATACATGCATTTGTCAAAACCACTGTGAAATACTCCAATCTAGTTCATCGGGGAGGCATAATGTTCACCTTGCTTGCCTGTTTGACCCTAGCTCATAGTATGGGATCAGGGATTAGACTGAAATTCAGCTTCCAAGAACATCTAACTCCCTTTTGCTGAATAATTCAACTCCAGGTTCAGTTATTTCTTTTTTCAAATGTTTAATGATTGAGCTGGTATACCTGATATAGAATCTATGAAAAAATTCTACAGTCAAAAAGAATGACATGCATATAATACTAAAGTTAGAACAAGAACATTTATTTGTAGATTTATATTAGGAAACAAATCAATTTAACACAGCTTCTGGTATTTGCTCTCAATCTAATTCAATAAAACATAGAAACTACAAAATAAGTTTAAAGATGAGATAAAACAACAATTTGAGACAACAGACTGAGATGAAAAGGCAGCTGGCTTAGAGGCAGAAATAATGAGAGAAATACATGAGATAAGAAACTGTGTGAAGAAACTGAAATTGCTATTATAAACGTGTTTAGTAACTCTGGTTTGAAAATGTCATCTGGCTAGAAGAATATATTTTGCTCAAGTTATCTTTCTAAAAAAATCATGAAGAAATGCCTTTCATAATATTGAAAACAAAGACTGATAGAAAGCTAAACAGAGACAAAATGATTAAGAGATGTTTTTACTGTGATTAAAAAAGTGCTACATAGATTTCTGCTCCAACCTACCTCAGGACCTTTGCATTTGTTTTTTCTTCTGCTCAATATATTCACCTACTCACTTTTAGCAACTCAGTGGGTTGACTTCCATTGGTTCTTCATATCTCTCTGTAAATGTAACAACCTCAGAGAAGCCTTTGCTGAAGACTATATTAGGTCAGATTCCTTTTTATATTTTCTCTTGACAATACCCTAGCCCACCAGAATAAAAGACTCTTAATGGGAGCAGGAAATTTGTTTTTCTTAACTGAGCTATCTACAGAATCTGGAAAAGAGGTTGGCACAAAGAAGGTGTTCAATGAATGCTTACTGACTAAATGTATTAATTATTAAATGTCATTCATCAGAATCTGTTATACTTTTTATGTGTTTTTTATTTTCTATTTCTTTATTTGATCAGTGAAGCTGGAGACATGTGCTCTGGGTCTATTTTGGTCACCTCTACCTCTTGGCACAAAGCAGAAGCATTAGCATATCTTAGACAATTACATATTTGTGGAATATTTATTGGGTATTGAACAAGCACTGTAGGCAGAGGCAGAAATATGAAAAGTGCCAGTAGCACTGACCACTAGGAATTATAGGTATTCAAGAGTAATAGATAGTTATGTTGTGAAGAAAAGAGGAAGAGAGTACTGCCAAAGAGCAGACATATCCTGCATCAAGACCTAATGGAAAACTTGGAGGTATACATTTTAATCTATTCTCCACCTGAGGTCTGTAGATGGCACTTAACAGTCACATCAATAGAGAGAGAATGAGATGAAAGCAATCCACTATCCTCTGTTAACAAATCCAAGTTTATGGAGATGCCATGTTGTCTGTAGATAAAGATTGTATGGAGGGGCCAACTGAAAATTTCTACAGAAAAGAGAAAAGAATATTGAGATGTACAGAATTCCTTTAAAAATAGTTTATGAGAGAGAAGAAATTTTTTAGATTATTTGAACTCAGAATAATGCACAAAGATATGGAACTCCATGGATTAGAAGCAGAGTCATAAAGAATGGCTTGAGATTAAAAGGCAACCAAATGCTATACAGAATGGAAATGGGTAAGAAGAAAAATATTTTTTAAGATTTTATTTATTTATTCAACAGAGAGAGAGAGAGAGATCACAAGTAGGCAGAGAGGCAGGCAGGCAGGGGAGGGTGGTGAAGCAGGCTCCCTGCTGCACAGAGAGCCTGATGTGGGGATCGATGGCAGGACCCTGAGATCATGACCTGAGCCAAAGGCAGAGCCTTAACCCATTGAGTCACCCAGCCACCCCAGAAAAAGATTTTAAAGAAATGAAAGTGCCATAGCAGAAATAAATCAGCAATGGACATAGTAAAAATCAGAACTTATTCTGAGGACATACATAGCAGTAACATTAGATAAAAATTTGGGAATATCTTCTAAAATATTCTATAAAGACAAAAAGAACATTAAAATTATGAGAAAGAAGATGACAATTGGGGAGATTTTACAATGTAATGCTAACATTTGGGGCACTTTGAAATGAAAGACTAGAATAAATGGATCAGAAGCAATAATGGAAGGACATTTCTTTGACAAAAGACATGACAATGCAAATAAAAAAGAACATCATATCTTCACAGTTAGACAACGGGGAAGATATTAGCACCAAGGCATCTTCAGGCAAAACATTTAATTACACTGATAATTAAAAATGGGTAAAACATGAAAAATATAGTGCATACTTTGATTTTTAACAATACTGAATACTAAAAGAAAATATCCATTTTGAGGGAAATTATTGTCATTCAAGACTTTTACATGATTCCTAGTCATATCTTTCTGTATGAAGAAAACAGAAGACTCAAAAATTTATTAGCTCAGAAAATACGCCACCTGAATATCCTTCTTCAAAACAACAACAACAACAAAACAAAACTCTGAGCCAAAGATCCTGGAATTGAGCCCCCATCAGGCTCCACACTTAGCAGGAAGTCAACTTGTTCTTCTTCCTCTACTTTTGCCCCTCCTACCACTTGTGTTCTTTCTCTCTCAAATAGGTAAAAATCTTTAAAAATATCTTGCAAAAAAAGGCAAAGAGAGAAGAAATTCCCATGTAACAGAGACCCCTACACAGTTATTGTGTTATGCACTTTCTTATACATCACTTGATTCACAATGACAACCAGTTCAACATTAGTCTCAACATTTTAAAAATGGAGACAATGGGGCCTGGACAATATAATTCCTTGGTTTACATGGCAAACCTGGAGTGAAGGAGAAATTCAAATACAGCTCTGACTTTTAGATCATGATTTTTGAACTTCACTGTGCTTCCCGGCAGAATATGTTTAGTAGCCATATAATATTCCAAGCCAATTCTGTCTGACTAAAGAGTTCATCATACAGGAGTTCTCTGCCAATGAGAAATGACTTCTCTCATTCCTTATTTCTTATTTAGTTCATAAATGTTAGTTCATGAGAATGAAAACTCCTGGAATAAGTGTCATGCCTTGTTCATGTGTATTGTCACAGTGATCCTGTCATACAGTAGCTTATCACAAATTTTCTGTTGAATGCACTATTTATACTGAATACTTTTTAATTGTTTTTTTATAATAAAAATCATAAGGCTCTTTATAACATATAAAGGAAAGAAAAACAATACCTCTCCTAAATTTAGTATGTAGATATATCTAGTGTTATTATTTTGGGGGTATTTTCTTCTAGTTTGAAATGTGTATGTTTTTAATTATTATGTTATGACATAAAAATTAAGCATAGTTATTTACTTATTTTTATTATTAATTTTTTAAATTTCTTTTCAGTGTTCCAGAATTCATTGTTTATGCACCACACCCAGTGTTCCATGCAATACGTGCCCTCCACAATACCCACCACCAGACTCACCCAACCTCCCACCCCGCTCCCCTCCAAAACCCACAGTTAATTCTGCAGAGTCCACAGTCTCTCATGGTTCATCTCCCCCTCCAATTTCCATCAACTCCCTTCTCCTCTCCATCTCCCCATGTCCTGTATGTTATTCCTTATGCTCCACAAATAAGCAAAACCATATGGTAATTGACTCTTTCTGCTTCATTTATTTCACTCAGCATAATCTCCTCCAGTCCCATCCATGTTGATACAAAAGTTGGGTATCCATCCTTTCTGGTGGAGGCATAATACTCCATAGTATATATTGACCACATCCTCTTTATCCATTCTTCCACTGAAGGACATCTTGATTCTTTCCACAGTTTGGCAATTGTGGCTTTTGCTGCTATGAACATTGGGGTACAGATGGCCCTTCTTTTCACTACATCTATATCTTTGGGGTAAATACCCAATAGTGCAATTGTAGGGTCATAGGGAAGCTCTATTTTTGATTTCTTAAGAAATCTCCACACTGTTTTCCAAATTGGCTGCACCAACTTGCATTCCCACCAACAGTGTAAGAGAGTTTCCCTTTCTCTACATCCTCTCCAACATATGTTGTTTATTGTCTTGTTGATTTTGGCCATTCTACTTGTATAAGATGGTATCTCAATGTGGCTTTGATTTGAATCTTCCTGATGGCTAGTGATGATGAACATTTTTTCATGTGTCTGTTAGCCATTTGTATGTCTTCATTGGAGAAGTGTCTATTCATGTCTTAAGCCCATGATTATCTGTTTTGTGTGTGTTGAGTTTGAGGAATTCTTTATAGATCTTGGATATTAGCTCCTTGTCTGTACTGTCATTTGCAAATATCTTCTCCCATTCTGTGGATTCCTCTTTGTTTTGTTGACTGTTTCTTTTGATGTGCAGAAGCTTTAGATCTTGATGAAGTCCCAAAAGTTCATTTTTGCTTTTGTTTCCTTTGCCTTTGGAGACATATCTTGAAAGAAGTTGCTATGGCCAGTGTTGAAGAGGTTACTGCCTATGTTCTCCTCTAGGATTCTGATGGATTCCCACTTCACGCTGAGGTCTTTTATCCATTTCGAGTTTATCTTTGTGTATGGTGTAAAAGAATGGTCAAGTTTCATTCTTCTACACATAGCTGTCCAATTTTCCCAGCACCATTTATTGAAGAGACTGTCTTTTTTCCACTGTATATTTTTTTTTTCCTGATTTGTCGAAAGACCCCACCAAAAAGGAAAATTTCAGACCAATATCCCTGATGAATATGGATGCTAATATTCTCAACAAAATCTTAGCTAATAGGATCCAGTAGTAAATTAAAAAGATTATCCACCATGACCAGGTGGGATTTATTCCTGCGTTGCAAGTGTGGTTCAACAACTCACAAATCAATCAATGTGACAGAACAAATCAATAAGAGAAGAGAGAAGAACCACATCTCAATTGATGCAGGAAAAGCATTTAACAAGATACAGCGGCCATTCCTGATTAAAATCCTTCAACGTATAAGGATAGAGGGAATATTCCTCAACTTCATAAAATCTATGAAAAACTCACAGCGAATATCATCCTCAATGGGGAAAAGCTGACAGGCTTCCCTTTCAGATCAGGAACGTGACAAGGATGCCCACTATCACCACTCTTGTTCAACGTAGTATTAGAACTCCTAGCAACAGCAATCAGATGACAATGAGAAATAAAAGGTATTCAAAATGGCAGTGAAGAAGTCAAATTTTCTCTCTTCTCAGATGACATGATACTTTATATGGAAAACCCAAAAGACTCCACCCCCAAATTACTAGAACTCATACAGCAATTCAGCAACATAGCAGGATACAAACTCAATGTACAGAAATCTGTCTCTTTCTTATACACTAAGAATGAAAATACAGAAAGGGAAATTAGAGAATTGATTCCATTTACTATAGCACCAAGAACCATAAGGCACCTGTGAATAAACCTAACCAAAGAGGTAAAGGATCTGTATTCGAGGAACTACAGAATGCTCATGGGAGAAATTAAAGAAGACACAAAAAGATAGAAGAGGATTCCATGCTCATGGATCAGAAGAATAAACATTGTTAAAATGTCTATATTGCCTAGAGCAATCTACACTTTCAATGCCATTACAATCAAAATTCCATGGGCATTTTTCAAAGAGCTGGAGCAAACAATCCTAAAATTTGTATGGAACCAGAAGAGACCCGGAATTGCTAAGGAAATGGTGAAAAAGAAAAGCAAAACTAAGGGCATCATGTTGCCTGATTTCAAGCTTTACTACAAAGCTGTGATCACCAAGACAGCACGGTACTGGCACAAAAACAGACATATATACCAGTAAAAAAGAGTAGAGAGCCCAGATATGGACCTTCAACTCTATGGTCAACTAATCTAAGCATAGTTATTTAAAAAAAAAACAAAACACACAAACTTATGATAATGTACTCCGAATAACTGATGGAGCAAATTTTAAGAGCCTGATACAGGGAGACTTACGGCATAAACTCTAATTATGATGGTGAGCATAAATTCAAGGTTAGGATAACTATAGGAATGAAATTTATAATACAATTGAACACATTATTTTAACAAATTTTTAAAATCACATGAGGATAAAGAAGAAATGACCACCAATCAATCATCAACCAATTTCTGAAATAAAGAAGAGCTTAAAAAACAAATTCATCCAGATGGCCAACAGACACATGAAAAAGTGCTCCACATCACTCGGCATCAGGGAAATACAAATCAAAACAACAATGAGATACCACCTCACACCAGTCAGAATGGCTAAAATTAACAGGTCAGGAAATGACAGATACTGGCAAGGATGCGGAGAAAGGGGAACCCTCCTACACTGTTGGTGGGAATGCAAGCTGGCGCAACCACTCTGGAAAACAGCATGGAGGTTCCTCAAAATGTTGAAAATAGAACTACCCTATGACCCAGCAATTGCACTACTGGGTATTTACCCTAAAGATACAAACGTAATGATCCGAAGGGGCATGTGCACCCAAATGTTTATAGCAGCAATGTCTACAATAGCCAGACTATGGAAAGAACCTAGATGTCCATCAACAGATGAATGGATAAAGAAGATGTGGTATATATACACAATGGAATACTATGCAGCCATCAAAAGAAATGAAATCTTGCCATTTGCGACAATGTGGATGGAGCTAGAGGGTATCATGCTTAGTGAAATAAGTCAATCGGAGAAAGACAACTATCATATGATCTCCCTGATATAAGGATATGGAGATGCAACATGGCGGGGGGTAGGGGGATAGGAGAAGAATAAATGAAACAAGATGGGATTGGGAGAGAGACAAACCATAAGTGACTCTTAATCTCACAAAACAAACTGGGGGTTGCTGGGGGGAGGTGGGGTTGGGAGAGGGGGAGGGGGGTTATGGACATTGGGGAGGGTATGTGCTATGGTGAGTGCTGTGGAGTGTGTAAACCTGGCGATTCACAGACCTGTACCCCTGGGGATAAAAATACATTATATATTTATAAAAAATAAGAAATAAAAAAAGAAGTAGGAAAAAAAAAAACAAGCTCATGCATACTTGATTCCAGTGAGATTCTCTATTATGCAACAAATGCATGTATAGTGCCAAAAATTATTTGTTAATCATTGCTCCATGTGTTTTTTTCATATATGAACTCATTTTATAAGAAAGATTATCTGGGTAATATTTTTAGAGAAGTGTAATCAAACTTTTACCAGATATAAACAGGATGTGTACTTTCCAAAGGCTAGAAGAAATAAGGACAAAGAGAAAAACACAAAGGAAATCACAAGAATGTCTAAACAAATAGGAAGAAGAGAATATGGTGGCATAGATGAAAGGTAAATATTTCACAATATAAATGAAAATGAAATTAATCTTAAAATCAAGGACTCTCGGGGCACCTGGGTGGCTCAGTGGGTTAACGCCTCTGCTTTCAGCTCAGGTCATGATCCCAGGGTACTGGGATCGAGCCCCGCATCAGGCTCTCTGCTCAGCAGGGCGCCTGCTTCCTCCCCTCTCTCTCTGCCTACTTGTGATATCTGTCTGTCAAATAAATAAATAAAATCTTAAAAAAAAAAGAATGGCCTGTTGTCATTTAAAAAGAAAAAATCAAGAACTCTCGAATTGGCTTAAAATTATTTGTGGCTTACATGAGTCATACCAAAATGAAAGTTTTAGGAATATGAAATGTAAAAATTGGGCATTATTATCTCAAACCAAGCAACGTACATGCAAGGGATAATGATACTAATCATAAAAAGAAGTTATTCATAGCAAAAGCTCTCATGACAAAGATAGTCATCTCATATTTATTAAAAATATAATTAGCAATGAAGATTTATCCAAGAAACCCTACACTTCACTGTTCAACAAAAGCAAATGTTTTTTTCAATACAAGATGAGAGTCCAGGAACCACATTTATGGTTTCTCCACACTTACTCTAGGATTTCTTGGAACTGTGAGTAATCCAGACTGTGATTGACTTCCTAAGAGTCTTCCACCTTGTCTGCCAATGAGAAACTTGCTATGTTAATTATTTTGGCAACTGGCTAGACCTTTAAGTCCACCACACTAAAACTCATTTTCCTTCGGTGCTATAGTCTCATCACCATAATATTCAAGCTTCTTTTCCTTTGACTCAAACTCTCACTACTCTCTTAATATTCCAAATATTATCACAGTATCCTCTGCCCCTTAGGTTTTTGGTAACCAACTCTGCTACTTCTTGCCCTTCACTGAAATAGTTTCTCTTCTAAGAACACTATTTCCACTGCATCTGTCTTAAACAGATGGTGTGCATTTCTCTCACACCCCATTCCAACCAGGGTAAGGAAGTGGTATCTGCATGTTCCTACAAGCACAGTGGTATTTCTAGGCCATTGCTATTTTACTCATTTAAAAACGCTGTTCCTTTGAGACATGACCTTCAAATCTTCTGTCTTCTACATGTTTTTATTACTACCACCTAGTCACTGCTACATTTGACCAAGTCACTAGATTGTCTTTCAGTCTAGATTCCAGTGCTGATCACTTCAACCATTTGTTTGTCAAATCTTCAACTCCATGTTCATCCATTGTTTTTACCTGTAACACATTCACTCCAGATCCATCCATATGTCATCTTCTTACTTGTTATATTCTAAATTGGATTAAAACATTCACAGGCACTAAAGTTAAAATACTTCCTCTCATTCTCTACCATATGCAATTCAAAATAAACACAATTTTAAGTTCATAAAATAAATGTAAAACATCTAGAAAAATTCTGATTTTTCTCCCATAACTACTTTCATGATTTTTCTCAAAATATGTACTAAGTCTGCATGTTGGGTAATTTCATTCTGATTAGATAAAGACTCGTGGATAATATGGAGAAAATCACACCATCTTCAAATGTGTGCCTATTACAGATACATTGTTGTATAATAAATTATGATAGTTCAGCATCCTAATACCATTATTTTATTATATTCATAAAATCTGTACGTCAGGCATCAGACAAGGCACAAGAGGAATGGCTTATCTCCACCTTTTATTTATTTTTTTAAAGATTTTATTTATTTATTTGACAGACAGAGATTTCAAGTAGGCAGAGAGGCAGGCAGAGAGAGAGAGAGGAGGAAGCAGGCTCCCTACTGAGCAGAGAACCTGATGCGGGACTCGATCCCAGGACCCTGGGATCATGACCTGAGCCGAAGGCAGAGGCTTTAACCCACTGAGCCACCCAGGCGCCCCTTATCTCCACCTTTTAATACCTAGGACCTCAGCAGGAAATAATCAAAGGTGTTATTTTACTGTTAAGCTCTGACAACATAAAGAGATACTTTCATATTATGTGTCTGGTGATTAACACTAGATGTTGACTAGGGCCTAGCTAGTGTTTTTGGCCAAAGAATCTACAATTTTTTTTTCATGTAGTCTGGGCTTCATCATAACATGGAAACCTCCGAGAAGTTGAACTTGTTCCATAGTAGATCAATACTTCAAATGTGCCCTAGCCAACAAAGCAGATCTATGGTATTTGCTCTGGCCTAACCTTGGAAGTCACACTGTATCATCTGCCAAATTCTATTAATTACAGATGAGTCATAAGTTTGTCCATATTCAAGTGAAGAGGCAAAAGTTATATCTCTTAATGGGAGAATTTGCACCATTCAAAAGCAAACAAATCATTTTAACACCATTCTAAATATGTGATCTTCTTTTTCAGATGAACCTGTAACAATGCTCTAGAATCATACTATATAGTTAACTCTCCCTACTATTATTCAGATGACTGATTCAAATTGTTTCCCTTGTTTTAAAATTCCTATCACTTTCAGTAGCCAGAATACCAAGATGACTCCCCAGTGACCTATATATTTGTATAATTGATCCCTTTGAATGTGGATAGGACCTGTAACTTGATTCTAACCAAGTTAGAATATAGGATATAGCCAAGTTGAAGGGCTTTTCCAGATGCAATTAAAGTCCCTAATCAGTTGTCTTTACATTAATCAAAGCGAAATTATCCTGGGTGAGCTTGACCTAATCAGGTGAGCTCATAAAAAGAGAGTCTAAAGATCAGAGAGATTTTCTTGATTGCTTTGAGAAGTAAATATCCATAAGTTCTACAGAAGTAATGACATGAATTTTCTAACCACTTGAATGAGACTAGAAGTAAAATCTTTCCCAGGAAAACCTTTAGATGAGAACATAGCCTGGCTAACTCCTTGATTACAGCTTACTAAGATCTTGGTAGAGGGCCCACCTAAGCTATGCCCATATTCCCAAACCATAAAAACTTTGAGGTAATAAGTGTATATTGTTTTAAACTGCTAAACTTATGGTAATTTATTGCAGAGCAGTAGAAAATTAATGTGTTGTCATAACTCAGTGACTCTCAGACAATATTCTTCCTTCCTACTTTCTCCATAAAATAGAAGCCACCCAGTAGGACTCACTTATCTCTGACTACATCATATGTGAAATGTACTTTTCTACCATAACAGAACTTTATTTCTTTCCTTCTATGCAGATGGAAATGCTTCTTTTCCTCATTTGGTTAATTCCCTGTATTTATAAGTAGAACTTATAAAACTCTTATTCCCTGAACATAATAAAATAAGATTAGAATTTATAACAAAACATTAATCAAAATAGCAAAAAGTTTATCATCTTGGGATTCACAAAATTCTCATTAATATGAGAATTTTATTGATTTCCCCATGTGAAACAATAAAAAGTGAAATACATAATTTTGAAATATCTGTTTCCAGCTATGAGAGAGTAGTTTGTAGCAAACCAACATGCATACAAAGATCAACTACAAAAACAACATCAGCAACAATTATGTGAACAGATTGGTGAGTTTCAGAGGCATCCAGGTCTTAAATGGTCATGAATCTTTAAGAAGGGAATTTCACTAATGTGATCCCAATATCTCCTTGTCACTGGTTAAATCTAAAACTGTAGGTAATGACAACCTATGAAACCAGAGAGAAAGGACCTGATAAGAAACTGAAAAGGCAGCAGAGAGCTCTGTGATCTTATTAGACTCGAGACAGATACTGGCAGCTAGTATTTAAACCAAGGAAGTATGTCAAAATGAGCCTAAAAGTCTGAGCTGTATTTTTCTTTGAACCTTTTGTCACTTCTTAAACTGTACTAGCCAATAGGATGTAAAGCCATGAAGAAATACACAACTCAGAATAGCTTTTGTAAGCCTTTAGACTGTTAAGGGAACAAATAATATTTGGAGCTCTGGCCTTATGGTAGTTGAGGATCATGGTAAAAAATCCCACCCATACACTCTCACTGTTCCTGGGAGACTTTACATCAGAAGTGGGTGATAAGCCCAAGGTATTCACAATTATAAAAACTAGAAATGAGGGGCGCCTGGGTGGCTCAGTGGGTTAAGCCACTGCCTTCAGCTCAGGTCATGATCTCGGGGTCCTGGGATCGAGTCCCACATCGGGCTCTCTGCTCAGCGGAGAGCCTGCTTCCCTTCCTCTCTCTCTGCCTGCCTCTCTTGTGATTTCTCTCTGTCAAATAAATAAATCTTTAAAAAAAAAATTAGAAATGATACCTCAGTCTAATAAGTGATGTCATTGAAGAGAGATGTCCTGTTCTACCAATCTGCTAGAGGACAAGGGAAATCTCCATGGAGGAAACCTATACAATTTATCATCATATTGTCTGGAATTCATTAAAAGGTCACCAGGTGTATCAAGGAAATGGACCAAAAGTAATAAAAATGGACCATAGAAACAGAAGTTATTAGATAACTATTTTAATTTATCAGATAGTTAAAAAGATAAAACTATTTTAGTTTTATCAAATAACTAATTATAGAAGTTACCAGATAACTATTTTAGAATAGCTGTGATTAATATATTCAAGAAAACAGGTGGTAATATAGAAAATTTGCCAGAAAACCAAAAGTTCTTAAAAGAAACAAATGGAAATTACAAACCTAAAAATGTATTTCAATACATATGTAGAAAGTAATAGTTCAATAGTAGGACATTCTTTTTTTTTTTTTTTTTTTAAGATTTCATCCATCTATTTGACAGAGAGAGATCACAAGTAGGCCGAGAGGCAGGCAGAGAGAGACGGGGAAGCAGGCTCCCTCCTGAACAGAGAGCTCAATGTGGGGCTTGATCCCAGGACCCTGAGACCATGACCTGAGCTGAAGGGAGAGGCTTGACCCATTGAGCCACCCAGGTGCCCCAATATTAGGACATTCTTAATAGGAAGATTGTTAATTTAAACAAGTACTGTACAAAATAGGGGACACTAGATATATGTGCCTATTTAAGACTTGGAGAATGGTTAGTTAGTCCAAACTGAGATGTGCTGTTATAGTAAAGTACACACTGGATTTCAAAGGCTAAGCACACACACACACAAAAACAAAAACATAAAACATCCTATTGTTATATTGTTAAATATTAAAATGAAACTATTTCAGCTTAAATAAAATATGTTACCAAGATTAATTTCAACTGTTTCTTTTTTACTTTTTAAAATGTAGTTAATAGAGAATTTAAAATTACATATGGGATTTGAATTAATTTCTTTGGAAAATACTTCGAGCTAGAGTTATAGGAAATAAAGTTATAGAAAGTAACTAGACTGATGGATACAGAGAGAAAAGAATAGAAAAACATAAAAAAGGCATGAAATATATATAGGACATGAAATAAATGTCAAATGCATGTAATTGGAAATCCCAGAAGGGGAGGAGAGAGACAGTGGTGCAGACAAAATAACTGAATAGATAATGACTGAAATTTTTTCAAAACTGGTGAAAAAATTAATGGAATCAAGAGTTATGATAAACCTCTTATAAGAAATAAAGAGAAATGAAAAAATATATAGGGATGTTTCATAATGATAGAAGATTAAATCCACAAGACAGATAAAACAATTTTAAATATTACATACTTAAAAAGATAGCTTTATAAAATGGACAAAATAAAGTATAAATAGACAAACCAACAACCAGTGGAAGATTGTAAGACCTTTATTAATAACAGACAAAATATTGTAAGAATATGGACATAATGAAAAATGCAATGAAAAATGCTAGTATCTCCTCAAGTTCAAAATGATTTCTGCTGAATAAACTCCAATTCAGCTTTTCCAGAGCTTCTTCAAAAATTTCCATATAGGTATAAAAGAGAAGAAACTAACATTATTTCCACAAATCAGACACATGATGACAGCTTCATGGCAGAATTAACACAAAATATAGAGCAGTCAGAGCTTGAAATTCCTACCAGAACTTCAATACATGGTCTAAATCAACAACTTACTCAAACTGAAACCTGACAAATTGTATGAAGGTATGATACCTTTTTGGAGGTTAGAATAGAGCCAGTAATAACATTCAAAACCAAGAGTCTATTTCTCCTTTTACCACTATGAAACTACTCTGTTAGGGGCTAGGGCTCACTTCTGCATTTTACATTGAAGGGAAAAAAAAAAGAATACTGTAAGACAAATATGTAATGCTCTTCCTTGCCTCTTCCCTCTTCCCTGTGTATATACTTTACAAGTCTATTTGAACTACATTGTGTTTGTCCCAAGGTAGTATATCTTTAAGGCTGAAATTTAGGGTCTTAGATATACCAAGAGCATAGGCCTTTACAAGAGTTTCTCAGCCCTACACGAGGTGCCTATTCGACTTTTAAGCATGCCTGCCTCAAAAACAGGAAAGTTACTCCCAGAAAACTGATAGACTGTAACACTGATCATTCTGTTTATATATTTGGTCTAAGACTAACTTTAGAAATATTTTATTTTTAATACATTGTGGTTTATAATTTTATAATATTTTCCCATTTTTATATACTTTTCTTTTTTCACTTTCTCTGAAACTTATATTGTTTTTGCTGAGTTAATTTTAATGTTCTTCAAAATTATTTCTCTTGCTTCTTGGTCTGCAAAGACTCTTGAATTTCCTTACACAAGGATCACATGGGAATCACCTCTGTTTTTTCATTGCTTAGCATAGTGTCTGGCGGTAGTGAATATTGAGGAACTGTTTGTTGCATAATTATATGTTATGATGATTGTAACATAATCCATTGCTTCTTAGTGCTACATAAGAGTTTTGGTCAGTCTGTGAGTTGTTGATATTAAGATTGAACATCAAACAATTTTTCTATTGATAATATTTATTTTTCATTCATAGGCCTTTTGGGAATACATATTTATGTCAGGAGAAAAGACCCACAAATTTCAAAACATTGGTTGATACCAAAGCAGTTGGCTTTTTAGGCAATTATCTTAGTAAGCGTATTATATTCTACACTCCCTTCAAGGAAAACATCATTTAATTTATTGTAGAATCCAAGAGAATCTTTGCATATACCAACAGATGTTTAAGTGCTGATGAAAAAAAAAACAAAAAACTCTGGGAATATTTTTAGATGTAATTAACACAGCACATGCTATAGCTAATTTGTACCTTTAAAAATTGCTGCAGCAGTTTTCTTCTTCATAAATAAAATTTGACCTTGAATAACACAATTTTTGTGGGGTGGTATAAAAACTTATGAATTAGGGACAGATTTAGGGCTTTTATACACATTTTTTTCCTGTTTTTATTTTCTTTGCTGTACAAAAAAGCTACTTTCAGAAACCAAGATGGCACATCATCACCAGAGCAATTTAGAGTCAAGGAAAGTAGATAATTAATCAAATAATTAATTTTAAGTCAACTAATTATTACTTTTATCCAAAGTAAACACTAAAATTCTCATTGATGCTCTAGTATATAAAATTTAATTTCTTGCATAAATATAGATTATTGGTGTTATTCTAGTTTATCATCTATAATCAAATATAATTGCTGTCTTACTGTACTAGGAGGCTATTCTAGGAACTAAAAGTCAGTATAGTCTATTGTGTTGTCCCAGATATCTAAATATCACTCATTTTATGTGTTCTAGTTAAAAGAAATTCACAAAATAAAATGCAAAGCAAATGAATTCCTTAAGCAGCTCTTGGGTGGTTTGAATATGCATTAATTCCTCAATTGAACAAGTGTTTATTGTATTCCTGTCATGTGACAAACACTATTCTAGACACTGTAGGTATAAGGCTAGTAAGGCAAAATCTCTAATCTTGAGGTTCCAATATAAAGAGGAAAGGAGAAATAAAAAGAGGATTGTACTATAAGGAAAGTGTAATGATAGAGACATGCACAAAGTGTTATGGAAACACAAAGATAAAATATCTAATCAAAACTTGGTGACCATGGCTAAGAAGGGAATTTTGGAGAAGACAATGCTTAAAAAAGTCTTAATAATCAGTAAAAGATTATGAACTGGAGAAGAAAGATGTTCCAGGAAGGAGAATAGTATGAGCAGTGACAGACAGCCAAGAAACAATAGACTTTGTGCAAAGTAAGTTTATAACACACGTGTTGGAGGCTATTTCTCATTGCAGAGAGAAACTAGTAATGAGGTTAGCAATAAGCAGGGCCAGATCAAGAAAAAACTACAAAGTAAATTAAGGTCATCAATATGAATTTGTAGGTAATTTGGAACCATAATCAGTGGGAGAGTCAGGTGGCAAATTTTGGATGACAGAAAGAATTCTGGAGGAGTATAGAGAATGGTTTGAAATGAACAAGCCTGGAAGCCATCAGAATCTTGGCAGTAACCATGTGAAAGGTAATAAGAGGGTGATAGGAACAGAGAGGAGGAAAAATATTTGAGAAATACATAGCTAGTAAAATTAGAATTGAATGATTATTTGGAAAGGGAGATGACAAGCGTGAGTTTCAGATTGACATTTATGAGACTGGATAAGTGTGTGGAATTGTCTGCTTTACATCAAATGTAATACATGAAAAACTAGCAATGTACTGTATGGTGACTAACATAAAAAAATATATATATATGACATGACACTTAAAAAAACAAAAAACAGGGGAGGAGTCAAGATGGCGGAGAAGTAGCAGGCTGAGACTACATCAGGTAGCAGGAGATCAGCTCAATAGCTTATGTAAACATTGCAAACACCTACAAATCCAACGGGAGATCAAAGAGAAGAAGAACAGCAATTCTAGAAACAGAAAATCAACCACTTTCTGAAAGGTAGGACTGGCGGAGAAGTGAATCTAAAATGACGGGAAGATAGACCACGGGGGAGAGGCTGGCTCCCGGCAAGCGGCGGAGCAATGGAGCACAAAATCAGGACTTTTAAAAGTCTGTTCCACTGAGGGACATTGCTCCAGAGGCTAAACCGGGGTGAAGCCCACGCGGGGTCAGTGTGGCCCCAGGTCCCGCAGGGTCACAGAAGGATCAGGGGTGTCGGAGTGTCACAGAGCTTGCAGGTATTAGAACAGAGAAGCAGGCTACAAAGACAGAGCTGAGGACTGAACTCTCAGCTCGGGCTTACCTTGAACTGGTCCCAGGCTGGGTGAGCTCGGAGCGCATCTAGAGGCTGGGGATACGGGAATGATTGGGTGCTGTCCTTTGGGGGCACACTGAGGAGTGGGGCCCTGGGTTCTCAGCTCCTCTGGGCCGGAGACTAGGAGGCCGCCATTTTCATTCCCATCCTCTGGAACTCTTAGGGAAAGTGTTCAGGGAACAGAAGTTCCCAAAAGCGAACCCGAGCGGATTACTTAGTCCAGCCCCAGGTAAGGGCGGTGCAATCCCGCCTCAGGCAAAGACACTTGAGAGTCACTACAACAGGCCCCTCCCCAGAAGATCAACAAAATATCCAGCCAGGACGAAGTTCATCTATCAAGGAGAAAGCAGATTCAATTCCTAAGACAGCAGAGCAATTCCAGAGGAGGAGAAAGCAAAGCACGGAACTCATGGCTTTCTCCCCATGATTCTTTAGTCTTGCGGTTAATTCAATTTTTTTTCTTTTTTCAATTTTTTTCTTTTTTCTTCTTCTGCTAAATTTTTTTAAAACTTACCCTTTTCTTTTTTAATGTTTTTTGACTAGTTTATCTAAATATATATATTTTTCTTTCTTTTTTATATTTTTCTTTATTTGTTTTATTTTTTAAATTTTTTTCTTTTTTTTTTCTGAACCTCTTTTTATCCACTTTCTCCCCCCCACAATTTGGGGTCTCTTCTGATTTGGTTAGAGCACATTTTTCTGGGGTCTTTGCCACCCTTTTAGTATTTTATTTGATCCTTCATATCCTCTTATCTGGACAAAATGACAAGGTGGAAAAAATCACCACAAACAAAAGAACAAGAGACAGTACCAAAGGCTAGGGACCTAAGCAACACAGACATGGGTAATATGTCAGATGAAGAGTTCAGAATGACGATTCTGAACATTCTAGCCGGGCTCAAAAAAGGCATGGAATATATTAGAGAAACCCTCTCTGGAGATATTAAAGCCCTTTCTGGAGAAATTAAAGAACTAAAATCTAACCAAGTAGAAATCAAAAAAGCTATTAATGAGGTGCAAACAAAAATGGAGGCTCTCACTGCTAGGATCAATGAGGCAGAAGAAAGAATTAGTGATATAGAAGACCAAATGACAGAGAATAAAGAAGCCAAGCAAAAGAGGGACAAACAGCTACTGGACCATGAGGGGAGAATTCGAGAGATAAGTGACACCATAAGACGAAACAACATTAGAATAATTGGGATTCCAGAAGAAGAAGAAACAGAGAGGGGAGCAGAAGGTCTATTGGAGAGAATTATTGGAGAGAATTTCCCTAATAAGGCAAAGAGAACAAGCATCAAAATCCAGGAGATGCAGAGAACCCCCCTCAAAGTCAACAAGAATAGGTCCACACCCCGTCACCTAATAGTAAAATTTACAAGTCCTAGCGACAAAGAGAAAATCCTGAAAGCAGCCCTGGAAAAGAAGTCTGTAACATACAATGGTAAAAATACTAGATTGGCAGCAGACTTATCCACAGAGACCTGGCAGGCCAGAAAGAGCTGGCATGATATATTCAGAGCACTCAACAAGAAAAACATGGAGCCAAGAATACTCTATCCAGGTAGGCTATCATTGAAAATAGGAGGAGAGATAAAAAGCTTCCAGGACAAATAAAAACTGAAGGAATTTGCAAACACCAAACCAGGTCTACAGGAAATATTGAAAGGGGTCCTCTAAGCAAAGAGAGAGCATAAAAGTAGTAGATCAGAGGGGTACGGAGACAATATACAGGAACAGTCACCTTACAGGCTAATAATGGCACTAAATTCATATCTCTCAATAGTTACCCTGAATGTTAATGGGCTAAATGCCCCAATCAAAAGACACAGGGTATAAGAATGGATAAAAAAACAAAACCCATCAATATGTTGCCTACAAGAAATTCATTTTAGACACGAAGACATCTCCAGATTTAAAGTGAGGGAGTGGAAAACAATTTACCATGCTAATGGGCATCAGAAGAAGACTGCGGTGGCAATCCTTATATCAGATCAATTAGATTTTAAGCCAAAGACTATAATAAGAGATGAGGAAGGACACTATATCACACTCAAAGGGTCTGTCCAACAAGAAGATCTAACAATTTTAAATATCTATGCCCCTAACATGGGAGCAGCCAACTATATCAACCAATTAAAAACAAAATCAAAGAAACACATTGACAATAATACAATAATAGTAGGGAACTTGTACACTCTCCTCACTGAAATGGACAGATCATCCAAGCAAAAGATCAACAAGGAAATAAAGGCCTTAAATGACACACTGGACCAGATGGACATCACAGATATATTCAGAACATTTCATCCCCAAGCAACAGAATACACATTCTTCTCTAGTGCACATGGAACCTTCTCCAGAATAGATCACATCCTGGGTCACAAATCAGGTCTCATCCGGTATCAAAAGATTAGGATCATTCCCTGCATATTTTCAGACCACAACGCTCTGAAGCTAGAACTCAATCACAAGAAGAAAGCTGGAAAGAACCCAAATACATGGAGACTAAACAGCATCCTTCTAAAGAATGAATGGGTCAACCAGGAAATTAAAGAAGAATTGAAAAAATTCATGGAAACAAATGATAATGAAAACACAATGGTTCAAAATCTGTGGGACACAGCAAAAGCAGTCCTAAGAGGAAAATATATAGGGGTACAAGCCTTTCTCAAGAAACAAGGAAGGTCTCAAATACACAACCTAACCCTACACGTAAAGGAGCTGGAGAAAGAACAAGAAAGAATCCCTAAACCAAGGAGGAGACGAGAAATCATAAAGACCAGAGCAGAGATCAATGAAATAGAAACCAAAAAAACAATAGAAAAAATCAATGAAACTAGGAGCTGATTCTTTGAAAGAATCAATAAGATTGATAAACCCCTGGCCAGACTCATCAAAAAGAAAAGAGAAAGGACCCAAATAAATAAAATCATGAATGAAAGAGGAGAGATCACAACTAACACCAAAGAAATACAAACAATTATAAGAACATACTATGAGCAACTCTACGTCAACAGATTTGACAATCTGGAAGAAATGGATGCTTTCCTAGAGACATATAAACTACCACAACTGAGCCAGAAAGAAATAGAAAACCTGAACAGGCCCATAACCAGTAAGGAGATTGAAACAGTCATCAAAAATCTCCAAACAAACAAAAGCCCAGGGCCAGATGGCTTCCCATGGGAATTCTACCAAACATTTAAAGAAGAACTAATTCCTATTCTCCTGAAACTGTTCCAAAAAATAGAAATGGAAGGAAAACTTCCAAACTCATTTTATGAGGCCAGCATCACCTTGATCCCAAAACCAGTTAAGGATCCCATCAAAAAAGAGAATTACAGACCAATATCCTTGATGAACACAGACACAAAAATTCTCACCAAAATACTAGCCAATAGGATTCAACAGTACATTAAAAGGATTATTCACCACGATCAAGTGGGATTCATTCCAGGGCTGCAGGGTTGGTTCAACATCCGCAAATCAATCAATGTGATACAACACATTAATAAAAGAAAGAACAAGAACCATATGATACTCTCAATAGATGCTGAAAAATCATTTGACAAAGTAAAGCATCCCTTCCTGATCAAAACTCTTCAAAGTGTAGGGATAGAAGGCACATACCTCAATATTATCAAAGCCATCTATGAAAAACCCACCGCAAATATCATTCTCAATGGAGAAAAACTGAAAGCTTTTCCGCTAAGGTCAGGAACACGTCAGGGATGTCCATTATCACCACTGCTATTCAACATAGTACTAGAAGTCCTAGCCTCAGCAATCAGACAAAAAAAATAAATTAAAGGCATCCAAATCGGCAAAGTCAAACTATCACTCTTCGCAGATGATATGATACTATATGTGGAAAACCCAAAAGACTCCACTCCCAAACTGCTAGAACTTGTACAGGAATTCAGTAAAGTGTCAGGATATAAAATCAATGCACAGAAATCAGTTGCATTTCTGCACACTGACAACAAGACAGAAGAAAGAGAAATTAAGGAGTCAATCCCATTTACAATTGCACCCAAAACTATAAGATACCTAGGAATAAACCTAACCAAAGAGGCTAAGAATCTACATGCAGAAAACTATAAAGTACTCATGAAAGAAATTGAGGAAGACACAAAGAAATGGAAAAATGTTCCATTCTCCTGGATTGGAAGAATAAATATTGTGAAAATGTCTATGCTACCTAAAGCAATCTACACATTTAATGCAATCCCTATCAAAATACCATCCATTTTTTTCAAAGAAATGGAACAAATAATCCTCAAATTTATATGGAACCAGAAAAGACCTCGAATAGCCAAAGGGATATTGAAAAAGAAAGCCAAAGTGGGTGGCATCAAAATTCCGGACTTCAAGCTCTATTACAAAGCTGTCATCATCAAGACAGCATGGTACTGGCACAAAAACAGACACATAGATCAATGGAACAGAATAGAGAGCCCAGAAATCGACCCTCAACTCTATGGTCAACTAATCTTCAACAAAGCAGGAAAGAATGTCGAATGGAAAAAAGACAGCCTTTTCAATAAATGGTGTTGGGAAAATTGGACAGACACATGCAGAAAAATGAAATTGGACCACTTCCTCACACCACACACGAAAATAGACTCCAAATGGATGAAGGACCTCAATGTGAGAAAGGAATCCCTCAAAATCCTTGAGGAGAACACAGGCAGCAACCTCTTCGACCTCAGCCGCAGCAACATCTTCCTAGGAACATCGGCAAAGGCAAGGGAAGCAAGGGCAAAAATGAACTATTGAGATTTCATCAAGATTAAAAGCTTTTGCACAGCAAAGGAAACAGTTAACAAAACCAAAAGACAACTGAGAGAATTGGAGAAGATATTTGCAAATGACATATCAGATAAAGGGCTAGTATCCAAAATCTATAAGGAACTTAGCAAACTCAACACCCAAAGAACAAACAATCCAATCAAGAAATGGGCAGAGGACATGAACAGACATTTCTGCAAAGAAGACATTCAGATGGCCAACAGACACATGAAAAAGTGCTCCACGTCACTCAGCATCAGGGAAATACAAATCAAAACCACAATGAGATTATCACCTCACACCAGTCAGAATGCCTAAAATTAACAAGTCAGGAAATGAGAGATGCTGGCAAGGATGCGGAGAAAGGGGAACCCTCCTCCACTGTTGGTGGGAATGCAAGCTGGTGCAACCACTCTGGAAAACAGCATGGAGGTTCCTCAAAATGTTGAAAATAGAACTACCCTATGACCCAGCAATTGCACTACTGGGTATTTACTCTAAAGATACAAATGCAGTGATCCGAAGGTGCATGTGTGCCTGAATGTTTATAGCAGCAATGTCTACAATAGCCAGACTATGGAAAGAACCTAGATGTCCATCAACAGATGAATGGATAAAGAAGAAGTGGTGTATATACACAATGGAATACTATGCAGCCATCAAAAGAAATGAAATCTTTCCATTTGCGACAACGTGGATGGAACTAGAGGGTATCATGCTTAGTGAAATAAGTCAATCGGAGAAAGACAACTATCATATGATCTCCCTGATATGAGGATGTGGAGATGCAACATGGGGGGTTAGGGGGATAGGAGAAGAATAAATGAAACAAGATGGGATTGGGAGGGAGACAAACCAAAAATGACTCTTAATCTCACAAAACAAACTGGGGGTTGCTGGGGGGAGGTGGGGTTGGGAGGGGGGAGGGCGTTATGGACATTGGGGAGGGTATGTGTTATGGTGAGTGCTGTGAAGTGCATAAACCTGGTGATTCACAGGCCTGTACCTCTGGGGATAAAAATACATTATATGTTTATGAAAAAAGAAAAATTGGAAGGGGAGGCGAACCATAAGAGACTATGGACTCTGAAAAACAACCTGAGGGTTTTGAAGGGGCGGGGGTGGAAGGTTGGGGGAACCAGGTCGTGGGTAATAGGGAGGGCATGTATTGCATGGAGCACTGGGTGTTGTGCAAAAACAATGAATACTGTTACGCTGAAAAAAAATAAATAAATTTTAAAAAATTAAAAAAAAAAACCCAAAAAACAAATGTAATACGTTAATTAGAATCTGGTGTCACTAGCCACGTTAAAAGCAGTCTTGCTAATTCCTCGAATCAGGAAAATATAAAATTACCACAAGAGCAATTTAAATTTAGGGTACTTTCAGATCTTTTAAGATAGTTAATGTTCAGAAATTATTACCATTATCAAATTTAAACATCACAGTCTTATCTAAAGCTCTAGTATATCAAAAATGCATTTTTAAAAGTTAGGGTATCATAGACAACACCATATTAATTTTAGGTATATAAGGTAAGGTTTCAATATTTGTACATGTTACAAAATGATCACCAAAATAAATCTAGTTAATATTTGTCAGCATTACTTTTTTCTTGTGATGAGCACTTTTAAGATCTACTCTGTTAGCAACTTTCAAATATGCAATACAGTATTATTAAAAATTGCATTTTAATTTTGTCTACAAATGCAGGTTGCTGCTATTATATGCCTTTAAGTATACCTGCAGGCTTCTGCTTGAGATCTGTCAATGTGAAGTTAGTAAATGATTAATAATTATTTAAAAGTTCATACTTTTCAGGATTCTTATTATTTAAAGACCATTAATAGAGTTTAAGTGCATATTATGTGTTAGACACTGTACTATGTGGCAAAGAGGCAGAGAAGAAACACACAATTCTTTATCACTGGGTTGTTTTAGCTGAAGGATGGATTTTGACTTTCTTTTACATTAAAAAATACTGTTGATAGGATGCTATGATTTTAGCCCCTCACAGAAAATTCTACATTTCGATCCATTAGTAACCATAAGGTATAAATTTACCCTCAGAAAGAATATGCCAGTTCTCGGTTATCATTCTGAATTGTATTGAATGTTTTATTTCTTTTTGTATTTGTAGACAGTGATCAACTTTTGAATCATCTATGTGACTCCATATGTAAATAAATTTCACTGCTACTAGAAAGCAGATTAAGACTGATTTGTGCATTTTCTTTATATGCAATATCTCATTCTCTCAATACGTTTTTGTGGAATAACCCAAAACTAAAAAGGTACAGAATTAACTAAACTCTGGACACTTTCTATTCATGGTAAGATTGTGATTTAACTGGGGCGCCTGGGTGGCTCAGTGGGTTAAGCCTCTGCCTTTGGCTCAGATCATGATCCCAGGATCCTGGGATCGAGTCCCACATCGGGCTCTCTGCTCAGCAGGGAGCCTGCTTCACCTCTCTCCCTGCTCTGCCTCTCTGTCTGCTTGTGATCTCTCTCTGTGTCAAATAAATAAATAAAATCTTTAAAAAAAAAAAAGATTGTGATTTAACTTCTGAAAAAGACATCTTTACAGAGGAGCATGGTTTGGGGGGTGGGATACCTAATTGTCAAGATATGTACTTTTCATATTCTAGTTGATCCTAATAACTCATCAATTAAGGATATATTCTCGAGATATTTCATTTACAGATATCTCTGAATTACAGAGGGTTTGTGGAAATTTTGGATAAAAATCTTTAATCAATGAGTTAAAAATTACCCAAATGCATTGAATTAATCTGGTTTATGAGTAAGGGTTAATTTAATTGGTATTGTTTTATTGGGGAGGAATCTAAGATTTGGAGGTATTTTTTAAGTAATATTTTTTTCAGGACCAGACAGCTAGATAAAAGAAAATAAACACTTGAAACTATGGTTCTTTTTTCACAAGTCATTTGTATTGAGGAATAAATTAAATCTATTTAAATTCACCCCCTTTTAAGTAGATGTTCAGTTCAAAAAGTTTGAGAAGCATATACAATCACCACCATCATAATCAACATATAGAATATTTAGAATATATAAAAACAAATCTAAATCACAAAATATTTACATCACTCCATAGATCTGTTTTGCCACTTTTTAATCAAATCTCTATCCCCCCACACTCTTGCCCTCTGCAACTTTTGATCTTATTTCTTACATAGAGACATAATTTTGCCTTCTTCAACATGCTGTGTAAATGAAATCATATGTTATATAGACTTTTGTGGTAACTTCTTTCATTCAGCATAATTATTTTGATATGAATAGATTACATATATCAATTGTTGAGTCCTTTTTAAATGATGAGTAGTATTCCATTGTAAGGATAAATCAAAATTTGCTTATCCATTAACCAGCTGATGGACATTTAGGTTTGGAGATTTTTTGTTTTTGTTTTTGTTTTTTCCAGTTTTTGCCTCTTATGAATAAAACTGATATAAACATTGTATTGAACACTTTGTGTAGACATATGTTCTCCTATCTCATGTGTACATACTGAGGAGTGGGTTTGTTACATTTTAGGATTTAATTTTATGAAAACCTGCCAAATTATTTTCTAAATTGGCTTTTATAAGTTCCATTCCTATTAGCATGTATGAAATGGCCAACTGCTCTACATATTTAACACTTTGTATTGTCTTTTCTTTTTTGGTTTAGTCATTCTATTAGGTTTCGTTTTAATTTAATTTGCATTTTCCTGGTGCCAAATGACGTTGAGCATCTCTTCAAATAAGCTTATTTGTTCTATATAGTTAGTAGTCTGTTTCTTGGTTTTCCAGTCTTTTTTTTTCCCCCTATGATAATTTGTTTTTTTCCTAAATGCCTCATATGAGTGAAATCATACAGTACTTTGACAATCTTTCTCTGACTGTCTTAACTATAGAGAACAAACTGATGGTTACCAGGGGAGAGGTAGGTGGGAGGATGGGTTGAGTAGGTGATGGGGATTAAGGAGGGCAATTGTGATGAACCCTGTGTGTTGTATGTGAATGTTGAATCTCTATACTGTACACCTGAAACTAATATTACATTGTATGTTAACTAACTGTAATTTAAATACAAATTTAAAACAAACAAAACAAACCCCCCAAGGGAAAAAAAATAAGCTTGTTTGTCATCTGTGCCTATCTTTTTCAGATCCTTATCTGTGACCCATTTGTTTATTGAGTAGTTATCATTTGGTTCTAAGAGTCTTTTTGAAGATATGTATACAAGTTTTTTTTTAAGACATGTCTTGCAAATACTTCCCTCCAATTTGGCTTGTATTTACATTTTCATATGTCTTTTGAAGAGCATATTATCTTAATTTTGATGAAGCCCAATATATCTATTTCTTCTGTGATTAGTGCTTTTTATGTCCTAAGAAATTTTGTCTGATTTTAAGTCATATTTTCTCCTCTGTTTTCTTCTGGGAAGTTTTTTTTTTTTAATTTAGCTTATATTTTAGACCTGTAATCTATTTCAAGTTGTTTTTTAATATAGTAAGAGAAATGGCTTAAGAATATTTCACTATATTGGATACACTGTCCAAGTGTTCCAGTATCTTTTATTGAAAAGTATTCTTTTTCCATTGACTTGATTTGGCATCTTTCTAAAACATATGTAAGGTTGTTTTTATACTTTCTATTCTGTTTCATTGATATATATTTTTATAGTAATATCACATTCTCTTGAAAACTACCTGGCATTGAGCAATATAAGTTTTCCCATTTCAATATTATTTTGCCTATTTAAGATCACTAGCATTTTCATATAAATTTTGGAATAAATTTGTCAGTTCCTACAGAAAAGAAAACCAGTGAGGATTATGATTTGAATTATTTTGAATCTATAGATCAATTTGGGAAGAATTTAAATTTCAAAGTAAAGCGCCTTCTGATCTTTGATCATGATATATCTCTAAATTATTTTATATCTTTTTAAAATTTCTCTGATTGACATTTTGTAGTTTTCAGTATACAAATATTGCCCATATTATCTTGTATTTATTCTTAAGTATTTATGGTTTGATGTTCTTGTAAGTTATATTTTTAATTTTAATCTAATTTTAAGTGTTAGTAATTAGAAAGACGACTGAATTGAATATATTAATTTTTATTTTGTTAACTGCTAAACTCACTGGATCCAATAATTTTTTCTTTTTTGTAGATCTCAGAGTTTTAATCATACCATACAATAAATGAAAAGTTAGATTTTGTCTTACTAATCTTGGTTTTGTTTTGTTTTTTCCCTTATTTTATTGTGCTGGCCATGACCTTTCATGTGATATCTAATGACAGTGATGAGAAGATACATTCTTTCATTTTTCCCAATCTTAGGGGAAAAACATGTAGTCTTTCACCATTAAATAAATTAGTTGCAGAATTTTTAATAGATTTTTTTGTAATATTTTATTTATTTATTTGACAGAGTGAAGAAATCACAACTAGGCCAAGAGGTAAGCAGAGAGGGGGGAAACAGGCTCCCTGCTGAGCAGAGAGCCTCATGCAGGGCTAGATACCAGGACCCTGAGATTATGACCTGGGCCAAAAGCGGAGGCTTAACCCACTGAGGAACCCACGTGCCCCTAGATATTCTTTATTGTGGAGAAATTTCCCTTTCATTTTTAGCCTCCATAGAGTTTTTATCAGAAATGAATAGTGCATAACAATAAATGCCTTTTCTGCATTTATTGAGATGATCATACAGTTTTTCTCTTTTTAGTCAGTTAATATGGTGAACTCCATTGATTTTTTTTTGAATGCTATAAGCCTTGCTTTCTTAAATAACACTATTTGTTCATCAGAAATTATCCTTTTTATATTTCCCTTTATTTGATTTACTAATATCTTATTATAGGTTATTGTTACATGTTTCTTAGGGATATCTGTTTACTTTTTTTTACTGTCTCAGGCTGATTTTGGAATCAGGGTAATGTTGGCATCATAAAAATAACTGGAAAACATTCCTTCCTCTTCTATTTTTAGGAAGAAAATTGTGCGAAGTTGGTGTTATTTCTTTTGTGTTTCCAAATATTTGGATGTTTTCCAGATGCCTTTCTGTTATTGATATCTGGTTTAATTAAATTCTAGTAAAAGAAGGTGGTTTATATTATTTCAATTATTTAAAATTGTTTACAGTTTGTTTTTATGACACAGGATATCTGTCTTCTCTCTTTGTCAGTATTCATGTACACTTATTGACAGGTGACATGTCTTTGAAATGTCAATTAGGTCAAATTTCTTGATAAGGTTTTTCAGATTATTGATAAACTAGAAGATAGTCTGTCTAATTTTTCCATCAAATACTAAGAAAGGAATACTGAAGACTTTAATTATAATTGCAAATTTGTCTACTTTTCATCTGTATCAGTGTTTGTTTTTATGTTCCTGAAATTCTGTAGTTGGATAAATACAAAAGGATTATAATGTCTTCTTGATGACAATGGCTTCTTTACCATATTATATTCCAGATAATATTACTACTTTGGTATTTCTATTGTCACATCAGCTTTTTAAAATTTATATCTCAATTGTATATATTTTCTAACCCTTTTCCTTATAGGCTATTTTTTTCCTTATAGACTGTTTATGTCTTAATAATTAAAGTAACAGGTTTCTTGGAGTCAGTACAGATTTAGATCATGCTTTTTTTTTTAATACCATCTGACAATCTCTGTCTGCTAATTGGAGTGTTTGCATGATTTACATTGAATATTATTATTGAAACCATTGGATTTAAATTCACCATCTTGCTAATTATTTGTTCTTCATACTTTTTAATACTCTCCTCCTATCTTCTGTTAGTTATTACTTATATAATTTAATTTTGTCTCTACTATTGACTTATCATGTTTTTTATTTGTTTTAGTGGTTGCTCTAAAATTTATAATATATTTACTTAACATATCATACTCTAAATTCAGATAGTCATTATATTGTTTTTTGTATAGCATAAGGACTTTAAAGGAAACACAGTTTCATTTCTCCCATCCTTTGTGTGACTCCTGTTATAGCTTCTTTTGTGTACAGTTGGCCTATATATACATATTATAAAGCTGGTGATATATTTTAACAACTTTTACCTTAGCAGCAGATATCTCTTAAAAAAGTAGAATAATTTTTACTATTTTTGGTGTGCTCCCTTTGTGTAGATCAAAATTTCTATTGCTATTATATCTCTGAATAAAGAACTTCCTTTAACAATTCCTATTGTTAAGAATGCTAGTATTGAATAATCACGTTTTTTACTTGCCTAAAGTTTCTTGATTTTGCCATTTTCCAAAAAAAGATTTTTCTTGTGCAGAGATTTTTTTTTTCTTTCAGTACTTTAAAGATGTTGACTTTAAAGCTATTGTCTTCTGGATTTCATAGCTCTTGTGAAATGTCTTTTATAGTTCTTCATTGTTCCATATGTAGGTTTTTTCTTCTCTGGCTCCCTTTAAATCTTTCTCTCCACCTTTGGATTTCAGTAATTTAACTACAATGCATTTTCTTTTTTTCTTTATTTTTTAATGTTGTCTGATTATAATTATCTCAGCTTCTTAAATGTGTATTTTATTACATTTCAGTAATTTTAGAAAATTCCTACTGCATAACTCTTCAAATATTCCTTCAGTCCATTTCTTCTTTTTGCAGAAGTCCACTTACATTGTGTTAGGCTGTTTGATAATTTCCTATGGCTCCTGATGATCCAATTATTCCTACTCATTTTTCACTTTGTTTTTCATTATGGGTAGTTCATATTTTCATTATGGATAGTAGAGTTCACTAATTCTGCCTTCAGGAAAACATATCTCTGATATCATGGTTTTCCTATCTGGCTTTTCCATTTAGCGGTATTTAATAATTGCTCTACCTCTGCTGAAATTCCCTGTCTGCTTATATTTTAGACTGTTACACAAATCTTTATGTAATAGCTCAATTCAAACATGTAGTTCATTTCTGAGTCAGGATTTGTTGATTGTATTATCAATTAACAATGGATTTGTTTTTCTTCTTTTTGCCTTTCAGAATGTCACATGGTTAGAGATTGAATGCCAGACAGTGTATAGTGAAAAATCATTGAAATTACAAAGAATAATATTTACCAGAAATGGACACACCTCTTCTTTCAGGATAGAATGGAGGGTTTAGTAAATCTAGTCAATAGTTGAGTAAGGTTTGAGTTTGTACAGTTTCCACAGGCTTTGAATTTCTCTTGTGGAGATTTGCCATTTCTTTTTGGTTAGGTGGGACTTGGAGTGTTGGCACAATTTTCTGTGTTCTTGTACCATCTTCAGATTTCAGAAGTCTCTGCTCCTTTGACTCAAAGAAAAGGTTTCTTTCCATGCTTTTGCCCCTCCTCCAGGGGTAGACCGTTGTGGATTATTAATTAGTGATAGGTCTATGGTGGTAACAGTGAGTGTTCTCAGTTCTCTTGGCCCAACCTCACTCTAAAATAGGACCTGTATACCTGGATTTTAGAGTTAGAACCTCTCAGTGTTTCTATTCCTACATACCCATAGCATCCAAACATTGCCTTGTATCTGTGGCTGGAGAGTTTCCTTTCTTTCCCTCAATAGTGGCAGACTTCTGTTTTGTGCTAGTGTATTATCCTGGTATCAATAGTTTGTTGCTTATACATATCTCCTCAGAAGCCATAAAACCTTTGCCCAAGTCCTGTAGGTACACAGGAAGATTCCTACCTCTCAAAAGATTTTGTTTTTACTTTTCCATTAGAAGCAATAGATCTTTCCCTTGTACTTGAGGAAAGAATGTTCAATATTCCTTCTCTCTGTCTTAAATTTTTTTTGTTTTTAAAATTTATATGTAGGTATGTTTTGTGCCTACTTTCCAGTATAGCCAACTATGTCTGTATGTCTATGACATTGACAGAGCTTTCTACAATCTCCTGCCACCACCTCTGATATTTTTTCTGACCACTGGGTAGAAACTTATTGAAGAGAGCTTTGTTTCTGGGACTCCGCACCAAGCCTTTATGAACACTTTAAAGTTAAGGGGCTTTCTTCTTATCTGCTTGTTATATCAGTTACTGCCAGAGATAAAAATGTCCCAGGCCCCATGTTTGCTTAGGACCTTACAACTCTTCGGAATTCAGTTTATTTGGGTTGACTTGGTTGATTTGTGATCTATGACAGAGCTAAAAAAAAATTATAAATTGTTGAATTATTTGGATTTTTCCCATTGTTAGACTGGTAAGGACATTATCTTGCAGCTTTCTATATCCTAAGTATAAGTAGAATCTGAACTCATGAGTCCTAAAGGTAATTTTTTATTTGAGCTTTATTCATCTGTTGGGAAATATTTTCTATGCCTGTCTGTATCTACTCAACTGATATTTAGGAAAATACAAAGCAAAGAAGATAGTATGTTTTAATACATCACTTTCTTTAATCCTATTAAAAGCAAACAAACTGAACCAAAATAAACAAACAAACAAATAAACAGTGTATTTTGTTAACTCCATGTACAAAAGAGAAGTTTGGATAACATTATAAAAAATTCTGTTACAATCCTAAAATTCTGATAATAAATCCAAGCAAATTCATTTTAAAGTTTTGAGTTCCAAGGCACAATGGCTGACTTAAGGAAATAGCATGCCTTGTCTATTAAATAAATTTGTCTAATAGCTTATATAAATTCTAAGGTTGAGAACACAAATTTGAAGCTTACTAGGATTTGCTCTTATAAGTTTTGATCTCTGTAAGATTTAGATCCCAATGTTCTTTTCTAGTTCAGTCCCCACCCACAAGACAGATGAAATTAAGTACTTTTAAACAATCTAGATGCATAACCTTATCAGGAAAGGGAAAATAAAGCACCTGTTGGTAGTTGTTTCCCCACCCACTAATTATGTACAATTAATTCAGAAAGAGTAGAAATAGAACAGGCTTATAAAATGTCTTTAAATAGGATTCTTGTTTCAATTTCAGAAACCTGCATAATTTTAAATAAATGAACATCTGTTAAATGCTCAGTAGTTCAGAGAATTTGAGGAGGCAGGACCTTTTCACTTTTGTATAAATAGAAGACATGGCATATTTGGGACCAGTACAAATGGGTTCATGGTAGAACTTCTCTGCTAACTAGTTACGTGATGTGATTTTGGATGAGTCCTTTTTTCATTTCTTAATTCATATTTTATCATCTATATGGACTGAAGATAGCAGTATCTTTCTTCTGGAATTGTGAGCATTAACTGAAATAGTATATGGAAAGCCTTGATAATGCCTGTGACATAGCAGTTGGTGTTGAATCTGAATCCTTCTCTGTCCTTTCTATTTTTCTGTTACAGCATTATTCCAATTTTTGGCTTTATCATAACCAAGTATGTGCATGTCTTAGTCCCCAGTAGGACTTCATATCTCAAAATCAGACTGGGAAGTCATTTCTGCATCCACAGTAGCTTTACTACAGTCTTAATATAAAACAAAACAAAACAAAACAGAACATTTGCAGTTAACATGATTTGAATCACTATTCTGACTGCCTTGCATGTGTTTGGGACTGGCAAATTAGGCAGTGAGTATAAAAGTACTGTGTAGACTCTAAAATACAAGACAGGGAAGGTTTAGTGATGATGATGGAGACCCTGTCTCTGCTTTCTAGGAGATTGATATAATGAGTGGGTGGGAGGAGGTGTTAGATAAAGTAATCAAAGAATAGGTCATGTAAAACACAGAGCAACTGTGTTTTAGGTTGCTGACCTAAAAAATTACCTTTCTCCAGGCATTATGGAGAGTTTGTACAGTTTCCACTATTCTTCATGAAAGAGCTAAAGAAATCCTTTCTTCATGAAAGAGCTAAAGAAATCCTTTCCAGAGTTTAGGGAATAACTAAGAGGGGACTTTGCAGGAGCATTGGGGGAGAAATTGGAGATGAATCTTTATCAAGCCACAAGGGAAATGTATACTTGTCTGGCCATTCCACCTGCTTGCTTTAACAATTTTACATTTCCCTTCTCTTAAACATTTGTTTCCTCATAATTCTACCTGAGACTTCCTTTATTTTCTCATTTCATGCTTTCAGACTGATTCTCATTTATTGCTATGGTTTCAGTTATTTAAGTTCCAAGTTATTAGCAAGATAAATCTTTCCCTTGAATACCTTCCCTCTATATGCAAAATCCAAAAACTCTTGGTGAGAGCTTCACACCAAAGTCTCACAGATACTTCAGACAACTTAAATTCAATAAGTCTCAAACTGACCAAATTATCTTTCTCTCCACCCAACTTTCTATCTAGTAATCTCTATTTCAGTGAATGACATCACCATCCACCTAGTTTTGCAAGCTAGAAATACAGGCATCTTCTTAGTCTTCCTTATCCTTTATCTATCACCATTAATATCCAGCTTTTCACCAAATTTCAATTCTAGATGTCTCCCTGCCCCTATTTCTTCCCACCTTTCACTCCATTCAATTCCAGTTCCCATTTTCATCATCTTTTACAGAGGTTATGCAGCAGCCTTCCAATTGGTTTTCCTGCTTTTATTTCTGTTGCCCTCAATGCCTTCCTCATTCTCTAGGTGACTTCTCAAATGGCAAAAGTGATTATAATGAGACAAAAATAGCAATTCATGTACGGTTTTTGTCTCTTAACAACCCACTCAATAAGGAGAATTCTAGCTTAAACACCAGAATCTTTTTCTCTTCTATCATCTAGAGCTAGAATAAATGTTATTGATTTTTAAATTATCAATTACATTTTTAATCCATGAAGACATTCCAACAATAGAAGATATTCCAACAATGCAGAGATGGTACAAATTTTAATATCCTATCAAACTCCTGGGGAAAATAAAAGCCTAATGATTAAAATTCTCTGGAAATTAAAGGCAAAACATCAAGATTAAAAATAAAGTCCCAAATGAAATCATTTTGCTGTACTGAATAAAATGTTCAAAGAAATTTCAGGGGCACCTGGGTGGCTCAGTGGGTTAAAGCCTCTGCCTTTGGCTCAGGTCATGATCCCGGGGTCCTGGGATCCAGCCCAGCATCAGGCTCTCTGCTCAGCGGAGAGCCTGCTTCCTCCTCTCTCTCTGCCTGCCTCTCTGCCTACTTGTGATCTCTGCCTGTCAAATAAATAAATAAGATCTGAAAAAAAATAAAAAAGAAAAAAGAAATCTCATACTCTTGAATTCTTTATCCTGCTCAGTTTCCTCTAGATGTATCCTTCCATAATGCCTGGAGAAAGGTAATTTTTTCCTTCAGCAACTTCATTTAGGATGCCTCTCATTAGCTTCAGGATCTCAGAGGTTTTGTGTTAGTTCAGTGCTTAGTCTCTGATGTGCCTCACTTTTCAAAAGTCCTGAGAATTAATGAGATACACTATTAGGGCATTACCTTGATAACTACTTCATTCAGAGAATAAGGCCAGCTGCAGTCCCATGGCCAAGTTTACAAGGTAAAGTTGTGTTTTTTAAACCTACTATCTGAGGAAGGAGAGCAGAGAGAGAAAATCTGTTTTTAGCTCCATGAAAATACCAATTAACTTTAGTGGTCCAGCAAATGCAACCTGAGAACATGCATTTACTCAGGAGAAATTTACCTTAGTGTTGATTTGGGCTAGGCTATCTTGCACTTATTTGGTTCTATCCCTGGAAAAAGAGCAGATCTGGAGCTTCTTCTAGAGGAAACAAAAGCAGTAATCACATTTAACAATATACAAAACAAACAAACAACAACAAAAACATGATTCTTAACAACATAAAACACAATCTTACTTTTGTCATGTCCCTGGATTAAAAACTCTAGCAAAGTCATGAATTTTTTGAGTTTTAGCTAACAGACAATCCTAGTGCCATCTTGAGCCACTAATTCTTACTTATGCTAAATCTGCTTTCCATTCCAGTTAAGACACTGCAGAATTTAGTGGGAAATCAGGGCGTAGTTGGTTTCTCCTTGTTCTCTCTGTGTTCACCTTGTCCCCCTATCACTCCTTGCTGTTTAGATTTCCCACTAAAGTCAAAGTGGGGTAAAGGTAGAGGGAAGATTTCTTACTTGAACCTGTGTTATCATATGCTAGCTTTGAGTTCACTGAGTGTGCCAGACGTTTAGAGCTGATTCTTTTTCTCCTGGTGCATTTTAATGGCTCTCCCCAGGTTTCCTGGTAGGTCTTTTGCCTTTAATTCCTTGATGCTTCTTTCTTTCCAGCAGTAGCTTGCAGTGATTCCCTCTGCAACTAGGTACATCTGGGAGAATAATTCCATTTACTTTTTTCTTAGGTCTTCTAGACTCACATTGCACAGGTGTCTAGACACCTCCAGTTTTGAATACTTACCCAACCACCTCTGGGTGTGAAGATCAATGCCCTCACAATTGTACTCTCTGGTTTTGCCACCAAAATATGTAGTAAACCTGTCGCTTGCCTTCAAGATTTTCCAGGAAAGAAGCTGCCTGCATGGATCAGTTGGTTAAGCCTTCAATTCTTTTTTTTTTGTGCCATATTAAATATTTTATTTTATTTTTTTAATTTTTCCATTCTTTTTTTATTATGTTATGTTAGTCACCATATAGTACAACATTAGTTTTTGATGTGGTGTTCCAAGATTCATTGTTTACATCTAACACCCAGTGTTTCATGCAGTATGTGTCTTCCCTATCACCCACCACTGGGTGAACCCATCCCCATCCCCTCTAAAACTCTTAGTTTGTGTCTTGGAATCCACAGTCTCTCATGGTTCATCTTTTCCTCTGATTTCCGTCCCATTTCAATTTTGCCTTCTTTCTCATGTCCTCCATGCTATTCCTCATGTACACAAGTGAAGCCATATGATAGTTGACTTTCTCTGCTTGACTTAGTTCTCTCAGCATAATCTCCTCCAGTCCTGTTCATGTTGATGCAAAAGTTGAGTATTCATCCTTTCTGATGGCTAAGTAATATTCCATTGTATATATGAGCCACATCTTCTTTAACCATTCTTCTGTTGAAGGGCATATCAGCTCTTTAGAGCACCTTTTTAAAATTGTTTTTGAGTCAAATTTATGAATAATAATATAGGTTCTTATTGTTAGGCATAATAGATAATGGAAATATAGTTGCAACCATACCTGTTTTTTTTATTTTTTTTCTTTGTTTTCAGCATAACAGTGTTCATTGTTTTTGCACCACACCCAGTGCTCCATGCAGTACGTGCCCTCCCTATTACCCACCACCTGGTTCCTCAACTCCTCCCCCCCGCCCCTTCAAAACCCTCTGGTTGTTTTTCAGAGTCCATAGTCTCTCATGGTTCATCTCCCCTTCCAGTTTCCCTCAACTCCCTCTCCTCTCCATCTCCCCATGTCCACCGTGTTCTTTGTTATGCTCCACAAATAAGGGAGATCATATGATACTTGACTCTCTCTGCTTGACTTATTTCGCTCAGCATAATTTCTTCCAGTCCCGTCCATGTTGCTACAAAAGTTGGGTATTCATCCTTTCTGATGGAGGCATAATACTCCATTGTGTATATGTACCACATCTTCCTTATCCATTCATCCGTTGAAGGGCATCTTGGTTCTTTCCACAGTTTGGCGACCGTGGCCATTGCTGCTATAAACATTGGGGTACAGATGGCTCTTCTTTTCACTACATCTCTATCTTTGGGGTAAATATCCAGCAGTGCAATTGCATAGGGAAGCTCTATTCTTAATTTCTTCAGGAATCTCCACACTGTTCTCCAAAGTGGCTGCACCAACTTGCATTCCCACCAACAGTGTAAGAGGGTTCCCCTTTCTCCACATCCTCTCCAACACACGTTGCTTCCTGTCTTGCTAATTTTGGCCATTCTAACTGGTGTCAGGTGGTATCTCAATGTAGTTTTAATTTGAATCTCCCTGATGGCTAGTGATGATGAACATTTTTTCATGTGTCTGATAGCCATTTGTATGTCTTCATTGGAGAACTGTCTGTTCATATCTTCTGCCCATTTTTTGATATGATTATCTGTTTTGTGTGTGTTGAGTTTGAGGTGTTCTTTATAGATCCTGGATATCAACCCTTTGTCTGTACTGTCATTTGCAAATATCTTCTCCCATTCCGTGGGTTGCCTCTTTGTTTTGTTGACTGTTTCCTTTGCTGTGCAGAAGCTTTTGATCTTGATGAAGTCCCAAAAGTTCATTTTCGCTTTTGTTTCCTTTGCCTTTGGAGACATATCTTGAAAGAAGTTGCTGTGGCTAATATCGAAGAGGTTACTGCCTATGTTCTCCTCTAGGATTCGGATAGATTCCTGTCTCACGTTGAGGTCTTTTATCCATTTTGAGTTTATCTTTGTGTACGGTGTAAGAGAATGGTCGAGTTTCATTCTTCTACATATAGCTGTCCAGTTTTCCCAGCACCATTTATTGAAGAGACTGTCTTTTTTCCATTGAATATTTTTTCCTGTTTTGTCAAAGATTATTTCACCATAGAGTTGAGGGTCCATATCTGGGCTCTCCACTCTGTTCCACTGGTCAATGTGTCTGTTTTTATGCCAGTACTATGCTGTCTTGGTGATCACAGCTAAGCAACCTAGATGAAATGGATGCATTCCTGGAAAACTATAAACTCCCAAAATTGGAAGAAATTGACAACCTGAATAGACCAATATCTAGTAATGAGATTGAAGCAGTGATCAAAAACCTCCCAAAGAACAAGAGCCCAGGACCTGATGGATTCCCTGGGGAATTCTACCAAACTTTCAAAGAAGAAATAACACCAATTCTTCTGAAGCTGTTCCAAAAAATTGAAGCAGAAGGAAAACTTCCACACTCTTTTTATGAAGCCAGCATTACCCTGATCCCCAAACCAGGCAAAGACCCTACCAAAAAGGAGAATTTCAGACCAATATCACTGATGAATGTGGATGCAAAGATTCTCAACAAGATCCTAGCAAACAGGATCTAGCAGCACATTAAAAAGATTATCCACCATGACCAGGTGGGATTCATCCCTGGGTTGCAAGGTTGGTTCAACATTCGCAAATCAATCAATGTGATAGAACAAATCAATAAGAGAAGAGAGAAGAACCACATGGTCCTCTCAATTGATGCAGAAAAAGCATTTGACAAAATCCAGCATCCATTCCTGATCAAAACGCTTCAAAGTATAGGGATATAGGGAACATTCCTGAACTTCATAAAATCTATCTATGAAAAACCCACAGCAAATATCATCCTCAATGGGAAAAAGCTTGCAGCCTTCCCGTTGAGATCAGGAACACGACAAGGATGCCCACTCTCACCACTCTTGTTCAACATAGTATTAGAAGTCCTAGCAACGGCAATCAGACAACAAAGAGAAATAAAAGGTATCCAAATTGGCAAGGAAGAAGTCAAACTCTCTCTCTTCGCAGATGACATGATTCTTTATATGGAAAACCCCAAAGACTCCACCCCCAAACTACTAGAACTCATATAGCAATTCAGTAACGTGGCAGGATACAAAGTCAATGTACAGAAATCAGTGGCTTTCTTATACACTAACAATAGAGAAAGGGAAATTAGAGAATCGATTCCATTTACTATAGCACCAAGAACCATAAGATACCTGGGAATAAACCTAACCAAAGAGGTAAAGGACCTGTACTCGAGGAACTACAGAACACTCATGAAAGAAATTGAAGAAGACAGAAAAAGATGGAAGACTGTTCCATGCTCTTGGATTGGAAGAATAAACATTGTTAAAATGTCTATACTGCCTAGAGCAATATATACTTTTAACGCCATTCCAATCAAAATTCCACTGGTATTTTTCAAAGAGCTGGAGCAAATAATCCTAAAATTTGTATGGAATCAGATGAGACCCCGAATTGCTAAGGAAATGTTGAAAAACAAAACTGGAGGCATCACGTTACCCAATTTCAAGCTTTACTACAAAGCCTTCAATTCTTAATTTGGAATCATATCATGATCTCAGGGTAGGGAGATTGAGCCCTGCATCAGACTAGCACTGAGCAGGAATCTGCTTGAGATTCTCTCTCTCTCTGACTCTTTCCCTCTCCCTCTGCTCCTCCTCCCACTCTCTGAAATAAATAAGTAAATCTTAAAAAAATTTTTTTTCCCAGAAAAATATCATAATCCCAACCATATTGTTTTAGATTTCTCTGACTTAACTCAGGCATAAATCATTTGTATCTACCAACAGTTTAGGTACTCCAACTCCTTTCTGACATCTACGGCTCTCTGATGAGAGGTTGTCCTTAGGTACTAGATTTGTGTGGAAAAAGCCCACATCAAAGAACAGTTCTGAGTTCCTTCTACACTTGGTCCCCTTTGCCCAGAATATCATCGAACTTCCAATTTTCAATAAGAACCATACTCCACCTCTTTCCTTCCCTCTAGACCTAGACTTTCCAGTTTCTATTATGAGAAAATATACATATCTTACAAGCAGGATTTTCACTGTAACCTAGATATTTTTATTTGAGATGAGACATTAGTTTCTTGAAGTTTCGTCTTTGCTCTGGAGTGACTTAAAGAAGAGAGATTGTTCTTCCACAAAAAAGAAAGAGAGAAAAAAAAAGAGAGAGCAAAAAGAAGAGAAAAATTAGATTCATGTTGTGAGTTATAACTTTGTTACACAGCCTGCCTTACTAGACTTTTGCAATCTTCCAAAGAAAGTTACTTCTTATCTTAGAGTTTTTCCTCCCCCAAGAATGTAGAAATCATGGCACTCTGGACTATATTCCACTAGTATAGAAATTTCTAACTGCCCCATTGCAAGCTCCATAATGAGTCATGTGGGTGATGCACTTGGTCCCAGTTCCCCAGATGAATACACAAACCAAAATACATATGGATTAACCTCCCTTCTTTTTTAGGAACAGGCACAGTTACCTCTTTAATCAGGCAGAGTCCCTTATAAAAGAATTGGTGTCATTTGCCTCTCTGACTCCCACTTCATCTCCACTTTTTTTTTTTTTAAGATTTTATTCATTTGAGAGAGAGAAAGAGAGCACAAGCAGGGGAAAAGGCAGAGGGAGAAGCAGACTCCCACTGAGCTGAGAGCCTGATGTGGGGCTCGATCCCAGGACCTGGACATCATGACCTGAGCCAAAGGCAGATGCTTAACTATCTGAGCCACCCAGGCACCCCTCATCTCCACTTTTTATTCACATTGGTAACTTCCAAAACTTCATTTCATCTTTCCAAATTTCCTATATTTCACTGATTCTATAGACACATTGTATTTCAGCTTTTAACATCCTTGAAGTTGGAATGCATCTCACAATCCACGGTGTGCTAAAGTGTAATTCTTAGCCCTTTTTCCTCTTTACCAGTACATTGGCTAGCATCTAGGATTTGATAATACACATTGCATGAAAGTAGAGAATAGGATAATTAATATTCAATAATAATCCTCTAGTTTTAATAATCATCAACATCTCATTGTATATTTTTTACTTTTTAAACTTCTTAAAATTTTTGTGAAATGTTTCTGTTTTTAATAAGTATTTTAGTAATTTCACTACAGGTTAATCCTAATTATCCCACTTTCATCGATAAGAAATAAGTATACTTTCTTACATAAGAATCTTATTATTACACCATCAAAATTTAAAAATACATATTAACATTATAATACTTAATCCATTTAAAAATTTTCCCAGTTACCCTTAAAATAACTTCTCAAACGTGGTTTATTTGAATCAAACTTCAAATAAAATAAAGTCTTTTTTGTTTGACTGTCTCCTAATGGTATAAATTAAATTATTTTTCTGTCCACTGTGTTCCTTGTGAATTAGAAATTAGAGATCAAGGCTTGATTATCTCCAGGTCTGATATTCACAGCAAATGTACTTCAGAGCTGGTACTGTGTACTTCATATTGTATCACGTCAGGGGAAACACAATGGCTGGTTATACCACATTCAGAGATGATCAATTTTTAAAATTGATTTTCATCCCATGGCAGTATATTTTCTTTTTCAATGAATGAAATTGTCTCTCAAAAATTACCAAATATTTCAGAAGCATGTTAATGTTCATCTCTTTGTTTTAGTCCTTCTTTTTCACACTATTTGTTTTTTGTAAGTCATGGTTATCCATCCACATATTTTATGATGAGCTTCTTCTACAGAATGATATCTGTATCAAAGGATTTCCTTCTTGGATAAAAAGACTGATTACGATCCTTTTGTAAGTTGTGGGCCATCTTGATACACTCTTCTATTTTAGGTCCAAGTAGGCAGGCTAGGGTTATGTTACTATCACAATGAAGTTGGGAATAGAGCACTTTAGGATATTTCCTCCAAGATAAAGGTATTGTTTATTTTCCCCCTATATGAAGAAGGAAGACATGATTCTGGTCTGAAAAATCTAGATAAATTACCTTAGTACATATAGCCAGTAATTGCATGGAAAGATTTTATTTAATTTCCTCTGAAATTAGATATATAGGAAATTGTTCTGTCTTTTCTGGGATTTACTGAGTTCATAATAACCTTCTTTATTCTTCGTATTTGGTAAAACTTGAATTTACACCTCTGTTTCTACAGAACTCTACTGTTGTTGCTGATATCTTTTCTTGGCTATGTCAGTTTTCCTGTTTCTACTTTCCTTGGGACCCTGACTCAAACACCTGTACCTTAGGAGTTACCCAAGGATTTAAAGGGTATACTTGTATATCTGACATACCAACCCAATAAGACAGACACATTCTCCTTGAGCTCCATCCCCTAAGTGCCATACCAGCTAGTTATAATCCCCATTTTAATGTTGTTCTACTGAGCACTGTTTAGTGATTGCTACTAAATGATGCAATCAGTGAATTTAACATAATCCTAAAGTCTATACTTAATATATTCTTATGAAGATAATGTGGAAATTAAGGAAATGAAAGAATAAAAATACATATTTACCAGAACTAAATATCATCAATGTTAATATTTTGTTATATTTTCTTCCATTATATTTCCATACCTATAGCACTTTTAAATGCATGTTTAAAATTATATATAAAATATTGTAACCTGGCCCTCTTACTTACAAATGCTATGAGTAGTCCTCCACATGAAACAGTTACTTTTTTAATGGTTTCATAATATTCCATCAGGTTCATTTGACCATCCCTATTATTTTCATTTTTTTCTTCCTAAGTTTTATATATCATTTTAAAGGCTTAAAACATATTTTAATAATTTGATACCGTATTACTGCTCCATTTCTCAGAATAACTCTAAGGATCTAAGTTTTACATTTTTATAAATTTTGCTGGAACAATTTTGTTTACAAAGCCAATTTAAATTAAGTATTATTTCCATTGGATATTTTATAGATACAATTTCTATGTTAGGGACATAAATACATTTAGGACTTGTAATAACACATTAAAGTAGCAATGTATGTAAATGCTTTTTGCTGTACCTTATTAAACTTGTACACTTTTTTTTTAAAAGAGGATATTATTACAGTAAGTAATCAGAGTTTTTATATCTATTTGCATTTTGTGATCATAGGTGAGTATGCACATTTTCAGATTGGTTTAATTAATATAATCCCATTTGTGTTAGTTAACTTAACTACTGTGCTCTTAATATTATTCTCATTAATTTGTGTGAAGTTTCATAAGACTGTGATAACCTTAGTCATTTATAAGTCCAAGTAATTTTCTCAGTTATTTATTGCTGAGTCATATGTTTATTAGAGTGGTACATATTCAATTAAAGTCAGCCCTAGCCAGTATAATCCTTTGATTGTGGTATTCCTCTTAATTGGTCTTTCTTTTCTTCTTTTTTCTACTTCTTGTCTCATTGGCCACAGGTCTCCGTTTAGCAGCCAAAGTAATAATTTTAAAACAAATAATATCAAATCACTACCCACCACATGCAGAGTAAAATCCAAAGTCCTTTATATAATTCCAAAGGCTCTGTGTGATCTTAAACTCCTCTCTTACAAACATTCTCAGTCAATCCATTCAATCCTTACTGGGTTTCTTTCCTTTCCTGGAACCTTCCTGTACATTCACCCCTCAGAGTCTTGTATTTGATATTCTCTCAGACTAATGAAACCACCTATATATGTGTATGACTAATTCCTTTTCTTTTTCTGCTTAAATGACAAATCAAAGAAAATTTGTGATGAGACCTTCATATCACTCTTTATCCCAGTTTCAATTTGTGATACCATAGGACTTATCTCAAGACATACTTGTGCAGATACACACACACACACACACACACACACACACACACACACACGTGTTTATTTCCCTCACTAGAAGAGAAGCCCCAAGAAAGCTAGGTCTGTCTGTCTGCCTGACTGCCTTCCTCCCTCTCCCCTCATTCTTCCTTTCTTCCTTATTTTCTTTCTTTCTCACTCCCACTTCCTTCCTTCCTCCCTCCAGCCCTCCCTCCCTCCTTCCCTCCTTTCTTTCCTCTCCTCCCTCCCTCCTTCCTCCCACCTTCCCTCCCTTCCTCCCTCTCTCCCTTCCTCTCCTTCTTTTCCTTACTTTCCTTCTTTTCTTTCTTTCCCTCCTTTCTTATCCTCCCTTCCTTCCTCCTTTTGTTTTATTCTTTTTCTGTTTTGTGCACCAAAGTAGAATAATGTCTGTAACAAAAGTTGAAAGGAGACCAAGGACAACCAGAGGTTCTAAAATATCAGGAAAAATTACCCATAGGTCATGCAATCACAATCACAGTTAACATTTGGTCATTATTGTTAGTCTTTACATTTATTTTAGATTTTGAATTTTATATTTAGAGTAAGTATAAAGGTTTTGAAATTTTTTATTCAACTATTTTATTAGGATCTATTCTATGAATATTACTGATATCATTTTACAGTCTTCATAAGCATCTTAAAGGGCTGAAGATTATTCCTTAATTCTAACTTGAAGTTAAACCAGTATGATATTATTTGTATGAAATCTTAGCTTAAATGTTTTATAAATAAGTAAGTATCATCTTCATCATATTCATTGGTAAGGTTTTAATTATCATTTTAATTATTTTAAAGCAAATTTACCATTTCTTTCTCTGTAATGATTTACATTTTTTAAAGCCATTTTTAAAGCTTTATTTTTAAAATTCTAGTTAGTTAACATATATATCAGATATACAATATAGTGATTCAATAGTTCCATTCATCATCATGTGATCATCAGGCCAAGTGTACTCCTTAATTTCCATCACCTATTTAATCTCTCCCCCTACCCCTACCCCTGGTCTCTCCCCCCACCCCTACCCCTGGTAACCATCAGATTGTTCTTTATAATTAAAATCTGTTTCTTGCTTTGACTTTCTCTCTCATTTTTCTCTTTGCTTGTTTGTTTTGTTTCTTAAATTCTACATATGAGTGACATAATTAGTATTTATATCTCTCTGACTTATTTTGCTTATAGCATTATTATACTCTCTAACTCCATCCATTTCATTAAAAATGGCAAGATTCCATTCTTTTTATGGCTAAGTAATATTTAATTGTGTCTATATATCATATATTCTTTATTCATTCATCAATTAATGGACACTTGGGCAGTTTCCATAATTTGGCTATTGTAAATAATGCTGCCATAAACATAGGGATACATGTATACTTTTGAATTAGTGTTTTTGTATTCTTTGAGTACATATACAGTACTATGATTGCTGGATCATAAGGTGTTCTATTTTTAACTATTTGAGCCCCCTCCACAGTTTTGCAAATTGGCTATACCAGTTTGCATTCCCAACAACAGCGCATAAGTGTTCCTTTTTCTCCACATCTTTGCCAATATCTGTTGTTTCTTGTGATGTTGATTTTAGCCACAGTGACACGTGTAAGGTGATATATTACTGTACAGTTTTTTTTTGGGGGGGGTGTTGAGAGGGAGAGAGACAGAGGGAGAGGGAAACGCAGACTCCCCACTCAGCAGGGAGACTGATGTTGGCTCAATCCCAGGACCCAGAGATCATGACCTGAGCAGAAGACCAATGCTTAACAAACTGAGCCACCCAGTCACTCTTCACTGTAGTTTTGATTTGCATTTCCCTGATGATACATGACGATGAGCATCTTTTCATGTGTCTAATGGCCATCTGGATGTCTTCTATGGAGAAATGTCTGTGCTTGTCTTCTGCCCAATTCTTAATTGGGTTATTTCGGTTTTGTTTTTGTTTTTGTTTATTTTACTGTTAATTTCATAATTTATTTATATATTTTCAATATATATATATTTTTTCAATACTAGACCTTTATCTAATATGTCATTTGCCAAATATCTTTTCCCATTCCATATATTCCCTTTTAGTTTTGTTGATTGTTTCCTTCACTGTGCAGAAACTTTTTATTTTGATGAAGTCCCAATAGTTTATTTTTGCTTTTGTTTTCCTTGCCTCAGGAAACATATCTAGAAAAAGTTCTACAGCTAATGTCAAAGAAGTTACTGCCTGTGTTCTATTCTAGGCTTTTTATGATTTCAGGTCTCACATTTAAGTCTTTAATCCATTTTGAATTTGTTTTTGTGTGTGGTATAAGAAAGTGGTCCAGTTTCAGAAAGAAAGAAAGAAAGAAAGAAAAAGGAAGTCCAGTTTCTTTCTTTTGCATGTTGCTGTCCAGTTTCCCTAACACCATTGTTGAAGAGAATGTCTTTTTCTCATTGGATATTCTTTATTTGTAGAAGATTAATTGTTCGTGCAATTGTATAATTATTTCTGGATTTTCTATTCTGTTCTATTCACCTATGTGTCTAGTTTTGTGCCAGTAACTTACTGTTTTGATTACTACAATTTTGTAATATAACTTAAAGTCCAAAATTACAAGGCCTCCAACTTTGCTTTTCTTTTTCAAGATTGGTTTTCTGTGCTTCCATACAAAATTTTAGGATTGTTCTAGTTCTGTGAAATGGTTTTGGTATTTTCATAAGGATTGCATTAAATGTGTGGATTGTAAAAGCCATTTTTTAATTGCCATTAAGATTAAATTCTTTCCATAGAGTATAAATTTAAGTCCAATGTATCACTAGAGTTCCTTTCTTTTTCTCATGAATATTCATCTCTGCTTTTTATCTTGACTGAATTTTACAGATATTTTCTAATATGACCTCTATATTTTTTTAGTTCTGTTTTTCAGTTTGTTAATTTTTTCAGTTTACTTTTTTCTCTACCATTTGATTTATTTGGCTCAGCTAATTTCTTTTCTTTCTATTTTCAAATAATGATGGCATTTAGGTTGTGAACTAATTTTCATTCAAATTCAATTAATTTTTGTCTGTCTTTATTTTTATAAATTGAATTACAGTATACTGAAATCCCACATCGATCCAATACTTCTGTAAGAGAATACTTTTGAATATTCAAGAATTTGAAATTTTAAAAACTAAGTTCATTTAATGTCGAGTTCTATTCAATTTTAGTAAGAAAATGAATGTATTTGAATAAAATCTCATTTTAGTAGTTCTAAAAATTTTCCATGGAGCCAATAGCACAATTTTTTAGGTTTCATTTTTTCTGTTTTAGTACTCTTGCATTAGTTTTATTAGAACTAAGTGTGGTTATTTTTAATGTATTTACTTCTTTTTTTATAGTTTATTTATTTATTTTTTCAGTGTAACAGTATTCATTGTTTTTTGCACAACACCCAGTGCTCCATGCAACATGTGCCCTCCGTATTACCCACCACCTGGTTCCCCAACCTCCCACCCCCGCCCCTTCAAAATCCCCAGGTTGTTTTTCAGAGTCCATAGTCTCTCATGGTTCACCTCCCCTTCCAATTTCCCCCAACTTCCTTCTCCTCTCCATCTCCCAATGTCCTCCATGTTATTTGTTATGCTCCACAAATAAGTGAAACCATATGATACTTGACTCTCTCTGCTTGACTTATTTCACTCAGCACAATCACCTCCAGTCCCGTCTATGTTGCTACAAAAGTTGGGTATTCATCCCTTTTTTTTTTTTAAATAAACATATAATATATTATTATCCCCAGGGGTACAGATCTGTGAATCGCCAGGTTTACGCACTTCACAGCACTCACCATATCACATATCCTCCCCAATGTCCATAACCCCCTCCCCCTCTCCCAACCCCACCTCCTCCCAGCAACCCCGTTTGTTTTGTGAGATTAAGAGTCATTTTTGGTTTGTCTCCCTCCCAATCCCATCTTGTTTCATTTATTCTTCTCCTATCCCCCTAACCCCCCATGTTGCATCTCCACATCCTCATATCAGGGAGATCATATGATAGTTGTCTTTCTCCGATTGACTTATTTCACTAAGCATGATACCCTCTAGTTCCATCCACGTTGTCGCAAATGGGAAGATTTCATTTCTTTTGATGGCTGCATAGTATTCCGTTGTGTATATACACCACTTCTTCTTTATCCATTCATCTGTTGATGGACATCTAGGTTCTTTCCATAGTCTGGCTATTGTAGACATTGCTGCTATAAGCATTCGGGTACACATGCACCTTCGGATCACTGCATTTGTATCTTTAGGGTAAATACCCAGTAGTGCAATTGCTGGGTCATAGGGTAGTTCTATTTTCAACATTTTGAGGAACCTCCATGCTGTTTTCCAGAGTGGTTGCACCAGCTTGCATTCCCACCAACAGTGTAGGAGGGTTCCCCTTTCTCCGCATCCTCGCCAGCATCTCTCATTTCCTGACTTGTTAATTTTAGGCATTCTGACTGGTGTGAGGTGATATCTCATTGTGGTTTTGATTTGTATTTCCCTGATTCCGAGTGATGTGGAGCACTTTTTCATGTGTCTGTTGGCCATCTGGATGTCTTCTTTGCAGAAATGTCTGTTCATGTCCTCTGCCCATTTCTTGATTGGATTGTTTGTTCTTTGGGTGTTGAGTTTGCTAAGTTCCTTATAGATTTTGGATACTAGCCCTTTATCTGATATGTCGTTTGCAAATATCTTCTCCCATTCTGTCAGCTGTCTTTTGGTTTTGTTAACTGTTTCCTTTGCTGTGCAAAAGCTTTTGATCTTGATGAAATCCCAATAGTTCATTTTTGCCCTTGCTTCCCTTGCCTTTGCCGATGTTCCTAGGAAGATGTTGCTCTGGCTGAGGTTGAAGAGGTTGCTGCCTGTGTTCTCCTCAAGGATTTTGATGGATTCCTTTCTCACATTGAGGTCCTTCATCCATTTGGAGTCTATTTTCGTGTGTGGTGTGAGGAAGTGGTCCAATTTCATTTTTCTGCATGTGGCTGTCCAATTTTCCCAGCACCATTTATTGAAGAGGCAGTCTTTTTTCCATTGGACTTTCTTTCCTGCTTTGTCGAAGATTAGTTGACCATAGAGTTGAGGGTCGATTTCTGGGCTCTCTCTTCTGTTCCATTGATCTATGTGTCTGTTTTTGTGCCGGTACCATGCTGTCTTGATGATGACAGCTTTGTAATAGAGCTTGAAGTCTGGAATTGTGTAATGTATTTACTTCTTTACCATAAAATGAATCTTTGTGTCTTTTTGGTTGTTTTTCCCCTTCAAATTATATATTTTATGTTAATATTGATCTATTGCTTGTTTGTGTCTCCTTGATATGTCCATTTATACTTTATTTTTAACCTTTATTATGTCATGTTCTTTTAAAACACAAAAGTAAATTATGTTTTTTCAAATACAAAATGAAAAAATTACTTTTCATAGAAAAGTAGAATTAATGTCATAGATTTTCTTGACTATATGCTTATTCATACATATATATAAAATGTGTATATATATACACAAAATTTTGTTTTAACATATAATTCAACTAATTCTTGCCTACTTTTCAAACAACAAGTATGCTAATTATGAAAGATGAGGAAGAATATTTGTTTCACTAAACAATTCGCTTGGTTGAAAATCTAAAGTTGTAATCTCCAGAATTAAAAATAAAAGTAACTCTAAATGTATAATTTCATTATCCTACCTATTGTCATCACATTTTTAGCAGTTATTTATACATATCCTTACACCTTTAATTATTTCAGTTGTCACAAATGCCAGTTCCTTCTTTTATTTTTCACACTTTTTGGTTTAAATTTTTGGAGTCATATCTTTGTTATCCATGTCATGTGTTTGGATAATTTTTTCAAGAATAACACACCTAAGTAATATGTTTTTCTAGCCTTGAATATATAAAAAGTTATTTTTATTAACTCTTTTTTGAACAACAATTTGGTGGAATAGAAAATTCAGTTATTGCCTCTTTCCCTTAATACATTTCAGATATACTAGTAGTCTAATATTTAGATTGTGGGCACGAAGTCTAAGATTTGTTTTTTAAAGTTACTTAGCTATCAATTATCACTTTTGGGGTTGGTCTTTTTAAAAATGCTTTTATTTATGTATCATTTACATTTTTTCTTAATTTTTAAACTTTTATCCTTTGCTTTTGAATTTCAGATTATTTTCAAGACTGCCTTCTGATCACTTATTTCTCTGCTGTGATATCATCTGTTTCTTTCCTGTGATATACCCTACTCCATTTTTCATTCCATAAGGTGTCTTCTCACATAAATTTGACTATAACCACAAAATTATCACATTGAATCTTCAGAGCAATTATTAGTGTACGTTCTTTTATCCCCATTACAGATGAAGAAAGAAAGAGTGAGAGAAATTCATTCAGTCAAAGTCCCATAATTAATATTAAATAAAGTATTCAAATTTTGATTCATTGTACATCAGGGTCTAAGCTCTTCACAACTGGGCTCAACTGCCTTCCAAATGTTCTTATATATGTTGTAGTAATTCAGTTCAGAGGAAGAATTTTTCTTTGATGTCTATCTTCTGCTACAGAGACATCTAGAGCTCTGAAATATGTTTTTCTCCTGTTTACCCCTTGGCTATAAAACATCTGGAAATAGGGAACAGTGACATTGTCTGAATATCAGCTGCTTCATAATCCTCTTTATGTCTGGCAGAATAGTAATCTTTGAAGTCAAAGATAAGGATGATGTACAATTCCTAACATGTAGTATGTAAGGAAGTCATTTTAGTTTCACTTTTTGAGATAAATCATCTTCTTATCATCTAGGCTGATATGGTTTCCAAACCTAGTGTGGTGAAACACCCTAACGTGACCCATATTGATCCAAGTCCTTATGTCATCCCTCCCCTTGACTATGTGTGGGACCCATGATTGCTTCTAACTTGTTTTACATAATATATGGCAAAGGTGATGGGATAACACTCTTGTGCTTATGTTTGGTTGTATAAGTTGCTGTATTAGTAGACTGGAAAAAGAGATTCTCCTATTGGTCTTGAAGAAGTAGATAACAATATTGGGAATGGCCTATGAAGAGAGCTGCATATTAATGAACTTATGAGCAGTCTCTATGGACCAACAAGTGGTATCCAGTCAGCAGAGTGCTGGGGATCTCAGTACAGAGCAACATGGAAGAGAATTCTACCAACAATCTCAATGAACTTGGGAACATATTCATTTGTCTTTGAGCCTCAAAACAAAAATAAAGCCCAGGCAACAACTTGAGTAAAGCCTTATGAAATGCTGAGAAGAGAACCCAAGTAAGCCATGGCTGGGCTCCTGATCCATTGAAACTATGTGATAATAATGTGTTTCTATAAGCTACAAAATTTATGTTAATTTTTATGCAGCATTGGAAAATGAACACACATGGTTACTTACCAAATTAACCTAGAAGAGATAGCTAAAAATATATAATCTTGTGCATTTATTGTTTACATGTAATCATGATCTTGGGATAGGACCATGCTTTAATTATTTTTTTAATATAGCATTACTTAGAATAATTCTCAGAATAGTATTTGGAAACCAGTGCCCTAGATACTACAAAGAAGAAAATCTCATAAAGAATCATAAGTTGGGGTAAAGGGCCTGGGAAAAATCCCAAGTATATGCATATGAATGGCTTAAATCTGAGCCTCCACTTGTGGTGCAAATAAATCTAAAGAGATGTTCTTTTTATTCAGTTCAGATCTCTTGAGAAGTAGAAGTCAAGACAAGGCTGGAAATCTGAGATTTACTGAGAGAAATGCCCACAAATCATGGAAGAAAGGAGCAAAGTAAGCAGTTATAAGGCTTCAGACAATGATGCAGGTCTGACACTGGAGAAACAAAAAGGAAAAAAAAAATAACCACAAGACTTGGGCTAATCCTACCCTCTCAGACCTCAGTCCAATCCTAAGAATGCCTTAACCAAAAGAAATCTTCAAGCAAAAGTTGCTTATGCAGGCAGGAATGATCCAGCTAACACCACCATTATGCTCAGTTATTGGCTGGGAGCAACCTGAGGAAGTATGGCTTCCACATTCATGTCTAGGTGGATCCAGTGGTGTAACAGTGGGTCTTTAGTCAGCAATGATCTTTAGAGCCATTAATCTTAAAAGGGTATCTTAGAGACACACCTCTATGGCCACATTTTTAGTTAATTTTTGTCATTTCCTTTGATCTACGCAGCTCAATTTGCCAAAATTAGAATCTCTTTCCTTTGCCTACTATCTGGCTGAGAAACATACCTCTTCTTTATTCCCACAGTTCAAGTGAAATTTCCTGAACATTCTGGACAGGGAGATGAATTTATCAGTTCAGATCTGAAATGATGGTGCAATTCATTAAGATTGTATCATTTGTGTAAAAGAATTGACAAATTCACATTGATAAATTTATGATATAATTATCAATTGTTAGTTCATATCTATTAAAAAATGTGTCACCCCCTTCCTGCTGGTGTTTTGTTTGGTTTCCCTTACCATACAAGTTCTTACCTTCTCCCTTCCCCATTGTTTTCTTCCTCCATCTTTTCATCTTTTTCTTCAAATATGTTTTTGTATGTTCCTCAAGTAAAATTACAAAACTAGAACAGAACTGTTTAGGAATTCTGAGAAATATGTTGTCCCATAATAGGACCATATTTTGCTTTCACATGAAATTACACTAACAGAATTTTCGAATAGAACTCTTCTCCTGAATAAACTTTGTATCACTTTAATAATTTCTTGTTTTTTCTTTATTAGGCATAATATCAAATGTCTTAAAGATACCAATTTGTCAATGTAAATAGGACATATTTTGGGGGGCACCTGGGTGGCTCAGTGAGTTAAAGCCTCTGCCTTTGGCTCAGGTCATGATCCCAGGGTCCTGGGATTGAGCCCCGCATTGGGGCTCTCTGCTTAGTGGGGAACCTTCTTCCCCCTCTCTCTCTGCCTGCCTCTATGCCTACTTGTGATCTCTGTCAAATAAATAAATAAAATCTTAAAAAAAAGACATATTTTGGGATCAAGGAACTTGAAATCCAGAATGAGATTATGACATAATGTATGAAAAGTAATGATATATTTAAAAATTGAGGAATAGGAAGTGTTAAAGAAATTCAAGGGAAGATTTCTCCTTTCTTAAGGGAAATCAAGGGTAGCATGCATAAGTTGATGATTGAACAGAAACTTAAAAAAATAATCTACACTTGGGATTTGAGAAAAGAAATGTGGGTTAGGATGTATAGAGCCTGCAATGCAGGAAGAAAAAAAAGTTTATCAGATAAAGAATTATTTTCATTATTGAAAAAGATCTATATTCTCCTTTTAATGTCTTCATTTGGAGCTCAGATTAGCCAGTTAATAGAGTAGAAGCAGCTCTTAGACTTTGCAATCTTGATAAACACTGTATTCAAGTCCAATCCCCCTAGAGCAGCACAGTATGTTTAATTGAAGATATGGTAATTCTAGGTTATTTTGCTGCAGACTTTGTGAGGCTTTTAAGGCAAAACCCATTAAGATTAGTTGCATTATATCATAGAAAAAAGATAGGGGATTTATGAAACATATTGCCCCTGAGGCGGAGCTAACTTACTCTTTCATGGCTAAGATGTGGGTGGTTATTTGAGTTTCCAGGACTCCATTTCAGTACTAATTTTGAATTGAATGCTTCAGCTAATTCTATGTGCTGTTTGAGCATTGCTGGAAGGATACATTTGCAAATGCTAACACAGAGAGTGCTCTTTATTTTATGGCTTTAAAAAAGTTTAGATTGATGATGTCTTTTTAACATGTTAATTTGTCTGCCAAGTATGCCTTTTCAGGATGGCTGTTAAAGTTTTGTCTGCATCATAAATGTGTTACTTCCTGGAATATTTCTTTATTACCACATCTTTGTAAGAAAGCACTTGTCTTATAGTAACTTTTGTGCATGTTTTTCCCTTTTATATTTAAATTTCCTATGCTACAGTTTTTGGTTGATTCAGCTTGTAGCTCAGCAATGTCTAGAGTATAATGGTTAATCAAAATGCTTTCTGTATCCCACCTTCCATCAGTATATCCCAATAAAAAAAACTACATTGGAATGATCATTGAATATATTCATTATAAAAGATTAGATACTGTCTTTTTTTAAGATTTTATTTATTTATTTGAGGAGACATAGATAGTTTGAGATAGAGCACAAGCAGAGGAGAGAGGAAGAAACTGGTTCCCACTGAGCAGGCAGCTGGAGCAGGGCTAAGTCTCAATCCAGGACACTGGACCATGACCTGAGGTAAAGACAGATGCTTAACCAACTGAGGCACACAGATACCCAAGATTAGGCACTCTCAAAGTGTTCTCCAGCTTTTCTTTGTGAGTTTCTTATGTTACTGACCCAAATAAATTCAGAATCTATTTTTTTAGTTTTTTTTATATTGACGTCCCTATAATATAGGTGTATGGCTCTGCTCTTATAAATGACCCTTGTGAAATTTTAATTAGGGTCATTTTCTACCAGTGGCCTACATAGATACCATTGCTCTCACATTGGAGGGAAGGTTCAATGGATAGAAGTCTTTTCCTAATGATCTGCACCACAACTAAGAAAGTATATTATGACTTACATCAACTTCACTGTGGTGTAATTTATATATAACAGATGCCCCCATTTTAAGTTCATAATTAGGTATGTTTTGATAAATATATCTCCTCATGTAACTATTACCCCCATCAAAATATAGAACATTTACATCACCTAAAAGTTTTCCTTGGGTTCTTTGTCGGTAATCCAACCCCACTCGTTTCAGGCAACCATTTTTATTTATTTATTTATTTATTTATTTATTTATTTATTTATTTATTTATTTTTAATGTCACAATTCAATAATTTAGTCTGGTCTAGAATCTTAAGTAAATATGATCAAGCAGGATGGACTCTTTTTTTTTCTTTTTTTTTTTCTATAAACATATAATGTATATTTATCCCCAGGGATACAGGTCTGTGAATTGCCAGGTTTATACACTTCACAGCACTCACCATAGCACATACACTCCCCAATGTCCATAACCCCCCTCCCCCTCTCCAAACCCCACCTCCCCCCAGCAATCCCCAGTTTTGTTTGTTTTATAGTTTGTCTTCCTCCCAATCCCATCTTGTTTCATTTATTCTTCTCCTATCCCCCTAACCCCCATGTTGCATCTCCACATCCTCATATAAGGGAGATCATATGCACCCGAATGTTTATAGCAGCAATGTCCACAATAGCCAAACTATGGAAAGAACCTAGATGTTCATCAACAGATGAATGGATAAAGAAGATATAGTATATATACACAATGGAATACTATGCAGCCATCAAAAGAAATGAAATCTTGCCATTTGAGACAACGTGGATGGAACTAGAGGGTATCAGGCTTAGTGAAATAAGTCAATCAGAGATGGACTCTTTTTTTTAAGATTTTATTTATTTATTTGATAGATCACAAGTAGGCAAAGAGACAGGCAGAGAGAGAAGGTGGGGAAGCAGGCTCCCTGCTGAGCAAAGAGCCCGATGTGGGGCTCAATCCCAGGACCCTGAGATCATGACCTGAGCTGAAGGCAGAGGCTTTAACCTGTTGAACCACCCAGGTGCCCCAGTATGGATTCTTTTTGATCCGACTTCTTTCACTTATATAAACTTTTTGACTTATCCTGTTCTTGTATGTATCCACAGTTTATCCCTTTTTGTCTTTGAGAATTATCCTGCTGTATTATTATCTTAAGATCTTTTTATTTGTTTAAGAACATTTGGGTTATTTCCAATTTTTGATAGTTATGAATAAAACTGTTATGACATTTTTTAATAGATTGTTCAAGATTTTATGCAGGTTGTAGGTTTTGATTTTTTTCTTTTTTTTAATATTTTTATTTACTTATTTGACACAGAGAGAGAGAGAGATCACAAGTAGAGCAACAGGCAGAGAGAGAGGGGGAAGCAGGCTCCCTGTGGAGCAGAAAGCCCGATGTGGGGCTCAATCCCAGGACCCTGAGACCAGGACCTGAGCCGAAGGCAGTGGCTTAACCCACTGAGCCACCCAGGTGCCCGGTTTTGATTTCTTTGGGTTAAATATCCAGTCATGGATTGCTGAGTTATGCGGCATATGCACGTGTAACTTTTTAAGAAATATTAAGCTATTATCCAAACTAGGGATATAATTTTATATTTCCACCAGGAATGAATGAGAGTTCTTGTTCCATCTCTCTGTCAGAAACTTGTCTTTAATTTTAGCCATTCTTATTACTATGTGGTATTATCACATCATGGATTTAATTTGCATATTTCTGATAAATAAAGATGTTTCTTTCTTTTTTTTTACTTGAGAGGTAATGTATTTTCTTTATTTTTTTTAATTTTTAATTTTTTTTATTTTTTATAAACATATAATGTATTTTTATCCCCAGGGATACAGGTCTGTGAATTGCCAGGTTTACACACTTCACAGCACTCACCATAGCCCATACCCTCCCCAATGTCTATAACCCCACCTCCCTCTACCAACCCCCCCTCCTCCCAGCAACCTTCAGTTTGTTTTGTGAGATTAAGAGTTACTTATGGTTTATCTCCCTCCCCATCCCATCTTGTTTCATTTATTCTTTCCCAACCCCCCAAACTACCCATGTTGCATCTCCACTTCCTCATATCAGGGACATCATATGATAGCTGTCTTTTTCTGATTGACTTATTTCGCTAAGCATGATATCCTCTAGTTCCATTCACGTCGTCACAAATGGCAAAATTTCATTTCCTTTGATGGCTTCATAGTATTCCATTGTATATATATACCACTTCTTCTTTATCCAATCATCTGTTGATGGACACCTAGGTTCTTTCCATACTTTGGCTATTGTGGACATTGCTGTTGTAAACATTCGGATGCACGTGCCCCTTCAGATCACTATGTTTGTATCTTTAGGGTAAATAACCCATAGTGCAATTGCTGGGTCATAGAGTAGCTCTATTTTCAACTTTTTGAGGAACCTCCATGCTGTTTTCCAGAGTGGTTGCAACAACATGCATTCCCACCAACAGTGTAGGAGGGTTCCCCTTTCTCCACAAATTCGCCAGCATCTGTCATTTCCTGACTTGTTAATTTTAGGCATTCTGACTGGTGTGGTACCTCATTGTGGTTTTGATTTGTATTTCTCTGATGCTGAGTGATGTGGAGCACTTTTTCATGTGTCTGTTGGCCATCTGGATGTCTTCTTTGCAGAAATGTTGGTTCATGTTCTCTGCCCTTTTCTTGATTGGATTATTTATTCTTTGGGTGTGGAGCTTACTAAGCTCTTTATAGATTTTGGATACTAGCCCTTTATCTGATATGTCATTTGCAAATATCTTCTCCCATTCTGTCAGTTGTCTTTTGGCTTTGTTAACTGTTTCCTTTGCTGTGCAAAAGCTTTTGATCTTGATGAAATCCCAATAGTTCATTTTTGCCCTTGCTTCTCTTGCCTTTGACAATATTCCCAGGAAGAAGTTGCTGTGGCTGAGGTCAAAGAGGTTGCTGCCTGTGTTCCCCTCAAGGATTTTGAGGGATTCCTTTCTCACATTGAGGTCCTTCATCCATTTTGAGTCTATTTTTGTGTATGGTGTAAGGAAATGGTCCAATTTCATTTTTCTGCATGTGGCTGTACAATTTTCCCAACACCATTTGTTGAACAGACTATCTTTTTTCCATTGGACATTCTTTCCTGCTTAGTCGAAGATTAGTTGACCATAGAGTTGAGGGTCTATTTCTGGGCTCCCTATTCTGTTCCATTGATCTATGTGTCTGTTTTTGTGCCAGTACCATAACGTCTTGATGATGACAGCTTTGTAATAGAGCTTGAAGTCTGGAATTGTGATGCCACCCACTTTGGATTTCTTTTTCAATATTCCTTTGGCTATTCAAGGTCTTTTCTGGTTCCATATAAATTTGAGGATTATTTGTTCCATTTCTTTGAAAAAAATAGATGGTATTTTGATAGGGATTGCACTAAATGTGTAGATTGCTTTAGGGAGCATAGACATTTTCACAATATTTCTTCTTCCAATCCATGATCATGGAACATTTTTCCATTTCTTTGTGTCTGCCTCAATTTCTTTCATGAGTATTTTATAGTTTTCTGAGTATAGATTCTTTGTTTCTTTGGTTATGTTTATTCCTATGTATCTTATGGTTTTGGGCGCAACTGTAAATAGGATTGACTCCTTAAATTCTCTTTCTTCTGTCTTGGTGGTGTAGAGAAATGCAACTGATTTCTGTGCATTGATTTTATATCCTAACACTTTACTGAATTCTTGTACAAGTTCTAGCAGTTTTGGAGTGGAGCCTTTTGGGTTTTCCACATATAGTATCATATCATCTGCAAAGAGTGATAGTCTGACTTCTTTTTTGCCAATTTGGATGCCTTTAATTTCTCTTTGTTGTCTGATTGCTGAGGCTAGAACTTCTAGTACTAAATTGAATAGCAGTGGTGATAATGGATATCCCTGTAGTGTTTCTAAACTTAGCAGAAAAACTTTCAGTTTTTCTCCATTGAGAATGATATTTGCAGTGGGTTTTTCATAGATGGCTTTGATAATATTGAGGTATGTGCCCTCTATCCCTACACTTTGAAGAGTTTTGATCAGGAAGGGATGCTGTACTTTGTCAAATGCTTTTTCAGCATCTATTGAGAGTATCATATGGTTCTTGTTCTTTCTTTTATTAATGTGTTCTATCACATTGATTGATTTGTGGATGTTAAACCAACCTTGCAGCCCTGGAATAAATCCCATTTGGTTGTGGAGAATAATCCTTTTAATATACTGTTGGATCCTATTGGCTGGTATTTTGGTGAGAATTTTTGCATCTGTGTTCATCAAGGATATTGGTCTGTAATTCTCTTTTTTGATGGGATCCTTGTCTGGTTTTGGGATCAAGGTGATGCTGGCCTCATAAAATGAGTTTGGAAGTTTTCCTTCCATTTCAATTTTTTGGAACAGTTTCAGGAGAATAGGAATTAGTTCTTCTTTAAATGTTTGGTAGAATTCCCCTGGGAAGCCATCAGGCCCTGGGCTTTTGTTTATTTGGAGATTTTTGATGACTGTTTCAATCTCCTTACTGGTTATGGACCTGTTCATGTTTTCTATTTCTTCCTGGTTCAGTTGTGGTAGTTTATATGTCTCTAGGAATGCATCCATTTCTTCCAGATTGTCAAATTTGTTGGCATAGTGTTGCTCATAATATGTTCTTATACTTGTTTGTATTTCTTTAGTGTTGGCTGTGATCTCTCCTCTTTCATTCATGATTTTATTTATTTGGGTTCTTTCTCTTTTCTTTTTGATAAGTCTGGCTAGGGGTTTATTAATCTTATTAATTCTTTCAAAGAACTAGCTCCTAGTTTCGTTGATTTTTTCTATTGTTTTTTTTGGTTTCTATTTCATTGATTTCTGCTCTGATCTTTATGATTTCTCTTCTCCTCCTTGGTTTAGGGTTTCTTTCTTGTTCTTTCTCCAGCTCCTTTAGGTGTAGGGTTAGGTTTTGTACTTGAGACCTTCCTTGTTTCTTGAGAAAGGCTTGTACACCTATATATTTTCCTCTTAGTACTGCCTTTGCTATGTCCCACAGATTTGAACCATTGTGTTTTCATTATCATTTGTTTCCATGAATTTTTCAATTCTTCTTTAATTTCCTGGTTGACCCATTGATTCTTTAGAAGGATGCTGTTTAGTCTCCATGTATTTGGGTTCTTTCCAAATTTCCTCTTGTGATTGAGTTCTAGCTTCAGAGCATTGTGGTCTAAAAATATGCAGGGAATGATCGCAATCTTTTGATATCATTTGAGACCTGATTTATGACTCAGGATGTGATCTATTCTGGAGAATGTTCCATGTGCACTAGAGAAGAATGTGTATTCTGTTGCTTTGGGATGAAATGTTCTGAATATATCTGTGATGTCCATCTGGTCCAGTGTGTCATTTAAGGCCTTTATTTCCTTGTTGATCTTTTGCTTGGATGATCTGTCCATTTCAGTGAGGGGAGTGTTAAAGTCCGCTACTATTATTGTATTGTTATTGATGTGTTTCTTTGATTTTGTTATTAATTGATTGATATAGTTGGCTGCTCCCACGTTAGGGGCATAGATATTTAAAATTGTTAGATCTTCTTGTTGGACAGACCCTTTGAGTAGGATATAGTGTCCTTCCTCATCTCTTATTATAGTCTTTGGCTTAAAATCTAATTGATCTGATATAAGGATTGCCACCCCAGCTTTCTTCTGATGCCCATTAGCATGGTAAATTGTTTTCCACCCCCTCACTTTCAATCTGGAGGTGTCTTCGCGTCTAAAATGAGTTTCTTGTAGGCAACATACTGATGGGTTTTGTTTTTTTATCCATTCTGATACCCTGTGTCTTTTGATTGGGGCATTTAGCCCATTAACATTCAGGGTAACTATTGAGAGATATGAATTTAGTGCCATTATTAGCCTGTAAGGTGACTGTTACTGTATATTGTCTCTGTACCTTTCTGATCTACTACTTTTAGGCTCTCTCTTTGCTTAGAGGACCCCTTTCAATATTTCCTGGAGAGCTGGTTTGGTGTTTGCAAATTCTTTCAGTTTTTGTTTGTCCTGGAAGCTTTTGATCTCTCCTTCTATTTTCAATGATAGCCTAGCTGGATAGAGTATTCTTGGATGCATGTTTTTCTTGTTTAGTGCTCTGAATATATCATTCCAGTTCTTTCTGGCCTGCCAGGTGTCTGTGGATACGTCAGCTGCCAATCTAATGTTTTTACCATTGTATGTTACAGATTTCTTTTCCCGGGTTGCTTTCAGGATTTTCTCTTTGTCGCTAAGACTTGTAAATTTTAGTATTAGGTGACAGGGTGTGGACCTAGTCTTACTGATTGTGAGGGGGCTTCTCTGCACCTCCTGGATTTTGATGCTTGTTCCCTTTGCTGAATTAGGGAAATTCTCTCCAATAATTCTCTCCAATAGATCTTCTGCTCCCCTCTCTCTTTCTTCTTCTTCTGTAATCCCAATTATTCTAATGTTGTTTCATCTTATGGTGTCACTTATCTCTCGAATTCTCCCCTCGTGGTCCAGTATTTGTTTGTCTCTTTTTTGCTCGGCTTCTTTATTCTCTGTCATTTGGTCTTCTATATCACTAATTCGTTCTTCTATCTCATTTATCCTACCAGTAAGAGCCTCCATTTTTGATTGCACCTCATTAATAGCTTTTTTGGTTTCAACTTGGTTATATTTTAGTTCTTTTATTTCTCAGAAAAGGGCTTTTATCTCTCCAGAGAGGGTTTCTCTAATATCTTCTGTGCCTTTTTTGAGCCTGACTAGAACCTTGAGAATCATCATTCTGAACTCTAGATCTGACATATTACCAATGTCCATATTGATTAGGTCCCTAGCTTTCAGTATTGCCGCTTGTTCTTTTTTTTTTTTTTTTTTTTTTTGTGGTGAGTTTTTCCACCTCGTCATTTTGTCCAGATAAGAATATATGAAGGAGCAAATAAAATACTAAAAGGGTGGCAAAGACCCCAGGAAAATGCACTTTAACCAAATCTTGGGGTGGAGAAAGCGGATAAAAAGAAGTTCAGAAAAAAAATTTAAAAATAAAACAAATTTTAAAAATATATAAAAAAGAAAAAAATATCTATATTAGACTGGTGACTAGAACAGGGCCACCCACTTAATTTTGGGAGTATTTTGGTCTCTTAGAAGAAAGTACCTCCCAAAATTTTAAAGAATGAAAAACATATATAAGGGTAAACACAATGAAAGGATGGAATATGCCTATAAAGATGAAAAAAAAATTTTAATTTCTAAAAAAGGAGTTGATAAAGTAAGTTGGTTGGGAGAATAAAGAAAAAGAAAGTGGAGATATTTTGCTCAGGCTGGAGACTAGAGCTAGCCTGGAGCTATATTTAGGGTATATTTTGATCTATTAGAAAAAGTTGCACCCCAAATTTTTAAGCAGAAAAAACCCTATGTGTATACAAAAAATAAAGTTAGATACAATGAAGGATAAAAGATGTTTATAATAATGAAGTTTCAAAAAAGATTATTATTATTTTTTTAATGAAAGGTATTGTTAAGATAAACTGTTAAAACTAGTTTATTTTAAAACCATTTTAATTTTAATTTAATTTGTTTTAATTAAATTAAATAATTTAATTTATTAATCTATTTATTTATATATTATTTATGATTATATATTATTATATATTATATAAAATAATAATTATATATTGTTTATACATTAATAATTAATTTATTAATATTAATAATTAATTAGTTTAATTGATAAAATTATTTAAATTAAATAATTTAATTAATTTGATTTAATTTTAAAAAACATTAAAAGAAGAAAGGGTAAAAGTTAAAAAAATATAGAAGAAGAAAAAACATTTTAAAAAAATTAAATTAACTTCAAGACTAAAGAATCATGGGGAGAAAGCTATGAATTCCATGCTTTGCTTTCTCCTCCTCTGGAATTCCGCTGTTCTCCTCAGTAAGTGAACTTGGTCTTGGCTGGATTTCTTGTTGATCTTCTGGGGGAGGGGCCTGTTGTAATCATTCTCAAGTGTCTTGCCTGAGGCGGAATTGCACCGCCCTTACCAGGGGCCAGGCTATGTAATCTGCTCAGGTTCGCTTTCGGGAGCTTTTGTTCCCTGAATGCTTTCTGTAGAGTTCCAGAAGACGGGAATGAAAATGGCGACCTCCCAATCTCAGGCCTGGAGGGCCTGAGAGCTCAGGGCCCCACTCCTCAGTGCACCCTCAGAGAAAAGTGCTCAATCACTCCCATCTCCCTGGCCTCCGGCCGCGCTCTGAGCTCACCCAGCCTGTGACAGGTTCAAGGTAACCCCAAGCGGAGAGCTCACTCCTCAGCTCTGCCTCTATAGCCAGCTTCCCCGCTCTAATACCTGTGAGCTCTGTGACACTCAGACACCCCCGATCCTTCTATGACCCCGCGGGATCTGGGGCCACGCTGACCCCGTGTGGGCTTCACCCGGGTTTAGCCTCTGGAGCGATGTCCCTCAGTGGATCAGACTTTTAAAAGTCCTGATTTTGTGCTCCGTTGCTCCACTGCTTGCCAGGAGGTGGCCCCTCCCCCCACGGTCTATCTTCCCGTCGCTTTAAATTCACTACTTTGCCATCCAACCTTTCAGAAAGTGGTCGATTTTCTGTTTCTAGAATTTTTGCTCTTCTTCTCTTCAGTCTCCTTTTGGATTTGTAGGTGTTTGCAATGGATTGATAAGCTATCTAGCTGATCTCCTACTACCTGAGGTAGTCTCAGCCTGCTACTTCTCCGCCATCTTGACTCCTCCCCGCCCCCCGATCATAACAAATAAAGATGTTTCTGATCATGTTTTCTTGCACTTATTAACGATTCATACTCTTCTGTTGAGAAATCTCCACTCAAACATTTTGCTCATATTTTATTAATAATCTTATTGTTATTGAGTTTTAAGATTTCTTTTTTAGATTTTAATAAAATATTTTATTTAACCATATATATATATCACTTCAATATGCAGCCTATATTAAAATAATATTATTATTAATGAAATATTGCCCATTATGATTTTAGGTCTGGAACATCCAAAATCCAGAATGTGTTTTATGCTTAAAACTTACCTCAGTTAGAATGCTAACTTTTTGTCCTTTTTCAAAACTTTATTTTATTATGATAAGACCACTTAATATACAATCTACTTCCTTAACAAAATTTTAAGTGTACAATGCATTAACATTGACTATAGATACAACGTTGTAGGACAGATCTCTAGAATTTATTCATCTTGCATAACTGAAACTTTATGCCCATTGATTAGTAGCTTCCTATTTCCCCTTCCTTCTAGGCCCTGAAAACCACCAATCCATTATTTGATCCTATGAATTTGACTATTTAGGTATCCCATAGTGGTGGAATCATGCAGTAGTTGTCTTTCTGTGACTGAACATATTTTATTTAGCCCAATATCCTCAAGGTTCATCTCTATTGTTGCATATTGCAAAAGTTCGTTCTAAGACTGAATATTATTTCATTGTGTGTGTATATCTGTTTCTATATCTATAATCTATATCTCTCATGTTTTCTTTATCCATGAATCCATCAATGGACATCTAAATTGTTTCTACCTCTTGCTATTGTGTAAAGTGTTGTAAGGAGCATGGGGATGCTAAAATTTTGTGATCCCAATGGTAATTTTTTGGATGAATAACCAGAAATGAAATTGCTGGATCATAGAGTAGTTTTATTTTTAGTATTTGAGGAACCTCATACTATTTTCCATAGCAGATACAACATCTTGCATTTCTACCAAGTGTACAAATGTTATCATTTTGCTACATATTTGTCAACACTTGTTTTTTTTTGTTTTCTTTTCTTTTCTTGATACTAGGCATTCTAAATGGTATGAGGTGATATCTCATTGTGGTTTTGATTTGCATTTACCTATATATTATTGAACAGTTTTCCATATATTTGTGGGTCATTTGTATATTGTTATTGGAGAAATATCCTTTCAAGTCCTCGCCCATTTATTTTTAAATTGGGTTATTAGGTTTTTGGATATTGAGTTGTAGAATTTCCTTGTATTTTTTGGAGATTAACCTGTTATCACATATATGGTTTGTAAATATGTCTCATTCCATAGGTTACCTTTTCATTCTGTTGATTATTTCTTTTGCTATATGGAATTTTTTTAGTTTGATATAGTCCCACTTGTCAATTTTTGATTTTGTTAGTTATACTTTTAATGTCATATCCATGAAACCACAGTCCAAGACCAATATTATGAAGTTTTGGCCTTACGTATTCTAGGAGTTTGTGTACTCTTGGCACTTTTGTCAATATCAGTTGACTATACATGGATTTTGGGGAGAGCTCTCTATTCTGTTCTGTTAATCTATGTATCTGTCTTTATGCTAGTATACTGTTTTGATTACTGTAGCTTTGAAGTATGTTTTGAAATCAGGGAGGATAATGTCCTCAGGATAATGTCCTCAGAAGAGAATAATATCCTCTTCTGAGGATAATGTCCTCAGAAAATAATGTCTTCAGTTTTCTTCTTTCCCAAGATTGACCTGGCTATTCATGGTCTTTTGTGGTTCTATATGAATTGAGTGTGTTTTTTTTCCCCTTCTTTCTATAAAAAAAATATATTGGGATTTTTGCATTAAATGTATAGATTGTTTTGGACAATATAGACATTTTAATAACATTAAGTCTTCCAATCCATGAACATGGGGTGTCCTATTTTTTGTGTCTTCTTTAATTTCTTTCATCAATATATGGTAGTTTTTCATACAAGTTTTCTTATTGTTTCTAGAGTTTACTTCAAGTTTATTTGTAAGTATTTTATTTTATTTTTTAAGATTTCATTTATTTGAGAGAGAGAGAGAGCATGAGAGGGGAGAGGATCAGAGTGGGAAGCAGACTCCCCACCAAGCAGGGAGCCCAATGTGGGACTTGATCCCAGGACTCCAGGATCATGACCTGAGCTGAAAGTAGTTGCTTAACCAACTGAGCCACTCAGGCACCCGTATTTTATTATTTTATTATTTTTTAAAGATTTTATTTATTTATTTGACAGACAGAGGCCACAAGTAGGCAGAGAGGCAGACAGAGAGAGAGGAAGAAGCAGGCTCCCCACTGAGCAGAGAGCCCGAAGCAGGACTTGATCCCAGGATCCTGAGATCATGACCTGAGCTGAAGGCAGAGGCTTAACCCACTGAACCACCCAGGTGCCCATATTTTATTATTTTTGAAGGTATTATAAATAGGATTGTTTTCCCAATTTCCTTTTCAGGTAGCTTTTCCATATAGAAACAAAACTAATTTTTGATTATTGATTTTGTATTCTGCAAGATAACTGTATTTATTAATTCTGACAGTTTTTAGATGGGGTCTTTAGGGTTTTCTGTATACAAGATCATGTCATCAGCAAATGGAAATTGCATTTAACTTCTTCCTTTCCAATTTGGAGGACTTCTATTTCTTTTTCTTGCCTAGGTCTGGAAAAGATGTTCAGTAGCATGTTGAATAGTAGTGGGCATCCTTGCCTTTTGTCCTGATTTTTAGAGGATAGGCATTCAGTTTTAAGTATGATGCAGCTATGGGCTCTGTATATGGCCTATATTTTGTTAACATACTTGCCCTCTATTCTTAGTTTGTTTTTTTTTTAATTGTTAAAGGGTGTTGAAATTTGTCACATATTTTTCGTCTATTGAGATAATCATGTAATTTTTTAATCTTTTATTTTGTTGATGTGTTGCATCATATTCATTGATTTGTACATATTGAACTATCTATCAATGTACCCCAGGGATAAATCTTACTTGGTTGTGTATGACCATTTTAATGTGCTGTTGTATTTGATAATTTTTTGCATCTGTATTTATTAGGAATATTGGTCTTGGGGTGCCTGGGTGACTCAGTGGGTTAAGCCTCTCCCTTCAGCTCAGGTCATGACCTCAGGGTCCTTGATCCAGCCCTGCATTGGGCTCTCTACTCAGCAGGGAGCCTGCTTCCCCCCCACCTCTCCCTCTGCCTGTCTCTCTGCCTATTTGTGATCTCTGTCTGTCAAATAAGTAAATAAAATATTTTAAAAATCATTTAAAAATGAATATTGGTCTCTGTTTTTCTTTTCTTGTGGTGTGTTTGGCTACATTTTAACAGTAATTCTGGCTTCAGACTGAATTTGGACTTGTGCCTCTCTCTTCAGTTTTGTGGGACAGTTTGAGAAAGATTGATATTAATTCTTATTTAAATATTTGGCAGAACTTACTAGTAAAGTCATCTAGTCCTGTTTGTTTGTTTTTGTTTTTGTTTATGTTTTAAGCTGAGAAATTTTTAATTGCTGATTCAAACTCTATACCGGTTATAGGTCTGTTAAGATTTACTGTTTATTCACAATTCAATCTTGGTAGGTTTTTTTCTAGGAATTTATCCATTTCTTTAGGTTATTCAGTGTTTTATATAATTATTCATTACAGTAAATTCTTCCTTATTAATAATAACATAAATGGAAATAGATTATACACCCTAATTAAAAGACATAGAAAGGATGAATGGATAAAACAACAACAAAAGCAATAAGACAAGACTTAACCATTTACTGTCTACAAGATACTCACTTTAGATTGAAAAATGCACATACACTAAAAATGAAGGAATGGAAAAAGATATTCTATGCAAATGGTAACCAAAAGAGTGCAAGAGTGCCTATGTTTATATTAGAATATACACACTTTAATACCAAAAATTGTCACAAGAGACAAAAAATATTACACAATGATAAAAGGGCCAACCCACAAAAAAGATAAAACAATTATATGTATATCTGCACCCAACATCAGAGTGCATAAATATATGAAGTAACCATTGACAGAATTGAACGGAGAAATAGACAGCAATACAAAACAGCAGGAGACCTCAATATTCCCCTTTCAATAATGGATAGAACATCCAACAAAGCATCAGTAAGGCTTGAACTGAGGATCTATAGACGAATGGACCTATTAGAGATGTACAGAACATTCCACCCAGCTGCAGCAGAATACATATTCTTCTCAACCACATATGGAACTTTCTCTAGGATAGATCATGTTAGGTCACAAAACAAGTCTTAGCAAATTTAGGAAAATGGAAATTGTTTAAAGTATATTTTCTGACCACAATGGAAGAAAAAATGGAAAATTCATAAATATCTGAAAATTAAATTACACATTCTTGAATTTTTACCCATTGGGTGAAAGAAAAATAAAAAAAGGAAATTAGAAAATAACTGAGACAAAAGTCAAAGCACAAGCTACCAAAACTTATCAGAGGCAGCCAAAGTAGTACTAAGAGGGAAGTTTATTGTGATAAACACCTACATTAAAAAAGAAGAAAGATCACAAATAAAAACCTAACCTTACATCTTAAGAAGCTAGAAAAAGAAAAAAACTAAGCCCACAGTTAGCAGAAAGAATAAATAACAATGATCAGGGTAGAAATAAATGACATACAAAATATAAAACAATAGAAAAATCAGTAAAACAAAAAATTGGTTTTTTGAAAAGACAAATAGAGTTGACACTAAGTCACAATGAAATATCACCTCACAAATGTCAGATGGCTATTATCAAAAAGATAAGAAATAATAAGTGTCGGTAAGGATGTGGAGAAAAGGGAATCTCAAACACCATTGGCAGAGATATAAATCGATGTAACCATTTTGGAAAACAGTATGGAGGTTCCTCAGAAAATTAAAAATAGAACTCGCATATATTTTAGCAGTTCTACTTCTGTGTATTTATCTGAAGAAAACAAAAATATTAAATTGACAAGATATATATACCTTAATGTTCATTACAACATTATTTAAAATAACCAAAATATGAGAATAACCTAAGTATCCATCCATGTATATATGGATAAAGAAGATGTGGTTGGATATAAAATCTTTGGTTCATTCATGTTTTTCCCATCGATTAAAAAAAATGTTTCTCCAAGAATTCTGCTTCTGGGAAGATGGAGTAGACATATTTTTCCCTATTCTTTTCCCTCTTTTAGTGTAACTGAAAACATTGGAGATTCTATATAAAGCAAATATGTAAAGATTCTGAAAGGTGAAAGAAGCTATAGAATGTCTAAGAACTTTTACCTTATAGGTGACCTGTGGTGAGTTTCTTGTGTTTACTTTTTGAAACATATATCCCAGAAGTTAGCAATTCAGAACTGCCAGTTCTTGCCAAAAGAAAAAGCCTTTCCAAAAGTCCGTTCTGTCTAGCAAAAGGACCAGGAAAAGGGCAAGCTCTAAAGACAGAACACTTTAAGGCAATAACCACTCTCCTCCAGCTAAACATCACAGATAAAAATGTGACCCTACCCCGAGGTCCTCCTGCAAATACCAAGTAAGGAACCTGGAATTCCATGTTTACTAGGCTATAACAAGAGAGCATGACTGACAGTATGGTGGCAGAGGAGGTGGATAGGGAACCGGGACTTTTCCTGGCTAAGAAGTAAAGAGGACTACCTTACCCACAGGTGTCAGTAGAGACCACAAGGGAGCTAGAAATTGACCTTATCCTTCAATAAAGAAGCACACCATCTTCTCTATACTGGGGAGGTATAGGCTGGGGTATTAGTGGATGCTCAGAACTTCCCTCACTCCCAGCATTAAGGAGGTCACTTTCTACTCTGGGGTGTCAGTGGAGACCATGGATGGAGGAGTGATGAGGCACTCTTAAACTTCCAGCCAGGGAATAACTATCAGCAAAGGCCAGTGAGTAGTATAAATTCACTCATACCTGGCTATGATAAGGAGTCATTTCCCCCATGGTTGCAAAAGAGACTGAGTAGAGAAGCTGGATTTCTACCACCACCTGGCACTGCCAAGGCAGAGGTCCCCTCCTGCCCCTCTGGATGCAGCGGTGTCAGAAGAGGTCAGTTAAAACAGAGTGCTTAGATAAGGGCCATGTTCTCATAACATAACACTCAATTATCTAGATTTTAATTGAAAATCACTCATTATACTGAGAAACAAAAGATCTCACCCTGAATGAAAAAAGACAACTGACACATGCCAATACTAATGACAGAAATGATAGAATTACCAGACAAAACTATCAAAGTAGTCATCATAAAAATGCTTCAGTAATTATGAAATGCATGAAATAAATTAAAAAGAGCACATTTCAGCAGAGAAAAGAAACACATAAAGAAGAAAGCTATGAAAAACAGAGGATCTCTCCATGTAATGGCTTACAACATGAAGTGAATCTATAAAACTAAAACTTTTCATTAATAAAAGCCATAGCATTGAACAAAGTTAAACAGACAAGTAGGACTTTAAGTAAAGCTATTGCATTAGGTGAGAGACCACAACTCAGTTCTTTTTTTTTTTTTTCTTTGCAAATTGTTTTTGGTTATATCACTAAAGAAGAGTAATACAGATATATTCTATTTGCCTTTATATTTCAGAATTCCCTAGCTATTTTATTAAAAGTTACTGATTCCTAGGCCTTGTCATGTTTCCCCACTCCTCAACTTCTAAGTCAGAATTTCTCAGGTTCTACCTCTGGAGCATGTATTTTTAACAAACAACCCTAGATAATTCTTATGCACAGTTAATTTGAGAGCCCCACTGTGACTGCCTCCAGCTAATGTCACTCTCCAGCACTTCCTTAATAAGCCTGTTGGATAGTAGATTTGGGGTAGCTTCCAAGGCACTACAGTGGTCCCTTGAGTATGGCAGCCAACTTTAGCAGCAGCATTTTAAGTTTTCTGCGTGTCCACACTAAAATATATTAGCTACTACAGGGAACTTCCCTAGCTGGCTGTGGCAAGATCGGCCAATTCTCATCAGTGTTGAGAATTGCCACCCTTGTCTGGCCTTAAGTCATCTCCCCCATCAGGAAGTTTTCCCAAATCAGGAAACATTTAAGCACTTGTAAAACTAAATCTCTATGCAGCTTAAGGGCAAACCAGGAATAAAATGCATAAAGAATTGAGAAATATGAATTATTTGACTTTCTAGAGAAAAAGTTTGACAGTTAAAAAGAGAAATGAAATATAATACATATATTTACTTATTAATGACAGTGGTGCTCGGTGTTTTCACCAAGCATCTGTTACATGATTTGCCTACTGCTGGATGATGTAGAAATAGAAGAGGCCAAATACAACCTGCACTAATGATTCATATTCGAATAGTGCTTTGAGAGCTTTATAACCTTTGTACCTAGGTTATTTCATTCAATCATTGCATCCTTTTGCTTTGTAGGCTAAGTGTTGTTTTTTGTTTGTTTGTCTTTCTCTCCATTTTCGCTCATAGTTGCACCAAATAGATTTTGAATGCATTTAGGAATTAAAAAAAACTCTAATAAACATGATTAGAGCTTAGGGAGTCTTATACACAGTCCCACAGCCTCTAAATCATATAAGTTTTGTATCAATACCATTAGATTTTTTAATATTCTTCAAAATTGTCTAAACTTCTTCCAGTTTTTCCAAATACTATTCTATTAGACTCCTTCCTGACAATCCTATTTATGTCTGTATCCTTAGCCCTAACATAATGCCAATTAATGAATAAATACACTATATTATTCCTGTGTTTAGGAGTTTCCTATCTTTTACTGAAAATATGTTTCCATAAAAAAATGCAACAGAATACAGAGCAATGTATAAGCTAGACATATAAATAAATTCATTAATATTTAAATATATTAAAAATTAAAAAGACAATTGAGTAGTTGTGGTAGGAAGAATTTCTATGATGGATTTCTAAATATGTCTTACTCTAATCCTCAGAATCTGTGAAAATGGTGAGACATCACTTCCACGATTATGTTATGTGACCTTAAGAGAGATTATTCAGGTGGATCTGATCTAATCACAGATGGCATTAAAAGTCAAGAACTTTCTCCAGCTGATGACAAAAGAGTGTGTGAGAGAGATCTGAAGCTAGAGGAGTTGATGCACCATTGCTGGCTTGAGGTGGACCAGGTGGACCATTTGAGAGGGAATGCAGGCAGCCTTAGTTGTTGCCAGTTGATAGCCAGCAAGGAAATGGAGATCTCAGCATAAAGCTGCATGGAAGTAAATCTGTTGAGAAAATGAAATGAGTCTGGAAGCAGATAGTTTTTCTAAGCCAAGTTAAGAGGCCAAGCTGGCTGACATCTTGATTTTGCCATGTGAGATCCTGAGCACAGAATCCAAACTAGTCGGTCCATACTTTTGACCTACAGAACTGTGACGCAATAAATGGGTGTTGTTTTAAGCCTCTAACTGCCTCTGTGGAAAATGTGGTGATAGAAAACTGTAATATCAGTGGCTGGAGTTTTCAACAGAGGTTTCATGAAACTTGTTTTTTTCGAGAATAAAAAAATTATTAACTATAATAATTTGCTATGGCTGCTGTAACAAATTACCACAAACTTAGTGGCTTAAAACAACATGTACTAATTATCTTAGCAGTTCTGAAGTCAGAAGTCAAGTAGGGGGGCTCCTGGGTGGCTCAGTGGGTTAAGCCTCTGCCTTCCGCTCAGGTCATGATCTCAGGGTCCTGGGATCAAGCCCCGCATTGGGCTCTCTGCTCAGCAGGGAGCCTGCTTCCCCCTCTCTCTCTGCCTGCCTCTCTACCTACTTGTGCTCTCTCTATGTCAAATAAATACATAAAATCTTAAAAAAAAAAAAAAGAAGTCAAGTAGGTTTCACTGAGCTAAAGTAAGGCAAAGCTATGTTTCTTTCTGAAAGCTTTTTTTTTAAAGATTTTATTTATTTATTTGACAGAGAGAGAGATCACAAGTAGGCAGAGAGGCAGGCAGAGAGAGAGAGGAGGAAGCAGTCTCCCTGCAGAGCAGAGAGCCCGATGCGGGGCTCGATCCCAGGACCCTGAGATCATGACCTGAGCCGAAGGCAGCGGCTTAATCCACTGAGCCACCCAGGCGCCCCTCTTTCTGAAAGCTTTTAGGGAAATCTACTTCCTTGCCTTTTCCAGCTTCTAGAGGCTGCTGCATTCTTTGGCCTTGGGGTCACTTCCTCCTTCAAAAACCCCAGTGGCCTCTCAAGCCTTTCTCACATTTTATCATTCAGACTCTGACATTTCTGCTTCCCTCTCCCACATTTAAGAGCCCATGTGATCACCTGAACCTACCTGGATAATACAGAAAAATCTCTCCATCTCAAACCAGCTAATGAGCAACCTTAGTTCCCTCTGCTGTATTAAGTATTCTTTGCTGTGTTACCTAACATATTCTCATAGGTTTCATAGAGTAGAATGTGGACATCTTTAGGAGGTCAGTATTCTCTGCCCGCCATTAATATTTAGGAAAAAAAAAAAAAATAACACGCTGCTTAGGCAATGAATTGTGCAGAACCTATCCTCAGTAAAATATTAACTGTATTTTCACTTATGGGTTTGATGTATACTTCTATGTAGATTCTGGAAAAATAAATATTTGAAAAGACTTGAGCTTGGGTAGTTCATGAAATATTTGCTTACATGTACAAAGTTCCATCCTGCTGTGATATGTCCTTTTTATTGAGAATTGAAGTGGGGGGATTTATAATAACAAATAATAATTTCTTAAATGTTAAAAATCTTCGGTGTTTCAAAGATAGGTTCCCAGGCATTATTTCATTTATTTATAACAACATCTGTGAAGTCTTTTTTTTTTAAGATTTTATTTATTTATTTGACAGAGATCACAAGTAGGCAGAGAAGAAGGCAGAGAGAGAGAGAGGAGGAAGCAGGCTCCCTGCTGAGCAGAGAGCCCCAATGCGGGGCCCAATTGCAGGACCCTGGAATCATGACCTGAGCTGAAGGCAGAGGCTTTAACCCACTGAGCCACCCAGGCGCCTCAACATCTGTGAAGTCTTACTGCCTCTCCTGACCTGTCTTCCTCTCTTTTCTCAGAAACATTTTATTTTTTTTTTAAAGATTTTATTTATTTATTTGACAGAGAGAGATCACAAGTAGATAGAGAGGCAGGCAGAGAGAGAGAGAGGGAAGCAGGCTCCCCGCTGAGCAGAGAGCCCGATGCGGGACTCGATCCCAGGACCCTGAGATCATGACCTGAGCCGAAGGCAGCGGCTTAACCCACTGAGCCACCCAGGCGCCCCTCAGAAACATTTTAAAGACAATCCTATTATAGCACTCAAAGGAGTGTATTTTGATAATCCACTCAATATTTGTCATTAAGTGAAGGTTCATCTCTATATCAGCAATGCTTGGATAATACTTCGCACCTACCTATGCTAATTTATGTTTAGTGATAATGAATAGATCTTGAATAAATATTTCCCAATAATTTATCCATACTGAAGTGATCAATAGTGATGATCGAGGCCAGCATTTAAGAGCATGTTCCTCTAATTGTTAATATCTGAACCGAATATACTTGGTGATCAAGATTTAGCTGAAGTTTACAAACTTCATCAAATAGTATGACCTCTTCTATGATGACATTTGTGTCAAAAACTAAATTTGTTCAACCTAAGATAATGCTTAACTAAATGATATATATGTTACATGTTATAGCTTTGTATTTTATGTTCATTAATATTATGCATAAATATCTATGCATATGCATAAATGTATATAAGTCTATTTTAGCAAATCCCACCAACACTTTTGAGGTATAAACAAAAAATTATTTGATTTTTGAAGCAGCACAAGGGACTGTTTTTAACATGAATCTTACTGTTTTATATTCCTTTAAAAAAAGATCTCCACAATAATAAAGGGAAGTCTCCATTGTTTAATTACATCTTCTCTCATTTTTTAAAAATCAAAGATCTTTATTATTCCTATGTGTCCCATATTCCCTTTTCCTATTCCCATAAGCTCCTGGCAGTTCAGATTTCCATAGGTTTCGTTGCTCTATTTCTTTTAAAATACCCAGGTACCAGCGTATGCTTATGCGTGCTCTTTTATTTTTTCCATTCATTTTTTTTCCTAAGTAGGCATTTTAATGTCTTACGATGGCAAAAACCAAGTTACTATCTTTATGTGATCTGATATGCAAGTAATTAGCTTCTTTCTTTCTCTTTTTTTTTTTATTAAGATAAAACAGTAGTGTGAATGAACCAGAGAAGGAAGGTTTAAACTCTACACAGAACTTTCTTTTTACTAGTTATGTGACCCTGCATAAACTCCATAGTCCTTCTCATTGTCAATACTCATATCTGTAAATTATGTAGAATTTCTCCTTTAGAGGTTAGAAATATTTTTAAAATACACAGGTATAGAAGATACTATAATAAGTACCAGTCTATTTACCACCCACTTAAGAAATAAGAACTTAGAAATACTAAAGATTCTGTAGAATCCTTGCCAATCAATCCCCTTCCCCTTATCTCTAGGAATAAGATTTAGGTTCATTTTGTGCAGATCATTCCCATATATGTGTTTTTAATTTTACTACATGTGTATAATTTCTTAAACAATATTTTTTCCTATATGTCATGTTTTATTTATTTTAATGTTATTACAATTAGAAGTAAGCATTTTTGTACATTATGTCTCCCTGTGAATATGTGCAAGAATTTTGAGCAGGAATATTATCACGAATAGAATTGGTGAATTGTAGAGTATGCATGACTTGCAACTTTAGTGAAATTTGTCAGGTTGTTCTCCACATTTTTTGCAACAATTTATATTCCCACCACAATACATGAGAACTCCTATTGTTCTACATGCTCACCAACACTTGGTTTAGAATGTAAAATGATATGCATCAATACTTTGTTTTCTAGGGGCACCTGGGTGGCTCAGTAGGTTAAAGCCTTTGGCTCAGGTCATGATCTCAGGGTCCTGGGATCGAGCCCCATGTCGGGCTCTCTGCTCAGCGGGAAGCCTGCTTCCTCCTCTCTCTTTCTCTCTCTCTGCCTGCCTCTCCACGTACTTGAGATCTCTGTCTGTCAAATAAATAAATAAAATCTTAAAAAAATACTTTGTTTTCTAAAAATTTGACATAAATACTGAAGTATTATTGACTTAAAATAAACTGCATATTTTTAAAATATACCATTTGTTAAGTTTTCATAAATAAATATATATATAAATATATATATGTTTGTGTGTGTGTGTGTATATATTGTTTGTGTGTGTATACACACACACACAAATGCACCTATGAAACAATCACCCTGATAAGATAATGAGTATATTTATCACCCCAAACATTTCCCTAATTTTACTCTGTAAGCCCTCCTTCCTCATTTCCCTGTGCCCCACCACTGTGCCCAGGCAACCACTGATCTATTTTATGACACTATAGTTTAGTTGGAATTTTCTAAAATTTTGTATAAATGAAATAACTCTATGCATTTGGGGTGCATGACTGGCTTGTTCACTTAGTTTGACTTTCTGGAGTTTTATCTTTTTGTAGTCTGAATATTCATCCCCTTTTATTGTGGAATGAAATTTCATTGTCTGGATAGAGCACAGTTTGTTTACACATTAACTATGGATATACATTTGGGTTATTTCCAGGTTTTCATTACTATAAATAAATTTGCTATAAACATTCATGTACAAATCCTTATATGGATATATACTTCTTTTTTCTGGGGTAAATTCTTCAGAAAGAAGTGGCTGAGCAATATGGCAGGTTTGTTTTTAATTTTATTTTCCAAAGGGATTTTACCATTTTATAAACTCATCAGGAATGAATGAGAATTTTGAAGTTTTGTTATATATTCCGAATATAATTTCTTTATCAAATATATGATTTATAGGTATTTTCTTTTAGTCTTTGGCTGGCTTTTTCAGTCACTTTAGAATGACTTTCAGAGAGCAGAAGTTTTTATTTTTTAATGAAATCAAATTCTTTATCTTGCTTTTTTATGGATCATGATTTTTTTCATAAATTTAAAATTTTTTTCTAATACAAAGTTACATAGGTTTTCTCAAAAATTTTGTTATTGTAATCTTATAATTTTAGGGTTTACATTTAGTTCTGTTAGGCATTTTAGATTAGATTTATATATGATTCAAGGAGTAGCTCAAGGTTGTTCTCCTTCTCCTCCCCTCTTCCTCTTCCTGCTTTTCTTCTTCTTCATATAAACAACTAGTGGCTGCAACACTATTGTTGAACAGATTCTCTTTTTGTCACTGAATTACCTTTGCACCTTTACCAAAAATCATGCATCTGTGTAAATCAGTCTATTTCTGGACTCTCTTTTTAGTTTAATAGTCCTATTTTTCTATTTTTATACCAATATGAAACTTAATAGCTTAAAAATAAGTTTAATAATAAGGACTAAAGTCAGAAAGAGATATTGAAACTTTTTTTTCTTTTTCAACATTCCCCCCAGCAAAGGGTTTTCGATGTCCTTCGTATTTCTTCATGAATTTTAGAAGGAGCTTGTCAATTTATATTAAGAAAAAAAAAAGACTTCTGGCATTTTTAATAGGGAATGCATTAAATCTAATGAAGAATTGATATTTTAATAATTGTAGATGTTTCAACTCACGACCATGGTTTATTTCTTCATTTATTTGGGTTTTTAATTTCTCAGCACTGTTTTGTAGTTTTTAGTAGGCAGGCCCTTTACATATTTTATCAATTTATTTTAAATTGTTTCATAATTTTATGCTATTGTATATAGAATTTTTCAAATTTCAATTTCCAGCTATTTGTTGCTAGTTCTTAGACAATTGATTTATTTATACAGTACCTCGCAAAACTCATTTTTTAGTTTTAATAGTTTTTTTTGGTAGAATATATTGAACTCTATAGACACATGTCAGTGAATAAAAACAGATCTTTCTTTTAGGAATTGTTTTTCACTACTTTCTCCTACATTAGCCAGAGTTTACATTACACTGTTCACAAGAAGATTGTACATTCCTTGTCTTGTTATTTATCTTAGGGTCAAAGTATTTAGTTTCTCATATTTGGTTTGATGTTAGCTGTAAGTTTTTCATAGACATTCTTTATAAGGCTGTGTTAGTTATCTTCTGTGTCAGGGTTGTTAAGACTACTCCAAGGATTAGTGATTTACTTGTTATACTCACTGAAACAGATTAACATAGTATAAGGATACATAGCAAAATCATCAGAGAGATAAAGGCACATTAGAGCAAAGTCTGAAGGAAACCACAAATAAGCTTCTGGGAGTCCTCTACCAGTAGACTTGTGTAGGACACATTTAATTGCTCCAGCAATGAATTGTGACAACACATACAAAGTGCTGTTTACTGGACACTTGCCTGAGTCTAGATGTCCAGGGTTTTTAATAGGGTGTTAACCATACAGACACATAATATCTGCATTAGTGATCATAGTTACTGAAATTCCAGACCCCTAAAAGGAAACAGGTGTTCACATAAATCACATTATTTACTCAAATTATACTAGCTAGTATAGTATTGTTCAAAGCGATAAGCATTCAAAACACTTATCAGTTAGAACATTTCAGGAGCTCATTCTGAGGACTTGGCCAATGGTCATTCATGAAAATTGGGAATATTTAACTTGAACAACTCAGACCTGCTGAGTTAACTCCTTCCTACACACTTTTTATCCTGAGTTTGCAGAAAGTTTTCATCATGTATTATGTTGGATTTTGTTAAAACTTTTTCTGCATATTTTTGAGAGTATTCTATGCTTTTTCTACTTAGGCTATAAAAATGGTTAAATACATTGATTCTGAAATCTTTTTTTTTTTAAAGATTTTATTTATTTATTTGACAGAAATCACAAATAGGCAGACAGGCAGGCAGAGAGAGAGAGAGAGAGAGGAGGAAGCAGCCTCTCCGCTGAGCGGAGAGCCCGATGCAGGGCTCGATCCCAAGACCCTGGGATCATGACCTGAGCTGAAGGCAGAGGCTTTAACCCACTGAGCCACCCAGGCGCCTCTTGATTCTGAAATCTTAAAGAAAATTTGCATCCATGGCATAAACTCACTTGTTCATTATGTATTTTAGTTTACATGTGTTCTTGGATTTAATTTTATAAAATTTTGTAATTTTCTGTTTATCTGTTCTATGAATGACTAAGAGGGGTATTGAAATACCCAATTATAGTTGTGGGGTTTTCTATTTCTCCTTGTGGTTCTATCATTATTTGTTTCATTTATTTGGAAGCTCTCTTATAGATGTTTATTTAGACTTATTTTTTCATCTTGATAAATTTACCTATATAATCTATGTACCTCATCATATTTTTTATATAATCTAATTTGTCTGATATTACTATAGCTACCCTTGCTGTCTCTTGATTTGCGCCAGCATATCTTTTCTTAACCTTTTACTTTTATTTATTATATCTTTACGTATGAAGTGTGTTTCTTACAGAAAGCATATAGTTGGGTTCTGCTTTTTCAGTATGATAATTTCTGCCTTTTATTTGGGATATTCAGGCCATTTGCATTTAATTTGATCATCTACATAGTTACATCTAAATCAATCAACTAATACTTGTTTTTTCTTTGCTCTGTCTGTTATTTTTTCCCATTTCCTCTTTTTCTGCCTGTTTTTCAGTTATTTATTTATAATTTCTTTTTCTCCTCTCTATTTTCTTAGATACTTATGCCTTTTAGAGATTGTTTTAGGGTTCATTGTATATGTATTTAACTTACTATCCTCTAATTCCAAGTGATATTATACCACTTCTGAGCAGGGCTTATTCTACTGCTATTAATTCCCCATTATTAAGGTAAGATCCATTTGTATAATCACCTAATGTCCCATGAATCATAGATTTTCATTCTAGCTGGTTGGGAGCAAGCACTATTCATAGCTGTGTTGAGTGTTGGGTATTATTACCTCCAGTCTTTGTGGATTCTTCTTCCTGAGTCTCAGATATTTTTGTTACATACATGCATTGACTAGCTCTCGGATGAATGTGTAAGAGGGATTCTGCAGGTATCTGGAAATCTCTGTGTGCAGCTTTCTCCTTTCTAGAAAGCCCAGCCACATTGGTCTTCCTGGAATCCCAGGAAGTCTGCCGCACTTCTCCCTGACATATTAGCTCCTTATTGCTACCATAGCAAATCACACAAACTTAGTGACTTAAAACAATACATTTTTATGATTTTATAGTCTGACGGGTTAAAAGTCTAACATGGATCTTACTGTGCTAAGTAAGTACCTTTCAGGATGCTCCAGGGGAGAATCTGCGTCTTTGATTTTTCCAGCTTCTAGAGAATGCCCAAATCACTTAAATTGTGCCCATTCCTTTAAAGCTAACAAAATTCTATTTCTCTAACCATTTTTCCATAATTACATCTCCTCTTAACTCTGAACTGAACTGAGAAATTTTATCTCATTTTGACTCATGTGATTAGTTTGGGCTCATACAGATAATCCTGGATAAGCTCCCCATATCAGGGATATTAATTTAATCAATACCTACAAAGTCCTTTTCCATGTAAGGTAACATATTCAGTTTCAAGGAATCAGAAGTAGACATCTTTGGAGGACCATTATTTTACCACTATATCCAGGTTCCTCATCGCTGCAATATACCTAGAAACTTCCTCAAGTCAATGACCTGTACAATTAGAGAGAGTATCTCTGTTGCTATTCCTCATCCTAAGGTTTCAAAGTCCTTCAGTGGTTCATATTTAGTGTCTTTTATATTGTAATTTCCTATATTTGTCTGTTTTGTTTTGTTTTAGTTGTCACATGGGCAGGAGTAAATCCAACATTTGTTATTCTATCTTGGCTAAATGCAAAAATCCCCAGTACCTCATTTTTCTAAATTCAATTCCCTTCATTCCTCATTGGGCATGTTTTAGTTTATCTTTTTCTTTGGTTTCTTGTTTTGGTTATTCAGATTTTCTTGTATTTGAATTGCCTCTTCATTTATTATTTTAATTTTTCTATTGAGGATTATGTATTTCTTCCTTTTTTTTTAAAGATTTTACTTGCTTATTTATTTTAGAAAGAGAGATTGAGAGAGAATGAGTGCTGGGAGGTGGGAGAGAAACTTAAGGAGACTCCACACAGAGTATGGAGCCAGACTTGGGGCTTCAACCTAGGACCCTGAGATTATGACCTGAGCCAAAATCAAGAGTCAGATGCTCAAATGACCAAACCACCCAGGCACCCCTTTTACTATTGTTTTATAGAAATTGTTTATAAGTTCTCGATAATAATTTTTTATCAGTTGTATAATATAAATATTTTCTTCCAGTATTGTGGTTTATTGTAGTCTCATTTGTTTAAGGACAATTTTTATTCAGAGCATGTTTTAATATTATTGTAAACATATTTATCATGTTTTTAGGATATGTGCTTTTTTTTCCCTGTCATGTAGTTGCAAAAATATTATACCACATATTTCTCCTAAGAAAATTAAAGTTTCTTTTATTCCACATTAGGTCTTTAATAACCTGAAATTTATTTCGGTGTATAATATGAAGCAAAGTTCCCCATTATTTTTATATGAATAACAAATTACACCATTTATTGACTAGTCCATTCTTTTCATAATGATTTATGAATAGTGCTGCCATTTCCTTTAGTGAAGTCTTTTGGTGATGAATCTTTGGTTGTCTGAAAAATATCTTTGATATCACCTTCATTTTCTTAAGGGATACTTCCATTAGGTAAAGAATTATAGTTAGGCAGGCATTTTCTTTTAGCCATTAAAGATATTCTACTATTTTCTGATTTTCATTGTTTTGTTTTTTTTAAATTTTATTTATTTATTTATTTATTCGGGGGGAGAGTAGGGTGCAAGTGTGTGTGTGTGAGAGAGAGAGAGAGATGGTGGGAGTGGGGGGGGGAAGCAGAGGGAGAGAATCTCAGACAGACTCTCCCCAGCATGGAGCCAGATATGAAGCTCAGGGCTTGGTCTTATGATGCTGAGATCATAATCAGATCTGAAAACAAGAGCCAGATGCTTAACTGCCTGAGCCACTCAGGCACCTCAAGATTTTCATTTTATTTTTATTTATATTTTTATATTTATTTTATTTTTATTCATGATGAAATGATGAAAATAATGATTTTCATTTTCTTCTCTTCAGCCGCTTTCAGATTTTTTGCATTTATTTTTCAGAGTTCTACTGTGATATACCTAGGTGTGCTTTTCTTTGTATCTCTCCTGATTAATTAAGGTTCACTACTCACATCTTTGGCTTGATATATCTTTTGTCAGTTTTGGGAAATTCATTACTTATAACCTATTCTCTTTTTTAAACTTCAAATACATGAAACTCTTCCCCATATTCAAATTATATTATGACCGGTTCCATATTTTCCATTATTTATTTTGTCCCTCCATGCTTCCTTCCAGATATTTCTATTATCCTACCACTTCCCAAATTCCTTCTTCATCTAGAACTAATATGCTATTAAATCCATGTGTTGAACTTTAAATCATTATATTGTAAGTAATGCATAAAATAGAATGAACTGTTTTTTATAGTTTCCACCTACATCCAATTTAATTTATTAAATATTAATCACATATGAATCATTTTATATTAAAATTATTTAAGAAAAAAATAAATTTCCTGTGCCTTTCTGTTGTTATTTTCTCTTGATTTTCACTCAGTTCTTGTCTACTTTAATAGAGTACCAGAAATTGTGGAAGAAAATTAAAGAGCTACTTTAAGGTTCTGGCTGATGTTAATTTTCCTCATATATGATTTGCTTTTCTTTCTGGAAGATAGCTTATGCCACTCAGTAATTGAATTGACTTACAGCTGGACTTCAAATGCAACTTTCCATGTGCAAGCAGATGGTAAAATGTGCCCCCCAAAAGTCAGAGTTTTAAAAAAGTATGCAAAGGAAAGCTACACCTATTTTGGGCAGAATTATCTAGAATATTTTCATAAAAGAGGTAGGATTTGAACAGGATCTGTATGTATGAAATAGTTGGGAGTTTAACAATATAGCTTAGAACAATAGAGTGAGCAAGGGGAGAAGAGAAAGGAGTCAGAAAATGGACTTTAAAAAAGCACTTTTGAAGCTGATCTAATATATTCAAAAACATACAGAAATATAAGTGTTTTACCATCATTCCCATTTTTTCTGTAGATAAGCAGATATTGTGCATGGGAACAGATGTACTTTGTCACAATTATGTGAGAAAGAAGAAATACTGGTACTCCGATTGTTCTTCTTCTATACCAAATTTTTGTAAAGTTGCCATTGTTAGCTTAAAAAATATTGCTATGATTCTGTGAGGCATTATCTCAAAGAGTGAGATAGTTCTATCTTTCAACAATGTACATGTGAATTTAAATATTAATAATTTTAATCATACCAATGCTTTATCTCAAAAACTGATATTTTTATTTATTTATTTATTTTTTAATCTTCAGAACATGTTGAATAAAATAACATTAGGCTGGGTGAGCTGGTGGTGGGTATTATGGAGGGCACATATTGCATGGAGCACTGGGTGTGGTACATAAACAAAGAATTCTGGAACACTGAAAAGAAATAAAAAAAATAACATTAGGCAACTTCTTTTTCATAGCTCAGTATCTTATCAGTAAAATGGAAATTTAGTGATTCATGTATCTATCTATTCACTCAACAAATATTAACCAACTACCTTTATGAATTAGATATTTTGATAGTAACATAATAGTACTTTCATTGCAGGGTTTTTGTAAGAAATAAATAATTATGCATACTGCTTGCCTCAGTGACTGGCATTAAAGGTTTAATAAAATGTTCACAATTGGGGCACCTGGGTAGCTCAGTCAATTAAGCATCATCAGACTCTTGATTTCAGTTCAGGTCATCATCTCAGGGTCATGAGATAGAGCCCCACGTTGGGCTCTACTCTGAGTGTGGAGCCTGCTTAAGAGTCTTTCTCCCTCTGCCCCTCTCCATGCTTAGGCAGGTGTTCTCTTTCCCTCTTAAATAATAATAATAATAATAATAATAATAATGTCCAGTTATTTTATGGCTAGCCATTTTTATATGTAGGGATTTGTTTGATAATTTATTTGTTAAAGTTCATAGAAAGTCAGTGAAGGGAAATAAAGATGATTTCTGTGTTGATCTTCTTAAAGAATTTAGGAGTATTACTTTACCAATCACAACACCTCTTTACCAAATGCTTACCACATATATATGTGCACACACACATTTTTTTTTCTCACTCTGTCTCCATCTCACTGTCTCTTTTTTCTGAATGCCTACAATGGCAAATATACCATAAACTTTGGCATAATAAACAGTGCTTTGTAGGAAATATCTCTCATTCTCTGGTTGAATATGAAGAACCACTTATCAATAGATAAAACTATGGAAGTTTGAATTACTTAAGCTCTCTTTTTTTAGATGATACCTCTCATTTTAATTCCATGTTAGCCACTTACTGTCTTATTATCTCAGATTAGCTTTTGACATAAGGATACGCCAAATTTGGACATTTATACTTAAGGTATTTTTGTCTACTTTATCCTCCCGCTTCTAAGTTTCTCACTCTTATTTACCCAAAAAGATTAATTTGATTTCAGAGTTATTTCTTTTATTTTCAAACTTGTGAAAAATTTCAGACAATGCTGAAAAAAAGGCTTGGTAAGATACTGGAATTAATCTGTTTCCCTTTAAAAACCAGTGTATCCTTAACAGTAGGAAAGTTTTACTGCATTATTTCTAGAATCATCTCCTGAATATAATATAACAGAAATACAATATAAAACTTTATTTATAATTCACTATCCTTGATGTAAGTTATCATATATCGCTCTATATTTTTACTTCTAGGAGTAGATGAAATTTTTATTTTACTTCTGAGATATCTGTGGCTCAGAGTTAATCAAGGATTTATGCATATTTTAAATTAAATACTAGCTGATTTCTTACTACATGAAAAGTGCTATAATATGCTCTGTGGGAGAAATAAGGATCCACACATGGTTCTGGCCCTCTGCGACTCAGAGCCTCAAGAAAATATGTTGGCTATTACTTTGTTTCTTGGTGTCAATCTTACCCTTCTGTGCTTTCTTTGTGATACTTTCACTGGGCTGAGAAAACTACCACATTTCCACTCTGCCTGTTGCCACCTGATAGTTCAGCGAATAATAAGCAGTGCTAGAGAAATATTCGAAGCTGAGTTCCATGATGTGCTGTTTTCTGTTTCTGTCCACAAATTCCAGCAGCGTCTCTTTATTCTAGCAGTGAGTGGCAGTTGATACCATTTTCAGTTTTTTCACTTTCCTCCAGAACCAACCTCACTGTGTCCCCTGAGGAACAGTGCCTCAAGGTTTGAGCCTCAGCTCCACAGTTTTCTCTGAGATGCTGAGGTCCCAGTACAGCTGGGCAGTGTCCTTTTGAAAGAAGTCTGAGCTCCACCTCTGAGGGAGCCTCCCCCAAGTTACAGTTTAAAAATACTCACCTGGGCTCCTGGGTGGCTTATTCGGATCAAGTCCAGCATCAGCCTTCATGCTCAGGAGGGAACCACCTTCTCCCTCTCCTACCTGCTTATGCTCTTTCTCCCTATCTCTATCTCTCTCTCTCTCAAATAAATACATAAATAATCTTTTTTAAAAATAAAAAAATAAATAAAAATACTTACCTTCTGTTGTTTGGGGCTCCTGAGTGACTCCATTCATTAAGCATATGACTCGATTTCAGCTCAAGTCATGATTTTGGGGGGACATGAGATGGAGCCCTGTTTGGGGCCCTATGCTCAGCAGGGAGTCTGCTTGAAATTGTTTCCCTCTGCCCCTCCCCCTGTTCCTACTCTGTCTCTCTCTCTCTCTCATAAATAAAATAAAATAAAATAATAAAGTAAAATAAAATAAAATGAAAATAATTAAAAATAAAAAAATAAAAATACCTCTTCCCATTTTTTTTTAAGATTTTATTTATTTATGTGACAGACAGAGATCACAAGTAGGCAGAGAGGCAGGCAGAGAGAGAGGAGGAAGCAGGCTCTCCACTGAGCAGACAGAGCCCAATGCGGGGCTTGATCCCAGGACCCTGAGATCATGACCTGAGCTGAAGGCAGAGGCTTTAAACCACTGAGCCACCCAGGTGCCCCACCTTTTCCTTTTTTTTAACCTCATATACAGAGATGGTAGCTGCTTCTTGCAGGAAATAGCTCTTTATTATCTCATGTTTCTTGTTTTGCCTTTTCAGTCTTCTAAATATTTATGGAACCAAATATATCATATTTTTATTAAAACATTTGATATATTTCACATTTTCTGACTGGACCCTGATGAGTAAAGAGCCACTGATACTAATATAAAATGATTTCAATATAAAGTAATAAAATAATAGGTGATATGTAATATTGTTTATAACATATAGAAATAAGAGAAAGATAAGTTCATGGCTCTTTAATAGTCCAGGAAAAGCCTATAAGACTTTAGTTTTGGGGGCACGCTGGCTCAGTTGGTAGACGATGTAACTCTGTAAATTCAAGTCCTATATAGGGTGCAAAGATTAGTTAAAAATAAAATCTTTAATATTAATTAGTTAATTTAAAAAAGAGGACTTTAGATTTGAATTAGGTTTTATGCATAGAAAATAAATGGGTTAAACAGGTATGAAGTCTGTGGTATGCAAAGGACTTTTCAGAAGAAGCAAGGATAATACATGACTCTTTATAACTGGTATTACATTCCCCAGTATGATTGGACATAAAAGTATGAGAAATTACTAGATGATAATATTTTAGAAAGTATTTTACTGCTAACTTGTTGATCGTAATATTAGTCTAAGTAATTTGGACTACCTTGTATTTAAAGGAAAGTCATTCATGCTCCTTAGACAGAGTCAAATATCCTAGTCTATAATTTAGAATGTTTCTCCATCAACACTCACTGACATTGAAGAGCTGCACTTCAGGAGTTTTTAGGGGGCAGATGGTGGCCTTCAGCAGAAGCTGAAAACTTAGGAGAAGCAGATAATTAGGTTTTGTTCTCATAACTAACCCAGTACTTACTAATGAAATGAAAGTAGATGTTAAATGTGCCACTTCCAGGCCTCGATCGTAAAAGTTTCCTTAAGCATCCCCACCTGCTTTTCTTCTCCCTTTGGCAGAATGATAATGATTTGCTTTGAGAGGATTTAGAAGTCACATACTGAAGACAGCAAAGTTTCAATCTGGGTCCTAAATAATTATGTAGAGCAGAGTTTCCACTTCTTCCAGACCCTGAATGGACACCCTGAACTATTCCAAAAGAAATGGGAGAGAGTTCTATTGTAGTGAAATCATTTGACTTGTGCTAGAGCATGCTTACTTCTAATAACAATGCCAATCTTGAGTGATAGTCCTTCAAGGCCATACTTATATCAACACATATCACCATAGGAAAACTACCTATAATGTGAAACTATAACATTTCACAATTATCTAATTTGATCTTCACAACATGCTTGAGAAATAGAGTGTTGATCTGAAGGGAGCCTTGGCTTTAGTTTAAATTTTTAAGCCGTTGAATCCTTCCTTCAAATGACACATCGAGTCCTATACAGAGGATGGCTAAAGGTAAAATATTAATGGTTGAAGCAGAGTGAGGGTGAGTATGTTGTGAATCGAATAGTCCCGAATGGGTCAACAAGGTTCTTTCCTTCAGTATTCCCCACAGTTTTCCTTGGGGCACTTTCCTATATCCCTAGGCTTCCAAAGAAATATGTGTGTAACACACTTTCAGATGAGCTAACAGAAGCTATGAGACTTAGTTTTATGAGGCAAATTGAATTGATTTTGTATCACACTTGAATTGTTCTGTCTTTGTGCTTTTCCCTATGCCTGGAATGCCTCCCTTAGTCTCTTCTTTTAAAAATCCAAGCCATATATTAAAGCCCTCACCATGAAGCTTATAATTGTTTCTGTGGTGTTATAACAAGTTATCATAGATACTTAAGAAACTATTTATTTTATTTTATTTATTTATTTGACACAAAGAGAGAGATCACAAGTAGGCAGAGAAGCAGGCAGAGAGAGAGGGGAAGCAGGCTCCCTGCTGAGCAGAGAGCCCGATGCAGGTCTCTATCCCAGGACCCTGAGATCATGACCTGCCGAAGGCAGAGGCTTAACCCACTGAGCCACCCAGGCACCCTAAGTTATCATAGATACTTAAAGCAATGCAAAATTTTAGTCTCATAGTTCTGTAGGTCCGAAGTCTTGATGGGCTCAGTGGGGTCCCCTGCTCCAGGTTTCACAAGGCGAAAATCACGGTTGGCAGGGCTGTGTTCATCACCAGAGTCCCTGGGGGGGAATGCACTTTTAAAATCATTCAAGTTGTAAGTAGAATTCATTTTCTTGAGGTTGTAGGACTGAGGTTTCCATTTCCTTGCTGGCTGTTAGCCAGGTGCTATTTTTACTGCTTGGAGCCACCCACATTCATGACTTTTATGGCTGGCTGAATCTCTCAATACTTCACATCTCTTTGACTTCCCCACTAGCTGTGTATCTCTGACTTCCTCTCCTACCTCAACTGGGAAAAAAACTCTACTTTTTTTTTTTTATAATTTATTTATTTTTTCAGTGTAACAGTATTCATTGTTTTTGCACAACACCCAGTGCTCCATGTCAGAATGGCTAAAATTAAAAACTCTACTTTTAAGAGCCCAAATAATCCAAAATAATCTCCTTAATTTAATGTCAATTGACTGACAACCTTAATTACATCTGTGAAGTCCCTTTTGTTCATATACTGTGTCATTGTTTTATAGGCATGGTAAAGGAGGTGTTGGTTATTGGGCCCAAATTCATTCTATCACAAAGCCCTTCCTGAAGACCATCCAAGGTGAACTCACCTGCCTTAGAAACTGCAAATATCTCTCTTATTACCTCTCATAATGCATTTATCTCAATCCATCTACATTAAGGTCGTTTATATAATTGCCTTAATTGTTCTTATTTAATTGTGAGACCACTGTGATGGTGGTGACTTGGTTTGTACTCCCTTAGTGTCTAATAGAGCTGGCATACTCAGGAAATTGGATGAATTGAGTGGAATCACCCAAGTCACACAGTAAAGGCAGACGGGGCTAGAACAAGACTCTTGGTCTAGCATTTTCTCTCCCATAATAAACTGTCTCAGAGGGCCTGTTAAATGTCTGCATTCGGCTCAAGGTCATGATTCCAGGGTACCAAGGCTGAGGCCTACGTTGGGCTTCCTGCTCAACAGGGAGCCTGCTTCTCCCCCTGCTTATGCTCTCTCTCTCTGTCAAATTAATAAATACAAATTCTTAAAAAATAATAGTAAACTGTCTCTCAAGCTTGGCTGTGTCTTGATCCTTTATTTTAAACTTGTCTGCATAAACACAGTGTTTTGGCTGCATGCACAAGTACTAAGCATGGCGCCATGAAGTTTCCTTTGACAGGTGAAGACAGAGCATGAGAGGAACATAAGAGGAAACATGAGTATGTCATGCTTCTTTTTGCAAGCCTCGAACTCTCATTCCCTGCCTGAGAATTAAGCATCATTTACAGACATGGATGTTTTTATTACATTTTTAAAAAATGTATTTTTTTCAGTAAAAGAAGAATACACAGATTTATGGGATGGCCTTTTAAAATCTTGATTTGTCTGTAATCAAAGCTGAGCAATCCGATGCTGTCTCCTATTGAATGGTTTAGTGAGTAGTCACACTCAAGTCTCAACAAATCTCAGGGTGTTTCTTTCCAACCTGCCTTTATCCTAAATAAAGAACTTTTTTTTTCCTTTTCCTTTTTAGTTGTTGTCCTGCTAAAATGCTGTTTGTACATTCTAAAGGAAAATTCCTTATTTTGGTGGAGTGATCTTGCTCCCATGTGTGACTGACACTGTAAACCTTTCAAAATGTACCATGTTGGTCTCATGGGATTGAACAAAAGCAGTCGAGGGGTGAACAGAAGTGAAAAACATAGGTTTAATATCTATTATCTTTCCATAGTAAAGACAACAGAAATCTGCTATCATAATCTTGAACTGGAAACGGAAGTGAATTCCAGCATTGGCTGTGCAACCCTCCTCCTTGTTGACCTTTAATAAATTACATACCTATCAGACTCAGTTATCCCAGCCAGAGAGGGAAAAATACTTGCCTTACTCATTTGGGTTTGTTTTGAAAATGAATGTATGTTGTGAGTCATAAAAAATAATACAAATTACTACCAAGAGTAATAACCCGATCCACTTTAAGTGTATATAAATATACAAACATGATCATCACCACCATCGTTATCCTTACATCTCTTTTCCCAAAGAAGATTGAAGAAAATGTAGGCTCCAAGTCTCTCTTGAGGTCAAACAACAGGTTAGCCAAAGCCTGAAGGTTAGAATCCAACAAGCCACAATTCCCATTAGATTCGTGAATTTCCTACTGCTGCCAGACAGAGCCAGACTATTTCTCTACCAAATTACTGCCAATAGAACATGATGTACATTTTAATTGTAGTTTCCACATTTTCTCAGGATTAAGTGGAAAGTTTTTTACTTACTTTTCCAAGAATATCTTAATTTTTAAAATATGCTCATTTTCATCACATCTTCAGATCTTAACTCTCACCACCCCAGCTCAAGTCTCCTGATTAATACGTTGATGAAGTCTCTGTGTTCGTTCTGAATATGATTTCTAGCAACTGCCACGTTTTTATTTACTCATTCACTGATGGGAATAAGGAGAAAATTTTGATGTTTATTACCTTAATCAGGGACAGGTGTTAAACTAGAGCAAGACAACTCTAAAACTTTTCTTTTCTTCAACACCTAAAAAACACATGTTTTAAAAATCTCTCATTACCAGACTTATTTATTTGATATCCTTTGTTAAAGGGTAGAACTTTGTTCCTTATAAACAAATAAAAACTACCTGCAAGGATTTGTTTCAAAATAACTCAGCTACCCAAATGGGAATAAGATAAATGGAAAGTGGGTGACAGGTAAAACACAGTTGTCCAGGAGTTGATAATAGATGCAGCTGGATTTTCTTTTGTACATTTAAAAATGTCCATAATAGATGCTAAATAAATCCGTTTTATAATGAAAGTTAAAGATAACCACAAAAGTTCATTGATAATATTATAGGGTATAAATACTTGATCTTAAAAATGCCTGTGCTCATTTTTCACCAGGGCAATACTTTTTTTTTTTTTTACATGGTAAAATCTTTTTTTTTTTTTCTCATTTTATTTTTTTCAGCGTAACAGTATTCATTCTTTTTGCACAACACCCAGTGCTCCATGCAAAGCGTGCCCTCTCCATTACCCACCACCTGTTCCCCCAACCTCCCACCCCTGACCCTTCAAAACCCTCAGGTTGCCCCAACCTCCCACCCCTGATCCTTCAAAACCCTCAGGTTGTTTTTCAGAGTCCATAGTCTCTTATGGTTCGCTTCCCCTCCCCAATGTCCATAGCCCGCTCCCCCTCCCCCAATCCCACCTCCCCGCAGCAACCCCCAGTTTGTTTTGTGAGATTAAGAGTCATTTATGGTTTGTCTCCCTCCCAATCCCATCTTGTTTCATTTATTCTTCTCCTATCTCCTACCCCCCCATGTTGCTTCTCCATGTCCTCATATCAGGGAGATCATATGATAGTTGTCTTTCTCCGATTGACTTATTTCACTAAGCATGATACGCTCTAGTTCCATCCACGTCGTCGCAAATGGCAAGATTTCATTTCTTTTGATGGCTGCATAGTATTCCATTGTGTATATATACCACATCTTCTTTATCCATTCATCTGTTGATGGACATCTAGGTTCTTGAACTACCCTATGACCCAGCAATTGCACTACTGGGTATTTACCCTAAAGATACAAACATAGTGATCCGAAGGGGCACGTGTACCCGAATGTTTATAGCAGCAATGTCTACAATAGCCAGACTATGGAAAGAACCTAGATGTCCACCAGGGCAATACTTTTAGCAGTTTAAAATTGCATCCAGATGGAAGAACCACCTAATTTTTGATAGATTTAATAAATGATAAAATCTTCCATACAATTAAAAACTTAAAGGTTACCACCTAGTCCTACACCTAGATCTTTCAACTCAGAAATCTTTTTGACCTATGACCTCCCTTTGTTCTGTATCTAGATGTGAATATAATTTTCCACTTCCAAAGCCTACCATCACAGGGGTTATTATGTGCTGTTTGGAGCCTTTATTGCTCAAAAAGGATCATATAATTTGAGTTATTAATGGATCAAGATGCTTTGGGATTAGTTTCTGGGTTTAAAATTAAATAACATTTTTATTTTAATACTGTATTTCTTTTTTCATGGGGGGAATGAGTTTTAAAAGCATATATTTACCAATCTGCATTTTCTTTATTAAAGAAGATGCTGAGAATTTTGGCAAGTGTTATTTTCATACAGAGTCACATTGATCTATTTTTCTGTGCCCTTCTCTCTTTCATGTCAATTCTTTTGCAAGATGTTTGATGACAAACACGTGTTCTATGTGTGCTATAATATATTCTCAAAAAAAAGAATAAGCAGAATTGGAAGTATCACTCTTCAGAATAAATATGAAATGTCAGAGCTTAACAGTTTTGACAGGAGACATAAAATGTCTCAGGAGACGGTGTCCCCAGAAGGAAAGCTCAAATTTGATAATCACATTCTGTGCTATACAAGACGACAGCCAGATATGTAAAATAATCAGTGAGATACATATCACTGAGATACTGGCCACCACAAAGAGACACAGATTAAGTGTTATCAAATTGGTATTAATATCAACTTTTCTGTCTGAAGTTTTTCCAAAAAAAAAATTTTTATAATAAGAGTTTTTATGATTTTATTGTACATATATTCTCTTCTCTTTTGTACAAAAAGGTATCCTGACCATATATTGTGGCAGGCAGCTGATGATCTGTTATATTGTTAATTTTGAAATTTCCAAAGAATAAAAATTATCCAGAACACTTGAGGCTGAGTCACTACATAATTCGAATGGCTTTATACACTATAAATTCATGATTTACACCATAAAGATAAAGCACAATATTTAAAACTCAAAGAATCTATACCTACTAGAAGCAGATGATCAAGGAGTGGCCTAACTCAGCTACAGAAGCTGATCCTGGGGCCAAAAGGAAGACGTGCCTAGTGTTGAAATAATATTGTAAGACTAAAATAAAAAACATTTTAGTCAAAATTCTGAGAATGCTGGACTCAAAATTTTTCCCAGCACGTGACTTTCCATGAAGGAGGCACTTTTATAACTGGAAATCTATTAGCCCTGGAGTTTCAGAATAGGATGGCAATCTCCAAATGAAAGATATGTAAATGAGTTGCCAATCTAACATATTTGGGTAAAAAGACAAACTATCCTGGGACAAAAATGAAGAGGACAAAACTGAAAAGGACTCTTGCTATGATCCTGATGTTCAGGACCTTCATGGGAATTTTTATTTAATGATTTATTCATCTATCCATTCATCAGTTCAGAATGTGGAGTAAAGGAGAGGCAGCATTACTGATTCTGCTTACGTTTGGGTCAAACATGGAAGGAAAAGAGCAGAGCTGTAAGTCAAAAGAAAGAGAGAGGGCAGGGAAGGAGAAAGACAGACTTAAAAACAGTAAACCTTTATTGTCATAAAGAAAGTGTACTGAAAGTAAAAGAAAAATTGCTCTTGTCTTAGAGTGGAATTCATATCCAGATTTTGTTCTTTAAACTCTCAGCAGTGGTGCGCCTGGGTGGCTCAGTGGGTTAAAGCCTCTGCCTTTGGCTCAGGTCATGATCCCAGGGTCCTGGGATCAAGCCCTGCATCAGGCTCTCTGCTCAGCAGGGAGCCTGCTTCCTCCTCTCTCTCTGCCTGCCTCTCTGCCTGCTTGTGATCTCTCTCTGTCAAATAAATAAATAAAATCTTTAAAAAAAAATAAACTCTCAGCAGAAATGCAGCAATCACATCACCTATGAATTTAATTTGTAACTACCTTTAGAGCTTGCAGAAGATGCAACCCCACCATGTAGGCTGCAAAGATGTTTTCAAGGCACTTCTTGTTTTTTTCTGCCCAGTTTTTTTTTTTTTTTAACTTTTAAATAAGGTATCCAAAATGAATTCATAATGTAGTGACTATTTTAAATAAATTGTGCTAATCTACATTGATTACAACCTTCCAGGTTCTGCAAATCTATTACTTAGATATAAAATTATAAATTGTCTTATGTGGCCTTAGGGGACAGAACTAGCTGTAAGTGGAATTTTCATTAATATGTAGAATAGCCTTCTTTCTAAAACTGTAATCTATAGTTGTCTGACATAGTAATGAGCTACCTTGGAAGCTGTGGGACTGCCACCATTAGGGTTATTTATATAGACTGAAAACTGATGTCATGGAGTATGCTATAAGCTTTCTACAGTGGGTAAAAGTGGTACCTTTCCTCCAAGATCTTATGAATAAATTCATGATTATATAACATTCAGAGAACTATCACAACTCAACCACAATTGCAATTTAAAATTTAGCACTCCCCCTTCCTGCCTGGTGACTTTGTACTTTATAACACAGTATTCTCGTTGTTAATGCAAAAAGTAGCACCAGACCCTTGAACCTTGAGCTTCTACCAATACAACCTTGTTTGTTCTGATTTTGCAAATCTAAAGTCCTCAAAAAAAGTTAAAGTCAAAAGTCTAAGAATTTGGGGCACCTGGGTGGCTCAGTGGTTTAAGCCGCTGCCTTCAGCTCAGGTCATGATCTCGGGGTCCTGGGATCGAGTCCCACATCGGGCTCTCTGCTCGGCAGGAAGCCTGCTTCCCTCTCTCTCTCTCTGACTGCCTCTCTGCCTACTTGTGATCTCTCTCTGTCAAAATAAATAAATAAAATCTTAAAAAAAAAAAAAAAGTCTAAGAATTTGTAATACTGGAATAAAAGCTTAAAAGTCCAATTCATCCCAATTTGCCTTATAAGAAGCTATTTAGCCCACAGGAGTTTATATTTGGAAATGAAACTTATGACAATCCAGCCTGCATACCCTGTTGCAAACAAGGTACACTGATTACAAAAACTAAATTCACTGGAGAGAACCATGAAGTATACATGTAAAATTATATGCTATGTCTTTAAATCAGGACCTAAGGCTCAGAATTATCCTTGACTTCAAAACTCTCTGAGTGAAAGGGATCAATATTCAATTTCACAAAGATAATGCAACATCTGGGAAGGAAAAAAAAAACTTATTTATCAGAAACTTTCCAAAGTATAAGATTTGGGGATACGGTATCAAACCTTGAAAAGTCAAATAGCTAGAAAGATTTTTGAAAACAACTGCTGGATTAAAGACAACCTCACTGAAATAACTGATCACCCCGAATGCTGTCAGATCATTCTGAGTTCCCTAATCTCTCCCATAATACTGGAGGCCCTAATATCCAGCTGCAGAATTCTGAGAGCCAACCCACAAATGAATTCCCTCTTAAAATGAAACATAGGGCCATTATTTATTACAGGAAGCCAAATTCTTCCTTCTGTGATTCCAAATATAAAATTAAATAAAGGACAATGATTTGGCTGACATTTTAAAATAACTTTAAAACATTTCAAATAAAATTGGACATCTTTATGATAATGTTAAATAAATGGTATGAGGTAGGGGATAATGTGTTCAAATAATTTTCAGATTTAAGGGGAACCGTTGATGTTTGCATTTGCAGATAGCTTCTTTGGTCAAGATTCACAGTAAAGAACCATAGTTCAAAAACCCACCACAGGACCTAGAATTTCAGCCTAAAAGAGACTTCAGAGGTTAGTTGGTTCAATATTCTGTCTAGTGCCACTTTCACCACAGAATCCTGATGAGCTGATGGTAAATTTCTACCTGCAATGATGCGGAGCTTATAAGCCGCACAGCAGCAGTACTTTGACCTTTATGAGTCTTTGAGTTTTATGCAACTTTAAACATATCTATCTTTTGGACCTTTTCCCCATTGTTTAGAATTTCAGAATTAAAAGCCCCATGTATTCAATGCAGTACCTCGTCTGCATGCTGGCCTTTCTAGTTTTCTTTCCTATGTGCTAAGAATCCTCAGTCTACTGAGCAATACATCACATACCTTGAATTTTTTTATGCCTCTCCCTACTAGAGTTCCTTCAGTCCCTTTCTGGGTTGTTAGCTTCCATTTTACAGAAGGCTAGCCATAATTTAAAATAACTTTTTGATCAGTAGAGCATAAATATATTTTATTCCCAATATTCTAGATATCAAAGTTATATAAGAGTTGCCATACCCCACTTGGAACAAAAACAATACAACAGACTGAACCAAATCCCATTACTGTTTCTTTCCTTGGCGCATAACTAAACATTTCCAGGACTCCACTAGGGTTACATAGAGCCATGTGACTGACATCTGGTCAATACAATCAGTGTACAAGTTACATATTCACTTCTTAGTCGGTACTAAAACTACTAGAACTATTCTCATGAGATTTTCTGTGCACTCTTTGTCCTGATTTCTTGGTTTAGTGGGAGGCAACCAGTGGAATACTCGGAGGTCCAGTGGGAAGACAAAGATACGAAAAGGAATGAATCTAAATCCCTGAATAAAGTTTTGCGGAAGAGATTCCCAAGCCCACTGCTTATTCTTTTTAGACTATTAAAGGAGCAAGAAATCCACTTTTTTAAAATTGAGGTTAAATTGGTAAATAACAATACATTAGTTTTAGGTTTACAACATAAATTTCTATATACTATATAGTAATTTGTGTATTTGTATACACTACAAAGTAATTATCTCAATAAATCTAGTTATCTTTCATTAATGTACAGTTGAACCCTTTCACCCATTTTAACCACCTCAACCCCCTTACCCTCTGATAACCATCAATATGGTGTCTGTATCTATGAGTTTTGTATTGTTTGTTCATTTGTTTTGTTTTTTTAGGTTCCATACATAAATGAAATTACATGGTATCTTCTTCCATCTGATTTCTTTTACTTTGTTTAATACCTTCAATGTCCATCCATGTTGTCTAAAATGACAGGATTTCCTTCTTTGTTACCACTGAGCACTATTCTACTAAATTATGTACTACATTTCCTTTATACATTCATCCATCCAAGGGGACTTAAATTGCTTCCATATCTTGACTACTATAAATAATGCTGCAGTGAACATGGAGGTTCAGATATCTCTTTGTGTTAGTATTTTTGTTTTTTTTGGATAAATACCCAGAGGTGGAATAGCTGGATTATATGGTGGTCCTCTTTCCAATTTTTTGAGGAAGGTCCATACCATTTTTCATAGTGGCTACAGAGAAATACAAAATGTATTGTATTGGGAATGTATATGCTTGTGAAATTTGAACTTAAATGGTCTTAGTACAGAGCCTGCACATTAATGCATATGATCAGGTAATAACAACCAAATAATTATGACAGTGCTTCCACTGATACATAACTGATAAACTTTTTTTTTTCTTCACCTCTGTTTGTTGGATTTCTCAAGAGATAAATCATGCCTTAATCCCAAATGTTAAAAGAGTGATGTCATCAACATTTTGGGTGTCATGACACAAATTCTAATACTAGAATTTGTGTCATGACACCCAAATTCTAATACTAGAATTTGTGGCAGCACACACTTGATAGTGTTAAAGGACCCGAATCAGGACAAAGCGAGTCAGCAGTTACTATGATACAATCACTATAACAAATAACAATGTCTTTCAATATCTACAAAAGCTCTTTCAGTCACCACTTTACTTATCTGCTCTTCAATATTATGCCACTGTTTGAATAAAATTCCTTATTATTCTCAAGCTCCCCTTAACATTTTTCACACTTCAGTAAACTGACTTTATTTTTTTAGTGCCAGAGTCCCAGCCGCATTTGTGTTGTGTTCCTTATTCATTGGTTGTAGAACACCTTTTGGGACACAGCTTGCTAAGAGGAACATTCTGTATGTCAGATACGGTCAGTTATATTTAGTTGCAAAAATGGATTCTGTATGCAAATCTAAATTTTTCAGAAAACCTGAGACGCATTTGCCATAGGGTAATGTGTCCCAGCATACCCCCTAAGAACTAACTGAACTGCTGGGTATCTTTTTCTGGATACTTTTTTCTAAGAATGAAAAAATTTTAAAAGATTTCTATTTTTTGTCTCTTTATTGTATAAATTCTTTCTCCACTATGTTTGCAGTGATACGAAGTAGACCTTGTCTCAACATAGCCAATATGAGGAATTTTGGTGGTTACATGTATATATGCTTCTTTATGTTTTATGTATGTGTGTATACGTGTATGCACGTACAGGTTGCACAGAGACTAGTAGAATAGCTAGAACATTGTACTTACTTTGAAACATGATTTCAGAATAATGATTTCAATTAATTTCCATGACATTTGGATAAATCTGTGGTCTGCCACACTCTCTCCCAGGAATGGAAGGGTTAACTTCAGCTGGCAAGGGCTCAGCAAGGCTGAGTATCTCAAGTATCAAGGTGGGTATCTCACCCACCCATTAGCAGTGTTGCACATAATTCCTGCCATCTTGAGAATCATTCCAACTGTCTCCACCCTGGAAATTTGTTTGTCTTATTCAGGCAGTCTTCCTGACTTTGATGGATTAATACTAAAATAAAGGTTCTCAAAGATCTCTCATATTATATCACACTACACTGGGCCATATCTTGTCTTACATCTCTTCCCACCAATTAAATACCCAGCTCCAAATTCCATCTAAATACTCACTCTTCTCTTTGGGCTGTCTCCTTTCACCTCCATGTCTCAGCATTTGCTAACATCTGTGTAGAATACTCTCCCCAACACTGCTTTATAGAATTTTCTGGATTTTTTTCTGTGCCAGCACAAATGCCTCCTCTTCTGTGAATTCTTACTTCTTACCCCGGTACATTCTTTGCACCCTCAGATTCCTTTGTTTGTACAGCTCTTATAGCAGGATTTGTGGGTTTTCACATGCCAGTTTATCAGTCTTACTGGATCCTAACCTGCAAAGGAGCAGGAATCACATTTTATTCTTCTTATAAGGCCCAAAAGAGTTGTATAGAAATGTGCTCAATTTGTGTACAATGAAGCAAGTGAATGTCTAGACAATTGTGAATGTGTCAGAACATGTGTTTGGAGGAATTTTCAAATTGCATTTTAGAATGATTTTAAAATTCCAAGAAGAAGGAAAAAAAAGCTAAATTAATTTTTAGAAATTATTTAGATGATTTTAAAAGGACTGAAAGCTTTTGAATTTTTTTAATTCCTTCAACTTATCATAAAAATAACATTTTTATTACAAAGGAATATTCTTGATAGAACAAAGATTTTGTTAAGTCCCAAATGAAATATTTTCATTAACTAGGATAGGGTTCCCTTTTATAAGGATACCTCGAAAGGCAGAAACCACAAAAGAAATGTCTGGTTCCATGAGAAACCTTTAAGTTCTTTCATTTTACTGGATGGACCATGTTTATCTTATTCTAACATTCATATTGTAAAAATATTAAAATCTCATATTAAATCTTCCCATTTACTACTAATAGGCCTGGTAATAATGTAATAGTTCTTTAAGGTATTAGCCAGATTATGTTCATTTAGTAAAACAATGATTTAAATATGAAGAAAAGAATGGGGCACGTGGGTGGCTCAGTGGGTTAAAGCCTCTGCCTTTGGCTCAGGTCATGATCTCAGGGTCCTGGGATCGAGCCCCGCATGGGGCTCTCTGCTCAGCGGGGAGCCTGCTTCTGCTCCTCTCTCCGCCTGCCTCTCTGCCTTAATTGTGATCTCTGTCTGTCAAATAAAGAAATAAAATCTTTGAAAATATATATATGAAGAAAAGAAGACATACTCTTTATAACAAGAAGTAATCACCCATAACACATGACGTGCCTCTTGACAGTAAATTTCTTCCTTTAAAAAATAGGTGCAATGGGCATCTGGGTGTCTGTCAGTTAAGAATCTGCCTTTGGCTCAAGTCATAATCTCTGGGTCTTGGGATTGGAATCCACAAGGGGATCCTTGCTCAGCGGGGACCCTGTTTCTCAGTCTCCCTGTGCCCTTCCCCACCCCCAGCTCCTGCTTGCTTGCACATGTGTGCTCTCTCTCTCATAAATAAATAAAATCTAAAAAAGAAAAAACAAAAACAAACTGGTGCAAATGCATCTGTGACAATGCTCACTAAGATCTCAATTTAGGATACTAGAATTACCAGAAAAAATGTTTCAACCAAAATAGTGGAAACAGGAAAATAATCTCTTACTTAGAATTTCCTTGAGAAATGCTTTCATTGTAACAGTTAGTTATTTCATCCAAATGTTTAAGACCCAGACTACTTGGTGATATTCCTTCATATATTTCTCACTTTGCATCATTATAAATTTTGTGTATAAATTTAGGGAAAGGCAAACTATTATGATTAGAGGATAATCCAATTATAATATTTATATTTGGATAAAATTTTATGTCATATACCCTATTTATATACTAAATATCATCAAAGGGGCATTTAGAAGGATGGTTTAACTTAATGTAACTGAATTATAAATACATGAAAATTTATAATAGTTTTTATTTAAATGTGTTTTTCAAGTTACAAATGATAACTACCACAGCAAATTATAGTAAGGTGTCACCAAATGTGATAAAACATATAAATGAGAAAATGGTCTCTATGAACTGTAAGATGAGAAGAAAAGTAAATACTAATGAAATAAGTTATTAAGTAAAAACTAAGTTAAACTCAGGTACAGAATCCATTCTTTAATATGTATATATGTTGTGCATGTGTTGCTCTATTTGGAAAATACTTTATATAAACACTGGTGTTTGTTTCATGAATGAAACAGTCACTTTTTAAAAATAAATGACATGTTTCAAAAACATGTAATCCTAAAAAATAAATTTAAAATACATATTTCCTATACTTAAAAAAAAAAGTATTGTTATAAGCACTTAAGCTTTGAGTCCCTCAAAAACTGACTTTGAGTTAGAGTTTGGTTCTTTGAGATAGAGTACAAGCAGTTTAAGTTGATCCCACGAAAGACTGAAAGGAAGTGAGGATTAGTCAAGAAAAGTAGGCAGGTTAATAAAGAAGGCAGTCATGAGAGTGTTGCCACTATGGTCAACGGGGGCTCAGTTTCTCTGGGACACTGTGAGATACTGTGTGAACTATATATCAGAACTGTTCCACTGAAAGGGACATATTCTAGGGTACTTTTCCACCAACTTCCATTGCTCAGTGGTTGAAGGTTACTTTGGGTATCCAATCTCCAGCAGCTTCATCAGCCTAGGCTGAGCATGTTCTCATAGCCAGAGAATGCACTCAGACAGGAAGTTGGCAAGTTGCAGGGGTACTGCTTGTAGGAGATCTCTGGAAGGGACGGGATCTGAGACTGGGGTGCAAATGGCATTTGCTATAGAATTGTGTGGGATTTTCTTTTTTCCTATTGTCAATATCGTTAGACATAAGATATTACAATCCTGGTACTCATATTACCTTTCTGTCAGAAATTTTACCTATGTATTTATGTATCTATTTATATTATCTTTATCAATAAGGAAATATCTACTTAATATTTTGGTTCCATAGTTTTAAACAATGAGAATAAAATGTCAGTAGAGGTTAAAACACTGCAACGTTTAGCAGTCATATATAGCACACATACAGAGTTACTTCTTTTTCCATTTGTGGGTACTTAAGTTGTACCTTTCCTTCCCAGAAATAAGACTTTACTCACATGGCTACTAGAGTAAAATAACCCAAAAGGAAAACCATACCATCAAAACACTAAAGCAAAATTATGATTTTTCAGTACCTCTGCCAACTAAAAAGAGATAGAATATTGCTTCTGTGAAAACATCTGATCCACCATATGACACTCTGTAATACAAAGTTAGGTTTGGGAGCACATTGCAATGAAAAGCCCATAAATCATGTACTCCTTAATCTTAACCAGGTGAAAGAATGCCTGTATACAAATGTATTTTCAATATACACGATTTTTCCCTAGTTGACATGTTTCCTACATTTATTTTCCCTTACTGTCCTTTGTTTCAAATATATAGAATATCTTTCTACACAAACTATTGGGAGCATATTTAATTTATTGAATTCTACAATTATTTTTTCTTTTTTCTAGTTTTACTAGATATAATTGACACAACACTGTATAAATTTAAGTTGTACAGCATAATGATTTGACTTATTAGATTTCATTATATATTAGGCAGTGCTTTGAGGGTGGTAGGGCCTAGAACAAATAAGTCATAATCCCTGTCTTAAGGGACTCATAATTTATGGGACAGATTTATATGTAGCAACACTGTAAAATACAGAAGAGCATGTCATAAGAAGTGTATGTTGAATGTGCTATAGGAACACCAAGAGAGGGGGGTGGGTAGTAATTAATCTTGACTGGAGATTAACCAAGGTTTCAGAGAGGGAATAGTATTTCATTTGGACCGTGAATAGTAGGCAGAATTTCAATGAATGGAGATGGAGTGTGGTGGAGATGCACCCAGGAAAGCAAATAGAATAGTTAAAAGCATGGAAGTCTAATAGTATGTAGATTTTTTTCAGAGAATGGGGGCCATGGGAATGGTTGGTATGTAGCATCTTAGTTGAGATGGAGAGATACTCTACAGGAGAAAATGGGGCTCGGTCTAGATTGTGGAGGATTTTCAAGAACACCCAGGGCAGTTGGAATTCATTCTAACAGCTGTGGTGAGAAATAAAAAGTTCTGAGGAAGTAAAAGACAAGATCAAAACTTTATTATATGAAGAGAAGCAAAAGTACAACTACTCCTCAGAGAAATCACTCATATGGTTATGCAAAACGGGTGAGTGATTATAGAGAAACATTTAGAAACAGGTAGATTTATGTCTGAAATTTGTAGGCTTCTAGAGTTACCATGTTAGAGACAAAAGTATCCTTAACTACAACAGTGGCAATGGGAATCAAAAAGCAAAGGTATTTTAAAAATAAAAACCATCAACATCTTATGAAACATCGGATTTCAGAGCAGTGGATATTAGGGCAGCTAAAGATAGACCTGTGGCGTAGGGCATACTGGTGGTGTTCTGATCCCTGTACCAGATTTGTGTGCACTTTTCCCAGGACCCACATGCCTTTGCTGTCTCTACTTTCTCTGCAGAGCAGCAGAGTCTGAAATACTTGGAAATGTATATCCATGTAGGATGACCTCTAAAGTAACTAACTGGTGTGAGAGTTGAAAACCCAGCTTCCTTGCCTCAAACAGGGACAAACACCAAAGGATAATTTACTATCTGAGCTCCTGTGTGGGAACAAGCTGAGCCTTGCCCTTTGCCTAAAACTGCACCTTTATCTGATCTTTCTATATCCCTGTGTTGCTTTTCCCACTCCTTTACTGTTTTTCTAGGATGACTTCTTTAACAACCATTTGCATGGGAAATCCTTATCCTAGTGTCCATTTCTGGGATTCTCATCTGAATAGAGAAATTTTGAGATGGGAGGTTTTGATGGATTAAATAAAAAAGGGAATATGGATTCCAACCCTTTGACTTACTTTATTTTGAACTCCAAAGAACACGTCTCATTGATCCATTTTCTGTTAGTGGAAGCTACCTCCTTCTGATATTTGAAATAAAAGGGAAACAAGCAAAAGTACTATTGAAAGTAGCAAGATCAAAATTTAAAGAAGATAGATCAACTGGGAAGGAAGGGGGTAGACTATGAGGCAAGAGAGGACTTTGACCAAATGGGAAGTAGATTCTGACTTGAATCCAATATTTATTCTATCACTAGATCATCCTAAGAGCCTCATAATTCCCTCCTCTGTGAAATAAGGCCAGCAGGCATCACTATACCTGCTTGCATATTAACTCCTGGGTCCTCCCTCAGGAAACTGATTCTGTAGGTCTAGGGTGCAATATGAAAAACCAAACTTTCTCCCCCCAGCTTTACTGAGGTAACATTGCCAAATAAAATTTTAAGATCTTTCAAGTGTATAACATGATTACTTGATATACTATCTATTGTGTGATGATTTCCCCAATTGAGTCAACACACTAGTCATCTCACGTAAAACACTTAACAAGTGTTCTTGTTCACTGATGGGGTACTAAAGGAATTAATGGGCCAGTGGTCTTAAAGTGTAGTCTCCAGGCCAGTAACATAAAGAACATCTTGGAGTTGTTAGAATATTTTCTATGTCAAATATATATTAACGTTAATATATAATTAATATATATTAATATTAAATATATATTTTCAGCCCCACCACAGAACTAGTAAATGAAAACTTGGAGAGTTTAACTGTTTTTAATCTGTGTTTAACAAACATTCAAGGTAATTTTGAAGAATACTAAAGTTTGAAAACCACTGTAAATAAATGAATGCAACAGCAATGTCCGTATTTCTGACTTTATTTGGAAATGAAGTTTTATATGTATGAATTTCCCACATGGCAAAAACTTACTTCAGCAACATGAATTGGAAGTAGATTAGGACTCAAATCTTAGCTTCTCATATGAGTAGTGACTTCTTGTGAAGTCACAGTCTTTCTGCATTTTACAATGTAAAAAAATCCATAAAATGGAATGATAAAGTATGTAAATAATATGTAGGAAAGATATATGACAACTTAGTCTGACCCATGGTAAGTACTCAATAAATGATCATTTGCTTTGTTTTCTTCTAAGGAAAATCATTTATCTTTTTTTTTAAGATTTTATTTATTTGACAGGCAGAGATTAAAAGTAGGCAGAGAGGCAGGCAGAGAGAGAGGAGGAAGCAGGCTTCCTGCTGAGCAGAGAGCCTGATGCAGGGCTCAATCCCAGGACCCTGGCTGGGATCATGACCTGAGCCAAAGGCAGAGGCTTTAACCCACTGAGCCACCCAGGTGCCCCGAAAATCATTTATCTTAATCATTTTGAATAATTGCATTTATGAAGTTTTTCACCTTATTTATAGTCTTCTAAAATCCTACTGATATTGAACTCTAAGTTATAAAATTATATTATTTCTATCAGCCAGAACAATAAATATGTTTTAAATAGAGATAATTTTAAAATATGGGTATAAATAATACTTGTTTTCAAGAATGGAATTTTACACTGAGTTATAGAGAATGTTATTGAAGGAACGAGGCGATACTCCTAAGGAATAGTATAGTAATTCTTCAAATATCCCAGACAGCTGGAATATGAGTTTCAAATAGTTTTGTGAATAGCTCATCCTTGTGACATTGAAAAGAAGTGAAGGAAGAACGAAGAAAGGAAGGCCAAACAATACATTTCAATATAAAATTATCTAACATGGATCATACCATTTTAGATATTCTTATCTAACATAGATCATTCCATTTTAGATGTTCTTTAGATATATTTCGATATACTTTAGATACATCTATTCTTTTGATATTCATCCCATTTTAGATATATCTTCTTAGATATCTAAAATATTTTAGATATAAAGATAGCTAAATATCTTTAGATGTTTGACTTCTTGAAGAAATGACATAGTAACTGATAATTTTTGGTAGTATTTATTTCATGCCTTTTTAGGGCCTTCTAAGGAGCATAGATTAGCTTTTGCCTTCTCCAAATGGACCTAATTGTTCTACTCTTTGATTCCTTACAACTACCACCTAATTTTAAAATACCTTGCCATTTTTTCTCTTATAGGCAACCTCAGTTTAATCATCTGTTTCTAATTCTTTATGAGCTAGGAAACCAAATAATTAAGATTTTCAGCATTGCATATAAAATAAAATTGAAAGATTTCTGTTTGAGATTCCAAGAGGATCTCTTATCAGTAAAATTCATTGACCCTAGTGTTGGAACTCTACAAAAAATTTCCAACTGGCTTTAGTTAGTTTTTAAAAAACATTTTCTGCTAAGTTTTTAAATTCTTTTAAATTCAATTATGTAAATCTATAACCAAACAGTCTTTCACAGAACATGCAGCCTATAAATATAGTTAGATGAATGAGCTCCCTGTCATCAAGACTAAAGGAGAAATTACTTCTATATTACAATCTTGGTCTTCAGCTCTACCACATTTTAATGTACTTACTGGTCACTCAGTGCTAGAATAGCCTAAGGGTCAGAAATCATCATGTAACAGGGTCACTGTCTCCCATCTTCTTCCTCCCCTTTTCTCTGGAATTTAGTCTTACTAGGCTTTTATTCCCTTCATTTCAGTGAAATTACTCTGGTCATGGTATCCAGTGATACCTGTTGGTAACACAACAGTCTTCATTAAGTCCAACACACTAAATATTTGGAACAACAGGTCACCCATTTCTTCTGTATCTTTTATGTCACTTCTAATTTTTTTTTATTTTCCCTGACATCATCACTTCTATCCGTAAAATTCTTATCTTAGTAAGCAATTCTATATGCCATCTATATGCTGATAACTTCCCAATTTTTAAATGGAGTCTGAATCTCTCCAAAACTCCAGTGTCTTATATCTAACTACTTGGAATCTTCATTTGGTTGTGTGGTAGGCAGGTCAAAATTAACATATCTAAGAATAAACTCTATTTTACTGTTCCATTCAAATCGCAATGCTCAGGCTTCCCATTTCAAATAAATACCCTTAACCTTAAACATATTCTTCACCCTTCTCTCTCTCAACATCAAATTTATAAGCAAATCATTTCATCTCTATCTGTAAAATATATTTTGACTTTGACCACTTTTTATCATATATACCATGACACCTAGATTCAGCTGCCATCAAATTTCACATAGGGTATTTTAAAATCTTCTAATTAGACTACCTGTGGTCTATTTTTCACAGGTAGTCAGTGACCCCTTAAAGTTACAAATCAAAATTTTTGCTGATTTTTTCAAAACCTATGAATGGCTTTTGACAAACTCAAGATAAAAATGAAAGCTCCCCAAAATGTCCTCTTGGGTTTTTCCCATCTCTAACCTCAGTTCTTATCACCTATTACTTTCTCCCATTATAAAATGAAAAAGATGTGGTCCTTTAGTCCAAGAACCTTATAATATAGTAGGAAAATGGACACATGATTTACATTGACTTACACCAGGCTAGGAAAAACCTTCCACAGTGTTAAAGAAAGCACTGGCTTTGGAGTCAGAAGATATTACTTTGAATCTTAGTTTCATTAATTATTTGCTAGGCCATTCTGTACAACATTTTTACTTCTCTCAATTTATTATATCAACTGTAAGTTTGTTGTTATTAATATTGGTGCAAATGGCAAAGCTGTTTTTTTTAAGATTTCTTTTCTTTTTAAATTTATGTTGAGTTAAACTTGAGGATATTAAATGAAGATGAGTTTTTGGAGATTAAATTACAGAACTCTCTATAAATAGGGTTCCATATACTGATAAGAAATGCTGGGCATCCTCTTCCCTTAATTTCATGGCATTTCCTGCACTATGTATTAGCACTTATCTCATGTGGTCACACATTTGTGTCTCATTGGTGCAGCAAGAGTTCCTTGAGGACAGAAATTGTTTTATTCATTTTAGTTTTATGGTGCCTATTTAATAAATGTTGAAGAAAGGAAGGCAGGTAGGAAAATGATTAAATAGTTATAATAAAGGTATAAGTGTAATGGAGGGAATAATAAATGTCAACTTGCATAGAGAAATAGAAACAGAGAAGACTTCTCAGGAGTGGCATTTTGGATTGAGTCTTGAAAGTTGAACTGGAGTTTGACAGGCAAAGGAGAAAAGAACATTACAGGTGCAGTAAAGGTTCTTCAGCTAGGTTTAAAGTATAGGATTCTAGGGACTCATAAACTGATTATGTAATTTTATATATTTATGCATTTGCTTCCAAGGTTAGAGATCATAGTTTTCATCATACTTTCAAAGTTGCTAGTGTCACAATAAAAATTTAAGAACTGTTGAGTTTGAGAGATGATGAGCAAAAACAAAAAGTGGGACAGTCAGAGCATAAACAGGGAGGAAAAACGTGTTATGGCTGTATTGTGTTCACTCTATACATTAAAATCAGAAAAAAACACAATTTTATTTTTTCTTTGAAAAAGAAGTAATAGAACCCCCATAATATTTCTTGTAGTGGTGGCTTGGTGGTCACATATTCTTTTAAACCTGGCCAGTCATGGAAGCTCTTCATCTCTCCATCTATTTTAAATGTCAGCCTTGCTGGATAAAGTATTCTTGGCTGCATGTTCTTCTCCTCTAGTGCCCTGAATATGTCTTGGCAGCCCTTTCTGGCTTGCCGTTCCTGTGGACAGGTCTGACATTATTCTGATGGACCTTCCTCTGTATGTAAGGAATCTCTTTCCCCTAGCTGCTCTTAAGAGCTTCTGTCTAAAATTTTGATTGATCAGTTTAACAATTAGGTGTCTCAAAGTCTTTCTAGATTCACTGATCATGGGGGGTTGATCTTTCTGCTTCTAGGATATTCCCCAAATTGGAAAAAAATTCACGGAAAATTTGTTCAACTATATTTTCTAGTCTTCTTTCTTTCTCCTCTCCCTCAGGTATCCCAATAATTCAGATGCTGGACTGTTTCATGGCATCATTTATTTCCCTAATTCTGTTTTCATGGCTTCTAAGTTATTTCTTCCAGACCTCGTCCTGATCCTTTTTCTCTAGATCACTAATTCTATCTTCTGCCTCAGTTACCCTAGCTGGTAGAGAATTTATATAGAATTGGAACTCATTGATAGCATTTTTAACTTCTTCCTGGGCAACTTTCACTTCTTCCCTAATCAATTCCATGTGGTCATTAATGGTTTTCTCCATCCTAGCCATTGCCTGGACAATTATTACTCTGAATTCCCTTTCCAAAATAACCCAAGAGTGTCATAGAACAGAAATTTACAGAGGCAATGTATAGAAACAAAGACTTCATAGGCAATATGACAACAATAAAAACATAACTTTCAATAATCACTCTCAACATAAATGCCCTAAACACTCCCATCAAACAGCACAGGGTTGCAGATTGGATAAAATGACAGGACCCCTCCATATGTTGCCTACAAGAGACCCATTAGGAACCTAAGGATGTATCCAGACTGAAAGTAGAGGGATGGAGAAACATCTTTCATGACAATGGGCCTCAAAAGAAAGCTGGGGTAGCAATTCTCATATCAGATAAATTAGATTTTAAACTAAATTTTAAATTAGATTTTAAACTGTAGTCAGAGATAAAGAAGGATGCTACATCATTCCTAAAGGGTCTATCCACCGAGAAGATCTAACAATTGTAAATATTTATGCCCCCAATACGGGAGCAGCCAACTACATAAGACAACTGTTAATCAAGGGTAAGAGTCATATTGATATGAATACACTAATAGTAGGGGATCATAACACACCACTCTCAGTAATAGACAGATCATCCAAGCAGAAAATCAATAAAGAAACAAGAGCATTGAATGGCACATTGGACCGGATAGAACTCATATATATATATATGTATATATATATATATGTATATGTATATATATATATATACAGAACATTTCACCCTAAAACAGCAGAATACTCATTCTTCTCCAGTGCACATAGAACTCTCTCCAGAAGAGACCACATAAGGGGTAACAAATCAGGGCTCAATGGATACTGAAACAATGAGACTATTCTCTGCATTTTCTCAGACTATAGTGCTTTGAAACTGGAACTCAACCTCAAGAAAAAGTTTGGAAGGAATTCAAACACTTGGAAGCTAAAGACCACCCAGCTTAAGAATGTTTGGATCAACCAGAAAATCAAAGAAGAGCTTAAAACAATTCATGGAAACCAATGAGAATGAACACTCTTTGGTCCAAAACCTATGGAATATAGCAAAGGCAGTCCTAAGGGGGAAATACATAGCCATCCAAGTCTCCCTCAAAAAAAAAAAAAAAAAAAAAAAAAAAAAAACCTGAAAAATGCAGAATACACCAGCTCTCTTTACACCCTAAAGAACTGGGAAGCAACAACAAGTTAAGCCAACCCCACACACAAGAAGGGAAATAATCACAATTAGAGCAGAGATCAATGAGATAGAAACTAGGGATATAGTAGAACACATCGACGAAACTAGAAGCTGGTTTTCTGAAAGAATCAATAAGATCAATAAACCACTGTCCAAACTAATCTAAAAGAAAAGAGAGAAGACCCAAATTAGTAAAATTAGGAATGAAAAGGGAGAGATTGCGACTAACACCAAGGAAATAGAAACAATCATCAGAAATCATTATCAACAGTTATATGCCAATAAGTTAAGCAGCCTAGATGAAATGGATGCATTCTTAGAAACCTATAAATTTCCAAAACTGAATCAGGAAGAAATTGACAATGTGAATAGACTAATATCTAGTAAGGAGATTGAAGCAGTGATCAAAAACCTCCCAAAAAACAAGAGCCCAGGACCTGACAGAGTCCCTGGAGAATTCTACCAAACATTCAAAGAAGAAATAATACCTATTCTCCTGAAGCTGTTTCAAAAGAGGAACAGAAGGAAAACTCCAAGACCCTTCTTATGAAGCCAGCATTACCCTGATCCCCAAACCAGGCAAAGACCCCACCAAAAAGGAGAATTTCAGGCCAATGTCCCTGATGAATATGAATGCCATGATTCTCAACAAGATCCTAGCTAAGAGGATCCAACAGTACATTGAAAAGTTTTTCCACCATGACCAGGTGGGATTTATCCATGGAATGCAAGGGTGGTTCAACATTCACAAATCAGTGTGATAGAATACATCAATAAGAGAAGAGAGAAGAACCACATGGTCCTTTCAATGGATGCAGAAAAAGCATTTGACAAGATACAGCATCCATTCCTGATTAAAATAATTCAAAGTATAAGGATGGGGGAACATTCCTCAACTTCATAAAATCTATCTATGAAAAACCCAAAGTGAATATGATCCTTAATAGGGAAAAGCCAACAGCCTTCCCTTTGAGATCAGGAAAACGACAAGGATGTCCACTCTCTCCACTGTTGTTCAACAGGGTACTAGAAGTCCTAGCAACAGCAGTCAGACAACAAAAAGAAATAAAAGGTGTTCAAACAGGCAAAGAGGAAGTCAAACTGTCTCTCTTCACAGATGACACAATACTTTATATGGAAAACTCAAAAGACTTCACCCCCAAACTACTAGAACTCATACAGAAATTCAGTAATGTGGCAGGATACAAAATCAATGTACAGAAATCAGGTGCTGTCCTATACACTAAGAATGAAAATACAGAAAAGGAAATTAGAGAATCAGTTCCATTTACTATAGCACAAAAAAACCATAAGATACCTGGGAATAAACCTAACCAAAGATGTAAAGGATCTGTACTCAAGGAACTACAGAACACTCATGAAAGAAACTGAAGGCACAAAGAGATGGAAGAGCATTCCATGCTCATGCATCAGAAGAATAAATATTGATAAAATTTCTGTACTACCTAGAGGCATCTATACTTTCAATGCCATTGCAATCAAAATTCTACCAGAATTTTTCATAGAGCTGGAACAAACAATCCTAAAATTTGTATGGAACAAAAAGAGACCCTGAATTGCTAAGGAAATGGTGAAAAACAAAAACAAAACTGGGTGCATCATGTTCCTGATTTCAAGCTTTACTACAAAGTGGTGATCACCAAGACAGCATGGTTCTGGCACAAAAACAGACACATAGACAATTGGAACAGAGTGGAGAGCACAGATATGGACCCTCAACATTATGGCCAAATAATCTTCAACAAAGCAGGAAAAAATATCCAGTGGGTAAAAGACAGTCTCTTCAATAAATGGTGCTGGAAAAATTGGACAGCTATGTGTAGAAGAATGAAACTCACCCATTCTCTTACACTATACACAAAGATGAACTCGAAATGGATAAAAGACTTCAACATGAGGCAGGAATCTATCAAAATCCCAGAAGAGAACATAGGCAGTAACCTCTTTGACATCAGCCACAGCAACTTCTTTCGAGATATGTCTCCAAAGGCAAAGGAAACAAAAGTGAAAATGAACTTTTGGGACTTCATCAAGATCCAAAGCTTCTGCACAAGAAAGGAAAACAAAACAAAACAAAACAAAAAGGCAACCCACGGAGTGGGAGAAGATATTTGCAAATGACGGTACAAACAAAGGGCTGATATTCAAGATCTATAAAGAATGCCTCAATCTCAATGCACACAAAATAGATAATCATGTGAAAAAAATGGGCAGAAGACATGAACAGACACTTCTCCAAAGAAGACATAGAAATGGCTAACAGACACATGAAAAAATGTTCATCATCACTAGCCATCAGGGAGATTCAAATCCAAACCACATTGAGATACCACCTTAAACCAGTTAGAATGGCAATGGCCAAAATCAACAAGACAGGAAACAACATGTGTTGGAGAGGATGTGGAGAAAGGGGAATCCTCTTACACTGTTGGTTGGTGGGTTGGTGCAGCCACTTTGGAGAACAGTGTGGAGATCCCTTAAGGAATTGAAAATATAGTTACCCTATGACCCTGCAATTGCACTACTGGGTATTTACCCCAAAGGTATAGATGTAGTGAAAAGAAGGGCCATTTGTATCCCAATATCTATAGCAGCAATGGCCACAGTTGCCAAACTGTGGAAAGAACCAAGATGCCCTTCAATGGACAAATGGATAAAGAAGATATGTTCCCTATATACAATGGAGTATTATGTCTCCATCAGAAAGGATGAATACCCAATTTTTGTCTCAACATGGATGGAACTAGAAGAGATTACACCAAGTGAAATAAGTCAAGCAGACAGAGTCAATTATCACATGGTTTTGCTTATTTGTGGAGCATAAGGAATAACACAGAGGACATTGGGAGATGGAGAGGAGAAGTGAGTTGGGGGGAATTTCAGCAGGAGACAAACCATGAGAGACTGTGGACTCTGAGAAACAAACTGAGGGTTTTGGAGGGGAGGGTGGTAGGGGATTGAATGAGCCTGGTGGTGGGTATTATGGAGGTCACATATTGCATGGAGCACATGATATGGTGCATAAAAAATGAATTTTGGAACCCTGAAAATAAATAAAATAAATAAATAAATATACACACACACACACGTATATATATACATATGTATGTACATATGTATGTATGTATATATATACGTGTGTGTGTGTGTATATATATATATGTAAACTGAGCACCAAGGATCCCACCTCTTACATTTTTTATGAATTCTGGCAAAATAAAAATAAGATAGCAATGTGATTATACTATCACTTTTGTATTTATAAGTATTAAACTCCTCCTGAAAACCTGAAGTATAGATAGCATAGTAAAAGATAAAGAAAATCTTTGTTCTTTAGCAATCTAGGAGTCAGAATATCCCACAAAAACTTGGAATTAAAATAAGTATAGCCAAATCATAAATAGTAGCAAGACTTGCACAAAATGAGTGTGGGAGAATCTAAAAGGGGAGGAAGGCACTCGAATTCAATTTCTGTATTATTTAGCTCCCAAGAGGCAGAGCTGCAGTAGTGCACCTAGTTATTTATTTTGTGTGGAAGGAAAGCTACTTGAAGTGAGAATGTGTGTAGGTTCACGGGTAATGGCTGATGGCCCCATCATCTGTTGGAGAATGAAGGAAAAGGACTGGATGATCAGAGACAAAGAAGCCAGGGATAAAGACACATGGATGGGGGCAAGAGGGTGAGTGCTCTCATTCTCTAAAAAGGGTAAAATTGTCACATTACCTCTTAATATCCACCATGACAGAGTCACTGAGCAATAAAATGGATATAATTATTAGCCCAGTTAGTGTTATCCAACATTTGTCACTAGCCATTCTAGAACTGGTATGACTGACGATCAATTGGAAGCTACACAGGAGTCCAACAGCATGGATTCCTATTTACAAGGCACTTCTACCCACACTTGCCTCTGAATATTCAACGTTGTCAGCAGCAAAGACTGGTATTGATCCTCCAATAGGACACAATTCCTCCAGGAGATAGAATTGGCTACATGGGAATAAACCCCACTAAAATTTTGGCACCTTCTATGTTGGTGACATTTATAAAGACTCAGGGATCTAGGGCATGTTGAGATATCCCTTTTCAAGAGATTTCTTTCTGGATTTCGATATCAAATATATTCATTTAGGCATGCTACTTAGATTCTGAAATGATCACTAACCCAAAAGGCTACCAGTTCTGAGTAGGGTTCATAACAGGAGAAATAGCTGCACTAAGTCCAGGCCACCATGTAAGCTACTCTGCCACTGGGGCCATGTTGCTCTGCAAATCTGTTAGATCTTGAATTGTCTGTGACAGATATGAATCAAGTATGGATTCCTTCACAGACATTTATGGGTAACTCAACTCATATAGTACAAACCTCAGGGTCTGAGAGAAAAGCAACTTTCTACCCATAAATATTCTCCTTTTGAAAAATAAGGTTTGGCTTACTACAGGGCCTACTAGAGACAGAATACCTGACTATAGGCCAAAATGTTACCATGTTACCTGAAATGCTCTTATGAATTGGTCATTTTCTGACCTATCTAGCCATTAAGTATGCCCAGTAGCATTTCGTCATCAAGTGAAAGTGGAAGACCCTTTCACATATGTGAGACAGACCTTGAAAGTTCTAAAAGTATAAGTAAGTTTCATGAGTAAAGAGCAGATATGCCAATGACCCATGATCATGTCACATCCTTTCTTCCTCTACACCTGCATCTGTGGTGTCAAGTGGAATTTCCTATGATCAATGATTCAGAAAGAAAAAAATCTAATCCTTGCAGCATATCTACCACTACAATCCCAGTATAGTATCCGTGAAAGACAGTCCTAATGGAAAGTTCTCTAAGTAGACACTTGTCTTTTTATTAATGGACAATTTTTAGAATAGTTTTAGGTCTATAGAAAATTGAGGATAGTGTAAAGACAGTTCCCATATAACTACTCCCTCCCCACTCTTCACCCCCTCTCACACTCAACCCTATAATATCTTGCTTTTGTGTGGTACCTTTGTTACAACTAATGAACTGATATTGATGCATTATTTTTATCTAAAGTCTATAGTTTATATTAAGCTTCATTCTTTGCATTATACACTTCAATGGTTTTGATAAAGGCATAATTTCATACATCCATCATTTCAGTATTATATAGAATAATTTAATTGCCTAACAACCCTAATCTCCTCCTATTTACCTATAATCCCTTAAAAACACTGATATTTTACCATTTCTATAGTTCTGACTTTTCCAGAATCCCATATAGTTGAAATTGTACACCATGTACATAACCTTTTCAGATGGGCTTCTTTTACTAAGTAATATGTCAAGAGCTGAGCTGGACAAAGCTGAGCCACCAGGTGTTAAGGTGGTCATTTATGGTAACAAGCCAAAATGAAAGTTAACAATTCAGCATTTAATCACTTACTACAATGGATAAGCAAGATGCTCACCAGGATAAAGCACCAGTTGCCTCATTCTATTGGAACATTTTCCCCATGGAATGGTGCCAGAGGAAAGTCATATGTATCAGTGCAGATGGAAGAATCTACCAAGGGAGCCCTGAATAAAAGGCTCCTGCTGTTTTATGGACCTGTGGGGAGGAAGGGAGAAGGAAGAGTTTAGGAGTGGAAAAGTACCGAATATGGAGTCAGAGTGGAGAAAAAGGTTGCAAGTCCCTCCAATAAGATGGTCATGGCAGAGGGATCTGATAAAGGCCTCAGCAAAGGGCTCCTTATAAGTCAGTCTTCAACTTGGGGCACTTGGGCTAGGAATGTAGATATGCATAAAAGCATGGCCAGCTGGGGTGGGGAGTGTGGAAGCTCTGAGTATTTGACAGTAATTCTCTTCAGACTGTGTACTAAGTTGGGTGTGGGGAAGGCAGCTTTCCCTCATGAGGCCTGCCAGGTAGGGGCTTTGTAACCGCCTATGGTCAGGACTGAAAGGGAGTACATAGAATTTTGGCCTGGAAGTGGAATCATCAATATATCTTTAAAGATCTTCTAATATCTTTTCTTGGCTTGATAACTTTTAAATTAATGAATAATATTCTATTGTGTGGATATACCAGTTGTTTATCTGTTCACTTTTTGAAGAACATCCAGGTTGTTTCTAGTTTGGGGGAATTATGAACAAAGTTGTTTTAAACATTCAATGTAGGTTTTTGTGTCAATTAATTTGAGGAAGGTGATTGCTGGATCATATGTTGAGACTATATTTGTCTTATAAGAAACTGCCAAACTTTCTTCCACAGTGGTTGTGCCATTCCACATTTTTACCAGCAATCAGTGGGAATGTCTGTTGGTTCACATCCTTGCCAGTATTTGTAACTGTCACTGTTTTGGATTTTTGCCATTTAGTCATTTTTTTAATTTGCAACTCCCAAATTACATGTTGTTATAGACTGAATATTTGAGTCCCCATAAAAGTAATATTTCAAAACCCTAGCCCCCAATAGGAGGGTATTAGGAGATGGGCTTTTGGGGACATAAATTGAGATTAGGAGATATCATAAGGGTGGAACCCTCATGAATGGGATTAGTGCCCCCATGAAGTTGCTTCCTCGCTCTGCTTTATGTCATATGATGTTATAAGGAGAAGTTGGCAGTCTGCAACTTGAAGGAAGTTTGTCACCAGAACACACCTTCAGTAGTACCTTAATCTTAGTCTCTAGCCTCATGGTCTCTGAGAAATAAATTTTTGTTGTTTATAAGTCACACAGTCTTAAATACTTTATCTTAGCAGCCTGAAAAGACACATGTGATATTGAGCACCTTTTCATATGCCTATTTGACAGGTATATATCTTCTTCAGTGAGGTGTCTGTTCAGATTTTTCTCCCATTTTTTATTATTGTGGTATTTTAAGAGTTTTGCTTATTTGTTCATTTGTTTGTATTTTTAGATAGCAGAGCTTTCTTACATATGTGTTTTGCAAAAAAAAACTATTTTAATTAATGGCTTGCTTTCTTTTTTCTTGACAGTGTATTTTATAGTGCTCGTTTTTTTTTAATTTTAATGAAATCCAAATTATCATTTTTTTTCAAGAATTATACTTTTAGCATTGTATCTAAAAATATATCATCAAACCCAGAGCCCACATAGATTTTTCTCTTATATTATGTTCTATAAATTTTATTATTTTACATTTTATACTTAGGACTGTGATCAACTTAGAGTTAATTTTTTTTTAAATTTTCAGTGTTCCAAGATTCATTGTTTATGCACCACACACAATGCTCCATTCAATACATGCCCTCCTTAATACCTACCACCAGGCTCACCCATCTCTCCACCCTTCTCCCCTCCAAAACCCTCAGTTTGTTTCTCATAGTCCACGTCTCTCATGCTTCATCTCCCCTACTGATTTACCCCACTTCACTTTTCCTTTCCTTCTTGTAATGTCTTCCATGTTATTCCTTATGTTCCACAAATAAGTGAAACCATATGATAATTGACTTTCTCTGCTTGACTTATTTCACTCAGCATACTCTCCTCCAGTCCCATCCATGTTGATACAAAATTTGGGTATAATTTAGGGTTAATTTTTATGACAGGTGCAAGGTTAGGGTCAAGATTCAATTTTCTGCATGTGAATGTCTAGTTATTCCTGCACCCTTTGTTGAAAAGACTATCCTTTCTCCATTGTGTTGCCTTTGCTTTTTTTGTGAAATAACAGTAGACTATGTTATTATGGTCTGTTTCTGGACTCTCAATTCTGTTGCATCAATCTGTCTAGTCTTTCACCAATTTCACACTGTTTTGATTAATGCAGCTTTGTAATAAGTCTTTAGGTCAGTATTATTTCTTTTTTTTTAAGATTTTATTTATTTATTTGACAGAGAGAGATCACAAGTAGACAGAGAGGCAGGCAGAGAGAGAGAGAGGGAAGCAGGCTCGCCGCTGAGCAGAGAGACAGATGCGGGACTCGATCCCAGGACCCTGAGATCACGACCCAAGCCAAAGGCAGCGGCCCAACCCACTGAGCCACCCAGGCGCCCCTAGGACAGTATTATTTCTGATGCTGTTCTTCTTCAGCAGTATATTGATTATTGTTTCTCACCTTTCCATGTAAACTTTAGAACTATTTTTTTTATATCTACAGAATAATCTGCTGGGATGTTGTTATCATTTTGAATCATATACTAAGTTGAGAATAACAGGGATAATATTGAGCAATGTACAGAACTAGAGACAAGAATTTACAGTGAATAATCAGCAATGGCTGGTAGTTTGGCTGATAGTTGAGAACTTGGAAGAAATACATGGGGGAAATTTGTTAAAAGATCTAAGGAAAAATTACATAAATAAAACTTTAAAATGGGTACAGGGTTTGAAGTTATTTGTGCCCATAAAAATTGTCATCAAAAAGCAACATTAGCAAAGGGGAATTTTAATAAAATGGTTAGAATGACTTACTCTGTAGATATGTCTGTCACTTAACCTCACTTTGTTCCTGGACTTAGATGAAATGCCCATGTTGGTAAAGAGAGAGGTTTTGCATGGTCTTAGCAATATAGACTTCCACTCACCAAAGACCAATCTAGCTTCAGCCACTGCTATGACTTCAATATGTAACACAATCAGCCAATTCGGAGACCCTGATATAGCACCATTAATCGAGATAATTAGCCAGACAGCTGGTGTCAGATTGATTACACAGGACTACTTCTTCCATCAAGGAAGTTTCAATCTTTGCAACTTTGCAATCTTTGCAACCTTTCATTCTTTCTGGAATAGACTTTTCCTCTGGATATGGATTTACTTTCCCTGTGACAGTGCTTCTGCCAAAACCATTATCTGTGGACTTATGGGATGTTTAGTTGTTGTCATGGTTTCCCACATAACCCTCATTATAACAAAAACAAAACAAAGAACTCATCTGATAGCATGTAAAGCATGAACTCATGCTCATGAACTTTATTAGTCTTACCACATGTCCCATCGTCCCAAAATTTCTAGCCTTATGGAATATTGCAATGGCTTTTTGAAGACTCGGTTATGGTGCTAGGTAGGGGACACTACTTGTAGGACAAGTAATATCCTCTAATATGTAGTATATGGTTTAAATTAGACACTGACAAATATGCTGTTTATCTCACTTCTAGGATTCATGGATCTGATCATCAGGGCGTAAAAATGAGAATGGCTCTACTCACTAATACCATAGTGATGCATTAGCAAAATCTGTCCTTTCTGTCATCACAACTTTATATTCTACATGGCCAGAAATCTTAGTTTCCAAAGGAAGATAGATTCATCAGGGGACACAGCATGCTTCTACCAGGGCACATGACAGTGGTTCTAATAAAGTGGAAGAAGACAGTGCTATCTGACAATTTTGTGCTCCTTATTCTAGGAAATCTAGAGGGAAAGGGTAGGGAGGTAGTCCTGACTCTTCTGTGATAATTGGTCCTGACTACCAAGGAGAGTTTGGGTTGTTACTACACAATGAACATAAAGGGGGAGTTCATCCAGAATGCAGAGGTCCCCTGGCCTGTTTCTTACAATTCATGAGACTTTGTGATTAAAATCAATGAACAACTACAACAATCCAATAGGAAAAATGTTAGTGGCTCAGAATTTCCAGAAATTAAGGTTACCCCATCAGGCAAGGAACTAAGTCTAGCCAAGGTGCTTGTTAAAGGCAAATGGTATAAACCATAGGTAGTGGGAAAAGGGTAATTTTAAATACTGGATATAGCTGTATGATCAGTTGTAGGAATGAGGACTGTCATAGTTATGAGCACCTGCTTCTAACATTTTAGCATGAATATATGTATACTTATATTAACCATTTTTCATGTTTTCTTCTCCTATTCCCATATCATATAACATAAAATGTGGTAGTAGTAATTAAAATTATATCTACATAAGTTGTAGGATATCAAATGGAGAATATGACTCAACTAGAACAGGGATGAGCATCGCCCAAAGATTGATAAAGGGATGATGTATCCTCTGCTGAGGAGGAAATTGAATATTTGGGGGTTTAAGAAGGATATGTGCATTATGTTTGGCAAGAATAAGATTTTTCTGTTGTCTTTGTTGGAAATTAAATTAACTGTACCTTTCTTTTATATACCTTTATAGTTTTACATCTAATGTTACTTTCTAAACAATTTCTTCTTCCTTCTACCCTTTAGTGGCCCCACCTCTCTTTTCACACACACAGACTGTAATATTAGAGAGACACACACATGTACAGGAGCACCTTAACTAAAACATTTTTCACCTCATTTCACCTCTGTTACTCCCTCCAAAAGACAAGTACCCTACCGTGGTCTCACTTCTCTTCAAATGCTTCCTGCCTGACCTATCTAACACCTTAGCTCTTCCACATATCACAACTCTAGCACTGACTGAGATCAAACAATATCTCAATTAAAGCATTTCTCTGCTGTCATTTTCATTAGTTTATTAGATTAATTTATACACAACCCCTTTTAAATCTTTAGTATTTCTTGAGTTGGAATTTCAGAAAGGAGCCTGTAAATTTTATTAATTCACCATCTTGCCAAAAACCCTAATTTCCTTTCTGATGCAGACATTCTTTGTGATGTTTAAAAGTAGTATCAATAAGGGTGCCTGGTTGGCTCAGACAGGTGACTTCTTTAGGCTCAGGTCATAATCCTGAAGTCCCAGGATCAAGACCCACATCAGGCTCCCTGCTCAGTGGGGAGTCTGTTTCTCCCTCTGACCCTCTCTGCTCTCATGGTCTCTCTCTCACTCTCTCTCTCTTAAATAAATAAGTAAATATAAAATCTTTTAAAAAACAGTATCACCAAAATTTTAAAACTCTTTCTGCATTACTTCATTTTATTAAATATGTGAGTAATATTACTGCTTATCAACAATCAGATCAATTAGATTAGGGTGAAAAAGTGGTAAAATGATACTGCAAATACATGTAAATGCAAAATACAGGTCAAATTCTATTAAAATCATACAGATTTGCTAAATTTGTTCTGTTCTTGAATGTTAGAAAGTGATAAACAGAAAATATTAACTACAAAAGTAAAACAAAATGTTAAAGTGTCATTTTTTTTTAAGTTTAAAATGTAATATACAAATTAGGGTAATACATACCACAGATTGTTTAATTCGTGGTTTGAAAAGCATTGGAGGAACAAAAATTTGAGTCTTTTGGAAAAATCATATTTAAGGCAGTAAACATATGGAGATACCTTTTCTACAAGGCAGAATTCATTTTTATCTCTACTTGGTTAAAAAAAATAGTAGATGTTGTCTGCAAATTGGGCTCCTAATAAAATGGTCCCATAGATAGTTAAATAATTTCTAGGAAGCCCAGTTGGACAATGTTCTGGTACCACAATGAAAAGACATGCAATCATACTTGCTTTGTTTTCAAATTTTGGATATTTATTTCAACAATATAAAATCATTTCATAGTCTTATAAATCAATCTTATAATCTTATAAATCAACACTATTCTACTTCTCTTCATTCTTTCCAATTCCTGACACTTTTATTTCTTCAAGTATTTAATTTAATCTTAGATAATGAGAATCTCTAAATAGTAAATAAGTCTGCTGATCTTGATAGCTATGGATAAGGGTTTTTTGAAACCTTAGTCCCTGATCCCATCAAGAGTTATTTGTGTATTTAAAATAATTTCTCCAATTTCTTTGTAGTTCTCTCTCTTATTTTTCCTGCAACCTAGGGCACTGACTTCTGTATAATTTTTGTACTTTTTTTTTTAAGATTTTATTTATTTATTTGACAGAGAGAGACCACAAGTAGACAGAGAGGCAGGCAGAGAGAGAGAGAGGGAAGCAGGCTCCCTGACAAGCAGAGAGCCCGATGCGGGACTCGATCCCAGGACCCTGAGATCATGACCTGAGCCGAAGGCAGCGGCTTAACCCACTGAGCCACCCAGGCGCCCCAATTTTTGTACTTTTAATGTAAGTTTTCTTTTTTCCTATACTGAGCTGATTTATTTTTTTCAAGACACTTATCTTACTGAAAATAATGTTTTATCTTATGTTCTTTTAGTTTTGTCTCTTTAAAAAAGATGCATGAAAAACTTAGTTGTATATTTAATATTTAATTATCATGATAAGATAAATATTCAATATTCTTTTTACTTTTTACTCTTATTATTAAAAGAAAAATTATAGCCCTTTATGCAGCTTTAAAGAAATGATGATGATGTTTAATCTGAGTACAGCCCTCAGAATTTACCAATGTTTTCATTTTCCATGCATGTCTCATTAAATTACAATCAATTCTCCCTACATTACTTATAGGTAGACTAGAAAGACAGATGATCCTTTCTATAAAGGCATTAACACTGAGATTTGCAGAATAAGTGAATTAACTACTTTACTAGTAAACTCTAGAACCACTACTCACATACAGACCCTTTGCATCCAAATCAATCCTTTTTCCAATATGTCTCATTCTGTGAAAGTATTTTCTAAACTGCAAACTGCTATACAAATATGCAGAGTTATCATTACAACATTTGTTATTCTTTTCTTTTGTCTAACTCTATGCTACAGTGTATTTTCATTCACCCAGAAGAAAGAAGTTAGATAAGACATGTATGTAGGGATGTATGTGTGGAGCCTATATGAAACTAAAAGTGAAACTTACTCCCTAATTTGTTAAATAAGTAAATTGAACTATCCAATTTATGAAACCGTTACTGAAAACACAAATCCTGATGCTGCTGATACCTATCCCAAATTTATATAAAGTATAAAATAAGTCTATAAAATGACTTAGCAAAACATGTCCTGGAGAGGCCTTAATATGAAAGAGGCTATTCCCACTAGACAGCATGCTTCTTTGTAAGATCAGTGATGGATTATATAATTTCTGGGTGATTTAATGGATTATATGAAGAGGTAAACTAAATGGTGTTTATTGAAAGGAAAACAAAACAAATAAATAAAAACCAAAGCCATTCTAAATTGCAATCAGCATAACAATCACTAGCATGTTCAACTGCAGGAACAATTTGACTCTGTAAAATGAGAATCTGACTTATTCTCCAAACCTGGTGCTCCATAGCCCATCTTCAGCTTGGCATTTACTGCTGGGATTACCATAGGCAACCGGCTGCTCTCTACTATAGGGAAGGAGGTAAGACTCAGTTGCAAACAAAGACTAAAATCCTGAATTTAAGAATAAGTGAGAATCAAGAAAACTTCATAGAGTTTCTGGGAATCAATAAATGGGTGGTTTTGAATGAGTAACTGAGTTTTTACCCTCCTTTCTTCTCTATTTTTTTAAACAAATTAGGCAATGACATTTACAAAAGCCAGTTTGTAAAAACGTTGGAAGCATAAGAAAATTTTATTACCTCTTTTTCTTCGTCATTTCATTTTATGCTATTTTATTTCTTTTCAGTGTTCCAAAATTCATTGTTTATGCACCATACCACGTGCTCCATGCAATACATGCCCTCCATAATACCCACCACCATGCTCACCCAATGTCCCCCTCCTCTCCAAAGCTCTCAGTTTGTTTCTCAGAGTCCACAGTCTCTCATGGTTTGTCTCCCTCTCCAATATCCCCCAACTCCCTTCTCCTCTCCATCTCCCCATGTCTTCCGTGTTATTCCTTATGCTCCACAAATAAGCCAAACTATATGATAATTGACTCTCTCTGCTTGACTTATTTCACTCAGCACAATCTCTTCCAGTCCCGTCCATATTGATACAAAAGTTGGGCATTCATCCTTTCTGATGGAGGCATAATACTCCATAGTGTATATGTACTACATCTTCCTTATCCATTTGTCCGTTGAAGGGCATCTTGGTTCTTTCCACAGTTTGGCGACCGTGGCCATTGCTGCTATAAACATTGGGGTACAGATGGCTCTTCTTTTCACTACATCTGTATCTTTGGGGTAAATACCCTGTAGTGCAATTGCAGGGTCATAGGGAAGCTCTATTTTTAATTTCTTGAGGAATCTCCACACTGTTCTCCACAGTGGCTGCACCAACTTGCATTCCCACCAACAGTGTAAGAGGGTTTCCCTTTCCCCACATCCTCTCCAACACATGTTGTTTCCTGTCTTGCTAATTTTGGCCATTCTAACTGGTGTAAGGTGATATCTCAGTGTGGTTTTAATTTGAATCTCCCTGATGGCTAGTGATGATGAGCATTTTTTCATGTGTCTGATAGCCATTTGTATGTCTTCATTGGAGAACTGTCTGTTCATATCTTCTGCCCATTTTTTGATATGATTATCTGTTTTGTGTGTGTTGAGTTTGAGGTGTTCTTTATAGATCCTGGATATCAACCCTTTGTCTGTACTGTCATTTGCAAATATCTTCTCCCATTCCGTGGGTTGCCTCTTTGTTTTGTTGACTGTTTCCTTTGCTGTGCAGAAGCTTTTGATCTTGGTGAAGTCCCAAAAGTTCATTTTTGCTTTTGTTTCCTTGGCCTTTGGAGACATATCTTGAAAGAAGTTGCTGTGCCTGATATTGAAGAGGTTACTGCCTATGTTCTCCTCTAGGATTCGGATAGATTCCTGTCTCATGTTGAGGTCTTTTATCCATTTCGAATTTATCTTTGTGTACGGTATAAGAGAATGGTCGAGTTTCATTCTTCTACATATAGCTGTCCAGTTATCCCAGCACCATTTATTGAAGAGACTGTCTTTTTTCCATTGAATATTTTTTCCTATTTTGTCGAAGATTATTTGACCATAGAGTTGAGGGTCCATATCTGGACTCTCTGCTCTGTTCCACTGGTGTATGTGTCTGTTTTTATGCCAGTACCATGCTGTCTTGGTGATCACAGCTTTGTAGTAAAGCTTGAAATCCGGTAACGTGATGCCACCAGTTTTGTTTTTGTTTTTCAACATTTCCTTAGCAATTTGGGGTCTCTTCTGATTCCATACAAATTTTAGGATTATTTGCTCCAGCTCTTTGAAAAATACTGGCAGAATTTTTATCAGAATGGCATTAAAAGTATAGATTGCTCTAGGCAGTATAGACATTTAAACAATTTTTATTCTTCCGATCCAGCTCTTTCATCTTTTTGTGTCGTCTTCAGTTTCTTTCATGAGTGTTCTGTAGTTCCTTGAGTACAGATCCTTTACCTCTTTGGTTAGGTTTATTCCCAGGTATCTTATGGTTCTTGGAGTTATAGTAAATGGAATCAATTCTCTAATTTCCCTTTCTATATTTTCATTCTTAGTGTATAAGAAAGCAACTCATTTCTGTACACTGATTTTGTATCCTGCCACATTACTGAACTGCTGTATGGGTTCTAGTAGTTTGGGGGTGGAGTCTTTGGGATTTCCCATATAAAGTATCATGTCAACTGTGAGGAGAGATAGTTGACTTCTTTGCCAATTTGAATACCTTTTGTTTCTTTTTGTTATCTGATTGCTGTGGCTAGGACTATGTTGAGCAACAGTGGAGAGAGTGGACATCCTTGTCGTGTTCCTGATCTCAAAGGGAAGGCTGTCGGCTTTTCCCCATTGAAGATGATATTCACTTTGGGTTTTTCATAGATTTTATGAAGTTAAGGAATGTTCTCTCTATCCTCATACTTTGAATTGTTTTAATCAGGAACGGATGCTGTATCTTGTCAAATGCTTTTTTCTGCATCAACTGAGAGGACCAAGTGGTTCTTCTCTCCTCTCTTATTGATATGTTCTATCACAGTGATTTGTGAATGTTGAACCACCCTTGCATTCCATGGATAAATCCCACCTGGTCATGGTGGATAATCTTTTTAATGTACTGTTGGATCCTCTTAGCTAGGATCTTGTTGAGAATCTTGGCATTCATATTCATAAGGGATATTGGTCTGAAATTCTCCTCTTTGGTGGGATCTTTGCCTGGTTTGGGGATCAGGGTAATGCTGGCTTCATAAAAAGAATTTGGAAATTTTCCTTCTGTTCCTATCCTTTGAAACAGCTTCAGAATAGGTATTATTTCTTCTTTGAATATTTGGTAGAATTCTCCAGGGACTCTGTCAGGTCCTGGGCTCTTGTTTTCTAGGAAGTTTTTGATCACTGCTTCAATCTCCTTACTAGATATTGGTCTATTCACATTGTCAATTTCTTCCTGATTCAGTTTTGGAAGTTTATAAGTTTTCAGGAATGTATCCATTTCGTCTAGGCTGCTTAACTTATTGGCATATAACTGTTGATAATGATTTCTGATGATTGTTTCTATTTCCTTGGTGTTAGTCGCAATCTCTCCCTTTTCATTCCTAATTTTATTAATTTGGGTCTTCTCTCTTTTCTTTCAGAGTAGTTTGGCCAGTGGTTTATTGATCTCATTGATTCTTTCAAAAAACCAGCTTCTAGTTTCGTCGATGTGTTCTACTATATCCCTAGTTTCTATCTCATTGAACTCTGCTCTAATTGTGATTATTTCCCTTCTTGTGTGTGGGGTTGGCTTAATTTGTTGTTGATACCCCAGTTCTTTAGAGTGTAAAGAGAGCTGGTGTATTCTGCATTTTTCAGTTGTTTTTTTTTTTTTTTGGAGGGAGACTTGGATGGCTATGTATTTCCCCCTTAGGACTGTCTTTGCTATATCCCTTAGGTTTTGGACCAAAGAATGTTCATTCTCATTGGTTTCCATGAATTGTTCTAATCTCTTCTTTGATTTCCTGGTTGGTCCAAACATTCTTAAGCTGGGTGGTCTTTAGGTTCCAAGTGTTTGAATTCCTTCCAAACTTTTTCTTGAGGTTGAGTTCCAGTTTCAAAGCACTATAGTCTGAGAAAATGCAGAGAATAATCTCATTCTTTTGGTATCCGTTGAGTCTTGATTTCTGACCCCTTATGTGGTCTGTTCTGGAGAAAGTTCTATGTGTGCTGGAGAAGAATGAGTATTCTGCTGTTTTAGGGTGAAATGTTCTGTATATATATATATATATATATATATATATATATATATATATATATGAGGTCCCTCTGGTCCAATGTGCCATTCAATGCTCTTGTTTCTTTATTGATTTTCTGCTTGGATGATCTGTCTATTACTGAGAGTGGTGTGTTAAGATCCCCTACTATTAGTGTATTCATATCAATATGACTCTTACCTTTGATTAACAGTTGTCTTATGTAGTTGGCTGCTCCCATATTGGGGGCATAAATATTTACAATTGTTAGATCTTCTTGGTGGATAGACCCTTTAAGAATGATGTAGCATCCTTCTGTATCTCTGACTACAGTCTTTAGTTTAAAATCTAATTTATCTGATATGAGAATTGCTACCCCAGCTTTCTTTTGAGGCCCATTGTCATGAAAGATGTCTATCCATCCCTCTACTTTCAGTCTGGATGTATCCTTAGGTTCAAAATGGGTCCCTTGTAGGCAACATATTGATGGGTCCTTTCATTTTATCCAACCTTCAACATGGTGCTGTTTTATGGGAGTGTTTAGGCCATTCACATTGCGAGTGATTATTGAAAAATACGTTTTTATTGACATCATGTTGCCTGTGAAGTCCTTTTTTCTATAGATTGTCTCTGCAAATTTCTGTTCTATGACACCCTTGGGTCTTTGTTTTTTTATAGAACCCTGTTAATATTTCTTGTAGTGCCCGCTTGGTGGTCATATACTCTTTTAAACCTCCTTGGTCTTGGGGCGCCTGGGTGGCTCAGTGGTTTAAGCCTCTGCCTTTGGCTCAGGTCATGATCTCAGGGTCATGGGATCGAGCCCCACATCAGGCTCTCTGCTCAGTGGGGAGCCTGTTTCTCCCTCTCTCTCCGCCTGCCTCTCTGCCTACTTGTGACCTCTCTCTCTGTCAAATAAATAAAAAAATATTAAAAAAAAAATCTCCTCGGTCTTGGAAGCTCTTTATCTCCCCATCCATTTTGAATGTCAGCCTTACTGGATTAAGTATTCTTGGCTGCATTTTCTTCCCATTTAGTGCCCTGAATATGTCTTGCCAGCTCTTTCTGGCTTGCCAGGTTTCTGTGGACAGGTCTAACATTGTTCTGATGGACCTTACTCTGTATGTAAGAATCTCTTCCCCCTAGCTACCTTCAGGAGCTCTTGTCTACAATTATGACTCATCAGTTTTTTGATCAAGTGTCTCAAGGTCTTTCTAGATTCTATGATCTTGGGGATCTTTCTGCCTCTAGGACACAAATGCTTGTTCCATTTCCCAGATTGGGAAAATTTTCATAGAGAATTGGATCAACAATATCTTCTAGTCTTCTTTCTTTCTCCTCCCCGTCAAGTATCCCAATAATTCTGACACTGAAACTTTTCATGGCATCATTTATTTCCCTAATTCTGTTTTCATGACTTCTAAGCTGTTTCTTCCATGCCTCCTCCTGATCCTTTTTCTCTATCAGTTTGTCCTCTAGATCACTAATACTATCTTCTGTTTCACTTACCCTAGCGGTTAGAGAATTTAGATTAGATTGGATCTCACTGATAGCATTTTTAACTTCAGTTAGATAGCATTATTAAGTTCAGTTACTGACTTTGCCAGGACTGCTGTCTGGGATCCAGACTGCCCAAGAGATCCCAATCAGAGAGAGCACGCTGAGATTTTGGAGCCTAAGCTGGGAGCATTCAGACTCTCTGCAGGTCCTAGAGACCATCACCTAGCACCCGCACAGAGCTCTCTCAGGGAAAGGTGGGGAGTGCGGTTCAGTCCCCAGTCTTGCAGTGCATGTGCAGAGTGCAAAAGGCTGTGGTTCTAGAGAACACTGGCTGGCGTCCACACCAGACTCTCTCATGTGCACCAGCACCTCAGGGGCCATGGCCTGGAGGCTTCACCACACTCTTGTGGCAGGGGTGGTAGCCAGCAATCCTGGGTCTGTGGGCTTAGGCCAGTGCCCACAACTGCCCAATTCTACCAATTGCTCTTTAAGATATTTTGCTCTTTTTGAGTGCTTTTAACAAGACTCCAAGATAATGCTGGTCCCCAATCACAGGGCACTCTCATATTGGTGTAGTACTTTCAAATGCATTGCTTCTGGTGGCTCACCCTCCCTTCTGTTTATCCTCTGATATCAGTCCTATAATTCCCAGTATGCTTTACTTCTTCACCGGTGTCTTTTGTCCCTGTAGAGATCCAGAAGTGTATAATCCTACATCTCAGGCTGATTTCATGGGTGTTCAGAGTGTTCTGATAGATAATTAGCTCACTTTAGGGGACCGGTTGAAACAGGGTCTCCTACTTCTCTGCCATCTTGCCCCCTGGTTTTCAGTTTACAGTTATATTAAAGTAATTATAGTATAAGTGATGACTTTATAGGGCTTAAATCATTTAGAAATGTTTATATGTTCTGTGAATTATTATGGAAATCTAGCATCTCTATTTCTTTATTGAGAATGTAAAACCTGTAGACAATATGTAGTATTTCTTCCTAACCACTTACGTGATCAAGCATAAGTGACTATTGCAGGAAAATTCTTCATTTAGTACTCCAGACCTCCAGAGACCAATTTATTGCTGAAATTTTCAGTTTACCAATTTTTTATTATATGCACTTTGAGATAATTCTGATACAACTTTACAAATCAATTGTATGTTTAATGAAATTCAGAAAGCAAATAGAAAGAATACTTTTTAAAGGTCAGTATCTCACTTAGCTCTGTCATGAACTTATTTAAAATCAAAAGAAGATAAACAATTCCATTCGAAATTTTATAAGAATTCTCTCTTGTGTTCTTATAAGATAAATGTTATAGGTATTTTAACAGAATCATTTATTTTTGAATCACATAGAACAAGATTCATGGAAATCCTTCTGTTGATTCATATATTCATTCATGCACTCATTCAGTAAACTTGTACAAGTAAAAAGGTACCAGGAAGGAGAAGCCAAGGAGAATATAGTTTCTTCTTTCAAAGAATTCGGTCCAGAGGTGAAGTCATACAAACAATAAACAACTGAAAGCAATTTTTGTTAACAACTCTGTTGCAACTAATCCACTGATATATATCATACTAACTAACATTCTTAATTCCTTATTACTTTTATACTCACTCATTAGTTTTGACAACTAGCCTCCATGTTGGTCCTTGTACAAATAAATCAAGCCTGTTCTCACCTCAGGAACTTTGCACAAGTATTTGAATATAAACACTTGCCATTTAGGAAAGAAATATGAGATTATAGAGATTTGACACAAGGGGAAGATATTTGAAAAATAACAAGTTATGTAGAGAAAGAAGAGTATACTATATAGAATTTAAAATAGAGCAGCAGAGAGATCCTATGGCAAAATTACACTTAAAGAATCCAAGAAAAAATCAAAAAGAGCAGTTAACAAAAGTAAGAAAAAAACGTAAAAGCCACCAAGAGAAAGCATTGGAAGTCAAGGGAAAAGAACTGACGGTCAAGTACAAATACAAATGTTTAGGTAACTAACACTGGAAAGTGTCAGCATGGTTTGGCAAGAAAGAAATTGCAGATGACCTTCAGGAAAAATTACAGATGTGGACTCCTTTTGCAGTGGGTAACAGAATGAATCCAAGAGAAAGGAAGGGAGGTAGGATATCAGATATTCCTTTTAGAGGCCCAGCTCTTAGTGCAGGGAGAAAAACAAGGCAAATGCTGATTTTCCATGAAGATAATTAGCTTAGGCTTCAGGGACGATCATCTGCCTGGGTCCCCTGAGTGCAGTGCATTACTGAAAGATATGGAATGTTCTACACCCAAGTTGCAATTGAAGCATTTCCAGTGAACAGCTCTGATAATTTCCCAAAGAAATCTCAGAAGAAAAGGTCTGTTTATTCAAGTCCTTGCTCATCTGTGAAAATTTCTATTTTTTATAATAAACCTTCATTTTTACCTAATCTTATATTTATATTTTATTGTTTTTTTCAAAGAGGCACCACAAATTGTAGTAAGTTTTAAACATCACAAGATCTAGATCCATCCAGAAGTGATAGATAACAGGAAAGTTTTCCTTTTTTTTTTTTTTTTTTAGAATGGTGGAAGTGTGATTATGTTTGCTGAATTAAAAATAACTAGAAAGTTGGAAATTGTTGTGACTCAAAAGACAAAGAAGCAGTGCAAACTGGATACTTAAGAGGCAAGAAGAAATTAAATATAGAACCAAAACAAGTATTGGTGTTTGACAAGAAGAAAGATAACATTTCCTCCTGGCAAAGATTCTTGGCTTAACTAGACTTAGGCTTCTGAACGTTCTAAATCCATCTGTGCACTTATAAAATCCAGTTTTAGCAAGAACCCTGCTATGTCAGTTTAACCAGAACCCCCAAACATCAGTATCTGATCGCCCTCAATAAATTGCAACAGTGATTTTGTGTGTGTGTGTGTGTGTGTGTGTGTGTGTGTGTGCACGCCCATAAAGTTGAATATATACTGGGAGGTTATAGTGCATTCCTCCATCCATTCATTTGTTTAGTATTTATCAAGCATACATATAGGTGGTATAGCAAATGTTGTAGGTCGTAGTATAGAAATAATCAGACACACTCCACAACAGATAAAGGTTTTTGTGTATTTTTCTTTACATAAAGAAGATATGTGTAAATGTCAGAAGACACACACATATCAAAAGGTATTACATATGTCAGACAGGAAGAGAAGGTATCAGAAAAAAGAGATTCAATTTCCAGGTTCTGGACATGGTGTTAGATGTTGAGAGGGATGGGGAAGTATAGACTGAATCTGCCTTGCTCTCTAGGATATATAATATTGAGACCTAAACAAAGCACTTAAGTTGGTGGTGATAGGACACGTTAGGCATGAAAGCAGTGATATTGAATATGGTCTCTAAGGAATAGTGAGCACACAATGCGTATGATAAAAAACTCAGACAAGTAGAAAATTATTCAAGAAAGCTGTATCATGGGGAATCTTGATATTCTACTAAAGAAATACTTAAATGATAAATATTAGAGAATCATTTCTGCTTTTTTTTTAATCCAAAGGAGGACATGGTAAGAATTGTTTAATAAGATTCATTGTCTAAAGCGGAGGCTTTAAGGATAATTGGTCTAATTATCACGCAGCACAATGTTCTGTCTTATTTTCCTAAAATTCTTTATGTATAGGTGCACAGAAGACTAATTCTAAATTCAAAAAGAAGAGTGAAGGAATAAGAGAGAGAGAACTGGAACAACACATTGAGTGTTGAAATATCTGTTGATTGCTTTGACAAGTTTTTTTAATGTTGTGATGATTCACCTTCAGGATGGGGGAATCGAATACTACCAATATTCAACATTTACAATATTAGAGACCTTATTCACTGCCTTTATGGAAGCATTTGTTTTTGAGACTTCCGATTGCTATTGCTAAGTTTATTATTAGTATCAGCACAATGAAGATTCTTATCAAAACTCCATCTCAGGGGCGCCTGGGTGGCTCAGCGGGTTAAAGCCTCAGCATTCGGCTCAGGTCATGATCCCAGGGTCCTGGGATCAAGCCCCGCATCGGGCTCTCTGCTTGGCTGGGAGCCTGCTTCCTCCTCTCTCTCTCTCTCTGCCTGCCTCTCTGCCTACTTGTAATCTCTATCTGTCAAAAAAATAAATCTTTAAAAAATAAAAAAAAAAATAAAAAAAAACCCTCCATCTCAAATAAGTAAATATCCATCATCAAAAGACAAACATGTCCTTCTGTGTTTGAATATTTTTCTGGCAAGTTCTGGAGGGTTGTCCATATTGGTGCTTGTAAAATAAAAGAAATGAGCTATAAAAATAAATAAATCAAAGTGCCATATAAAAGCTTTGCATAGAGTGGCAAGAAATACTGATGTAAACATTCAACACTAGGAAACCATTGTTGCTTTGGACAAAACTATTGACAAATAAATAAGAGTACCAAACATAAAACTTCTAAAACTGCTAAATTCCAGCATATCTAGAATTATGTCCTGAGCTATAATGCAAATTAAATTGAAATTAGCCATGTAAAATGTCCACCAGACACCGTCTATCTTCTGTGCCTGGATCCTTCCAATAAAGAAATTTTAGATATTGTTTAAGGACAATACTATCTGTTGGGATTTGCAATGTACAGCACCCAAGCCAAGTACCCAGCAAAAGTCAACATTTGGTAAAGTTAAAAAAAAAAAAAAAGGTAACTTTGCCTGTTAACATGTTACAAATGCAGTCAGGAAGGCTGCTATCTTTCCTGGTACTTACCACTTCACCCTCACATTTTTTCCTAAGGTACTAGGCTTGCTGCTACTCAGCCATAAGGTAACCTGTGTGCAAGGAGATTTGTATTATATGCCTCTGGTATCACTATTCTTATCCTCCAGAAAGCAGTTCTCTCCTACCAGCCTTCCACAGGTACAACTTTTCTTTGTGTCCTAGGGCTGTGCCTGAAAGCTCACTCAGGGAGTGCAAGTTGGGCTTAGAAGGTGGAGAGACTGAAGACTCCCAGGGGTAGTCCCTGACTCATTGTGAACAGGAGCCAATGAATAAATGCCCCTACCTACTATCATTCAGGCAGAAAATTCTGGGAAACATGGACATTTATCAAAAGGCCTAATCAGAAATAATCTCCTATTGCCCATAATGGTGACCTCAACACTAAATCTTTATGTTCTTTTTTCTCATTTCCTGCTTCATCTTCCCAGGAATCCCACTCTGACCCTTGAAACCATCTTGGAAATAAACAATCCATCACAAGTCCTTCCTGTAGTCTCCGTTTTGGTAGAAAACCAAGCTAACAGAGAATTTTTTAAAAATGGAGTTATGATTTTGGCCTTCTTTAAAGCCTTAGATGGCTCATTTCCTTTGGGATATAGTCTAGACTCTCTAGTGTGAGTTATATGAAATCTCTGATGGCACAGAACTTGCCTAATGCTCTTGCCTTTTCCTCTGTCATTGTTGATCCTTGTACACTACCAGTTTGGAATACTGGATTGCTAGCAGATGCCTTACTATGTCATGATGTTTCAAGCATCTATCCCTTGTAAGGTTTTTTACTAATCCTAAAATGTTTCCCTCTAGCTTCTGGAAAACTCCTATATACCCTGGGGTTTTGCTGTTGTTGTTTGTTTGTTTGTTTTTGTTTTGTTTTTAGCTTTCTCTCCCCCTTCAGCCAATATCTCACTTACTCCTTTATGTCTCCAGAGAATTCTGTTGCACTTGTCATGGTGCTGTTTAACACACCTGTGTGTGTGTGTGTGTTTTCTCTACTTCACTTAGCTCTACCAAAGATGGACATTTTATTCCATTGTTAACTCCCATGCACTCATCAGTGTCTGCTTTATAAAAGGTAGTCATAAATATTTATTGTATGATCAGGTAGTGGTTAGTCAATGAGTTTTACTTGCCCTGCTATCTAGTGAATCAATGTAAAAATCTTGTTTTGATGTAACTAGTCCCCCATTTCAAACTTTCCCACTGAACTTCTGATCAGGTGTCTCCTTTAGTAGGAGTCTTCCTGAAGACTTCAGACTTCTGAAGAATCTTCAGACAGAGATTACAGTCACCCTGCATGGTAACAGGTTATGGTCATATAATTCTTAGATAAATGGCGTTTCATTGTTTATATACTTAAATGTTAATTTACATGCCAGTTTATAAGTACTATGTGAGTCTGCTACACTGCTTATTGAATATAAGCAAGTGGAATTAACTCAAGCATTAAACACAATTAAAATTTAACTGATTAATGATGCTAATGCAATCTTCACTTATTACTTGATTTTTTTTATCATCACAGAGATGTCCATATCCAGAATAATGTGAGCACATGAATTTCAAATTTATAAGATTATAGCATCTCTTTTAATAGAAAATGAAATGAAGAAAATGTGAAAAAGAAAGTATTCCCTTGGAGCTCAGAGAGTTAATCTAATCTGAATATGGGTGTGTGTATGTATATAAGTCTGTGTGTGTGTGTATATATGTATTTATACACACATATATATGTGTGCATGTGTGTGTGTATATATATAATCTCCAAGAAATATATATATATATAACCAAGAAAATAAGTTGATATATATCAACTTATTTTCTTCACAGAGAACAGAATAATGTTGATATAGATAGATAGATGTGTGTATGTGTGTGTATATATATATATATATCTCCAAGAAAATAAGTTGATACATATTAACTTATTTTCTTCACAGAGATCCAAATAATGTTGATTTGAAATATTGTTCTTAAAAATTTTTAAAAAGTATCACTTGTTTGTCATGTAATGTAAAATGTCCTATTCTTTAACTTAACTATTCAATACATATTCAGAGTAGCTACTTTTTATGAAGTCCTATGAGAGATGAAAAGATGAATTTCATAGAAATAATTTGCAAGGGAAATAATTTATCGAAGCATAATGCAAATTCAGAAAAATGCACAAATCAGTTGATGAGTTTTCATGAGAATAAACTGCCCACATGAGCAACGATCATATAAGGAAACAGAAGTGGCTGCATCCCAGGATCCTCTCACTCTTTCTCCTACTTATATCCCCTTCAAAGAGGAACTGACTTCTGATTTTTCTCTCCATGATTCTTTCTACCTGCTATTAAAAAGTATTTGATGGATACATACAATTTGTATTCTTATGTATCTGCCTTCCTTTTCTTAATATAATACCTATGAGGTTAATTTGTGGTTTTACTTGCAGCAGAAGTTTGTTTTCAATCTTGTATAGTACTCTAATATTGAAAAATATTTGGTTTGTATCTGTTTCAGATTATAACAAACACCATTGTTATAAACAATGTTTTACTTGTCTTCTTGTGCGCATACATATATGCACATTTTTGGAGGTTTTTATGCAAGGGTGGAATTGCTTGGTCAGAGGGTATATTATTTCCAACTTACTGGCTTAAAATAAAAATAAAAATTTATAATCTCACATAATTTCAATTAGTTAGGAATCCAGGAGCAGTTTGGCTCTGTGTATTCCTGGCTCAAGGGTCTTTCATAATATTGTAGTCAGGATGTCAGCCTTCACTGCAGTCAGGATGTCAGCCTTCACTGCAGTCATCTACACACTTGAGTGGGATTGGAGGATCCACTTCCAAGATGGCTCCCTCACATGGCTATTGGCAGGAGGTTCTTTTCCTCACAATGTGGGCCTCTCCATGGGGCTGCTTGAATGCCCTCATGGTCTTGTAACTGGCTTCCCTAAGTGTAAGTGATTGAAAAAAGAGTGAGGTAGAAGTCACAGTATATTTTATAATCGGTCTTGGAAGTCATACACTATTATTTCTACAATATCTTACTGGTTACAGAGATCACCTCTCTTCATTGCAGGAGGAAACAGCTATGTAGAGTGATTGATTACCTTGAGACAGGGATCGTTGATCCATTATGAAATCTGTTTATTAAAAAAAAAGAGATCATGCCTATATTAGCTTTTATAAATACCACCCTAGAGTTTCCAAAGTGGTTATACCAATTTGCATTTCTATTAAAAGTGTATATAAATTGCAGTTTCTTCATGTTTGTTCTGATAGATTTTTGTCCTTTTTTTTTTCATTTGTGGCCCTCTGACATGTTAATGGGTACTGTGTGATATTATCTCATTGTGATTTTGATTCGCATTTCCTTGGTGAAGTTGAATGCTTCCCCATGTATCTATTGACTATTTGGGTGTGGTCTTTTGTGAATGCTTGTTTGAGACTTTTCCTATGTTTATATTGAATTGAATTTTTAAAGTTACTATTTACCAAATTCTTTACTTTAAATCTAATTATTTCTAAGATATATTTGTTACACTGTAGCTTACCCTTTTTGTTACTTGCGGAAGTTGTCTTTTGATGACGAGAAGCTCTTACATATAACATAGTCCAGTTTATCAATGATTACCCATATACTTTGTGCTTCTTTAGATTCTTACCTAAATACTGTTTCTCAACCCCAAGGTCATGGAAATATTCACTTATATTATCTTCTAGATACTTTTATTATATGACCTACATGAAGAACTATAAACTACCTGATACTGATTTTTAAATATGGTATAAACTAGAGGTCATAATTGAAGTTTTCATACAGCTATCCAACTGAACAATGATTTACTGAAAAGCTGAACAAACATTTACTGAAAAGCTCATCCTTCCCACTGTTCTACAAGGCCAATTTTCTCATAAATTAAAGATTTAGATGAGTAAACTTGGTTTTTAAAAACTCTATTTTGTTCTATTATTTGAGGAGCTTTCCTGTAAAACCACATTGTCTTAATTGCGATTATTTTGTAACTCTCAATGTCTTATGGTATCTTTTTTCCCCCAGAATTGTTTCATTTATTTTATTTATTTGGTATAAATTTTAAACCAGCTTTAATCCTTCATCTCCTCCTAAAAAGAAGGTGCTGAGGTTTTGATTAAGATTTTATTCCTACCAAAAGTGTAAGAGAGTTCCCCTTTCTCCACATCCTTGCCAATACTTGTTTCCTGTCTTGTTAATTTTTGCAATTCTAACTAGTGTAAAGTAATATCTTTGTGGTTTTGATTTGTATTCCTCTGAGGGTTAGTAATGTTGAATATTTTTTCATGTGTCTGTTAGTCTTTGTATATCTTCTTTGGAGAAGCATCCATTCATATCTTCTGCCCATTCTTTGACTAGATTATTTCTTTTTTGGGTTTTGAGTTTGATAAGTTCTTTATAAGACTTAGGTACCAGCCCTTTATCTGTAATGTCATTTGCAAATATATTCTCCCATTCCATGGGTTGTCTCTTAGTTTTATTGACTATTTCCTTTGCTATGCAGAAACTTTCTATCTTGATGAAGTCCCCAAATTTCTTTTTTCTTTTGTTTCCCTTGGCTTTAGAGACATGTCTTGAAAGAAGTTGTGGCCAATGTTGAAGAGATGTTACTGCCTATGTTCTCCTCTAGGATTTTGATGGATTCTTGTCTCACATTGAGGTCTTTCATCCACTTGAGTTTACCTTTGTGTACAGTGTAAGAGAATGGTCCAGTTTCAATCTTCTGCATGTGGCTGTCCCATTTTCCCAGCACCATTTGTTGAAGACTTGACCATAGAGTTAAGAGTTCATTTCCAGGCTATCTATTCTGTTTCATTGACTTAGTGTTTGTTTTTGTACCAACACCATGCTGTTTTTTGTTTGTTTGTTTGTTTGTTTGATTATCACAGCTTTGTAATATAGCTTAAAGTCAGGCATTGTGATGACCTCAGTTGGTTTTCTTTTTCAACAATCTCCTGGCAGTTTGGGGTCTTTTCTGGTTCCATACAAATTTTAGGGTGGTTTGTTCCATCTCTGTGAAAAATGTCAATGGTATTTTGATGGGGATGGCATTGAAAATGTAAATTGCTGGGCGCCTGGGTGGCTCAGTGGGTTAAGCCTCTGCCTTTGGCTCAGGTTATGATCCCAGGGTCCTGGGATCGAGCCCCACTTCAGGTTCTCTGCTTCAGTGGGGAGCCTGCTTCCTCCTCTCTCTCTGCCTGCCTCTCTGCCTACTTGTGATCTCTGTCTGTCAAGTAAATAAATAAAATCTTTTTTTAAAAAAAGTGTAGATTGCTCTAGGCAGCATAGACATTTTCACAATGTCTATTTTTCTAATCCATGAGTATGGAATATTTTTCCATCTTTTTCTTTCTTCCTCAATTTCTTTCATAAGTGTTCTATAGTCTCTAGAGTATAGATCCTTTACCACTTTGGTAAAGATTATTCCTAGGTATCTTATGGGTTTTGGTGCTATTATAAATGGAATTTATCCCTTAATTTCTCTTTGTTCTGTTACATTGTTAGTGTACAGAAAATGCAACTGATTTCAGTGCATTGATTTGAATCCTGCCATGTTGCTGAATTGCTGTATGAGTTCTAGTAACTTGGAGGTCGAATCTTTTGGGTTTTCCACATGAAGTATCCTATCATCTGTGGAGAAAGAGATCTTGACTTCTTTTTTGCCAATTTGAATATCTTTTATTTATTTTTGTTGTCTGATTGCTGAGGCTAGGACTTCTAGTATGATGTTGAACAAAAGTGGTGGGAGTGGGCATCCCCATCATGTTCCTGACCTTAAGGGAAAAGCTCTCAGTTTTTCCCCACTGAGAATGATATTCTCTGTGAGATTTTCATAGATTGTTTTTATGATATTGAGCTATGTTCCCTCTATCCCTTTACTTTGAAGAGCTTTACTCAGGAAACGATGCTATATTTTATCAAATGCTTTTTCTGCATCAGTTGAGAAAATGATATGGTTCTTGTCTTTTCTTTTATTAATGTGCTCTATCATAGTGCTTGAATTCTGAATATTGAATCACCACTGCATCTCAGGATTAAATCCCACCTGATCATGGTCAATAATCCTTTTAATGTATTGTTGGATCTTATTGGCTAGGATCTTGTTGGGTATTTTGACATTAATGTTCATCAGGGATATTGGTCTGTAATTCTTCTTTTTCATAAGGTCTTTGTCTGGTTTTGGGATCAGCATAATTCTGGCCTCATAGAATGAGTTTTGAAGTTTTCCTTCTGTTTCTATCTTTTGAAACCACTTCAGTGGAATAGGTATTATTGCTTCTCATTTGGTAGAATTTGCCTGGAAATCCATCTCGCCCTGAACTCTTGTGTTTTGAGAGGTTTTTGATTACTGTTTCAATTTCCTTACTGGTCTGTTCAGATTGCCTATTTCTTCCTGTTTCAGTCTTGATAGTTTATAGGTTTCCAGGAATGCATCCATTTCTTTCAAATTGCTTAATTTGTTGGCATATAATTGTTGGAAAATAATTTCTAATAGTTGTTTCCTTTTCTTGGTATTAATCATGGTCTCTCCCATTTTATTCATGATTATATTGATTTGGGATCTTTCTATTTTCGTTTGGATAAGTCTGGCCAGAGGTTTATCGATCTTAATCTAGTTTCATTGATCTGTTCTACTATTTTTCTGGTTTCTATTTCATTGATTTCTGTTCTAATCTTTATTATTTCTTTTCTCCTGCTTGGTTTAAGCTTTATTTGCTATTCTTTCTTTAGGTGTAAAGTTAGAAAAATTTGGGATTTTTCTAATATTTTGAGAGAGGCTTAGATGGCCATGTATTTCCCTCTTAGGACTGTCTTTGTAGTATCCCATAAGTTTTGAGCCAATATGTTTTCATTCTCATTAGTTTTCATGAATTGTTTAAGTTCTTCTTTAATTTCCTGGTTGACCCAATCATTCTTTAGCAAGATGGTCTTTAACTTCCAAGCATTTGAGTTCCTTCCAAATTTCTTCTTGTGGTTGAGTTTCAGATTCAGAGCTCTGTGGTCTGAAAATATGCAGGGAATAATCTCAATCTGTTGGTATCTGGTACGATACCAGATTTGTGACCCAGTATGTGGTATATTCTGGAGAAAGTTCCATGTGCATTTAAGAGGAATAAGTATTTTGTTGTTTTAGGGAGGAATGTTCTGTATATCTATGAGGTCCATCTGGTCTGGTGTGTGATTCAAAGCTCTTGTTTCTTTGTTGATTTTCTGCTTAGATGACCTGTCTATTGCTGAGAGTGGAGTATTTAAATCCCCTACAACTTATGTATTATTATCAATATGTCTCTTTATTTTGTTTTTTATTAAAGATTTTGTTTATTTATTAGACAAAGAGAGATCACAAGTAGGCAGAGAGAGAGAGGAGGAAGCAGGCCCCCTGCCAAGCAGAGAGCCCAACACAGGACTTGATCCCAGGACCCTGAGATCACGACCTGAGCCAAAGGCAGAGGCTTAACCACTGAGCCACCCAGGCACCCTATGTCTCTTTATTTTGATTAACAGTTGGCTTATGTAGTTGGCTGCTTCCATTTTGGGGGGATAGATATTTACAGTTGTTAGGTCTTCCTATTGGATAGACACTTTAAATATGATGTAGTGTCCCTCTATGTCTCTTACTACAGTCTGTGGTTTAAAATCAAATTTTTCTGATATGAGGATTGCTACCCTAGCTTTCTTTTGAGGTCTATTAGCATGGTAACTTGTTCTCCATCCCCTCACTTTCAATCTGGAGGTGATTTTAGGTTCAAAACGAGTCTCTTGTAGATGACATATGGATGGGTCCTATTTTTTTTATCCAGTCTGAAGCCCTGTGTCTTTTCATGGGAGCATTCAGCCCATTTACATTCAGAGTAACTATTGAAAGATATGAGTTTAGTGCCATTGTATTGCCTGTAAAGTATCTGTTTCTGTAGATTTTCTCTCTTTCTCTCTGGTCTATGTGACTCTTGAGGTCTCTCTTTGCTTATAGATGCCCCCTTAATATTTCTTGCAGGGATAGCTTGGTGATTACATATTCTTTCAGTTTCTACCTGTCCCAAAAGCCCTTTATCTTTCCATTTGTTCTGAATGACAGCCTTGCTGGATAAAATATTTTTGGTTGCATGTTCTTTCCATTTAGTACCCTGAATATGTCCTGCCAGCACTTTCTGCCTTACCAGGTTTCTACAGACAGGTCTGATAGTATTCTGATATTCCTCCCTCCATATGTAAGAAACCTCCTCTCTCTGGCTACTCTCAGGATAGTTTCTTTGGCTGTAAAATTTGGAAACTTCACTATTATATGTCAGGGTGTTAATCTACTTTTATTGATTTTGTGAGGGGGTCCTCTCTGCCTCTTGGATTCGAATGCTTGTTTCTTTCCCCAGATTAGGGAAATTCTCAGCTTTGATTTGCTCAAATATGCCTTCTATCCCACCCTTCTCCACCCCCTCAGGGATCCCAATAATTCTGACATTGGAATGTTTCATGGCACCATTAATCTCTCCAAGCCCTTGTTCTTGGACTAATAGCAGCTTGTGTCTGTTTACCTCAACTTCCTTCCTTTCCATCAGTTTACCTTCTAGATCACTGATTCTCTTTTCTGCCTCATTTAACCTGGCTGTTAACAGTATCCAGTTTGGACTTCATCTCATTCATAGCATTTTTTAGTTTGGTCTGGTTAGATCTCATTCTGCCCTTAGAGATTCTGTATTGTCACTAATTATTTTTTTCAAGCCTAGGTATTGACTTTATGATTGCTATCCTGAATTCTATCTCTAACATCTTACTTATATCCATATCCATTAGTTCTACAGCAAAGGGCACTGTTTCTGGTTCTTTTCCTTGTTGAGAGGTCCTCTGCTTAGTCATTCTGTCAAGGGATGAGCAGACTCTAAAATATCAGCCATGACCCAAACAGGATCCACCCTAGCAAAATCCAGATAGGTCAGAGGCCACCATCAAAAAACAAAGCCAAGAGACACCTGGGTGGCTCAGTTGGTTTAGCGGCTGCCTTTGGCTCAGGTCATGATCCCGGCATCCTGGGATCGAGTCCCAAATCGGGCTCCTTGCTTGGCAAGGATCCTGCTTCTCCCTCTGCCTCTGCCTGCCTCTCTGCCTACTTGTGATCTCTCTCTCTCTCTCTCTCTCTCTGACAAATAAATAAAATCTTATAAAAAAAGCCAAAATGAAACACAAGAATAAAATTTAAAAAATTAAAAGGAAAAAAGGGGAAGGGGAAGGAGGACTATAATCTCTCAGTGTGGACAAAGCAGGTTGCTCCAGTTGTTTCTGAGTGTATTTTGGTCTGTGTGTTAGAGGGCACTATGTCCCCAAATTACAAATAAAGTTAAAAAAAATTATACACACACACGCACACACACATATACATATATATTTACCATTTTAAAAATATTTCCATATATAGTAAAATTGAAGAGTGAAAAAAGAACTAAAATAAAGCATATATCTATAAAAAGTATAGGTTTGAAAAGATGAGTTAAAAAGCAACTATGAAATATAAGTTGATATAAAAACATCTAGTTGAAGTAAGGAAAAGGTAAAAAGAAAACAGAGAAAAAGTATAAGAAAAGGAAAAAAATAGAAAAGGAAAATTTTGTCTGAAAAATAAATCATGAGGCCACATCTTGCACTCAATATACTATTTTCCCCTGGTGCTGGGATTTTACAGTCTTATGGGATCTACAGGGCTGTTGTCCACTTGTTCTTCCAGGCTATCCTCTGGAGGAGGGGCCTGCCTCGCTTTTTCTCAGGTAACCCTGCCTGTTGGGAGTTACCCCACCCTCATCAGGGGAATGGGCTCAGTGGAAACTGGCCTTCTATGTGGCTTTTGTTCCCTAGAGGCTTTTTACACATCTTCCAAGGATCAGAGTAAAAATGGTCATGCCCAAACCTCTGGCCTAGAGCCAAAAAATCATGTCTGTTCTCTTTAATAAACCCTCCAGGACAAACAGCTCCACTTCTGTAGGTTCCACCAAAAACTGCAGCATCCCATGCTGCATGCCCATTGCAGTGCACTCAGAGGTAGTCCCAGAGGCCTGGGAGTGTCACTGTCCTTTGTGATTCTAAAACATCAAGCAGCTGCAGGCTCCTGTGTGTGCCCAAAGCTCCTGGATCTTATCTGTATGCCACTCTAATGTCCTTTCTGGGCCACACAGCCCTGTCAGTTTTTCCCTGGTTGTAGACCCAGGTTCCAGATTTGTTCAGGCTGCTCAGAAAAAGAGTGATTATCCATTGGCCCAGCTTGCAGTTTATGGTGTTCCAAGCTGAGAGTACCTTCCTAGGCTCACTGACTGTATCCAACTTCCTGGCCCCAGTGCTTGGGCCCTCTACTGATTCAGGAATCCGCTTTTGCTCTGTGGTCCCTCATACCTGAGACCATCATGCCCCACCTAGAATTCTAGAAATTTCATTTCCAGTGTCCTTTTCAGAGAGGAATGTCTCTCCTTAGGGCAGATTAGTCAGGGTTCTGAACTTGTGCTCCAGTGTTATATCACTTTCCACGAGCCAACTTATGGAGGCTCCTTTCCCTTCTGTTTATCTTCCAATATCTCTCCACAGATTCATGACTCTGCACATCCTACCTTGGAAAAAGCAGTCACTTTTCTGCTTCTAGAGATATAGATATGTATTCTGACATTTCAGGCTGATTTCATGGGTGTTCAAAATGGTTTGATATATATCCAGCTAAATTCAGGGGACCAGTTGAAATGGAGTCCCCTACTCCTCCACTATCTTTCCTCCCTCCAAAGGCAGACTCACTGACTGAGCCACCCAGGTGCCCTCCATTGATGTTTTTATATTGACATTTGAGACTTACTGAATTTTTCTCAATAATATTTTATAGTTGTGCATATTTTCACTTGATTTTGATTGTACACTTGCACAATTGTGAATGATAACACTTGAAAAATAATCTTGTCATAATTTTCCTATGGTATATAAAATGAAATTGATTTGTTGTATTAACCTTGTATCTAACAAACTTAACTTATTAATTCTAGTAGTTTATCTGTAGGTTCTTTTGGATTTTCTGTGTATCAAATTATATTATCTGAAAAATGGCAGTTTTATTTCTTTCTTCCATAAACTTATGATGATTTTATGTATTTATATAAATATTTATAGCCCTTATATTTTGTTGTTCACTAGCTATGATCTTCATATAATATTACATAGGAGCTGTGGTGGTAGGCATCCCCGTTTTGTCCTATTAATGTGTAAGACTTTTGATATACTATCATTAAATAGGATATTTGTTATGGTTTTATTTTTTTAAGAATCTTCGTGTTGAAGGAAGTCCCTTATATCTCTAATTGTCTGAAACACATATATTTTTTCTATCATGGTGATTTTAAATCTTATCACGTTTTTACTTCATCTATTAAGATAACCATATGATCTTCTCCACTTGGAAGGAAATGTGACGATTCATATTGATAATTTACCATCCTTTGGATTAAATATAATTTGGTAGTAATCTATTACTTTAATATACATTGTTGACTACTACAGTAGTTTGCAAATGATTTTTTTTTTTTGCATTTCTGTTCAAGAGAAATTAGCCCAAAGGTTTTTCTTTTTTGTTGTTGTTGTTTTTTTGTTTTCCTTTCCTGCAAAGCCCCTGTCAAGTTTTAGTATCAAGGTTATGCTGGCCTTAAAAATGGAATGCTAAATATCATCCTCAATGGGAAAAAGCTTGCAGCCTTCCCATTGAGATCAGGAACACGACAAGGATGCCCACTCTCACCACTCTTGTTCAACATAGTATTAGAAGTTCTAGCAACGGCAATCAGACAACAAAGAGAAATAAAATGTATCCAAATTGGCAAGGAAGAAGTCAAATTCTCTCTCTTCGCAGATGACATGATTCTTTATATGGAAAACCCCAAAGACTCCATCCCCAAACTACTAGAACTCATATAGCAATTCAGTAACGTGGCAGGATACAAAGTCAATGTACAGAAATCAGTGGCTTTCTTATACACTAAAAATGAAAATACAGAAAGGGAAATTAGAGAATCGATTCCGTTTACTATAGCACCAAGAACCATAAGATACCTGGGAATAAACCTAACCAAAGAGGTAAAGGACCTGTACTCAAGGAACTACAGAACACTCATGAAAGAAATTGAAGAAGACACAAAAAGATGGAAGACTGTTCCATGCTCTTGGAATGGAAGAATAAATATTGTTAAAATGTCTATACTGCCTAGAGCAATCTATACTTTTAATGCCATTCCGATGAAAATTCCACCAGTATTTTTCAAAGAGCTGGAGCAAATAATCCTAAAATTTGTATGGAATCAGAAGAGACCCCAAATTGCTAAGGAAATGTTGAAAAACAAAAACAAAACTGGCAGCATCACGTTACCTGATTTCAAGCTTTACTACAAAGCTGTGATCACCAAGACAGCGTGGTACTGACATAAAAACAGACACATAGACCAGTGGAACAGAGTGGAGAGCCCAGATATGGACCCTCAATTCTATGGTGAAATAATCTTCGACAAAACAGGAAAAAATATTCAACGGAAAAAAGACAGTTTCTTCAATAAATGGTACTGGGAAAACTGGACAGCTATATGTAGAAGAATGAAACTCGACCATTCTCTTACACCGCACACAAAGATAAACTCGAAATGGATAAAAGACCTCAACATGAGACAGGAATCTATCAAAATCCTAGAGGAGAACATAGGCAGTAACCTCTTCGATATCAGCCACAGCAATTTCTTTCAAGATATGTCTCCAAAGGCCGAAGAAACAAAAGCGAAAATGAACTTTTGGGACTTCATCAAGATCAAAAGCTTCTGCACAACAAGGGAAACGGTCAACAAAACAAAAAGGCAACCCACGGAATGGGAGAAAATATTTGCAAATGACAGTACAGACAAAATGTTGATATCCAGGATCTATAAAGAACTTCTCAAACTCAACACACACAAAACAGATAATCATATCAAAAAATGGGCAGAAGATATGAACAGACACTTCTCCAATGAAGACATACAAATGGCTATCAGACACATGAAAAAATGTTCATCATCACTAGCCATCAGGGAGATTCAAATTAAAACCACATTGAGATACCACCTGACACCAGTTAGAATGGCCAAAATTAGCAAGACAGGAAACAACATGTGTTGGAGAGGATGTGGAGAAAGGGGAACCCTCTTACACTGTTGGTGGGAATGCAAGTTAGTGCAGCCACTTTGGAGAACAGTGTGGAGATTCCTCAAGAAATTAAAAATAGAGCTTCCCTATGACCCTGCAATTGCACTGCTGGGTATTTACCCCAAAGATACAGATGTAGTGAAAAGAAGGGCCACCTGTACCCCAATGTTTATTGCAGCAATGGCTACAGTCGCCAAACTGTGGAAAGAACCAAGATGCCCTTCAATGGAGGAATGGATAAGGAAGATGTGGTCCATATACACAATGGAGTATTATGCCTCCATCAGAAAGGATGAATACCCAACTTTTGTAGCAACATGGACGGGACTGGAAGAGATTATGCTGAGCAAAATAAGTCAAGCAGAGAGAGCCAAGTATCATATGGTCTCACTTATTTGTGGAGCATAACAAATAACATGGAGGACATGGGGAGATGGAGAGGAGAGGGAGTTGAGGGAAACTGGAAGGGGAGATGAACTATGAGAGACCATGGACTCTGAAAAACAACCAGAGGGTTTTGAAGGGGCGGGGGGGGAGGTGGGAGGTTGAGGAACCAGGTGGTGGGTAATAGGGAGGGCACGTACTGCATGGAGCACTGGGTGTGATGCCAAAACAATGAACACTGTTATGCTGTAAATAAACAAACTAAAAAAAAAAATTTAAAAAAATGGAATGCTAAGTGTATTCAATCTTCTCTATTCTCTGGAAGTGGTTCTTTATTATTTATATCATTAATTCCTTAAATAGTAAAAGGAATTCATGTGAGGTTGAGAGTTTCTTTTTGAGAGATTTAAAATATGTAATAAATTAGATGACTAGATAGATTTTCTATTTTTACTTATTTTACATATGAAAATTTATTAAGATTTATTTTTACTTCTAGTTGTAATAAAATATTTGCTTATAATTGTAAAATCTTCCTTTTGCAATTTCATTTTTCTGACATATACCTTTTGTTTCTTAGCAAGGCTTCATGCTCTTGCATTTTTGTTTTCTTATGATGTCTTTGTACTGATGTGTGCCAGAGTATTTCCCTCTCAAGAAAGGGTTAGATTTTTTTGGATCAGCTGTCTGCATGATGTTCCTATAAAGAGCAGCAGAGTTTGGGCAGTCTTTGACAACATGGCTTCTATGTATTTTTATTTTAACTACAACTACATTATCTGCTTCTGTGAAACAAACTGGTCCAGGAATCCTCTATCTTTTTTTTTTTTCAAATTTTATTTTATTTTACTTTTTTTCAGTGTTCCAAAATTGACTGTTTATGCACAACACCCAGTGCTCCATGCAATACGTGCCCTCCACAAACCCACTACCAGGCTCAACCCACCCATCACCCCACCTCCAAAACCCTCAGTTTGTCTCTCAGAGTCCACAGTCTCTCATGGTTTGTCTCCCCCACTCCCAATTTCCCCCAACTCACTTCTCCTCTCCGTCTCCCAATGTCCTCTGTGCTATTCCTTATGTTCCACATAAGTCCTGGGTAAATAAAACCATATGATAATTAACTCTCTCTGCTTGAATTATCTCACTCTGGGTAATCTCTTCCAGTCCCATCCATGTTGATAAAAAAGTTAGTCATTTACACTGTCTGATAGAGGCATAATACTCCATCGTATATGTAGACCATATCATCTTTATCCATTCGTCCACTGTAGGGCATCTTGGTCTTTCCACAGTTTAGCAAGTATGGCCATTGCTGCTATGAACATTGGGGTACAGATGGCTCTTCTTTTCCTACATCTGTATCTTTTGGGAAAATACCCAGCAGGGCAATTGCAGGGTCATAGGGTACCTCTATTTTTAATTTTTGAGGAATCTCCACACTGTTTTCCAAAGTGGCTGCACCAACTTGCATTCCCACCTGTAAGAGGTGTAAGAGGCTTCCCCTTTTTCCACATCCTCTCCAATGTGTGTTGTTTACTGTCTTGTTAATTTGGTCATTCTGACTGGTATAAGGTGGTATCTCAATGTGGTTTTGATTAGAATCTCCCTGATGGCTAAAGATGATGAACATTTGTTCATGTTTCTGCTAGCAATTTGTATATTTACTTTGGAGAAGTAGCTGTTCATATTTTCTGCCCATTTTTTGACTTGATTATCTGTTTTGTGTGTGTTGAGATTCAGTCGTTCTTTATAGATATTGGATATCAGCCATTTGTACTGTCATTTGCGAATACCTTCTCCCATTCCGTGGGTTGTCTCTTTGTTTTGTTGACTGCTTCCTTTCCTGTGCAGAAGCTTTTAATCTTGATGAAGTCCCAAAAGTTCATTTTTTGCTTTTGTTTCTTTTGCCTTTGGAGAAATGTCTTAAAAGAAGTTGCTGTGGCCAATGTCAAAGAGGTTACTGCTTATGTTCTCTTCTAGGATTTTCATAGATTCCTGCCTCACATTGAGGTCTAATATCTGTTTCAAATTTATCTTTGTATATGGTAAAAGAGAATGGTTGAGTTTCATTCTTCTACACATAGCTGTCCAATTTTCCCAGAACATAAAGAGACTGACTTTTCTCCCACTGGATATTTTTTCCTGCTTTGTTGATTATTTGACCATAGAGTTGAGGGTCCATATCTGGGCTCTCTACTCTGTTCCAATGGTCTTTTGTGTCTGTTTTTGTGCCAGAACCATGCTGTCTTGGTGATCACAGCTTTGTAGTAAAGCTTGAAATCAGGCAACATGATGTCCCAAGTTTTGTTTTTCTTTTTCACCATTTCCTTAGTAATTCAGGGTCTTTTCTGGTTCCATACAAATTTTAGAATTGTTTGTTCCAACTCTTTGAAAAATGCCAGTGGAATATTTTTTTCTCTAATAAATTTATTTTTTTTTCAGCATAACAGTATACATTGTTTTTGCACAACCCCCAGTGCTCCATGCAATACGTGCCCTCCCTATTACCCACCACCTGGTTCCCCCAACCTCCCACCCCTACCCCTTCAAAACCCTCAGGTTGTTTTTCAGAGTCCATAGTCTCTTATGGTTCGCCTCCCCTTCCAATTTTTTTTTTAAATAAACATATAATGTATTTTTATCCCCAGGGGTACAGGTCTGAAAGAACCTAGATGTCCATCAACAGAAGAATGGATAAAGAAGATGTGGCGCCAGTGGAATTTTGATTGGGATGGCAATGAAAGTATAGATACCTCAAGGAAGTATAGATATTAGGACAACGTTTATTCTTCCAATCCATGAGCATGGAATGCTCTTTCATCTTTTTGTTTCTTCTTCAATTTCTTTCATGAGTGTTCTGTAGTTCCTCAAGTACAGATCCTTTACCTCTTTGGTTAGGTTTATTCCCAGGTATCTTATGGTTCTTGGTGCTATAGTGAATGGAATCAATTCTCTAATTTTCCTTTCATTGTTAGTGTATAAGAAAGCAACTGATTTCTGTACATTGATTTTTGTATCTTGCCACATTACTGAATTGCTGTATGTGTTCTAGGAGTTTGGGAGTGGAGTCTTTTGGGTTTTCCATATAAAGTATCATGTCATCTGTGAAAAGAGGAAGTTTGACTTCCTCTTTTCCAGTTTGAATACCTTTTATTTCTTTTTGTTGTCTGATTGCTATTTCTAGGACTTCTAGTATTATGTTGAACAACAGTGGAGAGTGGACATCCTTGTTGTGTTCCTGATTCCAAAGGGAATGCTGCCAGCTTTTCCCCATTGAGGATGATATTCACTTTGGGTTTTTCATAGATAGATTTTATGAGGTTGAGGAATGTTCCCTTTATCCTTATACTTTGAATCGTTTTAATCAGGAACGGATGTTGTATCTTATCAAATGCTTTTTCTGCATCAACTGAAAAGACCATGTGGTTCTTCTCTCCTATTGATGTGTTCTATCATATTGATTGATTTGTGGATGTTGACCACCATTGCATCCCATGGATAAATCCTACCTGGTTATGGTGGATAATCTTTTTAATGTCTTTTGGATACTATTAGATTGGATCTTGTTGAGACTCTTGGTATCCATAGTCATCAGGGACATTGGCCTGAAATTCTCCTTTTTGGTGGGGTCTTTGCCTGGTTTGGGGATCAGGGTAATGCTGGCTTCATAAAAAGGGTCTGGAAGTTTTCGTTCTGTTCCTATCACTTGAAACAGCTTTAGAAAAATAGGTATTATTTCTTCTTTGGATGTTTGGTAGAATTCTTCAGGGACTCTGTCAGGTCCTGGGTTCTTGTTTTTCAGGAGGTTTTTGATCACTGCTTCAATCTCGTTACTAGGTATTGGTCTATTCAGGTCGTCAGTGTTTTTCCTGATTAGTTTTGGAAGTTTATAGGTTTCCAGGAGTGCATCCATTTCATCTAGGCTGCTTAACTTATTGGCATATAACTGTTGATAACGATTTCTGATGATTGTTTCTATTCCTTGGTGTTAGTCGCAATCTCTCCCTTTTCATTCCTAATTTTATTAATTTGGGTCCTCTCTTTCTTTGGATTAGTTTGGCCAGTGTTTATGGATCTTATTGATTCTTTCAAAAAACCAGATTCTAGTTTTGTTGATGTGTTCTACTGTATCCCTAGTTTCTATCTCACTGATCTCTGCTCTAATCGTGATTATTTCCCTTCTTATGTGTGGGATTGGCTTAATTTGCTGTTGATTCTCTAGTTCTTTAAGGTGTAAAGAGAGTTGGTGTATTCTGGATTTTTCAATTTTTTTTGAGGGAGACTTGGATGGCTATGTATTTCCCCCATAGGACTGTCTTTGCTGTAACCCATAGGTTTTGGACCAAAGTGTGTTCATTCTCATTGGTTTCCATGAATTGTTTTAATCTCTTCTTTGATTTCCTGGTTGGTCCGAACAGTCTTAAGCCGGGTGGTCTATAGCTTCCAAGTGTTTGAATTAATTCCAAACTTTTTCTTGAGGTTGAGTTCCATTTTCAAAGCACTGTAGTCTGAGAAAATGCAGGGAATAATCTCAGTCTTTTGGTATCAGTTGAGACCTATTTGTGACCCAGTGTGTGGCCTTTTCTGGAGAAAGTTCTATGTGTGCTGGGGGAGAATGAGTATTCTGCTGTTCTAGGGTGGAAAATCCATCAGGTCCAATATGTCATTCAATGCTATTGTTTCTTTATTGATTTTCTGCTTGAATGATCTGTCTATTACTGAGAGTAGTGTGTTAAGATCCCCTACTATTAATGCATTCATATCAATATGACTCTTACCCTTGATTAACAGTTGTCTTATGTAGTGGGCTTCTCCCATATTGGGGGCATAAATATTTACAATTGTTAGATCTTCTTGGTGGGTAGAGCCTTTAAGAATGATGTAGCATCCTTCTTTATCTCTGACTACAGTCTTTAGTTTAAAATCTAATTTATCTGATATGAGAATTACTATCCCAGCTTTCCATTGAGGACCATTGTCATGAAAGATGCTTCTCCACCCCTTCATTTTCAGTCTGGATGTATCCATACCTTCCTAATGGGTCTCTTGTAGACAACATATGGATGGGTCCTGGTATTTTAGCCAATCTGCAACCCTGTGCCATTTTATGGGAGCATTTAGGCCATTCACATTGAGAGTGATTATTAAAATATCTATTTTTATTGACATCATGTTGCCTGTGAAGTCCTTATTTCTATAGATTGCTCCCATCATCTTGTGTTCTATGACACTCTTGGGTTCTTTCTTCTTTTATAGAACTTCCCCACCCCCCCCCCCCACCTTAAAATTTCTTGTAGTGCCAGCTTACTGGTCATGTCCTCTTTTAAACCTTGCTGGTCTTGGAAGCTCTTTATCTCTCCATCCATTTTGAATGTCAACTTGGTTGGATAAAATTTTCTTGGCTGCATGTTCTTCTCATTTAGTGCCCTGAATATGTCTTGCCAGCCCTTTCTGGCTTGCCAGGTTTCTGTGGACAGGTCTGATATTATTCTGAAGGACCTTCCTCTGTGTGTAAGGAATGTCTTCCCCCTGGCTATTCTCAAGATCTCTTGCCTGGAATTATGATTCATCAGTTTCAGAATCAAGTGTCTGGAGTTCTTTATAGGTTCTATATCTTAGAGTGTGATCTTTCTGCCTCTAGGGCACGAACACTGGTTCCATTCTCCAGACTGGGAAAATTTTCATGGAGAATTTGTTCAACTATATCTTCTAGTCTTCTTTCTTTTTCCTCCCCCTAGGGCATCCCAATAATTCTGACATTGGAACATTTCATGGCATCATTTGTTTCCCTAATTCTGTTTTCATGGCTTCTAAGATGTTTCTTCCAGGCCTCCTCCTGATCCTTTTTCTCTATCATTTGTCCTCTAGATCACTAATTCTATCCTCTGCCTTGGTTATCCTAGCAGTTAGAGAACTTAGATTAGGTTGGATATCATTGATAGCATTTTTAAATTCTTCCCAAGCAGCTTTCACTTCTTCCTTCTAGAATAGATTCCATGTTGTCACTTACGGTTTTCTCCAACCTAGCCATTGCCTGGATAATTGCTATCCTGAATTCACTTTCAGACATACAGTTTATGTACATATACAGTAGTTCTGAAGGAGAGGACACTATCTCTGAATTTTTCTTCTGTTGATTGTTCCTCCTCCTAGTCATTTTGGTGAGAGGTGATTGAGGGATGTGTAGCTGAATATATCAACCGTGATCCAGGTAAGGTGCACCTTGGCACACCTCTGAGCTACCAGAAGTCATCACAAAAAAAGAAGAAAAGAGAGAAAGAAAGAAAGAAACAGAAAAAGAGAGAAGCACCAGCCAGAATGGGCCCCAAATGTAAGATTTATAAGGTATACAAACAAAAATGGACAAAGAAAAAGACTGATAAAAGTAAATGACAATCAAAAAAAAAAAAAAATAACCCAGCCAAAATGAACCCCAAGTATAAGATTTATATAATACCAGAACAAAAAGAAATACACATAAACACTAGCATAAGAAAAAGATGGGAGGGTGGTTATAAATCCTTGATTTCGGCGAAGAAGTTTATTTTGATTCTTCCTGAGTGTTTCTTGATATCTTTGTTAAAGGATTCAACTTTCCAGAGATAAAAGGAGATTAAAACTAGTTTATATATAGGGGTAGTATTCATTAGGGAAAGAGGATTACCTTGAAGCTTATATCTATATGTATATTTAAAAAATAGAAAAGAAAAGGAAAAATGCACGTTTATGTATGAAAAATGTTCATGTTAAAAGGTTTATAATGGAACATGTTGTATTAAACCTCTAGTTGTAATGGTAAGTAGGCTAAAAAATTAATAAGAACAAGATTAGTGAGAATAAATTAAAAATAAAAGTTCTATCTATGAGATATAGAAGTTTTAGGGCCATACTGAGAGCTTAATATATTATTTTTCCCTGATATTGGGATTTTACAGTATTATGGGGACCCTATGGTGGTTGTCCTCTCATTCTTTTGGCTGGCTTATTGGGGGAGGGTCCTGCCGCATTGTTTTTCAGTCAGTTTTGCTTGGGTTGAGTCCTCCTGCTCTCTATCAAGAAACTGGGCTCTGAGAAAACCTGTTTTTCAGGATTTTGTTCTCTGGAGATTTTTTGTTATTTGACAGCTTTTTGGAGGTTTGGTGGAAAGCAAACTGCATCCAGACCTCCGTCTCAGAGAGAAGTCTGAGTCTGCTCCCCTCTGGGTGGTCCAGAACACACAGACTCCCCTCTGCAAACTCCGCCGAGCTGTGCAACCACCCATAGGCAGTGAATGTCCCCAGCCACCATCACAGGGGTCTCCTTAAGTGCCTACCTGTCCCTGCACCCCTGTGCCACAGCCACGAAAGACAATGGTCCAGGGAGCCCGCTTCTGGTAGCTGCCTTTGCCAGGACTGCTGTCTGGGGTAGTTCCTTCAAGTCTGGGCTGGGAGTGTTCAGACTCTCAGCTGGTCCTGGAGACCACTGGCTTGTGCCCACATGGAGTACTCTCAGGTTCAGACCCTGATCTTGCAGTGAGCACAGAGCACAAAGTCTGTGGTTCTAGAGAGCGCCCACCAGACTCCCTCAAGCTGCACAGCACTGGGGGCTCTGTGTCCAGGAACTGGGGGCTCCACTGCTGCACTCTTTCTGGCACGGGTGGTCTCTGGCAGTGGCTGTCCTGGGTCCATGGGCTTAGGCCCGCGCCTATGACCACCGGATTCCACCAGCTGCCCTTTAAGATCTTTTGCTCTTTTTGAGTGCTTTTAACTAGACTCCAAGTCAATGCTGGTCCCCAGTCAAAGGGCACTTTCGTATTGGAGTATTATTTTCCAATGGGTTGCTTCTGGTGGCTTCCTTCCTTTTAAAAATCAGTTTCATTCATCCCAGTCTTAACACCAGTTAACAAAGCTTTAACTTTTTAACTCTATATATAAAAACCCTTTCTATGGAAGTTTTAAATTAAATTTAGTTTTGTTCTGTACTTTTAGAGCTATCCTGACTATGCAACCTCTGAGTCCTCTTCATTCTGCCCCGCTTACCTCTTTGAATAGCTTCTTTAATTTTCTCTCATGCATTTTAATCAAATCTAAAACCAATTTAACTATCTTTCCCCCCAAAAAATAATTCAATTTAGACTCTATTCTCTCAGTCATTCAGGTTAGAAAACTTTGAATCATCTTTATCTCCTGTATCTCTCCTTACCTTTAGTTACCAATGTATGTTAATTCTTTTCTTATTGCTTATCTACATTTTTTTTTTTCATTTTTACAGCTACCATCCTAGGCTGGCGCTCTAACTTTATTCTCTGAACAGTCATTTCTGCAACCATCTAATTCATCCTAAAAATATCATCAAACAAATTTTCCCTAAACATAATTGGGCAGAAAAATCACTCAACTGCACACTGAAAAAAAAAAAATTCCCCATCATAAATATTAATGACTGCCTATATTCTGATTCTAAATAATCTCTCCAATCTTATTTTACACTGTTCCTTTCATAACCCATACATTCTCAATTTCAATAATGCTTTCTCAAAATAACCACTGCTTTTGACTACTATCCTGTAATAACCTCTTTCTGAGACTATTCTAAGGAGGAAATTATATTTGTAGGCTTTGACTTAGCAACTAAGAATATTGAATTTGTTTGCTACTGAAAAGAAATTATGACCATCTAAAATGAAACAAAATGAAAAATAATTTTTGGCTTATGTATAAGAGCTCTCAAGTATAACAGTGTTTTTTTTTTTTCATTGCAACAATGTATTATGTGTTTAGAGCATATATAAAAATGAAATGTTTAATTAAAAAGGCACAAGGGATGGGAGGAGGAATTGAAATGATGTTATAAGGTTCTTACATTATATGTGATGTTGTAATATCATTTGATGGCTGGCTCCGATTTTGTTTAAATATATATTATAAATTCCAGGGGAAGCACTAAAAAGTTTTTAAATGATGCATGAATATTATTTCTATAGATGAGTTTAAATGCAATCATAAAAATGCTCAATTAAATTTAGAGAACATAAAAAAATCAAGGTGAAAAGAGGACAAATACAAAACAACCAGCAAGATGGAAGATTTTAATCCAGCCATATCAATAATCACTCTAAATGGTAATTGTCTAAACATTCCAAAGGCAAAGATTTAAAGATTGGGTATAAAAGTAAGTCTGACTGTATGCTACCTAAAAGAACATAATTTATTTTTATTTTTTAAAAGATTTTATTTATTTATTTGACAGAGATAGAGCATGAGAGAGGGAATATAAGCAAGGGAAGTGTGCGAGGGAGAAGCAGGATCCCAGGTGAGCAGGGAGCCCGATGCAGGGCTCAATCCCAGGACCCAAGGATCATGCCCTGAACTGAAGGCAGATGCTTAACTGACTGAACCGCCCACATGCCCCTGGAAGAACACAATTTAAATATAAAGACAAACAGCTTAATAGTACAAGGATGGAGAAAGTTATGCCACACAAACACTAATCAAAAGAAAACCAAAAAGCTATAGCAATTTCAGACAAGGTAGACTACAGAACAAGAAACATTATGAAGGAAAAAGGAGAACATTACAAAATGATAAAGGGGTCAATTGTCCAAGAGAACATAACAATGGTAAATGTGTATGCACCAAAAAACAGAGCTACAGTATATATGAAGCAATAACTGCTATGAAGAGAAACAGATCCAGTTATAGTTAAATACTTTAACAATCCTCTCTGAATAATTGATAAAACATGTGGACAGAAATTCAGTGAGGATATAAATTATCTGAATCACATAATCAACCAACAGAATCTAATTGTCATATAGAGAATACTCCACCAAAAACTGTAGAATATGAGCTATTTCCAGTGTGAATGGAACACTCATAAAAATAAATCACACAGACAAATCTTAACAAATGTAAAGGGATGAAAATCATTCAGAGTGTGGTCCCAGAGCATGATGGGATTACATTATAAGTCAATAACAGACCAGGAAACTCTCAAATATTTGGATATTAAACAACACACTTATATATATCCCATGGGTTAAAGAAGAAGCTTGCAAAAAATAGAGTTTGTACTAAATGAAGATAGTACAACAAATCAAAATTCCCCAAATGCTCTAAAGCAGTGCTTGAAGGATAAATTTTAATATTCAATGATTAGTTAAGGAGAAATACCTAAAATCAGTAGTCTGAAATTCAACTTCAAGAAACTAGTAAAAGAAGAGCACATTAAACCTGGCACAAGCATTAGGGAGAAAATTATAAATATTATAGCATAAATCAATGAAATAAAAAAAAGGGCAGCAGCAACAGGTAAAGTTAATGAAGTCCAAAGCTAGTCTTTTAAAATATATTTATAAAGTTGATAAACTTTATCTAGGTTTACCAAGAGAAAAATAGCTTTACTATCAATATCAAAACGAGTTGGGATCAAGTCAATATTCTAGAAAGCCTGTCATATAATATCTGCTAAGAAGCTACAAAACTGATCAGAGATTTCAAAGGCCATTCCTAAAGAGGAGAGACCCACTCTCTCAAGTAAGTCTCCAGACAGCCTATGTTCTAAGGATGTTGCCTTAAAAATGAAGGTTAAAACCTAAGAATTGAACCAAAACTGAAAGAGATGTATTCAAACAGGCCTGACATCAAGATCTGACAGGATCACTGTAACCTGTGATGATCTGTTTTCTAGAACAAAATTTCATGCGTTTTAGAGGTCAGACACAATGTAGAGCTTCTGGTATTAGACAAAATCTCTTCAGGGAATTTTTTATCATTGATTATTCATCAAATTATTCTGTGTGCTCATTTGAGTATGCTAAGTGTTTAGATGTTCTTATTCTTTGTGTGCCAAGAATGTTGTGGTAAGCAAAATAATGAATGACCCCAAAAAGTTGTCCATGGACCTGTGAGTATGCTAACTTATGTGGCACAAGGGACTTTGTTCATGTGACTAAATTAAAGACATTGAGGTGAAGATGATACTGGGTCACCCAAGGGACCCAGTCTAACCATATGGATCCTTAAAAGCAGAGAACTGAACTTTTTTGGGGGGGGGGGGGCTGAGGTCAGAGTCAGCAGGAGATGTGATTATGGAAGAACGGTCAGGAAGATATAATGTTGCTGGCTTTGAAGATGGATGAAGGCGATTATGAGCCATGAAATACGAGTGGCCTCTAGAAGCTGGAAGAGGCAAGGAAAAAGATTCTTCCCAAGAACTTCCAGAAAGTAATGCAGTCCTGCCTGTTGATAACTTCATTTTAGCTAGTGGGCCCCCTTTTGGACTTCTGACTTACAGAACTATAAGATAACAAGTTTTTCTTGTTTTTATCACTAAGTTTGTGGTAATTTGTTATAGCATCTCTATCAGACATATAAAACATTTTTGGTAAGATGATGAAGTTTTTGGATATCTCCTTAAAATATTGTAAAATAATATAGCACAAAAAAAGGAAACCAACTCTATGGGGAACAAATTACCAAATATTTTAAAAAGTATATTTGTGATTAAGTGAGATATATATATATAAAACACGTACTTGTGCTTAATTGGATCTAGGAGTGTGGTGAATAACTAGCATAATTTTTGAAGTGCTGAGAAGCACAAGGGATATTTCCAAATATCTGCAACAAATGTATGTTATATGAAACTCTATGTGATTTCTGTTGGTGACAAAGTTATAGATATGCTAATTTTACCATAATGAGTTACCTATATTCCTGGTGGAAGAAGATTCTTTATTTCACTTAGAAATGAATAAAGATACGTTGTTTTTAAAAAATTATACTCAAGTATTTTGGCCCTCTGAACTTCATTCATGGACCCCATGCTAAGAACTCTTGTTTTCTTACTAAGGGTCAAGAGAGAAATCTTACCTTTAAACCTGAGCAAATTAGACAAGCAGAAGGTTTACCCTGATGGGATGTGATAAATGTTATTTAAGACAGTTTGTTTAAACCACAAGAGACTCTTAATCTCATGAAACAAACTGAAGGTTGCTGGGGGAGGGGGTTATGGAGAGGGTGGTTGGCTTGTGGACATAGGGGAAGGTATGTGAAATGGTGAGCGCTGTGAAATGTGTAAGCCCGACGATTCACAGACCTGCACCCCTAGGGCAAATAATACATTATATGTTAATAAAAATAATTAATAAAAAATAAATAAAAGCTATCTAATAAATAAATAAAAGGACTCTTGGAATACACTCATGCTTACCTGAGAGGTCTGAACAGATTCTTGAAGCATGAATATGTTGATTGCTGCCTTTCTTAAGTCCCTTGTTAAAGTCACTCTTGTCCTCAAACTGTATGTTCAAACTTACCCAATTCTTCAGTTAACATTCTAAAAAACATAAGGAGTTGCCATAAGTTTAACTTTCTTAGGCTGTGTAACATGACATCTGATGGGCTGATCATCTCCATTCAATCAAGATTGTTCTGGACATGGGCTAAGTCATAATTTAATAAGATTCAGTCCAACTCTCATTCATAACTAGTCTTCACAAATGGCCCTACTGGATTTTTGACCAGGAAATGGAAGGTCCCCTTTCCTAATCCCTGAAAGGGTACAGAGGCATTAGTTCTTTCATTCAGAGATTTTGAGTTTATTTCTTTGGTCCTTTGCCCCACAGAACTTAAGTTTTGTGAAATTTCTTACAGGGAAGATTAGCCAAGTATTTATCCTCCCTCTAACCATCTTTGTCTTGTAAATAACAAAAACTGCAGAAGGGCTTTTTAGAAGTACTTTTCACCATAGTTGCCCATGGAAAGCCCCAAAACTCAGTGAATGCCTCCTGGTTGGTGTTTGCCATACATTCAGGGCTCTCTCCAACTCCAGTGTATCACAGCAGCCCAGCATGTCCCCTGAAAGTTTGGCTAGTTTTCTTTCACACAATTGAATTCTTCTGCCAGGGCCAAGCCCAGTCCTCAGCCTTAGCTGGAATCAGAAAATGAGTCCAGAGAAGACCTGGGGTTGACTTACCCTAGAAGGGCTCTTTTTCTGAGAAATTTTAATACATCTTGTACTCACTCCTAAAACGTGCCAATGCTTAAAAATTATAAGTTCTGTCATTTATTCACCTGTTTTTGGTTTCACAGTGAGAATGTGAATCTGACATGACCTCCGACACCCTAGGAAGAAGGGGAGGTCTCTCTGCTATGTATCTCCTCTGTAGGTTTATTTTCCTCCATGTGCCTTCTCTCTAAAGTCTTTGCAAGCAATTTTTTAAAGTTTTTTATTTGTTTATTTGGGGGATTGAGAGAGAGAGAAGAGGGACAGGAAGAGTAGCAGGCAGGGGAGAGGGAGAAGCAGTCTCCTCTCTGAGCAGGGAGCCCAATATGAGACTAGATCTCAGGAGCCTGGGATCATGACCTGAGCCAAGGCAGATGCTCAATTGACTGAACCACCCAGGTACCCCGAAAACAATTTTTTTAAAAGTAAACTTTACATAATACTTAGGCAACAGGTACCTAATGAAAAAAGGTATGAAATGAAAGCAGGTCCTATCCTCAAGAAAGCTGTTGTTGCTGATGACTTTGAGAATATTTTTTATGCTTACATATATTGTTTATTTTTATGTCTATGTATCAGGGGTACTCCTTTCCAAGCACGTGCTTTGGCAGTATCTGGCACATTGTTTATGTAGATTGCATATACTTTGTTTTTATAGAAAGTATATTTAATATTTTGATGCTTTTTCACTAGTATCTTTTCCAATTCAGGGAACACTCACTTGTCAGCAGCTTTGATGCACTAAAAACTATATGGTCCTTTTGTTTATTTGATTTATTTCAGATCTTATCAAATTTATTTCTGGCTATGGGTTAGTTGTATTCTAGGCTTAAGTGTATTTTTATGAGTCTTTTTGTCTGAAAGTAAAATTTATAAAGCTTTTGGAGTCAAGTTATTGAACTCTTGGAAGTCTGTCTTCTAGACTGTTTCATCCTATCCTGTTTAGATAAGAGGTTTTTATTGAATGTTCAATACTTTATTTGAATTATTCTATAAAAGGGAATATTCTTTGTGTTAGAGATTCCTTTAAGTAATAAGTACCTGTTTATTGACAATGCCTTTTTTGGCATTTGATGTCACTGGAGTGGCAGAAAAAAATATTTAATTTTAATACACTTGGAATCTGCTGCTTTCAAGGGAGAATACTTTTTCTTTTCCTACAAAGAGCTTTGGCAGATATAACTGGAACTTAGTAATAAATGTCGGTTAACAAGCATGTTACTTAATTATCAGAACACTTAAAGCAGATCACCAACTGAAGTTAATATAAAGGCTAGACAGTGAACCCAAAATAATGAGGAGGCCAAGCAAAATGTCAGAGAGAGAGAACAGTGATTACTGGGACCATGGAAAATTATTATATCTATTATCTCTTTTACTGGGGACAGTATTATTTGTGTTTTAGTATATTGTATACCTCTGGCAATGCAAATTTAGTATTAAGGATCTTCAGATTTTTCTAAAGAAGACATAAAAGATATTATTTGTGTAACTGAGAAAGAGAGAGAGTGTGTACGAGTTGGGAGCAAGGGCAGAGGGAAAAACAGATTCCCTACTGAGCGGGGAACACACCCAGGACCCTGAAATCATGACCTGAGCCAAAAGCAGATGCTTAACCAACCGAGCCCCTCTAAAGAAGCCATATTGTTGTGTGATATTTCCTGATACTTTTAAGAAATGGGCTCAGTTGAAACTCACACACACACACACACATGCATAAACATATCTGGCAGTTTAATACAGTGCATGGCATCGTAGCTGGATTCTTCAAGTTTAAAACAGCTTTACTAACTGACTTTATTTAACCAAAGCAAGCAGATCTAGTACAACTAAAAATTTGTTGTGCTATGTGTACATTTATAATTAATCAGAATTTTGCTTTCCAAAGCCTCTAAATCTCACCATTCTGAATGAGATTTTTGTATTGATCACAACTTCTTTCATGTTAAAACTAATCTGACTTCTGAAGACCTTCATATATTTTACCTAATCCTATTTACTAATTCAGTAGGTATTTATTGAATAAACTCTATGTTGAGATCACTGGTCTACATGATAAGGATATACTGTGAACAAAAGAGACAGGTCCTACTTTTAACAGTATTTACATGTCAATTTAATCGCTAAAATACACATGCTACATAATTAAAGTAACTTTTCTTCCCCCACTGAGGCATTTTTTTTTCCAACATGAAAAGATATTAAAAGTCCTTGATGTCACACATACCGAAAGAAAATCAGTTGCTGATGAAGCTCTGGAGTTAAGTGGAAAATTGGAAAATACTTGCGACTTTAGTTTTGCCCTATTTTGTTTAATCGGTGCCTACATTCTAAAAAGCTTGTGTATATTGCTAAAATGCACATCTAAACTTTGCATGTCCCAGATATTGTTGAAAGTATACAGATCTTCTCAAACATATTTTTATACACAGTGCCTGAAGAAAGTTTCTCTAACTGTATGTAGTAAAATGATGCATCTCTGGAGGATTATGACATGTCATTTGCTGAAATGGGTATTTGAAAGAGCTAGAGGCAATCTAATACCATTTCGCCCCTATATTCCCAGTATATAAGTTGGCAGTTAATCTCTGACAATGTTTAGAGGGGCACAATACCAGGATATGGACTCTTAATGGCCTTTACAATTTTTATTTGTACAGATAAGCAACCTGGTTACTGTTTTACATGTCCATGTGCTCTCTGCTTTTTTGATAATGGCTCTGTTATTTCAGAGCAAAGCAGTCAGGCTCAAAAATTCCATCTGTTTTATTAGCATGAGGCCACCTTCCATATGAATGAGTATGCCCTAGATTGGTTGTTCTGGCTAGTGGTTTATTCCAAGGCTAAAATACTTGGCAAAAGTTGGAAAGGATATTGATTTCAATGAAGAAGAAAATAAAGGTTGAGTCTGTCACTGTCTTTTATGTAATGTTAGCTACAGTGTTAAAAGGCTATAGTTGGTGTACTATAAAACTTGGGAAAGCTAGCTCTGAAGAGACGGGTTCACTATGTGCTTCTAGGAAGCACTGAGTTATGAGAAGGGCATTGAAATGCAAGTAAGGTACCTCGATGTTCTTTTCTTAAATCTGTCAATTATGTTTTGTGTATCCTTGCATGAATATCTTTTTCTTTTAAACCCAAGACTAGCTATATCATTTATAGGTTCAGTGCTAAATGAAAATGTAGAACTCCATGTTTAAATATCATTAATGGGGGGAGGCACCTGGGTGGCTCAGTGGGTTAAAGCCTTTGCCTTCGGCTCAGGTCATGATCTCGGGGTCCTGGGATCGAGCCCCTCATCGGGCTCTCTGCTCACAGGGAGCCTGCTTCCCCCTCTCTCTCTGCCTGCCTCTGCCTACTTGGGATCTCTCTCTGTCAAATAAATAAATAAAATCTTTTTTAAAAAATCATTAATGGTTTTAAGACGGCTCAGGACCCCTCTAAGTGCAGGCCTTGCGTGGCTACTCAGATCGCATGCCCTGAAGCTTCCCTCCCGAAGGCATATGATCTTTATTTATAAAATCATTATGACTCTATGTACCTAGCCTGAGCTATGGAAATCTTACGATGTTCAAACTGGATGTTGATATATTTTATAAATTATGAAGAACAATACTAATATAAAGAGTTGCTAAGTTTTACTCTTGAGTTTACCTAGATAATCAAATAGGAGCATATTTTCTCACCTGTGTGAACTAGATTATTTACATACCTTCTTTTATTTTTTTACTTTTTAAAGATTTTATTTATTTATTTGACACAGAGAGAGACCAGAAGTAGGCAGAGAAGTAGGCAGAGAGAGAGGAGGAAGCAGGCTCCCTGCTGAGCAGAGAGCCCGATGCAGGGCTCTATCCCAGGACCCTGAGATCATGACCTGAGCCAAAGGCAGAGGCTTAATCCTCTAAGTCACCCAGGTGCCCCCATACCTTCTTTTAGATCTCAGTCTCCTGAAAGTTGATTAGAAATATAACAATTCATGCTACAACAGATTTTTTTGAAAGCCAACTGCATTTGGAAATACATAAGGACTGTGTGTGTGTGTGTGTGTGTGTGTGTGTGTGTGTGTGTAAATCTAAATCTCATGAGAGAGGTCTGAGTTAGAGATATAGATACATAGATTTGGGAAATAGAATGAAAAGTTCATGTTTATGGAAATTATTAAGGGAGGTCATTATGAGGAGAATGAGTGAATGACTCATGGACAAACTGACTGATAAATAGCTTGTTCCAAGAACATCTGAGGTAACTAATAGTGAATAGGCAGATGACAGAGAAACAGAGTAAACAGAGTATTGCACTGGAATTACTTTTTTCTATGACACATACTACCATTCTAAAACAATGCCACATCCTCATCAGAGATGATCAGAAAGAAAACAAAAAGGCTTGGACAAGGTATCAGATCATATGTAGAAACATTTATCTTTCCTTTTACCAATTTGATGTATTTTTCTCCTGTTTTAATATCATGAATTACTTAAGATATAGGGAAGTGCAAGAGCCTTTGAGCCTCTGAGTTTAAAATAAAAAGAAGAATTGTGAAAAACAATCTATCCCTTCTACACATGCTTCCTTTAGAAATGACCAAATATCTGATCATTTTATTTCAGGTCCTATAAATGTCTCACCAATATTACAACAGTAAATTTCCTCCTGCTTGTAACCTTTTCACTATTTACTGGTCCTCCAAACTTCCTCCTAAGTGAGCTCAAACCAGACCTAACTTAATGCTTGCTTTAAGTGGCCTTCAGATAAACCCCACATTGCTGTTAAGGCCTTTCACAGCGTGGTCCAGCTTACCTTTTATTTCATTTTTCACTATTTTCACTGAATCACCTCACATCCTAGTCTCACTGAACCATTTACAATTCCTCAAACATTTCACACCCTTCCTAGTTAAAGGCCTTTGCATCCAATGTCCCACTTGCTTAGATACTATAATCCCCTTCCCCGCCAGCAAACTATCTTTCCTCTAAAGCCGACACAAATATTCCCTCCTCTGTAGTTAAAGACCCTGCTGAATTTCTGAAGTGGAATAACTCCTGTGGTATTTCACAAGACCTCTATGAATACCATGTGTTATTAGTCAGCTTTGCTGTGACACAAACCATCCAATTACCTTGTGCTTACAAAATAAGTAAATAAATTTTATTTATTTATTTATTGCTCCTCTTTTGGGAGTGCTGTGTATTGTCTGCAACTGTGCGCCAGGCAGCAGTTGGCAATTCATTGCAGACATACGTCCCTTGTCTTCTTTTAGATTGCAAATAGTGGTTTCTCCATAAAGAGATTAAAAATAGGTCTATTAACAGAAAATTAGAGTTGGGATATTTAGAATATGAGTAGTCAATGAAGGCGTTTTTAAAAATTTCTGTGTCATGGGCCATTTCCTCTCTTCTATCTGGCCAATGAAGACCTTTTTTTTTTTTTTTAATGGGTGATTTTGAAAACCAGTATCTGAAGGAAAAAAAGGGGATATCTTTCTCGATGTGGAGGAGAAAAGCATACCAGGCAGAGGTGATAAGAAATATGAGAAGTAAATGGTTCAGTGAGACTAGGATGTGAGGTCTGTAGGTTTCTAGAATTGGCAAAAATGTAGAACTTTTTCCCCCCATGACTTTAGAAAACTTATCTGATTCTGTAACATTCAATTATATGTCTAATTGCCTCCTACTATGAAACTCGGGTTGCCTCTTGAGGCATCTTATAGCTCTTTCTGCATATTTTTTAAGAAGAGTTTCAATTAATTAAGGGTTTTTTCCAAATGTTCTAGTTAATGCACCTAACCTTCTTTTATACCCCAAAGAATAATTTAGGCTGGTTGAAATCCTCCACATCATCAGTCTGGGCTCTGCTATAACTTTCATGGGGCTGAACACAGACACTCATTGAAAAGTGAGTCAAACCGCTGAATTCAGTAAGACAGCTGCATCTCTTAAACACTTGCACTTGCATTTCAGTAAGTCTCAATTTCTAAAACATAGTGTTTCAACAAATTTGAGATCATTTTCAATATATTTTCCCTGTGAAAACTAATTTCAAAATATTTTTAAACCCATAGAAAAGCACAGAAAATATACAAGAGACATCTATGGGTCCCTCCCCTGGATTAACAATAATTAACAGCTCCCCATTCTTTCTCCCCAGCTTTATCGAGATATAACTGATATAAAACATGGCGTAAGTTTAAGGTATGCAATGTGATGATCTGACTCATGTATATATTGTGAAATGTTTACCTCAATAAGGTTAGTTAACATACCCTTCCCCTCACATAACTACCATTTTGTTGTTATGGTGAGAACATTACAACTCTCAGAGCAACTTTCAAGTATACGATATAGTATTTTTTTTAACAATAGTTACCATACAGTAGTTAGAGCTTCATTTTATAACTCATTTTATAACTAAATGTTTGTACACTTTGACCAATATTTTCCTATTGTCCTAACCTTCACCCCTAGCAACCACTGTTCTACTCTCTATTTGAGGTCTGTGTTTTTAGATTCCACATATAAGTGAGATCGTACAGTATTTTCTTTCTCTAGCTTATTTCATTTAGCATATGCCCTCAAGGTCTATCAGTGTTGTCACAAATAGGAGGATTTCTTCTTTTTTAGGCTGAATAATATTTCAATGTATTTGTATGCTACATTTTCTTTATCCATTCATCCATTGATGGTCACTTTGGTTGTTTCCAGATCTTGGCTATTGTGAATAATGCTGCATTGCACATACAAGTAGTGATACCTCTTTGAGATCATGGCTTCATTTCCTTTACCTATATAGCGAGAAATGGAATTCCTGGATCATATGGTTGATCCAGTTTTAATTTTTTCAGGGACCTCCATATTGTTTTCTAGGGTGGGTACACCAATTTACATTTCTACCAACAGTGAAAAAATATTCCCTTTTTTCCACACCCTCACCAACTTTTGTTAGTTCTTGTCTTTTTTTTTTTTTTTCTCATTTTATTTATTTTTTCAGCGTAACAGTATTCATTCTTTTTGCACAACACCCAGTGCTCCATGCAAAACGTGCCCTCTCCATTACCCACCACCTGTTCCCCCAACCTCCCACCCCTGACCCTTCAAAACCCTCAGGTTGCCCCAACCTCCCACCCCTGACCCTTCAAAACCCTCAGGTTGTTTTTCAGAGTCCATAGTCTCTTATGGTTCGCTTCCCCTCCCCAATGTCCATAGTTCTTGTCTTTTTGATAATAGCCAGTGTGAGGTGACATCTCATTGTAGTTTTGATTTGCATTTTCCTGATGACTAGTGATATTGAGCACAGTTCCAAGTACCCACTGGCCATTTGTATGTCTTCTCTAGGGAAATGTCTGTTCAAATTCTCTGCCCATTTTTTTAACTGAATTGTTGGTGGGTTTTCTATTGACTAGTATAAGTTCCTTATATATTTTGAATATTAACCCCTTATCATATGCATGTTTTTATAAATATTTTCTTCTGAAGGTACCTTTTCATTTTGTTGATTGTTTCTATTGCTATGCAGAAACATTTCAGTTTGATGTAGTTTCACTTGTTATTTTTGTTTTTGTTGCTTTGGTGTCATACATATTTAAAATTATTGCTAAGACTAATGTCAAGGAGCATTTTCCCTGTGTTTTCTTCTAGGGGTTTTATGATTTCAGGTCTTACCTTAAGTCCTTAGTCCATCTCAAGTTCATTTTTGAGAGTGGTGTAAAATACTGGTCTCATTTCATGCTTTTGCATATGAATGTCGTTTCTCAGCATCATTTGTTGAAGATACTGTCCATTCCACATGAACAATTCTTGACTGCCTTGTCAAATATTAGCTGAGTAGGGGCGCCTGGGTGGCTCAGTGGTTTAAGCTACTGCCTTCAGCTCAGGTCATGATCTCAGGGTCCTGGGATCGAGTCCCGCATCGGGCTCTCTGCTTGGCGGGGAGCCTGCTTCCTCCTCTCTCTCTCTCTCTCTGCCTGCCTCTCTCCCTACTTGTGATCTCTATCTGTCAAATAAATAAATAAAAATCTTAAAAAAAAAATATTAGCTGAGTATATATACTTTTCTTTATTTCTGGGCTCTCAGTTTTGTTCTGTTGGTCAAAGTGTCTTTTTATGCCAGTAGCAAATTATAGTGATTGTTACAGTTTTGAAATACAGTTTGAAATCAGGATATGTGATACCTCCAGTTTTGTTCTTATTTCAGAGTGCTTTGAATATCCAGGGTCTTTTGTGATTTCATACAAATTTTATGCTATTTTTTCTCTTTCTGTGAAAAATAGCATTGAAATTTTGATAGGGATTACATTGACTCTATAGATGGCATTGGGTAGCATGAACATTTGAACACTATTAACTTTTCTTGGCTACAAATGGTAGATTTCCTTTTGTTTCAATCTTCAGTTTCTTTCATCAAAGTCTTATACATTTTGATGTACAGGTGTTTCATTTTTGCAGATGCTGAGTTGCAGATCTCTGCATCATTGGCATAAATTCCATTTAATGAGGGTAAGATCTTTTTAATGTGGTTGAATTCAGTTTGCTAGTATTTTGCTGAGAATTTTTGCATCTACACTCAATAGGGATAATGGCTTGTAGTTTTCTATATTGTGTTGTCCTTATCCAGCTTTGGTATCAGGACGATCCTGCCATCATAGAATGAATTTAGATGTGTTTCCACCTCTTCAGTTTTGGGGGGTGGGATTTTGAAAAGAATCGGCATTAATTGGTATTCTTTAAGTGTTTGGTTAAATTGACAAGCAAAACCATCGATCCTTTTGATGGCTGCATAGTATTCCATTGTGTATATATACCACATCTTCTTGATCCATTCATCTGTTGATGGACATCTAGGTACTATGCAGCCATCAAAAGAAATGAAATCTTGCCATTTGCGACGATGTGGATGGAACTAGAGCGTATCATGCTTAGTGAAATAAGTCAATCGGAGAAAGACAACTATCATATGATCTCCCTGATATGAGGACATGGAGAAGCAACATGGGGGGGTAGGAGATAGGAGAAGAATAAATGAAACAAGATGGGATTGGGAGGGAGACAAACCATAAATGACTCTTAATCTCACAAAACAAACTGGGGGTTGCTGCGGGGAGGTGGGATTGGGGGAGGGGGAGCGGGCTATGGACATTGGGGAGGGGAAGCGAACCATAAGAGACTATGGACTCTGAAAAACAACCTGAGGGTTTTGAAGGGTCAGGGGTGGGAGGTTGGGGCAACCTGAGGGTTTTGAAGGGTCAGGGGTGGGAGGTTGGGGGAACAGGTGGTGGGTAATGGAGAGGGCACGTTTTGCATGGAGCACTGGGTGTTGTGCAAAAAGAATGAATACTGTTACGCTGAAAAAATAAATAAAATGAGAAAAAAAAAAAAAAAAAAAAAAAAAAAAAAAACATCGATCCTGAGTTTTTCTATTTTTGGAGGTTTTTAATTATTTATTCAATTTCCTTAATTATTATTGTTCTGTTCAGATTTTCTGTTTCTTCATGATTCTGTCATGGTGGCTTGTATTGTTTCTAGAAACTTATCAATTTCCTCTAGGTTGTCCAATTTTTGGTATATAATTGCTCTTAGTGAGTCTTCTATAATCTTTTGTAATTTCTGTGGTGATCAGTTAAGACTTTTTTTCTTTAAGACTTTTTTTCTTTCATTTATGTTATTTATTTGAATCTTCTCACTTGATTAATCTATCTAAAGTTGTGTCAATTCTGTTTATCTTTTCAAAAACAACTCCTAATTTTGTTTATTTATTATTATTACTATTTTTAAGTAGGCTTCATGCTCAGTGAAGAGCCCAACCTGGGTCTTGACTTCATGACTCTGATATCAAGACCTGGGCTGAGATCAAGAGTCAGATGCTTAACTGACTGAGCCACCAAGGTTGTACCCAAGATTGGGTACATATATATTTAAAATTGTTTATTCTTCTTAATTATTTGACCCCTTTAACATTATTATTTCTTGTATCTTTAACTTTTTTTTTAATTGAAGTCTACTTTGTCTGATACAAGTATAGCTACCCCTGCCTTCTTTTTGCATTCCTACACTTTGATCCTATGAGTGTGCTTGAAGGCAGAGTGAATGTCATGTGGGCATAGTATACCTGGATCCTGTTTTTTATCCATTCAGTCACTCTAGGCCTTTTGATAGGAAACTTTAATCCATTTATATTTATGGTAATTATATGTAAGAACTTACTATTTCCATCTTGTTAAAGTTTTCTGGCTGTTTTGTAGTTTATCTCTTGTCTTGCTGTCTTCCTTTCTGAAATGGTGATTTTCCATATTAGTATAATTTGATTCTTTTCTCTTTATCTTATATGTATTTACTAGAGGTTTTTGTTTGTGGTTACCTTGTCCCGAGGCTTACTTGAAATATGTATTGATATTTAAGCTAATAACAACTTAACTTCAATTGCATACAAAAACTCTATTACTCCTTCCCAAACATTTGATGTTTTTGATGTCACATTTACAATTTTTTTTAATATATATTATGTATCTATTACTCCTGAGTGCTTCCAGAACTGTTTCTTTCATGAGGAATGGAGGCTGGAATCTTCTACTTTGCCATCTGGGTGAGATCACTACCCTCTATCCTTTTGTATTTTTTTAATCTTTTCCACTATTATTTGAAAGAATTTTATTAACAATTTATTTCTAAAACATACAGTTTTAAAGACTGCATGTTAATGATACTATATTATAAATTCATAAATAATAATTTACATTAATGATGCTACACTATAGGAAAGGTAATTTTATATTTTCACTTCATAATATATTTCAAATATTTTAAATTATTGTAAATGCCAATGATGAAAAGTTGCCCTAAATCAAATAGTATGATTGAAATCAAACCCCTCAAGTTAGGGTCTTTCAAAAAGGAGGGAAAGGAAGGGGAAGAAAAGGAGGGGAAAAGGTTGGGGGGTAGGGAGAATGGATGGAAAAGGAGAAGAGAAAACTATTCAGTTCTACTTCTCTGAAATCACATGAACAAGTCTAATTTTAATTCTTGCTAATGGTATTTGCTCTTCTTTTCCTCCACTTATGCACCAATGATTGCTTCAACTCCCATTATTATTCTTATCACATGGTTTCTTCTGGAAGGTCTTCCTCTGTTCACACAGTTTTTCAGCATCTCTTTTGTGCTTTGGCATCCACGATTATATGTAATTTACAGACATGGTTTAGTATTCTTGTCTGTACATTCTGCATTTATTAAGACAAGCATTCTCTTGTTTATTCAACCCCTTTTATGGATTTTTTTTATTGTTATGTTATATATTTCAACATCTTCATTGCAAATTATGTCTTTGCTTCTGTTTTTCTGCACTTTCTTTCTTCTGTTCTTATACCAAACAGTGTTCTAGGTTCTAGAGCTTTAAGAAATGATCATGGTACAATTTCTGAGTGCATTGTGGGACTGTTTCTCCTGCAGGAATGCAAGAATCAGGCCCGTTTGGCTTTAATCATTTAATATAATTTCTTATGTTAACTAAGGAGTTACAGCACCATTATTTCTCACCCCCATTGTTATTTTTAGTCAGTCATTACTCTTCTTGAAATTTCTATGAAATAAATACGCCTCTCTGAAGGGTCATTCTCCTTGATATGGAAATAAATGTATCTCTACTCCCCTTAAAAATGTTTAGATTTATCTCTAGAAAGTTGTCTGCCAATATCATTTTAATGTGCTAGAGAGGTCTTATAAATCAGAAACTATTGGATTTTTTATTCCAGGTATTTTATTTGTTAAGGAAAGTGTTTTCATAAAGTCCTAAGGAAAAAAAATTAAAGACAAGTCATAATTTTGTGATTTACCGAATTCAGGTCCAGAATCATAGATGCAGGGGCAAGAAAGTACTTTGGAGAGTGTTCATGAATAACTTTAACGGAAATGGTAAATAAGGCCACTCTTTTTTTTTTTTTTTTAATGCAATCAACCATGGTTTGCACAAATTTTACTTAAAAAGCCAATTGTGTGCACATGTACAGGTATGCGCAAACAAAATTTATTCCATGTAACTGTGTCTAAATATGAGTAAACATATTTGAACTGCCTTGGTTTCCTTCCAACTTCCCTGAACTTACGCACACTGACCCCAATTTTATCCCCTACACTATATTCTCCAAAGAAGCAGTGCTTCTCTCTATATTAATAGGGTGAATTATAAACACCAATTCATAAATGCCAGCCCGTCTTGATATTATGGGGTTCTTATTCCACCCATTATTTCATTTTCTTCCTTTTACCTCCAAGCCCTTTCTCTCTCTGTTAGTTTGTTTTCCTTTGTCTATACTAATCATCCAGATTTTTCCCTCCTTAGCCAAAAAAAATTCATCCTCCTCCCCATATAATCATCACCTTTTCTCTCTTCCTTTTGCCAATTATGCCTATACTGGGTATTTTTTTTAAGATTTTTATTTATTTATTTGAGAGAGAGAGCAGAGTGAGTGAGAGAGAACATGAGTCGGGGGGAAGGGCAGTGGGGGAAGGAGAAGCAGGCTTCCCGCTGAGCAGAGAGCCCAATGCAGGCCTGGATTCTAGGACCCTGGGATCATGACCTGAGCCAAAGGCAGAGGCAGGTGCCCCTACACTGTGTATTTTTAATAAATTTTTCTCCCACAATTCCACAGGCCACTGGTAATTTCTACCAAAACTACTCTTTTGAAACAGATAGCTTTCATTATGTCAACAGTGACATTTCAGGTGCTAAATTCAGTGAATTCCCTACAGTCCTGGTCTACAATGGTAATATGCAACACAACTGACCAATTTCTTTCTCCTAAAACTCCTTCATTGAGTCAATAACACCCCTTCTGTCACTAAATGTTCTTCCTCTACCTACCCTGAGTCTCCTTCAGATTTATTTTTCATTTCCTATGCTCTTCTCATTTCTGCCATTGCATAGCTTTGATTAGATCTGTGTGCAAATGACTTTTGAATCCGTAAATTTAGCCCTGAGATTCCCTCAGGATCTACGTGCATATACCTTAACTGTCTTTTGGATATTTCTACGTAAATACCCCCCAAAGACATATATCCATTTCTGAATGTTCAAATTATCAATATACTTCTTATCCTTCTTGAAAAACTTATTTTCACCATAATTGTCATTTGAATTATTGATACAACCTGGTACTCCAAACTCAAAGCCTGGAAATTATCTTTTATTAATTACTCTTTTAACTCTTTACCTCCATTTCAAAACGTTTACTCAATTTTGTCAATATCACTTCCCCAATTTCTCTTTAATATATTTAATTCTCTCCATTTCCGCTGCCACAAACTTACAATTTCTTATTCCTCCTGAGATATGTCTGTATCTCAATACCACATGTTGCAACATATTCCAATTTTGTGTTCAGTGTCTTTTTTGCCTTACCTAGCCCTGTTGAGCTATCATTAGAGATGAGTTTATCACTGTTTCTGGTCATTTTCTTTCCCATCCTAAATATCACTAAGATCTTATCATGCTGATTGCCAGAACCCTCTCCTTTTGTGATGTATGTAACAAATAATAAATTTAATATGCATTTTAAGAGTTACACAAAGATGTATTGCATATAAATATTATATGTGGTTACTAGATTTAGAAAATCTTATATTCAGATGTGCTAAATTCACAATTCTAATCACCTCTGCTTTTTTGTTTATATTCAGCTGTGTCGTTCTTTTTTAGGTATAATAAAGGAATGGTTTGGAATCTTAATTGTTTTCTACTTCAGAGCAGTCTCCCTCATCATGTGTCTGGATACACTGCTTCCACAAAGTCTGTAACGATAAGGAGACAGGAGAACTGCCACCCTTTACAGAAGACAGACCTTCTGCTGGCTTCTAAAATGTATGTTCTTGGAAACAATGAACTGTTGCTCTGACACAGACAATCCCATATTATCATTTAGCCAGAAAAATACTACCCATGGCAGGAAGAAACTGTGTAAAAAGAACTAATTACAATTGTGAGACCACATTCTGGAGACAATTAGCACATCACGGGGGTGTATATTTTACATCAAATACCAGATGGGGTAATGTGAGAAGCCTTGCAGTTTGAGGAAATGCAAAAGTCTTAAGAGTGAGAAACTGTCACTTTAAATGGCCTTTCTTTAGAAGAAATCTTAGGAGGGGAAAAAAAAAAGGAAATATGAGTATAAGCAAGCAAAACCTCTTGAGAGTTTTGGGCAGGTAATCTTAACAGATAAGAAGAAAATAAAAATCCTGATATTTCACTCTGCTTTTTAGCACACTTTCTTTTACTGAGTTTCTAGCTGTAAAATAATAACATGAATTGGCAACAATATACATCATATGGAACACTTTGATTTTTTTTTTTCTCATTGTCTTCAAAACAAATCTGTAGACAATGCAGATGTTGGTAATCCCTGTATTGGAAAGGAGACATGGAGCCTCAGAGATATTGAGCACCCTGGTCAAAGTCAGGCAAGCAAGAGAACTACAATTTGATTTCAGACCTGACTCTGAATCCCTGAATCCCGTGTCCTTGTTTTTTTGTACTGAGTGACAGGATCTGAGGAACAGTTCTCCTCTAGGCTTCACACCCTCAGAGAAAAGTTAGCCTCATAAATATTTTTCACTCCAAGGAATATCAAAGGTCAGCTTACTCAGTTCTGTGGATGTGACCTATCAGCATATTGCCTCAATGCTTCTAAATCTGAGGAAGCTCCACCATAAATAAATAACATCCTAAACAGGGCTTAGCCAGGGATGGCTTCTTTTGAACTCTAAAGAGCCGATGATGCAGCCAGTTATGGAAGAAGCTCACACTCCATTAAAATGATGTCCTCATTTGTTGTTACTAAGATAAATCTACATAATTTATTTTAAATAATTTATGTTTCATTGACAGCACCAGAGAATAGTTTACATGCTGCTCTGAAAAAGTTCACAGCAACTGTTTCTTTTCAAATAAGCTGTTTAGGGGCACCTGGGTGGCTAGTCAGTTAAGCATCTGCCTTCAATTCAGGTCCTGATCCCAGGGTACAGGGGTGGAGCCTGGCTGGGACTCCCTGCTCAGTGGGGAACCCACTTCTACCTCTCCCTCTGTCCCTCTCCTTTGCTCATGCTTGCTCTCCCTGTCTCTCAAATTAAATAAATAAATAAATTGTTTATTTAATGTCTAAGTTTTGGTAGAATGACATTATGGATGAACCCATATTGAATTTATTCCTTTTAGGTGCTTCTTTTCCGTAGTGTCCAGATCTTTCACAATTAGTCAGAGGCAAATATTACTCTATTTTTATTAGTGTGTATAGCTCTGAAAGGCAAGGCAAGAAGCTCCCAAATCAAGATGGGTTTTGTGCAGTATTGAATTTACACATGTTTCCAACCCACAGACTATTTTTGTTGCAGTTTCTCTGGCTAAGATTCTCTTTCTCTATTTCAAACACTACTCTGCTTGTAAAAATCACTAAAGTTACTGTTTTTCTCTTGAAACATCCCCCTGTTGCCCCTGGTATGAGTCATCAGGTTCTGCTCTGCACTCCCACACTCCGCATATTCTAAGAGAATATGTTTATCACTATTTGTGTCAGTCTTTCCCTCTACTCTACTGACTGAATTATGTTGATACCTTTAATAGTAACCAGCCCAGTACCATGCAAATTGTTGATCCTCAATAAGTGCCTTTTGTATAAATGAAAATGAGATGATGTCATAGCTCTAGAAGATACGACTATTGCCTTGAATCTCAATTAGCCTTATTGATTTCTCTGTTTTTAGTCATGAGATTTAGGAGGGATTAATGAGTCCCTTCTTGACAGGCAAAGGTGTTGTTTTCCACTCATTAATTCTTATCATCTGCACATCCATTAGGGAGGACTACACATGAAGAAAGGCAAGAATAAGAGGCAAAAGTATTTGTTGCATACCCTGAAACTCCCTCCATATGTGACATTTCCCAATAAATAAACTACTTACAATAGGGATGCCTGGGTGGCTCCCTTGGTAAAGCGTCCAACTCTTGGTTCCCACTCAGGTCATGATCTCAGGGTCCTGAGATAGAGCCCTGCATCAAGTTCTGTGCTGGGTGTGGTGCTTAAGATTCTCTCTTCTTCTACCGCCACCCCCCCCCCCCCCACCAACTCATGCTGTCTCTCTCTCTCAAAAAATAAAAAATAAGTAAATAATAAATATATTTTTTAGATGAATAAATAAATAAATAAATAAACCACTTGTTGTAGTCCCAGCAAACCGTGTGGTCTTGCAAATGTGTGATTTTTGTGTGCCAGAAACTGGATAAAAATTCCTTTCCCCATCTATCTGGTGATTTTTCTTTTTCTCTCTTTTTTTTTAAGATTTTACTTTTTTTATTTGAAAGAGAAAGAAAAAAGAGTGAGAACATGAGCTGAGGGGAGGGGCAGAAGGAAAGGGAGAAGCAGACTCTCCACTGAGCAGGGAGCCCACAGGGGCTCCATCCCAGGACTCAAGGATCATAACCTGAGCAGAAGGCAGACGCTTAATGGACTGAGCCACCCAGATGCCCCTCTGGTGGTTCTTCTATTCTAAGTCTCAATTTTTCTGTCACCTCCTATGTATAGTCCTCTCTGATTTCTGAGAATTAAAAAATTATGCCTTTTGACTGCTGTCAAAGCACTCTGGAAGCTCCTTCACTGTGAAACTGATATAATGTTTTATACTTTTTGGATTACATGCCTGTATTTTCCCAGAGATTGTGAGTTCTTCTAAGAGCAAAACCATGTATTATTTTTCTTTCTAGTGCTAGGCTTTTCCATAGGACCTGACACAAAGTTAATACTTAGTAACTGCTTAATGAATTAATTAATAATTAGTACCTGCTTAATGAATTAATGAACTTGCCTCCATAGGCAAATTACTTTATTAGTCACTGATAGAGAATTTAAAAGTGACTCAAACAAAACCAAGTGCTATAAAAGCTTCCATTAGAGGACATGGGATATGAGGATTAAAAAAAATAATTAGGGTAGGAACCTCAGTTGTGCCTCAAAATGTGAAAAATTCTATGGACAGAGAAGGAATGAGGAGAGGGGTAGAAGAGACAAGGCCATTCCAGGTTAAGGAAACAGCAGGTTTTCATTGGAAGCTTTCCTGAATTGAGCTAAAGGTAAATTCCATTAAATGTAAATAAAAGTGCATGACTTTAAAGGAAACCATACACAATAATTAAAGTAAATTAAAACTAGAGGCAGCCTTCTGTGAGCCCAAATGTATTTAGTGTAGTTTGGAATTAACTTTATGTACAAAAAGGCAGACACGTTGTCAAAGAAAACAGAGAAACATTGAGATGGTCTGCCTCAGCCTCTCTTATTTAAAACAGCAAGTATCTGGGCCTACAATATTACTTTTTGCATGAATTTAGGTTGTTAATTTTACCCAGTATTCAGAGTTATCATTATACCTTAAATTGACTATCTGTATTGGGAACTATGATGCATTCTTGACTTAATGTTTTAAAAATCTATCTAAGATGGACACCTCTGTGAAGGGTAGGATGAGTCTCTCCCTTACTCTGCTATTTAAGCTGAATTGAAACCCTTCAGAATGGGAAGATGAGCATCTCTCTGGTTTCCCAGAGAAGCCTAGCCCATGCCCTGCCCAGGAAGCAAAAGAAGATGTACTTCACTCTATGTTGAACAAAAAGTGTCCCTGGTGGGTTGCACTGGTAAGATCAGGGTGCTTCCTGCATCAGCTCCAGAATGCACCATCAAGTTCATTCATGAAAATTGTATTTAAAAGACTCACAGGGGTGCTTGGGTGGCTCAGTGGATGAAAGCCTCTGCCTTCAGCTCAGGTCATGATCTCAGGGTCCTGGGATCAACCCCGCATCCGGCTCTCTGCTCCGCAGGGAGCCTGCTTCCCCCCTCTCTCTGCCTGCCTCTCTGCCTACTTGTGATCTCTGTCTGTCAAATAAATAAATAAAATCTTTAAATAAATAAATAAAAGACTCACAGAGACTGTGGCAAGGTGACCCCTAGCACTTTTGCTGAAATTCAGTTAATCAGAGATTTCCAGTCATCAAAGGACAAAGAAGCTGTTTGAGAAAATAATGGTTTGTGTGTGGTGGTGGTAGTGGTTGGGCATCCTTTGATTACTAGCACATGAATATATCAAAAACAATCTGTATACTGTTTAGCCTTGACCGAGCTGAGAAACTTCAGGGAAGGTGCTGGAATATGCACAGGCATGGTATAACTTTAAAACCTTATGTGTATGGAGAATGTGTGAAGTAGAAGAGCAGGAGCCAGAGAGCGACAGAAGTGAGGACCAGGGCTAGAAAATGTAGATGTTGGAGGAAGGCAGAGGCAAGGGTTAGCAGAAGAGTGGTAATTGGAGTCCGTTCCTCTGTGAGCCATTCCAGAAGCCAGTCTTCACCACCATGTTTGAGTACACTTGGGATGTGCCAAAATTAATGGCACATCAATAAAATATCAATAAAAATATCATACTTATTAAGGGATTTATTTAGTCAATAAAATATCATACTTATTAAAAGATTTATTTTGCAAATAAATAGATACAAGGCTATTCTTTTTTTTTTAAGATTTTATTTATTTATTTGACAGAGATCACAAGTAGGCAGAAAGGCAGCCAGAGAGAGAGGAAGGGAAGCAGGCTCCCCACCGAGCAGAGACCCCAGCTCGGGGCTCGATCCCAGGATTCTGGGACCATGACCCGAGCTGAAAGCAGTGGCCTTTACCCACTAAGCCACACAGGCGCTCCGATATAGGGCTATTCTTAAAATAACATCACACTCAAAAATATGCCTTCCAATAGGGTTTCTAGACTGGAGAAGTCTTAAATTTGTATCTGGAAAGCTGCTTTTTTCTTCATCATTGCTTCTCAAAGTGAGATCTAAGCACAAATGGCATCGCCATCACCAGTGAAGTTGTTAGAAGTGCAAAGACACAGGTAGACTTAATGAATCATAAACTTTGGGGATGAAGATCAACAATCCATGTTTTAATATACCCCCCCCAGGTGATCAGATGCACACTAAAATGTTTGAGAACAACTGATCTGGAAATCTGTAGTAACTGATCTGGAAATCTGTAGTAATTGCTTAATGTGGATGCACTTTTAATATCGGCATGCTTACGAAGTATGTTTATGAATTCAAACCAAAAATTTAAACCTACAACACTATTAGTTTTAGCTATCTAAAAGATTGACGTGGACTTCAAAAACTCTGGATGAAGTCATATAGAAACCATCTTCTTTTTGTGTAAATAATGGAAGTCCCCTGTTTTAATTAATTAATTAATTAATTGATTTTATTATTATGTTCAATTAGCCAGCATATAGTTCATCATTAGTTTTTGATGTAGTGCTCAACAATTCACTAGTTGCTTGTTACACCCAGTGCTAATCACCACACCCAGTGCCCTCCTTAATACCCATCCCCCAGTTACTCCCTCCCCCAGCCCCCTCCCTTCTGTAACCCTCAGTTTGTTTCCCAGAGTCCAGGGTCTCTCATGGTTTTGTCTCCCTCTCTGATTTCCTTCCCATTCAGTTTCCTTCCCTTCCCTTGTGGTCCTCCATATTATTCCTTATGCTCCACATATGAGTAAAATCATATGAAAATTGTCTTTCTCTGCTTAACTTATTTCATTTAGCATAATCCCCTCCAGTTCCATCCACATTGATGCAAATGATGGGTATTCATCCTTTCTGATGGCTGAGTAATATTCCATTGTATATATGAACCACAACTTCTTTATCCTTTTATCCATTGAAGGGCATCTCAGCTCCTTCCACAGTTTGGCTATTTTGGACATTGCTGCTATGAACATTGAGGTGCATGTGACCCTCTAGTAATGCAATTGCTGGGTCATAGGGTGGCTCTATTTTTGACATCTTGAGGAACTTCCACACTGTTTTCCAGAATGATTGTAACAGCTTGCATTCCCACCAACAGTGTAGGACGGTTCCCCTTTCTCCACATCCTCGCCAGCACTTGTTGTTTCCTATATTGTTAATTTTTGACATTCTAACTAGTGTAAAGTATTATCTCATTGTGGTTTTGATTTGTATCTCCCTGATGGTCAGTGATGTTGAACATTTTTTCATGTGTCTGTTAGCCATTTGTATGTCTTCTTTGGGAAACTGTCTGTTTATGTCTTCTGCCCATTCTTTGACTGGATTATTTGTTTTCTAGGTTTGAATGTGATAAGTTCTTTATAGGTCTTGGATGTGAGCCCTTTATCTGTAATGTCATTTGCAAATATCTTCTCTCATTCCGTGGGTTGCCTCTTAGTTTTGCTGACTGTTTCCTTTGCTGTGCAGAGGCTTTTTATCTTGATGAAGTCCCAAAAGTTCAATTTTGCTTTTGTTTCCCTCAGCTTTAGAGACGTGTCTTGAAAGAATTTTGTTGCAGCCAATGGTGAAGAGATGTTACTGCCTATGTTCTCCTCTAGGAGTTTGTTAGATTCCTGTCTCTCATTTATATCTTTCATCCATTTTGAATTTATCTTTGTGTATGGTGTAAGAGAATGGTCCAGTTTCATTTTTCTGCATGTGGCTGTCCAAATTTCCCAGCACCAAAGAAAAGACTGTCTTCTTTCCATTGAATATTCTTTTCTGATTTGTCAAAGATTAGTTGACCATAGAGTTGAGGGTCCATTTCTTGGGTTGCTATTCTGTTCCACTCATCTAAATGTCTGTTTTTGTGCCAAAACCAGGCTGTCTTGATGATCACAGCTTTGTAATACAGCTTGAAGTCAGGCATTGTGCCAGGTGAACGTGATAACCACTACACTACAGAAACGAAGTCAGGCATTGTGATGCCCCCAGCTTTGTTTTCTTTTTCAACAATGCCCTGGCAATTTGGGGTCTTTTCTCTTTCCATACAAATTTTAAGATTGTTTGTTCCAGCTCCATGAAAAATGTCAATGGTATTTTGATGGGGATGTCATTGAAAGTGTAGATTGCTCTGAGCAGTGTAGACTTTTTCGGAAAGTCTATTCTTCCAATCAATGAGTATGGAATATTTTCCCATCTTTTTGTGTCTTCCTTGATTTCTTTTATAAGCGTTCTGTAGTTTCTAGAGTATAGATCCTTTATCTCTTTGGTAAAGTTTATTCCTAGATATCTTATGGGTTTTGGTGCTATTGTAAATGGAATCAATTCCTTTCTCTTTTTTCTGTTACATCATTAGTGTATAAAGATGCAACTGATTTCTGTCCATTAATTTGAATCCTGCCATATTGCTGAATTGCTGTATGCGTTCTGCTAATTTGGGGTTGGAGTATTTTGGGTTTTCCACATGAAGTATCATATCATCTGTGAAGAGAAGGAGTTTGACTTCTTCTTTGCCAGTTTGAATATCTTTTATTTCGTTGTTGTTGTTGTCTGATTGCTGAGGCTAAGGCTTCTAGTATGATGTTGAACAAAAGTGGTGGGAGTGGGCATCCCTGTCATGTTCCTGACCTTAGGAGAAAAGCTCTCAGTTTCTCCTCATTGAGAATGATATTCACTGTGGGCTTTTCATGGATGCCTCTTATGATATTGAGGTATGGGAAATCCCCTGTCTTTTACTTTGCAAGAGTGAACTGCTAGAGAATAAGAGAAGGGACATAGCAATCATGATTTTTGTGGACACTATCAGACTGAAAACTAGGAAGACAACTTGCCACTAATAAGTCTACTGACATTAGAGGCTCAGATTTTATGAGTCAGCTCCTTAAATACCAGAGATACAGGCTTGGATGTGCAGAAAAACATATAACTAAGAAAAGAGTACTATACTTCTTTATGTAAAACTTCTAATTAAAAGATTTTATAAAAACTTCTGATTAAAAAAAGTTTCAGGCAAAACTGAGACTTACTTCGATTATGAAGTCATTTTTTTTTCTCTCCAAGCAACCACATAAAGCCAGAGTCTGATGATGAGAACTGAAAAATACTATGGCCTAAAAAATTGAGCATGCAAGCATAACTCTGTGTTTGTGTAAGCAGTAATACACAATAGCAAACACACTTAAAATGCCATAAAGATTTCCTGTGGGTATTCTGTGCTAAATGAAGTCAAAGGCTAAATGAATCTAGTCCCCATGAGTTCCATATAACTGGAAAATCTGCAGCGTATCACTGCATTTGGAAAATGGTTATTTTTAAGTTTGCCTATTGAAACTCTCCTGACTGTGTGCATGTAGATCCCATTAAAGTTCATAGACGCTGCTCATACAATCAGTGAGAGACATGCAGTCCCCTAATGTTTTCTCTAATGAACTCTGACTCAGCAGGTTGGGACTAATAATTACACAGCACAGAATCTATATTAGATTGCTTTCTCAGTTGATGACTATCTGGTAACTGTGCAGCACACTATACACCTTATGTTTGAAGATGAGGGCAAGGATATGTTTGCAGACTAAAATTTAGACACAGAGCTAAATTCCTAGCATATTCCTGGTTAAATAATATGAATAGATAATTCTTATAGAAAAAAAAAAAAAACAACACAGTAAGCCAGAACTTAAAGTGAAATGAAATTAAATGTTTAAAATAAGAATAGCTGCCTTTTAATATCATAAAAAATGTAATAAAATCAAACACAGTTAAGGTTACGGGGATAGCATATGTTTAGTTTTCCTATGTAAATATGATAGAAATATGGATCTCTTTAAGGAGAATATCCTGATAATATTGCAATGAAAACCAAAAAGTTTCATTTTGTATCTTTCTAGAAATACACTATCAGTAATTTTTTTTAAGTTTATTCCTAGAATATTTTGTGATTTTTTTTAATTTATTTATTTTTTCAGCATAACAGTATTCATTGTTTTTGCACAACACCCAGTGCTCCATGCAAAACGTGCCCTCCCTATTACCCACCACCTGTTCCCACAAACTCCCACCCCTGACCCTTCAAAACCCTCAGGTTGTTTTTCAGAGTCCATAGTCTCTTATGGTTCACCTGCCCTTCCAATTTTTTTTTTTTTATAAACATATAATGTATTTTTATCCCCAGGGGTACAGGTCTGTGAATCGCCAGGTTTACACACTTCACAGCACTCACGATAGCACATACCCTCCCCAATGTCCATAACCCCCTCCCCCTCTCCCAACCCCACCTCCCCCCAGCAACCTCCAGTTTGTTTTGTGAGATTAAGACTCATTTATGGTTTGTCTCCCTCCCAATCCCATCTTGTTTCATTTATTCTTCTCCTATCCCCCTAACCCCCCATGTTGCTTATCCATGTCCTCATATCAGGGAGATCATATGATAGTTGTCTTTCTCCAATTGACTTATTTCACTAAGCATGATACCCTCTAGTTCCATCCACGTCGTCGCAAATGGCAAGATTTCATTTCTTTTGATGGTTGCATAGTATTCCATTGTGTATTATGTACCACATCTTCTTGATCCATTCATCTGTTGATGGACATCTAGGTTCTTTCCATAGTTTGGCTATTGTAGACATTGCTGCTATAAACATTCGAGTACACATGCCCCTTCGGATCACTATGTTTGTATCTTTAGGGTAAATACCCAGTAGTGCAATTGCTGGGTCATAGGGTAGTGCTATTTTCAACATTTTAAGGAACCTCCATGCTGTTTTCCAGAGTGGTTGCACCAGCTTGCATTCCAACCAACAGTGGAGGAGGGTTCCCCTTTCTCCACATCCTCGCCAGCATCTCTCATTTCCTGACTTGTTAATTTTCGCCATTCTGACTGGGGTGAGGTGATATCTCATTGTGGTTTTGATTTGTATTTCCCTGATGCCGAGTGACGTGGAGCACTTTTTCATGTGTCTATTGGCCATCTGGATGTCTTCTTTGCAGAAATGTCTGTTCATGTCCTCTGCCCATTTCTTGATTGGACTGTTTGTTCTTTGGGTGTTGAGTTTGCTAAGTTCCTTATAGATTTTGGATACTAGCCCTTTATCTGATATGTCGTTTGCAAATATCTTCTCCCATTCTGTCAGTTGTCTTTTGGTTTTGTTAACTGTTTCCTTTGCTGTGCAAAAGCTTTTGATCTTGATGAAATCCCAATAGTTCATTTTTGCCCTTGCTTCCCTTGCCTTTGCCATTGTTCCTAGGAAGATGTTGCTGCGGCTGAGGTCGAAGAGGTTGCTGCCTGCGTTCTCCTCAAGGATTTTGATGGATTCCTTTCTCACATTGAGGTCCTTCATCCATTTGGAGTCTATTTTCGTGTGTGGTGTAAGGAAGTGGTCCAATTTCATTTTTCTGCATGTGGCCGTCCAATTTTCCCAGCACCATTTATTGAAGAGGCTGTCTTTTTTCTTGGACATTCTTTCCTGCTTTGTCGAAGATTAGTTGACCATAGAGTTGAGGGTCTATTTCTGGGCTCTCTATTCTGTTCCACTGATCAATGTGTCTGTTTTTGTGCCAGTACCATGCTGTCTTGATGATGACAGCTTTGTAATAGAGCTTGAAGTCCGGAATTGTGATGCCACCCACTTTGGCTTTCTTTTTCAATATTCCTTTGGCTATTCGAGGTCTTTTCTGGTTCCATATAAATTTGAGGATTATTTGTTCCATTTCTTTGAAAAAAATGGATGGTATTTTGATAGGGATTGCATTAAATGTGTAGATTGCTTTAGGTAGCATAGACATTTTCACAATATTTATTCTTCCAATCCAGGAGCATGGAACATTTTTCCATTTCTTTGTGTCTTCCTCAATTTCTTTCATGAGCACTTTATAATTTTCTGTGTATAGATTCTTAGCCTCTTTGGTTAGGTTTATTCCTAGGTATCTTATAGTTTTGGGTGCAATTGTAAATGGGATTGATCCTTAATTTCTCTTTCTTCTGTCTTGTTGTTGGTGTACAGAAATGCAACTGATTTCTGTGCATTGATTTTATATCCTGACACTTTACTGAATTCCTGTACAAGTTCTAGCAGTTTTGGAGTGGAGTCTTTTGGGTTTTCCACATATAGTATCATATATCTGCAAAGAGTGATAGTTTGACATCTTCTTTGCTGATTTGGATGCCTTTAATTTCTTTTTGTTGTCTGATTGCTGAGGCTAGAACTTCTAGTACTATGTTGAATAGCAGTGGTGATAATGGACATCCCTGCTGTGTTCCTGATCTTAGCGGAAAAGCTTTCAGTTTTTCTCCATTGAGAATGATATTTGCGGTGGGTTTTTCATAGATGGCTTTGATAATATTGAGGTATGTGCCCTCTATCCCTACACTTTGAAGAGTTTTGATCAGGAAGGGATGCTGTACTTTGTCAAATGCTTTTTCAGCATCTATTGAGAGTATCATATGTTTCTTGTTCTTTCTTTTATTAATGTGTTGTATCACATTGATTGATTTGCGGATGTTGAACCAACCCTGCAGCCCTGCAATAAATCCCACTTGATCGTGGTGAATAATCCTTTTAATGTGCTGTTGAATCCTATTGGCTAGTATTTTGGCAAGAATTTTTGCATCTGTGTTCATCAAGGATATTGGTCTGTAGTTTTCTTTTTTGGTGGGATCCTTGTCTGGTTTTGGGATCAAGGTGATGCTGGCCTCATAAAATGAGTTTGGAAGTTTTCCTTCCATTTCTATTTTTTGGAACAGTTTCAGGAGAATAGGAATGAGTTCTTCTTTAAATGTTTGGTAGAATTCCCCTGGGAAGCCGTCTGGCCCTGGGCTTTTGTTTGTTTGGAGATTTTGGATGACTGTTTCAATCTCCTTACTGGTTATGGGCCTGTTCAGGTTTTCTATTTCTTTCTGGTTCAGTTGTGGTAGTTTACATGTCTCTAGGAATGCATCCATTTCTTCCAGATTGTCAAATTTGTTGGCGTAGAGTTGCTTATAGTATGTTCTTATAACTGTCTGTATTTCTTTGGTGTTAGTTGTGATCTCTCCTCTTTCATTCATGATTTTATTTATTTGGGTCCTTTCTCTTTTCTTTTTGATAAGTCTAGCCATGCGTTTATTGATCTTATTGATGCTTTCAAAGAACCAGCTCCTAGTTTCATTGATTTTTTCTATTGTTTTTTTTTGGTTTCTATTTCAATGATTTCTGCTCTAATCTTTATGATTTCTCTTCTCCTGCTGGGTTTAGGATTTCTTTCTTGTTCTTTCTCCAGCTCCTTTAGGTGTAGGGTTAGGTTGTGTACTTGAGACCTTTCTTGTTTCTTGAGAAAGGCTTGTACCGCTATATATTTTCCTCTCAGGACTGCCTTTGCTGTGTCCCACAGATTTTGAACTGTTGTGTTTTCATTATCATTTGTTTCCATGAATTTTTTCAATTCTTCTTTAATTTCCTGGTTGACCCATTCATTCTTTAGAAGGATGCTGTTTAGTCTCCATGGATTTGGGTTCTTTCCAGCTTTCCTCTTATGATTGAGTTCTAGCTTCAGAGCATTGTGGTCTGAAAATATGCAGGGAATGATCCTAATCTTTTGATACCGGTTGAGACCTGATTTGTGACCCAGGATGTGATCTATTCTGGAGAAGGTTCCATGTGCACTAGAGAAGAATGTGTATTCTGTTGCTTTGGGATGAAATGTTCTGAATATATCTGTGATGTCCATCTGGTCCAGTGTGTCATTTAAGGCCTTTATTTCCTTGTTGATCTTTTGCTTGGATGATCTGTCCATTTCAGTGAGGGGAGTGTTAAAGTCCCCTACTATTATTGTATTATTATTGATGTGATTCTTAGATTTTGTTATTAATTGGTTGATATAGTTGGCTGCTCCCACGTTAGGGGCATAGATATTTAAAATTGTTAGATCTTCTTGTTGGACAGACCCTTTGAGTAGGATATAGTGTCCTTCCTCATCTCGTATTATAGTCTTTGGTTTAAAATCTAATTGATCTGATATAAGGATTGCCACCCCAGCTTTCTTCTGATGCCCATTAGCATGGTAAATTGTTTTCCACCCCCTCACTTTAAATCTGGAGGTGTCTTCGCGTCTAAAATGAGTTTCTTGTAGGCAACATATAGATGGGTTTTGTTTTTTTATCCATTCTGATACCCTGTGTCTTTTGATTGGGGCATTTAGCTCATTAACATTCAGGGTAACAATTGAGAGATATGAATTTAGTGCCATTATTAGCCTGTAAGGTGACTGTTCCTGTATATTGTCTCTGTACCTTTCTGATCTACTACTTTTAAGCTCTCTCTTTGCTTAGAGGACCCCTTTCAATATTTCCTGTAGAGCTGGTTTGGTGTTTGCAAATTCTTTCAGTTTTTGTTTGTCCTGGAAGCTTTTGATCTCTCCTTCTATTTTCAATGATAGCCTAGCTGGATAGAGTATTCTTGGCTGCATGTTTTTCTCATTTAGTGCTCTGAATATATCATGCCAGCTCTTTCTGGCCTCCAGGTCTCTGTGGATAAGTCTGCTGCCAATCTAATTTTTTTACCATTGTATTTTACAGACTTCTTTTCTCGGGCTGCTTTCAGGATTTTCTCTTTGTCACTAAGACTTGTAAATTTTACTATTAGGTGAAGGGGTGTGGACCTATTCTTGTTGACTTTGAGGGGGGTTCTCTGTATCTCCTGGATTTTGATGCTTGTTCCCTTTGCCATATTAGGGAAATTCTCTCCAATAATTCTCTCCAATAGACCTTCTGCTCCCCTCTCTGTTTCTTCTTCTTCTGGAATCCCAATTATTCTAATGTTGTTTCGTCTTATGGTGTCACTTATCTCTCGAATTCTCCCCTCATGGTCCAGTAGCTGTTTGTCCCTCTTTTGCTCGGCTTCCTTATTCTCTGTCATTTGGTCTTCTATATCACTAATTCTTTCTTCTGCCTCATTGATCCTAGCAGTGAGAGCCTCCATTTTTGATTGCACCTCATTAATAGCTTTTTTAATTTCAACTTGGTTAGATTTTAGTTCTTTAATTTCTCCAGAAAGGGCTTTAATATCCCCAGAGAGGGTTTCTCTAATATCTTCCATGCCTTTTTCGAGCCCAGCTAGAATGTTCAGAATCGTCATTCTGAACTCTTGATCTGACATATTACCAATGTCTGTGTTGATTAGGTCCCTAGCCTTCGGTACTGTTTCTTGTTCTTTTGTTTGTGGTGATTTTTTCTGCCTTGTCCTTTTGTCCAGATAAGAGGATATGAAGGATCAAATAAAATACTAAAAGGGTGGCAAAGACCCCAGAAAAATGTGCTCTAACCAAATCAGAAGAGACCCCAAATTGTGGGGGGGAGAAAGGGGATAAAAAGTGGTTCAGAAAAAAAAAGAAAAAAATTTAAAAAATAAAACAAATAAAGAAAAAATATAAAAAAGAAAGAAAAATATATATATTTAGATAAACTAGTCAAAACCGTTAAAAAAGAAAAGGGTAAAAGTTTTAAAAAATTTAGCAGAAGAAGAAAAAAGAAAAAAAGAAAAAAAATTGAAAAAAGAAAAAAAATTGAATTAGCCGCAAGACTAAAGAATCATGGGGAGAAAGCCATGAGTTCCGTGCTTTACTTTCCCCTCCTGTGGAATTGCGCTGCTGTCTTAGGTATTGAACCTGCTTTCCTTGATAGATGAACTTTGTCCTGGCTGGATATTTTGTTGATCTTCTGGGGGAGGGGCCTGTTGTAGTGACTCTCAAGTGTCTTTGCCCGAGGCGGGATTGCACCGCCCTTACTGGCGGCCGGACTAAGTAATCGGCTCGGGTTCGCTTTTGGGAGCTTCTGTTCCCTGAACGCTTTCCGTAGAGTTCCGGAGGACGGGAATGAAAATGGCGGCCTCCTAGTCTCCGGCCCGGAGGAGCCAAGAGCCCGGGGCCCCACTCCTCAGTGCGCCCCCAGAGGACAGCACCCAATCACTCCCGTATCCCCAGCCTCTAGCCACGCTCCGAGCTCACCCAGCCCGCGACCAGTTCAAGGTAACCCCGAGCTGAGAGTTCAGTCCTCGGCTCTGTCTCTGTAGCCGGCTTCTCTGTTCTAATACCTGTGAGCTCTGCGACACTCCGACACCCCCGATCCTTCTGTGACCCTGCGGGACCTGGGGCCACGCTGACCCCACGTGGTCTTCACCCCGGTTTAGCCTCTGGAGCAATGTCCCTCAGTGGAACAGACTTTTAAAAGTCCTGATTTTGTGCTCCATTCCTCCGCCGCTTTTCGAGAGCCGGCCCCTCCCCCGCTGTCTTTCTTCCCGTCGTTTTAGATTCACTTCTCCGCCAGTCCTACCTTTCAGAAAGTGGTTGATTTTCTGTTTCTAGAATTGCTGTTCTTCTTCTCTTCGATCTCCCGTTGGATTTGTAGGTGTTTGCAATGTTTAGATAAGCTATCGAGCTGTCTCCTGCTACCTGATGTAGTCTCGGCCTGCTACTTCTCTGCCATCTTGACTCCTCCTCACTATCAGTAATATTTTAAATAAATAATTCAAAAAATGAAATGGATAAAAATACTCATTGTGGTGACAATTTGGTTAAATCTTTTTAATGCAGTCAGATCACTTTCTGTCCTATTATACAATTATTTTTTCATAAACTGAATACACACATGTAATTAGCAAATATATATACACACACGTGTGTGTGTGTGTGTATTTTTTTTTTTTTCTTTAAGTAGGCTCCCCACTCTGTGGGAGTTCAACACAGGGGTTGAACTCACAGTCCTGAGATCAAGATCTGAGCTGAGATCAAGAGTAAGATGCCTAACTGACTGAGCTACCTCGGTACCCCAGCATATACATTAAGGCACCCAAAATTACAAGCACCTGAGAAGCTTGCTTTACTCCCCTTTCTTGTGATACAGTTGTACAAAATTAACAGCTACCTTGACTTCCAATAAAGATAAGGTTTCTCTGTTTTTAATGTTCTGTAAGTTAAATAATATACTCTCTTACACCTGGCTTCTTTTACTCCACACTTTATGAGAACCATCTATGTTGTTGTATGTAATTGAGATTTGTCATTTTGTGACTGTATAGTATTCCATGACATGAAAAAACAATAATGTTAATGGACATTCCAATAAAATGTGCTGCTATAAATATTCATGTACATTTAAAACTAAACACAATATGTACTTCTGTTGGATAAATACCTAGGTATGGAATTCCTGGATTATAGTGTATCAAATAGTTTTTGAAAGTGTTTCTACAAACTTAAGCTTCAAACCAGCAGGTACAAGATTACCAGTTGTTCATAACCTGGCTAAAATTTAGTATTTTTTAAATTAATCCATTTTGGCAGATATGTAGTGGTATTGCATTTTGGCTTTGATTTGCATTTCTTTTATGACCTAAATATTTAGCATCTTTCCATTTGACTATCTTCTTTTATAAAATGCTTTTCATTTTCCTATTGGTTTGTCTGTCATTTTGTCATTTTTTAAGGATTTTATTTATTAGAGAGAGAGAGCATGTGCATGCAAGAGAGCATAAGCAGGGGAAGAGGCAGAGGGAGAAGCAGACTCCCCACAGAGCAGGGAGCCCAATATGGGACTAGACCTTAGGAACTTGGGATCATGACCTGAGCTGAAGGAAGCCACCCAGGCTTCCCCTACTGTTTTGTTTTATATATTCTAAACATAAACCTTTGACACACATGCATGTATTGTAAATATTTATCCGATGCTAATCTTCCATTTTCGTTCTCTTAAAACTATCCTTAGATGACCAAATGACCTTAATTGTAATTTGTCAAATTCATTTATTTTTCTTGCCTACTAATTTTTGTGTGGTCTCTTTATGAAAGTCTATATCAATTCATCAATAAATTCTCTGTGTTTTGTAAAAAGTTTTATTTTTATATTGTACTGATGTCTTCAATTTATCTATCATATGTGAAAATTTGTGTATGGCGTGAGGTACTGAATTGTCCCAGTACTATTCATTGAGAAAGATCACTTTTCCCCCACTACACTGTTGTATCACCTTTGCAGTAATCTAGATGACAATATTTGTATGGTCTAGACTCTATTTTTTGTCAATGTATCCATTCTTGTGCCAATATAATACTATATTATAGCTTTAATAGTATTGATAGCCATTAATGCAAAGCTTCCAAATTTATTTACCTTCAAAATTGTCTTATAATTCTTCGCTGTTTGTGTTTCCATATAAATTAAGAATCAGCTTTTAATCACCCTCCTACTAAAACTAAATTTGGAAATTTGGGGTTTCTGACCAACATTACATTTTGAATCACACACCAGTTGGTGGGAAATTGACATTGTTATGCATTGTATCACCCAATCCACAAAAATGACATTTTTTATATTTCTCTAGTTTTTTTCCTTTTACTTTGTTTTGTTTTGTTTGCCTATAATATTGTACACTTTTCTGGTAAAAAAAAAGTCTGAATATCTTTTGTTATGAGTTCTTAAGTGCTTTTTATGCTATTGTAAATAGCATATTTTTTTTTAATTAAAAAAAGAAGTTGTCACTGAATTTCAACACAGTTAACTTTATGTCCAGCAAACTTACTACATTTACTTATCAACTCCAATACTTAGATTTTTAAATTTTTATATCTCTTACTTATAAAATATCATTTGTAAATAGTGACTTTTTTTCTCCTTTTCTACACTTTTATTTTCTTTTCTAGTAATCACTAGATCTCGAGTAAGGTATTGAAAAATAGTGTGTATAGCAGGCATTATTGTCTTGTGGAAAAGGCTTTTAATAATTCATCATTAATACGATGCCTGCTATCATAAAATTTCTATAATAAATTTCTCCTATATAGGATTTCTTTTATTTTTTATTTCAAAAATGATTTATCATTATATAAAGTTAACTTGAATTAATACTTGGAGAATGCAGTATTTAGTGTAACCTCTCTTTTGGAAGTTTTCCAGATGTGTAAAAAACAGAAGAAAAACTGAGGTGAGGAAAATATATGAACTTTTGGCATTATAAGGGTAGGATGTTTTCTTATACTCTGTCATCAACATCTTAGTGGTCTAGAGAATAATTGTTCTCACTTATTTCTGTAGAGATCACTTTAATAACAAAATTATGCTGAAGTATTATTTTATTCATAGTTTTTTTAATTCTTATTGGTGAAAGAGTTTAAGTATTTTTTCAATGTGTTTTAGTTTTATCAGTATTGAAATAAGAATACTTATTGACTAAATTTCCCACAGAGTCAGACGGAAAAATTATTTTCTCTCTGTGTGGTAGATCTATTAAAGAAAGGAAAGGAAAATTTGTCCCTGTAAGACATTCAGGAAACAATACCTTTGCATTTATAGGCAATTGAAAAAACTGATTTAAATAAACTATTTTTGTGTTGCTGATGTCAGTGAAATTAATTATTGCTATGAGATTTAGGATTTTTTTTTCTAAAATAATTCAAAACTTAGGTTCACCAGCATGTAAACTTGTTACATTGGTTTCTATTTGTGTACTTTATAATCTATCATTCTAAGCAAATGGTTTAAATTTCAATGAAATTCTAATTTTCTGTGACCTAACTCTGCTGATTTTCAAAATTACCTTGGCCTCTTGTCAGCCAAAAAATCCTTATTAAGTGACAGTCTTTCCTGCTTAGCTATGCTAAAAGTAAAAAGAATCATTTATTGATAGTTATAGATCAAGAAGAGACAAGTTCTTTTTCTTGTCTGGATTCCTTTATATTTTCTAATATTATATATGAAGTAATAAAATGCCAAAGAGATGAACTATCCTCTGCAGGGTCAAAAAACTTGTAATAATCTTTATTTAACTTACCAAAGTGATAGCACTGAGATTTGCTTTCCAAAATCCCACACTACAGTAAGTTGAAGAGGACCTTTTAGCTTTAAGTTGCAAAACCTGAGAAAACTGATGTTTCATGATAAATAACATTATGAATATTTACTGTAATCCCAGACTCAGGATGTGAGCTGTAGCTATTACTTCTATTGAGGCAATGCACACATATATGTACACACATAAATACATAAAAATAATTAAAATCATGTAGTAGAGGGGGACAGTGAGAAGAAGGAAATGTGGAAAGAAATGATGGATTTAAAATATACTGAAATAAATTGTGCTATCCAAACATGTAGGCCTCATTACTATTCTATTTTAATTCAGTGACATAATTTTAAAAGTATCTTCCTACTTTATCTTCTTCTCTTAATTGGCTTTTACAAAATACTTACACATCTCTGTGCTAACCGAAGAATATCCATTCTGTAACAGCTTGTATTTTATTTATGTAGATTTCAAAGATGTACTGTCTTAACTCAATTGGAAAAAAAGAGAGAGAGAATCTTGAAATTTTAATAATTCAGGTTCAAAGCAATGAGTTTTGTGAAGAAGAATGAGCTTTGATGGGCTATAAGATAATCAGCAGATCAAACATTAATGAGTATTTGAATATTTTATTGCATATTACAATAGAACATTTCAGTGGGAATCCTTCTGTTATTTCTTCACATCAAGGAGGATCAGTTGGTTGATTTAACATTGAAAGTGTTTTCCAAAGTAGGGTCCACATTATGAAACATGAGCTTGTGTTATGACACTGATTATAATTGTGGAATTAGTTCCAAACAAGTCTCATATAACCAAACTATTCTCATAAGTTTTCTCCATCCTGCTCTTGCTTACCACATTATGAGTTAATCTAATTTCAGCATTGATTCAATCCTCTAGTAGAAGTCATTTTTATAAGCTTATAGTCATGTACCAGAATATGAAAGATGTCAGTATAAGCAACCATATGAAGTTGAAGTTCATAAATGTAATACACAGACTCTTTTTCCCTTTATTTATTTTTTTAATTTTTAATTTTTTAAATTTATTTTCAGTGTAACAGAATTCATTGTTTATACACCACACCCAGTGCTCCATGCAATATGTGCCCTCCATAATACCCACAACCAGGCTCACCACAGACTCTTAACCTCACTTCTTATTCCAGATGTTCAAGTAATATGGTGGACATTTAATTAAGTAATATACCTGAGGTTTTATTTTTAACTAACTTTCAAAGAGTATAAAGATAATCAAGAGTGATTATAAAATCATTTTGGTAATTTTGTGTTTTCTTAACCTCTGGACTTGACAGCCTTTATCTGTTTGCTTTATCTTTTATATTATCCGGTATACATTATAGTATATAAAAAAAAATTTTAGAAGAAAGGAATGATTATAAGGTGTAACAAAGCCAATTAGTAATCCATTTAGAGGGGTGCCTAGGTGGCTGACTCAGTTAAGCAGCTGCCTTCAGCTTAGATCTAGATTCCAGGGTTCTGGGATTGAATCCCACATGGGGTTCCTTGCTCAGTGGAGAGCCTGCTTCTCCCTCTCCCTCTGCCTGCCTTCTGTTCTCCCTGCTTGTGCTGTATGCTCTCTCTCTCTCTCTCACTATCTCTCCCTCCGTGTCAAATAAATCAATGAAATCTTTAAAAAGATAGTCCATTTAGAACATTTCTGAAAAAAGATAGTTAATGGTTGATGTAGATATTTGGATACATGGTTAAAGCCTTCACACTTATTTTGAACTTTTAAAACAATTTCTAGTTTTTCTAACTGATCAGTAACATTTATCTCCTGAGATGATCTTATAATTGTCTTCATATAAAAATTAATGAAATTCCCCCAAAGTCTCTTGAATAAATGTGACCAATAAATGTTCACCAAATGTGGCCAGTTTCTCAACTGTCCAGTGCAAGTTCTGTCCACTGACTATTCCTAGATCTTGCGGTTTAATAATGGAGAAATGTTTGTATGTGCACATAAAGTAACTATGGTGGGAGGCATTTAGAATGACAACATTGTTATGGATACTTTAAAATCTAATAAAAAGTGATTAATTTTGCCAAGAAATATTGAAAACTGAGAGGCACCATTAAACATGAAAGTAAACTGAACAATATATCTACTCATAAAAAAATCAGAGGAGAAAATATTTTTTAAATCATGTGTCTAATAAGGGGCTAATATTTTAGGAACCCAGCACAGAAATACAAATAACCTAATTAAAAAGTGGGCAGAGGATTTGAATAGACATATTTCCAAAGAAGATAGACAAATGGCCAATAAACACATGATAACATGTTCAACATCATTACCCATTGGGGAAAAACTACTTCACATTCACTAGGATGATTATAATAAAAAAGGTGAATAATAAGTGTTGGCAAAGATGTGGATAAATTGGAACCGCCAAACATTGTATATGGGATTGAAAAAGGGTGGACCCCCAATGGAGAACAGTTTGGAGATCCTTTGGAAAGCTAAACACGGATTTAAAATATGGCTTGGTAATTTCACTCCTAAGTATATACCCAAGAGAACTGAAAAATTCTGTATGTCTGGACAAAAACTGATACACAAAAGTTTATTTGTTTTTTGTGATATTCATAGTATCTCAGAAGGGGAAATAGTCAAAATGTTCACTAACTGATAAATGGGTAAGCAAAATGGGCTTTATAGACATACAATAGAATATTATTCAGACATACAACTGAATGAGGTATTATTACAAATTACAACACGAACCTTGAAAACATGCTGCTAAGCTAAATAAGCCAGACAGAAGAGTCCACACAGTATACTATCCCATTTATATTAAACATGCCATATAGACAAACCCATAGAAATAGTAGATTAGAGGTTTCCTGGGGCTGGGGAAGAGGCAAATGAGTAGTCACTGAAAATGGGTGCATGTTATGTTTCTGGATGATGAAAATGTTTTAGAATTAGTGGTGATTGCACAAACTTGTGAATACTTAAAAACACTGAATCACACACCTATTGGGAGTGAATATTATATATGATAATGAAATCTCAATTAAAAAAGAAATCACTAAAAGTAGCTGATAAAGTGATTTGACAAGCAGCCCAAATACTTGAAAGAGCTGAAAACAGTCTGTATTATCAAAGAAATAATGAAAATATCTGAATAATATCCCCATGTAAACATCAAATATAACTCAGGAAGTCCCACTGCTGAAGCAGACATGGTAAACAAACCTTATAATTCAGGAGACCTATCACATGTTTGTTTGTTTTATTTTATTTTATTTATTTGACAGAGAGAAATCACAACTAGACAGAGAGGTAGGCAGAGAGAGAGGAGGAAGCAGGCTCCCTGCGGAGCAGAGAGCCCGATGTGGGGCTCGATCCCAGGACCCTGAGATCATGACCTGAGCCGAAGGCAGAGGCTTTAACCCACTGAGCCACCCAGGCACCCCCACATGTTTGTTTGTTTTTAATAGGAGGTAAAACTATAATTCCTATTCAGCTTGGCAGGAATTCCCAATTAACCAAACTAGAATTGGCTTTAGCAATAGACTCTCTTGATCTCTTAAATTAAATGTTTATTATATTTTGGATCCTTGGCAAATAAATAGTAGATTTGCTCTTTCACTGAAGCCAAGAAAGAAGGAAATTTTTATCCTAATTTTCAAACTCACTCAAACTGAGAACATTCAGCTAAGTAGTAAGAATAAATCAGATTATGGCCAATTAAATTTTTAAGGCTTTCAGATAGAGTCAACCAAGATGACAACATAAGAGTCTTCTGAATGTCTCTCATCCCAAGGACACATTCAATGTACAGCTACACCCAGAACAATTCCTTTTGAAAGAAATTGAAAAACTAGCTGAGCAACTCTTTCTCTCTCTCTCTCTCTTTTTTTTTTTTTTACATTTTATTTATTTATTTGATCGAAAGAGACAGCAAGAGAGGGAATACAAGCAAGGGAAGTGGTAGAGGGAGCAGCAGACTTCCTGCTGAGCACAGAGGCAGATGCAGGGATGTGGGCCTGGATTGCAGGACCCTGGGATCATGACCTGAGTCAAAGGCAGACACTTAGCAACTGAGCTACCCAGGCAACTCAAGCTGAGCAACTCTTACACATAGCAGGAATGACAGAGTATACACATCAAACTAGGTGGGTAACCCTGAATCATGAATAAATAGAAATTTTTGAATGGACTTATTAGAAAGATATAATCAGTAATCAAAAACATCCCAACAAACAAAAATCCAGGACTAGATGGATTCATTGGTGAATTATATCAAACATCCAAAGAATTAATACAACTCTTTCTTATATACTTCCAAAAAATAAAAAAAGGAGTGAAGGAAAACTTCCGAACTCATTTTATGAATCCAGTATTACCTTGATATCAAAACCAGACAAGGACATTATAACATAAGCAAATTACAGGCCAATATCCCTTATGAACATCAGTTCAAAAATTCTCAACTTTATATTAGCAAACTAAATTCAACAATAGATTAAAAGGATCATGTACCACAATTAATTGTGATTTATGCTGAGGATACAAAGATGGTTTTACAAATCAAGCAATGTGATACACCACATTAATAAAATAAAGGATAAAAATCACATAATTATTGCTATCGAGGTAGAAAAAGTATTTGACAAAATTCAACATCCACCAGTGATTAAACAAAACAAAACAAAACAAAAAACTCTCAACAAGAATGTACTTCAATATAAAAAAGGCCATATGTAACAAGCCCATAGCTAACTTTATGTTCAACACTGAAAAGCTGAAGGCTTTTCCTTTAAGATCAGAAATGAGACAAGGATGTTTGCTCTTTCCACTTTTATTCTAAGAAGTACTAGCCAGAGCAATTAGAAAACAAAAAGGAAAAAAGTATCCAAATCAGAAATAGTAAAATTGTCTCTATCTATAGATGACATGATGATATTATATGGAGAAAATCCTAAAAACTCCACCAAAAAATTCTTAGAACTAATAAACAAATTCAGTAAAGTTACAAGATAAAAAAACTATATACAAAAATCAGTTGCATTTCTAGACACTAACAAATTATCTGAAAGAGAAATTAAGAAAAAAATACCCTCTACCATTTATAATTGCATCAAAAAAAATAAAATACTTAAAAATAACTTTAACCAAAGAGGTGAAAGATCTGTACAATGAACCTATAAAACAATAATGAAATACATTGAAGAAGACACAAATATATGGAAAGATATTCCATGTTCATGGATTGGAATAATTAATTTAATTTAAATGTCCATACAACATTCAATGTAATTCTGTAAAATTCCAATGGCATTTTAACAGAAATAAGAAAAAACAATCCTAAAATATAAGTGGGAACACAAAAGAACCCAAGTAGATAAAGCAATCTTGAGAAAGAAGAACACCAAGTTGGAGGTAGCAGGATCCCTAATTGCAAACTATTTACAAAACTATAGTAATTAAAGTAGTGTATTATTAGCGTAAAACCAGAGCCAGAGGTCAATGAAGTTGTATCCTTGTATACCATATACAAAAATCAACTTAAAATGGATTAAAGACAAAAGGAACCCATTCACTCCTGCTTGGAGAGTCATGGCTTTGGAAATTAATCCCCCAAGGTCCTTATTTGTTGCAAATATAGTTTCCTTTGTGTGACAAAAAAATAAATAAAATAAAATAAAATGGATTAAAGACTTGAACATAAGACCTAAAACTGTAAAACTCTTAGAATAAAAATTATAGGGCAAGCTGCCGGACATTGATCTTGGCAATGACTTTTTGGATTTGACATCAATACAAAAACAACAAATGGAAAAATAAGCAAATGGAGCTATGTCAAACTCTTGCACAACAACAACAACAACAACAAAAATTTAAAAAAAAAAACAACCTAGGGAACTTAGAGAGCCTATGGAATGAAATAAAATCTTTGCAACCACAAATCCAGTAAGAGGTTAATATCCAAAATATATAAGATACTCATACAACTCAATAGTAAAAGTCCAAATAATCAATTTAATAATGGGCAAAGGACCTAAGTAGACATTTTTCTAAAAAAGACATACAAGTAACCAACAAGAACATGAAATACTAGGGGAAATGCAAATCAAAACCACAATGAGATATTATCTCACACCTGTTAGGATGTCTATTTTCAAGAAGACAAGAGATAGCAAATGTTGACGAGGATATGAAGAAAAGGTAAGCCTTGTACACTATTGGTGGGAATGCAAACTGGTGCAGCCACCATGGAAAACAGTATAGAGGTTCCTCATGTCATCCACCAGCCCCACTTCTAGGCATATTTAATGATACCCAGAGAAAATGAAACAATTATCTCAAGGAGCGATGTGTACTTGTATGTTCATTGCAGCCTTATTCACAAAAGTCAAGCTATAGAAATAATCTACGCATCTGTGAATGGGTGAACGGATTAAAAATATGAGACATGGGGCATCTGGGTGGCTTAGCAGGTTAAGCTTCTAACTATTGATTTTGGTTCAGGTCATTATCTCCGGGTCCTGGGATCAAGCCCCACAGTGAAGTCCCAGCTCAGCAGGGAGCTTGTTGGAGATTCTCTCTCTCTCTCCCTTTCCCTCTGTTCACCACCCTGCTCTCTGTCTCTATGTCTCTCTCTGTATCTCTCAAATAAATAAATATTTTTTTAAATGTGAGAGATAACATTCATAATGGTATGTTATTTAGACTTAAGAAAGAAGGAAATCCTGCTATTTGTAACAACACGGATAAAACTGGAGGGTATTATGCTAAATATAATTATCAATATACTAAGTGAAGTAAGATAGAAAAAAAATACTGCATGGTATCACTTTTATGTGGGATCAAAAAAAGGAAAATCAAAATCATAACCTCAGTGAGTAGAAAAATGGCTGCTAGGACCCAGCGAATGGGGGAAATGGTGAGAAATTGGTTAAAGGATATAAACTTTCAGTCAAAAGATGAATACATTCTGAGGATCTAATGTATAGCATGGTGACTATGCTTAATAATAGTGTATTGACTAATTGAAATTTCCTAAGAGTAGAAACTAAATGTTCTCACACAAACACACACACAAACATAGCTTTGTGAAGTAATAGATATGTTAGTTAACTTAATGGGTGAAATTTTCCACAATATGTATGTATATAAAATCATCACATTGTATACATTAAATATCTTACAACTTTGTCAATTATACTTCAATAAAGTTGAGGAGCAAGCCAAAAAATGTTAAGACTCTTCAGTCATATTTACATTAGATATTGATGGGTTTTGCAGCAATTTAATTTTTGGATTTGCACTAAATTAACCGTGGCATTATGACTCCATAGTAATTTATGCAGGATTTTTCAATACATTCATGGGGTTGTACGGGGTTAATGATACACAGACACATCAGCCTGTAGCCCTCTGGCTTGATAAGCCAGATAATCAACCTCCTTGAGATAAGCTTCCAGACTTGGGCATTGTAGAAGACCCAAAATATTTCTTAGAAAAATACCTATAATTACTTACATATACTTTTAAAGCTAGTCAACCTCCACATTGGCACCTGAGTTTTCTTTCTGTAATACAAATCTGATGATTTCAGAATAAATGCAGGATAGATCAATCCAGGGAAGGTGTATTGATTTTTAGTTCTTCCCTCTAAACACCTATGTGAAGAGCCCTGCTCCTAGCAGGCCAGGCTGTCTGTCTCTTCTGATGGGTTTCTCTTCTCCTTTGTACCCATTCTGGCTTGATGCTAACTCTCCTGCTGGAGAAGAACTGGGGCAAGTTGTGTTGACCAGGTCAGGGCTAAGCTGTGGGTCCTGGGGCTCCTTAGGCCCTCCGTAATTCTCTGCTTCTGTTTCTCTAATGTCTCATTGAAGTGGTAAATTCTAAGACTCTAGTTTGAACATACTGGTAAGAAAACAGTTTCAGCCTCCAGGCCAAATAACGTAACTATTCTGTGTGATAAAGAACTTAATAGAGTACTGGTGTGTGGGGTTAACAGCCTACCTAATAAGAAAATGTATATTTACTGGACTTTATGCATTTCTTTTTTCTCCAGGGACCTTAAGATGAAAGAGAGTCTTTATGCAGAAGGGCAGACTTAGCATCCATAGCACCCTTTCTCTAATGTTATTTAAGTACTTGAGATCATCATAATAGTAGATCTTGATTTCAGTCAACCTCTAACACATGCCCTCTGTAAATGCTGTGTGCAAATGCACTTCCTCCCCTTTATCTAAGTGGAAAACTCCTCTTCCTTCTTCAAGCAGTAAATGACATCTCCCTTTCTCTGGGAATACTTTCAGGAAAAAAGAATAGTTTCTCAACAACCTATTAAAAAAACTACATTTTAGCTTTTATTAAATTGTGCTTTAACTCCTTACTTACACAGCTGTCCATCTCACTTACTTGTAGGTTCCTTGAAGAAAAGAACCATGTCTATACATCTCTAAATTCTCATAACCTAACCTAGTGCATTTCACAAAATGCTTATCAAATGACTCGATAGTAAAAGTTAGGGTTATAAAGTGAAAACTTAAAGAAAGATGAGTTGATTGAATGTTTAAGTGGGATTTTATTGAGTCCAATTTCTAAGGATACTTGCAATCAGAGATATGGAGAGAACCAAAAGATGGACTTCATAAAACCCACTCTTCTGTCTGCTCATCAAGATCTATTCTGTTTCATTTTAAAGCCTATTTCCCACAACTCTGTTATACACATCTCTGTTTTTTCTGTACATAACCCAAAGTTTTGTTTCAGTGTTTTTGCCCAGGTGTTTCTTTCAAATGCTTTCCCAAAATCTGATGCATATTTAGAGAACCTCAAAAGTCTTTTCTCCACATTTCCTCATTTCCCTTACCTCCATACCCAGCAAATGAATATGTTACTGTTCATCCAAATAAACACATTGTTTGTAACTTCTTATATAACCTTTTTCTTACTCCTTTTTTGTGCTGTAGTCATTTATAGTATTCACACATAAATGTTATCTGTCTATTACAGAGTAAGTTCTAGAGTAAAGACTATACTTTTCTTATTTGCCTCACTTATTGGCCTGGGACCATAATTTTTTAATTAATTTTAAAAATTAATTTTTTAAAAATTAAGTAATTTTTTAAAAATTACTAAGTAATTTTTTGTGAAATTTAATTTATGCAGCAACCTCTGATTTAAGTCTCAAGTAAAAATTGTGTGATCTTGGGTGAGCCATTTCTTTTTCTTTTTGTAGGCTTTTATTACTCTCATTTGTAAATTAACAGTATTGAATTAAAATACCCTTAATACCTCTTCAGTCTTCAATATTTTCAGTTTTAAATATTTTCTTTCAACTATAAAAATCATTGTGCATCTTTCCTTTTTTATTCCAAAATTGGAGTGTGTATAGAAAAGATTTACATTTCCATGTATCTGAGAAAATCAGGTTTTTTTCTATGAATGAATTTGTCTAATAAATGTAAATTATTATCTGTAACAATCAGTACCATGAAAACTGTGCAGCAGGAATAAATCAGATCCTAAAGGAAAAACTAAAACGGGCAAAATCAGATTACTTTTATGAATAACAATAATGCTAAGAAAAAAAAATTTAAAAGGAGGCTCTTTCCAATAGTACTTCTACTCCTTAGCAGAACTGATTAATGAATTTAGGGGCATTAATATTTTAAATTATCTTCATTTTTCACTATGGAGAAAGATGACAAATTTTGCTCAGCATTTGAGTCTGAGAATGATAAAAAGTCACAAATTGATTATTTTAGTTCCATGTCCCCTGCTGAGTTGGTCTGACCTTGAGAATATATTTTTTAATGACCCAATTTATTCATCTGTACTCTTGCAGTCCCTGAATATTAGATTTAGTTATGTTATGCAAAGAAGATTAAAACACCATGATGGAAAATACTCTTTTTAAAAGACATGGTGAGTTCAGAGGATAGTTAGGTCCCTGAATAAACGTGGGGTTTTGTTGTTAATTGTGATTCTCAGCCACATTAAGAACAGGATGTGAATCGATTCCTATCACTGCTCTACCCCTGCTCCTCAGTCTGCATTTCTGTACTGCTTCTTGGAAATGATCATGCTCCCCATCTCACCCTTTACCATCCCTCTCATGCACCTCAAGAAGTGAATAATTCTTTTTTGGCATTGTGTCTCCAATAGTTTATGGTAGTTAATATCTGCTACTTGAGGGAATTCACTAATCGATATAAAATTAGTGGAGTCCTTTTCTTAACCTTCCCTGTTTTCCCAACAATGTTTAGCTGAGGATCTTAGAGTGGTAACTCAATACTTGTTCGCTGAATTGAATCACATTTAGATTGATGGATTGAAATATTGGAAGCTTTTAATTAATATGGAGGCAGACTCTTTCTCTTAAATTTGCTCAGTTAGCTGATGAAGTAAGCATGCTTATTTGACATTCATAAAGGCTTGAAATCCGCCCACTGTAAATCACCCAAAGTCAGCTGAAGTACAAAATCCCCTCGGATTTATTGATGTCTCTGAATAGAAGATGAAGCAAGTCAAGCAGCGGGGGTTGGGGGGGGGGGCTACGATTTACCTGCAAAACTGAAAACAATGAAAATAAAGAGAAAGGAATCCTGGAGCCTCCTAAAATAGAAACTCACTCTCATAGTTATTAATGATCCACATTGTAGATTTCTTAAATCAATATTTCTCAAAGCTTAGTATCTGGTTCAGCACAATAAACACCACCCCAAGTCTACTGAATCCAACATGGACACTAAAGTCCAGCAATCTGTGATTTAGAAGCACATCAGATATCTCTGAAGCACGTTAAGTGTTTGAGAACTATTGTCCTAAATCATTGACCCAACTAGTCACAGAATTAGGATTCAAACCTAGACATCCAAGGCAGACAATTTAAACAGATAGAGCATCTGCCTTTGGCTCAGGTCATTGTCCCAGGGTCCTGGGATCAAGCCCCGCATGGGGCTCCCTGCTCTGTGGGAGGCCCGTTTCTCCCCCTCCCATAACCCCTGCTTGTATTCCTGCTCTCTCTCTCTCTCTTTCTTTCAAATAAATAAATGGAGAAAAAAAATATACCAAGTTATATTTACTTCCGAACTGAGATTGTGTTTTTTTGTGTTTTGTTTTTTGGTTTTTTTTTTTGTTTGTTTGTTTGTTTTTTAAAGATTTTATTTATTTATTTGACAGAGAGAGAGATCACAAGTAGGCAGAGAGGCAGGCAGAGAGAGAGGAGGAAGCAGTCTCCCTGCAGAGCAGAGAGCCCGATGCGGGGCTCGATTCCAGGACCCTGAGATCATGACCTGAGCCAAAGGCAGCGGCTTAATCCACTGGGCCACCCAGGCGCCCTGTTTTTTGTTTTTGCTTGTGCTCTTTAAATGGTACCTCTCCATGAAGAATTCCTAGAGACATGCATTTTCAATAGACCATTTGGGGGAAAAAAAAAGTAATACTCAAGTCTTTATGGCCTATATGTATTGGGAAAGTGACTTTTCATTTCTCCAGAATAAATTATTTTCCCCATTTCTCATGCCTCCCTGCATCCACACCCATGCCATGGTCTCATTGTGGACTGAAAGTACTTCTCTGTCACTTGACTATTGCCTTAGCTACACAACTTGCTTTAGCCAAGAGAATATAGATAGAAAAGGACACTATTTTGAGCATAGGCCTTAAGAGTTGTATATGGCTTTGCTTGATTTCTTCTGTGTCTGCCCTTGTTGTGAGAACATGTCCAGTTAGCATGTCGGTCATATTAGACTTGTGGAACCCGGCTGTTTTGCTGAACTACTGACGGGCAATAAGCAGGGCCAGACTACGTGCCTCAGTGTGTGGCAGAACTGGGTCAGCCAAACTTTAACCAACTCAAAGATCTAAGTTTTATATCGTGCTGGGATTTTATGATCATTGTACAGAAAAGGGTATCCAATGACCTCGTCAGAGAAATTGGGGGGGGGGGTAAGTGCAGAAAAGACAACAATTTTCAAAATATCTTTCAACTCAAACTTTCATTACCTGTGAAAATGGTCTTTAAATGGTGAATTTCAATATTTTAGTAGAAGATAAATAAAATGACCAGCCTGTAAGAAAGCTATTTCAGAGCACATCACACATCATCATTCTTGTCAAAACATGCTGCGTGGTAGAATATGTGTCTAAGGGTAAAAATAAAGTCTAAGTCTAAATAGTGCTAATGTGATTCTTCTTTCCTTTTTTTCCCCCTTAAACATTCTTTTTTTTTTTTAAATTTAAGTAACCTCTACACCCAAAGTGGAGCTCGAGCTTACAACCCTGAGTTCGAAAGTGGCATGCTCTGCCAACTGACCCACCCAGGCACCCATGGATTCTGCTTTCCAACTCAGATATATCAGCATGTCTGAAAAAGTATACTGGGATCAGTTAAGATAAATACATACATACATACATACATACATACATACATACATACATACTAAGCAACAACATACTAAGTAACAACATTAGCATTGACCTACTCTGATCATTCAATTCTTCATTATAAGAATAGATTTAGGGGTGCCTGGGTTACTCAGTTGGTTAAGTGACTGCCTTCAGCTCAGGTCGTGATCTCAGTGTCCTGGAATCATCTCTGTCTGGCTCCCTGCTCAGCAGGGGCTTGCTTCTCCTTCTCCCTCTGCACTACTCCTGCTTGTGCTTTCCCTCTCTCTCTCTGTCTCTGTCAAATAAATAAATAAAATCTTAAAAAAAAAAGATAGGTTTAGAATTTCATGGTATATGCCCAAGGCATCAATAGATGATTGTATCAGGATAAAACAGTTAAATAACAGATAAATAGCAACAGATAAATAAAACAGATAAATAGCAGTTTCTCTGGTTCAGTTACTGTCTGTTTTCCCTAATCATGGTAACTGCCATTTGTTGCATATATTGACATTAAATAAATTTCTTGAACTTTCATAGGAGAGATGGATAGGAATCATTTATCTAGTTCCATGTCTCTTAAAGCTTTTAGTCAGTCATGAAAATGTAAAAAAAAAAATAAGGTAAGGCCTAATATTTTCTGAGATTTGACTGCTCTGTTATTCCTCCTTACTTTTGTCTTTATCTGTTAAAGTTATTACACAGTTTTTCTCTTTTGGTCAATCATTACATTGAATTGAATTGTTTGATTATCTAGTGTGATATCAACTCCACATTCTTGGGTAAATTTTCTGTGGTCACCATGTGTTACTCTTTTTAATTGTTTACTAGATTCAGTTTTCTAGTACTTTATTGAAGACTTTAACATCCACATTCCTGATTGATTTGGCCTGGAATTTTCTTGAAATGTCTGATTTACATCAGATTGAATTAAAACACTGATTTTTTTAGTGTATTTTTATTTCAGCATGACTTAGTCTCAATAATGTTGTATTTGGAAATACAGAAAAAATATGCCGTCATATTTTTACATGCAATGCTTTTCCAGTGAATAAAACAATGTTATAACTGGAAAATAAGAATTTTCAAAATGATCTGTGGTTGTGACACCCTTACCCATTTATCATCTTTGCAGTTGAATCATTAGTTTTCAGTGTTATGCAGATCTTCCATCATATCCTATTTGTTTCAAATGGTTGAGTTACCACTTTGATGTTTTTTTTTTAAACCCCAGTAGGTTGAGTTTGTTTGTTGGTTGTTTGCTTTGTTGATTGGCAGAGAAAATATTATTTTTAAACTGCATGTAGTCAAGCTATATGGAAAGACAAATCCCAAAAAGAAACCATTTTATTTATAAAGAAAAATCACTGTATCAGAAAATGAGAGTAGTCAAAATCTCGATCAATAAATTTCACATGAGGATAGACATACATTCTATTCAGAAATTATGCAGACGATCAGGGGATCAGAACACCATCAGTCTGATAACCTGATTTTAGGATATCCCACTATTGGTTTGTTCTTGCAGGGCAGTAGAAATATTTAAAAGTTTTTGTCTCAACTCTGTTGTCCGCAGCTGGGTATGTATCCCCCCACCAAAGAGACAGTTTCACCTTGAGAAGCAGAAGTACATTTGGTTCAGTGTCCAAGTTTCTCTGCCTCTGGACAGCATTTGGATGGACTTCGCTTATGCTGCTTCAGTGGCTGCTTTTTCTAGGTTGGGTGACTAAGGAAGCCTCCCTCTGAATCAGAATTTTTATTTAAATATACTTAATACGTTAAAGAACATTACATACATTCTGCTGGTCTGAGAAAAATCGTGTCTCTTCCAAATGGGTTTACATATTCATGGGCCTGCAGTGAGATTCATTAGATACTATAGTTTCTGTTTAATTATCAGAACCCAAATTATTTTCCACATCTTCAAATTTGCAGGAGTGCACATTGTAATATTAAATAATAGGAATAGTTATCAGCAATGTATTCCTTTAAAATCTTTCATAAATTGTGGCATAGAGAAGAAATATTTAGTAAGTAGTGCTGAAAAAAATTGTTAACTTGAAAAATATGAAGCTAAATCTCAATTCACAGCATTCTCTAAAGCTATTTCAAGTTGATTAAAGAGATAAACACAAGGTAAAAATAAACAACACACAAAATGTTCGAATAAACTTATTTTGTTGCAAGTCACTAACGCCTCTGGATAACATAACAACATTTATTAGATATTGGCGAATTTGGAGGAAAAATTGATCATCAAGGTCTAGGGTAGGGCTGGAATGCAGATTGCTGCAAATGTCTCAGTCAGGACCTCTTGAATGATCTCATTGGAACACTGCAGCAAAATCAATTAACTCTCCTCTCCTTTTGTTTCTGTGTCATTGTACCTGAAATTTATTTTCTTTTTAAAGATTTTATTTATTTATTTGAGAGAGACTGTGAGCAGGGGGAGGAGCAGAGTGAGAGGGAGAAGCAGACTCCCTGCTAATTGGGGAGTCCAACCACGGGATTGATCCTAGGATCCTGGAATCATGACCCAAGCCAAAGACTTGGGCCACCCAACCGAGCCACCCAGGCACCCCCTATTTGAAGTTTATATTCTATGAAGAAGTAATTAAACATGTTTTCCTTTGTTCTGAGTACTATTTTGAGGAGCCAACATGTTAACTGAATATATTATCTGTCCCTCTATGTTCTAAGGTTAGCAATATTAGATTCAAAGAAAACTCGGATTCTCTAATGGAAAGTATTGCAGTATTAGGGAGTATGTTTAATTCTGGACAGTGTTTTGAACAGATTTAAAGTCACATTTTCTGGCCTATGTTTTATCAGTAATAAATCTAGTCATTTCATTTACATTTGCTTTATTGCTTTGCCTTCTTGCTTAACTGATTCTGAATTCCGGAAGGAAAGAGGAGTATCATATAATGACCTCATAAAACCCTACGCCAAAAATCCGTGCAAATGTTAGGAATATGGGAAAGGGGATCAGCCTTCATAGACCAACATAAAAAGTGCTTAAAAATATTAGTATGACTGTGGTGCATTTATTAAGCCTTAAGTCTTAGTAAGGGGACTCACGTACTTATGTTTGACAATTTATGTTTGACAACATCAGCAAGTGGTAGAACAGAGTCTACCACTTGCTGATGCTCTTTTCAATGTAGTGGTTGTCTTATAGATGTCGAATATCACATGAAGACACTATAAAAATTCACCACAAACTTGTGTGTGAGCCTCCTCATCTTACCAGACCCACACCAGACGAGTGTTTATCTCAGCTGGCCTGGTTTAAGTTGACTAAAAATATTTTCTCCTAAAGCTTACCTCAAAACAGTCATGGTGTATACAAGATTTAAGAAACTGATAAGTGAGATAATTTGGCTGGTTTCACAACTAAACATTGAAGCTCTAAATTTCAGACATGGCAAAGTTCTTTGTTACTATAAGAGTAGCAGTGTGTTAGTTCAGCATTAAACATCAATAGGTAGTATTGAGCAGGAGCCCCAAATTTTATTCTTCTCTATGCTGTTTTTATTTTCATTCATGGCCAAGAGACAGTGGATGGAATAGTTATTTAGGCACAATAATTGTACACTCCCACACAATATGATTTTGAGTTGGTTCTGGCTTTTTCAGTTACATAAGATTTATCTAGGTGATCTTAGCTTTAGATTGTGGGGACCACTGTGTAACCTCCCCCTTCAGAAGATAGACTTTTTAAGGGTGTCTGGCTGGTTCATTGGGTAGAGCATGTGATTCTTAATGCCAGGATTGTGAGTTCAAGCCCTGCACTGGGTATTGAGCCTACTTAAAATATAAAAACATACTTTAAAAGAAGTAGAAGATGGAATTTTTAAAAAATCCATTTGCAGGACTATCACTAATATTCAGTTTCACTACTAGAGGCACTGAAATAAGTCAGATGTTAAAAAAATATATATATTTTCACGAGAGCAAGTAGATTCTCAAGTACCAGGTAAGGACACTCAATGCAGAAACAGTGTTTAAAATCCACAGCTGTGCAACCACTGTCAAAGAAAGGGGAAATGCATGCCAGTAGATTTCCTCCCAGATACAGTACACACATAATGCCAACATTATGTGGGAGAAATTTCTCCCACAGGTCCTAGATGCCTGGTGTGATAGGCAATGATTGGTAAGGTGAAAACAAAGATTTGCTTAGTCAACTATTCTTCCCATAGTCACTACTTATTCTTCAATAGACAGCAAAAATAACAAGGACTTAAACCACATCATGCACTGGCTTCTGGAAGCAATGGAGTATCACTCTAAGGGTACACATTGGTTTGTTTTGAAATTCTATGGTTTGAGTCTTACGGTAGTAAAACTGTATGTGTTTTCTTAACTTTTGGACTACTTAAAAGCAGTATACAGAGACTAATTTAATTCATGAGAACCTGCATAATTAAAGATAATTATAGTGGGGGCGCCTGTGTGGCTCAGTGGGTTAAAGACTCTGCTTTCGGTTCGGGTCATGGTCCCAGGGTCCTGGGATGGAGCCCCGCTTTGGGCTCTCTGCTCAGCAGGCAGCCTGCTTCCCTCTCTCTCTGCCTGCCTCTCTGCCTGCTTGTGATCTCTGTCAAATAAAAAAAAATCTTAAAAAAAATTATAAGGAAAATGGCCAATTTTTAGTGATAAAGAAGATCAAACTTTGGTTAGGCATCAGAGAGAAATGATTCTTACTGAAACTGAATGGAAAAGGAAGTGAAAGAAGTTTATTTTCTCTGATTTTAAAGATTTGTTTCTTTCCCTTAGAGGGAAAGGGGGGAGGAGAGAAGCTCAAGCAGACTCCCTGCTGAGCTTGGAATCCAACACAAGGCTCAAACCTATGATTCTGAGATCATGACCTGAGCCAAACCAAAGGCTGGACACTAACTGACTAAGCCACCCAGGTGTCCTTGTTTTCCTTAGATTTTAATGCATAAAAGCAAGAGCATTTGACTTTGTGCATTAAAATTTAAGGATTTTGGAATTTGATTTCTCTGAACTTTAATCATCAAGTCAAAGTCATTTAATTTTTTTCAGTTACTTTAAATCCTCCCTGGGAATTTGATAATGGGAGTAGTTTATATTATAGCTGAGATATCCCTGCTATGGCGGATTGATATATCTTTTTATTGTTTCCTCTCAAACTGACTGGCTTGGATATGTGACTTGTCCACAGGATATTTGCAAACATGACATAATCAGAGGCTAAAAAAGTGTTTGCACAATGGGACTGGCTCACTCATGTGCCCCTTCTCTCTCTTTCTCTCTCTCTACCCCTCAATCTTCTGCTTTTGTAACTTAGATCACTGAGTGATAAAGTTCAGCCTAGACCTTTGTAGGCAAACAATCCAGCAGACAGTCAGCATCGATGGCCATACAATTAAATAATGTTGAAAGATGAATCACTTCTTAGTTGACCCAGAGAAAACAAATCTCTTTCCACTTAAAGATAACTCAATTAGCATAATTTCTGGACTTTCTCTGTACTTTTACTTACTATACTCAGGAAAAGAATAATGACTCACACAATTGAAACACATGAAAAATATGAAACATATGAGAAGTAGGGAGGGCATGTTTGACTCAGTTCCAACCTTCCTCCTCTCCGGAAGTCACCTGACATAAGAATCAAAAATTACTTTTTGTTTCTCCCCAGGAAATTTACATCTCATATGATTAACTTGCTCTGGCCACCTTAATTTGAGACTAGGTGGTGATTTTGTGCATAATACTGACTTTCAGTTAGCAGGGCCCTTTAGCTTTCACACCAGATTATGTCCTCCAATAATGTAGAGACAAAAGATTTTTAAAAAATCAGGGGGATTTATAGATCTCTAAGGTGAGAATGACCTCAAGAACCTGGCATTATTTTGGAGGCAAGATCAAATTGAAAGGGGTTAAACTAAGAGATGAAAATGTGGGGGGAAATCAGACTTGTTAGTAAGAGACAGAAACATCAGGGACAGGAGCAAAGTGGAGGCCCATGACAAGACATGTTTTTCTTTTAAATCTCGCTTTGATTACTGACAAAGAGAAAAACAATATTCCCTAGCTGTGTCTCTTAATTCACTATTTGAAATTCACAGATGTTTCCATTAAAAACAAAACATTAGGGATACCTGGGTGGCTCAGTTGGTAAAGTGTCTGCCTTTGGCTCAGGTCATGATCCAGGGATCCTGGGATCAAGTCCTACATTAGGCTCCTTGCTCAGCAGGGAGCCTGCTTCTCCCTCTGCCTACCGCCCCCTGCTTTTGCTCTCTCTCTCTCTGACAAAATAAATAAATAAAATCTTTAAAAAAACAAATAAACAAACAAAAACCACATTATTTTTAGGCATTTTTCTATGTTTGAGCAGGTTTTAGGAGTAGTTTACCATAATGACAAATTTTACAAGGTCCAGAAGATAGACTAGAACAGCTTGTTATCTTGGGGGAATTGTAGTTGTTTACTAGAATATAGAACATATCAGCCTGCTAGAATTTCGTGAATTAGATGTAATTCCTAGTCCTCTTTAAGAAAATACAATAAATAAATTACTTTAAGAAAATGACAATCCATTAAGGTAATCTCATGAAATCAAATACCATCAATGTAATCAGTGAATCATCCAAAGACATCCAAAGGAAAACAAGATAACATTCTGCTTTTCCTAGGGTGCCCAACACATCCATTATTATTTAGGACTTGCTAATACTAACATTAATTTGTCATAATTTTCCTGTCAATTTTTCTGAGAATATCTAAGACAACATGGGAAATTATACTGTCTTGGATCCCCTTTGGTAATATAAAAATAATAAATATAACCTGTCTCATAATTCTCTCAGACGATAAAATGAAATATCTGTGAAAATACTTTGTAAAGGGTGGAATTGTGTATATATCTACACATTTTAAATTCAGTCCTCTGAATATAAGGCTAACATGTGAAAGTCAAAACCTTTCCTATATGCCATCAATGAACAAGAGGAACTTGAAATTAAAAACACAACTATCGTTTACATTAGCAACCAAAAAAGTGAAATATTTAAGTATAAATCTAACAAAATATGAACAAACTTTACATGAGGAAAACTATAACAGTCGGATGAACAACATCAAAGAACTTAATAGATAGATATTCCATATCCATGGATTAGAAAACTCAATACTGTCAAGATGTCACTTCTTTTCTACCCATTCTATACATCAATGCAATCCTGATCAAAATAACAACTGCAAGGTATTTTTGATAACAAACTAATTATAAAGTTGATATGGAAAGGTAAAAGACCCCAAATAACTAACACAATATTGCAGAAGAAAAACAAGGTTGTAGGACTGAGGTTATGCAATGTCAAGACTTACTGTAAAAGTACAGTAATCAAGAGACTGTGGTACTGGTGAGAAAGCAGACAAGTATATCAATGGAACAGAAAAGAGAGCCCAGAAATAGACCCATGTAAGTACACCCAACTTACCTTTGACAAAGGGCAAAGGTGATACACTGAAGCAAAGATAGACTTTCAACAAATGGTACTGAAACAACTAGACATTCACCTACAAAACACACACACACACACACAACCTCAATACAGATCTTACAGCCTTGAAAAAAATTAACTCAAAATGGATCACAGGCCTAAATGTAAAACATAAAACTATAGGGACACCTGGGTAGCCAGTCAGTTAAACATCTGTCTTCAACTTAGGTCATGATTCACGGATCCTGGGATCAAGTCCCACATGTGGCTCCTTGTTCAGTGGGAAGCCTGCTTTTCCCTCTGCCTGCTGCTCCCTCTGCTTGTGCTCTCTTTCTCTCTCACACACACACAAATACATAAACAAAATCTTTAAAAAAACTGTAAAACTATAAAACTCCTATAAAATAGTAGAAAATCTATATGGCCTTGAGTATGGTGGTGACTTGTTTTGATACAACACCAAAGACATGATCCATGAAAGAGATAATGGATAGGCTGGACTAGCATAAAATTAAAAACTTCTGCTCTGTAAAAGACAACATCAGGAAAATGAGAAGACAAGCCACAGACTGGGAGAGAATATTTACAAAAGGCATTTCTGATAAAGGACTATTATCCAAACTATACAAAGAACTCCTAAAATTCAGCAATAAGAAAACAATTAATCAATTGAAAAATGGGCCAAAAGCCTCAACACTAAGGAAGACATACAGATGGCAAATAAGCGCATGAAAAGATGTTTCATATTGTTTATTGTGAGGGAGAGGGAAATTAAAAGAGCAATGAGGTACTACTACACACCTATTAGAATAGGCAGATATGGAAGATCGACAACACCGAATGCTGGCAGTGCACACCAGATGTGTACAACGGGGAATTTTGTTGATCCTGATGGGAATGCAATATGGTACAGTCACTTCGGAAGAGAGTTTGGCTGTTTCTCACAAACCTAAACATACCCTTGCCATAGAATCCAGGAATCATGCTTCCCAGTGTAATAAACTGGGAGTACCTTAATGGTTTTTTGTTTTTTGTTTTTTTTTTGTAAAAGCAAAAATCCTGTACAGGTTTCTTTCAGTTAGTGAAAACAGATGCTAATGTAGGTCTTTCATAAAAATGAAGTGACATAACATGAATATTTGGTAAGTGGGGATACACTTTGCTTTACACTGTTTCGATTTATGAAAGATTTCATAGAAATGCTCTACTTCCACATAGCAGGAGAAACCTGTATTTAGGGCTAAAAAGGAATGAGCTATCAAGTCATGAAAATTCATGGAGGAAACTTAAATACATATTACTAAGTTTAAAAAAGCCAATCTAAAAATCTACAAAAGTGACATACTGTATGATTTCTATGACAATCTGGAAAAAGCAAAACTATGGAGACAGTATAAAGATGATAAATGGTTACCAAAAGTTGGGGGGTGGATAGAGGAATGAATAGGCAGAATAAAAAGAATTTTGTAAGGCCATGAAAATACTCTATATGATACCATAGTGATGGATGCATGTCATCATACAGTTGTCCAAACCAATAGAGCATACAACACCAAGAGTAAACTATAATGTAAACTATGGACTTTGGGTAATTATGATGAGTCAGGGTAGGTTAAACAATTGTAACAAATTAAACAAAATAGATGAGCAAAGGAACAATTGTAGCAAATGTACAACTCTGATGGGGACGTTGTTAATGAGAGAGGTTATGCTTGTGTGTGCCTTCTGCTCAATTTTACTATTTTGCTGTGAACCTGTAACTGCTCTAAAATAATTCTAAATTTAAAAAATACATGTATCTACTCTGTCACAAACATTAAGGATAATAAATCCATATTCTCAAATCTTGTCTTGCTACACTCACAATGACCTATTCTCCCATTTCCCTGTGCTATTAGTTCTCTGTCAAAAGATGACCTATCCTGACATTTTTCCTGTATTAGATAATAGAGTCACTGAAGCTGGAGAATCTCTTCGTAATTCAGCTGAGACATAAGAAACAAGTCCCTATCACTTGAAAGATCACCTCAAGCCTATTGTTTTCAAATAAGATAATCAACTTTATTATTTTTATGGGCTGAAATCTTGAACTCTTTAAGAATGCTCCATCCTTAAGAAGAAAAACTGCCTCTGCAAGAGCTCAGGGAACCTATATTATTGTTTACAAATAATTATTTATGGAAAGCAAGGGAAATTACTAAGCAAAAATATGATGAGATCATCAGGAAGTTTTCTGAAATTTTGTAATTTCTGCATTCACCCAAGTGGGCATTCATCATACAAATGTCTACTAAGGATCTACTACAGTCTGGTCATGAAAATGCAAACGAAGGGAAATTCAGTGTAGTCCATGCCACTAGGAAGCTCTCAGTGGAGGTGGGGTGAGACCAATATATTTACGTAATTAGCTACAACCACACTCTTAAAAGAACTGCACTAGAAGGAAGAATTAGATATGCGGTTAGCAAGTTATAGGAATCATGCTGTGCTATTAATAAGAAAGCTCTTCTGATTCCTTGAGCTACAACAGCATGTAAGTTAAGAGGCCACTGGAATTTGGAATGGTCCTGAGATTATCCAGCTAAAGCCATTCTATGCTTGAGTTTTCTAAGGCAGCACCAAGCCTAATATCAGCTCTATTATTTATTACATCATAACTAAATGAGTTGTAATAATTATAATACAATTTTAATAAGAGAATGACAGCTAATAAATTATTAATCTCTACAAAAGTTACAGGCATTGTACTAACTGTTTTATATTTCTTATTTAATTCTCACACTAGCCCTTGAAATAGTTATTGGTATTATCACCTCAACTTTACAGAAGACAAAATGAGGTTGTGGGAAGTTAAATCACTTGCCAAAAATTACACAAGTACAAAAGGTGTGGCAAGAATGCACCCCTGGCAGTCAGCTTTCTGAGTCCCCACTTTTCTCTAGGCCCAGTCCTCTCCAGTATTGCACTCCAGCATATGACTCTCCTGTTCATGTTCATTACTTTCTTCCACATTCCAGCCATTTCCCACACCCCTCTCTATATCCCATCCAGACAGCTGGCAGTACTGGTAAGAGAAGACAAATACACCTGTGTCCAGTTTCATTTCACCTTTCTTTGAAGGATGGGGATAAGGAATCTTTACTTTGCATGTTATTGTGAGGCTTAAATGAGATAGGAAAAAAGTGGACTTGTAATCTAAAGGACCTCTGTTTCTTGAATACACCTGAATTTCTCCAGTTTTATGTATTTTCTTTAAAAAACACAAAACTCCATTCAAGTATAATTAACATATAGTATTATATTAGTTACAAGTATACAATATAAGGACTTGACAGTTCTATGTATTTCTCAGTGCTCATTAAGATAAGTGTACTCCTGATATCCTTTCTCTATTTCCTCTTCCCACCCCACCTTTCTTTTGGCAACCACCAGTTTGTTCGCTGTATTTAGGAGTCTGGTTTTGTTTGTCTCTTTTTTCCTTTGGTCCTCTGTTTTCTTTCTTAAATTCCACCTATGAGTGAAATCATGTGGCATTTGTCTTTTTCTGACTAACTAATTTCACTTAGCATTACACCCTCTAGGTCCACCATGTTATTGCAAATGACAATGTTCCATTATTTTTTATGGCTGAGTACTATTCCACATTACATATACCACATTTTCTTTATCCATTCATCTCTTGATGGACACTTGGGCTGCTTCCATATTTTAAATACACCTGGACTTCTGGAGTTTTATGTATTTTCTTACTCTATTTTCTACCAGAAAGATCTTTCAAATTAAATCATATCTCAAAATATCACCTATATGGAAAACAATTTAAGCTATCAAAATCCTAAGCATCCTTCAATTTCCTTCAGTTTATGTTTTACTCCCTCTGTGTGTCCATGAGGCATCTCTGCCCTGCTACTGAGGAATAAAGCTCCCTCCTGAATCCACTGGCACCTACTCTTAGCACTTACGGTAGTCTGCCTGGTATGAAATGTATGAGTTCATAGATAGCTTTTGTCATGGGTCCTCCTTGCTCTTTCCACAAAGCTTTGCATAGCAATTGGTTTAGAATGTATGCTCCATAGAGGCTTATGGAAATGAGTTGTTTAGCCTAAAAGCACTGGAAACTTGATATTTGAGGAAGATACATACAAATTAGGATTTTCTTATCCCCTACCGAGACTGTAACTGACAGAATCAATTGTTAGAAGATAGCTCTTTACTCTGCTGTCTCTCTTACTTTGTGGACTTTAATAGTACCGAGAAACATTGTCTACATTACATTAGCCATCTTTACTGCTCTTTATAGTCTGTGTAGAGAGAAAAGGGCAAGTCAACAATAAGACCATTTACACAAAATGAGGTCTAACCTTGTCATGACCTATTCACTATTATTCTGAGTTTTCAAGAGTCACGCTGCCCTTCACAAAATGTGTTTATACAGCCTATTGTTTTCATATGATTATTTTCATTTGCAACATTTGCTAAACAATCCTACTAAATGTTTGCTCTGAAATATATGTGTGTGTGCCTGGGGGGTGTTAATGTGATCATTCCTGAGTATTTGTGCAGAAGACCCATAATATTTAGTAGGGCTTTAAGTCTATTTAATATTGTAAAGGTTATGAGACTAGCAATAATTTAACAACCTTATTAAAAATCTGTAGAGAAAACAGTCCAACATCTAAGAGAGAGACACAGTTGAATAGTCTTTGAGACAAATTGACAAATAAGGACTTTCATGCTCTCATCTTTATGTTTTCAACCTTATTTCTCAGTATTTCCTCATATGAACCCCATACTCCAAGTAAACTTCAATCTTGACTGAGAGATTTTCTACCTACAAGCCTTTTGCACATACTACCTAGAGTAACATTCTGCACCTATCAAATATTTAACATCCTATGGCCAAGGTCAAAGGCTCCTCTCTGAATCCCCTAAAAGTATTATAATTTTGGTCCTTTCCCTCATAATATGGCTCTCATAATAATATTAGTAAAGTGTTAAGCTCTTTAAACCAATTTTTTCATTTAATACTTGCATCAAACCTAAAATGAACACACTGATATTCTGCATATTTATATTTACAATGAGAAAACAGGACTAGAAAAGTAAAATAACTTGCCCAATGCACCCAAGTTATAATTGGCAGATGTGGGATCAAACTTGCCTCTAGACATCAAATGTTAACACTAAGTTCTCCTAACATCCTCATAGTATCACTATTATCCGTGTATTTTATCCCTGCTACTGGACTCTGTGTTGCTCTGCAGAAGAAACTGTATTTTATTTACTCTTCTTTATACATAAGTAATTTGTATTATTAATTTTTATACAAATAATAGTGTTCTCTGCATTAAGTAACTCTGTTCCACTTTCCTCTTGCCTCTTAAAGGGTGCAAGAAGGTTTTTGGACAAAAAAAAGTAATGTCCATTAATTAAACCATTAGATTGTAGATAGAACATACAGTTTCCTACAGTTTTTAAAAGGAAGCCTAGTTATTGCTATGCATTTACTGTTTTAAATATATATTAGCATAATTAGGAATTTCTTTTTTCAAAAAGATTGAAATCAGAAAATAACCTAAGAAACAGCTTCAGAACATGCTAGCTAATCCTTGTTGAGATAAAACTACCCAAATGGGAAAATACATATATTTACTATATTATACAAATCTTTAAATAGCATGATAATCTGTAGACCATTTTAATTTGAATAATTATGCAAAATAAACATTTTTAAATTGGGAAATTGGAATTATACTAATAGAAGCATATCACCATAGGCTCAGATGTTGATTTTTTACATCATGCATGTTGGCATAAATAATGTGAAGAAAGTTTCTCTGGGGACATAAGCAATAAAAATATGAAAAGACAGATTAAAAAAATGGCAGTACAAACAGAAAGAAATCAATATCCTAATATACAAAGTGACATGTGAATATCCTCATTTTTGTGCAAAAAAAAAATTACAAACTAGTCATATTTTTACCATAAAAGAGGTAACTTATACCATTGCTTCAAAACAGATAAAGAATTTACTTGAACTAAATCCTAAAATACATTTGATATGTCATGTAACTGATTTTTGAGGAAAAAAAAGTTCCCATCTATAAATTTATAACAAATAAAAAACCTGACTTATATAAAAATATTTAATAACTTCTTATAAGGCTGAAGGACATAGTTAAAATAGCTCAGTGGAGGATTTCAACAGAAATATGAATAGAAGGGAAGAAACCAACATGTTGCCAAATATATGAGCATCTAGGATTTTATCATATGATTTGAATCAAAATAAAGTTTAGAATATGTAGAAAAGAGATTTCTTAGATAATTTTATCTGAATATCATAGTTCATATTTCAACATGGATTAAAAGTTACCTAGCTTACGCACAATCAATCCTTTGATCATCTTATACTCCAAAAATCATCTTATATTTCAACATGCAAAAATACTTGAAATTCTCTAAATACATGTTATTTTTTTTTTTTTTTTTTTTGCTCATTTACATGCTTGATTTTATGGAAGCAATGCCATTCTCCCCTGTTATCCTATGGAATATTAATCACCATTTCTTTAAAAAATGTCTCTGCCCTATAGATAAAAATCAGTTTGATTCTTCATTCTGTTTCTATATCTTAATGATAATCATTAAAGTAATTGCTTTCATGTTGGTTTCCCTGAAGTGATTTGTAAACTCAAGGGTATACAATGTATTTTATTCACTTTAAAAGAGTCTTTTACATGGAGAAGATATTCATAAATTCATGTTGAATAAACGACTCAATTTCAGTTCATCAATAATTGAACAAATAACAGAATGCATTATTTAGAAATACTGGACATGTGCTAATCTTTGAAGTAAATGGTAGGAGAAACCAAATAGTTAAGAAAAAATGGGTATTGTGTAGACATTTAATAATAAAACTAAGAAAGACTAACTCATCTCCTTAGTATTCCATTCAATTACTATGTGTCAGACGCTCTGTAGAAATTCTCCAGGCCACATCAGAGCATTGTATGGGAATAATCTACCAGATACAGGAAAAATGGTCAATACATCTTACTGGTTAACCAGCCTAATTATCAACTTGATAAAAAAAATTATTTTTTACTCTTCTTAAAAAGTGAAAAGTAGGGGCGCCTGGGTGGCTCAGTGGGTTAAGCCTCTGCCTTCGGCTCAGGTCATGATCTCAGGGTCCTGGGATCGAGCCCCGCATCAGGCTCTTTGCTCCGCAGGGAGCCTGTTTCTTCCCCTCTCTCTGCCTGCTTCTATGTCTACTTGTGATCTCTGTCAAATAAATAAATAAAAAAGTGAAAAGTAATTTGACTATTAGCACTATACTCCGAAGTTTGTTAAAGGATGATCTCTATGGAATCTCCATATACTTCCCAAGAAGAGAACACAATTAGGAAATCCAAGGGCTTTTATGAGACAGACTTTTGGAAGCAAGTAGAAACTCCTCTCTCTCTTTGTTCTTGCCCATGGACACTGTAATGAAGACAAAATAGGAGAAATGAAATGAGGGGATGTGTAGAAAGAAAGGTTTCTTCATGTTACTTGAAGACACGTAGTTCATGCTTGGTTATTCCCTTTGCAGACCTTTACCTTTAGAAGCATTTTTCCTCAGGGCACCTGGGTGGCCCCCAAGGTTAAGTGTCTGCCTTCAGCTAGGTCATGATCCTGGACCCTGGGATCCAGCTCTGCATGGGGCTCTTTGCTCCCCAGGAGCCTGCTTCTCCCCCTCCCTTTGCCTGCTGCATCCCTTTCTTGCTCTCTCTTTCTCTCCCTATGTCAAATAAATAAATAAAGTCTTTTAAAAAAGAAGAAGCATTTTTACCTCTAAGTCAATCTCTGAAGCAGCCATTTTATCTATAGATTGTTATTTTACTTCCCAAGTCTGCATTTACGTAAACTGGGACAAACCTCTAGTGCGTACAGAAATTACTAGGTTTTACCTCTCATCTTCTCTGTGAGGTTTCCTGGTGATTAGAGATTGTCATTTAACGGCTTTGAGTGTGTCAAAGCACCTTTTAGAGCTGAGTGATATTCACACATAGCAGATGTTTTATGAATGTTTTAATATATGGAGAACTTGAGGGAGAAGACTCAGAAATGTATTATTTCCTGGATTATTCTGAAGGTCACATTATTTTGAAGGGCATATCTAAAAAGATACTATTTAGAGTCTGCCTTAAATAAAACAGTTGGATCCGACGTTTTAAGATTTACATTTCTAAGATTAATTTTAGAAACAGAAGCTAATAATACAATGAATTATGTTAATGTCCCTTTTTTGCCAGTGCTGCAAGTAATTAATTAAAACTTTATGAAGAATTTTTCAAATTTCTCATTAATTGTTTTGAAAAATTTTAAGGTATGTTGGGGTTAACGTAGAGCAAGTACTCAGCCGTAATACCTGGCTTGCTAAAATGTAGCAGGGAGACCACTGGAGGCAAAGAAGTTTTCGGAGAAGGGCATGGGCCTTTGGAATGCTGAGGGGACCTCTCTGCCCTTGGAATGCCCCAGGGAGTTGCCTTCCCAAAGCTTTCTTAGGGGTAACAGCCACCCTGCGATCTAGGGGGTGTATGCATTGTCCCTTAGGCTATGTTTAGCAAAACTCAAGGAAAGCGAAGATTAGCATATCAGATCCTTCTGGTAAACAGATCCTCCTAGTTCCTGTAAGACCCCTTGTCACAGATCACAGGCTTGAGAAACAGTGGTAAGGATTTGTAATTATCCTGAAGGACCAATAAAAGCAAAGCAAAGAAGAGCAAAGGGTCTTCGTTTCTGAGTATTGACCCCCTTGCCTCGTCCTCTCTTTCACAGCAAAGTTTGGAGCAATCTTTCATCCCTCAGTACAGGAACTGCAGGCCTTTCCCAACAAAGGTATAAATATCATAGCCAATAAAGTGCTAACTACCTATACAAGATGTCAAGACAGTGCCAGATGCCCAGTGAACATAAAATGTGTATATGTGTGCATGTTGTACAACTATTTGTAAATGTGTTTCAGATGTTTATATAAGAGCATAAATAAATAGAGCTTACAGATAAAAAAGCCAGGAAACAAAGTGATGGCCATAATAGAGAAGCCAGTAGTACAGACAGATTCTCTTTATTTTACATTTTTTGTGGACTTTGAGAATGTCGTGGTGGAAGGGACTTTCAGCTCTCTTTCCAGGCATTTAATAGTCAAAGGAAATAATGTGGACCCCAAATGGCAAAGGTCATTTGTCACCCAGCTCTCAGGTTCAGCTCTGATAAAAATCAATAATTTGTGTGATGATATAAATATTGCCACTACCCTGCCAAATACCTCTCTATATACAAATAATTCAGTGCCCTTTGACATTTTTTATTTGTATAATTTCTTTCACTTATTCCCCAAAGAAGATTTTAAAAGTAGTTATAGGTACCAACACATAGGAAATGGCAGTATTACTTGCCACATATTTTTTCACTAATTTCTTAAGTATCCAGGGTGTGCCCTAAGCCATCTAATTTGTATAATTTAAAGGTATCTTAATTTATGAATGTATTCTAATCACCAGATGCTTATGAATATAATTAAGGGTATTGAATAGCTCCATTAGTTCTAATGTGATTGTGAAAGTGCCTTAAAAAGAGTCCCAGTCCCCAAGCAGAGAGAGTCAAGTATCATATGGTCTCACTTATTTGTGGAGCATAACAAATAACATGGAGGACATGGGAAGATGGAGAGGAGAGGGAGTTGAGGGAAACTGGAAGGGGAGATGAACCATGAGAGACTATGGACTCTGAAAAACAACCAGAGGGTTTTGAAGGGGCGGGGGTGGGGGGGGGGGAGGTTGGGGAACCAGGTGGTGGGTAATAGGGAGGGCACGTACTGCATGGAGCACTGGGTGTGATGCCAAAACAATGAACACTGTTATGCTGTAAATAAACAAAAAAAAAAGAAAAAAGAGTCCCAGTCCCTTTGTCATCTGTGCATGTGATCTGAAAGCCCCGTGATAGACTAAACTTTCCACGTCTCCACACCAGTCTCTAACTTTCCTGTCCTATCAAATGTCAGAAGAGATTGTGAAAGCAAGTGTTTTGTCTGTTACCTTGAAGTCAAGCTGTTAACAGCTCTGTGTGCCTCTTCCTCAGCTGTGTGCTATCCTGAGGCAGTCTGAGAAACAGAAGTAACAAATAAACAGGGAGGAGAGCTATGTACGATCATTAGAATTTTCACATATGTTTCAGTCCTACAGTGACAATGCTCAGAAAAGCAAGACAGTTCCAAAAATAGCAGTGGGCTGTGGAACAGGCATTTGTTTCCCCAAAATATATGGACTAAAAATTTACAGGAACTTGTTAGATATTTGGGGGAAGACTTTCGAGTCAATAATGAGTGCCTATAACCGAGGATCAAATCTGGAGCTTGAGGATCCCCATGAAATGTTTTACTACAAATAAAAATTCCTGTTGCTGGAATGAATAAGCTGTGTTTATTTATACCTTGGCCATGAACGTTTGAAAGCTGCAGATTCGACTGACATATGGTGTCTCCAAAAGGCCTTAAAACCCTTTTTTTTTTTTTTTTTTTTCCTAACAGAGATGTTCCTTGGCTTTTTCTCACTGTTCATGTTACTAGAAGCTGCTGTGATAAAGCTATTTTTATAGAATCTCAAAATAAAAATTTGATAAAATACTACATTGTTTCAGAGTTCCCATAATATTATAATCTATCTACTACATCTAGAAATGTAATTTGAATGAAAAAAGTACATGGTTTAATAAATACCTGCATCCTTCAATATCAAATTATTTTGAATTCCTGACTCCTTTGCTGGAGTTTGAAACTTCCACTCACTGCCCTAGTTTCTCTCTGTAAACACATCTCAGGAACAGTCATTTTGAGGCAGCGATTCCACTGAGATCTCAGATTATCAGAGGGTCAAATCTGGACTGATATTACTGCTATTAATCTTCCTCTCTGGGTGACAGCATTCCTTCTGGCAGTCTCTGAGTCTTACAGACGCATTATAGTTCAATCACTGAAAGGGAGTTTCAACTTTAAAAATATATCTTTTTAGTACAATGGAAGAATGCTCTGTAATTTAGGGTGAAGGAGTGCAAGCCATCTCCTATAAGGTCATTTCAAATGGAAGTCACTGTAAAAATATTAAGTCTTTTTTTTTTAGCTCAAAGAAACATCTTTATTTTTATAGTTATGGTATCACAATATGCCAATTTCATTTATCTGTTTGATAAATTTTAGTATAATTATGAAAAGCGCAAGTCATCCTAAAATTACAGAATACATACAACATTGGATAAGGATAGTACTCTACCTCCAAGTGTTTAGTAATTTCTTATCTCCCTGTTTTTTGCTGTTTAGTTGCTCATTTTATTCTAAATAGGTTTCATAGAATCCAACCTGTTTGACTGGAAAGAAATATTGAGAGCATCATGCTACAAATGAGGAGAGGAAACAGATACTTGGAGAGATTTAGCCAAGGGCAGACAGAGAATTCGGTAGAACTTAATTTTTTTCTGAACGTTGCTGTTTTCTGTCTTTGGAGGATACAACATATATGCCTGTGATCAAAATAACTTCCAGATTTTAAACAACAATAAAGCTGTTATGCAACTAACAAAGGTACCCAAATATCCTCGTCATTTGATTTTGTCACTATTATGCAATTTCCATAAGTTTTATACCTACATTCTTTCATTTTTAAATAGCTCAACATAGCTCTATGTCATTCTTGAATTTCAAAGAGTAGTGTTTGTTTTTGGATTTTGGCTTCTTGAGCAAATCAATCAATGGTTTTCTTTGACTCTTTAATTTGGGGACAGGCAGAGATATTTAATGGTGGAACACTATGTTAAGAATTATGATGCGTTTCAAACATTGTTCAGCCATTTCTAACAGTTTCCAAATAAGACACAGTGCACTATGAGAAATATTACTATTATTATTCATTATTTTAATTATTGATCAGTAAATATGTGGCACCTCATTGTCCTTTGTTGATATTATTTTATTTTTTCAAAAGATTTTATTTATTTATTTGACAGACAGAGATCACAAGTAGGCAGAGAGGCAGGCAGAGAGAGGGGGAAGCAGGATCCCTGCTGGGCAGAGAGCCCGATGAGGGGCTCAATCCCAGGACCCTGGGATCATGACTTGAGCTGAAGGCAGAGGCTTTAACCCACTGAGCCACCCAGGTGCCCCTGTTGATATTATTTTAAAAGATTTTATTTATTCAGTTGAAAGAGAGAGAAATAGCAAAAGAGAGAGAGCATGAGCGTGGGGAGAGAGAGAAGCAGACCTCTGCTCAGCAGGGAGCCCCAGTATGGGTCTCAGTCCTGGGATCCTAGGACCTGAGCCGAACACAGATGCTTAACCAACTGAGCCACCCAGGTCCCTCAAGATTATTTTTAAAATGCAAATAATGGTACCACTGTCCTTACCAAACTTTTGAAGATTTAAAGAGTTAGTGAATTTAAAAATCCCTGGAAATTATGAATATATCAATATTCTTAAAGCCAGTATTCTGAAGTTTAAATTAAGATTTCCACATAATTTCTATTATTTTTCTGTTACTTTTTAAAATTATGTTCATTCACATGTTATTTTCCTTTTAAGAGAAATTTTTACTTTTTTATTTTACTTTGATACATATTTCATATATTAGAAATTTTTACTATTTTTTTACTTTACTTTGATACATATTTCATATATTAGGCAGAACACTGATGAGTTAGAGGACACAAAGTTGAATATAACATGGTTACTGTTCTCAAAAAGATATAATCTATACTTACAAATGAGAGACATCTTAAAGAAGAGCAAGAGGGAAACCTGGCTGGCTCAGATGGCCAAGCATCGACTTGATTTTAGCTCAGGTCATGATCTCAGGTTCCTGAAATGGAGCCATGCATTGGGTTCCCAGCTCAGGGGGAGTCTGCTTGTCTCCCTCTCCTTTTGCCCCTCCCCAGCTCACACTCTCACAAATAAATAAATAAATCTTAAAAAAAAAAAGAAAAAGAAGAGCAAAGAATTAAATAAATTATTATACCAGCAGAATAGTACAAAAAGGTGTTACTATCATTTGAATAAAACACTGTGACTATAGTGTGGGCTACACTGAGAAAGTTCTGTAGATGGAACATTCCAATAATACTCATAATAGGTAATATTTTACTCAACCCTCTCTATATGCCAGAAATCATGCTAACCATTTAGCAACTACAATATCTGGATAATAATAATAATGATTCTCATTTTGCAAAAGGAGAGACTAAAGACTATGTAATTAGGCTCATGCAACTTATCCCAGATCATACAAATGGTGTGTGGTGGAGGTAAGATTGAAATGAGCAGAGCCTTATTCAAAAATCTGCAAATACAACTGTGTTTAGTGGAAAAGACTTTTCAAGCTGTAGAAGGTGTTCACTGAGGGGCACCTGGGTGGCTCAGTTAGGCGTCTGCCTGTGGCAGGGGTCCTGATCTGGGGGTCCTGGGATCTAGTCCCACGTCTGGCCCCCTGCTCTCCAGGGGCCTTGCTTCTCCGTCTCCCACTCCCCTGCTTGCATTCCCTCTCTCACTGCGTTTCTCTCTGTCAAGCAAATAAATAAATTCATTAAAAAAAAGAAAAAGTAAGTGTTCACTGAATCTTATGTTAGGAAATTTGAAGAATATGTTGTAGTCAAAGGACTACAATATCATTTGTTTATTATGTGATCAAGTTAAGGTTCACATTTTGGAGATCTGGGATTTTCTCATCAAATACCATCTATTCCAACTCAGATTTGAAAGTGAGAAATGTTGTCAAAGGTAAAAACCTAGAAAATATATATTCAATTAAATACTTTTTCATGATGAATACAGATTTGTTTTTAATAATGTTTTCCTGCAATGCTTTTCACAAAGTAAGGTAATATCACTCCCATACTTACCTTTCCCAAAGTTTAATCAAAGTAGTAAACTCAGATAATTTTAAAAATCAAATATTACAAAAGGGTTCATAAAGAAGCAAAAATTCAATGTCTTATCATTTCCACCCACTCTTGCTCCTTGGCAGCAACCAATAAACTTAACTGATAATTTTATTCTACAACTTCTTGGTTTATGAATTTAGGCCTTTTCTCTTAATTGTGCACTAAGTGGTAAGGATTTACTTTATTTGTTCTCCCAACCTATCTCTTTAAATCCAGTAGTTACATCACTATTCTAAATATCTTTTCACTTTAGCATTTAGACAACATGCTTAGAGCATATTTATTTATTTATTTTTATTTTTTATTATTATTTCTTTTTACTTCATCATCCATAGAATCCTCATTTGACTCCCCATCCATAGACATCCAACTCTAGTAGCACTCTCAAAGTTCTGGTATACATTTACTATTACTTTTTTAGAGTGATTAGCATTTACATTCTATTTTGAAACCATAGTTAACTTTCAAGATCTGACTATAGATTGATTTCAAAAACTGGCAACCAAATTGCATCATTTATATCTTGTTAATGTAAATATTCCTCACTAAAAATCAAATTGTATGCTAGAATTTTGTTTCTTTTCTTTGGATCCAAACTCACAATTCCTATACTTTTTAGCTCTTACCACCAAATTTCATAATATTTTTTTTTATTTGTTCTGCAATAGTGTCCTTCAACAGTTTTTCTAAGCTAGCTCTAGGGTGTTCTAAGTCTTTATGAATAAAGAAACAGCTTATTCTTTAAAGACTTTCAGATAAACCACCTGTTTTCATTATCACTTTACAACCTTTATCTGGTTCACTGGTTCTGAGTCCAGAGCCTCACTAATATTCAATGGACCAACCTATTCGCTCTCAGTTTTAAGTTCACTTTGGCATAGTTCATCATTTACCTTTCTCTGCTACTTATCAATCAACAGCCTTCCGTCTTTATTTTTTAAAGATATTATTTACTTATTTGAGAATGAGAGAGAGAGAGAGAGAGAGCACACACAAGCAAGGGGAGCAGCAGGCAGAAGGAGAGAGAGGAGACTCCCCACTGAGCAGGAAGGGGTTCCATCCCAGGACCTGGAGATCATGACTTGAGCTGAAGGCAGATGCTTTAACCAAATGGGCCACTCAGGTAACCCAACAGTCTTCTACATTTATTTTGTCTACTAAAAGATGTACTGAAATCTCTTGTTTACCATTTCTCTCATTATTGTCATTTACTTTCTTAATTATTATTTTTTTAAATTTTAAGACAAGAGGAATAATAGTGCACTCAGGTCTCCCTAATGAACCAGAACTAGTGTTAAATTTCTAATTGAAGACATTTCTCTAGCTTCTGCTCTTTTCATCCACAGCTTCCCCACTTTTTGCTTCTTCTATGGTTGAAATTTCCTGGGATGATGAACACATAGAATGTTAGGATTAATTCAGATAGTATAGCCATAAAAAGAAGAAAAATAAGAAACACTTATAGTTTTCCAGTTTTTTTTAGTGAGAAACAGTACTCTACTTTCCCCTATCCTTCTTTCTCTCCTTTCTCCACAATTTGTCAGAGAAGAGTTGCATGGGTCATAAAGGCTTGAAACTTGTCCCCTTTTAAATAAACTTTATTTTTTAGAACAGTTTTAGGTCCACTCCAAAACTGAGCAAAAACTACAGAAAATATATATAACCTCTACCCCAACACAAGCACAGTCTTTCTAACTACCAACATTCCTGGCAGAGGGGTACATTTGTCACAATCAATGAACCTACACTGACACATCATAATAACCCAAAGTCCATAGTTTACATTACAGTTCACTCTTGATATTATACATTGTATGGTTTGGAAAAATGTATAATGACATGTAGCCATCATTATGATATCATGCAGAGTATTTTCACTACCCTAAAATTAATCCGTGCTCTGCCTATTCACCCCTTCACACACCCTCAACTCTCAGCAACCACTGATCTTTCTGCTGTCTTCATTTTGCTTTTTCCCAAATGTCATATTGTTAAAATCATACATTATATGGACTTTTTATTTCTTTTTTACTTATTTTACTTAAGTTCAATTAGTTAACATCGAGTGTCTCATTAGTTTGAGATGCAGAGTTCAGTAATTCATCAGTTGTACATAACACCCTGTGCTCATTACATCTTGTACTCGCCTCAGTGCCCATCCTCCCATGTCCCCTCCAGCAATCCATAATTTATTTCCTACAGTTAAGAATCTCTTATGGTTTGTATCCCTCTCTGATTTCATCTTACTTTATTTTTCCCTCCCTTCCCCTATGATCCTGTTTTGTTTCTTAAATTCCACACATGAGTGAAACCATATGATAATTTTCTTTCTCTGATTGACTTATGTCACTCAGAATAATACCCTCCAGTTTCATCCACCTTGATGTAAATAGTAAGATTTTATCCTCTTGATGGCTGGGTAATATTCCATTGTATTTATTCATAAACACACACACACACACACACACACACACACACACACTACGTGGTCTTTTTAGATTGTTTTCTTCAGTTAGAAATATGCATATAAGGTCCTTCTGTCACTTTTTATGGATTGATACCTCATTTGTTTTTAGTGCTGAATAATACTCCATTATCTAGATATACCAGTTTGTTTACTCATTCCTCTATGAAAGATATCCTGATTTCTTCCAAATGTTGGCAGTTAAGAATAAAGGTGTTATCAATAACTGTGTAAGCGTTTGAGATTTTTGTGATTTTTCTTTACATAAATCAGTCAATATATGAATATTTATTTATGATGGAAAATGTATCTAGACTGAAAATACAAACTAATAATGTTGAGATATATTTGTTTTGAAAGCAGAGGTTTGGAAAGTTCTACATATGCAAATATGGATATTTTCAAACTCCAGATATTCTCATGGCCTCCTTCAACCATGAAGTGAAATTTTGACAATTTCCCCAAGGAATATCTGGCAAAAGAGTTCAAAGTGTCATGTATAAACCCCATTGAGACCACTGGAAAATAGTCAGAAGAGTTGATTTCTTATGAAAAAGGCCAGACTCATTCATCCCAGTTAGATACAGAATTTAAATTTTAAATTTATGTATCTAAAAACTTGAATGGGAAACTGTGGGCTAGATGATCTCTTTCAAGGTCTCCTTGTGTACACTCTGATAGCTATTCAACCATTTGATCAATGCTTCTGCTATAGACCAGCAATTGCATTTAATATTTTCATCTGCCATCCTTGATCCATTTCCTTAGGGTTTGAGACCCTTCCATACAATCACTTAAGCAAGTAAGGCATTGCAATCCCCAACTGAGTGTCTGAAAAAATGATTTGCTCTTATTACGCTGCCATTGTATGTAGAATGTGTGTAACTTTTTATATTTGCTTGTATAAGATAGAATTAGAAGGTAATGTACTCAGGGCGCCTGGGTGGCTCAGTGGGTTAAGCCTCTGCCTTCGGCTCAGGTCATGATCTCAGGGTCCTGGGATCGAGCCCCGCATCTGGCTCTCTGCTCCGCGGGGAGCCTGCTTCCTCCTCTCTCTCTGCCTGCCTCTCTGCCTAGTTGTGATTTCTCTCTGTCAAATAAATAATATATATATATATATGTATATATATATATATACACATATAAAGAAGGTAATGTACTCCAAAATGTGCCACGTGTCTTGTATCCTTCAATTCCTGAAAATAATGGCATAGTGTTCTTCCCTTGTCCTGTGGGAATGTTTGTAACTCTAACTGGTTATGTCAGTCTACCTCACTTCCTGTAGGTCTTCTAGTATAATCTGGTCTTGGAAACACTTTTTAAGATACCTTAGAGCTTTAATATCCAAGACTCATTGCAGTAATCAGCTTCCTTCCAATGAATGGCTCTATGGTATTTTACCACCGTGAAGATTTAGTATATAGCCAACTCTTTACATTATGTAAAAATATATTTTAAAATAAAATAACAAATAATTTGTCCCCATATCTCTTTCAAACATGGAATATCTGGATCTATAATCTTATATCTAATTCCACTTCTTTGTTGACTAATAATTACTGAGTGTTATTCGGAGCTTTATTCATTAACTCTAGGTTCTTTGCATGACTCAGCTAAAAGACCTGTTTGATATTGTGAAATGAAAAGAGAAAGGTAACCTCAGGCTTCAGTTTCTTTTGATCACACTTAGTCTCTCTGAAAATATTGATTCAGGCTGGGAGATCTTGTGATTTTTGAGGTTCCTTTCAGCTCAAGACTAATTTATGTTCCAATTGAGACAGTGAATTTCTGGGCCAAATCAAAGCATGCTTCCCTGAATGGAATTCTCCTCACCTTTAGTACTTTTGAAAAAGTCTTCTAAGTCTCTCACAGATGAGTGCACATAATTCTATGATACCAACAGACTGAAGTGTTTGTATCTGCTCAAAGAAATATGAAAAGTTCTCCAAACAGGATATTTCTACCCAAGAACAAACAAAGACTTAAACTGATTCATCTTGTAAGGCTGAATGACACATTTTATAAGCAAAACCAGGATTTTTTTTTGTTTTGTTTTTTTGTTTTTTTTTCATTTTATTTATTTTTTCAGTGTAACAGTATTCATTCTTTTTGCACAACACCCAGTGCTCCATGCAAAACGTGCCCTCCCCATTAAGAGTGAGTGTGTTGGATCTCTTTTTGCTCTAGTGTTATCATCTTCCTATTCTACAACAAAAGTGATTTCTCCTTTAAGATTATTTGGTGTAAAACACATGTGCATGGGAGTGACTGTCATCTGGAGAGGCAATTTTTATCTTCAGTGTTTTTATTTCATTTCGCCTTTCCTGGTTTTGAAGTGTGTTGCAAGTGTTTTATAACTAATGGTAAAGAACATATTTTAAAAATAATTTTAAAGGTTCAAATTATTCCAATAATAATTTCATTCTATTTGCATCCAATCTGCTTTACTTGAGTGTAAGACAAAGAAGCAAAATACAAATAACTTTACACAAACTATAAAACTTGATGGAACTGAGTATATCCTACAACCTACGATGTAGCCAGCAGTGTGTGACTGCAATCCATGCACTTTATCTGTATCTTATTTTCCTTCAAAACCCTGTGTTTATTCCCAAGCTATGGGAATACTTGTGGGAATACACTTCCTATGTGTATATCAACTATCATATTTTCTCTTTGTCTCTCTTCAATTCAGAATATCACTTCCTTGTGCTTTCTCAGGACACTCATTCTATTATCGCTTTACCCTCTCAAATGGATCCTTATCACAGGTATTGAAACATGATCAGGTCTCTTTATTAAAAGAAAAAAAATAGTCCCAGCAACAGCAACAAAAGGATCTTGCCTTGAATCCATATCTTCTCTCTCCTTCTCTTCATTCAAATCCATTTTTGAAAGACCTTAGTTTATACGGCACTGGTCATTTCCTCACCTCCTACTGTTTACTATTGAAAACATTCTAGCCTGGATTCCATTGCTTTTTTTTTTTTTTTTGAAACATCTTTCACCAAGGACCTCCAAACCATCAAACAAAATGAACACTGTTCAGGACATATATAATGTGAAATTTGGTAGTATTTGGTACAATTTCCTACTCCTTCATTCTAGAAACACTTGTTTCCCTTGGCTTCCACAACCTAGCACACTCCTGAATTAGATTAACCCTTTTGCTTTTTTTGGTTATCTGCTCAACCTGTCCATTAAATATTTGGAATTCTTCAAGGTTTATTCATGGAGTATTTTTCCTTCCGATACTAAACATTTCACCAGGGAAGTTTTATTTGGCTATCGCATATTGCAGATGACTTTCCAATTGATGTCTCCATCCTAGACTTTTTATATACTTGTCACCTCCACTTGGATATCTCCAAAACCAAAATTATACTCTTGCCTCTATTCTATGCCTACCTGGTATACCCTACCCTCTCTTATCTCAGTGGAAGACCCCAATATTTATTCAGTCATGTAAACTGTGTTTCTTGACATCTGCTTTTCCTCAACCATTACACTCTATTCCCAGTTAATTATTAACTACTGTTTTTTTATACCTTGTAAATCTCTTAAATCTATATTTCATTCTCTACCTATAAAGTCACTGTTCTAGCCTAAGTAAACCACTCACATCTCTGCACAAAACTTCCAACTGGTTTCTCTGCTATCACTCGGTTCCTCATCTATCAAATTCTTCCCACAATGGACAGTGTTAATTTTGAATCATAAATTTTATCACCTTACTCATATTCTTAAAAGGAATTCAGTACTTTTCTATTGTGTTCAGGATAAAGGACACATCTTAATGTGATGCATGGTATGACCCTTGCCTACTTTTCAGCTTCAGTCTGTATCTTTTGCCCCTTCTACCAGTCACAGCACAAGCAGCACACATACATTTCTCTTTCAAGAAAGACCATTCATAGAATCCTCTTTGTTTTCCCATGTAGACTATGCAACCAACTCTCAGTTTATTGTGATTATAAGCACTGTGCTTTTTGCTTTATTATTATTATTATTATTATTTTATTTTTTCAGTGTTCCAAGATTCATTGTTTATGTACCACACCCAGTGCTCCAAGCAGTATGTGCCCTCCTTAATACACACCACCAGGCTCATCCATGCCCTTACCCCTCTCCCCTCCAAAACCCTCATTTTGTTTCTCATAATCCACAATCTCTCATGCTTCATCTCCCCCGTGGATTTACCCCACTTCACTTTTCCTTTCCTCCTAATGTCCTCCATGTTATTCTTTATGCTCCACAAGTAAGTGAAACCATATGATAATTGACTTTCTCTGCTTGACTTACTTCACTCTACATAATCTCCTCCAGTTCCATCCTTATTGATACAAAAGTTGGGTGTTCATCCTTTCTGATGGCTGCATAATATTCCATTGTATATATGGACCATATCTTCTTTATCCATTCATCTGTTGAAGGGCATCTTGGCTCTTTCTACAGTTTGGCAATTGTGGCCATTGTTGCTATGAACGTTGAAGTACAGGTGGGCCTTTTTTCACGTCTATATCTTTGGGGTAAATAACCAGTAGCAGCACTGTGTTTTGTAGAAATGGCAGAATTACTTTTGTATTCTGTTGAGATTAATCATCTGGTCCTTTAAATATTTATACAGTATTCTATGTAGTTAGTTGGCATTTTGCCTTTGTGCATTGCTTTTAAACCATTCATTTTATAGACATTTATTAAGCATTAATTAATCATAAATTTTTTGAGGTTATGATATCAGGGGGAGAAAGTCAGGTGTCAGGGAAAGGCTCAGAAATTTATCCTGTTAATGAGGTTGTGATGGAGAAGGGTCATAATGTGTCACCAACCGTTCTCATGTGTCCGTGTATTGCATGATTCAACCATTCATGTTTTAATCACATACTATACAGAAAGACCTTCATATTTCCTCCCCTACTATGTTTTCATCAGGATTCACCCTTGCAAATTAACATAATATCTTTAAACATTTTGAAAGTGTAACTTTTGGAGAATGTGACTGAAGAAGCATTTGCTTCTTCCATACTTGTCCCATGCCAATCGTAGAGCCAACTTAAAGCATAAATAAAATAGAATATCAGTTCTAAAGTATTCATCATCTATACCAAAATCATTTTAAGACCATTATAAAATTGATTATACTTAAAAATATACTTTTTATATTTTTATACTTAAAAATATACTTTTTAAAAAAGATTTTTCTTTATTTATTCAAAAGACAGAGATCACAAGTAGGCAGAGAGGCAGGCAGAGAGAGGGAGAAGCAGGCTCCCTGCTGTGCAGAGAGCCCGATGTGGGGTTCGATCCCAGGACCCTGAGATCATGACCTGAGCCAAAGGCAGAGGCTTAACCCACTGAACCACCCAGGCGCCCCTTAAAAATATACTTTTAAATGTTCTGCTCTTCTATTAATTAAGTGACACCTTCACATCCCAACCCCTTATTATATCTCAACAGCATTTATCTCTGATCCATTCTCTTGGCTTATAGCCTCTCCCTCAAAATATTCTGCATACTGATACTCTCACCATTACTTTACTCTTTTTCTAATAAAAAAAAGAATAATTTCTTTCATTATTCCTTTAGTGTACAGAGTCTTTCACAAACTGGTATCTCTAAACACAGTATTCCATCTGTATGAATATCTTTTTTCTCCCCTATCTTTTCTTGTCATATTTCTACCCATTCTTCAAGATTAAGCACAACTGTCACCATGTGTGGGAAGCCTTCCCTGTATCCCCCAGGTAGAGTTAGCTATTTCTTTGTGAATCTTCGCAGAGCATACAACTATTTATTGGGCATAGCAGTATTGTTCAGTTTTTAGTGCTTTTTCGCTAGGCTGTAAACTCTTCAAGTACAAAAAGTGTATCTTATTCATCATCACACACAAAACACATTGTCTTACATACAGTAAGCACTCTCTACATATACATTGACTAAATTCAAGACAATGTATAATAAAATATGACATATTAAAAATCATACCTAACTTTCCCACAGGAGGGAATGATTTTCTAAAACAGAAAATTAAGTAACAACAGAAAAGTCAGAATAAAAAGTGCAAAGTATCCATCTGCCGACAGCTAGTACCCGTGTTCATTATTCGTAAACTACTGAAAAGGAAGGATTGCATACAGACACTCCTTAGGAAAATGTGGCTGTTTAGAGAGATTCCTGCCAAAATGCCTTGGCTGATTTTTCCTTTTGGGAAAATGAAATGTAAATTTCTTCATCTGACCATTTCCAGACAGTCATTTGAGCCCTAAATAACACAACTAATGAGTACCTTAATTTTTCTGCCTGTTTTCACTAGAAAATTCAGTTTACTTTTTAAAGATGAACAACCAGTTTAATTTGACAGTGTTAGATCTTTAAACTGTGGAAGAACAGGAGATTCAGCAGCAAATATGACATAACTTACTGAGTAGAACTATACCCATGCTGAAATAGTGTATTTAGTAAAAAGGTAATATAAATGCATAAAATGGTATATCATTATATACGTTGGTTTCATATTATGAGTTCCCTTTATGGATGAGAAAAGGGGGTAAAAGTGGCTTGTTGACTTCGCTGATACTCAGGGTTAGAAATTAATTTTCTCAAGTCTTGTTCCACCTCTTCTCCTCTAAATGTTTATTGTTATCCCTCAAAACATGGAACACCGATATTGTAGTGATGAAATATCATTTCTAACTGATTTTTTAATATATAAATAAATAAATTATAAATACCATACTTCTTATAAGCTAAAAGTTTTAATTTGTCATAAACCAGGAGCTTTGATTTGTAGCTATAAATCATTTTTTAAAAGGAGATGCAGAGTCATTTATGGTTTGTCTCCCTTAATCTCACAGAACAAACTGGGGGTTGCTGGGGGGAGGTGGGGTTGGGAGAGGGGGAGGGGGTTATGGACATTGGGAAGGGTATGTGCTATCGTGAGTGCTATGAAGTGTGTAAACCTGGCGTTTCACAGACCTGTACCCCTGGGGATAAAAATACATTATATGTTTATAAAAAAAAAAATTGGAAGGGGAGGCGAACCATAAGAGACTATGGACTCTGAGAAACAACCTGGGGGTTTTGAAGGGGCGGGGGTGGGAGGTTGGGGGAACCAGGTGGTGGGTAATAGGGAGGGCACGTATTGCATGGAGCACTGGGTGTTGTGCAAAAACAATGAATACTGTTACGCTGAAAAAAAAAAATAAATTAATTTAAAAAAAAGGAGATGCAGTTTCATAACAACATTGACGAAATAGCCCCCAAATTTTCCCAATAAAGTATATAGCCTTTTTTTAACACCATACATAAAAATTGTCCTCGACCCTAACTATCCCCCATTAACTTAACCTCAAGACAACATATAAAGGAGCATTTTTTCACTAATTGTATTTCTGAGGATCATTCCATTGAGAGGAATGAGTACCTTTACTGCTTGATTGAGAAGTACTTGTTTGAGGCATTGTATAAGCCTTGGTTCCAATGCAAAGTTTAGTACTGTTTCTGGGAAAAATCAGACAACAATTCTGAACTTGGGGACAAATATGAAGACAGCACAGATATGACCTGCTTATTCTTTAACCTCACTGCCTTTGATGTTTACACTTTGAAAATTAAATCCCCTCTCTTTTCATCCTCCTTTGGTTGTGTGGTAGGACACTATTAGCACAATAACACCCTTTGTCAGCAAAATCATCTGGAAAGCATATATTTTTATTTTACTTAATTTTTTTGCTAGCATGGTGTGAGAAAACATGAGTGTCAATTATTTATGTAAATTTGTGTCAAGTCCGAAAGAGATGTATTCACCTTTGGACTTGTCCCTATTTGGAATGTTCCAAAGTTACACAAATTTTTGAGCCTGTTCTCTGCTCAAGACAAAGTGGACTGCATCACCAGGAAGATGTACTGTCTCACTTCCATTCAAATTGACTCCACATATTCTCAGTGAATGGAGGAGAATCTTACTTTGATGGTTTCTATCTTCTTATAAATCAAATGTTCTTCATTGCTGCCAGTTGCTATGAATATTCTCTTTTCTCTATGATAGAATAGTAACATTAATGTTTTCCTCAAGGTTATATAAGGACGATTCTTGTTTATTCAAGCTCGACTCTGTCCTGTTATCACCAAGAAGTGCAAACTAGCTAAATACGTGCATGTATTATAATGGCCCCCTCACTGATTTGCCTTACCTCCAGTTTCTTTGCCAACTTATGCATCCTAGGTTTCCTAAAATACTACCTTGCACACATTAATGCACTGCCATGTAAAACTTTATGTGCTGCTCAGTACATATAAAATCAAGCCTAAAATTATAAGCTTGCTTTGCAGGCTCCCCCCAGTTTGATGGTCTCTTGTATATTGAACTACTCATCTAAATTTCTCAAAGACAGAAATAGCAAATTTAAAACCTAGTCATTATTATTCATTCAGATGCTTCACTTGAGTTTGGATTATAGATACCAATGCTCTCCACTTATCATTTGTATAGAAGTAAAACCAATATCCTTCCTCATAAAGATAACGTCTTATGGATTAGACATGATGCTCATTCTGAAGTAATTTAAGACTAGAATCTTCTAACCCAGGAATTTAGATTTAACTATTCTTTGGAATCAACTGAATAACCACCGTATCAAGGATACGGTCTAATTTTGTATATTTGCAATGTGTATTTTAAATGAGTATAGGGGCACCTGGGTGGCTCAGTGGGTTAGGGCCTCTGCCTTCGGCTCAGGTCATGATCCCAGCGTCCTGGGATCGAGCCCCGCATCGGGCTCTCTGCTCAGTGGAGAGCCTGCTTCCCTTCCACTATCTCTCTGCCTGCCTCTCTGCCTACTTGTGATCTCTGTCTGTCAAATAAATAAATAAAATCTTTAAAAAAAAATAAAATAAAATAATTAAATGAGCATAATGTTATGTATTGTCATGTTTTTTGTTTATTGTATAATGGCAGGGAGCACCATTCATAGTTATTCAATGAATATAGCCTCTTTTCAAGTGGTTCAATGAATTGTCTACACAACTCTATGTGGAGATTTCTAAATTGTGTTGCTATTGTATGCAATGTCTAATATAAAACCATCAAGTTCATTCTGTTGATCATTTAACAATTTTGGTATCCTTACTGAAATTTATGTTTTCTAGTTTTATTAATTACTGAGAAGGTGTGTTAAAACTCTCCACTATGCTCTATTTCATTTTGTGATATCATCAATTTTGGCTTATTTATTTTGAGGTCATGTTATTAACAGCCTACAGATTTAAACTTGCTATAATTCTCTGGTGAAAGAAGTGTTTATCATTATGAAGTGATTCTTCTCATGTTTAAACAATACATTTTTCCTTGAAATCATTTTTAACATAGCCTATCAATTTTCTCAGTTATTACTTATATGGGAAGAGTTCTCCATGTTTTTCTTTCAGTATTTCAGTGGCCATATATTATATATCATATTTATAAACAGAATTTAAAGTTTAAATTTGTTTTCTGTCCAATCTAACAATTTCTTAATTACACATAAAATACTTCTTTTTCTAATTATTTTAATGACAGATATTTGGGTTTATATCTATTATTTCATCCTATCTTTTGTATAATGCCTTTCATTTCCTTTCTTGCCTTTTTATCTTTCTTACATTTTCTGGATTGATCATCTTATCATTATTCTCCAATTGTTTCCTATACTGGTTTATGACTTAATGCATTTACTATTATTCAGTGGTACCTAGAAATTATGTAAAATATATAATTCACTTTACATAAAGTTAACTTTCCCCACAATATGAGGAATTAGGACATTTTTGTTTTATTTGCCCTTACTGCTGACTATTGTAAATTTTCATTCTATAATACTTAAAGCCTAAAACATTGTTTCATGTAGTCAATGAACATTTATTGTTATGCACATATTTACCATTTATTTGAATTTCACTTTTTCTTACATTTCAGATCAAATGTTTAAGTGTGGATATTGCTTTATAATCATGTATAGAATTGGTTACAGTTCTTGAATATGTGGGTTAGATTCTTTCATCAATTCATGAATACTCTTAGTCATTCTTCCTTGACTTTGGTCCAATCTCTATCTTATTTCTTCCCAAAACTCTAATAAAGATATTTTAGAACATCTCAGTCCTAACCTCTCACATCTTTCATTTTATTGCTTTCTGTGTTAACCCAATTCACTAATGTTTTCTTTAGCTCTGTTTAATCTCCTTTTTAGTTCTTTCTGTTGAAATTTATTTGGGGTTTTTGAATGTTTGTTATTTCTGGAAATTTTAGAGGCTTGGTGATTTTTAAATCATTTTCTATAATTTTCATTGCTTCTTTATTTGTAAACTTAGTGAACACAGTAAGGTCATTATCTGGGCCTAAATATGTGAAGCATTTTTGTGGCTGTTTCTCCTGGACTTATTTATGGTATATGTTTTCCCTGTGTGATAAGTTATATTTTACTCTGAGCTGCTTAATTTTGATTTGAATTATTTGTGGGACTATTTGGAAACCTAATAAGCTTCAGAGATGGATTAGGCTTTTTTCTTCAAGTGGTCCAGAACCACTAGCACTGCCTCCATTACCTTAAACAGTTTGATTTTTTTTTTTTTCCCATTGGATCATCCAAGTAATGTGAATTTGAGTTGCAATTCATCTTGATGGTTGATGTGTTGGTATAATATCCCACAGATAAGAATGTGGATTTTGTTTTTTCCTTCTTGCTCCACTGCTTGCAAAGATAATTTCCCTTACCTTCTGTTATGACTGGGCTAAGAATGGTGATGTTTGACTGGTGTTATAGTGATTGGATTCCCAGCTTTATTTAACAGCATACTTGGGGGCTTTCCACATTATAGGTAACCTCCCAAAGTATTAAGGTTACACTCTTCAGCAAAAGTCCTGATCAAAAGTTTATTGAGTACTTTGTCTAACTTTACATCTTCACTTACATTTGTCCCTAATAATTCATATATTAACTTGGAGCATCTTCTCATTTGGAAAGTCTATAATTCTGTGAGTAACCATGAACTTCACCGTAAACTTTTGCCCTTCAGAGGTACAGACACTTGGACTTTAAGGGTTGAAGGGAACTTCACAGTTTATTTAGTAGAATGATGCTTTTACATGTATACATTTATTTAATGTTCCAGGCATGCATGTTTTAGTTTTCCATGAGTGTCATAAAGCACCTCAAAGGAAGAGGGATTTTCTCTTTAATTTCTGTTTTCATCAATAGGGCACTTGGTGCCTAGCATGTACATATTTTTTTATTTAAATTTGAGAGTTTGATCTTCCAAAAGATGTGTTTCCTTTCCTTGAGAATGTGAAAGCATCAGAATAAATTTCAAAAGACCCAAATATGTCACAATTAGCTTTAAGAAGTTTGCTTTTATTAACAAAAATGCAAAAGTAGTTGACATTTACTTTAATCAAAGGAAATGGTCCTTACTTAAAGTTCGTTCTGTATTTTTCTCTAACACTTGGAAAGAATTCATCCAGATATTTCTAAATTCCCATCTTTTGGGTATAGTCTATGCTTGTATTTATGTACCTCTGCCCTATATTCCCCCTCCCACACACACTGTAATATAACTCAGAACACAAACATACTTTGTTACTTAAAATTATGAAAAGAATCCTATCTGGGTCAAACTTATTATTTTCAGATAAAATGAAAATTTCTTTAATATGAAAATGTAAATGAGAGCATAGGTAAGCAGACAGGAGTTTAGAGACTTAAAATTCTAATGCCAGTTAACTTGTGTCCCCTAAGATAAATGACTAATCTGCCTCAATAAGCAGGAAATTGGAGTACCATGGGGTGTTTTAGGAATAATGAATAAAAATTAGATAGTAATTTATGTTTGCCAAGTATTATATAAATGCTGAAATATACAAATCACCTGAAGACAATACCTAATGTACATTTATGATATGCCCCCTTTTTTGCCAATTTATGATTTTTGCCTTCTAGCCAAATAAGATGTGATAAAAGCTTCACCAGATATGTGGCCTACTTGAGAAGAGTCTTTCAATAGAGAACATCTGTGGAAATTACCAGTTTGAATTGTATTGACTGTCAGAAGTTAGAAGAAAAATCTGACCTTTGAAGAACTTATCCTAACAGAATATTTAGAAGGATGATCCACGGAGTTCAGTAAAGATCAGTACCAAACTCCACTGCAGTTCCTTTTCTCCCCAGTGGCAACTTATTTCTAATGTAAGAGCAAGATATAATGTCCAGACTCCCAATTATTACACTAATCTAAATTTAAAGCATAAATATATGCTTTAAATCTTCTTTTGCCTTACTGTAGAGATTTTTAAAACACCATGAATACTATTGGTCCCTAATGCTTTATAGCAGTCAGAAGATGAATCACCGTGGCTTACAACTTGGCAACTGAAAACTGCTAGTGAGTTTAGTTTATATTTTTTGAAAAGTAAAAGAAAAAAAAGTCAGTTAGGGGCGCCTGGGTGGCTCAGTGGGTTAAAGCCTCTGCCTTCAGCTCAGGTCATGATCCCAGCGTCCTGGGATCGAGCCCCGCATCGGGCTCTCTGCTCGCAGGGAGCCTGCTTCCTTCTCTCTCTGCCTGCCTCTCTGCCTACTTGTGATCTCTGTCTGTCAAATAAATAAATAAAATCTTTAAAAAAAAAAAAAAAGTCAGTTAAACCCACTTTAAAAAACTTTGATTAGATTTAAATTAATTTACATGTTCTGTCTCTTTTTAATTAATGTTTTATTTTCTGGGCCCAAAAAGGCAATAATAAAGCAAGTCTTAAAATCCTATAGCCACAATAGCTAGCTGGCCTTCAGATAATAGATTAATGATAACAATATGCATGAAGTAATATCCTGAATAAAAATTTAGAACTTAGACTTTGTGTGTATGTGTGCGTGGTTGTTTTTTGAACTTTTTTTTCTTTTCTTTTAAAAATACTTAATCCAAAAATTTAATCCAATAATCCAAAGAACGTGGGTTAGTTAAATATCTGACTTCACTTCCCACTTGGAATCAACAAATTGAATGTGCTCTTGTACAAATCCTGGGAGAGATACCTAGATTTATTCTTAAAGAGCTACAACTATAATAGAGAAGGCATGTGAATAATGACTATACCCCCATCTAAATTTAATGAAGGCCATGAAAAAGGCTCTGCAAATGTTTTGAGAGTTCAGAGATAATGTCTTACTTTAAGGGGTACTTTAAACTTTCAGACATTTTAGAAGGGAAGATAAAATAAAGAGTATTTTGCAGGTACACTAAATAATGAAAAATCTGCAGAGCTAGAAAAATGTGATTTTTATGGGCAACACAAGTTCTTGGGTTTTGCATAGAGAGTACTGTCTCAAAATATGGGTAGGAAGGAAAATTAGGTCAGATAGGGGAATTACTCTGTGATGTTCTGATAAGTTGAGAAATGTCCTTTCTATTCTGTACTTAAAATTCTGGTTCTCAGTTTTTTAAAGAATTAAAACCTGTGGACTCTGAATCTTTAAAAGGTAATGAGGAAATCATAACAGATTTTTCCCTTTTCCCCAAAAAAGATAGGCTTGATAAAAAATACAGTTCATGTTTTTAAAGATTTTTAAAATATTTTTAAGATTTTTTTTTAAGATTTATCCATTTATTTGAGAGAGAGAGCATGTGTGAGCAGGGGGGAGAGGCAGAGAGAGAGAGAGAAAGACAATCTCAAGCAGACTCCCTGCTGAGCAGGGAACCTGATGGGGGACTCTGTCTAACAACCCTGAGATCATAACGTGAGCCAAAATCAAGAGGTGATTGCGTAACCAACTCAGTGACCCGGTCCCCAGGCATCCAGGTGCAATAATATAGTTCATTATCTTTAGTATGTATGTTTGAAAGGTTTTCTCTAGTGAAAGGAGGGCAGAGATTATATTAATACCAATCAAAGCATTAAATACAAATGGCTGGTATTGTAGAGATCAATAATCTGCCATGAGAAGACCATTGGGAAATGGAGCCCATGAATTTCTGCTACAACGTTAAGGTTAGACTGTAGCATCAAAGAGAGGGAAGATTTGAAAGGGACATGCCCATTATCCTGTCCTGGCACATGACAATGTAAAAGCTGGCCTGCTATTGGTTTGCAACAAACAACCTTGACATAGCCAGAGGAATTAGTATCTATTATTTCCTCCATGTGAAAGGATAACATTACATAGAGTTGGTCTGTACTACAAAGCATAAGGAGTTACTGGAATGTTCACAGGTAGGTAATTGTCAGCAACAAACTTCATGCTGTTATTGTGAGTATAGTGGAATGAATGTTGGACTTGGAATGAAAAAAAAGTTGAATGACAGCCTCAGCTTAAGTTTGAAGGACAGATCTATCACTAGCTGTGTGACCTAGAGCAAGCCCTGTGAACCTTCTAGACTTCAGTTTCCTCATCTTTAAAGTAGAAATAGTATTTCATGCCTTATTTATCTCTAGGATATTGTGAAGGTCAAAGAAGATAACTGGTGTGGAATGGTTTGAAAATTTTCAGCTGCAGAATGAATAGTTACGTTGCAGATAATTCAATGCACTCTTCAATGTAAATTTGAAGGCCCCCCCTTTTTTTTTAAGATTTACCTATTTATTTTTAGAGAGATTGAGAGAGAGAGAACATTAGCAGGGGTGGGGAGGTAGGGGAAGAGGGGGAGAGAGTGAGAGGGAGTCTTAAGCAAACATCGTGTTGAGCATGGAGCCTCACAATGTATTGATCCCAGGAGCATTGTAAATTTGAAGGCCTTTTAAAAAAATACCTCACTTGGGGGACTGGGTGGCTCAATGTGTGTCTGCCTCTTGATTTCAGTTTAGGTCATGATCTTGGAGTCCGTGAGTTTGAGCCCAGCACCAGGCTCACACTGGGCATGGAACCTGCTTAAGGTTCTCTCTCTACCTCTCCTTCTGCCCCACCTCTCCCTCCCCACCCCCATTCCCATGTGTGCCTGCTCTCAAACAAACAAACAAACAAAAACAAAGCAAACATGAGCACACAAAACTGACTTATGTGATTGTAATGTGGGCTGGTTTCTTAAATTACTGTGTTTAGTTTTTTTCAACTATCAAATAGAATAATACTATCTACCTCAAGGGTTATTATGAAAATTATATGGATTAGAAATTGTTAAGTGCTTAAAATGTACTAGGTACATAATAAACTCCATTTAAATTTCTGATAAATACATACACTCCTTCATTAAATCATCCTTTCATTCATTTATTCATTCATACATAATCTCAGTGTGCTTCAGCAGGGTACAGAAGAGGGAAGCTTTAGTTATAACTGAGGTGTTTATAGAATAAAACTGACAGAAAACACAGAATCTGCCTCTGTTCTATGCTTCATATTCAGCTTAATTCTCCCTCTTTATGTTTTAGAGTCCTGTTTCTTTCATTTGTTCTTCTCATTTTTTACTTTTCTAGGCTTTTGTGCTTCCTCTTTTCCATCTCACAGAGGTGACCCCATTGAGACCAATGGTTTTCAGAGGATATTATAACTCCAGGTGAGGGGGGCAGCAAATTGGTCTTTAAAAACCAAAGTGATTTAATGAACTTTTAATTTGATAAGTTTCACTGTATATTTCTTCCAGATACAACAACCAGTATTCACCCAAGTAAAAATTCCCTGAGATTAGCATTTCTGAGCTGCTATATGATGCTGTTCTCATTCATACTAAAATGAAAGAAAAGTCAGTCATCTTTCTGGCTGGTTCCTACAAAATTAAAGCTTTCACAAAATTCCCATCACATCACCAACTGAATATAGGGCAGTGTTCTGAAAACTACACAAATTTCTTTGCAAGATTATAAAGCATATCTCTCTCTTTTTTCTCATGTCTGCCACGACTGGTTAGTATATGTCTCTAATTGATCTAATCACTGAAAAATAGGATGAAATGCCTGTGTCTTCTGATATTTTAGCACTGAAAGAATAGTCTCATGTGTCCCTCTTCCTTACCCTGCCCTTGATAGCAGAAGTATATGTGCTAAAATCAATATTTGAAACTGCAGGCTGATCCTCAATTAGAATGTTTTTCATCTTAAATTTTGTAAATATGTGAAAAATGGAGAAGATGCAAAGAAATTTCTCTTCTAAAATCTCCCATTTTTAAGCATCAACAAAGCAATAAATTTAAATTAGTTTTCTGGGAAAATTCTCTTCACGCTTTTACAACAAATATTGTGCAAGAACTTTGGAAAACTTCCAGCCCATCTGTTTCTACTCTGTTGTTACCGACCATGATTTTCTATCAAATTTATCACAAGTCTGACTGTCTGTCTGAAAAGAACACATTTGATCTAAATACCACATAATTTAGAAAGGAATGACTTCAATTGTTTTTATAGTTAATTAAAAATGATTTAATATCTCATTTATGGATATAAGCAAGGTGTTGATTTGTCTTTGTTTATTAAGATTTTTTATTAGATAATAAAATACCTATACTCTGGAGACAGAATATAAAGATGTATTTTGGTGTATTAGTTGAGAAATATTGATTCTTTCAGCCTAACACCTGGCTTGTATTCTTGGTCAGAAACAACAGTTTCTATAACAACTAGTACTGAACGCCATCCCAAGATTTAATAAAAAATTCAAAATGAACATATTAAAGCAGCATTTTTCATAATATTTTTCTAATTAATCTGTGTCTCCCTCTCTCTATTCGGACTACCCTTTTTCTGGTTTAAGCTTCAGTTGCTGTTTATGCCAGTAATTGAGACTAGCTCCTAAATAGACTCTATCTCCATATGCCCCTCCTCTTCAGCCCACACAACATACTCCTGCTGGGATAATCATCCTAAAACATAGCCTCTACTATATTCCCCCTGGTACAAATGATTTCAAATTCTTCCCTTTGCCAGTAGAACAAGGTTCCATCTCCCTGACCTGATTTTAAAGTTACTGCTTTACTTCAAGCAGACTGGACAATTCACAATTTAGTAAACACCTCATTTACTGTAGTGTTTTTGTGCCTTTCATTAATTAGAATTGCTTGCTGCTTATCTCCCTTATCTCTCAACCCCTCCATTTTATATGGTGAAATCTTATCTAATTATCAAGTGATTATTCAAGTACCACTTTATAACACCATTTTGGGTGTTTCTCCACTCTTTACAAACTGTATTATATGTGTTTTTCCATCTTTTATTGGATAAGCTTTATTTTTACTTTTTTTAATCTCTGGAATGTTATGTTATGGCTATTCATGTTGTAGACTATGAAACTCTGGAGAACAGGAATCTGTCTTAATTGTCTGTGCATTAAAACACAATACCATGAATTGTAGTGTGCATTCATTTGCTCATCTGTTAAAGAGTGGTGAGAGCCTCTTGAGTCAGCTACTGTACTAGGCCATGGAAATACATAGATTTACAACACAGAATTGCAGCAGGTGATGAGCCTATGTGATAAGAATGTATGTCTCTGAAATCAATCATGGTATCAAATCCTGATTCTGTACCTTATGATCTCTTTGCATTAGGGGTCTCACTTTGAGCCTTGTGATGGAATTGGGGACAATAACAATCTCATTGTCAGGATTTATTGAAATACTCAATTTAAAACTTCTAGTAACTATGATTTGGCATTAAATGGGTGTTATTTTTTTCATCTTTGCTTTTTTCAATCTTCTTTGACTGCCTACAGCTTGTCAGTGGAGGGAAGCATAGCCAAAGAAAAAGTTAGAAAGCAAGATGACTACTTGGGGCACCTGAGTGTCTCAGTCACTTAAGCGTCTGCCTTTGGCTTAGGTCATGGAGTCCTGGGATTGAGCTTGTCCTCAGGCCCCCCAGTTGGCAGGGAGTCTGCTTCTCCCTGTCCCTCTGTCCCTCCCCACCATTTGTGCTCTCTTTCATTCTCTCTTGCTCTCTCTCTTAAAATCTTTTAAAAAAAAAAGTTGTTTTTTTTTTTTTTAAGAAAAGATAACTACTACATCTCTATATAATGCAATTTTGGAATCAGAGAAATAGAATTTCTCTTAGTATTTTCAAAGTACATACATATATATGGTATATATATATATATATAACGTTTTCTCCTCTCTTGGTTAGTTTGATAAATTGATTACGAACATATTTTATAAGTATTTTAACTTATTTTTGTCACTTAAAGTTTCTTGTTTTGTTTTGTTTTGTTTTGAATACTTATTTTTTATTTTTTATTTATTTGACAGAGAGAAATCACAACTAGGCAGAGAGGCAGGCAGAGAGAGAGGAGGAAGCAGGCTCCCTGCGGAGCAGAGAGCCCGATGCGGGGCTCGATCCCAGGACCCCGGGATCATGACCTGAGCCGAAGGCAGAGGCTTTAACCCACTGAGCCACCCAGGCGCCCCTGTTTTGTTTTGTTTTTTAAGATTTATTTATTTATTTATTTGATAGAGATCACAAGTAGGCAGAGAGGCAGATGGGAGCTGGGGGGAGCAGGCTCCCTGCTGAACAGAGACCCTGAGAGTCTGTCCCAGGACTCTGAGATCATGACCTGAGCTGAAGGCAGAGGCTTTAACCCATTGAGCCACCCAAGCGCCCCTATCACTTAAAGTTTTTATAGAGATCCATCTATATTAGCCCCATAAGTCACACGCATGTGCACGTGCACGCACGCAAACACACACTACACACACATACATACACATACACTCTACCTCATTCTTACAAAGGAATTTTATATTATTTTATATTATATGTGTATAATCATTTACTTCAATATATCTTATCTGTGGACATTTTAGGATATTTTTTATTTAAATTCATGTTAGTTAGCATACAGTGTAGTATTGGTTTCAGGAGTAGAATTTAGTGATTCATCAATTGCATGTAACACCCAATCCTCATTCCAGCAAGTGCCCTCCTTAATGCCCATCACACTTTTAGCCCATCTCCCTACCCATCTCCCCTCTAGCAGCCCTCACTTTGTTCTCTATAGTTAAGAGTCCTTTACAGTTTGCATCCCTCTCTGCTTTTATCTTATTTTATTTTTTCTTCCCTTCCCCTGTATTTATCTGTTTTGTTTCCAAACATATGAGTGAAATCATATGATATTTGTCTTTCTCTGACTGACTTATTTCACTTAACATAATACCTTCTAGTTCCATCCACATTGTTAAAATGGCAAGATTTCATTCTTTTGATGGCTGAGTAATATCCCATTGTATATATACACCACATCTTCTTTATCCACTCATCAGTTAATGGACATTTGGTCTCTTTCCATAACTTGGCTATTGATAATGTTGTTACAAACACTGGGATGCATATGTCCCTTCAAATCAGCATTTTTAAATCCTTTGGATAAATACCTAGTAGTGCAATTGCTGGGTCATAGGGTAGTCCTATTTTTAACTATTTTTAACTATTTTATTCTATTTTTTATTTATTTAACTATTTTAACTATTTTATTCCATTATATTTTTAACTATCTTTATCTGTTTTTAACTGCAGAACGCCCACACTTAGATCAGTGAAACAGAATAGAGAACCCAGAAATGGACCCACAAATATATGGCCAACTACTCTTCAACAAGGCAGGAATGAATATCCATTGGAAAAAAGACAGTCTTTTCAACAAATGGTGCTGGGAAAACTGGACAGCAACACCCTGAAGAATGAAAGTGGACCACTTTCTTATACCACACACAAAAATAAATTTAAAATGGAGGAAAGACCTAAATATAAGACAGGAAACTATTAAAATCCTAGAGGAGAAAATGAGCAGCAACCTCTTTGACCTTGGCCACAGCAGCTTCTTACTAGACACATCACTGTAGGCAAGGGAAACAAAAGCAAAAATGAACTATTGGGACCTCATCAAGAATATTTTTAATTTTTATCACTAAAATGTTTCATATGAATTTATAAATATGTACGTATCTTTCTTTGCACTTGTGTCGGTATTATTATCTTAGGATTTTTAACATGTAAATTTGGAGTCAAAGTTTTTTGGGTCAAAGTTGTTAGAATTCGCAATAATGCCAAATGCCCTCTGTTATGGACTAAATGTTTGTGGATCCCTAAAATTCTAATCCCTAACATTATGCTGGGCCTTTGGAAACAATTAAGTCATTAAACTGGAGCCCTTCTGGATGGGACTAGTGCTCTTATAAGAAGAAACGGAGCTGCTTTCTCTGCTTCTTACCATGAGAAGGCAGAATGAAAAGAAAGCCATCTGCACACCAGGAAGCAGGTTCTCACCAGACATAGGATTTGCCAGCAATTTGATCTTGACCTTCTCAGCCTGCAGAACTGTGAGAAATAAATCTTCACTGTTTAAGTCACCCAGCCTATAGGAATTTATTTTGGGGTCCAAACTAAGACACTCTCCAAAGTATTATATGCATGCTCTCTACAACCTCACAAAAGTGTCTATATCCATACATTTGAGACATCAATATACAAAATTATGAAACACGGACATTAAATACTATTTAATTTTATTTTCCCCATTTAATTGTGAGGTTGGGCATTTTCCCAGACTCTATTAAGAAATGTTTAAGCTTGACTCATATTTTGTGCCAACTTTTATATTGCATTGCCTCTTGTTTTGTCCCCATTAATTTAGTATTAAGGCTTTATCTATTACATGTATTTACATATATTTTCATTCTGGCTCTCTTTTGTCCTTCAGATTTGATTATTGTATCTTTTATTCTATGTGAGTTTTGTTTTTCCTCTTTCCACAAAGAGAAATCTGTCAAATTTAGACTTACAGTTTCTGAGTTTCATGTCTTGTTTAAGATTTTCCCAACAGTGGTATTATAAAAATTTCTTTATAGATATCTAAAATAAACAAAAATCTTTAAAGACTTTTCTTACTTCCTTCTATGAGACAACTGAATAGACAAAAAGTGCAATACACAGTAAAAGTTACCATACTTAATGAGATTACCAAATATTGACCACTCATAACTCTAAGTTGGGATGAATAATTTCCAAATACAGTGAATGTAGGACTAATTAAAAGGAAGAGAATGAATAGGATATTTTGCACACTGCACAGAGTATGTGTGCTACGGTTCTGTTGGCCCAACTAATAACCAATGATACCTTAATTGAAACAGCAGAGTCTGGGTGTGAAAATCCTGAGGGCCACATTCTGCATTGATGACTGGCAGAGAAAAGGAGCTGCAAGCTAAACTGCTCAGACAAGCAATCTTTGTAGGATATCAGATTTAACTGTAGCAGAATAGAGGAAAAGCAATGGGTTAGATTAATGTTGCTGTTACTGCTGACAATCTGCTTAGAAGAAATACAAACTAAATCACATCCAGAAAAAAAAAAAAACAAAAAACCTGACATATTAAGTCTTATAAGAGGAGAAGACTTCTAATTATCTGAAAGGTGGGAAAAATGAATATTGAAACATTGAGGAAAGACAATGGTAAAACTGATGAGAACTTGGAAGAAATCAGTGAAAGATCAGTGATGATTTATAATCATAAATGAACAAATATGGCATAAATGGATTTCTAATCTAAAATAAATTTAGACATTAAGTTACAAAATAAAATAAAAGTAGTAAGTAACAGAGTAATTATATTAGAATAGATTTAAGGTAAAAATGCCTAATCTAAAAGGCATAAAACAAAAAAATCAAACAAATTAAGTTTCTGGGAAAAAGTTTCTGGGACAAGGGCTGAAAAGATAGATATAAAGAAAACTGACAGAAGCCTCGCAGTATGAGTGTTGTCTCCTTGGCAAGTCCCTGGAAAGATTTACATAGGATCAAATGATTAGTTCCATGAACATTTCGTGAAACCATGTGAACATTGTGTGTGATTTTGTAAAAGGAGGACTTTAAGCAATTTTCTCATTAAAAAAATAGAGAACAAATTGGTCATTCCATTTTTCCTTAAGTTAGTTTTATAAGCTACCCTCTAAGGATTTTTCCAGCTTAGTGATTTTTCACAGTTACAAAAACAAAAAATTGGATTAAAAGCAGATTTTAAAAGTAAAATTAACATAAAGTAAATGTCACATTTATAAGGTATAAAATTAGATAATTTTTGACATACGAATATATTTTTATTTTCAGGCTTCTTTAACTCATTACAGTTATTTTGGGGCTCATCCATGTTATTGCATCTATCAATAATCCATTGGGTTTTATTGCTGGACCTATTGCAATCTGTTAATCCCCGCAACAATTGTGGATATTGGGTTGTTTCCAGTTTAGAACTATAAACAAAACTGCTATGTGCACATCTTTGTATGTATATAAATTACCATTGGGTAAATAATAGAATTGGAAAGCTAGGATGGTATGCTAAGCATATTTTTAGCTTTTCAGGAAAGTTCCAAACTGTTTTCTAAAATGTAGGGTTTAACATTCACAGTGGCACAGTGTGAGAATTCCAGTTCCTCCACATCCTTCTCAACACCTCATAAAAACAGGTTTGTGGAGTTCTTTGTTTTGGTTTGGTTTGGTTTGGTTTTATTTTTTGTTTTGTTTTGGTTGCTGCCATCCTAACAGGTACAGCATGGTATTTTACTGTTATTTTGATTTTCATTTTCCAAAGACTACTATCAAGCCCATTTCCATGTGCATATATGGATGGCTTATTTGCCATCCATATATCTTCTTTAGTATGTCTATTAAAAGAAACTGCAAAAATCTTTTTCCATTTTTAATTGAGTTGTGCAATTTCTCAGGCCTGAGTTGTGAGAGTTCTGTATATATTATAGGCAAAAGTCTTTCATCAAATGTATGGCATACACATATTTTTTTTCACAGGCTTAGCTTTTTTTCTTTTTCTTAAGATTGTATTAAAGAACAGAACCACAGAACTTCCAGTTTCAGCTCTGACTTGTAAACAGTTTGGAAGTTGTCACTCATCCTTTCAACAAGAAAAAGCTGGACAGGGGCATCTGGATGGCTGCATCTGACTCTTGATCTCAGGTCAAGTCTTGATCTCAGGGTTGTGAGTTCAAGACCCACATTGGGTCCACCCTAGGTGTGGAACCTACATTAAAAAAAAAAAAATGACCAAAATGATCAATGCGCTAATCCGGAAATTGGTTGTGTGGTTGTATCTTCATGGTTTGTTTTTTTGTTTGTTTGTTTGTTTTTTAAGATTTTACTTATTTGAGATAGACAGTATGAGCAGGGAGGAGAGGGAGAAACAGGCTCCCCACAGAGCAGGAAGTCCCTTGTGGGGCTTGATCCCAGGACCCTGGGATCATGACCTGATCCAAAGGAAGACATTTAACTGACTGAGCCACCCAGGCGCCCCGCTTCATGTAGTTTTAAATTATGTCTTTCTGTTAGTATTGATGTTAACATCTTTTCTTATGTTTATTCATTAACTCGATATTCTCATTTTTTGTAATTCCTCTTACCTATTTTTTCAGGTTTAACTTTTATTCTTACTAATTGATAAATTTACCTAATGTATTTAAAACACTGATTTTTTAAAATTTATTTATTTGACAGAGAGACAGAGATCACAAGTAGGCAGAGAGACAGGCAGAGAGAGGAGGAAGCAGGCTCCCCACCGAGCAGAGAGCCCGATGTGGGGCTCGATCCCAGAACCCCAAGATCATGACCTGAGCTGAAGGCAGAGGCTTTAACCCACTGAGCCACCCAGGTGCCACAAAACACTGATTCTTTACTTGGCTTATATGTAGAAAATATACTCTGCCAGTTTGTGGCTCAGTAAATTTTATATCTTTGAGGCATTTGGAGGGATTAAAAAAATTCATGACTTCAATTACTTACTTTAAGTTACCAATATTTCCCTTTGTAATTTTTTTTTTTTTTTGTATTTTGCCCAGAAAATACTTTTTACACCAAGGTAATACATATTCTTTATTTGGTTTTTGAATTATTTATAGTTTTGGCTTTTACATTTATGTATTTAATGTAAATAGTATTGATGTTTATATAAAGTATGAGACAGGAGTTTAATCTTATTTTTTTTAACATGGATAACAAATGGTCTCACATAAATTATCAAATTAAACCTTTCTCCAGTGCCCTGTAAAACCACCTTTGTCATATTAAGGGTCTTTCTGTATGCGTCTGTCTCTGTGATATCAATTCTGACCCATGGTTCTATGTAGCTAAACCTAGGTTAATAACACACTTTGTAATTACTATGGTTTTATAGCAAGCTGTGAAGTTTTGCGGGGAAATTTGTTATTCATGATTATCTTGGTTATTTATATTCCTTATAAATTTTATGATTTTTGTTAGATTGTACTGAATATATAGATTATTATGGAGTATATGCCTTTATGATGTCAAATATTTCAATATGAAGAAGATATATCTATTTAGAGTTTGTAAATATATTTCAACAAAACTTCATAATTTTCTGCATAAAATCTTATACTTCTCTTTTTAGAATCATCCCTAGGTATCTTATTTTTTATGATATTTCACACAGTATATTTTAAATTTAAATTTATTTGATAACTGTTTGTTGTTCTTGAATGAAAATAAAATGATCTAGGCAGTGATTCTATTGGAAGAAAATTTCCGATTCATCTCTTTTGGTTAGTGCATGTACAATAAATATACATTTATTTATTGAAGTATAACTGACATACAATATCTTACTAGTTCCAGGTATACATCATAGTGATTTAATATTTTTATACATTACAAAATGTTTCCCACAGTAAGTCTAGTTACCATCTATTGCCATGCAGAATTGTTACAATATTCTTATATTCTTGACTGTATACTCTATGCTGTATGTTACAATCCCATGACTTATTTTTTTTTTTTATAACTGGAAGCTCTACCTCTTAATTCTCTTCACCTATTTCACCCACCCCAACCCAGTCTCTCTGAGTTTCTTTCAGTTTTGTCTTATTTGTTCATTTGTTTTGTTTTTTTAGACTCCACATGTAAGTGAAATCATATGGTTTTTGTCTTGCACTATCTGATTTATTTCTCTTAGCATAAAACCTTCCAGCTCCATCCATGTTGTGTTAAATGACAAGATTTCATTCTTTTTTTATGACTGAGGTAATATTCATATGTATAGTACATTTTCTTTACCCATTCATCTATCAACGAATACTTAGGTTACTTCCTTATCTTGGCTATTGTAAAGATCACTGCAATGAACATAGGGATGCATATGTCTCTTTAAACTGGTATTTTCATTACTCAGAATGATCATTACTCAGAAGTGGAATTGCTGGATCATATGTTAGTTCTATTTTAAAATTAAATTTTTTGAGGAACCTCCATACTGTTTTCCGTAGTGAATGCACCAGTTTACATTCCAACTAACAGGGTACAAGGGTTCTCTTTTATCCTTATCTTCACCAACACTTGTTATTTTGTCCTTCAAATAATAGGCCAATCTAATAAGTGTGAAGTGATATTACACTGAGTTGATTTGCATTTCCCTAGTGATTAGTAGCATTGAACATCTCTTCATGTGCCTGTTGGCCATTTGCATACTTTCTTTGGAAAAACATCTATTCAAGTCCTATCCCCATTTTTAATTTTTTTATATTAAGTTGTATAAGTTCTGTATATATTTTGGGTATTAACCCTTTATCAGATATATGATTTGCAAATATATTCTCCCATTTAATAAGTTGCCCTTTTATTTTGCTAATGGTTTCCTTCACTGTGCAAAAGAATTTTAATTTGACATAATCCCATTTGTCTAATTTAGCTTTTGCTAACCTTGCCTTAGGAGACTAGTCCCCCAAGATATTACTGACACTGATGTCAAAGAGCTTACTGCCTATGTTGCATATGTTTTCTTCTAGTAGTGTTATGGTTTCAGGTCTTCCATTTAAGTCTTTAATTCATTTGAATTTATTTTTGTATAGTATAAAATAGTGTTCCAGTTTTATTCTTTTGTATGTAACTGTCCAGTTTTCCCAGCAGCATTAACTAAAGAGATTGTCTCTTCCTATTGCATATCCTTACATCTTTTGTCATAGATTAACTGGCCATATATGCATGGGTCTAATTCTCAGCTCTCTATTCTATTCCCTGATCTCTGTGTCTGATTTCCTGTAAGTACCATACTGTTTTTATTATTATAGCTTTGTAGCCCAGTTTGAAATCAGAGAGTGTGGTATCTCTAGCTTTCGTCTACTTATCAAGATTGCTTTGGCTATTAAGCGTATTTTGTGGTTCCACACAAATTTTAGGATTCTTTGAAAAATGTTCTATAAACACTGCCACTGGTATGTTGATAGAGATTACATGGAATCTGTACATTGCTATGGATAATATGGACATTTTTTTAAAGATTTTTGTTTATTTATTTGACAGACAGAGATCACAAATAGGCAGAGAGTCAGGCAGAGAGAGAGAAGGAGAAGCAGGCTCCCTGCTGAGCAGAGAGCCCAATGCAGGACTCGATCCCAGGACCCTGGGATCATGACCTGAGCCGAAGGCAGAGGCTTTATCCCACTGAGCCACCCACGTGCCCCAATATGGACATTTTAACAATATTAATTATTCCAGTCCATGTGCATGGTATAGCTTTCTATTTATTTGTGTCAACTTTAGTGTTTTTTTTTTGTTTTGTTTTGTTTTTTTATTTTTTTTTTTTCAGTGTCTTACAGTTTTCAGAATACAGGTCTTTTACCTTCTTGGTTAAATTTATTTCTAGGTATTTTATCCTTTTTGTCAGTGGGATTTTTTTCTCAATTTCTCTATCTTATAACTTATTGTTAGTGTATAGGAAAGCAACTGATTTTTGTATAATTTTGCATCCTGTGACTTTACTGAATTCATATATTAGCTCTAATAGCTTTTTGGTGATTCTTCAGGGTTTTCCATTTACACTACTGTGTCATTTATATTTTTTAATTAATAGACTTTATTGTTTTTAAAGATTTTATTTCTTTATTTGAGAGAGGGAGCATGAGTGGAGAGAGGAGAGAGAAGCAGATTCCCTTCCCTGGGTCCTGGGATCATGACCTGAGCTTAAGGCAAACACTTAATCAACTGAGCCACCCTAGGCACCCCTAGGCTTTATTTTTTTTTAATGGTTTTAGACTTACAGAAAGGTCGAGCAGATAGTACAGAGTTCCCATATCAATGTCCCCATCTCCTACACACAGTTTCCCCTATTACTAACATTTGTCATGAGTGTGGTGGATTGGTTACAAATAAGGAACCAATACATTGAAAAACAATTATTAACAAAATTCATATATTGCATTAATTTTCACTCATTGTGTTGTATAGTTCAATGAATTTTGATAAATGCATATCATCATGAATCCACCATTATAGTATCATACATAATAGTTTTGCCACCCTAAAAGTCTCTGGGTTTTACTTATTCATCCCTCCTCTTTCCTCCCAAACTTTTGGAAACCACTGATATTTTTATTATCTCTACTGTTTCACCATTTTTCAGAATACCACATATTGAAATCGTCTTTTCAGACTGGCTTCTTTCACAAATCATTATGCATTTAACATTCCTCCATGTCTTTTTGTGGCCTGATAGCTCATTTCTTTTGTAGCTGCATAATATCCCATTGTATGGATGTACTATTGATTATTTATCTATTAACCTTTGAAGGATATTTTGATTGCTTCCAGATTTGGGTGATTATGAATAAAGTTGCTATAAACATTTGTGTGCAGGTTTTTGCATAGACATAAGTTTTACAAAATATCTATGAACGTAATTGTTCAATCTATGGTTATGTTTATCATTGCAAGAAACTGCTGAACTCCCCAATGTTGGGGAGGGGAGGCGAACCATAAGAGACTATGGACTCTGAAAAACAACCTGAGGGTTTTGAAGGGTCAGGGGTGGGAGGTTGGGGGAACAGGTGGTGGGTAATGGGGAGGGCACGTTTTGCATGGAGCACTGGGTGTTGTGCAAAAAGAATGAATACTGTTACGCTGAAAAAATAAATAAAATGGAAAAAAAAAATTTTGCTTTAAAAAAAAAAAAAAGAAACTGCTGAACTTTCTTTCAAACTAGTTGTACAATTTTGCATTCCCACCAGCAATGAATGTTCTCGTTGCTCCACATCCCCACCAGCATTTGGTATTGTTAGTTTGGTTTTGTTTTGTTCTTTTTATATATTAGTCATTTTAATAGGTGTATAGTGATATTTCACTCTTGTTTTAGTCTATAATTCCTTAATGACATACATACAATATGGAACATCTTTTCATATGCTTATTTTTCATCTGTATATCTTTCTTGATAAGGTGTATGTTCAGAAAATTTGCCCGTTTTAACAGTGGAAATCTTTCTTATTATTGAGTTTGTGTTCTCTACAAATTTTAGATACAAGTCATTTATCAGATCATGTGTTTTGCAAATATTTTCCACCAGTCAGTATCTTGTCTTTCATTTCCTTAACAGTGCCCTTTGTAGAGCAGATGATTTTTTTTTAAAGATTTTATTTATTTATTTGATAGAGATCACAAGTAGGCAGAGAGGCAGGCAGAGAGAGAGAGAGAGAGAGAGAGAAGAGGAAGCAGGCTCACTGCCAAGCAGAGAGCCCAGTGCGGGGCTCGATCCCAGGACCCTGGGATCATGACCTGAGCCGAAGGCAGAGGCCTTAACTCAGTGATCCACCCAGGCACCCCTAGATCTATGATCTATTTTGAGTTAATTTTTGTAAAAGATACAAGGTCCATGCCTTCATTTTTTTTCTTTTTTTCTGCCTCTGTAAGCCCAATTGTTCTATTATTTGTTAAAAATATTATCATGAATCCATTGACTTGCCTATTTTAAATTTTTTGCCTGTTAATTCCAGTATCTGTGTCATATCGGACTCTCATGTATTTTTTGCTTTTGTCTATTCAAACTGTCTTTTTTTCTTGACTTTCAGCTTCCCTTTTAATTTTGTGTTAAAAACTAGAAATGATGTATTGAGGAAGAGAAACAAATAAATAAATTGTTAGTCTGATATTTATATTAATCTGGCCAGTGGTTAATGTTTTCTATAGGTGTAGGTTCCAGAGGCTTCAGTTCACTCTATCTTCCTTGTGTTTCCTTTTTCCTCTCTTGTCATTTCCAGGTTTCTGAAAGAACTCCTTCTTACATAGAGAATATGTATCTTGAAGTTCTTTTAGTTGTAATTCACTATTTTTATCCTGGGGCTCTGTTAATATTGTACTGACACCTTGGGGATAAAAAACATTCAATAATCTCTTGATTAAATCTCAGATTTCAGGAAACTTGAGTCTCTGGGATAACCTACCAAAATATTTCTTAGCTTCACGTTTCCTCCTGTCACATGAGAGAGAAAGACAGATTCTCTTATAACAAAAAATAATCTGAATGTGTTTCAACATGGCTACTTTCCACCTGCTTCTGCCTACAATACAGAGGATTTTTTTTTCTGATCTTCACTATGAGAACTTGGCTGGGAAACCCACTGGAGTGTGGAAAATCGCCTAAGACTGTGTCTCTTTGAGTTTGTCTACACTTAGCCCCCAGCAATTCATCAAAATGATTATTTAAATGATCCTAACAATTAATCGCTCTAGCAGCTTCTGTTTCAAGTAAGCTGATCTTGACTGTCATTTTCTGTATTTGCCTATGTCTCAAGATTTGGGGCTAGTGATTTTCCCTGTGACCTCAATTCTCATCTGGATCTAAGGAAAGTTGTTGGTTTTCAGTTTGTTCAGCTTTTTTCTTGTTGTTAAAATGGAGTGAGTAGGGGCGCCTGTGTGGCTCAGTGAGTTAAAGCCTCTGCCTTTGGCTCAGGTCATGATCTCAGGGTCCTGAGATCGAGCGCAGCATTGGGATCCCTGCTCAGCAGGGAGCCTGCTTCCTCCTCTCTCTCTGCCTGCCTCTCTGCCTACTTGTGATCTCTGTCTGTCAAATAAATAAATAAAATCTTAAATATATATATAAAAAATAATAATAAAAAAATAAAATAAAATGGAGTGACTACCCCAAGCTCTTTATGTGTCAGGGTTGAAACCAGAAGTTCTTCTGATTTGTTTTTAATTCATTGAATATATAACATTAAATATTTAACTTTTTATCTTATAATCAATTATGAGACCATAAGCACATTCACTATCATTTCACTTATTCGTATCATGTATGCCCTGGAGACATGTGACCTTGTATTCATTCATTCAAAAATTCTAACACAGCTTTAAGTATTTGAGGGACCTGAAGATGAAGGGAGCTATTACCTTATAATAACAATAGAATATATGTGCATTATTTATGTTTGCATAAAATTTATCATCTTAAACTTCCAAATAAATTGATTCCATGTCATTTTGGAAACAATAGAAATAGTAGTCTATTTAGCTGCACAAATGGACACAGATTACTTTTTATTCAAGGGAAAAATATTTTTTACAGCATTTTTCTTTTGATGAAGAGTAAATTGCCTTTTGTAATTATAGAAGTAACACCACTTTAAATATTAGAGCATACTTGCATTCATTTATTTTCAGATTATTATCAACCATGGCAGAAGCTCTCAAAATTTAAAATGAAATATAACATAAATTGAAATCACCCAAGAAACTTGCAAAAATGCGTATTCCTATTAAAATACAGAAATAATTAGAATTATTATAAAATCCTTCAGTGTGAAATTTTTAAAAAACACAAATATTTATGAGGATTTTTGAAGTAAAATCAATTCAGAATCCAAAGTGGAGAATCCAACCTTGGGTGTAAAAGTTGGTAGATGTAGAAATCTCTAAGTCTCAGTTCCCTAAAATATGAAAACCAATGATTAAAAAAAAATACTCGAAGTCTAGAGATCCCAGGATTGAGAAAGAGAGAAAGAGGGAAATGGAAGAGGGAAGAAGAAAATAAGAGTGAGCTTAGATATTTTTTCCAATTTTCCCACTTTGTTTTTTGATGATATGGACTTGAAGAAAGGGTGTCAGTTGTCTCTAGAATATTTGGATTGCTTATTCATTTACCTTATTCTATCACCTAAATTCCCTATAAAATAAAAGTTAGTTTAAAAGCTATGAGTAAATTCAAGTAAAAATGTGGATGAGAATACATCACTGGTGATATTATGTCACTCATGTAGTATCTCATGAGAACCCACCTGACAAGCCTTGTTTTGTTGAGTGGTATTTAAGGTTTTTAGACATTTATATTTAGACGTGTTGATTTTAAGCTGCTAGTGGTCATTTGAATGAGAATGTCAAATATATAGCTGGATATTTAGATTAGGAGCTATGCAATCTATGTGAGCTAGAAAAAAAATGGTTGGGTTGAAGACATCAAGGTACAAAGAAATCCTGCAGGAAGGTCATATAGGAAATGGAAATAAGAGGACCAAAGAGACAAGAACCCTAAGAGGGACCAATATTTTAAGAAAAGGCAAAAGAAGATAAGGCAGGAAAAAAGGGGGGGACATAAAAACAAATAGCAGTATATCTCGAATACATTATTGTTCTAGAATAAGATCATAAGATCTTCTGGATATTGCTTTATTTGGAGGAAGGGAATATGGCCAAGCAGTTCTATTGAGGCATAACTGACATATAATAAACTGCACATATTTAAAGCTTTGATGTATGCACATACCTGGGAAATCATCATCATAATTAAGACAGTAAACATATTTATATGACCAAACACTTCCTCATGCCCCCCTTTTTAAAATTAAATAACAAAATTTTATTTATTTTTTAAATACTTTTTACTTAAGTATAGTTGACACACATTAGATTAGTTTTAGGTGTACAACATAGTGATTCAACTTCTCTATACTTCATGCTGTGCTTACCACAAGTGTGTATATTATTTGTCATCATACAACCATACAATGTTACTACTGGAACATTGACTGTGTTCTCTATGCTGTGCCTTTTATTCCTGTGACTTATTCATTTCATAACTGGCGTCCGTTTCCTCACCCTCCTTCACTCATTGTCCATCCCCCCCACCCACTTTCCCTCTGCAACCATCGGTTTGTTCTCTGTATTTATAGCTCTGATTCTGCTTTTTGTTTGTTTATTCATTTGTTTTGCTTTTTAGATTCCACATATGAGTGAAATTATATGGTATTTGTTTTTCTCAGTCTGACTTATTTTGCTTAGCATAATACCCTCTAGGTCCATCTATGTTGTGGCGGGTAGGTTGTATAATATCCCACTGAGTGTATGTGTGTGTGTGTGTGTGTGTGTGTGTGTATTACATTTTCCTTATCTGTTTGTCTATTGATAGACACCTTCCTAACTTCTCCCTCTGACTCTCCAGATAATCACTGATTTGCTTTCTGTCATTATGGATTGATATGCATTTTCTAGGGTTTTGTGTAAATGGAATCATATAGTATGTACTCTTTACCATTTGGCTTCTTTTACTTGGTATAATTATATTAAGATTTATCCATATTGTTGCATGGTTCAATAGTTCATTCATTTTTAGTGTGGAGTAATATTTCACGGTATTGATATGCCACAGTTTATTCATTTACTTGTTGATAAGACAAAGTCTACAGTAAATCATATTATTTTAGTCAACCAATATTTAAATTCCTTCAATGGCCAGGTACAGGGCTAGGTACTAAGTTGGTTAGAGAGCAAGACAGGTAAGTCCCCTACCCTTTTGGAATTCATAGTTTTACCCAAGGAAAATAAAATACATGTCCATACAAAGACTTCAACATGAATGGTCATAATGGCTTTATTGGTATAAAGCTCTATTCAAATTATTTTCTACTAATAAGGATAGAATGGCTGAATCACATTATATATATATATATATATATATATATTTTTTTTTTTTAGGAAATTGCCAAACTGTTTTCCAATGTATTATTTTACATTCCCATCAACAGTATAGGAGAATACTAGTTCTAACACACCTTCACTTACATCTCAAAAAAATTAGTAATTTTAATTTTAGTCATTCTACAATTAGTATCTCATCATAGTTTTCATTTATATTTCTCTAATGACTGACGATGGTAACATCTTTTCTTGTACTTACTTGTTATCTGTATGTATTCTTCAGTGAAGAGTCTGTTAATTCCCTTTGCTGCTATTTCTTATATCTGTGGCAGGTCTGGGTCAGCTTGTATTGATTGGGCTTTCTCATTATGGATTATGTTTTTCTGCTTCTTTGTATGCTTGATGATTTTTAATGGCTGTCAAACATTTTGAATTTTATCTTGCTACGTGTTGGGTATTTTTATGTTTTTATAAATATTTTTAAGCTTTGTTCTGAGGTGCAGTCAAGATACTTGGGAGCAGTTTAATCCTTTAAGGTTTTGTTTTTAAAATGTATTATTTGGATTGTGAGCAGTATTCAGTCTAGGCTAATTATTCCTACTTCTGAGGCAAGACTTCTGAGTACTCTATCCAGTTCCCCCTCTCAGTTATGAGTTTTTTCCAATCTGGCTGGTGAAAACAGTCACTAGTCCTGGGCCTGTTTGATCCAGGGCACTGTTGCCTCTAATCTTCCCTAGACTCAGATAATTTCTCATTCACATGCAGTAATCAGTACTTGGTTCTTGAAGGACATGCTCCACAGATCTTTGTACAGGTCACTCGTCTCTGTTATTCTATCCTGAAAACTCCAGTATTCTCAGAGTATGAGAACTGACTCTCAGCTCTGTTTTCTTACTAACATTCTGCCAGCGTTGCCCTGTGCCACAATGAGAAATATCCTCAATGTATAACCTGGGGGAAATTGTAGGTTCTCTCAGGGATTGCTGCCCTTACTTGCCTGATGTCCAGTATCTTGAAAACTGTCATCTTATATATTTGTCTGTTTTTTAGATTGTTTCTGGTGGGTAGGTAATTCAGCTTCTTGTTACTTCATCTTAGCTAAAAGTAGAAGATACTTTGTTTCAGTTTTTAAATTACTGCTTTCCTTTTTCTTCATTACAAAAGACAGAAAATCTAACCGTAATCTAATTTTATACCTCTTTTTATACCTTACGGGAAGAATTGACAACATCTTTTTTCATATCTGTATATTTTTCAATGGAGCGCCATTTTCAGGTCACCTAAGTTTAGTCATTTGAGATATGTTAACATTTTCATGACCATAAATCAATTAGTTAATCCCTTATTTCACTTTGTAAGTAAAAAGTGTAATACCATTGAAGTATCTTATGGACTCACCTAATACCAGCAGCACTAAAGTTATTCCAGAGGGGGAAAGAAGTTCATCTTCAATCATCTTTTATTTTTGGACATTGTACTAGAAAGATATTTGCTGTGAAGTGTGTAAACCTGGCGATTCACAGACCTGTACCCCTGGGGATAAAAATACATTATATGTTTATAAAAAAAAAAAAAATTGGAAGGGGAGGCGAACCATAAGAGACTATGGACTCTGAAAAACAACCTGAGGGTTTTGAAGGGTCAGGGGTGGGAGGTTGGGGGAACAGGTGGTGGGTAATAGGGAGGGCACGTTTTGCATGGAACACTGGGTGTTGTGCAACAAACAATGAATACTGTTATGCTGAAAAAATAAAAAAAAAAAGAAAGATATTTGCCTTAACTGATTTTTTAATATATTCACAGAATTATTATTTCTGTCCAAAGAATCCTAGATGTAATACTCAATAAATCCAGTATTACTTTATAGTTAAACAGTAAGCTAGATTTATAGGCATTTCTAGGTTATGTGACCAGGGAATTTGGTAGAATTCTGCCCTTAATTCTATCAAAATGCATATCAAAAGGAACAAAAGAAAGAAAATGCAAAGAACTGTGAACTAAATATGGAAGAAAACATATGCCAAAATCCAGAGGGACTTTACCCTAATTACATTAATTATGAGAGAAAGTTTAGAAACACTATTATAAACTAGTAACCATATGTTCCATCTTCTGATAGAAAATAGTACAGACAGCATCAAAGAAGTCAGAAAAGAAATTTATTAAACTCTGTTGTTCCCATAATTCTGGGATGGGAAGTCTTCAGCTAACCTGGGAAATAAACTACAGCTCTCCAAATACACAAAACTCCATGAGCTAGGAGTAACCCAGGAATCTCCTTTTCCTATCTCTGTCCCCTTGTGAGCCATCATCCTTCTCTTCCAAAATCCTAAAGATTTTAGCCATCCAAACAGCGAAGAACATGGACATCTATGAAAAGTGGTACATGGGCCTCTGAGCATAGAACTCAGAATAAGATAAAATCTTGTAAACTGTGTTTTTCACAGGAAAAATTATAAAAGCAAGACACTATAAGAAATACAATTGATGGTCTTGAGTCCACATTCCAATTTACAAGGTACCTTTTTTCTCTATATTTCTTATCTCTTCTCTGTCACTCTTCACTTATTATGATTAGATAAAATAGAGCATGTGAAAAGTTCAGCCCAGGAGATGGTATATAGTAAACATTTAGTAAGTTTAATTATAGCATTGTCATCATCACCATCATCACAATCATTTCCTTTATATTGATACATGGAAAAATTAATAGCAAGAATTCTAACTTAGTAAGAAAAAGAAAATCATACAATCAAAACATCGGACATTTGGTTCAAAGCCCTAGCTAATAACACAGAATATGCATAGTTCCAGATTATCTCCTCCAAAAAGATCTAGCTAACAGTGCCATAGAGAAATTTAGTGAGATTTAGCAACTATTCCTCTTGAAAATGCTGAGTGAATTGAAAATAAAAGGATATTTTCTTCATGTGATGAAGAATATCTATTATTCTGATCCATTAGCCAATATCACACTTCACAACTGGTGGCACATCCTTGAGCCTGAAACAAACAACAATAAGATAAATAAATAAGAGCTCTTGCTATTGAAAAGGGGGACACTATCATCATTTTCTAATAATAATTTCTTATATTTCAAAACCCTAGAATTTCTTCTGAGAAGTCTCTGAAATTAATAAGGGATATAAATAATATGCTAACAGAGACCAAAATAAATCACTGCTGTATTTAATTTTGAACATAAAACTGCCTAACTGAAAGAAAATGTGGAATAATTTTCTCTAAGATGAGGAAACACAAACTAAACATAAAATCAATAGGGGAAGTCAACAAGGATAAGTTTTAAATATTTTATTACATTAAAAAAGTTCTAATCTGTATCACAAAGCAAAAACAAAATGAAAAATTATAAATTGGAGAAACAGTCGCAAAAATGTATTTTTTAAAGATGTATTTATTTATTATTTTGGAGAGAGAGAGAGGGAGAGAGAACATGGAGGGGGAGGGGCACATAGAAAGGGAGAGAGAGAATCTTTTTTTTTTTTTTTTTTTTTTTTTTGTTTTTTTTTTTTTGTTTTTTTTTTTTTTTTTTTTTAATTTTTAAATATTAGCAAACACATAGTATATATTTAATATATGTTCATATAATTTATCATGTATTTATATATAATTATTTATAGATAAATGGTATCATGCAAAACACACTTAATTCTATCTTGTTTTTTTACAGTTAATGTATCCTGGAGCTCACTCCCTAGTACAATTACTCTTTTTTTTTTTTTTTTTTTTTTTTTCCTTTCTATTTATTTATTTTTTTCAGCGTAACAGTATTCATTCTTTTTGCACAACACCCAGTGCTCCATGCAAAACGTGCCCTCCCCATCACCCACCACCTGTTCCCCCAACCTCCCACCCCTGACCCTTCAAAACCCTCAGGTTGTTTTTCAGAGTCCATAGTCTCTTATGGTTCGCCTCCCCTCCCCAATGTCCATAGCCCGCTCCCCCTCTCCCAATCCCACCTCCCCCCAGCAACCCCCAGTTTGTTTTGTGAGATTAAGAGTCATTTATGGTTTGTCTCCCTCCCAATCCCATCTTGTTTCATTTATTCTTCTCCTATCTTAAGCAGACTCCCCACTGAGTATGGAGCATGATATAGGGCTTGATCTTACCATCCAGAGATCATAACCTGAGCCAAAATCAAAATTCGACACCTAACCAACAGAGCCACCCAGTTACTCAAACACTGCAAAATTTATTGCATAAAATGGTTAAGTTTGTTGGAAGTTATGGAGTTAATACAAATTCGTAATATAAACATCTCTTTATATCAATGGGAAAGACATGGATTTCTGGTTTATAAAAAAAGTACTTAAAGTAATGAAACATGATAGTGTTTCTTATTCTATGACCCAGTTTACCTTCCCAAATAAGAGTATAATTTTTACCTAGAATATTAGAAAACATTTTATAAAATATATAAATTAATGTTCACAATGGTATGACATTAGTACAGCACACTTATATATTGTTATTGCTATTTATCAAGCAGTTATTGTATTAACTCCTTCCTATACAGCATATTTATAAAATATTATTACTCTATAAATATTCATAACATCCTTATGAATTACATACTTATTAGCATCACTTTAGAATAAATAGATGATAGATAGATAGATAGATAGATAGACACAGAATGATTAAGCACTTGTCCAAGCACAGTTAGCTAGATGTAAATTGACACTTTAACTCATGTGGTCTGATTAAAGGTCCCACCTTGTTAATCATACCACTATGCTGAAATCAATACGAATTTTTCTGAAAAATGATTTAAGCACATTATATCAAAAATCTTTAAAAAGTACATATTCTTTAATATCTTAATTAAAGATTAATTAATTTAATTAATTAATTAAATCTAAAATATTTTTAGATTCATTAGCCAAGTATTCAAAAATATGAAAAAATTCTTACACATAGAAACGAATAACACAGCATTATTTAGTAAAATGTGAAAACTAAATATCGAATATTAGAAAAGTTAAATAGGGGCTTCTGGGTGATTCAATCAGTTGAAGAGATAGCTGTTGATTTTGGCTCAGGTAATAGTCTTGGGGTTCTGGAGTTCCGTATCCATACTCAGTAGGGAATCTGCTTCAGGATTCTCTCTCTCCCTCTGCCTCTCCCCCATGCTCTCTCTCTCCTAAAATAAATAAATAATTAAATCTTAAAAAAAAAGAATAGTTAAATAAATTATGATATACAATCTATGAAACACTATTCAACTAACAAAGTGTTTTAATACAAATTTTCACGTCACAAAAAATGTTTGCCTTAAGTATATGATATAATGAAGAATAAAAATGATGCAGGAAATCAAGGGTACAATGGAAAAGAAATTCAGAGTAATTTTTACCTTGGGTTAAAAAAGAAATTTATAATATTGTCTTTAAAAATTGGGTGCATTTTATTTATTTTTTTCAGTGTAACAGTATTCATTCTTTTTGCACAACACCCAGTGCTCCATGCGAAACGTGCCCTCCCCATTACCCACCACCTGTGGGTGCAGGTAATAAGGAGGGCACGTATTGCATGGAGCACTGGGTGTTGTGCAAAAACAATGAATACTGTTATGCTGAAAAAATAAATAAATTAAACAAAGGTAAAAAAAAATTGGGTGCAGGTTCTTCGTATCAACTAGTAAACTTTGCACTTCTAACCTATGCTACACATATCCATTTGTATTTATTAAATGCCTTATAAAACATCTTAAAGACAAAAAAGCAATATGAAGTGATACATTGAATATGATAAAATATGAATAATTTAACTACCCTGTTAAAAACAGAAGGAAATAGTCTAAAACTTCTTTGGGATAATTCTTGGTGGGTTACATGATAGTGTTTCTTATTCTATGACCCAGTTTACCTTCCCAATTACTTAAATGCATCATAATTCCAGTTTCTAATAATGGAAACTAGCCTATCATTAAAAACATTGACTATTATATGGCCACAAAAAGGAGTGAAATTGGGTACCTGGATGGCTCAATGGGTTAAGTGTCTGCCTTTGGTTAAGGTCATGATATCAGGGTCAGGATCAAGTCCCACATCAGGCTCCCTGCTCAGTGGAGAGTGTGCTTCTTCCTCTACCCCTCTCCCTTGTCCATGCTCTCCCTCTCTCCCTCCCTTCCTCTCTTTCTCTTTGTCTCTCTCTCTCTTTCAAATAAATAAATATATAAATAAATAATTTTTTAAAGAAAGATGAAATCATGCCATTTGAGACAACATAGATGGACCCCAAAGATCTTAAGCTAAGTGAAATAAATCAGGCCAAGAAAAATAAATACCCTATGATTTCACTTGTATGTGGAATATAAACAAACAAATAAACAAAGCCAAATATATAAACACAAAAAAGACAGAATCAGACCTATAAATACGGAGAATAAACTGATGGTTGCCAGAGGAAGAGGCCATGGAGAGGTTGTGCAAAATAGGTGAAGTGGAAGGGAGGTACAGGCTTCCAATTAGGGAATGAATAAGTCCCAGAAATAAAAAGCACAGTATTTTAGGGGTGCCTGGGTGGCTCAGTGGGTTAAAGCCTCTGCCTTCGGCTCAGGTTGTGATCCCAGGGTCCTGGGATCAAGCCCCATGTCAGGCCCTCTGCTGATCAGGGAGCCTGCTTCCCTTCCTCTCTCTCTGCCTGCTTCTCTTCCTACCTGTGATCTCTGTCTGTCAAAAAAAGCAAAACAAAACAAAACACAGTATTTTACATGTAATAGTGTATGGGGACAGTTGGCAACTACACTTGTGGACAAAGATAGTGTATAAACTTGTGGAATCACCACGCTGTGTAACTAGTGTAATTAACATAACATTGTGTGTCAACTATGCTCAAAACAAAGGAACAAACCAAAACAATGACAAGTTATCTAAAAGCCACAATTTAAATTCAAGGGAAAAAAAAAATAGGACCAAGCTGGAACTTAAGAGAAAGAGAAAAACTAGAGAAGTATGTTGAGGCTGGAGGCTACTTTTGTTTTTTGGATTTTCTGTTTTTGTTTTTGTTTTGTTTTGTTTGTTTGTTTTTAAAGATTTTATTTATTTATTTGCCAGAAAGAGGGAGCAAAAGCAGGGGGAATGTCAGGCAGAAACAGAGGGAGAAGCAGAGCAAGGAGCCTGATGCAGGACTCGATTCTAGGACCCTGGGATCATGACCTGAGCCAAAGGCAGACACTTAACTGACTGAGTCACCCAGGTGTCCCTGGAAACTGCTTTTGCAAAATGGAAATTTACTTAACCTCACAGGAAACTGACTTTTATGGTGCAAGGACAGAGGTCAAAGCCCAAGTTTACCAAAATTGGGGAATTGGATCAGAGATCCTCTAAATGACAAATAATTATGTCTTCAGGACAAATATAAATCAGAAAACAATTTCCAACCCATCTAACCAACTAGGCAACATTGTGGAGAGTTGCTTTGGTTCCCATGCACTATTTTCATCCTAGAAATTATATGACTTTTTCAGGGTAAAGAAGTAAGTCAGGAGCAAAACTGGTTCTGGAACCCAAGTCTTACTATTTTTACTCTTAATGCTGTTTTCTCTAATCCAAATTGTTGACGATCATAGAGTATTTTATTGGCTTTTTATTTTTTATTTCATGTTTCCTACAATGGCACTCCCTCCTGTTCCAGATGGGTATAACTGTAGCCTGATGTTGTGATGATATCTTCAGGAAACACATAATTAGATGCCTGTGAAAGAATGGCAATAATGATGAGGGCGTTATTAATCACAGCAGCACCTGAAGCTTTTTTTTTCCCCATCTATGTCCTTGTGTAATAAGTACAGTCTTCCATCTCTGACAAAGAGGATTTTAAAAACACTTTATAAACCAAAGAATATCCTTCCAAACCAGGAAAGAATTATGTACAATGAATCCCCACCAGCATTCTTCCTGCTATCCAGCTATCAATGTATTTTCCAAAATTTGAGGTCTAATGTAAATTATATTCCCCCTCATAATGACAGACATGGTCTTTTGAACTGAAAATAAAAAATGGTCTAGTAATACACTTTCAGAGACTCATGCACAATTAATTTAGGAAGATTAAGACTTAGATCCCTGAGATGAGCACAAAGCCATGGTTCATAGTCCCCGCCATTAAGGCCAGTCATTCTCAGTGGGAGGGAGGGAATGATGAAGTTCCCCAGGAGAAATCTGGCAATGTGTGCAGCTATTTTGGGGTGTCAGAGCTGGGGATATGATATTGGCAGAGGCCAAGGATTTTGTGCTACAAGGCACAAGACAGATACCGACAACAATAAATTATCTGGTCAGGTATCTCATTAGTGCTGCGGTTGAAAAACCCTGCTTTAGGCTGAGTTTATCACTGATTGTTTCCTATAGGCTAAAGTTAAATAGAAACCATTCAAAGATGATTTTGTTCTATTTTTATTTATTGCCAAGTTCTGTGCTTCCCTGTGGAATGACTTCCCTAGAGTCATCCTTTGGTCAAACTTTGGACTCTTTCCTCACCCCTTACTGTCCATTCATCACAAGAAAAGAAGTGAGTTTCTGATTAGCAAGTTTGGAAGAAAGTACTGAGCCTGCTTATTTCAGCTTCACCCTCCCTCCTTTTTCAGAAACTCATTGATCACAAATGCAAACATTGTAGATATATCCTGCTTTTCCATGCCGCCTTACCAAAGCGGTCCACACCAGAGTCCTAATGTTACCTACTCACGCCGATGACTATGCACAAGACTGTTGCATTCAAATACAGCAAGCTGATTGACTATCATGTGGCCAAACCACAAACCTCAGCTAATAAGCAGATTTACTTATCTCTACTTTTTAGGATCCTGTGGCCTGCTTCCTAATTGGTTCAGAACATAATTTGTTCAGAGGAGTTTAATCATTGAATCCTCTCTAATCACTACAACCCCTCTATTCCCAAGTCTTTTAACAATTTAGCCTTCTTTAAAGTCACACTTTCACCCTGCTTTCTTAATGGTTTTGTTTATCATTGCCTTATTTTCTGAACTATTCCAATTATCCAATTAGTCTGCCTCTATTCTTGTTCACTTTCTGTCTATCCTCATGCACCACCATATTGATCTTTACAGAACACAGTTCTGATAGGGGAGCCTTTGCCAAGCCTTCAATCTTTCCTCTTCAGTCTTTCTTCTTTACCCATAAAAATACCCAATTTCAGGATACCTGGTTTGCCCCATCTTTGGAACCTGAGACTCTTGATCTCCAGGTTATGGGGCCAAGCCCCACTTGGGATGAAGAAATTACTTAAAAATAAAAAATAAAAATAAAATCTATTAAAAAAATACCCAAATTTCTTAGCATTGATTTCAAGTGTGTTGTTTCTTTTTTTTTTAAACTGTTCTAACTGATATCTCAAATCTACATGTCAGGCAAATTGGAACAATGACAATTCTCCTTACATGCTCTGTACATTTCCATCAGTAGAGTGAAAATAGTGTGAACTTAGAGTCTTTAATGTGACCATAGATCAATGACCTAAGCTCTATGCGCCTTTTTTTTTATATATGATAAAGGACTAATTATCCTAATTTTCTTTCTCACAGGAAAGATAATTGTGAGAATTAAAAAAAAAACATACAAGAATGCTGTGTCAGGTTAGTGCAAATGTAAAATGCTAATGTAATAATAAGGAAATGTCCATATCTTAAATGTGTATAGACAGGACTTTGACTCTAATTGCCAATGATCGGCAAGATCTCTTATTATAACTTTCTATATTTAATTTGCAAGAGGTTAATACTAACTTGAAGATTAAATTCTAGCATTTTATAATCATGTCATAAATTTTGTTACATTAACTTTTTCCTTTGTCCTTACTTTTAACAGAAAAGTGAAAAATTATAAATTGTCAGTGTTTATTAAGTGTGCATTTACAGGGTTCATGTAGATTTTCAAGTTAATACATCCTTTAAGATGAATGTGTCTAGGAGCCTTGAGCATTCACACATCAGTGCAGTGAATAATAATGTTCTCTATTTGCATAATTCTTTTTCTCTGAGAACTCAAAGCACTTTACATATTACAAAATTGTGCAAATTAGTACTTATGTATACACTCAGAAACTAAATACAATCAAGAAAGAAAATGGGCTAACAAAAAATGTAAATTCTCCAGTGATAGTGGTAGGTAACAAATATGAAATAATAACTATAAGGCATAGATTATGTTTTTGGGGAAAGGGGTTCTCACATCTTCTGAATATCTATGCAAATTAGTTATTATTATCCCCATTATCTCCATTCACAGATGAGTAAACTAAGAATCTCAGAGGTTGTATGATATGTCCAATGTCTTCAAGCTATGAAATAGAAGTCCTAGAATCCATACCCATAATTAAACCATAGGCCCCCCTCGTGCCCACAGTACTGCTAAATCTGTAAAATTCCATATGCAATTCTCCAAAACTACCCCTATGGTGAAACCACAGTATCATTCAACTTTGTAACTCTGATAGTGAAAATTTCAATAATATTCCATCAAACGTCTCATATGCAGAAGGAAGAGTTGAAATCCAGAAAATGAAGTGATTAGTCACTGTCAAGTACCAAGTTCTCAGTAAAGTACCAAAATATTCTGAGTCCCACCCAGTGATTTTTTTTTTTTTTTTTTGGCATTCTCGCAGAATTTATTTATTTATTTATTTATTTATTTATTTTTACCTAAAGGTATATATAGCTTGTATGTTATAAACACAAAACAACTAATAGTGAATCTCTATTGAGGCTGGAAAGCTAGAATGCAACAACTTCCCAAGTGTGAGCAACTTGAGAAGGGCAGAATCTCAGGTAAGCCAGTACTCAGCAGTTGAAAGAAGGAAGGGAGGAAAATACTGTATTTGAAAAGGATTATACTTCATAGGAGACAATCTTTCTGGTAACACTTAACCTAAACCATATTGTTTCCTGTATCAAGACTAGGAAAAGACATTTTTATTTTCTTGGAAGCCCATGTAATCCCTTTGTAAATCATTCATAAAAAGAATGTTGCTGAAGCTTCTTGACCAGCTAAACATTTTTGCATTTAAGGGGAAAATATCTCCCAAAGTTGCAGCATTCATCTGCAAATTTATCTGTGCAATGTCTACTAAAAAGAAGAAATAATCGGATTAGATGGAAACGCAGTCAAAGTATTGTATATGTGGCAGAAAGACTTTTTATCAAAGAATTTTGAATAAATTCTGACCAAACCCTTGGTCTGTGCAATTTATCTGTGCAATGTCTACTAAAAAGAAGAAATAATCGGATTAAATGGAAACGCAGTCAAAGTATTGCATATGTGGCAGAAAGACCTTTTTATCAAAGATTTTTGAATAAATTCTGACCAAACCCTTGAGCAATAGTGAATCATATAAGGATGTAGCTAATCTGGGTTGGGATCTTGTGATGAAGGTGCAAGAGAAATATAAACAAAAAAGAACATGAGACATTACCATAAGAAATCAGTGTTCCAACAAATGTAAGTACAGGACTTTAACTACACTAAGGTTAGACTAATAGTCAATCACAAAACCACATTGAGTTATAGCTGAATATTATTTATAATTTCAGCTGTTAGGACCGCAGATGTGTGTATTCATTTGCTTAAAACTATAATTCATGCCCATTCTTCTGACAGCATTATAAATAACAGTTCCTTTAGATTTTTAAGAAGAAAAACTAGAAAAAGCTAACTCAAATTTTCAATCAAAACCGGGGTACCTGAATGAGGGAATCTTTAGTACTTCATTCCAGTCACAGGTTGGGGTCTCTTGAAGCGGATGCTAAGTCAGAGATTGAGGTATAAGATGTTATAAGGATCAGCATCTGTGAAGGAAAGTGGGGAAAAAAGAAAAAAAAAAAAAACAGAACTGGGCAGAGAAAGAAGTCAAACAAATGCACAAAGCCTGGCCAATATAACAGGGAGTTTGAGGACTTGATGCCTTGGAATTTCCTCTGCTTGTCTGAAATATCTGGGCTTTGTTCCCTCTGCCTCACTCAGTTATGCATGTGGGTGGCCTGGGGAGGGTGAGACCTTGGGTAAGGCAGGGATCCTTGGTGGAGGCAGACATTGCAGGAGTTGACAGCTGCACAGGACGGAAAAGTCCTTCCTTAAGGGACTTTCTCTATAGTGCCATGCAGAGCCATATTAGAGCCTAAGGCAGAAAACTTCACAATACTTATCCCATCTTTATTTAAAGGTTAATATTTGGTATATCACTCATTTCTGCATTAATTTTGACTTAGTATACTACATTAAAATACTTATCTTGGTTATCAAGATTTTTGGCACCCCCTTAGATTTTCGCAACCCTACTCTAAGATCTACCTATTCAATCTACCACATTATTTAGAGAAAGAAATGAAAAGATCATTGTATGTGCTTTCTCTTCAAGGAGGCACATTGTCTTCCAGATGCTTTCAGTTCCATAGAGATATTATCAATGGTTTGTTATAACAGAAAATAGTGTTGAACAAAAACTCAGAAATACAGAGCTTATGTCCCATTTCTACTAGCTATGCACTATGAATCATTTTATTTTCTGTGCAGATTTCCTATGATACCTATATCCCCAGTAGTCATAGCACTTGAGATAATTTAAAAGACATAATTGCCATATGGCTTAAAAAATATTAGGATATATTATTGTCCACATAATATCTACCATATAAATGGTAAATAAAAATATTCACAAAGATTTTAGAAGTACCAAATATCAGAATATTCTCTAGATGCTTTTAAATTCCACTTAATTCATCATCAAGCCAACTCACATAAGGAAAATAGCAAGAGGAAAATTTTCTAGTGTGTTATCTTCCCAGGAATATTTTCTCTGTTAAACAACAAGATTTCCAAAGCCACAGTACATTTACCATTATATATTTTTTTAATTTATTTATTTTTTCAGCGTAACAGTATTCATTGTTTTTGCACAACACCCAGTGCTCCATGCAATACGTGCCCTCCCTATGACCCACCACCTGGTTCCCCCAACCTCCCACTCCCGCCCCTTCAAAACCCTCAGGTTGTTTTTTAGAGTCCATAGTCTCTTATGGTTCGCCTCCCCTTCCAATTTCCCTCAACTTCCTTCTCCTCTCCATCTCCCAATGTCCTCCATGTCATTTGTTATGTTCCACAAATAAGTGAAACCCTATGATACTTGACTCTCTCTGCTTGACTTATTTCACTCAGCGTAATCACTTCCAGTCCCGTCCATGTTGCTACAAAAGTTGGGTATTCATCCTTTCTTTCTTTTTTTTTTTTAATAAACATATAATGTATTTTTTTATCCCCAGGGGTACAGGTCTGTGAATCGCCAGGTTTACACACTTCACAGCCCTCACCATAGCACATACCCTCCCCAATGTCCATAACCCCCTCCCCCTCTCCCAACCCCACCTTCCCCCAGCAACCCCCAGTTTGTTTTGTGAGATTAAGAGTCATTTATGGTTTGTCTCCCTCCCAATCCCATCTTCTTTCATTTATTCTTCTCCTATCCCCCTAACCCCCCATGTTGCATCTCCATGTCCTCATATCAGGGAGATCATATGATAGTTGTCTTTCTCCGATTGACTTATTTCACTAAGCATGATACCCTCCAGTTCCATCCACGTCGTCGCAAATGGCAAGATTTCAAACTCATTTACCATTATATTTTAAAGCACATGAGAGTATTCTTGGTTGCATGTTCTTCTCATTTAGTACTCTGAATATATTTTGCCAGCCCTTCCTGGCTTGCCAGGTCTCTGTGGAAAGGTCTGACGTTATTCTAATGGGCTTTCCTCTGTATGTAAGGAGCTTCTTTGCCCTAGCTGCTTTTAAGAGGGTCTCTCTTGAAACATAATTCCTCATTCTAACTATAAGGTGTCATGAGGACTTTCGAGAATCTAAAATCTTGGGAGGAAATCTCTCTGCCTCTAGTACATGAACGTTGTTTCCATTCGTGAGATTGGGAAAATTTTCATAGACAACATCTTCCACTATATCTTCTAGACTTCTTTCTTTTTCCTCCCCTTCAGGGATTCCAATAATTCTGATGTTGGAACGTTTCATGGCATCGTTTATTTCCCTGATTCTGTTTTCGTGGCTTCTGAGCTGTTTGTTCCAGGCTTCCTCCTGATCCTTTCTCTCTATCTGTTTGTCCTCCAGATCACTAATTCTATCTTCTGTCTCAGTTACCCTAGCTTTTAGAGAATTTAGATTAGATTGGAACTCATTGAGAGCATTTTGAACATCATCCCTGGTGGCTTTCAGTTCTGCCCTAACATTGTGAACATCATCCCTGGTGGCTTTCAGTTCTGCCCTAATCAATTCTGTTTGGTCATGCATGGCTTTCTCCAACCTAGCTATTGCCTGGATAATTGTTAGTCTGAATTCCTTTTCTGACATATTGTCTATGTCGATAGCCATTAGCTCTGTTGCAGAAGGCCCATCCTCTGTATTTTTCTTCTGTTGGGTATTCCTCCTCCTAGTAATTTTAGTAAGAGATGACTGAACAGATGCAGTTGAACTTATCAATTATGGTGCAGTCAATGTGCACCCTGGAACGCTTCTGTGCAATCAGGATTCCCCACCCAAATGAGAAAAAAAAAAAAAAGAAAAGAAAAAGAAATAGAGAAGAAGAAAGAAAAAAAAAAGGAAAAGAAAAAAGGAAAAAAAAAAGAGAGAGAGAGAGATAGGGAAAAAAGGGAAGATAAAAGAGAAGGCTCAGCCCAAATGGGCCACAAGGTAAGATTTGTGAAGTATACAAACAAAAACAGACAAACAAAAAGATTGATAAAAGTATATGACAAGAGAAAATATATATATATATATATATATATATATATATATATAAGCAAAAAAAGGGGAAGAACCTCATCAGAAAGAACCCCAAGTATAAGATTTATATATTATCAGGACAAACACAAATTCACAGAAACACTGACAGAAGGAAAAATTGGGAGAGTGGTTATAAATTCTCAGTGTGGGTGAGGAAGGTTATTTTGATTCTTCCTGAAGGTATCTTGATGTTTTGTTAAGGGACTCAACTTTCCTAAGTTACAGGGGGATTAGAAACTGGTTTGCCTATAGGGGTAGCATTGATTGGGGAAAGGGGATTACCTTGAAGTTTAACTCTATATGTATAGTAGAAAATAAAAATTAAAAAAGAATAAACTAGACTAAACTAAGTTAAAATTAAAAAAGAATTAAAAAGATAGAAAAGCAAAAGAAAAACACGGCTGTATGTATCAAAAAGTTCAGGTTAGAAGGTTATTAAAGAATTTGATGTACTGGACATCTCAGTGTGGTGGTAAATAGGTTAAAAAATTAAAGCACATGAGAGATATTAGTTTCTACGAGGAAAAATGGATATTTGAGATAAAATTATTTTGAAACACTTTGTGATCCAAGTTTCCTTACCAAGAAGGCTACATTTATCTCTTGGGCTCTAGTCTCTACTAGGGGTTAGCTGTGATGCTAGAGTCAGAAAGGATGCGACCAGGAAAAAGGAAACACCTACTTTGTCTCTCTGATGATCTAGGAAAAATCTCAAGTATTCAAAAAGAGAAACAAAAAAATAAAAATGTCACCCTTCTGCCTGAGATTGTGGGAGAAGAAAGGCTTCCATTTTACCAGCAAAGCAGAGAGTAAGGCAGGTTTGCCCATCTTCCATATCCAAACCAAACTGCCAGAAGAGAGAGGTGTGTTTGGAGATGTTGAGGGAGCTACTGAATGTAGAAGGGTCCCTGAAAGGAGATCAGTGTGCATGTCCATCTAAGGCCAACCTGGAGCAACCCCCCGCCAATGTCTCCTGAAGCATGGCACTGTTAGACAGATGGAGGGCTTCTTTTGGCTTTCTCAGTAGGATGATTTTCTGTCCTGGTTTTCACAAAACTACCCTAACCTCAGCACTGACATATCGAGTTGCTAGAAATTCTTCAGGTCCAGGCAGACCAAAACAACTGGTCATATTTCCCACGTCATATTCATTTTATCTATGTAGAAAGGCCAAGATTCCTGTGTTCTCTTAGGGTTCTGGGGCACAGAGTATAATCAACTGGTGTAGAGCATGGTAACACAGAGTGAGGAAACCTCATGACAACAATTTGGCACACAGTTTAGGCCCTGGCAAGAGAGGGTATGTGGTAGACATGCAGAAGTTATGTCGCATCTGCCAGAGCTCAGATGAGCTAAAATCAGATGGGTAGCAGCACTAGTCCTGTCTGAGACACAAGAGAATAGATCAGAAGTTGTATCATTGAGAACCTTGAACTGCCAACTCTAGCAGACCAAACAGTAAGCCCACTGAGGAAGAATATCTATAATTAAGAGAATCTAGTAGATTCCAGGCAGATTTGAAACACTCTACTTTTTTTTTTTTTTTTCCTCAAGGGCATAGTAAGCCTTCTCATGCACTTAAATATCACTCTTGGGGGAAAAAATGTGTTTATGTGTATATAAGGGGAAACATACTCAAATGACTAAATATGTAGTCAAAAGTGATTGTTTTCAAACTTAGTAAAATAATTTATTTAGACAATAATCATCAATGCACACTGAACTATTAAGTGAGATATGTTGACAGAGAACTGAATATTTGCATGGATATAAATTATTGACCCATAAAATATATGTTGTAAAAGTAAAGTTTAATAAATCTTAGCATCACCAATAGTGGGACAACCAAAAGCCAGGTACCTTCTGGACAAAATGCAATATGAAGCATACAACACCATCTTCAAAGTTTTCCTATTAGAAGGGTTCAAGCTACATGTTTTGTCATGCTACAAGACAATTGTCCTGGTGTCTTCAATAAGTCAGTGGTATAAGAAGAAAAGGAGAGTGATGCCTGGGTGGCTCAGTCAGTTAAGCATCTGCCTTTGGTTTGGGTCATGATCTCAGGGTCCTGGGATGGAACGCTGCATAGGACTCCTTGGTAAGCAGGGGCCCTGTTTCTCCCTCAGCCTGCCAACACCCCTGTGTGTGCTCTCTTTCTGACAAATAAATAAATAAAATATTTTTTAAAAATGAAGAAGAAAAGAAGAGATGCTTCTCGATTCAAAAAATCCTCACAAGCAAAACAAAATGTAATCGATGAATTTTGATTTGATCCCGCTTTGAACAAGTATGAATATCCATTGAGGACAATTGAAAATTTAAAAATAGAGTGAATATTAGATCATATTAAAGTATCATTAATTTTAAGGTTCAATAGTTCTTGAAAAGATATAAAGAAAAAAGGTTCTTATTTTTTGAGATGTATTCAAAATATTTAGAGGTAAAATGTAATGATATTTGTGATTAACTTTAAAATACAACATCAAGAAAAAATTATAAAACTAACTTGGTAGAGTGCTAAATGATTATTAAATATAATTGATTGACAAATGGAGGTTATACTGTGGTCTTCTACTTTTGTAAAAAATCTTGAAAAATTTTGTAACAGAAGATGAAAAAAACATACAGATTGTTCAAATAGGAAGAATGGCTTAAAAAAGTTTACCTTGTTTGTGTGTATCTGTTTGTTTTGTCACCACCAGTGAAGGCTTATGAGAAAAATCTATTACACATAAAATAAAGAGGTGATTTCTTTTGGGTGTACTATGAGGGTTTTTTTTTTTTGTTGTTACTTAAAAAAATTAATGCTTATAAAACTGAGGATAGATCAATAGACTGATAGATAGAGATACCACTGAAACCCTTTGCTTTCTGATACTCCTGCTTCTCTTGAGGAGTGATCTCTTCCCAGGTTACTCTGTGATTCCTTCTGAATTATTCAGTCTCATTTATATTCTCTATAGAGACCTCAATAGTTGGAATGTCCCTTGGATACTTCAAACCCCATCTCTACTAATCAAATTCTGTTAATTGGTATGATGGTGTATTAAATAACTAGCACAGTGTTTGAAACATAGTGGCTTCCTAATAAATAGTAGTTGCAGCATTAGTATAATTACTGTTATCATTAATTAGCCCCCATATTTTCTTCTATTTCCCTCCACATTCAATTCATTGATTCTCCACAATCCTGCCACATATATATCAGGCTATCTGTTCTCTTTTTCCATTTTCACTATCCTCACATGCTCATTAATTCTCACCTTTTTTTTTTATTATTTCCACCCTTATTTTACCTTGGATTCATCCTCTATTATTTTGCTTCATGCCATACTACTTTGTACCACAGTAGGAGGGAGCTCAGCACAGTGCTTAAGAGCTTGGGGTATGGTGGTACCTGGGTGGTTCAGAAGCTTAAGCATCTGCCTTTGGCTCAGGTCATGGCCTCTCCAGGTCCTAGTATGGAGTCCACATCAGGCTCTCTTCTCAGTAGAGAGTCTGCTTCTTCCTCTCCCTCTGCCCTTCTCCTCTCCCTTTTTCCTTCCCTTCTGGTCATGCTTGTGCTCATGTTCTCTCTCTCTCTGTCTGTCTGTCTGTTTCTCAAAAGAAGAAATAAAAATCTTTTAAAAAATAGTTTGGAGTTGAACCATAAGAGACTATGGACTCTGAAAAACAACCTGAGGGTTTTGAAGGGGCGGGAATGGGAGGTTGGGGGAACCAGGTGGTGGGTCATAGGGAGGGCACGTATTGCATGGAGCACTGGGTGTTGTGCAAAAACAATGAATACTGTTACGCTGAAAAAAAAAATAAATTTATTTTAAAAAAATAGAAATAATGGTTGGAATGCACCATGAAATGTTCATTGGCTCTCCTAATTTTGTAAATTTAGGCAGTTATTAACTATTTTAAAAATTCTTTTGTAACAAAATTTCTTGTAAATTAGAATTACATGCTCAACTCACATCATTAAGTCTTATAGATTACATCGATTTACACATCTGCTAATGGTTTGTAAGAATGTACATTTCAAAATAAATTTTCCAATTGAAAACTATTATTTATTTAGTATTTGCCAATTAATAGACAAAGCTTTCATTGCTTAAATTTTAATTTCTTAACTTCACAACAATTTGTATATATTAGAACATTAATTTAGTGCTTATATAATTCATAACCCTTATTACAAATAAGAAACAAAAGCCCAGAAAAGTAAAGTTACTTGCCAAATAGCACAGTCATTTAATGCTCAGTCTAGAGAGGAGAACACAGGTCTCCCTCCTCTGATCTCATCTGGGATTCTTTCTATGTCATGATGTTATTGTCAATTATATTTGCCTTTAATCATGTTTATAGTCCTTATTTTATGCTGAGCATTTTCAGAGAAGAAAGGGACTATATTTCCTCTGAATGCTTCCTACATGCTTTGCACAGAGCACCTTTCAAGTCATTAAATATTGAATGACTAAATAAGTATATGAATCACATGCCAAACCAACAGTACCAAATAAATTATTAAGAATTATTGAAAAAGCCAGATTTTTTTAGTGTTCTTTATCATGTTTGTTACCGTGAATTCACAGAATTAGTTTAAAGATGTGTAGGAAAGTTTTCTACAGAAAATGAAAACAGACAGGAATAGAATTTTAGATTAACCCAAAGGGAGGAGGGAATCAAGAAGTTAAGAGCTTTATTCCAAGAAATGTAGCAAATATGTCACGAGTATAGGTCAAACATCATAAAATAGGAGGAAGGTGTTTTCAGATTTGCGTGGATTCCTTGTCCCAATTTATCATCACATCTTGTTCTAACGTAATTGTTTTACTGGAAAATTGGGCTTAAGAAGAAGGTCAAATGTCCCTGGTTTTTTTCCTGAATGTCAATGAGTCACACAGATGTAGGATGAGCCCTTGAATCTGTTTGCTATATGGGCACACTTTCTTCATCATTCAACCTGTATTTAAGGAATAGCCATTATGTTTAACAGGAACTGCACTAAACTCCAGAGATAAAACAGTGACCACAATAAACAATTTCCTTGCTTCAAGGAGTAGTACTCTAATGGAGAAAACCAAGATCACAGAAGGAGACAAACGAGAAGGCAAGGAGAGTCTGATGTAATAAAGAGGAATGGGGGGGGGGCACCTGGGTGGCTCAGTTGGTTAAGTGTCCAACTCTTGATTTCAGCTCAGGTTATGATCTCAGGGTCCTGAGATCAAGCCCCACAAGAGGCTCCATGCTCACCATGGAGTCTGCTTGGGATTCTTTCTCTTATCCTCTTCCTCTGCCTCTCTCCCTTCCCTGACTCACATTTGTTCTCTCTCTCTCTCTCTCTCTCTCAAGTAAATAAATAAATAAATTGTTTAAAAGAGAGAGAGAGAGACTTAGGTATAAGTGAAAGCAGGTGGAGTTGACAAGAAGACCTTTCTGCAGGGGTAATATTAGACTGAAGTCATGTGCAAGGATGCATTAACTACACAGAGGGGGAAAAAAAGGAGTGAAGGCCCATAACTGGCAAATAACCTGCCAGTCACTATAAACTTCAATCCATTTAATAAAGCTAGATCTTAGCAAGTATATAAAGGAGTGAAGAGAGATGATACTATTAGTGAACTAGACAGAGGCTGGTCAGGAGACAGCATACTAAGCTAGGGAGTTTGAGTTTATTTGCTGACACTGGGAAGCTATAAAAGAATTTTTAGGTAAGGAAATGAATGTTCAGACTTACTATTCCCTATGGTCACCCAGCAGTCAAGTGGAGGATATATTGGAGGTGAGATACACTAGAACCTGAGAAAGAAGTAAGGAAGCAACTATGTTAATCCACTGAAGAAGCAGAAAGAATCAGACTTGAGAAATTGACAGATCTGGAAAAGTTAGGGGAAGAGATTAAGACATTTAAAAACACCTTATATCTGTTTCATAGTAATTATTTTTTAATTAAAAATTTAATTGCAGTATAATGAATACTGTTATATTAGCTCAGTTGTACAATATAGTGATTCAACAATTTTATACATTACATCATGATAAGTACACTTATAATCCCTTTCACTTATTTCAGCCATCCACCCACCCACCTCCCCTCTAGCAACCATCATTTCTTCTCTTTAGTTAAGAGTCTGTTTTTATGCTTGTGTCTTTTTTTCTTTCTTTCTTTCTTTTTTTTCCTTAAATTCCACATATGAATGACATTATATGGTATTTGTCTTTCTCCGACTGACTTAATTTCACATAGCAGTATGCCCTCTAGAATCATCCATGTTGTTAATTGCAAGATCCCATTAATTCTTTCTTATGGCTGAGTAATATTCATGTGTGTGTGTGTGTGTGTGTGTGTGTGTGTTTTATCCATTCATCTATGGATGAATACTTGGGTTGTTTACATACCATAGCTATTGTAAATAATGCTGCAATAAACATAAGGGAGCATATATTTTTCAAATTAGTGGGTTTTTTTCCCCTTTGGGTAAATTCCCAGTAGTGGAATTATTAAATCATATGGTAATTCCAGTTTTAATTTTCTGAGGAACCTCCATATTGTTTTCCACAGTGGCTGCACTAGTTTTCATTCCCACCAACAGTGCATAAGGGTTCCGTTTCTCCACATCCTTGCCCTTACTAGTTTCTTGTGTTTTATATTTTGGCCAGTCTGACAGGTGTGAGGTGATGTCTCACTGTGGTTTTGATTTGCATTTCCCTGATGATTAGTGATGATGATTACCTTTTCATGTGTCTGTTGGCGCTCTGTATGTCTTCTTTGGAGGAATGTCTAATCATGTCTTCTGCCCATTTTTACTTGAATGACTTGAGGTTTTGTTGAGTTATATACATTCCTTATATATTTTGGATACTAACCCTTTATCGGATATGTCATCAGCCTTTTATTTCTTTTTGTGTTTTGATTGTTTTCGCTAGGACTTCCAGTACTATGTCAAACTGAATTGGCGAGAGTGGACATCCTTGTCTTGTTCCTGATCTTACTTAAATCCTGAAGTTTTCACCATTAAATATGATGTTAGCTTTGGGTTCTTCATATATAGGTTTTATTATGTTGAGGTATGTTCCTTCTTTTTTTTTTAAATTTTTAAATTAATTTATTTATTTTTTCAGCGTAACAGTATTTATTGTTTTTGCACAACACCCAGTGCTCCATGCAGTACGTGCCCTCCCTATTACCCACCACCTGGTTCCCCAACCTCCCACCCCCCGCCCCTTCAAAACCCTCAGGTTGTTTTTCAGAGTCCATAGGCTCTCATGGTTCACCTCCCCCTCCAATTTCCCTCAACTTCCTTCTCCTCTCCATCTCCCAATATCCTCCATGTCATTTGTTATGCTCCACAAATAAGTGAGACCATATGATACTTGACTCTCTCTGCTTGACTTATTTCGCTCAGCATAATCTCTTTCAGTCCCATCCATGTTGGCTACAAAAGTTGGGTATTCATCCTTTCTGATGGAGGCATAATACTCCATCGTGTATATGGACCACATCTTCCTTATCCATTCATCCGTTGAAGGGCATCTTGGTTCTTTCCACAGTTTGGCGACCGTGGCCATTGCTGCTATAAACATTGGGGTACAGATGGCTCTTCTTTTCACTACATCTGTATCTTTGGGGTAAATACCCTGTAGTGCAATTGCAGGGTCATAGGGAAGCTCTATTTTTAATTTCTTGAGGAATCTCCACACTGTTCTCCACAGTGGCTGCACCAACTTGCATTCCCACCAACAGTGTAAGAGGGTTTCCCTTTCCCCACATCCTCTCCAACACATGTTGTTTCCTGTCTTGCTAATTTTGGCCATTCTAACTGGTGTCAGGTGATATCTCAGTGTGGTTTTAATTTGAATCTCCCTGATGGCTAGTGATGACGAGCATTTTTTCATGTGTCTGATAGCCATTTGTATGTCTTCATTGGAGAAGTGTCTGTTCATATCTTCTGCCCATTTTTTGATATGATTATCTGTTTTGTGTGTGTTGAGTTTGAGGTGTTCTTTATAGATCCTATATATCAACCTTTTGTCTGTACTGTCTTTTGCAAATATCTTCTCCCATTCTGTGGGTTGCCTTTTTGTTTTGTTGACTGTTTTCTTGCAGGATACAAAGTCAATGTACAGAAATCAGTGGCTTTCTTATACACTAACAATGAAAATACAGAAAGGGAAATTAGAGAATCGATTCCATTTATTATAGCACCAAGAACCATAAGATACCTGGGAACAAATCTAACCAAAGAGGTAAAGGATCTCTACTCGAGGAACTACAGAACACTTGTGAAAGAAATTGAAGAAGACACAAAAAGATGGAAGACCATTCCATGCTCTTGGATCGGAAGAATTAACATTGTTAAAGTGTCTACACTGCCTAGAGCAATATATACTTTTAATGCCATTCCAGACAAAATTCCACCGGTATTTTTCAAAGAGCTGGAGCAAATAATCCTAAAATTTGTATGGAATCAGAAGAGACCCCGAATTGCTAAGGAAATGTTGAAAAACAAAAACAAAACTGGTGGCATCACGTTACCTGATTTCAAGATTTACTACAAAGTTGTGATCACCAAGACAGCATGGTACTGGCATAAAAACAGACACATAGACCAGTGGAACAGAGTAGAGAACCCAGATATGGACCCTCAACTCTATGGTCAAATAATCTTCGACAAAATAGGAAAAAAGATACAGTGGAAAAAAGACAGTCTCTTCAATAAATGGTGCTGGGAAAACTGCACAGCTATATGTAGAAGAATGAAACTCGACCATTCTCTTACACCATACACAAAGATAAACTCAAAATGGATAAAAGACCTCAATGTGAGACAGGAATTCATCAGAATCCTAGAGGAGAACATAGGCAGTAACCTCTTCGATATCAGCCACAGCAACTTCTTTCAAGATATGTCTCCAAAGGCAAAGGAAACAGAAGCGAAAATGAACTTTTGGGACTTCATCAAGATCAATAGCTTCTGCACAGCAAAGAGGTATGTTCCTTCTAAACCTCCTTTGTTGAGAGTTTTTATCACAAATGGATGCTGTTATTGGTCAAATGTTTTTTCTTCCTTTATTGAAATGATCACACAGTTCTTATCCTTTCTTTTGTTGATGTGATATATAATGTTGATTGATTGACAAATATTGACCCACACTTGTATCCCAGGAATAAATCCCACTTGTCATCAGGAATGATTCATTTTGCTAATATTTGTTGAGGATTTTTACATCTATGTTCATTAAAGGTAGTGGCCTGTCACACTATTTTTTTGTAGGGTATTTATTTGGTTTCAGTATCAGGGTAATGTTGGCCTCCCTCACAGAATGAATTTGGAAGTTTTCCTCCTTCTTTTAGTTTTTAATAGTTTGAGAAGAATAAACATTAAATCTTCTTTAAATGTTTGATAAAATTCATCCATAAAACCATCTGGTCCTAGACTTTTGTTTGTTGCGAGTTTTTGGATTACTAATTAAATTTTAGTTACTGGTAATAAGTCCATTAAAATTTTCTATTTCTTTCTGATTCTATCTTGGGAAGGTTATTTGTTTCTAGGAATTTATCCATTTCAGCTAAGTTGTCCAATTTGTTGGCATATAATTTTTCATAGTATTCTCTTGTAAGCCTTTGTATTTCTGTAGTTTGGCTGTTCTTTATCCTCTTTCATTTCTGATTTTATCTATTTGAATTCTCTCTCTCTATATATATAATATGGATAAATAAAGGTTTATCAATTTTGTTGATATTCTCAAAGAACAAGCTCCTGGCTTCATTGATCAATTATTATTATTATTATTATTTTTTTTTTTTTAGTATCTGTTTCATGTATTTCTGCTCCAGTCTTTATTATTTCCTTCCTTCTACTGGCTTTGGGCTTTGTTTGATCTTCTTTTTATAGCTCTTTAGGTGTAAGATTAAGTTTCTTGAGATTTTCCTTGCTTCTTGAGGTAAGCCTGTATTGCTATAAACTTCCCTCTTAGAACACCGTTTGCTGCATTCCAAAGATATTGGACCATTGTGTTTTCGTTCTCATTTGTCTCTGTGTATTTTTTTTCATTTACTCTTTGATTTCTTGGTTGACTGATTCATTGTTTAATAACATGTTACTTAACCCCTATGTATTTGAGGTCTTTCCATATATTTTCCCATGGTTGACTTCTAGTTCAATAACACTGTAACCAGAAAAGGTACATGGTATGACTGATCTGTTTCAATTTGCTGAGGTAGATTTCATGGTTTAATATGTGATCTATTCTGGATAATGTTCCATATGCATTTGAAAAGAATGCATATTCTGCTGTTTGAGGTGGAATGCTATGACTATATGTTAGGACCATCTGACCTAATGTGTCATTCAAAACACCATTTCCTAATTTATTTTTTTATTTTTAATTTTTATTTATTTATTTATTTTTAATTATGTTCAAATTAGACAGCATATGGTACATCATTAGTTTTTGATGTAGTGTTCAATGATTCATTGGTTCCATGTAACACCCAGTTCTCATCATGACAAATGCCTGCCTTAACACCCAACAACCAGTTACCCCATCCTCCGACCCCTTCCCTTTTGTAACCCTCAGTTTTGTTCCCAGAGTTGAGAGTCTCTCATTGTTTGTCCCCCTCTCTGATTTCTTCCCATTCAGTTTTCCCTCCTTTCTTTGGCCCTCCATGCTATTCCTTATTTTCCACATATGAATGAAAACATACAATATCTGTCTTTCTCTGCTTGACTTATTTCACTTAGCATAATCCCCTCCAGTTCCATCCATGCTGATGCAATTGGTGGGTATTCATCCTTTCTGATGGCAAGTAATATTCCTTTGTATATATGAACCACATCTTCCTTATCCATTCAGCTGTTGAAGGGCATCTAGTCTCCTTCCACAGTTTGGCTACTGTGGACATTGCTGCTATGAACATTGTGAAAATGTCTATGCTGCCCAGAGCAATCTACACTTTCAAAGGAATACCTATCAAAATACCACTGACATTTTTCACAGAGATGAAACAAACAATCTTAAAATTTGTATGAAACCATTAAAGACCCTGAATCACCAGGGCATTGTTGAAAAAGAAAATCAAAGCTGGGGGTATCACAATGCCTGATTCAAGCTATATTACAAAGCTGTGATCATCAAGACAGCATGGTATTGGCATAAAAACAGATGCATAGATCAATGGAGATCCATAGAGACCCCTGAAATGGACCCTCAACTCTGTGGTCAGCTAATCTTCAACAAATCAAGAAAGAATATCCAAAGGAAAAAAGACAGTCTCTTCAGTAAACAATGAGGGAAAATTGGACAGCCACATGCAGAAGAATGAAACTGAACCATTCTCTTCTGCCATATGCAAAGATAAACTCAAAATGGATGAAAGCCCTCAATGTGAGACAGGAATCCCCCAAAATCCTAGAGTAGAACATAGGCAGCAACCTCTCAACATTGGCTGCGGTGACTTCTTTCAAGACATGTCTCTAAAAGCAAAGGAAACAGAAGCAAAAATGAACTTTTGGGACTTCATCAAGATCAAAAGCTTCTTCACAGCAAAGGAAACAGTCAACAAAACTAAGAGACAATCCATAGAATGGGAGAAGATATTTTCAAATGACATTACAGGTAAAGGACTGGTATCCAAGATCTATAAAGAACTTATCAAACTCAATACCCAAAAAACGAATAATCCAGTTAAGGAATGGACAAAAAACATGCACTGACACTTCTCCGAAGAAGACATACAAATGGCTAACAGACACAGAAAAAAATGTTCAACATCACTAGCCATCAGGTAAATACAAATCAAAAACACAATGAGAAACCACCTTACACCAGTTAAAATGGCACAAATTAACAAGACAGGAAACAACAAGTATTGGCATGGATGTGGAGAAAGGGGAACCCTCTAAAACTGTTGGTTGGAATGCAAGCTGTTACAGCCACTCTGGAAAACAGTATGGAGGATCCTCAAGATGTTAAAAATAGAGCTATCCTATGACCCAGGAATTGCTACTAAGTATTTACCCAAAGATACAGATGTTGAGAAGAAGGAGCACATGCATCTCAATGTTCATAGCAGCAATGTCCTTATTGATTTTCTGTTTGGATAATCATCCATTGATGTAAATTAGGTGTTACAGTCCTCTACTATTGTTGTATTACTATTGATCATTTCCTTTATGTTTGTTAATAGCTGCTTTCAGAACTTTGAATATATCATACCACTCTCTTCTGGCCTGCAAAATTTCTGTCAAAAAATTAGTTGATAATCTTATGGAATTTCACTTGCATGTAACTGTTTCTTTTCTTTTGCTGCTTTTAACATGCAACATTAATTTTGTTGAGGGCCCTGTGTGCCTCCTAGATCTGGATTTCTGTTTCCTTCCATAGATTTGGGAATTTTTTACCTATTATTTCTTCTAACGTATTTTCTGCCCCCTTTTCTCTCTCTTCTCTATCTGAGACCTCTATAATGTGAATGTAATTATAGTTAATGGTGTTACTGTGTTTCCTTAATCTATTTTCTTTTTTTTTTTTATTTTTCTGTTTTCTTTATCCTGTTCAGCTTTATTGCTTTCTATCACTGTGTGCTCCAGGTCACTGATCCATTCTTCTGCTTCCTCTGGTCTACCATTTATTCCATACATTTTTAAATTTCAGTTATTGAGTTATTCATCCCTAATTGGTTCTTTTTTGTTTTCTCTTTTTTTTTATTGAGGATCTTCCACTCTTCTACTCTTTTCTCAAGTCCAGTGAGTATCTTTATGACCATTACTTTAAATTTTCTATCAGTCATATTACTTATCTCCATTTTGTTTAGCTCTCTTGCTGTGATTTTGTCCTGTTCTTTCATTTGGGACCTAATCCTTTGTCTCCTCATTTTGTCTAACTCTCTGTGTTTGTTTCTATGTATTTGGAAAGTCAGCTACATTCCCTGCTCTTGAAAGTAGCAACTTTATGAAGAAGAACTCCTGTAATGCCCTGTAGTACAATGTAGTACGATATTGCCCTGTTCATCAGAACCTGGGGCTTCGGGAGTATTTCTTACGCGTGCCGCACACACTCTGTGGTTGTGGATGAGCCATATTTGCCTTCAATTCAGTCATCTGCAGTGGTTCTATTCGGCTGTGTGGGCAGGGGTTTGTCCCTGTTAATGACACAGTCTGGGCTATCTTGGGCCCCTGTTGGATCAGACCAGGCATTTTTCAGAGTTATAATAGTACCAAACTGTGGGATGCTTTCCCTGTGCTGTTCCTTGAGAAGCTTTCGTTGATGAATGAGACCTGCAGCCAGAACAGCTATCTGCCCCTAACCCACTGCTGGGGCTGCGTGTGGATGGCTATATGTGGTTATCTGTCTCTTTCCCCAGGGCAGGAGTCACTTTGGAGTTGTGCTGGCCCCTGTGAGGGCTGCTTGCACATTGCCAGCCTTACAACACCACTTTATATGGACCTTTGCCAAGGGCATGTTGGGGGGAAGGTGAGGTCCTCTACCATCCACTGTGAAAAGGAACCTGCAGCTGCCTGGAAAACTCCTGTTGCTGGGCTGGAGGGGGCAGTACATAGAAGAGTGTGGGTACGGGGCATGTTGTTAACAAGTTTGGTGGAAGGTTTTCTTATTGTACTGTTTCTCACAGGTATTCCTTTATCTAGGCTGAGTAGGGGGAGGGAGACGGCACCAACCAGCTCTTTTTTTCTTGAAGAAGTCTTTCTGAAATCCCTGTCCTTCAGCACAAGTCTTGAGATTAGCAAACAGATCTCCTTCCCATATGCTGCAGGCATTTTTCCAACTGCTGCTTCTGTGCTATATCTCAACAGGGCTGTTTTGTGCTATCTCCTTAAGGGCTGAGACTCAGTTTCCGCTCACCTTCTGGCTCTCCCAGAGCCAAGCTTATGGATTTTTAAAGGTTCTGGTTTTAAGCCTCACTAATTATAAGAACTTGCAATGTTAAAACCCTCAGGTTTTCAAAGCCAAATGTTACCGGGATTCATCTTTCCAGTGTAGGTCCCTGTGCCTGGGGTGCCTATGGTGCCTGGGGTGGGGTTTGCTCCTCTCCTCTCTCTGTGAATCAAAGTCTGTCTCTTCCTCAGTTTGGCTTGTTTCCCAACTATGTTTCTGCCCTTCCTACCATCTCAAATATGGCTTCTTCTCTACATTAGCTATGGATAGTCTGTCCTGTCAGTTTTGGAGTCATTTTATAGGTTATTTACACTAATGTGGGTATTATTTGGGTGTATCTGTGGGACAAGATAAGCTTAGGATCCTCCTACTCTACCATCTTCCCTAGAAGTCCTCTCTGTTTTATAACAATTACTAAATCATTCTGGTCATTCTTTTTCTTGCCTGTGTTCCCCATCAGAACATAAGCTCTTTGCAGGTGTTATATCTCATGGTATGTGTATTTGTGATGCTTTTCAAAGTATTTACACATAGTAATTACTTTTTATATCTGTTGGACACATGAATAAATGCATGGAACAATCTCATATTAGAAAACACATTTTTGCTATGTGCTTTTATACATAGTGACTGTGTGACATGTAGAATTGCTTACTTTTTCAGATGGGGAAAGAGAGACTGACATGGGGAGGTGATCATCTTACTCTCTCTTCATGTACCATTTTTCTTTCCACATAACCACAATAATTTGTCAGGAGGGGAAAGAATATTTGAGCAGGGATGGTAATTCACAATTCATAGCTATTCCCCATTTCTTCCACTTTCATTAAGGTAACTTAAAGATAAAATTATCACGTATGTTTAACTTTTCAAAGCATGATTTTTTTGTCATTTTCACAGAATTAACAAAAGTAAAACAGAATGAAAGTAGATTCAATCTTCTATTTCAGTTTATTTTGGGCTCAAGACTTAAGATACTTCAACAAATATTTTTTTTTAACAAAAGATCACGTTCAACTGGAGGCTTTCTTAAGTTATTCATTGGCATGGACACCAGCAATGCAGAACTAGCATTTTTGCACATCAACTGTTGAAATAAATTTTAATTACTTTGAAGGTATGCATCTAATGTCTTCTGCACATTCCATATTTATGTAAACAGGATAATGTATTTTTTCTGAAACAATATTTCTAGTTAAAAATGAAATGTTTATTTAAGAAAAGTTAGAATTTATAATGACAGTATTTGAACAAGGTTATGTAATATACCCAATATCTACTTTCATCTCTATCCTTGTCCTTGGATATAGAGATATAGCAACAAATGATATAGTAATGTAGCATCTTGGAGGGTTTTATTCTCATTATTTTTTCACACACTGTGTATTGAACCAAAAGTTGTTTGCAATCCTTTTCTCCCTTTCCTTTCTTTACCACAGAGATAGTAAAGATTCATTAAAACCACTTAGAAAGATTGTTAAGTCACAAATTCCTGAATCAGTGGGTCTGGGATGGAGATGAGAATTTCCATTTCTAACATGGTCTTAAGTGATCATGTTGATGCTGGTCCAAGGATCACAAACTGAGAACCACTGCTTTATAACAGAGACTGAAAAACCACATTTACTACCCTCATTGTCTATGTGACCTTGTATATCTCAGTGCGAACTGAGTTATGCTGTATTAACAACTGCCTAGTATAAGTGGCTTAAAAAACAAAGCAATACCTTTCAACTCAGGTTTCACATACAAGGAATATCATTGTGAACTCATGAATTTTCACTCTGGAACTCAGGCAAATATAGGTGTTATCTGGAATGTTCTATAGACAGGGACAGAGGGAAAAAAAACTGTGACAACTTTTACATAAGGGTCTTAAAGGTACAGCTCAGATATAACATATATGATTTTTACTTAAATTTCCTTGACCAATGCAAGAGAATTGTCCCACTTAATTTCCAAGGGACAGGGGAGAAGACAGAAAGGTACTTACCTGGAAAGAAATTAATGTGAAGGGTAGCAAACATCTATAAGACCCACCATAAATAGAATTCTAACCAAATGATATAATAGAAAGTCATTGGATGGGTGTGTCTAGGGGAGGAATAGACTTGGAGGAATACCCCTTCTGAATTCCACCCTCTTCAACAGACACTTTGTTTTTGACTAGAATGTACATGTGATTTCTGGAGGTACAACATACATATTGAGGTCAGAGTGATCAATAAAGTAGTCTACCAACAAAACCTGACCCACCATTTCTTTTTCGTAAATAAAGCTTTACTGGAACACAGTCACACTCATTTATTTACGTATTGTCTATGGTGTTACTTTTGCCCTAGAAGGGCAAATATGCCCCAAAAGCCTAAAATATTTATCCTCTGGCCCTTTACAGAAAAAGTTTATCAACTGCCATACTAAGGATTACAGACTGTAAAGATAAAAAGAACTTGGATCCTTAATGACATCCTTGATTACATATACTACTGTGGATTTCCTTTTTTAGATTTTTTTTTAAACAAGGGAAACATTAAGCCTTATTTATTCAATCTAAGCTAGCAGGATTTATTACTTACAAGTGAAAGCATTCTTAACTGATACATCTTTTCAAACATCCTGACACACTAAAAGACTAGGTATTATCCAGATTTTCAGATGGTAAAACAGACACAGAGGTAATATGATTTGCTTAAGTTCACGTAGCTACCTATTTGACAGAGTTAGTTCTATAGCCAAGAATACAGGTCCGCAGGTCAGCACATGGGTAGATGCATTGCAGTATCATTTTTTTTTATTGTGTTTAGCAAAATCTTGGGAAATGCATCATCATGCTGGAGAAGTTATAATAAATACAAGATCATCACAGTGACAAGAAGTTTGGAAGAGATACTTGGATGTAAACACATTAGAATTCCTATTTTTAACTTTGGGTGATGGTATAAGATTAGCATATAAATGATAATTAATAGCATGGATATGGGAAAGTGCAAGGTCTGGGAAATTTATAAAATGGAAATAGGACACATATTTTTGAGAGTTTAATTTGTGCCAGGGTTTTGTACAGAGAAACATTATTTAATTCTTGTAACAACTCATGTGAGTGAAACATATTTTTATGCCCCTCTACACATCAACCTTTTGAGGCTCAGAGTTATAAAGATTTGTTTAAGGTCACACAGTAGTTTAGAGTAAAGCTCAGCTTGGAGTTCTTATCTCCTAAGAGGGTTTGTTGTTGTTGTTGTTGTTGTTATTGTTGTTGTTTTGTTTTGTTTTTTGTTTATTGTCTGCCTCTGTCCTTCTGTCTCTGTCTCTTTCTCTCTCCCTTTCAAACACAGTATGGTGTCAGACAGAAGTGAATGGATATGTCTAGGAGAGCTTTGTCTTTGATGGGTGCCTCACTTTCCTCTTATTTTCTTTCCTTTTCCAGTATCTATAAGCCTTTTCCCACTGTTACTTTCACAGGCAGTAAATCTCAGAATGTGGACCCTGAACCAGAATCATCACTACTACTAGGAACTCATAAGAAATGCAAATTCCTGGACCTACCCCAGATTTATAGTATCAGAAGAGCTAAAAATCCCAGCCCAGATATCTGTGTTGTAAAAGCCCTCAGGTTATTGTGGTGGACTAAATGTTGAGAACTACTTCTCTATGACATTGTATTCAGACTCTGATTGATTACCCTCTTATTCCCTTGAGTTTCCAGCTGAACAGAACTCTCACTTAAGCATGTGAAGAATGTGAAATATTCTCCAAAAGGAAGAACTCAACATGGCATACTTTGTTCCTAACCTGGAGTACTTGCATTTTAACGGGAAGTTCTGGGTTCTAGATATGGAATGAAAGTACAGTACAAATCAACAGAAGAAGGAGGGAGGAAGACTCCTGAGAAGGCAAAGCAAAACATTTCTGTAGGCCTGGTGGAAGGTGATAAAATTTAGTAAGCTATCTGAACATTGTGATAGGGTAGAGATTGAGAGTTTTAAAATCCGGATAAAAGTGATAATGGCCTGGGGCATCTTGGTGACTCAGTTGGTTAAGTGGCTGACTCTTGATTTAAGCTCAGATCATGATCACAGGGTTCTGGGATCGAGCCTCACATTGGACTCTATGCTCAGTGGGGAGTCTGCTTGAGGATTCTTTTTCCCTCTTTCTTTGCTACGCACCCATCCCCCACTTGCACATTCACTCTTTCTATCTCTAAAATAAATAACTAAAATATTTTTCAAAAAGTGATAGTTGTCTGATGATGGCAATGTTGAGTCTGAGGTTCGGTCATTCAAAAAAAAAAAAATTTTATGTAACATAAACTAAGTTCCAGCCAATATACCAGTGAATGAAAGACAGCATTCCTGACTTCATAGATCTTTTCTACTAGAGGAGAAGATATAGCTTGATGAAAGAATTTGAACAGAGACCTAACTGCAGTGAAAATGAGCTTTGCAAATGTCTGAGAAATGACCATCTAAGCAGAGGAATAGCAAGTGTAAAGATCCTGTTGTGACAATGTGCATCAGCAAGGCAAGGATGACTAGAATGGAATGAAGAAAGGGAAGCATCTAGGAAGCGAGGTGGAGAGATATTCCACAGGAAGATCAAGGATTCAGGATTTTATTTTAGTGCGATGAAAAGTCATTGAAAGTGACTTCAAGGGGTGACATGCTATAATTGATATTTTTAAAAGACTCCTCTGGGAGCTGAATGGGGAATAGTCAGAGAGTGGGAAGGTGGAATGGGGGAGAATCCTATAATTGTAGGAATGGGCAGAACAGTTAGGAGACCAGAGCAATAATCCAGGTGTTTCACCATGAAGTAGTAATGGTAGACAGGAAGAGATGTAATTATGAGCTGGGTTATTTAAACACAGTGATGAAAGAATTTCATGAGAGTTCAGAGGTCAGCATCAGAGAAGTCAAGTTGACAAAGACACCTCTTTGGGTTGAGCAATTGCCCCTAATGGTGGAATGCCATCTCCCATGTCAGGACAACCCGAGGGAAATGCAGGCCTTTTGTTGGGAAAATATGACAAGAATCAAGAAATTGGTTTTGTGTGGGATGCATATCAATATCTAAGAAGACACAAAGTCTGGAGCTCAGAGGAAAGATTTGGCAACCTTGAGAGACACTGGAATATAAATGGCAAAAGCCAAATATCTTTCCATAGGGAACTGGAAATAGAAAAGTCTTTCAGATGGAATACCTAAGCAAAGAAATACTAACTCCTGCCCACAAAGAAAAAAAAGAGGCTCAAAAAGAGATGACAGCATGTGAAAAGAAGAAATGTGTGGCACCATAGGATTCCAAGGAAGCATTGAGTTTTGAGAAGGGTTGATCAACAGCAGCAAATGCAGCTGACAAGTCCAGCAAGCTACATCTGAAAACAGCTGTTAAAGAAACATAGAAGTCTCTCCTATTTTATTGTGCTGGTGGGAAAAATCAAGTTAGAATTATTTGCTGAGGTAGGGAGGAAAGGAGAAAGAGAGAGACAGTAAATGAAGCTAGAATACTTGTATATTATTTTTCCTTAATCAACAGTACAAAAATTTTGACAGGATATATACAGTCATTTTTTATTTAAAAAAAATTCTATGAGGAAGGCTTTATTTAATAACCTCAGGGAATATTCTTACATGATTTCAAGTCAACATTCTTATTTCTGAAATAGGGTATATATAAAACTATGCAGAGGTCCATTGTGTGTATTAAATTTAATAATCCAAATAAAATATAGAGCATGAGGAATACTAGACACTTAAAAATTGTTAGCTGTGATTATTTCATAATATTAGTATTGGTATTAGAATTTTATAGCATATTTCATTCTTTGTTTCTGCCTCTCCCTCAGGACTATCAATTATCTATAGGCTGTTGGTTTAGTCACTGGCCATATCAATCATATTTTTCACCTTTTATAGAAATTTGCCTTTTGCCTTTTTTCTCCTCATTCTGAGAGTTTCAAGTTTGTGAGCTATATCATTGATTTGGTACTTTCAGTGAAGGTTCATACTCTACTGCTTTATTTCTGTGTCCTTTCCATCTTTGCTCATCTCTTCTGTCTCCAGTTTCATCAGACTAAATTCCCCTTCTGCCTGTTAGATCCATTTCACAGAAATCATGATTTCTTTGATTTTTATGAAGGTCTTAAAACAGGTTCCTAGAGTTCTTTTTGGATCTTACAGTAGCACATTTTTGGAAGTTATGTTATTTTTTAAAATATTTTATTTATTTATTTTGAAAGAGTGAGAGTGTGTGAGTAGGGCGAGGGGCAGAGGGAGAGAGAGAATTTCAAACAAACTCTCTGCTGAGTGCAGAGCCTGACATACAGTTCCATCTCAAGATGCTAAAATCATAACCTGAACCAAAATCAAGAGTTGGATGGATTTTTAACTGACTGAGCCACTCAGATGCCCCAGAAGTTGTGTTTTTCTTTTGACTTTCCTGGATACTGTATTTGCTCTCTTATTCTGTAAAATTTTCTGTTAAAGCACATGATGATTTTTTGAAGTTTTTTTTTCTTACTTATCTCCAAAAAATGTCCAAGTTTTTCATGAGACAACCCTAGCTATTTCTCCCAGTTCATGTAGGTGATGGTATAAACTTCTTCAGATCCATAGCTGAGGTATCGAGTGATGTGCGTAGCCTCTGCCTCTCAAGCTGAGTTTCATCCAATGTACTGCTACACTACTGAGGTGCCATCTTTCCCCACCTCCTTTTGGCTTGTTCTTCATTAATCTAAATTGATGTAACACGTGAAAACTAAAATTACTAGCAGGGATTGTTACTGGTGGCCTGCCCATTTCTGTTGACTTGAAGGTACTACTCTTGTGAGGATTATCCCGCCCAATTGCCACACATCACTTTCAGATTTCAGTACTTACAAGAGATTGACTATACAAACGGACCACAGCCAGTCTATATGTAAAGACAGCACTCTGGCTTACAATGTGCAGCAACCAACCCAAGAAGCCAACCTACTATATATAGTCATCAATCTAGGAAGGCAGACTACTACCTGTACTACCAATCCAGGAAGTTAAACAATAATCCCTTGAGCAATCAGCCCCAAATAGCCAGGACTTCACTGAAAACTGGTAGCTTCTCTAATATTTGCCCCCACTTCCAATTTAGGGTTAATCAGATAAAGCCAACTATGTAACCCAACCAAAAACATAGGACACCCTGCTTTTAGTTATCCAGCCTACAACTTCCCTATGCCAACAGCTTCTAATCAGGACATACCTGAAGTCTTCCCTTTTCTCTACCATCAAGGTTTCCCACTCCACTGTGGGCCTTTGTGTCTCTGCTGAACACAGATGATAGTGACGATAGCTTCCTGTAACGAGCTCTAAATAAATAGCTTTTGCTTGCTCTCATTTGGGTGGTCTTCACTGATTTCCACACTTACTGCCCAGTTGCATTCTGCACTACATAGCTTCTACCTACATAAAGAAATATTAAGCAACTAGTATTTTGGGAAACGATGTATCTTAAGAAAAAAAGCAAGATCTACCATAAGCTAAAATTTGGATAGTTTATTATTATGATTCATTTGCATCTGCCTCATAATTATACTATGAATCAGTTTAGTTTAATCAGTTTTAGTTTTCAACTTTTTTTTTTTTTTGTCTTTGTGGATGTTGTAGTGAGAAGTTGTAAGAGAGTGCTTATTGCTGGCGTCTTATACCAGGAGTAGCCATGCTACTATTTACAGGTACATTTTATTATGACACCAGTTCTGACTCACTAAATACAAGGTTGATGTGTTTCTCAGGCTGACAACTTTGACTCCCTCTCGTACACTTACAAACACACACACACACATTGGTTAATGAGTCCTATTATCCAGATCATTTTGTTTGTTTGTTTTTTTAAGTTTGCCCTCAAATGTATACATATTTTAGATGACAGTATGATTTTTCTTGAATTAACCATAAATTGATTCACTGAACTACCAGGCTATCTAATAAATCTTCTAATAAATGGGATGCCTTTTAATTTAAAAAATAAATGTTTATTTCCCACATTATGCTGCTAATCACTCTGTGACTTTTATAAATAAATGAGGACCTAGCACTCACAGGTATCCTTAAAAGAAGGAAGGCATCAAGCTATTGAAAAACAATGAGTAGGTTTCCTTTTCATCTCTTTCCATCAACTGAGAAGAGTTAAATTTCACAACTTGTGTTCGCTGTGTGAATAGTCTGTTTTTCTTTTATCTGCTTTTCACCTCTGCCCATAGCCTTATGTCCTTGAGACACAAAGTAATTTAGAGTGGCTCTTTGCTATTCCTGGTAATTCAGCCTTGTTTTTCTACTGCACACTCCAAAGCTCAGTGTGAAACATTTATCCTACTTAATCATGACAATATAGGTGCCAGGAGGAATTGAGTGCAGCTACAGTACAGCAAGGATCTGGCCTTAGGAAGAATCCCTGCTCCTTCATTTTCCCTTTTGAAACTTCTTTCGTGGGTCCCTTTTTGTGTCTTAGTATTTCCTTCACATGTTTACTGCCTCACATGATCCGTTTGCATTCTACCCCGATCTAAAATTATTTTCTTTTTCGCCAAATCTCACAAATTTATTACCAGTTAATAGGCTGATTTCTGCATTTTCAATATCAATAGTGGATAATAACACATTCCTTGAGGTCTTTGATCTTAAGGATTTTGTGGAGACACACCTTCTAATGTCATTTGACACTCATACTAACTCAGAGAACTGCCTTCTCTAACGTACATGGCTAGTTGGGAGTCCTTTGGTTTAGCAGCTTAGCATCTGGCTAAGTCTTCTATCATTTTATTCCCTCTTTAGTGTTCTTTCTTCTACCAAACAAGATACAAAACAGAAGTATATATTTTACTAAGCAGTGACAGTTGAGTCACCTGATTATTTTTTTTTTTTTTTTTTTTATTTTTTTAAAGATTTTATTTATTTATTTGCCAGAGAGAGAGATCACAAGTAGGCAGAGAGAAAGAGGTGGGGGAAGCAGGCTCCCCGCTGAGCAGAGAGCCCAATGCGGGGCTCGATCCCAGGACCCCGGGATCATGACCTGAGCTGAAGGCAGAGGCTTTAACCCACTGAGCCACCCAGGTGCCCCGAGTCACCTGATTATTATAATCATTCCTGACACTGCAAACTCTAATAATTATTGTCCGTGTTTGCTCGGTGTCAGGCACTGTGCTGAGGCGTTTATAACTCATGACAACTTCATGAAGCATATACCATTATTATCTCCACCTAACAGAAGAGCCGGAATCATCAAATAAATAAGGACCTTGCTCAAAGCCACATAACTTTGACTCCAAGTTCTTGTTTTGAATGAAGTATCATTTCTTTGATAATTCTTTTTAAAATTTCCATCATTGACAAAAGGCTCATGTAAAATTGTGTTATTTAAACTTTACAATTATTAAAAAATAAAGTAGAAAAATATATGGGAGGGAGAGATTACATTGCCTTCAAATTTCAAATCTGATATTTCTCTGTCAAAAAGATTGAAAGGTAAATTGTAAAATATCTCACAATTCAGATCAAGCCAGTATATCTAGGAACCAAGTTAGCTGCCTCCAGAGTCTATTTTCTCAAGACTCAATATTGCCTCTCCAAATGCAAACTCTGTTTCTTACTATTCTTGCTTTCTGAGGCAAGTTACTTAGATTCTATAAGCTTCAGCTTCTACATCTAAATGGTGATATTTGAAGGGTTATGAGGATTAAATAAACTCCCAGCTGTATTGTGCTTAGCAATATGTCCAGCACCTATTAAGCCTTCCTAAATAATAGCTACCAGCTGCCATCAGAGGACATCATAATGTGAGATTTGCCTACATTGGCAGCCCATTTCTTTGCTTTTGTGTCACAATTCTACTGTGGAAATGAAGAGGAGAATGTGAGTCAATATGTAGCATGGTATGACATGAAGAACATTGACCCTCATACTAGGTTTTCTGCTAATACATTGTGACACTGGGAATATTACTAAGCCTGCCTGAACTCAAATTCATCCTTAGGGAAAAATCAGTAGGTGCAATGACTTCCAACACTAACTACCTGGAGTCAGGCCAAACTTCACAAGCTAAAGACTCAGTCTCCTTTAAGACTGCCCTCACTTCAAAGCACCAGGGTGACTCAGTCAGTCAAGCATCCAACTCTCGATTTTGGCTCAGGTCATAATTTCCAGGTCATGAGATTAAGCCCCAAGTCCAGCCCCATGCTGAATGTAGAGCCTGCTTGATTCTCTCTCTCTCCCTCTCTCTCTCTGCTCTTCCCCCTGTTCATGCTCACTCTCAATAATAACAACAACAACAACAATAACAATAAAGACTGCCCTCATTTCAAACACTATCCACAAGTTTGGAGATCATCAGGCCATGCTTTCTTTTGACCAACTGGCTATAAATTTAGGGGTCCCACTATCTTCTCAAGTTCAATAATATGCTAGAAAGACTCATAGAACTCAATAAAGCACTATACTTAAGATTACAGGTTTATTATATCAAGAGAAAAAAAAAGATAATCAAAGGAGAGATGCATAGGGCAAGATCTGGGATGGTCTTAACTGCAAAGCTCCCATTGTCCCCAAGGTCACATTACCCTTCTAGCACGTTGATGTGCAGCAATATTCAGAATATTGGCAGCCAGGGACACCCACCTTGTGGTGCCCAAGGTTTTAATTTGATCTTTGGTATGTACGTATGATTGATTCAGTCATTAACTATAGAATTGAAGTTAATCTCTCATCTTCTTCCCCTCCAAAGAGGTTGGGCTGATATCATATGGCTCAAAGCCCAGATCTGTTATCACATGGTTTGGCTTTCTGGCTTCACCTTGGTCAAGCAAATGGGATGGGAGTTTGGCCTCCATCCTGAGTCATCTTCTTAGCATAAACTATCCAGGGGCCCACTGTGAGCCACCTTTTTAGTGTAATTTATCAGATGTGATCTGAAGGGTTCACCATGAATAAGAAGGACACTCTGGGAAATTCCAAGAACTTAAAGATTACTGCCCAAGTTGTGGAGATGAAGCCAGCCAAATTCTTTATTACAAGTAGGTGATACAAAAATATGCTCTCTAGTTCTACTTCCTAACTTTCTGAAATAAAGAATCTAGGATTTTTTAATGGAATAATCAGGAAAAGGAAAAATGAAGGAAGTGTATATATAGAAAATCCCTTTCCTCCATGACTATCTTTCACAAAGTAGGTACAAAGGAAGAGATGACTCTGGTATCAGAAACATACCTGTATAGAGTTATACATTCCTCTATAGAGGAAAATAAAAATGGCTGAAAAGAATGGTAGTGAATTTTGTGTCCAGTAGCCTACTGGTCCATTATCTAAAGTTTATTAACTAATAAAACAGTCATATTCATAGTTCTATATCCTGGGAACCTTTTAATTGTGCACCAAATGGCTTAGATTTATAATAGATTGTGGGACTTGGTTCCAACCACCTTTCCTTCCTAGGTCTTATAATCTGACCCCTTTCTCATGCAAAGGTTATTGAGTATTAATGGAGGTTCACATATATTAAATAAAAAACTGTGTCAACACAACATACAAACCTTAAACACATTGCTTTATGAGTCATTTCTAAAAATATAACATGTTGGGGAAAATAAATATTTTACCATATTATAGTTACTTACTCCATATAGTCATAGAATAAATCATCAAGATTCTTTGCTCTTTACTAACAAAAAAAAATGTCTTCTCTGCTTTTCTTCCCAAGCTAGTAGGTAGAATATCACCCTGCTTTAAGTGCATGTGTATATGTGTAGAGTGGTATACTTTTTGTGAAAAGAAGTGATTAACGCTGCCATGGAAATGAACAACAAAATTCATTGAGATGATTACTTAAAATGAAATTATTCACATGTGTATTTATTGTATGTAGTGACTTGTGCAGAGGTGCAAGAGATTAAAGAAACAATCTCTATGCTTTTTCTTGTAACAGAATGATCTCTAGATATTATATACTCAGAAGATTTTAAAGACCAGCTTATAGTTTAATATATGAGGAGGAAATATTCCTCATATATAATAGGGAACCAACTAAGAATGCATCATCAGCCTCTCTTTTTTTAAGATTTTATTTATTTATTTGACAGAGAGAAAGAGAGAGAACACAAGCAGGAGGAGCAGCAGGCTGAGAGAGTGAAACAGGTTCCCTGCTGAGCAGAGAGCCAGACATGGGGCTCAATCCCAGGACCCTGGGATCATGGCCTGAGCCGAAGGCAGACACTTAATCAACTGAGCCATCCCCCTTAGCCTCCCTTTATTCAACCATTTACTTAGCCAATATGTGGTCAGGTTAAACCAGGCTTAGCTCCCATCAACAGAGATGTGGAATGCCTTGTTCCCTTGGAACTCACCAGGTGTTGATAAAGTAGATAGTTCTATGATTTATTTAAGTTAATTTGACAATGTCATGTGAGTAACATGAACATAAGACATCAAGGAATGAATTACTAGGCAAATATAGGGAATGGAGGTCAATGGAACATAACCAGAAATGAGGATAGATTGAGTTCAGATAAACACTGACTAAAGGAAGATAGAGGAATGGAAAGGAGCACACCAGCAATAAAAAGAAGTCTCTGTCACTGATAACCCACAAGCCAAAAGTACAGGGTTGCTAATACATCCGTCTCTGGTCTACAGGCTCAGTCTCCTTTGATGAGCTGTTTTTGGCACTTTCTTGAGCGTGATCTGCATCTACCTGGATGAATTTATTGGGTTGACAGTGGTGGGAAATGAAGCACCACCCATAAATTTCCCTTTGTTCTACTTATTTCTCCCTATTCTGCAGTCTCATCCAATTACTTTCTCTCTCCACGCTTACTCTGAAATTCTCTGTTTCTGAACGAAATCTGTCCTCCTTCCTTGAAGGCTCTATTCACTTCTTGCCTCAAAGTCAACTTTTCAAACCAAAATCTTTGAAAGACTTTCCAAACCATCCAAGCTGAGATTAATCTTCCTCTGTCCTTCCATAGTGCCAATTGTGTGTCTGTTTCAAGGGATCATTATCAACCTTATGCTGTCATTAGCATGGGTTTCCCCCCATAGAACCTAAACCTTCAGGGCAGTTACTGTATTTGGATTCTCAGTAGTTCCTGTAACCATGTATGGCACATAATGGATGCACAGCATGCACTTGGTCAATAGAAACTGAGCAAATATTTTTAATAAAATTGTCAAAGTAGAAATCAGGTCTCTATAATAATTTGATTATTTTTTTACATCTAAGAGACAGTATCATATAATATATATTCAACTTTATTCTAGACTACTTCCCAAAACAGAAAACATGGTATCAGTTAACTGAGGACAAAAATATTCAGATACAAGCTTATCTTTTTTGGCACTTCAAACTATAAATTAATTTTCCATTTCCAAAGCCATAAACTATGTTCTTTGATAGTCAATCCGACCAGAAGGTTTTACTATACAATTTTATACACCCTTTGTTGATGTACCAGGATAAGTTACTGCTTTATGAGCTATAACCTATTAACAGGCATTCATATTGAGCAACTTCTTTTGCATAAAACATTCCTGGGGAAATACAATTACTGTGACACTATTATTAAAGTGGCAAGGAAATATATCACTTGAGAAAAGCCAAATCCTATATGAACTACATTCCTTTGCTCCTAGTGTCAAATGTCTTTTAACCAGTTAATAGCTCTTCTCTAGCAAACTGATTTCCCCTGTTTCTTCCCTTCATAGGATGTTTAAAAATATCTGGAATCCTAATTTGCTCTTAGTTGGCATTATAAGGTTCATAAGTAAACCTGATCTTTCTGTCTCCAGTTCCCTTTATTTAATATGGTAATGAGTTATCTTTACTACTTGGTTTAGCAATTATAGAAGAGATCTGCTTTTTAAAGACAGATACAGATTATTTGCTATTTAAGTCAACATTAGAAGTGTCAATGAAATGGTAATTTACAGATGTACCAGGTTAATTTCCCTTCATACTGTTGAGTTGCCCCACTACAGCATAAATATGATCAGCTTTGATTTTAGGTTACCTTTTAATATCATGACTGAGATGATCTCTAAAGAATAAGAATTTAACAAAGAGAAAAAATTAATCAGAGTGAAAAGAGTTTGATACTTCTGTTTAGGATTCAGATGTGCCAAATTAACTTTCCTTTGTATGGTTTAGTTTCCCCATCTCTAAAATGAGGTCAGATGGGATGTTTAGGGCCCTTCTCTGCATGAATTCTCTATGGTTTCCAGAAGATGGCTCTTCTTCAGTGAATTGAGCCATAAGCCATCCTAGATAAACCTGTTTTCAAATACCCACCTGACTCTTTATACTTGATAAATTATTTGATAAGTTTTCACACCCAGAAACATAAAATCAATTAACAGTAACTGGCTGTTATTCTTTTACATATCTTGGAAAATTTTCTCTTTCAGTTTGTTTTTTTCTATTGCGTCCAGCCGAAAGATCAATCTTCCAACCATAAAAAATGAACAAGTAGATATTTAGTGAATGAGTAGTGTGGTGTCCTCTCATTTTGTCTGAAACTTTTCTCAAATAAGAGATCTAAGATATGGGGCACCTGGGTGGCTCAGCAGGTTGAGCTGCTGCCTTTGGCTCGGGTCATGATTCGGGGTCCTGGGATCGAGTCCCGCGTCGGGCTCTCTGCTCAGCAGGGAGCCTGCTTCCCTCTCACTCTCTCTGCCTGCCTCTTTGCCTACTTGTGTTCTCTCTCATCAAATAAATAAATAAAATTTTTTTTTAAAAAAAGAAAGATCTAAGATACTTAATACATTCTCTTAACCTCTAACAGTTAAGAAATCGCTTCATTCAAATGTAGCAGAAAGTTTCCACGATATTCCACGGACCCATCTGTGCTCAACAGAAATCTGTATTTTAAGTGTTGAACAATACTGCTAGGTATCTCCAGACTACAGATATTAATGAAGTACTATACTTATCAATAAGTTAAAATTCCACTTCTTTTCACATATACACTTCCTTGCCTATCCTGACTCCTCTTTCCCCTACTATTCACATACAGTGCACTCACATACGACCTTCAGTCCCTTAAATAAATCTCCTGCCTTTTAGGACTTTAGGGAGTCCTAAATGAGTGTCTCCACAAATAAAATGCAACTGTAGTCATCATGGGATGGTTCCCATGTTTTTATTATTTTGCTTCATCTGCCCCATTTTCACATCAATCTCTGCTCTCCAGGAAACCACCATGAAAATAAGTATTTTAGGAAAATACTGTAGTATTCTCAATGCCACAGTTATCTTTGGTCCCATGTACATTGCCCTCTTTCAAATGAGGAGTCATATTCTGTCATCCAGACCAGGAAATAGTACTCTTTATGCCCAAAGACTTATAAAATATTTTATGAAGGTATGTTCTGAAACTCCAAAACTAATCTTTTTCTTTCTAGGGCATTCAGTCTGTTTTAAGTGAGACAAAATTTGCATCAATTCTCCCGTTATCCTCAGCTTTCTCTCCCTTTGCTCTGTAACAAGGTCAGATGAAGGTGAGAAAGGTAGAAACATGCTCTTTTCTGAGAGTTTAAGTCCTCAAACCCAAAAGCCCTGTTTTCTGTCAACTCAGTTTAGGGTCAGCCAAGACCCTCTGGAACTGGAACTGGAATTGGAATTTATTATTTATCAGAAAGAATACCTTTGAGTCCCCATGAATATGATGTCGGTAGGCTCTATAAGCCCATGAAGCGTCCTTATTCCATATCTTCCAAGAATTGACTACTTGATGGTCATGATGTCCAGAAATATATTTTACAGCTAGTAGAGCAAAAACTTTCTTTGCTAGCTAAAACAGCACAGTAACTGCCTATCTAGTCAATGCACTTACTTCTGGAGACTTTACCTTCTTCAAAACAGTTCTGAACCTGAGTTATAAATCAATCAATCAATCAATCAAGGAAAGAAACACGCAAGCATGCAAGCAAGCCATTGAAGACTAGAAATTGCTTTTACAGTGTCTCCTACTACTTTTTGAGCTCTTACTCAGAACTCTATTAAATTACTGGCAACTATTCTGTAATGCAAAATATATCAGACATGGAGTCAAAAGGTTTGAATTCAGTTCTATAGCTAAAACTTAACAGCTATCTGGACTTACGAAATATGTTCTACTTCTTCGAGCTCCCATTTACCTGTTTGTAAAGCGTAGATGATATATACCACTCTGATTTGCTCTAACAATTAAAAAATTATATTAAAATGTTTTGTAAAATGTGAACTGCCATATAAAAATATTTTATAATTATGTATAACATATAATTCTTGATTTATTTGCCCCGTCCTTTTCAGCTCACAAAAGATAAAGGCTGAAAAGAAGAAGGAAATCAGAGCAAGAGAAATATTCTTAGTGGAAAGCAAATGTATTATTAAAGAAATGCTGGCTGACCACTGAACATTAGAGAAACATTATTAAAGCCACTAAGGTATACCATATTGCTCTGTGCTAGTGGATATTCATATAGATAACCCCCAAGATCAACAAAAATAGGGCAATGCCCTGTGCTATGGAAAACAAAAAAGAGAGTTATTCATTTTCACAAAGTTTTTTAAAAAAATTTAAGCTATAAATCTGAACTATCTGAAACATTCAATTATGTGAAATACCTTCTAAAAGCTTTTGAATAAATGAAGTCTCATTGCATCTAGTTCCTGGTGATGAGTCACCTTTTAACACTCTTCATGAGAAGACAGTTTGAATCTTACTAAAATCAGAATCTTTGGGGTGCCTGGGTGTCTTAGTAGGTTAAATGTCTGCGTTCAGCTAAATGATCCCAAGGTCCTGGGATCCAGCCCTGCATCAGGCTCCTTGCTCAGTGGGGAGATTTCCCTCTGCCTGCTGCTCCCACTCCTTGTGTTCTCTCTCACTATCTCTCAATCCCTGTTAAATAAATAAATAAAATCTTTAAAAAGAAGAGACAGAGTCTCTCTCTTAAAAAAAATCAGAGTCATTAAGGGAATATATGCTCATTGATATTATCTTCCTTATTAGAGAAAAATTGTTTCCTTGTGTCACATAAAAATGAATTCATTAGAAAGACATAAAGGTCTACATGAGTGAAAAAGTAGATAACCATAGAGAAATGAACCTACTATTTCTCACTTTGGTTAATGTGGACTTTTTCACTTTTTCCAATATATTTAACTGAATCATGACTGTTTCTCCTGTAGCCAGGAAAAAAAACAAAACAAAAAACAACAACAATAAAAAAAAAAACAGAGCCTAAAGATGATTTATCTTAGAAAGAAGTTAGAAATAGGTTTATGCCACCAGAGAGAAATTAGTGTAATAGCACAGTTTTATTTTAATATCTATAAATACTTTCCAGAGATGAAATAACGTCCCTTAGATTGCTTGATAGTCTGTGTGTTTGCATGTTTCTTTTTATTTAAAAAATGGCTAAAATCATTTTAAAAGGTTTAATGTTTCAACATGTTTTTCAAGGTTGTTTTCAAGATGGATAGATTAAAAGCCTTATGATAGAAGACTTTCTATCAATTGCTTATCTATCTATCAATTGCTTATTGTCCATAGTGAGAAGATCTTAGAGACTTAGGAGAGTTGAATACAAAATCTATAAAGGAATAATGGGAAAATTTAGCAAAACAAAAAGGCTTAGGGCCAGAGCATGTGAAAAATTGAGTATCAGGCTAAAGCCCTGGGATTATATTGTCAAAATAAAATAAAAAACTGGGAGATTTTAAAACAAAACCAGAACCACATCCTGTCAGTATGATTGAAAAATTAACCAGGTGGCATAAATGAAGTAGATTAAGAAGAGGGAGAAGAAATGAAAAACCAGAGGAGCTCTTGCAATTTCTCAAGGAAGCAGTAATGGTACTTTCTTTACCATTACAGAAATAGCTGAGGAAATTGAGAGCAAGTGATAAATCTCCCTTTCTCCATTTCCACCACTGCTGCCAAATCAACAAGATTTGGCAACTGATTAGACATCAGGCTCGGGGGATATGATAGAGTCAAAGATTATGTCAATATTTCAAGAATGGAAGACTGGAGATGGTAACTATATTGCAGTTTATATCTACCTCCTATTAAAAACCTTATGACTGGTAGGGAATGTATGATTTCCAAGCTGCAAAGTAAATGGCATCCCTTTGGTACAACCATATTGATTCTTTCCAAGGCATTTATATATGTTCGTTGCAATACAAATGTTTTTGAGCCTCTCAGTCCCTAATGATTATTAACTTAGAGTGTAGGATGACATTTAAAGTGCATGTATTCACTGTAACTAGAAAGCTCTGTGTTATATTAGTCAATCAAAATAGTGCAGTTTGTGTTGTGCAAATTCATCTTGAGAAATATTTATACCCACTGCAATTGTTTATACATCACTTATAAATGTTAACATGAAATGTGAAAGATTTCATAGCATCAGTTAAACTAGGATCTGCCAGGTTATTTGAAATAAATTTCTAAATTTCTTTAATCAAGTATTTATTCCATACTACAGTCACAAGATTCTGTTTTCCTCTTCCATACAGTACTTTTTGGGGGGCCTTGCCCTCCCTTTATCTTCTTTTCATTTGCAATTGAATAGATGAAAACATCAGACTTGAGAGCAAAGGAAAAGGGTGTTTTGGGGGAGACATAAATTGTCAATGTTCATAGAAGCAAAGGTACCTTAAGGACTCTGTTCTACAGTTCTGTCAGGTCAGAATGAAAAGGCTCAGACTTGTAGAAGCATTGGAACTATTAGGTCACTTATGGGACACTAAAAATTAAATAGCCTACACTTTGAGGAAGTAAATTGCAGAACAGTGTGGTAAATAAAAACAAACACAAATGCTTGTAGTGGATGTACTTAATTTGTTATTAGGGATTGCTGTGAAGGGAAAGCACACAGAAATATTAGTAGAATCAAAGGATCTTGGTTTGAAATCTGTTCCAACACCAACTGGTATAAGGATCTTGAGGAAGTCACTTACCCTCTAAGAATCTCAGTTTTTGTGCAATGTAAACTTAGAAACTATTAAATATGAGAATTAAAATTAAATCTTAAATTACTAATGGATATAGAGGTACAAAGTGTTAAAAGAATATTATTCCAAACAAGAAAGTATTGGGTAGTTTCTCTAAAGAATATAAAGATGAGGATCAGAGAAAGGAAAATAAAACACACATATGTACATACATTCTCCACACATTTGTACATATACACAAACATTAAGTGTTATAAGCTAAAAATAAGATTATCCCATCAAAAGTTATCACGAGGTGGGATTGGGAGAGGGGGAGCGGGCTATGGACATTGGGGAGGAGAGGCGAACCATAAGAGACTATGTACTCTGTAAAACAACCTGAGGGTTTTGAAGGGTCAGGGGTGGGAGGTTGGGGCAACCTGAGGGTTTTGAAGGGTCAGGGGTGGGAGGCTGGGGGAACAGGTGGTGGGTAATGGGGAGGGCACGTTTTGCATGGAGCACTGGGTGTTGTGCAAAAAGAATGAATACTGTTACACTGAAAAAATAAATAAAATGAAAAAAAAAATTAAAAAAAAGTTATCACGAGTAGAATAAAAAGGCAAATCACACACTGGAAAAGACATCTGATACATGAATACATGAAAAGTACTTAATCCAATTATATATAAAATGCTTTTTCAAATCATTAAGTATAAAGTGACAATCCAATTTACAAAATGGGCAAAGGATTTGAATAACTATGACACAAAGTAGGATATTCAAATAGCCAATAAGTATATTAAAAAGCTTAAGTAATTAAAAAAGGTATATGCACCCCTCTGTTTATAGCAGCATTATTTACACTAGCCAAGGTATGGAAACAACCTAAATGTTGATCAACAGAAGAATGGGTAAAGAAAATGTGGTATATATTTATAATAGAATATTAGTCAGCCATAAAAAAGAATGAGAGCTTGCCATTTGTGACACCACGGATGGACCTAGAAGGTGCTAAGTGAATATACCAAGTGAATTAAGTCAAAGAAAGACAAATACCATATGACTTCACTTATACATGGGATCTAGGTGAAAAATGTCAAAGTGAAATAAGTCAAAGAAAGACAAATAACATATGATTTCATTTATACGTGGGATCTAAAAACACAACACAAAGGAACAAACAAAACAACAGAAACAGACTCATGAATACAGAGAACAAACTGGTGGTTGCCAGAAGGGGGGCATGAGGAGTATGGGCAAAATAGGTGAACTGGATTCAGAGATAAAAAATTTCAGTTAATGGACTCTGAAAAACAACCTGAGGGTTTTGAAGGGTCGGGGGTGGGAGGTTGGGGGAACAGGTGGTGGGTAATAGGAGGGCACGTATTGCATGGAACACTGGGTGTTGTGCAAAAACAATGAATACTGTTATGCTGAAAAAATAAATAAATTTAAAAAAAAAGAAAGAAAATGAAGCCCAACACAAAATACGATATTCTATATGATTCTAAATTTAGTTGAAAAATCAAGGATAGACAAAATTGAGAATTTCCACTATGATAATAAAGTACAAACTTGCCAGAGAGCGTTGCTGCCAGCCTGACAATAAAAACAAGCCATACATGTGACCAAATTAAAGTTTTTCTTTTTAAACCTACCAGATAACAAAGTATACGAAGACACCTAAATGAATTTAAGAGACCTGTGGCTGCTTCCATCCCTTGCAGAGTAGAAGGAAAAGAAGAAATACACCTTAAACAGGGATTGGAGAAAAAAAAAAAAAGCCTGAATTTTTGTAGACTTTTAATGGGCAGGCATGGTGGATTTGAAACTCAGGGTGCTCCAGCCACAGTGCTAGTCTGCATATATTTACTATTCTTACTCACAGGCTGTCACAGACTGCATGAAAGGAGGAGCAGGACCCAGAGCTAAGAGATCTCTAGGAAGGGCTCAGTTTCTTTAGCAAGTGTAAGCAGTTTCCTGGAGGCTCAGGGCAGGGTAGGCAAGCGAAAACACTCTTAGGCACTCTGGCTCTTCACTAAGTTCACTGCAGCTACCTTTCCAAGATTGAGATGGTAGACAAAGGACCTGAGGAAAATCTGTGTGAAGCAAACAGGGCATTTTTGCAGTGCACTAAAGTGACCCTCTGAAGGCTGCTGGAAAGACGGAAGGTATAGGGATATCTGCAAAGATTGATAGAGCTTGAGGCAAAATGGGAGAGCAAAGAGAAGTCCAAGGAGATCACAAAAGCTGGCACTCAGGATTTAAGGTGGACACATTCCCACAATGCAGAAAGCTGGCACCTTGGGTGTAGAGCCAAAAGTGACTTCTGGAATTTCACCAGGGCTCACATTCTAAGGCCTGTTAAAGGAAAAGCCATGTATAAAATACTCCCAAAGTAGTCTTACTCTCAAAGAAAGTCTTAAATAAACTACTCCCAAAGTAAAGTCTTACCCCAAACTCTTATATAAAATACTTGTTCTCTGGGCATCTGGGCAGCTCAGTCGTTAAGCGTCTGCCTTCGTTCAGCTCAGGTCATGATCCCAGGATCCTGGGATCAAGCCCTGCATCCGACTCCAAGGGGAGCCTGCTTCCCGCCCACCCACCCCCCCGCCCCCGCCTGCCTCTCAGTCTGTCAATAAATAAATAAAATCTTTAAAAAAATTAAAAATAGAATTACCATAGGATTCAACAATTTCCCTTCTGGGTATATATCAAAAATAATGGAAAGCAGAGACTCTAGCAGATATCTGTACACCCATGTTCCTAGTAGCATTATTTACAATAGCTAAAATTTGGGAATTTGGGGAAGAAACCCAAATGTCCACTGAGTGATAAATGAATAAACGAGAAGTGCTGTCTACGTACAATAGGATATTATTTAACTTAAAAAGAAATGAGATTCTGACATATGCTACAATATTGATGAACTTTGGAGACAGCATGCCACGTGAAATAAGCCAGACACAAAAATACAAATACTGTATAATTCCACTTATGTGAAGTCACAGGATGGTCAAATCCTAGAGTCAGAACATAAAATAGTGGTTACCAAGGTCAGAGTGGAGGACCATGGTAGGTGGAGAGTTAGTGTTTCATGGATACAAAGTTTCAGTGTGAGATATCAAAAAAGTTCTGGAAAGAGTGGTGATGTTTGCACAACCATGCAGATGTATTTAATGGCATGGAACAATACATTTAAAATGGTTGAAACATCAAGTTCACGTTATACATATCTTGCAATTAAAAAAGGAACAAAAAGAGGACAAGAGTAAAAATAATGGAGTAATAACGTCAAAAATCATCTTCTTTATAGAAGCAATGGGAACACTGGCAAAAATCGTCATATTCAAGTCTTTCAGAACTCTAGAAATTATCAAAGACTTGCAAAAATCTGGAAAACATATGCTCTAAATAAATAAATAAATAAATCCCTCGATCTTGTTAAGAGCAGCAGACTTAGTGGCATTTTACAAATGCCCCATAATCAGAGTGAAAACCAGCGACTTAAATGCCACTGGAGTGTGCAGAAAGGAGTTGGACCTCCTTCAAAGCCTCATACACAGAGAACTGCCATTATCGCTATTTTTTTTTTTTTTATGTTGTGTTGTTGATGTTAAGGGTCTTCAGCAGACTTATTGGTCTGAAGGACTATGCTCTGAACCTTGAGTTTGGCTAAATCTGGGTAATAATTATAAAACTCTTTAAATTTTTTTTTATTTTTTTTTAATTTTTTTTTAGTTTAGCACTCTTTTCCTCTCAGGTATCTTTCTTTGAATAATAGACAGTTATTTCACTATTAGGCAACAAGAATCTTTAAGTTCCTATATGTTCTTTTTACATATCTCAATTATTATATCCTTCAGTTTTATAATTTTCTTTGTGCTACCACTGTGTGACAACATAAAATTTCAGGTATCTCTTCCTCTCTCTCTCTCTCTCTTTCTCTCTCTCTCACACACACACACACACACACACACACACACACACATATTATGGTCCTCCTAAATACTACTGAGAAAAAAATACAGTATTAGTATTCAGCAAAGTCAAGCAACATTTTTAAGAGGACCAAGAATAACTTTCTTTCCAAACCTTAACAACTCTGTAAAATAAATAATATTCATTTCACAAGGCAGGGCAGGACCATTGATGGAAATGATTTCCACTGAGACATAAAAAGAGTAAGTTTCTCCCAACACAAGGAACTTTTGAGTTAAGACAATTGGGGGTAGGGTTGGTAGATTAATTCACTGCTAAATTTCTTCCAGTTTAATTTTTCACATATAAAAGTTCCCCTTATCTACGGTGGATACATTCCACGACCCCCGGTGGATGCCAGAAACTGTGGATTGTAATAAACCTTATGTATACTATGTTTATACCTATACATTCATTTCTGTGATAAAGTTTACTCTATAAATTAACACCAGAAAGAGACTAACAACAATAACTAATAATAAATTAGAATAATTATAACAATATGCTCTAAGAGAAGCTTATCAGATTATCTCAATTGTTATCAAATTATCTCAAATTATTATTCTGTACTCACCTTTATTCTTTTCGTGATGCTGTGAGATAACAAAACACCTATGTGATGGCCTGAAGTCAGGTGAATGATATAGGTATATGACATAGTGTTAGGCTACTAGTGACCTTCTGATGATATGTCAAAGAAGGATCATCTCCTACTAGACCACAGTTGACCTCAGGTAGCCGAAACCAGGGTTAAAGGGGATTACTATACACACACATTTCCAGTTACTTCTGGCATGAAATTTTATCTAAAATGTTGTTCATGTCTGTAAGACTCTAAATTTGTATTTCTGATTAAGCATGGGTATTGGCCTTATGTATTAAATTACCATTAAAATACCTATGAAGATGTTTAAAATTTAAGATGAAAGAACACTAAAAGATACTTTTTTGTTTGGCTTAGAGGTGTTGGGCTGAGGAGCACTTTCTTTAATAATGTGTCACATAAAGCACATGAACGCAGATGATTTCACCAAAGATAGAAAATGTTTTGGCTCACCTTCATTTTGTGCATCTAATTTCAAGGTGCAGGGACATACTGACAAGAAACACTGGTGAGAAAAACTGATGGCCACTACCAGCTACACCAGAACATCTAGACAGTTCCCTGTCTAGATAACAACTGTCTTTCAGAATTCTTATTCAGATTAGGATTCCATATCCAGTTCATCACCCAATGTTCCTGGATGCATTGTGGAAAATTATTCGGAATCTTCACTGCTTACGCTGTGGTCCATGGTGAGTCACCTCTTGCCTGGATTATTGAAGTTGTTTCCTTAAGTGGTCACCTTCCTTTCATCCCTCTATTGTCTCTTCTCAAGGCAGCAGTCAGAGTGATCCTATTAAGATGAGATCAATCATGTCACTTCTTGATTCAGAACCTTCCAGTGGTTCCCCAATACCCCATGAGTAACAGTTAAAATCCTAGAATGTCTAGGACAATGTTCTACAACAGAAATGTGAGGGTAGCCACAATTTTCTAGTAACTGCTTTAAAAGATAGAAAGAAATAGATCAATTACATTTTAAATATATTCTGTTTAACTCAATATATCCAATATATTATCATGTCAACACTTAATATAAAATTACTAATAAGATACTTTACATTTTTTAATACTAAGTCTTCAAAAGCAATTGTGTATTTTACATATAAACAACATATCTTGATTCAGGGAAGCACTCAAGTGCTCATGGCTACATATTGAAAGTATAGAACTATAAAACGCAATTTGATCTACCACCTGCCCTCAACTCTGTGAACTCACCTATTTCTCACCCCTCACTTATTCTGCTTTAAGCTGGACTTCTTGTGGTTTCAGTCACTTTTTCATGAATCTTCCCTGACTACCCCCTTCAAAATGAAATCCAAGTCTAAAGCACTCTCTGTCTTATTTGCTTCATTTGTTAAAATAGTTATCACCTAGTAATATATCATATCCTTTACTTTTTCTGTGCTTACTTTTTCTGCGTTTTATCACTCAGATTTAATTTCCATTTGGGGAACAAATGTAATCTGTTTTGATCACTGGTTATATCAATAGAACTAGAAACATGCATGGAACACGGGCAGTGCTAAATAAATATTTAGCAGCTATTAAAGAATTCACATTCACATCATAGTTCATTATTCAGATGCTGAAGTTCTAGATAAATATTCCCTCCAGATACCATGGGCTACATTTTTTCCTCTTTGGAGTTTGGCCAAAGCTAAGGCAAGTGACCCCAAATCTACCATTTAAGCTTGAGAGCATGCATTGTTCCAGTAGAGAATAATCGTTAGAATAAAATGGACATAGATGTTTTTAGATATAGGTCTCTTGTGTCCTGGCTTCAGACTAGCACCATACCCCTTTGTGCATTCTTTATTTTTTCTCCTCCATTTTATATATTCTATTTAAATTTAAAAATATAGCCAAAAAATGAGTGCAGAATCTCTTGTTGTGGCAGTGAGATGACATATGTATCCCTCACTAAAATAATTTCTAGGATTTTCTCCCCTAAATTAATAGTTTCTTCAAAATTGGAATGTTGTCACTCAGGAAAACTCTAACCATTTATTCATTTATCGGTCCATTTTTTTCTGATTGTTTCTTCAAAATTTTTTTAAAGATTTTATTTATTTATTTATTTATTTATTTGACAGACAGAGATCACAAGTAGGCAGAAAGGCAGGCAGAGAGAGAGAGAGAGAGAGAGAGGAGGAAGCAGGCTCCTTGCTGAGCAGAGAGCCAGATATGGGGCTCGATCCCAGGACCCTGGGATCATGACCAGAGCCAAAGGCAGAGGCTTTAACCCACTGAGCCACCCAGGCGCCCCTGTTTCTTCAATTTTTAATAAGCTATTCAGAGTAATGGTGAAATTTGTTATCGACTGGTTTTCATATAGCGAAGATTGGTTGTTGCCATTTGCAACACTGTCATCAGAAATAGGCATAAAATCAAGGAGTTATGGTTGTCAAGAAATATAGGGTTCATAAAAGAAAAATTAAAAGCATTTATGTTGAGTCATTTCCATAATATCTCCTTAAACTAGTCTAAGATAATCCAAGTATTTTCCTTGATTACTGAGGCAAGGTGAAAGTGCCATCTTTAGCATGGTCAATGACAGATGTGTGTGTGTGTGTGTGTGTATGTGTGTGTGTGTGTGTGTGTGGACTTAGCATATGAAATAAGCATTGAAGACCATTTCCCAGATGGCTTTTACTTTTTTGGATTTCAGTTTAATTTTGCCTCTATGTATCCTTATTATGTATCCTTATATTATTTTTATATGTACTTTTTGAGCCCTTCAATGTCTGAAAAAAAAGTCTTTGGCTCAAACACTTAACTGGTAATTTCTATAAAGAGAATTTTAGGTTTAAATTTATTTTTTCTCTCAAAACTTAATGCCCATTATCTACTAAGGGCTTATGTACTAATGAAAAAGTTTAATGTCATTTATTTTGCTAATTTATAGGTATACTATTTAAATGTTATTTCTTTGGTTTTCTCTTTGGAATTTTTTAGATCTTCTCTTTTTAATAAAGAAAAAATGGGTTTAAATTACTTCATTGGGGGCGCCTGGGTGGCTTGGTGGGTTAAGGCCTCTGCCTTCAGCTCGGGTCATGATCTCAGGGTCCTGGGATCGAGCCCCGCATCGGGCTCTCTGCTCAGCATGGAGCCTGCTTCCCTTCCTCTCTCTCTGCCTGCCTCTCTGTCTACTTATGATCTCTGTCTGTCAAGTAAATGAATAAAATCTTAAAAAAAAAAAATTACTTCATTGGCTTCCATGGAATTCCTCTTCTTTCTTTATAATCTACCCTGAGTGAGATCTTGACTATAAGAACTGTGAGTATTGGTGGAGTACAGGGAATGGCATACTGCCCTTTATGGAAGTATGATCCACACAAACAAGACAGCCCTTTTCCCTCTCATTCCTAATGTCAATATAAAGGATTTTCTGAGGCCATCCTTAGCAGATCTCTTCATCTTATTGCAGGTTATTAAAAACCAGTTTACAAAACCTCCTTCATATTTCAATGATGCTTCTATTTCAGCACAGTGAGTTTTCTTCAATGAAATCGATAAATTAAAAAAGTAAATGGATATCAAAGTCTATTTTCTAAGGACTTAAAAGAAATTCATAATAACATAGTATGAGTATCATATGACTATATAATAGTATTGTTCCATAGTAATTGGATTTCTTCCACAAACAAATTTGAGCACTAAAATAAATATTTCCTTGATTCATATAAATAAGTTGTGAGTACATGGCTGTTTGTGGCAGGAATGAAGGAAAAATGGAAGGGTAGAAAATTACTGTAATTCTCTTCTGTGCTTGCTCTTGAGTGAGGCCCTTCTGGCAGATGATGGCATACCCTTCTGGCACATCTTTTTGGCACTTTGTACCCAAGATGTAAACAAATAGGACACCTGAAATCTGAATGCCCTGTTGATGAAATCCCATGCCACTGGAAAAATCTTAGGCCACAATACTGTCCTAGTCTCAGATCCTCAACTCTGTGAGTGTACTTATTGAAAGCTATGATCTTATCAGACAAAAATGTGGTGGTACAATGTGATTACATGAATGCAACAGAATACCAAGGTTTGCTGTACTCACCTTCTATGAGGCAATTCCAATAACGCCTTTCATTTCTTTGGTGCTTTATGAGATACCAAGGTTTTCATCATCCATTATCTTACTAGGCCTCACAATAGTTCTGTGAGGTATAAAAGATCGATATTGTCAAATTCTTTCTATTGAAAAGGAAAAGAGATAACTAGAGAAACTAAGTGATTTGGCCAAAGTTACAGAGGTAGACAATGTGACAATGAGTAAAGAAAATCTCATTTAAAACAGAGTCAGGAAGCCTGAAGCAAGTAGCTCTCTTGCACAGACAATCCCTTGCAGCCTGCATAACCAGCAGAAAGAGGGAAGATAAAAATTGTTTTGACAAGGGAGGCCATTTTTCACATAGGAATCGTATCTCCTGCTTTTTAGAAAAAGAATGATCCTTCCCTACTCCAGCAGCAACGGACTAACCCCCGCTTGCAGCCAATGAGAAACCACCACAACCTCCAGCTCTTGCTCTTCTCCAGTGAATTTTTATTTAAAACAACTCTCCTCAGCTTCCTCCTCAAACCCTGTAATAAGAGCTAGCCTTCTTTTTGTCTGTTTAGACTTGCCTGTGGTTTGACATAGTTTGTTCCAAATTGCATTTCCCCATCTATTCCCAAATAAACTCATTTTAGTAGTAAGATAACTGGCTATTTTATTGTTAAGGTCAACCACAGTACCGAAGCTGTCATTGCAAGCCAGATCTATGAATCCTGGTTCAACATTTTCTCTCAACAACGCATGAAGAAGAGCTCCACAGGCCCCCAAATACATCCAGCAAGAGTGGAAATATTCCCATAAAAGTCTTAAGATTTTCAGTTGCCTTCTCAAACCCCTCTGAAGCCATAATAATCCTGAAGTCACTTTATTTTTTTTTCTCTCATCTCCCTTGTACACCCTTAAAATGTACAGATGAATTTTTTCTCTTCCAGGATAGAACTAAGATATTCCCAAGATTTAACTGTGAGATATTCAACCCAGGACTTGTACCTGAGCACCAGGAACCATGGCTTTGTCTTTCATGAGACAGCAGGGACCTCCTTTCATCTCACTCTACTTTTCCAAAAGCCTGGAAACTGGAGATAAGAATAAAAGGACCAAGGAGCTGTAATCCCTCTTCCTATTTTCTCTCACCCCCAGTCACAGTTTCCTGATTCAATTCAACCTCTTCGTGGTACATAAAGGTATAGAAACTTCAACAAGACACGCAGTAGTGGTAGAGGAGCAGCAGGCACTTTTAAGCCCTATGATTTGTGTTGGTTTGGCATTTCCCAAAGGCATTTCTTGGGGGATCAAATTACTTCTAAAGCCTGTATGCTCCACAGGGAAATCAGATGAGTGAGCAGATCAAAGCTGTTTCAAAGGCTCGTGTATCACTTTGGGAAAATCAAAGTTTCTCATGAAACTAAATCTGGAGCTTAGCACTTTTGACAAGTCATTTCAAACCCTACGTTATAATTCCTGACCCTTTTGGAATTGCAGTTCATTTGAATGTTTCTGAATAAGCAAAATGTTGTTCTATAATGTGGAACCGACAAATTGCCATTTGAAAAACCAGTCTCTGGCAATCACGGTGGGACTTCATGAAGATTGTTTTCTTTCTCATCATTACCATGTGTCAAACTTAATCACAAAGTCACAGTTTTCAATGGCAGGAAGTACAGTTTTGGTATAGATTCAACCACAACGACATTTTTTGAACTCTAATTCTCTGATAACAGCCTCGGGCCATTTCATTTTTCAAGGAAACCTACCAGAAAAAAAAAAATTAAGAGGAAGCAAGAAAGAGTCAGGTTTAACTAAATTATATTTTCAAGAGCTATTCCAATCCTTAAATTGTATTTTTTTGTGAAACGAAAGATGTTATGAGGTCATATGTGGTATTGAGAGAAAAAACAAAGCCCTCTGCTTTAAGACAAATTGCCTACGTTCAAATTCTTCATCAGATATTTGTGTGATCTGTAGTGGGCCATCTCTATTTTCTATTTTCCTCATTTGAAAAGTTGTATTTTGAACTAATTTGATTATAACCCCAAATCCTGGAAAGGTTCTGGTTAGAACCAAATAAGGCAATAGATGTGAAAGCTATTCAATATTATAAAAAGCTATTTTAATGTCTGGAATACTTACTTGTTAGCTTAGGGTCCTAGGTCATAAAGAATTCGAACTAGAGCCCTTGAAAAGGGAGGAAGAAGGAGTAATGGAGCTTCATATTGGTGATACAAGTCAGGGTGCCCAAAATTAGCAAACATACAGCTTTGTGGGAGAAATGGTGAATGGTCCCACACAATGAAAATATAATGGAAGTGGCAGACAAAATGACAGGTTGGAGTCAGATCATGGAGAACCTCAGGTGTTATGGCACTCTTGGTCAACCCCAAATTTTTGTATTGTTAAGCCCCAAAATCATTTTCCAGGGTGTGAGATGCTTCTCCTTTGTTGCAACTGGCCCAGAAAGTCATGCTGATCTCAGGACAGTGTTAACACAGTTCATTGGATTCCATTCTGTTTGACTGCATTTGTGTCCCCTAAGCCTTCCTGTAACAAGGATCCCACAGGTAAACTGTAGTATAATATAGCAGGCAGAAAGATTATGCATTTTTTAGTGAAGAAGTTTGCAAAAATATGACCTACTGAATTAAAATTTGGGTTTGACCACACTGGAAATAGTGTAAATTATAAATTAACACTGTCAAAACTTCTCTAAGTGACTGCTAAATTACTAAAAGGTAGTGTGAACATTGATTTTTGCATAGCAAACGAGGGTAACTCTCCAGAAGGATAAAATGTTATATCCAAAAATTAAAGCAATGTTAATATTTAAGAAATACTATTCTATTTGAAAAGAAAAAGAAAATATTTCTTGTAAATAAAATACCTTACAATTGAAATATGTTATTCTAGATTAGCAAGGTTGGCAAATAAATGTAATTCACATGGCAGGATTGTACCAGTAAGTAAAAGCCCTATTAAATATTTTGAATTATAAAGACCAACTACTAGTTTTTTAAGAAAAAACAATTATTGGGTATATTTGGGCAATAGAAAATATCTTGATGTAGTTCTTTAAAATCAAGTTAGTACCAAAATGGTTGTCCTTTATTACAGAGAAATTGGTATCATCGTATTGTAAGAAAAAAAATTGCCCATTCTTGGATATAGAAAAATAGGATTAGATAAGATAGCAATTTCTTCAATTATAATGACAGATTCTGTTTTTCATATGCTATTAAGAAAAGATCTAATGTGTTTCTACAATGTTCTTAAAATTAAATATGTTCCTTTTGAGTTATAGATTAATGTTAAAAATAATATTCTGCAAATATTTTAACAAAACAATCCTGAAAATACTTTAACAAATATTTAACAAAATGAATTTTCAATTTCTACTAACACCGAATGTAAGAAGGGAATAAAATTTCACAAATATTAAATAAGATATGTTTGTGAAATATTTGTGAAATAATTAAAATCCATCAGGATGAGGCATCATGTTAAAAGATAAATTAATTTATACTTAGTGCTTGTAACACATTTTACCAATAATTTGAAGTAATTTTAACATGTATGTTATAATATATATTATAGTTTAATATTATTTTAAATTTTCTACATATTATTGTTTTTAAACTACCTTTAGTATCTTTGAGTGGACCAATAACAATTTTAAAACTTATTTTTTTTTAAGATTTTTATTTCTTTATTGCCAGAGATAGAAAGAGGGCACAAGCAGGCAGAGAGTCAGAGGCAGAGGGAGAAGCAGGCTCCCCACTAAGCAAGGAGCCCCATTTAGGACTTGATCCCAAGACCCTGGCATCATGACCTGAGCCGTAGACAGATGCTTTACCAAATGAGCCACTCAGGTGTCCCAAGTCTAGAATTTAAATGTAAAAATATTGATAAGAACCCTGTTAGACAGTTTAGAGTGAGACATTCTGCCAAGATAAGCTGTGACCAATTATTGGAAAATACATTTGTAAGAACCAGCTAACCCAAGATGCGGTGACAGACAAACTGAAATCTCACTCACTTTACACAGAAACATTTATTCCAAGTCCTCCGAAAACCAAGTTTCTTTCAAGTGCAGCTCCCTTCCAAGAGTGGCTCAGGAACCCAACCTACTTACTTCTGATCATTGCCTATTAGCCGGATACAGTAATATGACCCCATCAAAACAAGAGAGCTGGAAGTATAGCCTTTTGTTTGCCTAACACAGAGAAGAACACAAGACATAAAGCAGCACAGAAGTATCTAAAACACCTCCAAACACATACTCTTAACATCCTCTTGTTAAGCTTTCTTTGGTAATTTTTTCTCACTATGCCTATACAAAACAACGCTCTGTTACTACAAGGTAATGTCTCAGATTCTGGCTTCTTCATTGCCCTGAATGTCAATATAAGCATAGAAGATCTCATAACTAAATCCCCCTACACTAATAAGGCTGACACAGGATCTGCTGTATGATTATGATTAATAATATTAACACCACAAGTTTTCTGTTTATTGAGTGTATATCAAATGCTGGAATTTCTGCTACAGACTGTTGTTTAATCTATAATGCAAACCCATGACACAGGTGTTATTATCCCTATTTTGGAAATTAAAAAATTGATATAGAGATAAGTAAAGCCACCGATGTTGCATAGCCAATATGGGGTAACAGTATTGTGGTTGCAGTCTGTCCTTTTTCCTCTTCACTCACTGTTTGCTCAAAGGACTCACAAAGTGTATACGGAGTCAGGGAAAGAAGTTAACACAAGCTCAACACCATGCAACATCTATTGCTGTTAACTGGAACAACATGCATTTCACCTCATGAAAGTGAGAGTAATACTTCCTGTCCAATCTGTGAGAAATCAGAGAAAAGTGTTAAACTCACAAAGGAGGACAATAGCTAGGGGAACTAGCAAGATCTCTGGTGTGAACCCCTTATTTCTTCTATGTTTGGCAATGATGATGATAGCAATTCCAAAGAAGGAGCCATGGGCTCAAACCTTAAAAAAAAAGAAAAATGGTTTGAGAAACCTCCCTACCTAAAGTACCTTACCAAGTAAAGATTATAAAATGCTGACTGAGAGAAAAGGGACAAGGAATACTACTGTAGAAAGGAAGCCATCCATTAAACAGTACAGCACTGTGACCAGTAACAGAAAAGACACTAGAAACTAATCAAATTATTTTCCTGTGTCAAATATATATTCATGGATAATGCCATTTTCTTTTCATGTGTTACTACAGTAACTTGCAATAGCTCTTTTACCAGATATCAATAAATTAATTCTGAATTAGCTCAATGAATTAACACAGTAAAGATCTGTTCTTCACTTGTGTGATCAGATACCTGTTAACTTTGTCAAGCAGCTCTGGCTTTCCTCCAACCAGAGATTCAAGAATCCAAGCTGCTCCCATCATGAGGCTCCACCATTCAGTGACATAACAGTTCCATTCTCCTCTCCTCACTGACATAAGGGTCAAGGGCATGAAAAACTGGAAGACTGTGCATCTCACATTGAAATAGTTCAGCCTTCATGGATGAACACACGTGGGTACATCCGATTTGCTGAGAAATATGGAAGCAGAGGCATTTGTTTCTCCTCAGATGGCTCCCTTAGAGTTCTGAGCATGCTCAGCTATAAATATCACGTAGTGGAAATGGTACAGTAATACAACACTTCCTTGGTATTAGCTTTGAATATGTGTTTGCTGGCCACATGGCTGCTAGATATTTAGCATTCCAGCTTGGTTCTTGGTCCACACAAATTTCCTCAGGCTACCTAACAGTCTTCAAAATAAATTTCCGCCTGTTAAAACCACTAGCGTGAGTTCTGCTGTTTGCACTCCTGAGTGATTCATGTCTCAAATGCTGAACTATCATAAATAGTGGTGATTTAGAGAAGGAGGTACTTTCAAGCAGTGAAATTTTCTTTTAGTTTTTAAAATCATGTTCAAAGTTGGTGAAACTTAAACTCTAATTCTTAGAGCCAATAAAAAGAGGTATGGGACAAGAGACCACTCTCTTCTCAAGCAGAAATCATTTGAGACAGTGTCCATTTTCTTCATGAATGTTAGATGTGTCATTTTTCCATTTTTTCTTATTAATAATAACCTCTGATAACTCTATTTATCTTCTAGTTTTCAAATTCTTTTTTCCCTTCTCACAGATTGCTATAAAATCAATTTTCTTCTAAAATAAGTTTTATCATAAATAAATTCTATAGAACAGCACATGTGCTCTGCGTTCAACTTCTCTATTTTAATTCATATGATGATATAGCTGGGAAGAGCTTTAGAAATTACTAATTCTATGTCCTCAAATTATAGACACTGAGACCTAAAGAGAGAAAATGTTAATTGTCTTTGGTCAGTAATGTTGGGTAAAGCTTAGTTCAAAATCCCAATCTCTTACCAATATCCTTGATGAACACAGACGCAAAAATTCTCGCCAAAATACTAGCCAATAGGATTCAACAGTACATTAAAAGGATTATTCACAACGATCAAGTGGGATTTATTCCAGGGCTGCAGGGTTGGTTCAACATCCGCAAATCAATCAATGTGATAGAACACATTAATAAAAGAAAGAACAAGAACCATATGATACTCTCAATAGATGCTGAAAAAGCATTTGACAAAGTACAGCATCCCTTCCTGATCAAAACTCTTCAAAGTGTAGGGATAGAGGGCACATACCTCAATATTATCAAAGCCATCTATGAAAAACCCACCGCAAATATCATTCTCAATGGAGAAAAACTGAAAGCTTTTCCGTTAAGGTCAGGAACACGGCAGGGATGTCCATTATCACCACTGCTATTCAACATAGTATTAGAAGTCCTAGCCTCAGCAATCAGACAACAAAAAGAAATTAAAGGCATCCAAATTGGTAAAGAAGAAGTCAAACTATCACTCTTCTCAGATGATATGATACTATATGTGGAAAACCCAAAAGACTCCACTCCAAAACTGCTAGAACTTGTACAGGAATTCAGTAAAGTGTCAGGATATAAAATCAATGCACAGAAATCAGTTGCATTTCTGTACACCAACAACAAGACTGAAGAAAGAGAAATTAAGGAGTCAATCCCATTTACAATTGTACCCAAAACTATAAGATACCTAGGAATAAACCTAACCAAAGAGACTAAGAATCTATACACAGAAAATTATAAAGTACTCATGAAAGAAATTGAGGAAGACACAAAAAAATGGAAAAATGTTCCATGCTCCTGGATTGGAAGAATAAATATTGTGAAAATGTCTATGCTACCTAAAGCAATCTACACATTTAATGCAATCCCTATCAAAATACCATCCATTTTTTTCAAAGAAATGGAACAAATAATCCTAAAATTTATATGGAACCAGAAAAGACCTCGCATAGCCAAAGGAATATTGAAGAACAAAGCCAAAGTTGGTGGCATCACAATTCCGGACTTCAAGCTCTATTACAAAGCTGTCATCATCAAGACAGCATGGTACTGGCACAAAAACAGACACATAGATCAGTGGAACAGAATAGAGAGCCCAGAAATCGACCCTCAACTCTATGGTCAACTAATCTTCGACAAAGCAGGAAAGAATGTCCAATGGAAAAAAGACAGCCTCTTCAATAAATGGTGCTGGGAAAATTGGACAGCCACATGCAGAAAAATGAAATTGGACCACTTCCTTACACCACACATGAAAATAGACTCCAAATGGATGAAGGACCTCAATGTGAGAAAGGAATCCATCAAAATCCTTGAGGAGAATGCAGGCAGCAACCTCTTCGACCTCAGCCGTAGCAACATCTTCCTAGGAACAACGGCAAAGGCAAGAGAAGCAAGGGCAAAAATGAACTATTGGGATTTCATCAAGATCAAAAGCTTTTGCACAGCAAAGGAAACAGTTAACAAAACCAAAAGACAACTGACAGAATGGGAGAAGATATTTGCAAACGACATATCAGATAAAGGGCTAGTATCCAAAATCTCTAAGGAACTTAGCAAACTCAACACCCAAAGAACAAACAATCCAATCAAGAAATGGGCAGAGGACATGAACAGACATTTCTGCAAAGAAGACATCCAGATGGCCAACAGACACATGAAAAAGTGCTCCACGTCACTCGGCATCAGGGAAATACAAATCAAAACCACAATGAGATATCACCTCACACCAGTCAGAATGGCTAAAATTAACAAGTCAGGAAATGACAGATGCTGGAGAGGATGTGGAGAAAGGGGAACCCTCCTCCACTGTTGGTGGGAATGCAAGCTGGTGCAACCACTCTGGAAAACAGCATGGAGGTTCCTCAAAATGTTGAAAATAGAACTACCCTATGACCCAGCAATTGCACTACTGGGTATTTACCCTAAAGATACAAACATAGTGATCCGAAGGGGCACGTGTACCCGAATGTTTATAGCAGCAATGTCTACAATAGCCAGACTATGGAAAGAACCTAGATGTCCATCAACAGATGAATGGATCAAGAAGATGTGGTATATATACACAATGGAATACTATGCAGCCATCAAAAGAAATGAAATCTTGCCATTTGCGACGACGTGGATGGAACTAGAGCGTATCATGCTTAGTGAAATAAGTCAATCGGAGAAAGACAACTATCATATGATCTCCCTGATATGAGGACATGGAGAAGCAACATGGGGGGTAGGGAGATAGGAGAAGAATAAATGAAACAAGATGGGATTGGGAGGGTGACAAACCAAAAATGACTCTTAATCTCACAAAACAAACTGGGGGTTGCTAGGGGGAGGTGGGATTGGGAGAGGGGGAGCGGGCTATGGACATTGGGGAGGGGAGGCGAACCATAAGAGACTATGGACTCTGAAAAACAACCTGAGGGTTTTGAAGGGTCAGGGGTGGGAGGTTGGGGCAACCTGAGGGTTTTGAAGGGTCAAGGGTGGGAGGTGGGGGGAACAGGTGGTGGGTAATGGGGAGGGCACATTTTGCATGGAGCACTGGGTGTTGTGCAAAAAGAATGAATACTGTTACGCTGAAAAAAATAAATAAAAGGGAAAAAAAAAACAAAAAAAAAAACAAAAAAAAAAAAATCCCAATCTCTTAGCATCTAACCCAATGACTTTTCTTTTCTTTCTTTCTCTCTTTCTTCTCTTTCTTTCTTTTTCTTTCTTTCTTTCTTCTATCTTTTTTAAGATTTATTATTTACTTGAGAGAGTGGTGGAGGTGAGGTAGGAAGAAGCTCAAGGTGACTTTTCTTTGAGCATGAACCCCAATGTGGGCTTGATCACAGTACCCTGAGATCATGACCTGAGCTGAAACCAAGAGTTGGACACTTAACTGACTAAGCCACCTGGGCACCCCCTAACTTAATGACTTTTCAATGTCTTTCCTGTCCAAGGCCCCTATCATAATAGTCACTGCTCCATAATTGCCAATTATATGTTATAATCCATATTCTCTCAAAGGCACAGAGCCTAAGATTTTAATTAATGCCAATGTTTAAAAGGTGTTCTATCAAATAGTTGCTAAAATACAACTCAAAAGTTTACCCTTATTTGGGCTCGGGTTGTGTTCTACATTTCCCTCACCCCATTAACTCCACTCTTCAAATACAATTTCTTTGCATTTTCATTGTCTTAGCTAAATGCACGTGTCAATATGAAGAAGCAAGCTTTCCCACTAAATTAATTAGTCTGTATAATGTGTTTTTTAAAGATATTTAATGTATTCCTATGAGTGATTTTGCTTACACTTTGCTAACAGACATCAGAGTTGATTATGCATAGCTAATTCCAAAGATACATTAATTATCCCACTTAAGTTGCATGCCCAGATACATCAATATTCCTTTCCTCTGAAAAATTGCTGTTTTCATGAAAATTATCTATTAATATGCTTTTTCTCAGAACATAAATTCCTGCCCTGGTCTCATGTATTGGTAACTCAGTGATACAACAAACCATATTTAAATATGAAAAAAGTAATAGAGGTAGTAGATCTAAACACTGGTAAGAAACCGGAATCACAAAAGTAAAGTTGAAAGATAAATCAATAATTAACAAAGATCAGTTCTTGTTCTAGAGAATCATTGGCTTATACCCAGTCCCATTATATTCTCTTTGTCTCAAAAATGATTTTATTCACAGAATACTTTGTGCAAATGTAAGTATATTTCAACCCCAGCATGTAAAGGAAGGCAGAAGAGAGTCACTCTGGATGAAGTGCCTGACGGACCAGAGCCAACTCCTCAATTACCATGCTGGACTTTGATGTTTGATGGTGTTCAGGGGAACACAGGAGATTCTAAAGAGCACCGTTTGAAGAGAAAAGAAACTTGACACGGAAAGGCATTTTAGAGATAAGTTTGTCTAGACTTAACAAACAAACAAACAAAAACCCCTACTTGAATTAGAGAGAAAGAAGACAGCCAAAGACAAATAAACTCATCATCACCAGTGAGGGTAGCACTACCTTTGAATACCCGCTCAGACATTAAAGACATTCTTGACCACAAGCAACAGACTCATTCAGTTTTATTCATGAGGCTCCATGAAACATTTGGATAGGTGCCTAGCATATTTGGTATTTATATCCAAACATTAGCAGTTTAGGATTTTTACCTCATCATTCTTCTGTTAAGTATTTACTGAGAAGCAGAGTGAGATTTTGATTAGGGAAACAGCATATACTCACAAACTGAGATTTAATGGGATTTAGATTCCAATTATATTGCTGCTAAAAAGAAAATATTTGTTGCCTGTTGGATGATAAATGCTAAACATCAGAAAGAAATAATCACTGAAAATACTAAAAACAGATACTTTTATAGTTCTTGGCCATACATATGACTATTCATTGTATTGTGTTTGAAAACTTCTTACCAGCCGCCTACTTTTTAAAATTTTAATTCCAGTATATTTAACACACAGTATAATTAATATTAGTTTCAGGTGTACAATATAGTGATTCAACACTTCCATACATCACCCTGTGCTCATCACAAGTTCACTCCTTCATCCCATCACCTATTTCACTGAGCCCCCTATTCACCTCCCCTCTGGTAACTGTCAGTTTGTTCTCTATAGCTAAGATTCTGTTTCTTGGTTTGTGTCTCTCTTGTCTTTTTCCTTTGTTCATTTTATTGTTGTTGTTTCTTAAATTCCACATGTGAGGAAATCATATGATATTTGTCTTTCCCTGAATGACTTATCTCACTCTAGGTCCATCCATGTTGTTGCAAATGGCAAGATTTCATTCCTTTTTATGGCTGAGTAATATTCCACTGTAGATGTGTGATATATATGTGTATGTGGGGTGTGTGTGTGTGTTTGTATATATATATACACACACAGTGGGATAATATATATATTATTATATAATATGTATATATATCACATATACATGCTACCTATAAATATATATACACACATATATACATATAGCATATCATCCTTATCTATTCATTTACCAATGGTTGGACCGGTTCCATAATTTGACTATTATAAATAATGCTGCAATAAACATAGGGACACATACATCCCTTTGAAACAGCTATCCATTTTGACTAAAGTTTATGGTCACTTCAGTCATGCAACTATTTTCTTCTAACTGTTCAGGTAAGCATCAACTGAATGCTTTGGTAAACTGACTGGTTGGTTGGTTTCCTGTTGCCCACAGCTACACAGAAATCCGAAGTGTCCTTCTTTGTTTCTGCATAGTTTGTTTGCCTTTCCCCCCATGTGGTGTCACTTCACCCTTCACTTCAGGCTTAATTCTGTCCAGGTTTAGACTAGCTAAAACCCAGACTTAATTGAAAGCAATGTAAGGAACTTTGGATCCATACTAATGAGACTGACCATCAAGCCTACTTGACTGAGGGTTCATACATATCAATGCTAGTAAAAGAGCCCCTTCTTAGTTCAAGAATATTGACTCAGATAACAAGACTCTGAATTCATTTCCTTGTGCCTGGATTGCTATGATAAACTATCTTTTTTTTTTAGATTTTATTTATTTATTTGACAGAGAGAGAGATCAAAAGTAGGCAGAGAGAGGCAGGCAGAGAGAGAGGAGGAAGCAGGCTCCCTGCTGAGCAGAGAGCCTGATGGATCCCAGGACCCTGGGATCATGACCTGAGCTGAAGGCAGAGGCTTTAACCCACTGAGCCACCCAGGCACCCCTGATAAGCTATCTTTTTCCCCATATACCACCTTGGATTTTGGAACCCATGTCGAGCTGTAAAAGGCATGCCGAGTACTAGGACTCTTTCCTATATTAAAGGACTCGATAAACCTGTGGAGGAAAATTCTCAGCATCAAAGTATGATAAGAAAATAATGAAAATGATGTTTTGGCAGAGAACTTAAACAAATTTCTAGTCTTTTATTCAACAAAGTAATTCAGTAAGTATCGAATACCTGTTATATGTCAATCATTGTTTTAGACACTGAAGATACAATGATAACAACACAAATTAAATCTCTGTCTTCATAAAATTTACATTAAAGTGGGTAGACAAAGCATGATTAGATAAAGAATCAATTATATAGAAGATAATTTCAGGTAATGAGATATAAAGAAAAATAAATCAGAGTAAAGAGATAGGGAGTGACATTTACTCTTTTGATACAAAGGTATTTTGAGAAAATCTCATTTAAACAGAAATTTGACTCACGCAAGCGTGTCTCTTTTTTTTAACTAAGCTCTAAAAACATAGGGCTCAATATAAGGACAAACAGCCCAAACTATGCCCCAATGACTGCTCAAGATGTGTCCAGGTGGACTGCTCCCTTGAGGCATGAAAAGTATCTACTAAGAAGAGAACTTAAAACACTTTGGCTTCCTTAAGATAGGAATTCCCTGTATCTCACACACCTCCTTGTTAGGCCAGTGGTACTTTTCTAAATAGTGTCCATACTCTTTCCCAGAAGCTGATGGTTAGGTCAGATATATCTGAAGCTAGGGAACCTGAATTATTGTTCACAAGAAAGCTAAGATAAATAGAAGAAAGCTCCCAGGCTCAGACATAGTTAAAGGAGATCTCTGCTTCTAGCAGCCTCAACATTATCTGTTGTTTCCCCAGGGTTTTAGATACTAATTGCAGTATCTCCAGAGCTCTCTGATTTGTTTGTTGGTATATGCCCAAGAATATAGCCCAGCAACAAGTTTATGAATGGTACTCGACAAATATTTGTTGAATGAATGAGTATGAAAGGACACTAGCACGAAATCTATAAGTTTCACAATAGTTGATCTGATCAATTGTATTCACCAATAATTCCTTGCACAAAATAATATGTTCAATAAACTTTATTAGGTGAATGACACTCTCCTAGACCTTTCTATTTTTTCTCTCTTAGGAAGTACAGCCACTTACTTGTTTTCAGTTACAACCTCTAGGGTCTAAATCTATAATTGTAATATTCCTTATTCTTTTTGGTGAAGCCTCTTGAAATAATCTCTTAATTGAACAAAACACTTCAGCTAAGCATTCTTCTATCACCCAACCTGAGTGTGTTGACAAATGCTGTTTATAACTTTCTTCTAATCCATCATTCATTCCAAATTTCTACATTACATAAAAATCCCCATCATCTCTAGACTCACAAACCTGAGTCATCTTTGGCTTCTTTGTCTCCTTCACCCCTTATATCAAATTGAACATAAAATTCTGCCAAATCTTCTTCCGCAAATATATTATGCAATAAGTATTAATTATGTACTTATGACCTGGAAGACACTGAAGAAGCACTGACATAAAAACTACCTCTAATATCAAAGGGCTTACAATCTCATTAGGAGAATAGTATAAACAGACACATGATTAATATGCTACAGAATAAAGAGATTTCCACACAAGCATGCAAACACAGTGTGTTCACACAAAGTAAACTATCCTGTTGTAGAAGGTCAAAGGAGGCTATGCCTATTTTCACTTTTACAAAAATATATTATGGAGAAAGACCTTTAGCAAATGTCAGTAGGGGTGACAATGTAATAATAAGATGTTGCTTAAATACATGGGACCACAATGTAGGCAGTATAGACTGCAATTACTATACAATAGGCAGGTGAGAGAATAATACATTTCAATACTAAACAAGATTCATCCATAAAACCCATCAATGTTTATAATATACATTGGAGAGGAAAGAAATTAAAGTCACAGATTACACTGGGGAGGTTTATCTAATATATACAAAAACTAAGTTGGTTAGCATAAGAATAAACAGAAAATAGTTTAAAGAGACGTTGCAGAAATTCATTCTGTCATACTTAAAATATATCTGAATTTGGAAAAGAAATCAATGAGTTGGTGACATGCAAAGTGTTTTCATGATATCTCATTTGGGTCCTCACAAAAACTTCATGAGATAAAAAGGATGTAGCTTCTTTTTATTAAAGAGCAAACTAAGACAAAGTGATGTAAACAATTTGTCCAGTGTCCCAACGGATAATCTAGTGGCAGAGTAGGAACTTTGTCCCATGTAGCCTGATTTCAGTGTAGTTCTCTTTCTTTAAAAGCATAGGAAGGTGGTAATTGAATTATTCAGAATTAAACTTTTTCATTTCCACAGTCCAAGAAGTAAAGAAGGAGTCTTGGCTGTAAGTGGCTCGTCCTAAATAAGTGTATTGCCTGAAGTGATCTGACATGGATCTATTAATCCATGTCAGAAGATATGAGCCGTGCCAATTACGAAGATATTTTTCAACTCCAAACTCACCCTTGTGTCCTCTGGGAAGCTGGGCCTGAGACCAACTTCTGCTTCCGTGGCTTTTCCCTGACAGAGTCTGTCAACAGAGGGCGCTAGAGAGAGAGGCTGCAGACTAGGAAGAGGAAGACAGAACTGTCCTGGCTTTTTTGTTTCTCTGAGGAATCTAGGTCAGTTTGTGGTTCCTGAGAGTAGCACTTCAGAAAAGCCTTGTCCCCATGTTGGCCAAACATGTTCCTATGGCAGCAAGGTCTCATTCTCAGAAGTCTGAGTCCCAGACCCCGGAGGCCCCTCCTATGGGCTCGGAGACAACAGTTGGCAGAGGAACTGAGCGCTCTTCCTCCTGAGTCAGGAGTTGCAGATCTACAGAACCCTCACTCCCTTTTCCTTCCCTCGCCTGCAGGGGTGGCAGGAGCTTCTAGTAGTTGCCATCTCTCCTACACCTTAGACTTCTTTTACTCTTTCAGTAGTTGGCAATTTTATACCTAATTAAAATTATTTATGTTACATCTTTTCTGTGAAATTACTGATCCGGGTTATGTCTCTGTCTGGACCCCAGGCATCAAATTTCCAAGACTTCCCTACTAATCAAATGGCTAAAGAGGATTTTCATTGCCTCTTGCTAACATCTCTAAATATTAAGTATATACCAAAAAATTTACCCATCCCAAATAGTTTTTATTATTCTTTACATACAAAGCCCTCATCCTCCAAGAAAATAAATTCCTTTTGGCTTATCTACATGTTATTTTAGAATGTCTTCTTTACGCCTTACTGCTCAAACTGCCATTATCTATCAATCTTTTTCTTTCCTTTTCTTTCTTTCATCTATCTTGCTTTACAATTTCTACTCATTCTAATCATTTCTGTTTTATAAAAATCATATAAATAATATGTGTTATATTGATATATATAACATAAATCATATTTTAGGTTATGTAAATCATAATCTACTTCTATAGCAAAACAATGCAATATAGGAAATGGTGTTCTACTTTCAAAAGATGAACATTTTCATCCTAGTGTTTCCTAAAGTGACAAATTGAAAACAACCTAAGTATCTAACATTAGGACTGTGTTGAAGTGAAATTGATTTTTCATTAAGTGGAATATTGTGTGTGTAATAAAAATGTTATTTACAAAGAATTCTGGTGATATGGAAAAATTATTATGATGATATTGGTGAGTAAATAAAGATATAATAAATGACTATGACATGATTTCAACTATGTAAGAATGCATAGAATAAAAAAGGGGGAAAGTTAAAATATCAGTAGTGATTGCCTCTAGTTGGGTTATGTGTAATTTCTTTCTGACTTCCATAAACTGTTTTAATTAGAAAAATAAATAGAAAAAACTTACTAAATTAAAAAAATGAAATTGATTCTCATATAATTTTCCTTGTAGGTCATTATCATTTTCCACTTTCTCTCATAAGCTGACATGGTCCTCAGAAAGGGAAATTTTTGTCTATTATATTCAAAATATATTCAAAGTTTCTCATGTTGTCCTTTGAATGCAGTAGTGGTAGCAAGCAAATTTTCTCAGATGGAGTCATTTCTCTAACCATTATCTGCTGACTTTACATATAAATTTCCAAGATGGGATCCTCATCAATGTAGGGTGATGAAAGACACAAAATTAGAGCCAGAAGACATGGACTTTTGTCCTGGGTCTGACACCTTCTAATAATGCAACTTTAGACAGATCACTTCAGTTTTCCAAGCCTTATTTCCTTATCTGTAAAGATATCTTTATTGAGACCTCAGAGGATTATTTAGAGGATTAATGAGAAAGATTACATTTGCTGTGAAAATGCTACAGAAACTATAAAAGTCACACTAAAGGTATTTTCTTTAGAAAAAAAATTTCCTTCTAGGACTACTTCATCCAAAACTCTTAAAACCTTATCATTCCCCAAACCCTTTAAATTTTGATCCAAATGCTCTTTTTCTGTAAACATCCATCATAATATTACATTGTGAGTACAAATGATTTACAAATGGATGGGGTTTGGTTTTTGGTTTTGAGTTTTTGTTTATTTGTTTTTCTTGGTTTTGCAAAGAGCAGTTGCCTTTTGGGGACTCTCTCTCTCTCTCTCTCCTTTACCTTGCTGCAGAATTTAAGTGCATCATCACCTACAAGTTGACATCTATAAACAAGACAAAATGTTTACGTAAGATGAAGGGCTGTGTCCTACAGGTAGACTTCTCAATGAGGCAGATCCCTGGAAGGTCTATCTTGCTATAATACATCTTAATTGATCACCATCAGCATGTCATTTTAATGGTCTCATTATTCTGACCTTCCCCTATTTGGGATTCTGAATTTCAAGAAGAACATATTTCACAAGGCAGCTTTCACAAACATAATCAATGTTAGGGGAATACTTGGCTGCTTTTGTTGCCAATCCTGTTTTCATAGAGGCATTACATTATTTAGAGAAAATGTTTTCAATATTAAGACATGATAATTGGACTTCATCAATATTCAATTATTTTTATATTACCTACTTGCCATTCAAATTGTTACCATGATTTAGATGATGTGAAGATTTCTTAGGAATAGATTATCTCCTGAACATATGAACTATACCTGTGGAGGTTAAGACGAAGTGAAGAATGCACTTCTGTTTTCCTACTTTAGGCATAAACCCACAAAATTAAAGCTGTGAAAGCTCTTAGTAATTCTCCTTCTATATCAAACTTCTTATCAATACCAAAATCCTTTCAACTGTGTCTTGGATGGAGTCATGTCTTATGCCTTTGACTACATCTCAAGAGGGGGCATGTCTTAAGTAATTCTTAAATACTCCCTGAGATGGAGTACACGTACACATCAATGAAGTCTCTTCTTGTTTATTGATGTATCTAATTACTTCATTTAAATATTGAGCATCCTCTAATATAAACCTGTGAAGGGGGACAGATTAGATGAGTCAAGGCATTTACTGCTCATCAAGTGTCAAATGATGACTTAGTACTCATCTCTACTACAAGACTTATACTCTACTGCATAATGTGATGCTGTTCCATACCTCTGAATGGAGTGTACATTTCATGAGAGTATAGTCCATGTTTTATCATTTCCATATCCAGAACTGAGTAAATGTTAATTAATAAATGAATAATAAATGAATGGGAGACATAATGACACCATGATTTGTTGAGATAATTCTTTATATTGAACTGAAATAAAATACCCTTTGATTTTGACTTGCCTAGTTTTATCTTCTGAAACTACACAGCATAAGCATTCCCCATTTTTCCAAATTCAACCTACTGCTCACAGATAGCTTATAATACACACTATTCTTCTACCAACTAAATATCTTCTCTCTCTTTATCTGTTCTCTGTACATGATAATTTAAAGATCCTTCACCCTATTGATTATTCTTCTTTGGACACATTTTAGCTGCCTACATCCTGACTTATCAACGAATAAAATAGAAATATGGGAGAGTATCAAAATGTTTCCCTCCACACAAAAAAGAATGCTTTATTTGCAAACTTAAAATAAATGTGTTTTTAGCTAGAAAAATAAACTAAAAATGGAAAATAAAAAGGTATCTATTGCAGGGGAAAAGATAGTGAGATAAAGGACCTAGGTCTTTTCCCTGATATTAACATAGATTATTTACCCTCCACTTTTGACTTGTTGGTTTAAACATTTTATAACCTTAAATTGTGGTTCCATGCATTTTCTCCCATTTATTTTTTTTATTTTTAAAGATTTTATTTATTTATTTATTTGAAAGAGAAATAGAGAGCACAAGTAAGCAGAGAAGCAGGGAGAGGGAGAGAGAGAAGCAGGCTCTCTGCTGAGCCGGGAGCCCAATGCGGGGCTCAATCCCAGGATCCTGGATGTATGACCTGAGCCCAAGGCAGACGCTTAAACTACTGAGCCATCCAGAAACCCCCATTTTCTCCCATTTAGATAAGAGTAGGGCACTTATAATGACTGAATTTCTGTCAACATAGCATTTGAGATTCTTGGCCTTACACTCCAATAATTTACATTAACATGTTTAGTCCTCACTGATATTTGGTTTCCAGGGGTTAGAAGAGTTTTGAGGTATTTCAGTGTGAGACTTCAATGAAACAGTGTAATTGTTACTTTCATTATTTACAAATACATTCCAAGCTAAGTCTGCTGGAACTATAAAGCGCAACCATTGAACCTAATATCATAAATCAAATAAGCATCAGATAAGACCTTTACATTTCCTTGATCCCATAGCTGCACATTTTCCTATACTGAGGGATCATTTCAGTATATCAAACACCCCTTCTCCATCAAGTTTCTTCTCATCTCTATTCAAAGGTAATGGATTTTCCTTTTGCATGTGGGTCTCTTCATAAGATAAATTCTTAAACTTATAGATTGACAAATACAAAAAAAAAAAACAAACGCAAACTTATTCGAGGATTTTTTTTGTCACTTTGCAATGGGATAAGAACAATTGACTATCTTTATTATATCTCTGTGAAAAAAAAAAAAAGATTATGCAAGTAGCCAAAGAGTATTTATGTTTTTGAGAAAGATTGGTAATATTGATCAAGGTTGTGGAGTTTTTGTTTTTGTTTTGTAGCCTTGCTATGGAGTACTATAATATCCTATTCTATCACTATTGTTGAGGGGAAACCAAGAAGGTAGAATGACTAGACTATTTCCTTCACATTCAGGCATTGCAAACTGCAGAGGAGTCATTATATTTATAATATTCATTTATGGGGGTATCAAAACACTTTCATAAATATGCTCCATAGACTCATTCTATTTTTCTTCCCTGTGTGCCAGAGTAGGCAGTTTCAAAAACAGAACAAAACAAAAGGATCAGCTCTTTCAGGGAAACACAAGGGTTTGATTTTTACAAAAGTAGAAATGTGGCTTAACAGACCCTTGCTTGCCACATTTAAAAATGGGTATGACTTGCAGGGAAATGGGAAATGGAAATAGGAAAGGTGATAAATAAACTTGATAATAACCTTCCCAATAGGAAAAACAGATCCATCAAAGCTGTTCAAATGAGGCATTTTAAATGCAAAAAGGACGGATACAGAGAATCCCATTCTTTATACATGAAAACAAACCAAGGTATGTTAAGAAACAAAATTCAAACTTCACAGGCACACATTTCTCTAAAGAATGAGTCAATAGATGTGACAGAGACATAACAGAAGATCTGAGGTATTTCATCTCTCTCCATCAGAGGTGATTTTCATCCATCATTAAAAATAAAGTTAATTTGCATGAATCTATAACAAAATCCTGACTGATAAAATGCAGCTTAATATTTATATTACAAAGTGTATAAGGCAATATTACTCCTCATTGAAATCCAGCTCTGAGACAGGGAAACCCAACTACCATCTTTCATAGTTGCTCTCAGTCAAAAATATAAAGTGTATTGACTAATATCTTTTCTTTTTGCATAATACATCCTTTTAATCCTCTCCATTTATCAGTAGTTAAGTAGTTAAAGAATGTTAAGAATCAAAGTGCTGGTGGGGTAAGGTATGTTGATCTTACCTCTTCCACTCATTAGATAAACAATTTAGGGCAAATCTTTCTCTATCTTGATTACCTTACCAGTATCACCCTAATCCAGTTATAAAGAAAAAAATATGGGAAAGAGTAAATTTATGTATGTAAATCACTGAGGGCATCAGTAAATAAATGTTAATATTTTATTATTTTTTATTTTTATACTGTTTTTTTTGGTACCCTATTAGAAGGAAATTGGGTGATAAGTCTGGTAGTTAATTGACTTCCCAGCTTCCTCTGTTGCTTCTTTTTTTTTTTAAGATTTTATTTATTTATTTGGCAGACAGAGATCACAAGTAGGCAGAGAAGCAGGCAGAGGGAGAGAGAGATAGAGGAGGAAGCAGGCTCCCCACTGAGCAGAGAGCCTGATGCAGGGCTCAATCCTAGGACCCTGGGATCATGACCTGAGCCGAAGGCAGAGGCTTTAACCCACTGAGCCACCCAGGCACCCCTCTGTTGCTTCTTATATCCAAGCCAAGTTTGTTCTTCAGGCCACCAATAAATTGATTTTCTTTCAAGACATTTTTATTTAGGGGCACCTGGGTTGCTCACTGGTTTAAGCCTCTGCCTTCGGCTCAGGTCATGATCCCAGGGTCCTGGGATCGAGCTTCGCATCGGGCTCTCTGCTCAGCAGGGAGCCTGCTTCCTCCTCTCTCTCTCTGCCTGCCTACTTGTGATCTCTGTCTGTAAAATAAATAAATAAAATCTTTATAAAAAAAGACATTTTTATTTAAATTAATATCCTCTTCCCAAAACCTTTACTGGTAACCTACTAGTTGCCAGGTAGAATTGACAATAAAGGTACTGCCTGAAGCATATGTGCTCATTCCACCTAAGAAAGTTTTATTTGATGCTAGCTAGTGGTAGTACTTAGTAAAGAGGGACTATATCTCTATAGGAGATATATGTATCCTATGAGAATGGGTACTACATCTCTCTTTTTCACAGTTCAAAGTCTAACACAAGATCTGGCCATTCACATGTTTTTTTGAGTGAGTGAATGAATGAATGAATGAGTGAATATTCTGGTAAGGAGGTAAGTGCCAAACCCTCGTCACAGAAAGAAGTTAATTAAGAATTGCAGCTACAGGTTTACGTAGTAGACATTTGTTATTTTTTGACTTCCAACGTATTTTCTTCTTTGTTTTAATAAAAGCACTTTTGTTTTCATTTAGGGAACCACCTCTACTATATTGCAAACAATCTTGGAGGCAAGGTCAACAAATGTACCCCCTCCATGATGGGGAGAATGTTTCCTGACAAAGCTGGGTCAATCAGCTCTTCCAAAGGACTACTCTATTTTATTCTTCGTTTTGAATATTGGGGGTTCATTTTTTCCTTTAATTCTTTAAAGGCTGCCCACCATGTTACTAATAAATTGTTTTTAGTCTAAGTTAACCAAGTAGGTTTCTGTTTCTTACAATCAAACAATCCAGTCAATATTATTACCAATTATGACTAATATATAGTGGATTTGGTTAAGTAGTCATCTGGATAGAACATAAATTAACTATTGAAGTATCAATACCACTGTGACATGACATTTTTGTATCAGCAATATTGAAAGGAAATGATGTGGTATGATTATTGTTAAAAATTCCTCTGGTTCAACCCAAGTTAACATCTTCCTTCAAGTCTGGAAATACACGAAGGATGAAAACCCTGAACACTGAACCATAGTGCTCTCTGACAGACATAGCAGATGTCTGTCACTGAACCTATTACAACTACTCTTACTCCTAGCCAAGACTGAGTCCTGAGTTCTTGGAGGTTGATTCATAAGCAATGAATCTGTCTGGAAATTAATGAATCAGCTTCTGGCAATGGATCTTCCTCCCTCCGCAATTACCTTGACATCTCCTTCCCTACAGATCCCCCAAACACCTCACTGCAAGCCTAAGTGTGTTCTGTAGAGGTCAAAATCATTTATAACAAATCGTGTCATAGAAAAGGTTATTCAGGAAAGAAAAAAAGTAGTCTTATCAGGCAAATTCTACCACAAAACTGTCTCAAGCTATCGGTGCTAATTTTTCTTTTACTTTATTTTTTTTTTCAAATTTATCACTTCAAAGGTAAAGGTGAATTGTTTGATAAAAAATGTATACACTACTCAAAGACATTCAAAATTAAATGACATATTTTCCCAATTCTCATTTTTCTCATTTTTTTAGAATCCCTTGAATTCAAGCTCCATGAATATAACATTTGGAAATTCTTCTATTAATTACAGACTTTCCATCTAAGATGAGGCAGCTGGGGAAAAAAGGAAGGAATCTATTCCACTTCCATTTCTGAATTTATTTGTCAAGGATCCATGCCTCTTTCTGTCAGATTAGCCTGTCTTTGTTCTTTTGCCTTAATTAGGATGTATTAATTATGGACAGCAAAAGAAGACTTTACAGCTTTCCTTTTTATCAGTGCTAGAAGAATCCTATGGATAGCACAGAAAGGCTGATGAATACCGCTATTATGTCACCAAAGTTTGGTCAGCAATCGACACACTGCTTAATTTTTTTTTTCTATAAAAATTCAACTGATGATATTCTGGCCATTTAGTGCCAGAATACAGGAAAAGGCAAGCATTTCAATCATCCAAATGAACATAAGTAAAAACAAAGTGAAAATATAATAGATGAATATTGTCCCAAGCTTTAAAAAATAGAAATAATATTTTTTAAACTTGGATTGCTGCAAGTATGAAGACATACCGTATTATCAACCACTCACTTAGGTCTGTAAGAAAACCAAGATCCTTCCAAAATGCAGAATGTGAAAGCTCTTCAGGCATCTGTTTATGAATTGGCTAAATATGAGATCCAGTGGGTATGATAAAGGTTAGAGGTCGGAGGGTGTTGTAAGCCTTCCAAAATCTTCATCATGTATAAATTTTAGTGTTATATAGCCTACAGATATGGTTTACAATCATTCAGCTGTGAAAAATAAAAGTATGCATCAAAATAATAACCAATTAGAATACATAACATTTTCATTCGATTGATATCAAAGGAAACGCAAATGGTCCTTTGACTCCTCTGGCCCCCTAGCCTCTTCAGGTACAAGAAGAAAACAAACTAGAGAACTGAATTAATAAGCATTCCTATCAACAAGTTACCTACATCATTGCAGATTCCCATGGATCATGTGTTATCTTTAAAAAGGATGAGAAGAGACTGCTATCACCAAGTACACTTCCATCATAGTTAATTACCAAACAGTATGTCCCTGGGAATCAGCAGTCTCTGATACTAACTCAAGTGTATTTTATAAATGGTTGCTCTTGTGACTCACCATTTCATGATACACGTTAGTAATAATATGTGGAGAAGGAGGTTGGAGCTCCAATGTACATGTGGATTACAACTTCTGCTTTACAGACACGCTGACCTCTTAAAGGTGTGGATGGCAGGGCTCCATTTCCCCTCTCTCATGTTTTTGAAAGCTAAGAGGACATCTAAAGTAGGGATGAGTGCTCTTCCTGTCTTGAATCTCCACAAGGGCATCCATGGACAACTCTGAGTGATTCTAGAATCAATTTCAATCACTTGAACATCTGTACCTCTATTAAATGTAGCACTCTTTTTGATATCAGTGTCCTTGAGGATTGGAACTAAGTACTAGGTAACTAAATATGCATAGTATTTTTCTTTTCTTTTTTATTTTAATTTTTTTTATAAATTTATTTTTTTTCAGCGTAACAGTATTCATTGTTTTTGCACAACACCCAGTGCTCCATGCAATACGTGCCCTCCCTATTACCCACCACCTGGTTCACCCAACCTCCCACCCCCGCCCCTTCAAAACCCTCAGGTTGTTTTTCAGAGTCCATAGTCTCTTATGGTTCGCCTCCCCTTCCAATTTTTTTTTTAATAAACATATAATGTATTTTTATCCCAAGGGGTACAGGTCTGTGAATCACCAGGTTTACATACTTCACAGCACTCACCATAGCACATACCCTCCCCAATGTCCATAAGCCCCTCCCGCCCTCCCAACCCCACCTCCCCCCAGCAACCCCCAGTTTGTTTTGTGAGATTAAGAGTCATTTATGGTTTGTCTCCCTCCCAATCCCATCTTGTTTCACTTATTCTTCTCCTATCCCCCTAACCCCCATGTTGCATCTCCATGTCCTCATATCAGGGAGATCATATGATAGTTGTCTTTCTCCGATTGACTTATTTCACTAAGCATGATAGCCTCTAGTTCCATCCACGTTGTCGCAAATGGCAAGATTTCATTTCTTTTGATGGCTTCATAGTATTCCATTGTGTATACATACCACATCTTCTTTATCCATTCATCTGTTGATGGACATCTAGGTTCTTTCCATAGTTTGGCTATTGTAGACATTGCTGCTATAAACATTCGGGTACACGTGCCCCTTCGGATCACTATGTTTGTATCTTTAGGGTAAATACCCAGTAGTGCAATTGCTGGGTCATAGGGTAGTTCTATTTTCAACATTTTGAGGAACCTCCATGCTGTTTTCCAGAGTGGTTGCACCAGCTTGCATTCCCACCAAGAGTGGAGGAGGGTTCCCCTTTCTCCGCATCCTCGCCAGCATCTGTCATTTCCTAACTTGTTAATTTTAGCCATTCTGACTGGTGTGAGGTGATATCTCATTGTGGTTTTGATTTGTATTTCCCTGATGCTGAGTGATGTGGAGCACTTTTTCATGTGTCTGTTGGCCATCTGGATGTCTTCTTTGCAGAAATGTCTGTTCATGTCCTCTGCCCATTTCTTGATTGGACTGTTTGTTCTTTGGGTGTTGAGTTTGCTAAGTTCCTTATAGATTTTGGATACTAGCCCTTTATCTGATATGTCGTTTGCAAATATCTTCTCCCATTCTGTCAGGTGTCTTTTGGTTTTGTTAACTGTTTCCTTTGCTGTGCAAAAGCTTTTGATCTTGATGAAATCCCAATAGTTCATTTATGCCCTTGCTTCCCTTGCCTTTGCCGATGTTCCTAGGAAGATGTTGCTGCGGCTGAGGTCGAAGAGGTTGCTGCCTGCATTCTCCTCAAGGATTTTGTTGGATTCCTTTCTCACATTGAGGTCCTTCATCCATTTGGAGTCTATTTTCGTGTGTGGTGTAAGGAAGTGGTCCAATTTCATTTTTCTGCATGTGGCCGTCCAATTTTCCCAGCACCATTTATTGAAGAGGCTGTCTTTTTTCTTGGACATTCTTTCCTGCTTTGTCGAAGATTAGTTGACCATAGAGTTGAGGGTCTATTTCTGGGCTCTCTATTCTGTTCCACTGATCTATGTGTCTGTTTTTGTGCCAGTACCATGTTGTCTTGATGATGACAGCTTTGTAATAGAGCTTGAAGTCCAGAATTGTGATGCCACCAACTTTGGCTTTCTTTTTCAACATTCCTTTGGCTATTCAAGGTCTTTTCTGATTCCATACAAATTTTAGGATTATTTGTTCCATTTCTTTGAAAAAAAATGGATGATGTTTTGATGGGGATTGCATTAAATGTGTAGATTGCTTTAGGTAGCATAGACATTTTCACAATATTTATTCTTCCAATCCAGGAGCATGGAACATTTTTCCATTTCTTTGTGTCTTCCTCAATTTCTTTCATGAGTACTTTATAGTTCTCTGTGTATAGATTCTTAGCCTCTTTGGTTAGGTTTATTCCTAGGTATCTTATAGTTTTGGGTGCAATTGTAAATGGGATTGACTCCTTAATGTCTCTTTCTTCTGTCTTCTTGTTGGAATAGAGAAATGCAACTGATTTCTGTGCATTGATTTTATATCCTGACACTTTACTGAATTCCTGTACAAGTTTTAGCAGTTTTGGAGAGGAGTCTTTTGGGTTTTCCACATATAGTATCATATATCTGCAAAGAGTGATAGTTTGACTTCTTCTTTGCTGATTTGGGTGCCTTTAATTTCTTTTTGTTGTCTGATTGCTGAGGCTAGGACTTCTAGTACTATGTTGAATAGCAGAGTGATAATGGACATCCCTGCCATGTTCCTAACCTTAGGAGAAAAGCTTTCAATTTTTCTCCATTGAGAATGATATTTGCGGTGGGTTTTTCATAGATGGCTTTGATAATATTGAGGTATGTGCCCTCTATCCCTACACTTTGAAGCGTTTTGATCAGGAAGGGATGCTGTACTTTGTCAAATGCTTTTTCAGCATCTATTGAGAGTATCATATGGTTCTTGTTCTTTCTTTTATTAATGTGTTCTATCACATTGATTGATTTGCGGATGTTGAACCAATCCTGCAGCCCTGGAATAAATCCCACTTGATCGTGGTGAATAATCCTTTTAATGTACTGTTGAATCCTATTGGCTAGTATTTTGGTGAGAATTTTTGCGTCTGTGTTCATCAAGGATATTGGTCTGTAGTTCTCTTTTTTGGTGGGATCCTTGTCTGGTTTTGGGATCAAGGTGATGCTGGCCTCATAAAATGAGTTTGGAAGTTTTCCTTCCATTTCTATTTTTTGGAACAGTTTCAGGAGAATAGGAATTAGTTCTTCTTTAAATGTTTAGTAGAATTCCCCTGGGAAGCCAACTGGCCCTGGGCTTTTGTTTGTTTGGAGATTTTTGATGACTGTTTCAATCTCCTTACTGGTTATGGGCCTGTTCCGGTTTTCTATTTCTTCCTGGTTCAATTGTGGTAGTTTATATATCTCTAAGAATGCATCCATTTCTTCCAGATTGTCAAATTTGTTGGCATAGAGTTGCTCATAGTATGTTCTTATAATTGTCTGTATTTCTTTGGTGTTAGTTGTGATCTCTCCTCTTTCATTCATGATTTTATTGATTTGGGTCCTTTCTCTTTTCTTTTTGATGAGTCTGGCCAGGGGTTTATCAATCTTATTGATTCTTTCAAAGAACCAGCTCCTAGTTTCGTTGATTTTTTCTATTGTTTTTTTGGTTTCTATTTCATTGATTTCTGCTCTGATCTTTATGATTTCTCTTCTCCTCCTGGGTGTAGGGTTTCTTTCTTGTTCTTTCCCCAGCTCCTTTAGGTGTAGGGTTAGGTTGTGTACTTGAGACCTTTCTTGTTTCTTGAGAAAGGCTTGTACCGCTATATATTTTCCTCTCAGGACTGCCTTTGCTGTGTCCCACAGATTTTGAATCGTTGTGTTTTCATTATCATTTGTTTCCATGAATTTTTTCAATTCTTCTTTAATTTCCTGGTTAACCCATTCATTCTTTAGAAGGATGCTGTTTAGTCTCCACATATTTGGGTTCTTTCCAGCTTTCCTCTTGTGATTGAGTTCTAGCTTTAGAGCATTGTGGTCTGAAAATATGCAGGGAATGATCCTAATCTTTTGATACCGGTTGAGACCTGATTTGTGACCCAGGATGTGATCTATTCTGGAGAAGGTTCCATGTGCACTAGAGAAGAATGTGTATTCTGTTGCTTTGGGATGAAATGTTCTGAATATATCTGTGATGTCCATCTGGTCCAGTGTGTCATTTAAGGCCTTTATTTCCTTGTTGATCTTTTGCTTGGATGATCTGTCCATTTCAGTGAGGGGAGTGTTAAAGTCCCCTACTATTATTGTATTATTATTGATATGTTTCTTTGATTTTGTTATTAATTGTTTGATATAGTTGGCTGCTCCCATGTTAGGGGCATAGATATTTAAAATTGTTAGATCTTCTTGTTGGACAGACACTTTGAGTAGGATATAGTGTCCTTCCTCATCTCTTATTATAGTCTTTGGCTTAAAATCTAATTGATCTGATATAAGGATTGCCACCCCAGCTTTCTTCTGATGCCCATTCCATGGTAAATTGTTTTCCACCCCCTCACTTTAAATCTGGAGGTGTCTTCGCGTCTAAAATGAGTTTCTTGTAGGCAACATACTGATGGGTTTTGTTTTTTTATCCATTCTGATACCCTGTGTCTTTTGATTGGGGCATTTAGCCCATTAACATTCAGGGTAACTATTGAGAGATATGAATTTAGTGCCATTATTAGCCTGTAAGGTGACTGTTACTGTATATTGTCTCTGTACCTTTCTGATCTACTACTTTTAGGCTCTCTCTTTGCTTAGAGGACCCCTTTCAATATTTCCTGTAGAGCTGGTTTGGTGTTTGCAAATTCTTTCAGTTTTTGTTTGTCCTGGAAGCTTTGATCTCTCCTTCTATTTCAATGATAGCCTAGCTGGATAGAGTATTCTTGGCTGCATGTTTTTCTCGTTTAGTGCTCTGAATATATCATGCCAGCTCTTTCTGGCTGCCAGGTCTCTGTGGATAAGTCTGCTGCCAATCTAATATTTTTACCATTGTATGTTACAGACTTCTTTTCTCGGGCTGCTTTCAGGATTTTCTCTTTGTCACTAAGACTTGTAAATTTTACTATTAGGTGACGGGGTGTGGACCTATTCTTGTTGACTTTGAGGGGGGTTCTCTGCATCTCCTGGATTTTGATGCTTGTTCCCTTTGCCATATTAGGGAAATTCTCTCCAATGATTCTCTCCAATAGACCTTCTGCTCCCTTCTCTGTTTCTTCTTCTTCTGGAATCCCAATTATTCTAATGTTGTTTCGTCTTATGGTGTCACTTATCTCTCGAATTCTCCCCTCATGGTCCAGTAGCTGTTTGTCCCTCTTTTGCTCGGCTTCTTTATTCTCTGTCATTTGGTCTTCTATATCACTAATTCTTTCTTCTGCCTCATTGATCCTAGCAGTGAGAGCCTCCATTTTTGATTGCACCTCATTAATAGCTTTTTTTATTTCTACTAGGTTAGATTTTAGTTCTTTAATTTATCCAGAAAGGGCTTTTATATCTCCAGAGAGGGTTTCTCTAATATCTTCCATGCCTTTTTCGAGCCCGGCTAGAATGCTCAGAATCGTCATTCTGAACTCTTGATCTGACATATTACCAATGTCTGTGTTGATTAGGTCCCTAGCCTTCGGTACTGCCTCTTGTTCTTTTGTTTGTGGTGATTTTTTCTGCCTTGTCATTTTGTCCAAATAAGAGGATATGAAGGATCAAATAAAATACTAAAAGGGTGGCAAATACCCCAGAAAAATGTGCTGTAACCAAATCAGAAGAGACCCCAAATTGTGGGGGGAAGAAAGGGGATATAAAGAGGTTCAGAAAAAAAAAGAAAAAAATTTAAAAAATAAAACAAATAAAGAAAAAATATAAAAAAGAAAGAAAAAATATATATATTTAGATAAACTAGTCAAAAATGTTAAAAAAGAAAAGGATAAAAGTTTTAAAAAATTTAGCAGAAGAAGAAAAAAGAAAGAAAAAAAATTGAAAAAAAAAATTGAATTAACCACAAGACTAAAGATTCATGGGGAGAAAGCCTTGAGTTCCGTGCTTTGCTTTCTCCTCCTCTGGAATTCCGCTGCTGTCTTGGGTATTGAACCTGCTTTCCTTGATAGATGAACTTTGTCCTGGCTGGATATTTTGTTGATCTTCTGGGGGAGGGGCCTGTTGTAGTGACTCTCAAGTGTCTTTGCCCGAGGCGGGATTGCACCGGCCTTACCGGTGGCCAGACTAAGTAATCGGCTCGGGTTCGTTTTTGGGAGCTTCTGTTCCCTGAACACTTTCCGTAGAGTTCCGGAGGACGGGAATGAAAATGGCAGCCAGAGACTAGGTTCAGTCCTCAGCTCTGTCTCTGTAGACGGCTTCTCTGTTCTAATACCTGCGAGCTCTGCAACACTCCAACAGCCTCGATCCTTCTGTGACCCCGCGGGACCTGGGGCCACGCTGACCCCGCGTGGGCTTCACCCCGGTTTAGCCTCTGGAGCAATGTCCCTCAGTGGAACAGACTTTTAAAAGTCCTGATTTTATGCTCCCGTCCTCCGCCGCTTGCCGGGAGCCAGCCCCTCCCCCGCAGTCTATCTTCCCGTCATTTTAGATTCACTTCTCCGCCAGTCCTACCTTTCAGAAAGTGGTTGATTTTCTGTTTCTAGAATTGCTGTTCTTCTTCTCTTCGATCTCCCATTGGATTTGTAGGTGTTTGCACTGTTTAGATAAGCTATTGAGTTGATCTCCTGCTACCTGATGTAGTCTCAGCCTGCTACTTCTCTGCCATCTTGACTCTGCCCTCTAATTTTATTTATTTGACAGACAGAGATCACAAGTAGGCAGAGAGGCAGGCAGAGAGAGAGGAGGAAGCAGGCTCCCTGCTGAGCAGAGAGCCTGACGCGGTGCTGGATCCCAGGACCCTGGCATCATGACCTGAGCAGAAAGCAGAGGCTTTAACACACTGAGCCACCCAGGCGCCCCATATGGTATTTTTCTTATAGTTATCTTTCTTTTTCTTATTGTTTCTTCCTTTTTCTATTTTCCTACTGTGAGAGATCTAAGCCATTGGTTCCAAAGGGTGACCAGAGATAACACCGCTATGTGTTTGAACAGCACAAAGATCATCCTAAGGAATTCTCTGGAGACTCTCCATGCTATCTCATATTCCTAAAGTTAGATCAGATGAGACCCGAGGCAGATTCCTCAGTCCAACTGGAGATTTAATTAAGTGACCTTCAGGCAATTTCCCGTTCAAAGAGTCTATGCCTTTATGAATTTATCCTTAATAATCTCTTATCAAGTCAATTAACTTTATCTTTTTCTGTATTTGTCAGCTAGCAACTCTATGTATGTATGACCTTGACCACAACAGGCCTGACTGAGTAATAAAGAGTTCAATATTGCCAGAATTGGAAATACAGTTGACAGTGCATAGGCTATTGAAGCTGAAGGAGCAGTGTCATTTCTCTCTGTGAGGGCAGGCACATTAAAACATAAGGGATAATCCATGGGCTCACAGAGCCCCACTAATCCTTGCAAACCATAAGCTGCTTTGCAAATTTTATCATAAACTTGCAAAGCTTGTTTGCAACTCTCTAAAAATCACAGAATCCCTGAAATGTTTAGTTGGAGCACCCGGTAAGGTCATTCACTAACAGTGTTCATTAACCTATCTCAAGTCAGCTCTCCTTGAAGCATTTCTAACAGAGGAGAAGTTTCTCTTAGTCTCAAATTTCTCAGGGGAAAGACAATCCACGGCCTCTTTTGTAGTTCTTTCCTGTTTGAAAACACTGCAAAGTATAGAAATTCTTGTTAAATTACACCTGTTAGAAAAAAAGTGAATTTCGGGGCACCTGGGTGGCTCAGTGGTTTAAGCCTGTGCCTTCGGCTCAGGTCTTGATCTCAGGATTCTGGGATCGAGTCCCGCATTGGGCTCTCTGCTCAGCAGGGAGCCTGCTTCTCTCTCTTTCTGCCTGTCTCTCTACCTAATTGTGATCTCTCTCTCTGTCAATAAATAAATAAAATATTTTTTTTAAAAAGTGAATTTCTTAAAAATTAAATAAGGCAAGAGCCCACTGAGTTTAAAAGAAAAATAAATCTCACAAAGAAAACTAATTAAACAAAACACATTAAGCCACATCTGCCATTTTTTCCTCAACCCTTATGTCAAACATTTGGTAATGCTCTGATGTGACAGAATTTTAACTATAGGGCACATAAAGTTTGTGTTATTTTGTCTCTGACTATCTTTCCAGCCTTACTTCTTACTACTCAACTATGCTTTCAGTTACTACATTTCAAACCCGCCAGTACCAGTTGTACTGAAGGTACCTGAAGTTAACAACTTTTATTCCCAAATCTGTAAAACTACCATTGCTCCTTAAGCTCCAGTTTACCCCTTGTGAGGCTTCCCTGACCTCACTTTAATTTTCTGCCTAAATCATCTCCAAGCACAGTCGTTTTTACTTGCATCTGGAATAGAACACATCAGAAATGCATGATTAAGTTATCACATTTGTCCTATGTTAGGTCTACTCTCCTTTAACTTAGGATTCAGATCTTATTTTCTTTTGTATTATTGTCTGGCAAATCATTTATCCTCAATGACATTGGTTAAATTCAGTGTGAGTTGCATACCTTTTATTTATAGCGATAAAAAGTATTTAGTTTTATGTGTTATAAATACGCTTCCAAAAGTTTTCAGTGTCACCCAAGTTTCTCTAAAGTATTTAGAATCAGTTCTAATGTTATAAGAAACTTTTAAGAAGTCGAGCACTAGTGAATAATTTTCAGTTTTCTCCTCCTCTTTTATAGACAGAAAAACAGATGGGTAGGTATACAGAAAAGAACAATTAACACTAAGTGATTAGAAGTATTCCACAGTTAAAATTACAATAATTAACTTTGACATGACATGTAATATCTAGAGAAAACTTTTTTACTATACATACTATATTAATTATTAATATAAAAGATTTTAGAAGGAGAAATTAATTACTTTTTTTAATCCTGGGTATATTTTTATATATGCCATATTCGCAATGTTTAAGGATTGAAAGTTACGCAATTGAATGTTTCATGCAGGCATCAGTTTAAAAATGTCATTCACATTGTGATCTTCTTATTGGCTGACTAGGACTCCGAAGCCCAGTATTCTTTTTTATATGTAGATAAGAATGACTTCTTTAAATGTTTGGAGGTTAAAATGATCACAGAACTTCAACGTCTACATTGAATAAACAAATATTTAATAATATTATACATTTTTAGACTTTTGTGGTTTTTTAACCAAAGTGAGTTGATCTTCTCATACAACTTATCTAAGTCAACAAGTAATCTATGCAAAAAAGAATGAATATATAGCTGAGAAAACTGAAGCTTAAAGAGATGTTATGTAACTTATTTATAGATCATACTGTTAGAGCTCTGCTTTGAAAATAATTCTAACTCTGTGCTTCCTGAATATATTGCCAGACATCATAGCTCCCACCACTGCTAGGGTGTAAAGTTTGGGTTTGATTTCAGCAACAGAGAAAGAAGTTTGGACGCCTCATTTCAGATCTGACATTTAAAGAGTTAGGAAGTTGTTTCTCCTACCATAACAGTGAGAAAAAGCTGAATGTACTAAAAATCAATTATGACTGACCCTTGAAGAATGGGGGAGGGGAAAGGAGTTAGGGGCACCAACCACTCTGTGCAGTCAAAAAATCTGCTCATGTTTTTGATTCCTCAAAAACTAAATTACCAATAGCCTACTGTTGACTGAAATCCTCACTGATAACATAAATAGTCAATTAACACATATTTCGTATGTTACATGTATTATACGCTGTATCCACATAATAAAGTAAGCTAAAGGAAAGAAAATGTTATTCAGAAAATCATACAGAAGAGAAAAATACATTTATAGTATTGTGCTGTATTTATCGAAAAAAAAATCTGCAAGTAGACCCACACAATTCAAACCCTTGTTGTTCTAAAATCAACTGCAACTTCTTGGTCACATCAGAGAACTGAGGCCCCGGGCATTACCTCAAAATCTGGAGAGACAGGCAATATAGAAAGGCACAGCCAAAATCTGCTTACCTGGAGCAAAAGCTATTGAAGTCACAGACTGAGAGATACACTCAAATGATCATGTCAGTGCTAATTCCTGGAGGTTGAGTGTGGATTAACTTGAGTATGAGAAAATGTGGGAGCCACAATCTCAGTGAGGCACCCACACTTTCAAGTTTCTCAAAACAAAGAACGAAGAAAAATCCAAAATGAAGAACAAAGAAAAAAATCCAAGGGAAAGTAACAATTTGAAATATATAGAAAGTGTTCTCCATACCAAGAGCCTAGACTCCAGTGATACATAGTGATCCTACTATATCAGTAATTACTTTAAATGTGAATGGCCACATGTACCAATTAAAAGAGATTATCAGAATAAATTTAAAAAAGAAGAAACTATAGGTTGTCTAAGGAAATCTACCTTAAATATAAAAACACAGGTGAAAAATAAAGGGACAAAGAAAAATATATCATGCTAATTAATGCTGATCAAATAAAAAGCTGTAAGAGCTAGCCTTATTTCCAATACAGATGACTTCCAAGCAAGAAAAATTATCAGGGATATAAAGGAGTGCTGAGTCATAATAAGATATCAACTCTCAAAGAAAACAAAGTAACTCTTAACACATATGCACCTAACAACAGAGCTTCAGAATATATGAGACAAAAACTAATGTGCACTGAGAAAATACTTGAATGCCAGGAAAAATAGACATATCCACTATTATGGTTGGAGACGTCAACAATCAGTAACTGATAGATCTATCAAGAAGAAAATCAGCAAGGGTATAGTGAAACCAAGTAACATTATCTCATCCTGACCTAATTAGCATTCATAGAGAAAAAAAGTCTCAACAATCCCTATGGAATTATGAGGATGGTGCACCTCTTACGTGTGTGCGCGCACACGCGTCCCCTCACCTTGCTGAGGTGTGTGTGTGTGTATGCGCAGCCCCACACTTGGCACAATACTAAAACAAAGTATGGCTTAAGTTAATATTGACTGAATCTAAATCATTAAAATATTCTGATGACTCATCTCTATTTATTGTTGAAAAGTTACTCTTTTTACTCTATATGTTACCACAGAAGTGATCCTGAGGTTTGGCCTATTTTTTGGTGCTGTGCCACTTAATGGCAGGACTTCTTGCTTATTATATGTTTGGAATCTAAAGCATTCATTCAAAGGGTTTTGTTGCCCCCACTTATCCTATAGGAAGCCCCCTCTGCTGCTTTGACCTGCTGAATAGGGTGAGCACACTGAGTGCTCCTCTCACCTGCTCTCTGGTTTAAGATGTCCTCTCCATTCTTCTATCATAAGTCTCACCATGGCCCAGTAATGGTGTCCAGTTCCAAGCTCTCTCTTGCCCTTATCCTTTTAAGCCTTCCAAACTAACAAGAAAGTGTAGTTCCAAAGACAGGGGATGAAAAACTGAACCCATCTCCCAGCATGAAAAGGAGAACACTTTTCCCTTTATTTCATATTTCCTTAACCAGCACATAAAGCATCTTTATGGACTTTGCAGTAAGATAAACTTGGAATCTTAAGTTTTTATCCTCTCTAAACCTCAATTTTCTCATCTAGAAAATAATAAAATTACTGATATTCTAGGATTCTTGTGAGACATAAGCAAAGTAGGTTTGAAATACTTATCTCAGTGCCTAGCGCAGAATAATCTCTCAACAGATGTTCACTGTCTCATTGTTTTCCACTCAGGAGCCCAAGGCCAAAGGTTAGAGCCCATGCATTGCATAAAGTCTAGATGTAAATTAGATTGTCATCTACTATCCACAAGCATATTCAGCTCAGTAAAAGCTCTTTCTGTTGGTGTATTTGCATTGTCATTCTGCTTCTCCCCCTCCTTCAGCTTCACTCTTCTGGTTCTGTGACTGCTCTGTGATGCAAATCCACCTCAATGGTAGCCAAGATGCTCCTGTTATCCCCAAAGGAGCAAGAGCAGCAATCTGCCCACCCCTGGATTCTGTGTCTCTCCGAATCCAGGTTCAAGACCAGCCTAGAGCACTTGATAAGTCATGTGGCCACCTAGGTTGGCTTCTCTTTATGGAACATTTAGCACTGTCCAGATGATTTTTCTTTTGCAAACCAGACTAAAACATGGCATAATACTTAATCTGGAAGGAAAAAAAAAAAAAAAAAAGACAAGAAAAACAGTTCTTCCCTTGGGGCAAGGATTACATTAGTTCCATACAACTATGAGGAACACTGGAAAAAGAAAATCCTTATTAAAATTGCCAGACCTAAAGTTAACCATGACTCCTAATGGAGTTTCTTCTTATGATCTGGAAGCCTTTTAAACCTGAAGCCGTGTATTTCAAAATTTAGTGTGCATAAAACAAGAACAAAACACCTGACTGTGTTTGTTTAAATGTATTCAACTAAAAGTTATTTACTGGCAATGTGTATCAGGCACAGAACAGGTACAGTTCTTAATAAATACTTCCTAATTGATCAGACCACATAACCACTAGCATGTTTAAGTATCTTTTTATTTGATTTCTATGTGATGCAAGACTGTGCTATATGTTTAGGGGATTTAAGAAAAAGTCAGTATCTATTCTCACAATCCAGGCAAACCTAGATTCAAACCTCAGCTCTATCACTTGCTGTGTTATTTTGGATTTTCCTATCGGGATTTGCTCTGAAGTCCATATGGCATCTTTTGTTTTTACTATAGATATCTCTTGTGTTACTGGGGGAGCTTATACCATAGCCTGAACCTGCTACAGGGCCCTTTCCTTCTCTGGACCCCACTCAAAACTGACTGTCTTCCATGTTACCAGGTAAATGGGCCAGAGCAGCAGTCCCAAGTATGAAATATCTTGTGCCCAGAATCCAAGAGGCCTATAAAAGATTATGCTTCCTTCCTAGTGGTATACATTGATATTATTTTGTCCTTTACTTATTGTTTATGTGCTGTCCAATTATGCTCTTCACGTCAAAGCTTGACAAACTACAGGCCATAGGCCAAATCCAGCTTGCTCCCTCTTCTTTGGGAGGAAAGTTTCATTTTTATACAGCTATGCCCATTCATTTATAAATTATCTATGGCTGTTTTCATGCTATAGTGGCAAATCCAATTGTGATAGAGATGGCCTATAAAGCTTAAAATATTTACTATCTGACCCTTTGCAAAAAAACGTTTGCCAGCTGCTACGCTAAACCTCTGGATACTTAATAACTTCTCGAGTCTGGCAGAAACCTCAATATCTACAGGGTGTATGTACCACCATTTGTTATTCATGGACTTTACGAAACTAACATACTTGTCAAATTTTGCTTATTCACTCTGATTAAATAAATTTATGGGCTATCAAAGACCCCTTCTGATTTTCAACGTCACCTTTAGTTAATGACTAAATGACATGTAGGCTTCCACTGTCATTCTCCAATGTATCAAGAACTCACAATTGTCATCCAAGTCTACAGTCCTATACTGATTATGTTCCCTGTGCTGCTCAATCTCCTGCTGTGCTGAACCAGGAGAGCATCTCATTCATTGCTATTCCTTCCCAGTTCTCCACCAGAGGAACTTTGAACAATGGCATTGCTGCAGTGTGCCAAGGCCATCGGTCCTCCACCACCACTATGGAGTAATACAACTCCCAAGTTCCACTTCAGTGTTGCCTCCTGATACCAATGCTTTGGGTCAGATTCCCCAGAAAAACAGACAGTTTTACATGCAAGAGCTCTTTTTAGAAGTGTGCACTAAAGATCAATCCCCAGAAGTGAGGAAGCAAGCTTTGGCAGAGGCAGGAGTTGAACAGAGATGCAGTGGCCACACAGGCCTCAGCTGATCCCATGAGGGACTGTGGAGCTGGAGCTGGAAGGGTCCTTCAAGTGAAATAAGTCAAGCAGAGAGAGTCAAGTATCATATGGTTTCACTTATTTGCGGAGCATAACAAATGGAGATGGAGAGGAGAAAGAAGTTGGGGGAAATTGGAAGGGGAGGCGAACCATGAGAGACTATGGACTCTGAGAAACAACCTGGGGGTTTTGAAGGGGCGGGGGTGGGAGGTTGGGGGAACCAGGTGGTGGGTAATAGGGAGGGCACGTGTTGCATGGAGCACTGGGTGTTGTGCAAAAACAATGAATACTGTTACGCTGAAAAAATAAATTAATTAATTAAAAAAAAATCCCAGACTGAGAATAGAGGCCTAGTTCTTTGTACCTCCACATCAGCGAGTTTGGGACATGGTCTCCCTCAAAGGGTGGAGTGTAGTTTGGGGTGAGGCAACTCTCTTCAGTCCAGAATAATTCTTGGAGAAGCTTGCACATGTGAAGTGTTAGCAGACAACAGTTTCAGCAGCTGGTAGAATAAAAGCCTTGTCCTGATGGGTCCACTGAGGCAGTGCATCAAACTACCCATTACAAGGAGACTAAAAATCCTAAAAGCGTAGTATAATCCAGTTGTTAGATAATTGGCACGCCAGGTCAGTAACAGCACACTCATGCTTGGTGCTCTTGTATTGGGTTCCTTGGGAATGGAGACAAGTTTGCATGCAGGGCCACATAGATATTGCTAACAAGAAACTCTAGAAGACAGTTTGATACTTTTTAAAAAAAAAACTAAACTTCCACTTATAACCCAATAATTGGACTCTTGATCATTTATCCCAAAGAAATGAACATTCATGTTCACACAAAAACCTGTACAAAAATATGCAAATAGCTTTATACATTATAGCCAAAAATATAAAGAACCCAGATGACCTTCAATGGGTATATGTTTAAACAAGCTGTGGTATATCCATGTTATGAAATACTACTCAGCAAAAAAGGAACAGATTATCTTTACGCCCACCAACTTGAGTGGATCTTCATGCTGAATGAAAATAGCCAATTTCAAAAGAGACAGTTCCATTAATATAGCACTCTTATAATAATAAAGGAAAACAGATTAATAGTGGCCACAGTTCAGAAAGGAAGAAAGGAGTTGGTGGTAACTGTAAAAAAGTAACATGAGGTATCCTTGTGATGGAGCTGTTCTCTATCTTGACTGTGGTAATACACACAAACACACAAATGTGCACATGCAAAGTTGGTGATATCTGAGAAAGATGAATGGATTGTATTAATGCTAATTTTCTAGTTGTGATATTGTACCATAGTTATACAAGACATTATCACTGGGAGAAATGAGGTGAAGAATGTATGGGATCTCTCTTGATTACTTTTTACAACTATATGTGTATCTACAATCATCTCAGAATAGAAAGTTTAAAAAGACTTTTTTTGTGATATTCTTAATATCCTAGGAAATACTCAAATAGAAATGTTAAGAAAATCATAATTTGAAAGCATCTTGCAGGTGTTTTAGACAATGCTGGTATGTTGCTGGCTCATGTGAACTTGTGTGCCATTGGGTCAGGCTTGAACTCACCAGATCTGGTCTAAGGTTACCTATAGACAGGGGATTTACGTATTGTCCGGTTAGAGTGGTAAGGAGTAAGAAGATCGGAGAAGAAATTTCTCCTCATGTAGAGGCTGAACAGAAGCACTGGGTCAGCAGGAAGGACTGGAGTCTTATATCCTATGTTGGTTTATTTATTTATCTTTCTAGTATTTCTCTCAAAGTAAGGCAAAACCATTTTATAATTCATATGTCTGGGCATACATTTAACTCTCAAGTTATAAATGTGGCTTTGCAAACATAGATATTGTAGCATCTTCAAGAGGAAAGCAGATGATTTCAGCCAAAACTTAATTGAATGTGAATATCAAAAGGAATTAATGATATTATGTTGATCTTGCAAAAGGAAAGCCTTCATGAAAAAGGGGATGAGATTGCTTTTAGAAGTTCTCAAGATTCAGAATTATACTCCCAGAAGCAAATGACAAGGAGGAGTACTTCAGTTCCCAATAAGGAAAAACATTATTGCCCAATAATAGAATAAGCTGCTTCAGAACATAGTCAGTTTTCTCATTCCCAGATGAATTCCAGCAGGAAATGGATGGCTATTAAAGAAGTGAAGGGAATGCTATATTTAATAACCTTCTGAATTGTGTCTAAGACTTGGGAGTCTATAAATAGCAAGACACACTTCACATTGTTTCTAATTTAGTATTTAGAATAATTGAAGGAATTATTCTTTTCCTTGAACTAAAAGGATTTCCATTGAAAAAAATTACTTAAAATTCTTAAAAGAGCCAGAAAATAAGTTTGGCACAAATTTTAGTTGGTAGCATTATACCTGATGCCTAAGAAAATAGATAACCCCCTTGGATTTGATGCAAGTTTTTCCTCCTCAACAAAGTAAAACAATCTGTTACCACAACTTTTCTGTGTGCTAGATGACTTTTCCCCCTAAACTAAGAATGGGAAGTAGAATTTGTACATCACTTGGATTTAGAATACTAACTACATTTATTTTCCTATTTTCCACTCTTTTTCTACAAAATTTAATAACACCTCCATTTTATACATCAGAGCATAATCTCACCGTAATGCTTTAAATTGTCATTTTTCCTCCATCTGTCTTGTCTTTAAGAAGAAAAACTATTTACCATGTAATGTTCTGGAGTAACTGACCCTTTCATTTTTTTGTTTTGTTTTTTTTTTAAATATTTTATTTATTTATTTATTTGACAGAGAGAACGAGAACGCAAGCAGGGGAAGCGGCAGGCAGAGGAAGAGGGAGAAGCAGCCGATGGGGGACTGGATCCCAGAACCCTGAGACCATGACCTGAGCTGAAGGCAGATGCTTAACCAACTGAGCCACCCAGGTTCCCATAAGTGACTCTTTTGAAATGCAGAGTGAATTTAGATTTGGCTGACAAAAATGGCATTTCCCATAGTTATAAATCACCATGAAAACATAAAAGAAAACTTTACCAAAAAAGATTACTGCAATTATATAATTAGAGAAACATAACATCTTTTACAGAATATGCAATTGTTTTTCCTTTGTGCTATATATAAATATATAGTGGGGAGGGAGGGCAGATGTATCCAGAAGTAATCAGGATAAGTCTTGCCCCATGAACTATACAGATTAACATGCATATTAATTTTAGATTTGCAGGATATCATGCCTTTTAAGAAATCTACTTAACAATTACTTAATGGTATTTTAAAAACAGTGTATAGCAACCCTGTGTATTAACTACTTGGGTTAAGAAATAAAGTATTACTGAGGCCCCTGGGTGGCTCAGTGGGTTAAAGCCTCTGCCTTCAGCTCAGGTCATGATCTCAGGGTCCTGGGATGGAGCCCCACATCAGGCTCTCTGCTCAGCAGGGAGCCTGCTTCCTCCTTTCTCTCTCTGCCTGCCTCTCTTCCTATCTGTGATCTCTGTCTGTCAAATAAATAAGTAAAATCTTAAAAAAAAAAAAGAAGGAAAGAAAGTATTACTAATATGTTGAAGGTCACTCACAGTTCTGTCATTCCATATCGCTATGTCATTCTCCACCCCAATTAGAAGAACCTTATTTTGAGTTTGGTGTTTATGACACCCAGACATTCCTTTTTCTTTTAAAGATTAATTAATTTGTTTATTGATTGACTGATTGATTGATTTGAAAGAGAGAGAATGAGGGAGAAACAGAACACAAGCAGGGGGAGCAACAGAGGCAGAGGGAGAAGAAGGCTCCCCGCTGAGCAGGGAGCCCAATACAGGACTGGATCCCAGGATCCTGAGATCATGACCTGAGCCAAAAGCAGAGGCTTAATCGACTGAAACACCCAGATGCCCAATATCCAGACATTTCATACCATTTCTTTCAAAATGCTATAGGAAATTTTAAGTATACTTTAAAAATGCATCCTGAAATAAATATAGTTACACAATATATTTATTATTTGTTGGCAAGATATACCAATTGTACTCTTTAGTAGAAATCTCTGGAAAGAAATTCAGGAGTCAATTCTGTTCCTGGCTCTGTCTTTAACTAATATGTCACTCACCAGTAGACATTATTCTCCTAATGTGTAAAAGAAAGGGCTTGCTTTTAGTTTTAACTTTAACAGAAGAAATTAAATATTTTTCCATGTGACCAAATTCTCAGAATAATTATGACTCCCCTCCAAAAATCTATCCATTTGTCACCATTTACCTCATGGCCAATGTAGAAATTGTAGGCATTTATGAGAAGACTGTTAGTAGAACTGAGATGCTGAACTATGTGGAATATGATAAATAAATGCTGTAGAGGGAGGAGTCAAGATGGTGGAGAAGTAGCAGCCTGAGACTACATCAGGTAGCAGGAGATCAGCTCGATAGCTTATCTAAACATTGCAAACACCTACAAATCCAACGGGAGAGAGAAGAGAAGAAGAACAGCAACTCTAGAAACAGAAAATCAACCACTTTCTGAAAGGTAGGACTGGCGGAGAAGTGAATCTAAAACGACGGGAAGATAGACCGCGGGGGGAGGGGCCAGCTCCCGGCAAGCGGCGGAGGAACGGAGCACAAAATCAGGATTTTTAAAAGTCTGTTCCACTGAGGGACATTGCTCCAGAGGCTAAACCAGGGTGAAGCCCACGCGGGGTCAGCGTGGCCCCAGGTCCCGCAGGGTCACAGAAGGATCGGGGGTGTCGGAGTGTCGCAGAGCTCCCAGGTATTAGAATGGAGAAGTCGGCTGCAGAGACAGAGCCGAGGACTGAACTCTCAGCTCGGGGTTACCTTAAACTGGTTGCGGGCTGGGTGAGCTCGGAGCGCGGCTGGAGGCTGGGGATACGGGAGTGATTGGGTGCTGTCCTCTGGGGGCGCACTAAGGAGTGGGGCCCCAGGCTCTCGGCTCCTCCGGGCCAGAGACTAGGAGGCCGCCATTTTCATTCCCGTCCTCCGGAACTCTATGGAAAGTGTTCAGGGAACAGAAGCTCCCAAAAGCGAACCCGAGCCGATTACTTAGTCCGGCCACCGGTAAGGGCGGTGCAATCCCGCCTCGGGCAAAGACACTTGAGAGTCACTACAACAGGCCCCTCCCCCAGAAGATCAACAAAATATCCAGCCAGGACGAAGTTCATCTATCAAGGAAAGTAGGTTCATTTCCTAAGAAAGCAGCGGAATTCCAGAGGAGGAGAAAGCAAAGCATGGAACTCATGGCTTTCTCCCCATGATTCTTTAGTCTTGCAGTTAATTCAATTTTTTTTCTTTTTTCAATTTTTTTTCTTTCTTTTTTCTTCTTCTGCTAAATTTTTTTAAAACTTTTACCCTTTTCTTTTTTGACGTTTTTTGACTAGTTTATCTAAATATATATATTTTTTCTTTCTTTTTTATATTTTTTCTTTATTTGTTTTATTTTTTAAATTTTTTTCTTTTTTTTTTCAGAACCTGTTTTTATCCCCTTTCTCCCCCCCACAATTAGGGGTCTCTTCTGATTTGGTTACAGCACATTTTTCTGGGGTCTTTGCCACCCTTTTAGTAGTTTATTTGCTCCTTCATATCCTCTTATCTGGACAAAATGACAAGGCGGAAAAAATCACCACAAACAAAAGAACAAGAGACAGTACCGAAGGCTAGGGACCTAATCAACACAGACATTGGTAATATGTCAGATCAAGAGTTCAGAATGACGATTCTGAGCATTCTAGCCGGGCTCAAAAAAGGCATGGAAGATATCAGAGAAACCCTCTCTGGAGATATTAAAGCCCTTTCTGGAGAAATTAAAGAACTAAAATCTAACCAAGTTGAAATCAAAAAAAGCTATTAATGAGGTGCAATCAAAAATGGAGGCTCTCACTGCTAGAATAAATGAGGCAGAAGAAAGAATTAGTGATATAGAAGACCAAATGACAGAGAATAAAGAAGCTGAACAAAAGAGGCACAAACAGCTACTGGACCATGAGGGGAGAATTCGAGAGATAAGTGACACCATAAGACGAAACAACATTAGAATAATTGGAATTCCAGAAGAAGAAGAAACAGAGAGGGGAGCAGAAGGTCTATTGGAGAGAATCATTGGAGAGAATTTCCCTAATATGGCAAAGGGAACAAGCATCAAAATCCAGGAGATGCAGAGAACCCCCCTCAAAGTCAACAAGAATAGGTCCACACCCCGTCACCTAATAGTAAAATTGACAAGTCTTAGTGACAAAGAGAAAATCCTGAAAGCAGCCTGAGAAAAGAAGTCTGTAACATACAATGGTAAAAATATTAGATTGGCAGCAGACTTATCCACAGAGACCTGGCAGGCCAGGAAGAGCTGGCATGATATATTCAGAGCACTGAACGAGAAAAACATGCAGCCAAGAATACTCTATCCAGCTAGGCTATCATTGAAAATAGAAGGAGAGATCAAAAGCTTCCAGGACAAACAAAAACTGAAAGAATTTGCAAACACCAAACCAGCTCTACAGGAAATATTGAAAGGGGTCCTCTAAGCAAAGAGAGAGCCTAAAAGTAGTAGATCAGAAAGGTACAGAGACAATATACAGTAACAGTCACCTTACAGGCTAATAATGGCACTAAATTCATATCTCTCAATAGTTACCCTGAATGTTAATGGGCTAAATGCCCCAATCAAAAGACACAGGGTATCAGAATGGATAAAAAAACAAAACCTATCAGTATGTTTCCTACAAGAAACTCATTTTAGATGCGAAGACACCTCCAGATTTAAAGTGAGGGGGTGGAAAACAATTTACCATGCTAATGGGCATCAGAAGAAAGCTGGGGTGGCAATCCTTATATCAGATCAATTAGATTTTAAGCCAAAGACTATAATAAGAGATGAGGAAGGACACTATATCTTACTCAAAGGGTCTGTCCAACAAGAAGATCTAACAATTTTAAATATCTATGCCCCTAACGTGGGAGCAGCCAACTATATCAACCAATTAATAACAAAATCAAAGAAACACATCAATAATAATACAATAATAGTAGGGGACTTGAACACTCCCCTCACTGAAATGGACAGATCATCCAAGCAAAAGATCAACAAGGAAATAAAGGCCTTAAATGACACACTGGACCAGATGGACATCACAGATATATTCAGAACATTTCATCCCAAAGCAACAGAATACACATTCTTCTCTAGTGCACATGGAACCTTCTCCAGAATAGATCACATCCTGGGTCACAAATCAGGTCTCAACTGGTATCAAAAGATTAGGATCATTCCCTGCATATTTTCAGACCACAATGCTCTAAAGCTAGAACTCAATCACAAGAGGAAAGCTGGAAAGAACCCAAATACATGGAGACTAAACAGCATCCTTCTAAAGAATGAATGGGTTAACCAGGAAATTAAAGAAGAAGAAAAAATTCATGGAAACAAACGATAATGAAAACACAACAGTTCAAAATCTATGGGACACAGCAAAGGCAGTCCTGAGAGGAAAATATATAGCGGTACAAGCCTTTCTCAAGAAACAAGAAAGGTCTCAAGTACACAACCTAACCCTACACCTAAAGGAGCTGGAGAAAGAACAAGAAAGAAACCCTAAACCCAGCAGGAGAAGAGAAATCATAAAGATCAGAGCAGAAATCAATGAAATAGAAACCAAAAAAACAATAGAAAAAATCAATGAAACTAGGAGCTGGTTCTTTGAAAGAATCAATAGGATTGATAAACCCCTGGTCAGACTCATCAAAAAGAAAAGAGAAAGGACCCAAATCAATAAAATCATGAATGAAAGAGGAGAGATCACAACTAACACCAAAGAAATACAGACAATTATAAGAACATACTATGAGCAACTCTACACCAACAAATTGGACAATCTGGAAGAAATGGATGCATTCCTAGAGACATATAAACTACCACAACTGAACCAGGAAGAAATAGAAAACCTGAACAGGCCCATAACCAGGAAGGAGATTGAAACAGTCATCAAAAATCTCCAAACAAACAAAAGCCCAGGGCCAGACGGCTTCCCAGGGGAATTCTACCAAACATTTAAAGAAGAACTCATTCCTATTCTCCTGAAACTGTTCCAAAAAATAGAAATGGAAGGAAAACTTCCAAACTCATTCTATGAGGCCAGCATCACCTTGATCCCAAAACCAGACAAGGATCCCACCAAAAAAGAGAACTACAGACCAATATCATTGATGAACACAGACGCAAAAATTCTCGCCAAAATACTAGCCAATAGGATTCAACAGTACATTAAAAGGATTATTCACCACGATCAAGTGGGATTTATTCCAGGGATGCAGGGTTGGTTCAACATCCGCAAATCAATCAATGTGATAGAACACATTAATAAAAGAAAGAACAAGAACCATATGATACTCTCAATAGATGCTGAAAAAGCATTTGACAAAGTACAGCATCCCTTCCTGATCAAAACGCTTCAAAGTGTAGGGATAGAGGGCACATACCTCAATATTATCAAAGCCATCTATGAAAAACCCACTGCAAATATCATTCTCAATGGAGAAAAACTGAATGCGTTTACGCTAAGGTCAGGAACACGGCAGGGATGTCCATTATCACTCTGCTATTCAACATAGTACTAGAAGTCCTAGCCTCAGCAATCAGACAACAAAAAGAAATTAAAGGCATCCAAATTGGTAAAGAAGAAGTCAAACTATCACTCTTCGCAGATGATATGAAATCATTATCAAAGTATGGCCCCATGCACATTTGCATCAGAATCACATAGGATGCCTATTAAAATTTAATTTTTGGAATTCCTACTTATACCTAAAGAATCAATATGCCAGGATGAAGGGCTTGATATGGTAAAAAAAAATAATTAATAATGAACTACATTTCAGATGAGTTCCTTAGCTAATTCTTTTGCTCCACACCCTCCATCCATCCATCTAGTAGAAGCATCCATTTGTCCTCTCTAGCTCTAACAGAATCTCTGGGCTCTGTCCCACTGTAAAAACAACAAGAATAGGAACAAGGAATTGTTCTAGAACCCGAACTGGCATGAGGTCTCAGTTCTTCATTACAAAGAGAATCTAATTCATGAACTCAGTGACTTAGCAGATCCCTACTAATAAGAGTCTAAGAATTATAGAATGAGAATCTCTTGGGCAGTTACAGGAAAGAATTAGTAATGTTGGTTGTTAGTGTTCAAAAATGATTTTATCTTCGAGAATAGAGCACACTTATCAAATTGAAAATTGAAAACGTAAAAACTCCTCCCAGAAGCAATACGTTAATTGCTTTCATTTTGACTGATTATTTCTGAGGAAAGTCGGAGTATGTGTAGATGTGTATTTTGGGTGTGCGTTGGTTAATAAAACATCTTCCAGCTCTTTGGCTTCGAGGCAGGGACCAGCTGTCCAAATTAATATGAGATTCATAGGTCTAGGACCTGACATAAATTAGACTGAGAGGAAGGAGAATGTTTAATGGAAATTGAAAGTAAATCCCATTGCACCTGTACTGGGCTTTTTCATACAGTGAGGATTCCCAGCCGCATGATTATGATGACTTTCTAGAGAATGAACTTGGCACCTTGGGGTTCTTTTGTGGGGAGAGGGAGGAGGCAAGTAGAGATAGTACATCATATTTTACTCTATTGACAGGAGACCAACCAGTTAAAAAAAAATCAGTAAGTTATATAAAAGGTAATTACAATTAAATCTATTTAATTCTGAATTCAAATAAAATACTCAGATAATTTTTCTAATTCGTTTGATTTGGTGTTAGCTGCGGGGGAAACATTTAAATTTAATCTTTGCTGTAAAACACTGGGTCATCACAATTTTTTCCATATGTCTGAGAGAGCTCTCTTGTATGAGTGTGTCTCTTAATAGTTGGATCCCCCAAAGCTCAGATCTTTGCTAATTAAAGTGTGGGGCTTAGACTTGCAGCATCAACAACTCCTGGGAGCTTGTTAGAAATGTGGAATCTGGGGTGCCTGGGTGGCTCAGTGGATTAAGCCGCTGCCTTCAGTTCAGGTCATGATCTCAGGGTCCTGGGATCGAGCCCCGCATCGGGCTCTCTGCTCCGTGGGGAGCCTGCTTCCTCCTCTCTCTCTGCCTGCCTCTCTGCCTACTTGTGATCTCTCTCTCTGTCAAATAAATAAAATAAAATCTTTTAAAAAAAATTATAAAAAAAAAAAAAAGAAATGTGGAATCTCAGGCCACCGCCCCTTCCCCCACAACTTGCGGAAGCAGAGTCTTCATTTTAATAAAATCTCCAGATGATTCAAATGGTCATTAACATTTTCAAAGTACTGATTTAGGCCATAAAATAAAAGACCTCTCTTTCACTGACTTGATAAACTACTTTATAATTTTTTTTTTTAGATTTTTTATTTATTTATTTGACAGAGAGATCGTAAGTAGGCAGAGAGGCAGGCAGAGAGAGAGGAGGAAACAGGCTCCCCGCTGAGCAGAGAGCCTGATGTGGGGCTCGACCCCAGGACCTGAGATCATGACATGAGCCGAAGGCAGAGGCTTAACCCACTGAGCCACCCAGGTGCCCCGATAAACTACTTTAAAAATAAGATTTTATTTGGCTAGGACCCTACACAAAGGAACAAGTTATGTCATGCCACAAAACAGAATTATTTTAAAGCTGGAAGGAGTCTTTGAAGCCATTTTGTCCAATCCTCTTTATATATTAGGAATCTAAGGACTGAAAAGATGGAATGACAAGCGCAACATCAGAGCTATTTAGTTACAGGGAGAAAATGCAAACTCAGATAACTTTGCTTCCAACTCAAATGTAGGAGAGCAAGATTTGTGAAAATAGTAAGTGAAATCTGCATTATTTTTACAGATATTTCATACCAGAAAGAGAAGTCTGTTGTCTGACCCTAACTTTTGCCTTACAAAAATGCATACATTTGTTTTCTCAGTTAGTAAATAAGTAGGGCATCTGTACCCATAGGATTTTGAAATTACATTTTTCTTTACTCTAGAACCTCCTTTTTCTACTTCTGCTTATTTTCACCACTTGTCTTCTACTACCAGTCATTTTAAAGCCCGTTTTGTTCATCCCATCACAGATGAGTTCACTAAATTCATACCCTATTGTGGAGACAATGGATTGCCAGGGATCAAGAGAGGAAGGCTCTTTCCAAGGTAGGAGAACACAGGGTGTGGACATGGATTTTCCATTTTCAGTGGTGGGCAACTTGCATTGTCAGAGGTGCACTGGATCAGCCTAGGACCAGCAGTGAAAGCTGCATTTTAACAGAGGCTGGCTCTCCAATACTAACGAGTCTGTTAGTGTGCTGCAGAAGCCCTGCATGTCACACGCGCCAGTGTAAAGACTAATCTTCACAATATGATGCTCGAGCCATACATGCAGCACATACATGTAGAAATTTTGAGATGAATAAAGAGTTGCAGAGAAGATGAAACAGGCATGTAAGACAGTTTTTTAATTTTTTTTAAATTTTTTATTAGCATATAATGTATTATTAGCCCCAGGGTACAGGTCTGTGTAAGGCAATATTTTTAAAATTTACTGAATATTTGCCATGAAAATAGATAAAATAGGGGCGCCTGGGTGGCTCAGTGGGTTAAAGCCTCTGCCTTCGGCTCAGGTCATGATCCCAGGGTCCTGGGATCAAGCCCCGCATCCGGCTCTCTGCTCCGTGGGGAGCCTGCTTCCTCCTCTCTCTCTGCCTGCCTCTCTGCCTAGTTGTGATTTCTCTCTGTCAAATAAATAAAATATTTTTTAAAAAATGGATAAAATAGATACAATTATTAAAATGCATTATGCTAGAATTTTAAATTCTCTTTTCCATCTAAATCACACCTTAAAATTCAGCTATTGACGAGGATGTTTAAGAAACACTGTATTGGGGTTGCTGGGGGGAGGTGGGATTGGGAGAGGGGGAGGGGGCTATGGACATTGGGGAGGGTAAGTGCTATCGTGAGTGCTGTGAAGTGTGTAAACCTGGCGATTCACAGACCTGTACCCCTGGGGATAACAATACATTATATGTTTATTAAAAAAAAAAAAATTTTGGAAGGGGAGACGAACCATAAGAGACTATGGACTCTGAAAAACAACCTGAGGGTTTTGAAGGGTCAGGGGTGGGAGGTTGGGGGAACAGGTGGTGGGTAATGGGGAGGGCACGTTTTGCATGGAGCACGGGGTGTTGTGCAAAAAGAATGAATACTGTTACGCTGAAAAAATAAATAAAATGGAAAAAAAAAAGAAACACTGTATTATCTGAATGAGTTATGCCTCTCATCCTCTGGAGTTTTATTACTGGTCAGCTGAATCACTTCACTTCCTAAGTGATTAGGTATGGGGCCGGGGGGATATAGGAGTAGGGAGGGAAAAAGAGGAGACCTTTTCTGAATGGAAAATATTCAAGCTTATACCCCCTGCTTAGACATCAGACTTCTCTTTCCTTTTCTCTCTAGCCCCATTTCATGTCCCAAGGCTTTCCATAGCATCTTCAGGGTCAAAACTATCCAGTGTACATCCCAGTTTAGACCTTACTCCTGAGCTCCATGCTTCAATGCCCTACTCTGCATCTTCCCTTGGTTAATGGGTGTCTCAAACTTAATAAGTCCTGATGGACTTCTGACTTCTCCCCACCTGTGCTCCCTGCATCTCCAGAAGTGGTCCCCATTCTTAGTAAAGGCATCCTCAGCCTGTCCTTTGCTTAGGCTGGAAACACTGGAGGTTGTCTTTGGTGTCCCACTTTCTCTCAAATCCCATATTCTCTCTCTCACCCAGTGAGACAGTCATAATCCTATAAGCCTATTTAGCATCCCAAGCCAGCTCCCACCATCTCTTAACCCCAGGGTGAGAAAGATGATGACAAAGAGAAAGAAGATGACATAAGATAGAATGGGGTGTGGGGGGAGAAAAGGAGAAGGAATGAAAGCCAGAAATACAACTTGATATTTAAACTTAAATATATATGCAGAAAGGCAGCAAAATTATTTTTTTCCTGATGTCCTGCTAAGATTCATCTTGTTTAACTGCTGTGTCATATTCTGTGCATTTTTAAAAATGATTTCTAAATACTGTATTCCTCTTTCCCACCACATCAGCAAATACCCAGGATAAAAGGTGTGTGCAGTTGCTGCAAATATATGTATGGGGCTTGGTACCGTAGACCACATTTGTTAGTGATTGTAGCTACTGCACATAAATAGTAGTGAAAATTCCTGGGCAGTCTGAATGTATAGCGCGCATATGACACACCACAAACTATTTTTTCAGATGGGGATACAGGAGCTCCAGGCGCACCAGTCCCCTGGTGTGTCCTTGGGGTTCTCTGTATGTAATAAATCACAGAAACGGCCATAAATTCCTTTTCCATCCTCCTGCAGTTGCAATACCATCTCCCTCCCTCCTCATTTTCTGGCCCCAGGAAGCCACCAGCCTCAGAGGGGCAGCTACTCAATGAAAGTCTGCAGCTAGGGCACAGAGTGCAGAGCAACGTCCGTGACGCAGCATCTGTCTCTGATCTACCTGGAAGGAGGGACTAGACAGGTTTTTCATAGACACTATTTTGTTACTTTTATTTTGTTGCTTATCTGTAGACTCAATTTTATTCCCCAGAATATAGAAGAATCATTTTTTTCCTCCAGAATGTAGATGACAATATAGTTTTCAGATGGAAGTCTCAGAACATAAATGAAAATACATGAATACAGGGAATTTCTGCCTCTAGGAATGTGGGACTAAAAAGCCAGCAATGTTCCACAAACACTTTATATATGAGCTGGAAAATAGAGCCAACAACTTTTTATATGTGTAGCCGATTTGCCGGAAAGAGAGAGATATCGCATATGATGGGCCGTATGGGGACATCTAATAGCCAAGCAGTCAGCTAATGAGCTGAAGCCTCACTGCCTGGTGGGGAAGGATGCGGTGCAAGAGCACCAGGCTTAGTGCTCCCATGGCCGTATGTGGGGAGCAGAAGAAGCTGCTGGCCCCACACAAAATGAAGAATTGGAACTGAGATCCTTACCTCATGTCCGGATTCATACCTGGCTGAACGATTTGTAGAATGGTAATCTAGGAAAAGTTGCCTGTCTATAACTGGGTTTGGAGTGAGGAAAATATCTAAGATTTTGTAACCAAGGGCCTGTGCCTAATATGTATTTAACACACACATACACATACACACACATTATAAATTCAGACAAATGATTACCTTAACACAGGAAAAAAGGGAAAGACAAGGAGGTGAGAAAGTTAGTTGGATCTGCACTTTAAAAAAAAATTCTTAGAACTAGTATTAAAGCAGAAGGTAAAGAACATCTCAGACAGAAAGAAGCCATATGCAAAGGCTCTGTGGGAGGAGGAAGCTGGGCATATTTGGGAAATTGAATGAGTTCCCATCAAGGGGGAAGTGAGGAAGTAAGAAAGATTAGACTCCGAGGAACTGGATGTGGACAAAGAGTGAGACCAGACAGCAAACAGCTCTCAGGAAGCAGAGTTGTGCAGAATGAACAAAATGTGTGAACTGACATTTTCGGCCATTGCTGTTTACTAAAAGCTTTTTACTGGGTTACTGCATTTTGCAAAGTGAAAGATCACATCTATGGAAAAGGACTACATTCGTATCAGTGTCACTGTTTGAACTCAATCACTAGGTCTTTGAGCTAGGACTGACACTATAGTTCTTGGAGAATTTTCTGTACTTAACCTGGCCTTGAACAGATTGTGTACTGTGTAGGTAGAGGACCTCCCCTAAATATATCAGTTTTTTAATCTCCAAAACCTGTGACTATGTTCCTCTATAGGACAAAAGAGAATTTGCCAATGTAACTAAGCATCTTGAGATGGATTAGTCAGGTGGGTCCCCTGTAATCACAAAGGTCTTTATAAGAGGGAGGTATGAGAATCAGTCAGAGAAGGAGATGTGACTATGGGAATAGAAACTGGAGTGATGCTGTCACAAACCAAAGAATGTAGATAGATTCTGGAAGCTGAAAAAGGCAAGGAACATAGAGCTAGGCTGCCCAATGCAGTGGTCACTGGTAATATGTGGCTTTGAGCACTTAAAATGTGACAGTCCTGATTGGGATCAGCTAAATGGGTGAAATGCATGGTGGAGTTAGAAAACTTAAAATAAGAGCAGAATGTAGGGGCACCTCCGCGGCTTGGTCAATTAAGTGTTTGCCTTTGGCTCAGGTCATGATCTCAAGGTCCTGGGATTGAGCCCCACTTCAGACTCCCTACTCAAGTGGGGATCCTGTTTCTCCCTCTCCCTCTGCAACACCCGCCACCCGCCCCAGCATGTCCTCTCCCACTAATAAGTAAAATCTTTAAAAATAAGTTAAAAAAATAAAAGTAGAATGTACATTATCTCATTAATCAATTTTACATTAATTGTGTATTAAAAGGTTGACCTTTTGGATATATTGATAGATAAAATATGTTGTTAAAATGAGTTTTACTAGTTTCTTTTTACTCTTTCAATGTGACTGATAAAACAGTTAAATAACGTATGTGGCTATCATTATTTTTCTGTTAGTGCTGATAATAGACCTTTTGATACTAGCAACACAAGTTAGATATTTCCAAATATTTAGAAATTCTATAAACTCAGAGCCAAACTCAAAATTATATATTGTAGCTACTTAACAAATGTGATTAAACAAATGAGCTCATGTATCAGGTATAAACATGTGCTAGTACAGGGTGCACGTGGGTGTTTTTCACATATATTGAAATCACTGCAATAACCTTATGGTGCTTTCTATGATATTTGACAGTATCAATTTTAAGTCTAATGTTCTTTGAAATTTTGTTATAAAGCGTGGCTTCTCAATCTCATCTTTTATTTTCCTTCTCTAGATATGGCATTATTTTTTCCTTTCCTAAGTTAAACAAGCCTCCATTGGATTAGAATAATATATTGAAAGAATAAAGAATGGTTTTGTTCATCTTGGCAAATACCTTGCATTGATTTTAATAATGCTCCCTGTTGCATCTATGGCAAGAGAATAAATTGGACACTAACACAAATCAATAAAATGAATCTGTTAACTGAATAGCAGAAATATTAATGGGCATGAATTTTAACAAGTCCCTTAGAATTCCAAGTTTTTAAACCTCCACCAGTTGGGATGTTTCTAAAGGTATAATTTATAATTATGTAAAAGCTTATTATAATCTGCCCAAGTTATTCTTGCTGCTTAGTAAATTATTGTTTTCACTAATTAGGTAAAGTACAAATACCCCCCCAAAACCCACCATATTTTGAATGTCAATGTTGTATAACTAGGCAGTTTTCTAGTGTGAATCATAAAGAAGAAATGATATCAAAGATGAAACAAAAAATTATGATTGCAAACAAATCATAGTTATAACCTTGGATAAATGAAAGGTAGATTTGAAAGTCATTTCCCTGGCAGCCCATTTGCCCATTAAATTTATCTCATCTGTGAAAGTATCATTATTCATGTAATGTATGAGGTTTGATTCTAAGTGCCATGTCTGTCTCCTCTGTATTTATTCCAAATGCATTTAAAGGACAATTGTTCTTAAAGGATAACTTAAAAAATCAGCTTTCAGGTCCTATTTTCATTTGGAAAATCAGATTAGAATTCAAATATCTTTGTTCACGAAATAAGTCTAGCAAAGATGATTGTACCACATTGAAAGTATCTAAGTCTTAATTGAAATTATTATAAAACTTGGTCATGTTGAAATACAGAAAATTAACTTTCTTTATTCAAGGATCCAAGCATTCCGGCTTGCCTCTATCATAACCAGCAGTAACCTGCTATAGAGCAGAGCAAAATTGCTCCATAAAGCAAAAGAAAATCGTTGAAATGCTCAGACCATTTTGCTCCTGTTTTTTTGTTTTCATTAGCTAAGCAAGTGATAAACTACAATTGTTTTAGGCCAGGTCTAGTGAATACACTAAGAATTAGTGTATTGATAAAATGAAGGGAACTCGTATGTTAAAAAAAAGACCTAGAACCAATGGATTATTTTGGGAGCACAATGGTTTTAAAGGGGTGACAGGAATCAAGGGGCACACAGAGGAAATTAAGAAAAAGCAACCAAGAGTTAAAAAGAAGCCCAGGGAAGGGGAGGTGAGCCAGAGAAGCCAAAAGCCAAATAAGCATTAACAGCATGACTTTTTATAAAAGTGGACTTAGTCAAAGGTCACAAAGGTATCAAGTAAAACCAGAATCACAAACAGCCTATTAGGTACAGAAATCTAAAGGCTTCTGTTGCCCTTACCAAAGGTAATTTTGGTTGGAAGTAAAAAAGAAGAAATCAGATTGTGATTAGCAAATATGGAATCTTGAAAAGTTTCAAAAGAATGTTTCTCTGTTTGTATTATGCATGTCTATTTACTAAGGGTTTTCTGATGATTTCCAAAATTACAGGAACCAAAAAAGGAAAGAATTATTTCTCATGGTTTACTCTCTGCTTCTATCCCATTTTCCTTGCAGAAAGTTGGTTTTTTTAAAATATTTTATTTACTTATTTATTTATTTGTCAGAGAGAGAGAAAGAGAGTGTGTGTATACAAACAGGCAGAGTGGCAGGCAGAGGCAGAGAGAGAAAGAGAGAAGCAGGCTCACCGCTGAACAAGGAGCCCGATATGGGACTGGATCCTGGGATCATGACTTGAGCCAAAGGCAGCGGCTTAACCAACCAGGCGCCCCACAGAAAGTAATTCTCAAAAAAAAAAAAAAAAAAAAAAAAAAAAGTGTCATTTATCCAGCAACACTTCAATATATTTCAAATATATTTCAATCCATTTCAGACTATTCTACACCCTCTTCCATCCAGCAAACTCCTCCAAAATGAGGAAGCAATGGCAATTTCGGCGTGGAGGAATAAAGATAACCCTACTTTGGAATAGGTGGAATGGGTGGAAACTCTATTTTCCAAGAATATTGTAGGTCGTAAGTAGCTTTATGAAAACTCAACAGGAGTTAAGAGAGTCCTATAAAATTGAACTGGAACGGAAAATATCAATTTATTAATCATTATTTTTAGAAGACACATTTTTAGTTTTATCTACAGAAAGAACCTGGAAAGAAAGACATCAGGAGCAATGAGCATATTTAGAGGCAGAACTAGCTTTCTAAATACCATTCTCTATGTTAACAGACCAGGGATTCTTGAAGAAAAGACATCTTCTCTGACAACATTCAGGTGATGCCTGGACATCTTATTTTAAAAAATAGCCAGAAAGAAAGGAAATACCCAAAACCAATTAGTACGTATCAAAGAGATACAGAAAGCAGCTTGAAGGGGCTCCTTTCAGGGAAATTTTGGGAACATTTAATATTTTAAAATCACTACCTTTAATTAATTACAAAATATTGAGTAAATAGACATCGAAGAATGAATAGAGATACTTGAGAAGAGGAAAAGAGGAAAAGGAAAAGGAGTAGACTATTTTACCAAGTAGGCAGAGAGAGAGTTTGGAGAAGCAGGCTCCCCACCAAGCGGAGAGCCCGATGCAGACCTTGATCCCAGGACCCTAAAATCATGACCTGAGCTGAAGGCAGAGGCTTAACCCACTGAGCCACCCAGGCACCCATAATGTCACAATTTTAAAATCTCAGTTCTGCAATCTATGGCCAAACAACTGATTCAGGCAAGAATCATCAATTGCTGTAATCATCAGCAAAATGTTGTTGGAGAAAGGATATTTACATAGTGCAAAAAACCATCCCTCTTGTACACATGCATGCATGCGCACACACACACACACAGGCTTTTCAAGTGTGTGTGTGTGTGTGTGTGTGTGTGTGTCTGCTGTATGTATCTTTACAATGTAAATATCTGTTCATCACTCTGAGGAATGGTTAAATTTAGCATCACTGGTACTGGGAAGTGAAGTATTTGCTTTCTAATTATGATACAATATAAAATACACAACCGCATCAATGAAATTATCTTCCCAAATGTGCTTAACCCAAACAGAACTAAGACTTCACTTTCAGTTTACTGAAAATATAGGGGATATAAAAAAAGGAAATGGCATAATTTTAAAAAGCAGGTGAATATGAAATATGAGATACTCTATAAGAAAACAGATCTGGTATCTTAGAAAAGTGAATGTTGTGGCAAAAATGTGGAGGAAGTCTTCTTAATTAAAAGACATAAAATAACCAAGTGTAGTGTTTGAACCTTGACTATATTCTACTTTGGAGAAAGAGAAGATAGCAAAAATATGTGGAATAAATAGAAAATTTGAATATGGCTATAATAGTGAGTAACAAAGGGGAAATACATATTTTCTTCTGTGTGACACTGATAATGTGTTTTTTTAGTAGAATGCCCTTATATTCAAGAAATTCAAGTTGAAGTCTTCAGGGATAGGTTGTCTTGATATCTGCAATAAATTGCTGTATGTCAGAAAAAAACTTTAATAAAAAATTAGGAAAATGAATTTAAAATAATTGCTGACAAGGCCAAAATGTGTATCTCCAGTTCAGATTGCTCACTGAACTTCATTCAAAATCCTAATAGGCATCTCCAACTTTCCATGACCAAACATGAACACCTGAGCTTTTTTTTTTTATTTATCTGTCATCTTCCACATCTCAGATGATGGGAATTCTACCCTTCCAGTTATTTATGCCAAAATCTTCAATAATATCTTTTAACACCACTTCTCTCAACTCCATATACATACATTAGGAAATCCTGTGGGCCCTAAAATCAAAATGTGTTCAAACCCTGACTCTTCTCATCACCTCCAATGTTACCACTCTGATCAAAGCCACTACCTAATCTCTTGCTCAAATTCCTGGAATAACCTCCTAATTGCTATGTTTCCATCCTTGCCAATTTACAGTCTATTTTTCACCCAGCATCCAAAGTGATTCATGTCAAGTGTCGGTGCTCCTGTCAGTTCTGCCATTCTAAACATAACACCTTTACAGTAGTTACAGTTTTTGCTTTAGTCAGTTTATAGTCAATGACAACGGGAAAAAAGGCCAACAGAAGCATCTTTAAGGAGATGACTTGAAAGGTGGAGATGTCAATTCCTCTTCTATGTTATTGGCCAATATTTGGTCACATGATCACAACTGGCAGTAAGAAAGACTAGGAAATGTAGTCTGCTGTTGGATATTAATGCACTTAGCTGAAAATCAGAGTATCTATTTCTAATAGAAAGCATGGAAAAATGTATACTAAGGGCATTATGGTTTCCCCCCGTTAACCATTCTGGCCACTTAAATAAGTATCCATGAATTATTGCATCTAGCCCCAAATCCAAGATTTCATAAACTGCAGTCCTCTTCGTCATACCTAAATTTGGCTCTTCAAAATCAAGCAATCTGTTAACTAAATGACAAGGTGTCTGTTTCCATCTCTACTAGTATATATTGATAGAATGGGAAGAGTGGGCCCATGATAAAATGCACACTCAGGGTCACCTGGGTGACTCGGTGGGTTAAAGCCTCTGCCTTCGGCTCAGGTCATGATCTCAGGGTCCTGGGATCGAGCCCCACGTCGGGCTCTCTGCTCAGCGGGGAGCCTGCTTCCTACTCTCTCTCTGCCTGCCTCTCTGCCTGCTTGTGATTTCTGTCTGTCAAATAAATAAATAAAACCTTTTTTAAAAATGCACATTCAGGAAAAGGAAAGAATGGGAAACACAGAGTAGTCCATGTTCCATAGCAGATTGAAAAGCCTAATAAACAGAAATCAAAAAGAGTCTCCCTCCAGGCTGTGGGATAAGTTACTTTATTCACATGCCTGGCTCCCCTGGTTTCTGCCTTCTGAAAATAACTCTTTTATCCATCATTCACCACGGTTTCTGCTTATGGGATGCCCTTGCCTGGTATCCTGGGTGACCAAATTTGAAGTCTGACCAAATTTGAAGGTGACCAAAATTGAAGGGTGAGTTGGAGAATATTTCCTCTTTGGGGACCAGGCAGCTTTCACAGCCCACTTTTTGCCGGTGAAGGTCTAGGGACTCAAATTTTTGCAGGAGAGGGTTGTGGTCTCATTGGCAATGTAATTCCTTCAGGGGATTGGTTGGTAAACTTCTAGTCTGTTTGTTTCCAGGCAGTGAATGTGAAAGGTGGCACAGGGAAATACCTCCAAAGGTCACATCACTAAAACTACAATCTTTCTCCTTTATTTACTGGCTTGTGAGCTAATTCCACCTCCTTTAGGTCAAAAATTAAAAATGGCCCCACGAAGCCAACTGAAATAATAGAAAAATGATAGATGTCTTTGAACTGATCTTTACATCTGGATAATTTTAGGCATCATATTATCTCTTGCTGTTTGAGGCACAGATATAGTTGGATTTTTTAACTTTGGAAGACTTTAAATTTCTGGACTTTCCATCATTTTCACTTTCTAGCCACTTTAAATCCTTTAGAGGGCTCTTCTGATGCCCACCTCTCCATGGCCAGGTTTACATCAATTTCCTTCTTGTAGTCACTCGCTAACAGCAGCCAACACGCAGAATCATTCTGAATTTTGCCAACCAATTTCCTCAAAGCTAGTCTCAGGAGCACATGGCCTGTCTTCCAAGTTATGGGAACAACAGCTTCACTGGACTTCTTGCCACAGTATAATAACATTCGCTAGTTTGCAACTCACAATATTTGTGACTTTTCCATCTGCCACTTTATGCATGTCACATGCAGTTTTAATAATCCCATTTTTGTTTTTGTTTCCATGAAATGTTTAACAATTTGAGGTCCAGAAAAATATCCCAAAATACAGTCACTTTTTATAAGAAAAATGTTTTTGTCTCTGGTGTAACTGTTTACTTGGAAGTAAGTAATCCAAGACTAGTGGGTAAGTTTCCAAGCGTGCTCTAAGTCATTACCATTATTCCCCTATCACAGAGGAGAAAACAAGGTCCAAGATAAGCAGCTGAAAGGAGATGTACCAGATAGTACACACATTATTTCCACTCATGTAGTAGAAGCACAAGGTTAGTCACATGGACACTCCTAATTGTAACCGAAAAGTCAGTAGGTTGTAACCAAAAAATCAGTACGTCACATATTCACCTCATACTTCAGTTTTTTTATTATTAAAAGATGCAGGGGACAGTTATTGATCTTGATCACACTCATCTTTTTGCAAGTTGCCACACTGGACACTAGAGATATAATAGACAAACAACAAGCAAGCTATCATCCCTAGTATTACAGAGTGACTCAGTTTGAGGGGAGCCACCCCAAGATTCTGTTAAAAATTCTATGAAACATTAGATCACATGTAAAGTCATTACAAACCTTGAAAAAGAGAGATGGATAAAACATACGCATCCCTGGAGAAAAGGCAGTGGGCGGGGGGGAGTCAGCCTTGGGGGAAGTAAAAGAGAAAAATGAAAGATTTATAGTAGAGAAGCAAGAAAAGATAGAATAGATGGGGAATTTGCTTGAAGATAAAATGTTAAGTGAAGAAACCTGTCTCACTACCAATGCAGAAGGGGTAATTACTGGGGCTGTACAAAGGTGCAATGGACAAGGGGTGAATAGACATCCAAGGGTAGGTAAATTACAGTGGGTGTGCCAGTGAAGGTTTCATTAGTTTGGACATAACTAGCTTTGTATTTTTCAGTAGATGCTGTGTTACCCCATCTGGGTCTTCCTTTCAGGGTCCAGGCATGCCATATTACAGCTGGTGTGAGCTGTGTTGATAGCTAGTAGCTCACAGCTCTATCCTTTACCAAATGGTCCTTCCTCTAAGGGAGCTGCTGAAATTAAATTCTAAAGAAGTTCTCCCTAATGGCAACCCACTTTGAATAATTAGTGGATGAAAGAGTAAAAAAAAGCCAGACTGCCTAAATTTGGGAGCCATCCCAGCTCCAGACAAGAGTGGAATCCAGACTACTCCTCCATGACAAGACTGGACAGAGACTGCCATTTTAGCTACATCACTGGTTAAATTCTCTCTTTGACCAATTAACACTGCTTCTTTCACTCCTATATAGTTGTTCCTGGTCTGGAAAATATATAGAATCTCACACATTATGTAGCCCTGAAAAATGGGTGAGTTTTATAGGTGACATTCCAGTAATCCTTTTCCATTTCCTTAAGGATCTCACACTAGTCTGTGGCTTAATGTATTTTTAAGGCCATAGCTCATCAACAATTTAGAATCTGGCAATAAATGCATTAGTCTTCATCACTTGCAAGGATTTGCAGAAATGTATAACATCAGACCTATAACATACTTGGGTGCAAAATCATCTCAATTTTATAATTGACAGATGAAAAATCTGAGGTCACTGGTGTGATACATTACTTATTTGCTGAGAAGTTTCTGTCTCTCTGTCCTCTTCTGAGAGTACAGGATCATCTCTAAATCATTGTCATGGTCCTAATTTCTATTCGGTACTTTGCATGTATTGTTGCTTAGACAATATTTGTTCATGGAACTTAGAAAAGCTGAGGAGAAGAAGGACTAAAATAAAGAAATGAAAATTAGGGAGCCATTCCAGACTCCTCTTTTATTTTTTAAAGATTTTATTTATTTATTAGAGAGAGAGAGAGCATGAGAGGAGAGAGGTCAGTGGGAGAAGCAGACTCCCTGCCAAGCAGGGAGCCCAACGTGGGACTCGATCCTGGGACTCCAGGATCATGACCTGAGCCGAAAGCAGTCACTTAACCAACTGAACCACCCTGGTGCCCCTCTAGACTCCTCTTTTTTTTTTTTTTTTGATTTTTATTTTATTTATTTGACAGAGAGAGATCACAAGTAGGCAGAGAGGCAGGCAGAGAGAGAGGAGGAAGCAGGCTCCCTGTGGAGCAGAGCCCGACGCGGGGCTCGATCTCAGGACCCTGAGACCATGACCTGAGCTGAAGGCAGCGGCTTAATCCACTGAGCCACCCAGGCGCCCCTAGACTCCTCTTTTTAATACTTTCAATACCCCATTAGTTGTTGGCACTTTAAATTCTAAGGCCTCTACTCTTTATTTACATGGTTACTGCTTTTGTGAAGGCCCTTATGCCAACTACCTTCATCCCAAATGTGCCTTTCAATCTGCAGTGTCATTCCCTTTGCTAGGAAACCTTCTCCTTTCCTTTTCACTTACTTAATTTTTAATCATCCTTAAACTGAACTATTATCAATTTTAAGGAGACTTCTTGACTTTTTCCCTTTGCCATACCTTTTTAAACTGTCTTCCATTATTCTCCAGCTTCCTACAAGATTAAGTAATGTGTTTCATAGCTCAAAAAGGAACAATACTCTCAAATTTTGAGAATATAACAATAAAGAAAAGATAAAGCTTTCCAGTTTCACATAAAGGCACTTTCAGTTATTGGGAGGCTGGTTGGGGAGGTGGGAAATGAATATTGAATTAACCCATAGAGACAACTCAAGAATACAACAAAACGTAAACACATACATTACAGAAAAGTACTTGGTGTAGTACAGCTGTTATGGACATCAAATTAGTTTCCTGACCTCCCTCTCTTCATGTACATACAGTCAGTTCTCATTCTACAGTAGTAGTAGTTACATTCTACAAGGATGTGGCGAATACTGAGCCATTGCTTCTAAGGGAAATAGAGTTTGGTTTCTGTGAATCCCAGTCATATTTTTGTCAACCAGTCAATACATAAGCTTGTTGTATATGTTTTTCTGTTTAAAGACAGCTTGTATTATATATTATCACTTTAGTAATGTTGAACTTGTGCCAACTCATTGCCTGAATGAAACTTGTCTTCAGTGAAGCTTATCTAACACACCTGTGTTCTTCTTGCAGCACATCACAGCTTTCTTGAGGAACAGACTTCAGCACTGCAGTTGGGGATGGGGGGAGGGCTATTTTAAACAGTGAAATCACCAACAGAAAAAACACAAAATGAGAAAGGCACAGCGCTAATGGACCAAAGAAAGGACTATCGTTTACTGGATGGCAGAGAAAACAGGAAGGCAGAGTGTCACCCTGTTCAGCTTCATCTAGGTACATGTACCTTGAGTGACTCAAAAGTTTTGTGGTTCTGCATATGCCTAAGAATGACCATTTAGGAGCCATGAGTATTGATTTGGGGTTACAAATAAGTTTTAATGAACAGGCAAATTTCCAAATACAGAATATATAAAAGTGATGATGAACATTAAGTGTTCAAATTTATGCTTTTTAAAAAAATCATCTTGAATTCCAAAAGCATAAGCACTCTCTCACAGGGTCCACTATTGTCAAAACACCCCCAAGGGATTTATTTCCCAACACTTGACCAATTTCCCAGGGCCCTCCTGTCCTCCCTGCAGCATGGAAATAATAGGTCACGTAGAACAATAATATCTCTTTCCCCCAAACGTCCATAAACTGTCGCCAGTAATGAGGCCATTAAAGGCATTTTCTGGTATTGCCTTTGTTCTTCCCTGCTTTACAAGATGGCCGCAGTTGCCAGAGCCGGGGCGCCCACAGGGGCCCAGGTACCCGACAGGGAGACGCTGGCGCTGCATGTGGAAGCGCCAGGTCCTGCGAAGTTCATGGTAGTCCAGAGGGTCTCAGGAAAGGATCCGCAATCTGACCCTGGGGCCCCAGCTCTGAAGATGAAGGAGTTTAACTCTGCAGCTGACTTACGTCTGCAGCAGCCCATCACTGTAGCTCTCAGATTAGTGCCTGATTCAATAAGCAGGGGAAGCTAGGCTTATGCTAGGAAATGGCAGCTTACCTCTTCCTTCACAGGGTAGGTTACTCTAACCTATTGTTATGTCAACAAAAAAAAAAAAAAAAAAAAAAAAAAAAAATCAGGGTGTCCACGCCATTAAATTTACAAAGTATAGGGGCACCAGGGCGGCTTAGTTGGTTGAACAAGTGATTTTGGCTATGGTCTCAGGATCATGAGATCCAGCCCAGCATGGGGCTCAGCACAACTCAGCTTGTCTCTTTCCCTCTCCCTCTGCCCCTGCACATGCTCTCTCTTTCTTTCTCTATCAAATAAATAAGATCTTAAATTAAATGAATAAATAAATTTACAAAATATAAATAGAGGTCTCCTTGTTCCATTCTAGGTTGACCAGGCAGGAGCACCTTTAGAGTGAATGCTGTGGATATACATTCTCAAACTCAACAAAATTGATCATGTCAGTAAACAAAAACAAAACAAAACACCCCAAAACTATCCAAGTCTAGTTTTGGAATATCTAGGAGAGAAATAGACAATTGTTTTATCTTTTCTTAGCAATTTATGTTTTTCCAAACTATAAAATACATTGTTTCATCCACCAGATTGGTTTTTGTTTTTTTTCCTGGCAAGGTCAAGTGGTTTTATATGGAAATTATCTAAATAAGGGCAGGGAGGATCAAGAGAGGGATAAATATTGGTGAAGATGAACCAGATCAGCTGTTGTTCGATCACAACACAGAAAACTTTGAATTACTGGCTGACTCACTGATAATCGTAACTAAAATAGCTGCAGCTATTACTTGAATTTTCTCATATGAAAGGTCTTCCTTTTCTTTTAATAACCGAAAATTCATCTAATCCTCTTTGACAAATATCTGTTGTTTCTATACCTGTTTTCTTTTTTTTTTTTAATTAAAGTGACCCTAAAGAAACACTCTTTATTTCCCTATATAAAGGTAAATGAAATTTTCAAAAATCGTACTAGGATTTTTATTTGCAAAAATAATTTCCACTCTCTTTATAAGTTCCACACAGTAATAATAGGTGGTAGGTACTCCCTTAGTGACTGTTGCTCTTTTTATCCTTTGGTTCAGGATTTGTGACAAACACAGAAGGTTACCTCCTCCCTCCGACTAAACAAGTGTCTCCAGTGTATTGGAAAAGGACCTTTCTCCATGTCCTCACTGGATTTTCCTGTTCAGTGTTTAGCCTAGCAGAACCAAAACCCACATGCTATTAACCAGATGCTCTGCAGAGAATTAGGAACCCTGAAATAATGGACAGCCAGGCCCCATTAGAAGGAAGCATTCATGCAGACTGATTTGCTGTCTGCTTTAGACCTTAATACCATGAGGTAATTTACAACCTGTCATTTCCTCAGTGAGTGGGAGGAATTCTTCTAGTACTATCAATGAAGGCACACTATAATTTAAGGTTTTTTTCTACTATCCAAACTTTTGGTGTCAGTTTCCTCTATCCTCGGCAGGAAAAAGGTAATGCCTAACTAAAATCTAGCATAAAATTGATGCTGCATCAATGGTGGTGGTGCTGAAGATAAAGGAAAATGAAGGGAGAGAGGAGTCAGGGAGGAGGACTGAGGCAGTAAAGGAAATTCATGAGCAGGAGGATCAGTCTGTATAAAATACTGTTAAAAAATAAGAACAACAAGGACTGGGAAAGAGGGCTTTTGATTCAACAACTAGGCTATTCATAAGGATAGAACAGTAGAATTGAGAGATAATAGTGAGATTACAAAATTTAGGAAGTGAATGGAAGTATTTCAGTAAAGATAGCAGTTTGAACACTGGTACTGATTCACTGTCTTCTGAAGTCCCACTGGAACCAAAATCTCACTGGCATGCCAGGTAATTTTTAAGGCATAGATCTACAAAGATGGGCAGAAGAGGTGAAGAGATCGTGTTCTAAATATCACAGTATGGTAGATGCTAGAAAGCAGAGACAATGGACTACTGCAGTTGCGGAAACTAAATCCTAAGACTGAAGTGGGAGGAGCCAGGAACGAACGGAGGAACAAAAGCACCAGAAACTCTGGAAATGGTGGCGAAGCCAAGCAGATGGAGGGTGAGGGGCAACCCCCTCAAGTCCCATGACTTCCATCTAGGAATCCAGCTGTGCCGAAGATGGCATACAACTACCCCACCTATTGTGGTACACCTCTGAGAAGAGGATGGCAGATTTGTCCACTGACAAGGTCTCTCAGGTTCAGACAGGGGATCAGAGGGACTATGAGTGTGATGCAATTAGGTGTGTGCTACAGGGAATAGACTTCACACAACCGTGGGTGGGAGGAGCTGGAGAATCAGGGAAAGCATCAGTGAATCTGAGAAGCCAAGCATGTCCAAGAGCAAAGTGAGACAGCACAGAGGAAGCTGATGGAAAGGTCTAAGGGAAGCTATTGCTTCTAGGTAGAAACTACCTCTAAGACTCTTCAGGGAAGACCCCAGCTTCCTGTAGGCCCCCTGTGCTCATTCGACAAACACAAAGAGCTTCAGAGTATGTTAAGTGATGCTTCATTTCTTTCTTTTAAATTTTACTAGTTTCTTTTTGACCAAATCTAACCTAGAACAATATAGGGGGAAAGATTCTGATAATTGTGCTTCCTATTTTAATCAACTTGACCACTGAGCATGTCTGGATTCAAGCACTCCAAGGACAGTGAGAGCTGATATAGCTTATGCAAACAAGGGGATCAAATAAATTGGTACATATAAAATGATGATCCCCCAGCCTTCCTTTCCTACTCCCCAAATACTAGCAACTAGGTCTTTCCTGCTCACACTAGAGATGAGGAGGGGTCCTGTCATAGAGTATGACTCCCCAAAAAAGAAAAACGTAAATATTTGGACCTCTGGGGTTTCCTAACAAATTGATTAGTCCAATCATGTTACAGTAAAACAGCCAGTCAATTAAGTCCTATCTTGATGTTCAGAGTTGCTAATCAAGCTTTTAGCTCACAATAGTCTGAAATATGAAGATGCAGTCTCGATGACTAGATGTCTGAGGAAAGCCTCTTTACATGGAAAGGGAAGTCCAAGACCGTAGATTGAACAAAACAACTTGGAGAAAGCTGAGACTATGTGGAGGAGGAAAAAACAAAACAAAACAAAACAAAACAAACAAACAAAAAATATATAGACACACACACATTTAAGTACTATTGATATTTTCAAAGAAATAGAATGATATATTTGATTTGCCAAACAACTGTAGGATATTATGAAAAAGAAGCATTCAGAAAACAAAGGAATATATCCTATAGAAATTAAATACAAGAAGCAAAATGTGAAACTCAATAGAATCTTTGTAAGATAAGGCTGAAGATATCTCAAAAAGGTAGTCCCAATATGGAGAAAGTAGAGTCGAGAAATGACAAAATCATTCAAGAGCAACTTCTGAGACTGAATATAGACCTAACCAAAATATAACAGATCTGTCCTGGAAGAATGATGAGATGGCAGTTTGCACAAATCTTTGGAGTCTTTCATGGTAGGGAGTCAATAAACAATGTTCAAGCTTGAAAAAAACAGTCAAGTCACGACACAACCATGGTATTTAGAGAGATTAAAATGTTCAGATATTAAGCTACCAAAAAAAAAAAAAGTATTAACTGAAAAGTGATTTTCTCTGGAAAAGGAGAAATAAGGAAGAAGAGTCTTGGGATCACTATTTCACTTAATGAGTCTCCCAGAATTAGTGACTCTCTGAATCCAATACGTGCTTTATTTTTTAAATTCAAGTTAAAAAAAATAAATGAATGGTAGTGAGGCAGCAGATTTAGTCAGACTTAATTTGATGTAAATAGGGAAAATACACAAAAGGCTATATATTGCTGTGGTGGGTGTGGCCAGGAAGGGTGTGGGGGGGACTCTGGAAACAATAGGGAAGATGTGTGAATAGTGTAGGCAGTGGGGCAGCAAAAAGAGACAAAGGAATGATTATACAGAAGAGGAGACAATGGCTTGATGCCCTCAAGAATTCCTGAGGAAATCCAAGCATGCCCGAAGAGCTTATCTCTTTGAGAGATGAGAGACACAGTAACCGAAAACAAAATAAAAGAAGAACAGAGACGTGAAATAAAAATCTGACATAAAGAAGTGGATCTTGCTCCAGGAAGACCTTGGCGTAATAAAGGAACACGTTATCTGTCATGGAGGCATACACATTGTCTGAGTGCACTAACCACCAGGCCCACACGGCCACATGCTGTGGCTCGGTATTCTGAAGTAGACCAATCATTTTCAAAAAGACAATTTCTCATACACCATATCCTTAAAAATTAATATAAGAACGTATGTGTTTCATCTCCCATCTTTTTGGGTTTTTGTTTTAATGCCCTTCAAGTATAAATCTAGGTCCTGATGAAAGTATCCATTGTTCAAATAATAAATGGAATGAAATTATTCTGAAAAAGATAAGAATTAACTGACCACATGGGAAGCATTTGTTTTCTATTTAGGTAATTACATTCGTTTCTCATAATCTTCAGTGGTCATTCATTAGACTGGGAAAATGAGCTTGATGACTAGGCAAACGACAGAGGAAAATCCTCAAATATATACTAAAGCCATTTTATAAATGTTCTATACCTTAATAGAATTACATAGTATATAGTAATGAATGTTGAAGATGCCAGTATTTGAAATGTTAATTTAAAAAAAAAATCTGCCCTTTAACAACCCACTTGAACTAAAAAAAATTAAAAAATTAAATAAATAAAACTATTTATTCAGAGTGGCAAATCTTGTCTCAGTCTTTGGAGTAAATGTTTATAGAATATGCATGTGACTTATGCTAGCTGTGTACCTGAATGCAAAGGGAACATGAATCATCTTATGAATGTGGCAGGATTCCCACAAACCCCAGAAACCACATTAGCAAAACAGCTAGAGCTCAGTGGGCTCTCTAATGGGACAGTTTGTCTCAAGGAAGGTCAGAGTGACCTTGCCAATTGCTGAGTCTGTAAATAAGTAGTTACTGAATTGCAAAGCAAAGAGACTCCACAGTCTGCCTAAGTTGAAAACAGTATTAGCATAGAAGAAAATTTGTCCCTTGCCCACATACCCATTCCTCCCTGAAAATATCTCCTCAACTCACAACCCCTTAAGTGGAGACAAGAGGAAAGGTATCATCATTTGCTGAATACCTACTATGTGTCTGTACTTTACAAACAATTGTCAAGTCCCTTGTTTCAGTAATACTAAATAAAATGGGCATTTCTGCCAAGAAGAAATTACTCACGGCTATTATAAATAACGTGTGTGGCTTTAATGAGGATAAAAAGCATGCAAGGTTCAGAACTCTGCAAGGAGATGGTGAGGAACACTGAGAAGACCACACATCCACCTTCCAAGGACGCAGTGCCTGGCTATGGATGAGGCTTACTCATAACAGAATGCCCTCCACCCTCCTTCAGGCTTATGCATATCAAATAACAAGGAGTTACTTGTTATCAAGTAACAAGCAAGTAATTTGCTATAGATAGATCCTTTGTGAGGCATAACAAGCAAGGAACATTAACACCAAACACACACACACATGCACGCACTCACACACACTCCTAGTGTACTGGGTTTAAATGGCTGAGGGAAAAAAAAGAGAGAGAGAGATAGCAATCTGGAAGATATACAGAAAAAAGAGACACACTATACATGAGGAACAACAATTAGAATGATAGCAGACCTCCTTTTTTCAGAAATCATGCAGCAAACAATGAAGAGACATGTTTGAAGTGTCAAAGAAAAATAAATCTGTTGAACTATAATCCTATACCAAACAAAATTATTTTGTAAGAGTGAAGAAGAAATACTTTCTTTAGAAAAACCAGTACTCTGGGAATTTATAGCTAGTAGATATCATCTACAAGATATAAAAAACTGAATGTAGTCAAGCAGAAAGAATATTATCAGAAAGAAAGATACCAGACAGAAACTCACAACTATCAAAAAGATAAAGAAAACCAAAAATTAAATAAAGGTAGTACAAAATTTTATTTTTTCTTTTTAATTACATTAAAATATAACTGAGCATTGAAAGCAAAAATTATAGCAATCTATTTTGGGCTTATAGCATATGAAAAATAAAAGGCATAAAAACAGTGGTACAAAGCATGGGAAAGAAGCAACGGGTGTAATTACAAAACATGTGACCAGTATAATATCATTTGAAGATAGACTGATTAAATATATACAGAAATCTTTAGGACAACCACTAATATAACTTCACAAAAAAGATAAGTAATAAGTCAATAGAGGAGATAAAAGGGAATAAAAAATACATTCAACTAATCCAAGAGAGGGTGTAAAAGAGAAAAAAAGAACAGAGGAAACAAATAGAAAAGACCTATCAAGAAAGTAGATTTTAATTCAATCATAATAATAATCATACTTAGTAGGATTCATCTAAACAAACAAACAAACAAAGTGATTATCAAATTGAATAAAAAAGCAACACCATGGGCGCCTGGGTGGCTCAGTGGGTTAAGCCGCTGCCTTCAGCTCAGGTCATGATCTCAGGGTCCTGGGATCGAGTCCCGCGTCGGGATCTCTGTTCAGCGGGAGCCTGCTTCCTTCTCTCTCTGCCTGCCTCTCTACTTGTGATCTCGCTCTGTCAAATAAATAAATAAAATCTTTAAAAAAAAAAAAAAGGAAAAAGCAACACCAGACTATTTACTGAGAAAAATCCCTTTACCATAGAGATATAGATTAAAAGTAAAGGGATCTAACACTCATCAAAAAGGAAGCTAGGGTAGAATATTAATAAGAGACAAATTTGACTTCAGAATAAAGAACACTGTCAGGGTTAAAACAGGATATTACTTGGTAATACAGGGTCAATTCTCTAAGGACATATAATAATAATAAATGTGAAATTATCTCATAGCATAGTTTCAAAATATGTGAAGTAAAACTGATGGAACTAAAAGCAGACATTCATATGCAAGAAAAGACCTTAATACATATATCACACCTTTTACAAAATTAACTTAAAATGGATCATGGATATAAATATAAAATGTAAGACTGTAAAACTTCTAACTTTTCTAATAAAACACAGGAGAAAATCCTGCATGACCTTGGTTGGCTTGGCAATTTTTTTTAATTTTTACAATGCCAAATATAATCCATAAAGAAGACGAAGAATATAAAAATAAATTGAGACGATCACAATTTAAAGCTATTATACTTCAAAAGACTCTGTTAACAGAGTGGAAGATAGCTGCTGACTAAAAGAATTTATAAAGCATATATCTGATAAAGGGTCTCTATCCAGAATATGTCAAGAACTCTGGAAGACAAACAGTCTTAAAAAGAAAGATCTAAACAGAAAGAACTGTACCCAAACACAGTACTCCAGTTGATAAATTCATTCTCAACAGGGTAACAATGATCAACTCTGGAACTTCTTTTTATTTACTCTATATTTGAATGGGTACATAAATAAGTGACAGAGAATGACAGCCAGTTTTCTCACCCTCAGAGAATGAAGTTAAAACAAAAGGGGACAGGAGGAGAGGACCAAGGGAGATTGCTAGGGTGGCCCCTTGAAGTGCTGGTTGGGATTGGAGGCATCTGCATGAACTCATGTGATGCTTTTTGATTTTTTAAATATGTATGTTTATTGATACATATAGAAATAAATATACTTATGTATATTCAAGCCTTAAGATGTATGTATGTTTTGTAGTTCTGTTCTCTGAGGGGACCTCGAAGCAGTCACATCCATTAACGATAATACTTAGCACACATATCTTGGTTTCTTAATACTTAGCACACATACCTTGGTTTCTTAATACTTAGCACACATACCTTGGTTTCTTAATACTTAGCACACATACCTTGGTTTCTTAATATCATTCTTCAGTAAAAGGAACCAGAGTTCCTTGGAGAACTCCTTCATACAGGCTGAGCTTGAAGTATCTTGCAATGCCAGAAAAATAAACAAACAAACAAACAAAAAACAAACAACAGAGGAACAAATGAGAGAGAGAGAGAGAGAGGGAGGGAGGGAGAGAGAAGGGATGGAGCAGTGTTGAAAAGCATTCCAGAGCCAAACCTGAAAGAGTGGACAATGGTCGTCTGAAACAGTTTAAGTAGCACCATATTTAGCTACTGTATTGGGTTATAACAAACAATAAAATAAATATTTGTGATTCTGTGCTGATATAAACAAATGATGAAATAAACATAAGAGGGAGGAGTATTGCATCTCTTCCTCACAGAAGAATTCCCATTAATAGATTTAGAATAAAAGAGGGAAATAGAAAACCACCATTATAATATCACAGTGACAGTTGCTACATGCAAGATCCGTGGAATACTAAAATTAGGAGGTTAAAGTTTATGGAGAATCATGGTATTTGTAGAGCCTTAATGTATCTCACTCCAGATATATATTAAGCATAAAGAGAAGAAATAACAATTTACAGTGCACAAATCTGGAAGACTCCACCTTAACCACGTGATCAATGGTGACATAAACCATTAATAAGATATACTGATACACTAAGAAGGACACTTTTTTTTCAGAGAGAGAGAAGGTGCGCATGTGATGCACACAGGCAAACACACGTGCTTGTGCAGGTGGCGTGAGGGGGAGGGAGGAAGGGTGTGGCAGAGGGAGAGAGAGAATATTAAGGAGGTTCCACACCCAGCACAATCCTGATGTGGGGCACTCAATCTCACGACCCTAAGATCATGACCTGAGCTGAAATCAAGAGCCAGATGCTTAACCAACTGAGCCACCCAGGCACCCCACCTCTGTGGTATTTCTGCCCACCAATCTGACCTTGGGAAATACCAGATAAATCCAAATTGAAGAATGTTCTCCAAAATACCAGACCAGAATTCTTCAAAAGTGTTAACACCATGAAAGATAAGGAAAGACTGAGGAAGTATGACAAATTGGAGAAAAGAAATATAGGATGTAACTACTAAATATGGTGTGGAATCTTGGATTAGATATTAGAACAGGAAGAGTCACATCAATGGAAAATTTAGTGATGTTCAAATGCAGTCCATAATTTAAGTGCTATTGAGCCAATGTTGATTTCTTAATTTTGATAATAGTACTATGATTATGTAAGGCATTAACATTAGGTGAAGTTGTTATAAGAACCCCATGTGCTATTTTAAGTCTTAAATTATTTCAAAATGAAAACTTTTTAAAATTATTTTTATTAACATAATGTATTATTTGCCCCAGGGGTATAGGTCTGTGAATCGTCAGGCTTATACACTTGACAGCACTCACTATATCACATACCCTTCCCAATGTCCATAACCCAATCACCCTCTCCATACTCCACCTCCCCCCAGTAACCCTGTTTTGTTTTGTGAGATTAAGAGACTCTTATGGTTTTTCTCCCTCCCAATGCCATCTTGTTTCATTTTTTCCTTTCCTACTCCCCAAACCCCCACTCTGCCTCTCAAATTCCTCATATCAGGAAGATCATGTAATTGTCTTTCTCTGACTGACTTATTTCGCTCACCGTAATACCCTCTAGTTCCATCCATGTCGTTGCAAATGGCAAGATTCATTTCTTTTGATGGTTGCATAGTATTCCATTGTATACATATACCACACCTTCTTTATCCATTCATCTGTTGATGGACACCTAGGTTCTTTCCATAGTTTGGTCACTGTGGACATTGCTGCTATAAACATTCAGGTGCACGTGCTCCTTCAGATCACTACATTTGTATCTTGAGGGTAGATATGCAGTAGTGTGATTGCTGGGTCACAGCATTTTGAAAAAAATGGATGGTATTTTGATAGGGATTGCATTAAATGTGTAGATTGCTTTAGGTAGCATAGACATTTTCACAGTGTTTGTTCTTCCAATCCATGAGCATGGAACATTTTTCCATTTCTTTGTGTCTTCCTCAATTTCTTTCATGAGTACGTTAAACTTTTCTGAGTACAGATTCTTTGTCTCCTTGGTCAGGTTTATTCCTGGTATCCTATGGTTTTGGGTGCAGTTGTAAATGGGATTGACTCTTTAATTTCTCTTTCTTCTGTCTTGCTATTGGTGTATAGAAATGTAACTGGCTTCTGTGCATTGATTTAATATCCTGGCACTTTACTGAATTCCTGTATGAGTTCTAGCAGTTTTGGAGTGGAATCTTTTGGGTTTTCCACAGAAAGTATCATATCATCTGCAAAGATTGAGAGTTTGACTTCTTTGCCGATTCGGATACCTTTATTTCTTTTTGCTCTCTGATTGCTGAGGCTAGGACTTCTAGTACTATGTTGAATAGCAGTGGTGATGGTGGGCATCCCTGCTGTGTTCCCATCTTCTTTTCCCAGACCCTGCTGTATCTGATCTGGGTCTTAGGACTGGACATCAATATTTTCTCCATAAGCTTCTCTGTTGATTCCAATGTCAGTCAGGGGAAATAACACCTCTAAAAGAATTAAAGAATCAAGAGATAAGGAGAATAACAATATAAGAGAGTGAAAAACTAATAAGCAGAATAAATAGTAATAATGTATATTTTCCAGAAATTTCATATGCACAAAATATCTTTTTATATAACCATTCATGTTTATTTTAGAACAATTACAGTTATAAGAGAATGTGACAAAATAATAGTTATGTCTGGGTAAGTGCACGTAGACAAAGTATTTCCTGCTTCCTTTATATTTTTTGCTTCTTTCAAAAACAGATTTATAATTATAAATTTTATATTAGGAGAAATAAGTTGAAAAGCTACAAAGAAAAAGTATGCCTCCTGAGGGAGTCTTACTCATTTTAAGTTTTGAGGACTTCTTGCTTGGAGCAGTTACTTTATAGGTCATCTGGGTAGCAGGAGCATATTACTGGACAGGACCTGGAGACTAGGGTCGAATAAGTAAAAAATAAGTAAAATCATCCTAAACTCTGAGCTCTGGAATACCAAAACTCCCCAAATTAACATATGCACAACTCACAATTCTTTCAACCTTCCCTGGAAGTGGATGCCTTTGGGCAATTCACTTCACTGTAGGACTGTATAAACTGTCAGAAAACTAGCCATTCAAAATCAATGCCATGACTCTGTTCTGTTCCTGTCTACTTGACCCTTGCATCCAGCCCTTGAAATATCTCCATTTAAATTAGCTGTCACTTGGAGAATAGAGGAAAAGAGTGGATGAGAAGAAAAGTTCAGGGTCTGTCCCTGGCTCTCATATTGATTCAGTCACCCCAAAACCTCAAGTACAATAGTTTAGAAATATAAATTAGAAGCTTATGTAAAATAAATTCAGAATCTTCCCGGTTACCTCCTCAAGTCCCAAATCAGTATAATAAACACTCTGTAGACTTGCCCAGGTCACCTCATGGAGTTGTTTTGGTTTAAAGAAAATAAACCAACATTCAAGATGCTCAGTGGCAGAGCATTTGACTGCAAGATGGGTAATTTCTAATGAAAATGTGGGAATCCAGCCTCTCTGAACCCACTGGATCTGATGGCAAAATTCAGCCAGATAAATCAAATAGTTAACCACAGTCTAAATCACTCCATATTACCTTACGGTAAGGACACTTTATTAATTTACATTACTTACCTGATCTTTATAGTCATATAAGTTTGTAACACCTGATTACAACTTTAGGAGGTCGCATTCCTCCTTGTTGATGAAAATGGAGTATTAACTAAAAAAAAAAAAAAAAAAAATTAGGGTAACCAAGATGCTTGTGAAAATCTTAGGTTGGGTTAAGTCAGAGAACTGAGTGGGAAGAGCTAACAATCTGTGAGCACCAAAATGTGCTTAGGGATCGTGCTAACCACATTTACTATTTTATTCCATTTTCTAGTTGCCATGGTATGGAACCTAGGTATTAATCCCACTTTAGAAATGAGTCTTAGAGGGGAGAGAGCACATGCCCACTGAAGCAGAGGCAAAGAGAGCAGTTCCTCATTCTCTGCTTCCTCAGCCACAGACTTGGCCAAGGGAAGGGATTAAGGGAGAAAAATGGGGAATCCAATGAATGCCCTTCAGGTGCCAGGTATGAGACAGCGTGTTAAAAAAGGGGTAGGATATTTTGTTCTTTCATGTGTTTTTCCCAGAATACTGAGCTTTTATCCCAAAAGAGCACACTACAACATAAGCCTAAAATGTTGATAGGGACTGTCGATCGTAGGAAAGCAATGCCAGAAGGAATTTAGAAAGAATCTGGTCCAGTTGTTTCTAAATCCTTGATGTTTGGAATGAGAATAGCCCAGACAAAACTATAGTGGGAAGACCTCCATGTTTGACAGACATGCATAGGGCTGCACTAGTTGCCCCAAAGCATGGTCTAACACACTTATGCTGGTGTCCCTCGCTCTGTGGCCTCTACCAAGGAGGCTGCTGGTGTGCCCCTGCAGAAACATGGAGCAGGGGGAAGGAGATAAGGAAACAAAACTTTTCCTGAACCTTTCATCTTCTAAATAGGGAATCTAAAGTCTATGATCACACAGAAATTCAATGATCACGTGGGAAAATGGAGGAACTCAGGCCATAACTGAGACATCACATCAGCCTAGAAAACATGGAAGATAATGACCTGGGTCCACTAAAATCACAGACAAGTTCAGCCCACGTCCTGCTGATAGTTTTTTAGAAAATGCCACAGCCGAGAAATAATTCTTCTACTCCAGCCCATTTTATTTGGAAGATGATCTGCAGGACTGGGTGGGGGAGGAGGGTGTTAGTTAGAAAGAGCAATGAATGGACTGGTGGTCAGAGCCCAATTACAAGTTTATGGATGCTCTTCATCTTGGGTCCTGAATCTGCATGAAAGGGTTAATAATCCCTGTCCTACCAGATTCACAGGGCTGGGATGAGACGGGAGGTTGGGGGAACAGGTGGTAGGTAATGGGGAGGGCACGTTTTGCATGGAGCACTGGGTGTTGTGCAAAAAGAATGAATACTGTTACACTGAAAAAATAAATAAAATGAAAAAAAAATGAAAAAAAAAATAAATAAATTTATTGTAACATCAAAAAAAAAAAAAAACAGTGTTTTTTAACCTGAAAAGTTGGAAAAGGAACATTAGCATTTTTTTTGAATGATGACGGTCCTGCACACAGAAGACACATTGTTTACATCACTCAGAGGCATGCTGAGCATGATAAACAACGACTGTTCCATCTGCTCCAGCTACTATTATTTTAATTTTCAGCATGCATGTGTGGTGGTTTCTTTTTCAAAAGCCAACAATAAAATAAATTATCAGGATGCTTGACATGCCATGTGATCCTCTCAGGGGCTCCATGGTTTCTTCCACCTTGAACATTCCATTGAAGTTTCTGCAGAACCTGGCCTGGCCCACCCGTCCCTCATCCTCTCGTTGCAGCATGGAGCCCGGCATGGAGCTGTCTGATGGGCCAGCTGCAGCCTGGCTCTTCACAGCGGAGAGGTGCCGCTCAGCCTCTCGCAGGCCCTGGCTTGGTTCCATTGAGTCAGCCTCTCCACCACCCCTTCCACTTCCTGGCAGCTGGAACAGGAGGCTGGAAGCTGGTGGCAAACTGTGGCGTCTGGCGTGTGGTCTGCCACTGATGACAGCCCCTGCTGCATCACGCCTCAATTGCTGTCCCTTTCCTTCATAAATGTCCCAATGAAAGGAGGTTGGAAAGGTGTTCCAACCTCTTACCTACATCCCCACCCTTGTGCAGAATGCTCCTTTTGACTACTTCCCCAGTTCAGTAGGTGATAACAGTCTGAAAGTATGGAAGGAAGGTTAGTGAATTTCTTCAGGGCTATTCACCTAACCCTTGACTTTGGAACACAGCTGTGCTATTCTGAAAAGGCAAGGGGAAAGGGAAGAAGAAGGTTTGCTTGGTTACTCCGAAATTATAAAAATAGTATAAAAACACTGTGCACACCCACTGAGCCTCCTCAGGAGCGGCCGGAAGGGAATGCGAGGACTGATTGCTCAGCAACAGTGTCTGGTTTTGCTCCGCACCTGTGACCGGAGGTTGCCCAGCGATGACCTGACCTCTCTTCTTTCCTCCTGACCATCCTCCACTGATTTCCCCCCCATGGCAAGTACTTGAAAACAACATATACCAACACAGACATCAGCGTGGATGTTGAAGCGAGTACACAGTGTAAGGGCCAATTTAGCCAGAGTGGCCCCACCTTGGTTGAACAGCCATTTTGTTGTTTATGCAGTAAAACTTAAATTGACCCTACCCCCCCCCCCCAAGAGGAACTTAGTTAAAAGCAAGTCCAGGAAACTAGTCCCAAGTAACAAAGCCCAAATACAAGGGTGAGTCAGGTCAGGTGGAGGTAACAGCCCGAATGCAGGGATGAGTCGGGTCAGGTGGAGACATCCAATCAGTGGAGTGCTCCTACTGTCTCCCTGGTTACCAAGGAGTGTGGGCCCCGCCTTTCGGGCACCAATTCTGACCAAAGAGATAGGCTAGTTCAAATAGCTACTATGGGGTGAATTGTAATTCAACTGGCCACCCATGTGGGACATAGCATGACTGTGCAGCTTTCTCATTCACCACCTGTGTGTGGCCAGGCCCAACCACATGCCTTTGCTCTATAAAAGTTAGCCTGTGAGGCAGGGAGGGGTCGCCCTCTCTGTAAGGGGCCACCCCGACTGGTCAGTTTGACGGTCGGTTTGATTCTTGATGCTTGGCATGAAATAAAGCTTTGCTTGACCTTTGCTTTGTATCAGTCTCACTCCTTTGACCATGGACCCATTATTGCGGACCCAACAATAGTGTCAGATATAATATGACAGCTTGGTCCAACTGGTCATGGTCACTTCATGCCAGGAACACAAGGCAGCTGGGGTGGCAGAAGGGTTACTGGCAGCTGGGAGCAGAGAAGAAGAAGCACAGCCAGTTGTCCTTGCCTTTCAAGTTCTGCTGACTCATCACTACCTGTGGGTTCCCCTCCCTTTGAGAATGTGAACAACCGTTAGATAACTGGTCCTTTTCTTTCCATTTGAAATTGCTGTCCCTACTGTGTGTTCCCTTTTTTTCCCCCCTCTTGATTACCAAAACCCAAGAATGGCTGCCCACTGCTTGAAAGGCCAAAACTCAAATGATGAGTTTTGATTGGAAGGAATATGAGCTTTGTTTCTACCTGGCCCAGATTTCTTAAAGGGATTTAATCAGTTAAGGGAGCGCGGGGGTCTATAATATTTCTTGAATAGGTGCAGACTTCATGGTGTCAGCTACGGAGTTATCTTGGTGCTCAGGGGTTGTGCCAGAAGGTCTAGCTCCCTGGTGCTCAGGGTGTGTGTGTTGGGGCACAGGGGGGTGCCAGAACGTCTTGTTCCTTGGTACCTAGGGGTTGTGCCGGAATACTTTGTTCTTTCTGTAAAGGAGGGCAAGGGCTACAGATGGGTGAAGGGATGTCAGTGAAGACATTCGTGTGACCTTAAAAAAGACAAACATTTTGCTAGATGATTGCTGAGCTAGTCAGAAAGCTAAGTGGGCTTCAAACAGAAGTGCTGGCTTCTGTGGCCTGGGGACATTCTGCTCCTTTATTTCTCAAGGCCAGTGGTCTGCAAATCTCAAAGAAAGTAAATGAGTTCTATTACCTTTCAGGGGCCTTAAGTCAGCAGTGAGCAGGCTGTTAACCTGAAGCAAGTTAACCCTGAAGACCAGCTGCAGTGCCGTTAGACATTCACATGAATTTTTCTCTCACTTCGTTCTTAGTTTACTTCTACCCTTCTGTTGGTTTGCACTTATTTTTTCATTCTTTTTTTTCTTTTTGCTTGCCAAATAATTTTTTTTTTATCCAGTCACACCTTCTTCTGCTCAATCATCCCCCCTTCCATTATATTTTTCATGGACATCTTAATTTTTCACTTCTTTATTCATGGAATTTATTTAAATATATTAATTTTTGTCTTTAAAACTACATTTGCTCTTTAGGGCTCCCATTTTTGGTTTTGTCTCCAACATGAAGATTCACAAATGCTACGTAGATTGGGAAATATAAAGCACGTTATCAATTGTCTCGCTGCAGTGAAAGAATAGATTGCTGTAGCTTGATCGAGAAAGCTTCAGGGACAGCACTCCTGCGGGTAGTATTAACTCTGTGCCTCTAATCTTTTCTGATAAGCATGCCTTACAGGGAGATAAGAGAAATCAAAGGCTGCTTTTTCAACCTGTAGTTTTGAAGTCAGCGAGTGAAGTTCCTGTTAGATGCCATTTTAACTACCTTCCAGATAAAAAGTCTGAGCCTCAAAATCAAATGTTTCCTCCCCATTCCCTTTGGCTCCTTGTCAAACCCTCTGACTGACTAAAAACGCCCAAGCTTCGCATCGTAAAACAAAATCTTTTAACCATGGAAGGATCAATGAACACGTTCGCTGGAGACCAGGTGTGTTTTTGTGGATGTGAGCTGACTAACATAGCCAGTGAAGCTTGACTTCACTTTATGCATTAAGTGTGCTCTGAAAACGATTAATGAACATGAACATTTATGGAGTGAATCATGTTTTGTCATACAATTACACTGTGGAAACCAAATACAAAGGAGAAAGAAGGTTAGAGGCCAAATTTAAATATCATACCATGCAATTTTCAAAAGGCTGGCTCCGATAATTTGCTATCAATACATATTTATTTCTCTTATGGCAAAGCCAACAGAAAGCACTCACAGACGATCTACATTATCTTTGGCCATTCGTTAGAAGATACACAGTAAAATAAATCATTCTGTTACTTGCTAGATCATCCAAACTTCATTCTAGCTCCAGGAAACAAGGACAACTTGGATAACTTATATAATACTTCCTGGAAGTTCGATAGACTCTCAAATATGCAATATGAATATTCCATATTATTGTCAGTGCCTAGAACACCAAAGCCATAAATAGGTAAAGCCAATCACCAAAAGACCCTAATTACAAAGCAAGTTCTTATAAAACATTGTGAGACAATCACATAAATTATGTTTTGGCAAAGAACTTTGAGAAATAATATTTCTGGGAAAACATGAAGATAAGCAGTATAGCAAGGAAAGGAAGGGAAAGAAGAGGAGAGGGGAGGGGAGGAGAGGGAAGAAGAGGAAAAGAAGAAAGAGGAAACAGCTAAATTAATCTTTTCTTCAGCAATCATCATAGCTTTTTATTCCCCAAATGTTTTCATGATTATCAAACTTACTAAATCCATAGACTTATATAAAGTATGGATTTATATATATTTATATCTAAAGTATGGATTTTCCCATCCCCACCTGTCCTGTTTCCTTAATCTTTCATCTCATCAGGTCTTTTTAGACTATTTAAAAAGCTTTTGTAAAGTACATATATACTTTATATATATAATATATTATATAAGATTATATTATATAATCGTATATAACTATATAATAATAGTACTATAGCATAATATAAATATCTTATTATAATAAAATAATAAATTATTATTACTAATAATTTATTAGTAATAAAAATCCATACTTTATTAATTAAATTTAATGCTTTAATACTTTAATTTTATGCATTAAAATCTATACTTTATATAGTATATAACACTAATAATATCAGTATTATATAATTACTAAAAATTAGTATTAAAATACTACTAATACTATAAATAGTATTTATAATACTAACTTATTAGTAATTAAAATCCATACTTTATCCCTTAGTTTTTACTCTCAGGCCTTTTTCTGTTCCAGGATTCCATGTGGGATATTGCAAGGTTACAAGTTGTCAGGTTTCCTCAGGCTCTTGTTAGGTGTGACAATTTTTCCATCTTTCCTTGTTTTTGAGACCTGACAGTATGAGGTATCATGTGATCAGTTTTGTAGAATGTCTTTCAGATGGGAATTTATCAGATTTTTTTTCTCATGATTGGACAGGGGTTATGAGCTTTTGAAAGGAAGACAGAGATCTGAACTTCATATTGTTAAGATGGCAATCCTCTCCAAATTTATCTATAGGTTCAATGAAAATCTAATTAAGATCTCAGAAGGATTTCTTTCTTCCTTTTTTTTTTTTTAAGTAGCATGATCATTTCTATATTCTGAAAAAGACAAAGTGATAAATTTGCCAGGTGCTGAAGGTGAGGATTTCCTATAAAGAGCCACAGGGAAACTTAAGGGTGTGGTATAAATGTTCTAACTGAATCTAGATTGTGGTGGAAATTACACTATTGTGGATATCTATGAAAACTCATTGTGCCATGCAGTTAAAATGCGCAAATGTTACTGTATGCAAAGTATACCTAAGAAAGCTGATATTAAAATTGTAAGATGATAATTTCAAGTTTATTAAAGGCACAGTGCCTTAGTGGATTGGCAAGCAGAGGGAGAAGAGAATATGATGGTATGTACAAAGGCAATCTATACAAAGTCCTACTCTATCTAAGACATTCGTGAAATTTTTCTCTTGTTTTCTCCTTAATTTCTCACAAACTCTCTTTTAGAAATGAAGACAGAATTGATAGCTATTGGATTAATTTACATAGAGCCATTCATAAGCCGGGAATTTGAACTCAAGATCTAGTGCGTTTCTAGAGGTCTTTTTCTGGACGGTTCTCTATGCTGCTTTTTTTTTATCTTGCAGAACAGACTTCCAGACCTGGCTGTTAACCCTTAGCCTCTGTGAAAATGTTCATGTTACATAATCTCTCTGAGGTATTTTATTGTCTATAAAATGAAGTCAAAATTTACCAAACGTACAAAGTTGCTATAAGGAACAAATAAATTCATGCAGGTGGTAGGGCTTTATGACTAACTGTAAAGTAGCAAGCACAATTGTTTTGATTGCGCTTTTTCATATCCTCACTATTATGAATTACCGGAATTTAAATTCTGAATCTCATTATTCAATCAATGAGCACTCAGCCCACTGGCTATATGAGAAAATACTGTCAAAATTCAACATTTTAACATGTTCAGAGAACAGCCCTGCCATATTAAACAAGTGCTGTTTAGTAAATGTAAGTTCATCCATGTAATCAGAATGGAAGGCCATTGAGAACAGGATGGAAGGTCAGATACTGCTGCCTTCCCAAGAACCACAGAACAAGGACCCAGGAAAAATATACCTGTTTAGAGGCATGTGACTGCACGGATATTAGCCAGTTCCTGGCAGCAATGTACTGGAGGAATTTGTCGACACTGTGTACCTCTCTTCCTTTATTTACCTGAATCCAAGGATAAAGCCTGCATACATGTGTCACTGCAGAGGTTCATTCACATGCAGACATCAGTAAATCTCAAGGTGGGGAGGACTCTGCACCGCAAAAGTTCCTGTCATTTTTTTTTTAAGCATCTGCTTGCCACTGATTATGCATTTACAGCTCCAACACTAAAAAATAAATTTCAGAATACAGTAGTGATGATAGCTGGATGATGATCAGCAGTGAGCAGAAACAAGGAAAAAAAGTTGGGTCTGTGACTGCTAACTTAGCTGTTTTTGCTTTGGAATTGTGTGATCTGGACATACATTGGTCAAGGCATCCCGAAAGGTCCTCTCTGCTTGTGCTCTAGATAGGCTTCTTCCTGAACATAGATTTTTTTGTTTGTTTGCTTCAGAGATTTTATTTATTTATTTATTTGAGAAGGTGGGGGGAGATTGCTAGTTGGGGGAGGAGCGGGGAGGGGGGAAGGAGGGAGAAAGAATCTCAAGCACCCAATATTAAGGCAAGCAGACTCTTCGTTTGGGGCAGAGCCCACTGGGGGCTTAATCTCATGACCCTGAGATCAAGATCTGAGCTGAAATCAAGAGTCAGACTTAAATGACTGAGCCACCCAGGCACCCCCTGACCATGGATTCTTAACTTCTGTTTTCTTAGGCCATTTGGGGGGGGGTGTTTTTTTTTTAAAGATTTTATTTATTTATTTGACAGACAGAGATCACAGGTAGGCAGAGAGGCAGGGAGGGAGAGGAGGAAGCAGGCTCCCCGTTGAGCAGAGAGCCCAATGTAGGGCTCAATCCCAGGACCCTAGGATCATGACCTGAGACAAAGGCAGAGGCTTTAACCCACTGAGCCACCCAGGCGCCCACTTAGGCCATTTCTATTAGAAAACTTGCCAGTGTAGATTCTTTCTCCGCTTCTTTGAGAAGTCTTCTCCCAGGCTCTTCTCTTTAAGATATAATCTTTTTTTTTTTTAATTTTATTTATTTATTTGACAGAGAAAGATCACAAGTAGGCAGAGAAGCAGGCAGAGAGAGAGAGGGAGAAGCAGGCTCCCCGCCAAGCAGAGAGCTCCACACGGGGCTCGATCCCAGGACCCGGAGACCATGACCCAGCCGAAGGCAGCGGCCCAACCCACTGAGCCACCCAGGATATAATCTTCAAGAAAGATAGGGCCTCTGCCTCCCACTCTTCCAGTGAAAGATAGGAGCCTAACTTCAATAAACGTCAATTCGCGGACACAGATAGCCTAATCACATTGACCAATCTCCCTGCTAAAGTATTTTCCATTAGTGCACCCCAACATTTAAAAATCCTCCAGTCTTTTGTTTTAGCAGAATTAAATTCAGTCTCTCTCCTATTGCAATAACCTTGACCCCAACTGCAATAGTTTCAAATAAATTCTTACTTGCTATTTTAACAAGTATTGGTGCAATTTTTCTTTATCAACGTACACATACAAACTATGTGCTACAATAATGTGCAATGATGCAAAGCGTTTCCGTTTGCAAAGTGATTTTGATCTAATGTATTATTGTAGCACCATAAGACAAAATTAATATCCTTGTGCTCAAGAAAATGAGTCTAATATTCATAGAAATTAATTCTTGGCTAATGTTCCAATTATTAACTGAAGGATCTAAAGCTTGAACCCAGAGCATTTATTATCAACTCTATCTCGGTAATAGTTTTGCTCTAAGAAACATCTCAGCAATGATACATTCTGCCCAAATACGTATTTAACAACATTTACTGAACTATCTAGACTTCCTGATAGGGGAGAGGGGATTGATTTTTAAATCTCCTGAGAGCAAACTCATTTGGTTGTGTGATATCATGGCTGAGCAGATAGAGGACATTGCATTCTTACCACAACAATGTTAAAACTGAGTTTAACATTCATGACTATTAATGGAATCATACTTATTTTGTTATATCAGTATTAGTAAATGTATACCATCATATGACATTATACACACCATTTTGTAGCCCCACAGAGACTTCAGGTAGAAAAGCCACTAACGGGGCACCTGGGTGGCTCAGAGGTTAAAGCCTCTGCCTTCAGCTCAGGTTATGATCTCAGGATCCTAGGATCCAGCCCCGCATTGGGCTCTCTGCTCAGCAGGGAGCCTGCTTCTCTCTCTCTCTGCCTGCCTCTCTGCCTACTTGTGATCTCTCTCTCTGTCAAATAAATAAATACAATCTTTAAAAAAAAAAATTAAAAAACCACTAACCTTTCATTCAACCATAAGTAGAACTAAAAGTTAATTATGTACATATTCAATAAAGTGTTTAAACAGTATATTCTTTCCTTATGCAATATCTGTTTCACTGCTACTTGAATAATAGAAAGCATGAGAGTTTTAAAAAAAAATGTGATTTGCCTTGTTCACTTTCTCCCCTCTTTACTGAATCCTCAATATAGAATTAGTGAATGTATGATTTTTTTTGGCATCTCTAATCTTGTTAATAAATGAGTGTGAAGCTGTTGAAAGATGGTGAGTCTTGATTGTGCTGTATGTACAGGACCAGAACTGTTTAATTATAAGACTATCTGCCAGTTTATGAAGAGGACTAGGAGACAGACACAGGAAAAGTAGACTATCTGATCAGCATCTTTAATTTAAAGTACTGACTGTCTCATCTCTTCTCTCTGGCTTGAATGTTGAAATTTTAGATGCCAAAATAATGGAAAACATAATCAAAGTCTTCAGTTTGGTAATTTGGATAGAATTCATGCTGAGGAAATACCCCAGTGAACTATGTGGGCAAAATGCAAATATGTACACATATATAGATACACAAAAATTGTTAAGCTGCCTTCCGGCATTTCCTAAGAATTGAATATCCAATCAAATAACATATTCTGATTACATGAGAGTAACTGTATATGCTAGATCTAGGTTGCCTATTTTTCAAATAAAAATATTTTTCCTTATGATTTTGAAATTGCTTTGCACAGTATTTGTCATTAGAAGCTACTATAAGACTTCTCCATGACACAAGGTCAACATCCAAAGCACTGGTCATTGTACAATAAATGTGCAAAATTAATATGAAGCAATATGTTTATATATAAAAGAGTGTTTATGGCATGTTTAAGTCATGCTTTTTGGAATCCAGCTATAATAAATGGTGATTCCAATTATTTCAAAGGCCATTGTTAAAGTTATTTTTTTTTTTAATTAAGACAAGTTAGGGGTACCTGGCTGACTCAGTTGGTAGAGTTTGTGACTTTTGATCTTGAGGTGATGAGTTTGAGCCCCACATTGGGTATAGAGATTACTTAAAAAATGAAAAGTTATTTTCATATTTCGTATTTAATAATAATTAAAAGATAAATTACATGTAAACCTCAGAAATCACAGCTTGGAGTATTTTCAGAAGTCCTGGGAGACAGGGTGATTTGGCAAGGAAACTGCTATTTCAAACAGATAATAGCTTCTTGAGAGCTGAACTCCTGTCTTATTTATCTCTTTATTCCCCCAAATTGCTTAGCATGAGGCCTCATACAAAGTAAATGGCCAGTTGAGTGTTAGGTTGGCAGTGTAAGACTTTTAAAGATGGAAATTTTTCATCTAAATATGAGTTGTGGAAGTGTTAAGTCAGTCTGGTATTAGCAGGCATTTGGTTGTTAAAGAATAAAAGCCCACTTTTGACTTCATATAAAAACTACCGTCCACTTTATGGAATCCCTTCCAACACCTCCACCAGATTCCTTCTACTATACCAAAATCCCCACAGCAGCAGGACCTCTGTAGTATGTCAAACATTGAGTAGATTTAGGACTTCCCTAGAGTAATTACAAAAGCTACTTAGTGCTTTGCTTCAATCCCTCAAGCGACAAGGGCAAAGCTGAACTCCTGAGTGACATTATCAGATACTAACACAAGGAAAACTAATTATAATCTGCTATCTTCCAAGCTAGTCTTTGTGACCAAAGCAGGTGCCCCTTCTGCACACCTTTGGTAAGGACTTCTTGTTATTCACAACATCTCATTTAAAGTCTTCAGAAGCCAAGAAACAGGATCATCAGATATCTCTCTGATATGGGGATTTCTAGGGGCTCAAGAGGACAAATTCTACAGTAAATTCCTGCACAGTAGGGAGAAATGTGATTTTATTTCTCCAGCTAACTACAATTGGTACACAGAACCAGATGATAGAAAGCCGGACCATTATTCACAAGACCTTTAGGGAAAATCTCATTTTCTCAGACAATTCATAAAAACAAATGTTCTTGGAGTCGGTGATTCCATAAGAATCATCCTGAGTGGACATATTGGCATTTCTTCTCTGCTAGAGCCTTAGGGCACAAAAGTTTTTAAAAGCAAGGGATGGGAAAGGAATCAGCTTCCAGGCTGAGGATGGAAGGTTAGGAAAAAGTAGACCGTATCATTTTTATTTACAAATTTCTCTCCTTCATGATCATAATATTAAAATTTTTGAAAAAATGTATTTTTAACCAGGTAGAGTTAGCTCACTTTATTATTGTTGTTGTTATTATTTTAGAATTATTTCTTTCTTAGAAGAAAGAAGAAAGTTGGAAAATACAATAAAACATGAAACAGCACTAAGTAAACAGCAGAAGATTGTGGTAAAACATTGGTAATACCATCTCATATTTATTGACATACCAATTTAGAGTTTGAGCTACATACATCTGCGTGACATCGTCAGGACAGACAATAGAAAGCTCTCTTCTTACTTATGATGGAATTCACAGGGCCTGAAGATGGAGAGAGAGATTCTTCCCAATCAGAAATATTCTACACATAGTAATCTGAGTAACTTTTCACATATTAATAATTGGTTATTATTTTCTCTTCTTTAGCTTATACAGTATAATTTAAGATTAAATGCACTACAAGCAAAGCACTCTACCTAGCATTCTGGGAGATTGACAGTGAACCTCACTTGGTCCCTCCAGACGTGGTTTAAAGGGGTTGACATTGCAAGAACTCATGTCAAGATGGTAAGAGCTACGTGTGTATGGATTTTATGAATCGAGTATGGAAGAAGACTCACAGAGAAGGTAGGGAAATGTCACATACAGTTTACAGACAGAAAGGTAACAATTAAGAGGAAAGGGATCATTTAATAAATAGCCTCATTTGCCCTAAAACTCCTCATTTTGTTTTTAAAGAACCACCACGAAAAGGGGATGAGCTCTGTCAGTCCCTTCCTCCATCGTCTGCTTCCAACCATCCTCCAAATACTATCCCCAAACATTTTGGAGGCAGGGAGTAGATGGAGAGGCAGTTAATCAGAGTCTGAGAACATGATGATCTCCTCTGGATCACATTGTGTGGCCACAATCATCTTATAAGTTCCAGGCTAGCAAGTTTGTGATTGGTGGATTTGGGACAATCAGGCTGGAGATGGGCTACAGAGGGAGCTGGTCACCAGGCCATGGCCAGGAGAGACCCAGTGTTCCTTGAAGATGACACTGTATATATGTGAAGGTGACTATCTGACTTGGAATAAAAGTAGATACAAGAGAAAGTAACTATATGGGATTTTGGTTTTCAGCATAAACAATATCCAGCTTTCAGAGGCAGTAGAGAATGATGGTGCAGTATACAAGCCTTGGAGAATGATTAGGGAAACTTGGCTCTGCCTCTCCTAAGGTGTATGAGTCTGGGCAAATTATTCTGCCACCCTAAATTTGCTTTATCATCTGCAAACGCCTTAGAGGATGGCTGTTAAAATTTAATTCATTTAAATCACTTAGTTCCCAGCACACGTGAGTTGTTACTTCAAAAGGATCAAGATGATAACATTAAAATATCTCCCAGAAAACAATGGTAAAAATGGAATCCAGGCATTCAAGGTTTGGTAATATACACACTTCTGGCTTTATCATGACTCTGACAGACTTTCTCCTTGGTGAACCCAATTGATTAATTTCCATTTAACCTCAGTTGAGATACCCAGAAGGAAGAGTAGGAGAGAAGCCTTAAAAACACAGGGTTTAAAAAAAAAAAAAAAACACAGGGTTTTATGACTTGCATCTGCTGTTGTCAGGAATTGCCCACAATCCTTTATAAACCCAGGGATTCGTGTGATTACAGAGTCTTACATCCCCAATGTAATTATAGGTTTCTTGCTTTCACCTACTCTGCAGTGTTCTTAAGCGCCAATGAGGTTGAAAAAACAAGACTTTTATTGCTGTAAGTGACCTGAATTGTATGATTTTTATCTTCCTCTTTAGAAATAGTGGTAATAAAACATGGGCACATCCTACCTCTCTTCCTAGGACTATGGAGACGAATAAAATAACTGGAAGCAAGTAGCGCATTTGTTTGCAGCTTTGGTGTTCATTCTTCTGAAAAAGCCGTAGTTATTTTTGACAGTGCCTCGCTCACTTCCACAGTTCCCACCAGGACCAGTGCCAAGACCAGGCAGACTCCAAGCTACGTTCATGTGGGCCCCTCATTCCTGCTCCTGCCAGCTTTCTCATGACAGTTCCTTTTTTTCTGGAATGTCCTATCACAATCTTTGGATGTCTAAACTCAAATTAGGGCAGGTCCTGAATGATTTAAAATTTGGCAATTATGAAAAAGAGCCGACTCATTTGCTAAGGCTGCCATAGTAAAGTACCAAATCTGAGTGGCTTAAAACCACAGGAGTTTATCCTGCCCCCAACTCTCCCCAGTTCTGGGAGCTGGATGTCTATAATCAAGGTGTCAGCAGGGCCATTCTCCCTCTGAGGCTCAGGGTAGAATCCTTTCTTGCTACTTTCTTGCTTCTAGGGGTGGCTGTGGATTCTTGGCATTTCTTGGTTTGCTCTTGCATCACTCCAATCTCTCTGCCTGTTATCACCTGGTAATCCCCTGTGTGTCCATACCTTCACATGGCATGTTCCTCTTCTTATAAAAATATCCAGCATTACTGGATGAGGCCCCACCCTAATGACCTCATCTTCACCTGACTATACCTGCAAAGACCTAATTTTCAAATGAGGACACATATACACAGACTAGGACTAGAACTAGGACTACAATACTTCTTTGGGAGAGCAGAATTCAATCCCTACAAGGAATTTTATAAAGTACAATATTAACACAAGCATTAGATGTTATTTTTCATATGTATATTTCCAAAACTGCTTGAAAATAATGCTTTAAACATAGTAGAGTATTACAATACACATTGACTAGAACTTAATTGGTTTTTATCCCCACGTTGATATAAGCTACATTATATTTCCATTATATTATAAAATAAAGCTCTAACTTACAGAAGATATCTGAGCCTAGTGGCAATTATAATTACCTAGAGGGATGAAAGGGATTTTCCTGGAAATCATGCTTAATTTCCTGTTAAATTGAGTGTAAAGTGTTGGAGTCAGGAAATTCTAGATTGTTTTACTTTCTGTATTTTTTCTTTAGTTTCTTAAATCACTGTTTTCACCATTAGAGGCTTGTTGATTTTTTTCACCGTGTCACAGCTTTGGAAACAAGTGTTTGCTGGTTATTTATAAAAGTCTCCTGGGTGCCTGGGTGGCTCAGTTGGTTAAGCAACTGCCTTCGGTTCAGGTCATGATCCTGGAGTCTGGGATCGAGTCCCGCATGGGGCTCCCATCTCCACAAGGAGTATGCTTCTCCCTCTGACCTTGCATCTCATGCTCTCTCTCACTCTCTCTCTCTCTCAAATAAATAAATAAAATCTTTAAAAGTCTACCAAGTACCCAACTGGGAAGCCAATTACACTGATTTGGAAATCAGCCTAACCAACTATCTACATGTCTGATTTTGGAGAACTATCTTCATGGAAGATTTTTCTTGCCCTTTCTGACCCTCTTTTCCCTCCATTTATTAAAGGGGAGATTTAAAAACACAGTATGTAAAGATTTCTTTCCAAAGCAAAGTGATTTTTGCTTTTTATGATACAGCCATGTCCTCACATAGCATTCCATATGTAATCTTAACAAATACACAGTAAGAACACATATATTCACCACTAACTCCATATAGTCTTATATCTTAAATTAGGTGAAAACAGGTATAATTATGTAGGAATTAAACCCCACACTTATTTTGTATACCTATAATATATACAAACATGAAGGCTTATTTTTCAGGATTATGTAATGATAATAATATTTGTGATTATCATGCCATATAAATAGGAACTTAATCTAAATTAAATTTTAGGCCTAGAATCTGGGAATTCTGATTCTTAGGCCAAGATTTCTTGACAAAATGCCATACTGAGGCTTATTTTCAACTATAGTATAAGGGATATATTCATTATTCCTCAGCTATTTAAAAAATGTATTTGTGTTTTCAGATGCCACTTCTCAGCTAGCTGGAGTAGTTCTCTAACTGATACAGCCACTTACCAAACCTGCTGCAGTAGCCAGTGTCCATCACATTTATCATACACAAAATCCATGCCTCAATGATGCCTAAAACTTTTTCAAACTAAAGCTCTGAGTTTTGTAAATTTTACTTAATAAACCAATTAAGCTATATTCATTATAATCCCTGGAGGGTTATCTGGCAAGACAATGCTCTTACAACTAAATTGTCTAATTGAAATATGTTCAATCTGTTTGGAATTGCCACGGAAGCATTTTACTGTTGCAGACCAGCAAAACTTGGATGGAATTTGGATTCATTTAACAACTTGGGAGACAGATGGTGTTAAAAAGATACAGATGTAGCAGCTTCCATTGATTCTTAATATGCCCCTTTTTCGTTGTCTTAAGCATTTTCATCAAGAAATGAAATACTTGTTTTGCTAAAGTCAATGATTTGCATATTAAAATGGGAGAAAAAAACAAAATTCAATAACTAAAAAGTTGGGCCATTCTTGCCAGAGGAAGGAAATTTTCCTCAAAAAAAATCCTTTATTTTAAAAAGCATGATTATAACATTACTCATTAATTCATTTACATATTTATTTATCCAATAAATAATTTTGAGCACCCATCATGGTAGGAACCATGGTAGCCATTTAGATATGGGTATAAACATAATTAAGCTACAATTCCTGCTCTACTTACATTTTAAGTAGAATGTGGGTAATGAATGAGAAAGCTCCAAACAAGTTAAAAAGTGGAAAATACCATAAAAGAGTGCTGTCAAAATCCAGACTTGGGAGAGGTTGTTTTTGGCCAAATTTATGGGAACAATAACGTTTAAAATAGAATTTGAATACTAGGCTGGTTTCAATAAATGCAGATGAAAAGTTAGAAAGACATAGCAGTCCTTGGAAACTTGAAGAGACTAGACCAAACTCAAAGCAAATGGAAGGAAAAGCAACTCTGTATAGCACAGATAACACTAGGAAAACTTTTAGGTTTGAACGATTAAAAGATGTGAACATTGCTCACTAATATAAGAAACCCTTAAAATTTTTTTGCGTGGAGGAAGGTTATGTTTAATGAGGTTTATTAAGAGATGGTATATAGAATAGTTTGAAGGAACAAGGAGCCTAAGACTGGGTGATTTTAGTTACTGAAATTATCTAAGACAAAAAAGTGAACATAAAAATGAAAATCATGTGGAGTCAATATAAGTTTAAAGGAAAACATTATGAGGCTTGATAATTGATTAAAAGGGGACAATGTTGGAATGAGAGCACATGGTGGAGAGGATTATGAGATAGAATGTCAAAGAACACCCAGAGTTAAAGCCAATGGCACAGGAAATGAGCTGCTGTCCCATTGAAAGTCCAAACTCAGGTGGAGGCACTTGTTTGAGAAGGACTGTGCAGCATATTTTGGGTTATTTCAAACAGCATTATTCAATCAAAATAAAATATGATAACATATTTCATGTAGCCCAGTGTATACAAAATAATGATCTCACCACAAAAACAATACAAAAATGATTAAATATTTTATGTTACATTTTGTACTATGTCTTTTTTTTTTTTTAAGATTTATTTATTTGAGAGAGAATGTGAGAGAGAAAACCTGAGAAGGGGAAGGGGCAGAGGGAGAGAAACCCAAACAGACCCCATGCTGAGTGTGGCACCCAACACAGGGCTGGATCGCATCACCTCAAGTTCATGACCAAAGCTGAAATCAAGACTCCAGTGCTTAAACGACTGAGCTACTCAGGAATCCCTGTACTATGTCTTTAAAATCAACACATAACTTACACTTACTGCACATTTCAATTCATATTAGGAACATTTCAAATGCATGACAGCTACATATGGTTAGTGGCCACCATTTTGGACAGAGCAGTTTTAGAAATTTCATGTGAAAATATCCAAGAAGTTGGGTTGCCGATGTGGTTCAGTAAGTTGAGCAATTGACTCTTGATCTCAGCTTAAGTCTTGATCTCAGGATGATGAGTTCAAGCCCCACCTGGGCTCCATGTGGAGCCCACTTAAAAAAAAATTATCCAAGAAGTTGAATGGAAAGTTATTACCTTCAGATGGAGTAACTCATGTCTATGGTGGTAATTGATAAGAGTGAATAAGATCATTAATAGAATAAAGAGAAATATAAGAAGATCATGGATATTTTCTTGGTAATATCTGTATTTCTATGTTCAGGAGATGTAAGAGCAGTAAGTGGAGAAGAAAAAAATATTAAATAGATAGAAGAAGAAACAACACAAGGAGGGATCATGGAAACCAAAGGAAATGGGATGTTTAAGAATTCAGATGTACAGAACAGTCAACTGACAAACATTTCAAGGAATAAAAAGAATGAAGATTGAAAACAAACAAAACACTTGATAATTTAAATGGATATTAATTAGTGTGCTTGACAAGAACAAGTTTAGTGATAAGTTCCAATCACCTGACAGGAGTGTTTTGGAGAACATAGACAGACTGAAACAATCATGTACCTGATTTTCAAAATCCATTGTACAAATTGATGGGAACAATTGAGGACACAAAACAAGATGGTCTGCATGTGAGCTGAGATCCTGGAGACAGGAAGTTCAATATCCTTCCAAGTTGTTTTGTTGTGAAAATAAAGAGATGTTATAATATTGTGAACACCTATAAGGGATGAGGTTTTGTTGTACATTTGTTTGTTTAAGTGTGTCAGGGACAGGCACATTTCAATAGGCTAAAGAGTCAGGAAAGAATATAGATACCAGGAAAATAAAAGAATAATACAAGGAGGAAAAGTCCTAAAGTAGAGACATGTTTCTTTTCTAGAGTTAGAAAAAGTAAAAACTTACTAGATGTATAAAAATATGTATAAAACATAATGAAAAGAAGAGGTAACTAAAATAAGGTCATTTGCCTTGGGCTTTCATTAATATAGGAGAAAGAGTCATTTGTACAAAATTATAGGGATAGAAATAAGACTTTTATGAAAGCGGGAAATATTTTCTATGTACTAGAGAGTCAACTGGAGAAAACAAACATTGGGAAAGTAGCCATAATATCATAGCATGAGTGCATGAGTGAGTGCAATTAACCAATCCAATGGCTTAGGAATTTGTTCCTTTGCTGTCAACTATGGACTGGGACATATCTACATTTGGTAATTGGCATGGCCAAAATTCATCAGGACAAGCGATTGCTGATTCATTTATTTTTTTTTTTTAATTTTTTTTTTTAATTTTTTTTCCCTTTTTATTTATTTATTTATTTTTTCAGCGTAACAGTATTCATTCTTTTTGCACAACACCCAGTGCTCCATGCAAAACGTGCCCTCCCCATCACCCACCACCTGTTCCCCCAACCTCCCACCCCTGACCCTTCAAAACCCTCAGGTTGTTTTTCAGAGTCCATAGTCTCTTATGGTTCGCCTCCCCTCCCCAATGTCCATAGCCCGCTCCCCCTCTCCCAATCCCACCTCCCCCAAGCAACCCCCAGTTTGTTTTGTGAGATTAAGAGTCATTTATGGTTTGTCTCCCTCCCAATCCCATCTTGGTTCATTTATTCTTCTCCTATCCCCCTACCCCCCCATGTTGCTTCTCCATGTCCTCATATCAGGGAGATCATATGATAGTTGTCTTTCTCCGATTGACTTATTTCACTAAGCATGATACGCTCTAGTTCCATCCACGTCGTCGCAAATGGCAAGATTTCATTTCTTTTGATGCTGCATAGTATTCCATTGTGTATATATACCACATCTTCTTTATCCATTCATCTGTTGATGGACATCTAGGTTCTTTCCATAGTCTGGCTATTGTAGACATTGCTGCTATAAACATTCGGGTACATGTGCCCCTTCGGATCACTATGTTTGTATCTTTAGGGTAAATACCCAGTAGTGCAATTGCTGGGTCATAGGGTAGTTCTATTTTCAACATTTTGAGGAACCTCCATGCTGTTTTCCAGAGTGGTTGCACCAGCTTGCATTCCCACCAACAGTGGAGGAGGGTTCCCCTTTCTCCACATCCTCGCCAGCATCTGTCATTTCCTGACTTGTTCATTTTAGCCATTCTGACTGGTGTGAGGTGATATCTCATTGTGGTTTTGATTTGTATTTCCCTGATGCCGAGTGACGTAGAGCACTTTTTCATGTGTCTGTTGGCCATCTGGATGCCTTCTTTGCAGAAATGTCTGTTCATGTCCTCTGCCCATTTCTTGATTGGATTGTTTGTTCTTTGGGTGTTGAGTTTGCTAAGTTCCTTATAGATTTTGGATACTAGCCCTTTATCTGATATGTCGTTTGCAAATATCTTCTCCCATTCTGTCAGCTGTCTTTTGGTTTTGTTAACTGTTTCCTTTGCTGTGCAAAAGCTTTTGATCTTGATGAAATCCCAATAGTTCATTTTCGCCCTTGCTTCCCTTGCCTTTGCCGTTGTTCCTAGGAAGATGTTGCTGCGGCTGAGGTCGAAGAGGTTGCTGCCTGCGTTCTCCTCAAGGATTTTGATGGATTCCTTTCTCACATTGAGGTCCTTCATCCATTTGGAGTCTATTTTCGTGTGTGGTGTAAGGAAGTGGTCCAATTTCATTTTTCTGCATGTGGCTGTCCAATTTTCCCAGCACCATTTATTGAAGAGGCTGTCTTTTTTCCATTGGACATTCTTTCCTGCTTTGTCGAAGATTAGTTGACCATAGAGTTGAGGGTCGATTTCTGGGCTCTCTATTCTGTTCCACTGGTCTATGTGTCTGTTTTTGTGCCAGTACCATGCTGTCTTGATGATGACAGCTTTGTAATAGAGCTTGAAGTCCGGAATTGTGATGCCACCAACTTTGACTTTGTTCTTCAATATTCCTTTGGCTATTCGAGGTCTTTTCTGGTTCCATATAAATTTTAGGATTATTTGTTCCATTTCTTTGAAAAAAATGGATGGTATTTTGATAGGGATTGCATTAAATGTGTAGATTGCTTTAGGTAGCATAGACATTTTCACAATATTTATTCTTCCAATCCAGGAGCATGGAACATTTTTCCATTTTTTTGTGTCTTCCTCAATTTCTTTCATGAGTACTTTATAATTTTCTGTGTATAGATTCTTAGTCTCTTTGGTTAGGTTTATTCCTAGGTATCTTATAGTTTTGGGTACAATTGTGAATGGGATTGACTCCTTAATTTCTCTTTCTTCAGTCTTGTTGTTGGTGTACAGAAATGCAACTGATTTCTGTGCATTGATTTTATATCCTGACACTTTACTGAATTCCTGTACAAGTTCTAGCAGTTTTGGAGTGGAGTCTTTTGGGTTTTCCACATATAGTATCATATCATCTGCGAAGAGTGATAGTTTGACTTCTTCTTTACCAATTTGGATGCCTTTAATTTCTTTTTGTTGTCTGATTGCTGAGGCTAGGACTTCTAATACTATGTTGAATAGCAGTGGTGATAATGGACATCCCTGCCGTGTTCCTGACCTTAATGGAAAAGCTTTCAGTTTTTCTCCATTGAGAATGATATTTGCGGTGGGTTTTTCATAGATGGCTTTGATAATATTGAGGTATGTGCCCTCTATCCCTACACTTTGAAGAGTTTTGATCAGGAAGGGATGCTGTACTTTGTCAAATGCTTTTTCAGCATCTATTGAGAGTATCATATGGTTCTTGTTCTTTCTTTTATTAATGTGTTCTATCACATTGATTGATTTGCGGATGTTGAACCAACCCTGCAGCCCTGGAATAAATCCCACTTGATCGTGGTGAATAATCCTTTTGATGTACTGTTGAATCCTATTGGCTAGTATTTTGGTGAGAATTTTTGCGTCTGTGTTCATCAAGGATATTGGTCTGTAGTTCTCTTTTTTAGTGGGATCCTTGTCTGGTTTTGGGATCAAGGTGATGCTGGCCTCATAGAATGAGTTTGGAAGTTTTCCTTCCATTTCTATTTTTTGGAACAGTTTCAGGAGAATAGGAATGAGTTCTTCTTTAAATGTTTGGTAGAATTCCCCTGGGAAGCCGTCTGGCCCTGGGCTTTTGTTTGTTTGGAGATTTTTGATGACTGTTTCAATCTCCTTACTGGTTATGGGCCTGTTCAGGTTTTCTATTTCTTCCTGGTTCAGTTGTGGTAGTTTATATGTCTCTAGGAATGCATCCATTTCTTCCAGATTGGCCAATTTGTTGGCGTAGAGTTGCTCATAGTATGTTCTTATAATTGTCTGTATTTCTTTGGTGTTAGTTGTGATCTCTCCTCTTTCATTCATGATTTTATTGATTTGGGTCCTTTCTCTTTTCTTTTTGATGAGTCTGGCCAGGGGTTTATCAATCCTATTGATTCTTTCAAAGAACCAGCTCCTAGTTTCATTGATTTTTTCTATTGTTTTTTTGGTTTCTATTTCATTGATTTCTGCTCTGATCTTTATGATTTCTCTTCTCCTGCTGGGTTTAGGGTTTCTTTCTTGTTCTTTCTCCAGCTCCTTTAGGTGTAGGGTTAGGTTGTGTACTTGAGACCTTTCTTGTTTCTTGAGAAAGGCTTGTACCGCTATATATTTTCCTCTCAGGACTGCCTTTGCTGTGTCCCACAGATTTTGAACTGTTGTGTTTTCATTATCATTTGTTTCCATGAATTTTTTCAATTCTTCTTTAATTTCCTGGTTGACCCATTCATTCTTTAGAAGGATGCTGTTTAGTCTCCATGTATTTGGGTTCTTTCCAGCTTTCGTCTTGTGATTGAGTTCTAGCTTCAGAGCATTGTGGTCTGAAAATATGCAGGGAATAATCCTAATCTTTTGATACCGGTTGAGACCTGATTTGTGACCCAGGATGTGATCTATTCTGGAGAAGGTTCCATGTGCACTAGAGAAGAGTGTGTATTCTGTTGCTTTGGGATGAAATGTTCTGAATATATCTGTGATGTCCATCTGGTCCAGTGTGTCATTTAAGGCCTTTATTTCCTTGTTGATCTTTTGCTTGGATGATCTGTCCATTTCAGTGAGGGGAGTGTTCAAGTCCCCTACTATTATTGTATTATTATTGATGTGTTTCTTTGATTTTGTTATTAATTGGTTGATATAGTTGGCTGCTCCCACGTTAGGGGCATAGATATTTAAAATTGTTAGATCTTCTTGTTGGACAGACCCTTTGAGTAGGATATAGTGTCCTTCCTCATCTCTTATTATAGTCTTTGGCTTAAAATCTAATTGATCTGATATAAGGATTGCCACCCCAGCTTTCTTCTGATGCCCATTAGCATGGTAAATTGTTTTCCACCCCCTCACTTTCAATCTGGAGGTGTCTTCGCGTCTAAAATGAGTTTCTTGTAGGCAACATACTGATGGGTTTTGTTTTTTTATCCATTCTGATACCCTGTGTCTTTTGATTGGGGCATTTAGCCCATTAACATTCAGGGTAACTATTGAGAGATATGAATTTAGTGCCATTATTAGCCTGTAAGGTGACTGTTACTGTATATTGTCTCTGTACCTTTCTGATCTACTACTTTTAGGCTCTCCCTTTGCTTAGAGGACCCCTTTCAATATTTCCTGTAGAGCTGGTTTGGTGTTTGCAAATTCTTTCAGTTTTTGTTTGTCCTGGAAGCTTTTGATCTCTCCTTCTATTTTCAATGATAGCCTAGCTGGATAGAGTATTCTTGGCTGCATGTTTTTCTCGTTGAGTGCTCTGAATATATCATGCCAGCTCTTTCTGGCCTGCCAGGTCTCTGTGGATAAGTCTGCCGCCAATCTAATATTTTTACCATTGTATGTTACTGATTTCTTTTCTCGGGCTGCTTTCAGGATTTTCTCTTTGTCACTAAGACTTGTAAATTTTACTATTAGGTGACGGGGTGTGGACCTATTCTTGTTGACTTTGAGGGGGGTTCTCTGCATCTCCTGGATTTTAATGCTTGTTCCCTTTGCCATATTAGGGAAATTCTCTCCAATGATTCTCTCCAATAGACCTTCTGCTCCCCTCTCTGTTTCTTCTTCTTCTGGAATCCCAATTATTCTAATGTTGTTTCATCTTATGGTGTCACTTATCTCTCGAATTCTCCCCTCATGGTCCAGTAGCTGTTTGTCCCTCTTTTGCTCGGCTTCCTTATTCTCTGTCATTTGGTCTTCTATATCACTAATTCTTTCTTCTGCCTCATTGATCCTAGCAGTGAGAGCCTCCATTTTTGATTGCACCTCATTAATAGCTTTTTTGATTTCAACTTGGTTAGACTTTAGTTCTTTAATTTCTCCAGAAAGGGCTTTAATATCTCCAGAGAGGGTTTCTCTAATATCTTCCATGCCTTTTTCGAGCCCGGCTAGAATGTTCAGAATCGTCATTCTGAACTCTTGATCTGACATAGTACCAATGTCTGTGTTGATTAGGTCCCTAGCCTTCGGTACTGTCTCTTGTTCTTTTGTTTGTGGTGATTTTTTCCGCCTTGTCATTTTTTCCAGATAAGAGGATATGAAGGAGCAAATAAACTACTAATAGGGTGGCAAAGACCCCGGAAAAATGCGCTGTAACCAAATCAGAAGAGACCCCAAATTGTGGGGGGGGGGAAGGGGATAAAAAACAGGTTCTGAAAAAAAAGAAAAAAAAAATTTAAAAAATAAAACAAATAAAAAAATATAAAAAAGAAAGAAAAAATATATATATTTAGATGAACTAGTCAAAAAACGTTAAAAAAGAAAAGGGTAAAAGTTTTTAAAAAAATTTAGCAGAAGAAGAAAAAGAAAAAAGAAAAAAAAATTGAAAAAAGAAAAAAAAAATAAAAAATTGAAAAAAGAAAAAAAAATTGAAGTAGCCGCAAGACTAAGGAATCATGGGGAGAAAGCCATGAGTTCCGTGCTTTGCTTTCTCCTCCTCTGGAATTGCTCTGCTGTCTTAGGAATTGAATCTGCTTTCTCCTTGATAGATGAACTTCGTCCTGGCTGGATATTTTGTTGATCTTCTGGGGGAGGGGCCTGTTGTAGTGACTCTCAAGTGTCTTTGCCCGAGGCGGGATTGCACCGCCCTTACCGGCGGCCGGACTAAGTAATCGGCTCGGGTTCGCTTTTGGGAGCTTCTGTTCCCTGAACGCTTTCCGTAGAGTTCCGGAGGACGGGAATGAAAATGGCGGCCTCCCAGTCTCCGGCCCGGAGGAGCCGAGAGCCTGGGGCCCCACTCCTTAGTGCGCCCCCAGAGGACAGCACCCAATCACTCCCGTATCCCCAGCCTCTAGCCGCGCTCCGAGCTCACCCAGCCCGCGACCAGTTCAAGGTAACCCCGAGCTGAGAGTTCAGTCCTCGGCTCTGTCTTTGCAGCCGGTTTCTCCGTTCTAATACCTGCAAGCTCTCCGACACTCTGACACCCCCGATCCTTCTGTGACCTTGCGGGGCCTGGGGCCACGCTGGCCCCGCGTGGGCTTCACCCCGGTTTAGCCCCTGGAGCAATGTCCCTCAGTGGAACAGACTTTTAAAAGTCCTGATTTTGTGCTCCGTTCCTCCGCCGCTTGCCGGGAGCCGGCCCCTCCCCCCGCGGTCTATCTTCCCGTCGTTTTAGATTCACTTCTCCGCCAGTCCTACCTTTCAGAAAGTGGTTGATTTTCTGTTTCTAGAGTTGCTGTTCTTCTTCTCTTCGCTCTCCCGTTGGATTTGTAGGTGTTTGCTATGTTTAGATAAGCTATCGAGCTGATCTCCTGTTACCTGATGTAGTCTCAGGCTGCTACTTCTCCGCCATCTTGACTCCTCCCCGCTGATTCATTTATTAATCTGTTTTTTTTTTTTTAATTCCACACAAATATTCTGTGAACCTGTTATGCCCAAAGCACAATGCTGGATACTTGTAGTATGGAAGTAAACAGCATATATTTCCTGTCCTTATGGATCTTATAATCTGATGAGACAGAAATTAAATATGTAGGCTAATACAATATGTTATAGTGTTGTAACAGAGCACATACCCAGGGTTGCTGCACTGCATAGGATAGTCCTCTAACACTTACGTTAGGAACAACTAAACAGTGATTAACAAAGAGTTAAAATGTGTCTGGGAAGAGCTCCGGGGGTGGGTGAGCCATCAATACATGAGTGATGCTCAAGTATTTATTGAGGATGTATTTTTGGCCCACCTCTTTATGCCATATTATGGCTGAGAAAGTCTATTTAACTTGAGTTTGAAATATCAGCGTCTATGCTTTTCAAAACAAGAGAACTACAGAGTAACAAAGTCATATAGAACTTAACTTGTGCCGAGTTACATTGTATCAAAACTTACAGTAACCCACAGACAGTTCTTACTAATTTTGAGGTGGAAATATGTACCCTACTTCTCCCTTTCATATACCTACTTCCAGTTTGTCACCAAATTCCATTGGATGCTCCAAAATGTATCCCGAATCCAGTCACTTGTCAAGTCCATTGCTATCCTCCTGTCAAAAGTCACCATCATTTCTCACTTTACCATGCAACAGATTTTTAGCTGGTGCCAGTGTTCCAAGTTGTGCCCTCCGCTTAACATGCCAAATGTCAGGTTTGTCACTCTGCTGCTTAAAATCCCTTACTAATGACCTATTTATTCATAATAAAAGTGAGCTCTTATGAAGGCTTTCAATATTGCATATCCTGTTCTTACCTAAATGGCATCATCTACTAACACTTTCCCTGCCCCCTTTGACCTCTCCTCAGCCATAATAGTTTTCTTGCCCATTCTGTATGTTTTCCAGACACTGTTTTCTCAGTGACACCTACACTAACTGCCCTTATTTAAAACCACAAACTGTCTGCAAAACCTACCTCTGCTCACATGGCAGATCTTACTCTCCCAGCTCTGACTGCCCCACGTAGCACCTTCTAACATACTTTACAACTGATCTGCTTGTTATTTTTATTACTTACTCTGTGTCTCCCTTCATTAGAAAATAAGTTTCACAAAGACAGGTATGTATCACATGTGCCTCCAAAATGACTTCTCATGGCACATGCTATATATATATCTCATATTTATTCTCAGGAGAACACAAATCTTTTTTTTCCATGAAAGTGTATACAACCCCACATTTATGGCAATGTCCTGTTGTATAGAATTATGCACTGCACTCAGGGTGCCTGGGGGGCTCAGTAGGTTAAGTGTCTGTTTCTTGATTTCCCCTCAGGTCATCATCTCAGTGTGGTGAGATTAAGGTCCACATCAGGCTCCCCACTAGGTGTGGAGTCTGCTTGATAGTGTCTTCTTTCCCTCTGCCCCTCCCCCAGTTTACCCTTTCTCCTTGTCTCTCTCTCCCTGAATAAATAAAATCTTAAAAAGAAAGTTATGCACTGCATCATCCCTGAACACGCAATGGTAAGTTCTCTGGCTAACATGTGGTATAGTTTAAGGTTACAGAGAATCTCGGCAAGTTTATGATCTTAATTTAATGAAGAGGAAAAAATCTGTCTATCTAAAAATTACCACAATAAGCTATGTTGCAGAGATTTAAGCGTGCACAACAGTAGAGCTAAGAATTTGATCAGATTTTGAAAATTGTGACTTCCTTAGAGAATTCACTAAGCATGTCTTCTGTGTCAGGAGCCAGGCTTGAAAATAAGAAGATGAAGTGAATGAGGGAGGAAAAATGCCTTAAACCTCAAAGGGACTTAAATTCCAAAGGGTAGGAAAGGAGTTGTCTGAGGAAAAAATCCAATGGAAACAGCAGTGGAAAGAGATTAAGCTAAAACAGAAAAATCTGTAAAAACAGCAAATTTGGAAGCTACTTATCTAGGCTAGGCATCTTAGGAAATTCACCTACATTGGTTGTCTACTTAGTGTTATTATCCATGCTTGTAAGACTAGGCAGAGAAAGGTGGATCATCCTTCCAATTATATGTCTGGGTTATATACAACTGGGAAACCTAGAATGGGTACATTATTAACCCCTTGGCCATTCAAATGCAACCGGTGACAGGTGCAGCCTCTTTTTTCTTCCTGGGTCCCTTTCAGTTGTTCCTCACTGAAGCCATTCCACATCCATCCCTACCCTGCTACATAAATGCTAATTATAATCATGTTAATAATGTAATAGTAACACTAGTAACAGCAATGGCCATAGAAGTGTTGATTTAGAGAGGACTTTGGTTTCTTTTATCTAGAAAGGGAGTAAATTATCAGTGTCAAACTTGTCATGTCTATTCTATCCTGTAATATCACTTTCAGGGACATTACATTCTTGCCATCTCCATTCCACCCTGATTTTTTTTTTTTTTTGACCATTCAAGTACATATTCTTTTCTTTTCATCAACATGTATATCTGTTTTATCATCTATTACTTTTCATATGAATGTATAGACATAATTTTTCATGTTAAATTATCAATGATTTTATCTGTTTAAATCTATTTGTCTACGTCTATCTAGGCATTACAAACCAATCCTGCTAAATCTTGAATTCATCTCTATTTTAACCATTTATCACTTCAGAAACCTAATAAAGGTCATCTAGTCTACTTCCTTCAGTTTCTAAGTGAGGAAACAAATATGTAGAATATTAAGTAATTCACCTAAAATTGCTCAAATTATTCATGAAAAAGTCACGTTTAGAAAACAATAAAATATATTAATATGCCACTGTGGGCATACCATTGTTCTTTGTATAACAGAATTTATTCTGAACAGAGCAGAGAAAATTAGATGTAAATTTAATAGCAAGGGGAATTTTTCACTCAAATTAACTACTTAGGATTTAGAGGTTTTTTCTATTTTGTTTTGTTTTGGGGAGAATGTTTTTCCCTTCTCCACAATCCTTTTCCGGAACATTGCCAGCTAACCCAAAGCTATGCTGCAATTTTGCAAAAACACCTGATTGTAGTATATCTCAGAGATATCCATTATTCCTGAGGCAAGAACAGTACATTTCAAAACAACTTAATATGCAAAGCAGTCATCTGTTTATCATAGCTTCTTCACCCTTCTCTTTGCACTTGAATGGGTTTCAAGATAAGTAATCTTGAAGAATGATACTCTTGATAAATGTTTTCCTCAATGACAAGAATTCTTCAAACACATCTTAAACGAGCAATCGATATTCATTGCTCAAAATCAGAATTATTTAACCTTTACGTGATGAATCCAATCTCCATTCTACCTTGCTCTGTATCATTTGTAATAAGGCTGGAATGGTATCACACTTTGTCAAAATAGATTTGAAATGGAGGTATCCTACAAAATGTATGAATAAGAAGCAGATAAGTACACATATTACAAAATGAAAATTGTCCACTGTCCCTCTGTAATATACACACAAGCTGGTGAACACACAAGGCCAAAAAGTGGTGATTGCAAGTTCCAGTGTATGGTGAAACCTGTGTTGTCACTTGATCCTTAGCCCAAGACCACACATGAGACCACCTAACTTCAGGCAAATCTCAGAAATTAATGCCTTTTCCATAGGTCCCATGGTGGTCAAGAAAGAGAATTTCATGAATCAGAACAATTTTAGTACAACGACAATAAAGAGCCTTGGAATTCACGGGCCCATCTATCTTGAGCATATCTTGCATTTTCATAACTTTATGTCTTGCTCAGACCATTTCTCCTGTCTGGAATGCTGGTTTCCCACACTCAATTATCACCTCCATTTCTAGCTTCTAATTTATATCTTTTTATAGCATTTTATATATACTCCTTCATGTACGAAAATAATTTGTTGTATAGTTACCACCCTGCAATGATGGAAACTCCGTGATGGGGAGGACGGTTAGGGATGAATCTCTGACCTCTGACCACCCTGAGTGGAAGGCCTGCACACACTTCCCAATTAGTGAATGAATGTGAAAATACAATTTAGGTGTCTAGTTACTACCAGCTGAATTGAATTGATGAGGCCACTGAAAGACTCAGCTCTCTCAAGGTCTCCCTTGTGAAATGTCACTACAGGCTTAGACAGCAGTGATGAATCATGGCTTCTGAAAGACCATATTTAAAATAAGCCTCTGTTGCCTGGGAACAAAGCAAGTCCCACTGGCAGCTTTATGGATTATCTTATCAAATTTGCTGATATCAGCAAGAAACCCCTATGAGTCCAGGATAGAAAAAGACAGTAAAAAGGGAAGGAGAAAACATCATAATCATGATGGTCATTTGTATAGAATTTTACCTTTCCTGTGGGCCAGCGTGGCTCAGTCAGTTAAGTGCCTGCCTTTGTGAGCTGGTGTCATGGTCTCAGGGTCCTGGGATGGAGCCCCATGTTGGTTTCTCTGCTCAAGGGGGAGTCTGTCCCTGCTCCCCACTTATGCTCTGTTTCTCTCTCTCATACATAAATAAAATCTTAAAAAAAAAGAATTTTATGGGGCGCCTGGGTGGCTCAGTGGGTTAAGCCGCTGCCTTCGGCTCAGGTCATGATCTCAGGGTCCTGGGATCGAGCCCCGCATCGGGCTCTCTGCTCCGCAGGGAGCCTGCTTCCTCCTCTCTCTCTGCCTGCTTCTCTGCCTACTTGTGATCTCTGTCTCTCTCTGTGTCAAATAAATAAATAAAATATTAAAAAAAAAGAATTTTATCATTTCCATATACTTACTTCACCTCTGAATCATTTTGTGCAAGTAAGAGATATTATTATTGTTGGTGGTAGTGTGGTTATGATTACATTTTGATATTCTACTGAAATGATACAAATGACCCTGAAAACAGTACCAACATGTTTTCTTGCCTTCCTGCTTTCTTTTCTTGTGGATTTTCACTTTTTAACCCATCCCCTTAGCTCACAAATCATAACTCTGTTTTAGGTCAAATTTTATATCACGATGAAGACATGGGTACTCGTGGGTAAGATACTCTCTATTCATAAAGACATCCAGTCAGCTTTCCCATGGGATTAAACATCCATGTAATCCACTAGGAGAAATTAACTTCTAAGATTATTTTAAAGTTAGTTTTGAAATTATCCTCCTTAAATATGTATTTTTTATTTAATTTAATTTAATTTTTTTTCAGTGTTCCAAAATTCGTTGTTTATGCACCACACCCAGTGCTCCATGCAATAAGTGCCCTCCACTATACCCACCACCAGGCTCACCCTACCTCCCACCCCCTCCAAAACTCTCAGTTTGTTTCTCAGAGTCCACTGTCCCTCATGGTTTGTCTCCCCCTCCGATTTCCCCCAACTCACTTCTCCTCTCCATCTCTCAGTGTCCTCTGTGTTATTCCTTATGTTCCACAAGTAAGTGAAACCATATGATAATTGACTTTCTCTTCTTGACTTATTTCACTCAGCATAGATATGTATTTGAATTATACACATATAACACTCAGCATAATATGTATTTAAATTACACATATATAACATGTTCATAACCCTTTAAAGAGCAGGTTTGGCCATGGGCTGGAAATTATTTTGATGACTAATGACTAATTTTAAGCATTTGATATATATTAATGTCTACTTTTTTTTTTTTAAGGTTTTATTTATTTATTTGACAGATAGAGATCACAAGTAGGCAGAGAGGCAGGCAGAGAGAGAGAAGGAAGCAGGCTCCCCGCTGAGCAGAGAGCCCGATGCAGGGCTCGATCCCAGGACCCTGGGATCATGACCCGAGCGAAAGGCACAGGCTTTAACCCACTGAGCCACCCAGGCGCCCCTAATGTCTACTTTTTTTTTTCAAAGTTTGTTGGTGAAGGTAAGTTCCTACTCTGCATAAATGAAATGAGTTTTCATGAAACTAAGTTTCTTCTAAGCTATATCTGTAAAGGGAATCATGAGTCAAGGGAGACACTATTAGTTCAAAGGAAAGTTCTCAGAAGAAAAACTATTGTCATTCTTCACAAAAAGCTAGAATGAAATTACCCTTAAGTACTCTGTCAGTCAGGGTGCAACTCAGGAAAGAGAAACACTAGGAGTATGATGGAATAAAGGCTTTATTATAGGAGCTGGATATGACACAACTGTAAAAAGTATGCTAAAAAGTAAGGTGGAGCATGGGGAGACTAGAGACTGGAAGAAAGTTGCTCAGCCACCCTCCTGAAGCATTGACAATGATGCACAGGTTAGGGCTTGTGTGAGGATCTGGGAAGCCAGGCATGTCCATCTTGGTGTGTGACCACGACAGGAAGCTGACAGCCAAGTCTTGGAGTGCTATTGTTGCTGCACCTTGTGGTGAGCCTCTGTTTAGGGCCCACAGTCAGGAAGAACTGGACATAAAACATGGGTAAATGAGGACACACTGAAACCCATGGGCAACTCCTGGTCTATCTCTCAATGCATCTAATCACTATGACCTTCAGAGAGGACTGACTTTTGCTTCACCTCTGCCTTCTGCATCTCACACAAATTGTGACTGGGAAGCATCAAGAAAAGGAATACTAGAAAATGCAGTTCCAGCTTAGCCAACTTGACTTAGGAAAAACAAATCACAGATTTTTTAGTTCAAGTTTCTTTGAAGCATTAGTGTATTAAAGTCATCAGCTGACTTATCTGATTTATTATAACTGAATTATAACTGAACATATTTACTAAACATTGCATATAATTGATAATATCAGTAACCAGGGAGGAAGATTGATACTAACACCTCACATTTATATCAATATAATAAGAATCCCAAGTAAGTAGGACACTTATGGTTATCAAAAAACAATTATTTAAATCGTATGATATGTTGACTTTCTCAGTTTGCCACATTTGGACTAATCCTACCTTATAGTTCAATTTATCCATCACCAAGGATCAGCCTTCACCAGGGAGCAGATTTTTGAATTTTCACTATGATAACTGGAAACAAATGGCCCCTAAAATAGCCAGAAATGCAAGATGAAACTTACTTATGAGCAGTAAGTGGCAATGTCAATGTGTCTGAATTAATGCTATATACTGGGATGTTTTTAATCTCTAATATATTAACTTATATAAATTAAAGTGCTGTTCAAACTAGGCCTCAGGCCACTCAATATAAAAACATTAAATATAAAGTTTGTTTCAGGAAAATGATCAAGAAATATCAAGAACAGTGAACACAGGTGGGTGTTACAAAAGAGGAGCTTTGGGCAACTTGACAGACATAAAGGATGGATATTAATCATTCTTTCTTTCCCATGAAAAGGAAATCAAGAATATGGCAAAACCCCTTAAATATGTAATATTACCTACAGGAGGCTTTGGCAAGGATTAGAATGCTATATGATCTAATGATTACCTGTGGTTTACACAGTCTGATTTCCAATGTCCTTTTCTTTTTTCTTTTTTTTTTAACCAATGCTATGACAAAGTATGTCAATCAGTTGTAAATGAAGCAACATTTCTATAACTCTGTTACTGTTATTAAACCTATCATCATCCATTTTAAATCTCGCATGGATCCATGTTCTCCATTCTGTCATTAATATCCTTATAAAGTTTATCTCTAGCTTTTCTCTCAGTGAAAATAAAGTCTCCTCTCCTGATTCTCATAAGTGGCATCTACATGCTGACTTCTGTGCATCTTGTCCTTTGTGTCAATTCTCCTTTCTAATTCCAATGCCTCTTTTCCCTGAAACAGTCCCTAATCCTCTGAGCAAAACAAAATATCTGTCTATTATGAATCCACAGGTCAGATGACTTGTGCACAGCTAGGTTACCTTTTTAAAAATCGGTTTTATATTTTCATTATCTTTAGATAAGTTCTTAACCCTTATTAGGTATTTTTTAATGATAAATATCTTAATTTTCCCCCTTTATCTTGAAAACGTGATATAAAAATAACATCCTTTTAGGATCTGTGGTATCAGTTGTCTTTTCTTAACTTGTTGATATTTGATCCTTGGCTATGAACTGGGCCTCATTCAGTACATGGAAAATGCAATTTTTGGTCAAAACAGCTTACATCAAAATGATTATATCAGGATATCATATAACCAAGCCTATAAATTGCAGTTCATGAAATCACTTATAATATACTCTCCACTAGAATGGAATCTTCCAGAATTCGGTAACTAAATCATATCAGTCTTTATATATCTATTATCTAGGATGGTGGCTATGTTGGTTTGTTCTTTGAATGATTCTGCCTAGAGCATCAAACAAAGTAAGATTAAATGAACACTTGAAAAAAATGGATTGTTAAGGCTCTACTGGAAGTTGAGCTAAGAAGGAGGAATAACTGGGGGAGGCATAGGCACTGTCTTTATTAAGGGATATTTGGGACAGTTATTTGCATGGACAACATGGTTGCCGGGTCCACTTAACAAGCTGTTTTTTATTAACCGATTGGCAGGATGATATAGAGCTCTCTTGAACATCTCAAGTAATGGCTTATTTCTAAAATGACCACTTCAAATTAGCTAAAGATGATACGAGAAAGGGGACAGAATGTCTAGGGAGGGCAAGAGAAGGGATGGGGAGACGGGATAGAAAACAGAATGCAAGGAAAGGGAAGAGGCAGAAAGGAGGGGGAAAAAACGACAGGAAGGAGGAAGGCAAAGAAAGGAAAAAAGAAAAATATTTTCAAAGAGATCCATCTCAAAAAGAATATGAGTAATTAGACAAGTAAAAATATTTCAAATGTATTCATATAAGACTATACATATTTTAAAATTTTGCTTCTAGTTTTTGGCTCTCCATTTCTGAGGATTAAATCAGGTATGTATCTCAATTCATGACATATTATCAATGACTTGTATAAGACATTTGTTGTATTTTCTTTTGTCTTTGTTTCCAACTATCATTATACCTTCCCTCTATAGACAACAGTTTTGAGTTTCTGATATTTTTAGTGTATATCTTTTTGTTCATATTTTCTTTTAAAATGTGTTTCTTTGTTTTATATATTCATAATGCACGTTATTAAACTATATAAATGGTGTCTTACATAAACATCTGATTCTGTCTCTTGTTTTTTCATTAGTGGTGTTTTAGGACCCACTGATATGACTGTGTGTACATCTAGTCAGTTGCTTCTAATTTCTGTGTAGTACATGCTGTTATGTATCCACTACATTTTACCCACTCTCTACCCTCCTGTCCCCGGTGAGAGACACCTACATGTAATTCTGTACCAACACAAAGAATATTGCAACAGAATTCTCATCTCTTTCTCCTTTTGAACCTGTATTAGAACTTGAGATATATACTCAAACATGATTTGACTAAGTCACAGGTATAGTCTGGGTATTGAGACACTGCTTCCCAGAACACCCAGACCATTTTACACTACCATCAGCAGTTCATATTTTGTTATGGTTATCAGAAATGGGAAACTTACCACAACCAAAAATTCTGAATGTATAGATATTTGTAACTCTACTGTCCATACTATAATGATTACATCTCCTTTACACTTCAACAGATGAATGGAAAAAGAATAAGTGGTCCATATACACAATGGAATATTACTCAGCCATCAGAAAGGATGAATACCCAACTTTTGTATCAACATGGACAGAACTGGAAGTGATTATGCTACGTGAAATAAGTCAAGCAAAGGAAGTCAGTTATCATATGGTTTCATTTATTTGTGGAACATGAAGAATAGCATGGAGGACATAAGGAGAAGGAAAGGAAAAATGAAGGGGGGAAATCAGAGGGGGAGATGAACCATGAGAGACTATGGACTCCAGGAAACAAACTGAGGTTTTTAGAAGGGAGGGTGGTGGGGGATGAGTGAACTCAGTGATGGGTATTAAGGAGGGCACATATTGCATGGAGCACTGGGTGTTATATGCAAACAATGAATCATGGAACACTACATCAAAAACTAATGATGTACTGTATGGTGCGTAACATAACATAATTTTTAAAAAGCTCTAATCTCTTTAAATGCTTAAATTGTGTGTAACTATGAGACCTTTAATAATTTACTTTCTTTCTGATATTTTCAGTCTTTCATTCATTCAGCCAGTCAAGCTATTCATTTAAACATTACTAATCAAGCACCAACAATGTACTTAGCTTACGACTGTATGGCCTCTTGTATATCTTTCTTCACTAGAAGTGGAATCTGTATAGTAAGTGTTATGAAGATGGTAGTCAATATGTTGTGTTGGCCATGTTCTCAGAAGGCTCTTGGGGTTTCAGGGAATTCTCCCCTGAGAAAAACAAATTAATTTGAGACCTAAGGGGAATTGATTAGTCATAAAAGCAAGGAAGAGAAAAAAAAAGAGCATTGGGTTGAGGATAGCAAGAATGAAGTATATTTGCATAGAGGAAAAAAAAATAAGTGCAACAGCCATGGGAAAAAATTACCCCTAAACTGGGATCCATTGAGACAAAGAAGTGCCATAGAGCAGAGAGTGACTATGATATTAGTAGAAGACTCAGAGAATCAGGATGGTGATGCTGGACCAGGTAGGACACTGCAGGACTTGAAAACCACTTTGGATTAGAGAAGAATATCTGTAGATAGTATGGGAATATTTAAATATTAGAAATGAGGTGGGAAGAGAACTTCAATGGTCTCTTCCAGCCCTTTCATCCTGTTTCTTTTCAATCTGTCCTTCCAATTAGATAACCACTAGCCACATGTGGCTACAGAGCAGTTGTAACATGGCTAGTCTCAATCAAAATCTGCTCTAAGTATCAAATACACACTAGATTTCAAAGACTTCATGTAAAAAATGTAAATGTCTTATTAATAATTCTTACATTGATCATATGTTAGGATGGTAATATTTAAGATATATTGGGTTATATATTGTAATATACAAATTAGTTTTGCCTATTTCTTTTTACCCTTTTAATGTAACTACTAGAAAATTTAAAATTACATATGTGGCTCTCATTACTTATCTATTGGATGAATGCTGCTCTAAATAATTTTCTTTCTGGGAACTACAGAATGCTGAAGATTCATCTAAGAGTGAAGATTTTTGCTGACAAAGGGGGAAATTTCTTCGTATTGAATCTAAACCCTATAGAAGGTTACATTCAGCCTTGAGATAATTCCAACCAGAATCCCAGGAAGAAACCATCTAACTAGATTATATGTTGTGCAAACTTCGGCGGAGCAGTTCAGAAGATTATGTGGGCGTTAAAATATATGCACATATCCCATTATATAGCAACAAGATATGTGCTCAGAGAAAACTCCCACACACCCCTTAGAATACTGGCTTAAATTTTTTCACCAGTAAAGTAATGTTGAATAAAGGAGGGGGAAAAAAAAACACAAAACCTTGCAGTAGTACAGTGAATGCCACATACTGTAGTTAAATGGAGAGTGTTGTTTTGCTGAAAATAAATTTTCATGAGGGTTTTTAAAAAAATGTCTGGCCAGGAATTTTTTCCTTTGATATGGCCAGCTAAAAAACCCAAATTTTATGATCAACTCAGCATATTTGAAATTATTTGAAGAACATTTGTTAAGTTCTGTTTTTGTCAACCTAACTGAATAAACTTTACTTACTACCTTCAAAGACCTCATGGTCCAATAGAGGGGATTGGTGCACAAAGAAATGAAATAGTGTAAAAAGTCAAAGAATCAAATTACATCTAAAATGCAAATATAACATGATTCTGTCTGCCAAGAAGCATGTAATTATACTGTATTTTTTCTTAAAAATCAAATGACCACTGAAAACTGTTAGCTGCCTTAAAAAAAAAACTGTCTCATATGAGCTAAATATGGGAACTGACCCTTAATTTAAATAAATTAGTATTTTATTTGAGGACCTGTCAAGAATGATGTAGTATAAACGTGTTTCTAGTGATATTTTATATTTTATAATTATTATGTGGGTATCAAGGAAGCAATATTTTTTCCAATCCTTTTGAGTCTTCTGTGAAAAGATTTTGCAGACTTTCCAAGTCAGGCTCTGACATGATTATGTATATAGAGTGTAATTGATTTGCAGAAGAGATGGACCATGAATGGCAGTCACTGCAGACTTTGCCCCTCAGTGCCCCACTTACTTAAGCCATGATACAGATTTTGCTGGGGAAAAGGAAGTCTGCTGTTTTGACTCTATGCATTTCTACTGGTGACCAGCTTTCATATTTCTTTTGAAGCACTGAACTATAACTATGGCTTGTAGGATGATCCTATGATAATCTTTAAAATTGTCCAATTAAGAGCCATTTCCCCCAAATTTTTAACTCTGAATCAGACTAAATGGAAAGGTTGAAATTAGCTATTTATATTTCTTAACTTTTTAAAATATTATTTCAAAATCCATATTTTGAAAGTAACATAATATCACATTTTATATTCAGGTGGCAGGTATCTCAGATGGGGGTTTTTCACTTTTCTTCAGATCCTACAGGATGGGAAAAGTGTCAGAATATTTGATATTTTTTTCCATTTTCCTGGGTTTTATATTTTTGCTTAGTACCTGAACTTTGAAGGGCATAAGGAAGATTCACTCAGTAAACTGACTAGATAGGATAATTAAAATATAAATAAACATCATTAAATTTTTGGAATTTTAAAAATATTAGGAGTCCAGCCTGAGTAAGATGGAATAAGTACCAGTCATTCTGTGTTTTGCACTAAATAAAGTCTGGACAGAATACACAGAGCAGCTCTTTGAGGATTCCAAAAAGTAGTAAGTAAATTGAGAAAGACGTCTGGGATTCAATTACCAATGATTTGGTAGTGACTTTACTATTTTTTCCCCAATATCTCCCAGCCAACACTCCAGTGGGCACAAAGGAGTAGACAGAGAGAGCCCAGGAGAAGCCCTCTAAAACTGGCACAAGTTGCAGAGAGGGAAAACAACTATTCACAGAGAGTGTGGAAACTCCCTGTAGTCTTCTCTCTCTCTTTTTGTCATCCTATGGCCCAGCTCCTAAGCAATCCTAAGGCATAATGGGAGCCTACATTAGCCAAAACTATAATCAGAGGAAACTTCCTCCACCTTCAGCAGAGGAGATGTAATTCCAAGAAGGTGGGACCAACCATCATTGTTTTCTGTCTTGTTTGACCTTCCATTATTTGGCTCATGATGGCATACTTCAGGAGAGCACTGGAGAGAAGGATAAGTTCTAGTTTTCTAGATGAGAGACAAAATAGAGGACCTTCTCTCCCCCGCTCCACAGGAACCAGAATGTTTAAGAAGGTCATGGAGATCAAACAACTTAGGAGAAAGTGTTGGACTCATTCCCAAGCTTCGAACTTGTGGAGCTGATACTATTTAGCAAAGGAGAACTGACTAGATACACTGCTGCCCATGTCTGAAGCTGGCCACTAGGTGGCATATACACCAGACGGATACAAGTAGTCCTGTGAATGTTTTGGAAAGTATACTATAGGCATTGCAACCACAGACACAGGAGGCCAGTTGGAACTTAGAACCTAACCCGGTATTGACTACACAAACAAAAATGTCAACACTGTCTTAGGACTTAAAGAAGACCCAGAGCCTCATAATATAGTGTTCAAAATGTTAAGATACAATTAAAATTACTTGGCATATGAACTACCATGAAAATCTCAATTTACATGGAAAAATACAATCAATAGACACAAATGGTGAAATAACAAAGATGTTAGAATTATCTGACTCTAACGCCAAAAGAAAAATAGAAAAAGTACTAAATGAACAGAGATGTAAAGAAGAACCGAATAGGAATTTTAGACCTTTCTACACAATAACCAAGATAGAACCAAAAACCTCCCTTGACCAGCTCAGTAGCAGAATAAAGGAGAGAGAGGAAAGAATCAATGAACTTGAAGAAAACTCAATAAAAATTATTCAATCTGCACAATAACAACAAAAAGAAAGATTAAAAATGAAAAAAACTTAGAGATTTGTTGGAAAATAACAACAATGACAACAACAATAACAAAATCTAGCATTCATGTCATTGACATCTCAGAAGAAGAGGAAAAAGGCAGTGCATAAGAAATATTTAAAGAAATAATGCCTGAAAACCTCCCAAATTTGGCAAAAGAAACAGACCATGGATCCAAGAAGTTCAATGAAGACCAAACAGAATAAACACAAACAAATTCACATCCAGACATACCATAATAAACTGCTAAAAATTAAAGGGAAAGAAAAAAATCCCAAAAGCATTCAGAGAAAAATCACACATTACCAAGAGGAGACCAGCCATAGAGGCCAAAGAAGTGGCACCATAGTTTTAAAGTGCTGAAAGAACTGTCGACCCAGAATTCTCTAACCAGTGAACATACACTTCAGGAATAAAGATGAAATAGAAACACTTTCAGACAAAGGAAAACTAGGGGAACTCATTGCCAGCAGAACTGTTCTAAAGAAATTGCTAAAGGAAGTTCTTCAGACCAAAGGGACATGCTATAGAAAGTGAACTTGAAATATTAGGAACAAAGAAAGAGCAACAAAAATGTCCAACATCTGAGTAAACATAATTGATTAGTCTGTTCTTAAGCTCTTTAAAATATGTGCAAGTTGAAAGCAGAAAGTTTAACCTTGTTCAATAGGGACTTCAATATATGTAGACAACCACAGGGGCGCCTGGGTGGCTCAGTGGGTTAAAGCCTCTGCCTTCGGCTCAGGTCATGATCCCAGGGTCCTGGGATCGAGCCCCACATCGGGCTCTCTGCCCTGCAGGGAGCCTGCTTCCTCCTCTCTCTCTGCCTGTCTCTCTGCCTAGTTGTGATTTCTGTCTGTTAAATAAATAAAATATTAAAAATATATATATGTAGACAACCACAATGTAAGGGGAGAGGCTAAAGGGACCTATATGGAGGTAAGGTTTCTACATTTCATATAAAAGTGGTAAAATATAAATTTTAAATAAACCATACAAAGGTAAACATGCATATTGTAATCCCTAGAGGAACTACCAAATAATCCAAAGGAAGTCAGGAAAGGGGACAAATAAATGCAAAACAGTTGGTTAATAGAGGGAACAAACAGAAAGCAAATATAAAAATGTAAGTCAAATCCAAAAACATCAGTAATTAAATGTTGGGACACCTGGGCGATTCAGTCAGTTAAGTGTCTGCCTTCCTCTCAGGTCATGATCCCAGGGTCCTGGGATGGAGCTCCATGTCTGGCTCCCTGCTCAGTGAGGGCTCTGCTTCTCCCACTTCATTTCTCCTCCCCCACCACTCATGCTCTCTCTCCCTCTCTCTCTCAAATAAATAAATAAAATCTTTCTTAAAAAGTATATTAAATGCAAATAGCCAAAACACACCAATTAAAAGATACAGATGGATAAGGAATATTAGACAATCAAATTAATTCTTACTTTACAAGCTCCCCCATTTTACATTGAGGAAAATGAGATTCAGAAGGGAAATCACTTTACTCAATATCCTACACCAACTAGATTTAGATGAGAGCTTTTCTTACTTCATAAGTATCATCACCTACTACTGTATCAAATACTCTCTCTGTTCTAGTCCTATGTGGTATTGCTGAGATGATGATGATGATGGTAATAAAATGAGGGCGATGAGGCTGCATCCTCTTAGGACTGAATTCAGAGTTCACTGGGTGGGAGTCATGAACCTGTGCTAGGGGAATATGTTACAAGGAGCTCCATTGGAAAAAATGAGTAACCATGTAAGGAGAGAATCAAAGATGGATGAAATGGCACCTAAACCTATAGTGGGTCTCACCCAATCTCCAGTCTCCTACTGTTGGAAAATAAAGGAGGACCAATTCTCCCCAGGCTTTTCCTGAGAACTGGCTGTTAATCAGCAGCAGAGAATGAAATCCAGTTTCTAGGTGTGTTCTTTTGTTACACTCTCCTTGCATTCAGCCAGTGCTAAGCTGGAATTCAGGACAACCTGAAGGGAATTTCTGACTCTCCTTTCTCATCATCAGGGCAAGTCAAATGGGGATATGAACCTTGACAGGCTGTGTTTCTAATGGAAAAGGTAAGGACAAGGACTGGAGAAATACATGGTAAAATACAGAAACAAAAAAACCACTGAATTGCTTAGCTTTCTAGAACAGGCATGGAATATTCTTTTCTTGCTTGTGACAGGATTAGTCTGTGTACACATAATAGAGAAAGAGTCAGGTGTTGCCTCTTATTTGGTTTCTAGAGGATAGGGCTGGACAGAGAAGAAAATATCAGGGGTGACAATTTTATTTGTAGAGGACAGTACGCTCTGAGTCAAAGTGTGGAAAAAATTGTTGTAACTTAACTTTGTCCCAGGAACTGATGGTCTGATCCAACACAGGAAAGCAGACAGACTATGGCACTAGGAGAATCTCATAGCTAAAACTGCACGGTCGGGGGAAAATGAAATTCTTTCCAAGTAAGAGAGAAGCATGTTTTAGCATATTTGCCCTAAACAGAATGACACTGTGAACCATGACAGTAGAGATGAGAAAACCAGTTTTCTATATAGGTCCAGATAATTCAGAGATGCCTTTGATGACTTTAGGGACTACTATTTCAAGACAACAGCCACACTTACTGACCTCATCCAGATCCAAATATCTTGTGCAGAAAAGTAAGCACACATTTAATGGGGCTGGTTAGATAAACATCTCTCTGGGCTCAGACAAAAGAAATTGTCCTTCAATCAATTCCAAATATATAGATAAGTTTAGTATAAGGCCAAAGTCCTTATCTAGAAATCTCTAAATATACCAGTCTACTGTCTCTAGGAAATTAGGCAAGATGCCAGAATATGGCAGGGGAATAGCAGTGGCTTGCATCTACTACCCCTGGCTATTAAGGTTGTCTAAGGCTCATCAGAAAGGAGTTTTCTGCTCATAACTCTCATGGATACCTATGACTTATGAGAAGTTTGAAAATTCACATCTATCCAGTCTTAAATAGGCACTTGATAAATAATAAATATAAATTTTAGGAGGTCATTGAGTGGAGTGATTCTCAACTCCTACAGATAAGAATCACCGGATACCCACCACCAGGTGGTGGGGATTAAGGCGGACACTTATTGCATGCAGCACTGGGTGGGGTGCATAAACAATGAATCTTGGAACACTGAAAAAACAAAACTAAAAAAAAAAAAAAAAAGAATCACCTGTCTTTACTCCAAACAAATTTCATCTGTTTTTCTAGGCTTGAGCCTGGGTGGTTCTAACGTGCAATGAAGATAAGAGTCACTGAAAAGGTCCAGTGTTAGGAACTGGATGGATCTTTTTTTTTTTTCTGTAAATAAATGGAAAAGGCCAGAAAATTAAATCATCACATGCATTTTAATTAATAATTTAACTATTGGAGTCCTTCGCCTGAGAAACAGATGCATAGACTTGACCAGAACCCAAGTCTAGTTGTAGAGGAAATAGATGGAGGAAGAAAGAAGGGACAGTTAACCCCTTCAATTCCTGCTCTTAGGACCAAGTTCTAGATAACTATATATTCTCCACCAGCAAAATGGATAGTCCCGTGCAAGTCCACAATTATGTTGGCTCTATGCTAACAGACCATAGTCCTTTGTTTTGTGCCAGGTCAAAAATAGCTCTAGCATTAAAGATAGAGAGTGGGTTAGTCAAGTGGGCCATTGTCACACTTGCCTGTAATTCCATGCTTAGTTTGCATGTGTGTTGAGATGTACCAACACAGGCTATCTGATATAGTGTGGTCACGGTGGGTGTTCTATTTAACCAGATATGCTGAGCCAACAGAATCTGTGCTATTATTACAGAGTAATCCGGCCAAGGAAATGAACTACTACCTAAAAAATTCAGGTAAAAAGTGTAAACTAATTCAAAGCTAAGTTAGTCAACCAAGTGGAGTGACAATCTGGAAATGCAGAGTTAGAGCAAAAAGATGAAGCCAAGGCTGAAAATGGGGTTGACAGAGTCAAGTCAAAGCATAGACTGGCTGACATGTAACTTATATATTAAAGACCTCCTCTTACAGTGTTCTCCTTGTGTGTGCCTCTTTGTGCTTCTCTGGGTCAGGAACATAATTTGGGTCTGGAACATAGTTTCAAGATAGCAAGTTACAAGGTAATGGCAGGGCTAATACATCAATATCTATATAGGAGATGTTGCACATTAATTAAAATGTACTGTTTTCTAAAATATACAATGGAAAAAAGACAGTCTCTTCAATAAATGGTGCTGGGAAAACTGGACAGCGATATGTAGAAGAATGAAACTCGACCATTCTCTTACACCGTACACAAAGATAAACTCGAAATGGATAAAAGACCTCAACGTGAGACAGGAATCCATCAGAATCCTAGAGGAGAACATAGGCAGTAACCTCTTCGATATCAGCCACAGCAACTTCTTTCAAGATATGTCTCCAAAGGCCAAGGAAACAAAAGCAAAAATGAACTTTTGGGACTTCATCAAGATCAAAAGCTTCTGCACAGCAAAGGAAACAGTCAACAAAACAAAAAGGCAACCCACGGAATGGGAGAAGATATTTGCAAATGACAGTACAGACAAAAGGTTGATATCCAGGATCTATAAAGAACTTCTCAAACTCAACACACACAAAACAGATAATCATATCAAAAAATGGGCAGAAGATATGAACAGACACTTCTCCAATGAAGACAAACAAATGGCTATCAGACACATGAAAAAATGTTCATCATCACTAGCCATCAGGGAGATTCAAATTAAAACAACATTGAGATACCACCTGACACCAGTTAGAATGGCCAAAATTAGCAAGACAGGAAACAACGTGTGTTGGAGAGGATATGGAGAAAGGGGAACCCTCTTACACTGTTGGTGGGAATGCAAGTTAGTGCAGCCACTTTGGAGAACAGTGTGGAGATTCCTGAAGAAATTAAGAATAGAGCTTCCCTATGACCCTGCAATTGCACTGCTGGGTATTTACCCCAAAGATACAGATGTAGTGAAAGAAGAGCCATCTGTACCCCAATGTTTATTGCAGCAATGGCTACGGTCGCCAAACTGTGGAAAGAACCAAGATGCCCTTCAACGGATGAATGGATAAGGAAGATGTGGTCCATATACACAATGGAGTGTTATGCCTCCATCAGAAAGGATGAATACCCAACTTTTGTAGCAACATGGATGGGACTGGAAGGGATTATGCTGAGCGAAATAAGTCAAGCAGAGAGAGTCAAGTATCATATGGTCTCACTTATTTGTGGAGTATAACAAAGAACATGGAGAACATGGGGAGATGGAGAGGAGAGGGAGTTGAGGGAAACTGGAAGGGGAGATGAACCATGAGAGACTATGGACTCTGAAAAACAACCAGAGGGTTTTGAAGGGGCAGGGGGGTGGGAGGTTGAGGAACCAGGTGGTGGGTAATAGGGAGGGCACGTACTGCATGGAGCACTGGGTGTGATGCCAAAACAATGAACACTGTTATGCTGTAAATAAACAAACAAACAAAAAATTTAAAAAAAATGTACTGTTTTCTAGATAAGTTTCTCAAATGGCTTAGAAAGATAACGTGACAGGACAAATAATATTTTAAATTCTTAAGAAATAATTGTGAAAGCTCATGCTCTGAGAATGCATTTTACTTTCAAATAAATCACATTATCTCCCCTTCAAAACAAAACAAAACGAAAGGCTGGAAGTCAATGAAAAATTAAGAGAATTTCCAATGGACATTGGGGAGGGGAGGCGAACCATAAGAGACTATGTACTCTGAAAAACAACCTGAGGGTTTTGAAGGGTCAGGGGTGGGAGGTTGGGGCAACCTGAGGGTTTTGAAGGATCAGGGGTGGGAGGTTGGGGGAACAGGTGGTGGGTAATGGGGAGGGCACGTTTTGCATGGAGCACTGGGTGTTGTGCAAAAAGAATGAATACTGTTACACTGAAAAAATAAGTAAAATGAAAAAAAAATTAAGAGAATTTAATGGAAGAAGGTAGCCCAAGGATTTGATGCCTAAAGGCATTTTCAGGACCTCAAAGTCTCAGAATTGTTACTAGATTAAGAACTTTTGAGAGTGTGCCCCAAAACATTGCAAGCTGACTCAAAGAAGAAAACTTTGAATAGGAATTTGAAGGGGTCTGGGGTTGATTATTGGAACAAGGAAGCAAAATTTAAAATTACAGAATGAAAAAATGAAATCACTGAGAAACTGAGTAATGAGTCTTATAAGTCTAATTAATGTAATGATTGGGGGAATTGCTAATTAAAATAATGGAACTTAAAGAGAGGAGAGACAGCTTAAAATGGAGCAAAACCGTGTGTCTTCCATTAGGACACTTACCTCCTAAAATAAAGAGCTTCCATCAGAATGGTCATCTCTGCAACCTCAACCCAGTTTAAGTGCATTGTGGTTAATCCCCAAAACAGATTGATCTGATCCACAAAGTTAGGTATAATCACACAAAGCTAAATAGGTGATTCATGATTTATCACTGGATGGGAGTTTTAAGTACATCTGGAACATTCTGAGTATGTATCTATTGGAGTTCATGCTTCTCAAAGACTTAATCAGATTAGAATGATTCTTATCAGTCTATTGGCAAAACTTGATCATAATTTGGGTCACAGAGTTGAAAGATGTTTTAATGAAAATAAACCTGAATGTTAAAAAATTTTTATGAGCTTATTAAAAAAAACTAATGCAATCTTAATATTGTACTATAACGAGAATGAGGGAAGGTCTCTTGTCCAATTATATTGAGAATAACATGCTGAGTTTTGCACTCCAAGTTATTAGAGTTGGTGTAGACTGAAGTAAACAGAATGGTAAACAAAATATCTGAAAATATTTCACAGGAGTAGAGAACACTTGAAGAGTGAAAAAGAGAGGACTATGATCTTCAAATACTTATGTGACTTTCCCACAGGTAAAGGATTAAATTGACATTGACTAGACCTACGGAGTGAAATTTGAATCAATGGGTAGAAGCTATAGAAGAACAAGTTACTTCATATAAAGAAGAACTTTATAAAACCAGTACTGCTGCCAAGTAAAATAGGCTGCTTTGGGAGACTAATATATTTATCATCATCCAGTTTTCAAACATATGCTATAATCTATAGAAAAGACTTGAGAATGGCCAATATGGCTGTCCCAGGTAACTCTGAAGTCCCAAATAGCCATAACTTTAAGACTTGAAATGACTGTTGGGTGATATTTTGAGAAGCATTTTGTAAGAGCCTAATTCTCGCAGTTTTTTTTTTCTTTTTTATGGGTATGAGAAAGTAGACATGACATAAACCTCTGATTTACAATAGCTAAGCTGCATTTTCTAGCCCTATCTGTGATGCTCATCTAAAAGCACTGACAGAAATATTGAGTAGTCAAATGCACCACTTTTCTTTAAAATTGCAGCAGTTTGTGTCTTCTTCAGTGACCCACACAGTTTCTTTACATAACAGGCATTTAGGGAATTGAAACTATAATGCCTTTGTTTGTTCCCCCATAGTTTATGACAGTAGCTTTAATTCACTAATATTTGCAAATTTTTCTCTGCAAGTTTTTAGAAACTCCAAAAGTTGTAGTAAGAAATACATTCATTAACAAAAATGGAAATGTGCTGTGTTTTGCTACTCAGCATTCATTTCCAATTCCTTTTGATAAATGGACACAGAATTATATTCAAATATTTAACCCTCATCTACATAGACCCATATCCTGGGGAAGTACATCCCAGCAGACAAGTCCAAGAAAAGGCTCAGTTTCCCTTGAACTAGTCAAGCCATCTCAAATCCCTGGCCAAGATGGTTCATCTAAGTATGGATTAATTACCCAAACTGGGCCAATGAGAGTTTAGATTCCGCCCCCCCAAACCCCCCGCAGAGCTGTAAGAGCTAACAGATGATATAAATCTCTAGCCTCTGTGACTCGCGACTCTGGAAGGAGTACCTGACTGGCAGAGGAAGTTTTCACAGGCGGAGGTGGGAGGAGCTGAGAGATCTGCCAAGGAATGAAGCCTCCCTGGTGATGTGTGAATCTGGAGAAGTGCCACTTTGGTTTGGGGATTCTGTTCTGAGCAACCAGAAGCATCCTAACAAATATATAGTCTCAAACAAATCCCAATATCGCATTGACAAAACTCTGACTTTTCATTTTCATTGATATCTACTCAGTTCTCTCCCCTACCCACCCCATCTCCTCAGCTCAACACCCTTTCCTTGTTTCATTCATAAGTATTTCCCAAGTAAAGTGTGATCTTCATGTCTCCATAACTTGTCTTCAAACTATTTCCTCTGCTTAAGAGGCTGTTTTTCATCTCTTTTATTTCACTGTAAATACCTACTCTCTTTTCAATCCCTGTCTTCCCTGTAAGCTTCATTGTTGCATTGTAGGTTGTATAGAAAAGCTTATTGTAACATTTACCTTCCGGTATTACATTATTTATTTATGTGCCTTCCTTTCTTAGATTTTTTTTTGAGCCTAAAATTTAGTTTACATTCCCTAAACTCAACCACATCTCTAATTAGTACATTATGAATCATTGAAGAAGTGAATGCACCCTAGTTCTTAATCCTCAACAAGTAAGACGTTAGGCTGACCACGAAGTGATTCACATTCAGCAAGTAATTTTTACTTTTGGCTATGATGTTCAATAAAAATTCTGACTTATTCACCTTCTGTGAATTTAATTTTGATCTTCTTTTGTAAAACACAGCACTTTTCACTGACACATTATAGGATAAACACATTTTTTTAGAAAGGAGAGAGACTTCCCAGAGAATTTTAATGCTTAAAAAACAAAAAAAAAGTGCAAGTATTTTGTCTACATGCATGAGCATCTCAAGATTTTAATTGCTTGTTACTTCAGGAAGATTGTGATGTATAAACATTTTACAAATCTGATCTCAAAAAATAATGATTTGAATAGTCTGTGCTTCAATGTAAAAATGAAACATTAATTTGTTCAGTTTCTCATACAACATGTTTATTAAACATTTCAGTGTCAATAATCTTTTTTAAAATTGTAACATTTAACCTTGTAATGGAGCTAATACCAATTCTATTCATGGGAGTATATTTTGGACTTTTGAACAGCTTTAAGTAAAATGAATGCCAGTGTCTTCAGGTTGTGCTTGGAGCAAAGACAAAGAAACATCAACTCATTCTTTCCAACTAATAAAACATCTAATGATGCAATGTTTATGATGACAGTATTTTAAAGCTATTGTGCTGATATATTTTTGCTTCTGTTACCAAACCTAATATATCATCTCTGAACATTAGCAATTTTCACATAATTTAGATTTAAAATAATCGAATTTTTAACTTGGGCTCCTAGGAAAAATCCTGAAAAATAAAGACCTGCATTTAGCATCTTTTTCCTGCCCTCAATCATAACTCTTCAATCTGAGATGACTTTTCATGGAATCAATTCAGGAAGTATAGCTTTTTAAGATAACTTGAAAAAAAGAGAAGAAAAACTCACTTCTACATTAAAGAGGGAATTCAGAATCACTGAAGTTCTGAAGGAGCATGTGCTTTGATTATTTCCACCAGTTTCTTTTTTTATTATAAAGTGGCAACAATTTATACTACCATTAGAAATATACATTTGTATATAAAGTTTTGCATTCAAATCTCTTTATTTTTTGATTAGCTATGACTAAAGAACACAAGTCAAATAAAATCTCTATATATCCTTATTTCAGAGCATATGTATATATACACATATATATTTGTAGAACAATCCACTGTTTTAAATGTGATTCTGATTTTAAAAATGATATTTACAATTTTATGACAGAGAAATAATCTCAGCCTTTTATGCTATTAAAATGAGCAGGGAATTTTGATGTCTGAGTGTGTCTCACCTTGTGCAGACGAAATTAAGTAGCATCATGGAAAAACCTTCTCAGAGCAAGGCCTTGTAGACTAAGCCATGAGGGTAGAATAGTAAATTTGCTATTTCTGAGTCTGTGTTTTAAAAAATTACTATTGATGTAGTCATGCTTCTTCACCAAGAAATCAGTGGTCTCATATTAAGACCTTCAAACTTTGTAATACACAATAAGCCATTCTTCATCCTTCAATTTCCCCTTAATGCTCTCACTTCTTGCTGGTGGCGCCACAGGACCACCGTCCATAGATATAATCCCTACCTAGAGCAGTGTCATTTTCCTAAATTGAAGAATTCTTCTAAAAAGTTATCTGTATTAAAATGAGGCCCGTAAAGCATCACAATTTACATCAAATTGATGTCTTTTTATTGCGCCAATCCATAGCGGCTAAAAATGTGCTATGAAATTCATGTGTAAAATTCGAAACCCAAACTGTTACTGTGATCAAGAACAGGTTGGCTGGCTGTCCTCCAGTTTCCTGAAGCACAAAGGGCTCTAAATTAGCAAATGGAACTTCAGCACCATTTTGTTTCTGTACCTCAAACTTCAAGCTTAAAAATCAAGTGAAGTGTATTGACCAGGAAACCATTTGGAGATTCTCAAAAGTTTTGTTTTCATTCTTAAGCCCATTGATTTTGAAACACGTTACAATAAGGACTCTTAGAATAAACACATCTTAACTTATACATACATAGTGAATAAAAAAGCTTTACTGAAAGTTGTATTTTTCCTGAGAATATCCCAATGCATTAAAAGAAGAGCTTATTTTATTTATGGGAACATAAGAGATGGATGAATTGAGACCCAGAAATTAGAATGACGAAAATCAAAGTAAAGAATTCTTTCTCTTGGAAGAAACTTGAAAAACAAACTACTTAACTGGCTTATGTTTTTGGAGGAAATAGGATAACTATATGTTTATATTTGGTAATTGTTTGAAAACCTAAACAGTGAATACTGACTTTCTCTATTAAAGGTTTTATGTACTTAAAAAGTAAGCAGCAGTTAAGGAATTGTTCACCCTATGCTCTAAACTAGTTTTTGTCAGGTTAATATGTAAAAGAAATAGGAGGTTTCCAATTTATACTTCAAAATTAATTGTAAATAAGGCAAAACTAATTTCTAAATATTTTACTGTGGTCAACATTTGCTTAAATGATATGAAAAAAAAACAATATAGAAATTGGGTGGTGAGGCTTCTGTTTCTTAATTTCTATCAGGAAAAAGACAAATACGAGTCTCGGTGATAAATGATGGACAGCCATTGATAACTGAGGGGAAAACGGTGTTGGGAGTTTATATCTCTATCACATTTTTCATAATATTTAACTGGATTAAGTATATTATCATGAAGTCATTAGTGTAATTAATAACACTTTGTGAAACAGTCAATTATATTACCAATGAGTTTGTGGGGTGTGTGTATAACCATAAGATCTCGTCATTTCATGCTAAATGAGCCTGTGACCCATTTTGTAGAAGCCTTTCTTTTTATTTTTTCAAAGAAAACAAGGCTTTGTGCTTGGGATTGGTTTGTTCCTAGAAGTGACGGGTGTATTCAAAAATCAAGTTGAATCAAGAGTGACAAGGAGAAATACAACCAGATTTGTAATTTTTTTTTAACAAGGGTATTCTTTCCCTAGAAGAGCAACATTCCTTTTTTTTTTCCCTTTTAATGTAATGCTTTCAAAATATTTTGGTTAAACAAATATCTTTTGCAAATGCGTGTTCAAAATCCTTGTCTAGATGCCTAACTTGTATTCTTTACAAACGATAAGGCAAATTCCTCCATTTCATTTTCTGCTAACCTCCTGATAACATAAATAGAATACTTGGTGAAGGACACAAACCACTATTAAAGAATAATGATTGTGTAGAGTAAGGGGAACTACATTGACTTTGAAAGAATACAGCAACCAATGGCAAGGTCATTTAAGTGAAGGCCTAGAGCTTCTGCAAAGTGTATATATTTTAGGGAGTCATATTTGGAACAATACATGCTGGACAGTAGAGCTATAGGAGAAGTAACATGCTAAGTCTTCTCATTGATAATATCCATAATTCTGCATACATTTTTTTGACATTCTGTTTTAATTTGGATGTCTCTATACCATTCCTGATTTGTAGGACTAAGTAGATCTATTTTCCCCCCAAGGCAATTGTATTACGTTCATTTCTTCCCTAATGCTTTTCTAATACTTTAGTATTCATAACTATGCATTTGCCCAGTCCTTACGCTGAGTTTTGTTTTTGTTTTTGTTTTTTTTAACTACTTTAAGCTCACACAACCCTGTGTGTTGGAACCATAGCTGTTAATTCTATATTCTTTCTCTATGCCCCTTGAAAATTCAGTGTATCAACTTCCCTTCTACATTCTAGGAGACAGAGTTACTGTCAACTAGACTTATTAACAAGGATATATAGTAACAAGCAAGCCACTGGCTTCATGAGATAGTAAATTAGGAATATCACATCGATGCCTCCCAATTTCTTGGTGAAGTTTGGAAAGTGCTACATACACAAAACTCTGGTAAGGTACAAAGGCAAAAACGATTTGCTTTGACCAATATCCTAGGATTTATTTCCTTGTGTGAAACCCCTTTTCTTTCTTTCCTGCTGCAAGAGATGATACAAAACTCTTTAACACAGCTAGATATGCACCTATACTCTCCAAGCTGTGCACAATGTGAAAAATCAGACCAAATGATAAGCACATATAACTTATTCATCCCTGCCCAAGCATGGCAATGACATAGAATTCTCAAAAGTGACCTCAGCCTTAGAACACATTTTTTTTTTTCTAAATAACTAAAAAAATGAGATCCTGGATTAATTCTTTTGATAAAAATATGATAATCTCCTAGGTTAATCTGAAACTTTTTATAAAGGAATAAAATCAGCTAATACTATTAAATTCAACAGAAGTCTACCTTTTGCATAAAATAATTGTAAGTAACAAATTCAAGAATAAGCCTTTAAACTTTTAAATGATTTCTGGTTTATACCTTACAGGAATTAGAAGAATCTATAATTTGTACATGTTTAATATCATGGTAAAAAAAAAAAATCCTGGAAACAGAATGTAACTATGTGTCAATTCCAGATTCCCAAAGAAAATTCAAATTCAACAGGAAGCACACATCACAGCATGATCCAAAGTTTACGTTATTCAGGGTATTACATTGATCTGTAAGTTCAATTCTCCAAAACCCTTGTCTTTAAGTTAATAACTTTATTTCAAATTTGTTATAGTTATGTCTTCATTATAATTAGCCTTCTATTAATAACAGCACAATGTTGTGGTGTCTTGATTTATTTTTTTCTCTTGATTTTATGTGTGCTAATATTTGTGCATGTGCATTTTCTACCACATTGCAACAAGCAAGCTTTGGTTCAATTTCTTTGTCCTACACAAAGGAAGATTTTTGAGTGCAGAATCTTAGTCACTAGGTCCTGGGTTGCCATTTTATTTTCCTCTCCTTGGGTGGATTTATTGGAAGGAAATGGGAAAAGTTGGGGGGGAGAAAAGGAAGGGACGAGAGAGGGACGAAGGGAAGAGTTCTCAGCTATGTTGAATCTTGATTCACGACTTTGCCTCCATTCATGGTTGGTGTTCCAGAACTTTTCCTTGAACGCCCTTGTTTTTCTCCAATTTCATGAAGTGATGGCTCTCTGTACATACACACTGAAAAGAAAAATTACATCAATTACTTATTATGATTCTGGACATTAATTTAGCTTCAATAAACATCTCAAATTTGATTTTACAATATCCTTCATTCCCATCACTAGCTCCTCTCCCCAGTGTAAAAGCAAGTTTTAACTTGATAACATATTTCGTGGATAAAAATGGTCCTCTTTCAGTCCCATCAGTCATAGCCTTTTAAGACTTTCTGAAATGTGGACATAGAGTGGTTTCTGTTCTCTTACACATAAGGTTTGAGTCTTACCTGTCTCCTAACCTATATAACAGGATTTTCATCTAGAGTTAGAGGAGATATTGTGAGTATAACATTAAAAGGATAGAAATAGATCCCTCTTTCAGTCGTTGGTCTGCAATCTAGTTTGCATAGGAAAAAAAATTCTTATTGACATGCTCTTAATCTTTGCTACAAGAAATATGAGATTGTTGTATCAAACTGAAATATTTACCACCAATTTTCAGGGCATCTGACACAGGAAATGATAATAGAAGGGAGGACAGAGGAAAACAAACAAAATGCCATTTTCGTGACTGTTCCAGGTTTGAATATGCAACTGTGTTGATTTTAGTTCACATCTATATACAACAGTTCCTCTCTCCTCTATTGTTTTGTCTGGCTCTAAAGCTCAGTCATCTTTGAATTTTCTTTTCTTTTTTTTTTTTTCATCTTTGAATTTTCATGGCTATTGCTAGATTACTGCATAGAAAAATTAGTTATGTTTCAACTCATAGTTACTCTTAAAAGATATGATCTTCATTCCTTCTATTGATGTAAAATAAACAATGTGTAAAAGTATATGAAATATTTCACAATCAGGAATTATTTGTTGTCTACAGCCATACCACCCTGAACACGTCCGATCTCGTCTGCTCTCGGAAGCTAAGCAGGGTCGAGCCTGGTTAGTACTTGGATGGGAGGAATTATTTGTATCTTTGACCTGGGAAAAAGTAGTTAAGTACCTCCATCCGTGGAACCATCACTGCAGTGCTATAATAATCTGCTATTTCTAATCAAATAGCTTCCTCACTTGGGCTTTGTCCTGGTGCAGGAGACCTGAACATGCCTATGACCAAAGAGATGTCATGTGGTGGTGAAGAGCACCAACTTGGGAGCCACACTACCGGGGTCGACATCCTTACTCAGCCACTCACTCACTGTCAACTTGGGCACACTCTCATAGCTAAAAAACTGAATTTTTATGAAGATTAAATGCCTGGCATAGTAAGCATCCAAAGATGTTTAAGAAAATGGAGGTGATCACTTCATGAGAATCTTGAATAATGGATTGCAGAGAACAAAGTGATATATATAATTTTTTTTTGGTTAACGGTATTCTAAATTCAAAACTAGCTTAAGAAAATTAAGATACAAGAATATTCTCTTTAGACTAGTTTAGTGACGAAGAGATATTTTTTCCCCCAACATCTCAGTGGTTGAGCTTTTTAAATGTTAGTGCTTTCGAATCATTCAAGGATATTGTTAAAATGCAGAATCTGATACAGAAGGTTTTTGGGGAGCTGGGAGTCTACATTTTTTTAAAAAAAAGATTTTATTTACTTATTTGACAGACAGAGATCACAAGTAGGCAGAGAGGCAGGCAGAGAGAGAGGGAGGAAGTAGGCTCCTGCTGAGCAGATAGCCCGATGCGGGGCTCGATCCCAGGACCCTGGGATCACAACCCGAGCCGAAGGCAGAGGCTTTAACCTGCTGAGCCACTCAGGCGCCCCGGGAGTCTACATTTTTAATAAGCTCCCAGGTGATGCTGGATGTTGGCAAATGGAACCACACTTTGAGTGGTGCAAAATATACATACAAAGTTTGCCAAGTATATTGTCCACAATTATTACACATATTTATTTATTTTTATTTTATTCCATTTTTTACATATATGTTTTAAATCAGATCTTAAAGTATTTCAATTATTGCACTAAAGGACCCCTCCAATATTGCAGAAGACCTTTGGCTTCAATAGCAAAACTGTACAGAGGAAATTAATTCAGAAAGAATTGAGGCTGTAGTTTTCAGATGATGGCCAGTAGATAATTTAAGTTTCTGCTTTCTTTTACGAAAGACAGAAGCTGTTTATGGACAATCGTAAGGAAATCTTGAAATTTCTCAAGTCTAATATCTCTTCCCTGTATTTCTATTACGGGCAAAGTGTCAAAAATCTCCAAAATTAAACCATACATTTACATGTATAAAATATAGCTATTTATTTACAACTGGTAAGTGCACAAGGGAACTCAGAAGTAATTAAGTGATTCTTTTTTTAAAAATTTTTTATTTATTTCTTATTTTTTTATAAACATATAATGTATTTTTATCCCCAGGGGTACAGGTCTGTGAATCGCCAGGTTTACACACTTCACAGCACTCACCATAGCACATACCCTCCCCAATGTCCATAACCCCCTCCCCCTCTCCCAACCCCACCTCCCCCCAGCAACCCCCAGTTTGTTTTGTGAGATTAAGAGTCATTTATGGTTTGTCTCCCTCCCAATCCCATCTTGTTTCATTTATTCTTCTCCTATCCCCCTAACACCCCATGTTGCATCTCCACATCCTCATATCAGGGAGATCACATGATAGTTGTCTTTCTCCGATTGACTTATTTCACTAAGCATGATACCCTCTAGTTCCATCCACGTTGTCGCAAATGGCAAGATTTCATTTCTTTTGATGGCTTCATAGTATTCCATTGTGTATATATACCACATCTTCTTTATCCATTCATCTGTTGATGGACATCTAGATTCTTTCCATAGTTTGGCTATTGTAGACATTGTTGCTGTAAACATTCGGGTGCACGTGCCCCTTCGGAACACTACGTTTGTATCTTTAGGGTAAATACCCAGGAGTGCAATTGCTGGGTCATAGGGTAGTTCTATTTTCAACATTTTGAGGAACCTCCATGCTGTTTTCCAGAGTGGTTGCACCAGCTTGCATTCCCACCAACAGTGGAGGAGGGTTCCCCTTTCTCTGCATGCTTGCCAGCATCTCTCATTTTCTGACTTGTTAATTTTCGCCATTCTGACTGGTGTGAGGTGATATCTCATTGTGGTTTTGATTTGTATTTCCCTGATGCTGAGTGATGTGGAGCACTTTTTCTCAACAACAAAGAATGATGGTTTGACTTCTTCTTTGCCGATTTGGATGCCTTTAATTTCTTTTTGTTGTCTGATTGCTGAGGCTAGGACTTCTAGTACTATGTTGAATAGCAGTGGCTATAATGGACATCCCTGCCGTGTTCCTGACCTTAGCAGAAAAGCTAATTAAGTAATTCTATCACAAAACTATTCACGTGATACCATAGAACATTTTTGCTACTCTGACACCTAGTCAGCTGTGAAAACCAATACATCCCCAGGCTTGACTACAAACTGCTAGCAAATTATGTATATATGGTGCCTGGGTGGCTCAGTTTGTTAAGCATCTGACTCTTGATTTCATCTCAGGTCACAATCTCAGGGTCTTGGGATCAACTCTCCACATTGGGCTCCCAACTGAGAGCTAAGAGTCTGCTTCAGATTCTCTCTCCTTTCTCCCTCTTTCCTCCTCCAGCTCATATGTGCACTCTAAGTAAATGAATAAATAAACACAATAAATAAATAAATAAATAAGAAGTAAACACAAATAAATAAATGACAGAAGCATGGATATGCTTTGAGGACATTAGGCTTAGTGAAATAAGCTAGACACAAAAAGACAAATATTTTATGATTCCATTTATGCAGGATACCTAAAGTAGTCAAATTCATAGACACAGAAAAGGGAACAGTGGTTGCCCAGGGCTGGGGAAGGGAGAATGTTACCATGTGTACAAGTACAATGTGAATGTACTTAATGGCACTAAAATGCATACTTACAATGGTTAAGATGTTAAACTTCATGTTGTGTGTCTTTTACACAGCATTATTAATAATGACACTTTAAAAAAAATCACAAACACACAAATACCAAGTGTAAGTTATAAACAAAGAAATGATTCTTAAAGCCTGAAATGTCTTCTTTGGATGGGAAGAGCCAACAATTCCCTAATAGTCAAAACCTTTAGTCTTAGTACTAAAGTATGATGGAGAGAACTGAGATATAACTGAGGGCGTAGAGAGTTGGTAAAAGGATAGCAAAATCTGATGAGAATAGCCTAGGAATGCACTGCTCAATACAATTCCCATTTTGCCTTTGTGATCACATAGAGCACTTAAAATGCACCTCGTCCTATTTCAGATGTGCTGTTAAGTACAAAACACTAAATGTAAAGACCACACAAAAAGAACAAATATCTCACTAGTAATGTAATTAACTGGTTACAATTAAATGGATAATATATTGGATATTGTGGGCTGAATAGATTATTAAAATTTATGTCACATGTTCATTTTTATTTTTAAATGTGAATACCAGAATACTTTAAATTACATATGTACCTCATATGATATTTCTACTAGGCAGTTCTGCCTTAGAAGAAGTTTGTTGTTGTCTGGAAGAGAAATGTCCTGACTAGAGCTAAAGCTATAAATAACTGAATGATGGGAGGACAGTGGAGAAAATTTTCGGAACCAAGGGGTCCTGATGCTCATATGTAGACAAGGGAGATGAAGTGCACCGTGGGTGCCTTTAGCAGGATGGAACCGGTTCACAAAATATTTATTGATCCTTTTGACTTGGCTTAACTAATGTTGTATCGCTTTCATCCTAAAATGGACTTTTCCTGTTCTTTTCTCTCCTCCAATTTCAGTTACTCTTCTGCAAACTAATATCCAAAGCTAAATTGGTACAAGCATTGATTTGGTCATTGAGTCTATAAACAGGTGCACATTTCACTTGTGCCAGGCACTCTGCTAGATTTCATAGCAACTGAGAGAGATGACCACTTGATTCCTGCCCTCACGGAGCTCAAGACTAAGAAGGAGAACACAGACATGCTCACCAATCACAGGGTGTTCAGAGCCAGAGTAGAGAGGTGAATTGAAATAAGTACAGAACAATAGCTCTTTGATGCTGGTTCAGCCTTGAAGGAGGCAGAGGATTTAGAGGGATGGATAGGCTACCGAAAGAATGAAGAAATGAAGTGCATGTTATATAAGAAAAGCAGGGACTGGTTGAAGAATGGGGTAAAATAGAGAAGTAGGGAGGAATAAGCCTGGTAACTCATGTCAGACCTTCTGAGTTCCAAGCTGCAAGTTTTAAACCATGATCCTGATGTCTATCAGCCTCAATTTGATAAGGAATGAAGAGTTAAAAAATATGTCCATCAAGTACATAGGTGTATAGGGAAAATCTATTTATTCAATCTCGTTATCTAGAAAAATGTCTAACTATGTTTGCATGACATGAATACAGCCAGTCAGATTAGTCAGGAAGAATCAGTCAAACTGAATCTTACTGCACAGATCCTGTAACAAATGGTTGGCAGCATCTGAAACTTTCATGAGTTCTGATATCTTGCAAACACAATTGTAATTTCTGAGACACAGACCTAGCTGAGGCACCATTATGTGTGAGATCTGCTGCTTATCTAATATACACAATATCTGATATATTCCAAGTACAATAATGTTGACTACAACTGAAAGGCGGGGTTCACTTGTTCAAGCTAAGTAACATGTTGGTTTTTGTTTTGTTGGGAGCTTAATGTAGCATTGCAGAAGACTAAACAAACAACGAATGATAAATCAAGAATTACTAATCCCATATATATGAGCATTGCATATATTTTATAGTAAAAATTAATCACAATTTTATACAGGTACTAGTACTAGACTTTGGAGTTCTGGCATTCATTTCCAATCATATAAGCAACAGTGGGAAACCTTTAAAAAGCATGTCTAGGAGACTGCGTAGGTTCTGAACCCCAAATAGTTATATAAATTCTACAGCTCCCAAATCGTGCTTCTCCAATCAGCCTCATATTATGCAAGATTATGGTTTTCTCCTCCTGCTAATCAGGTCCTCATTTATAACCACAATGACCTCTGATCTCTTAATTTGCATTATTTCAAAGTACAATGATTTTTAAGGTGGGGGAGATTTTCCACCACTTTCTATTACAATAAGCTATTATTTTATTAGGAATAGATTTATTTTGCTCTAGAAGGCTCTACATTTAAAAAAAAAACCCTCTTTGTTCTTGAATATTTTCTTCCTGTGTCTTCTTATTATGCATTTGGTCCATTTCAGCTAGGACAGCAGTCTGGTATTCTAGTTCTTTTGATGGGGAGCAGTTTCCAGACTGGCAATAAAGCCAAACAAACAAACAAAAAATCTAACTTCCCGTATTTCTTGTTCTCCCAGCTCCCAATCACCTTTCTCAGCAACTCAGAATCAATGCCACTGCCCATTTAACAACTGGAAACAAGTTCTCTGATTTAGGCAACTTGTGATGTTACAACCTCATGTTTATCTCAGGTGATAAGACAATCACATTTTTCATGTGAGACTCTGGGAACTACTCTTGCGATACAGATTTCATTTTCAGTGGACATGATTTATTTGCTACCACTTGGCATGGAACTGATTTCCAATTGTGTTTCTTTCTGATTTCACTTTACACTATTTTCCCTACAAACTTTCAGTATCTAAGTATCAAGAATGTTCAGTGTCCTGATAATACAATGCCTGATTAGCAACATTGTTACTCTTTCATCTGACAGCTTCTGGGTGGTTCTTGATCACATTCCTTGCCTTCTTTACTCTTTAAAGCATGAAGAAAAAAAAATACTTGCTCTTTTTTAATCCCACAGGATGTTTTTGAGAAAAATATCATTATTCCTCTAATACGTATGGTATCATAATGGTTTTGGGTAGGTGGTAAAAGAAAACAATGTTCTGGAAAGGGAAGCATTTCTGTTTGGTTCTTTAGTATTCTTTCTTCAAAGCAGTTTTCTATTTTCCCTCTATTTTGACATATGTTTCAATTTATTTCTCTTCTTCCCCTTCTCACCACCCTATCCCCTCTCTTCTTCTGGATGTTTCCTTTTATTCATGTTTTGACTTTTCTTGATCCATAGTATATTGGAGCAGAAGGATTAAATGCAGCTTTCAGAATAAAAATGAGGTAGAGAGATTTGATGAAAGAATATTCTTGCTCATGTGCAGACACAAGGACACATGAAAGTTTCTAATAACACAGCCAACATTGTGTTTTACTTTGAGACCTAGAAAAAAATCCCCAGTCCAACTTTGATGTCAGCAGAACACACCTGTATGACAGACACTAGTCACATTGTGACTTGGCATAGTGAAGGCTGTCATTTTCACGGCCACGGCCACCTGAGATGCACTGGCTCTATTTCCGTAGAAAGCCCTGCAGTTCTGTTATCACAAATAAAATGCTACCTTGGTCGTAACAAGTCCACGAGTCACCAACTTTAGAATAATATATTACACTGGCTCTATTTATTTTTGGCTTTTTTGTTTGTTTGTTTGTTTGTTTGTTTTGGCTTTATTTTTAAATACAAGACAGTGTCATTAGAAAAGAGAGATCTCATATATGTATCACTGAGCATCAAAATCTTGAAACACATCTTTTCTTTCTAAAATTAGGTATAGGTCTTCCCAGGACAGGCTTTTCCAGCTACTATCTTTCTATTCTATTCTTTTTGCTGGTAACTTTGGTGCCTATGCAGTTATCAGATGATGCCAATATTTTTTGCTACTATATTAGCTCAGAATCCTTGTTTGCAACTTTGAGCATTCAATAATCACATTTATTTTCATTACAAACTTCTCTTGGAAAACAAATCAAAATAATGCCTTTCTTAAAAATATGGGGGAAAAAGTGGAATCTCAGAAGTTGTTATTATTTATAAGTCTGACAACTGTGATAAACCAGGTGCAGGCACCATCCAGTGGGTACTCACCTCCTAAGTAGTCAGTATCCTCATAATCACAGCTAATATTCATTGAGCATTTACTATATATCTGTACTTTATATACACTATGGTTATTTTAATGATCCAAAAGGTAGATAGTTTTATTGGTCCTTTTTGCAAGTAAGGACACTGAAGAACAAAAAGAGTAGTTTGTCAGAAGTAATGCAGGGCATGACAGGGCACAGTCAGCAGTAAAATTCATGTGTGATTAACTCCAGGGTTCCTGCTCTAAGCTCATAGTCAAATAATTTAATGAGTCTGGAAAAACAAACAACATAAAACTTTGTTGCAACAACTAATGAGTGCATACACACAGTGGTATGTCCATACAATAGAACATTATTGAATCATAAAAAGGAATGAAGTAATTCTACAACATGTGGGAAGTTTGAAAACATTATGCTAAGTAAAGGAAGACAGACACAGAAGATGAATATTGTATGATTCCACTTAGCCAAAATAGACAGATCCATAGAGATGGGAAGTAGATTTATGGTTGCCAAAGTTTGGGGGTAGAAGGGAATGGGAAATGCCTGCTAAAGGGTATAGCATTTCTTTGGGATGTGATGAAAGTGTTCTGTAATTAAGTAGTGGTGATTGTCATACAACCTTGCGGTTGTACTAAAAACCACTGAGTTCAACTCTTTAAAATGCCAGATTTTATGGTATGTGTTTATATCTCAATAAAAACATAACAAAAAAAAAAACAACAACTTTATTGACAGGTCTCAAGGTGAAATCTTGGTCCCACACCTCATGGGGTCCTCAGCACTTCCTGGAACCCTCCTACATTTCTCTTGCCAATTCCCTCTCCCATTCTTCCTAAGTGGAAGAATACCTTCTCCTTCCTCCTCAAACCCTCCTCATACTCAGGTTATAGGCCTGTCCTCTTCCTTATCTTGTCTTTTCTCTCCTCCCTCTCCTCTCACCTTCCTGTTTTTCTCCTTTCTTCCCTTCCTTCCTTTTTTTTTTTTTTTTAAATCAGTAAAACACCTTGCTTCATATTTCACTTAGAAAATAGCAGTGGAGGAGAAAGTTTTCATATTTCAAAAATAACTCACCTGCCTACAACGGCTCACACATGTTCTGGTGCTTGAACTCTTCATGTTCCTGCCCCAGACTTGCCCTCCACTTGCCACTTCCATGCATGATCTCACCCCCTTTGGTCAGTCTTATTCGGCGACCACCTCTCCTGCAATGCCAAATTTTACTTCTCCCCATTTCTTCCCATTAGTCTATAAGTATGTGTAATAGCTTTAAACAAAGAAACAAACAAATTCCACCATGTAACTACCATGTTTCTCTCCAGCTAACTTCCCATTTTTCTACTCCTCTTTCATAACAGAACTCCTCAAAAGTTTGATTTCATATTACTTTCTTCTTCTTCTTTTAACCTCCTGCGATAACTTGAATCCACTTCAATTAGCCTTATTCCCTGCTACACCACTGAAATCACTCTTGTCAAGTCACTATTGCCTGTACGTTATAGACCCAATGGTCAATCCTCCAGCAGCTTATTGGATCCCCTGGCAGTCTTTGATAGAGATAACAACTCTGGTCATACTTTTACCTCTTTCTAACTATATGGACCTGGGTGAGTTATTCAACCTCTCTTAAACTCAGTTTCCTCATGCTTAAAATTGGGATAATAATCTTAAGCTGCAGCATATCTCCAAAGTGTTAGTAACTATCAAATGATACCCTGGCAAGGGGAAGTACATTAACAATAGCAACAAGCCACAGAAATAACATATAAAGCAATACCGTTGCTACAAATCATTACTTCTATTACTGCCAGATTCCTGCAAATCATTTAAAAAGTGAATGTTCTTATAATTATGGGGAGAACTAGGTGTAAATCTTTGTCAGTGTTTCTCTGTAAGGGAGATTGGAAACCTGTGTGGAGGGCAACTGTAGTGGTTGCTGACAAATTCTGTTTTCCAGATGGAGGCAATCTAACTCCAGTTTCTGATAAAGTTCATAAATGGCACTCTATAAAGAATCCCCCTCCTACATCAGTTTCCGTCAAAGAAGAATGAAATATGACTAATCTTTTTATTACTACCAATTTAATTGAATTTTCCTTGGCTCTCTGTAATTTCTAAAAGGTGGAAAGGTTAGATAGCTCTGCTAGTTAATGTACCATTAAATATATTTAATTGTCTTAATCGCAGATCATGGAAGGGTGTGAGCAATTAACATGAGGCAATTTCACTCCTTAATTAATGTCACATACAATCCCTTTGGAACTGTAGAAGAATTTTAAGTGCTGGTCCAAAATAATGTATTGCCAAAGGAATGCACCCGGTATGCTGTGAATATTTATTATAAAGAGTTAAGAGACACTGTGAACACAGAGATCTATATCTTAATTTAGAAGGAGATCAGAAGCAATATTTGTGTGCAGGAGAGAGAGATATGGAAGAAGAATGTGGCAGGGAGAAGTAAGAGGGTTTTATTAAAGACTAAATTCAAAGCCAGGAAAATGCTGCTTTGAATGAGTTGCACTGGTTTGGGAGGAAAAGGTGTCACAGGCTGGCAGAGATACAAAACTCAAAAGATGGAGAGAGAAAGAGAGAGAGAGAGAGAGAGAGAGAGAGAGAATTGCAGCTATTTTCTATAATAAAAGCAATCAGGGGCATCGGTGGTAGATATTTTGTTGCTCTGTTTTGTCTTTTAGTTTGGTTGGGTTCTAGGGAACAAGTTTTTTTCTAGTCAATTGAAATAAAATATCAGAACATCAAAATCAATTTGCCATTAGTATCCTCCCAATTAGAGCTCTAAACCATTAGGAGTAATGATTTGTTCAGTTCTTTGGTATCTCATTGCATAGCTTTTTAAGAGATTATTTACCCTCCAAATTTTGATTTTCATTGTCTCTAATCCCTTAGTGAACACCACACCTCACAGCATTTCTCCAGTACATAACCCAATAACACAATGTCCAGTTTCCAAGGGAAAATGAAAAATGCACTCCGGATTGATCTGACAGATTTGGGGTATCCAGATTCCTTACAATGTCTTATCTTCATATTATCCTATGAAACAGATGGCATTTATAATCAACTTCATCTTCAGAGATTACTGAAGTTGAAGAGGGTAAATTATTTTCTCAAAATTACTTAGCAAATCATTGACAAAATGTTCATCAGAAGAACTAGACATTTGTTTACCCTTGATTAATTGTATTAGGTTACTTCTTCTCAATGTCAATTTAGTGCAATAATTGGTGTTAGCTCTAATTTACTCCATATAATAATTTAACTCAGCACTAGAATACAGCCTTCTTAATAGCAGTAGGAAATGGCAAAATGTAACATGTTTAATATATGCAATTCCACGGTATCAGAGTAACAATTTACCAATGTTAGATTAGGTATATATTGATCACTATATATATATATATATGTATATATATATATATATATATAGTATATAGGTATATATATTGATCACAATAATCTGAATAAGTTTAAATAATTGTCTACAGCCAGACTTGATCAAAATGAGACTACAATCACCAAATTCAGTTTAGAAAACTAAGTCTTGATCCTGGTTGCCATCGTAATCATTTGTACAATAGAACCAGACCACTCTGGAGATGTGAAAATTTGTAGCTCCAGATGGTTGGGATACCGATGTTTGGGAAACACTGTTTACGTTATACTGCCGGCACTTAAGTCAGATTCTATTAGCTTAAGTCAACAGTTACAGCAGGAAAAATGGATAATTTATACCTCTGTGTGTGTGTGTGTGTGTGTGTGTGTGTGTGTGTGTGTGTGTGTGTCTTGTCTCCCAACTGGAAAATATATTAGTGGAAATAGCAAATGTTCCTTTATTTAGAGTTGAATATTTCTGTAGCAATGACTCTCAACTGATATTACTAATTTTACTATAGAAACATATTTCTCCCTCTAGGATTAAGTTCTTGAAGCTTAACCCTTTGGAAAGTGCACATATTCTTTTCAGGAGGAAGGAACTCGATTCTGAAGACCCAACCACCTGCAGGAGCTGAGTAATGAGCTTCTTGGAGGAGGGAGGAAAAAGGAGGAGACGGAATCTTGTTCTTTGTCAAAGACTATCTGGCTGCTGTATCTCAAGCTAAAAGGGGAGGTTACCACCAAGACACTTTAAATCTGGGGGAGTTACTTATCTGTGGTGTGAACAATACTCTGAAAGGGCAAAACTGGGAATCATGAAGCCTGTGTTGTTGTCTTAAATTCCAGGGGAGGGGACCCATATAAGTAAAGGTTGACATGCAAGTGTGCATAGTAATGGGTTTAAATATCAAGTCCATCCATCTATCTGAAGAGATGCCTTGCAACCCTTCATTAACACCACCTGTGTTCTAAACCCAGGATGGAAAGTGAGACCGTGATGGGAAAGGGGCTGGTAGATAATTATTATCATATAATCAGTGCAGGACTTAGAGATCCTGGGACTGACAGAGTTTAACTTGGGGAATCCTGACATTCAAAATGATATAATCATCAGGACTGGGGAAAAGTCAGAGCTATTTGAAAAACAAAACAAACCTTCTCTGGCTTTTTCTTTATAAGAGGTCTATTTCCTTCCCCAAGGAGGGGGACATTTACAGTCCACAGTCAGTACTGGACTCTGTTGGTAACTGTACAGTGGCAGGTTTAAAGGTTTATAAAAATTTCTTTAAAAACTAAAGGTAACTGGAGCACCTGGGTGGCTCAGCCATTAAGCATCTGCCTAGGGCTCAGGTCATGGTCCCAGGGTCCTGGGATTGAGCCTGGGATTGGGCTCTCTGCTCAGCAGGAAGTCTGCTTCTCTCTCTCCCACTGCCCTTGCTTGTGTTCCCTCTCTTGCTGTCTCTCTCTCTGTCGATAGATAAATAAAATCTTTAAAAAATTTTTTAAAGTAAATAAAAACTAAAGATAACTAACTGACAGCTTTTCCAGTTAACCAGCAATATGGCCAACCTCTTATAAAGCTGTCATTTTCTTTCTTTTCTGAAAGTGTCTTCTAGTTATGTGCTTTAATTGTCCTATGGAAAAAAATATTTCCGAAAACTTTCTTTACAATGAATTATGGCTAGAATGTCTTTCATCCTACTCCTTCTAAAAAAAAAAAGTTACAAATACCCATTATGGGAATAACTCATAAAACTGTACTTTATTCATTCAATAATTTAATAAAGGAAATGTGTTTAGAAACATTTTATTTATAAATCCTAAGCTAGCCTCTATGAAGAAACATGGTTTTACAATAAAGTGCTTATAAAGAATGCACAGAATGTCATTGTCAAAGAACTAGGAATCATCTGCTCCAATTTTTTCTTTTGCAGAGTAGGAAATGAAGCCTGTAACATTCATCAAAAAAGAAGCGATGTATTCTTAACCCTTTGTCCCCTAGTTTTAACATGGCATTCTCCTAAGTATCTTATCTGATTATCTACCACTATGAATTTATCTTGTCATATCACATATACCTATCTCCATTTTGAATGGTTCAGAGCTAGCTTACTACTCAAGTTGTTTCATGATGTAACACTTCTGCTTCCTCATCACTTACATTTCTCATTATTAGCATATCCACAGGCTTACTGCAGATTGAAGGACAATATATAGGGCATAGGTGTATAGGCTCCAGCAGTAGGCTACCTAGACTGCAATCCCAGTTCTGCATTTATCTAGCCCTGTGACTGGCCAGGGCATACTTACTTATACTTAATTACTTTAAATATTGGTCTCTTCATCTACACGATGAAGGGTAATAACATAAGGCTGTTGTGAACTTTAATGAAGGTAACATATGTACTCTGCCTAGTAAATGGTGCACTGTATATAGATGCAGTAAGGCTAGTAATAGTAGTAATAGCAGTGGTAGCACGAATAGCTTGGGAGTCCCAGTGAAGAGAGAGAAGTCCTCACTGCATAGCAGAATAATGCCTAACAAAACCTCAAGTTCACATATCTTTGATACTAATGGTAATATATAATTACATCATTTGACAACATAAAGCATAGCTGCATGGAGAATCACTGGGAATTTGTTCATATTTTTGCATTATAATAATGATATCGAAGTACAAAGATGTGGGGGAACTGAGGAATTTCATAGGTCTGTTACAATATAAGAACATGAAGGTCTCCATGTGTCTGCAAAGGCTTTAATTCCTAAGGAGCAAGGAAGTATACTGTAGATTTAAAAAGAAGAGAAGCGTATAGGAGACATTTATTCAAAAGTATCTGCTAGGGTCTTGTTATGCTATGTTGAGGTTACATTTCAGACTTCAGACTGTAAGCAATTTCACTTGTCTTCACAGAGATTAAGCACGTGCTTGCTTGAGTCAGAATGCCTTGGCTTGGATTCTGCCTCTGCCACTTATAAGCTGCTTGATATGGTACAAATTACTCAATGTCTCCGAACTTCATTTTCCACGTTTGTCAAATGGGGATAATATTAGAATCCACTTCATAGAAATGGAATGAAAAGTAAAAGGGGATAACTGAGACATGTTTAGCACAATACCTGCACAGAGTAAGCATTTATAGAACTGTTAGCCAATTTGTTCAAAAAAGTGAACCTTGCTCTCTAAGACAAAAGGCAAGGACATTTCTAGGTAATTAAAAGGGCTTTGTTCTGAAACAATTGCAATCTTGTTTTTATTTTTGGAAGTGACTCTCATCATATTCCATATACTCCAACACCTAAGCTTTCATCCTCACAATCTAAAGAGACAAAGGGCCTTGGAAACAAATCCAAGTATTAGTCAATCTGATTTAGAATGGACTCTTTTCCCCCCTCAAAACAATAGGAAAAATATTCAAAAACATCAGTAAGTAAGAAAAATAAAAACAAAATAATGAACCAAAAAGTGCCCATCAGAAAATAGGAAGTCAGGGCTATTCTAAAGTTAAGATGACGGCAGGTTGAAGCAGAGGCCCTTACTCTCCCGGTCCCATGCTGCTATTCTATCAGGATAACTGAACGCTATTTGGCATGTAGCCATCCAGAAGACACAGTACATGCTTAGGCTTCCCTGCACCTAATTAAGACCATCTAACTGGGTTGCAGTCAGGGAGATTGGCGCATCATATGGCAGCTAATGGGACCTTCTTGAAGAGAACACTGGCACAGGGTTTCGCCTCTGCCTTTCTCATCCCTTCTTCCCTCTGGCTGGAATGAGGCCGTGGATGGCAGGTTTCTTGATCTGGCTGGTGACTAAGCTGCTCTTAACATGGGTTTTGTATTGTACATAGCCAAATCTAATTCTAAAGTAAGCAATTAGGAATGTCTAGTGGTCTCTTCCTACATTTGTACTGAAATACAGCAATAAATATAGAATTTAGGCAGCTCTGGGACTAGGAAAGTACTCATTGAATCCATTACCCTTGGAAATGTGTACATGGTCACACAGTCTCAAGAAGCCTGACTAGCCAGGGTGCAGACAGCAGACAGCAGTCATGATTAGGAGGGTAAGTTATAGGTGTGTTTTTTCTTTTTTTTTGGGGGGGGGGGGTGTCAGTATGAAAAGCATTTCCATAAAAATAGCAAGTAACACATGTGGATTTTTCCTTTCCTTTACACTTTCCTGGGTTTTCCAAAAATTGTCAATGAGCATGTGCTACTTTTGTTCCAACAACAACAAAAATCTATTTAAATGCACAAATTAAAATGATGAAGAGGGGATGTGGGTAGGGGAATGGGTGAAAAAGATAAAGGGTATTAAGAGTGCATTTATCCTGATGAGACTGAGAAATGTTTAGAATTGCTGAATCATTATATCGTACACCCAAAATGAATATAACATGTATGTTATATACATGTATAACATATATGTTCATGATGTCCAATTAAAAAATGATACAAAAGTTTTAACAGTTTATTCACACTTCACCTGGAGTGTTTTTGCGCTTGATCTCTACCTCTCACCTCTAATGGTCTGAACCTGGCCTAGTATTGAAATTACATTTAAATAATCAGCTTTTCAATATCTTTTTTTGGGGGAGGTGATTGCTCTTTCCCTAAATCCCAATGTCATTTCTGGCAACATGTAATACATCACTTTTTACATTTTACTGTTGCCACTAATACACACATCTCGTATCTCCAGAATATTATGAGGTTATCTGGAGCATATATAATTCTTCTTTGTCTTCATACTTACCTATTCATTTGTTCATTCATGTGTTCACTCAACTGACAACAGATTATTAAATATTTCTCTATGATACATAAGATATTATACAAGCAACAAGGATATATGAGGGAAAAAATAAATCTTGTTCTGCATGTTCAAAAAATGATAAAACTATGGATAAGAGAAGACAGTGCGACAAACAGGTAAATTTAATACAATGTGATCAGTTCTAGGGGAGAGGACTGTATACAATGATAAAGTGACAGAACATTTAATTCTACTTGAAGAGAATCAGGCCCCCACAGAAGGAGTGACTCCTGGATTCATTCTTTACGAAGACTCACAGGCATCTTCAGGCATGTGAGTGGATGGACGTTGCGGGAAGAGGAGGGCCAAAGAACTACACGTCCCCCCAGATTGTGAAAATAGATTACAAGAAGCACAGTTCTGCTTTGTGTGGTTAAAAGCACAGGTGTGAGGGGAGTTTTGAGAGGGAGTTCTGAGAAGGAGCTTCAAATGCCCCATTCCCCCCACTGCTTCTACCACAGTGTTGACTGAATAAACGTTTGTTCCCTATTACAGCCGTAGGTATGGTCCAGCAGGTGCTATGATGCTACACTGGTTGACCTGACCACGACTTATAGACATTTAGGGGACAGAAAGCCTGGCTATGTTACAGAACTGTAATGTGCTGCCTCAATCTCCTCATTTCCACAGACAAGGAGGCTGAACTAATGTTTTAAGCGATTATAATGTGACTTTCAGAAACGAAGGTTATCATTAAATGTCTAGGTTATCGCTATTTTCTTAGTCGGTGTTAAAAAACTTGACTAAATACAGCAAGCGTGGTTATCCCAATGGTATATTCTCATCGTCCATAAGGAACAAGTCACTCAAACTGGGTTTCCTTAGCATAAAGTTATTTATTTCACTGATCAATTTGAAATAAGTGAACAGTGTATTACATGATCATGAGAGGGGAGGTTATACGCTGGATTTAGAACAATAAAATTGAATACCATAAATATTTATTGATCACAATAAATAGTATACTATTTTCTTTCCTTAGAAAATACAAAGAAATATTAATACCCCATATTGTTAGATTTGTTCACAAAGATGTATAAGCATATCTCTAAAGGCTTTTTGCAAACTGTAAACTGTTTTGCAAACTGTAAAGCACTATAATAACATGATTGGCTTTTCAAGAGTGTAGCTTGAGGAATTAAATTATTGCATTCAACAGAAAAGGAAATCACATTCCAAATGGCAACTAGCATTATTTTTCTCCTTTCGGGAATTTTCTAGCTTCTATTTTAAGCACTGTTTTAATAAGTGCCAAGTATTTATAATAGAATTTTTTTCTTTTTTAAGGAAGAGGTACTACTGTGTTTTCTGAAACTTTGTTTTGATCTGTTGCATTCTAAGTAAACTCCACTGAGCAAAGGACAAGGAGCAAAACTGGCATCAACACACAGAAATCAGGATCTAAAAAGAAAAGAAGTTCATTTCATACCTTCAATAGGTTTTGGTACAAAATGTGATGAGGGCTTGGTTTTCTTCACTCTGTTTCCCTTCATAATTTGACCTTCTTTATTGAGTCCCAGAAACCATGCTCGGCCTGATTCTTGCTGACGGTACAGTGTGGAAGAATAAATCACATAGTAGTTTTCAAATACAGATTCCTTGAATTTGCATTCTGGAGTGAAAACATCCTGTAGAAGAAAAGAAGATACAAAAGACAGAAAGGTTTTAAAAGTAAACTTGCAAATTTTTAAATGCAATGAACTTGAAATATAGGTCCTGTATTAAGAACAAACCAAAGGCAATTGCACATAATTTCTAGTGGCACTCAGTTACAAAGATTCATCATACAAAATCAAGAAGCAAGATTTCCCTTATGAACAACCTTTACTTCACAGAACACAGCCACAGGCTCGAATCACTCATTGGACTAACATCATTCAAGGCTGTGCCCAGGTTTGGTCCGAGTAAAATATTTTGTAAATTTAAGAGATTGACTACTGCACATTTTAGAGGCCCTTATCATGTAAAAATGTATCCCTGGGAACCAAAATCAAATACAACCGCACAGGGCACGTGGGTGGCTCAGTGGGTTAAAGCCTCGGCCTTCAGCTCAGGTCATGATCCCAGGGTCCTGGTATCAAGCCCCGCATCAGGCTCTGTGCTCGGCAGGGAGCCTGCTTCCCCCTCTCTCTCTGCCTGTCTCTCTGTCTACTTGTAATCTCTGTCTGTCAAATAAATAAATAAAAATTTAAAAAGAATACAACCACACACGGGCTCACAGACGTTTCTGAAGGAACTACCTTATATGTACAAAAATCTATTATGCAGTCAAAATTTGTTCCATAAAATCACAGGTGTATTACCCTTTTGCTTAATGTCAGTAACTTTTCATTTAGTCTCTTTGTAACATTTTTTAAACTTGATAATCAAAATTCAGGCAACATACCCAGGGATAACTGTAGAAAAAATATTACTACTACATTGTGTGATCTTCAATAAAACACAGAACAAGAGTTTTAATTCAAGGGGCGCCTGGGTGGCACAGTGGGTTAAAGCCTCTGCCTTCGGCTCAGGTCATGATCTCAGGGTCCTGGGATCGAGCCCCGCATTGGGCTCCCTGCGGGCAGGGAGCCTGCCTCCCCCTCTCTGCCTGCCTCTCTGCCTACTTGTGATCTCTGTCTGTCAAATAAATAAATAAAATCTTTAAAAAAAAGTTTTAATTGAAGAAGGAACCTTAAAAATCCTCTACTTCCACCTCACCATTGGATAAGTAAGACAACTAAATGGTTATCTGATGAATTCAAAGTTACACACACACACACACACACAAACACTGCTGCATCAATGCCAGAGCTCACACTTCATGCTTCACAATCACTGCCTCTCAAGATCACCTCTTCTGCCTGAGTCGTTTAGTGACTTACAATGAGATTTGATAATAAATACAATGAAATCAAATCCTAACATGTCAAATGGACAAAATATATTTCACATAATGAAGAAATTCCTTCCCTTCTAAGATAGGCAGAAGAAAAACAAATGTGATAGCATCATCTTCAACTACTTGGAAATAAGAATCCTATAAGAGAAACACGTTCACAATCGTCACTGCTGTCTTTGCCATGTACTTGAAAAATCTCTCTGTGGTAACCGTTGCAGTGTAAGGGCCCAGTGGTTTAATGCAGTTACACCCGCAGTTAAGTTACTGAAGAATATGCCGGACTAACGCTGGGTTAAAACATGTCCTGCTAGGTGATAGAGACTAGTCCCCTGGATTTATCTGCAGACAGCTACAGTGTGGCCTTGATGGATGTTGGTGAAGGCTGTCAGTGATAAAAAGACACTGCTTAAGAGACTCCCTTGATTTTTTTTTTTAATTATTTAACAGACAAAGATCACAAGTAGGCAGAGAGGTAGGCAGAGAGGAGGAAGCAGGCTCCCTGCTGAGCAGAGAGTCCGATGCAGGACTTGATTCCAGGACCCTGGGATCATGACCTGAGCCGAAGGCAGAGGCTTTAACCCACTGAGCCACCAGGTGCCCCAGGACTTTTGTAACTTTTTATAACTTTTAGGACAAAGTTTAATCATTGCCACGTAGAGGAAACAAAGTGATTCAATTCAATTTATAGGATAATTTGAAGCTCTGGTTTTCTTCCAGGTCTGGGTTAAAAGACAGAAAATGCTAAAATTTACTATAGATTTTACTAGCTATATTGTTTTACTATTTATTTACTAGTATATAACTAGTAAATATATATATATATTTACTAGTTAGTAATATATTAAATATATATTTTAAAAAAAACTAATCAAAATAATTTCACAGCTTTTGTTTCTAGGTCTAGCTCAGTATTAGTCAGCCCTAGATACTAAGGAACTCTTGAAAGTTCCATGAATAAATGAAACATAAGAAAAGAAATATATGGGACACAGAATTGTGCACAGATCTCATGATATATTGACACAACTTATTTATTTAGAAGTATACTTCACAGACATGAAAACTTAGAGGCAGATTCAGATCTGCTTAGTGATGGCTCAATTTGGTGATTTTATTTAACAGAGTAACTGAAGACAGCTCCTGGGGGTCTCAGTCCCTAAAGTGCCAGACTCTTGATTTGGGCTCAGGTGATGATCTCCGGTGGTGAGACGGAGCCCCACATCTAGCTCCAGCTTGGAGCCTGCTTCAGAGTCTCTCCATCTAGTCCCTCTACATGCATGTGCATGCCTGCACCTTTTCTCGTTCTCTTTCTCTGAAACCAAACAAAAACAAAGTAATTAAAGCCCATGATACTGACATAACTTCTCTGAGAGTCATAGGAAGTTACAGGGAAATCCAGGCATTGGGCTAGCCCATGAGATCCTGGCTGCTGGTTCAATACTTTTTGCAATGGCACACATTGATTTCTACTGCATAACCAAGCCTGCATTTCATGCCAAGCTTCCAGTTTGAGGCTAGCCGTCATAAAATCCATATCGACCAAAGATAATTACTACACCGTCTTCTATATATAAGAAAAATAACACTTCTGTTTAGTAAATAATAAACTCAAGGTTTCTTGAGTTTATTATCTACTAAATAAAAGTGTTATTTCTGTTATGATAATAATGAATTTTTATTTTGATAACAATGAACAACGTTCACAATTGTTTAGAATCTGCTCTTGAAACAGCAAAAATGCAGGATATAAGGCAGGGACATGAGCCAGGAATAGCATTAGGCAGGGATTGGGTCTCGAACTTCTGAGCTGGCAAGGTGGATCCCAGACAGAGCAGCCAGGTCCTAGTTGGAAATGAAAAGTCAAGTGAAGTATCCCATTTAACATCATTCCACAGGGATTATGCAGAGTCAGAATTCAGAAATGAGTCAACTAACACCTGGGCAGGGCAGAACATTTCAAGTGGAAAAAATGTCAGAGGCTAAGTGCACAGACAACCTTCTAGAAATGGTGAAAAAAGCTTATGAACACTGAGCAAACCTGGATAATCATTCTAAGTGGAACCTTTATACTACTTACATAGTTTCAATATAAATATGAAGGTTGATATCAAAGAATTTACAATATAGTTGCTATTGTCTCTCTTTTTGTGTAATGAGAAATAAAATGTCCTAGACTTAGAATAAGAAAATCAGTTTTGCTTCTGGATCCATACCTAGTAGCCATGGGACCTTAAGTGAGTGATTAAACTTTGAATTTCACATTTGCATCTATAAATTGAGTTATTTTAAGGAAAGTAAAATGAAGAACATGGAAGCATGCTGTAAATTTTCAGAATTTACAAAACTCCAACTAATTATTCTACCTAAGCTTTCACTTATAGCAAGAAAAATGCAATCAATCATGTACTAGAAATTAAATCTGTTTTTATCATAGAAGTTTCTATCTGTTCCAGCATGAAGAGCCCTATGCTCTAAGTTTCATCCTACATAGATTGTTCCCACTATCAGTAAAACAAATTACACAGACACACATACCTTAAAAAAAAAAAAAAGAATTAAAGCTTTCGTGAAACATCTGGATAATCACATATATTCAGAAGAGGCTCTGAGGTTAAAAAAAATTGTGTTCAGAATGACAATAAATCTAGTGTGTAATGGAGACAAGCAGGCTTGGAGCCAAAGGTGATAAAATCCTAGACTACCTTAATCCAGTGCATATAATGAAAGCTTAAGCGTAAATAACAAGTGGAATCAGGAGGATTTTTTCTATTTTTGAAAGATTAACCAGTAGCCATATTGCACCTCATGAATTGTGTTTATATTATGCCAAGCAATCAGTTCATTGAGGTACAGAGCAACACTTGTAGAAATATTTGTTGATGAAACAAACATCTCCACATACACATCATATACGTAGGTTTGTAAAATACTGCTTACTCTTCACACTTATTACTCCAGAAACTTTCCAAATCTTAAAAAAAAAAAGTGAAAAATAAGTCTTTCCAAATGTTAAGTTTATGCAGCTTGAGTTGACCTGAATTTCAGTGGAATATGAACACGACCTTCAATAGGGTTCTGAAATTACTTTTGAGAACTCACTTTCTTTAGCAGCATTTTTAATGAAAAAAATTTTTTTTGGTCTAGCATTGTACAAGTCATTATGTGACCAGTTCTTTTTCACGTTCCAAATACCTTCTCGACCTGCCTTGTCCTAGGAAGGTAACAACACCCACCCATTTCCATCCAGATGACAAGGAAAATTGGAATATCTCTTAAGCCCAGGGCAAGCACTTAGGATCCCTTCCAGTCTCATCCCATTTCCTCTGATTCTTATCTACTTTCTGTACGGTTCCTCCCTCTGATCCCCAACCTCAGAGTTCCATACTCTACTTTGATCTCTCTCCCCTATGCAGTTTCTTCCTTACTCTTCTCTCTGCATTGATACCCTGCACAGGTTCTGGTTTCTCCCCTCCAGTCTTGTGTCTGCCATTATCCAGAATGAGACCCTTCCTCCCCAGCTGCCTGTAACTATTTTAGCCTTGGCCCTTCCCACCTCCATCTGAATGGCATTCTCCTATAAACAGAAATACCATGAGGAATAAGGAGACATTTAGGGTATTTGATGGTTAAAATGTTACATTTTTTTCTTGGTTGACTATCACTGCCAATAATGTGTTTATCACCTACGAGTTCTTTGACATGCCCACACTTCCCAACACCAAATTCTAATTTGCTTAGGTTTCTCTATCCAAGAGAACATGACAAATGCTCTTCTCAGCCATTATAGGTAATTGTGAACTTTTCCTCATTTAACTTCTCATAGTATTGGTTTTGGTGTTTTGTTTTGTTTTGTTGCAGTATTTAATTCACTCTGCTTCTCGTATCATGTTTTTTCTTGTTCCTCTCCTAGACATTCTGAGCTGTGCTCACAAAACCACGTTACTCCTCACTGTTTATTAGGAAGTCCAGCATATTCAGCATTCAATTTATTCTTGTTGAATTAAATCAAAATATTCTAAGTCAAGGAAACAGCAAAGACTGTGTAAGAAGACAGAACTGAATGGCAGTATTGACTCTTTCTTAAGTTGTGTGGTCTTGGACACACCATTTAATTTTGATAAATCTGTGTTCTTTCATCTGTAAAGTGAGATAATAATTCTCACATTAAAAAATTGGTAAAGATACTTAGTCTGCCCTTCTAGTAAATTTCAAGTATATAACAAAATATTGATGACTTCGGTCACATTCTTGTGCATTAGCTCTCCAAACCTCTTCATCTTAACTAACTAAAATTTTATATCCCTTGACCAATATCCCATCTCCCGGTAACCACGATTATACTCTCTGCTTCTCCAAGTTTAACTACTCAAAATTCCACACACAAGTAAGATTAAGCAGGGTTTGCCTTTTGCATTCCGTTTATTTCTTTTAGCTTAATGTCCACCAGGTGCATCTATGATATTGCAAATGGTAAGATTTTCTTCTTTTTAAGGCTGAATAGTATCTCGCTGTATATTTATTAATACCATATTTCCTTTAGCCATCAACCACCAACAGAATCTGAGGTTGTTTCCTTATCTTCATTGTTGTGAAAAATGCTAAAATGAAGATGGGACTGTAGCTATGTCTTCAAGATCCTGATTTCATTTCCTTGGGATTTATTCCCAAGTGGGACTGATTGCTAGACCATAAGGTGGTGCTGGCACCCTCACTGCCCCGCCCCCATAAAAAGAAGGAAGAAAAAAAGAAAAAGAAAAGAAATGGCAGCTATGTGAAGTGATGTATATGTTCATCAGTTTGTGATAAATATCTCCCAATGTATACATATATCATAACTATTCTTAATTGACAACTATACTTCAAAAAAGCTGGAAATGATCCACCATGGATTGTATTCAAGCATAGCTGAACTGAAAAGATGGAAAATGTCAAGTGTTGACAGGGATGTGGAACAAGTGGGGCTCTTACACATAAATGATAGGAGAATAAATTGGTAAAAGCATTTTGGAAAACTCTTTGGCAGTGTCTGCTTGAAAAAAAAAATCTACTCTTAGTCAAAATAACTTGGTGAAAAAGCTTCATGAAACCAGGATTTTTATTCCTGTATATCTGTAATCTGTTCAAACTGGGAAGATCACTTTCTGTCTTAGGTTCCTTGCTCCCCTAAGTGTAAAAGAGATCACTTTAAGTGATCTTTTTAAGTGTAAAAGAGATCTTTTTTACACTTTAAAAATGTAAAAAAGAGGGGCGACTGGGTGGCTCAGTGGATTAGGCCGCTGCCTTCGATTCAGGTCATGATCTCAGGGTCCTGGGATCGAGCCCCGCATCCGGCTCTCTGCTCCGCAGGGAGCCTGCTTCCTCCTCTCTCTCTGCCTGCTTCTCTGCCTACTTGTGATCTCTCTCTCTGTCAAATAAATAAATAAAATCTTTAAAAAAAATGTAAAAAAGATCACTTTCTGTCTTAGGTTCCTTATTCCCCTAAGTGTAAAAGAGACTTTGTTAAACTAGGTAATCCAATTCTATTCCTGGATTTATATATATATAAAACCTATTTCTCTCTCCCTCTCTCCCCCGCCTCTCTCTCTCTCTCTCTCTCCTAAAAGACACATACAAGAATGGTCATAACAACACTATTTATAATGGCCCACAAGTGGAAACAACCCAAATGACCATCAATAGTAGAACAGATATGCAGTATACTCAGAAAATCATAAAATACTATAAACAGTGAGAATAAATACAATACAACTGTAAGCAGTAATATGGATGATTCTCACCAACATAATGTGGAACAAAAGAAGCAAGCAAACAAACAAAAATAACTACTACACACTGTATGATTCCATTTATATAAAGGTGAAAAGTGGGTAAAACTAATCTATTGTGGTAGAATTCAGGAGAGTGTTCAGTGAGGGTAGTTGTTTGAACGAAGCAAGGGGAGGGACTCTGGGGTGCTGGTAATGATCTATTTCTCGATCTTGGGAGCTGCTTATATGTGTGTGTACACTGCATGAAAATTAATTGACTCTATTATGATTTGCACACTTTTTAATGTATGTTACTTGTTAATAAAAAACCCCACAGAAGGGTCAAAAAAAAGTGGCAAAGATTAAGTAAAATGACAGATATTATTTCCCTCAAACCTTTGTCCTTCTTACAAAATCAAGTTTTTTTTTCCCCACAGAATTACCTAGCATATTGTATGTACATGGCAATTTTATAGCATTAACAATCACTCATTCATAAGCTGGGGACAAATTTTGTTCAAGATGAAAACATTACACTTTTGAATCAAATGAATTTATTCAAGAAAAAATGTTTTCCCTCCAACTCACTTACTCTAATTCTCATTTTTTATAGGTCATTATATAATCCACATACTTGCGTGTTTTATTTAAATAGTGCTTGTAAAACTGCCTAAGTCAAAACTTACCATTTGCAAGTTCCTATAATAATAAAAATGATAATAATAATAAACCATAAAATGAACAGACTAGAAAAGAGAATTACCCACAACATACGAAGAAACGCACAATAAATATTTTCTGTAAAATCACTTTCATTCTCTAAATTTCTGGTTTACTATGAACTAACAATTTTCCAAATTGTCAAACCAACCTTTGGCAAATCAGTTAACCTCTCGGAACGACAACTTCCTCTACTGTAAACTGAAGATATGTTGACTACAGATTCATGAAACTATAATGATCAAATTATGCAACACATGTACAAGCTCTTTGATACCAATAAAGACCTATACAATTATTTTAAAGTACTTATTTCACATAAAAGACTTTGACTTCAGAACGATAAAATCTCTAGACTTTGGAGTGACATCACTCACAAACACTTTTGCTCCTCCTAGCTTTACTTGCAAAATACTCAACTAGGAAGACATGACTTGTATAATACTGTATACTTAATATAATTAAATGGTAGTCTAATTCTTTGCAGATCTCCATTCCCTGCTTAACGCTCTAGCTACTATACTCCATGGGATGAATGTGCAATGGAGGAGTGAACACTCACTGCACTGCAGCCACTAGTCTCCTTGCTATTTCTCAAAAACAAGCATAACTCATTTCAAGTCTCTCTCAGTTGAGATCCTCAGTTCTTGAAGACGTCTTCATGCTCAAACGGTTTGCTCTCATTTCATTCAGGTCACTCTTCAGATCTGACTATCTCAGAGAGCTTCCCTGACTACCTTACGTAATTTAGCACCTCCTCCTCACTTTCTAACCCTTTACCTTGCTTCCCCCCCCCCATAACTTAACACTAGCTGGCATATTACATATGAATTAAGATCTATTAAGGTGAGCAACATGATAGTTCATTTCCCTCATATTCCATGTATTCCACAGTTGTTGGAATTAAAAAAAAATCTAGTCTTAGTCAAAATAATTTGGTGAAAAAGCGTCATGAAACCAAGATTTTTATTCCTGTATATCTGTAATCTGTTCAAATTGGGAAGATCACTTTCTGTCTCAGGTTCCTTGTTCCCCTAAGTGTAAAAGAGACTTTGTTAAATTAGGTAATCCCAAATGTCCCTTTTGATATAAACTTTCCATAGCTTTATCATTCATATTCAATAGCTAAATAATTTCTTGAAATTAAGGAGTCCATTTAAGACACTGTTATTAAAAAAAAAAGTGCTTACCTACCAAAACTTGTGGTAATATATTGTTATTAGGAAAACAAAATAAAAAATGTAATCAGAGGAAATAAATTTTGCTATTATATAAGTATGTATGACTAACGACTCTTTGACTCTTTGAAATTATTGACTTTTCAAACATATGCTAGATACAAAGGGACTTCTCATTTTTATTTCTTTATTTCCAATTAAAAACCAAAATCTTTTTCATGTGCAAAAATCATCTCCCGTTTCCTGTGCTACCTTTTTATTTGGTTGTATATAAGGAAGAAAGAAAAAACTTGATGATTCTTATAACCCAATTTATGTCCAACAACTCCAGAGATAGATAGTTCCTTGGGTTATAAGCTCTGAATATTTGGATGTAAAGCTTCTGGTCTGCTAACTTTTTTTTTTTTTTTTTTTTTTGCCAGATTTTTTTTTTCCATTTTATTTATTTTTTCAGCGTAACAGTATTCATTCTTTTTGCACAACACCCAGTGCTCCATGCAAAACGTGCCCTCCCCATTACCCACCACCTGTTCCCCCAACCTCCCACCCCTGACCCTTCAAAACCCTCAGGTTGTTTTTCAGAGTCCATAGTCTCTTATGGTTCGCCTCCCCTCCCCAATGTCCATAGCCCGCTCCCCCTCTCCCAATCCCACCTCCCCCCAGCAACCCCCAGTTTGTTTTGTGAGATTAAGAGTCATTTATGGTTTGTCTCCCTCCCAATCCCATCTTGTTTCATTTATTCTTCTCCTATCCCCCTACCCCCCCCCCATGTTGCTTCTCCAGGTCCTCATATCAGGGAGATCATATGAGAGTTGTCTTTCTCCGATTGACTTATTTCACTAAGCATGATACGCTCTAGTTCCATCCACGTCGTTGCAAATGGCAAGATTTCATTTCTTTTGATGGCTGCATAGTATTCCATTGTGTATATATACCACATCTTCTTTATCCATTCATCTGTTGATGGACATCTAGGTTCTTTCCATAGTCTGTCTATGGTCTGCTAACTTTTTAATGGCTTTTAGATGTACAGAATTTGAAAATCCTTGGTATATTAGCAGTGGTTCTGTCAACTATGTTGTCAGACATAATGATATTGAGTCAAGCAAGAGAACTTTTGTTTTCCATCCTGACAAGAGGCAAAAAAAAAAATGCTAAAACACATTATCTCAAATGAAACACTTTTTTAAAAAATATTTTATTTATTTGACAGAGAGAAATCACAACTAGGCAGAGAGGCAGGCAGAGAGAGAGGAGGAAGCAGGCTCCCTGCGGAGCAGAGAGCCAGATGGGGGGCTCGATCCCAGGACCCTGAGATCATGACCTGAGCCGAAGGCAGAGGCTTTAACCCACTGAGCCACCCAGGTGCCCTGAAACACTTTTTTTTTTAAAAAACGAGTTGCTTTGACTAGAACAAATCTAATTTTATAACCTAAAAAAACCTCAGCAGATATAGAATCTTTATCTATATACTTTTGAGATAATTTTTACTAGAAAACTACTGAGCTAATTTCTCTATAAATGAAGCTTCTTTGTTAACACATTCCTTGCAATATCTTATAAGACAATAAGGTAAATTTAAATCATCATAAAATAATGAAAATTATGGTATATTGGAAACAATTTTGGAGGCTGACAGACATTAAAGATTCAAATCCCCAATTTTTTTTAACTTGGACAAGTTATTTAATTTCTCTGAAGCTCAGTTTTATTATCTGTAAGTTAATACTAATAATACCTTCACTATATGGTGGAATCATTAAGAGACAATAAAGGTGTGCCTAATGTTGTACTTGGCATATCACTCACTCTATTTACTTCCAGTTACACTTTTTAGATTATCTCTGATATCACAAATGAGAGGGGTTATTAGCCTGAGCAGTAGATTGAGAAAAGTCACTCTACTTGTAGAATTCAAAAAATGTGTTTTCCCTGTAAGAGGCTAATCAAGGCAATGCTGCTTGAGGCTCAATTTGGCCATTATTTACAGAGTAACCAGATGAATCTATTTCTCTTTTTCTGATAGAAAACGTTTTTATCAATCTGAGATAAATGATAGGATTTTCAGGTTTTTAACACCTCCTAATGAGACATAATGCCACATAATCCTTTGACTTAGCCTCTAGCCCAAAGCTAACAAGTATAGAAGTGAGGTAGGAATGGGAAACGGGAGAAGACCAGTGGGTAAGAAAATATATCGTATTATAGTTAACTGTTATCAAAATTATTTCCAGAATTCTGACTATTCTAGAGAAAGGGAGCAGATATTGAGGGAACAGTGTGATTCTCTATCAAAAACGCAACTGTTTCTTGTGAAGTGCATGTACACGGTATGTAACTATGAGTCTGCACATCAAGGCAAGTACATTGACTACCTTTAGCGCATTCATGAAAGATGAAGAGTGCCTCCGGTGCCTCAGCCTCTGTTTTCCCTTCTGCGTGTAAAGATGGAAGTAGGGATATTTTCACCCAAATTACCATATTTCAATGTAACCATTGTTATACCTTTTGGGAAGTCATTTTGAATACTCTAAAGGGCCCTAGAAATTACCAAGTAAGGTTGGCAAAATATATTTACATGAAATTTTCCAATTTTTATTTATTTCTTAAAGATTTAAAAAATCTTTATGGAGAAAAGATTGGAGCGTGGCAGAGGGAGAGGGAGAAGCAGGCTCCCTGCTGAGCAGAGAGCTAGATCCTAGAACCCTGGGATTGTGACCTGAGCCAAAGGCAGATGTTTAACCAACTAAGCCAGCCAGGGCCCCCAATTTTTTAATTTTTATAACTCCACGTGTCAACTTCCATAAAGTCTGAATAACCAGTCAAACTGAACTTCCTGATGTAATAAACACTGGACAAAATATGAGGCCACAGTTTCCAGGCACGTGTCAACTGAAATTGCTGGGCTTTGATCTTTGAGAGAAAGAAAATATATGAGGTAAGTACTATACTGATCCTGGCTTTCTGCAAGGGGTACTTTCCAACCCTGGAATGGAGAGGTAAAGCTAAAGTGTAGCACTGGTTATTTTGAACTGTGGAGGCAGAAATTGGAATTTAGGACTGCTAAAGGAAATTCAATTTGTAGATCAAGGTGCCAGAGAAAAGAAACCTGATGGAATGAAGGTCAGGAGATTATATGGAAATTTCCTGAGGATCTTGGGCTTATGGATGGACTAACATGCTGAGGATAAGACTCCCCAAGGTCCAGCTTAGAGAAGCTACTACAGAACTGAGAGCTCAACAGAGATACAAGAGGTTGTGCAAGGCTGGTATATGCTGAACTTCTAGACAAGCCAGAAACAATAGACCTTGATAATTCACATTCACTGGAGACCTTAGAATGGCCAAGGTTTAGAGTTAATGATCACACTCTTAATAAGGTCCCCTCACCCCCTGGATTAAAGACAGAAGCAAAGTAATCAAGACTTAACACACACACACACACACACACACACGCACACACATGCACGCACAAACATACCCTAAAAAGATCAAGGAGATCTACTAGTTATTTATCTAAACACCAGGAAATAAACAAATAATCTCTATCAAGAGATAATACAATGCACTCTACAATATATCATACAAATGTTTAACATACAATACAAAATTTTAAAACATGGTTATAAGCTAGCTATAATACAACTCATAATCAGCCAATTAAGGCACTCAATAAAATCAAACAAACACAAAAAAGGTGACCCAGATGTTCAAATTAATAGACAAGGACTTTAAAATAGCTCCTATAAATGTTATAGGACTTAAAGAAAAAGAACACAATGAGTAAACAAATAAGAAGTATCAGCAGAAAAAAAAATGAAAATGATGGGAAAAAAGAATTTTAGAACTAAAAAAAGTCAAGATTTGAGGGGGAAAAACTATTGGATGTACTTATTTTTTTGTATTGTATTATGTTAGTCACCTTACAGTATATCCCTAGTTTTTGATGCAGTATTCCAAGATTCATTGTTTATATACAACACCCAGTGCTCCATGCAATACGTGCCCTCCTTTACAAACCGGAAACTGGCCAATGAAAGCATCAGTGAACCTAAAGACAAATTAACTGAAATTATCCAAGCTAAAATACACTGATAAATAAAGATTTAACCACACACACACACACACAAACACACACACAGAGTCAGGAACCTGTCGACTATATCAAGCAGTCTAACTTATGTGGAAGAAAAAGAAGTAAAACAAAGCAGAAACAATGAATAATGTTAAAATTTGTCAAATACAGTAAATGTAAAAACCTTACAGATGTAGATCTAAGAAGCTAAGGAAATCCCAAGCAGGATAAATACACCCAAACTATATAACAAACCCTGAAAAATACTTTATACTTTATAACAAACTCCTGAAAAATAAAGATAAAGAAAAAATGTTAATAAAGTACAGAAGGGAAAAGGACACATCATGCACCAGTAAGCAATGGAAAGGACAAGAAAATGGAATGAAGTTGTTAAAATGCTAAAAAAAAAAAAAAATTGAACCAACCCATAATTCCATATCCAGTGCATTTCAGAATTGGTAAGGTAAAGTAAAAATATGTCCAGATAAAATAAGTGAATTCACTTCTAGAAAACTTGTATCATAATAAATGAGAAAGATGTTATTCAGGCTGAAGGGAAATTATGCCAGATGGTAACTAGGTTATATAGGAAGGGATAAATAGCACTGGAAATCATAAACATGTTGACAAATATAAAAGAATATACGTTTTCTTCTTTTGATTAAAAAAACATTGCAGTGGGACACCTGGGTGGCTCAGTGGGTAAAAGCCTCTGCCTTTGGCTCAGGTCATGGTCCTGGGGTCCTGGGATGGAGCCCCGCATCGGGCTCTCTGCTCAGTGGGGAGCCTTCCTCCCCCCCTCTCTCTGCCTGCCTCTCTGTCTACTTGTGATCTCTGTCAAATAAATAAATAAAATCTTTAAAACAAACATTGCACTGAAAGGGTTCTAATGTAAATGTGTGCATATATAGATATATAGGTATATCTATATATACACGTAGAAAGGACAAAGGTTTAATTGAAATATATTGTTTTATAGATCTTATATATTATGCTGTGTCTTAATATTAATTCTAAGTAGACTGTCATAAAGTAAAAACCCCTGTTGTACTCTCCAGAGCAAAAACCATAAATACGATGCAAAAAAAAAGGTAAAAGAAGCCAATACAGGGATTTAAATGGAATATAAAGTACATTACTTAAAAAGAAATATGAAGGAAAAATGAAAATGAAAAAATAAAAATCAGATGAGATAAATAGAAAACAAATAGCAAATGGTAGATTTAAACCCTACCATATCAATTATCACTTCCAACATAAGCAAAATAAACAGTACAATTAAAAGGCAGAGCCTGTAAGACTAAACAAAAATGCAAAATGTAACAATATTCTGTCTGTAAGTGATATCCTTACATTTCATAGAGGTTGAAAGTACAAGTATGGAGAAGATATACACAAGTCAACAATAGACATCAGAAAGTAGATACGCACCAAAGACTAATTATGTACTATACAGTGGCTAACTGAACATAATAATAAAAAAAGAAAGTCGATATGGCTATATTAAAATCAGATGAAGTATACGTCAAGACAAAGAATATTGCCAGAGATAAAAGGGAACATTTCATAGGAATCAGGGGTTAGCACATCAGGACTTAGATATAATAATCTTACTTACATATGTGCCTAGTAATAGTATTTCAAAATATATGAAGCAAAGTGACAGAACTGAAGGAAATGTTAATAATCTTCTCTCAATAATTGTTAGAACATGTGGCAAACTCAGTGAAGCACTATCAAAAACCTGACCTAATTAATATTATAGAGTACTATACTGAACAAAAGCAAAATGAATAATTACATACTAGCCCATATAAAAAGTCAAAAGATGGAGATCTCTAAATGTTCACTGACAACAAAATTAAATTAGAAATTAATAAAACTTAAATATCTTAAAGAGCCTTGAATATTTGGAATTAAACAACAGATTTATACAGAATCCGTGGGGCAAGGAAGAAATCACAGAGCATATTAGAAATAGTTCTAGCTGAATAACTATTATTAGGGAATGCAGATAACTTCTCATATTCTAATGCAAAAACCCATTGACCCACTTTTGGGAATTTGACCTGCAGCTATAAAGGCATGTGTGCAAAACGACTATATTCAAGATTATATTCATGGTAATGATGCTTGTAATATCAAAATACTGGAAACAACCTAAATGTCCTTCAATAGGGGATTAGATAAATACTGGCATGTCCACGCAGTGGAATATTATACAGCACCCAAACACAACAAAGCAGTGCATTATGTATTGCTAATGGAAGACCTCTAAGATGCATTGTTCCACCAAGGCAGCAACCTGTAAGAGTGTGTATATTCATACATACCACCATTTATAGTAAATACACACAATCCAAAATGCATGGGTGCATTTTACATGCTACCATTTGTGTTAAATATGCACAATAATGCACATATGCAGAAGTAAGTATTTGCTTATATTATGTTTAGAAAGTCTCTTGAGGGATTACACCAAGAAGTTGGTGTCGGTGTTTGTCTCCTAGGAAGGGATTTGGGTAGCTGGAGAACAGAGCTGTAAGAAATAGACTTAACTCTGCTCTGTGCATGGATGGTGGCTTCAAACAATAAATTAAATTAAGTGGGAAAAACCGTTGGCCAACTAAAATTAACCTACAAACTAAATAAGGCTTTCAGTCCTCTAATATAGAGTACAGCCACTTTTAAAATGTTTCAAGTACAGTGAAGCAGGCAGGATTCCTATGACGTTGCTGTAAGGTATGGCACACACCACAAAACTTTTTATTAGTCTAGAAGGAATGTCAGATTTAAAAAAAAAAAAAAAGCAAAGAGAATGAATCCTGATATCATGCAGGTACCCAGCAGGTGTGAGTAGATGGAGACCTGCTATTCTATCCCTATTTTAAATTCTGTTTCAAATGTGATAAATCTATTTTGAAATCTATTTCAAATGTGATAAAACTTAGCCTCTGAATTAGAAATGTCCTTACCCAGGCTCACACAACAAACAAAAGCCTCATGACTACAAGGATATACTCTAGGGTCACCTGAACCCAGTTCAAGGAATGGTACACGTCCTGTGAAAAGTTACTGAAGGAAGATCAGCGAAGCCCCCATTAAGTAAACCACCCCAACAGACCAGCTGAGAGGAGGAAAATAAACATGGTCCCTTACCCCATCTTTCATGTGATATTGATTAGAGTGTCAGAATAACCTTGAGCCTTAGGATAGGGACAGACATTAAAAAAAAAAAAAATCATCTTTTTTGGACTTCGTCACTTGTTTCACTTTCCAGCCTTTCCATGATTTGGATCAATCTCAACATTCAGGGACCCCAAATTTCTCCCGCAATACTCTCTAAATTTCAACCAAAGCTGGCATGAACACAGTGGACTTTCCAGACAATGGCAGAAATTACCCGGTGAATATGCAGTGAAGTCCTTTTACTGTGGTAATGTGTCACTCCAGGCATGCTATATAAATATTCCCACTGCCGTTGGGAGAAACCACCCCAGAATTTGCTTGTGTTGCTTACTCACTGGGTTTAAATTACACTTTCATTTTACATCTTCCTGGCAGTGGTTACAAGCCTCAGTGGCTGGAACACTTCTCAGTGAGGAGCTACTGTGACGGTCAATGAATGAGAAATACGGGCTAGGGTCCACTGCGGCGACGCAGCACACACCACAAAACCTTTTATTCGTCTAGAAGGAATGTAAGATTAAAAAAAATAATAAGCAAAAAGAATGAATCCTGGTATCATGCAGGTACCCAGCAGGTGTGAGTAGACGGAGACCTGACATTCTATCCCTGACAGGGCTAGAAACATCTCACAGGTGTGTTCTGCTCAGCCTCAATCAAGCCCACATGTACGGTCTCACCAGTCGCTTTTATTTTGACAGCCTAAAGAGTAATCTGCTAGACAAATAGTTCCGATAGAACTGAAAAGCTAGAGCGGTAGTTTTGTTTGTTTGTTTTGTTTTGTTTTTTATAAACATCTTTGCTGCAATGCACCTTGCTGTGACGCTGGGCCTTCAGAAGGAAAATTCAAAGTAAACACATTCACCCCTAAAGAGCAGTCAGGAGTGAGGGGCGTGGTTCATTTAATGCTTTTCTCTAAAGTCCAAGGTTCCTGAGTCTACTTTACCTCTGTCATGTTCTGAGGGTACTGTAATTCGGACAGAGAGATGATAAGCACACTTGCTTGACTTCACAGAAGATACTAAAAACGAAGGAAGCTCCCAAGTTCTGTCCTTACAATGAACATAGAATCCTTGAAATTTAAAGCTGCAAATATCAAGTCTGACTGTCCATTTTTTTTAAGGATTTTATTTATTTGACAGAGACAGAGAGATCACAAGTAGGCAGAGAGGCAGGCAGAGAGAGAGGGAGAAGCAGACTCCCCGCCGAGCAGAGAGCCGGATGCGGGGCTCGATCCCGGGACCCTGAGATCATGACCCAAGCCGAAGGCAGAGGCTTAACCCACTGAGCCACCCAGGCGCCCCTGACTGTCCATTTTACAGATGAAGAAATCAAGGTCTCCAGAGGGCAGAAATTCCTTCATTTCTGAAGGAATTCAGATCATGCTGACAGAAACTAACAAAGTCAGGCTTAGCATCAGTATCCAGTCCAGTCCAGTGACCTTCTCTATGCCACCGAGCTCTGGTTAGGATTTATGCCCTTGCACAGATCAAGACAACCAGGTAAAAGGGCTTTGTACTTAGAATTGTGCGTGTTTTCCATCAGTCAAATGACTTCTACCAACATGGTTTAATTGTTCTAACTCTGTTTGCTGTTACAGCGAACACCCTTTGTTTATAGCCAGTTTGGTTGTAGGTCCTTTTGCTCTTATTACATAAAATAGGCATTGGTAACATAACAAGAGGCAAAAGGCAAAAATAGATGACCACTTTTATATAAACAGGATAACAACAGAGTTAAGTTCGACTAATAGTTTTCCCTAAAGATGGAAAACAGGGCAGAGACTGTGTTCTCCAAAGGAGAATTGGTATCTGGACAAAGAGAACACTGAGTCAAAGGACAGGGGCAGGTCTATGCAACTCTGAAGCATAATGGCCATCCTACTTAACCTAATGGTCCTCTTAGTGCACATTTTTAATTTGATTCATTTGTAATTCAGGACTCAAAGCTTAATCCTAGAGTCATTTTCTTTTGCAAACTAAAATGTGACAAATCACTCACGTGAAGCCTCGTCAGACCCAACAAACACGGTAGACCAAAGAAATGGTTCTGCAAGCAGGAACGTTTACCTGCCTGTCTTCCTGTTTGTAGAGTGTTTGGTCATAAATCCATACAAAGAAATGATTCAAACACATGTGGATAATTTGTGCTCTTTATCTCCATCATTAGGCTGCTACATCACCTCATACAAACGCATCCATCTTAACGGGTTATATATTATGAACCTTTACGTCTCCCACCGATTCCATCACAATTTACACACAGATTTCATTTGTTGCTTCTGCTGTGCTTTCACATGTGGCTCTCACATTTGTATGTAAACCCAAATCCCAATTATTACAAGCCCAAGGTAGCTTCAATTATTTTTGAAGACCTACTTCAAATTTAGCTCCCTTCATAAAATCTTCTCACTGTCATCTGAAAATCATCTTTCTCTTCTGATCACACCAAAGCAATTTATCCATGGCTGTCTTAACGTAGGCTCACTTTCACTTCATATTATGTACATTTGCAAATATCGCCTTACTATGTACAACTTACCTGAGATGAGTATTTCTCCCTTACTTTTCAAATCTGGCACAGTGCCTAGCACCTGGTAGCTTTTCCATATAGGTTTGTGAATGAGAAAGGAATAGATGAATATAGCCTATTTAAAATGTCTGGGATAGTTTGGTGAAATAGCCTTTGTAATGGTTCATCAAGCGTAGTGTTGATAAATGAATTAAACCTCCTTTGAACGAACATGAAAACAAAATTCATAATCCAGCTATACGTTTGCTTATTTCTCTGTTTTACAAAGAAATTTAAAGGTCACAGCTAACAATCAACAAAATTGCCTTTATTCTTTCAGAAAATATCTGAAAGAGAAACTTTTTTTTAAAAAAATAAACAGGATCATACATTCTCATGGAGCGTACAATATGACAGAATAAACACAGAAATAACTCAGCATCCTTTTCACACTCTATGTTAGTTTAGATAAAGATAAAAATTTTGTGCAGGTTGTCTCTAAGAGATATTATTTTCTTGAATTCAGAACCAATTATGTGGAAATTCAAATATATTTGAAGTTGATAAAATCCATTAACATGGGTATTAAAAAAAGCAAATAAATGATATTCTGGGTCTTGAAGAATATAAATAAAATGCTAATGATTCTTTTTGGATGTTAATACTTTAAGACTTACATGTGAATCACTTAAGAATAAACCCATTCTTTTGATATACTCCAAAATGTCACAGTTCTTGTTCAGTTTGTGTCTACATACCCACACTGCCCTGCATAAGGTCTTACATAAAATGCTGTTTAATACTAACTTAAGCATACATGATTTTTTCATGTGTATGTGTGTGTGTGTGTGTATGTGTGTGTATATATCTCACCATATATGTATGGTGATATATATATATGACATATATATATGGTTCTGCACATATAAAGCTGACTAGCAAGAAGACTATACTTCTGTTTTTTTAAAAAAATTATTTCTATTAAAGCCATTTTTAGGAAACACCAAACTGGGTGTTGTGCAAAAACAATGAATACTGTTATGCTGAAAAAATAAATAAATTAAATAAAAAAAAATTAATTCTATTAAAGCCATTTTTAGGAAACACCAAATAAAGAACTATATTTTCAGGGATGCCTGGGTGGCTCAGTCGGTTAAGTGTCTGCCTTCAGCTCAGGTCATGGGATCCAGTCCCACATTGGTCTCCCTGCTCAGCAGGGAGCCTGCTTCTCCCTATGCCTGCCTCTCCCCCTGCTTATGCTCGTTCTCTCTCTCTCTCTCTGACAAATAAGTAAATAAAATTTTTAAAAAAAGAATTATATTTTCAGATCATTGACTGTAAAAACCATCAACTCAATTTCTCTTAAATTATATTTTATGGAATTCTACTTAATCTGAAAGGGAAATGATTTGGACTCTTTACCTATTTTGATTTCCACGTTCCTATGTAAAAAAAATTAAAAATTAAAAAATTGAATTAAATATTTTTTTAAAAATTGAAAAGAGCCACTGTCTAGAATGAGTCCTGTCTCTTTTTCCTGATGTTAATCTCAAATTCTTTTTATAACTTTATTCTTAAAGTTTGGGGTTCAACGGCTGATAAGCAGTTAGTATTTGACTTTGGTTTCCCCTGAAGTGCACCCAGCATGTTCAAACACTCTTTGCTCTTTTCTGATATTTTTGCAGTTTGGCATGTTAAATATCTTTCCTCCTTAGTAGAAGTCTGGATTATTAGAAATGAAGCCAAAAGGAAATTTGGAACTTTTCTAAACCATTTTATAAAAGGGAAAGACCCAGCCCTGGAAGCCAACTGCAACACCGAAGCTGTTCTCTTAACTTGAAGCCAAGTGGCAAAGTGTCCTAGTGTCTCACCAATTTAGCTTGTATTCAGTCTGAATAGAATCTGACCATTTTCCCTAATGGAATCAGCATGCAAATTTCTAGCATTCAACTGCTGAAAAGCTGTATTTAAAACTACTGTGTGGGAGAGCAGAATATGTGAAGGAGATATTATGCTAGACTTGACAAGTTTTAGTTTCTGACACATGTAGCCTTTATTTGAGCAAAGACAAAAATTAAGGTACTATGTATTTTTAACAATTTCTCATAAACAGGTCAATAAAACTGCCTTCGTATATTTGCCTATATTCTCATGGTCAATGCATATTTTACACGTGTATCAGTTAGAGCTGGGTCAGCCAACGTAAGTAGAGGAAAAGAAGGTTAATGCGAGGTTGACAAAAAAGCCCATTTGATGTTTAATTTTTGAGTAACCACTGAAATAATGATATAATTCATGTATATTTTCAGCTAATATCTAAATTCTGGGTTCTGATAATCAGTTAATGATATAGAAATTAATCGTCCTTTTAGTCAGCCTTTACAATATTGTAAGGTGTAAGACTGAACAGTTAAATCTCCTTTGTTAAAAATTTTTTAAAATTGTTATGTTAGTCACCATACAGTATGTCAATAGTTTTTGATGTAGTGTTCCAAGATTCATTGTTTGCATATAACACCCAGTGTTCCATGCAATATGTGCCCTCCTTAATACCCACCACAGGGCTAACCCATCCTCCAACCCGTTTCCCTAACCCCTCAGTTTGTTTTCCCACAGCCACAGTCTCTCGTGGTTCGTCTCCCCCTCTGATTCCCCCCCTTCATTTTTTCCCTTCCTTTTTCTAATGCCCTTGATGCTATTCCTTATGTTCCACAAGTAAGTGAAACCATATGATAATTGACTTTCTCTGTCTGACTTATTTCACTCAGCATAATCTCTTCCAGTCCCATCCATGTTGATGCAAAAGCTGGGTGTTCATCCTTTCTGATGGCTGAGTAATATCCCATAGTGTATATGGATCCATTGTGCATATACATTCATCTGATGAAGGACATCTCTGCTCTTTCTACAGTTTGGCTATTGTGGCCATTGCTGCTATGAACACTGGGGTGCACACGGCCCTTCTTTCACTACATCTGTATCTTTGGGGTAAATACCCAGTAGTGCAATTGTCTGTGTTGCCCAGAGCAATCTATACTTTCAATGCCATCCTGATCAAAATACCATCTGCTTTTTTCAAAGTGTTGGAACAAACAATCATAAAATTTGTATAGGACCAGAAAAGACCCCAAATCACCAAGGAAATGTTGAAAAAGAAAAACAAAGCTGGGGGCATCAAGTTGCCCGATTTCAAGTTATATTACAAAGCTGTGATCACCCAGACAGCATGGTACTGGCACAAAAAACAGGCACATAAACCAGTGGAACAGTATAGAGAGCCCATATATGGACCCTCAACTCTACGGTCAAATAATCTTTGACCAAGCAGGAAAAAATAGCCAATGGAAAAAAGACAGTCTCTTCAATAAGTGGTGTTAGGAAAATTGGATGACTGTATACAGAAGAATGAAACTTGATCATTCTCTTACACCATACACAAAGATCAACTCAAAATGGATGAAAAACCTCAATGTGAGACAGGAATCCATCAAAATCCTAGAGGAGAACATAGGCAGTAACGTCTTCGACATCCGCCACAGCAAATTCTTTCAAGACACGTCTCCAAAGGCAAAGGAAACAAAAGTGAAAATGAACTTTTGGGACTTCATCAAGATAAAAAGCTTCTGCACCGCAAAGGAAACAGTCAACAAAACAAAGAGGCAACCCACGGAATGGGAGAAAATATTTGCAAATGACACTACAGACAAAGGGTTGATAATAAGGATCAGGGTTAAGAAGAGCTTCCTGGAAGAGGCTGTATTTGACCCCTGAAGAATACATAGGAACTTAGTAGGTAGAGAATGAGAGAAGGGAAGGGAAAGGATTATTTTATTAATCCAAAGTCACTTTAGAATATTCCAATAACAGTGTGACATTATGAATGAATAGAGTCCAGAGAGTCACTAGTGACATAGCCTGACCTAAAAGATGGTCCAATGCTGTGAGTTCTAAGCATAGGACGTCCATGCTCCATACAACTTAACACATTTAGGATAAGATTATTCCAGCATTTCCAAAAGTTAGTGTGGGATTACAAAAACTATGCACACGTTTTTCTTTCCATTTTAAGATGTTTTCCAGAGGTGGCTCTTGGCCTCCAATTAGAGAGTACTGTCACTAGGTGGAGCGGTAGTGACTTGGTTGGAATAGGCTTCAGGTGATGTGACACAGAGGGTTATGGGTCCCATGATTCGTATTTTTAATTTTCTCTTTCAAAACTATAGTGGACAGTTAAGAAATATGCCTCAGAAGTAAGCTTTTAGAAATAATTGTGTACTATAATACCTGGATTAAAATACATTTTCTGAGAGGTAGAATGAAACAAAAGAAAACTCAGAGCTTTGATATCCAACACAGAGTTTCAATGCTGCCTCTGTCATTTATCAGTTGGGTAAAGCCAGCAAGTTCCTTAATTTCCATGACCCTCAGTTTTCTCATATGTAAAATCTGAATTATGATACTTACTGTATAAGTTTGTTGGAAAAGATTGCTATATGGTTGAATGTGTTTTGGGAAGACATTGGGTAACCACCCAGATGTGACCCATGGACATTCCTGATTTAACCCCAACAGGTTTAGGGTTTGTTTGTTTGTTTGTTTGTTTTTCAAATTCATAATATTTAATTTCAAAGTATGATTTATAACTTTTTAGGAAACTCTGAAGTTCAGGCCACATCAGGTCTTCATTCCCCTACCTAAGAGTTACATTACTTATGTGTCCCTCCCTCCACTAGGGGTACTTGGTACCTGGATTTGTTATCAGGGATTTAGAGTAGGCTTGATGCATTAATGTCAAAAACCACATCAGTATTTTCACATGAGCCAATAGCCTGTAGCCTTTCTGGATCTTAGACTCAGTTTTCTGAAAAAATCCTGTCCTGTTAGAGGTACCTTGGAGGGGCTTTTCAACTTGCCTTCATGTCCCTATTCTTTCCCACTTCATGTCCACATTTGGAGGAATCCTTCAGAGAAAGACAATATTAATTAGATAATCTCTTTAGCAATAGCATTCTCTTCTGTGACAAAGGTGTATTTTTCAGTTCCAAAAAGAGAAAGAAACTTAATCTGTCCAAGGAGTGATTAGCTGGTCATCAAATTGAGTCATCTGCTTACGAGTTGGGATTTCAAAGTATAAATCTGAAGAGCTTCTCCCCTCCTTTTGCCTTCTGTTATATGCTGAATTGTGTACCCCCAAAATTCACACGTTGAAACCCTAACTCTAAGTACCTCAGAATGTGATTGTATTTGAAGATACGGTGTTTAAAGAGGAAACAAACCAAAGTGAGCCTGTTATGATAGGACTATAATCAATTCCCATTTCACACCCTTATAAGAAGAACAGGTATAGAGGAGACAGCAGGGGTGTGTGTGCGCAGAAGGACAACAGGTGAAGAGGCAACGAGAAGGTGGTGACCTGCAAATAGAGGAGTCTCAGAGCAAACCAGCACTGTTGGCCTCTTGATCATGGACTTCAGCATCCCAGACTGGTGAGAAGATAAATTCTGTTGCTCAAACTGTAGTCTGTGGTATTTTATTGTGGCCGTTCTAGCAAACGGCGAGAGAGTCTAAGACACTCTCTAAAGAGGATTCTGATTTGGCCACCCGGTCTCTACCATTCCTATTTCTTTTGAGTGAGGTATGCTTAGGCCTTTTTGTTTGCAAGTCAAAATCGAGGAGGGAAGGGAAGAAGACTGTGTGATAGAAGATCAAGGAGGAGTTTTCCATATTCTGTAGCTTCACGGCAAGCTCAAGGAAATCACGGGGGACACCTATAGTGGGTGCATAGTTTATAAGAGTTCATTGAAAGGGTCTTGTTTTTGTGGGTTTTTTTTCCGATTGTTTTGCTTTTGAGGAAGTCGTCTTGAAAAAGATAAAGAATTTAAGTTATTTTGAGATTAAGTTGCATAGACTTTGTTTTTTAATCCAGATCCTTCAGTATCAAACAATGGTCAAAGCTTTACAAATATTAAACAAATAATACATTTCTCAGTAACAAACAACACTTTATAGAAGTTGTAGCTGGCATGAAGTTTTATGTTTCAAGAATTCCCAAATGCATCCAAAAACTATTTCATTTATTTCTTTTAAAGATTTATTTATTTGAGAGAGAAAGTGAGAGTGCATAAGCAGAGGGAGAGAATCTCAAGCTGATTCCTGGTGAGAGGGGAGCCTGACCTGGCTCATGACCCTAATGACCCTAAGATCACGACCGGAGCTGAAATCAATAGTCAGACTTTCAACCAACTGAGTCACCCAGGTGCCCTGAATCAAAAATTATTTTAAAGGGCAAGTGACTAGTGAGTTGAAAATATTTTTAAAGCAACCGCATTTTAGAAAAATTTAACTAATTCTTTTTTTTTTTTTTTGACAGAGATCACAAGTAGGCAGACAGATAGGCAGAGAGGGAGGAAGGGAAGCAGGCTCCCTGCTGAGCAGAGAGCCCAGTTCGGGGCTTGATCCCAGGACCCTGGGATCATGACCTGAACCAAAGGCAGACAATTTAACCCACTGAGCCACCGAGGTGCCTCTAATTCTTTTTTCTTAAAAATTTACTTATTTATTTTAGAGAGAGAAAGAGAGAAAGCACACACATTTATTTTAGAGAGAGAAAGAGAGAAAGAAGGGGGAAGGTCAGAGGGAGAGGGAGAGAAAACTTCAAGCCAATTCCCTGTTGAGTGCAGAGCCTGAAGCAGAGCTGGACCCAGGATCCTGAGATCTTGACCAGAGCCAAAATCAAGGGCCACAGGATTAAACAACTGCATCACCCAGACGCCCCAAATTCAACTAATTCTTTAACAGAACTATAATATGCTTTTCGCATAAGCCAACTTTACACTGATGATTGGATTTTGTCAAATTCTAAGCCCAATTCTCTTTGAAGTACTCTTCTTAAACCCCAGTAAATCAATATCTAACCCATGAAAAGCATTAGAATACAAATGTGATAATGTTAGTGAAATGGTTTTGTAAGTTATAAAGTACCCTATAAGTACAATGGATTATCTTTTCTGCTTATTATCCTGAAGTATGATGACCTATCCAAAAAAATATTTATTATTTCTGCTCATCTCTTTAGGCTTTCACTAGAGTGAGCCCAAGAGAAAGCAACAATAGGTCTGCGACACCCCAGCAATTTTTTTTCTGGAGGTACCTCTTCTTCCTCCGTGTTCCTATCATTGGTGACTATCCTGACACAATATGGAGAAGTATACTTGTATTTGCGAAAGTAAAATAATGAAGCCCTAAACGAGTGAGAGGGATACAGAGAAATATACAAACAGGGTAGGAGAAAGTCTCCCCAGAAAATAAGAAAATTATACTAAATTTTTTCTAGGCCCTTTTAATTCTGTGTTTGCCACATGAGCATAGGATAACATTGTGTGCTTTTAAGCACACTGAGTGTACAAATAGTGGTGATCTCTGGTGTTCCAGCATGAATTTCCAGGACGGACCATGGTCAAATCCTGCTTCGAGCTCATGGAACACGAATCCTTCTGTGCTAATGGAGGGACTGTCCTCCAGGCTTGAAGGATTGGTTTCTAAACTTTCACTTAGCGTGGAGAGAAGCGGATGATTCCTGGTTTTGTGATTCTCTTACAAACTGACCAAAATGGAACTACCGATCATGGCCTTTTCACTAGAAAGACAAATTGCTTTTCCTCTCACTCTTTCATTCTCATGGCCTCTTTTTTTTTTCCCATTTTATTTATTTTTTCAGCGTAACAGTATTCATTCTTTTTGCACAACACCCAGTGCTCCATGCAAAACGTGCCCTCCCCATTACCCACCACCTGTTCCCCCAACCTCCCACCCCTGACCCTTCAAAACCCTCAGGTTGTTTTTCAGAGTCCATAGTCTCTTATGGTTCGCCTCCCCTTCCAATTTTTTTTTTTTTAATAAACATATCATGGCCTCTTACACTTATATACATACACCCTTTTACGAGAACAATAATATATATACATTTAAAAATAGAGCAGGCAACAGGAAACATCTTCTTACTTCCAACAGGCTTTTAATGTTATTAGCAATGATTTCCCTGCCCTCTATACTTACATTATGCATTTTTTCTTTCATGAAATCATAGAATCACAGTGTTTTAAAACTTAAAGGGGAAACCATTTGAATTTACAAATAAGATCTGAGTAGAAAAAATATTTCCTCAAGTTTTGTTTTCAAAATAAAAAAAAATTTATATTTTATGTCACTGTCCTAAGAATGGGTTTAACAAGAATTTATGAACACCTACAGCTATTTTTTCAACCACATAAGACGTCCTTGTTTACATAATATATCACTGTACTAATATATCATTGAGCTGTTTGTTATTTTAAACAGGAAGCATTTTGTATCACGGAACTGCCAATAAAAAATAGAATTAATGACAATACTATAATCTTTTAAAGAAGAATGTCAAGGACACTTTCAGCACCTATGCACTGAGTGAAGTTATATTAGTTTTGATTATTGTAACTGTCTCATTGGGAGGTAGGGAGTCCAAAGAACAGGACAAGATTTGTTCCAGGTAAATCAGAAATCTGGCCTTGATGATCTGGGTTCCCATTGACTCACATTTTTCAGACACAAGAAAAGGTTTTCCAAGTGCCACATTCATTCTTAAATATTCTCAGTATGTCAACCATTCTGCATGATATGGTTTTACTTACTTCATGGTCTTACTTGTCTTGCACAAGGTATGTCCTAGATTGCCAGTGAAACTATTAAAATATGGCTCCAAGAAGTGAATGTCCAATTTAGATATAATCTAATTTGAGCTAAGAAAAGAATGGCTTCAATTCTTAGACCGTGGATCCTCTACTGACACTGTCCTTCTACCACCATCTTGGACATAGACACTAGACAGCATGGCACATTCAGGAAGGGTGCTCATTTTCTTGAGCGGCAATGAAGGACCAACTCCTGAACAGTGATTCGAACTTGTTATTCTTTTAAGTAGGTTCCCATAATCAGTTCACTTTTTCAGCAATCTTAGTATTATACTTTTCTTATTTGACCTTCTTAACCAAACACACCACTTCTCTTAGGACTAGTTCTAAGAGCTACCCTGATTAAGACTGGGTTACATTTCAAGGTTCACCTCATGGTCTCACCCCATGCCATCTGTCAATTTCAACACAACTGGGAATATCATGACACCATCTATTTTAGGATGAGTTCCCAATTCATACTGAAATACTTTCAAATGTTGGAAAATGGTCTTTGTTCTTACTCTTTTTTAAAGGCATTTTGATTCCAAATATTGTAATTTGTTTATGTACCATCCTCACAACCCACAGAGCACTGGATTTGGGTTTCTCCTAACATAACTGCTGAAAATAAGCCTGGGAATTTTTAAATGGAGGTAAACTTTTTATAAAATGTATATCTTCTTTTTACTTCAAGAAACTTATATAAAGCAGAAATCCATTCATTCATATAGTTCAGAGATTCATTAAATGGATAACAAGAGGTTAGCTCATTATGTTTATTTTGTGGTCTGCCCACATTTACAAAGCATGTGCACAAGAATGTTTCAGCACACTGATCCAGAGATTAGTGCATTCTTGTTTGGTGCAAGGATTGTAAATTAACAACCCCCTGCAGGGACCAGGTGGCAACCTAAATTAGTGAATCAAGCTTGGTGGTATCTAAGCAGCCCTGGAGATACTAATTTTTCCACCTGGAAAATGAATGCATGAACTAGAGTCTCGTTGATACTGACAATACCAGGGACTTAGCCATTCATATCATTCTGGATAAAATTTTCCTTCACAGCTCTACACATCAAGATATTTCCATATGGGTTTATTTTCATAAAGTTAGATGTTTTGGCATCCTAAAAATAAAAAACTGAATAATTGGTGGCATTTTTCTCTTTCTGTGCATGAATGGCATATAGATATATCTGGAGTATGTGCCATTTTTTTTTTCCTGAGAAAATGATCATAGTAATGCACCTTTATTAACCATCTAAAATCAATACTATCCTTGAAGCCCCATCAAGTCTCTTTTTACTTCACATTAAACTATAATCTGAGGCATTCTAAAACAAACAAACAAAAAGAAAAAAATTATGTAGGCTTTTCAGTAAAAAAAAAAACAATCATTTTTACATAGCAAAATTTTTAAGATTTCTCACTAATAAGAAATTAAAATATTCAGTATCAGTTTTAAGGTTACTTAGTTAATTCATATACCAAGGATTTATAAGATTCCTCCTTTGGGTCAGATACCATGCCAAGGGATGGGGTAAATGAGTAATAATGACTGACTCTGTCCATGTATTCCTAAGTGTTTAGTGGAGAGAAGCATCCCTACAAGGTCAACTGTCTACCATTGTGGTTGCCCTGGAGCCAGAGTTAGGATGGATATTGGCAGTCCCATACAGAGCCAGTAGGGTCCACCGATTGCTTATGTATTTCAAAAAGGCATTTGCAACTCTTACTTTGAATCAGGAGCAAAACAAATTCTCCTTTTACACTTAATTTATGACTGGCCTTAAGTTTAACTTTTCATAAGGGCCTTATTTCAACGAACATAGACTCAATTTAAATGATCAAAGAGAAAAATCAGAGTCAATTAATTTTAAAAAATAGCAAAAGGCTATTTCTGAGATTGTACCTAGAAAAACTGAATTTTTTTAAAGGCCTGGATGAATGTCATATTTTATAATGCCTCAGGCACAGATTTTAAGTGTAGGTGTTAGAACAGCGCAAGAGTTAGAGCCCTGAAAGTGAGAGATTGTTGTAAACAGTGGAGAGAGGAGGTGCCACCTTCCTTTCTAGGCAATATTTAGAGCTTATTGAGGCAAGAACTCTCAAGGGCACAGTAGAAATTCTGCATTGGTCAGGGAACCAAAAAATTTCAAGTTATCTCTGAAGGTGATTGGCAATGTTTCTTGCCATTAAGCATGTCAAATATGGAATTAATAACTGAAATATTCTAGGCTGCACATTTTTTATTTTCCTTCAAGAAAGGCACTTGAAATGTGAACCATCAAAGTGGACTTCACAGTATTTTGCAGCATTATTTTCCTCCTTTTGAGCCTATTAAGTTTTTTGTTATAATTGGATAGTTTTAAACACTCTTTCTTCAACACAAACAAGGATACAGAGTAAAATTATGGATTCATTTTACAGAGGCCATATTTCCAAAGACAAGTGTCTGTTTTGCAATAACATAAACACCAGTGACAGAAAACAATACTTTCATATGACAATGGGCAAAGACTTAGGGAAAAAAATCGGTGTCTATTGAGCAGACTCTGCCTTGAAAGAGATTATATGTGGGGTTCTTGGATTTCTGTGTTTGCTTGATAAGAGGTATAAATACTGTAAATATAAGGAAAGGTAACTTTTAAAAATATTTCCCTTGAAACTAATTGTCTAAAAATAATATAATGAATTACTCTTGTTGGTTGCTGTCAATTGGGCAAGCATAGTCTCTACCTTGAAAGCACATGTGCAGTTCTCTATAAATCCTTCCAGAAAGTACTAGTATGAAAGAAAAATGTATTTTTAGTAACATCTTTTGCTTTTAATTCTCCATTCTTCTCAGTACCTACATAAAACACTATGAAAAGTTGCTATTAACCTCAGGATCAAGCAATCAATTTCAAATATTTATCATGGGTCTTCCATTACCAATCTTTAAAAATGTTTAATATTCAGCTGGGGTTTTTTATGTTGGGGATGAAACTAAGCCTTAATTACATGGAATTTAATACTGAATGTAACATCATTTAAAGAGCAGGGCTTCTCTGTTATACTTTTTCTTGCCAAGTTTTATAAAATGCCCTCAGGTAAGCACCACAGAGATCATAAGGGACTTATTAGTCTTTGCATTTGGCAAAAAGTGGATGGAAAACTACAAGCTTCTTTACTGTCCTAGGGACCCTCACAGCATCCAGACTGACTGATCAGGACAGTATGGTGAAGGTACTCAGGGGAAGAAGGAAGACTGTGTCTTTTATAAATTTCTTCAGGGGATTCTGAATGTCAACTTACAAAGCTACTTTTTAAAAAAATTTCAGGTCTCTTAATATCTACTTATATGTTGTCAATTCTACAGCTTTGTTACAAATAATGAATAGGATAAAGAACCCAGAGATAATTCAGAAAAATGAATCAATTCCAAAGACAAAGAGCTGAGCAGTTTGAATTATGGTAAAAAGATATGCTCAGCATATTAATCACAGAGATAAGATTAGGAGAGAATGCTCAACTCTTATAAGACCAAAATGTTTTCAAGCACCTAATTACAAGTGAAGTGTTCATTGATGGCCATTAGAGAATTAATGGCCTTTAAAACTGACAATATATTTTTTTCATTACTTTATTTAATTAATATTTATTCTCTAACCCTGTAACCTGAATGAAAATGAAATTTCACCATTGAATGAGGCTGGAAATTGCTGAACAAATGGGGACAAAAGCCAAAATCAGTACTAAGGCTTACTAAATTTGTAAAGGTTGAGATGTTACTTTTCAGGACCTCATTTACATCATCTGTAAGGTGGGGTGATAGGAGGGGACAAGATTATCTCTAATACCTGCGTGGTTATAAGAGCCAATGAGTATAAACTGGGGTGCTAAGGATGTTAGAAAGAAAAACTAGGTTAGCAATTCAGATACTGGGGATAAAATAAAAGCTAAAAAAATCAGCTTTTTTTTTTTTTTTTTTTTTTTTTTTTTTTTTTTTGATTTATAATTTTTTTTCCCCTTTTTATTAATTTTTTCAGCGTAACAGTATTCATTCTTTTTGCACAACACCCAGTGCTCCATGCAAAACGTGCCCTCCCCATCACCCACCACCTGTTCCCCCAACCTCCCACCCCTGACCCTTCAAAACCCTCAGGTTGTTTTTCAGAGTCCATAGTCTCTTATGGTTCGCCTCCCCTCCCCAGTGTCCATAGCCCGCTCCCCCTCTCCCAATCCCACCTCCCCCCAGCAACCCCCAGTTTGTTTTGTGAGATTAAGAGTCATTTATGGTTTGTCTCCCTCCCAATCCCATCTTGTTTCATTTATTCTTCTCCTATCCCCCTACCCCCCCATGTTGCTTCTCCATGTCCTCATATCAGGGAGATCATATGATAGTTGTCTTTCTCCGATTGACTTATTTCACTAAGCATGATACGCTCTAGTTCCATCCACGTCGTCGCAAATGGCAAGATTTCATTTCTTTTGATGGCTGCATAGTATTCCATTGTGTATATATACCACATCTTCTTGATCCATTCATCTGTTGATGGACATCTAGGTTCTTTCCATAGTCTGGCTATTGTAGACATTGCTGCTATAAACATTCGGGTACACGTGCCCCTTCGGATCACTATGTTTGTATCTTTAGGGTAAATACCCAGTAGTGCAATTGCTGGGTCATAGGGTAGTTCTATTTTCAACATTTTGAGGAACCTCCATGCTGTTTTCCAGAGTGGTTGGACCAGCTTGCATTCCCACCAACAGTGGAGGAGGGTTCCCCTTTCTCCACATCCTCTCCAGCATCTGTCATTTCCTGACTTGTTAATTTTAGCCATTCTGACTGGTGTGAGGTGATATCTCATTGTGGTTTTGATTTGTATTTCCCTGATGCCGAGTGACGTGGAGCACTTTTTCATGTGTCTGTTGGCCATCTGGATGTCTTCTTTGCAGAAATGTCTGTTCATGTCCTCTGCCCATTTCTTGATTGGATTGTTTGTTCTTTGGGTGTTGAGTTTGCTAAGTTCCTTATAGATTTTGGATACTAGCCCTTTATCTGATATGTCGTTTGCAAATATCTTCTCCCATTCTGTCAGCTGTCTTTTGGTTTTGTTAACTGTTTCCTTTGCTGTGCAAAAGCTTTTGATCTTGATGAAATCCCAATAGTTCATTTTCGCCCTTGCTTCCCTTGCCTTTGCCGTTGTTCCTAGGAAGATGTTGCTGCGGCTGAGGTCGAAGAGGTTGCTGCCTGCGTTCTCCTCAAGGATTTTGACGGATTCCTTTCTCACATTGAGATCCTTCATCCATTTGGAGTCTATTTTCGTGTGTGGTGTAAGGAAGTGGTCCAATTTCATTTTTCTGCATGTGGCTGTCCAATTTTCCCAGCACCATTTATTGAAGAGGCTGTCTTTTTTCCATTGGACATTCTTTCCTGCTTTGTCGAAGATTAGTTGACCATAGAGTTGAGGGTCGATTTCTGGGCTCTCTATTCTGTTCCACTGGTCTAATAGATGCTGAAAAAGCATTTGACAAAGTACAGCATCCCTTCCTGATCAAAACTCTTCAAAGTGTAGGGATAGACGGCACATACCTCAATATTATCAAAGCCATCTATGAAAAACCCACTGCAAATATCATTCTCAATGGAGAAAAACTGAAAGCTTTTCCATTAAGGTCAGGAACACGGCAGGGATGTCCATTATCACCACTGCTATTCAACATAGTATTAGAAGTCCTAGCCTCAGCAATCAGACAACAAAAAGAAATTAAAGGCATCCAAATTGGTAAAGAAGAAGTCAAACTATCACTCTTCGCAGATGATATGATACTATATGTGGAAAACCCAAAAGACTCCACTCCAAAACTGCTAGAACTTGTACAGGAATTCAGTAAAGTGTCAGGATATAAAATCAATGCACAGAAATCAGTTGCATTTCTGTACACCAACAACAAGACTGAAGAAAGAGAAATTAAGGAGTCAATCCCATTCACAATTGTACCCAAAACTATAAGATACCTAGGAATAAACCTAACCAAAGAGACTAAGAATCTATACACAGAAAATTATAAAGTACTCATGAAAGAAATTGAGGAAGACACAAAAAAATGGAAAAATGTTCCATGCTCCTGGATTGGAAGAATAAATATTGTGAAAATGTCTATGCTACCTAAAGCAATCTACACATTTAATGCAATCCCTATCAAAATACCATCCATTTTTTTCAAAGAAATGGAACAAATAATCCTCAAATTTATATGGAACCAGAAAAGACCTCGAATAGCCAAAGGAATATTGAAGAACAAAGCCAAAGTTGGTGGCATCACAATTCCGGACTTCAAGCTCTATTACAAAGCTGTCATCATCAAGACAGCATGGTACTGGCACAAAAACAGACACAAAAAATCAGCTTTTAAACCTTATGGTCAAAAAATAAAATAAACCTTATGGTCCCCAAATTCCTGAACCTTTTAATAACCAACATCTTTACTCAACTAGCCAGACATTTATAAACACCTGAGGAATGTTTCTGATAAATCCTAATTGTTTATAATGAAAAGGTAAATATGATCAACATGTTAGTGTTTATTCTCAAAGAGAAATTTCATATTGTTTTACTCAGCCCCTCTTTGGGCACTTTCAGTGGCACAAATCTTCTTACCTTTTAAGATAGTTTCTTCATTACCAGTAATAGTTAATTAACAGGCTATTTCTAACTTATATAAGCTTTCCATTCTGGAAAATTTTATGCATGTGCTTTTTAGATAAATTAGAATCAACTTAAGTAGTAAGCTAATTAAGCTCATCCCAGCACAAGGAAAATATGTGCAAAATATGTGAACAAATGGGAAACAGATGGAGCCAGTAACAATAATATTTTAAAATTTAAAATTGTAAACTGTAAATGATAAGATGTTACTTCACCTCATTTACTCCATCTGTACAATGGGGTAAGAGAAGAAAAGGAACAAAATAATCTGTAATATCTGCTTTAGGTGTAGGAGCTTATGAGCCTAAAATGGAATGTTAACAAGGTTGGAAGGGAAAACTGCGTAATGAATGCATGCAGGTATAATCCTGCGAAACTTTGTTCTATTTACCCACCTTACATTTCATCTAAGGCTAACATTTCTTATTAGACATAGATCAGATCAGATATCTTCCATATATGGGAAAGCAGTTTTTTTGTTTTGTTTTGTTTTAGTGGGGGTGGTTAAGATGTAAAAAATAGCACTGTCTAAAAATACCAAATAGCTTTCTGAAGCCAGCAGATAGAGGTCAGATGTATATGTTGCCTTCCATCAGAAGGATACCATGGATATAGATAGGCCATCTAAGCATTGATTGTTTTGAGAGTCAATACATGAGTTTAGGAATAAAGAATTATTTGGCCATCTGAGAAAAGTGAAATCTTGTAAGTGGCTATTCCAAGACACAATAAACAATATTCCTTGTCAATCTGGAAAGGTGAAGAACAAAGGATAGTCTATTTGTTTGTGGATCTAACTATGCCCTTTTCCTTTCAGTGAAAACAGTAAAGATGAAGTAATTATATCACGTATTCTTATGCTCAAGAATAACAGCATCCCAATCCAGATGGAATGAAGGTTGGTTGATAACCAGAAGGATCCATAGGTCAAAGGCCAATCATACACATACACTGGCTGTGGGATTATCAAGTCAATTTCCTAGAGATGAAGGTTTGTTTCCTGACTGTAAGAAACAGTAATGCTAAAGAGATCAATCAAGAAAGCAACAGAAATTACTCATGTTTTATAACATAAAGATGTTAAAATCATAATGAAAATGAGAGCGCTAATCAAGCGGGAATGAAAATGCTTGCTATATACTATTTTTTTTTCCAGTTTAACCCAGAAAAATACCAGACCCAAGAGATTTACATGTTAGACATTGAATAAAGAAGAAACTTCAACAAAGAAGGCCAAGTATATTTCCCAATTATTTTCCCTTTATGTATACATTAATTATTGTAGCATGTTAACATGTCAGCAATGATCAAAACCTCACAAATGAAGATTACAGAGTCAATGAGTGCTTGGTGAGATGGACTTAACTCTACCAGTAATATGCTATATGATCCTGGACCAAACATAGCCTCCCACTGTCATGGCCACTGTCGTGGCCATTAAAGTGAGACAGGGAATGCAGAGCAACAAGATTATATCCAGACTCTTTATAGCACCATGAATTTAATTGTCTCTTGACATGTCTGTGCTCAAAGTTTCTGATGTCAGAGAGATTTGGTGTTTTCTATTATTAATCAGAAGATCAGTAACACTCCTTTGAGAACCAAAAGAACCAGGTTTTTGTATAGATAAAATGAGTGGGTAGGCTACCTGAGTATATTAATGAATGGTGGAATATTTTTGACAGCTGGGCAAAAAGCTAATAAAGGATACAAAACTTTGAGTAAGTGTCAGAGTCCTAGAAAGTCTCACACACTTTGTTAACTGTGAATAAAGAATATCAGTATATATCTGTTCACCAAGTTAGCTAGTTAACATTTGGTTCCTTAAGGAATGAAAAGAAGAGTTAGTAGGTCTCAAGGAGCTACACAGGGCTTACTGTAGCGTTTGACATGTAACAGATGGCCAATAATATCTGCCGTATGAGCGGGTGAATGTAAATGGAAAACAACAACTGGAAAGGAGATAGGGTGAAAGGGAGCAAAACAAAGCTAAAAAAGAAAATGTGAGTCATCAAATTAAACCTACTCCACAGATTTATAAATTTTGTATTCATGAACTTAAATAACACTTGTCTCTCAAAAATGCAATACTTCATTTGCTCCTCACCACAACATCATGGTGGAAGTGCAGAGACTAAGGCCTAATTAGAGAGCTGATAGAATTCAACATACAACTCAACTCTGGCCAGAGATCTGGTAAGCTGCAGAGCTGGGTCTGGAACTCAGTGTTATATTCATCCCTCTATGTATAACACCAACATTGACCCATCAATAGGAAAACTCTATTAGCATAAAAACTCATTAAAAGCATGTTTACACTAATATTAACTCAAAATCATATTTAACTTGATGTCTCATTAGCTTATTGGAGTTATTATTGCCTGTCAGTCAGAGAGAGCAAATGAATGTTTTTCACAACAGAAGAACAAGCAGAACTATAATTAATGACTTTCTTTAATAATAGCCTTGTGTTCATGTACATTGATTTTCAGATATGAAATATACACTTAGAACCTCTGGAAAACTATTATTTTCTTCTATGTGCCAGAATAAATCTAATCATGGTTATTAAAAATATATTCTTCTAAAAATTCTATTCCTAATAAACTCTTACATATGGATATTGCTTAAATGTCAATAATCTCATTGGCTTTGAATTGCCTATGCTGTCAAATTTCTTCATTTGTTTCATTTAGATGATAAAAGTTGGTATATCAAAGATGTTTCCAATGCAAAAACATAAAGAGCTTTATTACTGAGGGTTCTCTATAGTTGGCTCTTGGGTTTTTAATACATATTGGTAAAATTAGAGGTAAAGCCAATATATCACCTCATAAAATCGGCTCCCTTTAGGAGTTTTATAATTATCAAATTAAAATGAGTTTTTAAAATCTTTAACATCTATAACTTCATGTCCTATAACATCATTCTCTTTAAATCCTTTTATAATAATTAGTATAAAATTGGTTTGAGCATTCAATTATCCTTTATTTTACAAACCAATAAAATAAATACTATAAAATAAACCCTCAAAAAACAAATAAAACCTCCACACAACATTAAGCATATGCAACATATTTTAAACATACTAGAAGTCATGAAAACACAAGCCATGTTTTAATTAACTCTACATTGCCCAAAATAAATAAAATTAATTTCTTGTAAACTGTAGCTATTAATAAACTGTTAAATATGTAGTAACTTAGGACAGATCAATTCGTAGCTATTTCAGGATATTTAAGAATGTCTCAAGTGCAGTGGCATTTGAGCTGAGCCCTTGGAAAAAATGTAAGATACACAAAAGAAGATCAGCTGTAAAGAGGATGTAAGACAGAGGAAATCACAAGAAAGGGCACATAGGGTTTGACAAGATGGCCTTGTTCACAAGAACAGAGATTGGCTCTGTGGCTTCAATGAAAGAAACAGAGGAAAAATCTAAATAGAATTTTATTTATTTATTTGCTATCATGTAGAAAAAGCACCCATGACTTTCCAAAGCAAATATCCAAGTAATTAACGCTAACATAATTGTCCAAAATTTTTAAAACTTGAAATTTCTGTTTGGATAAATAAAATCTACGTATGACACAGTTAATGTCATACTTAACAGTAAGAGACTCAAAGCTTTCTCACTAAGAAAGAGCAAGGATATCTCTTCTCACTACTCCTTTCCAACACCTTACTGGAAGTACTAGCTAATACAATAAGACAAGAAAAGGAAATAAAATGTGTACAGGATGGGAAGGGAGAAATAAAACTGTCTTTTTCTCAGATGACATGACTGTCTATGTAGAAAACCCAGAAGAGGGGCAGTTGGGTGGCTCAGTAGGTAAAGTATCTGCTCAGGTCATGATATCAGGGTCCTGGGATAGAGCCCCGTGTTGGGCTCCTGCTCGGTGGGGGATCTGCTTCTCCCTCTGCCCCTCTGCTGCTCATGCTCTTTCTCAAATAAATAGATAAAATCTTTAAAAAAATACAAAAAAAGTATTGCTTTTCTATTTACCAGTAATGAATAATTTTAAACTAAAAATACATTACCACTAAATTGGCCTTACAAAAAATGTTGAAGGGGCTTCTTAAGTTAAAAAAAAAAAAAAAAAAAGGATATTAGTTGCTAACAAGAAAACATATGAAAGAATAAACCTCACTGGGAAGACAAATATATAGTAATGGTAACGGAATAATCATTTATAAAGTTAGTATGAGTTTTAAAAGACAACATAGTAAAAATACTTATGATTATAATAATTAGTTAAGGAATACACAAGTAAAATGTGATATCAAAAACACAAAACATGGAGAGGGGAGTAACAATGGAATCAAGCTTAAGTTGTTATCAACTTAAAATAGACTGGTATATGTAAGTGTCACAAAAAAAACTATAGTAAATATATATGTGTGTGTGTGTGTGTGTGTGTGTGTGTGTGTGTGTGTGTGTGTGTGGATATATATATATATATATAAATAGGAATGTAAGCATAACCACTAAAGAAAGTCATCAAATCACAAATAAAGAGAACAAGAGAAAAAGGAACACAGAACTACAGAAACAGTCAGTAAATAATTACCAAAATGGCCATAAGTACATACCTATTGATAATTATTTTAAATGTATAAAATAAATTCTCTAATCAAAAGTTATAGAGTGTTTAGGGGCACCTGGGTGGCTCAGTGGGTTAAAACTTCTGCCCTCGGCTCAGGTCCTGATCCCAGGGTCCTGGGATCGAGTCCCGCATCAGGGTCTCTGCTCAGCCGGAGGCCTGCTTCCCTTCCTTTCTCTCTGCCTGCCTCTCTGCTTACTTGTGATCTCTGCTGTCAAATAAATAAATAAAATCTTAAAAAAAATTTATAAAGTGTTTAAATGGAAAAGTAAAAATAAGACCACCCTGTATGTTGCCTGCAAGAGACTCAAATTAGATGTTAAGTGCACACAAAAAGTGAAGGGATAGTCCATGCAAAAGAAAAACCAAAAGAAGGCTAGAGTAGCTATACTTATGTCAGATAAAATAGATCATAACACAGAGACTGTAATAAGAGACAAAGATGGACATTACATAATGAGGAAGGGGCCAAACAACAAGAGGATAGAACATTTGTAAATATTTATGTTCCCAACATAGAAGTGCCAACATATATAAAGCAAATATTAACAGGCTTAAAGGGAGAAAGAGACAGCAATATAGTAATAGTAGGAGATTTTAATATCCTACCTACATCAATGAATAAATCACCGAGGCAGAAAATCAATTAAGGAAACATTAGCCTTAAACAACATGTTAGATCAGATGGATTTAACAGATACATATAGAACATTCCATCCAAAAGCAATGGAACATACATTCTTTCAAGTGCATGTGGGATATTTTCCAGAATTTATCATATGTTAGGCCACAAAACAAGTCTTAATAAATTTAAGAGCATTGATGGGTCACCTGTGTGGCTCAGTGGGTTAAGCCTCTGCCTTTGGCTTAGGTCATGATCTCAGAGTCCTGGGATCAAGCCCTGCATCAGGCTCTCTACTCAGCAGAGCATGCTACCCCTCTCTCTCTGCCTGCCTCTCTACCTACTTGTGATCTATCTCTCTGTGTCAAATAAATAAATAAAATCTTTAAAAAAATTTTAAGAAGATTGAAATTGTGTCACCCATCATTTTTTAGCACAAAACAAAGAAAACTGGAAAATTTACAAATATATGGCAATTAAACACCACACTAATGAACAACCAATGGGCCAAAGGAAAAAATCAAAAGAGAAATTTTAAAAAGTGCTTTGAGGGGCGCCTGGGTGGCTCAGTGGGTTAAGCCGCTGCCTTCGGCTCAGGTCATGATCTCGGGGTCCTGGGATCGAGTCCCACATCGGGCTCTCTGCTCAGCAGGGAGCCTGCTTCCCTCTCTCTCTCTCTCTGCCTGCCTCTCTATCTACTTGTGATCTCTCTCTGTCAAATAAAAAAAAAAAGTGCTTTGAGACAAATGAAAATGGAAAAATAAATATGCCAAAATTTGTGGGGTGCAGCAAAAGCAGTTCTAAGAGGAAAGATCATAGTGATAAATGTCTACCTCAAGAAATAAGATAAGTTCTAAATAAACAACCTAACTTTATACTTCAAGGAACTAGAAGAAGAAAAAATGAGGTTCAAAGTTAGCAGAAAAAAGTTGATAACAAGGTTAGAGCAGAAATAAATGAAATAGAGACTAAAAAGACAATAGAGAAGATCAACTAAGAGTTAGTTGCTTCTTTAAAAAGATAAACAAAATTGACAAGCTTTTACCTAGACCACGAAGAGAAAAAGAAAGAGGATTCAGTAATATCAAATATTAAGGAGATGTTAAAACTGATACCACAGCAAAACAAAGGACTGTAAGAGACTATTATGACCAATTATATGCCAATGAATTAGATGTCAAGAAAAAGTGAATAAATTCCTAGGAGCACACAACCTACCACAACTGAATCATAATTAAAAAGAAAACTGGAAAAGACCAATTACTAGTAAAGAGATTGAATCAGTAATCGAAACCTCCCAACAAACTCAAGTTCAGGGCCAGATGGCTTCATTACTGACTTCTACCAAACATTTAAAGAAAAATTCATATTAATACTTCCAAACTCTTCCAAAAAATTGAAGAATTCTTTCAAATTCATGTTATGAGGCTAGCAATACTCTGATACCAAAACCAGAAAAGGATGTCACAAGAATAGAACATTACAATCCAATGAAATAGATGCACAAATCTTCAACAGACTACTGGCAAACTGAATTTAAAATACATTAATACATAAAATACACCATGATCAAGTGGATTTATTCCAGGGATGCAAAGATGGTTCAACATATATAAGTCAGTCACTGTGATACACCACAATAATAAAATGAAGATTAAAAATTGTATGATCATCTCAACAAATGTGGAAAAAGGATTTAACAAAATTTAACATCCATTTATGAGGAAAGTGGGTAGAGAAGGAACATATCTCAATATAAGAAAGATGATATGTGAGAAGCTCACAGCTAACATCATACTCAATGATGAAAAGCTGAAAGCCTTTCCTCTAAGATCAGGAATAAGACAAGAATAACCACTCTCACTACTTCTATTCAGCATAGTATTGGAAATCTTAGCTGGAGAAATTAGTTGTTTTTTTTTAAAGTATCCAAATTTGAAAGAAAGAAACAAGCTTTTCACTATTTGCAGATTACATGTTATTACATATAGAAAACCCTAAAGACCTCATTAAAAAAACCAAGCACTAATAAATGCAGTAGCGCTTCAGGATACAAAGTCAATACACAAAAATATGTTGTGTTTCTATACACTAATTATGAACTATGACAAAGAGAAATAAAATAATCTCATCTACAATTGTATCAAAAAGAATAAAACACCTAGAAATAAATTTAACCAAGCAGGTGAAAGGACTGTACTTGGAAAACTATAAGACATTACAAAAGAAATAAATAAATAGAAAGACATTCTGTATTCATGGAGTAGAGAAAACAATATTGTTAAAATGTCCATACTACCCAAAGCAAACTACAGATTCAGTGCAATCCTTACCAAAATTCCAATGGAATTTTTCCAAGAAATAGAATAAATAATTATAAAGTCTGTATGGAATTACCAAAACAACAACAGCAACAAACAAACAAAAACAACAACAACAAAACCCTGAAAAGAAAAAGCAATCTTGAGAAGGAAGAACAAAGTTGGGGGCATCATGCTCCCTGATTTCAATCTATATCACAAAGCTATAGTAACTAAAATAGCATGGTATTGGCTCAAAAACAAATACCTAGAAAGATCAGTGGAACAGAACATAGAGCCCAGGAGAAAACCCATGAATGTATATGGTATTTAATTTACAATAGAGCCACGAATATACAATGGAAAAAAGACAGTCTCTTCAATCACGGTGTTGGGAAAACTGGACAGCCAGGAAAAGAATGAAACGTGATCACTATCTTGTACCAAATACAAAAAATAACTCAAAATGGATTTAAGATCTGAATGTAAAACTTAAAACCATAAAACTCCTAGAAAAAAATACAGGTGGTATACTCCTTGACATAAGTTTTAGCAATGATTTTTTTTTTTTTTTTGACAGAGAGAAATCACAACTAGGCAGAGAGGCAGGCAGAGAGAGAGAACGAAGCAGACTCCCTGCGGAGCAGAGAGCCCGATGCGGGGCTCGATCCCAGGACCCTGGGATCATGACCTGAGCCGAAGGCAGAGGCTTTAACCCACTGAGCCACCCAGGCGCCCCAGCAATGATTTTTTAATCAAAAGCAAAATCAAGAAAACGAAATAAATGATTGGAACTACATCATACCAAAAAGCTTTATCACAGCAAAGGAAATAATAACACAAAATTTAACCTAATAAATGAGAAAAATATTTGCAAATCACATATTTGATAGGGATAATATAAAAATACACAAAGAACTCATGTAACTCAAGAGCAAAAGAACAATCTAATTTAAAAATGGGCAAAAGATCTGAATAGACTTTTTTTTCCCCAAAAAGACATACAGATGGCCAACAAGTACATAGAAAGATGCTCAACATCACTAATCATCAGGTGGGAGCTAATCAAAAGCATAATGACAATACCTCACACTTGTTAGAAAGTCTCTTATTAAAAAGACAAGAAATAACAACCATTGGTAAGGATGTGGAGAAAAGGGAACCCTTGTGTACTATTGATAGAAATGTAAATTGGTGCAGCCACAATGGAAAACAATTTTAAGGTTCCTCGAAAAATTAAAAAGAGAACTACTATGTGATCTAGCAAATCCCACTTTCGGGTATTTAGCTGAAGAAAATGAAAACACTAACTTGAGAAACATACACTCCCATGTTCACTGCAGCAGTACAACTGTAATACAATTACAGTAGATGGATAGATGGATAAAGAAATTGAGGTATATATAAAGTGGAGTATTATTCATCCATAAAAAATGAAATCGTGCCATCAGTGACAAAATGGATGGACCTGGGAGGTGGGATTGGGAGAGGGGGAGCGGGCTATGGACATTGGGGAGGGGAGGCGAACCATAAGAGACTATGGACTCTGAAAAACAACCTGAGGGTTTTGAAGGGCCAGGGGTGGGAGGTTGGGGGAACAGGTGGTGGGTAATGGGGAGGGCACGTTTTGCATGGAGCACTGGGTGTTGTGCAAAAAGAATGAATACTGTTACGCTGAAAAAATAAATAAAATGCAATAATAACAAAAAAAAATGGATGGACCTCAAGGGCATTATGCTAATTGAAATAAGTCAGAGAAAGACAAATAATATCTTATCTCTCTTATTATATATGGAATCTAAGAAACAAAACAAAACAAAACAAAAACAGACAAACAAAGAAAAAAAAATAAACAAGCTCATAGATACAGAGAGCAGACTGGTGGTTGCCAGAGATGGGATGTGGGGGTAGAAGAAAGGGGTTCAGGGGATATAAACTTAACAAAAACAATTTTGAAAAGAATCTAACATATTACAGATATTTGACATCACTTCACTGAAGAGAGTGGAGGGAAACATTTATCTAAGTAACTTAGGAAACGAGTAGAGACTATAAGACAAAAAGAAACCAAAAATAAAGAGTGGCTACCCATAGGAATGATTATAGTTTACACATCACTTTAAAGTGCAGTCATCATAGTAAAACTATACTGAAGAACAACAAATTTATAGGCCTTTTCCAAAAAAAAAGAAACAAACAAACAAACAAACAAAAACTGGACATATGAATGTGAAAAAAGTGGAAATGGAAGTGATAAAATTATTATTAGTTTGGATTCCTTTGAGGGAAAAGGTTTATAAAACAATACTATTTATATCAGCCCCCCCCGAAATGTTTAGGTATAAATCTAATAAAATATATACAAGATCTATATGAGGAAAGCTATAAAACTGATAGACAAAATCAGACTAAATAAATGAATAGATATTCCATGTTCATAGAGAGAGAAGACTCAATACTGTCAAGATGTTAGTTTTTTCCAAACTGTAGATTCAATGCAATCCCAATCAAAACCCCAGCAAGGTATTTAGTGGGTATTGATAAGCTGATTCTAAAGTTTATATGGAGAGGCAAAAGATCCAGATCAGCCAACCTCTTGCTCATCTTTGAGCAAGAAGATACTTGCTAATATTGAAGAACAAAGTTGATAGGCTGACACTACCCGACTTCAAGACCTACTATAAAGCTACAATAACCAAGGAAGTGTGGTACTGGTGAAAGAATAGACAATTAGATCAATGAAACAGAACAGAGAGCCCAGAAATAGACCCCCTTGGGGCGCCTGGGTGGCTCAGTGGGTTAAAGCCTCTGCCTTCGGCTTGGGTCATGATGCCAGGGTTCTGGGATCGAGCCCCACATCGGGCTCTCTGCTTCCCCCTCTCTCTGCCTGCCTCTCTGCCTACTTGTGATCTCTATCTGTCAAATAAATAAATAAAATCTTAAAAAAAAAAGAAATAGACCCCCTTAAATACAGTCAACTGATCTTTGACAAAGGAACAAAAGTAAGAGAGTGGACCAAAGACAGTCTTTTCAACAAATGGTGCTGGAACAACTGGCCATTGACATGCAAAAAATCAAGTCTAGACATGGACTTTACATTCTTCATAAAAATTAATTCAAAATGTGTCACAGTTTTAAAAAAGTAAAGTGCACAATTATAAAACTCTAGAAGATACCATAGGAGAAAATCTAAATGACCTTGGTTATGGCAATGACTTTTTAGATACAACAAACAACAAAGGCATGATCCATGAAGAAATAATGGATAAGCTAGACTTCATTCAAATTAAAAAGTTCTGGTCCATGCAAGACAATGTCAAGAGAATAAGAAGACAAGCCACAGATTGGGGAAAAAAAAAAAAGAATATCCAAAAGACATTATCTTATAAACGACCATGATCCAAAATAAACAAAGAATTCTTAAAATTCAACAACTGTTATAAAAATGGGCCAAAGACTTTAACAGATAACTCACCAAATGAGATATACACATGGCAAATAAGCATATAAAAGATGCTCCACATCATATGTCATCAGGGAAATACAAATTAAAACACCATCAGATGCCATTACATAACCTGAAACACTGACAGTACCAAATACTGGCAAGGATGTGGAACAACAGGAATTTTCATATACTGCAGGTAGAATAGCCACTTTGGAGGACAGTTGGGTGATTTCTAACTAAATTAAGCATACCCTTTGCATATAATCCAGCAATCATACTCCTTATATTTGCCCAAAGAAGTTGGAAAGTTATGTCCACAGAAAAATCTGTACTTGGATGTTTATAGCAGCTTTATTCATAATTGCCAAAATTAGGAGCAATCAAGATGTCCTTCAGGGAGTGAATAGATAAATGAACTGTGGTATATCCAAATAATGAAATATTATTTAGGACCAAAATTAAATGAGCCATCAAGCCATGGAAAGACATAGCAGAGCATTAAATGTATATTACCAAGTGAAAGAAACCAATTTGAAAAGCCTATATACTATATGGTTCCAAGCATATGACATTCTGGAAAAGGCAAAACTATGGAGACAGCAGAAAGGCCAGTGGTTGACAGGGATTGACAGTGGGGAGAAATGAACATGGAGAGAACAAAGGATTTTTAGGGCAGTGCAAATATTCTGTATGATAGTGTGATGATACATGCACACACACTTTTTATTGTGCTTACTAAGCAATAAAGGAATTGCCACCAATTACTACCACCAATCGTCTCTCCTCCCATTTAATAAAAGAAAAGGTTTAGTGATAAGAGAAGGTTTCTTGGAGCTAGGCCTTTGAGGAATGCAGGGTTCATTCATTAAGACAATCATTAATTCCCTTCCCTTCTTGTGGGTTAGGAGGAGAAAAATATCTCTCCCAAAACAAATGAGGAAAAGGTCCAAGAGTACCCCTCCTAAAACTTGAGTTCCTGCCAAGGAGAGACTGCCATCTTATTCTCTGACTGTGCAATTAAGCATCTCTGTCCTTATAGCACAGCTAAAACAGGGGAGGGATTAAAGAGACCTCCGTAGAATGTGATTTGTGTCACCTGAAGTTTGGGTCTATGAGACTACAGAAAATGATGATCATTTCTAGTTTAAAGACTTCGAAATCAGATTGTCTGCTACAATAGATCATCGAGGAGGCCTTGCAGTGGTGCGGTGTGCTAGGGAAGAAGATGGGAGTGACACCACTCCATGCCAGGCTCTATATCCCCTGGAGGACAGAGAAGGAGACCCTGGAATCTCCCTAGTTTTACATCTTGAAGGGCCAGTTGGCTGTAGGCAAAGAACACAATGCTTTACCCAGAGAAGTTGTTACTATTGTGTACCACTGATGGGGTCAGAGTCATAATTATCTCTCTGAGAGGTTCCTCAGCAGTAGAGTGTCCCAGGAAACTGAACATTACAAAACCCTCAGGTTGTTTTTCAGAGTCCATAGTCTCTTATGGACATTACACAAGGGAAACCATGATAAGGCTTATATGGAGACCATGCACCAGCTGGTCTCCTTTCAGCAGACAGAATCCTTTCAGCAGACAGAATCAGGCTAGTTCAAAGCAATGCCATGGACACCACTCCACTATCTACATGTGTCTAGTCATACGGAGATCTTTGCCTTCCCTATCCTTTTCCCCTTCCCTGAAAAACCAGAGGCTCAAGGCCCAAAAAAGTTAATGGGCATTAGCAAAAGGAACCCTCTTTTCCACCACTTCACAAAGTGAAGGATCTTAGTTTTAGTTTCCAAAGGAGAAAGGCCATAAGCTGAAATCAGACAGGAGATTAGAGGTTTATTCTCAAGTGAACCAAGTGGCCGTAAAAATCATAGAATCTACCCTGGATGGCATTAAGAAGTACGGAAGTGGGATTTAATAAAGTAAATTTAAAAGCAGTGACAGAAAGAACAAAGCAAAACAAAACATAAGTATGTTTCATGTTTATACCCATCAAGTTATACTACTCAATTATGTAAGAAATACCGATGCACTTCTTTATGTCTTTTCACTCATTTTTGACAGTACTCTGCCTTAATCTACATTAATAAATAAATGTTTCCAAACCATACCACAAATCTTTATCACATATCACTAATCTTTTACTGTATACTTTACCAAAAGGAAAAATTAAAATTAAACGAGACAGGGTAGAGGATGGCGAGCCCATGTTTAAGCTTTATTTTTCATTTGGAAAAATCTGCTTTGCTGCTATTGAAACAAACACCTGTTGGAGAAAGTGAAGGAACGTCTCATATTTAATTGAACCGGCAGCTGCATTGACCTCTAAAGCTCTCCCCTGGCTCTTAATGCTCTTGGAAAGCCCCTCTGGAAGCTGCCTCTGGAGCATCATTTAGCTAACCTCAGTGGTGGGAAACCTCATCTTCTGAGGGTGAATATGATTTTTGGACACAGCCTAAACTCAATTTCACACATTTTTCATGTATTAGATATCAATCATGGTACTAAGTTCTAAGGATGGAGCATGTTATATTACGGAAAAAAAAATCTAGGCCTTTGCATCCATGTTATATTAAGGAAAAAAAAATCTAGGCCTTTGCATCCAGACAGACATAGATTTAAATCCATGACTATAGTCGTCATTGACCACAAGAATGCTCCTTAATATCTTAGAGCAACACTTTATCCATCAGTGAAGTAGAAATAATACTTTACAGTTATAATACCCTGTATTAGAAGATTTTATATAAGATAATAATTATAATATCTTATATAATAAGATATAATATCTCATATTATAAGATATTATAATACCCTGTATTAAAAGATTTAATGATCTATTATTTGCAAAGTGTATGGTATCTAGGATTTAGTAAATACCAAATGTTACCCACCCCCATACAGAAACAATTTATTATGTCGTGGCCCTAAACTTACATTCTAATTGTGGAGACAGGCATATAATGAAAACTACAATAAAATGTAAGTAGAAGCAGATTGCAATGGATATAAAGAGAGAGATGATTGACTTTCTTTGGGGAGCTGGAACAGAGTTGAGCTGAGGCTTGCAGAAAGAGAAATTCTTCAGGTAGAAAAGGTGTTCAACACAGAGCAATTCAGGCAGAGCCAAAGGCAAACGCAGAGAAGTATGAAATGTTTGATATATTTGGAGAGTGGGAAGAAGTGAAGTGTGGCTGGAGCATATGGTAGGTGGAGGGGAATGGCAGGAGATGTTGCTGGAAAAGCAGTCGGGGCCAAAATGTCAAGGACCATCAGTGCTCTGCTAAAGGGTTTGGCATTTATCCAGCAGGCAATGGGATCCAGCAGAGGTTTTTAGCAGGGCAGTGAAATGAGTACATTTGTTTTTTAGGAAATATTTCTCTGGCATCAGAGTGGCTGATGAATTGGAGTGGAGAGTAACTAGTGTCAAGACTTATAGCAGTAGCCTCCTAACTGGGCTCCCTGCCACCATTTTAGACACGCTGAAGTTGTGGTGCCTATGGGTCACCCAGTGAAAACCACACTCACATAGCTAAACTTAGGAAAATCCCACTTAAGGCCAGATCAATTATAGGGTAATTATTTCCACTGCTAACACATTCCTTGCTTTATGAAAGGATTCATTTCAGGAGCTCAGAGTTTCTTTAAATAGCAAACTTCTTAGTGCATTTAGGCATCACTGTACAGATCATTAGCTACTACATAGAGGTGGAGAAAGTCCAGAAAACCTTAAAGACACAGCCTCAGGAGTCTTATTAAAAATCATCTTGGAACTAAAATGAAATAGTTTTGAAGTTATTGCGTATCAGTGAAAAAAGAATTTGATTGAGAAAACAGTTCAGATGTAATTTACAGACATAGTTATTTCATAAGATGAGGACAATGTGTGTCATGATATTCCAGAGAATGCATCCCATAAATTTCAGCTATGACAGCTCAAAACATTGCTGGGAAATCTCTTTGAGGAATGCCTTCAGAATATTCTTTGGGTTATCCTAACAGCTATTTGTCTGTGAGTGTCTTGTTGCACTTAGATCAAGTATCAGTATACAAGTATGCCTTATAAAGTACCTTATGTTGAACTAGTTCAGAGATTCCTTGCTGGTAAAGAAAAGTTATTTGGCAGAAACTGAAAGTCGCTCATCAACATTTATTTTTATTTTCTTCTCTGATAACAAAATACATATTATTATACAAGTACTTGATAGAAAAATAAAAATCCTTTATTAGTCTTACTTGTAGCCATAAGTGGTTATCTGTCCAAAGTCAAGCTAATAGATGTAAATAGAAGTATGTTACGCGATGTTCAAAAAAGCTGATTAAAGTGAGCTAATTTGGCTTGGAGGAAAACATTTTGTTTTCCTCTGCTTCTCCCTGCTGCCATTATGGAAATGTAGATGCGATGGCTAGAATGCCAGTAACCATCTTGAATTAAGAGGTGATGAACCCTATCACTGAAGGTGGAAAACAGTAAAATAGTAACCGGGGTTTACAGTGTCCTCTGAAAATCCTATGCCAGTTATAATTGTATACCTTTGGACCTCTTTTATATAATAGAAATAAACTTCCAGGGGCGCCTGGGTGGCTCAGTGGTTTAAGCCTCTGCTTTTGGCTCAGGTCATGATCTTAGGGTCCTGGTATCGAGCCCCGCATCAGGCTCTCTGCTCAGCAGGGAGCCTGCTTCCCCATCTATCTCTGCCTCCTGGTGAGCTCTGTCAAATAAATAAATAAAATATTTTTTTTAATATTTTATTTATTTATTTGACAGAGAGAGAGGTCACAAGTAGGCAGAGAGGCAGGCAGAGAGAGAGGGAGAAACAAGCTCCCCACTGAGCAGAGAGCCCGATGCGGGGCTCGATCCCAGGACCCTGAGATCATGACCTGAATCGAAGGCAGAGGCCTAAACCGCTGAGCCACCCAGGCGCCCCAAATAAAATATATTTTTAAAAAGACACATCTTGTTTAAGCCACTAGTATGAATTTTTTTTTTTGTTGTATCAAGGTTAAAATTAATCCTAACTGACACACATCATATTACAATAGAATGCATTCTTGTCTACATAACCTGTCAGGATAAGCATGCACAAAATGAATTAAGAAGAAATGTTCTATCATCCTGAATTTTCTAGTTTAACAGATAATGGTAATGAGAATAAGCATATCGCCTCTTGTAAGTACAGGATTTTAGAGACAGGCACTTTTCTATACATGACCACATGTATTCCTTGGTGTAATTTGTGACAAACCTGCAGGACTTTCACCCCCATGAACAGATGATGAAATTGAAATGAAAACTCAAAGTGACCTGCCCAAAGTCAAATCATTGCAGTTGATAGAGTTAGAAATCAAACTCGTTGACTTACAACTTATTAATTTTGTGCTGATAATTTGCAGGTTCGATACATGTGAAAATTAGTCATAATTCCATTTATTACCTGATTCACTTATATGATCCTTTGTTTAAAGAAAATAACTTTAAGAAGTGTCTTCGGTAGTTTCCCACTGGGCTTCTGTTTTGGCCAAGTTGGGGTAACAGTGATTAGATTTACCTTTCTACTTTAAACACCAAAAACCAGACAATGGTTTTCAGACACTGAAAAATAAGCAGTGAAAACTGCCATCCTTGAAAGAAGGGAAACAAATATGGTGGGCATTACCCCATTACCCAGTAAGAAGTTTCGAGGTAGCAGCACAAAAAGAAAGAACTCAGACAGCCCACAAACTCACTGAATTGAGGAAATAGACCCAAAAGTTCAGGGAGCCGAGATGGCTACAACTGCAGGGCAGAGTACCAGAGAGAAAAAGGAACATTCTGCATTTCTACACAGCCTGTTCAGTATTTGGAAGGGTACTGATACATATGAAGAGGGAACTACCCAAGATGAGGAAAAGAACCACTAGAAATAAGTTTTGGTGCTCACACAGAGCTGGAATAGTTCACACTCCCACAGATCAGAATGAAAATACTTAGTAATACCAGAGGCTTTAGCGACAGCTCCAAGAAGGGAATTACCTTCAATATTTGCATGTTGATAAACGTCTGGAAAAGTCAACACTATCGTCACAGAAAACAGATGGAAGAACGGACAGTTGCATAGCCACCTGGGACTTTATTAAACACAAGTGACCATTGTAGCACTTCTGCTTGACTTTGATATTTATTATAGAATTAACCAAACAACCACTTCCCAGGTTGTTCAATGCTTCCCAGCCAAGCCCTGTTCTACGTATATCAGAGTATAGCAGTGCAGAGAGAGAAAAATACCTGTCCTCGTAGAGTTCATATTCTGGCAGGGAGTAGAAGGGAGCCAACAATGTAATAAATATTATTATATTAAAGTAAATAAGATCTATCACAAATGTAATTGGGGGTAAGTTTGGATATGTTGGGGGCGGGTGCTATAGTTTGAGCAGATTCATAGGTTCATCAAGATAGATGAGATCACAGCCTAGAGATGAGGCCAGGGTGGCTGGAGGGAAATAAAAAGGAATATGTGGTATATATACACAATGGAATACTATGCAGCCATCAAAAGAAATGAAATCTTGCCATTTGGGATGATGTGGATGGAACTAGAGGGTATCATGCTTAGCAAAATAAGTCAGTCAGAGAAAGATAATTATCATATGAGCTCCCTGATTTGAGGAAGTTGAGAGGCAATATGAGGGGTTTGGGGGTAGGAAAAGAATAAATGAAAGAAGATGGGATCAGGAGGGAGACAAACCGTAAGAGACTCTTAATCTCACAAAACAAACTGAGGGTTGCCAGGGGAAGGCGGGGAGGGAGAGGGAGGTTAGGTTATGGAGATTGGGGAGGGTATGTGCTATGGTGAGTGCTGTGAAGTGTGTAAACCTGGCGATTCACAGACCTGTACCCCTGGGGCTAATAATACATTATATGTTAACCAAAAAAATAAAAGATAAAACAAAAAAACAAAAGGAAAAACAAAAAGGAATACAATAAAGAGATAAACTCAAAAACATAGAGAGGGATCATATCCTTTTAAGGCCACTGCAAAGGTGTTTGGTTTTAAATGAAGAGGGGAGACATTTAGAGTTTAAAGCAGAGGGATGCCATGACGTCTCATATATTTTGAAAGGATACTCTGGCTGCAGCTTGGATTAGTTTCAATGGGGCAATGGTGGAAACTGGAAGATCAGTTAGCAGGTTAGTCAACTCCAGAGAAGTGCTGATGGTTTGGGTCATAGAGGAAATGCGGACAAAGTGAGAAATCATCAGGTTATGCTTATGTGTGAACAAACAGAGCCATGAGAATCTCCCAACAGATTATATGTGAGCTATGAAAAGAGAGAAGTTGATTTCAGAACTTTTATTTTGGTTTGCGTTTTAACCAACTGGAAGAGCAGAGCTACCATTAACCAGAAAGGAGAAGACAGTGGATCGAGTGTATTTTGGATAAAAGATCAATTCTGGAGATGCAAAATCAATGCCAGCTGAGTTAGTGATGCAACAAAATCTATTTCACAAAGAAATTCTAAAGAAAGTATGCGATCTGCTGCATGGTAATTTCTAAATGCTTAAAAAAAGGCACAACTCAAAATCTCTTTCCTTCCAAAGAACATAATAAACCCTACATAGCTTCATACTTTAAAAGAAATAGGAAAACACAAAAGTTTAGACTCTTGCTACAAAGTGAAGTCTCCCACGTTATACACAGGAACATTAAACAGCCTACGATGTTCCCCCAAATAGGCCATTGTGCAACTTGAGCAACATGTATTTGCAATTGAACGTCTGTGTTGCCTGCCTCATTTTGTAAATGCATCTTCTTCCTTTTACAACACTGTCAATTACATAGACTTGCACAGCAGGGCCTACCTTTAAATACTGAGATCTTAGACAAGTTGATGCTCCTTGCATCACCTATTTGGCTGTAAGTTGCTGGGCTGTTGTCATGATTAACAGTTATTCTTTCACAGTCAATAAAAATAGGAAGGTTATATGGTTATAAGATGGAGAGACAGAAACAGCTAACCTCGTCTTATAGACTGCCACTGCCATTTTACAGATGTGGAAACTGAGGGCTGCAGGAGGGAAGGGGTTTTTCATAAAATGACAAGGCTCCATTTAGTTCAGTCAGGGGCTTTCAGGAAAATTGTATTTAAATGTGTTATGTAAAAATAGTGTAGGGAGAATAATGGTTAAGTTCAAACAACTTGTTGTTTTGAAGATCGCAAGTGACAAAAAAAAAAAAGAAAAAAAATAGTTTGTGCTGCTGTCTGCCCGCCCCTTCTGCCTCACTGCTTGAAAAAGACAGGGAACTGGGTCAATAATTTACAGTACAATTTGCACAGCCAAAATGAACGTTTCTGCTTGAGACCATTAAAATCAAAGGTCAGATTTAATACCAACCTTTTATCCTGCCTGGACTCAAAGCAGTTTCAGGATTTGTCATTTGAAAGTCATAAATAATGTGCCTCCTTTTGTGACATCCTGGAGACTGATAATCGCTCCTTTCATATTTTCCTCAACACAAAAATTCACATAGATGGGGACTTTCAGAAAAAAAAAAAAAAGGCAAGAAAAAGAAAAAAAAGATAACGTGGCAATTTCTATTAATGATTTTAAAAGGTAGTCCTGTGCTTTGGTAGGGATAATAAGACGGCTAGCCATCAACGATATGTAATACAAAGAAATATAGAAATGTATGACCCATCTGCTGTGACAATTGCTCTTGTCAGAGCTGTGCATTCTGCACCAGTCCTGGACGTGCCATGATACCAATGGTCTTTGTTCCATATTCTTCCTCTAGCATAACTTGTCAGGAGATGATGTGCCAATCCTTAATCAATGTCGAAAGTTCTCTAGAAGAGGGTTCCACACAGAATGTTTTTACCCTTTTAGCAAGAAAAGACTGTCACTTACCCTTCTTTTTCAAAGCACAGCTCTAGCAGGAAGCCAGAGCCAGAGCTGAAAGTGTGCCTCCCACTCTTTTTTTGGAAACTGCATTTGTAGCAGTGGGGAGATCTGCATAAATCAGTAGAGGAATCACCCTTTGAAAAGGGAATACCTTCTAAATGGTTAGAACTCCGCATCCAATAAGAATACCCACCAGCAAGAATTATGAAGCACTTGTATTTGGTCAAAGCTCATCTCATTTTATTTCTTCATGTATAAATATTGATCTCATTTTATTTGCAAAGTAATTTTAAGGTAAGTATCATTTTCATGATGATGAAACAGTTTTCAACAAGTCAAGTGACTTACCTAACACCATCCCGCTTGGAAGGTGCAATAGGTCCAGTCAAGCTCTCAGTTTACTACGTGTTAACTGCTTTATCTACAAAAATGTTAGTATCTATTGGTATAGAATTTTATGTTCCAAAGAATTGATTTATCAAATACAGCAAGAACTGTCTCTATGGCCCAACAGATAGAAAAACTACCCAGAGACTTTATGAGGAAACTAAACTGTCCCCTATTTAATGCGATTGTGGTATCTCCTGATTGATTAGATGCTTGTGATCCATTTGTTCCAATGGCACTTCCATTGGAATATAATCCAATGGAATTATATTATTCCTGATGGAAAGGATTATTCCTGATTGGAATTATCAGGTCCACTGATTATTGTGGTGGCTGTGGCCATGTGACTGAGTGAGCTCAGCCTCATCTTGGAAAACTGAGCCCAAGGTTGGGGAACTTCCTTAGGAAACAGGGCAAGACAAACCCAAGCCAAGAAAAGGAAGTGGCATATCTTTAAAGAGCTACATTTCTCCCTATGTCTCAATGTAATTTACAAACATTATGATGTATATTACTAAAATGTCAAACTCTTAATTAGGCCATTTCTCAATCCACAGGATGCACTTTCCTCAATGGAGACAGGGGCTGTAACATTAATCAAGCTTCTACATGATTATGTATCATGCTTCATAGGTACTTACTAATTTACTTTTGTTTATTCTTTACAACAATCATGTGAGATCAATGTTACATTCAATTTACTGAGGAGGAAATTAAGAAACAAAAAGGCAAAACATTTATCCATTATTTTGTGTTTAATAAGTGGGAAAACCCAGAATCAAATCTAAAAATGATAATTAAAGGCAAGAGTGAATCTCTGATTAAAAATAAGTTTTCTTGGGACGCCTGGGTGGCTCAGTGGGTTAAAGCCTCTGCCTTCGGCTCAGGTCATGATCCCAGGGTCCTGGGATCGAGCCCCGCATCGGGCTCCCTGCTCAGCAGGGAGCCTGCTTCCTCCTCTCTCTCTGCCTAGTTGTGATTTCTCTCTGTCAAATAAATAAAATATTAAAAAAAAATAATAAAAAAAATAAGTTTTCTTCCACAAATGTTAGTGTGTTTTCGTTTCTTTCTTTTTTTATTTTGCAAATATTTTGGGGGGAAAAAGTGAAGGTGCTATTAAATATTTTTGCTAAAGGTAGATCTCGAATGAGAGAAATGACTGCACAAAGTCATTATCATACATTGCATATGTTTGTAATAACAGCAGAACTCCAACAACAGAGTGGTTCACAGTTTGGTCACATTTTCCTGTATTCCAAGTAGTTTTAGGTATTATGATTAAGCAACTTATACAAGAGTGAAAACCAACATAGAAAAAGGGAGTTGGTAATGGACTTACTAAACCTTGTTAAAAATGTTACATCATAAGCATCATTAGATTATCCATCTTGACGCTGGGTCATGTGGCCAATGGTTGCCTTAAATATGAACGTTAGGACAATGCTAAATAGCATCAACAGCTGTGACCACATGAATGGTTGAAAAAGACTGATTTTAAAATCACTCATTAAATAAAGTATAATATTGGCCCATCTGAATTTAGTTATATAAAAGCAGTTGTTTTAGGCACTGTCACGTGCAAGCCAAACCCCTCTTCAGGATGGAGGACTCACTCCTGAGCTGCTGGAAGCACTGCTGGAAGAAATGCCTCATGCTCTCAGTTCCTCAAAGGTCAGCTGAAGAAAGTGCCCTCACCCAAGGTCACAGCCCCTTCAGTGACCAATGACTGATCGTCATAGAGGCAATGAAGCCCATTTTCCTCATCCTAACTCAGAAGGGCTCAAATTTGTTATTCGAGCTTCAAAACTTGAGGCCTACCACCAAAATTTCACTGCAAGCTAATGGCTTCCTCTGCTCAATCCAGCTTTTTTGGCTTTCCTTTGATAGGTGTTGATGTCACTTTCATTCTCTAGTCAAACTGCTGCACACTAATCTCTATTTCAGAGTCCCTCTTCCTGAGCCCCTGATGAAAGGAAGGGAGAGGAATGCTTAATACTCCTCATTCAGTAATTGAAGTTTTTCTCACCCTTGCTCCACCACTACAAGGGGCTAACCCTTTGCATTATAATTGATGGACTCTTATGGCAATGCTTCATCAGAATCTTCATTTCTTCAATTAAGATTTCACTTACTATTGAAAGGGTTCAGGACCGTACCCTCTAAAATGTGCCACTTTGGTGTGTAGATTATTTTGAGCTCAAGGCACTTGAGACGACCCTGTGGGCTCAAGAGAAACTTTTGTCCCTCCCTTAATCCCACAGAAGAATCTAAATTGATGGTCTTTTCCAGAGTAAAGGTCATTAACAGAGATGAATTTTCTCCTAGTGACCCATCTGTATGGCAGGGCAAACATCTAATTACCAAACATCTGCTCTCCTTAGGTCCCTGAGAAAAGCATTCCTTCTCTCTGAAATCCCAGACCTTTAACCTCTTCTCCTTTGTTTGAATGACATAGATACTTCATTTTGTCTGTCTTTGGAATTTCCTTGTCTGTGTGGATTCCCGATATGTATGGAAACTTGATTTTTATCCTACTAACCTATCTCATATCAAGCTGATTCTTAGTCCAGCTAGAAGGACCTTTAGGGGATAGGAATTCTTGTTCCCCAACACTATTCATTACTCACAGCATTGGGCCCTAAACTTATGTTCTTGACTCCTAGACATACGGGCCCTCAAAGCACTCAAAAACCAAGAAATTTAAGACTATTTAATAACGAGACCCCCTCTACAGCACTCTTATTGACTTCTATCTACTTTCTAAGCAGGTCTTTAACTGTGAGACTCTCACGGCCTTCCCAAATAACTCCGAGCTGTCTTTGGGCAGCCTAGATTGCTTCTCTTCCTTCCTCCAAGATCTTTCTCCCCTACAGAAAAGATTCTGCCAATTTTTTCTAGTTCTATCCCTTAAAGTCATATGAAACAAATCCAGCTCTTTGATATGTTATAATTTTTTGGCTGCACAAAAACAGCTTTCTGGTTTCCTTGAGAATTTCATCTAACACTCCCAGATTTTTAAACCCATCCTCATAGGATTTAATTTTAAAATTCTGTCTTCTCATCCTGCCATCCTCCTCTGTATGCAACCCACTTTCTTATCATCAATATTAAAGTGCTAAATGTAGTCCTAATTCATTCATTGCTCAAACATTTGACTTACTACTATGACCAAGGCACTATGTTAGACCCTAAGAATAGAGTCTGCAAGGAACTCAGATTTCACACTATGTTTAGGAATATTTGCTTTCCTCCCTGAAACCAATTTCCAACCATTGTTACTAAGACAGTGCAGTGTACTGTCACATTCGGTGACAAAATAACCCTAATTCTTTCCTACATAAGGTCTGTAATTTATGTTTCCATTTATATTTCTCCAAGTGACTATTTTTTTTTTCTTTCCAGGCACAAAGAATTATTCTCAAATTACTGTTAACTTGAATATCTTATAAGTTGGACAGTGTCACATCAAGCCATTTGTTACCTATGCAACCAAGTAATGAAGATTATTTCTTGTCAACCCTGACCCTCCCTGTTTAACTGTCCATTGTTTTTAATAATAAGAGGTAAATTGTTTTCCCAGCTTTTAGTCTAAAATGCAAAACAGGATCCCTCTTGCATGGAAAGTAGATGAATTTACCCATTGCTCTAGGAAATGCAAAATGTATACACATAATTAACATGTATTTTTAAAAACTTGCTCTCTATTAAAATACAAATGTCTTCACACCATATACTAAACAATATCTTTAAAATGCCAGGAAATTAGAAACTTCTCCTGTGAAAACTTTATAAAATCATCAATCATATTTTCTAAACAATAGCAATCATGGTAGAAAACAATCTCCAGATAATGCTCTTGTTCTTTTTTCTTTTTATCTTAGAAATGCAGTTTAATTAATAGATTTTAGAGTTTAAAATCTTGTGATTCAAGACCACCATTTGAGAAAAGGGAGACCCAGAGAAATGCAAGTACTTGTTTAGTCTGCTACGGAGGGTGTGGAGCACACTTAAATGTAAGCTCTGCCTTCGGATCCATTGCTTCATTTCACAAGGTCTTCTTTCACTGCCCTGGTTGATAAGTTTTTTAATAATTGAATGTTATGAATGTGACAAGTAAATTCATTGAAGAAGATAATATGATGACTGCATTCTGTTTGTTCTATTTTAGAATCTGTGTGTCAAGGAAATCATGTGTATTTTCTATACATTAAAAATACAGTATGGGATACCTGGGTGGCTCAGTCAGTTAAGTGCCCAACTCTTGACTTCCGCCCAGGTAATGATCTCAGGGATGTGAGATCGAGCTCCACGCCAGGCTCTGCCCTGAGCATGGAGCCTGCTTAAGACTCTCTGTCTCCCTCTCTTAACAAAAAAAATACAATAGAACAATGACTGAGAGCATTTGCTTTGAATCGGAAAAACCTGAGTTCAAGTCCCTGTTGTGGAAGAATTTTCTCTACCTCCTCAAGGTCCTTCTAGCTGGACTAAGAATCAAATTGATGTAGCAGAGATTAATAGGAGGAAATCAAATTTAATAGCATGCACATGGGGAATCCACATAGATGGTAGAAATTCCAAAGACAGTCAGGCAACATGATCCTTACGTGAGCTAAGGAGAGGGGTAGGGGTCTGAAAGTATAAAGGGGGAAAAACCATTAGCAGGAAGGTAAAAGGAGATGTTTGGAAATCAAAGGTTGTACTATTATGCAGATACGTTTCTTAGGTAAGGAGGAATCCCTGTTCAAAGTTCTCTTCCTGGTAAAGCTAAGCAGTTGAGGGGAAAGTAAAGAGCTTTTTCTGAATCTGCTGGGTTTAGATTGCTTTTAATTCCAAATAATGTTCACACCAAAGAGGGCCATTTTGGCATGGTCTGCCCCTGAGCCCTACAGCCCCTCCCTGACTTAACAGCTTCATGACACTGAGCAAATCACCACTCTTGGCCTCAGTTTCCTCATCCTGTACAGACTTGATTTGAGAATAAAATGAGTTAATATGTGTAATGCACATAAACCAGTGCCTAGCACAATAATACTACTAAGTGTCTGCCAGTGTTTCTGCTGTGATTGTTGCTTTTCTGGTCTTAGGAATCAACTTTTCCACATTCTTCTCAAGGTTAGTTTAATTGTCACTCTTCACTAGGTACCAGTCAGTCATCAAATTCAAGCCAAAGCAAGGGAGCCTAATGTATGGGAAGAAGGGAAGAAGTGGTGAGGGGAGTAAAATATACCACCCTAAAATATGCCTCTTTGGCATACTGATTATTTTAAACTGGTTGTTTAAAAAACCACAACAAGAACGGCAGCAGCAGATACAGATGAAGCTCTGGAAACTGAGTAGAGACATTTGTCAGCATAAGGGAAATTTCCCCTTGTCAGGGTGTCTTCCTTCTGAACCAAGAAAAGAGGGATGACTCTAAACTCCAAAAACTTTTAGCAATGGATGTCAACCACAATTACCTTAAAGGATCTTGCCCCAAACATGTGAAAGACATGTTTGGCCCAACAGAAGCTTAGTTTCAATGTTCTGGCCCTACATTTCAGCTAGATGTCATGTGTCTTCCATCTGCCTAAGCCAGATGTCACACCTTGTCATGGAGATGGGTTGGCAAACTTGGAAGTGCCAACTGGCCAAACGCGTTTTCTTTCGAGGATGCAATGTTATCAAAATAAGAAAAATTTACATATATTCCAAATTTTCAACTTCTTAAATATCAGAAGATCTGAGTAGTGGCTTTCAGTCAGTTGCCTGTTGGGATAACCTGAGGAACTCAAGGGGGGAAAAAAAAGTCACCTAGTATTGCTTAATACTTGTGGTATGAGCCCAGCTATTGGTATGTTTTTAAGACTCCTCAGATGATTCTCCAGTGCCTCATGGTACACTTTCTTGGGCAGGGTAATAGAGATTCCCAAAGTTGTTGGCTAGTAACATCAACCTCACCTTGGAATACGTTAGGAATGTAAATTATCAGGCCACACTTAGATTTACACAAAGAGAAAATCTGGGAGGGGGGTTCAGGAATCTACATTTGAACAAGCCCTCCAAGTGATTCTGGTGCTCATTCAAGTTTTAGACCCACTGCACTATAATACAGACCTCCACACACAGACTGGATCTGTCTCTATTGTAGCCTATTTTCACTCAATTAAGTGATCTACCTTGTACTTCATTATGCATTTGCAGACCCCTAATTGAGCTCTTTTCATTTTTCTACACCTAATCTTTCTGTTTCTGACAGATACATTTACATTTCTTGTTTCTGATTATGACCAAAAAAGACACCAACCAAACCAGGCATCACTTTCCTTTCCAGTGCCAAAGCCACCTTCTCGATATTATTCACACTCATTCTTTCTTTATAATCTTACTGCCACTGTCCCAGTTCAGGCTCTCATTACTTCTTATCTTGACTATTGAAATTGTTTCGTAACTAGCTTCCCTACCTCTAGTACCTACTCACTCCATCCATCATATATACTGCTGACAGTTTAATCTTCCTAAAATGCAAGCCTGGTCATAAACTACCTCTGCTCAGATTCTTCAGTGACTCACCATTGAATTTTAGTCTACTCCATCCAGCATCAAAACCCTCCATGACCTGGTTTCTACCTATCTTCCTACAATTTCTTCTCACCATTTCGTTTCTGTTTCAACCTTAAACTAAACAATTTATTATCCCTTAAACTTTCTTACTCCATTTTTATTTTTAATGTTATGTTTTAGCTTTATGCTTTCTTTCCACTTGGATTGTCCAGACTTTCTCTTCTATTATCACCTACTCCAGATTCTTCTTATACTTACTACTGTCTAAACATCAATTCTCCCTAATTTTTATTTTCTGATCCAGCAAATCTAAAGCTGTTTTTACCCACTCTAGCCTAACTTAGGTTTTTATCCCACCTCTCATACATCATTTGACATATGGGGAAACACATACACACAAACATATTCAGAGTCAATCAGAAACTGATTCAGTTAACAAAAAAAAAAAAAATAATTGCCTTCTATGAGCCAAGAACATGGTAAGCTATAGGCAATTGGTAAATATTATTTCACTGTATAAAAAATATTCTAAAAATCTACACACAAATATGTTTTCAAAAATTCCTTTAAAGGTGGTGAGTGCTGTGAAGTGTGTAAACCTGTGATTCACAGACCTGTACTCCTGGGGCTAATAATACATTATATGTTTATAAAAAAAATTTTTTAATTAAAAAAACTAAAAAAAAAATAATTCCTTTAAAGGATTTAAAAACAACTGGAAGCATGATATTCAGTATTCCAATAGCTTACTGAGAAAGACAATAACCGAAACCTCTTATTTCCGTTTTCAAAGTGGTTCCTCTATCATCACCTCTTTATCAGTAAAATGAAATACAATGAAAAAATCCTCTGAACATGCGTCAACCACAATTACCTTAAAGAATCTTGCCCCCCCACCAAAAAAAAAAAAAAAAAAAGAATCTTGCCCCAAACATGTGAAAGACAAAGGAGCAAACTAATGTAGTTGTGTGACTCTATGAGACACTGATTTAAAGAGTACTGGTAATGGGCTAAGATAATGGGTTAAGACTGAGTCTTAGCCAAACCTAGCAGTTTATTTATCTTTGGTACTAATTGGATTCTATCAAGGACATGAAATTCTCTGGGTTTTCTGTTTGAGGAGGGAGACTTTTTCTCTTTGATGAAGCGTCACTCCCAAAACTAACTCCCCTATTCATACATGATTAGTATTTCTTTTTCTTCTAAACGTTTTTCATGTTCCAGAGATGAGCCAATGGAAAATAGTAACTAGGTTGTTTACTTTTTGTTTGTCTGTTTTAGTTTTCCAAAGTTTTATTGAAGCAAAAATGGTAACTAGATTTTAATATTATGGTTATCTGATAATAATTAGAGTTTAACAGGACTTTTTTCATTAAGACATAGGCGTTATTTAAATTAGAGATACTGTGGGCATCATGACAGCCCAGGTAAGGTATTCAGTACCTTTAGACTATGACATATACAAACACCAGTGGTGTTGGAGGATGGAAAAGATAGCAACAGCATAGAAACCAACATCATTGGACTTTAGAACATCATAAATAGTCCTTTAAATAACTAAACTTTAGATGAAGTGATTCAGGACAACTTAAAGATGGAGCAAATTGAGGGAACAATATGTGTGCTAGTATAGAGAAAGAATATAGTCCAAGACTTAGAAATCTAAAAGTAAAATGCAACTCAGGTCAACGAACATTTACTGATTCATAAAATATGGAAAAAATATTACAAAGATATTTGAGATGCAATCCTTGTTTCCAGTGATGGCTATCAATATAAAGGTAAGATATAGCACTTATAAAACAGCAATTATAATTTAAATACTTTCAAGGAAGAAAGGTGTGAGGATTTAGAGGAGACACAGACACATGCACATACACCCAAAACAAAAAAACACTTTTTGGTGCAATAGAAAGGTATTTGAGATGTTTTATAATTCCAACTCAATTTTGACCAGAAAAGGGGTAATAAGAAGAGGAAATGACAGGAGTAAAGAGAGAAAAAGAGAAATCCTAAGTGCGATGCAGACTTAGGCACTAGTCATAAATCTGGAGAGAATATAAATAAATTGAGAAAGGAAGTGGGAGATGGAACTGGGAAACTCAGTGGGGCCATATTGAATGAGACACCAAAGTGGGAATAATAGTATTAACTGAGCTGGTGAAAGAAAACCAATGAAAGCAAGGTTTCTTGTTCTCTTATGCTCAACAAAGACTCCTGAGACACATTATTCATGATAACCAACTCCATTGGAGAGCCTTAGATAAGGTGCTTTGACTGAGAATAGCTTATGAGAATGTTCAGAAGAGAATCAACTTCCATTTCAGATACCTTTGTATTTATTTGGAAGAATTTTGTAAACTCCTTGAACATGATTATTCTTAGATTTCAGATCTGTGTTTTTCAATACTAAAATGTCAGCATCTGGGAACCCAACAAGAAAGAATAATAATTAGCATTTGTTCTTGTGCATTATACTTTACCTTGCTCTGGCATGGTTTTCTCTGGGAGCTATAATTGGCAGATACTGAATGAATTGTAAAAATTTCTTTTCTCTAGACTCAAAGATAAAAAAAGCTATATAAATACATGATACTTTCATGGCATATGGCAGAAGCAAACATTCACATGTATATTTGTGATTACATTGTCTGGAACCTATCAAATCATCCTAATACAAGTTGGAAAATGGAAAATCTATTCAATCAAACAGTTTGACTACTATTATCACCAAATTCACTGCCCATTCTGACTCTTCGTGAACATAGGCTAAAACTCAACACACTTTCATTACCTTTCCTGTAAAAAGAACTAGGCATTAGAATTCAGAAAAATGAATGTTGAATTAAAACGTAGTATCTATGTTATGATGCAGTTGGGAATCTTTCATTTCTTTTCTTTTCAGCCGAAATAGACTATCTTTACCCCCTCCCTATATATTCTGTGCTGTAACTCTGACAATACTTTCTCCTAGACCAGAGGTAGGTATCTTAGTAGAGTGAATCTGAGATCATTAATATTTTCAGATCAAATAAAATCACGTTAACGAAATCTTGGAATCATCTGAGGTAAACCATTTTCTTATAGCAATGTACCTTCAACACATTTTACTTATCAAAGGCGCCTGAACACTGAATATTACAGGTTACCTAGGAAACTTACAGTGACTATACTTAAAAACAACACAAAGCTCTCTTACTGAAGCAGAATGCCATTTTTAAAACTCTATTTTGGGAATGGTAAAAGAAATGGTTAACAAGCAAATATTAGCACATAGATATTGTTGTATCCAAGCTTTTCTCTCTCGTGTTATTCTTAGTTGCCTTCTATTTCTGTCACTGAATTGCTCTTACAATAAAGAGCTAAATAACATAATAACAGATCAAGAGCAATGGTTTCTATTATCAGTTATGATACAGTTCATGAGTTCTGACCCTGTGGTTTCTCAGATGATGTGATAAATAATTTGTGTGCCTTTTCAGCATTTCTTAATGTAGAGTAACCATACATACAATTTGACCAGTACAATTCCAGTTTTAGCCTATAGTCCTGAGAGCATTCTTAACAATGCCCCATTTTACTGGAAAATTATTGAGGTTTAGATGATAAATTATGTTTGCCTTAATTTTCTATTATATGAAAAATGTATTGGGGAATATAAAATTAAACCAGGATAATCAGTACCCTTAAGGAGCTAAAAATGTATCACCTAATTGCAAAAATATAAAATGTAGCATATTATATTACTTATAATATTTACTACTAAAATAATATAATGATGAATGATGTTGTTACATTATACACTACTACCAAAGTGACAAAAATAACTTTTTTATAAATCTTCCTACCTAATGTAATAAATTGTGTCGAGAAGACACTTCCTCATAGCCCATAAAACAAAGATAAAGTGTATACGAAGCAGGTTGCTACAATTCTGCAAACCCACAGTAGCTTTCTTTGCAACAAAATCAAGGTCACCTTGCCCCTGCCCAATCCTAAATCTACCACCACAAGATTGCCTCCAGGGTGGGATTTTGTAAGATATCAACTGAGAGTTGTTGCAGTGTTTTCTGAAATCCAATTACCAAGTCCATTATTACTACCAAGCAAACTGATATAGTATTTCTGTATTTGCAAGGTGCAGTGCACACATAGCTCAGCAAAACGAGCTTAAGAAGTGCTTCTGGGGGCACCTGGGTGGCTCAGTGGGTTAAGCCTCTGCTTTCGGCTCAGGTCATGATCTCAGGGTCCTGAGATCAAGCCCCGCATCGGGCTCTCTGCTCCGCGGGGAGCTGCTTCCTCCTTTCTCTCTGCCTGCTTCTCTGCCTGCTTGTGATCTCTCTGTCAAATAAATAAATTAAAAAAAAAAAAAGAAGAAGAAGTGCTTCTGGATGATGATGCTGGTGATGATGATGGTAATGACGTAGAATTCCAGTGCTTTTATTTCTACTCCAGACAGTTCAAAACAAATGTGAAGAACCCCAACCCACAGCTGGAACACATTTGTCTTTCCTTTTCTTAGCAACTTCTGTTATATACAGTAAAAGACATTTATTCTAATATGGTTTGATAAAGTGAAAAGACATTTTAGGGTTTATCTCAATTCTGCCATCTCTTAGTTCTGTGGACTTAAACCTTCAAGGCTAGGTTCCTCATTTTTATAAAGACGATTATAGTAGTCCCACCTCAAAAATGAAATGAAAGAAAAAATGTGAAATGTCTGGCATGATGCTGGTCAAACCTGAACCCGAATGTTAGCTCTCAATGATACCATACATCATCCCCAGAGTGGTCAGGGTTATTAGCATAGTCAGTGGGGTGCTTACAATCACCCTGTCTTATACTATTGGTTAGAGTGGAAGTTTTTAAACTCTAGTATGCAAACGAATTGACTGAAATTAATTGTATGTAAGTACTTAAAATACAAATTCTTAATCCCCCATGCAGAATTTTAATTTTCTATGTCTGGAGAAGGCCCCAGAACTTTCTATTTCTTACTAGCATGGGCCCACCCATAACCACAGACCACACCTGCACAGATACAAATTTGAGGAAATAAAACCAGGCCTCAATATTACAACAGATATTTCACATTAAAAAAATATATATAGGGGCGCCTGGGTGGCTCAGTGGGTTAAAGCCTCTGCCTTCGGCTCAGGTCATGATCCCAGGGTCCTGGGATCGAGCCCCACATCGGGCTCTCTGCTCGGCAGGGAGCCTGCTTCCTCCTCTCTCTCTGCCTTCCTCTCGGGCTACTTGTGATCTCTGTCTGTCAAATAAATAAATTAAAAAAAATATATATATATATAGCAAACCACTTAGCATCTCCCTCTGAATACCCTAACAAGTCAATATGTCCCAAACTAAATTTACCTTAAACCTTAAAACTTTTGTTTCTGCCGATGACCCTTCTAACTCACAACTTCAATCTACACGTCCTCCAGTGGGGATGTGAAGAAAACTAAACCCCTTATATATTGCTGGTGGGAATATAAAATGGTATAGCTGCTTTGGAAACCAACTTGGCAATTTCTAAAGCTAAAAATGGAGTTGCCATATGACTAGTAACTCTATTTCTATACCAATACCTAAGAGAATTGAAAACATATGTTTATGCAAAAACATGTGCACAAATGTTATAATAACATTATTCATAATAGCTGGAAAGTGGAAATAGATGAAACGTCCATCAGCTAATTAATGGATACACTAAATGTGGTATATCCATATATATCCATACAATGGAATATTCAGCCACGAAAAAAGAATGAGATACTGACACATGCTATAACATGTATGGACCTTGAAAACATTATGAAGAAAGCCAGACACAAAAGGCCACATATTATATGATTCGTTTATATGAAATATTCAGAATGGGCAAATCTATAGACAAAGAAAGTAGACTAGTGGTGTGCAGGGGTTGGGAGAGGATGGAATGGGGAGTGACTGTTAGGAGTATGGGGGTTTTGGGGTGAGAGAGAAAAATGTTCTTAAATTAGATAGTGGTGATCTTTTATAAAGATTTTATTTATTTATTTGACAGAGTGAGAGATCACAAGTAGGCAGAGAGAGAGGGGGAAGCAGGCTCCCAGGGAGCAGAAAGCCCAATGCGGGGCTCGATCCCAGGACCCTGAGATCATGACCTGAGCTGAAGGTAGAGGCTCAACCCACTGAGCCACCCAGGTGCCCCTAGATAGTGGTGATATTAAACAACTTTGTGAATATGCTAAGATCCATGGCATTGCACACTTTCAAATAGTGAATTTTTTTTTGTCTTAGGAATTATATTGCAGCTAATTAAAAAAGAAAGAAAGAAAGAGAAAGAAAGAAAGAAAGAATGAAAGAAAGAAAGAAAGAAAAGGAAAGAAAGAAAAGGAAAGAAAGAAAGAAAGAAAAAGATTCCTTGGCTCCTCACTGTCTGCAATGAAAACTCAACTTTCTGACTTGGCCTATGAGACTCGTTCTGTGATAGCCCCTGTTCAGTTATTCTATCCCCCAGCCTAACTTCCAAGTGCTAGCACATGTTTTCCCCTGTTTAATGCACATTTCATACACACACACACACACACACACACACACATACATGCATATGTAGTTTCATGTTATTACCACCATGTATGACACAATGTCAGTACTTCATATGTGAATGTTGAGTAGTAACACAAGCTATTTTATTCAAAAACAGTGTGCCTTAATTTTTATATTTAACAAGGTCCATCTTAAACATGAGCATGCTGAAATCCTTAAAATGGGGATAAAGCAGGAGCCTATCCTTTACAAAAATACCATAAAATGGCATTACTATAGCCATAAATAAATAAATACATTATCTGTGCATACTACACACACAAGCCCACATAAATAGATACATATACATACAGAAAAGCAAGTCTTAAAACGCCTAACAACTACCCTGTTTCCTCATGCCCCAATCAGTAAAATATATACTTTTGCAGCAATTATAGAAAGAGAAGCAAAATCCAGGAAGCATAACTCTTGTACTATTCACATTCAGAACCTTAATCCCATATCCTGTGCCTCTGTTGTTAGGTTATATGATATCCTTTCTTCTGTTCTTAGGAAGATGCCAATTCAATCTTCTCTGTCTCCAGAAGCTGACTATTAAGCAGAGTGAGTATCTGAAATGTGTATCAATTGCTGCCTGTATTCCCCTTTATCTGATTGTTGGAATATCGGAAGCTATGTTGGGGAAATACAATGGAGAAAATGTTCCCTTCTACCTGGTACAGCTAAATTTCCATTAGTTTTGGTATAAACTTATCACACCACAGTAGATGAACAGGAGGTAACTGATAACCATATGAAACTGAAGGAAGAATTGACTGAAAACCAAAGCAAAGGAGGAAGGGCCACTCATTCCCAACTACCCATCACTGATAAATACAGATCAATTACTTCTGACTGAAGTCCATAATACATGATCATTATTTTCAATTTTTTTGCTCTAAATGGATGCAACTCAGCAAAAATCAGAATTGAGAAGCACTGACAGAGAACTGTAAATATGGGGAACCAAGGAAAATTTTTTAATTTAAATTCAATTAGCCAATTTATAGTACATCAGATGTAATGTTCAATAATTTGTCAGTTTTGTATAACACCCAGTGCTCATCACATCAATAGTGCCCTTAGTGCACGTCACCCAATTACCCCATCCATTCCCCCACACTTCCCTTCCAGCAACCCTCAGTTTGTTTCCTATAATGAAGAGTCTCTCTTGGTTTTTCTCCCTCTCTGATGACTATTAGCCAACTTCCAGTCCGCTCTTTCTATTTCTCTGTGTTTTCTACAAGAGAGCCTATTACTTCAAAGTGTTTTTTTTTTCTTATAGGAAATTTAAAAATAAGTGATTAGAGATGACATCAAGCACATATAATTTACTAGCAGGGTAAAAATCTCTGAGCCTGACATCGTCATTCTGCAAAGCTGCAAATAGTCATGCCAACTGCATTACAGACAAACATGGTGTGTAGGAATAGAGACAGGTTTAATATACGTAAATCCCCCTCACCACAACTATATTCCTTTTATTCAGCAAGGTTTCCAAGTCAACCTGCCAAAGCTCATGACCTTTGCACACATAGACAAGACCCTTAAAATAATGTGAACTTTTTCACAATCATGATGACCTGAGGTATTTTTTGCCTCAGAATTAGAAATAACATGGATTCTTAGAGTATGAAAGATAAAAAGAGAATCATCATCACTATTTTAGGGGGAAAATATAGTGAGAATTGAATATCATATTCTAAGATAATCTAAATCCATGTTTGCTTAAGGCACTATAACCATCAAGATTGATATCAAAGAATATCACTTGCTCTACCAATTTACATTTTATCATTGGTTACAGAATTTAAGTAATTACTTAGTACAACAGTCTAATCCTCAGTCTGAGAGAAAGGAAAGGAGGGAAATCTGGATGAGAACCTATCAAAGTCTCCAGTCACAGAGCTCAATTACATTTCTTAGGTTACTCTATTCCATTCTTACAATCATTTTTGTGAGTTGCAGAGGTAGCATAAGCCTCATTTTATAGTAGACAACATAATTTCAGGCTATTTGGAGCTCATCATATGAGATTCCCCACCCTACAACTGGGAGTTCTTTGAAAGTAAGGACATTCCTAGGCCAAGCATAAGTAGTCTAGCATCTGGCATGCAGGTGAAGCACAGCAAATGGTATGGATCTAAATGAATGAAATTGCTAAGAACTGAGCCTGGGAGGGTTAAGCTCACAAATTAATTGATGGAAGAATCTCATTTGAACTTGAAAAAATCTTTCTACCTTACCATGCCATATTGGTATAATGTTTATTTAGTGTATAAAATAAAGAGTTGGTGAGAAAAGGAAAGAAATGGTATCTTTTTTCCAGGTCAGGGGGAAGGAATCCTTCATATTTGATTTTTAACTGACTGCCCTCATTTACACAAGGCATGGAAGAGCTAAAATTTGTATGCAGATATTTTGGCTCTGGTGTTTTTCTACGACCTCCTTGCTGCATATCAGATAATCTTGTATATCCTGATAGTTACAGATTTTTATTTCTCAGAAATTTTATAAAATTTTTTTAGCGTAGTCTTACTGGGTTACAAGCCAAACACCACTTACCACTAAATAACACAGTGTAACATTTTGAAGATTTATAACAGTTTTGTAGACTGAGAAAATAAATTTTCAGTAGCATAAAATGAAGTAAATATAAACTCCCCTGAAAAATACAAAAATAGGTATTATAAACAACTTTATGGTCAAGGAATATAAACTATATTGTTTTCATACAACTTTGGAACATTTATAAATGAAAGAGATCTGTTCGTGTAGTCTGAGGAACAGAATCCTTGTGCTATATTTACTAAATAGCAGTTCACATACTTGAAAAGCCTACAACAATCATATTCACTTCAGTTTTCTTATCTACAGAATAAATACAAATCCTTGCACATGCTCTACATAATTGTCATAAAAATTAGATAATACATTATGTAGGAAAGAATGCTGCAAACTTGAAAGTGCTGTGCATATGGTGAAACTTAATATCTAATACCTTGCTACATAAACTATGGTCACAGAGTGACAATATCAATATTCCTGGGAACCGAAGTGAACTGAAGAATCCCAGACCCCATTCAGATGTACTGAACCAGAATACACATTTTAACCCTCTCAGCCTCCAATTTTAGGAACGTGTGGATATCCCAGTTATGTAATGTGAAACTTCGGAGGCTCCATGGCCACTTATTTATACAGATGCATATTTGGTATTATTCTTCTATATTCTAATAAGCCATTCCTCCACAAATCAAGAGTATGCTATTTTTTTGATTTATGTTTTTTTGCATCACTGTGGCGTATTTTAGACCTTGTGTCCTTGGAGGGGAGGGACTACCCTCAGATACTTAGCTCATTGCCTAAGAAACAAGTATGTTGAGAAATGATGATGATAATATTATAACCCGACAAGAATTAGAGAAAAAAAATGCTTTTGATGCAGAGTTCATGGTAAGAAACTCTCAGTAATAGTAATTCCAACGGAACTGGAGATAAAGATTCTCAGAGTAGAAAATAACAAAGGTTGTTCTTGAGCAACCACAGTTAATTTTGATGAGATCCTGTGTCAGACTGACCTGGAATTTTAGGTGGGAAAAAAGAAAAAAGCATTCTTCATTTTTATCTCTTTACTTTTCTACTTAAGGGTAAAAGCCTCCTTGTATAATTTTAAGAGGACAGGAGGAAGCCCGGAAATGCAAGGATGACAAATCAGATTAATTCAGTCTATCAGGAAAGATGACCTCTCAGGTTGTGAAAACAGAATTGAAAAATAAAGACTGCAGATACGGTCTCAGAATTCCCCAAACGAGAAGTGAAACTTTAATAAAACTAAACACTTTAAGCTAAGGATGACCTACTTAAGAAAATCATTTACCTTTCTAATCTTTAAGCACAGGAATTAAATAGTTTAGATTTATAGTCTCTAGGCATTGCTAAATTTGATTAGATGTAAAAAACTGAAAGTTCACCTGGAATGATATCCTTGATTAATTTTATCTGTGAAGAGAAAACCTACACCATTCTCTCTGGCCTTGGCAATTATCTCTGACAGAATTCTGAATTTTCTTTATTTTAAATGCTTTTGAGATATTACAGATGCAGTATTCAGTCATACTGAACAAACCTTGAAATGCACGGAAAATTTGCAAATGCCTATTTGGACAAGTGAGAGGCCCCCTTTTCACTAAGCTAATATTTAAAGATCAAGAGTCACAGAGCATCCACAGCAAAGAAGAAGATAAAACCTTGAGTTATGAGATACTCTATGGAACTCCAAAGAAACACTTTAAGTTAGTGTTTTTATGGATTTAAACTAGGGCTGTTTCAGTGAAAGGAGATATATGTGAAACTAGAAAACAACCAAGCAGCAAGACTAGATTTATCAGCTCATACAATATGAATTGCTGACTTCAGAAAATTGAGACCAAACTCAGTATCACCTACTACTTCCGATATTCAGAGCTAATTCCTCTGATGGACTTCTAGTTTCATTTCATTGTTTTAAGGCCTCAAACACAATTAATTCTCAGCAAATACTCATTTTAAATAAATTCTGACAAGGGCTCCATAATATCTGAAGAATTCAGTAGTAAATCAAACATTTCTTTTTTTCCTTGTGACTTCCCACTCACAAGGGCGTATCTTTGAAACCCAGACTTTATAAGCATGGCTGCTCCTTCCTACCACAATGAAGACAATGGATGGGGAATAAGTTTATCTATTAATCTTTTAGCCCAGATTACTTCTCTAACAATCTGGTATCTCTGGGGTTAATTGTTTTCTTTCTCCAGGCCTCAGTTTTTTTTTAGAGAATAAGGGGGCTGGACTAAAAGTTTCATTAAACAGAAAGACTTCAATTATCTTATTCGATGTGCATAACAACTCTCCCACTAGACAACAGTGTAAATGGAGACTCAGGAAATGAAGTGAACTATCTCTAGAAGGTAGCAGAACTGGGAATGGATCCAAGGTCTTTGTTACAATTACATTACACTTTCTATCACCCTACAGAAGCTTCAAAGTTTCCAAAATTTACCTCAGTGAATTCCTCAGGTCATTCCACATCTAATCCTTGTGAAAAAAAAACAAAAAACAAAAAACATTATCAGTGTAATCTGAGATGGCTGGTATTCATCCCAAGTCAAGGCTATGGTGACCTAATTCTCCTAAACCTGATGGGAAGGAAATTCCCTACAGATGGTACTCAATTGGGAAGGTAGTCCAGCATTCTGGAAGGAGCAGAGGTTTTACAGAATCACACTAATCAAAGTGTCAGTCCCACAGAATGAGCTAACTCGGTGCTTAACTTTTCTCAGTCTTTGTATTTACAAAATGACATCACATCCATGTATAGCATATAGAGATGTACGGGACTCAAAACATCCACCGAGCCCAGTAAGTATCTGTGAGATGAGTAAAATGCTAGCTCCTTTCCATTCTCTCTTTGGCTTGTGTACAAATGATTGCCCTCACACGTTATAACACTATAGAGATTAATGATAAGAATAAAAAACATGCAAATGGATTCTTTTTGTTTGCACTATCTCAGAACTACTGATTTCAATACTGTTATTCTTTCATTTAAGGAACTAAGGGAAAAATCCCTGAATTCCTACACTGAATTTTCGTGACGAGATTGATGATGGGAGAAATTACTGCAACTCAGCCTGCTCTTTTCATACCAATTTAGGACAAAAGCATTAATTACATGTAACTTATTCTAGCCAGAGTTCTCCAAGTGGGCGATAGACTGTTAATCCATTGACCATATAACTCAAGCCACACAAGCAAGTTTAAGCAAGTGTGTATCTGAGGGCTTAGGAGGAGTGAGCAAAATGAAAGGCAAGGGAGTTGTATTTGACAGTAAGTGTGTGGGGGTGGAGCTCTCAGAAATAAAGTCTCTTCATGGAAGTTCAAGATCTGGCCTTGCTGGTACAGAGGAACTCAACAAGGAAACTTATCTTATAAATTTTTCATAGACCTTGTGCAAGTTAAATCCCTGCCCTTATGGAAATCCATTAGTGTGCTGAAGGCTCAGAGGAAATAGGGAAAAACAGGTGCATTCATGCTTGATTTTTCCATATGTTTGTTATTCAATAGAAGCACAATGAGTGATAAATCCTATATCTAATGACCATATATGAAAGAACTTTTTGGATTTTTATAGCCCAGAAGTGAAAGTAATTGTCATTCAGAAAAGATAAAGGAAATCAATGTTACAATGAGGCTAAGATGACTTGGCTGATTTTCCTTGATATCCTACATCTGCTTAGGAATACTGACTTTTCACAGACATAAGATGATTTTTTGATGACAAAGTCATTTCTTACTCTGAAAAGCATCTTAAATAAATTTACCTGCTGCAAATAAGGATAATAACATGCAACAATAAATGTTGATGTAACTCCTATTATATGCAAAAGATTGTACTAGGAGTTGCAAGGACTGAAAACACAGAGCAAGCTATTTACTGACTTCAGGGTGCTCAGAATATGGTATTATAGATGACCTCATGCACAGTGATTATAACACACAATTTTGCATTTCCATCCACATGAGAACTGCTCCTTCTGAGTTTCCCGTGTCCTAATTCTTCAAGGCTCAGCTTAAATCCTATGAAAAACTTAACCTGCTACTTTCTAAGCTAAAAAAAAAAAATTCTCTTCAATTTCCCAGAGCTCCTTATCTATCCTTTTTTATATTACTTATAATTTCTCACTTTATGATGTTATCGTTATGCTCTTGGTCATGAAAAAGCTAAGTCTTTTATTTTTTAAGATATATCCTTTTAAAGTAACTAACCTCAAGGATAAAGAAAGGATCCTTTGGAGCTGTCAAGAAATAAGACAACTCAATAACCAAGAGGGAAAAAACAAAGCTGACCTTAGATACCTCCACAGCAACTTCCCATTCTAGAAGGTGGTAGAATAGTGCCCACAAAATCTTCATGGGAAAAAGGAATGACCCAAGTATTTTAAAATCCAGCCTGAGTTTCTGAGTATAAAAACTAAAAAAAAAAAAAAAAAGCATTTTTTAATGTGCAAGAATGCAAGAATTCAGGGAATATTGTTCTCATGAGTGCTTCTTGAAGAATTTCATGCAGCAGAGAGATATTTTTGGAAAGACTATCCAGCAAGATTAGTACTGAAAGTTGAGTCTACTTATTTGTGAAACAAAGATTTAAACGTATGCAAGGATTGAGGTGGCAGAAGAGAAGGTAAAACATACTCTCATGATCTGTGGGGAAGTGAATAAGTATGGTCATTTCCATACAGCCAATACCAGGGATAAAGGATCTTTTTAATACCTCAAAATAAGTAATGCGGTATAAATCTATTTAATAGCTCAAAGAAAACACTAAGAAATGTTATGTAATTAACTAAAATCAGGTGCAGAAGTAGAAGAAAGAGAAATATAAAGAAGAGGAAAGAAATTAATTCCACATTGGTTATAGTGGGGAATCAACTACTGTTTAAAGAAATAGAGGACTGAGAGTATTTAGAGCATAAAAGTTATACTAGGTCAAGAATACAAATCTCCCAATTATCAGAAGCAACACACATACACACACACATTCATTCCAGTGAGCAAAAACAGAGTACAAAAAGCTTTAAAGACAGAAAAACATAACATGAAAAAAATACGATACAATTAAAATTAAATATAGTATATATTCTCTACTAATAGCTCCAAGAGGGCAGGTGGTCTGTTTGCTTTGTCCCAAGACTCTGGGACAGTGTCTGGCTCATGATTGGTATGAAAAAAATTCTTTAAGGAATGAAATGCATACAGGTTAAACTGACATATTAAAGAAAAAGATTTCCAAGTTATATTAAACAGCATAAACCACTCTGTACTATATAGAGGAAAGACACATAAAAAGTGTGTCTTAAGCACTAAAAAGTGCTTAAGAAAATTTGAAATAAAATAATGGCAAAAAAAAATATACCAAGCCAACGTAAACAAAAGGAGAACAAAGGTCATCGACTCTGGACACCTGGCTGACTCAGCTGGCTGAGTGTCAGACTCCTGGTTTTGGCTCAGGTCATGCATGATCTCAGGGTCTTGAGCCCTGCTCAGCAGGAAGTCTACTTGAGATTCTCTCCCTCTGCTCCCTACCACGCCACTCATACTCACTTGCTCACTCTCCTTCTCGCTCACAAATAAATAAGTCTTTAGAAAAAAAAAGTCATTGTCTTAACAATAAGGTAATATTGAATTTAAGACAAAAAAATAGTTTTTAAAACGGTGAGAGTTGTCTTTTAAAATGTTAAATAAATATTTAATGAAACTATGTAGATTGAAGAGTTATAATCAGATAGGTACAAATAATATAGCGGCAACCTTGATAAATTTAAATACTAATAAATAAGACAGACTGCAATAAAAAGTGAAAATGGATCTTCTTTACTACTGGCCATAGAACATTCATAAAACCTGCCTTATTTATGGTTACACACAAAACATAAAATAGGAGAAAGAGTAAATACAACATTCTCTGATCATATAGTGACAGAACTAATAATAAACCTGGAAAACAAAATCTGATATTTTAAAAATATTTATAAGGGCATCTTCAGTCAAAAAAGCAATCAATACCAAAATTATGTTACATCTAAATACCAATAATGAAAATATACTGCATCAGAGTCTATAGGACATAACACAGACACTGCTCAAGAACATGTCATTGCATTAAATATTTACATAATCACACAAGTACAATAAGTATAAATGCTAAGCATCCATCTTTAGAAATTAGTTAAAAGATTAATGAAGCCTAAGGAAAGCAGAAGTGAGACTATTAAAATGATTAAAACAGAAATTAATGGATTAGGAAGGAAATGGTAGAATTAGTCAATAAATACACAAGCAGAATCTTTGAAAAATAAAATACTATTAATACAAGAATACTGTTAGCTACCAGGATTTCTTAACCTTGGTACTCAGGGAGGATCATTCTTTTTAAGTGCTGTCTGGGCATTTTATGGAACAGCATCCTTGGCCTCTGCATACCGGACACCAGTGCTAGTCCCCTTACTCCACTGTAACAATCAAAAGTGCCTATAGACATTGTCAATTGTTCCTTGGGACAAGGGTTGTCAAAATTGCCCCAATTGAAACCACTGGATCAGACAACTCAAAAGTAAAGGGAAAAGGCACAAATATCCAATACAAGAAATCATAAGGAAAACATAATCAGTCAGGGAAAATAAAAGAATCAAGAGAGATGATTTTAATAAATTCTGCAAGTTAATATAAAACCTTGGTAAAACCGGGGCGCCTGGGTGGCTCAGTGGGTTAAGCCGCTGCCTTCGGCTCAGGTCATGATCTCAGGGTCCTGGGATCGAGTCCCACATCGGGCTCTCTGCCTGGCAGGGAGCCTGCTTCTCTCTCTCTCTCTCTCTCTGCCTGCTTCTCTGCCTACTTGTGATCTCTCTCTCTCACTGTCAAATAAATAAATAAAATCTTTAAAAAAAAAAAAAAACCTTGGTAAAATCAACAGCACTGTAACAAAATGAAATTAACAAAAATAGGAAACCTAACATATGGATTATCAAAGAAGAAAGAGAGAAAGTTATCAAAATGTAACTATCTAAAAAAAAACCCAAAAAACAAATTGACCCCTACTATTCAAATACTGCTTCTTTCTCTCAGATGTATTTGGCCATATAATTGATTAAGAGAAAAGAAGAATCCTAGAAAAAAAAAAGATGAAGGAGATAAAATTAATATTATTATACAGATACTATTTCCCAGGTGATAAAATTGTTCACCTTTAAAAAAAAAAAAAGTGAATTTTACTGAGCAGGTATTGAAAACAATGAGGGAATTCAGTAAGTTGGTTCAGTATAAAATTAACATACAGAAATTATTATCTTTTATGTATTATCTTTTATGTATCTCTTATGTATACAAAGAGCCTCCTTTACAAGAGAATATACATGAAAAACACAACATAACTATGAATAATTTTGATAGTAAATTTTTAGGCTCTATATTGAGAAAACATCAGAAGGCTTCTGAGGAATACAAAAGAATACCATGTGCTTAAATAGGCAGATGCAACTACATAAAGATGTCAACAAACCCTCAGTCAATCTGTAAATAAAATACCGACAGGAAACTAGAACACTGGAGAAATAAATCAGAAATAATAGCTAGAACAATCATGGAAATGAAGAGTGATTTGGGGAGGGAGCGAAGAGAGAGGTAAAATTACTGATATTTTTTAAAAAGACAATAAAAACAATGTAAAGTGACAATCCTTAAATCAATGTGTGTACTTGGATTTGCACAATGAAGCAGACTGAAAGTATGGAATCCAAATAAGTAAAAAATATGTGTATATTTAAGGTGGCATTTCACATTAATGGGAAAAGATGAATAATTTAAGAATTTGTGTTGAAAAACTTGGGTAGCTCTATGGAAAAAAAAATTACCTCAGGATAAATTCCAAGTACATAAGATTTAATTATAACATTTAAAATCACAATTTACATATTTTAAATGAATTTAAATGACATTGGAGTAAGAAAGACATTTTCGGTGTGATTTTTAAATATCTTAAAAGCTATTAAAGGTTTAAAAAATGTTGACATCTTTATGTTGTTGAGTTTGTCAAATGCTTGGTATTCATGAAAATGCAAACATTTCTGTACACAAAACGCACCATTAACTAAGTCAAAAGTTAGGAAGAGACTATGTACTCTGAAAAACAACCTGAGGGTTTTGAAGGGTCAGGGGTGGGAGGTTGGGGCAACCTGAGGGTTTTGAAGGGTCAGGGGTGGGAGGTTGGGGGAACAGGTGGTGGGTAATGGGGAGGGCACGTTTTGCATGGAGCACAGGGTGTTGTGCAAAAAGAATGAATACTGTTACACTGAAAAAATAAATAAAATGAAAAAAAAAAGACAAAGAAACTAATACACAGTAAAAAAAAAAAAAAAAAAAAAAGTTAGGAAGAAAATAGGAAGAATTTCCAAGGGCCAATTTTCACAATATATAAAGAGTCTCTTTAAATCAATAGGTAAAAGGCAAAGATCTAAATAAAAACAAGGGCAAAGACTAGCGACAAAGTAAAAAAATCAAAATAATGCAGCTCTTAACCACTTCTCTTGCAATGTATTAAAAGTCATATATCCTAAGTGAAGTAAAAGTCAACACTACAATGAATAAAACGTTTTACCCATCAAATTCAGAAGTTACATGGCTCACTGTGTTAGGAAAGCTGTGGAAAAACTGGCACTGTCATATATTGCTTTAAGGAGTGTAAATCTGTACAAAATCTATGGAGCTTTTGACAATATCTAGCAAAAGTACAAATGTTCCATTTTCCATTTCATTTTTAGTAACTTACAGATATACCTTAAAATGTGCATCAATACTTACGTTTAGTGACACTGTTATTGTTTATAGGAGCAAAAAAAAAAGTGAAGCAAAACTTCACCAATATGAGATTGAAAAAAATCATGTATGACAAAATCTATAAGATAATACCATGGCTGAAAAAGAAGAGAACCTCTGGGCACCAGGGTGACTCAGTCGGTTAAGCACTTGGTTTTGGCTCAGCCTATGTTCCTCACCAGGGTCATGAGATGGAGCCTGCATTAGGTGGGAGTCTGCTTGAGATTCCTTCCGCTTCCCTCTCCCTCCTCCTTTGCTTCTTCCCCTGCTTGTAATCTCTCTCTAAAATAAATAAGCCTTAAAAAAAAAGTACAGAACTTCTTGTGTATCGATATGGAATAATATCCAAGAAACATAGTTATGTGAAAAGACCAAAGTAGAGTGGTAATGTGATTACCTTTTGTAATAAAATGGGATAAATGGACATATTTGCTTATATATGGAAACAAAAACCTCTCAACTGCATGTAAGAAAATGATGACATTGGTAGCCTATAGGAAAGAGTGACCAAAGGCAGGTAAAATAAAGATTTTTTTTTTTTTTTTTAGCAAATACTGTTTTATATCCTACGGTTTTGAGTTAAGGGAATATATACTTCTTCATAGGTAATACATCACTTATTATTTTATTTGTTTTAAGATTTTATGTATGCACGTATGTATGTATGTATTTGAGAGAGAGAGAGAGAGAGAGAGAGCATGAATGGGGGCGGGGAGCAGAAGGAAGGAGAGGGAGGGAGAAAGAATCTCAAGCGGACTCCCCATCCGCTGCAGAGCCTGACATGGGGCTCCATCTCATGACCCTGAGATCATGACCTAAGTGGGAATCAAGAGTCAGACACAACCGATTGAGTCACCCAGAAACCTCAAAGGGCAATGCATCATTTTTAAGTAGTTGACAAAAGTTCAATTTGATAAACATGAAAGAAAGCATGCACGACAAGATCAAATGAAGCCAAAACAAATGTTGATTTTGAGATCCAGAATCCAAGCTTACATGATTTTTTTTTCCTTAAAATTCATGCTGACAGACAAATTCAACAGATAGAGCCATATACAGCTATGTATAGCTTTACCCTACAGATCAGAGCACTATTCTGAATCAAATGGTTATTTTCTTCACAATGAAAGGATGTTATCTCCCAAACAAACCAACATTTCCTTCCTTTCGAAGACTATAGTTCCAAGACTTCTATTATAACTATGGCTGATGCCCCTTTCTGCTAAATGCGAACCTCAGACATAGTTAAGTGAGCAGTAATTATGCATTTGCTCAAGCACAACTTATTATTTACTCAGCAGACATGTATTGGGCACCTATCAATCACATGCCAGGTAGGATGGTGGGCACCAAGAACAGAAAGATGTAAAGTCATGTCCTTGCTCTTAAAGAATTTGCACGGTGATCCTATAGGGAGACCAGGAAATGGCAGAATTTAATGCAGTTTGTTCTGTGTTAGCATAATAGTGATAGCAATAAGTGTAGGAGGAGGTTAGGAGAGGGAAGGCAATAATAATTCTGGCTTCACAAACCAGAGAACATTCTACCTCTGCCAGATCTCTCAGAGTTACGAGTACAATCAAATCATTGGTTCGCAGTACTTCAGTACTAAAAGACTGAATATATATGATAGTAAAAAAAAAAAATGTGACCAGTAGGATGAATGAAGTTTTGACTTTATAGTTGGAAATTTGTTTCATATCCACTTTGCTTATCATCAACTTTCAGTTTTCTTGGAATGGTATTGGGATTGCGTCAATAACTATCCAAGCCAAAACATTACGTGAGAATTTATAACCAAGTGTCTAAAATTCCCAGTTCTTTGGAATCCCATCTTATTAGAAAAAGCCACGTTATTTAATACCTTCAGAACATAAACATAATTTTGAAACATCAACTAAAATTTATGGCTTTAGTTTGAAAACGGTCCTGCCAAAAGAATGCGCCAATCCAACATGAATAGTCATGAATTAAAAATATGAATATCAAAAAATATGAGTATCATCACTTATCTTCTTAGAATAATAATTACTAGTTTGAGTATAAAAATATTAAAAGAAAAAAAGACTCAGACTATGGGTGACATCAGTGACCACTAAAAGCAGCACAGGGGAAAAAAACTGATCTTTAAACAAGGGAGCAAATACAAATATATAATATGGGGGAAATACAGAAATGAAGCCAATCCTTTCATATAGGGGATTTGCAGGGACTTGGCACCAAGCATAACCATTGTAAATCCAAATTCCCCCAAATCCTATACTGCCATCTATGGAGTTCTGAAACTCTTAATATTTTGTAGATGGAGACATAACGCTCTTTGACTAAAGATTTTAAGAACTCATTTTTCAGATATTATGACAGGCCTTCCCATGCAGTGCCTGGTTCTAGTTGATATAAATGTTAAAGTGATAAGGAAACCTAAAGCAACTTCCAAGCAACAGAACGAATGTGGAGCCCAGAAGCTCGGTGACGTGGGAGGGCGCTGAGACATGCTGACGGGTGCTGCTTGCCCAATCCTGCAAGCACATTTCCAGACTAATCCCGAATACTCAACAAGCAGATTTACTAATTTGGCATCTCCAAAAGACTTCAGCACTGAAGAATTGTTTCTTCATTACAAAGTATTAAATGGGTAGGTAATTTTGTCTTTCTACCTGGCTACAAAAACACTCAGAGTCTATTAGCTTAAAGGTCATTGTATTTTGCAGTTACCCATGCGTGCAATCAGATTTGGCTGGGTAGACTCCGCTCACCTCACAAGCATGCATACAATACTATTTAAAGGTCAGCCAACTTTCACTGTCAGAACAGTGTAAGAAGAGAACACCCCGAACGTGGGTCTGCGTGATGACACACATTTCACTGACAGCTTTCTGAAAAACACACCTGGAGATCAGTGGCAGGAACATGACAATTCAGGGTTAAGAATTAAACGAGTGTATCTGTTACATGATTACCGATTCTACCATATATAATGAGGAATATGGGAAAAACTGAAGACATTAACTATGGAAAGCATTTAAAAGAAAAACCAGTCAACAATTTCTGTGTGGCTTCATGGAGAGATTAAGACCAAATAAGTGACGTAGATTTTGGCTTTAAATAATACCTTACCAATAATGAGGGATGTTGAAAATGAAAAACGGTTAGCTTCTGAAAGCAGAGTTCCTGCCATGAATACCCGAAGATATTCTTTATTAGGACCTGTGTACTGCTTAGTACGTTAAACTATTTGACCCTTTAAATAGTTCTTTCTTTCTTTTCGTATTATATGATCTTTCTTTCTCCTTTCTCCTTTCGTATTATATGATCAGTCATAGGAATTCTTAGGGAGGGATTTTTTTTTCTGTTGCTTATTACTATTTGGTATCAGTGGAGCCAAATTATCAACATCTACTTCCCAGAGGACAAATTTCATCCATTAGGTATGAGATATAGGTTCAGAGGGGGCAAAATGAAAATCCCAAATGGGAAATTAATGAACGGCCATGAAAGAATCTGGACATATTTAAGATATACATTGAACTGGAAACATTATCATGAAGGATAATCTCAAATGTTTTTTCAAACTATTTCAAGATGTATAGATGTAGCCCAACATGACGTTTTTCGTATTCTCCATGCAACTGCTTTCATCTATCCTGACATCTTCAAGTTATCTGAATATAGGAAGTATCACTACTCATGTTGTACAGGGATTAACACTGAATATACTTATCACATTCTCTGGAATGTGGCTTAAAGCTATCCTGAGTTTCTCAGACAGTTAAGCTGTGGGGGTTTTCGTTGTTTTTTGTTTTTTGTTATCAACTTTTTTTAATGATCTGAAAGTTTCCCTCTAATGGTCTTCTGGACTAAGAGTCATTATATTACTATACATATATATTAGAAGGCAATTTTTCAGAGGGCACCGTGTTATTGCTTAACATCATTAAATTGGTCTCCATCAAATCTTACCTTGTTGATGAACCGTATTTACTATTGCCACTTTTCATCTACCATTATAGTCAGTGATCATCTATTGGTTAGCCAAGAGCTTTCAATAGCTTAATTTTAGTATCTATTTTCAATGTAAGTCTTGGTTATTGAAGGTAAAAGTCATGATAAATTGGTCAACCATGACTAAAATGGAACTGTTCTAATTAGTCAATAAAGAGTGTGGAGGTACTTTTCTATTATAAAGTTTATATAAATCAACACTGTACTACTGTAATTATAATCATAAGCTCTTTGAGAAAGGATATGTGAAATAACCCTCATGGCCCTTAGCAGAGCATACTTCACAAAGAAGATGTTCATTAAATGTAAGCTAAATTAATAAAATAGTATGGAAAAATCAGGTGTAAATCAAGTCTTGTTTTAAAAACTTGTCCGGTGGTGGGTATGAAGGAGGGCACGTATTGCATGGAGCACGGGGTGTGGTACATAATGAATCTCGGATCACTGAAAAAATAAAATAAAATTTTAAAAAAAAGTCTGTAATTATACTCATATACAACATTGCATGAAGCAGGTACTCAATACACACATGAGTCAAAAAGACTGAGCTTGATCAAACAATTCCTGTGAGTCAAATTTGTGGTTTAATTTCCTGACTCAGTTCTCCCAGAGTATTTCATGAACAGTGGGTAGGGTCTGAAATACTATCTTTACATAGGCAATACAGAGACTTTAGGAATAGAAGAGATTTTTTTTTTTCAACACATAGAATCTGGTTCTTATGAATGACTTTGGAAACTCCAGCTTTAGTTGCTAGGGAACATAGATTATTTTGTACGGTGCTCAAAAAGACATTATTTGTTCTGATTCTTTTTGATGAGTTGAGACTGTATCTGATACTGTTCACACAGTATCTTCAGAATGGAAAGAACAAAGCTCTTGCTTCCTCTGATGCCACTGTGACCACAAAAAAGGGAGAGGCATGTGAGGTGGCCTTCTCAGTGCTGTCTGAACAATGAGGCAATCATTATAACTCACACTCTATCCATTTTTACGTGACACTGACCAAAGGCAGTCCTGGGGATTCTTTTAAGTATTTGCATCAAAAGACACTGAATAGCTGCATCCCTCTTTATTATACTACAAAAAAAGATCCAACCAATGAGAAAGACTTGAGTCTAACCTGAACATGACAGTGTTTTACACATAGATGTCATTGCTCTGGTATTTTAAAATACTTTTTAAAAACAATATTATTATTGATTCATATATATATATATATATATATACACAATTCTCCATTCTTCTTAGTACTTGCTGTGGGCACTCACATGGATAATCTGAAACATTGAGAATTAAAAGAATATTTATATTGAATCTGGGCTTATACTAAATCTGACACATAATCTAACTTTTTAGGGGAATGCCAAAGTGTAACTTTTTATTTCTGTTTATTCTGTTGATCTTTCAAATTTTGTTTTCTAGCTTTGAATATGACACATTTAGTCAAGAAAAAAAAAAACATGCTTTTAATTGTGAGATATATTCTAGCAATAATTATTAGCTTATTAAGTAAGCACACAGAAAAAATTAAGAGTCATGATTTTGATGGTTTTTTTGTTAAGTTACAGCCAAGACAAGAAAATGGCACCTTCATAATTGGCCACAGGGTGTGTGCTATGGTGAGTGCTGTGAAATGTGTAAGCCTGATGATTCACAGACCTGTACTCCTGGGGCAAAGAATACATTATATGTTAGTAAAAATAATTTTTTAAAAATTATACACCTCAAGATAGAATAATGCCACAATTAAAAACATAAGTAATTTTTGATAAATATTATTAAAGTATTATAAAAATTAAATTATAATTTTTGTCTATTTCTGCCTTAAATTCTGATCATGCATTATACACCTAAATTAATGAGAATAATTTTTATTTCCTGCTAACATTAATTCAATGATAATTATAAATATTTAGAAATTTGCTTTTTTGGAAATTCTAGATATACTCATTTATCAAAACTAGTAGGGGATTGTACCTACAAATTTCTTTTTCTAGGGTATATGAACACCATGCAAAGTGGATGCTTTCTTCATGCTGTAAAAAATTGAATAAATTATGGGGCAAATAATTCTACTTTGGAGGTTTTTAAATTTATGCTGAGCTACAAAGGAAGGAAGCAACTTACATATCTGTTATTTGAAATCAAACATAGAAAATTAAAAACACAAGAGTCAAAGGCCTTTATTTTAAATTTTCTTTTGGAAAGAAAGAATTCTTGTAGATGCAGAAATCAAGTGTATGATATTTAATTACTGGTGTCTAGATAGTGATATCCAGCAAAAGCAAGGGATACTCTTTCTTCTGGAAGAAAACATGTCATTGTTTAAGGTAGCAGGCTATCAATAAAGGAGTTCAACAATCTTAAGCTAAATATGAGTCAATAATGGAAAGCTATTGGGACAAAAATTGACACATTTTGTCCCTTTCTCGGGAATTTCTTTTGTCTCACCACAGCACACATGTGCTGCTGATCAAATATTCCAGGTCCACCCAACTCATACAACTTATTAAGATTCGCCCAGAAAGAGCTACTCACCCATTAAAAAAAAAAATGTACAGGGGCACCTGGGTGGCTCAGTGGGTTAAGGCCTCTGCCTTCGACTCAGGTCATGATCTCGAGGTCCTGGGATCGAGCCCTGCATCGGGCTCTCTGCTCAGCAGGGAGCCTGCTCCCCCCGCCCCGTCTGCCTCTCTGCCTACTTGTTACCTCTCTCTGTCAAATAAATAAATAGGATAAAAAAATTTTTTAAAAAATGTACATCGCTAAGATATACCACATGGTGATTTGACGGAAATATACACAGTGAAATGATTACTAGCGTCAAGCAAATTAACATATCTTCTCACATAGGTTTTTGTGTGATGACAGTACCTGAGATCTATTCTCTCACCTTTTTTCTTTCCCTTTCTTAGAGCAGTGAGTGTTCCCTGCAAGTACTGCCATTGAAGAGAACCTTACCCTGATTCTGTTAGAGAGGAAGATGTGTTTTTGTGTCATAGTCATGCTGTGTATTGCCCTTAAATCCATTATACTATTACATTTCTAAATTTGACTGTAACATAGGAGTATTAATTGATTCAATAACTTGAGAAATATATTTGACACCATCTACTAAACCTAAATATACACCAACCATATGACTAAGAAATTCTATTCTTATGCAAATTCCAAAGAAAAATGACTATACACGGCCATCAAAAAAGAAAAAAAAAAAAAAAGACTAAAATGTGCCTAACAGCTTTATTCATAATATCCCCAAGCTGGAAGTAACCCAATATCCATCACGATAAGAATGGCTAAGCAAAGTGTGATATGTTCATATGAAGGAGTACTGCTATATAACTAACAGAGATAATAAAAAGAAATAAAATAAGCTAACAGAGATTAAGCCTAAAACTGCACTAAAACAGTCTTAAAACAACTACTAAATGAAACAAAAACTAAAAAGAAATATGATCTTAGAAATATTAAATTGATTTTTTAAAAAGACAGATTCAAATGAGAACATGTAGTATGACACCATTTATACGAAGTTCAAGAATAGACAAAAGTGATGTATGTGGTAAAAAATCAGAATGGTAGTTAATTTTTGGTGGGGGTTTTTCTGTGAAGGGGCACTAGAAAAATTTATGGTGGTGATGGAGTGGTTCCATATATCTGAGTCATATTACACAGAAATATTAAGATTAAGATTTGAGCACTTTGTCTATAAATAATATCACAAAAATAAAGCATATGTAATTATTTGGGACCTAGTCTGTGCTAGGTATTCATATAAGAACTGGTGATAGACTGATGAAGCAGATAACACTCACACATTTAATTATTTTTCTGTGATTTTTTTTTAACATAGACTGGGAGTTATGTGAAGTTAGAGAACAGTGTGATTCATCTTTGTATTCTCAGTATCTGGAGTAATAGCAAGGTAATCACTAAGTGTTTTGGATTAATGCCTTCATGAGTTAAAAAAAAGATTTAATTATGGTTAATACGTATGTCCTCTTGCCAGATTTTCTTAAATACAACTATCTGTTTTCTTTTCACACCACAAATAAAAGCCCCTCATATTTATATTGTTTCTAAATACAGAAAATAAAGAGGTTTTAACAGCAACACATTGTCCTTATGAAGTGACACTTTAAAAAAAAGATGAATTTATATAGGAAACAGTTTAAAAATGTGTAATCTTCAAAATCATGAAATTATTTTATAATGGAATTATGACCAGATACTTTCTTTCTCCAAAAATAAGCACCAGAGATATTTTAAATGGAATCAGAGAAGAAATTCTTTATTGACAGAATGATAAAACACCCAGGCTCTTAAGAAGGATATAGTATTTCCAACCCTAGAGTGATAAAGAGGATAAAATGTGTGTACTTAGGTTGGTTGCTTCTAACTATAATCAATGGCTATGTCAAGGAGCTTTTTACTGCCAACTATTTCAGAAATAATCACTTGTCTTCATGTAATACAATGATCATCTTTATTTTGTTCAATGTCAGCCATCGTAAAAAATTGGGACTAGATAATCAGGAAAAAATACTCTGAAAACTACTACTTAATTCACATGAGACATATACCTCCATGAAAATGGGGGAAAAAAGAACCCCCAAAACATTAATCATAATAAAAAGCATTATATCAAGTATGATTTTCATGCTATTGCCTTTCTAACATTGCTCTCATTATACCCTGAGGGAAACAGTTCAGTCTTAATACCAAGGAAAGCAACAAAAAGGAACTAAATCCTACTGACAAGTAAGTTGTTCAGTAAATATTTCAGGAGCATGAAATGCATTCTCTTGAAAATGTATGTATGAATTGATCGATGAATTCAAAGATCATTTCTGACCAATGGCATTTATAATATATCAAAAAATCATCTGATCTCCTGCTTCGGCACTGTTAGAGAAGTATACCTGACTCTGGATGAAGAAATATGGCCTGATTTCCCAGAGCTCCTGAAACCTGAAATCTTACTCTCAACTGAATACTTTACAGAAGTGCTCAGTCACCTATTCCAAACCTACAAAAGATAATATGTCTGAGATCAGAGAGACCATTTTACAGATACTGAACTTTGCTCCCAGACATGGAACAAACCCCACTGAAGAAGAGGGAAAGGGAAAGAGGAATTGACAAATTATGAATCCCCTGGCAAGAGCAATGTGTATTATATAAGCTTATAAAAAAAAAAGTGGCAACAGGAAGGGAGAGAGGATATTGGGAAGGGAAAATTGGAAAAAAGGACAGAAAAATGGACAGAGAAAAAGAAATAGTGAATTTTGCTTTAGCCAACACTTTGAGGAAATTAGGATTCTCTATTGATTTTCCGTAAGATGTGTCCAGAAACACAAATTAAAGTCAATACAGGAATTAATAAAAAGGATTGAAAAAAGTGGTTGGGTTTGGCTGAAGCCTGAGGTTTGGAGGAGAAGATGGGTGTTATGTATTGAACCCTGCTCCCTCATGTTAATTTAGGTAAAGTTTAAAGTTTTCCTGAGACTCCCTGCATAAAAAACATAAAAACATTTCCTCAAATAATGACTTGAGCTATGCAACTGATTCAGTTTAGAAAGGGAATTAATCATGTATTAACATTAGCATAACATTTATTTTTCATTTATGGCTTTTTGAAACAGCTATATGTAACATTACCTTAGTAGTATTGTGCTTTTTTGTAAAAGTAATAATAGGCAATCAATTTCACATGTCACAGCTATTTTCAGCATAGTAGTAGGCAATATAGGTATGTGATAAATTTATCACTTAATATAATCACAGAAGTAAAAAAAAAAAAAAGATAATCACAGAGGCTATAAGGAAGCATGTATAGAGGACAATGCATCAGATCTGATATTAGACTAATGATAGCCTATAATATATCTTTAAACTCAAAATATCTGATTCTATAAATGGGCAGAAGCCAAAATTGTCAAGCTAATATGTAAACATTAAAAGATCAAGTTGAGGGGAGCCTGGGTAGCCCAGTTGGTTAAGCATCTGCCTTCAGCTCAGGTCATGATCCCAGGGTCTGCTTCTCCCTCTCCCTCCATGTGTGCTCTCTCTCTTTCATTCTTTCTCAAAAATAAATACATAAATCTTAAAAAAAAGATCAAGTTAGAAGATGTCAAATGTTTACATTAGAATGAATTAAACTTCTCTAACAGTTTCCATCCTTAAATGTTTAAAAAATTCAATCAAAAGATGTAATAACAAATAAATGAACACATCATTTCTTAAGATTTGGTTTACACTGAACACATATAATGCCTTTCCATATTGCTTGTAATATTAGGTAACATTGCACAATTCTTGCTAAGGTTCTACTGCTGTGTAGTGCCGTGCTATACCCTAGGAGAAATGAGAATCATTGATGTAAAGTAGCAAGAAGAGTTTCAACTCAGGAGGCACATGGGTTAGGGTATGAATCGTGATTTCACCATTTATTATCTGTGAGACCTTGGAAAAAATACTTTATCTGCCAAAACTTCAGTTTCCTCATCTGCAAATGAAAGTTAAAAGCACATTCCTCTCATAAGCATAAAAGGTGATGATAAGCATTAAAAGAAATGCTGTAGACGCAGCATTTATCAAACTTCTGGCCACACAGTAAATAAGACCTCCTTAAAGGGTTGTTATTATTATTAAAGTAACAGAAAAATTGAGATCATTAATATTATATACACTGTGAACTTTTCACACATACAATAGCAAAAGCCAATAAATGGGTTTTGCAGTGAGGATACATATTAGGATCCAAGGAGAGAAAACATTTCTGAGGTTTACTATATTGGGTACACTGTGAGTAGGTTGATTTATAGGGGGGAGATGGTTACAGTATGCAAAAAAGTTTGCATTATCAAAGCACTATAGGCATAATCTTGATGTGTATATGACAGCATAAAATTTTACAATGAATTACATTTAAATTCGATGTGATAAAATTTAGATTCAAGTCAGATTGTTTTACATGTCAATTATAAGCACTATTTGCTCTATTAATTTTTTTATTTGCAACCTCTGATGAGTCATCAAAGGTAAACCTCACTTAATTGTTTAAAAGTAATGATTAAATATTATATGTGCCAAGGATTAAAATTTAAATCATTCTCATTTCTGATCCCAGATAGTTTTCAACATAGAAGAGGAAAATCTGTTACATTTAATCTAAACATAGCCACGCACATACATTTATCCTGGAGAGGTATATATTAAACCCATGGAAACCCTCCAGTGGCCATTAATGCCCTTCCTGGGGTTATACAGCATCTAATGAGTACATCCACCTGGCAACACCTTGGTTGGTATTCCACGAGTAAATAAAAGAGCCCTTAAGTGAGATTTACGGAGTTTTCAGACATGAGTTCTGGTAGGGAGGGAAACTACACGTCACTTCTGATATGGCTTGTCTGGTTGTGCTATTCCAAATGATGAATTCATTGTCATAAATACTCAGGTTTGGGTCGGAGAATACAGAATCCGTTTTGGTGGTTCTTGACCTGCCATGGTCCTCTATCACAATTGTACCCAGCAAGCTACAATGCGGCAGGACCTTACTTCCCATGTAATTGAATTATTCCTCTCATTTCCAGCTTTTGCTTTATAAATTTACATAATTTTATAACAGTTAAATCACTGAAACTCTCAATAATCTGGCCAAATATACACTGTTCTTTTTTGAAGGGAGATTATATGTAAGGAGAAATCCCTTGTTATTTCTGCAATAATTTATCCTCTTACTGATTTGCACCCTCTTTTCACATCCAGGGCTGCATTACACACACATATTCACACTCTTCCCATAGCTGACAGACTCGTCAATATGTGAATATTTTATGTTTTATATTAACTTACAAATACAAATTCATTTATAAATGTTTTATGTATGTATACATATTTTGTAAGGTAAGTAGGATACGAATACATATTCATGTCCTTTTACTTGAAAAATGGTGCGTAAGAATCTGTATGCCATTTAGTGTAGCATATTTAATGCATTTAATGCAAGAACTTCAAATTTTTTTTTCCTTCTCCTTTCAATATGCTCTCTCTTTGGACCATTTTAGTTGGACCAAAATGAAATACAGAGTCCTTGTGTAAGAGCATTAAAAATAGTCAAATTAGTTCTAAAACGCTTATTTGTGAATAATTTCCTTTATGGTTGAATTGATCTATACTTATGGATAGATGCACAGAATATGGTAGTACATGTGGATGAGGAGCCTTCCTGAACTTAGGCAATTTGAACTGAGGTAACTTGAGCTTTTGGGCTTTCATTTTTTTAGCTCTGATCTGGTTAGAGACTATATGGAAGTTAATATGAGTTTTCATCAAATCTAATTACAAAGTGTGAGTTTCAAGCCTTATTGCCTTTCAGAAAATCTCATACTTGTACAGCTGTTAGATATAAATTCATAAACTGCAATTATGCTCTAATAGATTAAAATAGAAGGTCCTGTTAGTGCTTGGTCCTTGTGGAACCATAAGCCACTATGCAAAGGTAATATAATGTAACTCAGTTACCCTTCAAAATATGAAATCAGCATCATTATTTCTACATGTCTTCTAGTTTTCCAGGGTTTATTAGATTCACTAAGTATACTATCTTATCTCCTTTTGGGGAAATCTTACCAGTATTTAAAGCCCTATCAGAATCTCAGCATTGGCATTTGGCTATGGAACCAGAATTTTCAATTTATGTCTCGGTTTTCTAGTTGGGTTAGACAGTTTCAACTTCCTGTATAACAGAAATCAAAATGTAGCCTGTCCATCACCCAAATGATCTCCACATCAGTATCAGAGGGATAGATAATGTCGTAATCCCTATATCAGTTGCACACATATTTCCTGTCATCATGTACACCTGGTATTTTGAGTAATTTCTCATAAATCCTTAATCCAACATTATCTTAGGGTTTTGATTTTTTAAATTTTATTTCTCGGTGAATGGCTTTCCCATATCCTCCGCAGGAGCCATTCTGGTTTTCACCTCTGCTAGAATGATTATATGTAGTTCACCTATATCATGAAGGAATTTTTGGTGCTGATTTTGTTGATTGGTTGGATTAGCCAAATGTTCTAGTCATCTGACCAGGTAATTGTTTTCATCACTAAGGAAGAAAGTACTACCTTGCCAACAGCTTTGCTTAGAACAGTATCCCAGTGATAATAGTTAATGCTAGCTTTCTCCTCTTTTCATAACAAAAAATATAAAGTTACACATTACTACATAAGATAAGGTGAGCTAACTCTAAACAATAGTAAATGAACTATTTTTAAACTTCAGCTTGACTTCTGAGAGGGCTTGACATTGTAGCAAATGTTTAGGAATTGAACTCCTGAATTCTAATACTTAAGACAGTAGTAAAATACAGCAAAATGAACAGAGGCATTACAAATTAATTGTGTGGAAAGGGATTTTTTGGAACCAAGAAAACTTTATACTAGGAAAAAATATAATACATGATCATAAATATAATGGAAAAAGTAAATAATAGCAGTTAGCATCATTGATTTAATCAACATGATTTGTTTATAATAAAAATGTTTTTAAACCATAAGTAGTTTGGAGTTGATTCATTTTTTTTTAAAAAGGTCTGGAAACATAAATATTTACTATCTTAATCTTTCACCCTAATTTTTAGTTTTATACTTTTAATTCTTTTGTTGTAACCCATATCAAGATTCAAATTAATTTGAGTAGAACAGCAAAACTTAGCAGACTATAGGCTGAAAGTTATTCTAGTAGTGATATATGGAAGAAATCCTTGTTCCACATAAAAAGCAATGAACAAGGAAACTTAAAAAGACAACAGAACACAAAACAAAACTTCTTGTGTTTCTAAATTAACTGAATATTGTATGTTGTCACCAGTGCTAAGCAGTGTGTCACTAATAAATCAGATTTTATCATATATATGTGTGATGGGTATGGAGGGGTTTGCATGCATGGGTATTTAGCCCCTCATCTGCAACTATATCACTATTACTTATGTAACTGCAGTTATTCAGCTGAATACATTCAAATAGAGGATACAAAAATCATTCTCTTGAGATTCCAAGCAAATTACTTTGTTGCATTTACGATCTAACCAGAGTGGCTTTTCTTGTGTCAATTCATTATACCCAAGGGCAATTCCTCTATTTAGTCCCCTTTTCAAGGTCACGGAGCTGAGCTTGATTAATATGGCTGCAAAACAGAATCAGACAAGAAAAATATTGGTCTAGTATCACAGAAGGTTTTGTTAAGAAATTGAAAAGGGAAATCTTTGTAATGAAAATATTGCATAATAAGATAACAATTGCATTGCAATTTTATTTTTTTCATTATTTAGGGTGATGAATAAGAACTATAATAAAATAGATGTTGAGGCTATGGTTGAACGGTTTTAGAGAGATTTCGTATTTGTAAAATGCTGCTGCCAAAATATCTATAAAATAGAGGAAAAAAAGAATTTAGTGAGGTGGACACAATCATGTTACTACATAACCCCAAAAGCATTATATTAGAAAAAATGAAATTTTAAGTCATGGGTAAAATGCAATAAGTCCCTCACAGGCTTTGTCCCTCACAGATGACAGGAAAAAAAAATATTCAAGGAAAGTATTCTAAGTGGAGCAGGGGATGGATTCTACTTCTTCTCTAACGAAACCTGTAAACTGAGAGTAATTTAAAAATATAGCCTCGAAAGAAAAACATAAACAAATATTTCTTTTTTTCCCATATAAGACATAAGAATCATATGAATCTTTCTTTGTCACAGTCATGATAAACTAGGAATTCAAACCTAGAATTTTAAGTCTTAGTGCCAGAATTCTTTATCATTAGTCCATCTTGTAGAAGAGATTTTTTATGTGATACTTTCCTAAATATGTCTCCAAGGCAAAACTGCCTTTGTTGTGGATGATTTCTGAAGATGGAAATTGCAGTAAAATGCATAGCTTTAGCACAAGTTTATTATATAGTCAATAGCCTATTATAGATTAATTTACTGTAAGATTTTTTTCCTTCCCCATCTCAATGTTACATTTCTTTTTATTTTTTTAAGATTTATTTATTTGAGAGAAAGAGAGCATTAGCAGGGAAGAGGCAGAAAGAGAGAATATCCAGGTAAACTCCCACTGAGCATGGAGCCCGACGCAGGGCTTGATTTCACAAGCCTTGAGATCAGGACCTGAGCCAAATCCAAGAGTTGGATGCTTAACTGACTGAGCCACCCAGGTGCCCCCACGATGTTCCATTTCTCAAAGCATCTCTATGATAATGATGAGTAACTCTACCAATTCCCAAACCAAAATCATCGTGTCAAATGGGGCCAATGCATAGCAAGCTGTCTAGCTTTTCCCTTTGTCAAGTAAGAAACCATCTGGATTGCCAATTTACAGGATGCCACATCAGTGTAGTCTGACCAACTGTATCACAGGCACATTCATCTATATAGAGCTGTTTATAGCATACGTGCTTTTCCCACTTAGCTGGAGTGTCCACGAAGACAGACTGCTTTACTTTTAGACATCTTTGATCTCCCACAAAACTCTTATTCTATCAAATTAGTAGTGTCTAATCAATGGTCAAGAAACCACATTGAACAAATTCTCTCTATCCTCAAGTTGTTTAAAGATGTAACATACTTAACTGGGATTCTTCCCGCCTCAGTTTTAGCTGAGCAACCAATACAGAATAATTCTATTGTCTTACACAAATCTGCCTAGCAGATTGGCATAGATGATGAAAAGGAATATATGCCATTACTCTTGGACCTCTTAGCTACAAGAAGATATAAAGAGAGGACCAACAGTCAGAAAGAGGATTTTGGAGAAAGTTTCTCCAGAGAAAGCTATTGCCATGCTAGAATTCTTCCTTCCCCATCATTATGGAGAAAGCGTTGAGGGGTGCCACTTCAGTAGAAGGATACAGAGGACTGGGACCTGAGTTACCTCTAAGAAAGTTAATGTTATTAATATGTAAGCTGTATCAGAGAGAGACAGAGAGGGAGAACGAGAGAGAGAGAGAGGTAGGTGGGAGGGGAGGGATAGTCTGGACAGGTTAAATTAAAGAACAGGGGTAGGAGCTGCTCACCACAAAGAGGCTGCCTGTGGACTTCAGGGTACGCAGGAGCTGAGGAAGCATCTACCAAGGAACCACCCACCACAAAGATATAAGTCAAGGGAACTGCAGGTGAGAGAAACCAGCAGGGAATCAGACCTTAATGTCTCCATGAAATCACCCATGAAAGGAAAAGACAGATTTTTATAGATATTGGCCTCACCCACCCAAAGACATCAGCATAAAATCTGCCAAGGCCCAGGGTTTATGAAGTCACCTAGACAAACAAGGTCTGCATTATGTGTACACCTCCTCTCCCTCCACAAAACACCTAACATAGCAGCTAGACAGTAAGGGCTAGGGTATAAGAGACTCTAAGAAGGAAGGACTTAACTGTGATAAATCAAGTTCAGAAGTTTGAATAAATAGCTTGGATCCTACTCTCATTACTGAACTGACACTGCATTTGTGACTTGAAGTGCCTGAGGGCTGTAGAGATGCCACAGGTCTGTCAGAGGTTACATCTGTGCACAGAGGAAAACTATCTCCCACTGCATAAAGCGTCAGGGAGGCAGTGGGAGAAAAAAAAAAATGTTTGTTTATATCATAAAATGTGGGTTTTTAAAAAATATTTTATTTATTTATTTGTCAGAGAGAGAGAAAGAGCACAAGCAGGGAGAGTGGGAGAGGGAGAAACAGGTACCCACTGAGCAGGGAGCCCGTTGCGGGGCTCAGTCCCAGGACCCTGGGATCATGACCTGAGCCGAAGGCAGACGCTAAACCAACTGAGCCACCCAGGCACCCTTATATCATGAAATATTTTTAAAACACGGATTGCAGATATATGAAGCTTTAAATTAATAAAATGAAATCTCCCTACCTACAGTAATTTTATGGAGGGTCAGACTACAGAAAATTCAGTAAGTCCTTTCTCCAGTGTCCTATGGGATAATCTGTACTGTTTGTCCTTTGCAGGGAAAGGGGTGTGGAAAGAAGAAAACAGTGGCAGTGACCCATGGAAATTCTGCCATAGGGCCTGTTTTCCTGAGAAGGTAACTGGCTGACTTTATTAGGGAGGGGGCCAGATGCCAAAGACAACAGCGACTGGTACCTTAATGCTTGAAGAATTAAGAAATGTCTTCAGAAAATAGCTTGAAACCCAAGGCATGCCAAGAGGAATGGAAAGAGCAGGCTCCCAAAGAGGCTCTTAAACAGTGTTGTTAAAATTCACACTCATTTGCTTAACATTAAAACCCAACAATTAGCTAACAAACCTTGGTGACAGACTGCTATTAATTTTGTGCTGACTCCATACATGTAAATTAAACCATTACAAGTCCCCCACGTGCTGCCTCTGACATTTGTTTTGTACAAGTAAGCTGGCAGTGGGGAGGCATAAACTTTGCTCTGAACTCCCTTGGCAACCGAGGCTGCTGATCACTTTGTTAATTTCTTGAAAGATATTCAAAAACTATTTTTTGAGGACAAAAAGGTGATTAACAAAATGCTTTCAACTGAACAAGTCTGGAGCACTAAAAATTATAGGACACTACACAACCGTTTTTAGATTTGGCTGGAGACACTTAGATGATCATTATACAATTTAATATGTAATTAAATATTATAAAATGACATAAATATATTATAGCTATTTTTCCCATGAAGTAATCAAAATCTAGTAAAATTCATTATCCTCACTGAATTCCAAAGGTACATTACCGTATTTCACTTTTTGCTTTGAATCATTTAAAAAAATTGAAATAGGATCTCCCTGATTTGAGGACATGGAGAAGCAACATGGGGGGTTAGGGGGATAGGAGAAGAATAAATGAAACAAGATGGGATTGGGAGGGAGACAAACCATAAATGACTCTTAATCTCACAAAACAAACTGGGGGTTGCTGGGCGGAGGTGGGGTTGGGAAAGGGGGAGGGGGTTATGGACATTGGCGAGGGTATGTGCTATCGTGAGTGCTGTGAAGTGTGTAAACCTGGCGATTCACAGACCTGTACCCCTGGGGATAAAAATACATTATATGTTTATAAAAAAAAAAAAATTGGAAGGGGAGGCGAACCATAAGAGACTATGGACTCTGAAAAACAACCTGAGGGTTTTGAAGGGTCAGGGGTGGGAGGTTGGGGTCACAGGTGGTGGGTAATGCTGAGGGCACGTTTTGCATGGAACACTGGGTGTTGTGCAAAAAGAATGAATACTGTTACGCTGAAAAAAAAATAAATAAATAAAAAGGGAAAAAAAAAGAATGAATACTGTTACGCTGAAAAAATAAAGAAAATGGAAAAAAAAAACAATGGTTTAAATAAAAAAAAACAATGAATACTGTTACGTTGAAAAAATAAATAAATTAAAAAAAAATTGAAATAGGGGCGCCTGGGTGGTTCAGTGGGTTAAGCCTCTGCCTTCAGTCAGGTCATGATCTCAGGGTCCTGGGATCGAGCCACGCAATGGGCTCTTTACTCAGCATGGAGCCTGCTTCCCTCCCTCTCTCTGCCTACTTCTCTGCCTATCTCTACTGCCTACTTGTGGCCTATCTCTCTCTGTCAAATAAATAAATAAAATCTTTTAAAAAATAAAGAAATTAAATAAATTAAAAAACAAATAGAAATAGCTGGCTTATTTAAGTTAAGGTCATGGGGCACCTGTGGCTCAGTGGATCATACATCTGTCTTTGGCTCAGGTCAGCTCTCAGGGTCCTGGGATGGAGCCCAGTGATAGGCTCCCACTCAGTGGGGAGTTTGCTTATGCCTCTGCTCCCTCTACTTGTATGTGCACATATACACTCTCTTTCAAATAAATAAGTAAAATCTTAAAAAAAAAAAACTTAGGTCATAAACTAGAAGAAAAGATCTTGTAGTTGGAGAACTTTCTCATCAATGACCAAGTGAATTTACCAAATTCTTCACAAAAATCCCATGAGCCTCTATTCCTCTATGAATTCAGTTTCCAATGGAAGACCAACTTTCCCAGACACACAGCCTGAAACTGCTTAAACAAGCAACTTCTTAACCATAACTGCTGGTGAACTGGGGGGACCTGATTACCTAATACATAGACAGGCTGAGTGATCTACTCCTCTGCATGGTTTTTAAATGTCTGATCTATAGCAGTTCTGCAAGCACACTCCTCTATCCCTTCTCCACTCTTTCTATAATGAAAATGACCTAGGTGTGACATGAGATGTTAGGTCTCTTTACCTTTACTATTGGTTTCCTATCACACTATCTGTTTCAAAAGCCACTGTCCCTAAACATTAGATGGCAGATATCTGTTACCCATCATTCATTCCACCCACATTTTTCAAGGCTTTTCAGTCAAGAACTGTCCCAGATAGTTTGCACGTCAACAAAATAGATGGAAATTCCTAAGAACCGCCCCTCTCACCCTTCAGAGGAAAAAAAACAAAAAACAAATGAACAAACAACAATAGACTTGACGAGTTTCCCAAATGTAAAAAAGATCTCTAATGAAAATGCTTAACTTCTCAAAATTAAGCAAAAACAGAAACAAAAACAACTTCTCTTGCAATGCTTTTCACTTTGAATTATGGTCATTAGCCCTAGCCCTTTACTCCTCTTTGCGTTACTTTTTTTTCTTTTTTTAGTCTGGCCTTTTTTTTTTTTTTTAAGATTTTTATTTATTTATTTGAGAAAGAGAGAGGGAGAGAGCACAAGCAGGGAAGAGGGGCAGAAGGAGAGGGAGAAGCAGACTCCTTGCTAAGTAAGAAGCCCCAGGCTGGACTCAATCCCAAGAAACTGAGATCATGACCTGAGCCAAAGAAAGGCACTTAAACTGATGGAACCATACAGAAGCCCCTCTTTGAGCTACTTAAGCATAGGATTTGTGTTTTTCTGCTCTGCATGTCCCCTGTAAGGTGGTGAGCCTATAATAGATATTCAGTAAATATCAAATTGAGTTAAAGAATGTGGCAGTAAAAAGTGGCTGATTTTTTTTATATGTGCAGTATGAAATCATTTTGAGTAACTAATTAAGCAAAAGTTAATTACTTCATAGACAGTAGCTTAGCCAAGGCATCCGTAGATAAAGTTTCCTAACAAAATTGGGCCTTACTTTATACTTTCCTTACTGAAAACATGATCCTCAGATCAGCAACACTGGTCCACCAATGTTTCCTCCCAAACCTAAAAAAGAAGCGGTCTGCATTTCAACAAAATCCCCAAGTGGCTTACATGCATGCTAATATTTGAGAAGTGTTAATATATATCACTGTTTTTTTTTCCTTTTTTAAATTTATTTTTAAAGATTTTTTTTTATTTGTTTATCTACAGCATAACAGTGTTCATTGTTTTGGCATCACACCCAGTGCTCTATGCAGTACATGCCCTCCCTATTACCCACCACCTTGTTCCTCAACCTTCCACCCCCCCGCCACTTCAAAAACCTCTGGTTGTTTTTCAGAGTCCATAGTCTCTCATGGTTCATCTCCCCTTCCAGTTTCCCTCAACTCTCTCTCCTCTCCGTCTCCCCATGTCCTCCATGTTATTTGTTATGCTCCACAAATAAGTGAGACCATATGATACTTGACTCTCTCTGCTTGACTTATTTCGCTCAGCATAATCTCTTCCAGTCCCGTCCATGTTGCTACAAAAGTTGGGTATTCATCCTTTCTGATGGAGGCATAACACTCCATTGTGTATATGGACCACATCTTCCTTATCCATCCATCTGTTGAAGGGCATCTTGGTTCTTTCCACAGTTTGGCAACCGTGGCCCTTGCTGCAATAAACACTGGGGTACAGATGGCTCTTCTTTTCACTACATCTGTATCTTTGGGGTAAATACCCAGTAGTGCAATTGCAGGGTCATAGGGAAGCTCTATTCTTAATTTCTTGAGGAATCTCCATACTGTTCTCCAAAGTGGCTGCACTAACTTGCATTCCCACCAACAGTGAGGGTTCCCCTTTCTCCACATCCTCTCCAACACACGTTGTTTCCTGTCTTGCTAATTTTGGCCATTCTAACTGGTGTCAGGTGGTATCTCAATGTTGTTTTAATTTGAATCTCCCTGATGGCTAGTGATGATGAACATTTTTTCATGTGTCTGATAGCCATTTGTATGTCTTCATTGGAGAAGTGTCTGTTCATATCTTCTGCCCATTTTTTGATATGATTATCTGTTTTGTGTGTGTTGAGTTTGAGAAGTTCTTTATAGATCCTGGATATCAACCTTTTTTCTGTACTGTCATTTGCAAATATTTTCTCCCATTCCGTGGGTTGCCTTTTTGTTTTGTTGACTGTTTCCTTTGCTGTGCAGAAGCTTTTGATCTTGATGAAGTCCCAAAAGTTCATTTTTGCTTTTGTTTCCTTAGCCTTTGGAGACATATCTTGAAAGAAGTTGCTGTGGCTGATATCGAAGAGGTTACTGCCTATGTTCTCCTCTAGCATTACCCTGATCCCCAAACCAGGCAAAGACCACACTAAAAAGGAGAATTTCACACCAATATCACTGATGAATATGGATGCAAAGATTCTCAACAAGATCCTAGCAAACAGGATCCAGCAGCACATTAAAAAGATTATCCACCATGACCAGGTGGGATTCATCCCTGGGTTGCAAGGTTGGTTCAACATTCGCAAATCAATCAATGTGATAGAACAAATCAATAAGAGAAGAGAGAAGAACCACATGGTCCTCTCAATTGATGCAGAAAAAGCATTTGACAAAATCCAGCATCCGTTCCTGATGAAAACGCTTCAAAGTATAGGGATGGAGGGAACATTCCTGAACTTCATAAAATCTATCTATAAAAGACCCACAGCAAATATCATCCTCAATGGGAAAAAGCTTGCAGCCTTCCCGTTGAGATCAGGAACACGACAAGGATGCCCACTCTCACCACTCTTGTTCAACATAGTATTAGAAGTTCTAGCAACGGCAATCAGACAACAAAGAGAAATAAAAGGTATCCAAATTGGCAAGGAAGAAGTCAAACTCTCTCTCTTCGCAGATGACATGATTCTTTATATGGAAAACCCCAAAGACTCCACCCCCAAACTACTAGAACTCATACAGCAATTCAGTAACGTGGCAGGATACAAAGTCAATGTACAGAAATCAGTGGCTTTCTTATACACTAACAATGAAAATACAGAAAGGGAAATTAGAGAATCGATTCCATTTACTATAGCACCAAGAACCATAAGATACCTGGGAATAAACCTAACCAAAGAGGTAAAGGACCTGTACTCGAGGAACTACAGAACACTCATGAAAGAAATTGAAGAAGACACAAAAAGATGGAAGACCGTTCCATGCTCTTGGATTGGAAGAATAAACATTGTTAAAATGTCTATACTGCCTAGAGCAATCTATACTTTTAATACCATTCCGATCAAAATTCCACCGGTATTTTTCAAAGAGCTGGAGCAAATAATCCTAAAATTTGTATGGAATCAGAAGAGACCCCGAATTGCTAAGGAAATGTTCAAAAACAAAAACAAAACTGGCGGCATCACGTTACCCGATTTCAAGCTTTACTACAAAGCTGTGATCACCAAGACAGCGTGGTACTGGCATAAAAACAGACACATAGACCAGTGCAACAGAGTGGAGAGCCCAGATATGGACCCTCACTTTATGGTCAAATAATCTTCGACAAAACAGGAAAAAATATTCAATGGAAAAAAGACAGTCTCTTCAATAAATGGTGCTGGGAAAACTGGACAGCGATATGTAGAAGAATGAAACTCGACCATTCTCTTACACCGTACACAAAAATAAACTCAAAATGGATAAAAGACCTCAACGTGAGACAGGAATATATCACTGTTTTTGAAGCAAAACTATGTGTAAAACTCATCTGATATTGTTTCAAAAAAAAAGAAAAAGAAAAAAGAGGGGGGAAAATGAAAAAACTATGTCTGGGCCACATTCCAAATCAATTAAATGAGTTCAGGAATGAGGCTCCTTTTTTCTTATAACTCTCTATGCAGTCCCAGGTATAGCCAAATTGAGAAACAATGATTTGAATAAAACAATAAGATATGAGCTGGCTAGGCCACAGAATTCTCTGAATTGAATGAAAAGAAATTGAGTTTTTAAACTCAAATCAGAGGAAATAAACTTCTTATATATAAAGACTCAGGTAAGACCTTACTTAGTCATCTACTGACTTTAGGGTCAAATGGAGAAACATGTCTTCTGATGCTTTGATGCAGTCCAACAAAGCATCCTATTCCTATTCTTCTTTGATGCAAAATCATCTTAAGCAATGTGCAGCTGTCTGCACAGTGGAAATGAGCCTTACAGCAATATTCTGTAGAATTACAGCAAGCTCTCCTCATGGAGGCGAAAGAGGAACTAACGTGTCATATTTCATCTTTAAAGACTGAAACACTGTTTTCCCTTGGGGAAAATCAAATGAATCAATCCTCCCATCATGTAAACTAATACCTCATTTTGAGTTAGGCTCTTGCTGAGAATTTGACATAAGATATTCAGATTTGTTTTCATAAATCATTGTAACTATATAACATATTCAGGAATTTAGAGAATGAATAAATGTTCTCCTAGCACATAGTAACTAAGCTGATTTAATATCTTGTATTAATTTACCCCATCAACAAAATGACTTTCCAGAAAGAAGGAGGTCTTTTCTTAAAAGCCAGAGTGAATTGGCTAGGTACATCTTATTTTTTTGATAAGAGTTGGTAAAACAAAGATAGGAAATGATTTTTTCACATTCCATGTGGAATCCAAAAGGGTCTAAGAAGAAAATCTTGGGTTCATAATAGACAGAACAAGGAAATGGAAAACTTGAATTCCATATTTAATTCTGTCATGGATAAAAATACAAATGGGGGTGCCTGGGTGGCTCAGTAGGTTAAGCACCAACTCTTGATTTCAGCAGAGGTCATGATCTCAGGGCTGTGAGACTGAGCCCTGCATCAGGCTCCATGTGTGTCATAGAGTCTGCTTAAGATCCTGTCTGGGGGGGCGCCTGGGTGGCTCAGCGGGTTAAAGCCTCTGCCTTCAGCTCGGGTCATGATCCCAGGGTCCTGGGATCGAGCCCCGCATCGGGCTCTCTGCTTGGCTGGGAGCCTGCTTCCTCCTCTCTCTCTCTCTGCCTGCCTCTCTGCCTACTTGTAATCTCTATCTGTCAAATAAATAAATCTTTAAAAAAAAAAAAAAAAAGATCCTCTCTGGGGGGCACCTGGGTGGCTCAGTGGGTTAAGCCGCTGCCTTCGGCTCAGGTCATGATCTCGGGGTCCTGGGATCGAGTCCCACATCGGGCTCTCTGCTCGGCGGGGGGCCTGCTTCCCTCTCTCTCTCTCTGCTTGCCTCTATCTACTTGTGATCTCTCTCTGTCAAATAAATAAATAAAATCTTAAAAAAAAAAAAAAGATCTTCTCTGGGGGGGGCGCCTGGGTAGCTCAATCACTTAAATGTCTGACTCTTGATTTCAGGTATGGTCATGATCTCAGGGTCCTGGGATTGAGCCCCTTATGGGGCTCCACGCTCTAGGCAGAATTGGCTTGTGATTCTCTCCCTCCCTCTCCTTCTGCTCCTACCCTAGCTTACTCACTCTCTCTCCAAAATAAATAAATCTTTACTTTAAAAAAGAAAAACAAAAATTCTAAAAAAAAAAAAGTAACTGAAATAATGAAAAGGATACATTATCTCATTTAATCCTTGAATCAACCCAAAGAAGTAGCCACTATTACTCCACTTTATAGAAGAGGAAAATGTGACAGAGGACAGATAGTTGGCCAAACCCTCATTACATTTTATTTGGAATCTTCATAATTACTAGACTTCTAGAGATTTTGAAGTCAGATAGAACTGTAGGAAAAGCTCTAATCTAGAGTTTGGGGTAATCCAAACTCTACTTTTAGACCAGCAAGTACGGAATTCCAAGATTCTTGCCGTAGAAACGTACAGCAAAAGGTCTAGTGAACCATAAAATGTCCGTGGGACCCACTTTTTTTTTTTTCAAATTGTTATTTAAATTCCAAAGTAGTTGTCACACAGTGCAGTATTAGTTTCAGATGAACAATATAGTGATTCAACACTCCATACACCAGCCAGTGCTCTTCACAACAAGCAGACTCCTAGGATCCACTTCTTGGTGCCACAGCTTTGCCTCTGTCTCTATAGCAGTACTGGTCTGCTTCAAGGATACTCAGGTGTACTGGCTCTTGCTGGCGATATTCAAGTATGCTGGATCTCATCTCTGCTTTCTAAGGATATCATCAGATGTGCCTCATGGACCCTTTTATAAATAAGTCAAATTTCAGGGCCATTTTCTTTCTTTCTTTCTTCCTTTCTTTCTTTCTTTCTTTTTTTAATGAAAAGGAGCCCACTGAAGATAACTCAACAATTTTCTTTTTTTTTATTTTTATTTATTTATTTGACAGACAGAGATCATAAATAGGCAGAGAGGCAGGCTGAGAGAGAGGGGAAAGCAGGCTCCCGCTGAGCAGAGAGCCCAATGCAGGGCTCGATCCCAGGACCCTGGGATCATGACTTGAGCCGAAGGCAGAGGCTCAACCCACTGATAACTCAGCAATTCTTAAAGGAAATACTACAAAAAAACTCTTGCTCTTTAAAGATGGACAAACAAGATGTCTTAAGGTATCACAGATCTTTGCTCATTTTAAGAAGAGGTTAGAGATATATCCTGGCTCAATAACAGAATGAAAGCCTTATCTCAGCTGGTTTCCTGACGTATTATTTTTCAGCAGATGCATCTATATAAAATGTAGTAGTATCCAATATTATATTCCTCAGTGTTGGATTACAGGGCCACTGACCATCCAAGCTACAGAGTTCACACATAAACAAGGGATCACCTGGAGGACTCAGGACCTGTGTGATGCAGGGGCCTTGGGCAAGGAATAGGGCAGTTTTTCTTCCCCTAATTATTTTTCATGATAAGTATTTATTAAGCACCTGTGATATGCCATTAGGGGTCAGCAAACTATGTACAAACGCAGGCAGAGCGGCAGGCAGAGGCAGAGAGAGAAGCAGGCTCCCCACTGAACAAGGAGCCCGATGTGGGTTTCAATCCCACGACCCTGGGATCATGACCTGAGCCAAAGGTAGCAGCTTAACTGACTGAGCCACCCAGGCGTCCCGGTTTTAACACCTTTAAATGGTTGAACAAAATACAAAGAAGCAAATATCATGAAATGTGAAAATTATGTAAAATTCAATTTTCAGTTGAAAAATGGTTTTACCAGACCACAACCATGCCCATTCGTTTACACACGGTCTGTGGTTGCTTTTGAAATACCACAGCAGAGGTGAGTAATTGTGACAAGAGTTTAAGTGTGAAAAACCTACAATATTTATTATCCGCTCCTTGAAGAAAAGCTTGCCAATCAGTGTGCTAGACATAATGATGAACAAAAGAAATATGGCCATGCAGCTTAGCAAATACTGCAGTGGTGTTTTGCTTCCGAACCCCTTTGGCTTGAAAACAAAGCAAACCTCCACAGTCTTCCATTTCTTTCTCTGTATTGTGGGGATAGAAAAATAATTTGGGGGGAGCCTGGGTGGCTCAGTCAGTTAAGCATCTGTGTTCGGCTCAGGTCATGATCCCAGGGTCCTCTGATAGAGCCTCACATCGGGCTCCCTGCTCAGCAGAGGGCCTCTTCTTCCTCTCCCTCTGCTCCTTCCACTGCTCCTGCTCTCTCTGTCAAATACATAAATAAAATCTTTAAAAAAAAAAAGGCAAAATAACTTGGCTCATAAGAAAGGGTTAATTTAGCACAGTGTCTTACACATAGAAAGCACTCAATAAATTAATGTTTTCCTCATGCTGGAAGTCCTAGCATTTCCTTTCTCCTTCTCTATCTACCAAAATCTTACCTATTCTGAGTCATGATGAAGTGCAAACTTTGCATGCAACTTTATGTGATCTCTGAATTTAAACTGCTCCGTCTAAACTCTTCCCACAGCCTTAAACTGTTCCCACAGCCTTCTGTTTACCTGTCTGCTATTATATGAGTCTCATCTCCCCTGTACTTTGGTTGTTTACAAAACCCTCCTCAAAAGCAAGGATCATTTCTCATTAATCTTGTAACCCCCATAATATCAAGCCTAGAGAGGTCATTCCATATAGGACACAGTTGGTTAGTGTCTGCTGAGCAACTAAAAAGCTGAATGAAGGCACAAATGGAAAGCCATGTGGAGGTATTCAGAGAACTTTACTGCCCTCCCAAATAGGCAGACAACAGATAACTTGGGAGTTTCAGTCACAGGAACCTCAGGGAAAGGCTGCCACCAGCCAACCTGAAATACTAGATCTGTCAAGGATAGACTCTCGCTATACGTTCCTTATAAACACATGCATTTTACTCTTGGCCTTAGTGTTCAAATCATAAAATGTCAGGGCATAGCAATTGTCATAGTCAGTGGAGGCATTAAGGGGAAGAAAAGGTAACTAATAAAATTAATGTGTTAATTAGAAACTGAATACATTCCACCTTATTTTCTGCCGCTAGAGTTAATCTTACTCCACCCTATATTACAAACCCAAGCAGTTCTATTAACTAGGTTCTTCTCAAAAGTCATTTTGCTCTATCTTTAAATACCACATGCAATCACACGCCCACACCACCACCACTACACACTCTCTCTCTCACACACACACACACACACACACACACACACACACATGCACACTTTTTTACAGTGAATCAAAGGGAAAAGAAACTCAGGGAAAAAGCAGTGAATGTGAATTATATCTCAGTAAAGTTGCTATTAAAGTAAAAAGTAATAAAACTCGGGTTGTAAAAGAGGACCAACTTTCTTTTCATTGGTTATTTGCAATAAGAGACCAAACGCTTTAATGAATCAGACAATGACTAATTTAAATTTTTTGTACCCGTAAGTTTGGTAACATAAAACCTAAAAGGTGGCTTTCTAAACAATAACAAGAGATTCCCAACAATAAAAAAACACAGATATAACCAAAGTATGCAAAGGCAGGTTTAATTGAGCCTTAGTCCTTGGAGAGGTGACTTCATCTAAGAGGCAGCATGGTATCCCTAGGAAGAACCCTAGGGCATCAGCCCAAAGCCCTGAGCTATTATTTTATGCCATACACAAAGCACAAGGTAGAGCTGTGGCTCTGTGTCAAATTCCTATCTCTTCAGTGGCCCTGGGTTAAAGACGTTTGAATATTTATGTATTTGTTTTCTCTACTTTCATTTTGATCGACAGTTTCTAATCTTGTACTGGGGAGATTCATAACATTAGGAGGAAACAACAAGACTGTCCAACCAAATGCAATAGACTATCTATCTATCCATCTATCGTCTATCTATCACCTACTGTAATTATCATCCAGCCTTCCTTTCCAGTAACATATCAGAGGAGATGCTAATTTTTTCTGCATCAGTAATTTTGCATCAGAGATATTTAAGAATATTTGATTAAAAACATAGATGTTTCCCCCTGAAAATATTCATATGTAAACTTGCTGTAAAATTTCAGAGGGTAATGTATCAATCTTAACCCATTCATGAACTCCCCCAGGCCACAGCCCAACTTAGAGTTCAATTCCATGACCCTGAGATCATGACCTGAGCTAAAAATCAAGAGTCTGATGCCCAATGTCTGAGCCACTCAGGCGCCCCTCATTCATACATTCTATATTCTACAAGGTATTCACCTCCCACTTTGACCTGTAAATGTCCTTTCCTTCTTTATGTCAAGACTTTCCAGTCCTCTGAAGGATTGGTAGCTGTAGGTTTTATAGCACAATTTTTATCTTAAAATGTGAATATACAAGCCAATATAACACTATTAAAGTTCAGAAGTTCTTCCTAATGTTTAAATTAAATTTCCCTATGTCTGGTCTATCTATCATCCTTGTCATTTTTGTATTATGGGCTAGAAGATTATGAACAGGTTACCCAGGCTACAATTCTCTCACCTATACACTAGCAAATTCTGCTGCTTTCAGTTTTCCACAAATGCTTTCTTCTCCAAATGTCTATTCTCCCACTAACTGGGGCTCTTTGGTGGCTGTTACCTAACACTAGATCTAACACCAGGCCTCTAGGAGTGGGTGTTCAAGTGGAAGAAGTAGCTATGTGGGATGAAGATTTCCTCTCTTTTGTAATATGTGAATAGCCTATTTTAATAAAGTTTGAACTTTGTCCTCAAGTGTTATATATTACTAAGCCATTTTTAAAATAGTAAAAACCATTAATTAATAGTGTTCACTAATTTTATTTAGGGGATATACGAATACCTATCTCATACAATGAATTATGGATCAGTGAAAAAAAATAAAATTAAATAAAAAAGAAGAATACCTACCTCATAGGCTTATTTTGAGAATGAATAAATGTAAAGTGCTAAAATAGTACATGACACAAAAAAGGGGCCTAATAAATGTTAGCTATACTTATTATACTAGTGATTCGTTTCTCCCCTATCACATAGACTGGAGCTAATTTTCTACAATTATGTAGTCTACCTAACTTTCATTGGCTATAGAATATTTCCTCTGTACATCTGAATTTATTTAATGATTTCTATACCATTGGGTATTTAAATTGTTTCCATTTTTTACTATGAGAGCTAATACTGCCAAAAATACCTTCAGGAATATAGTTTTATTTTCTTGTTTGAAATTATTTTATTAAGATAAATTTCTATGAGTTCAGTAACTGGGTCAAAGAGCTCGAACATTATTGAGTCCCTGTGATTAAGAGAAACCACATTCATTCAGGTTAGTGGCTGAGTGTTTCATTTACATAGAATATAAGGCATTTTTAACACTGCAGTATTAGTAAAAGGAATAATTTTCATGGGGTTACAATTCCAATTCCGAGCTCCATTCCCTCCTATCTCCCAAGGTCAATGGAGTCAGGACCCAGCGGTTTGTTCAGTGGAAACCTGTCACAATGCAAACTTCAAGTGCCTTTTGCTCTGATGGCCATGGAGTTCTTTTTCACAGAAATAAAGCTTTTCCTGATGGTCCTGGAACAATTTCCCACAGCTCATTGAAAAGTAAAAGCATTTTTCTTGTCTCCAAGGAGCCTCAGGCTGCATGTAATATGGCACTTAATTTCCTGCACCTTAGTTGGCAACTGTTAAATCAATTCTTGAGCAAAGAACTGGACTTTCTTGAAATTCTCTGCTCATGCTGTCCAATTATATGAACATTTCATAAAATTCCCTTTTTTCCCCTTCTATCATTTGGCAAATGAACTAAGAAAAAGGAGGAGGGCTGGAGAACCTCAATCTGAATTATTATGAACCACAGCAGGATTCTTAAAAGGTACTGGGACCAAAATAAAGTGGGTACATTACAGGAGCTGAGGAACTAATTTTGGACGAGCCAAGTCCAGAAAGCTCACAGGAATCAATATAACTTACACTTCATATATCCTTCACACTTTCAGCAAAGATAAACTAAAATGACAAATATGTAGCCATACTTTTGTAACCTCTATATTCTTCCATACTATAGATAAGACAGTGCTAGCCTGAAAATGAGAAACTAAGAAAAGTACCCATTAAGTCAGAGGTAAGAATAACAGGAAGATACAATTGGTATTGAAAGGATGGTAGAATTCCACTAAACATACCTCAAATTCAATTAAAATTGAATTGATGAATAAATTCTTCTTGCCATTCTGAGTTTCTCAGCCGGATTATTGGCAGTCTACCTCATTACATGCCCGAAGATGGTTCTTCAGAAAACCGGACCATGATCAATTAGACATTGTCACAAATCTCTCTCTAAATGTGTCCAAAAGTTATTAACCTTGGGCACAAAACATGATGGCCGTTTTCTAAGTAAGAGATCCATGCATTATTCTGGAATACCAAGGAAGAATAGGCCTCATGTTCAAAACTACAAGGACTTCTTTGTGTCAGTGTATTTGCTGACATCCAAAATACCTTCTAGCTTTACATGAATTTAGAGATTCAATTTCTCTTCCAATTCGTTTATATCTATATTCTGTATCATTCATTCATTAAACTGAGACTATATCAATATCTGCTTTAGCAACCAGATATATTGTGAGTGATTCTTAATTCATTTGAATTCATTTGCTCGAAGTTAAATGGAATGTCTGAAAAAGCCTGATTGGGTCCCAAGTTCCTAAGTTACAAATTCCATCAAGGCCTTCCACCAATATTCAAAATTCAACCTACAAAGCCCAACCTACCGCGTCCCACCTTCCTCCTTGGCCTTAGCTTTCCTCACCAACTTCTCCTGCCTTTCCTCCCTCTGCTGACGGCCCCTTCCAACCTTCACATCCCATTTACTCCCACCTTCTTGCAGGAGTTGGTATCTACTCAAAAGCTGCTACTCCAGGGAACTCTTTTCCTACCGCCATCCTCAAACTAGATCAATGTACTCTCATATATCGGGTTTTGAATACTTTTGGGGGGGGCAGGAAAGCAACTCAATGTAGGAGTCTGAAAGACTTGCAGTGTGTTCTAAGGAAGAGGTACAGATGTTGGGGCATCAGTGTTGAGGGACTGTGAGAAGAACTAGCTCAAGAAATCAGTTTCCAAGGCCTGTAAACAAACTACTTGGTCTACTCAGACTTCTTAAAATGGCTTTTAAAAATTGCCCTTCTGAGAATGATTCCAGTCTGGAATCTGACCTGCCCCGACTCATTTCTCTTCTCCAGGTGTAGGGTTGCCAGGGAGAGGAAAGAATATTGACTTTCCTCCCAGTGATGTTAAAAGAAGTGACTAATGAAAATGATGGCAAGTCCTGGAAAAATCAAAGTGCTGCATAAAAAAATTAATAGCCCAAGTTCCTTGGAGCCATCTGAAAATGAAATAATCACTCAAGACAAATCCAAAATGAAACAGCAAAACAAAACATTTCATACAAACACAATTTACTCCAGGAATTTTCAATAACGGTTATTGCTTTTCAGTTGCAGCTAAGCTTCACAGAGGGCTTGTCTTCCTCTCAAGTCTACCTTTGTGCCCTTGAAGACAGAAAAAGGGCAGAGGGAGGTATGTGTATCCATAATCTGATTCTGTGAAATTGCTATGTCAAAATGTAATCTATGAAATATTTCTGCATTGATTATGAACATAGGAACTCGGGGCTAAGTATCAGACAGTTACAAACCACTTTACTAAATGGATATAAATCTTCAACAATGGAAAAGGGGGCTGCATGTATATATGATATGCTTGCTACGGCTTTAAAAGATCTTTCTATATTTGAGTAAAATGAAGGAGAAATTAAACACAGATGAGGCTAGGTATTTGTGGCTTATTTGTCACAAAGCTCCAATTTGTTTGATATTCTCCTGTGTGCCAAAGGATCAGCACACTGAAAGAGAGAGAGCTCTCCATCCCTTCCAGTGGCCAAGAATAGCCCCACTGAGCACAGCCACTGAAAATACATTCATACGTGAGGCTGGCAGATCTTTCCCTAGTCAGATGTCCTCTGACTTGTGATTTGCTCAATTTGACAAGCCATCACTTTCATATCCTGCTTTACAAACAAACTCCTATCCAGTTTTAGAAGAAAAATATCATCTATCTTAATCTCCAACTCTTTTTCAGAACCCTCACAGATGAGCAGAAAACAATGATGAATAAATATTAAGAACTTGTTTTGCTAGACTGGATTGTGGGCAGGTAAAGAGTGAGTGAAGGATACAGAGCCATGCTTCTCACAAATTGAAGAGCAGGTTAATCACTTCTGTGCAGAGCAAATGAGAATTCTCTAAGAAGGGATTTTCTCCTTTAGTAAGAGTATCAGTTTTCCAACAAGCTACCAAACCACTCACACTGTTACATAAATGAATTAATGGGGGAATCCATTCAAACACTTGCACTAGGCATTCTGAGTTCACAAACATGGACAAGGTTAAGAGACAGTGCCAATCAGGGCAATCAGGGCATTGAAGAGCTTCCTGGGGGGAAAAAAAGGCATGTATGTACAACATACGATGATTCAAAGCAAAAAAAGAAAACTTCACAAAATTCCAACTAGTTAAAAAAGGAAAAGAAAAAAGAAAGGCAAGGCTTGCCTTAGGCTGAAGGTGGGTTCTCAACACACACCATGGAGCCCCTCCCTCAGAGGTGTCCAGTGTCCTGGGTTCTATTTAGAGTCATTTCTGACCAACAGCTCATGCTGCTCTCAGATTTCAGCTCTGGGAGTCAAGGAGGACCTCCTCACCATATTAGTTGTTTGTGCATCCATGTCTGTGACTGGACAGCAAATCATCTGCAAAACGTAAGTGTTCTCTCCCAGGGTTTTGCACATGGCAGACCCTCAGTAAGTGCTAAAGGAAGGAACGTCTTTCTGACACTGAGGGTGTCAAAACTGAAAAATTTGCTTGTACTTTTATAAAACTTTTTCTTTAAAAAATGCTGGCAAAAAAATAATAGATGAAGGAATCCAATTTGAGTACAACCTTGAGACAGCAAGATTGGTTTGTCTGACTGCTCCCGGTGCCCTTCCTGCTCAGTGGATTGATTCAAAGATTTGAGTCTTCAGGTTGTCAAGTTAGTGATTAAAAAATAGAACTGGAAACAATGAAAAATGCCTGTCATCGGTATCATAATGATTGATCACCATTAGCCAGATAATTATACAGGCTGAGGAAGACTGTTACAAACATAAAACCTAAAATAGATGCCTCAAGGTTAACACATCCTAGTTACCTTTCATGATGTCCTATAAACATATAGTCCTATAAACATATAGTCCTATAAACTATACTCCATTTTTTTAAGGTAAGTCTGGAAAACAGGAGAAAGTGGAGTTAACATGGATTATTTTCTACATCCAAAGAGATGCTGAATGTGTAGGATAATCTTCCCCATACATTCCTACTTAGCTAGAGAGAACAGAGTAAAAATTGCCCAATAGCTTCTGCAAAATACCATATTAATTCAGTAATCACATACTGAAATATTACATTGAGGAATTCAGTGACAAGTATATATGTACATAAATGTGTACAGTACACCACACCAGAAATAAATGGCATAGCAAAATGCATAAAATACTTCATATTTGCCAACTCTTTATACACTTCAAGATTTTTCAAAGTGTACCTATTAACTCACTTGAGACAAGCTATTTAGTATTAAAAATTGGAAAGTGCTTATACAGTTGGCAAACCATAAAGAACATTTGGTGATAGCAAAGATAGTCAGGGTTCAAGAACTTGGCTCTGATGAGAGAGAGATGGGTAGGGAGGGAGACAGAGAGGGAGAGAAGGAGGGAATGAGAATGGAAAAGGAAAAATAACAAAGAGCTGTTTTTCACTTACAGCTGGTATCTACTTGGCTGTTCTGAAGTCAAGGTCAACAATATGTGAATACCTTAAGTAGATACAAGTATTTACACAAATTGTTATGATTGATTCCTAATTAGAGACACATCAGCACATAGGACATTGTTCCTAAAGCAGTGAAGTTGCTTAACATATAGACCATTTCCAAATAACCTTGGCTCCCTTGATATTAGTCACCACAGAGGGCTTCCCATTCCTTTTTTCCAATGATGCCATCTGTGCAATTGAGATGTTTCTTTAAAAGATGCCTCAGTAGCCTAGGGAATATGTTCCTTTGATTGTTCTTAATGGAAAAAGACATCCTTAAGAATTGAAATCAACTCTGTTGAATAACATGGGTGATAAATCAGGGTATTCATGTTTCAGATTAAAGATGATTAGTATCTGGGGCGCCTGGGTGGCTCAGTGGGTTAAAGCCTCTGCCTTTGGCTCAGGTCATGATCTCGGGGTCCTGGGATCGAGCCCCACATCGGGCTCTCTGCACCGCGGGGAGCCTGCTTCCTCCTCTCTCTCTGCCTGCCTCTCTGCCTAGTTGTGATTTCTCTCTGTCAGATAAATAAAATATTAAAAAAAAAAAGATGATTAGTATCTGTTATTTTGTCTGTTCAGAATCTGGCACCAGAGTCTTCCTGCAGGTGAAGGCACTGACGTATAGATACATGTCGAAGAGAAAGTAGAAATATATGTACTTGTGGGAACTGGAAAAGGCTTCTAAAGGCAGTGTTTTCTGAGTGGGATCTTGAAAGACAGATAAAAACAATAAGGAAAATATAATAGGAAAGAATGGAGCATTTGCTCAATGATCAGATATGGTCAGATATCCTTTCTAGTTAAGTAAAGTTTAAATAAAGCTAGGGTAAGAACAGCTAGGGATGTACCTTGGGGACAAATCTGGCGAGATATAAACACCAGGCCAAAGAATTCGAACTCCATTTCTTGCTCTCTGGGAGATCACTAAAAGTTATAGATCATGAGATTGGCTTGATTGTATTTTCTAGATAATCCCACTTCCCAACCTCCTAGCTAAAGATGTCTCCTTACTGTCACAGTATTGGACTGGACTGGAATCCTTGTTTCCCTATAATCTGAAACAAACAGGAAATATTTTACCAAGAGCACTAGTATACAAGCTACTTTATATGAACCCAGCACCTACTAACAAGAGATGTAACAGTAATTACTTACTTTTCTAGATTTTAAATATTAAAATTCAGCAGTTCCTTAAGAATCATTAAATCTGGGGCGCCTGCAAGGCTCAGTCAGTTAAGCATCTGCCTTTAGCTCACGTCATGATCTCAGGGTCCTGGGACTGAATCTGGCATTGGGCTCCTCGCTCAGCGGGGAGCCTGCTTCTCCCCGCCACTCCCCCGCTTGTGCTCAGCTCTCACTATCTCAACTCTCGCTCTCAAATAAATAAATAAGTCCTTTAAAAAAAGATAGAAGCATGAAACCTTATAAATACATGAGGCTCATATATAGTATTCAGAAACAAGAACCAACCACCCAGGAGCCCTCTGACAGAACAGACTCACCAGTTGTGCTATATTCGTTCTAGGGCCTGTAGTTCGTATATAACAGGTAATGTCTCCTCCTTTACAACAGAACACATCTCAGAAAAAAATGTATGGAAAATGAACAGAACCCCCCCCCACACACACACAAACCTATACAACAGTATAGATGAATTCTAGATATACAGAGCTGAGCAAAATGAACAAGCCTACTTGAACCATCATCCAAAGTAACTCACAGTGTTCTGAAAGTAGTCCGGCAAGCTTTCAGTGTGTGGATCTACAAATTTTCTTTTTGTTCTGGTTTATTTTTAAATTTATGTTTTCTCATAAACTTACACAAAACCAAGTTGCCATATGGGAAGGTGCTGCTTTAAATGTTCTAGATCCATCAATAAAATATTTCATTGCAGTTCCTATCAGAGAATAGATTGCTTCTAAATGAAAGTGCTGCCTCAAGTTTATTCAGATATAGTAGATAAGCCTGGGCCAAAGGCAAAAGCTATAAGCTGGGAGAAAAGCCAAATTTGAGATGGTAGCCATAAACCATCTCTTACTTTTCTTTGGCTCAAAAAGAAAGCGCTCTGTTAAGTATCTACCACAAGCATACCTGTGCCTGCAAGACCAACAGAAAATAGAGTTTCCCAGAGTGAATGAAGAAAGACAATTGGTCTGTGGTGGGGGAACCTACCTGGCCAATCCACTTTGGGATCTTCACTTGAAGCTTTTTTTTTTTTCCATTTTATTTATTTTTTCAGCGTAGTATTCATTCTTTTTGCACAACACCCAGTGCTCCATGCAAAACGTGCCCTCCCCATTACCCACCACCTGTTCCCCCAACCTCCCACCCCTGACCCTTCAAAACCCCTCAGGTTGCCCCAACCTCCCACCCCTGACCCTTCAAAACAGCATGGAGGTTCCTCAAAAGGTTGAAAATAGAACTACCCTATGACCCAGCAATTGCACTACTGGGTATTTACCCTAAAGATACAAACATACTCATCCGAAGGGGCACGTGTACCCAAATGTTTATAGCAGCAATGTCTACAATAGCCAGACTATGGAAAGAACCTAGATGTCCATCAACAGATGAATGGATAAAGAAGATGTGGTATATATACACAATGGAATACTATGCAGCCATCAAAAGAAATGAAATCTTGCCATTTGCGACGACGTGGATGGAACTAGAGCGTATCATGCTTAGTGAAATAAGTCAATCGGAGAAAGACAACTATCATATGATCTCCCTGATATGAGGACATGGAGAAGCAACATGGGGGGGTAGGGGGATAGGAGAAGAATAAACACTTGAAGCTTTTTTAAAAAAAATAAAAATTGTGGGGCGCCTGGGTGGCTCAGTGGTTTAAACCTCTGCCTTCAGCTCAGGTCATGATCTCAGGGTCCTGGGATCGAGCCCCGCATCGGGCTCTCTGCTCGGTGAGGAGCCTGTTTCTCCCTCTCTCTCTGCCTGCCTCTCTGCCTACTTGTGACCTCTCTCTCTGTCAAATAAATAAATAAAATATTTTAAAAAAATAAAATAAAAATAAAAATAAAAATTGTACATATTAAGTTGCATAACATGATGATCTGATATGCAAATACTAGTAAAATAATTACTACAGTCAAGCTAATTAACATGTCATTTCTTCACATAGTTACCACTTGTGTGTGTAAATATGTGTGTGATGAGAGCACCTGAAATCTACAATCTGTTTGATCAGGAAAGGAAAACCTTTTACTGATTGTGATTGGGTAATTAAGAATGTTGCTTGTGATGCCATGACCATGTGGCCGTACTCACTGCTGTTTCTATGGATCTTTAAATATTCTTCCTCCTTGCATGTGTTCAGAGCAGTAGAGCCTGCTTTCCAGCCTTTGTGTGGGGATCTGGCTGTCACAGCTCTCCCCCACAATGTTTATCTTAGTGTGATAAACATTGAGCTTATCTGTGAACTATATTCCAGACATTTAACCAGTTCTAGGAAAGCTGAAAATCATCAATTGGTTAACAAATGATGACTGAATAGACATTACACATATAAGAGGATTTTTAAAACTGCAAATTTTAATTAAGGTATCAGAATATGATAGATACAAATTCCAAAGTATGATGCCAAAAAATATGAAAATGGAAAAAATAGATAATATGAAAATTGGTTATACGGCTCTAAATTCCAAAAGGAAGATAAAGAAAGTTGAAGGGTGGGGTAGGGCTTGGTCATATTTTCCATCTCAAACTCAAAGAATGGTTTCCAGTAGAACCATTCAGAAGGCTTATCTTCTTCTCGCTATACTGAAGAGTACAGTAGACCAACGACCAAATACAACCTTACCTGGGAAAGTTAGAGAACAAGGGAGAGGAGCTGAATGAGAGGTTATATTCTGACGGACCTTAATTCCTGAAGCTGGTCAAGGCAAAGGAACCTGAGTGTTCTTTTCAGACCAGGTGTGGGCCACATGATAAAAAGAGCCAGCCTAGAGTCATGTGATTCTAATCCAAGAGGGCAGGATGGGAGGGCAATGGGTCTCCACCATGGAAAGTGTTGAAGAGTGAAGAGTGGAAAACCAGGGGGCTGACGGGGAAGTGGTGATTTGAAGATTAGAAAGAATTACTGGCCTGACAGAATTGTAGCTGTAGCAGGATGGGGAAGTCTCTGAAGAACCCACAAAAAAAGCACAGGAGAGTACAAGTGACCGCATTGGTGGTTCAGTGGTAGAATTCTCGCCTGCCCAAATAGCTTCTTATGGCGTCACCAATCAAGTCAGAACTCTCTGATTCCCTTTAGTCCTAAAGCTGCCACAGTGGTCAGAATGTGGGTGCCAGCGAGTGCAAAGTGAGGTAGCCTTCTGCAATTGTGCCTAGTGAGGACCTGACTCAGGGTGGAATTGGGAAATGAATAATCTTTGAATAAAGAACTTAACATCTTATTGGACTAGGTAACTTCAATTTATTAAAGGAATAACTGTTATACAACTTAGAGAAATGTGATAGGTTTGATCTAGGCAGATGGGAAACATTCTCCCCAGTGTGTAAGTTTTTAAAGGACACCGAAACAAAAATCCAGTTGTATTTTGATTTTATCTTATAAATTATGCTTGTTTAATGTATGAGCTCACATACATTTCTATATACATTTTTATGTACATTCCCAGAGAGAACTTTATTTAATCTTGGCAACAACTCTGTGAGATAAATGTGCCTGCCATTCAATAGCTGAGAAAACTGAGTTTAAGAGAGATCCTGTAGGACAGGGCGCCTGGGTGGCTCAGTCAGTTTAGCATCTGCCTTTGGCTCACGTCAGGATCCCAGGGTCCTGGGATGGAGCCCGGCATCTGGGCTCCCTGTTCAGCGGGGAGCCTGCTTCTCCTTCTCCCTCTGCCCACCTCTCTGCTTACTTGTGCTCTCTCCTGCATTGTCAAATAAATAAATAAAATCTTAAAAAATATATATAAAGATTAAAGCAAAAGTTAAAATGGGAGGAAAGGACATAGCAGGTCTGTCACTGCCTTGCTGTGTGGTATGGAGTAAATAACCTCCCTTCTCTGGGCTTGAGTTTCCACATCTATTAAATTAGAAAAATGCACAAGAGTCTCTCCCAGTTTGGGATTTCATTCCCAGCTTTGAAAGAATATGTGTGTGGTGGGCAGATAATGCATATTGAATGATGTAAACTATTTAGTTTAGCATCTGACTGATATGGCTGACGAGACACTTCTAACATTTACGTTTACCTAGGAGATAATCTTCGGAAAAATATGATCTTAACATGCAATCAAAAAACATCTTTTATAACATGTCAACTGGATGAAAATATAAAACAATTTCAAAGATCAAAGAAGCATAAATGTAATTTTTTAAGAGTGTGATGATTTATATTTAGATTCATTATTATTATTTTTAGAACCGCACAGCTGTTTTAGCAGCTCGTTTTGTGAATCCTACTTTGCAAATGTAATGAGGTTTTTTTTTTTTCTTTCTGAACAAATTTTAGTTAATGGAGCAGATAACACATTTATTTCCTTGTCATAGTTTGGCATTAAATAAGGATTGCAACAAGAATTCGGGGTTTAAAATTTGAAACATGGTATTTTGTCTTATTTGCTAGTTATAAGATTAGAAAATAACTCAGTATTTTATCTCCAGATATTTTAATAATGCTATCCATGATTAGATAACATTGTTGTTCAGAAACTCATTTCCTATCATTTATGTCTTTCCTTATTTTAAAGTCAATAGTGATGATGCTACTGCCTCGCCAAAACAAATCCTAAGTAGTTGAGTGGAAGCTTTAAATATCTAATGTGTTTTAGGAATTCCCATATACCAAATAAGTGGGCTGAATGTTTTGTGTTTACTGATTTACTGAATCCTTACATTAACTGCATGTTCAGGACTCTTATTAACCCACTTAACAGATGAGGAAACCCCGGCAGAAAGACTAACTTGCTCCAAGTTAACCAGTTAGTGAGGAGGAGAGCTCGTATCTGACCCAGACTATTGATAAGTGCAAAATAAAACTGAAAAAATATAAAAACAGTAATAACATATGTTGAAATATTCTAGTTTCAGTCAAAATGTTTAATGCTTAGAAGTGATACATCCAGTGAATTTCGCTCAGGCCTGTTTTAAATGTGTAAAATTTGTGCTTTTGTGAGTTTCATTAATTTGGGGGTTCTATTTTACTGCAAATAGGATTTGGGAAGATTCTGCCTATAAGAGAAGCTTTGTTTTTGACTCTATATTTGCCACACTGAATGATGAGGCCTAGAATTGGGTTGCATGTTTTCCTTGTATTTTCTAGTTTCTCACATTCAGTATGTGTGGGAGTATTTGTTTCCTAGGGCTGCCGTAACAAATTACCACAAGCTGGGGGACTTAAAACAACAGAAATTTATTCTCTCACAGTTCTGGAGGCCGGAAGCCTGAACTGGTATATGAGAAGGGCTGTGCTCCTTCTGAAGGCTCTAGCAAAGAATTCTGAATTTTTTCTGACCTCTTCCTAATTTGGTGGGAGGATACCCAACAATCTGCAGCTCACAGCTGCACACTCCAGTCCCTGCCTATGTCTTCATGAGGCGTAATTCCCCGTGTCTTTGCACCCTCTCTTTTCACAAAAACACACCATTGGATTTAAGGCCCACCCTAAATTAAGTATGATGACTTGTGGAGATTCTTAACTAAGTCTGCAAAGACCCTACTTCCAAATAAGGTCACATTCTGAGGTGCACAAGAATTTGGGGGGGGTGAGCTATTCAGCCCACTAAAGGGCTACAGGGGTACTGTGGCCTGGCCATAAGTTGTCATTCTGTAACACCTCTGAAATTCCCCAGACCAAACATAGCATCTTGTAATGACTTCACAGAGGTCCTGATGCTGGCTCACAGTAGCACTGTGACCTCAGCAGGGGCAATTAGCAACACAAGGGGAAAACAGGTTTCAAAGATCTCCTCCCGAGACCTGAGTGGAGGGATCACGGGTAGTCCTCTGGGTGAAATACACCCAGGGCTCACCTAAACCATAACAAAGATGTAGCTTCAGCCCCCCCAAATCCATTCCCTACAGTCATTATGCAATCCTGGGGTGGAAAGGCTTCAGTATACTTTTTCTCTCTGTAATGTCCTCCACACTCCACTGTGGATGCGGATACGGGAAAAGCTGTCTACTCGGAGAGGTTTCATAGAGAGCTGCTCCCAGAAATCTCTAACAATAATACACAATACAAACAAGAACAACCTAAACTCATCTCAATGACATGACACACAGCAAACCTACTCAATCATTTGCTGTCTCTTTCTTTTTCATGTGCTTTAAGAACATTGAGTGATACTTTTCATAAAGGATAAAGGAATATTTTAAATTACCATGATGTTATATTTTCAACACTTTTTTTAAAAAAAATAGTTTAATGTATTTTAAGAGCAAACTTACAAGAACAGAAAATAGACTACCAATATTTGGAGTTTGAATTTCAGAAACAAAAATTAAGGGGTCTTTTTTGCAAGTTTTTAAATTTTTTAATTTTTTTTTTTTTCCCCCTTTTATTAATTTTTTCAGCGTAACAGTATTCATTCTTTTTGCACAACACCCAGTGCTCCATGCAAAACGTGCCCTCCCCATCACCCACCACCTGTTCCCCCAACCTCCCACCCCTGACCCTTCAAAACCCTCAGGTTGTTTAAAAATTTTATTTTATTTTCTCTAAGGAGACTGAACGAGGCTGCTTGACAATAGTTGAGCATATAAAAACCAACTTCTCTGTTTGTTGGAAATGATCAGGAAAAAAGGAAAAGAGAGAGAGATTGCATTCAAAAGAGTGAAAGCATGATGAAGTACCTAGGAATAAACAAATTAAAAAATGCATACACTGTTGGTTACAAAAATCCATATCCACACATATCTACAGATACCTTTGCAGAGCAGCATAAAAAAGAGGAATAGACGGAGAACGTGCCACGTTCCTATAAGGGAAATCCCAGTACTATAAAAATGTAAATACTCTTAATCTGTAAACTGATAGTCTTTATCAAAAAAAAAAGAAAAAAGAAAGAAAGAAAAAAGAAAGCAGACTACATTAGAAACATGTACTGGTACAAAGGACAACCCAGAAAAGGGCAGTAAATGAATGAAATCTGCTGTATGGTAAAAATGCTACCAACATCACTTAGATGACAAACACTGGCACTGTCCAGAAATATTTAACAGGTTTATTTATCGTTGTTATAAAGCTGAACCACTGAAACTTGTTCTCAGAAACACTTGGACTCGTACTAATGCTTTATGTCCCTGCATTCATATTAAAAATCCACACACAAATGGAAATGGAGAAACAATCAACACCTGATTTCTATCCCCTATCTTTCCACTTGTAATCATATACTTGGGTACCTTTTGATCCCATGGAGAAAAGTTTACTGCTAAATACATCTGAATAGTTGTCTGATTAATTCACTAGCATTTAAGTTCCATTTGTTCTGAGATATATCCCTAATATCTAGATAAATATCTGGGACATAGTAAGTGCTCAACGCATATTTTGCACATGAATGAATGAACTAAATCTAGAGGGGAAAAAAGGTGCGAAATTACTAGACACTTAAATATAAAACATGCCTCCCTGATATGAGGACATGGAGAAGCAACATGGGGGGTTAGGGGGATAGGAGAAGAATAAATGAAACAAGATGGGATTGGGAGGGAGACAAACCATAAATGACTATTAATCTCACAAAACAAACTGGGGGTTGCTGGGGGGAGGTGGGATTGGGAGAGGGGGAGGGGGCTATGGACATTGGGGAGGGTAAGTGCTATCGTGAGTGCTGTGAAGTGTGTAAACCTGGCGATTCACAGACCTGTACCCCTGGGGATAAAAATACATTATATGTTTATTAAAAAAAAAAAAATTGGAAGGGGAGGCGAACCATAAGAGACTATGGACTCTGAAAAACAACCTGAGGGTTTTGAAGGGTCAGGGGTGGGAGGTTGGGGGAACAGGTGGTGGGTAATGGGGAGGGCACATTTTGCATGAAGCACTGGGTGTTGTTCAAAAAGAATGAATACTGTTACGCTGAAAAAATAAATAAAATGGGAAAAAAAAAAGAAAAAAAAAACATGCCTCCACTCATTGTCATAAAGACCAAAAATAATTTCTACTAGCAGAGTTACCTTTTGGTTGTGGATTCTCTTCTCTTTTGTGCCATCCCTCAATAGTTGCCCTATGAGATGCTATTTGAAAATTTTCTTTAAGGAGTAGCTACGTTTGCCATGGCCCAAAATTAAATAAGAACTGTGTAAATGATGATATCTCTATTTTTACTGTGGCTTCCAAACAGCACTGGGTCAATCTGTTGTGTCGAATACAGAGCTCCCCAAGCTTTATGCCTACGGCCTCTACATATCTATTTGGTTTTATGTATACGTATTAACTTCTCATTTTAATCTTTATTATTTTATGGTTTGATATTTTCATTTATGATTGACATGCTACTCTCGTACTTTTGATTTCCATGAGCCATCTCAAATCTATTGTAAACTAAGGCAAAACAATTTTAAAAGACCAAACTTTCACAAAGGTCATCACAAAATGACCTCAAATTATTTTTTTACTCTTATCTCCCACACTCACTAATCCAATTCACTCTTTAGAAAGTTTAAAGTTTATAAAAAAAATTCACAGAAAGTACAGAACATTCCCATATATCTTGCATCAATGTGATATATTGATGAACCGATATCGATACCAATATTGATACATTAATATTAAATAAAGTCCATAGTTTACATTAAGGTTTACTCTTTATATTGCGGAGTTCTGTATGTTTTGAAAAAAGCATAACTTAATGTATCCACCATAACAATTTCATATATAATAATTTCACTGCCCTAAAAATCCTCTGCACAAACATTTCATTCCTTCCTTCTTCCCTCTCCACCGCCCCCCAACCCCAAAACCTTGGAAACCAATGACTGTTTCAAAGTCTCTGGATGTTTGCCTCTTCTAGCACTTCGTATGGTTGGAATCATACAGTATATACTCTTTTTGGACTGGTTTCATTCACTCAGCAATAGGCATTTAAAGATCCTCCATATTCTTTCTGGGACTCATTTCTTCTTATCATTTGATGTTACTCTATTGGATTGGATGGTGTGGGTACCACAGACTGTCTATCCATCCATGGAAGGATATCTTCATGGCTTCCAAATTTTGGCAAGTATGAATAAAGCTGCAATAAATATTCATGTGCAGGTTTTTGTGTGGACATAAGTCTTCAACTCATTTGGATAAATAATTATAAATGTGATTATAAAGCAGGCCTGTGTTTAGCCTTGTAATAAACTGTCTTCCAAAGTGGCTGTACCATTTTGCATTCCCACCAGCACCGAAAAAGAGTTCCTGTTGCTCCATATGCTCACCGATATTAGAGGCTGTCAGAGTTTTGAATTTTAGCCATACTAATAGGTGTGCAGTAGTGTCTCATTTTGATTTGCAAGTCCTCTACTGCCATATGATGTTGAGTATCACTACCTAAGCTTATTTTCCACCAATATATAATCTCTGGTGAGCTGCATGCTTAGGACTCATTTTTTTAATTGGATTGTTCGTTTTCTTACTGTTGAGCTTTAAGAGTTCTTTGTATGTTTTGGATACAATTCCTTTATCAGATATGTGATTTGCAAATATTTTCTCCAAGTCTGTAGCTTATCTTTTCAGTCTCTTAATGGTGTCCTTCACGAAGGGGAAGTTTTAATTTCTATAATTCTAACTTTTCAATTTTCTTTTTCATGGATCTAGCTTTTGGTATTGTATATAAAAAGTCAGTTTAACACAAGTCATCTAGATCTTCTAAGAGTTTCATAGTTTTATACTTTACATTTAGGTTTATTACCCATTTTAAGTTCATTTGTGTAAATGATGTACAGTTTGTATCCAAATTTTTTTTGCATGTGTATGTCTAGAAGTTCCAGCACCATTTGTTGAAAGGACTTTGTTCCATCAAATTGTCTTTGTTCCTTTGACAAAGGACAGTTGCCTATATTGGTGTGGGTCTATTTCTGGATTCTCTATTCTGTTCCACTGAAGTATTTGTCTATTATTTCACCAACACCAATTATTATATTTATTTTATTATATTTTTATATTTTATTTGCATAAACTATATTTTATTTATAATTTATATATTATATATAATTTATAATTATATTATATTTTATATTATCTATTTATTATAAAGCAACAGTAACTCTTTTTTTTTAATATTTTATTTATTTATTTGACAGAGAGAGAGGTCACAACTAGGCAGAGAGGCAGGCAGAGAGAGAGGAGGAAACAGGCTCCCCACTGAGCAGAGACCCCGATGCGGGGCTCGATCCCAGGACCCTGAGATCATGACCTGAGCCAAAGGCAGAGACTTAAACCACTGAGCCACCCAGGCGCCCCACAACAGTAAGTCTTGAAGTTGGGTAGTATTACACTTATTTTTTTTCTTCTTCAGTATTATGTTGGCTACTCTGGGTCTCTTGTTTTTCAGCTTATTGATAACCACAAAACAATTAGCTGCAATTTTGGTTGAGATTGCATTGCATCTGTAGAGGAGTTGGGAAGAAGTGACATTTTAACAATATTGAATCTTTCTATCTGTAAACATATTCTGTATCTCCATTTATCTAAAACTACTTCAACTCCATCACAGCTTTGTAGTGTTCCTCATACAGATGTTATAAATATATTTATTTATGCCTAAGTACTTCATTTTGTTTTCATGGTAACTTAAATGTTGTTATAGTTTTAACTTTAACTTCCTATTATTCATCATGGTATAAAGCAATTGACTCTTGCTCATTAGCCTTCCATGTGCAAGCTTGCTGTAATTGCTTATAAGCTCTAGTCTCTTTCTTGTCATTTCAGATTTTCGATATAGATAATCATGTCACCTACGAACAAAGGCACTTTTCTTTCTTCCTTTCCAATCTATACCTTTTACCTCCTCTTCTTGCCTTACTGAATTAGTTAAGACTTACGTATGGTGGTGAAGAAGAACGTTGAATAGGAATGGGATGTCCTTGTTTTGGTCTCAGTCTTAGGGTTTCCTGACATTAAGTATGATATTAACTGTAGGTGTTTTGTAGGTGTTCTTTATCAGGTTGAGAAAGTTCCCCTCTATTCCTAGATTGCTATGAGTTTTATTGTGAATGGGTGTTGGATTTTGTCAGATTCTTTTATTCACTAAAAATAATGATTTTTTTTATTAGCCTGTCAATGAGGTGGATTACATTAATGGATTTTCAAATGTCAAACCTGATTTATGTATCTGGAATAAATCTCACTTGGTCATGGTATATAATACTTTTTATAAGTTGTTGGATTTAATTTGCCAAAATTTTGTTGAGGATTTTTTATATGTATATTCATGAGAGATACTGGTCTGGAATTTTCCTTTTTTGCGACATCTTTGTCTGTTCCTGCTATTTTAAGGTAATGCTATCCTCATTGAGTTAGGGAATACTCCTCTGCTTCTATTTTCTGGAGGAAACTATAGAGATTTGGTAAAATTTCTTCCTTAAATGTTTGGTAGAGTGTTCAAGTGAAATGGGCCTGGCACTTTCTGTTTGCAAAGGCTATAAATTTCATTTCTTTAATAGACATAGACTTACATAAATTATCTCTCCTTCCTTGTGTGAATTTGGTAGTTTGTGCTTTTAAGGAATGTATCCATTTCATCCGAGTTTACCATAATATCACTTTCATATCCTTTTAAATATACATATAATCACTAATGATGGCTGAACTTCACTTTTTGGTGTAAGTAATATGTGTCTTGTCCCTTTTTTCACTTGGCTGGCCTGGTTAGAGTTTCATCAATTTTACTGCATCTTTTCAAAGAACATGGCTTTGGCTTTGTTGGTTTTCTGTACTGATTCTGTTTTCAATTTCATTAATTTTGTTCTACTTTTTATTATTTCTTTTCCTCTTTTTACTTTGGACTTAATTTGCTCCTATTTTCCTAATGTCTTAAAGTGGGAGTTTAGGTTAGTGATTCTAGATCTTTCTCCCTTTCTAATATATGCTTTCAATGATATAAATTTCCTTTTGAACACTGCTTTCACTGCATCTCATGGATTTTTTCAAGTTGTATTTTTTTTTATTTAAATCAAAATATTTTTCAATTTCTCTGGAAACTTCTCCTTTAACCAATGTGCTTATTAATCTCCAAGATTGTTAGGATTTTTCCAGTTACCTTTCTGTTTTTTTATCTCTTTATTCCACTGTAGTCTGAGAGCATGCTTTGTATGATTTCATTCTTTTTTATTTGTTAAGGTATGTTTTATGGCCCTAAATGTGGTTTATCTTCTAACTATTTCATGTAAGCCAGACAAGAATATGTATGTTGCTGCTGTTGGATAAAATATTCCATAATAATAATTAGATTTAGTTGATTCATGGTGCTATTTAATTGAAATATATCCTTATTGGGACACCTGGGTAGCTCAGTGGGTTAAAGTCTCTGCCTTCGGCTCAGGTCGTGATCCCAGGGTCCTGGGATTGAGCCCCCCATCACACTCTCTGCTCAGCAGGGAGCCTACTTCCCTTCCTCTCTCTCTGCCTGCCTTCCTGTCTACTTGTACTCTCTGTCAAATAAATAAATAAAATCTTAAAAAAAAAAAGAAATATATCCTTTTTGATTTTTTTGCCTGCTGAATATATCCATTATTTTTTTAATATTTTTTATTTATTTGACAGAAATTACAACTAGGCAGAGAGGCAGGCAGAGAGAGAGGAGGAAGCAGGCTCCCTGCGGAGAAGAGAGCCCAATGCGGGGCTCGATCCCAGGACCCTGGGATCATGACCTGAGCCGAAGGCAGAGGCTTTAACCCACTGAGCCACCCAGGCGCCCCGAATATATCCATTATTGATAGAAGGGTATTAAAGTATGTCTATAATAGTGGAATAACCTATATATCCTTGACATTCTATAAGTTTTTGCCTCACATATTGCAGTGTTCTCTTGTTTTAGGCACATATACATTGAATATTGTTATGTCTTCTTCAAGAATTGTCTCTTATATTATTAAGTAATACTGTTCCTTATCCCTGATAATTTTCTTTATCCTGAAGTCTGCCCTGTCTGAAATGAAAATAGCTACTCCCAACCTTCTTTTCCTTAGTGTTAGCATAGGACATTCTTGTTCATCCCTTTACTTTAAATCTGTACATATTTTTACATTTCAAAAGGGTTTCTTGTAGATGGCATTTGGTGGGGTCTTTTAAATTTTATCTACTGATAATCTCCTTATTTTTTTTAAGATTTTATTTATTTATTTGACAGACAGAGATCACAAGTAGCAGAGAGGCAGGCAGAGAGAGGGGGGAGGGAAGCAGACTCACCATTGAACAGAGAGACCGATGCGGGGCTCAATCCCACAACCCTGGGACCATGACCTGAGCCAAAGGCAGGGCCTTTAACCCACCGAGCCACCCAGGCACCCCGATAATCTCTCTAATTACTATATTTAGACCATTCACATTGAAGGTGATTATTGACACAGTTGGAAAACATATTTATTAATGTTTTCTTTTTGTTGCCTTTTTTCTGTTTTGTTTTGTTTTTTTTTACTTCCTCTCTCTGCTCTGGCTTAAAATGATCATTTTATATGACTGCATTTTCTCCCCTTTCTTAGCACATCAATCATATTTCCTTCATTTTTTTTAGATATTGTCCTAGTAGAGTTTGCAATATATATTTATGATAATCCAAGTCACTTTCTTTTTTAAAAAAAGACTTACTTATTTGAGAGACAGAGAGAGAGCACGCACAAGCAGGGGTGGGGGGTGAGGAGCAGGGAGAGACAAAGGAAGAGAAAGAGAGAATCCCCAAGCAAACTTTCCACTGAGTTAAAATCAAGAGTTGGATATTCAATCAACTGAGCCACCCAGGTACCCCAAGTCACTATCAAACAGACTATATCACTTGGCAGTTAGTGGAAGTACCCTATAACAGAGTATGCCCAATTCCTCCCTACCTTCCCTTATAAAATTGCTGTTATTACATTTGACCATAAGCTGTACACCAAGTACACTGTTGCTATTATTAATTTGAACAAACTGAGACAAATTAAACTTTTGCCTTCATCTAATCCTTCTCTACCACTCCTCCATTTTATATATATACATCCAAGTTTCTGACCTATATCATCTTCCTTCTCTTAAAACAATTTATTCTAACATGTCTTTCAAGACAGGTTGAAACAAATTTCCTGGCAACAAATTTCCTCAGCTTCTGTTTAAGAAAGTCTTTACTGCTTTTTAAATTTGGAAAGATAATTTTGCTGGATACAGAATTCCATGTTAGTAGGTTTTTGTTTTTTCCTTTAAAAACTTTAAATACCTTACTCCACCCACTTCTTGCTTTGTTTTCTGAAGACAATTCTTTTGCTTGTTCCTCTCTAGACAAGATGCTCTTCCCACATTCTAGATTCTTTCAAGATATTCTCTTTTTCTTTGATTTTCTGTAGTTTGAACATGATATGTCTAAGTGTACGTTTCTTTTTAATTTTCCTGCTTGGTATTCCCTGAACTTCTGTATGTGTGGTTTCGTGTATTTTATTAATTTGGGGGAAATTCCCAGAAATTATTACTTCAAATATTTCTGCTATTTATTTGTCTTGTCTTTCTGGCATTCTCAATACACATCTATGCTACACCTTTTATAACTGTTCCACAGTTCTTGGATATTTTCTTGTGGATTTTTTTCTCTTTATTTTTCAGTTTGGGAAGTTTCTACTTGACACATATTCAAGCTCCTTATTTCTTTCCCTGGCCATGTCCAGTCTACTAAAGATTCATCAAAGGCGTTCTTCATTTCCTGGGTGCTTTTTATTTCTAGCATTTCTTCTTGATGTTTTCCTTAGACTTTCCATCTCTGTTCTTACATTACCCATCTGTTCTTGCACGCTGTTCACTTTTTACCTTACAGTCCTTATCCTATTAATCAGTTGGGTTAAATTCCTGGTCTGAATCATTCCAAAATCTCTCCCATATCTTAGTCTGCTTCTGATGCTTGAATTCTTTCTTCTAAGTATGCTTTTTAGGCATAGATTGTAATTTTTTGGTGAAAAGCCAGACAAGATGCATTGGGTTAAAAAAAAAAAAGAGGTAAATAGGCTTTTAGTGTAAGTTTTAATCCTTATTTGGCTAGAGTTCAAGCTGGGTTTACTGTTTGCTAGAGTTTGAGGTTTGAGAGTCTGAGGCTAACATTTTTCTATTTTCCTTGTTTTTTGTCTCCCCTGTTGTCTGGTTTTCCCTAGAGGATTCTTCTTAGATAGAGTGTGAACTTTGTAGTTATTCTCAGCTGCAATCCCCCATAATTACAGAGTTCTGTAGTGTGGTGGTAAGATGTGGGGAAGACAGAAAACATTCTATATCCCTACGGTAAGCTCTCGTCTTTTAGTAGGCCTGTTCCCTGGGGCTGTGCCTTTCACAAGTGCTTCTCAGCTTCTTTGTGAGAGGGAAAAGCTAGAGGGGCCTATAGTTCAACATTTCCCTTCTCCTTCTTGGTTAGTCTTTGGCAAAACCCATGTTGATTATGGGCTGATCAGGCTCTGGTAAAGTAGTTTCCTCCAAGGGCAGGCCTTTCTCAGTAAGAACAAAAGCTCTTGGTATACTTTAAAACGGTTACTCTCCTCTTCCCCCTGCCACGTACAAGAGGACTTTTTTCTCTAATTTTCACCCCCAAAGAACTTAGTTGGGTTCCTAAGGCTAAGACTCATGAAGATGTGCCCCCTACAAAGAGTAGGTCTTCAGGAAGATTTTCTCTCTCAAGCTCCAACATTGGTCCATGACCCTTCATGTGTTCCTATCAGGAACCAGCAGTAGTTTCTGCCCTCAGTAAGCTCTGACTCTGTATTTCTCACCCCTCCATTTTCAGCTGGTGGTTTGCCCTGTGATCCCAATTCTCTAATAAATCTAAGAATTATGAATTTTCATTTGTTCAGCTTATTTCTTATTATGAGGATGGCCATGACGACTTTTCAGCAATCCAGGACCAGAAACCAGAAATCAGAAGTTCACTTTTCACTGGTGATCCCATATGGCTTTTGTATGTTTTCCCCTTTATATGTGCTGTTCCTTCTGCCTGGAATGCCCTTCCTCCTTTTCACAGAACTATAAGAGCCTCAGCATTTCTCATGTTTATGTATTTCCAGTTCATGTATTACCCAGTTCATGTATTACTTCCTTTCTGAAGTATTTAAGTAAGGAGATTTATTCACTCCTTAACTATGTTTTCATACCACTAAGGTACACAGGATGATTATATCACTTATCACATTATGTTTATATTACTTATAACACCATCTATGTTGTAGGTACATATTGTGGGCAAGGATTATAAGCTATGGTGTACTTAGAGTAAAACATGAATAAGTAATTTACTGAATTTATTCCAGGATTGTTCTCTCAGGTCTAGCATTGACTTGCCCAATACTTCCTTTCAGAATGAGCTAGACCAGATAGTCTGAGACAATGTTTCTCAAATTTTTAATAAAACCCTATGATTCAGTCTTATTTCTTATGTAAATGGCATAGAAAGTTAGTAAGATGGTTTTGGAGAATAATGCAAATTAGAAACATTATCTCATGAGACTCTGAAGATTGATTACTGCTGCCCAGTGTTCATTAAATCTCCCAGTAAGGTTAAATAGGGCTTGCAGATGATCTCAAACTCTGTTGCCACATTAGTGTAGGTTAACATCACTCATTTTGCCATTTTTAGTGGTTCCCCCCAAGAAGGTTGGAATCATGTTCTATTTTAGCAAATCTATAAGAAACCATACTGAGAGGTCTGAACCACAGCTTAGCTTGGATATGAAACCAAGTCCCCTATGTGGAGAACTGTTTCCTTGCTGGTGGTAACAGAAAGATACTTGCCTTGATAGTTACTAAGGTATTTATGTGACTAAACTGTTAATATCTTGGAAGAGAATGACATTGCCTGTTTTACAATTATAACTTCTAGTCCTTAACTGTCACAAACATTTACATATCAGAAAGTGTAATTCTGGTGTGTTCAACATGGAAGGATCCAGAGAGTTTCACATCCTATCCTCTCATTTTATCAAGTGTGGAGTTTCTTTTCTATAGGGGAATATGCCAAAGCCAAAAAAGGAAAATTAGAATTCATGCCCCCACAAAAGCATAAATATTTGTACATTTTACTCATTACAATATCTCCAGAGTCTAGAACAGAGACTAATAAACAATGAGCATTCCATAAGTATTACTAGAATAAGAATGAAAGGACTTCCTAAAGTTCCAGTATGAATCAGAAGCTGAAGTAGGAATAGAGTAAGGTTTCTGACTCCCAAACAAGTAACCTTTCAATCCCATGATGATTTTTCCCAGAAAATTCTATCTCTTTATAATTATTCAACATATCATGGAAGGAGATACTAGAAAACAAAACTGCCAAAATAGGAATTGTTTCTCAACTTACAATTAGGCCAGGTAGAAATGTCTGTTTATCATGAATTGTACAATATCCAGTATGGATGGCCTAGAATGTTAAAAGATTGTCAGAAATAATTTATTTTGCTATGCATGAAGATGAAATATACTTACCTTTCATATAATAAATTATTGATATATTTAAACAAATAAAAATTCAAATTGAAAGGATCAAATCCTCCTAATTTCTAACTCACAAAGGGTAGTAAACGAAAGTCAATGATTATTAAAAATTTACAGTTGTAAACACAGAGCCTGTGTTCTGCCCATGAGGCGAGGTATAAGAAATGCACATGTAAACAGATCAAATGAATGCCTTGTGCTATTGGGTAAGTGCTATGTTTTGCAGGGAGTCCTACAAGGTTTCCAGGAACTAAGAAAGAATGTAGGTGAGAGAAAATTATGGAAGACTTCTCAGAAGACAGAGTTCCTAAACTGACTCTTGAAAAATAAAGGTACAACGGATGTATAAGAGAATTTTTCATTAGGCGAAAGACATAAAACATATCCTGTAAGCAAATGTAACCACCATGACATTGGGGAGGGGAGGCGAACCATAAGAGACTATGGACTCTGAAAAACAACCTGAGGGTTTTGAAGGGTCAGGGGTGGGAGGTTGGGGGAACAGGTGGTGGGTAATGGGGAGGGCACGTTTTGCATGGAGCAATGGGTGTTGTGCAAAAAGAATGAATACTGTTACGCTGAAAAAAATAAATAAAATGGAAAAAAAAATGGAAAAAAAAAAAAGATTTAGTACACACTTGGCACATATGGGGCCTCAGTATATAATTATCATTATTATTTATATTATTTGTAATATTAATAAAAGAATGGAAAGTTCTCTTTTAATTGTGATTCTCTCTGAATAGGACCTTGTGATATATCTTGTTTTCTTCAAAAACAAAATATTATTTTTCATATTTCTTTAATCCTGGAGAGGCAACTGAGCTTTTCATTAAAAGGTGAGTAGAAGTATTTATTTTTATTTATATATAGTTTGTTCCAAAGAGGATTTAAGATAATTTCCACAGACACATATAATTAGTTATAGTGTTTAAGTTTTTAGGAGACTTTAGTTATAGTAATTATCTGTATGTACATTTTATCATCCTTGTTAGGAGAGAATCCCATTTTCTCCAAGAAGAGGAAACTTTTACCACCACTCTATTTTTTTTTTTTTTAACCACATAAGAACTTCAATTGCTATGTCTACTGCTTTATTCTACAGGAAGAGAGGACAATTTTATTGGTCCAAATTTCATGGTTTTTTGGGCCATATAAAAAAATATACAGGGCTAGTTAGGTTCAAAGGTGGGGGAAAAGCATAATTCCATCTATTTCTCTGCCTGCTTCATGGAGACTAAGGCTCCTCCTGCCTCTCCCAATCCCATGTGGTCAGCACTTCTGAAATAGAGTCTAGGTTCTCTCATCTGAGGGGTAAGTAGAGGTCTGCTATTCTTTCCTTCATTCCTGCTCCTTCAGAGAACTTTGCATAGCAGGGAGGGGAAGCACTTGGGATCACTTTCTTGATATAGCTCTCCTAACAGGGAGGCTATAGCTCTGAGGTCTATATCCAGAGACCCACAAATAACCTCATGCTTTGTCTCAGATCAAAAATAAATCTGCATTGCAACTTTTCCAATTACCAGATACTTGCCACTAATTAAAAAAACAGATATTTTTTTAACATTTGTACTCTTGACCCTATTTTTTACTGATCAAAACCTAGAAAAAACACATCAGAAATCAATACTCCAAATTTTAACATCCTTTCTAGTTTGGAAAGTTCTTAATGGCAAGAAGGATAGAGTATTTACTTTGTACCCTTGATGATATTCTGATGGTCACAAGATAACTTGCCCATCATGGATGATCAATTAATATTGCTCAATGGATATCTTGTTATCCAAACACTTTGAGATCTTTGCAAAAATATTCTCTCATTGTAGTTATTCCCTACTCTGTCCTTCAAATAATCTTTATACAAGGGAACAACATAATTATAAAAATATAGTATTGGCTTTACAATTTTCCTTCATAATCACAATCTCTGGCTATGGGCAGGGTGGGAAGAGAGGGCTAAAAAGAGGTGGGGGGAGGAAGAACAAAGTGTATTAATCTACTTGGATTTTTGAGAATCAGGTCACACTGCCTTTTATCTTCTATTCCACAGGGAAAGAGTAATGTTTACTGTGACTCTCGTGGCAGATCAATACAGTTAGGGAGTAAAAAGAACAAAATTCCAAATCTCAAGTTCCCAGTAACTCAGAAAACATTAAACTCTGGACAGACTCTACTGTAATATATCAGCTTTCACAGAGACATAGAATCATTGGTGTGGTAGTCTTAAAATGAGTTCTTGAAATCACTTAGAAAACTACTGGAGAGGTTGAACTTTGACTCATAGACCCTGGTGGAATGCAGAGAGTTCCAAACTTCGATCAAATTGGTGGTGACACTGAAATTATATGTTACTGGAAGTTATGCTCAACAAGCTAAATGGGCTTCCTGGAAGCTACCCCAGTTAGGTTCCATCAATGTGTGAGGGGGAAAGTAACCTACAGTCGAAGGTACATCACAATCTAAATATATAACAAGATATCCCTATATACTACTTACATGTGAGATTTAATAGAACCCAACAAATCAAGGAACTATTCAGGCCCTGAATTATATACTGGTCCACTATGACATGAAGCATGAATCATTCCATTTAATCCCCATAGCCCTTCGGGGTAGGTAAGCAATTAATCCCTATGTGACTGGAATTATCTCCACTTTACAGATGAGGCATCTGAGTCTCAGTGAAATAGAGGGATTGGCCATAGCCATATATTTCATAATAGATCAAGACAGTACTAAAATTTAAGCTTCCTGATTCCAAATCTAGTCCTCTTTTCACTATAATCCCAAACAAATCTCTTCATATGAAGAACTTATTTTCTAAATCAATGAGTTATGAAGAATAACAATTTACTATATGGAATAAAGAAAATGAGTAAATGAAATATTACTAGATGGTATCTTCTCCTTTAAAAATGGTCTTTGTAGGGGTGCCTGGGTGGCTCAGTGGGTTAAGCCTTTGCCTTCAGCTCAGGTCATGATCTCAGGGTCCTGGGATCGAGCCCCACATCGGGCTCTCTGCTCAGCAAGGAGCCTGCTTCCCCCTTTCTCTCTGTCTGTCTCTCTGCCTACTTGTGATCTCTGCCTGTCAAATAAATAAATAAAATCTTTTTTTAAAAATGGTCTTTATAAATAAACATCTAAGAATCCAGCATTTGAGTATAGTTTTGCTACTGTTTTTTTTTCACATCATAATCTAAAATTCCTTTTAAATTTTAAATTTCTTGCTTCATTTCCTACCCCACAATAAAAACTGAAATGTACTAGAACCTAATTATACTTTTATATTTGGTACTCATGCTGTGAACCACCTTTTGGATCAATCTGCATAACTGTTTTCATGGATACCCTTAGTAATTAAAACTTCTTGCATGAAATAAATGAAATAACACCTCTTTGCAAATACATCCTGTTGTGAGAGTATAAAAGTAAGATTCTGGACTATTTCAAGGTTATATTGTTTTTAGTGGAAATTACCAGAGACAATCAAGCCAACTAAGAACTAAGTGTGCCCATTCACTATGATGATAAATGTCTGAATTTCTACTATGTGTTGGAGATCTAAAAATGAGCACAACCTGATATCTGTCCCTGGAGAGATCACAGTTTGGGAGAGAGCTGGATATATACTCAGTTAAACAAAAATGTACCCTTTTGACTGACAGAAACACAGAACATCTGACTTAGAAAGGGAAAGCCATTCATTCTGCAAATGCAAGTGAAGATTCCAAAAAGGAGGTGATAATTTAACCAAATCTTGAAGCAAGAGATGCTTTTGTTACAAGATGAATTTTAAAAAGCTGAGGAGGAAAAGGATTAATCCCCATGCTCCAAATGATATTCCATCAGATACCTGGCTATATTTCCCATCACATGCGTTGTTGGCACCCATCAGAAAGAAGTGAATACTATGATGGAATTTTTCTCTCCCCAATATGTTAGCCTCCTTAAAATTCTTGCCAAATCATAAAACCCTCCAAGTCACATATGCATCAAAGGCAGACTCTGGTTGGAAAAGTTTCCATTCACAGTTACTAGTGCTGAGTATTGTGGTGTTACTGAGTTACGGAGAATTTAAAACACCAAGAAATCTGTTCTTCTTCACCCCACCCTGCCAAGGTACTCAGAGTAATCCACAGTCTGGCTGAAATCACTGATTTCTGGAATCATGACCAGAGTTTTGGTTGTTTTAGGTACACATACTAATGGAGGATACAGAAGTTTCCAACACAGAATTTTTAAACAATCTTCAAAAAGGCACATATGAGAGGGCAGGATGAACATATTCATTAAGCCAAATGAAGAAAGAATTCATTTTATTAATTGTAATACTTTATATTTGAAAAACATTTAGGATAATTTTTTATTATCATTTGAGTGTGCTCTCGAGATTGATTTTATCAAATTATCTTTATCATCAAACAAATAATTATGTCATGAAACTAAAGGAGAGTTTGGGCTACTTATGGAGAACTTTAAGGCATTACATGCATGTTGCTGAACCATGACACACACACACCTGTAATGTAAAAGGTGTTACTGCTTATTGCGGAGACATAAGTTTTACGATCTGTAAGTGTTTGTGATGTAAAACATCGTCCATTCTAAACTTACAAAATGTCTTTAGAATTTACATTCTATCCAGAGTGCCTATGTGGTTCAGTTGGTTATGTGCCTGACTCTTGGTTTCGACTCATGCTGTGATCTCAGGTCCTAGGTTTGAGCCCTGTGTTGGGCTCCATGTTCAGTGCGGAGCAGGCCTGAGAATCTCTCTCTCTCTCTCACTGACCCTCTCTGCTTGCTTGCTCTCTCTCTCTCTCTCTCTAGTAAATAAATAAAATCTTAAAAAATATCTAGAAATTACATTCTATCCAGTTCTAAGTGATAAGGCAATCTACAAATAAAAATAATGCTAACATAGAAAATTAATGGCCAAACATAAATATTTGTCCGAACTAGACTTTTTCCTCCAAATAACTTCAATACTGTCAATCACCTCATCTGCTTCTGTTTGCTTAAATATTCCAGGTTTAGATCTAATCATATAGCCTGCCATAATCATTTAAGCCTTCCATTACTGCCTAATTCCCTTAGCCTCCCTTTCTTTACTCATCTGTACAGCACAATTCAGTACTGGATATATATTATCTCATTCTCCAGTTATATTCCCTTTTCACATACTGCCTCTCCAAATAAATCAGGGAGGAACTGTGTCTGATATATTCTTTGTACCATTATGATGCTTAACACAATGCTAAGCATATAGCTTTGTTCGGAAGTTATTCAGAAGTTAACAGTCTGTAAAATTTAGCTCATTGTTTTAATGTGCTTAGTTATCTGGCCTATTGCATCAAAGAAGATTAGAAGCAGCAACCATCAGAAAAGATCTGAAAGCTAACACAAGTGAGAATAGATTAGGTGAGAAAAGCTAGCCAAAGCAGTAAAACCACTAACCCCAAAATAGACTGGAGCCGTTGAGTAAAGAAGCAAATAAACGCAAAATCTTAAGTGCTTCTGAGAATGTACCTGAAAAGAACAAACTATTTACCCAGGTTTCAAAGTTCATTAGCTACTTATTTAATGCTTAGTATCTGCCAGGAGCTATACTAGAACCTGAGTTTACAAGAGTTGACATGGCATCTGGATCACGTTCTTTTGAGAAACTCGTGATCAGTGGAAAGAAAATATTGTATTGTTTTCAAAACTAAATGATAAATGTCAAGATATAAACATCCTTTAGGAGCACAGGTCATTCCTTTACTCAGCTTGATCAAAAGGGCTTCCAGGTGGAGTAACTTTCTTTAATAACTCTAGTTATCAAGGAAAAGTAAAGATGACAGTCACTATTTAATAAGGCACTATCATCTCTAGAAATAAGTTAAAGAACAGGCTTTAAAATGAAATTTTTGCCAAAAGTGCTTCAGGATTTGGGTGTTTGTTATAGGAATAACTTTAGGCGGAAGTGACAAGTTTTCAAGGAAAACGTGGGTACTGAAGAAAGTTTGTGAATTACGATACTATTCTGTAACAATAATCCATCATTTACAAAATACAAACAATTACCTAACAGAAGAAAAATATTTCACAGCAAGGAATCAGAGCAATTTATAGCAATTAATGCAGATTATACCTAGTTATCCAGAAATATTATCAAAGCTTAAGTACAATTACATAAACCATCTGTGCGTCATTTAAGAGAAATATAAAACAGAAAATCTTTCTCCCAAGGGATTCATGAATCTCCCTTTAAAAACTGATTTATTCCTTTGATTAAATTTTTAAGAGTATATTCACTAAATCATAATGTGACCTTTTATGATATCCAGATTAAATTTATGCTCAAAACCCAAATGATATTTTTCTTAATTGATGATTCTGCATTTCTAGCTGAAAGCCCAAAAGTCCATCTACAGCCATCCTATTTCTTGACTCATAAATTATCAAGTTTTCATAATTAGGATTCTGGCTATGATAAAGGACCTCAAGCCTCTATTTAGTAATCAACTTTTTTAGTAATGAGTTTTCAGTAACAAAGTAGGCAAAATCTCCAGTTAGGGAGCCTATCCCAAAAACTAGCTTGTCTTTGTTATCCAGGGATCTGGACCATTTTTATAAATTTAATTTTTTCTGTGGAACTGTACTTTAAATATTGCCTCCAAACTGTTTACTCAAAATATAATCACTCTCTTTGCATTTTAATAGTTCTCAAAACTCTCTCATGAGTTTTCATGTATACTATGTCTTACGTGCTTTACTTTCTATCATGGTTGAGAATCATCAATCATGATTCCAAAGAGATCCCAAGTCAAAATGAAATGCCCTAGCTGTACCAGCACAGATTCAAATTATTTACCAAATACTCAAGCCTATTAGCACCAAGATATCCTTGCCGGAAATTATATGACATTCAGGGAAAACAAGAATAAACATTCAGACAACTAAAGGTTATATTTAAAATGATTTGAGGAGCCTCGGCCTACAAAGAAAATAGATTTTAAGAAACAAATGAACATCATTCATTCATTCAGCAATTACTGATTGTAAACCTGATGTGCCAAGCCCACTTTGAGCGCTGACCAAGAGCAAATGAGATAGACAAGGTCCCCGGACTCATGGAGCTTATCATCTACTAGATGAGTCAACCAATGCCTAGAAAAATATATAAATAATTTCACACAGTGACAAGAGCTATAAAGAAAACAAATTAAGCAATGTGATTAGGAGAGACAGAACAGCACCCCTCAACTTTTGTGCCTAAAAAAAGGTAAGAAGAATAAGAAGGAACAGCCATTGAAAGATAGGGAGGAAAATAAACAAATGAAAATCAGGCAGAAATTCAAACAGGCAAATACGAAGATCATTCATGTCAACATGTGGCACAGACTGGGATCTCACTGGGTACTAGAGACCATGCACCAGCCTACAGAAGAAAAGAGAAGTCTAGATATCGGCATTATGTGAGAGATGCACCAGCCTACAGAAGAAAAGAGAAGTCTAGATATCGGCATTATGTGAGAGATGCACCAGCCTACAGAAGAAAAGAGAAGTCTAGATATCGGCATTATGTGAGAGATGCACCAGCCTACAGAAGAAAAGAGAAGTCTAGATATGGGCATTATGTGGGAGAGGTAACCTCTGTTTCTCACTATAAAATCAGGATAATAACATTTAATTTCTAGGTTTGTAGTTAGTATGACTTACTGTAAGTAAAGCACTTGGGACATATTAAATATTCAGTAAATATCATTTTCCTCTTCACTAGGGAAATAAGTAGAATTTACCCAGCACTTAAAAAAAAAAAGATACTAGGCCCAGTTATAGTAATTTATTTTATAATATAGCTGACATTGCCTCACTCAGATTTCCAATAATCCCATAGAATTGGTTTATCATCTTCCCACTGGGGATAAAAAAATTGAAGCTCAAAGAGGTCAGCTGATATTTGCAAGCTGACTCTATGTGTATGCAAGCTTGGACTGGGACCCAGATCTTTTCTAATATCTCATTCCAAAGCCTCTGCCCAGGCTGCTCTGTCTATCCATCATATCTCTATGCTCAATTAACATCAATATGGCTTTAGTGAAAGGGGCTAAGAGCTTTACAAAAAATAGTAAGTGAAAGGAAAGTTGTGATAGGCGCATGTGTCCATAGAGGATAACTCTTAGGTTCAGTGTAATTAAGGGCAAGTCTCTTGAAGCCAGATTGGCCCAGCTCTTGGTCTTACCATTTATTAGCTATGCAACCCGAGAGAGATTTATTTTCTCTTCAGAAATCCAGCCTCTAATCTATTAATACTCATCTGGAGTTAATCACAGCATTTACAGCACCTAAATGTGTCGGTGATTAAATCAGAAAATGCATGTATAATACATGTTAACACCTAACACATGAATACGACAGATACCAAGTTAGAATACCACTTTCTATTTGCTAAAAGATTTTACCAACTTATATCTAGTGATTAAAAAAAAAAGAAAAAAGTCTCTTCAGAATATCACCAAATAGTGATTTCTCATTTTTATACAGTAATACTACTCTCTGGAAGGAAGTATACATATTCAAACTAAATAATGTACACTGTGGTTTAAAAAAAATGCTTTCAGATTTCTAGTCTTATGATACATAGAAGGAGTCAAAGGCCATACGGGTTTGTAAATGATGGCTTCGACATAGGAAAAAATCTGTAATTTGCTATGTAGATGACCGACCTGAAAAACTTACCACTACATCAGCTGATGATGCCCAGCACCCGGTATCACAAGGTAAATCATGCTACATTAATAATGTGGCCCTATAAAAGAATTACAAATGTTCTATTTTTTTTTTAAGATTTTATTTATTTATTTGACAGAGAGAGACACAGCAAGAGAGGGAACACAAGCAGGGGGAGTGGAAGAGGGAGAAGCAGGCTTCCCACTGAGCAGGGAGACCAACACACGGCTTGATCCCAGGAACCTGGGATCATGACCTGAGCCTAAGGTAGACACTTAACGACTGAGCCACCCAGGTGCCCCAGAATTATAAATATTCTTGTAACAGGGTATTTCCTGTTTATATGCAAGATTTGGGGACATAATAGGCATTTTCGTGGCTAAGGATTCTGATCTCATTTCTGGATAGCCTGCAAAAATTGTAAGGACCCTTTATTTTTCAATGCACCCTATAACTTACTGAGCACAAGAACATTCAATAACTGTATCATCATTTACCTAAGGGGAGCATTGTAGGGCTTCTTCAGTCATTATTTTATTTTCTCTTGAGAACATCCCAATGAGGTGGCAGAGCAAAAACTAGAATCCTCTTCCATAGAATAGAGGCAGAGACTCACAGAGGAGAAATGATTTGCCCATATTGCAAATGCTAGAGGTATCAGGGTCAGAACTCGACATCTTGAATCTCCACCTTGTGATACATATTTCTTCATATGATAAGCTGGAAACTACTCTTTGCTATAGCAAACAAACATTCTTATGTTGTATTTTATTAAAGTGACTTTGCCCACATCAAATTATGTACAGATTGAACCCATGTTAATAATTTGAGGGGCTTTGAATCACTTCTCTGATAAGCTATAAAGCTACATACATACACACACACACAAATATATGTACACACACATATACACACATACACATATGTACATATATGTGTATATACATGTAGGAATATATGTTTATCTACCTATATATACATTGCAATTAACTCTTACTAAATAGCCTTAAATGATCATTTTCCTAGTCCATGCACTGCATATTATTTGTATATGAGTAAGTGGCTTTGTATATGAGTAAGGTCATCTAGTGATTTAGTACCATTGACTAGGAGGGCTTTTTGGATATTAAAAAAATCTGAAAATATCTAAACATGTGAAACAATTTATTAATTATTCTATGAACGTAAGAGTTTGGAAACCTTGTGTCATTTTTTTTTTTTTTTATGATCACTATAGCCAGGCGAGTACTCCAAAACATTTCTGTACAAATCTGACTTTTTCTCCAAATAAATACTCTGGGAAGTACTGGCTTACTGATACAGATCAAAAGGTATAAGTAATAGGTAATAGGTGTAAGTGTGAGAAACTTTTGGAAATAAGAGAAAATTAGGAGAAGGAAAGGAAAAGTGAGTTGGGGAAAATCAGAGGCGGGGAGACAAACCATGAGAGACTGTGGACTCCAAGAAACAAACTGAACAAACTGAGGGTATTTTTTTGTGGGGGGTGGGGGATGGGTGAGCCTGGTGGTGAGTATTAATGAGGGCACGTATTGCATGGAGCACTGGGTGTTGTAAATAAACAACGAATCTTGGAACACTGCCTCAAAAAAACTAATGATGTATTTTATGGTGACTAACATAACACAATAAAAAAAATAAATTAGCCATAGAAATCCATTATTTCCAAGTTTTAAGACAAAATGGCAAAATTATGTAACCTTTGACGATAAACTCTTAGAGGAATAGATTGTGAATCTTAATTAAAAAGAAAGTATTTTCCCAAAGTCCTCAGAAAAGCAAAGTATGCTATACTTGACAATATTTGTATTAAACTAGCATGAGAACCATGTGTCTAACCCAATTCAAAATTCTACTTAAGTAGAAATAGGAAGGAAATGCATAATGATTTCAGTTAAATCTCAAAATATGTGTAGCTACACCCAACCAAACTACAAAATGGCTAAAATTCAAACTGAATTTTAGTTATATCCATAATAAGTTTAAAACCATTCGTTATCATCGCTTCAAATCAGAAGTCTATTCAGCATGACATCAGTAACCCTCTAAGGGCTGGCGCTGTTCACATCTGACCCAGCTAGGTAATGCCAAACCCTGTCTCTTCTTCTCAAATGTGTGGTAGCTTTGTGTTGGGGACAGTATTGAGAATACCAACCAATTTTTTTTCAGTATTCATAGACCAATTTGGCATCGTACAGTCACAGACGTAGAACAATATGTACCACAAAGTCAGCATCCTTCTATTCTAATTTTTGTCAGGGATATTGATAATGGGAATATTAAAGGAAAATATTAATTACTCAAATATTTATACAATTGATCTTATGTCTAAGGTATTGAGATAAATATGGAGAAAAATACTGTAAAGTTCCCTATTAATTTTCTGGTTTGTGAAGTCAATCTGTTTCTCCATCTACTCAAAAACATATAGGTGTACTTATGAGTATATATGTGTGTATACAAACACACACACTTACACTAGCTGAACAAGTGACCTCTTTAGAGGTGGTTTTGATTAGATGTTCTCCCAGAATTTTATTTAAATCTTATACATAAACAAATGAGACAGAGAGATGAAAGTGGGGGAGGGAGATTTCATTTAAGTCAATCAAAGTTTTCTCTGGTTAATTTAACTCTGTGCCCTTGTGATGTTTTCTAAAGGAAAAATAAAGGCAGGGCGAAGAAGAGGAAAAATCCTTTCTCTTGGGAAATAAAAGAAAATTATATGAAAAATTACTTGCTATAATTTTTGAACGGGAGAAAAAAATGAAGTGTAAGTGCCTGGGGATTTCCAGTCCTCTCTCCACTGCTAAATTGTTACCTAATTTGAAAGAGTTTTCTAAAATAAAACAGTATGTCTTCCCATCACTATATCCCCACATCCTCCATGCCAGCCTGATTTAGGGGTTATTCTGCTGTTTTGGTTTGCTACCAATTGGAGACCTTCTGTCAAAAATAAAAGTGCCAAATGTATGAGATTTTGAAGAAAAAAAATTCAGTTGAGTAAAACATTAGGAAAGTGAACTATACTGAGGGTAACATGCTGGATAGCTTTGTACAATCAATTGAAGATTGGGAGATTTTCATACATTCACTTTCCTCCTTTTCCTGCAGAAATTTCTCTAATATGGATTTAACATCCTACTATCTTTTCTTTTCACTGAGTTGTTTTCTCAAGCTCTCACTCACAGTTGACTGTTGTCATTCTTTCCCCTTTCTCCTGTTCTATATAGCTTCCTGTATCTTTGCACAAAGAAACAAAACATTCTAGGTTTGAACTAGAGATATCAGATCATATGACAGCAGAATTAATTTCTTCACTTATAAGCAAGATACAGAAGATTTTATACAAAGACATCTTAAATCTTTTGAATGTTCAGAGTGGTTTTTTGTTGTTGTTTTATTTTCTTCCTGGTTTTCCAACATGTTTTAGCTTAGAGAGAGAAATATTTGAACAGGTAAAAGTTCACAACTATTAATCAAAATAATAAGATAAGCAACAGTAATCTTCCAAATGAATAAGGGCAAAGAAACATAATCAGATCGGGTAACTACTGCCATATAAAATATAGTATCTCCCCATAAATACAATTGCTTTCCTGCTAAGAGAGTTCCTTTGGGCACATAGAATAAGGAAGTCATCATGAAGCTTGGTTTCTTGGTACACCGATCCTTAAAATGTTGTCCATAGGACTCTGTCTTCAAATAATACCAATGGAATCTAGCAGGTTAAATATACTACATAGACTAAGCGTTTATGCAGATATAAATGTATCATGGAGCTTTGCGGCTCAAAATTATTCAAAGAAAGGCAGCACGAACCCCATTTTGTTCCCTTGCTGTCTTGCCAGCTCTCATTCACTCTCTCTGGCTTTCAAGAGCAGGCCAATCCAAGAGACCCCTGACTGGAGCCTCCTAGCAACGCATGGCACTCTTTGACCTGGATCAGTGTCAGGGCTGGAACTAGAAATCGGATTTCTTCACCCCTAGATCATTTACCTATCGACCACAAAACCAAGAATATTTGTTCAACATTTACACTACCAGATCATCATGACTTTTGAATAACCATTGGTGCCAACTCTAGGCCAGGCATCCTACTTCCCCTCCCCCCACCACCGGCCTCACCCTATCATAATCCGTGTATGACTACATACTACAATGACTACACCTTACTATAGTCTGTGTATGACTACACAGACATTAGATGTCATATCTCCTGCAGAACCCATGAACAGATGTAAGACCTTAAAAAAGAAAATCTATTAAATGTAAAAAGAATTCAAAGACAGAATATTCAAAGGTGGTTGGATCCAATTAAGATCCACATTTTGCCCCTGACTTTCTGCCCAACTAAGAGGAGGTGAATATAATCACAGCAGGAACATTATTGATTACATTTTAATCAAGTATTTTAATAGGAAAGTGCAGCAAAATGTAACAACTTGGAGTGGTTGTTGTGATGGAATAGTTTAAAAGGTAAACCTAAATTTGCTTTTCAAATAATAGACAATCTCATATCAAATCAAATCATTTCTTCCCTGGAATATTTCTCAAAATCAAGAGTTTGTACAGAGACTATTTTTATCACAAATATTCTCATACTTGACAGCCATTCCAATACAAGTCTGGTTTATAAAAACATTGCACTACAGATATTTCTTTCTACTTTCAAACCAAATCTTCAAAAATTGTCATGATTTCATAAGGAAACAAAGTCTCAAAACATAAGAGATTAATATTTGTCTTTTTAAAATATAGATATATAGATTTAAAGACCATTATTATGCCTCCATTAATGAATGAAGTAATTTCTGTTTACGAATCTAGTGCACACAAGTCATCTATAATTTTGTGCAAAGCTTTTATAATTCCTTAAAAATTTTTATGCAAAATTGATACTTTCAAACTTGCAAACAAAAGATTTTTAAAGTCCTAACCTTACATTTGAGAACAGAACATGATGGAGTATTGGAGCAGTACAATCTAATCCTCTTATCTCACTTGCACGGGTATCATTATTCCTGAACCCTTTTTAGCCCAAACCCAGAGAATACAGGCTTACATACAAGCTAACAAATCGAAGAAAGAAAGAAAAAAAAAATCCAGGTAGTCAGCAGAATGCCCCAAAATGAGATAGCCTAACATCTTTCAAATTGCTTTGTGCCAGTTTAATTATCTAGGCTTCTTTTTGGAACAGCAAGAATATTGCTAAACTTTTTTTAAAAAGAATACTGCTAATCTTTTACTATCCTTTCTTCCAGCACGTTATCAAGTACAATTACATTACTCAATTGGTATGCCTGCTTTAAACAATGATAATTATAATAATAATAAAGATAATAAGGAAACCTATGTGACCAGAATTTTCCTGCAACCCAAATAGGCATGTTTCATTCACTTTTCTGAAAATACGCTATAAAGCAAAAATTTTTAAAGGAAAAAAAAAAGCAGTATTTTGGACTGCTAGTCTGCTGCAGATGCAATAACTTGTTTGAGGAGGGAAGAGAGAAGTATATTCTTTAGTAATTGAAACTCAAAGACCACATCCCATGTTGTTCAATAAAGATTTCTTAACTGGCATCACATGGAGTACTGCAATATAATTATTTATAATTGCTGATTCACATGTCTAAAGAAATGAATGCATAAGCCTCCCCAGAGGTATTGTTCTACAGCAGGAGCTTAATACATCAATGCAGGCTTTAGCAAACGGGGACTTTTGTCAATATTTCACTGGCACATCATCGACAACACCACCACTTAGAATTTATATAGTCTTCCATTTGCAAAGTGCTCTGCAATAATTAATCCTCCAAATACTCATTTTGGGGGGAGGAAAAATAGATTATAAAACAGAGAATTCAAAGCAAGACATGGTTTGGGTGAGAACATAAAGGAGTCAGTTTGAGGATGAAATAGAAGCTCCACGACCCCCCAAATCAGCAGTGGTGTTTTGATATGATTCATACGTGTCTAATACTTTTTAGGCATTGATAGTAGAATCATACTGTATTCTTTATGCCTACTGTATTTCCCAATAGTTCTTCTATTCTTCAAGGAGTGTTAATTTTTTTTAAATTTATTTACTTTTTCAGTGTAACAGTATTCATTGTTTTTTTTTTTTTTGCTCTAATCATTTTTCCATTTTATTTATTTTTTCAGTGTAACAGTATTCATTCTTTTTGCACAACACCCAGTGCTCCATGCAAAACGTGCCCTCCCCATTACCCACCACCTGTTCCCCCAACCTCCCACCCCTGACCCTTCAAAACCCTCAGGTTGCCCCAACCTCCCACCCCTGACCCTTCAAAACCCTCAGGTTGTTTTTCAGAGTCCATAGTCTCTTATGGTTTGCTTCCCCTTCCAATTTTTTTTTTTTAATAAACATATAATGTATTTTTATCCCCAGGGGTACAGGTCTGTGAATCGCCAGGTTTACACACTTCACAGCAAGGAGTGTTAGATTTTTTAAAAAAGATTTTATTTATTTGACAGACAGAAATCACAAGTAGGCAGAGAGGCAGGCAGAGAGAGAGGGGGAAGCAGGCTCCCCGCTGAGCAGAGATCCCGATGCGGGGCTCGATCCCAGGACCCTGGGATCATGATCTGAGATGAAGGTGGAGGCTTAACCCACTGAGCCACCCAGGCACCCCAGGAGTGTTAAATATTTAAGAACCACAGATTTTTTCCATACATTCTCCAAAATGGTAATATCCCTACATTTCATGATCTATATTCTTTTACACTGAGAGTTCATTTATAAGCATTACTATAACTTAGACTATCAATGCTACAGCAGCAGATTAAAGTTCACCACTTAAATATATACAAGACTAAACACAATGCATGGCACATGACAGCCTAGTACTCACTCCAAAAATCTTTACTGAATAAAAAACTCATATTCTTTCAACTTTGTTCACTCCTTTATTCATACACCCATGACCCAACTACTATATATTGAACACTGCTATTTATAAGGTACTAAGTTAGATGATTTAGCAAAAAGGAGGAAAAAAATGGATCTGCCATGTGATTTCATGGAAATTAGAATTAACCAGAGACAGACAGGTAAGTGAAAAATGAAGACCATTAAGGACCATGAAAGGGGGACAGGAGCACAAAAGAAGGAATATATATTTATACTTGGTGAGGATTCAACATACTTCCCAAGAGGTAGTTTTTACTTGTATTGTGGATGAGCATGGTTTTGACAGGCAGAAGAAATTGGAGGAGATTATCAGACTAGGAGGAGACTGAGACTTTCCTGCTCCCATCAACAGGAAGAAATGTGTCGCTAAAATAATATCACTTCTGACTACACCCTGTAAAGTCAAACTGGACTTGTGTTGCTGAGAAACTCGGGATGAGAATGGCTTGTGATTATCATACAGATTGGTTGTATGTAAATGAATGCTTCTGTAGTGCTGGAGGATACTTCCCACTTTTTCTTCAAATATTTTAAATATTTCTAAGATTGTTTCTGCTTTTAATGTATATTATATAAAAAATGGGGAAATTCAATCCTCCTTTGAATATAGGGCTGAAAGAATAGATGTAGGACACCATTATTACTTACATGAAAACATATAATAAATCTGTAAGAATTCCTCAAGAACACACTCTATGCTTTAGGCATCCTGCAGGATATGGTATAGCTCCTAAAACAAGGTCTTAACAGTGTCAACACACTATAAATGCTCAATAAAAGCTTATTAAATTAAGCATTCCTGATGAGTACACAATCTGAGGAGAAAAACACTTATTTCTTCCATGCACACAGTGAGCCACCTGTCCCGAGGAGGTCCATTTTCTCAATCGTTTGTGTTCCTGTTTCACAAAAGCCAATGGAAACTCTAGCAAAGCCCAAGGGAAACACAGGCAATCCTCTCTGCTACCTCAGGACTGACCCAGGAAGATACCAACCACTGTTCCCAGCACCTGAGGACTGAATGTCCTGAGCTGGAAAATACGTGTTTTCTGTTGCATGGCCACTCTCCTCCCAGCACCTGCCAACAGAGGTACTTATGGGATGATAATGATCCACTTTAAATGTCATCAAATATCCATGTGAAACGGACTTCAAACCCAATCTGTCTATTTGCGGTGATACATCTCTCCTTGAAGCTCACTATTAAAGGTTAAAGTTAAACAATCAAGTTGTTAGAAAGGAATCTTAGAGTTTACCTTGATTTTCAGCATTAACACAGATGCCCAAGCAGGTTGGCCCAACATCACAACCCTGGGAAACCAACTTTCAACCTTCCAGCCGAGCCCACCTTCCAGCTGTGCATGAGGCCAGTCAATTTTGGCCAAGCCAGATATTTTCTAGGGGTAGGGTAGTCATGAGAAGTGAGAGTTATAGATAAATATATTTCAATATAATTGGTTTTTTTTAATCTTGTGTATTTTATATTTTATGCATTACGTGTTATTACTGTGAAAAAGGAATCCAATGACAAGACTGCCAAGATAATCCATAGAATAAAAAGGTTAAGAATCTCTAAAGGTTATCCAGAAATCAGTTAATGTGAGAGCACGCCAAATGCATTACACCAAAATGAGGAGAGAAATTACCACCCACAGGAAAATTAGATGAGATATTGAAAGTCTAAAGACACAGAGATCTAAAACTTTACTATGAAAAAAACCCCTCAGGGCAACTGAAAGGGGTACGTGACATCAGGAAGGGAGCAGATTAGGGCTACACAAGGTAAAGCAATCCCTGGGCATGGAGTGGAATCATTCCAGGGCTAGTCTCAGGGAAGTGAGTGTTCTCCTTATCTTGCAGGTAGGGTCTTAAAGGAGCAGTGTCCCATTAAAAAGTCACTAGACAAACACAGACAAGAACTAATAAGAATAATGACTTAATTCATTCACTTATTAAATAAAAATATTTTAAGCACTCTCCATGTATTGGGTACCATGTGCTCAGGAATGGATATCCAATGGTGTAAAACATTACAAATTTTCTCTGACTTTGTGGAACTTGGAATCCAGTTGGAGAAGCAGACATTAAATAAAACAAACACGTAAAAACTTCAGAATTATCATAAGTACTACAGAGGAAAAAAATACTGTGGCACAGAGGGCCTCAGTGAAACTGAAGCTGTGACCTAGAAGATGAGCAAATTGTGGCCAGGTAGAGTGGAAGAAGGAGCCGTTCCAGGGCAGGGGAAGAGCATGTGGAAGAGAAAGGCTCATGCTGCTTACTATTTTAAATTATTACACTTTCAACCTACTGGAAAATATGGGTAGATCCTGCATCCTGAGAAGAGGGAAAGAGAGTCAGGAATTGTAAGACAGCTAAGGAAGGGAACAGAGAAAGAAACAGGGATGAAGAAGCAGAAGTTCACTTCCCAATCTTTTATTGGAAACTGGGCAAACTCTTCTTTCAATTTGTCTTCAAAGCAGAACTAAGTTTTCTCTTTCATACCCTTTGTATTGAAGGGAATATGAGAAGTTGGTGAAAAAAATAAGAGAAACCTCAGTTCATTTCACAATTTACCGAGAATCCAAAGTGGACAACTCCATAAGTGCTGTGGAAAAGACAGAAGTATGTAAGCAGAACACTTGCTGTGTAGAACAATTGCATGGGAGGGAGGGAGAAACAAATAATACGATGCTCAGTAGGATTTGAAGCTCAGCGACTAGCTCTCTGACTGGTGGCTTCGTGCAAGTCACATCTCTTCTGTGGGCTTTCTTTTCCACATCTGTCAAAGAACATGTGGGACATTTGACCATCTGACGTTCCTTCCAGTTCAGTCTGTGCTCCAGTTCCCAGAGTCTGTACTTGGAGAATGCTCAAATTCCTCTACTGTGGGTGTGACTGGAGGCCGTAAATATATTTCAGGGGTCAAAGATTAGATAGATAGATAGATAATTTTCTTGTAAGCCTGGCGTTTGAGGCTCCTGAACTTGAACTGAGCTGCCTGAAGATTGAAGAGAATCATGTATCATAATGTACACCAGCTAACCACTAGACTCCCAGGAGCTGGTGTTGGGGTAGAAGGAGGGCTGTCTTCTAGGGTCAGGCACAGTACTAGGGGCTAGGTAAGCAGTACTAAAAATGTTCTTCAAGAAAATAAAGACTATAAAGATAGCTTAGAATCAGAAGTCCCCAAATAGGAATATAAATGAAGCACTGGGAAGACACAAGGAAGGGAATGAACATGTAGGGGTGACAGGGGTACATGTGGAAACTTTAGTCACAAGTTCGGCTTTTGAGTCTGATCTCGAGGTGTGAAGAAGAGTCAACTAGCAGAGTGAAGAACATTCCAGGCAGACAGATCATGATACATAAAGGAAAGCAGAGCAAAAAGGACACAATGCCCTTCCTTCCTCAGCATTTACTTCAGGCATGTTGCAGATAAACAGGATTTTAAACATGGGAAGGCATCCAAATTGAACGATTCTCATTCTTTCCTCAAAATCCTAAAGGGAACATTTTAAACTCCCTTTTTTGTAATTGCCAGGAAAATTATGTGTACCCTTATTTAGAGGAAATAGCTCTTACTTCTTTTAATCAAACAATATATCACTCTCCCACTAGAGCTGGAACTAAATTCTTCTGCATTTCAGATGTTAATTGGAATTTACTTATTCTTTTGTAAAGTGCATGAACATGGTCTGTCAGCAACTAAACAAATTTAAGCAGAGAAAAGAAGGAAAAGGGACAAAAATGGGCTTTGTGAAAAGCAATGAAATGCACCAAAATTGGGGATTCTGACAGCCAAGTTGACAAAAACATCGACTTGAAGGATGTCCTTGCCAGGCTAGGACACATTTCTTTTCCAGCTACTGTCAACCTGGGCTCAGTTCCACTCAGAAAGGCCTGCCTGGCTGGCAGCTGCTGAAAGACAGCAACTCCTCCTAGCAACAGATAAAACCAATCGAGAGCCAGCAGCAGTGATCCTTGCTAAGTGCAGTGACATCTCATTTATCTGGCAACTCCAGTGAAGATTGTATAATGCAGGAGATAATTACTAAGAGACGGAAATGTACATTCCCAAGCACCAGAAACGATTACATTGTAGCCAACTGGATTGGAAGTTTGCCTAAAATTAGACAAGTCTATGTGGGTTTAAATTATGAACAGATATCAGAGTGCAGTGGATTCTGCTTAGGTTTTGGAATAAACAGACCTGAAGTGGAATGTCAGTTTTTTCACTTATTACTCATGTGTTCTTAGGCTTGGTAGTTTCCCTGAGCCTTAATGTTTTCATCTCTTAAAATGGGATAAAAAAAACCCGACTTAATATACCTCATGAGAGTGCTGTATGAATTGCAAATAATGGTGGATGCCAAAGCCCTTTGAAACTACCAAGCACCATGTAAGTCAATATTAACTGACATTTTCTTATTCTTAGGGAATCAGTATTTAATACAGTTAAGAGCTTCATCTCCCATGTGAGCAATCTTGGGTAAATCATTTCATCTTTATTTCCTCACCTGTCCAAGGAAAATAATGCTAGGACATAATTTAGGCAATTGCTATGAAGATTGAGTGAAAAAAACTATAAATTCCAAACATGTAGTCAGCATTCAAAAATGTTAACTAACATAATTATTATCGTAATTTTCATCCATCATTTAATATCTTGAGAAATTGGGGGTTGTTAAATTGGATAATGTTATTATTCCTACTAAATGGCCCAAAGCATGGGCCGTAGAACCAGAACATACATATGGAAGGGATCCTGCACAATAAATGCTTAGCCCTCCATGGCTTTTGAACACATATGTGCATGCGAGAGGTTTATTCTCAAGCTGCCTACATTCCTTATTGGGCATTAAACACTGACTTTGCTTTCACTTGTCTCCTCCTCCTGTAACCTCTCCATCATTCCCTGAAATTACGACCCTCCTTCTCTTTCCATTCATAAACACAAATACGGCATAGTCTTTGTATGTTTGATAAAGCAGTTCTGCTCAGCACGTAATGCCTCATAGTTCTTTCTAAACAGAGTATCCTCTTTTTTTTTTTTTTTAAATCTTAATACCAATTTGCTCTCCTGCATAAGAGAAAGGGAACAGAAGACTTTTATGAAAAAGCCTGGCATAGTCAGTTTCTCATTTCACGCTCAACTTCCTTTGTACATGATATTTTTTAATATTGAAGGTATGAGATATATATCTATATAATCACATATACCATACTCTAGTGATATGATAATAAAATCCTATATACAGTTTAGGGCAAGTTGAGTTACAATGGCCAAAAATTTTTTTGGATGCAAATTAGTAGGACTTAGTGATTCGAACTGCATTTCCAGGACAAGAACATCCTCTCCATTCCATAACCCCAGTATTTCACTTTGAATAACTGAGACATTGCTTATTCCATACGTGGGACTTTGGAAGAACCCACTTTGAATGTCATCATTTTTGTACTGCCCACCTTCCCTGCTAGACTATAAGCTCCTGTGAAAGCACAAGTCTTGTATCCTTTGTAATACATGTATCCAAAGCATCTAGCTCACTTTGTATATGGAATATCTTCAATGAAAGAGTATTAAATAAATATATCCAAAAGATAAAAGGAGAAGGAATGGTTGGGAGCATAAAAGAGAGATTAACAGAGAGAGAAGAATAAAGGGAGAGAAGGATGGAGGGAGGAGGAAGGAGGAAAGAAGGACTGCAGTGGAAGAAAACAAAGCAGAGTACAGATGGATGGTCACAGATCTCAAAGATGTCCAACTACTTTAAATAAAATACTTGGATCACTTTTCACACAGAATGCAACACACTGTTTCCTATTGCCACTCTGGTACCCCATCTCTTGGTGCTTAGGATAGGCACCATTACAGAGCACCAAAGAAAAAATGTAAAGTTAACAGTCTTCTCATATGAACTTAAAAAGCTAAATACAAAAAATAAATTTTTAAGCAGAGATAGGATTCTTTTATTTGTTTGTTTCTTTTTCCTTTCTTTCCCAGACATATAGGTGGAGTTTCCCTTTCTCTGTCTCCTTCCCACACCATCTTCTAGCAGACCGCTCTCAGTATTTAGCTCTTCACAGCACGGTATTTACCCTTCCAGACACACAGCGTAACAATATTCTGCTCTCAAAAAAGAAACAAATACATAAAATTCTTCAATAGAAATCCTAAATGACTGCAAGCAATGGAACATTCATTTTTCAAATAATGGAGAGAAAGGAGGCTTAGGTATGTTATGAAAATCTTAGCTTGGGCACTGGTGTTAGTGACCCCCGATTACCTTTGAGCAATTTACTATACTTCTAATTAGTGATAATTACACGGGTCTGATCAACCTCTCGTGTTTTTATGTATATCCAATGACACTACAAATATGAAAATTCCTTGAACATAAAAAAATGCACAAAAACGCACAGTCAAAAATATTTTCTGGATGACTTTTTGTTTGTATAACTTCTATCAGATGTTAAGAGAAAAATAAGTTGGGAACTCCTGTACAAATTCATCCATTATAGAAGCCTGAATCTACTGGCTGCTACCACCTCATCAGACGTGTATAAAGAATGTGCTTTAATCTCTGACTGAGAGGAGTTGGAGGTTCTCGTTCTCCAATGTTGGAGAAAGGGCATCATCTTTTTCTGAGAGGCATCACACTGACCATCAAAAATTTGGCTAAGGAAGCAAAGGAGGAGACATTTTAGAAAAGAGCCTTGTGTAGAGAGATACAAGGAAGAAGAACTAGATATAGATTGGGCTATCGGAAGGCTTTGTGATAAGTGGAGCAAATGAGAATACAAAGTAGGGATTTGTTTGGAATGAAATGTCAGAGGAAATAAAAAGACCTCAATTGAGGGGAGGTTTGGGGCCTGTGTAGGGGAAAAGAATTAGCCTAAGTAGCCACGGCCAGTGAAGGAAAACCTTTTCTAATAGCATGAATTTTCTTTGGGACTTACAGAAATGACTACCAAATAGAAGGAAAAGTTCTCTCTATTACAAATAATGAGAACTCTGCCAACAACACCATCTTGCAGCTCCTCATGCATCTAGTTCAGGCTACCCACTGAAACAGAACAAAGACCAGAGCTGTTATTGTGTACAGTATAAAGTCAATGAAAAAACATATTTCTATAGGTTTATTTTATATCAGAAAATCAGATAAGCTAGTGTTGTGGTAGACCACCAAAATAATCATAAAAACTTTGTGGGAATTGGGACACCTGGGTGGCTCAGTGGTTTAACCCTCTACCTTAGGCCCAGGTCATGATCTCAGGGTCCTGGGATCAAGCCCAATATCGGGCTCTCTAACTGCTGCTCTGCCTACTTGTGATCTCTGTCTGTCAAATAAAAAAATAAAATCTTAAAAAAAAAAAACTTTGTGGGAATTAATCAATGTCATAAACAAAAGTAGTATCAGAGAATTTCTTAAACATATATCCCTAAGTAGCAAGTGCATGAATTCTAATTCCCCATCCCTGTATTGCTGATAGTACATACTGACTGTACACAGTTTCTTGGTGGCCCCAGAGAGTCAACTGGAATTCAGCAAGGGCTATAGCAAAGCAGAAACTAATATAACATTACTTGCACAGATTATAATTTCACATTTTAGGAGACGTGTGAATAAATGAAAGAGTGAGCTCTGCATGATGAAGGAATGAAAACAATCCATGTCTAGAGCTCTATTTTCTAATCTGAAGGGGGAAAAAAAAAAGAAAGAGAGAGAGATTGAACCATGTGACTTCTAGGTTTCTTTCAATTTACAGATTTTAATGATTCTATTGCTTATTTGTTATTATAAACAAGCAATATTCATTACGTTGTTAAAGAACTAAAACCAGTGAATGTTCTCATGGAAACCTTGATGGCTCCCTATAGTATTTATTTTTAAAATTTCTTTGGCTTCCTATAATATTCAAATGTATTCAACAAATGGTTGAAAATGTGTCATGTGAGAGATAAATCATCATTTTTAAAAAACACTTTTAAGGTCCTATGTAGCAGATATCATTGTGTGTGACAGAAGGTAAATATATACAGGTGTGGATATGGATAATGACTGAGATAGAGACGGCATACACACAGAGACAGAAACACTCAGTTGAACTTCACGCAGTGACCCATGCTGGAATGTAAACCATGTGCCAAGCACAGTAAGCAATTAATATATAGTCTCTGCAACTCCAGGTGGCAGAACCAGGACCCAAAAAGGCACAATAAAATGAAGATGATCCTAACAATCATCTCCAGTGGACAACTCAGGTAATAAAGTCCTCAATCTTAGAGATGTTTCAGCAAAGGTTGGATTCTAATCTTGGTGAATATTAGGGGGAAAAGTTACTGGTTTAGTCTAATTGTCTTCTCTGATCATTTTTATGAACTAGCAGTCCACAAATATAAAGCCAGAGTAGGCACAGTGCTGGATAGCAGAGAGAGAACTGGTAGAATTGGAGGATCTCTCAACACAAGGAGAATTAAAACACCAACAAACGGCTGGTTGTCCGGGGCAGCATCTGGGCTGGACTTTAAGAGTTCTTGAGAAGCTGATTCGCAGAGATGGGTACACTTGAATTCCAGTGAAGTAGTCAAATAAATAACAGTGTTCAAAAAGTTATATTTACTGCCACACAAGATGAATCATGCCTCTTTGGGGAATTTTTTTTTTAAACTTCTTTTTCCATTTTGGACTACTGGATCAGTCTCTGAAAAGAGTTTGGAACGTGGCCAGTTACTTCCCTCGGCATTTTTCATCTGAGACTGAAGGACTGTACAACTCCATTTTCCACTCTCAGTCAATACATCTTAGATAGTGGGGACTTGGCCCGTGTCTCTTCATTTTGTAGAAATAAATAAATAGAAAAAATAAGACACCAAAAACACAGCCTGTTTATAAATATAGATTTGAGAATGAGGACCAAGAAATACAGTTAAGAAATCTTAAGAAAGAGATACTTATTAAAATAATCTACTACTCTAAACTCCGTACCCACATTTCAGATTATAATAAGAATGCTAAATTACTACTGGGATGATGAATTGGTAGATGCCATTAAAAACTTTCAAGAGTAAGAACCATACCCCACTGACATCCACGTTAAAAATCAGGCACTCAAACAGCATACAGGGAAACTCAGAAAACATTCCGAAGCCAATCTGTGACTGCCTCAATAACATTACCTCACCTATCACCTGAGCACTCAAAACTAATATGACGGTAAACTGATCTGTAGGGTAAGAGACATTGACAGATCTAATGGCAAAACAGACACTTGAAAACATCAAAGAAAAGTTCAAATCAAATAAGGCCCTTTAAAATATTAAACCTACAGCACCCTATTTTACTTGATAAAGCATTAGGCAGGAAACTGCAGGTAAATCACTTTGGGAAATTAAATTATGTAAATTTTAAATATCTCAGCACAATACAATGGAAAATGCCTTAGAATGGGCATGGAAAAACGAGTACAAGGTCTGGTACAAGCTTGTGCCCTTGGTTAAATCCCTTTAGCCCCAACACCTCCACTTTCTAATCCATAAAATATGCACAATTTTCCTTTCCTTTGCTTACTTCACAGGGTAAGAATCAAATAAAATAATGAATGCAAACATGCTTTGTAATTCATAAAATACAATGTAAATATTATATTTAAGTTATAGAAATACTGCTTGCTTTTTGTACATTGAAGAACCTCCTTCAGTTTATCATGTAGCAAATAACTCTATTTCTGGGTATCACATCATATTAAGGCAAAAGCACAAGCCATAAATACATAAAACAGATTATAGAAAATATACAAAGGGCAAAAAAAGAGAATATAAGGAAGAGCACAATATAGCTGCCAATGGAAAGAAACCTTCTGTGATTTAGACCACAAGGGGAGAAACAAACCACTTATTAAGATTAAATCCTAAATATTCAGTCTGATACGGTTGCAAGAGTGGCTTCAGTCAGGCCACAAAGCTTCTTCATGTGTTTGAAGAACACTGGAAGCTAAAGCAACTGTGATAACAGACAAATCCATCACCTCTGAGGAGGTGTTGTCGGGTGGGTGGTGGGTAGGAGAGTTTGCAGGAAACTGGTAAATGGAAATTCAAGGATAAATCAGACACAGGCTTTGTCTTCAAGAAGCTGGTAGTGTAGTTCTGGAGAAAAAAAAAAGTACAAATTAAACCTAAGGCAGAATAAAGAGCTATAAAAAGTACAAACAAATTGCCAATGAAAGATAAAAAAAGGGAGAACTGATTTCTTCAGTTTCAGTATGGTGGAGGTATACTGGGTCTTAAAGAAGGCATGGGAGATCAATAAGCAAAAATAGCAGAAAAAGACATTAGGACGGAGTGCATGAAAAGGTGAGATCTATGAAATGAGTCAAGAAGGAAAGAAAAAAAAGAAAGAAAGGAAAGGAAAACACGTTATAGAGAGAAATAAAAATGTAGGTGAAACCAGATAGTTATGTTGGAGTCAAATCGTTAATGGGCTTTGAAGGCAGGGCAAAGAATTCTAGATTTGATAGTGTAGGTTATTAGAATTCACTGAAGGCTTTCAAGGCAGCAAGTGGCTAGTTTACCTTTAAGATGATGAAATAAAAAATAGTGGGGCAACAAAAAGACCCCTTCCGGAGTTTGCAGGGGTGATCTGGAAGAAATGAGAGGGCAGAGAACAGATGCCATGAAGGTAGTTAAGAGGAAGGATGAAACTAAGTAAAAGTATCATTATATTTCCACCAAAATCAAGCTAGAGAATAATCCATTTTTCAGATGAAAAATATACATACTGCTCTGAAATATCTTATATCTTGCCAGTGTCTTGACATTTATAAGGGGTAAGAAGAAAATACTGCATTTATTGGGTGATCTGACAGTATTACCTATTATTTTATCATTCTAAATTCCTCTAAGGTAGATATAGTGCACGGGGTTTTAAAAAAAATAATAAAGAAGAACTCATTAAGTAAATCAGCTGAAGTCAACCAGCGGCAAGAAAGAAATTACAGAAATTGGAAAGTGTGACTGATGCCACTGTTCACACTATACCAGAATGCTCTACCACAGCATGAGAAGTCTTTAGGGGTGGTTCAAGCAGAGACTGGATGGCTATACAGGGAATCAATTACCAAATGTTATTTTAGTCTAAATTATATTGAAAGTTTTCAACTCTCTTAAAACTCTAATGCATCTTGGTATTTGTTTTAGAGCATTTCTATTTTTTCTTTCTTTCTCTTTCTTTTTTTTTTTTTTCAGATGGCCTGAATTAAACTATACAAGGCTATCTAGATATAGCATATTTAAAATGGTAAATCTTTTGAGAATGAAACCTTATCCACTTCACTGAGTGAAAGTAATATTGACTGACCCAGCCACTGGCCTTGAAAACAGACATAATGAATGCTGTAATGAACAGAAAAGAGTGATCGTAACATAATTGCGACAATTCCACGAGATAATAGCTGGATTAACAGCCATGCTCCAGAAACAGCCTTCTATTACAACTTGAGATGTGCTTATTTTATCTAAAAATGAAGAAGGTAAAACAGGCTACACTGAGAACAGAAGATAAAGGCTGCCCCTCAACTTTATGCTACTTTAGCTCCTTAAAAATGATTTTTGAGTGATTCTATCATAATACGCATAAAATAAAAATAAATATATAATTCTAAAAAGTGTACTTTTATTTATAATTCATTAAATATTCTAACAAGCTTCAAACTTCAGTTAAAGCTTATTCAAAATTTTTGTATTTAAAGGTGCACCATAATTTGAAATTTCCAAATGTGTACTAGGAAGTAATACGGTCTGCTGCAAGGAATTAAAATGTGCATTGCTAAATAGATATAAATATTTCCATACCTTTTCCCATTAAGTAGCCCCAAGACACAATTTTAAGGTACAGGATATTTAAGAATACCTCACAAAACATATCTAAATTGAGCCAAAGAAAGGAAGAAAAAATATATTCTGTGACTTAAACAAAAAGGTACCACCTTATTAACAGACATGCATAAATTTGAAAGCCCTGGCAATAATAATTTAAATGACCAAGCTCAATAAATAAAATAAAGTACCACGGTCCCACCAATTATTAATCTTATTATAAAAAGTCCTCTCATCACTAGTATTTTGTGGTCAAAATCAGTGGGGTTTACAGTTGTAGGACATTGCTTCACAATGGAAAGTCAGATTCTACTGTTTTCCCTCCTTTATTCATGTTACACTCCCAACACCAGAGTGTTAGAATTGTGTCACACCTCTCCCATAGTGAGGAAATTCACACCTTTGTGTTACTTTAAACAAATAAAAAATACAATTCAATTAATGTGTATTAAATTCATTAGGGGGAAAATACTCTTATTTACTTTTCTATTTAAGTAAATTTACTTATTTACTTTTTAATCTCTATTAAACCATGATTCAATTGGTATTTTAACTAGAATTAGCTTTCCTAATAATAGCACTATTGAGATAAAATTCACATATCATTTGCCCATTCAAAGTGTATGATTCAATGAATTTTAGTATAGTCATAGAGTTGAACAATCATCACCACAATCAACTCTACCCACTACTCATTTAGATACCAATTCTTCATTTGATAAACATTTGGATTGTTTTCACCTTTGGGCAATTATGAATAATGTCACTATGAATATTAGCGAACAAAAGGTTTTGTGCAGAGCTGGTTTTCATTTTCCTTGGATATACAGCTAGTCGTGGAATCGTTGGATCATATGGTAACTCTAAGTTCAAGCTTTTCAGGACCTGTCAGACTATTTCCCAAGTGGCTGCATAATATTATATATAATATATAATATTTGCTAGCAGTAAATAAGGGTTCCAACATTTCCATATCATTATCTACACTTATTATTATCTGTATTTTTTATTTTTTATAATTTTTATTTTTTAAAGATTTATTTATTTATTTGAGAGAGTGTTGGGGGTAGGGACAGTGGGAGAGAGAATTTTTTTTTTTTAAGATTTTATTTATGATTTGAGAGAGTGAGAGAACACCAGCAGAGGTAGCTACAGAGAGAGAGGGAGAACTAGGCTCCCTGCTCAGGGGCTGGATCCCAGGACTCTGGGATCCTGACCAGAGCCAAAGGCAAATGTTTAACTGACAGAGCCACCCAGGTATCCCTAGGGAGAAAGTCTTAAGCAGACTCTAAACTGAGCATGGAGCCTGATGTGGGGCTTAATCTCAGGACCCTGAGATCATGACCTGAGCTGAAACCAAGAGTTGGATGCTCAACTGACTGGGCCCCCCAAGAGCTCCATCTATCTTTTAAAATATAGGGTATGAAATTGTATTTGTGGTTTTAATTGAAATTTTTAAATTGATCCAAAAAGAGGAAGAAAAAAATAGAGTCTATGATCTAAACACATATATCCTTAATAGCTAACAGTGTTGAGCATTTTATCATGAGGCTATTGACTATTTGTATATTTTCTTTGGAAATATGTCTATTCAGACCCTTTGCAACTTCTAATTAGGCTGTCTTTATTTTTAATTGTAAGAGTCCTTTATGCATTCAGGATTCATATTCCTTATCAGATATATGGTATGCAAAGTTTTGTCCCCTTCTTTGGGTTGTCTTTTCACTTTCTTGACCATGTCCTTAGAGCACAAATGTTTTTAATTATGATGAAAGCAAACTTACCTATTTTTCTCTTGTTTCGTGTGTTTTGGTGTCATATCTATGAAACTACTGTTTATTCTAGGTTCATGAAGACTTAGTTCAATGTTTTTCTCTAAGCAGCTTATGGCTTTAGCTCTTCCTTAAGTCAATGATCTATTTTGACTTACTTATTTATATGTGGCATGGAGCTTTTAGAATTTAAATATATTTGGCAACCCACTATTATATTAGACTTTAAGGTCTTAAGATAATGTCAATGAAATTCTTTTTTTACTTTTTTGAAATAACTGAGAAAATTCCTAAAAATCCCTTGGGAATATTAATAATGAAGAAAGCATTCATTAAATATCATAAACTTTTTTAAAATACAACATATTCCTGCATTTTATGTAAAAGTTAAAATACAAGGATGATTTACCAATAACAGAAATTCATAATGAGAGTTAATGTAAAACTTAAAATTCAGAAAATATGCTAAGAGGTAACATGTAGTATGTTTCTATAAACTCGTTTCCTTCTGTTATGACCTTTAACAGTTTCATTCTTTTATTTTTGTGTGAAAGCACAGTGTTTGTCTTTTTCCTCTTTCATAACTAGAGCACCCACAATAGTTCTCAGCATATAGCAAGTAAAAATATTTTAAATCAAATAGATAAGCAAATGAAAATGAATACATATAAGAACTAGCACTTCAGATGCAAGAATTATGATAGAAGGGCAAGACAGAAGCAGAGAGACTGACAAATATTTTGTCTCTATGAATGTTTTGCATTTATTTTTCCCTCTGCTAGCATCAGTCTTCCCCTGGTTTAGTGATTATTCTTTCTTTTCCTCCTTTAGATTTTAGCTTGAATATCATCTCCTTAAAGACATTTTAATGGAAATCCTGTCTAAACTAGTTTCCTCTATTACTGTTTATTACAGAAATATATTCTTCATAGGACTAATCCTGGATGGAATATTTTCATATTTGTTTGTTTACATGCTGTCTTACTGTCTTCCACTACAGTAGAAGTGTTTCACATTCTATCTGTAGTGGCTAGGACAACATGTGTCACATTACCAACTTAAATAAATAGGTAATAAGTTATTGGATTAACAGGAGCATGAAAAAAACTGCTGATCCCTGGATCTTCAGGAACAGCTAGATTGAAACCATAGGCGAGGCACCCAGGTAGCTGTCAGTTGAGCATCTGACTCTTAATTTCAGCTCAGGTCATGACCTCAGGGATGCAAAACAGAGTTATGCTCTGGGCTCTGAGCTGGGCATGGAGCCTGCTCAAGATTCTCTTCCCTCTACCCCTCTCTGCTCTCTCTCTCTAAAAGGAAAGAAAGGAAGAAACCACAGGCAAACACACCTTTGCAAAGCAATGCTATATCCTCGGTGGTGCCATTCAGTTACCTGGTGCCTTTTCACAGTTCCATAGAGAACTTTTCCCATCTAATGAAATAGAAGAATGAAGTTGAGGCAGTAATGCTTATTCCTCATTGCCCAAGTTATAGAAAGAAATTTGAGAGGAAATAAATATCCAGCAATCTGCCATGAAAACTCGGTAAGCAGAAAGCTTTTGTCTCCAAATCCCAGGGGAGTTCCAATCTATTTAGAACTGAATAAATTACAGGAACTCTCCCTTCCCTCTAGTCTTTAGAATTCAGTATTTAGCTTCCTTATAGAGATGCAAAATATCTTAACCTAATGAAGAGAGGACACATGCCTATGTACTCTTTAATCTGTTCACTTGTTCGTTATCTCTCCCTTGCTCTTAAGTCCTATATAAATATAGGACTGAGCAGGTGTAGCATTTAGCAAGTGCCTACCTAATATCCATTTTCCCCTTCGTATTATTAGAACCCTGTTTTGATAATTACTACAATGTCTACAGCTCAAAATTTAAAAACAATCCAGACATTTCCCTATACTCATTGCATCTAGGGGCAACCACGTGACACACCGTTCCATATTCATCACTGGATATTGTTTACTTTCATTACTGGAATTTCTAGGAAAGTATGCTTTCCTGATAAATACACATTCTTTCTCTGTGCCCCTTTCCCACTGCCCAGAGTGTACGTGTGTTACCTGGAGTTATAGAACTCATCTTGTACGAGGAGGAAAAGGTCAAATACATTTAAAGACCTTGGCTGCGGGAGCATGGGTGGCTTAGTCATTAAGCATCTGCCTTCAGCTCAGGTCATGATCCCTGATGGAGCTTCGCATGGGGCTCCCAACTCAGTGAGAAGCCTCCTTCTCCCTCTCCCACTCCCCCTGCTTGTGTTCCCTCTCTCCCTGTGTCTCTCTCTGTCAAATAAATAAATAAAATCTTTTAAAAAATAAATAAATAAAGACCTTGACTGTAATGTGCTTCTTGAACCAGTCCATTAACCAAAACCCATAACTGTCAATCTCCAGGCTTGTGATTATGTAAGAAAATTTAAACCTCTGTTATGGGTATCTTTTACTCAAACTTAAAACCTGGGTGATACAGGCAAGTGAACTTAAGAGTTCTTTCATTAGGAATTGGCCTTGGAAGTAAAATCAGAAGAGGGAATTTTCAAATTTTTCAGTGAGATTTTGTGCATACACTGATACCTCCGTGTGTCACTGATACATATGACTCACTGAGTCATATGTAGGATTATGTGTAAAGTGATTGCATATTTACTGACCAAATCCTAATTCAGGATGCTTTTGAGGGTCAAACGTTACTCTCAATAACTACACTAAAACATCACACATAAACTGGAACTCTCTTGGATGAACCAGGGCATATGGTTACCCTGTGGGAGACTTAGGCTCTCAATGGCCTCAAAATTAAGTTCTTTCCTTTTAGTTAGAAGTGGCTAAAATATGTCACTTTTGACATATACATTTCCATGCAGCTAAACCACCTCTCCGATTTATCTACTAGATTTTTAAATTTTGTGGTATAGAAACAAACTTTAGGTGTACCATAAATGCAGTAGGCTGTAGGCTTGAAATTATTTCTCTGATTCATCACATCACTCTCCCATCCAATTCTCAATGGAGAATCAACTGATTTTTCCCTTTACATTTAGCATTCATTTCTTTTGCCTTCCCCTCCCTAAAGTATATAAAAATCATGGACTATAGACTGATTTTATGTAGTATATTTTCCTCCAAGTGAGTTAAATAAAGAGATATTTAGAAGAGGGAAAGCCCCCCAAATTGAAAAACTGGCTCAAGCTGGGAGCAGGAGAGTGGGGTAAAAAATTGATCCATATCTTCGGAGGATTTTTTTATTACAAACCAAGAAACAGTAACTTATGAAATTACTAATTCTCACTTTGGTTTTGGAGAAGGAAAAGCAAGGGAAGGCAGAACTAATAATGACAAGAAATCTCTACTGGGAATTAGGCTGGCTTGGAAAGCCATAGTAAAGCCATAAATCTTCAGAAGCAGGCAACTTGATAATTTCTCAGTAAGAATGATGTGGAGAATATGGAGCTTTTACAGAAAGTCTGACTACTCTGAAAAATGGTTCATCTATCAGTTTATCTGGTTAAAAATAAAAAATGTAACCCAAACTGCTTAACACAAGAAAGTCAATCATTGAGTCAGAAAATTGCAAATGTCACAGGTAGGGCTGCCTTCAGGTGTGTCTTCATGTGCAGCTTCAAAAGATCTGAAAAAGGGGCGCCTGGGTGGCTCAGTGGGTTAAGCCGCTGCCTTCGGCTCAGGTCATGATCTCGGGGTCCTGGGATCGAGTCCCGCATCGGGCTCTCTGCTCAGCGGAGAGCCTGCTTCCCTTCCTCTCTCTCTGCCTGCCTCTCTTGTGATTTCTCTCTATCAAATAAATAAATAAAATCTTTAAAAAAAAATAATAATAATAATAAAAAAAAAAAGATCTGAAAAAGACCTGGCTTCCCCATCTTTTCACCTAAGCACTAGGTCCTCTGAATGCTGGAATCAGTCTAATCCAGGATTTCTCTTGTGCTTTTAAGATGGTAGCAGTCCTTCTATCCTTTCAGTTCCAAATCTAGTTTTGTTTTTGTTTTTTGTTTTTTGTTTTTTTTTAAGGCAACTCTCCTTCAACAGATAAAGTCAAGTCTTGGGCCTAATGCTAATTGGCTCTAATTACATGAGAAATACTCTACAGCTCATCTTCCATGGCCACAGCAGCTAAAGAAAGTGCACTAGGAAAGCAGGAATCACCACTGAAACTAAAGGTAAAATTAATACGACATGAACATCACAGACTGATGCTAAGGAACTGATTGAGGATACACTGAGCATATACTAGTACTACTACTGCTGCTGCTGCTGCTGCTGCTGCTGCTGCTGCCGCCGCTGGCTAACACTGAGTGTTCACTGTGTACCATGCACAGTGCTAGGGTTTTACATATATCCTTTCATTTCATTCTTGCTATAATCCTATACAGCATACATTCTCATTATTGTCCCCATTTTATGTATGAGGAAACTGAGCCTAGAAGTTGAAGAAATTTCTCCAATGACAGAAAAGAAAGTACGTTACAGAACTGCTTCAAACTCAGTTTTATTGCTAAAGCTTGCATTCTTAAATACTACTTAAAACTGCCCAATTCACTAATGTCTAAAGAAATGCAATCTAAAAATTTTGGATATATGACTACATATTGGCCTAACGGCAAGGCAGAAAGGAAAAAATATAAAATTTAGTATCATTTCCAAAGGATTCAACTAAAGGTCTTCATTAGTGCTGCTCTTAGAAGCTTTATCCTACTTTTATTTTTCAATGAAAACTGTTAGTTGAAACACATATGCTAATTTTTATAATTAAGGCTAGCCCTGGAGCTAAAGTATTAATATTTTCCAGAAGTTATAAACTCTTAGAATAAAATCAACACCAATTAATACTGAAAACACAGTAAGTTAAAAATGAATGCTATGAATGCTTACCATTATTCAATCCTTACTGAAAGTAAAACTAATGATCTATTGATTCTTTCTAAAGAAAGGCAACCTAATTCCAACAACAACCAATCATGTCACATTTGCAAGCAACAACTGCCAGATTCTTGGGCTGGCAAGATTTCATATTTTCTTTTTTCTTTCTTTCTTTTTCTTTTCTTTTTGTTGTTGTTGTCATTGTTGGTGGTGGTGTTGTTGTTGTTGAAAAGGATACCTCAGTTCACTTAATATGAGGGTAAAAAAAAAAAAAACAGGCAAAATAAATATTTTTTTTTCTAGGTGCTATAGCCAAAAATTAACCAAAGATGAAAAAGAAATGTTATGAAATTCAAGGAAATCACATGCATATGGAAGAAAAAAATGTAAATTGCCTAAACTGAATATTTAACAAACTAATTGGTAAATAAGCTTTTGTGATTTGGCCTTTGACTTCTCTCTATCCAAGTGCCATTAACCAAAACTCTATGATCCATTTGGCATTAATGGCTAAAGTATTCCCTCCTTCTCCTTTCTCTCTCTCTCTCCTTAAATATTCACGAGTTTTCAGAGAAATTACCTGCCCTAAGAAATAGTTCTACGTATGCCTCAGATTTCAGAACATTCCATGAGGAAGTCAGTTGATGAGGAAACTGAAATTCTAGAGTGGGTAATTATTTTGTTGCTCTGTTCTACACATGTTTGGTTAAAAAATCTGACATTTCTTTTCAACATAAAATGGAAATCTTCCACTGAAAGATGAAGTGCAATGACCAAGCTGCTCCCAGAAGATGTCCCGGCCAATCTTAGCTCCCTCTCTTTTATAAGCTGTATCTGGTACAGAAAGGAAAACACGACAACATCACCTTTCAAAACTAAAACACAATATTGACCTCAATGCAGAGAAGCATGAAAAATGACTCCTCTAGCAAACTTACATGTTTCAAAGCCTATTAAAAGTTGAACCAGTTAACTGGACTAGAAAGTGTGTAGAGACACAATCAGCACAATTATTACAAAAACCAGTAAGACCAGAGGCCCAATAAATTATTTTCAGAATTAACTGCATGAAATGTATCCATCAGCTGACTCAACAAGATTTTAACAGATACCTTCATATGGTAATTGCAGCCTTTAGTGCTGTAGGATATATTAGTCTATATTAGATCTGATCACTAACTTCAAGGAGCTTGCATCTGGTAGGATAAACAGGGCACAAAATCTAGTGATTCTAACAAAAGGAAGAAAGGGAATATACAGATAAATGTCCCACCAATGTGCAAAATATGGAAGTTATTTTTGTAGAAATTTTACTTTTCAGAAATTAGGAAAAGTTTTATTGGGTCCTTAGCAATGGGAAATTTTGGACATCTATGATAGTGAGAAGCAAAAGAAATTAGAGAAGTAAAATAAAAAGGTACCTTCTCCTATTGTCACCTTGTGGGCATAAACTCATTCTCTCCCTATAGCTTTCAGTGTTAGTCCTCTTCTTTTCTTCTTCCTCAAAGACCCCTCCCATGTTTCTCAGTAGCTCTTAATTTACTTTTTCAATATAAAGTAAGTACCTTATCACAATCTTGACATCATCTGCTCTCACTGAAACACCAGATTTAAGCATGCAATTTTAAATGATGCAAAAGGACATGAGGCAATTAAGAAATATCTCTCTCATTCTTAAAATTATTGCTGTTGATATCTATAAATAAACAAGGTGATAGGTTGCCCTGGTTTTAATATAATTATGCTTTTGACATTATGTTCTAACAGTACAGAGTGACACATCTTTAATTTCAATAGCAAATAGGAGAAACAATGTTGCCTTGGAAAATGAATATTGGAACTAGGATTTCCTTTTCTTGACCTACCTCACCTATACTGAGTGCCCTCATTTTAGTCACATAAACTCTGCTTCCCAGGTATAACTTCTGTCCTTCTGGAGCAATAGCACTGTTATTATAAGGTTCAGATGGGACTGTTTATATGAAAGCTCAGTTAAGAATTGAAAAAGCATTCTACAGTGGGAAGACCTATTATACATACAGCCAAGGGCAGTGTGGTATTGCCAAAATCTCAATTTCTGGAGTTAAGACCTAGATAATAATTTGGGTTCTGTTACTCACCAGGATGAACTTAAGTTAACAAGCTTCCTAAGCCATAGCTTTTCATCTATATTTAATGGTCCATTCCTATCCTTCATCACAGAGTTGCTGTGCAAATTACATACAAATCTAAAAGTCCTTTAGAAACAATAAAAACTAAATAAACTATATTATTTGTACCAGCACAGTCATTAATACCGATGCTATGACTGTCACTGGTAGAGCTACTCTCTTAACAGCTTATAATACTACTTATGTATTAGAACAAAGACTGACTTACAGGAGTCATTTTAACACTGATTTAGTTTCAAATATAATTGACATGGATTAAGGCAGTGTTAAACAATACGAATTTGTACTCATATAATTTGACCTTAATTCCTTAACTGAAAAAAAAAAAACTCAACACAGTTCATAAGCTAAATAATTTTGATTTTAGAGATAATTGATACAAGGCCAAACATTATCAAGTAAATAAACAATGACTGTAGTCAGAAAAGCAAACCTTTCTAAAACATTTTAATCATTATCAGTCATTGAAATGCCAGGGACATATGTGCTAAAGCACCAAACTATTCATTTAAAAAGCCCCAGTCCTGGAGTGTCTGGGGGGCATACTGGGTTGAGTGTCAGATAATTGATTTTGGCTCAGGTCATGATATCAGGGTCCTGAGATAGAGCTCTGCATGGGGCTCCATGCTTAGCAGGGAGTCTACTTGGGATTCTCTCTCTCTCCCGCTCTGCTCCTGAAGCCTGCTTTCTCATTCTCTATCTCTAAAAATAAATAAATAAATCTTTTTTAAAAAGACCCAATACTTTCAGCCTCGTTCAAGTCTTAGACATGTCTCAAGCTATTCAAATTGCATTATTTTTAAGTGCAATTTCCTAAATTCAAATATCAAGGCTCTCAAGTTGTCCAAACCACTAAGTTATGTTTTCACTTCCCAAATGATGATGTACCAGATGTTACTCTCATAAATTTCTTTTCTCTCATTATTTCCTTCTTCCAAGTTGGAGGGAAAAAGTAGATGGTAGGCAGGACGGAAGTATCTTTCCTGCTCTAAATAAAATATCATAGACTATATGGCTTAAACAACAGACATTTATTTCACATAGTTCCAGAAGCTGGGAAGTCTGAGATCAAGGAGTCAGCAGATTTGTTTCTTGGTGAGGGCTCTTCTCCTGGCTTGTAGAAAGCTGTCATCTCATCCTATGCTTACATGACATCTATTTCGTGTGCTCAAAGGCAGAAAAAGTTTCGGTTTCTTTTCCTCTTTCTCTAAGGATACTAATCCCATTATGAGGACTCCATCCTTATGATATCATCCAAACCCAATTACCTCCCAAAAGCCTCACCTCCTAATACCATCACACTGAGGATTAGAGCTTTAACATACACATTTTGGGAGGACATGTTTTGTTTATAACAGGGAGTGACTGGGGGGCGAGTCATATATTAATAAAATACGGCATTCACTTCAATTAGACAGTGTGTGTACATGTAAAGAACTTAAACCTTGTCCCAAAATATGTGTGGCATTTGCCCTTGGCTTATGGAAATTGGTATTTGTTTGCCTGAGGGCCTTAGGTTAACCAGAGAGAAACAATATGTTTTAGGGTTAGCACTTTGGGTCATGCAACATATCAGTCTACCAGGAACCTAGATCAGCCACATGGGCAATCATTCAATCAATCCTACATAATGGAGTCTCAGTAAAAACTCTTAATTAACACCAAGGCTCAGGTGAGTCTCCTGATTGGCAGTATTTCATGTGCACTGTCACATATTGATACCAGAAGAGCAACACATTCTGATTCCACAGGAAGAAGACAACAGAAACTTTGCATTTGGTACTTTTGGTGTCTCCTATACTCTGCCCGTATACTTCTTTCCTTGGCTTCCCTGTATGCTTTCCCTGTAATAAACACAAATATAATACTTACAATAGCTTTCAGTGAGTTCTGTAAGTCCTTCCAATAAATTATGAAACCAAAGAGAGGTGTTGGGTTCCACCCTTGACCCAAAGTTTTAACAGTTGGTGTTAGAAGTGAAGGTGGTATTGGAGACTGTACTCTCTAACTCTGTACTAGCCCAAACTTCTTGCAACAGGTAATTATGACATAAGTAAAAACTCTAGGAAGATGAGGATCTGTCTACTTTACCCACTTTCATATGCTCACTATATAGTATAATGTTGAGTATGTGGTAGAGTTCCTATAAATATATATTGACCGAACTTTAGTTTACTGAGGCTGACTTGGAGGGCAAAAGAGCATTTGTGCCGTGCACTGCAAGATCACCAACATAGTCATAGTTAACTGTCCACCTGCTATATATAATTTTCTCCATCTATACTTGGAATAGGCAATTCTTTAAAATTCAACAAGTTCATTGAGAGCTTTCCTTCATCAAAAAAATGTACTTGATGTTGTGACTGGAGGAAATAGATGGCCCAGGTAACAAAGACGGGTATGATACAATTCCTTCCCACTAGAAAAACAGACACCAAGTACTGTGATACTAAAGCAGAAGTAGTATCTAATTCTCACTGATATGGATAATGGAAAGAGTTCATATATCAGTAAGATTTGAATTGAACTACAAGAGAGGTTAAGAATTACACAGGTACAGAACAACAAAAAAGTCAAATATAATAGCAACATCGATATAACTATAGTAGTATTACTTTCAACCTTTATATATTTTATTACACCTATGACTCTATAATAATTATCTAAAATATTTTATCACGAATTTTTAACCTCCAGTTTGAAAATAATCTGACTTTAGAATTTTATATCAAAAAATTCTTATCTGTCATTGTTTTACGTATACAAGGTTTAGTTAAACTAATAAAAATACAAAAATGTACCAATATTCCAGGAAATTTATAGAATAGAAAGAGCAGATTCAGGCTGCACCTTCTCTGTATATGTTGAAAAGATGCAAATGCAAATGCCTTTAAGCATTGTGATAATTTGACAAAATTTAGGTTATTTTACAAGCTTTTTCAAAATCCTGTAAACCTCAAAGAGAATGACATACCAAACAATATTAAAATTCAAGTTAGTTAAAACTGGTGAAATAGCAAAAATTTTAAAACTAAGGACACTATCTGAATAAGGTAAAATTTGTAGGAAAATCTGTCTCAACAGATTGTGACACAGCAGTGTTTCCTGAACTACCGAAGAAGGTGTTTCAGGAACAGAAGTTTCTAGCATTTGTGAGCTTCTTCTGTGTGAGAAAGTGATGCCTTCTAGAACTTTTATTTACTCTACTTCACAGAAAAAATTATCATTTAATACCATTAAAATTATTTGGGGCTTCCTTTCAAAATGGCATAATAAATATAAACTTAATCAAGGGGGCAAAAGAATTATACACTGAGAACTACAAAACATTGCTGAAAGAAATTAAGGAAAAAACAGATAAATGGAATGACATCTGTGTTTATGGATTGAAAGATTTAATATTGCCAAAGTATCCATACTACCCAAAACAAACTTCAGATTCAAAGTAATCCCTATAAATCTCAATGACTTTTTTTTTCAGAAATGGGAAGAAAAATTCCTAAAATCCACATGGAATCTCACAGGATTCTGAATAGTCAAAACAATTTTAATTAAAAAAAAAAAAAAAGGTGGAGAACTCACACCTCCTCATTTTAAAACATCTTACAAACCTACAGTAATCAAAAAGTGTAGTACTACATAAAGACAGACATATATATGAATGAAACAAAATAGAGAACTCAGAAATAAACTCTCACAAATATGGTCCGGTGATCTTTGACAAGAGTGCCAAGAGTGCACAATGGGGAAAGGATGATCTCTTTGACATATGGTGTTGGAAAAACTGGGTATCTGTATGCAAAAAAGAAACACATAAAATTGGACCCTTACCTTACACTATATACAAAATTAACTCAAAATGGATTAAAAACCTAAATGTAATACCTAAAATTATAAAATTCTTAGAAAAAACATAGGAGAAAATCTTCATGACATTGAATTTAGCTATGATTTGTTCCCTATGAAACCAAATTCACAGGCAATAAATGTAAAAATAGATAAGTGGGATTACATCAAAGTTTCCACACAGCAAAGAAAACAATCGGCAAAGTAAAAAAGTAACCTACAGAATAGGAAAAGAATATTTGCCAACCATGTATCTGATAAGGAGTTCATAGCCATATATAAGGAACACTTACAACAGCCAAAAAACACATTTAAAAAGGGCAAAGAACTTAAACAGACATTCTCCAAAGGCATACAAATGGCCAACATGTACATGAAAAGTGCTTATCATCACTAATCCAAAGGAAATGTGAGTCAAAACTACTATGCAATGTCACCTTGTATCTGTTAGTAGGACCACTAACAGAAAGAAAGAAAGAAAGAAAGAAAGAAAGAAAGAAAGAAAGAAAGAAAGAAAGAAAGAAAGAGAGAAAGGACAGAAGGTAGGTAGGTAGGTAGGAAGGGGGAGGGAGAAGGGAGGGGGATGGAGAGAGAGAAGGAAGGTGGAAGGGCGGGAGGGAGGAAGGCAGGAAGGGAGGAAAGGAAGGAAAGGAAAGGGAAGGGAAGGAAGAAAAAGAAAAGAAGGACAGAAAGAAAGAAAAAGAAAGGGAGAGAAAAAATGAGGTAGGGAGGAAGGAAATAACAAACGTTGGTAAAGATATAGAAAAACTGAAATCCAACATCGCTGCTAGGAATACAAAATGATGCAAATGATGGGAAACTGTATGGAGGTTTCTAAAAAATTAAAAAGGAAATTTTTTCAGATGCTACAACATGGATGAAACTTGAAAACATTACACTAAGTGAAATAAGCCAATCACAAAAAACATAAATACTACATGATTTCACATATATGAGGTATCTAAACAGTCAAACTCAGAAACCAAAAGTAGAATGGTGTTTGCCAGAGGCTGAGGGGAGGGGAGAAAGGAGAACTGTTTATGGGTATAGAACTTCAGTTTTGTGCAAGATGAAAAATTTCTAGAAATCTGTTGCACAACAATGTGCATATAGTTAACGCTACTATAATGTAAAACTTAAAAATGGTTATGATGGCAAATTTTACGTGTTTTTTACTATAACTAAAAAAGAAAAAAGGCATGAGTTTAGACTATGTTGCACCCACTCTGCTCCAAACAGATGAATAAAATATAAAAATGTAAGTTCTAAATGACACAGCCAGGTTCAAAGCAAGCTAAGCATCCCTGTGGCATGGAAATGAAGGACTGAGTAGGTTGGGGCCACAAACTCCACATCCTGACATTGGTAGTGTGCCCCAGAGCTCCACTCTGGTCAAGTCAATTGGAATAAAATCCCTCTATGCAGGATGGGGACTGAAGCCAGCCTGCATGGTCACACCCGTGGCTAGGATAGTCTTCCTGCTCCAACTGTAAAAGGGCAAAAATAAAAATGCTGATACTACTTTGACAAGATCTAGTGAGAGACACGGCCTCACAATGAGAAGAACTAGACCTAGCCCCCCTCCCTAACCCCAGTGTTACCCTAGGATAAGAGCCTTGAATTGACTCTAACATCTTATGCTAAACTAGGGCCACTGGAGACTGGAGAGCAACAACAGCAACAACAACAACAAAAACAAACTAGAAAGTGGGGGCAAACCTCTAAGGAAGAAGACCATGAGGTGGGGCAGGGGAGGGGACAAAAATATTCCTACAGACCAAAAATCCAAACACATGGAGAACTAATTTTAAATTCTAAGGTAATTTCAACCTAATTGTAAAAACGATTGCCAAAAAAAAATCAATGATTAAAACATGAATTCATTACCAAAGAAATTGACCTTATAGAGAAGTTTGACAAAGTATTATAAGAATGCTCGGAGAGATAAATGCATTAATAACCTCCTATAAAAAGAGCCAGATAGTAAAAACAGGAAGAAATCAATCAAGATCAGGTGGATATTACTCAGAAACCATTTGGGATTCAAAAATGAAAACCATAGTGATTGAAATCACAAAATAGCTGGCATTAATTCTAAAGTAGATGAATTTGAGTTTCTATCATAAGTCATTTGAGCATTATCAGCTTCAAGGTAGAGAAATAAAATGTATATGGTTAAGAGTTAAAATTTCCGAGAACTGAAAAAATGTTAATCTTTGGATTAAAAGTACATTCTGAATTTCTAACAAGATAAATTAAGATAGATTTACAACAAGATATATAGTTGGATGTGTAAAACATGAAACATAAAAAGGAATTTTTTTTTTACATATAGTTACCTACAAAGGAAAAATATTCAACTGACAACAAACTTCTCACAGTCAACAAGAGACATCAGAAACCAATGGAATATAATTTTCAAAGTGCTGGGGGAAGTACAGGTCTCCCGGAATTTTGTAAAATTATCTGAACTATAATTAAAGAATGAAAGTGAAAAGAAGGCATTTTCTTGGACACCAGGACAAAATGAATTTACTACCTACAGACCCTCACACCCAGAACAAAGACTTCTTTCAGAAGAAAAATAAATTTCAGAGGAGCCAAACTGGATATGCACACAAATCCAAAAACTATATGCACAGAAATTATTTTAAAGATTGGTGAGTTTTTAGGGGCACCTGGGTGGCTCAGTCATTAAGTGTCTGCCTTCAGCTGGGGTGGTGATCCCAACATCCTGGGATCTAGCCCCATGTCGGGCTCCCTACTCAGCATGGAGGCTGCCCGTCTCCCTCTCCAGCTCCCCTGTGCTTGTGTTCCCTCTCTCTATCTCTCCCTGTCAAAAAATCTTAAAAAAAATAAAATAAAATAAAGATTGGTGAATTTAACTATTAGCTATAGAATAATAACAAATCATGCATATTATTTTCTTCTAAAGTGTCATTAATCAAATTGGCAAGAAATATGGTGGTGTTTACTAGGATCTTAAGGTCATCTTAAGGTCATCTTAAGGTCAACCAGTTTTGGGGAAGGAGGACATGAACACAAAATAAAATATTTAGCAGACTATATACTTACAATGCATGTTAGAAAAATAAGGGTAAATCCCAAAAGATGTAGAATTATAACCTACATTTACAGACTAGCAGAAGAATAAAAATAGAATAGAAAAAAAAATGTCATAGCAAGGAATAAAAAAAGAACGTGGAAGCAAAAAAAATACAAACTACAGTGGTAAAAACAAATTCAGATGCACCAGCAATCTCATTAAATGCACATGCATTAAATTCCACTATTAAAACACAGATTTTTCAGAATGGATCTTAAAATTTTAGCTCTCTGCTATCCAGCAGTCACTTCATCTTTTCTCACTCTTTCCTGTCCCCTGGTGAGGGGGAGAAATCAGATGTCATGAGGGAATTCAATCCTAATTTAAAAATGAATACAAACCAGGTGAATGATACTAGATAAATGATACCATTTGGACTCTAAGTAGCTTCTTTGAGACCAGCTGGGTTTGCCCCAAGCCACATGGCAACCCCCATTGGCCTGTACTGGCTACGGCCTCCACTGGTATGCCTAACCACACTGTTTAACATGAAGTAGGAAACTGTTTTTTAAAAGAAAAATTCAAGCCTTAATATACACCCAAAACACCTCAATAAAGTCTATGTGAACAGCTGCTTTTACTCACCACAGTGCCCCTGGCTGCACTGGTGCTCTCCGGCTGAGGCACGCCACACAGTACTGCAGGAGTGATGGAACCTTGATGCTCTCTCCTCTTGCAGGTTTGCTTCCTCTAGTATCAGCCTTCTCTAGACTTTTAACAAACTTTTCAGGCTTATGGCCATCATTTAAAATCATTTAAAATTTAACAGAATAGAGATTCCAGAAATGGACCCTCAACTCTATGGTCAACTAATCTTTGACAAATCAGGAAAAAAAAATATCAAATGGAAAAAAGACAAGTCTCTTCAATACGTACTGGGAAAATTGGACAACTACATACATAAGAATGAAAATGGACCATTCTCTCACACCATACACAAGATAAACTCAAAATGCATGAAAGACCTCAATGTGAGACAGGAATCCATCAAAATCCTAGAGGAGGGCATAGGCAGTAATCTCTTTGACATCTGCTACAGCAACTTCTTTCAAGACATGTCTCCAAAGGCAAGGTAAACAAAAGCAAAAATGAACTTTTGGGACTTCATCAAGATAAAAAGCTTTTGTACAGCAAAAGAAACAGTCAACCAAACTAAGAGGCAACCCATGGAATGGGAGAAGATATTTGCAAATGACATTACAGATAAAGGGCTAGTATCCAAGATCTATAAAGAACTTATCAAACTCAACACTGAAAAAACAAATAATCCTGTCAAGAAATGGGCAAAAGACACAAACAGACACCTCTCTAAGAAAGACATACAAATGGCTAACAGATACATGAAAAAATGTTCAACATCACTAGCCATCAGGGAACAATTCAAAACCACAATGAGATACCACCTTACACTAGTTAAAAGGGCAAAAATTAACAAGACAGAAAACAACAACTTGTTGGCAAGGATGTGGAGAAAGGGGAACCCTCTTACACTGTTGGTGGGAATGCTAACTGGTACAGCCACTATGGAAAACAGTATGGGGGTTCCTCAAGATGTTAAAAATAGAGCTTCCCTATGACCCTGCAATTGCACTACTGGGTATTTACCCCAAAGATACAGATGTAGTGAAAAGAAGGGGCACCTGTACCCCAATGTTCAAAACAATAGCCAAACTATGGAAGGAGCCAAGATGCCCTTCAACAGATAAATGGATAAAGAGGGTGTGGTACATATATATACAATGGAATATTACTCAGCCATCAGAAAAGATGAATACCCACTAACTGCATTGATAGGGATGGAACTGGAGGGGATTATGCTAAGTGAAATAAGTCAAGCAGAGAAAGACAACTATCATATGGTTTCACTCATATGAAGAACATGAGGAATAGCACAGAGGGCCATAGGGGAAGGGAAGGAAAACTGAAGGGGGAGAAATCAGAGAGGGAGATGAACCATGAGAGACTATGGACTCTGGGAAACAAACTGAGGGTTTTGGAGTGGGGAGGGGAATGGAGTAGCTGGGTGATGGGTATACGAGTATTAAGGAGGGTATATGTTGTAATGAGTACTGGGTGTTATATGCAACTAATTAATCACTGAAAACTACATCAAAAACTAATGATGCGGGGCGCCTGGGTGGCTCAATGGGTTAAGCCGCTGCCTTCGGCTCAGGTCATGATCTCAGGGTCCTGGGATCGAGTCCCACATCGGGCTCTCTGCTCAGCAGGGAGCCTGCTTCCCTCCCTCTCTCTCTCTCTCTCTCTGCCTGCCTCTCTATCTACTTGTGATCTCTCTCTGTCAAATAAATAAATAAAATCTTTAAAAAAAAAAAAACTAATGATGCACTATGCAGTAGTTAACTAAACATAAGCAAAATTTAAAAATCAAATTAATCAATTTATTAATTAATTAAATTAAACACCAGCACTTCCTCCAATTAGTTCTATCCAGAAAGAGGGTGATTTTGAGAGTAAGAGTCCTAATATCTAAGTCAGCCATGCCATACTTACAATCAAAGGAAAATTGTTCCCAGTCACCTCTACCATAAGCAGGGAAAGGTTATAATTCTTGGTATAAGGTAACCTGATTTAGAGAAAGGGAAAACTGAATATCTGGGGACCCCAAACAGGTAACTCAACTGGTAATTATTGTCATTCTAAGGTACTAACTCCTTCACAAAAAAGCACCCACAATAAAATTATCTAGTCAAGAATTTCTTAAAACCCCTCCTATGGGCTCAAGCCTCCTGTGTTTTAAGCCTAGCTCTGAGCAAGAATCATAAAAAATATGCATCTCTGAACATTCTTCAGAGTAGGAGGTTCACCTATCTCATACTGAATACTCTGGCTCCTCTCAGGAACTTTGCGATTGCACACAATAAGGGTGCCCCTCTCCAGCCCTCCCCACCCCTCAACACACACACCTATACAATTGTTCTCTGCCTACAATACTGCTGTCAGACTTTCTGTGTTTTTCTTTTTCCCAAACCTTTGGAAATGAACTCTGGTCCAGAGGGCTGAACTCATTGTTTTTGTATAATTGCTAGTTTTAGCTCTTTACTTGATGACTGATTAAATCCTTAAGTCTGTATTATCCTAAGATCATCTCCATATTTTAGTTTGTATTACAGTCAAAACTTTTTTTTAAGATAGGATTGGGAGGGAGACAAACCATAAGAGATGCTTAATCTCACAAAACAAACTGAGGGTTGCTGAGGGAAGGGTGGTACAGAGAGGGTGGCTGGGTTATAGACATTGGAGAGGGTATGTGCTATGGTGAGTGCTGTGAAGTGTGTAAACCTGGCGATTCACAGACCTGTACCCCTGGGGTTAATAATACATTATATATTAATAAAAAATAAAATAAAAAAATTTTTTAAGATTTTATTTATTTATTTATCTATTTATTCGAAAGTAAGTGAGAGAGAGAGAGTGAGTGAACATGGGGAGAGGAGAGGCAGAGGAGAAGCAGACTCCCTGCTGAGCAGGAAGCCCAGGTGTGGGATGTGGGCTTGATCCCACAACTCTGAGATCATGACCTGAGCCGAAGGCAGACATTTAACTGACTGAGTCACCCAGGTGCCCCAAAACTTTTTTTTGAAGCTCAACTAATTGGAATTATTCAAAAGAGCAACTTTTTTTTTTTGTTTGTTTATTTAAATTCTTACTTTAAAATACAGACTCACAAGAAGCGGACATTAAGAACTGTGAGAATTATGGCACATTAAGAATGAAAGCTCAAGGGGCACCTGGGTGGCTCAGTGGGTTAAAGCCTCTGCCTTCGGCTCAGGTCATGATCCCAGGGTCCTGGGATCCAGCCCCACATGGGGCTCTCTGCTCAGCAGGGAGCCTGCTTCTTCCTCTCTCTGCCTGCCTCTCTGCCTACTTGTGATCTCTGTCTGTCAAATAAATAAAATCTTAAAAAAAAAAAAAAGAATGAAAGCTCAAAAGCGAAATAAGTCAATCAGAGAAAGACAAATATCATATGATCTCTCTGATAGGAAGAATTTGAGAGGCAGAATTGGGGGTCGTAAGGGGTAAGGGGGGAAAATGAAACAAGATGGGATCAGGAGGGAGATAAACCATAAGAGACTCAATCTCACAAAACAAACTGAGGGCTGCTGGGGTTGAGGGGTAGGGGTAGGGTGGCTGGGTTATGGACATTGGGGAGGGTATGTGATATGGTGAGTGCTGTAAAGTATATAAGCCTGATGATTCACAGACCTGTACACCTGGGGCTAATGATACATTGTTTGTTAATTTAAAAAAATTTAAAAAAAAAAAGAATGAGAGTTCAATTTTGTTTTAACCAAAAATGTATTTATCTGTGTTATATTGAATAGAATGGTTGAAAACAAGGAGCATGTACACATCTAGCATATGAATGCAAATGCATATCTGAATATGTGGAATAAAACAGTAACTTAAAAATCCTAATATGAACGACAGATGTATCACTAAAAAGCAAGCAGAGTATAGCAGAGATTCATTTAGCTAAATATGAAAAGAGTTTAATAAAAGCTATTTAATATTTAATTTAGAATCTCATAGGCATAAGTGAACTTCCTGAATAACTATGCTATTTACTGAGATCATAGAAAGTAAGGGTGGAAATCTTCAACCATGATTTTCAAGGATATTCATGAACTATAAATAGGCAAATTCCCTTCTGAGAAAACAGAAATTATATAAATACATGAGATTCAGTGCAGCCACACTCTCCAAATGCATAAATTATTATCTTGAGAGTCAGACAGGCATCAGACAAGAGTTAACTATTTTTTTTTAAGATTTTACTTTTTATTTGACAGAGAGAGATCACAAGTAAGCAGAGAGGCAGGCAGAGAGAGAGGAGGAAGCAGGCTCGCCGCTGAGCAGAGAGCCCTACACGGGCTGGATCCCAGGATCCTGAGATCATGACCTGAGCCGAAGGCAGAGGCTTTAACCCATTGAGCCACCCAGGCACCCCAAGAGTTAACTATTTTAAAATGTCAGTGCTCATGATGCAGCCACTGCTGCTACCTAATTTTGTCAGTTTAGGGTTGAGGAGAGATGTTAAACAACGTGGTATCCAACACGCTCTGTTATAGGTCCAGAAGTTAAGTCAAAGAGAGGAGGTAACTTGCCCAAAGAGAAACAGTAACTGAAATGTAAATAAAACTCAAATATCCAGCCCCTAACTCCAAGCTCCTTCCATAAATTCACCTTGTCTTTGAAGTGACTGGTTATGACAGGAATCTGTCATATTAGTGCTGAACAGATTTATTAAATACAAAAAAGAAACACAACCTATTCTGGGAAATTTTTCTCCACAACAAGACAGAGAAGACTCCCAGACAAACTGAAGAATTTAACTTCTTAAACCATCCTCTACACTTAATGGAGAAGTAACAAGAGAAAAGAAAAACGTCTTACCCCTTGAAGTAAACAGAAAGGTAAAATTCAAAAGATTGACATACCCTCTAGAAGTAGAAGCCAGAGGAAAAGAATTTATGTTGTATAGCAAGTAACTGACTCTTTCTCAGGAGGGATGATCCTTCACATTCTAAATTGTAAAAATCTTAATAAACTCCTGACATGTTGGGTCAGAAAATCAAGAATGGCATCAACTTCTACTTTTCTTCCCCAAAATAACTGTTACTTCACTAGCTCTCAATGCCAGGTTGTGTGTGCACACACACACATGCACACGCACACACACACACATACATGCATGCTTTACAGAGTACTTACTGAGCTGTAGAGATAGCCTTCACCATTCATGGCCACATAGAGGCTGGCCTTCACCCCTTGGATAGCCACCACACGCAGGCCCACAGGAATTAGATTGAAGAGGGCTGGAGAGGAAAAAAGAAGACAGAGGAAAAATCAGTGACCTTTTGAATAAATCATCCTGCTTCTTAAGATGACTTTTGAGAATTAAAAACAATGCATTAAAATTAGTAGGGAGAGAGAGGGAGGCTGAGATGAAACCTGGCTTCTTGTCTCTGCATCACCTTTAATCACCTATGTGACCCCAGGTAAATCACATAAACTCATCTGTAGCAAAGGGGTTACATTCCATTATAAGGTCTCAATGGGCCCTACAGTTTTATTTCTCAAAATTAGCACATACCCTAATAGTTTAATGTGATTTTTTCAAACAAACGAATAATTTGAACTAAAACATTTTCAACAGTAGAAAATGTAACTGCAGACATAAGTAATTATAAAATATGATCTTTATAACTTATCCCATGGTGTCTTGCTTTCAGATTTTTCTCCGTAGTCCTAAGCATTGTCTTGAACAGAAGATATAAAAATCAGTGGTTCATTCTTAGCTACATTGGTGGAATGAGAACTTTTCTTTTTATAGTTCAATTCCTTTACATGTAAAAGTAGATATATAAAAAGATGGATCAGTAATTGATAGCTTAAGCTCTAATGAACATATTTTATACCTCAGAATATGTACACACATACATATACACACATATGTATATAGACGTGCATAAAGCCACTAAAACCATGAAAAATTAACCTGTTAAATTTAACTCAACAAGGGGTGCCTGGGTGGCTCAGCAGGTTAAAGCCTCTGCCTTCAGCTCAGGTCATGATCCCGGGGTGCTGGGATCGAGCCCCACATCGGGCCCTCTGCTTAGCTGGGAGCCTGCTTCCTCCTCTCTCTCTGCCTGCCTCTCTGCCTACTTGTGATCTCTGTCTGTCAAATAAATAAATCTTTAAAAAAAAAAAATTTAACTCAACAAGATGAAATGGGAACCTGCTTGTAGTCTTTAAGTATTTGGGTGATCCATCACTGAAGATACTCAACTGTCTACATGTCTACTTGGAGAAGGTATTCAAGCACCAGAAAGAGAAACAAGAAGATAATCTATTTTTCTTCCAATGATATATTTTTTATGAATTATATCTCCCTAGCACTACTCCAGTTGCTACTGTTGCAATTATAAAATGAGCATAAGCATAAAACACTGCTCCTTCCATGAAAAAATTTATATTACCTGAGAGAAGAAAGTAATCCTTTAGGCTCTACAGATGACCACAAGGCTATGGACAAAATACCTCACAGCCGCATGCATAAGAGCATATAACTGCATATGGTTTAGTTGGAAGTCCTTATCCCTCTTTTTTGCTGATAAAATGCCCATCGGTTCTGGTCGTCTCCTTAGTTTTGAGTGTGAAATGTATGAAAATCCACCCAAGCGCTACCTGGAATGCCTGTTTATTCTTGGCTTCTCTCAACTTGGGATGGTAAGCTAAAGAAAACACACACACACACACACACACACACACACACACACACAGTATTTCGCTTCCAGTCAAATGTTCATCCGATAGCTGAAGAGAATCAAGCCTGAGACCACAGGTTTACTACAGCAGGTTTTAATTCCTAGATGTGCTCGACACTGGACGAGTCTCTTTGCCTCTTTGAACCTGTTTCCTCATTTGTCATGAAAGTTGAGAGTAGATCTTAGGAAATGCTCAAGCATTATTGGCTCAATTTGAATCTGAACTGGTTTTGTTGTTCCTATATTCTTACCACTGTCCTTGTGCTACTGAAATAACTTAAGAAGTATAAGACCTTAAAGTCTAGTTGGGGAGAGAAATCTAAGACATATGGAATAATCTGATACAGTGTATAATTTATTTCTATAATTAAATATAATATATGCATTCTATATATATTCTCTGTGTTACAGAAGTTCAGGAAAATGGAAGATCTGTGTGGCCTGAAATATTCAGGGAATGCCTCCATGGAAGACGGGACCCAGGTTGACACTTAGAAAAAGGGCAGAATTTGGGTAAGTCACACACAGAAACACATTTTGGTGGGACAGGACTTTAGGTGGTTCTGGAGGATAATGGATGTATCCCGAAAGGGACTGGTAATTGCATTTGATTCATACTAGGGAGAAATGAGAATGAACACTATGCAGATAAAGTAGAGATAAATATCTGAATGTCTGTCACTCTAATCTTAGAGATCTAAACTTTGCCAAATGGAAAACAAGATGCGTGACGCATAAAGATTCAAGGAGCAACAGATTACAAAAAAAAAATGTGAGATTTGCAGATGACATAGTTTCTAAACTCACCACTCAGAAGCTACCTGGCTGGGAGCCATTCATTTAACCTCTGCTTTAATCTTCCTATCTGTAAAATGAACATAATAATCCTCACTGCATCGTGTTTACAGAAGAACCAAATGCATTACCATATGCTTGAAAGTGTTTCATAAACAGAAGGGTGTTCTCTGGATATTAGAGCTCTTTGTCATTAATCTATTACTCTTTTGTTTCTCAAGGTTACCATAAGGTCGGATCTAACAAATGACATTGTCTCACTAATATCTATTATATTTATATTCAGAAGATTGCTTAAGATTTTTAAAAAATACTGTATTTTTGTGCAACACTTAATTTTCAAAGTACTGATCAATTCCTCATTGTATTTGACCCTCAACCACCAACACTACATAGCATTTAAGACAGAATAATTATTCTAATTTTTTAGAAGGACAGATTCAGAGAGGTAATTCAAATGAAACTGCACCTGAACAAAGGTTTCTGGCTCTCTCATGTGGTTATTTGCCTAAAATATTGTGTGTCCTCCTTCTTCCTTCTTAAATTTAATTTCCCCTGATACCCATTCTTGTCTTTTCACAAAGTCAGAATACTTAGCTACATTTCTCTACATATCACACAACTGGCTATGGTTATGGACTCAGTAATGGCCAATGAGATGTTGTTAGTAAAGTCTGTACATTTGAAGACTCTTTCCTTAAAGACAGCTTCTAGGTTTCCTTTACCCTCTTCTCAGCCCTCTACCTTTTTGCTGTTTGGACTGGCATGGGGGGGGGGGGGGCGGAGGGGTGGAGGCTGGATCATTTGAGACCATGAAAACAAGGGCTACCCCCAAGGGAGTAGTGGCAGGCGAGCTGGAAGGAGTTGGGTCTCTGAGGACGTTGTGGGGCAATGGCACCAGCCCAGCCTTCAATTACCTAGGTCTGGCTTTTATGTGAGAAAAATAAGGCCTTGTTATTTTAGTCTATGTAATGCAGAGCCAACCCTAATCCTCACTGATAGAGACTGTTGAAGAAAGCAGAGCTAATATGCAAGGTACCAACTAAATGTAAGGTGCTTTTACATGGTAAATAAATGCAACTACGAGAAAGTATCAAGTTCAATGACAATTCTTATGAGAAAGAACAATGAAATCCAAAATTGTGCATAACGTCTTTCCAACCTAAAGATTTCCCAGGACAAATGCTAAGAACACTGGTCCATTTAGCTGAAACAATCATAACAAGGCAACTCCAAAGCTGTTCATACCTGAGGAGAGTGTGAAAATTACTAAAGCCAGGCAGGGACAAAGGCAAGAAGCTGTGACAGTCATACATGAACCAGAAAGTGATAATGGCTTTTAGATGGTATGCTTGGGGAGACTTAGCAAGTCCATTAAAAAAATAAAATAAAATCAGTAAATATTTTGGAATGAAACTTTTTCGTGGTAAAAGTTAAAAACTACTCTCTCTGGGAGGGTCTGCATCTGCCTCCTAAAATCATTAAAAGTAGCAAATGATGTACCCTTATCTATTATTTATCTTCATTGTAGCACACCGGTTCTAGCTCACAGAAGTCCTTTGCTGTGCACAAGAATTCCTCCCATGTCTTCAGTCTTCCTCTCTACCCTCAAAGCCTCAGGCCTTACTCATAGTAATAAGTGGGCCACTCCGTTATTCAAGCCCCTTATATCTCATCCTGCCATTTCCCTGCTTACAACCTCTAGGCGCTACACAAAGTCTCCACCCTGACCCTCAGCACCTTTTGCAATCTGGCTTCAAATAGCATTTGGAAGCTGATCATCTGCTACTCACTCCAGTCACCATAAGCAGCTTTATAGAATGTCCCCATTTCCTAACTTCCCCTTGATCTTTAATGAGGTTAAAGTTTCTTTCCTTTTGTTCTCTCTTTTTGAAAAAGCTGCCTTCACTGTTCAACCGCACCATGAGTCTTACCCAAACCCTTATGAGATGGCTGTTTCCTTTTCCGTCATTGTGTAATTCATCAGTATATCTCTACAAAAGCATTTGGGACATGGTATTATAGTCATTTATTCACACATCTATCTCCATCCGTAAAATGAAAACTTCTGAGGGTAAGTCTCTGTAATTTCTACCCCAGTTATATGTACATATCTTACATTTAATAAATGTTATAAATATTACTGATCATAAGAGTCATGAAAAGACACATTACCAGAATCTGTGGTTTTCTTATTGGAATAAAAGTACTTTTTTTAAGACAAAAAGAAGTTAAAAACTTAAAACATCTCAGCCTGATAGTAGAAGTTATATATACATATTTCTGCTACATGATACTATTCTTTCTAATATATTTATTTACTGCTTCTAGTAATTTGATCACCCTCTTCCTACTTTTAACCCCATATTTTTGCTTACTACATCCTTTCTCTCTGACTGGAATGCTCTTCTCTCCATATCTTCATACTGAAACCACTGTCATGCTTGAAATGACACTCCAAATACCAAGGGCTTTCTCTCACTCCTAAGCTGTCCTTGTCCTGAATCTAGACTAGACTATTTTCACAATTTATAATTTTCTTCCTTTAAAAAAAAATGTTTCTGTACTAACCACAACTAGATTGTAAGCTCTCCAAGCAAATAATCACATCTAAACCACACTTGTATAAAATGGAGAAAAGGAGAGAGTGAGAGAGGAAGAAAAAGAAAAAAAAGGACAGAGAGACAGAAACAGAAAGAGAAAGCTTGAGAGAATAAATAGAGTAGTATATATTCTATTTACATTCAGGATCACAGTAAACATTTGCTGAAGACTACCATTATATGCCAAAGAGAGTCCAAGCATCAAATCTGATATTTGCACATTTTTCTCAATCTTGTCCTTTCCAAAAGGAATATCTCATTCTAAACCTTTATGTAAATCTAACTCTTATATTTTGAAAAGTAAAATAATGGAGTTGGTATTCTTGGGATCCATACAAAACTCAATCACCAAACCACACAGAAAAAAAAAATGGTACGGAGAGGGCAATGAGGGGAAAGGATACTTTCTTCAGCAAATGGTGCTAGAAAACCTGGATATTGATATCCAAAAGAATGGAATTAGATCCCTATTTTATACTATACACAAAAATAACCCAAAATAGATTAAAAATCCAAACATAAAACCTGAAACAATAAAACGCCTAGAAGAAAACAGAGGGGGAAAATTTGTTGATAAAGGTCTTGGCAGTGATTTCTGGCATATAACACTGGAAGTGTAGGCAACAAGAGCAAAACAAGACAAGTGGGACTACATCAAACTTAAAAACTTCTGCGAAACACAAGAAACAATCAACTGAATTAAAAGGTAACCTGCAAAATGGGGGAAAAAGATCTGTAAACTGTATAATTGATAAGGTGTTAATATCTTAAATACATAAGTAACTTCTACAACTCAAGAGCAAAAACCCAAATAACCCACTTAGAAAATGGGCAAAAGACTTGAACAGACGCATCTCCAAAGACAATAAACAAATCACCATTAAGTATACGAAAAATGTTTTTTAACATCATTAATCACGAAGGAATGCAAATTAAAACCACGATGAGAAAGCACCTCAAACCTGCTCAAATGGCCATAAATAAATAAATAAATAAATAAATAAATAAATATTGTTGACAAGGATGTGGGGAAATTGGGAATTCTGTGCACTACAGATGGGAATGTACAGTGGTGCAGTCAATATAGAAAATAGTATGGAGATTCCTCAAAATTTAAATACAGAGCCACCATATGATCTAGCAATCCCACTCCTTGGATATATGGAAAAAGTTGAAATCAGGATCTCAAGAACATACCTGCCCTCCTATGTTCATTGCAGTATTATTCACAATCGTCTAGATATGCAAACAATTTAAGTGTCCATGGATGGATAAGTAAAGAAAGACAATGTGGCATATATATATATATAATGGAATATTATTCATCATTTTAAAAAAGAAAATCTTGTCATATGCAATAACATGGATGAATCAGGAGAACACTGTGCTAAGTGAAATAAGCTAGTCCTAGAATTACTCCACTGCATTATTCCATTTCATGATGTATCTAAAATAATTAAACTCATGAGAGCAGAGAGTAGAATGGCAGTTGCCAAGAGCTAGAGGGATGGGCAAATGGGTAGCTTTTATTCAAAGGATGTAAAGTTCCAGTTATACAAGATGTGTAACTTCTAGTGATCTGCTATACAACATGGTGCCTACAGTTAACAACACTAAATTGTGCACTTAAAAAAAATGTCAAGAGAGTAGATCTCTTGTTAAGTGTTTCATAAGAAAAGAAAAAAAAGGAAAAGCAAAGGGGCACAAAGAAAATTTTGGAATTAATGGGTATATTTATTACCTTGATTGTTTGGGATGGTTTCATGAGTGTATGCATACATCGAAACACAATAAATTGTATACATCAAATATGTACAAGGTTTTTTTTTCTTTTGTATGTCAAATATACCTCAAGAGAGCAGTGCTTTTTTTTAACTAATGAAAGAAAATTATTTTTAAAAAAATCTAGTAGATGAATTGCATTGATACACTCAGTTCTCTACTTTTCCTTCTATTTATATGCTTCACCATATAAACATGCAATGCTCTAGAAGGATATTCTGTCTTATCCCTTGACACGGGGCTCAACCATGTGACTTGCTCTGGCCAACAGGATGTTACCAAATGCAAGCTGAGTCTGAAAGAGAGCTCATTTATTTCCACTTGTTCATTTCTCCTCTGCCACTGCATTAAGAAGAATATGCACAGACTAACCCATTGGTGCCAGGAAAAGGATGTAAGACACTTAGAGCACGATAAAGTGGCTTCAGTAACCCAGCCAAGGCAAGTCTAGATTAAGAGACAGATAGCTGGTCCCCAGATATGTAATCGAGACAAGATCAACAGAGCTACCTGGCCGACCACCCCAGTCACATGAGACATAAACATTGTTATTGCATGCAGTGGAGGCTATGGGATCACTGGGTACACAGCATTATTGTAATAATGTATAAATCACTAGCAAGTTATTTCCTGGGGGAAGTACATGATGGATTTGAAATGTCCTGATACCATACAACCAAAAATTCTCATATTTGTTAACAATCCTCAACATGTACATGATATTACCAATCATGAACTATGGAAGCTAAAATAAATGTTTTAAATCAAAATAAAATCATAAAGGATAATTTTTGATTAACTGTATTACAGGAAAGACAATGATTTTTTTCAGGAAATAATTACAAGATTGTTTCCATATGAAAAGATGTTCAAAGACTATACATACAAATAATGGAAAACAAATGTATAGACTAGACATGTAATTAAAATATTTTATTTCCCTAGATTTTATCACTTTTGTAATAGCTTTCAGCTTTTTAAAATTTAATCTTTTGTGTTTTATTTTCCCGTCTTAACTCACTTTTGTACCTAATTTTCATTTCATCATGCTATATTTGTTTTTGATGAGGGAAATTGTGTAAGTTTTAGGACCAACAAAATTTCAGTCAGTCTCAGGTTGAAATTTAAGTGGCAGGAGGGAATGAAAGTAAAGTAACACATAAGGTAGGAAAAACTAAAAAGATTATATTCATGGAATGCCTGCTTTTTTTCAGGCATCATGGAAAGCATTCGGACATGTAAAATGTCACTTTTAAAATAAGTATCTCACTACTTGGCTTTATTTCAGGGTATAAAAATTCCTAACTTCTTTTTTGGGTACCATGTGAACAAAGAAGGGAATGAAAATGAAAACTGTTATCCTAAAATTGAGGGAATGATTCCATAGTCTTAGCCATTTGAACTTTCATATGTTATCTTATAAGTATTTCTATAACGTCTCTGATTCAAAAAAATGGTATTCTTTCCACAAATATCTATTGAGCAGTTAGTATATGCCACATGTCATGCTTAGAATGGGGAAATAGTGATGTAGCCAACAGATGTAGTCCATGGGGGATAAACCTTCATCTGTAATCCTTCCTGTGGTTCCTACTATTCTGTGAGCAACTCAAAGGCCCTGGAAACTATTAGTATTTATTATCCTCATTGCCTAGCATATAGCATCCTCATCTCACAAGTTGCTATTCAACATTTGCCCAATAAATAAATGAATTAGCAGCGGTTTCTCTTTAAGCTTGCTTATGCATAGCTTTTCTTGGTCATATTTCCAGCATGCAAGAAAATTAAGCAGGCAAGAAATTAAGCATGCAAGAAAAAACCGACAATATTTACCATATGTAGAATATATCTAAATATGGAATCTAAAGGGAAAGTCAGAAAATTTACATGACACAAAGTTTGAGAGGATAAAAGCCTAGAATACATGCAGCTGGTGTGTGTGTGAATGGTGAAGCAGGTTTTAGAAGGAATGATGAAGAAAGGAGGAGTTTGAGGAAATCTGTTACAGTCAAGATATTAGACCTCTTATGAAATTATACTGGACCTGAAAAATGTACCTTGTAAAAATGCTGTGTTCTTATCCAACTTAATTTCTATCTGACTGTTACCCACACAAATAATTCCTGTGACAAAAAAGGTAGCAATCTATCCAAAACACATCAGAAAACATGTACAGTGACAACCAGTGAAGGCGCAAAGGAGGATAAGAAGAGAAAGAGAGGAAAAGAAAAAGGAGGGAGAAAAAAAGCTCATTATGAATTCTTCTTTAACAATAGGTAAATCTAGTATCTTCCCAAGCAAGTTGTAAAGATGGGACTCCTTATTGCCTCTAATAGTGAACAGGTATAAAAGACCATAGCCATGTTTTCAAATTCTGGGTTGAACCTGCAGAATGGGCAATGGAAAACATGCGTCTTGTGACCCACTAAAAACCCAACTTAAACTTATAGTGGAAGATACTGAGAGAGAATAGAGATATTTGTTTATAAAATATGTATACTCAATATCCCACTGTCTTGAAAATTACCATTTCCTGCACATCAAAATGTTCTCAATAAAGATACTTCATGAGAGTGTGATTAATTTCATATCCTACAAAAATCTGAACCTAAAATTTAGTTGGTATCAGGTTATTTTTCCAGACTACAGGATTCTATAGTCTCCTGTAATGACATTTGTAATTATAGTATTTATGATAATATTTGTAAGTCATTCAGTTGGTTTTCATTAGTCATAAAAATACTATTTGTGGACTTTATTTATCATTTACTAAGGTCAGTACTTACCCCTCTTCACTTTCAATAGGAAAATGATCTATAGAATAGTCAACAAACAAGGAGATAGATAGTCTGGGCTCTTAACACCTCCAACACCCAAGTGGTCATATAAATTATGATACAATGGAGTATTCATTTAGGCAAATTAACTGCTGCCTCATCCTAATTCCACAGCATTACACAACACTTTACCACACTGTTTTTCCATATTTATATGTTTGCCTAAATCTCCCAGCAAACAAATTTTTCAAGAATGTGACATACACTTTTTTCATCCAAGGTACATTGCACAGTAGAAGCCTAAATAATGTGGTCATTGAATTTAACTCTCTAAAATAGCTTTCCTTCCAGAATTTAAGGGAAAGATATGATAGTCCCTACTTTAGCTTTTACGGAAACAAGGCTAGGATGAGGACTGAATTTGGAGGACATAGCTCTCAGTCATGAGCCATAGTTCTAACATTTAACAGCTTTGTGACCTTGGTGACTGGAAGTAATATAACCACGTTGAGCCTTCGTGTCTACTCTGAATGCTTCACTGACTTGTTACGAGGCTCAGTTAAGATACCATTTTTTTAAATATTTGTTAAACCATAAAAGTGAGGTACAAAATACCACTACTGATATGGCTAGAGCTTTCTCAGTGGGGGCAGGGCATAAGGGACGCTTGAGTCATCATCTCATTAAGTTTCTTAAGATGTTATGGCAGGGAAAAAAAGCAACATATTCCATCTTATATATTTAAGATTCAGTGAGCAAAAACAACTATGGATTTAAAATAAAACAATGAAAACAACGTAAAAATCAGCATACTTTAGGCCACGGTGATTCAGTACTTTTTAGTATGCTTTTAGTATTTAGCCTTATTTTATAAACAATTGGCCAAATAACCCAACTTTCTGATTTATTTTCTCCACTGAATTTACTGACTTATGGAACTGATGAGTGGTTTGGGGCTTAGAGACTTAAAATTTTTCTTCTCAACATTGGCCAATAGCAAACATTGTAAATTTTCAACATACTGAAAATGAGCAACATGATGATCCCTGTCTTAGACAAATGCTAGTAGAAATGTTGCCTTAACTCTGGCAGAAGTCCTGCCTCTGGCTTTTTTTTTTTTTTTTTTTTAAGATTTTAGTTATTTATTTGACAGACAGAGATCACAAGTAGGCAGAGAGGCAGGCATGGGGGTGGGGGGAAGCAGGCTCCCTGCTGAGCAGAGAGCCTGATGCCTGGCTGGATCCCAGGACCCTGAGATCATGACCTGAGCTGAAGGCAGAGACTTAACCCACTGAGCCACCCAGGCGCGCCCTGCCTCTGGCTTTTAAACGTGATATTATCATGGAACCTTTCCTGTATTACTTCATAGATGTTCAAAAACTTACATAATTAACAAGTCAATTCAATGTGATTCTCTCTTTTTTTTTTTTTTCCCTAAGGATGGAAAAATGAAGCATGTCACTATGGATAATGAAAGCAAATGCCTGTCATCACTCATTCTCTGAAGGCAATTTTTCTTACACATCAGACTTGTCTTATGGTCCCCATGAAGAACTCTGAACAACACAGGTGTCATTCCAGATCAAAGGGCAGAAACATCCTCCAAGAAATCTTTCATGTTTCAAAGGGTTTAGATTTACACAAATCTTCCATCAAACACTACATTGCCAAAATTGATACCGTGCCCCGTCAAGTTTATTCAGTAATTCATCATATATATTCCAGACACTGTGTTAGGCACTTGTAATACATTGATGTAAAAGTCAGACTTAGTACCTGCAATCATACTGGTTTAAGTCTATAAAATAGGGAAAAAATAACTCCATGTGTGAACTCTGCAACCACCGTTACAGATGAGGGCACTGAATCTCAAAGATGTGGTTTTCCCAAGATCACAAAGTCAGCCAAGAAAGGACTAGGATGTAAACTTAGGTTCTGGTGGCTGGAAGGCTATAAAATAATGTTGCTCTTCAGAAATAAAAGAGAATTTCTAGTAACTATAATCTAAGTAGTTGTAAAGAAAGAAAAAAAAAATGGAACTGGGGCGCCTGGGTGGCTCAGTGGGTTAAAGCCTCTGCTTTTGGCTCAGGTCATGATCCCAGGGTCCTGGGATCTAGCCCCACATCTGGCTCTCCGCTCAGCAGGAAGCCTGCTTCCTCCCTTTCTCTCTGCCTACTTGTGATCTCTGTCTGTCAAATAAATAAATAAAAATAAAATATTTTTTAAAAAATGGAACTATAACAAATATATTTGGAAGCCTTAAATGGAATTTGTCAGCCAAGCAGAAATTCCCCACTCAGAAAGTACAAAACCTTTAGTTCCTCTTTGTTAAAATTACAGGCAGACAACAAAAGCTAACTTGCTTGAGATGGTTTCAATATGCACAACCAAAGTTTTGCACTTCATTATCATTAATTACCAAAACAAGAAAGCACTTTTGAAAATTTATGCACACAGCACTGTTGAGCGATTGTATTTAAATAGTGGGATGTCAGTGAAAAAGCCACAAGGAAACATTGACAATTCCACTCGAGTTATACTGGCATTGACACTCAAATGTTATATTTACTGATCATGATTAATACACACACACATTCATATACACACATATATATACACATAGACACTATATAATGTCTATGGATAAATTATGTAAACATAAATTATATTTCTGCTTCATTCCAAAAATATTAAGTGGATCTATAGAAATAAATGTGGTAAGTTTTTGGGCTTTTTTGGTTTTTTTTGTTTTTGTTTTTGTTTTTGTTTTTAAAGAAATGGAGGAGCGAAAAAGAATTTGAAAAATAAGAGGATCAATATTCTCTACCCTAAAATCTATTTCGGCTCACTTCTCCTCTTGTTCCTATGTACAAAATTCTTCCAAAATACATTTCACCCATCATTCGATTGCAGTTGCTCGGTAACATTCATTGATTCCCTATGTCCTAAAATATAAATTATAGACCTCTCTAGGTATCAATTAAGCACTCTGAAATATCGTCCTGTGATAGCTCCATGTAATTTCTTTACTAGACCCACTGGTGAGTTAATTTGTCCCCAACATGGAAGGAACTTTCTCCACTTGGTAATTCTGTGCCTCTTTATGTGAAATGCAGTTCTCCTGATATTAGCTTACATATTTTGTTTCTATTCTTCAAGGTTCAGTTTAAAGTCCACTTTCTCTGAGCACCATGGCTTTTGGGGATCTCTTCCATCTCTGAAATCTAGTGATTTTTTTTCTAATCACATGGCAGTACCAGTACTACCTGGCATTACTAACTTTTATTTTACATAAAGGTTCAACCTCAACTTCATCTACTATTCTAGGAGGAGCTAGAAAGCAGGAATTGTATGGGAATCATGTCTATAATTTAGTAACTAGAACACACTTCTGCCTCAATATATCTTGGTGTTAATGAAAACGAAGCATGCGTATGGCAGGCATGTGTGGAACGCTAATCATTTCATCGTAGCTGCCCAAAAGTAGGTCTTAAAAAGACATTTCAGGCTAGGCCACAATGACTGTTGTAAAACCTTAGTGACTACTAAACAAAACAAAACAAAAACAAAAGCAAAAGAATTTAGTGATGTCTGCCATGGACCCAGGAGGGGCCCTTTACTTCTCATCTCCAGATTTTTTTTTTTTAACAATACAATATCAAAGAGCATTCCATAAAAGGACAGCAATGATTTGCAGTGTACTTTAAAATAATAGGGGCGCCTGGGTGGCTCAGTGGGTTAAAGTCTCTGCCTTCACTCAGATCATGATCTCAGGGTCCTGGGATGGAGTCCCCCCCCCCCCCCATTGGGCTCTCTGCTCAGCAGGGAGCCTGCTTCCCTCTCTCCCCTCCTGCCTCTCTGCCTACTTGTGATCTCTCTCTGTCAAATAAATAAATAAAATCTTTAAGAAAAAAATAAAACAAAATAATATTTTATTGCATAACACTGTCTCAAAGTTTTTGCTGCATATTACAACCTCCTAGGAGTTTTGTTTGTTTGTTTTTAAATTCTGATACCTTGGCCACACCCACTAAATTAAAACCTCTAAGATTGAATCTAGGCATCAATATGTTTTTAATTCCTTTAATTTTTTAATTTAATTTTTTTTTATGATTCCAATGTGCAGCATTGCTAAAAAGCCATTTCCTATTCCATAGGTCTGGGGGTAGTTTTAAGCAGCACCCAGATGATGCTGTTGCTTATTGAACATTACCAGTCGGTAGACTAAAGCTTGTTTTGGGCAGTATCAGCATCTCCTGCAGTTCATAGGAATGGCAGGATCTCTGGCTCCATCCAAGACCTACTAAAACACAATTTGCATTTTCACAAGATTCCCAAATGATTACTATGCACTTAAGGTTCAAGAAGCACTGTTCTAGAGTAGTGGTTCTCAAAGTGTGGTCTCATGAACTTTTAGAAATACAAACATTTCAGCCCTTCTTCCAGACCTACTAAATCAGAAATTCTGGAGTAAGGGTCCCACAACCAGTAGTTTAACGAGACCTCCAGGTGATGCCCATTACAGTATAAGAAGCAATGTTCTAGAAGTCACTGTTTTTATACGTGATTGCACTTCGGAATCATCTCTGTTATTTTAAAATACTGATGCGTTGGTTCCATCCTCAGAGATTCTGATTTTATTGACCTGGGCATCAGATTTTTTAATGTTACCCTGGTGATTCTAATGTTCAAAAATTTGGGAGCCATTGTTCCAGAAGACTTTGACATCAGTGGGAAATAGACGATCCTCCCTTGCATCTTGATAGGACTTGTCCTGCTGAGATTACCAACAGACTCAAAGGACTGAGAGGAGACCATGTGCAACTGTATTCATTCCTACCCACTTTGAGGGTAGTGTAGTGGGGTTGACTCTTATCCAGGTGCAACTTCAATCAAATTCCCTTAAAGATGAGAGGGCCGAGGGCCCAGGAGAATGTTTAAACTGCATCTGAGGCACCAAGAAGGCCTATTAACAATTCTCCATGGCTCTGCTAAGTCCTACACTTTCCCGGAAATTATTCTTGTTCACACTTTAAGCAGCATAAATTTCTCCTCTTCAGACTTCCCAAAGCAGTCTCTTCATGAGGGTAAGTTTGATATTATATACTTTAAGTCTTTACATATAATTCCCATTTTACAGATGAGAAACTAAGGGTTGAAAGTGCTAAGCAAATTGACCAAATGTATACAGCTGGTAAATGGAGAAATGCATGTTAATTTCTGTAACTATCTGTCTCTGAAATTGTATGGGATATTCACAACACCATACTGCTTCCTCGAGGATCATAAATGATCCCCGTTACATACTAAAGTAACAATAAAATGATGTTTTCTGCCAATATCTAAGTAAGAGGAAGCAAAGAGAAATTCTCTTTAGGATATTTTTAAGAATTCAATTAAAATACTATGGAGTGGGCTTAGTAATGCTGAACAGACATATTTTGACATGGGAATGTGCTCCACACTCTGTCTCAGTGTCAGGAAAAGCAGATGTACTAAGTGCAACCTCACTAGATCTGGGCGGGATGCCTGCTCAGTACCACTCTATCGAAGCTACTGAATAATACATGGAAATATATACACACACACAAACACACACATCCTACACACCTCCAATTTCCCAAGTCAGATACACGAAGCAGGCCACCAGATTATGAATGTTAAAATTTTTGTATAATGGTTTGCTATTTCTAAAAAATACTATTACTAAAAAATATCTTACTTTATAATGGAAATGCATCAAATATATTGAAGAAAAATCTTCTCAAGTTCAGTGTTTATACCGTCGTAAAGTAAACCACCATAATATTTTACAAGTAAATCATAGTTCCTTCTTAATACTTTTAAAAAGTGTTATGTGAAAATGTAGTGGTATGATTTAAGGAAATGTTTATTATGCACTGGGAAATATTAGCCAGGGAAGGGAAATTCAGTGGAGAGTGGGGAAAGGCATTAACTCTGGAACTAAATTCACTGTGTACAAATCCTGGGTCTACCATTATTTAAATTCCATGTGCGTGACCATGGGCTAATTATTTATATCTCCTATGCCTTGGTTTACTCATCTTCAAAGTGCGCAGTACCTGTTTTATGGAACTGTTATGATACTTAAACGAATAAGATTTATAAAACTACTCAGTGAACATTAGTTATTATTATATGATAACAGCAAACTCACATTTTTCTAAATCCCTCAGGGAAATATATAATTCTTCTTTTATAGTTCATTGTAGTATGCCCTGGAAAATATCCATCCACATGAGAATAAAGTTATGATTTATTCCTTAATAAACTCATGGCTATAAACTGGATACCTAATCAAACCAGAGACATATAAGAAATCCCACTGCCATTAATTACCATCTCTATTAAGTTTGAGAATATAGGCAACCCTGCTTAATTTCTGAAGCAATAATTTGTATTGAAGAATGAGCACAGGAGGGAGATATAATGGAACTGATTTTTCCTTGCTCTCTCTTAACCAAATCAGCTTCACATCTCAGAGCCTCAGAAGCAGGTAATTTCAGGGAGAATTTAACAATCTCTAATTTATCACAACTTTAAAACCCTTTTCTACTACTTCAAGGAACCCACCCGCCTTTTTTTCTTACTTTTTAAGCACCTCAGTGTATGGTTTCGGTTCCTTGCAAAATAAGCTTAAATTTAGCTCCTAGTCCTGGTTGAATAATGAAAGCAATGGCTCCCTCTCTCCTGGGTAAATGTACCATTTACATACTTTTCAGAAAATGATGCCTCTGTAATTATCACTGTGAATATATAGTCACATAACGCTTTGAAGATACACTTAAAACTGTGCAAGAGTGTCTTCTTTTATTATTATTGCTATAGAGTTCACTTTTCCAGACTAAGCATACTCTATTTTCTTCCTGTTTTCATAATGGAAAATGACTTCCTTATCCATCCTTTGAAGTCTCTTAAATTGTCTGTCATCCTCAAAACAAAATGCAAACGTGATCCAATTTGCATTAATCCTTCAAGCTGGGTGTTATTCAACAAAGTCATATTCATTTTTGATGGAGTTGTTCTGAGAATTCACTTGCAGTCATTTATTCAACAAATATTGACAACCTAATATGTGCCAGGCATGACTCTTGGGGCTGGAGACACAACAGTGCAAAATGCAGGCAAAGCTCCGTGCCCCATGGAGCTTTTATTCTAATTAAGCCTTTCAATTTAAATGGTAGTGTGATTATACTACTATTACTATAAACTAACCTATCCATATCCATTATTAAGGCATTCCCCATTATTAAGGCATTCCCCATTATTAAGGCCTTATTACATGCCAACACAGAGATAAATCAGACCTACCCAACGACCTCAAAAGCTTGTAAGTTAGGAGCACCTGGGTGGCTCAGAGGGTTAAACCTCTACCTTCAACTCAGGTAATGATGTCAGAGGCCCGCATAGGGCCCTCTGGTCAGCAGGGAGCCTGCTTCTCCCTCTCTCTGTCTGCTTCTCTGCCTACTTGTGATCTCTCTGTCAAATAAATAAATAAAATCTTGGGCGCCTGGGAGGCTCAGTGGGTTAAGCCTCTACCTTCAACTCAGGTCATGATCTCAGGGTCCTGGGATCAAGCCCCGCATGGGGCTCTCTGCTCAGCAGGGAACCTGCTTCCTCCACTCTCTGCCTGCCTCTCTGCCTACTTGTGATCTCCATCTGTCAAATAAATAAAATCTTTAAATAAATAAATAAATAAAATCTTAAAAAAAACTAATAACTTGAAGTAAATAACTCACATACATAATAAATACATAAGATGAAACTGCATAAGTTTCTTAAGAGATGTACAGTGTATACAGAAGAAAAAGCAGGACTTCCAGTTAGAGAAATCAGAAAAAGTTTTCAAAGACAAAAGGCAGTTGATCTTATTTTTAGAGGATGATGCAATTAGTAAAAAAAAATAAAAATAAAATAAATAACATAAACAAGTATGAATGAGGAAATTCTGTGGTATATATTTATAGGGAACGTCTTAGTGGAGGAGGGACATAATAAATAAATAAGTATATAAGACCGTGGCGAGTGTTCTGGAGGAAAAACAAAGTCAAGTTGTCAAGAGTCAAAGAGTCAAAATCAAAGTCAAGAGTGAAGTGTGGAAGACAAGGATTGAAATGTACAGACTAATCAGCAAAGGCCTCCATGTGAAAAGGCTTCACTTTTGACGAAAGGAATGAAGACAATGAGGAAGGGGGCTATTTAGATATTTGGAGGAAGAACACACTAAGAAGACATGAAATGCTGGTACCAAGGACTTCTGGAAAGACCATGGTTGATGTGTTTGAGGAACAGCAGAAGATTAGTCAAAAGAAAGGAAGGTGAACAGTCAAGAGGCAATGGGCAGGACTATGTAAAACCGTATCACGTATAAAGTGAATTTGGCTTTTACCCTTAATAATGTGTGATGAAAGAGACTGAGCCAAGAACTGACCTATGTGACCCATGTTGTACCTGGCTCTAGCTGCTGTGTGGATAATAGATTAAAGAGGGAAAGTTTAAGTGCCAAGATCAGTCAGGAAGCTATTGCAAAGTCCAAAGATGAGAGCAGCTTGGTCTACATAGGGGCAATAGGGGTATTGAAAGTGGTCAGATCCTGTTATATTTTGAAGGCACAGTGAATTTACCATACTTTTCAAATCCATTGCAAAGATTATTGTACTACCCACTCTTATAATTATGCCCTTCTTAATGATATGTTTAAAGGGAAATTTTTAAGGCTTTCAAAGGTAAAACCAAAATTCATTACTAACTTATGGCTTTCATAGTTTCAGATCTTTCAGGGATACTGAAGATATCAATCAATCAAACACCTAATTTACAGAGTAGAAAACCAAGGAACAGAAAGCTTAAACAAGAACATGCAGCTGGACTAGAAACCAGGTTATCTGACTCACATCCCAAGCCACTTTGACTTAACAATTCATTATATTTAAGTGGCTCATAGTCTTCCTTTGAAGGTATACTCAGTCATTTTGATTTTACAATACTGAATAAGAAGTTCGCTAAACTCAAAGCTCTTCAGGGCCAAGGCAGGGAGGAGGAAAATGTGGGGGAAAGCAGGTACACTCACTGTTCAAATACATTCATTTTTTTCCCCGTGAGGTGTGCCAGCTAAATGAAACATATCTGCCATAGCCCTCCAGTTTGGGATCTTGGAAACTGTCCACTGCTGTGCTCGGCAGAAGGGCAAATAAGGACATCGCACTCTAAGAGGGGAAACACAAATGCAGATAAGGGATAGCAGTCTAATGTGACTTGTGCAGCTGTAAATATACACAAAAGGTTGAGACACAGTTGGGTGAAGTGAGTTGGGGGGAGGGGGTTGCTGTGTAAGGGTGGCAGCTGTCAGGGAAAGCTGGAGAAGGCTTCACACAAAGGAGAAAGAAGTTGAGAAGCGTTCTAAAGGGTAAGAGTGGCTTACCAGCAAAGCCATTGGATAAAACTGGGTAAGTCATTCCAAGTAAATGCAATTAGCGTGTGTAAAACGTCCAAGATACAGCTTACCTGTATCATTTGTGTAATTCTCCCAATCCTATGTTTGACCATACACCTAACTAGAATTGAGCTGTGGCTTTCTCTGGGTATAAACCAAATTCAACAATCCATTGTGTGGGTCTTCTTTACCCATTTATCTGTTGTAAACTAAATACACCGGAATTAAAATAAAATTTTTAACGTGTGACTACCAAAAACCTAAAAAAAAAAAACTTTAAAAATAACTGATTCCACACATGTTTGAGATCCTATAAAGTCTGAATTTCATCAAGCTTTGCCAGGATGCCTACAAATCTATACTTAACCTTTACTTAGGAATCGGGTACCAGGAGAAGAGGCTGTGGCAGTCCCAGGACGAAGATTGCCTTAATCAGCAAATGTGACCTCTCCCAATCCTGGGGGCAGAGGAGTCAAAACCTCCTGCAGTGCGTCAGAATCATCTAGAAAACTTGCCAAAAGAGATTGCTGAGGCACAGCCCACAGTTCTAATTCAGAATGTCTAGAGTGAGGCTCAAAAATGTTCCCAGATGATGCTGATGCCGGAAATGGTCTGGGACCTTCAAACTGTATGAACCACTGACTTACAGTACTTTTCAGTACCCAACCGCCCCCCCAACCCCCACCTTAGCACTTTCACACTCTTCTCGTAATATCAGCTGCCACCATTAAGGATTCTACTTGTTGAAATGGCTGCTGTCTATGAGCTCCTTGCAAACAAGGGCTCTCTCATCCACGTGGATGAAGATGATAGTAATAGCATTAGCAACAACAACTAATAATATTTATTGGGAGTAACTGTGTTTTAGGCATGATTTTAAGCACTTGTCATGAATCAACCCATGTTGATTGGGTTTATTCTATGATAATAGAACTTACATCATAGAGTTGTTCATCTGCACAATAACTCTATGACATAAGTTCTATTATCATCTATTATCATTCCCATTTAACAAATGAGGGAATTAAGATGTGAAGAGGATAAGTAACTAAGCCAAAGGTACAGAATTTTAAGTCAGATAGCCTGGATTCAAATTCTGGCTCTATCATTTATGTGTGTGACTCTCCAGATCCTTATACACACCTGGAGGAAATCACACAGGGATTTGTAAATTGAAGATTTCCTGCTGGTTACATATCTTTCAGAACAAATGGTTTTGTTCTGAAATGGGAAATGGAAGTCCCCAGTCCATTTTTCTGAGCAGACATTCCCTTCCATGTGAGAATGGAAAGGGTCCTAAAATCTGAAAGATTCTCTGCCCCTCTCATGTGGACAATCAGACATCGTTCAACTCTGAGAAATTTTATGTGATTTGCTTACAGTCAATGTACGGGTCACTTCACAGAGCTAAGAATAAATTAAAGACAATTTCAGCCCTCAGCTCTTTCTAGGAATTCACTTGGTTAAGTAGCTCCTCTTAGATTCTTAGCCACTAGGCATACCTCCTATAAATATGCTACAAATACGCCTGTAAACAGAGCAACCAGGAAGGATAATTTCAAATGGTTCAAGTTTTCCTTTACTGACTAGAGAGACATTTGAGGACAGAAGTCTTAGGATCAAAAAGAAATACAAGACTAATAAGAAGGAAAGAGGTCAAGGTTACAAAAAGTTTAAAACAAGTTCTTTGTGATTTTATGTGAGTGGGTGAACTTTTCAAGGAAATAATGGGTCCTTGTTCATGCCTGGAGGCATGATATAATATAGGCATGATATAATGTAATATAATGATATAATATTACCTGGAGGCATATTCTTTAAAATTAAAGCATAGTCAACAAAAACAAATGTCTAACAAATATTCATTACTCTTCTTCTAGAGATTTTTTCTTTATCAAAGACATTTTTTCTTTATCAAAAAATATCAAGTAAAGTAACTGCATTCAAAAGCTAAGGATAAATATTAATTTTGATATTGAAAAAACATGCCACTGTAAGAGTAACAACATTACCGCACTATTGCTTCAGATTATGTAAATAATCTTCCTTAAAGAAGATCAGCAGGATAACACACACATTTCTTTTTCTTTTTATCCAACTTACAGGTGTGATTTCACACATAGAAATTGATGACATTCTTAAAGAATAGACAATAATAGAAGAAAATAATATCCCTATAATTGGTTATGGCATAGCCCTTACTTTCCCATGATAACTATAACATGTATGCTCTAGTAGGTGTAAGAGAAGAACTCCTTATCCAGGAAGGCCCCTGGTTAGGGAGAAAAACCTTCTTGTAATTCTTCATAGGATTCTTTATGTCTTTGATAATTTTTCCCAGCTAATCATGTGGATCATGTTTCTGTTGACAGTTTAGCATTATAGAGCCTCTGTTGGCATTGGCTATGTCTCTATACTTGTAGTTGGTGGTGGTGTTAAAACATCATATGTTTGGTATTGTATAGAAAATATAATTGAATGACTACATTTTTAAGTTTCCAATTGGTTTTGTGAGACTCAGATACAGACCATTTTGAAATGTTTCTTTATGGTGCATTCATGAGAAATTTAGTTTATTCATAAAATCTGAATAAAATGTGTTTTACTTGTAATCAGTAAATTAGGAACATAAAATATTAGAGGTCTAGAATCAAAAGATCTCCAGAAACAGATTCCATATTAATTAAATATAAATACAAAAGTCAAACAATAATTTATTAAGACAAAGCATGGGAGATTGTTTAAAAAATCATCTTGGAATGAATAAAGTCTTTTTAAACAGGAAAGAAAAGCTGAGGGCATAAAAGCATATTTATAATAAAATAAAATAAATAAGCATGGCCATGTAAATTCAGAGACTAGCAACAAAATGAGTAAAATTATGCAACTCGTATAACAAAGAGCTGATCTTTTAAAATATAAATAGATTTCCCACAAATGTATGTTTAGATCATATAGGTATAATCAGACATTTTATAGAAAAAGAAGTGAAGGGAATTCTTAAAATATATGAACAAGTTGCTTAACACAACTCAAAATAAGACAAATAATGTTTACGGTTTTAGGTAACAAAGAGCCAGAAGTTTGATGACACATTGGGCTGGCCTAGAACATAAGAAAATAGACACCCTCAATGTAAATTTGTATCATGGAGAGCAAATAGATATCTTTCAAAATTAAAAAAGCATATACCCTTGACCCAGGAATTCCACTTCTAAGTATCCATCCCATAAGTACACTTGTACACATGCAAAATTACTTATGTACCAGGATATTCCTTATAGTGTTTGTGCATTAGCAAAATATAAAAAAGAACTGAAATGGCCTTCAACAGAGAATTAGGTTAAAGAAATTATTCCACATAAATACATACTAATACGGAAAAATCTCATAGATACAACAATTTAAGTTTAAAAAATACTGAATAGCATTAGGTAGATGGTAGAGAGATGATATCAATATAAACATGGAGCATCATATATATTGATAAATGCACAGACTACGTCCAGAAGAATACCAAGAAATGTGGCCGGGGAGAGAGGAGAACAGAAAATTGCTTTTGACTATGTCAGTGTCTCCCAGGGAAAGAAATACACCCATGGTTGACCAAAGTTGGGCTTAATGACTCAAGACAGGGAGGAAAAATGCACTCCATGGTCAAGCTGGGATGTCTTAGTAAGAGAGTATAAGAAAGAACTTAGCAGATTTGGTCTTGGGTTAGGCAATTTTAGGGATGGGCGCAAAGAAATGTAGATTTACTCCCAATAGGATGCTCTAAGGAAGTGTGCCATTGTATGACTGGGTATGTTAATAAATAAATAAATAAATAAATAAATAAATAAATAAGACAAGAAAAGCAGAGCAAAGTTAAAGCTGTGTTTGCTGAATTAGTAAGCAGCCATGTATGTAAGCCAGGACAGAGAAATATTTGACCATCTTGTTGTTTGGACAACATTCTTCTTTTTGTCTGTGCTCAGACATGATTACAGAGTGGTCTTGTTTTGTTGTCTGGATCCAGCACAGGGGCGCCTGGGTGGCTCAGTGGGTTAAAGCCTCTGCCTTTCGCTCAGGTCATGATCCCAGGGTCCTGGGATCGAGCCCCGCGTCGGGCTCTCTGCTTGGCGGGGAGCCTGCTTCCTCTTCTCTCTGTCTCTGCCTGCCTCTCTCCCTACTTGTGATTTCTATCTGTCAAATAGATAAATAAAGTCTTTAAAAAAAAAAAAAATGGATCCAGCACAATCACGGTGATGTCATCTGATCTGGTGTTCCGTGAAATTGTGTATTTTCAACAGAAGAACACCAAGGCCTGGCTGGAAGGGACTGTTTTGCTCTTTCTCAATTGTGTACCCTTTTGCATATTTATGGTTTTATATATATACTTATCTTACCTCTTCAAAATAATCTCTAAAAGAATATCAGGTCTGGGATTCCAGGGGGAGATGGCAGAGTAGGAGGACCCCAGGCTCACCTCATCCCACACATACAACTAGTTAACACATAACTGTAAATAACTCAAAAAACAACCCAAAGACTGGCAGAATAAATGTCACAACTAAATGTGCATCGGGAGAAGAATGGATAGAGAAGATAAGGTATATACATAAAATGGGGTATTATTCAGCCAAAAAAAAAAGAATGAAATCTTGCCATCCTCAACAAATGGATGGAGCCAGAAAGTATAATGCTGGAAAATAAGTTAGAGGAAGACAAATACCATATGATTTCACTCACATGAGGAATTTAAGAAACCAAACAAACGAACAAATGGGAAAAGAGAGAGAGAGAGAGGGAGAGAGAAACCAAGAAACTGATGCTTAACTATAGAGAACAAACTGATGGTTACTAGAGGGGAGGTGGGGGGTGGGGGAACCTGGTGACAGGGATTAAAGAGTACACTGATCATGATGAACACTGAGGAATGAATGAATGAATGAATTGTCGAATCACTATATTGTACACCTGAAACTAATATAACATTGGATGTTAATTATCCTGGAATTAAAGTTAAAAACCTTAATAAAATTTAAAAAATGAATCTCAGTACTGAAGGAGTCCTTAAAAGCCACCTAGCTTAGAAACTACCCCAGTCACCAACACCTTCTTCCCCCTTCCCACACCAACAAGGTTTTCTTGTGAAGTCCCCTACAACTGTCAGGATAGCATCTGCTTGAATATCTCCAGTTTCCCCATTGTACTAATTTATCAGGCAGCTCATTCTGTGCTCAAATCACTGTTCCTATATTTTGTTCAGAGGGAAAGAGAACAATACATTTGGTTATAATATCTTAATTGTTTCCACCCCAGCATGTTTGACCTCTTCAAATGCATCTTCTCCTATGGCAACTAGTAGAGCAGAATAATTACCTTTCTAATTTTATGTAAAATATTCCTATTAATACTCTCCAAACTGCAATTGTCTTTTTTGTGCCAGTGTTCCAACACAGTTTTGTATCTTTTGTTATCATTACATTTGCAGAGATTCTTATCTGTTGCTGCTGACAAACTCATTTGTTTTTGCACTCAATTACATGTAATTAGCCTTTTCTTCATGAACAAAAGAACAGGTGTCTTTATCAATTCAATGCAAGATACCACGGTAAGGTTGGTTGGACCTAATGATATCTAGTGAACCAAACAGCACAATTCTGACAGATGCTCATAGTAACAAGATTTTTTTTTTCAAACAATCAAATGCTTTTACTCCTGCCCACACAAAGTAGAGAAAGAAAAGTCATTTTCACATCTTAGAGGCTTATAATTTTTGATTTAAAAAAATGAGTAGAATTTAAATCCTCCACTGATATTTTTACCCCTTTATCCCCACTAAGAAAAAGCATAAATAAAAATGATTTGGTTTCACTGGAAAATTTTCAGTGAAAATATGTGTGGGGGGCGCTGGGGAATCAGAAGAATGCATGTTAACTGAAAAACTGGTAAAATCTGAATTAAGTCTCTAGCTCTGCTAATAGTATTGTACCAGTGTTAACTTCTTGGTTTGGATAATTTTACTGTTGTCACATAAAATGATACCATTAGGGGAATCTGGATGAAAAGTATATAGGAACATGCTGTATTATATTGTAATTTTTCTGAAGTCTAAAATTATTTCAAAAGCAAAGTTAAAATAATATCTGGTGGGTGGAGCCAATGACTCAGAGAAATTTTGTTCATATGCACAAGGGGACATTCATTCATTCGTTCAATTTTTGTTGAGTACCTACTATGTATTAGAGATCATTCTAAAGATACGTCAAAGAGCAAAACAAAATTGCTTCCCTTACGGAACTTACATTCTCCTGGGAGGAAAAGGGAAACAAAAAAATAAACAAATAAATAGCAATTGTGTGTGTGGGGTGGGGGGTGTGGGTGTGGGTGTGTGTGTGTGGTGGTTATAAGAGCTATGAATACAAAAAAAAATGTTTACCTTAAGAATAGAGAGGACCAAGGTAAGATGTGTCATTTTATAAAGGATGGTTAGGGAAGGTCTTTTCAACATCTATAAGAAATATAGTTGTGCTGCCTGAAAGTACAAATGACAATTATCCACCAAAATGGGAATGGATAAGTTCATGTGTGTATATTCATGTAAAGTGAAATGAATTTCACTTTTTGAAATTTTGAATTTCAAAAATGAAAGTGAATGACAGAAAGCAAATATATCACCATATAAGCAGCTTATAACCATAATATTAGGGAGGAAAAGTACACAGAACTTATATATAGTAATGCTCTCTTATTAAAAGTTTAAAAACATGCAAAACAATATTATAAATGGTTTAAGTATACATATATGAAAAAATGTATTTTTAAAACTGCATGGAAATAAACAATGCTAAATTCAGGCTTGTTGTATGTCTGGTACTGAAGGAAAGCAGTACTCCACCAGGGAAAGCATAGAGTGGGTTCAAACGTACTGATATTTCTTACCTAATTTTTCACCAGGGACTGGGTGTTCATGTAGATATATCCTAGTCTTACAATTTTGTATATCTGAACTATTTTTAAAACCAATATATCAAAAAAGTGTGTGCAGTTGTTTATCTTTTAAAAAAAAGTTATTTTAAACGTACAAATTCAGTTTCTAAAAGTATTTGACAGGGGCGCCTGGGTGGCTCAGTGGTTAAGCCTCTGCCTTTGGCTCAGGTCATGGTCTCAGGGTCCTGGGATGAGCCGAGCCCCGAAGCATCAGGCTCTCTGCTCAGCAGGGAGCCTGCTCCCCGCCCCACCTCTCTCTCTGCCTGCCTCTAAGCCTACTTGTGATCTGTCAAATAAATAAATAAAATCTTAAAAAAAATAAAAATAAAATAAAATAAAAAGTATTTGACAAAATGTATCACCCTCAACATGTGTGTTATGCATAATCCCATTATGCATACAAATATAGTCATATATATTTGTACATACATATGTGTATGCATGTGTGTGTATGTGCATTTATATCAGACATTGACCCAGCATCAGCAGAGAAAGCACCTCTCAATTATTTTTCTATGAAACAGTGAAGGAAGGATTTTTGTCAGTTGAACCCACATTTTTGCCCCAGCTCTTCTACCACAAACCCATGATAAATGTCATACGTCTGCAGGATAGCTTTCCGGGTCATGGCTGCTTCGTGTGGAATCATGCATAGCGATTCAACTTACTTGAGTATTGAATGTATCCTCCTCAACTGATAATTCTTCCTTTTTTTTAAAAAGTTGAAGAGATGGTGCTGACAGAAGACATTCATGTTTATTGTCTCCAGCCACCTCATTTTATAGAAAAAGAAACTAAAATCGAGGGACCACTCCGGATAGCAGAGGCGACACAGCTAAGCAATCTCTCTGATTCTTCCCATCAATACTTGTAGCTTCACTAAATCTACACGCAAGTCCAGATGCAACCGATGAAAATCTTACACAGAGAGAAAGGCACACTTATTCTTCTGTACTCAGATGAAACCATGAATCATTTAAAGAATGCATTCCAATCAATAAATCAAAAGATGAAGAATGCATTCCTACAAACAAACACAAGCCAACAATGCAAACCACAACAGGCTAATCAACTATGCAGGGAACTGGGATACAATTTTTTATAATAAGATCTTTACTGTATTGTAATTCATATTTTACAATGTGTAATATTAATGAACAAACAATGATTTAGAAGGGGTGGACAAGAATGTTTTCACACTTTAGGAACTGCAGATCTTCCCTCAAATCTTTAATTTTAATTTAAAATTTATTTCCCATAAAAATATAAGCTTCGTACATACATATGCATATATATATATGTGTGTGTGTGTGTATATAGAGAGAGAGAGATTGTCACACTGACCACAAAATTATATCTGTCGAAGATAACTCAATGGGACATAAACTTGAGGAGTATTTACTATGAGCTCAACACGAACAATCTAGCAGTGAATACAGACAAACTTTAGGAAACACTATGGCACCCTGCATAATTTTAAGGTAACACGAATTTCCCCCTGGATATCTGTATATGATTGTGCAGGAACTGATGCTGCAGGATATGATGCAAGTGATCACTCTTCGTTCTGAGGCTTGTATTCAAAATTCTTCTGAAATGCAAATATATTGCTAACTCCATACTTAAATTAGTTAAAAGCTAATTCCAGAGATATTATTAACAAACTTTGAGTATCTGGCATTTTACTTAAAAAACTTATAAGTAAAAATTCAAATCTACTGGTCTTTATTACCCTGTTATTACCAAAACATCATCATACTATTTTTCTTTTTAAATCAATATAAAATAAAAAAATACATATTTTCCTTTTAAAATCAATAATTTCATCCTCAATCAAAATGAAATCACATGTAATAGACATATGTATGTATTCAATGTTTACCTTAAGAAGTAATTTTGGTCTGCCAGATGTTCCGAGAAATATTATAACATGTTTACGATTTGGTTCTTGGATTAAAACACTATCTTGTGTTGGAAGGTCTGCCTTGTTCCTACAAATACTTATCACCATATTGACTACAAACCCTGGAATGGGAGGATATTCTTATCCATTGAGTATCTGGAACTCCTTCAGGCCTCCTACCTTCTCATTTACTATGTAACCTCCCAACTGTCTCTTTACTATAGGGAATCATAGCAAAAAGGATAAAAGACAAGACACCAGCTTACTAGCAGTTAAAGAGTTCAAAAGGTAGCCTGGCCACAACTTAAGCCTAAGATATACTGGGCCATACATTTGATCATAATGGGATTGCAAGAAGAGAATGTTCCTTACTGTAGTCACTATTTTCGTCCTTGGTCCCGTCAATGGTACCATCTGGGTGCATCTGCAGGAAATATCCCTGCTGGCTGAATAACCTTGTCACAATTCCTTTCAGCTGGGGTTCTGCAAAACAAAATGAAATGATTATTCAAATTCTAATTTTGTTTATAAAAATACACACTTGCAAAATTGTCCAAAAATTCTCTAAGTAAACTCACAAATGTCAAAGGCTTAAACATTGAAATAAGCATTTGGAAAGGGGGCACTTCAGGAAGATATCTTTCTCTTCTTTTTCCGTCTAGAGGCAGAGCCATAATACTATACAGCAGTAAACCAAATATAAATAGATAAAACTAATTACAATTAGGAAAGTACAGAGGCATGTTAAAAACGTGAATTATTTCCCTCCTTCATGAATCTAGTGTCTGACTGCAAGATGCCACCAAGCTAATGGTCCCATTACAGAATCACTATTTAGACCAAACTGCCACTATAATTCCCAAGCTTCCAGCAGTCAAAATTAGGCCCCAGAAGACTTCTATTTCTGCTCAATGTCAACTAACCCTCAGAAACTCCTGGGTTTTGAAATGCTATTCAAACTTAGCCAGAAACTTGAAGACCACAGAAAAAAGCAAAACCCCAATGGTCATGAGATGTATGTGAAAAGAGATTTTACCTTCAATAAATACCTCATCAGAGAGGAGCCCCAGCACTTCAACAGTCATTTTTCCAGGAAAAATCAATCCATCAATTAATCAATTGATCCATGAATATTTCTCTAAGTATTTCAAACTAGGAGTGGTCCTCAGCTTTTAAAAACTCTCTACACACTAATACCACCAAGCAGAACTTCGTATCCCACATTTAGATTTTTATATTATCAGCTAACATAAATATTTAAAGCTCTCTCATTGTGGTGCTGGCTGCCAGCAACAATTCATTTTCTACAACATCACTACCATCCCTGTCTCTGTTTCACAGTACTAGGCAAAAATTAGACAATCATAATGCATCCCTGAAGGAACAACTTCCTACCCTCAAAAGGACAATCACAAAATTTCAACTGATAGTCAATTTCTTACCTTCCCCCATTTATTCAACCAATATTTACTCCAAATCTTTTTGTCAGGCAATATGGTAGGTAGAGTGTGTTAAACCAAACACATTTATTGATGTTTAATTCTAAATAAGAATTCTAGTTAAGGATTCAGTGTTTTTATCTCTCTAGGAATAGACCTGCTCTTTACAGCATATGTCTGTGGTTAAACTTTTTCACATATGACTTGATGACATACATTCAGGAATATGAGGCAATGCTGATATAAACATGTCTCCCTCAAAGCAATCCTAAGAGGCAGAAAAGATGCCAAGAAAATTGGGAATAAGGGACCAGGGTTGTGGGAAAAAAAGAACTGAACTGGAAATTAGGCATTCTGATTGATAACTGCATGTTATATATGTGTGTTAAGTCAATTCTATTTATCTACTTTGTGGGCCTTAATTTCCTTATCAGGACCATCTAGAAGTTAAACTGAAATATCTTTAGATCCCTTCTATAAGTATCTATTGACTTGGAGCACGTTAAAATCAGCTTCCCTGAGTGGTGGAAGAAGTCAAGGAATGGATCCTGCTCATTGTGTTGCCTCTGTGGGCCCACCTAGTCTGACATAGTAGAGACACGTTGCAGGAACACATAGCTAGCTAAGATCATTGTAAAATAATATACTGTATCGCTCTTACCGTCTATCAAACCCTACCTACCAACTTTTCTGGGCTCAGTTCAAGATCACCTCCTCCAAGAAAGCTTGGCTGTCATAACTGCAGATCGCTTTTATAATCAGGGGAAATAAAAAGAACATGTGTGCCTCTGCCATGAGGCTAACTGATTGACCGGCAAGGGCTAATAGGCCACATTTAAATCTATATATGCAGGCAGAAGACCGAGCTTTGAAGCAAAACTGCTATGTGGTCCTGAGGAAGTCACTTGACATTTGAGGTTCAGTTGCCATATCTGTATAAAGGGAAAAATAATTCCTATGCTAACTATAACCATTGAGAATGTTGATGAATAAATAGAGGGTACAGTATGACTTGATATCCACAAGAATATAAATCCTAATTAAGGTATGTTTTTCAATGATGAAAATCAGACATCTTCTGATTTCTGTTTTAGTGAAATATTAAGCTTGTAGGTCATTAAACAGCGGGCTAAGGGTAGAGGACAGAGAAGGATAGAAGGAAAGGGAAAACTGTCTTATAATTGATATTTTCTTACTAATAACCTTGATAAGGTCACTTTAAGATGTCATGGTTTGGTTGGTAATGAGATATGTGGCAGCTGAGACACTAATGCCAGCAAAAGTTTGTTTTTTTCATGCTCCTCTTTCTGTAGCTGTAATTAAACACTTCTTTTGCTACGGTGACGCTATCCCCCTGTTGGGGCCCTGGGAATTCAGGTTGGTAACTCCTGTTCAAGATAATGAGCATCAGGTTTTTATACCATCCCTGACTGCCCAAATGCAGTGCCAGAGCAAGCTTGGAGTCTGTTTTAATTACGTGATCATGAAAGCAAATGCTTTGCACTCTAGATGTTTCAAAGGAGACCTGACTATTGAACAAATGCCTTGAACCTAGCATGTGTCATGGGAACCAGGCCTGCCTACACCCTGATTACCATCTATCAACCCCAACCAACCTTTCTGGGCTCAGCTCAAGATCATTTCCTCCACGAAAGCTGGGCTATGATAAGTGTGGATCATTTGTATAAAGCGGGGGGGGGGGGGGGGGAGAGAAGAGGACATGTTTTGTTGTATTTTAAAGAAAGGGGTTAAAAAAATGAAACCACTTTTTGGTACATCTAAAATCCTGGAGGCACTCAACAAACATGGTTTTTATTTGTCAGACAGTACTTGGGGATCGAAGAGATGAGTGATTCCTATACTGTCCCCATGGAGCACCTAGTCTAAGGCATGAAACATATTTATATATAATACTAGTGTGGGGCAGGTATTAAGGGATTGAAGCAGAATGGCATGATGGCACCAAGGAGAAAGGGACTAATTCTGTCTCAAGGTTGGCTGAAGGCACCTCATCATCACTTGAATAGTATGTGGCATTTTAATAGGAGAAAAAAAAAAGGCAAATAGAACAAAACAAAACAAAACAAAAAAAACAGAGAAAGGGCATTCCAGACAGAGAAACAATGGATATTTTCCAGTTTATGGTTCTACTTGATTCTAAGATAATGTTCTTCTATTTTTTTTCTTTTTTAATGAAGTGATGTCTATATTATTAGCTGGTGAGGTGGCAGGGGTTTGGTTAGTTATCTTTTGTACTCTAACATGGTGTGGCAAATGCTGCTAGCTTTTCTCCCAAATCCATTTCCTCTTTTTCCTGGGCACCCAGCTAGACCATATGTCCTAGCCTCCCTTGCAGTTAGGTTTGGCAGATGAATGAGTGTCATATGGAATGTAAGTGGAAGTGATGTGTGCCATTTTCAGGCCGAGGCTTTTAAAAGCAAACATTCTCTTAATGCTGGCTGGATTTAGATGACAAAGCCCTAGGGGATGTCAACAAAATAGAAGAATGCTGGGCCTCTGAATAACTGATAGAAAAAAGACTATAGCCATCAGAAATATCCACTTTGGACAGTTACATGAACAGGAAATAAACTTCCATTGGTTGTGCATAGTGACTTCCTTCCAAGAAGTACGACAGGAAAAGAGGAGGGAATGGAGTAATTTTACAGCAGAGAAACCTGACAAACAAAACACTCCCTCAGCAAGGTGATCGAGGTTACTATCAACAGTCATAAATCATGCTGATAATATATACCCTCGATATGATATGATGGGAATGGCACCTTACCTCCATGATCTTCCCCAAAACTCATAACCCCAGTTGGATCATGAGAAAAACACCAGACAAATACCATCAGAGCACATTCTACAAAATAACTGACTAGGAACACTTACATTGCCAAGGTCATCAAAAACAAGATAAGTCTAAGAAAATGTCACAGCCAAGGGGAGTCCAGAGACATGACACCCAAATGTAACATGCCCTTCTAAATGGGATCCTGGGACCAAAAAAGGATAGTAAGTAAAAACTAAAGAAATCTGAATAAATTAGACACTTTAGTTAATAATCATGTATCAATACTGGTTTGTTAATTTTCATAAATATACCAAACCAATGTTAAGATGTTAATATGGGAAACCGGGTGTTGTTCATATGTGAACTCTTTGTACTGGCTTCACTCTTCTGTAAATTTAAAACCATTCTAAAATTAAAAATTTAGTGATAATTTCAGCCACAAAGCAAGTTACAAATTTAATTCTCGAAGAGGTTGGGTGAGAAAGGAGGTAAAGGATAGGAACTCAGCAACACTGCTTCCCTTCAGGATCACACCGTGACTTCCACAGTGGTTTGAATTCAAAGCCCCCTCAGGAGAGCTGCGACCTGGAAGAACTCTCTAGACACCCCTGCCGGTTTAACATGTAGTGCAGTGGAACAGTTAGCAGGTGCTGGAAACCCAGAGAAGGTTGGAAGCATGGGGGCCCAATCATACATCACACTCAAGATGACCACTGGATGGCAGAAAATGAAATGAATTTTAGAACTGGAAAGGACCTTGGAATCAAACACCTCCCTTCATCAAAATACCTCCTCCATCCATGTCAAAGATTAAAAAAAAAAAAAAAAGTTGAGGCTTAGAGGGAAAGTGTCTTATATAAAGTCATCCAGCTAACACGTAGTTGATTGAGGAGAAGAACACCTCTCCTATACACTGAAGAACATCAATTTTCCTTTCAAAGAGCAGCTAAGACATAATCCATATCTCGTGCAAGATAGGGGTTTGGGGAACAAGAAGGTAGAGAAGAGAGGAGGGAGAGCACTGAGTTGTGTTACCATTTACTGGAGTATGGGGTGATAAAAAAAAGGGGGGTTATAGGAAACGGTGCAAGAAGTACATATATCCACATACATATACACAATAAATATTTTTGATACTACAGCTGATTGCATTTATCTAGGGTCCTCCTACTCAACATTTGCACTGAAAGTTAGAGATAAAGTGTCTCATGTAAACACCAATCTAAAATGAAAAGTACAAATTAATTAATTAAAATGAAAACCACAACAATGATCCAAACTTATTATGGAAGCCATATCCAGAGACTTAATAGTACTTGTTACAATAATGATGGCTATGTTTCCAAACCATCTACTTTGTACGAGGCACTCTCCCAATGATTTCACTGTATTTTCATTTAATTCTTACAGTAACTGAATGTGTAAGATATTTTTTTTCTCATTTTCCAGATGAGATTATGGAGATTCGGAGAAGCTACCTCCCTTACCCAAGTTACAGAACTAGTAAATGAAGAGGCAGATCTAGCTTAAGAGTCTGTGGTCCCAGCTACCCTCCACACTGTTGAGTCACTTTCAGAAAGACACTGGCAAAACTCGCACAGGCCCGGAGGAAAGGGAGCCAGATGGGGAGGGTGCCGAGGGCTGCCAGGTGGAGAATGGCTGAATGAACCGTCAATATGCAGCCTGGAGAAGGAAGGACTCTGGGGACGTGAAAGCTGCCCTCACTTTTTTAACAGCAGAAAGAAATAAGAAGCCAATTTGTTCTGAGTGGCTCCACAGGGCTAGAACTAGGGCCAATGGGTGAAAGTTACAGGGAGGCAGGTGAAAAAGAATTTGCTATGAACTGGATTCAAATAGAGAACAGGCTGCCTAAAGAAAGAGTGAGTTTTCTATCGTGAACAGAAGCGAATAGGGAGAAGCAGAAAAACTCCACATCAGAAGGGCTGTGAAGGACAGGGAGGTCTCCAAAAGCTAAGGCAGCCTGCATGACAGTGCAAGGTCCTCTCCAGCCTGGATGTCCTGGAAAGCTTGGGGATTAGCCAGATGGCCCTCTAAACACAAGTTTGCTCCTCCGTGTCTTCGTGTGTGCGTAGGACGGGGTGTTAAAACGATTGTTTACCAGTCATCGTGAAAATGCAACTCTTTGTAAATGTTCAACATGGATTGTGGGAGTAATTTGACCGGGTTTTCTAATCAGTCTCTGTGGGTTTAGAAAGGGGGCCTCAGTATTAAGGGTTAATGTTGCCACTTAAAGGAACGAAGATTGAAGAGACTGTTAAATGGGATTCTTGTCAAGTGCTTCTGGGGCCTCACACTGCTGCAGATTGCAAAATTAGACTATTAGGGTTTGAAACAGTTCATAAACAGATACATTTCTGACCAAATCAGAGCAAAAAGGGTACACAGCAGGGCACATTTATACACCATAAATCAAAGCCCCAGACAAATCAGAAATGAGGTACTAAGACATCTGAAGGAGGACTGAACTTACTTGGGTTTTAGAACACACTGCAGAAATTATAAACGCAACAAGTTAGAAGAATTCATTAAAAATACATATTGTTTCGTAAACGTGATGCAGGACTGAGGTCCTGGCTTCACTCGGCAGACTGCAGTGGACACGAGAAAAAGAGCACCCTGCAGAACTGAGCGCAGAAGACTGGAGATGTGTCATCATGGCCACCAAAATCCGCCCTGAGGGGTAAAGGGAGTGATTTCCTGACTCAAGCCCTCAGTCTCCCCCATGGGTCACATGAAGATGACGGACGCCTTGAGCCATTACCTACCTGATAGTCAAGAACTGCCTGTGTAGCAATAATAATTGCAAAGGACTCCGTGTCTCTAAGTGCATATCTATTTTCCCAGTCAATGGCACATTTCATTCAAAAAACAAGTATTCATTGACCACTGGGCTTTGTGGAGGTTATTATTCTAGGCATAGGGGATCACAAGTGATTTGTTATTTAAAAAAAAAAAAAAACAACTTGCAAAAAAAACCAAACAAACAAAAGTCTACCCCAAACCTGACTCCCCTGGGATTGATTTCCACCGTGTAAATATTCCCACCACGGCTGATTTGACTCTACCATGTAACATCCTTGAATAAAAAGCTCGAGCTGGGAAGAGACGCGCACACTGGGCTCCAGCACAGCACTGGTCTTAAAGAGAATAAGACACAAAGCTTACATTCCAGTAGGAAAATAGAAAATAAACAGATAGACAATCAATATAGAGTTTTCGTATAGGTGCTGTATTGAAAATGAAAGCAGTGAAAAGTGACGGAGTGTACAGCGAGTACATGTGCTCTTGTGGACACAGTAGTTAGAGGATGGTGACCCAGAGACCTGAATGAAGAGAAGCAGCAAGGCGTCAGGGATATCTAAGAGAGCGCTAAGAGAAGCCTTCTAGGCATCGGAGACAGCAAGTGCCAAGTAATCCTAATTCTTGAAAAGATTAGGAACCGTAAGATTAAAGGTTCTCTAAAGATCCTTCTTCTAGACCAGGAGTTGGCAAACTACAGCCCCACCACTGCCAATTTTGTAAATAAAGTTTTATTGGAACAGAGCCATGACCATTCATTCACACATTTGTCTATGGCTACTTCCCTGCTACAATGACAGACACAAGTAGTTGAAACAGAGACTCCTCAGCCTGCAAACCCTAAACTATTTATTAACAGGCCCCTTACAGAGAAAGTTCACCAACCCTTGATCTAGAACCTTGTGCTGCTTCAGTTTCCTCCACCTGAAATGCACAATCCCTGCCTTCCTCCTCTGCCTAGAACTCCTCCTGAGTTTCTGGACTCAACCTTCTTCTGAGGGCCTTCCCTGACACCCTGAAGCAAAAGTAATCACTCCCTCTGCAGAGCTACCTTGTGCACAGGTCGGGAGAGGGCTCCCCACACTGTTACCTCTGCTGGCTTACCCGGTCCTCTGTCTCTGCTGCTGATCTACGAGGTCCTCAAAGCAGGGACCTTGAATTATTCATCACTGTCATAGCACCTAACACAGTGCCAGGCACAGAGTAGGTGAGGAGTGTTCCTATGTTGAAAGAAAGAAGGAGATAAGTGATAGCTTGTGATTTTTCATTGTCACCTGTGACTTTCAGAGGAGCTCCTGATTTGTAAGAAAGCTGTTTACAGTCTTATCATTCGACGCCTCCAGCTTTCAGTCTGTTTTATCCCTTTCTCAGCCTCAGCCCCTGCACACCGAACACAGTCTGACAAGCACGGCAGCATCCTCCATACACTGCACAATCTCCAAAGCCCGAGATGCCTTGCATTTCTACAGGGAATCAAGTGACCTTGAGACGGGCAATCCTTAACCTTCAAGCCGCCTTAAAACTAAATGGAAAGAAAGGGCACACTTGTCCAGAGTATGCTGTTCACTGAAGCAGTCTGAGCTAGGGAAGGCAGAAGAAGCCGGCAAGGAAATTGAGCTAGGATTTAAATGCCAATAGAGATGGGAATTTGGTACCAAGCCAGTTTTATTCTTCACACTATTAGCCCCCTCCCTCCCAGAGTCTCCTCTATAAGATGCTCATGAAAATTCAAAATAAATCAAACACCATTTATTGACTTCCGACATGCACAAGGTGCTGGGTACAAAGACAAGTAAGGAGCAGGGTGTACTTCCTGCCTTGAAGTCACCCACAGCCTCACCAAGGAGACACATACACAACTAATCATTATAGCAATGAACATGAAAAGTGCTGTCACAGAAGGACAAGCAAAGTGCCAGGGAATCACAGAGAGGGGATGCTAATTTTCCCTGGGATGGTGGATTCTGGGACAAGAGGTAGGTAGAAAAGGCTTTTTCAAAGATGAAGCAACATTTTAGATTTACACTTGAATAGGCAAGGGGATTTTGCTTCAAGCAGCATCAGCAGGAACAATGGCCCAGCTGAACATGCACTGGGATTCCAGGGAGCAGACAAATACAGAGTATAGGGAAATAAAGAAAGGCACACAGTGGCTGGAGGGGACGGACAGCAGCAGAAAAATACGCGTCCAGGACACTTGAGGTTCCTTAAGTGAAGTTAGTAAGTTTTCCTTTATCCTTTAAACTAATAACCTCCAAACTCTTTTGATTATGCATCCAGATATCTGTAAAAATATTCAAATCTACAGCCTCCGTCTGTCCATCTGTCTCTCTCCCTATACATACATACATACATATATACATACAATTTACAAATTACATATATGTACTACTCTGTAAATCATGTGTATATTATAAATGAAAGTTGAAATGTTTAACGAGACGAACACTAAACAGAAACAGAAATTAAAAACAGCTTCTTTCCACAGGCCAGAAGCTTGTCTGGCTTCACCTACTTCAGGAGGGAGAAGCATTAGGCAACAGAGTATTAAGCAATGGGAAAGCACTGAAAGACTGTAAGTGTGGGGAGACATAGGAGGGCAGTATTTTGGAAAGCCAAAGTGGAGAATGCTAGAGAAGGATGGACTGGAGTGGGGCACTGCGGTCACAGAAGCCACTCTGGGAGCCGTCACATAGAAAAAGGGTGTCAGGCAGGCAGTGGTGGTAAGGGTAGAGAGAAGCCCTCAGTCTCTGAACTGATAATGCTGGTGGTGCTTGGTGGATGGTAGCGTGTGTAGACACCCGTAAGTTCTAGAAAACTCCATTATCTTTCCAGCCCCAAATCCGAATCTATCACAGTTTTCTAAGAAAGCCTTGTGTAAGTATAGAATGTCATGGAATGTGAGGGTGAAGAAAGTTTCCTGTAAATATTCCCACGAAGCCAACTTATTAATTTGCCATTCTAAAGACCTGCATTCATGAAAGGAAGTTATTCTGGTTAACCTCAGAGTCATAACTCTAGGGTCTCCCTCAGACTATTACCCAGGAAAGAAGACTTGGAATGATCACTGCCTTCCAGGCAGCTCACCAATGAGCTCTGGAGAATGCAGGCCACAAGGTATTTCAAACATGAAGACACTTCTAGAATCTTAAGATTTGAGAACCAGAATGGCCATTTGGGATGATCTAAGTCAAGGTTCACTGGACAAATAAAGAAGCAGAACAACAGAAAGAGGGAAAACGTCATGGCAACAGATCTTCAAATCCCTGGAGTCTGGGTTCTTTAATGCACCGTGATGCTCTGTGCTGTGCCCCTTCAAATGAAAACCATTCTTCATACCCCCCAGAGGTATCCCGGCCCTGTCCCTCACTAGTTGTATGGTATCTAGAAAGCAATCTAATTTCTTTGTGCAAGGCATACTTTGCTTCTTGTGAAATTGTTTGAATGACTAGGAATTTCTTCTGAAAGTTGTTCTAAGGAATTGAGAATACACATTACACTGCGTTATGTGGCCAGAAAGTAGATACTTGTAGGGTAGGCTTAACTTGCTGATGGAATTAAAGTTGATAGGAAGACCCATGGTTAGGAGTAGTTGCAACTGAGCAAATTCTCTTGAGTTTTATTCACAGATAAGAGTTGCTGAACATTTACCCCATACCAGGCACTTGGTGTGGATTATCTCTCTAAATCCTTGTAGACATAACTTAAGGCATGCATTATAACTGGGCATTGTTTTATAGATCAGGAAGTTGAGGCTTACAGAGGTTAAGTCATTTGCTCTAAATCAGATAGGAATAAATGCCAGAACCAGGCGTTGAAGCCAGATCCCTGTCCTCATTACACCTTCCATTGCTAATCATCAGTTGTCTCTTTAAGAAGTCTAACATGCTGATACTTCTCTTTTCTTCCTTAACTGTAATCAGCCCATGAAAACAGTAGAAATCTATGCAGAAAGGGACCAGGAATAAACAGGACTCCACTGGAACTGAAGACAGGACTTTTGGCCTTTCGGTATTAAAAAAAAAAGCCTGGGGGTCAGGAGAAGAGAGTATCTATGCATACAAAAGTCCTGTGTAATGAAAGCATCCTCACTTGGCATAGAAAAATATTCTCAGTTCCAGTCTTAGGGCCTCTTTTTCACAGGCACATCTTTTGGCACCAGAAATAAATGAACAGGACACATTATTTGGAAGCGCACAGGCATGACAGTTTCCTGACATTGAAGGAGCTGCACAATGTTGGACCTGTCCTAAAACTGTCCTGTATTTCAAGGGAGATCTGTTTATCCAGGTTGGCAAGCCTGGGGAATTCCCTTGTACACCACAAATCTAAATTACCAGCAAGTAAAATGGTATTGTTGTAAAAATGTGATCTTTGTCTACCATCTTTTTTTTTTTTTTTTTACAACATCCAAAACAAAAACTTTCAGAGTCAACCAGAGTGAACTGAAGAAATAATAATACTTCTGCAGAAGAGCCATCTAGCACTCCAAGAACACATTAATCAGCTTCAACTCTGGGGCAAATTCAGGGCAGGCAGAGTGGTGTAGTGGGAAGCATGGGTCAGGGAGAATCCAGACATCAAGGATCTGATCCTAACTGTTTGCTCGTCTCCATCCACAAAGCCACCACCTCGTCCGGGCCCTCAGCGGCTCCTGGCTAAGATTCCTCACTGATACTCTTACCCATTTTCCCTTCCAAACCACACTACAGTGGAGGTTATATTTTACAATATAAATTGGAGCTTGTCACTCTCCTACTTAAACCCTTTAATAGCTTCCCATTTCATTTACAATAAAACGCCAAACCCTCAGCATGGCCTGGAGAGCTTTGCACCATCTGGCTCCTGCCTACCATTCCATCATCATCTCAATTTATCCTCTCCCTGGCTCACTAAGCTCTAGGCACACACGCCTTCCTTTCCTCAGACCTGAGGGTCTTTGCACATGCAAGTCCCTCTCCCTGAATAGATTTCTTCAAGTCTCAGCATTAAGTATCACTTCGCAGAGGTCTTGCCTAGGACCCCAATTTAAATCTAAATCATATTCATCTCCATATTCATATTCACATTCTTTGTCAGCACATACTGTTTCCCCCTTCATAATACTTTTCTCAATTTGCAATTAGAACATATTTTCTTTATTTGCTTAATATCTATTTCCCCCTCTGGAAAATTGCAGGAGACTATGGCATCCATGTGGGTTCTATCCATCATAATATAACCATACATAACACAGGATCTATGAACACAGCAAAGGAATAAAACACATATTTGTTCAATAAACTGCTTTCTTAGATTTCTAGTTTTATCTCTAAAATGACAGTATTAGTTCAGTGGCTGCAAGTCTAGGATCCTGGAAACCTAAGGGAGTCCTAAGTAGAAACAGATACTTACAAGTTATTTTCAGTTAATTCAGTTGAAAATGGAGAAAGTATTTTTTTAATAGATTATCACCACTGTCTACTAATAAAGATTTTAAATTCCATTTAAAAATATAATCTATAGAAACTATAATAATGCAATTAACTTATTATCATATTACAGTGCACAAAAGAAAAGCAGAAATACTTATCAAATACAGATAGAACACTTGTGATGTAAATATGGATTGTATGCTATACCCCAAATTCACTTTGGGATGTTCTCCCGGACAAGCTAAAAGCAAATGAAACAGAAATGCAAGGAATTGCCACCGAGACCAGTAATGAGAGAATATCACAGACACACAGATGAAAAATCCCATGGACACATACATGAACTGGCGTTTTCAGACAAGTAAACTCAGACAATACTCTCAAGGGTGATCCCTCTAATCCCAAACACCAGAGTATACACACACACACACAAACACACCTACACACACACACACACACAGCTTGCTTTTCTCATAGCCAATTCCAAGAAGTGTATGTCAGGGTTCAATGCACAGGGATTGATCTAACCATAGCTAATGACTCTCCCAAACATTGCAGAAGAGGCCAATTTGACTTTACCACCCATAAATCTGTTTTTAAAAAATCAACAGTTTCCCATTTATATCTGATATATCCTAGTAGCAAAAGATGTGATTTGTCAACAAGTGAAATTTTAAATTGCCATACATATGTTTAGGAAAATGTTAAAATATATATTACATTTTATCTACATGTTACAGAACCAAAAATAGAAAAAAAATCATTTTTATTCGTTGTTTCAAACCTTGCACTTTGTTACATTAAAAAATAGTCTAATTATAGAATCTTTGTTTTGGGGGGTACCTGAGTGGCCCAGTCTATGAAGCATCTGACTCTTGATTTTGGCTCAGGTCATGATCTCAAGGTTGTGAGATCAAGCCCCACGTTGGGCTCTGCACTGGGAGTAGAGACTGCTTAAGATTATTTCTCTTCCTTTCTCATTGCCCCTCCTTCCCCAAAAAAGAATCTCCGGGTTTTGTTTCTAAATGAAAAGATAAGAGAATAAATGTGGCACTCCTTGCAAGTATGTACCCACACAAAACCCATCCTGCATGGGAAACATCTTTATTGTTACAAACTGGAAAACAGATTAGAATGTTCATGAGATTTTCTCTTTTAACTTTGATATTGAGGCCTTAAAAACTTCTTGATGTGCCATATAAGAATTTTGATCAGTGTTTTCAATTTAAGCTTTTAAGGTAAATATTATCCTGATTACAATTTGAAGATTTACATAATTTTACATGCTCCGTAACTCTTTCATATCTTTGAATTCTTTTTTTAATTCTTTTTAACACAAAATATTTTAAACATGTGAAAAAAAAAATAGAGCTAAGAAAAGCCCTCAATACTATGTACCAGAGACTATTGAGTGATTTATAGGCATAGTATTTACTCATACAATATTTATTACAGTTCTAGGAGGTTTTATTTTGTTTTCTCATTTTGCAGGTGATGAGATTAAGGCAAAAAGAAGTAAAGTAAATGTCCAGGTTCCTACATTTCATAAACAGAAGGGCTTTGAGGATTTGAGGCCAAAAAGTCTGGCTCTAGAACCCATAGCACAGGCTCTCATTCCCTCCTGCCCCCAAACATACATGAACTCACCACCCACATTTAACAAATACTCACATTTTCCATAATTCCTTCAAATTTCATACTTAATTAAAATATTGTGGTCATCGCCCTTAATTCCATTCCATTATTTTCCTAGCCAGACCCAGCCATATTTCTGCATTCGATATGTAGCCCTCTTGTTCTTATTTTCTGTCCTTTTACTTCCTCCCTTTGTACCCACAAAAATATAATGCTATTTTGTGTATTGTACATTTTTACACAAAAAGTATCATATCAAACATACCCACTATCCAGCAATCTGATGATCTCATTCAGCATTATATTAATACTATATATTTAGATTTTGAATTTTCATCTGATCTGTAAGTCCTCTAACAGATGACTATAATCATTTTGCAGTCACCATTATTTCTGACTTTTTTTAATTCTATCGTCTTAGTTTGCGTTTTCTATTTAGTTTGCATTTCTTTTTTTCTTTACTTATCCTTGTGTTCTTTCAATTGGATTGATTCTGTTTTCTTTATTCTCCCCCCAGTTTTTCCCCTGATCCTGACTTGGAAATTACAGTTCTATTTCTATTATTTTAGTGGTTATTCTTAAATATTTAACATGAATTTGCAATTTAACAAAATCCAAGGATAAGTTATCACTAAGCTCCTACCAAATAACGCAAGCTCCTTAAAATTCATTCCTCTCACTGTCCAGTTGTTCTAGCTTCTTTTTAAGCTCATGAAAGGCTTGTCATAGAATCTCCGTCGGTCACTGCAAATTAGATACACCAACACATTGACCATGTGTTTTGCTCACCATTGCATTTTCAATCCCTCCTTCCCTCTGTAAAATGTAAACATTTCTGTCCTTGCTACATTTGTTTCTTTCCTAATATTGCAGTTTATGATATAATGATTCTTACATGTTTTAAATATTTTTTTTCTCCATACTGCTTGTACCTACCTGTAGCTTCTGCTTCTTTTAATGATTAAACATTTAAAATATTCTTATTTTTAATTGTATTTCAGATTGATCTAGTATTTAGAATTTAGGGGTATGAATTTTTTATTTTTTTTTTGTTTGTTTTTTGTTTTGTTATCCTTGTGTGGTTTCTATTATTGGACGATGATATTTTCTTCAGAGGGAGTTGTTTTGTGTTGCCTTGGATTGTGAAGCCATCAGGAAGAGTTTACATTGGGGCCCTCATGACTGCAGATTTCTCCAAATGCAGAGAAGTTTTTTTTGTCAACTTCTCAGATGGGAATTCCTGCTCAACAAGGAGATACCGTTAGTCTTTTATAATTTGATACTGAACCTCGCCCAGGAAGTGGTCCAGGTTTAGGTTTCTCATTTCTTACAGGCAATACTTTCCACCTATTACCTTCCTTTGATGGGCTTTTGTCAGTTTTCCATGCCAGGTGGAAGTATTTCTAACTCGACATTTCTCAGAAGGAGCAGGTTCCCTATCAAAGGTCCCTTTCTGCCTAATGCAGCCTTAGGGCTCATCTCCTGCCTACAGGAGGGCAAAACCCAAGGCCCAACTACAGATGCCTGTACCAGGCTCTGATCATCCCCCGTTGAAGTACACGAAATCAGTTCCTGCTCTTCTCTATGAATGTAAATCCCCTCTACATTTCTGGCACCTGAGGAGTTCCCATCTTTGGTTTTGAGCTCAACTATGCATTTTAAGTTTTGCGATTGTTGTTTTATTCTCTCTAGCAGATTTACCTATTTTTAAGCAGGGGACAGAATCCTGTAACAGCTCAGATTTTAAGAGTCAAAGTCTTATTACTTCAACATCAATGTTTTTATGCCTCTTGTCTTTACTGCATCGTACATTATAGGGGTAACATTAAACGGTCTCATATTCCGTGGCACCTGGGTGGCTCAGTGGGTTAAGCCACTGCCTTCGGGTCAGGTCGTGATCTCAGGGTCTAGGATCAAGTCCTGCATCAGGCTCTATGCTCAGCAGGGAGCCTGCTTCCCTCTCTCTCTCTCTGCCTACTTGTGATGTCTCTCTTTCAAATAAATAAATAAAATCTTAAAAAAAAAAAAAACTGTCTCATATTCCAAACCATCATCGTGGTTAGAACTGTGTAATCAAATAGGACAAAAACAATAAACACCCTGACGGACCAAGCCATGACCACACCTGTCTGATCCCTTCTAAGTGTCAAGGAACCATTCATTCAGGAACTGAGAGCCCACCAGGGCCACATGTACAAGGAGAATGACATACAATGGGGAGCTCATTACATGTTCCCAAACAAATCCTAAAGGAGAAGTATTTTTGAAATAGTCCATTCAACTGTCTCAAGGAAAACAATACATATGAGCAGGTACCATTTTCCCTAGCAGCCTGCGACCCCCCAGCTAGGGGCTATTCTCCTTCCCCCTCTTCATTTCACAAGTGAAGAAGAAGAGCCCCCCCTCAAGAAAAATGAGTTTTGTGTACTACACATTCATCAAAATTCAACCAGCATTCTTTCTCCTATGAAAATAGCTAGCTTTTCAGGGGCGCCTGGGTGGCTCAGTGGGTTAAAGCCTCTGCCTTCAGCTCAGGTCATGATCTCAGGGTCCTGGGATCAAGCTCCACATCAGGCTCTTTGCTCAGCAGGGAGCCTGCTTCCTCTTCTCTCTCTCTCTGCCTGCCTCTCTCTGCCTACTTGTGATCTCTGTCTGTCAAATAAATAAAAAAATCTTTAAAAATTTAAAAAAAATAGCTAGCTCTTCTAAAAATGGAAAGATACACACGTAACTACTTTGACAGTTAAAAACTAGGTAAATCCCAGATTATTGATAAACATAATTTTAATAGACTTCAATTCAAAAGTTCCAGAAGCAATGGAGCAGGAATTGATTTTTTTTTTTTACATTTTAGCAAAACAGCCCACTAAGAACATTCTCTGAGTGACATAAGTTTATATTCTGTTTTTTAAAACCTGATATTAATTTGCTCTTTCTTGTTTTATTTTTAATCTTCGCCCTAACGCTACTGAACCTGAAATATTTCTTACCGAGCACCAATAATTCATACCTACCTCTCTCATATAACTATGTAATAAACACACATATATATGGCTATTCATTAAATATATAAATAAATACAAATTATGGCATATATTCTGGGACTAAGCTAGACAAAATGTCAAAAATGTCCGCTGATATCTGCAACAGTAAAAGGAGGAACAATGAGGGCATCAAGGACATTAAAAAAGCTTTCATTCTTTTGGAAATATTAGCAAAACTGTGAAACTTACAAACTTTATTTCTTGGAATGCAACATTTCTCTCTTTCTCACACACACACAATTGTGAATGTCTCTTAAATTTCACATACCTAAGGATACTGCTTTATTTACCCAGTTTAACAATGTTAATTTTTAGTCACTACATTTTGGCACCAATATACTCTCAACGGAAGTTAACAAAAGAACACTACCAGGAGTCAGAAGGTTTAGATTCTAGTCCTAACTCTACCATTTGGGTACTTCACTTCGTTCCTCAGTTTATTCCCATAAGATTAAAGAAGATGCAGGGATGCCTAGGTGGCTCTGTTGGTTAAGCATCCAGCTCTTGGTTTTGGCTCAGGTTATGATCTCAGGATCCTGAGACCAAGTCCCACATCAGGCTCTATGCTCAGCATGGAGCCTGCTTAAGACTCTCTGTCTCCCTCTACCTCTGCCCTTCCTCCTGCTTGCACACTCTCTCTTTCTCTCTCCCTATCTCTCAAAATAAAATCTAAAAAAAAAAAATACATTGAAGGAGTTGGACTGTCAAGATATTTTTTAGATATTTTATTCTACGGCTTTAAAACAATAATGGTGGCAATTATAAGGCTTTTGACTTGTGATTTTATTATGTTGTAGTCATTGGGTACCATGAAATACCCAAATTTGAACAGATTCAAAATCACAGTTGTATAAAACAGACACTTTTATAGCTCAGTGCTTGGGGGGTGAGAGGGATTGCCAGAAATTAATAAGGAGATTTAAAATAAAGCTGTGTCAAAAATATGTAAAAACACTAAATCAGTTCCAACATTAAGGAATAATAATTAATATCCACTAATAATTAAGTGGGCGATGTGTAGTTTCCATTCCAGGTGTCCCAGCTTCCCTTCCTTGTCTCATTATTAAGAATTACAATTGCCTGTGCTGCAGATAAACCTTTAGGCAAAGCATATTTCATCTGTTTGCTTAATGGACTGGCATCACTTGGAATTCAGAGTTCTGGAACTTAATATTGGTTGCAATATAATTTATAGTTGACTTCAACATCCTCTTTCACATAGAGAAAACTCTCAGGCTAATTCAAAGTCTAAGACTTCATTAATTTTCATTTATTTAAGTGAAAACATACCAAACCACATTCTAGAATCCAACAAAGGAAACAAAGATCATGGCTTTTAGAGTAGGAACCCACAGACCAAATAACATAAACAATAAAACTAAGGTATCTACTCCACTTCACCAGGACGGCATCCCCTCTCCCTAAGGGTATAGTAGCAAAGGAAAGAATGCTGTGTTCTATACCTGGGCCAATGCTATCCAAAGACAATATAATGCAAGCCACATAGGTAATTTAAAATTTTCTAGCAGTCACAATTAAGAGGGAAATATATGGCTAAAATTATTTTAATAACATTTTATTTAACCTAATATATTCAAAATATGTAATCAACATAAAAATCATTGAAATACATGATATTCTTTTTTCATGCCAAAAAATCCACTGTGTCTTCAAAATCCATTGTGTGTTTTACAATTAGAGTCCATCTCAATTCAAGCTGGCCACTTTCAAGTGCTCACAAGCCACATTAGCTACTGACTACCATACTGAACAGCACAGCTCTAGATGTTTGCACATATGAATGGACATATTTCTCCAAACAGCAACCAAGTGCCTGCTTCTACATAAAGAAATTACTATCTTAGTGACCCATAATGTGAATCCTCAGAATAATAAGACAGAAGTAGCCAGAGACTACTTATGTTCTGAAAAAGACATATCAAATCAGATGCAAGACAAAATATATATACTAAGCCTGCTTCCCCCTGCCTTCTTTCCATCCATCTACTTAGACTAGGCCTTTCTTCCACCGACACTCTGACCTTGGGACTAAACTAAGAAATACAGGTGTGAACAAGACAGTCAGGTCTGGCACCCTCATGAAGTTGACCCTTCAGTGGGAAAGAGAGAACTTGAATAATTCCGTAAATAATTTATTATAAATATAAGAATTGCTCTAAAGGAGTCCTGGCTTCTATGGAGGATGGACTTTATTTAGTCTCAAGGGAGTTTCTGTGACTGAATGTTTGTGTCTTCTCAAAATTCAGATGTTGAATCCTTAACCTCCAAGGTGATGGCATTAGGAGGTGCTGCCTTTGGGAGGTGATTAGGCCATGAAGGAGGTGCCCTCATGAATGGGATTAGTGTCCTTATAAAGGAAACCCCAGAGGGTTCCCTCACCTTTTCAACCATGTGAGGACACAGAGAGAAGATGGCAACTGATGAGGAAACAGGCTCTCACCAGACACTGATTCTAGGAGCACCAAGATCTTGGACTTCCCAGCCTCCAGAACTATGAGGAATAAATGTTTGTTGTTTGTAAGCCAACCAGTTCATTTTTACAGAATGGACTAAAAGAGGAGTCTAAAGTAAGTACATAATACTGAAGATTAAGTCTTAAAGAACAGAGCAGAATTAGCTTGATAGAGCAGGAAAGTGAGAGAAAATGCAGGAAATGGAAAGTGGTAAAATTCCACACGAGGACAGCAGTACAAAAGAAAAGCTTCAAGGACAGTAAAGGCTGTGAGGAGTTTAAACAATTGAAAGTGTGCTGGAATTTACAGACTAACTGTACGGAATATGGTCCAAGATGACTCCAGATCATTCGGACTCTAATAGACCATGTTGGGAGAATCAGTATAAAACCAGGAGTCATCGAGAAACTCCAGATTTAAAGACCTGAAGATATATGGGACATGTAGAAAGGATAGTTTAGGGAACAGTTTTTTACTCACTTGCCCATCAGTTAACCACTGATGCAGTGGTCTATCTCTACCCAGGCTGGCCACCCCCTTCCCATCTATGTCAATACTGTAGAATTTCAAAGGTATAGTTGTAAAAGCCTAACTATCACTGTACAAAACTGGTCTTTGATTTTATGTACCTTTGTCCAAGAATAATACCCTTTCTTTCCTTACCAATTATTAGTGTGGTCTCCTCTATGGCCTGTAGTAATAACAAAATGCATTGCTATTAAAAACAAAGCACGAGGGGCGCCTGTGTGTCTCAGTCATTAAGCATCTGCCTTCGGCTCAGGTCATGATCCCAGGGTCCTGGGATTGAGCCCCTCATCAGACTTCCTGCTCAGTGGGAAGCCTGCATCTCACCCACCCACTCCCTGCTTGTATTCCCTCTCTTGCTGTCTCTCTCTATCAGATAAATAAATAGAATCTTTGGGGGGAAAAAAAGCACGAAATTGTTCAAAGCAAGCAAGCAACAGAATTATTTTTAGTCCTTTGCCATTTCTAACCTAGAATAATCAACCCAAACAAATTATAATTATGTAACGATTATAATTCATAATTATATAATTTATACGGAGTATTTCCCAACTATATTAATCTAATACATATAATTACAAAATTTGGATTATGAAAATTTCCCTGTAGAAGGAACGCCCATATTTTGAACTTTTAACTTTTGCACAGAATAATGGAAAGATGTGTAAAAGTTTTAAGCATGGAGAAGATACAGTGTAGCCCATATTTTATAAATGCAGTAGACACTGCAAGAGAAATAAGAAGAGGCGTAGGCAGGCAGATAAGCTAGAAAACAACTGTAACAATAGTAGCCCAAGTAAGAGATGACAGAGTTGCATGAGAGTGTTCTGCAGACAGATAGTGGCTTAAGATGTAAAATTCTCTTGACTTAGTTACTAATTGCATGTGGGCAGAGAAGGAAATGTGTAGGAGGCAGTAAAAATAGAAAGTGGAAGTATGGAACCAAGGCACAGGCTGAATTTTCTTATAAGAAAATAGAGTACATACTTAATTGATGTGTGACCTCTGCAAAATAACATATACTTTCCAGCATGGCATGAAAGATATGACTCAAGAGTTCCTATGTTTCTGACCTAATACAGACCTCTCACTCCGTAGGAGATACATGGTCCACTAAGCGTAGGATGTCTCTGTGAGATACCACGCAGGAATGAGGAGCTGCACATGTTAACTTGTGTCTTTGCTCTTATGTATACCCTTGGCACTGTGCATATGCTGGTGTGAAAGTCAACCAAAAGACAATTTTTTAAAAGTACTCATTCTCCCCAGTCTTTGAATCCAAATAAACCTTTACTATCAGAGCTAGCTTAACATGTCAAGGATGAGTCCAAGGTTTCTAATTTAAACCAGATGGATACTGGTGCCATTATTTGAGAAGAGGAATATAAAAGAGGAATAGATTTGGGAGTAAATCTTCAAATTCAGTTAGGGATATTCTCAGTTTGAGGCACCAACTAGAAGTTGCGTATACAGGTTAATAGCATAGAAGAGAGGTCTGTACTAAGCACTAACTGCTACCAGGAGGTTGTGTAAATGAGGATTGGGAAATATCCACTGTATTTAATAAATTGGAAGTCCTTAGTGGCCATGGAAAGAGCAGTTTCATTGGTGGTGACAGTAGAAGTTGGGATAAAATAATATGAGGTGTAGAGAGGGGTGAAGAAAAGTTGACAATAAATGTAGAGAATTCTAAGTTTGAACATGAAGAAGAAGAAAAGGAAGTACCTGACAAAGCGTTGGGGATTGTGGTGAAGCTTTCTGACTGATTTTGAAAGATTTAAGCCTATTGAATCAAAAAGTAAGAATCCAAGAGACAGGATTAAAGTCTCTTTCTTATGAAGGTGGAAGAGGATGAAATTTAGAACACAGGAGATTAGTTTCAGCTAGAAGAAAAAACAACTTCATTGTAACAGAAGGAAAGAAGGATTGAACAGATGTCATTTTGCTTATTCAGATGCAAAAATGTTGAGGAGTTCCCAAATATGGCCGCTCCTTTTCATAGCAGGTAAACCTCCCTCGAGATTTCCAGTACATATGTGAGAATTCTGTGGTGGGGAGGATGTGTGTGTGTGTGTGTGTGTGTGTGTGTGTGTGTATTCTCCTAAACTCTACTGAATATCTGAGTAATGGCTTTATCACTGAGTCACCACAGGTTTCCCATTGCCAAGCTCCAGGGGTGCCCTTCAGAGCACCATCTGCACAGACTGGAAGGCCAGCTACTTGTGTTTCCTAAAGCAGACCAGAAGAACAAAAAGGGACTGACTTAAGTGTCAGGAAAAAATTGACTCTATTCCCAATTCTGTCACTTGTAGGTAAGTCCCTTGCCTTCTCTGTTTTATGTCCTCATCTGTAGAGAGTAGCAACAGATAGGAGATGACAAATGATAGAAATAGGTAGGTAGATAGATACATGCATATACATATACATATATGCATATACATGCATATATACCTACCTATGAAGATGTGGGGAAGAAGGAAGAAGAAAGGACTCTTTAGGAAGCATGTGCAAAGACTTGATATGAAAAGGTCTGTCATGTGTAATGCATTTCCTTGTGGCTATGATAACAGGTTCCTACAATGTCCTGAGCACTAGGTACTAGAATTGAACGTGAAGTATCAAGTATCTCTTTACTGTTGGGCTCCTCCTGTTACTATTTATTTTTACATCATTACGAGGTACTAACACATTCTAAACCTGTGCAGATTTTTATTCTGGCTTACATTATATATATATATACATATATCTCTTATGCGTCCCATGAAATAGATTGTTTTCTTTTTTAAGATTTTATTTCTTTACTGGACAGAGAGAGACACAGCGAGAGAGGGAACGCAAGCAGTGGGAGTGGGAGAGGGAGAAGCAGACTCCCTGCTGAGCAAGGAGCCCAGTGCAGGGGCTCGATCCCATGGGATCATGACCCGAGCCAAGGCAGCCCCATGAAATACATTTCTTTTTTTTTTTTTAATTTTTATTTTATTTTATTATTTTTTTAAGATTTTATTTATTTATTTGACAGACAGAGATCACAAGTAGGCAGAGAAGCAGGCAGAGAGAGAGGAGGAAGCAGGATCCCCGCTGAGCAGAGAGCCCAATGTGGGGCTCGATCCCAGGACCCTGGGATCATGACCTGAGCCGAAGGCAGAGGTTTTAACCCACTGAGCCACCCAGGCGCCCCCATGAAATACATTTCTAAGGCAGACATTATTCAAACCCACCCCTAATATTTCTAGGGCCCAGGGCAAGGAGAATAAATGGAGACTCTCCTACCATATGTCTAATATTTAAATTTATAAATCAAGGTAACTAACTGTTCAGTAAAACATGTTTAGGTTTGTGTCCTGAAAATGATACCTTCCTAATGAACTAGAAGCCCAGACAGAGGCAAACTTAAAATTCCTGGGCTCCTCAGAATCTTTTGCCAAACAGGACAACACTGGGAGAACTTGCCTCCAAGCTCATACCTCAGACTTCTTCTCTCCCAAACCCCCAGGCTCTAGTCAGCCAACAGTGCTAGGGACCTCATATGGATTCATGTGGACACAGAAGCTTACATAGCCAAGTGCCATCCCCACCTCTTACAAACAGCCTTGGTTACCCTTCAGGCCTAGGGATATATCCCCTTCAGTGCAGTTTTCCCTTGGAAGCACAGACTCTGAGGAGAGGCACACACAGAGCCCAGCTGGGTATTGGGTAGGGAACTTTAGGGTCCAAATACCCAGAATGTGATACAGAACGAAGAAGCATGGGCTCCAGGTGGATATGAACACTTCAACCCCTGGACTCCTTGCTGAATGGAGAAAGACTAGCCAGGAGGAAAGCCAGAGTAGAGTCCAGGACAAAGGCCCTCTCTCTAAGAACTAGAAGATTCATTTGTATTCTTATTAGATTATCTTAACGTTAAGGTAACTGGGGCTCAGACAGGTGAGTAACTCCCTGTTACTCAGTCTAATTACCAATACATGGTAAGCTTGCAGCATTGGCTGAATCAATTCATTATAGATGACAATGACACCCACCTACTTAGGGACATAGTCTGACCACGAACATGGTTTTCCTTGAACTAATTCTACGGCTCTAAGCTGACCTAAATACGTATCGCTATGTGGATTTTCAACACTATCTTTTTCATAGTTCATTTACGCACACGTTTATGTCTGATAGTGTGTAAGTATGCATGTACATATGCCCATACACATGCACACACACACTACATGCTGCCTACAGTGTATCTTGGGAATACATCTTTTTTTTTTTTTAAGATTTTATTTATTTCTTTGACAGACAGAGATCACAAGCAGTCAGAGAGGCAGGCAGAGAGAGAGGAGAGAGCAGGCTCCCCACTGAGCAGAGAGCCTGATGCAGGGCTCGATCCTAGGACCCTGGGATCATGACCTGAGCCGAAGGCAGAGGCTTAACCCACTGAGCCACCCAGGCGCCCCTTGTGAATATATCTTAAACATGATATGTGGCAATGGCTGTTTGAGTCCTATTTCATTATTTAATTTTTCCCTACACAAATCTCATCTGTTCCAAGTTCTGACTGATTTATGACCCAAGCATGCAATGAGTATACATCTCATTCCCCAAACAACATTCAAACCTCATCAAATATCACTTTCTTCGTTTGCTTAAATTTATATAAATATAGAGTTCTATAATTCACCAAAATCCAGAATAAAAGAGTGTGTAAAAATTAAAGGAAGGCTCTGATGCATTCATTATTAGAGTGATTTATGTAATTTTTATTTTTTTTCTACTTTCCCTTCTACATACACAGCAGTGCACGCACAGAAACAAAGTAGTGTTTATTTTATTGTTTTATTGCACTAAATGTCATGGGGGCTAAAGCTGGACACCACGCATCAAAAAGGACACAAATTGAAAATGACCAACTGGGTAAAGGCAGAAATGAAACTATTTATGATCTACTCACAATAAAGAGGCTACTAAGAGAGACAATCTTATGTAATGCAAAGAACACTGGAATTAGAATCAAAAGCGGCACAGAGTGAGAGAGAGAGGGGACACTGAGCACTTATAATGTTCCAGGCACAGGGTTAGTGTCTTTATATACTTTATTATGTCTTCCATAAGGTGGACACTAACCATCCTGGTGCTCCCTGATCTCTAAACACCGCAGATGGCTGTAGTAGCTCCTTACCTGGCATCACAGAATTCTGTAACCATAATATGAATAATAATGATATGAATATGACAAAGGGCAATTGCTAGCAGGGATCTGTACTGTGTTTGAGAAAGAATATAGAGAAATATCCACAATGCTCCTGTCTCAGACGTGGGATGACTGCACTGCAAATCCAAGAATCGTAATCAGATCCCATTATTATCTGTGAATCAGAACGTGCTCTGGCATGCCTGCCTGTGGGAAAGGCCCACAGAAAAGCTGCTTAATATTTTATGATGATATCTCAGAGGAAGAAGTCAGATGACATCTCAGAATTGGCCTTTTTGTGATTTCACAGAATAGATGTAACAAGTGTAAGACCAGTGAGGCGTTACTCAGAAGCTTAGAATTCTAGGGTTCAAATGAACTGGAAGTATATCTTATCACGTTGTTAGATGATAAGACATCCAACAGTATCTTTCTTTTTTTTTTTTAATGTTGGGAGAAGAAAAATGGCTCAATTGAGAAACTAATTCAAAAAGCCAACTTCTACTTAAATAATCTTTGACACATTTTTAAAAGATCTTAGGTCTTAATCTTTTCAATAAATCAGGATAGTTATTTTCAATAATTAAAGTAACAAAATAGAAATGGCATGACTTTAACATTTGATTGTTGCTACTCTTACATAATTGACAGTACATAAAACATAAGTGCTTATGAAAATAAGCAAAGATAAAGACAATTCAAGACTGTAGTAGAATCTCAACTACAAAAAAGAAATTGTTTTACTGGAAGATGTCAGGATTTATACTGTTTTTTATTTAAAATATGTTAAGTTATAGAAACTGACATAAAAAAAGATGCCATATATATTTTTTTTGTTGGGGATGGAGTCTCGTGAAATGTAATGATATCCCAGGTATTGCACTAAATGTCATGGTGGCTAAAGCTGGACACCACACATTAAAAAGAATGCAATCTGTTAAGGGATATAGATGACTTATAAACACAGAATTTCCATACAGTGATAACTAGAATAAGAGCTGGAGATAAATGTAGTATAGAAGAAAAAATAAAAATTTAAAAATTAATACCATTTGTTTTTAAAATTATTGAATTTATTCCCACTTTTCAGATAGTACACATTTTTAAAAATGTCTTGCTTTATGTTGTCAGACTGTGAAATACTGTATAAATAAGTACTCAGGTTTGATAAATATATTTTACAAGTTCAGTTTTTCAAAAAATGAAATACATGAAATAGGAAAAAAAAACAAAATGAGTGAAAACTTTCCCTTATATCTTAGGAAATATAAAGTAGTGGCAAAATTTTGTCCCTTATATGAGACTGATGTCTATGACACCCAATTAACTGGAAAAAAAAAAAAAAGGAAGTTAAAAGTTAAGAAGGAAAGGAAGACAAACAAGAAAAAAAAAAGAAGAAAATCTTATAAAGAAACAGAACTGAATGGCTGAGAAATGAGAAGAGACTTAATTTAACAATATCTATTCTACGCTTCTTCCCTGAGGTCTGGGACCATCTGGACTGTGTATTTCCTCAGGGGGAAGTCTGGGAACTGCTTACATATATGTTAATGCTATCCCTTCAGCATAAGCACTTCCTCTTTTTTTAATCCTAGATTTTAAAAAGGAAATAAAGCATTCCTGATGCTTAATGTTTAATTGATTCCATAAAGTTAAAAGAAGCCAAAGACAAAATTTTAGATCAATTGCACTTTATTCTGAGTCTACTTAAAATCAATTTTAAGTCTTTACTTGATATAACAGATTAATAAATAGTCATTCTCTAATAAGTGTGTTAAGTGTAAGACCTACGTTCAAAACACATTATTTCTGTGAGAGGTTATAAACCACAGGTGTCAGGTACAAGCTATAATTACACTAGACAATGGCAGAAAATTCAATCTAAGGAACAAATGATGAAATGAACACTGTATGTCCCATTAAAATCATCATCCATAATATCTGGGCAACAAAAAGAACTAAGAACTACCTATATTTAACTATCATATTCTAAGATTCTCATTTCAATTTTAAAATAGTTAACCTAAACTAAGAAAAGTGCTATGATAAGCCAGGCATATAAAGAAGGGCTCTTTCCCAGGCTGAATCGATCACTGACACAGTTCCCTTAGTTTATGAAAAACGTTCCAATGCCCATGACTTTTCCTTCCATAATACATATCCAAAATGGCTACTTAGATTGCAAACTACCGGGGAAGTATCAAAATAAAGGGATGGGGAAAAGCCTTTTAGTACCATGTATTTTTGAGGATCAGTAACTGCTGGGACAAGCAGCCATCTGGTTGCCCATCTCTTCCTTTCGTCCTCTGCTTACTGCTCACAATGACTTCTGCTGTAATCCTTCTCATCTTCCCCGCCCTGGGAATGCCACACTCAGACTGTGGGGGCTGTGGATAAATGCACTCAGAGAGGATAAAGAGTCTGATGGAACAAGATCTCAGGAAGCCATAGTCATTTTTAGGCCACATAAAGGTGTTTTAGTGGGGCTCCTGGGTGGCTCAATCAGTTAAACATCTGCCTTGGACTTAGGTTGTGATCTTGGGGTCCTGGGATCCAGCCCCACATTGTAGGGTTCTGGGCTCAGCAGGGAGTCTGCTTCTCCCTCTCCCTCTGCCCCTCCCTCCACCCCCTTGCTCATATGCATGCACACTCTCTCTCTCAAAAAAAAAAATAATCTTTTAAAAAAAAGTGTTTTTGTAAGCAACTGGGAAACTACAAAACTTTTATGGGGAGGCCGCATACTACTTAGTATGATTTTTTTTTAAATTCTGTGTAAACTAGGACCAAGGAGTCAAGAAAAGAGAAGTCAAGACACCAGGCAGGAGATGTTACATCATTCTAGGTTGTGAGAAAAAGTCTCCAAATCTCGGCAGTGACAGGAGGGATGGGATAAATATAACATGGAACAAAGATCGTCACTTTGTCTGATGTTAGCAACCTTTCCTGATTCACCTTACTATTCCTCAGTAGTCCCCAGAAAGTCTTCATGTTAGCGTCTGATGAATAAATGAGGGAACACGGCCCTGCAGAGATTAAACCCATGAAATATATGACTGGATGTGAGACCAAACAGGGGATGAATTGAGGATAAGTGGGGTCAACGTGGCAGACAAGAAGATTGGTGTCATGTAGCAAAATGTTACATTTGCTAAGTGCCTACTCAGTGTCACAAGTAGTACCATTCAGTGAGATGGAAAAGTCAAGATACAAAGCAGACTGAGGTCAGGAAGACACTAATAATAAAGTCAAGATGAGGGAGGTTGGATTTCAGTTATGTCTGAAACCACCTGGAGGCACCTAGCATGCAGTTAGAAATTTGGATGAGGAGCTCAGATGTCAATCTGTGAGTCAGAAATATAGAAGATGGAGATGAAATCAATAAAGATGAACCCATCCAAGGAGAAACCATAGCAGAGAAAGAAGAAACAAACAATAACAACCAAAAAACCAGGAATACCTGTTAAAGATATCATTCAGCAAACACTACTGGTCACAAAGATGACCCTGCTTTCATGAACCCAGCGGTCAAATTCAGAGTCTAGCAGAAGAACAAAAATTACAAGAAACAATTTCAACAAATGTTATAAGCTTTACGATAAAGGTATCTACAGAGTAAGTACATGCATAAAGGAGAAGGTGGAGAATTTAACTTGGGAAATAGGTCTGAATGATAAATGGGGCTTGCATGAGCACAAGGAGGGCAAAAGGAACTACTGTCTTGAGACCAGTAAAATGTATGTCTCTTCATTACATTAGTGCACAGACTGTAACAGTGAAATTACGAACAAAGATAGGCTCAGAACTCTTAAAATTAAACACAATAAGGCCTTGGAGCACATAGCTTACATGCTGTGAAATCTACCTGTGAAAGTGCCTGAATCAATCCCGATGAGGTCTAGACCAACTGGAGACTTAATTTAGAATGCAGACAAAAACCTCTTATGAAAATCCTAAGAGTTTGGTTAACGTTAAAAAATAATAAAATTCCTACTGTGAAATTATAAAGCTCTTTTCTCAAAGCACATTAGAAAACAGCAGTTGCAAGAACAGTTAACCAAATATTACTGTGGAAAAGGATAACGTGACCTCCTAAAGTCTTCACAGAAATTCTAATCTAGACTGAGGACATTTTACTCTGGGTTTATCCAACCAAACCTGGAGTATTATGTGTGATTCCAAGCAACATCCTCTATAATGATATTAATAAGTTGAAAGTTTGTCCAGAGGCAGGAAATCAGGATCATCAACACACCTGTGATCTGTCATGTCAATTTAGGTGCTATAAATCCTCTTTAGAATACTAAAAAACCCAAGAGTGACTTTATATTAGACTTCAGATTCAGAGAACAGGCCATACCTATTTTTGCTGAAATAACATAGTCAATGGTTTAAAACTGAAAACTCAATTTCCCTAAATAAATTGTAACCGTACTACACAGATTTTTTTTTTTAATGGGAAAAAAAATTAAGAATTCAAGAATTCTTAGTGCACCTGGGTGGCTTAGTTGGTCGGACGTCTGCCTTGGGCTCAGGTCATGATCTCAGGGTCCTCGGATTGAGTCCCATGTCAGGTTCCCTCTCCTCTCCACACGGAGTCTGCTTCTCCTTCTGCCCCTCCTCCCACTCATTCCCTCAATCTCTCTCTCTCAAATAATAAATAAATAAAATCTTAAAAAAAAAAAGAGAGAGAGAACTCAAGAGCTCTAAAAGGGTTGAAGAAAAAAGCTGGACTACATGTGAAATTCTTACTGTTCTGTACCTGTCACTAGCTAACACACAACCTCAAGTTGAAGACCTGTTTCTTGTTTTCTGTTGCCCCACACCACAGCGCTAGACAAATTACAAGTAGACAATGGATATGCATCAAATAAATGTATGAAAATATAAATAAAGAAACGATGGTGATAGGTTCAAGATATTCAAGTATCATGTAAGTTACATGACCATTAAAGTCTCCCATAATCCTGAGACTCTTTAATTATAATATTAATGAGTATAATTTTGCTTTTAATATTACCCATGTCCTTTTTCATCTAAGATGTGGTATAGAGCTGAATCAGAAAAATTTCCCTTGACAAACTCGGATCTCCCAAAGGATCAATAGCTTGTCTATGAAGACGATTTTATCTATGGATGTTCACCAAGCATCACTGAGTACTCCCTACTCTCCTTCTCTACCAGGAGGAATAACTTGTATTTACCCTTGTCATTACTAGTAAATTCATTACCTTTACTAGTCTTCTTACATCTATGTCATTGGTAAGATTATTCATTCAACAAATATATTTTATGTGACACCTATGTGTCAAGTACTACGTTAGGTTTTGTCTTTTAACATAAAATAATTACCCTGTTGTACATAAGACTAAACTCAAGAGATGACTTTATTAGTTCTGTGTTCTAATCAAACAGTAAACCAGCCAGTAACTCAATAGAACTTACTTTCATTCTCTATTCATATTTACATAGAAAGAAATGATCCTATAAGAAGCCCCCAAATCATTTTTCTAAAGATTTCTCATACTTGATAAACACTGTAAAGCAGACTCTACTGATTGTTATGACATCTTCTTTAGAAACAAAAAGATTTCTTCTCATGGAAGGGTTAAAATTGACTTTGTGCTAGACCTTAAATTGAAGGAACAGGCCAACTTATTTTTGGTTAAGTAATATGATCAATGGTTCAAAAGATAAAACTGAATTTTCTCTAAGCATATTGTGACCATACTGCACAGATAAAAAATGGAAAAAACTAAAGAAGAAAAAGGTCAAATACCAATAATACCTATGAGAACAGATGATATGGGTGATACACGTAAATGAAACTCACAAAAACTCTAAACTCTCATTTTAGGCAAAATTTTAATTATACCCTTTGTTTCTGCATCTTACAGTTTTACCACTAATGAGCACAATTATATTTCACCAACTGTCCATAATATAAATGTGATGATTGCTAAGAGTATGTCAAATCTTATATTTACTAAATGTTGGTTTCTTCCTTCCTTAATTGATGAACTTTTGGTGTAAAATGTATCAAAAAGGTGTAGTCCAAGTTCTGGGAAATATAAAAACTTGATAATGAGGACAACTTTCTTCTCTACCGACATTCCAATTCCAGCTCCTATGGAATGCTATACTTTACCACATTTCCACTGCTTAATTTACAATTGTGAAATATGATGTTTCACATTAGTTTATTCAGCAATAAGTCTTTAATTTTAACTCAATATCAGAATTCCTTTTCCTATCTATTTTGTATTGTTATCTTCTCTTTGAAGATCATAAATAAGTAAATGTGCTTTCCATTAGAACAAAATATGGTTCCACTATCTTATTAAATTCCTTCAGTGCTGAAGTCCAAGCTTATGTAATAGTCTATCTTGAATGTCTAATGAATTACTAAAAACTAAAATACAAGGAAAATTTTAAAATGCAGTCACTTTGTACTTAATTAAATTAATGAGTCTTAGAACAAATAAGATAAAAGAGAGCAGTTAAATAAAATATATTTGTTCATTTTTGCTATTCCATTTAATATAATGCCAAATCTTGTACAATTTCATATCCAGCATATCATTAAGCTATTTTCTTATACATGACACACAGGTATCTTAGAATCTTAGAATCTCACCAACTGTCCTCCACAAGTATTAACATCAAAAACATACATCAAGAATGATAAATGTGAAAGGGATCTCAGAAATCATTTGATACTACTCTTTTATTCTGAAAATGAGGAAACTAAGCTGAAGGAAAGAAAAAAAGATTTCCCCAAGGTCAAAAGGACTCTGACTCCCAGACCAATGTTATTTCTATGACACTATCTTATCTTAGATTGAATTGAAGACTTTTTTTATTCATATCTTAAGTAAAAGGCTGTGTTTCAAACCAAGCAAAAGAATAAATACCAAGGATTGTAGCATACACAGAAGACTTATTTAATGTTGCTATCAATAGCTTTAAGAGAAAGAGAAGAGGAAAGAAGAAAAGCCAATGAGGTAATAAAGAGTTGACAGAAAAAAGCTTTTCCATTAGACCCAATCAATATTGTATTCCCCCATCACTTAGGGCTTCACCAAGGAAAATGAAACCAGAGTGAATACGTTTCCTCAAGGGTATTTAACACTAAAATGACTTGTTGGTCTCAACTGTAAGTGTAAAGACCAGACATGACTGAATTTGAAATCAATGGCAAAGGTAATTCCTCATTAACCTATTGTTAAGAAGCCAAAGCCAGTTAAGATAGAAATGGGCCCCTTTCCAAACTGGCTACACCACCTACTTCCCCTTGGTTTCTGGGTCAAAGATATAAATTAATATAAAAATGCTCCCTCTGGTAGCATTCCCATAGAACTTTATAAGTAGTTACGTTGCAGATGAAGGGATGGATAAAAGTATATACTTAGTGAAACAGGGGTGGCAACTGGGATTTGGGTTGAAGAGGAAGGGAAGACATGAGATTCTTAGTATATATCTAATGCTATATATCAAATGAAAATGGAGTGATGATTTTTTTATTTTAACATCAAATAAAAGGAAAGTGATTGTAGTCTAAAATACAAATTCCTTTTCTTGCTCAGCCTTTTCACATTTGTGCAGAAATTGTGCTGGAGCTTGACTAGTAATGATGCCATGAACACATTAGTCACCAAAGGAATTCATTTTGTTTTGATGAGTTATTTCTGACCACCTACTATGGAGAGAGCATTGACATGATATGGCTTTTTTCCTATGGGTACTCAGACTCCAAAGGCAGAGACAGGTACTTAGACAGTAATTACAAGACAAGACAGACTGAACTGCAGACAGCAATACAGGTACAGAGCCAATTGAAGCCTGGGGCAGGCAGTGATTCATTCTATCCAGGAGGATCTGAGAAGATCTAGCAGAAGAGATGAGAATTGAGCTGGGCTTCAAATAGTGGGCAATACCGTAGCAGGGTAGATAAATTAGGAGACTTGTGGGGATAAGTCAAAGATAGGTGTAGAGGTTAAGGTCTTGCCTCATGGAAAAAACAGAAACAACAACTATAAACAAAAGGAATGCAAATGGGTAGACGTGGCAACTATTCCAAGAACGTCGGCAATGCCCGAGTTAAACAGGCCACTGTGTGAGGGGGGATGAAGAAAGAACCTTGATTGTCCAGCTTATTTGTGTTGGCATCATGTAAGTAAAATAGCATGCCTTCAGCCAGGCTTTGAACCCACACAAGTATTTGTATAAGAGAGATTGTTGCTAATTTTTTTAAGAAAGGAATTATTGTTGGGTTTTTTTGTTGTTGTTGGTTTTTTGAAATATAGACATTAAAGGAGAAAGTGTCCAAAAGAATACAACAAAACTACTTGGAACACAGTGATACAGATCTAGCCAGAGTTAAAAAATCTTAATTATAGGGTGCCTGGGTGGCTCAGTTGTTAAGCGTCTGCCTTCAGCTCAGGTCATGATCCCAGAGTCCCGGAATCGAGCCCTGTATCGGGCTCCCTGTTCAGGGGGGAACCTGCTTCTCTCTCTCTCTCTCTCTCTCCCCCTGCTTGTGTTCCCTCTCTCGCTGTATCTCTCTCTGTCAAATAAATAAAATCTTTAAAAAAAAAAATCTTGATTATACCCTGCCCTAACGGAAAAAAAACAGGGTCTTCCTCATATTCCTGAATTCCGGGCCCAAACCATGACAAACAGGTATCATAAAGGCACCCGGCAGTATAACTTGATTGTAGTTATTTAAAAGCAACCACCCATATTTAAATTGCATTTAAAAAGACAAAAATTAAAAAAAAAAAAAAGAAACAGGTTGATAGATCTTTTTACCAGCAGTAACAATGTACGCCTGGATATAGTAAGGCATAGGCCCATGCTGAGTTTCAGTCCTCACCGCCTTTCAGTGATTGTATGTACGACCTGACTTACCCCTTTGGCATCTCAGTTCCCTCCTCTGTAAGGTCGGTGATTGTAATGAGCTCTGATGTTTTTCAATTCAAACCCATCAATACTTTAATTTGTATACCCCACTAGGTAGACACCTCCCTCCCAAGGCAGATGTCACAGATACTCATCTTCAAATGCAGTCGTGTAACAACATGAGACAAAGTACTAAACAAAGTACCAATTCTAACAAGATTTTTTTTTTTAAATTAGAATTTCAGGCACTTCTTGAATTCAAGAAATGAATCAAGGTGCATGAACTTAGCTATTTTCTAGCCCTTACAGGTACACCCCTCAGCCCCATGGAAAGAAGCTTTGGACTGAATGTGTTTGTTCAACATGAGAAAGAGAGTGGGTAGGACTATGGTTTAGGTGAAAATAAGAAGTGGACCAAGAAACCTCTAATTTCAGGTTCCCAACCGAGATGGTAGTCCCATCAGCAGAGTCATAATGAAAGACCCTAACTCGAGAATCCATGTAGTAAACCAGAAAATGCAGCTCAGGAACCTCAAACCAGAACATTTTGTGGAAAAACTAGGAAATGCAACATTTCAAAGTGAGTTTCCTTCTTGGTGCTGCAAAATGTGAAGGTAGCCCAGCCAACATGCTGCTGACTACTTTCCTGAGCAAAAGCAAAAATGGCCCTGAGACCTGACAGGGAGACAGGCTCAGCAAGGAGGCAAGCAGATACCCTGTCCACCGTTCTGAAGAGAAAACAAATCTCCAATCTCTCAGAGGAATACCCCATGAGGAAAGGACTACAGAAGCAGCCTGGCTTTCTATCAACATGACTTCCTTTCCTAGAAATCTGGACGTCCAGGCCATTCTCACTTTATATGTCACTCATTCTTCACCTCAGGGCTACACTCTCATTGCAAAATTCCACCACAGTCCTCCTTGAAACAGTAAAACATGACAACATAGTTTTAACCTTCTCCATGGTGGGAAACTTGAAATGTGAGATCATCCTTATTTTCCATCATATTTTATTAATTACTCAGACCTGGATAGCATCTTCTGTTCCAACCTCTTTAGGTGATTCTGGGTGGCTGTGTCCTTTTGTGAAGTCTTCTCCCCAACAGAATATCACATATGAAATGGATATTATGCAGACAGCTCAGCTAGAGCTATTTGTCTAAAAACAGAATCTAACACTTATTCTAACCAGGTAATTTGAATATGGATCCCTACTTTGGGTACCTACTTAAATTTTGCCCCTGGTTCTTAATTATTTGAGGAGTATTATCCGATTCTAGGGTGCTGTGAAGGTGATCTGGGTCATCTTTTTAATTCTCAAAATTAAAATAAAACATTTAAGTCACCAGTAGAAATAAAAAAAAATCTTGTGGAAATGTTTATTTTTTCCTTTTTATAATAACTTAAACAAGCTCATAATTCTTCTCTCCTGAATCTTTCATATTTCATTTCAATTCCCTTTTCGATCCTAGATTTTTAAAAAGTCTTCAACACTATAGCACACTGGATTTAATTCCAATCCTCGAAGGAACAGAATGGGCCTAAATTGGGGCCAAAAGAAAAAAGACCAATATCTTAAACAAAGGTATGTTTGATAGCACATTACAGGTAATTAAACCATGGGATGCAGTTAGGAACATCCTAAATAGCACACTAGGAAAATAGTTTGTATAATTCCTGTGTAAGTAAAAAAGCAGGGAGCAGATGAGCATGTCATGTCCCCAGTCATGACTGTTTCCCCTGCAGGGAGGGGAGCTATTTAATGACCTTGCAAGCTAAAAAGGCCTTTAGATGTCCTTTCATAGAGTTTCCTTGTTTTTTTCAAAGAACGAACTAGTCCAGGGGCGACTGGCTCGCTCAGTCGGTGGAGCATGCAACTCTTGATCTCAGGGTTGTGAGTTTGAGCCCCACTTTGGGTGTACAGATTACTTAAAAATAAAAATGTTTTAGAAAAAGAAAAAGAAAGAGAAAGAAAGGAGGAAGGGAAGGAGAAGGGAAGAGGGAAAGGAAGGGAGAAAGAAAGGAGAGGAAGGAAGGGAGGGAGGAAGGAAAAGAGAGAGAGGGAGGGAGGAATAAAGAAAGGAAAGAAGGGAGGGAGGGATGGAGGGTGGGTGGGCAGTACTGGCAGAGTGGGAAAAAAACAGACTAGGAAAAACAAACCTAAGTTGAAACCACAATCTGTGTACCCCTAACCAAACTTGTGAACCTGAGGAGCCCCACCCAGGCTGGCTAGACCTCAGCATCCTTTTGTGACAACTGGAGACAGTAAGGAGAAGCCCTCTTCCTCTGGGGCATGCGGTAAAGATAAGATTCATTGTGTCTGTAAGTCATTTACTCACTTCTTTACCAGTGACTGAGGAATTACAGTGACATCGGGAGGATGCTAGGCACTGAGAACTAGTAGGAATAGGGCACAGCTCCTGTCTTTAGGAACTCAGATGCTGGCCAGAAAGAAGCACACAGACATCATGTGGCGCAGAATTTGGACGCCATTGAACACTTGAAACAATAAGCATAAAGAAAGGATCATAATTATAACTTAATGTACAGAGTTTCTAGGGATTATGAATGGTTCCTAAAGGCTTTAATGAATAAAATAATGACCTTTTGTTTAAGGACCACAAGATATGAAATGATGGGATTGGAACACTTGGTGGTTCTCATCCCTGGCTGTACTTCAGAATCACGTAGGAGGTTAAAAACAAGCAAACAAAACTGACGACTGACACCTGGGCCCCAGGGTAGACACAGTAAGTCAGATTTTCTGGGTGTACAGTATTAGCACATTTTAAAAATTCACAGGTGATTTCATTTTGCAGCTATGCTGAGAACTGCTGGCCTAAATAATCTCTAAGCTCTAACATTTGTGATTGCACTACAGATCGCATTTGTCTCGTGTCATTCTTCTCCTCTAGAAAGCCAAGTTTGGTCTTGGGCCTTAGGGCTCTCTCTACTGACCCCTGAGAAGTCATTTAAAGAGACTGTAAACACTTAAACTCTAATTAAGAGACATTAACAACAGTATGATTAGAAGCAGGGAGCCAGGAGATACATAAATACCACAAACTAATCAAATAACTAACATTGAGCAGATAAAATAAGGAAGACTTCACAAAGTTTGTGTTTTCAGGCTCACTTGATTGTGCAAAGACCAATGAACTTGGCTTAAACTTACACGTGAAATCCATCTATGTGCCACACATATGAAAGCCATATTTAGGACATATCCAGGACTGAACCAGGTTAAAGGTCTTTGGAAGCCCACTACCTACCAAACACTTTGTTTCAATTTTAAAAGACTAGAAAAATTACTAAGGCTTTCTACTGTCTTGAATATTTTTCACTGTCTAAAGTGTGTTTGCTTATAGGATTACCCTTGCAAGGCAGTAGTTCTAGATCAATGGTGAGGTTGAATACTCTAATAAAATCGAAGTTTCCTTGACAATTCAAGGATGAAGTAGAGAGCCTTATACAGATGGGTAATCAAGATCCTCATCGTAGTTAAAACTATTAACAATAAATGATGACATGACACAAATTTTCACCTTAGCATTCTACAGTGCTTTGTAGTTTGGGAATGGTATTATTCAATGTGTATCAACCCTGCTTCTCCCCTACCTCCCCTCCACCTCAGCAAAGGTACCACTCCCTACTGAATTGTTCAGCCAGGAAACATCCAGGCACCTGATTTGCTCTTCATTCAAATCTACCTATTATCAGTCTTTGCTCATTCTACCTCCCACTCCTCTTGTCATAACCATCTGGGACTGCCAGAAGGTTTCAGGTCAATATAATCTATAGCCTGGACCAGTCAGTGGTTCTTAATCTTGTCGGTCTCAGGACCCTTCTGCACTCCTAAAAATTACTGAGTGCTCCCAAAATCTTCTGTTTATGTGGCTTATATCATTTAACGCTTACCGTGTTTAGAACTTACAACAAAATTTTTCAAATACTTATTTATTAAACATAATAAGCCCACTAAGTATTAATAATGTGGTGTGTTTAAATAAAACATAACTCTAATTTCCAAAATAAAAAAAAATTTGAAAAAGTAGTTTATAGGCTTGAAAATATTTTAAATGCCTGGCTTAACAGAAATCACCTGGATTCTTAGAGTGCTTCTGCATTTAAACTCTTGCAATATGTTGATGTGGTTAAAGAATATAAAGAAAACCTGGCCTTGTCCAGATACATGATAGAAAAGGGAGGAAAATTTCAATAACCTTTCCCAATGATTGTGGATATATTATATAATCTCTGGAAAACTCCACTGGACACTTGTGACAGAATGAAAAGGGTAAATAATCAGTATTAGGAAATATTATTATGAAAATAATTTTGAACATGTGGACCCACTGAAAGGTTTTCAAGGAGCTCCCAGGGCCTCTGCACCACACTTTGAGAACTGCTGGCCCAGACTTATGCCCGGGCCTCCTTCTGATTCCTTAACTCCCACTCTGGCTCTGCTGCAATTTGTTCTCCTCTCCAAAGCCAGAGTGTCCATTTAACTACGCAAGTCACATTATATCAGCCTCTATTTCTGACTCTTATGGATCCTAGACTAAAATACAAAATCCCTGGGGCCCCTCGGTGGCTCAGTGGGTTAAGCCTCTGCCTTCAGCTCAGGTCATGATCTCAGGGTCCTGGTATCGAGCCCCACATTGGGCTCTCTGCTCAGCAGGGAGCCTGCTTCCCCCTCTCTCTCTGCCTGGCTCTCTGCCTACTTGTGATCTCTGTATGTCAAATAAATAAATAAAATCTTCTAAAAAATAAAATAAAATACAAAATCCCTCACAATTCAGCCCTTGCTAGGTTTTCCAACATTACTTGTACCCCCTTGCTCTCATTATTCAATCTATACTCAATTCCCTCTCACCCCAATCTTCATGAGAAAGTTGTTCTCTTCTGCTTTCAACATTCATCCATCCCTCTTTGCCTGCCCTATCCTTCAGAACTCAGCCTCAATGATTTTTCCTTGGAGAGATGTTTCCTAACCAAATGCTAGAGATAATACCTCCATTTTACAAATCAGCAAATAGAGGTTCAAAGATATTGACAACGTTGCCTCAAGTTCTTACAAATAATATATCCAGAATGTGAATTCAGATCCCACATCAAAGTCCATGTACGTAATCACTCTGCTACATCATCACTTAAACAGTAACTAAAAAGACAAGGCAAGAAAAGACAGGACAGGCAGACTAAATCCTACAGGGCTCTCCTGACCTTGGTATTAACCTCTTTACATTCATAAACAGCTGAAGCAATTGTTTATGCTTAGAGTCAAGAAAGCCTGCCCCTCTGGACCCAAGTCTCCCAGTGAGGCCTTGGGTGCCCCAAGTGACACTCCTTGACATCTCTGGGGCATGCAGAGGGACAGCCCAGCCAGGAGCCTGGGACCAGTACATAATAACCAGCCACCAGTCTTTGGACTTCAAGCTTCCTCCTCACTAGAGATGCTCCCTGGGAGCTCTAGATCACACACACAGCAAAGCAAACCTATCATCACACTCCACATTTCCTTGAACTCTTTCTCTGACTCACCCAGAGTTTCCCAGATTAAAGTTAAATTGAGTCAATCATGGTCAGCCTTTTTAGCTTAAGATAGTAAAGATAAAGAGAGATGACCTGCAGTGTGGGGAGTGGGGGTCATGTGACAGCTTAGCCACTTCCTGCCTCCAGAAACCCGGACAAGTCCCCCTGCCATAGTTTTCTTATAACAAAGACAGGGCTAACCGTTATCAGTGGACTGCTATAAAGAACCAAAAGGGCAAGAGCTGTGAAGAAACTGTAAATCCTGAAGTCATATAGTCAAATTAATTGCTATTATTAAAAGTTATCATTATGTAGGATTCATTTACAGACATTTTGTATCTAAGCCTCCTCCTTTTTATAGACACTTAGAAGGTGGCCTTGGCTTGAGAGGCCTTTCGATATGGTGGATCTTTCTTTAGAGAACAGGTAAAACTCCATGGTTTGATGGGTAGACCATCAGATAAAATCCAAAATACAGTAAATTAACTGGGTCGCCTCTGTCTAATGCGGTTGTCTTTGACAGTCCTCATAAAATGTATAATAACTCTAGGAGGAAAAGCCAATAGCAAACACATTTTGATGAAGCACTCAAGGAAGAGAAGAGAAAAAAGTAACTATTATTAACAAATGTCCCAAACCAAATCCACATTGTAGTACTCATGCATAAATATGCTCTCACCAAGAACAGAAGCAATGTGGTGCTATACTAGTAAGGCCAGTACTTTTTCCTACATATAATTTTACCAGCCAAAGCTTTAGTTTCTAAAGATCTTCCAAAATATTCCTATTTCAAAAAAAAAAATTCCTATTTCTTCCTCAAATACAGAGATTGCTTCATTTCCCGTGTCAATTGTTTTTCTAATTCTGTTCAAGAATATCAACTTCATTAAAACTTTAAAGACTTAATCTGAGTTATGGCTTGATGAGATCTCTGTGGGATGAAAGAAATCAAGAGATCACAGTACTTGCTATTTTAAAATGTTCTTACAACTGAAAATTTGTTGGTGAGAATGCACTGCTGTAGAGAAAATAGGATTAAAACACACACACACACACACACACACACACACACACACAATCAGTTCAAATACTAGGGTGGGTTTCTAAAGAGAAAAGCCTGTTTTGTTTTGTTTTGTTTTGTTTTAAAGATTTCGTTCATTCACTTGACAGAGAGAGAGAGATTGCAAGTAGGCAGAGAGACAGGCAGAGAGGCAGGGAAGCAGGATCCCCACCGAGCCAGGAGCCTGATGCCGGCCAGGCTCGATGCGGGGCTCGGGACTCGATCCCAGGACCCTGGGACCATGACCCGAGGCGAAGGCAGAGGCCTTAACCCACTGAGCCACCCAGGCACCCCTTGTTTTGTTTGTTTTAACAGACATCAAGCCAAATAGCATTTATTTAGTCCGATTTTGTAGTTGAGATATTTGTCAGACTTTTAAACAAGAAAATACAATAAAAGTACTTGCTATAAATGTAAAGTTTCATACTGAAACTATTGTTGATCTATATATTGACCAGAAGTATTTCAATTTATAAAAATCTAATTTATGTTCCACAGATCCCATGATTAAGCATTATTTCCCCTTTTTCATCAATTTTCTCACTGAAGTTTCTATTTTCTGTAATGTTTTCTTCATCTATGTAAAAGGATGTGTTTGACAGTAAAATGTTGAATGAGTATGCTGGTAAATTCTGCACATCTACCAAAAGAAGTTGGAAGGATACTAAAAAACAGTTTTTATAACAGTGAAATAAGGGCTCAGAAAAATAAGACAAATGAAAAGCAGCAAAATTTAGTAAAAGATATAACCACTTATTTGATTTATTTTATCCACTCAGTGTAAATACACTGTATCCCTTTTAAAGGGAGGGGCCTAGGAAACCAAATACTTAAGTCATACAAAATATCTAATGTTTTTTAGGCTAGGAATTTTTCCTGCTTGCTTTTTTATTTTATTTTATTTTGGCTTTGGTTTAAAGGAAGGAATTAAATGATATAGAAAAATAATAAAAATTTTAAAATCATATAAAATACATAGGTTTAGGCTTATCTCATTACTCTGCCTTCCAGGAGGCTCTCATTTGAAAAATAAAAGAGTGATACTGGATGACCTCCAAGGTTCATGGCCTCTCCAACATTCTGAGAGTTGAGAGTAGAGTAAAATACTTTCCCCTTTCTTGATTGTGAATGCTATCCATTACCTGCGGTAACTTGAATCAAAACAAATGCTTTTGGAGTCAACCATTTGTACAGGTGTTTCCACTCAAAAGTAGAAACGTTGGAAATGAATGACCTGTGTAATTCACATGGATATACTAGCAGCCTAAATGCAGTAAAAAAAAAAAAGTGGTGTCAACATGTTAGCAAAATTTTCAGCAGACTTGGCCCGTACAGACATTCCACACATAAAAAATGACTCAAATAGCAACACAAGAATGCTCCCTTCTTTATCACAAAGTACACAAACACAAATGTTCTAAAGGCTTTTTTATGGTTTGATGACTTCAGCCAACTTGCCAGTTCAAGGTCTACAACATCTCATTTCAAAAGAGCTACATACAATCCATGCAGTGTCTAAGGAACTACCTATTCCTGCGCTGTCTGTGTGTCTTCACTATTCGGTGTATTGCTACAATGCATGCTCGCTATAGGATGGTCATTGTAGAACACTAATTGCCTAACTTATCCTATACCTTCTACCAGTTACCTCCTGTACTCTGCACTATTCCTGTTCTAATTACAAAATAATAATAATAATAATAACAACAATAACAAAGTAACAACAGCAGCAGCAATCCCTAATGGTAAAAACAAATGCAAAATGTACAAAATTACTTCCATCCTTTAATAGAGGGCACCCAGTTTTGTTTTGTTTTTTTTTCTTAAGATTTTTATCTATTTACTTGAGAAAGAATGATGGAGAGCAAGAGAGGGGGAAGGTCAGAGGGAGAAGCAGACCCCCACCATGCAGGGAGCCTAATCCAGGGACTCCAGGATCATGACCTGAGCCTAAGGCAGTCACTCAACCAACTGAGCCCCCCAAGGCACCCATGAGCACCCAGTTTTCTTATACTACTTTTGTCAGTGTTGTGTTGTGAAGACCACAGGCAAGATAAATCAACTGGATCTAGTTCTAGTCCCAATTTTGCCCCAATCTAGCTACATAACCTTCTATAAACCACCAATTGGCCCTGATTCTAGGTTTTCTCATCTAAGTCAGGCGTTTGCTGCACCATCCCAGGATAAGCTACCACACTACGCTCCCGGGATGGCATCAGTAAAGCAGCTGATGTGCACCATGACGCTGGAATTGTGTGATGTGAGGCCTGCACTATCACCTCTCATTTTTTAATTGTGCAATATCATGCATGATTTTGAAGTCTGAAAACTTTACTACGTAGTTTCCATATTTCCACTGTATTTATAAAGTTTCAACCTTATACGTATCAGAACTTGGTGAACGAAGACAAGAAATTGAGAGACAATAGGTCAGCCATGAAATCAGAAAAACAACTGTGGCCTTTCCCATCCAACATCTGATTTAGTTTCACTGCCTCAGCTTCATTCCCTTGGAGAGTCTGGTCAATGGAATGTGGTTCTCAATGACAGAATTTCAGAGTGGAAATTCTTTATCAGGCCAAGTGATTCCATTTCACCACTTCCTTACCATTTGTGACTCAGTTTATAGTTCATTAGTGTATGATTTAGAAGGGCAAGTGATTTCAAGAATAACCCAACTATTATGTGAAGGTAACATCAAATGCTTATAAAACAGGTTCCCTCAAATAGCTCTTCTTTTCGGTGTTTAGCAACTTGCTCCCAATCCAGTTTAAGAATCCTCTCTGGAATTGAGATGTGGAAGGCACTATCTCTCTATAAATAGGCTCATCCCATGCTATGTGAATCATGGTTGCTGACAGCAAATCAACAGACTAATTATTTGGCTTTGTTAGTAGTGATAATAGCACACTAACATCTTTCCAAATCTTTTCCCATACACCCCATACTCCCATTCTTCTAAGCTAAGCTTCAGACCAGACTGAAGTCCGCGGTGTACAGATGCATGCCCATGCGCCTTGCATTGGGCCTGGGATATCTCAACCACATTATTGTGAGACTTTAGCTGAACAAAAGAAGTCACCAGCCAGGATTCTCTCTGCCAAGATGTACACTGAGTAAATGAAAAAGAGGAGCCGATTAAGTGAACACTGAAGAAAACAATAAACTCGGCAATTCCCCCAAATTCTGTTTTCTAGTGAGATGCTAAGGAAAGGGCCACAGGAAGTCATGTCCCTCATGTAAAATTAAACCCTGCAAATTGTTCATGTCCAGATCAACTTCCACAAAGATCAAGTGAGTTCAGCTCACCCATTCACAAATATCACCCACCTATTATTTTTATTGCCTTGTTTAGAACTGAGGGGGCTGAGTGGGATCTATTCACAAATATCACTTAATTATCTCAACTGGAATACAAGAACATACTTCAATGACTGAAATATAAGTGTTACATTGAATTCAGAACCCTGAAGTTCCTTATAGACCACATAAGCCCTTAGAGAAGACAACCCCCAAATGATCCCTACACAACAATACAAGGGATTTTATTTTCCCCTAATATGAATTATATATTCTATAAATATTGAACCCTAGTTTTCATAGAATGCTTCACTTTATGAAATTAGTAGGCTAGATCAATTGTATGTAAACCGAAAGAGAGTTAGTAGCTCTTGCCTTGGGATCACATTCTTTTTGTTTACTCCCGAAATTTGCTATTTGATCAACAACACAGAGAGAAGGAGTCTACTGTGAAGTGACTTGTGTCATGAAAACCCATGGGAAAAATGAAAATGAGATGGTTTTTTCATAAAATTTAATCCTAAATTTCTAAGTTAATTCTGAGCTCCACTGATCCACACTTTCCAAATGTTTTCCTCACCCCAATGACCCTAGCCCATGTTTCATTCCTGGATCCCAGGAGAGCATCACAGAATTGCAAAGATGCTAACCTAAACCAGTCAACTGATCACTGAGCAAGCTTTCTAGGCCATATTTCCTTTCAGTTGACCACAGCAAGAGGAGAGTACCTCCCGACTGCAAAGGACCCAGCAGGCCACACCCAGAGAGGATCAACAAAGTCTGGTGGAAGGACAAATCTGGGCAATTTCACTTTCATTCTCTCAAGCTGGCCTGGTTTGAGGTAGGAATAAGCACCCTGAAACTCAAGGTATCCACTTTCCCTTTGTAAATAAAGATGACAATGAAGACCAACCATGTGAGTTTAGGGACAAAGAGGAGAATCAACTTCAGAAAGGCCTTAACAAGAAAATCTCTGATAAGTCTAAAGTTTTGTGGTTCTTTTCACACTCCTTTAGGCCAAATTGCAGATACTATGTTGTTTCCTTAATGTCCCAAAAGAAAGTGTGAGTGTGCAAAGGATGGGAGCAATAGGGCAGAAAATTTAATGAGCAGAATCTGGGAAACCAGGAGAGTCCTGGATAGGAAAAAGAAGTCTGTGTAAAAGGAAGTGAAGGGGCATGCAGGAAAGCGGGGAGGTGAGAATCCATCGGAATGTCTGAAAGATGCAATATCATGTGTTCCTGGGGGAAGAGTTTGAAAAAGAAAAAAATTAAGTTCATCTGGTGTCTACTAAGTATCTGTGTCCAGAACTATGCTAAACGTTATGGAAGATAGAGGGAGAGAAGGTTTATTTACATTAGGGTCCTCAGCAAGCAGTATAAGCACTGAATTGATGGATGAGAGAGAGAGAGAGAGAGAAAGAGAGACTATGAATGAGATGGTCGCTGTCTCAAGGATTCTACAGGCTTTATGGCACCAGGAGCATCTATACGTGTAGCTCTCATGTTAGTCAAACTGTGGTTTCATCAAGATACAAAGTGTTTTCCTGAATATGGGACGAGAAGCTATTAACTGACAGAGAGTGACAGAGAGATGTCTGGAAATTAAGGGAGAAGGGGGGGCAGAATGGAGCCAGGGGGATCCTGGTTCCCTTCGGCGGGTGCCCCCAGGTGCTTTGCAAAAGGAGAGAGAGGTGTCAGCTCTGGGGAGCCCACCGCCTGGGCTTCTACTGACCTGGTCTCCGCCTCACTGGCCTCTTGCGGCCGCTGCAGAAGCGCACTTTGCTGAATACCCCGAGGACGTGCCTTTCGCACAGGGAGCGCCCGTCTTTGCTGGGGCTGGAGCGGCGCTTGGAGGCCGACACCCGGTCGCTGTTGGACTCCCTCGCCTGTCGCTTCTGTCGGATCAAGGAGCTGGCTATCGCCGCAGCCATAGCTGCTCAGCGCGGGCCCCGGGCCCCGGGCTCCACTGCGCCCTCGGTATCGCGCTCCACCGGGGCGAGGGCAGGACCTCGGCGGCCTGGAGGGACAGGGCAGGCGCGGGGAGGCAGTGCTAATATTTGAGGAGGCTGCAGTACGGAAAACCCGACGCCCACAAGGTTAGTCAGAGTCTGGGCAGTGGCGACAAAATGTGTGAAAATCCAGATGTAAACTTCCCCAACCGCTGGCAGCGGGGGCGGGGCGGTCCCAGGCCTTCCAGTTAACTAGACTCTTGCACCCCAAACTTGTACCCCACGGCGATCCGCGTCCGAGGGGCAGTGGGGAGTTTGGTCACACTGCGTTCAGAGTACCAAGTGGAAGGGTAAGAAGGATGTCCAAAACAACAAGCCGTGCCCCCGTTGGAGAGGCGCAAGCGTTGTAAGGTGTCCAAAGTATATCTACACATACATACATATAAAACCCGTTTACAAAGCAGAGTCCGGACCGAGGCGGGTAGCGAGCCCCCGGTAGAAAATACTAAAAAGTGAATAAAACGTTCCTTTAGAAAACAAGCCACCAACCGCCAGAGAGAAGGAGAGGAAGGCAGCAATTTAACTCCCTGCGGCCCGCAGTTCTGGAGATTAGGAGGTCCGTCCCGGCTGGGTGAGGTCTACGGAATGCATCGCGCCGCCTGCGGTTCTCCAGAGGCCGGCCGCCGGAGTTCTGGAATTCCAAGAGGCGTGAAGTGGGAGCAGTGAGCCGGAATCGGGGTAGGGGCGCGGGGCGGGGGCAGCTGTTTCCAGCTGCGGTGCGCGCGACTCCCCGCCAGCAGCGCTGCGATGAGAGCGGGAGGAGGGGGGGGGGGAGGAGGGACCGGGAGGGAGGGAGAGAGGGAGGGACGGAGGGAGGGAGATCCTCGAAGGCCAAGCACCCCTCGGGGAGAAACCCGCGAGAGGCGAGCGCCGGGAATGCGCGGGGTCCCAAGAGCGGGCGCTCTTGCTCTTTCTGCTCGCTTTCTGGCACAAGACGGGCACAGTTGGTGATTATTTAGGGAATCCTAAATCTGGAATGACTCAGTAGTTTAAATAAGCCCCCTCAAAAGGCAGCGATGCCGAAGGTGTCCTCTCCAGCTCGGCGCCCACACGCCTTAACTGGAGCTCCCCGCCATGGTCCGCCCGGTGCCGCCGCACGGAGCCGGTCTCCGCACAGGCTCAGAGGGAGCGAGGGAAGAGGGAAGGAGGGGGCGCCCTGGTGGGCTCGGGATCAGGTCATCGCCGCGGTGCCCGGGCCCCCCAGGCTCGCGCGGCCCGGCAGTCCGCAGCTCGCAGGCAGCAGATCAGATGGGGATTACCCGCCCGACGCGAGGCCGATCACTCGCTCCCGCGCAGCCCATCCCGGCCGAGGAAGGAAGTGACCCGCGCGCTGCGAACCCCCGCGCGTCGGCTCGGGCGGGGCGGGGGCTGGCTGCGGGCGACGTCGGCTCGAGGCGGCTGCGGCTCCGGCCCAGAGCTGCCCACCATGGTCTGGCGCCGGGAGCGCAGGCGGGTCCCCAGGCCGTCCGGGGCGACGGCGGGAGGCTGTCGAGCGCGCCCCCGGAGCCGGACGCAGACTCTGGGGTCAAGGCCAGGGAGCAGGTGCAGGCTGCCGCCAACTCGCCCAACTTGCTGCGCGGATGGCCGCTCAGAGCTGCGGGGTAGCGGGGCGCCCGCAGCCGCCGCGCCGCCGTCTCTACCCGCCCCGGAGGGGGCGCTCAGGGCGGAGTCCCATTCATGGGCAAAGGCTCCGAGCCTCACTGGCTCCCGGGCGCCGCCGCTGCCGCCGCCGCCGCCCAGCAGGCTCGCTCCGCTGGAGCGCTAGCGCCGCAGGAAACTCTAGGTGGGGACTACAGCCACGGAGACGGTGGGTGGAACGAAGAGCCGGCGGCCGCCGGAGTACCTCTGGCACAGCTCGCCCACCCGCCAAGGGCTTGAGAGCGCCCTGGTGGGGCAGGGCCAGGGGTCGGGCTCCCAGAGCGCAGGGAAGCGCTGCGCGCTCGGGTCCTCCTCCCCTCCTGGGCGCCCTCTACTCCCAGACTCTCTTCTCCCTCTCTCCCGTCACCATTCTCCCCCTTCTCCGTCTTCCGTCTTTCCCCTTTTCTCCTCTCTACGCAATCCTACGTGATTGAGGTTTGGATGAGAAATTCTCAGAGGCAGAGTGAAGGAACTGCAGCTCGGGTCTGTTCTGTCCTATCCCTCCCCCAAGAGAAAACACAACCGCGGGCCGGTTAAAGGACCCTGAGTGCACAAAGAAGGGGTTAGGAGAGAAGGAGCTGATGGAAAGCAGCAGCCCTCTCTCCCACAAGCTGGAGCACACAGAATTCTCTGTTAAGGAAGGCAGGCAGTGGACACTAGAGAAAGTAACAATGACCTTTTGGGCCCTCATGTTAAGCCCCACCTTCAGCTCATTTTGTAACAGGATGAAGTGCTTCTGCATCCTTGAAACCCAGTTTTCTTGGTTCTATCCTGAAAGCTGCAGAGCAGGTTCTACCCTTAAAATGAGGGATCAAGTGAGCACCCTGCACAGAGAGGAGAATGCGGGAGGGGTGAGAGAGTGACTGTGGGCAAGGGCAGTCAACAACCAGCTCTGGAGTGCAATCAGGTCTCCAGGATGCTTGTGATGACAGATGGGTGTTACAGAAAACTCAGCAGAGAAGATGTTGTCACCCAAGTTGAAAGGCAGCATGAAAGATTTTGGAAACGTAAAGGAGTAATCCCTTCCATTTGTGCTATGGTCTGGATGTGACTATTAGTTATACTTATTATCTCTCTTCAACTTGTCTTCAGATAATCCTGCCCCTTCCATCTCTCCATTAAGCATCACGGGTAGAGCCAGAAGAGTAAATGGATGATTTCCAAGAGAAACACATATATGTTCAAAACATCCTAATAGAGAGGTGCCTGGGTGGCTCAGTAGTTGGGTGTCTACCTTCGGCTCAGGTCATGATCCCAGGGTCCTGGGTTCAAGCCCCACATCGGGCTCTCTGCCCTTCAGGGAGCCTGGTCCTCCCTCTCCCTCTGCCTGCCACTCCTCCTGTTTCTGCTCTTTCTCTCTGTGTCAAATAAATAAATAAATAGAATCTGAATATCAAAAAAAAAAAATCCTTATAGAGGGCAAGGAACATGCAGGCCTGGAAGCTACTAGAAATGTATAGGGGACCCTGAGAAGTGGTGGCAGGAACTCTCCAGATGTGGGCACAAACCTAGCAGAAATTCACTTAGGCAAGGAAAAGGACTGAAGCCTCTGAGCACTGTGTCAAACAACCCTATGGTGTTTGGGGGCCTGGATATTTCATGGTGCTGCTGGATATAACACAGACAGATGGGGGTTTATGAGGCCGACAGCTAGGAGGAGGATCCAACAAGCAAGGAAGCTTGAGAGGGGGGAATCCCAACTGTCTCCACAGAACACAGTCCCCTGCAGCAGTCAATGTGACTGAATAAGGACAGTGAACTTGGGATTCTAACCATGCAGAACAAGAGAGGTGAAAAAGACACACGCACACACACACACACACACACACACACACACACACACCTTCTCCAAAATTGAAGCTGAATACATTTTGGAAAATGCATCCCAGTAGAGCAAGAGGAATTACTTAAAATCAATTAGTAACACTGTTAAATAGGGAAATGTTCACATTTCACCAATAAAATCATTTTCCTTCCCTGGCTACCAGAAGACTTGCCTCGTTCTTGAGGAAGGCAGACACAGATAGTACTGGCCGGCTTTGGGGGTTCCTGGTCTCCTGCAGTTCAACACCCAAAAGGAAAAAGGTCAGCTAAGGTGAGGAACACAGGGAGATGGGCAAGCGAGGGGTGTGTAGTGAGGCCCTGAGGAAATCATTGCTAAACTTGTAGTTTCTTATCCTCAAAATGAGAATAATCAGTCCCATCTACCTTACAGAACTGAATATGTATGTGCAAGCATTTTGAAAACTGGAAAATGCCAAACGAGTGAAAGAGATGATGACTGTTTTTGTGTTTTTTTTTAAGAAAATGCATGATACTCTTCTGAGATGCTTTGCTTTTTTTTTTTTTTTTCCAGAGAGTAGAATTTATTTTGTGAGTTCTTAAGCCTATCGATGTATTGGCTTCTCCTGTTTGGGAAGTTTTGTTGTTGTTGTTGTTGTTTTCTTTTTTTTATAAACATATAATGTATTTTTATCCCCAGGGGTACAGGTCTGTGAATCGCCAGGTTTACACACTTCACAGCACTCACCATAGCACATACCCTCCCCAATGTCCATAGCCTCCTCCCCCTCTCCCAACCCCACCTCCCCCCATCAACCCTCAGTTTGTTTTGTGAGATTAAGAGTCACTTATGGTTTGTCTCCCTCCCAATCCCATCTTGTTTCATTTATTCTTCTCCTATCCCCCTAACCCCCCATGTTGCATCTCCATGTCCTCATATCAGGGAGATCATATGATAGTTGTCTTTCTCCGATTGACTTATTTCACTAAGCATGATACCCTCTAGTTCCATCCACGTTGTCGCAAATGGCAAGATTTCATTTCTTTTGATGGCTGAGATGCTTTTTTTAAATGCAGATTCCTGATGGTTTCTCAGAACATGAAGCACAAGTCTCTGAGAAGAGGCCAGGAATTTGAGTTTTTAACAAGTTTTTCACATGTCAAAGCTTGAGTTTTACACACACACACACACACACAATGTAGGTAATACTAGAAGAAAGAAATCAACTCAGACTCTCCAAATCTAGCACTTCTATCAAATTGCAGTCCTGGTGTTCCCACCGCCCACCCCACCCAACCCCCCAAAAGAAGAGTCTGGAAAGAGGATGGGTGTTTTCTAATCTTTGGCTGTGTTGGGTTTTTTCTGTAGGTTTACGGGAAATGAAGATGTTCTGAAGAAGGGGGTAACCAGGGGAGTGGCACAGGATGGAAGAGGGTGGATGGGGCAGGAGATGAAAATGCAGACAACATGTGCTTGAAGTTCTCCTCTCTGTCTTGACATGCCAGCATCAAGTCAGGCATTTAAGGAACAAAATCAAAACAACAAATGGGAGCTTTCTGAGAGTGACACTATTCCTGTCTTTAGATCTCTATTAAAAGAAAGCGGTGTTTCCGATTTCGATCACACAACAAAGACTACTCGTGTACTTGCACTCCTGCAGCTGTTGTCAGAGTACTTGTATAGCTGCTTAGCCCTGGAAGTCATCCTGGGCATCCTTTACTTTATTGACTCCATTTCCCCAAGGAGAGGAAAAGGTAAGTCTTGGGACCTTTGAGAAGTTATCTAGGATCCATGCACACAGCTGTTTAGCTCAGAAGCATTACTTAAGTTAGGTGTTTTGTTTTGTTTTTTTAAACACCCCGAACTTGTTCCTGTGGCATTTTGTTTACCAACTCTTAAGTATTCTTTTTTTTTTTAAGATTTTATTTATTTATTTGACAGAGAGAAATCACATAGGCATAGGCTCTCCCCAATGAGCAGAGAGCCCGGTGCAGGGCTCGATCCCAGGACCCTGAGATCATGACATGAGCTGAAGGCAGAGGCTTAACTACCACTGAGCCACCCAGGCGCCCCAAGTTAGTTTTTTGACATCCAGAAATTCCTAACTTTCCTACCAGGCCACTAAAGGTCAGAAATCTTCTCCACAGTTATAAGGGCATTTCAGTATCCTTGCATTTGGGCATCAGGAATGAGATTAAATCAGCCTACTGATAATTTAGGTAAAACAATTTGGTTTTTTAAAGGGCAATATCTCAGAGATAACAATACCTCGATTTTTATGCTGCCACCTTTCTTTGTAAGAACAACTTCCAAATTTACCTTTACAATTCTGAAGACATCATGGGTGGAAGCAGTTTTAACTACTTTGGAGGAAGTTACCAGATACATATTGAAAGGACAATTATGGAGTTGTATTTTATATTTCTGACCTCCACTCAAGCAAACAAAACATGAACAGTCTTCATCATGTCCATATTTTGAAAGGAAAAAACATAGAACGTTACATTGTCTTTCTCTTATTCACATACCAAGCCTTCTAACTCCCACATCAAACTCTCAGGACCACTGTAGTCATTCACTTGAAACCTTAAATTGAGCACAGAGTACATCCAAGGCTCTGCTTCAGTTACCAAGGGGAACTCAATACACCCTCTACAGTCATCCTGCCCTCAACGAACTTACAGGACACACCATCATGATCTTATCTGACTCTTAATCACCTACAAGCCATATGCTACTGGACAAGTTATTTAATCTGTCTAAACCACATTTGCAAGACAGGTCAGTGATCATGACACTAGCCATACTTATCAAACTGGGCTGCTGCAAGGCTCAAAGAAGATGCGATAATAATGTAAAGTATTAGAATGAGCATGATGTTATTAAAATATCCATTTAAATCAAGTCCCTGCTATAAAACCCAGACATCCCCAAACAGGAAAACTTACCTTGTGATTCATATACATCATCATTCACTCCTGGACCTGATGTATTTAATGAAGGCTGGATCTACTTGAAATGAATGATTAACCTTGACATTGTAATGGCAAACAAAATTTTCATCAGTGGAAAATTGTCAGTGTCCTTCCCTGTTAGGAACACAAAGGAGTGTAGCTCTGCTCATGTACCATTCTGCTCTGAGATCAGGCCCCTGACTCAAAGCTCGGTGACTATGAGCTCACAGGGCTCTGACACAGCAAGCTTGACAGGCAGAAGACCTTTTCTCCATGAATTTTAATCCATGTAGGAGCAGTATTTCCATTTGCTTCTGCTTTTCTCTGCCAGATGTATTGGTGAAAACAGGCTGGCAAAAGCAAATAAACAATTACTTTCTAATAATTTGTGGATTCCTTTATACAACAAATTTATTTGTGGTTCTTTATCCAATAGTTCAACAACTGAGTTGTTACATGTTCTATGTTTGTCTGGTTTTAGTCATTTCTCAAAATAGGAAAGACAATAGATTTAATTCTTCTATGTGACACAGACCAGGGGTGGTATCCTTATTGCCCAAGTACAGAAATTATCAATGTTTTGAGGAATGTCTGTTTTGATAAGAAATACAAGGTACAACGAATGTGAGCCAATGCTAAGTACCCTGTAGTCTAAGTGCACTGCAGTTCAGGACACATTGAATCCTCATAACAACCCTAAGAGGTAAGTTCTGTCATTATCCTCATTTTACAAATGAAGAAACTGGGGCACAACGAGGTTCAGTTGCTTAATCAAGGTCACCCAGTTAAGAATTGGTAGAGTTCAAATCTAACGCACGGAATTTATTTCCAAAGCTTCCCATTGATCCTCTGCGTTATACTGTATGTCAATAAAAACATGATACCATGCACAATGATAATCCTGTAATAAAATTGATAGAAAGCAAACGTCACTTGCATTTACGTAGTGTTTTACTGCTTAGAAATTGCCTTCGTGTGTACTAACTCAATGAGACTCCCAACAACCTTGAGAGGAAAGTTAAGGGAAAAATAATAACCCAGTTTTACAGACAAACTAAGACTCTAGTAAGTGATGACATCCCCCAAGTTCACACAACAGATGAGTGAAGATCTAGGAGTTTAATCCAGGCCTTCTGATCTCAATGTCTCTCACATCCTAAGATCACAGAGAAAAAAATGGGAATGTTAAATTGCCTTGCATCCACTAACCTCTAGTACTCACTAGCAGAGCTTCACATCTGGTAAATGACCGTGAAGAGAACACTTGATATTGGAAGGGAAGGGACCCAAGTGTCCCAAGTCTTCTCATTCTGCAGCTTGTACTTCTCTCTGGACCCTGGAGCTAAGGGGGTGGCGTTCCCACCCTTGGCCATGAGAGAATACCCTTTGGTTCTGAGAGTATGGCCTCCTCTTTTGTTCAGTAATTCCAGCTGAGCTTCTTAAGAAAGTTATAGGAAAACTAAATCAAAATAGGAAACAGAAAAATTTATAAGAGGATAAATTTACACTTCTGTTCCTGTTCCTGTTCCTAAAAGATAGACATTAGTTTGGCTTGAACCTCATAGTTGGCACTTGGTTATTTTCCTTCTCAGCTGGACTAGGGATGTTAGAAAGCCTGTCTCCACCTACTCACCATCATTTTAGCCCCTTTCTAATTTCCACTGTCACTGATCCAGTGATACCTCTTCCTTCCAGAAGGGAAATGTAGCTGGAAGAGCCCCATAATATAAAACCCATAAGGATAGGGAGATTGTCTACTTTGTTTATTTTCCTATCTCCAGTGCCTAAAATAGCATTTAATATACAGCAGGTACTCAATAAATTATTGAATAAGTTTATCAATGAAATAATAAATGCATCCATTTATCCATCTTAAGTTAAAAATGAAATACTTATTCTTATATAAAAAAACAAACTCCGCTGACTCAGGGGTAACCTCCATATCTCCAAGTTGATCATTTTGCTGTATCACAACCCTTTAAACTTATCTGCCTAAATTCAAGCCATCTGTTAAAATCTGATAGCCTGAGCGGGAACACAATACCTAGACTTCTGCCCTGAGCAACCCCTATTCCCCATACTTAGGTCTATAGTCTTAGCTGTGACCTCTTTCAATCCCTCTCTTTTTCAGTCTGTGTGTGTGTGTGTGTGTGTCACACACATTCATACACACACATACACTCACTCTCCCAGAAGAGAAAAAATATAACAGTAAGGAAAAAACAGACCAAAGACATCAAATAAAATGTCAACTCAATATTTAAACTCTCAGAATAAGATCACAATGACCTTAATGGCTTGACAATCCTCACATCCATGCTGTCAGCCATCTTTACTGAGCTGCTTTCTCCATGGACCATTCCTAGTTGCTCTCATTTCTAATTTTAGACTGATCCCAAATTTTCAGGGACTGGATCTCGTTGAAATAGCTGTCTCTTACAGCACCCAGCACATGACTGACACTCAAACTGTACTATTAAATTATAACAAATTCATATTTTTGTCCACTGTGTGCACTAAGCACTGGGTGCTATGAAAATAACAATTAGTGAAAAATCCCACTGGTCTCTACTCATAGGTATTTGATATAGAGTATGGTTCTATTGGAAATAACTGAAATATACAAACTGGTTAGGGAAAACTATCAGAAGATCAAATGGGAGTTTGGACAAGGTGACCAGTAAGGTCATTTCTGGTACTAAATTTTTAGAATTCTCTAAAAATAAAATGTAAAGCAGAAAGGATATGTAATTTAGAGTAAATAATTTGTACTTTCATAAAGAATAAATGATTTTTCCTGAGCCTAAGTTTATTTGCCTATAATATGACTACTATATAAGACCTAGATTAATTAAAATAATATATTGGAAAAAAACACGAATTTTAAAGCAAAGAAAAGTATGCATGAGTGAATGAATAAATGAGCAAGTAAATTAATATGTCGATGAGTAGATGGCTGGTTGGATGAAAATACAGCACTTTTTTTTTTAATATTTATTTATTTATTTATTTATTTATTTATTTATCTGAGAGAAAGCCCATGGGAGCCTGCCTGCCAGAGAGCACAACCAGGGAGGAGGGACATAGGGAGAGGAAGAAGCAGGCTCCCCACTGAGCAGGGAGCCCTGGGGGGAGGGGCTTAATCCCAGGACCCTGGACTCATGACCTGAGTTGAAGACAGATGCTTTACCTACTGAGCCACCCTGAAATATAGCACCTTTCATCTAAAAATCTAAATTTTACATTTTAAGATAAACAAAATTGCTCAAAACAAAAATAAAAAATATTTAGCAAGCTTCCTTTCAGAATACTGGGGAGGCAAACAGAAAATGTTCAAGAATTGCATAGTAGTTAATGAAAACATTTAGTAAAATTCTCATTCACTTAAAAACATTTTTCACATAAAACTCTATTCCCCTGTACTTAATTTTGCCCACTAATCCAGCATATGCAAGATGAAATCAAGGAGACATCGGTGTAGATGACTGTGTGTTTAAGAAATATAAGCCAAAATAGATAGATAGATGGATATGCATTTTGGTGTTCAGTTACCTAGAAAGGGATAAGATTATTGTATAAAGATGATTTTTTAAACGGTATTTTTTTAAAGATTTTATTTTTTTATTTATCTGTTTGACAGACAGAGATCACAAGTAGGCAGAGAGGCAGGCAAAGAGAGGGAAGGGAAACAGGCTCCCTGCTGAGCAGAGAGTCTGACACAGGGCTCAATCCGAGGACCCTGAGACCATGACCTGAGCCAAAGGCAGAGGCTTAACCCACTGAGCCACTCAGGAGCCCCTAAATGGTATTTTTTAAACAGTATTTAAAACAAGGGGTGTCTGGGTGGCATCTGATCATTGATGTCGGCTCAGGTCATGATCTCAGGGTCATGAGATCAAGCCCTGCATCAGGCTCTGCATTGGGTATGGACCTTGCTTGAGATTCTCCCTCCCTCTCCCTCTCTAAAAACAAACAAAACAAAAACAGTATTTAAAACAAGAAGGAGTAATAATATTTTTGTAGTGTTTTGGATAGGATACTAGTATTTAAACTTATAGTGTGAGAGCTCCTGAGGTCATCAGCCTATTCTAGATAATGTATAAATATGGTAATCAGCTAGAAACCATAAGCAAAGAGACTTCTTTAAAAGTAAGCTAGGAAATTCTCTCTGACTGCTTGAATATGCTAAGAACACAGTAAGGGAGAAGAGATTCCATTCATTTCTCCTCATTTTGACAGTTCTTCTCTCATCTCTAAAAGTGGACAAGACAAGGAAATAGCCATAGCTGGCCTTTGAAAGATAAGTAACTAGAAGCATTTATTATTTGCTGAGGACAAAAGGCAGGGAAGGAACGTTGACTTCATGCTAAAATAACAGGACCTCATTATTAAAAAGTATTCTAAGTATGATCAATTTGTAAAATTAGAAATAGAATTTGGGAGAGAGAATCATGACTTACATTGTTTCTTCTTGAGAAGGATCCAGTACTTTCACTAGATCAGATACTCTGTAAATGTGTACTGATTTAATTTTAACTTGAATAATAAATGTTCAGGATGAGTAAGAATAGCCTCAAATTTTACCTTAAAGAAAACCTTAGCCATACTTTTATTAATAGTGGTATCACCTTGAGTCCCTGATAGCGTAGTAGCAATAATAAAAAAAAAAAGAAAGAAAAGAAAGAAATGTCTGATAACTATAGTAGAAAACACCCAGTCCTAATCTAGGAATGTGTTCTCCTTATCCCCTTTGTACAACAAACACAGACACTGAACTATTTTCTGATAATGCTACCGTGATAAAATCCTACTATATACCCACACCACTCTCCTGAGGGGAAGAGTTATTCTCCAAAGTGAGTCAAAAGTCATAGTTTCAGGCATCAGCTAAAAGTGACTTGGGCATGGGGCGCCTGGGTGCCCCATGTCAGGCTCTCTGCTCAGCGGGGAGCCTGCTTCCTCCTCTCTCTCTGCCTGCCTCTCTGCCTACTTGTGATCCCTGTCTGTCAAATAAATAAATAAAATCTTTTGAAAAAGAGAGAGAGAGACTTGGGCATGAGAAGTTCCATTTAAAGCTCCAAGAAGAAGGTATGCCTTTCTTTCTTGTCACTGGATTTTGAGCAATCCACCCAGGCCCATGGCTGTTCTGACTGTCAAGGGAAGAGATGCTCTATGAAAGACAATCAGGCCAGAAACTATACAGAAAACAGTCTCCTGGGTGTGCCTAAGACTGGTCTGGAGCTGTGGACCATGGAGAGTGAAGCATACCATGTTATCTAGAGGTTAGTTGCAAATGACTGTCCACATTGCGATTTCCTCTGTTACACACTGTCCTTCAATAGAGTCTGATATTAACTGCTGTTTTCATTTCAGACAAGCAATCACTGGGTGTTCCTTACAGAGTCCTTATTAATTTTAGACAAATCTTATGCCTTTTACTTTGAGCCATGCAAAAATATCAACTGAAAATCGTGTTCAAAGTATAGGTTTAAAGTATTTGAAGGAAAGGAAGAACAGGGTGGGGAAGAGAAGGGAAACGAAAATTGATAAGGCATCTGCAGTGCACCAGGCACAGTGCTGGGCCCTCTACAGGTTATATTACTTAATCCCATGAAAATCCTGTAAGACCGCCATTGTTAACCACATGTACAATGAGAAAATTGAAGGTCAGAAAGTGAAGCATGGGTCCAATCAAGAATTCAAATCTAGTTTATCAGACTCCAAATCCGAGGCTCTCTTCATGACTTGTCTTTAGGTAATGAATCACAAAGTCAATAATAAGGGGACCATTTATGTTCCTGAACTGTCAAAAAAGTTAAGATAACCATGAAATAAGACCACTCAGAATCTAAGTCAGAAGCATCCAGACTATTTGTTTCCTGATGCTCATGGTCTCATTTGAAGCACTCGTTAAATAACTAGAGCCAAAGAAAGAAAAATTGGAGACAGTGATATCTATCTTCAAGTGTCTAAAAAAGTTCTTCTTGAAAAAAAGAAAGAGACATCTTGTGCATCCAGAGGCAAAGTTGGATTCAGTTAAGCAGTCATATATAAGAAAGCGCAGACCAACAATGAAATCGATGGCTTCACAAAACGGGGAAGTGAGCTTCCCATCATCAGAGACATTCAAGTAGGAGCAATACCACAGGAGGATGGTTCCAAGAGCTGAGATACATATTCCATAAAATGGTTACAGTCAGCATTGCTGGGGAGAAGAATGAATCAGAAGGACTACAGGCTGCAACCAAGGCAATACTTGGCAAACCTTTATTTTCAGAACGTAAAAAGGTAAGGATGAATGAATGATGAAACTGACTGCTAGTAAAAAAAAAAAAAATGAGGGTAGAATGGAGAAAGATGCAAGATTGAAGGAGGCAGTCAGGGAAAGCATATCAAGATAACCCTGTGAAGAAAGCATGGGGCTAACAGTTATTTTATATGGTATATTAATATGGCATAGCTGATTAAGGGGTTGCCTCTTAACAGTTGGGTGGTTAAAACGATCATATTCCTATGAGGTATAGGGTTCTAGAGTAAGGAAAAGAAAACATGAACCTATAAAAATGCAAGTGAGGAAAGTTCCCCAGGAAAGGCCAGTGTCAAAAGCCCCTAAGATGTTAGTCAAAACTATAGCGGTTTCTGTGAAGGATTGTCACTGGCCCTTCTTGATTCCTGTGTAGGAAAGATCCCATTTGAAGTAAGAGACTTTAAAGTAACCAAAAACCAACAGCTTAAAGGTGAACAGAGAACCAAACGGAAATGATTAGGAGAGCGAAGGAGAGTATTAGGTACTCTACGAAGGTTCCCTGTACAGAAGGTCTTTTCTAACAAATGTTAGGGTCATAATGGAGAATACGAAAAGTAAATAGTTATTGGCCCCCAGTTGCAACTGTCTGTTACAAGATCTACCATTTTTACTATCAGTAATCATAGAGAAATCTGGAGATTCAATTTATGGTAGAAAGAAGGACATATTTAAATCGATGTACACATTCACAGCTTTTAATATAGTATCTTGATTTCATTTTTTTTTAGAAAGAAAAAGGAGAATCACAACTCTGGAAAACTCAAAACCAATTTGAGAAAACTTAGTATAAACTGAGAAAAATACTTACAAAATGACTTCTCAAGTCAGTGTTCCAAAACACAAGACCAAAGATGGAGAGATAGTAGATGGTGGATAGACAGTTGTCATATTTTTGAAGTCAGGGATTTGGAAAGGCCACCATCTTGTTAACTGATTGGCAACTTTTAACTTACTGTACACACAGTGTTAGTGTTATCTTCAAAATTGGAGAGTAAGTATGTGTCCCACTGGGTGATATTTTTGAGAAGACAATTGCGTGACCATAGAAAGGTCATTTAACCTCTATGTATCAGTTTACTCCTCTATAAAATGAGAAATTTTAAAAAGAACAACAGATGATCATTACATTTTTGAGCCTCCCAATGGAAAGTTACTTTTGGCAGGGTTCTGGAACCAGGAGTAACATTCGATTTTAGGGACTCCAAACAAGAAAAGTAGCATATAATCAAAAGTGCCCAGATATTTTCAATGTGACCACTTACTTGAAAAAGAAAGGACAGTCTTTGCTACGTTACTAAACAGTAGCAAAGACTCTCCTGAGGATAAATGACCCCAATCCCAAAGACACTCTCTGAAGCAGCTAAAGTCTCCCAGTTTTGGTTCACACTTGGTCCTTCTGTCTCTGAGTGGGTGGAGGTGGAGGAGGAATGAGAAATGATAAGTGCTCTGTTACTTGTGAGGATGACACAAAACAAAATAAAGCTGTTCCCATCATAGTTGGACTTTGGAGTTCGTTTGTTTTTTGTTTTTTTTTTCCCCCTTCCTGTTTGTTGTCTCTATATAGATCAGGAAATTTTAGATGACTCTCAACAAGCAGCTTTGCAATAATTCAGATCAAAGAAAGAGATAATTCTACAGTGAGGAGAGTCAACAGAAGCAGTATGTTCTAATAGGCTTAAAACGAGCCTGACTTGAAACCTCATTCTCATGCAGTTTACTCAATATGGAACCTTGGACAAATCATTCCTCTTCTATATCTGTAAATCTATAGTCCCATTCTTAGAACGAGGTTAATCAGATGATTACTAAGGTCCCTTCTCTCTCTAAAATTCTGTGGCTCTAATTATAATGCTCACTACATCATCGTACTAACAAAAAGCAAACTAGGATACTCCCTTTTATCTTCCAAAGTAACCTCAAGCTGTTTAACTAAAATAAAAAGTAGGATTGGTTATCCTTCATCCCTCAGGCCCATGCTAGATGTCCTCAGTCCCCAGAAAAACTGAACCTGACTGGTTATCTTTTACCACAAAACACTTCTCCATAACTCTGGTTAAAAGAAATGGTAATTAAAGTAAATAATATTTGAGTGCTAATTATTTACCAGGAACAGGTCTCAGTACTTTATAGGCGTCAATTATTTTCAGAATGACCCTATGAAGTAGGTATTACTATTATCAACAAGGAAACAGAGGAACATAAAAGTTAAGCAAGGTAGCTAAGGTTATACCTCTAGTAAAGAGAATGGTCAGGATTTGAACCCAGCAAGTCCCGGTCCAGCCTCTGACTAATTCATCAGTCACCTCCCAGTTATGTGGTGCCCGTGGCACAAAGGAGAAGGAAGGGGTAGTGGGCCGGTGATGGTGCAGGTTGTTCTAGCTCTTCTTTTTTTTTTTAAGATTTTATTTATTTATTTATTTATTTGTCAGAGAGAGAGAGAGCACACATGCGCACAAGCGGACAGAGTCGGAGAGAGAAGTAGGCTCCCTGCAGAGCAAGGAGCCCGATTTGGGACTCAATCCCAGGACCTGGGATCATGATCTGAGCCGAAAGCAGTGGCTTAATCGACTGAGCCACCCAGGTGTCCCCTTCCAGCTCTTCTTTATTGTCCCATATGAAAAGGAAAAAATCCTTGGCAGGGAGGGAAAGCCAGATATGCAGCATGATCTCACCAAGCAGGCCCATACTTTCTCCTTCTAAATAGCTGAAAATACTGATGAACTGAGAGATTAGATTGAGAAAAAGTCACATCACATCTTAGGATTTAAGTGTTTATCAAGCATTTAATCCTCACAATTATCCTGCAGGATAAAAATTATAGGTATTATTATTATTATTATTCTACTATTCCAGAACAAAACATAGAGAGAGGACTAAATTCAGTAAGTCAAGTTGATAGCTAATTAGTGAAGAAACTATTAGTTAGTGATAGCTAACTAGTGAAGAACCACACTAGTTCTATTAACCCTTTCCAGCTCTCACACCGAGTTCTGATCCATGGAGCAAATCTTCCTCACTCTACCCTTCCCTTATTGCTCAATCCAGAAATCCACCAGAGAGGCTGCTGGCAGGTCTGAGCTTGCTCAGAATGCCTTATCATGATCTGTCCTATGGCTGCCTCTGTGGGCAGAACACTAACCATCCAATATCATATTGCTGTCCTGCAATCAGAAAATCATCCTCAGTACCGACATCTCCCTCAGTTTAGAATCCTAGCTGAGCCCTGTAATAACACAGCCTCTTACTTCTACTTGCTTGAAAATTGCGAGCAAGATTTCCTCTGCTTTGGAAGCAGAATCAGGCCTAAAAGTATCTCACTAATTTTCCTCTTTGTTAGAGAGCCCCCTATTGCATAATCTGTGTAATTAAAGTGTGTGTGGCTTTGCTAACCAATTCTCTGAGAGTCAGTCAAATTGTGTAAGACTTAAAAAAGAATTATCCTGGCAGTATCCACAAAATGCTGTCCTCTGATTTTCTTTTCAGGGTATTCGGTCTCATGGAGCCACTGTATAAGTTCGTATCTAAAAGAGCAACTTAACACAGCATTAAGTCGCTAAATTCTGGGGGTTTGCATTTCAATGCCTAACTGCTGTGAGCTTATTAAAAGAGCCTGGGAGAACAGCTTAACCATTTTGTTCCTTAGGACCATTTGGAAAATGACAACAGTAGACTTTCATTACAAAGATTTATACAGAATCACTGAACATAAGAACTGGAATGGAAGGAACCCTAAGAATCATCCAGGCCAATGCCCTCATTTGAAAGATTATGAAATTGAAGACTGGTCACATAGCTACTGGTGGCTTAAACCAACATACTGTCGGGCTTTCTGATTCTAAGATCAGTGGTCTCTCTGGCATCAGATTTAACTTTTCCCCTAAAAGTTCCTACTTTAGGTTTTCTTTTAAAAGAAGAAAAACCAGGGCACCAGGGTAGCTCAGTCTGTTGGACATCTGACTCCTGGTGTCAGCTCAGGTGGTGGTCGGGGGAGGGGCGGCATTCTGAGATTGAGCCCCACACTAGGTTCCCTGCGTTCAGCAAGGAGTCTACTTGAGATTCTTTTCTTCTTCCTTCCTCTCCTTCCCCCTGCTGCCCAAGGTCCCCCTGCTCACGCACACACACTCTCTCTCTCTCAAATAAATAAAATCTTAAAAAATAAATAAATAAAGAGATATATATAGCAGGCTTACCACCCAATCCTCACAACCACTCAGTAAGTTATTTATTACTGATGTTAGCATATGCCCAATTTACATAGGCATAAATAAGCTCAGGCTGCTGAAGGTGTGGGCCAAGGTTAAATTCATGATTAACGATGGCATTAGCACACCACCTCTGGTCTTAATTTGAAATTCTTTATTTCCTTCTTTGGACCTTTCCTCAATCTCCCCCATTTAAACTTACCTGCTAGGCAAGATCAAATGATTTCTAAAATCTTCATTAAAGAATGCTAATGGTTTCCCCCAACTGCCCCCAGCTAGCATATAAGGTAGGCATTTTCCTCTCTCTCGCCTCACCACCTGTGTCCCCTCATCCTCTCATCCAACATCTATTTTCATACAAAACAGGATTCTTTAGTATCACAGCAATTTCTCTTACTCGTTTATTGCATAGGATAAAAGACTCATAATTCTCTTTGTAACTGTACAAGTATCATCAAAATACAGAATTTTTTGTGATGCTAATGAGAATTTTCCTCACCAGGTAGTACTGCTTGCAAAACATCTGGTGCAACATGCCAAGAATGCATGCGAGCTGAAAGGCGGGACACTAACCTTGCCTCAGGATCTTCTCTGCCAGGAAATTTCCTGGCAGCCCCGGCCTTTAATACATGAGCTAGATGCCACAGCATCTGATAGCCACATGAATAACTCCCTTAATTAGTTCACCCCTTGTGTTTTCTGGATTCAAAGATTAAATTAAATGCAAAATTTGCAAATCATTGTCGGAGTATTCATCGGCCTGCAAGTCATCTTTAAAAACAACTACAGGTTGGGGAAAATTTGGTGAAGACATGAGTTTGCCCACGTCTTACACATATGTAATTCGACTCACATAATTGGAGAGTCTGTAAATGGACATGTAAGTGTATTTGTGTGTGTGTGTGTGTGTGTATATATAAACTTACATATAATGTTGTATATATATGTTAAATATATATATGTATGTATATGTAACTTTTAATGCTAAGGTAAGAAGTCTGGTGAAGGAATGAAATGGGATCCATTGCCTAGTCTCCTATCAAAGTATTTATTTTCCTTTCTTTCTACATTTATCTGTATCTCTATTTTTAACCAGCCACACATCCTATCCATCCCTCCATCCCTCAGTCACTGGGCACTTACTAAAAGCCAAACTGCTTAGCACATCAGGGACACAGAGAAAAATCAAACACTGTTTATGCTCTCGGAGAACTTTCTGTCTAGTGGATAAACCTGACGTTTTAGATGATGACAGAACGACACACGTGCCCCTGAGAAGTGCTCTGTGCTGGGATGAACCCCACTCCCAACTAGAAGATACCCTGCAAGTTTTCATCAGACAGAATGACGGGAGAATTTCCCACCCATGGAGAAGTGGGAGGTGGCCTCCCCCAGAGAGTGGCTAAGGAAGGCCTTCAGACAGAAAGAAAGGGAAGAGCACAGAGGAGTCCCATGTCACGGTGATGTCAGGCCATGAAGTCCTCTAGCGCAGCGACCTGGCGTATCTTGTGCATTCCCATATCTCCTGTGCCAAGCTCACAATTAAAAAAACTGCACTGATCACACGAAACGACAACTGAAGGAACAGTCTCCGAAGAGTGTTGATGGTCCATTGGACTCAGAGAATCCCATACACGGAGACCCCTGGCAGAACTGGTTTTCAAAGGAAGTTTGGTGACATAGCACTAGCGAATAAAATGTACTGCTATGGAATTTGTGCCTTCTCTTGAAAGCAGCAGAAAGCTATTAAAAGTCTTTAAAAGGGACCATGATACAATTTAAGCAATAAAATTCTGTACTATTGCATCTTTTAATAGAGGCAATGGGGATAAGTATGGTACAACAGAGTTAGTAGTAATTGGATTCAATTCATTACATTAAAATTCAATTACATTAAACTAAAATTAAATATGTATAAGTTATAGGGGGACAGACGTGCCTTACTACTTTCTTACATCTATATAAATTAGCATAAAGAGTACATGAGACAAAGCTCGAAGAGAGTTTTACACATACTCTCACCAACTCCTATACAGCTCTCTACAAATGTCACTGAAAAGTGCTGGGAGGCCACATAAGTAGAAAACTGAGTATAAATACGCAAAGGTTTTCCCAAAGTCACATATGAAAATGAGCAGAGGACTAGTAATGTAGTAAGACCTGGATCTAGTACGGTTTCTATCATTAACCTGCCCTAACACCCTGCGGCTTTCTTCCCTGTTCTGGGCCCCAGTCATCTCATCATTGAAAGGAAGGGTAGACTGGTACCTTCCATAGTCTGCTTGGAAAATATCTTCTTCTGAGGAAAAAGAAATATATCCTCTTCTTTGTTCATCTAGAAATGAACAAATAAAAGCATAAAGTAAAAGATGAGATAGGAATTTGGAGAGGTGCTAAGGTCTAAATGTTTGTGTCCCTCAAAATTCCTATGTTGAAACCTAATGCCCGGTGTGATGGTGTTTGGGGGTGGGTACTTTGGGTGCTGACTATAAAAGACACTCCAGAGGGCTTCCTAGTCCCTTGCTTCTGCTATGTGAGGTCACAGCTAGAAGGCACCACTATGAATTAGAAACCAGACTCTCACCAGACATCCAGCGTGCTGGTACCTTGAGCTTGGGATTTCCCAGCCTCAAAACTGTGAGAAGTAAATTTGTATTGTTTATAAGCTACCCACTTATAAGCTATGGTATTTTGTTAGAGCAACACAAATGGACTAAAACAACTGAAAACACATTAGACTTCAAATTTAGAAGTCTTTATAGCTACTCAAACAGATATTTCATTTTACCCCAAAAATGACCCCATTTCAGAGGAGGGCAATGCAGGATGTATAGTAATATTCTTTGTTAACTTCCTAAATTATTTCTGAATTGTAGGGGATTAAAAAGTGTAATACAAGGGAAAGACAGTAACACCCCAGTAACTATATTAAGAACTGGAGAGACAGTGTACACACTTATCTTTAGCTTATCTGAAAGAGAGACACTTCCATAAGAAATATTAGGATTCAAAAGAACCAAATATCTTGGAAGTAGGGAGTGTTTGCCCTTGTAATCAGAATCCTGATTTTATTTTTTTTGTTGTTGTTGTTTTTTTAAGATTTTATTTATTTATTTGACAGAGAGATAGAGAGAGAGCACAAGTAAGCAGATCAAAAGACAGAGGGAGAGAAAGAAGCAGGCTCTCTGCTGAGCAGGGAGTCCGATACGGAACTCGATCCCAGGACCTGGGATCATGACCTGAGCCGAAGGCAGAAGCTTAACTGAGTGAGCCACCCAGGCACCTCCAGAATCCTGATTTTTAAATTGAAATTTTTAAAGTAGTTGCGGAACCTTAGGTTAATTACTTTTAGTTTGGTAGTCACCTTAGAAGTGGGACTGAAACTACTAGTATTATTTTGAAGAATAAATGAGAAAACATGTTAATTACTTAGCATGGTACATGCCATATAGTATATACTGAATAAATGGTAGCTATTTTTATTATAATGTGATCATTTTGTTCAATAACATTTGTAGAGAGCCATAAGAGTAGGTGAAAGTAAGAGTAACGTTTTTGCGTCACATACATAGTATGACTAACATAGTATAGATGCTCAATAAACACACAAGCCCACTAATATTTTAAATCAGCATGGGGAATTTCAATCTATAATTTGGGTTATCTGGGTGGAAAAAGGAACACAATCCAAAGTTAATTCTAATCAATATGGTTCACACCTCCTTCTTCTGGCAAAGAAATATGAATAATAGTATAGTGGTTTTCACATCATTTCATTTAATGTCCCCATAGTATGTGCTTGTAAAAGGAGGTGTAAGTACCACATCGAGAAAAAAAATTGAAGAGGAGATACAGAGCAGCTCTTAAACTGCACTTGCTGGTACAGTCTTGACAGAGCACCAATTTAACTAGAACTCAGCCAGAGGGAGCAAAATCCTTCTCTGTTATTTCCAAGAAGTGGAGAGAAAGCCCACTTACTGCAGCCACCTGCAGAGTAGCAGGCATGGAGAAGCACAGCTTTTTCTCATGCCTGAAGTCGTCTGAAAAAATATGCCCATTCATTTTATATTTGTTTAGTCCAGAGTGCAGACCCAAGATACCCAGGTAACCAGCCACAAAGAAAGTCTTCAAATCTTATCTGTCCTTTTCCAACCAAAATATAAGGTTGTTAATGTTGTAGAAATTTAGGTCTGGTGAAAAATGCTTTCCTTACTCAAGTCCCTTCAGATCCTTCCCAATTACAACTACCCTTGTGAACGCCCAGCAGGACTCCTCCCTACACCACACACACATACACACACACGCACACACACTAGCAGGGCACACACCATCACGCACAACACATACTCACTTCTGTATGAGCATGCTTTCTGTCTTTCTCACAGCAAAGACAGTTTTCTGTCTTGCATTATATTGATACGTGTCTTAGTCATGTCTTATCTCCTCTACTAGATTATGATTTCCTAGAAGGCAGAGAATCTAATTCCCTCATTTAGAAGTAGGCTTTCTAATTAAATGTGTGTTGGAAGGAAGGAAGCGGTGGGGGAATGAAGTAAGGGAGAATAAAAGTTCACATGTACGAAAATAAGAGGAAAAAATTACAAGGAAAACAACCTCTCTGATAATGCTGTTCGATTTTTACACTTCTGAGCCTTCAAACAAAATAATTCAGAGAGAATTCCCTTTTAAAATTATAAAATATTCTGAGTATTGGGAAGGAAAAAAAATTAAGAACAAAACACTACTTGGGATGTTAGCACCATAAAAAGGGCCTAAGATCTGTCAGTGAATCTTCTCTTTTGTCCTCATAATTGAACAATGTTTCAGGAGATGGTGGGAGGAACTCCAAATCTGGGCATCATCCCACACTTCCCCAACCTGGTGACAGTGTCAGAGTTTGAAACAACAAAATGTAAGACGAAAAACTGTTAGGCAGTACTTATATATTTTACAGACTCACAGGAAGAAGAAAGGATTTCAGGAATAAATTATTCCAGCACCTTAACTTTAGATAAAAATCTGACGTTGTTCCCCTAAACATTTCATATGCCTTAAAATCTCCATTGTCTCTGTACATGGCAGTCCTTCTGCCAGGAATTACCTCTCCTATTTTTGTCCTAATTAAGATGCCCTCTCCTCCTGGACATCTTCCCTGATTCCCACTGTCAGTTTATTACGCCTCTTTCAAGTTGCCTGGATCACTTTTATACACTTTAATTTATACACTGATATATAGCAGTTTTCCCAACTAGACCATTAATTCCTTTAGGGCATTATCTTATCTAACTCCAAAAAACCTAGCAAAATGCTTTTTTTTTTTTTAAGACTTCACAAATTGAGGGACGCCTGGGTGGCTGAGTCAGTTGAGCATCTGCCTCTTGATTTCTGCTCAAGTCATGAACGCAAGGTCATGGGATGGAGCACTGAGTGGGGTCCCGCACTTAGCACAGAGCATGCTTCTCTCCCTCTCTTTCTCCCTCTCCCCTGCCCCTCCCACCCGCTTGTGCTCTCTCTAAAATAAATAGATAAATCTTAAAAAAAAGATGTCACAAATTGATATTGGATTGAAATATCCAAGATCACCAAAAGAAATGGGGGAAGAGGCAGGCATCAGGCTCACCTCTTGGTGAAGCCTAAGATATCTGACTCTGAGCTACAGCAGTCCTCAAAGACTAATCATTTTAAAACATAAAACACAGTAACACCTTCTTAAATACAAGCTTGTGAGGGCTAATTAAAAGAACAGACTAGTCGCGATGTGTGGGAAGGAGCTGGGCTTCTGTAGTATATATAGTAGCTTGGAAAGAGGAATAGATCGTGGATCTCAATAAAGAGTTAAGGTAGATAAGAATATTTATAGATTTGAGAAAATATCTGTTAATGCCATTCTGAAAAAAATACTGTGAGTGCATTGTGCCAGAAAACACCATCAAGAAAAAAAAAGAGATGAAAGACATCTAAGATATTCTTTGCAACAAGTAAATAAACAAATATACCTAGATACAGATATTCCAGATGCCTCCTTAAAGCCACACACAGATCTTCAGTGGTAATAAAACTATCTCAGTTGCCACTATTCCACTTTTATTAGTCAGAGCAACTTTAACATGAGCTCATTTGGGGAGGTATTGTAATTACTTTGAGAATCAGCCCTCCTTTTGCACACCCATGTTGAAAGAAGCATTAGTGACAATGGCCTAAACCCAAATGTCCATCAAAGGACGAATGAACAGACAAAGTTCAGTATATGCACACAGACTTAAAATGGAAGGAAATTCTGTCACATGCTACAACATGGATGAAGCTTAAGGATATTATGGCCATGAAATAAACCAGGCACAGAATGACAAAAAAATGAATGATTCCCCTCATATGAGGCACCTAGAGTAGTCAAATTTAGAGAAACAAAGTAGAATGGTGTTTTCCGGGGCTGGGAGAAGGGGTAATGAACAGTTGTTCAGTAGGTATAGAATTTCAGTTTTACAAGTTGAAAAAGTTCCAGAGTTCCATGCACAACAATGCGAAAGTAATTAACAGTACTGAATGGAACATTTAAAGATGTAAAGATGGTAAATTTAATATTATGTGTTTTTTTTACCACAATTAAAGTTTGGTATTTTTTTTTTCTTAGAAACTTCCTTGCAAGAAAATGCCCGAAACAAGTTCCACTCCACCTTTCCATTTAGTTTTTGATTGCCACTCTCTAAATAGTTCCTACACAATATGCAAGTATTTCTCAGAGTAACACACAAGTTGGCCAGAAGGTATTGATTCATTTATTTAGGTCGTGTTAGGTGTAGGGTAAGGTATTTGGCTCTAGATGAAAGGGGGAAAGAAGGAAGGCATTTTAAAAACTGTTCTGTTTTTTTTTTTTGTTTTTTTTTTTGTTTTTTTTTTTTTTTTTTAAAGATTTTATTTATTTAATTGACAGAGAGAGAGATCACAAGTAGGCAGAGAGGCAGGCAGAGAGAGGAGGAAGCAGGCTCTCCGAGGAGCAGAGAGCCCGATGTGGGGCTCGATCCCAGGACCCTGGGATCATGACCTGAGCCGAAGGCAGGGGCTTTAACCCACTGAGCCACCCAGGCGCCCCAGAACACTTCTTTATTTTAGGAGACATTTGAGGTTGCCTACCAGCCCCGAGCATTTACAAGTGAGTCAAACTGCTTTCCCCAAGCACCAGACATGAGTTTGAAGAAACCCTGTCAGCCCAAGGAGTACAGGAACAGGGGATGACACGAGTTATCCTGAGAACTCCAAACACAGAGGAGATCCGGATGGAGAAATGACTTGGATCACTCTAACAAAGGCACACGCTGCCTTTACCACCCACAACGAACCTCAGACTTACCTCAGACTTACAGAGGAGCTGGAGCCTGAAGAGAGAGACGGGGGGGGGGGGGGGGGGGGGGGGGGGGGGGGGGGACATGTAAGCAGTAAGGTGAAACATTTCAATGTAAGATTTGTATCAGGTGGATTTTCTTAGAAGTCAAAATAGAAAGGAGCTGATTAGATCTTAGCTAAAGGGAGAAGCAAAATACCTTTATTCCCTGTTGGTAAAACTATATTAAAAGAAAAAGTGGGGGCGCCTGGGTGGCTCATTGGGTTAAAGCCTCTGCCTTCAGCTCAGGTCATGATCCCAGGGTCCTGGGATCAAGCCCCACATCCTGCTCTCTGCTCCGCAGGGAGCCTGCTTCCTCCTCTCTCTCTGCCTGCCTCTCTGCCTAGTTGTGATTTCTGTCAAATAAATAAAATATTTTAAAAAAAGTGGAAGGAGAATTTTAAAACTGTGTACCACTTTGTTCCTGCATTTCTAATGTGAATAGGTCTAGAAAACTGATAAAAATCAAGATGCTGTCTTTACACCATTATCCTACTTCTTATGATAAAAAATGACAAGGGAAATTTGACAAATCAGTTCAAAATATAAAACCTGCTGGACAGAAAATAATTCTGATAGAATCACAGAATCCTAGGGTTGGACATCCAAATTGCCCAACTCCTCATCAAACGACCCAAGTGTTTCTTGAAAATCTCCACTGATGGACTGTCACAACCTACTGAGACCTCCCTTCTCCCACCTGAATGAGCTCTGGTTTTAATACCTACCTTTCTTAATTTTGACATTTCCATCAACTCTAAATAGGTTAGCCTGCATCCTAGCCAATGCCAACTCTACAGATTAAAAAAAGACTTCAAATTATTTTTGACTTCATAAAGGCCATAAATCATTTACATATGTGAATCTCAATACATTGTTAAAAAATATAACTTAGACTAGTCTTTTTATTATGCACAAATATTCATGAAACATGAGACTCAATATGTCAGACTGGCCTAACTTGTCCCACCAGCTATCAGGTAACAGCTTTAACCTCCCCCTGGTCATTAAACAGAGCACTGGGCATTCTCTTTGACCATAACCTCTTCTTCACAGAGCCCCAAGCACAGAGCCCACACAACTGCACACAGACATGCTTCACTCAATGTCATCTGCACACTGTCTCTTTGTTGCCTCCCTTCTATTCCCACTGCTATCTCCTCCTGCAGGCTTCCCCTAACACCCGTCTGGCAGCCCAGCCCAGCTCCTATCTGCCTGGCCGTCATCTCTCACCCTTCACTCCCATTCCTCAGAGGACTTATTTCAGTAAGTGACTTTCCATGTTCATGGACACAATTATACTTTGGACCCTGCCATAAGTGCTAATGGAGATAACAAAACTTAACTGATAATCATAGTACAGGATAAACAATTACAATTGTGTTCAAAGTGCTGTGGGAATCTTCATTCAGATGGAAAAGGGGCTGACAGTAAAGCCAGGCCTTAAAAAATCAGACACCTTCTTTTTTTTTTTTTTTTAAGATTTTATTTATTTATTTATTTGACAGAGATCACAAGTAGGCAGAGAGAGAGGAGGAAGCAGGCTCCCCGCTGAGCAGAGAGCCTGATGCGGGGCTCAATCCCAGAACCCTGGGATTACGACCTGAGCCAAAGGCAGAGGCTTTAACCCACTGAGCCACCCAGGCGCCCCCAGACACCTTCTTAATACAATTTAAAATGAGCTCTTCTCAGGTCATGCTTTCAAAAAGCAAGAGCAGAACTGGCTAGGAGTAGTGAGGCCTGCATAGCAGGTAGGAGGTAAGATTAGTTCAACCACTTTGTAAAATAATTTGGAACATGCAAAAGATGTTGTGAAAAGGTAACGACCTAAATAACTAAAAAAAAAAAAAAAAATTAAGAGTTAAAAAGTTGTTATATACACACTAAAAAATGAAACAATCTTTTAAGAATCATATTACCAAATTAAATAAAAAAGGAAATGAAATACTCTATTCAGAGAAAATGTGAAATGCAAAACATTACAATTCATAGGTCTCAATTTTCTTTCAAATTGCATATTGCAAGTACATATCTATGTATGAGAATTTATATGTGAGTCTATATATAGGAAATACGTGCTTCCATTATTATGTAGATGTGTATATAAGAAATATAAATGTATATGAATAGATGTGCAAACAGCAAATATCAATAGTACTTATCTCTATTTGTAACTATCAAAGATGGAAGTTTTCTTCGTATTTTTCTATATTTTCTACATTTTCTATATTGAACAAGTTTTAAAAGTACAACCAAAAACTGCTTTCCCCGATATTTGTTATTTTTAAAGAAGACATAGGACATGTCCGAACAGGTGACAGTGTGGACCTAGGGGAGGGGAAGCTACACAAAGAGAACCTAATGGATGAACCAGCACAAGAGCACGGGGTCCACAGCAGTGGAAGCCCTGAGTAAATTACTCAATGTCAATTGTTTAAATTTCACTTAGATCACTGGTTCTCTTTCATGGATTTTTTTAATGGAACTATCTTTTTTCCGTGATTATCCCAAATTTATTCCCTCATTTAGAAATTTCTCAAGTAGTGTCTGTTTTTATACATAGAGGAAGATTAGTATGCTTCAAGTTCTAAAGCTCCAAAGATCATACTATTTTGTAATATCAAATTCAATATAATTTTCCACCTCATTAAAAAAAAAAATCTTTAGCTTCCATGTTTCTTATAAATTGTTATGGAACTTGGTCTTAAATTTCTCCAAATAATTTTGTGGGAATGAGTAAAAAAATAATTTTAATGCATTTGTTAATACCGTATGTACACTTAAAATCACTAATATCTCTAATATCTCTAAAATCAATAATATCTCTAATATAAAAAAGATTTTATATACATTGCTTTTTTAAAAAAAGATTTTATTTATTTATTTGACAGACAGAGATTACAAGTAAGCCGAGAAGCAGGCAGAGAAGAGGAGGAAGCAGGCTCCCAGCTGAGAGAGAGACCAAAGAGGGGCTTAATCCTAGGACCCTGGGATCATGACCTGAGCCGAAGGCAGAGGCTTTAACCCACTGAGCCACCCAGGTGCCCGTATATACATTGTTGATCAAAAAAACTGTTTGGTAAGTTTCACCACTGGGTAAAAAAATAAATAAATAAAAATAACACAAAGTCATTTTTCCTGGTAGATTTCTCCAGTGCTTTCTAGCTATTTAGTTATTTTAAAGCATTCTTAAAATTCATACTGCCTTCATTTTATATTTAAAGGAAGATTTGTGTTTGGAGACCAAAGAATACATGTGCATGTGCAAACACACACACACACACACACACACACACACACACATCTACTCCTTTTTTGGGTGGGGGAGGACACAGGTATTTACCACATAATGGATTCCATCACAATTCAATTGGAACAATGGGGTTCCAATTGAATTGTGATGGAGTCTGTTTAATGGAACTTTAAGAATGGCCATTCTAATCAAAAGATGACAAGCAACAGTATTAAGTTGCAAATAGAATTCCCATCTTTATGGGGTATCCCAGAGAGAAGGCATGTTTATTAGAGGTAAACATTTGCCAGGGGAAAAGTTCAGTCCTTAGGAGTCCACCATAGGGTTCTGCAAAGATCAACGTGACCACCAGAAAATGCATTTTCAGTATTACAATACTTTATCACTCTTTCATTCAACAAACATTTTCTGACCACCTGGGGTAAGTAGCCACCAGGGGTAAAGCCATGAACAAGACAAACAACCCTGCTTTCCTGGCATTCATATTCATCCTTTAGGCCTTCCTTCTCTATCATACAATATTCCTAAAATCCTGTTTTTGTCATGCCACTTTTATACTCAAAGAACTATGGCTTCCTCGTGGATAATATCCAACCTTCCATAATCAGAGCAATGACCTGGCAAAAGAGTAAAGAATCAGATGGTCTACAAAACATTTAAAGGCTTTTTTATGTGGAAAATTAAGGATCTCCAAGCATCCCTTGCCTTACCTCTAAGAGGGGGATAAACACATGCTCCCTGCTTTCCTGCTCATGTTGTTATGGAATGAAGGATAAAGTGCTTTAACCTATAAGGCACCGAGGTATCTTTTGCCCACAATACTCTGTTCAGGTAAGACCCATTATCCTTTTCCTGTTTCCAGACAGCATCCTCTTCCCAATGCACAATGTTGCTTGTGTTAATACCTATGACCTGAGCAGCCTCTTTCCTTTCTGCCCATTCAGATCACAGTACTCACTTCTTCCAAACCACTTCCTCCAAGAAGCCCTTCCTAATTTAGCTTCCAGAGAGAAAGACACATATAGAAAACCCCTAGTGTCATGCTTAAACAAAACAAAACCAATTCTGCATTTTGTTTGTTTATACCTTTCTTTTATTTCACTTTTACACTAATACCCTAACTTGCACAGATATCAGTTCTACCATTACTTGGGTTATTCAAAGAGAAAGAAGTTTTTGTTTGTTCATTTTACCAGCCAAAATACGAAGAATGAAGTGATTTTAAAACTGTCTTTGAAAAATAATTTGAGCTTGGGAATTTTTTTTTTAATGTGCTTAGAAATGTCATGGGGGGGTCCTCAAATTAAAAATCACTTAAGTGATCATCACTATTGTTATAGAAAGGCACCCAGTAAATTTTAAGTAATTCAATGGATCAGGGCTGCTTTTAAAATACAAGTCTCCAATACCACGGAAATGATTCAATAAATTCCATAAATATGGTCAAATTAAATGACAACCATTTCCCCCATTCTATATAAGCCCTACTTTCTTCAGAGGGTCTTGAGACATGAAAACAGGGCCCAGCCTAAATTCAACTTCATCCAAGGAAACTGCCAAATCCCCCCAGTCGAGGAGAATTATCATTTCCCCCATGCTTCCCTTGAATAGCCTGTATGTATTACTCTATAAAACCCATAACAATACATTGCCCCATAAATCATTGCATTTGGTCCTCACAAGTGTCCTTATAAGAGAATTAAATAGCAGGAAAAACTGAGGATTCAAAGCTGAAGTGAGAGTGCCTGGGTGGCTCAGTTGGTTGAGTGACTGCCTTTGGCTCAGGTCATAATCCTGGAGTCCTGAGATGGAGTTCTGCATGGGGCTCCCAGCTCCACAGGGAGTCTGCTTCTCCCTCTGACCTTCTCCCCTCTCATGCTCTCTCTCTCTCACTCTCTTTCTCAAATAAGTAAATAAAATCTCTAAAAGAAAGAAAGAAAGGTGAAGTGAGGTTCCTGGGTGGCTCAGTCAGTTAAACGTCCAGCTCTTGATCTCAGCTCAGGTAATGACTTCAGGGTTGCAAGATGGAGCCCCACATCAGGCCCAATGCTCAGTGCAGAGTCTACTGGAGATTCTCTCTCTCCCTCTGCCTCTCCCCCCACTTGCATGCTTGCTCAACTCTTTCTCTCTCAAATAAATAAAACCTTTTTAAAAAATTTAAAAAGTTGATGTGATTGGTAAGTGAAGGCACTTGAGCCCAGGACTTCTGACTGCATTCAGTGCTCCATATACTCTGCTGTGATGTTCTTTATAAAAACCACATTCAGAACATGTTTCTGATTTATTTTTATGTCCCTCACTGCTTTTCACATGGAAAGCTCAAGAAAGATTTGCTAAATTAAACTGAAAATTTAAAGTTGGACAACTTAAAACTTTGGGGGGTGGTGCTTATCATTGAAGCTCTGCTGTATGTGCTATATTAGCTAATATACATGTCTGATATATACGTGAAGCCCTAATCCCTAGGAGAGATAGAACGCATCACGAGATGGTTGTATGTTCCATGTGAGCTGGTGTGCTCAGAGAGGCCATCAATGTTCTTCTCTGCAGACAGTCAATCCCTGGGGCCATGGGGTATACTGTAAAGACCTCAGGATTTCAAGTCAGATTCTACTTTTTATGTTTGGAAATATCTTGATCATGAAGATTGGGATAATCATACCTGTCTCCCATGATTATTCTGAGCAATAAAAGAACATAAATAAAGGAGTACATGGTTGGAACTCAAAAAAAATATTGCCTTTTCCCTTCTGTGGTAGGCAGAATTCTAAGATGGCTTCTCCAATCACCTAATATATAATCCACGCCTCTTGAGCATGCGTGGGACTGTTAATAGGATGTATAGTCACTCCCTGGATTATGTTATGTTATGTTAAGAGTCCCCCTTAGGAAAGATAATCTTCTGTTGGTCTTGAAGAAGCAGACTGCCATACTGTGAACTTCCTATGGAAGTCATGTGGTATTGATCTGAGGGCAGCCCTCAAGAACTGAGAAGATCATGGCGGACAGCCATCAAAAAAGATGGGGCCTCAATCCCACAGCTTTAAGGAACTAAATTCTGCCAACAACCTGAATGACCTTTGGAAGAGAGCTCCAAGCTCCAAATGAGAACACAGACACAGTGCCTGCTGTCTTGTAAAACTCCGAGCAGAAAACCCAACCAAGCTGGGCCAAGTTTCCTGACCTACTGTAACACAATAAACATATGTTACTTAAAGCCAATAAATGTTTGATAATTTGTTATGCAGCAAGAGAAGACTAATAGACCTTTCCTGAATGAAATGAACCAGAGTGGTCTATAGAATTTGTAAGCTTCCAGAGGATGCCAAATCATTTTAGCAATACTCTGATCACCCACGCAATTCCTAGGAATGGCATCCTTCAGATCCTTCAGATCACCAAACACTGGAGAATCCAGCTGTCATCAACCCCCCATATGTTCCACTCAAGCAATTCCTAGAAAGGACATTGATTCATCTTTCTTAGATTAGTTCTTTCCAGGGCAATCTGGGGCCCCTATCATAGTAGTCATTGTGGAGAGTAGGCAGAATCACAAAACTTTAAAACTAGAAAGATCCTTAGAGATACTGAGGAGTACTCTCATCCTATCTTCACTTTATAAGTGGAAACAATGAAGCCCAGAAAGTACCTTCCTTAACCTCTCACAAGTAGTCAGTCAATCGTAGGAACAAAGCCAAGTTTTATGTGGACCAAAGCTATTGCAATTTAGGGGATACATATTTGAGAATACATAAAATTACTTATCAAGTTAAGTATTTAGACTATAAATAAATAAATAATAAATAAATCAGACCAAATTACACATTTGTTAAAAAAAATCACATATAACCTAATCATTACAACATCCAGATATAGCTTTATACTGATTCCTTATAATTTCTGTCTATATACGCTCTCATTGTTTCTTCATCTAACAATTTTGCAATATTTTCTGAAGAGAAAATACATGATTCAACCTTGCCTCTAACTTGATTGATTTGTGCTTAATTATTAAACTAAAAACTATTTAATTCAGCTTTCCTTTTTTATATAATATTTTTAAAGATTTTATTTATTTATTTGAGAGGGAGAGAGAGAGAGAGAGCATGAGAAAGGAGAGGGTCAGAGGGAGAAGCAGACCCCCTGCTGAGCAGGGAGCCTGATGCAGGACTTGATCCCCGTACTCCAGGATCATGACCTGAGCCAAAGGCAGTCGCTTAACCAACTGAGCCACCCAGGCGCCCTAATTCAGCTTCTCTACTCATTATTGTTACTGTCCTGTAAATGTTTAGAGGTATTGTCAAATTTTATTTAAAGACAAACTCAATTTCTATTCTATATGAACTATAAAATTTGAAAGAATTTCCCCCAAACTAACTTCTGTTCATTTCTCTTCACTGCAATAATTTCAAAGCACAGTACAATCTCTGGCCCTGACCTCCATGCCATGCCCCCACCAAGTCAGCACAGTGGGCAATTGGAGTGTTGCAAGCAAGGATTTACTCAGAAGTGACTGTAAGCCTACAAGATGATAATCCTATTAAATCCATTTTAAATGTATCCCCAACTCAACTTCCCCTTACCCAGATCCCAAAAATGACAGAAACAGCTCTACTGTCCTTCCACAGGGGACAGGTGACAGAGGAAAAATATTACCCTGTTGTGGTCAAAATATCTTACTTTTGCAAATTTGCAAAAAACTGAGAGCATGTGAACACATTACTAGTGTCCCTCCCAGAGCTGTGGAAAGGTCTGTGCAAGTGAGAAACCCATGAACCTGAAGCTTGATTGGCTTCTGATCAGTGCAGGTAAAGGACATCAGTTTTACCCAAAAACTGAAAGAGGGGCACGTGAGAGGCTCAGTCTATGGAGCATCCAGCTCCTGATTTTGGTTCAGGTCATGATCTCATAGGTTGTGAGATGGGAGCCCCAAGTCAGGCTCTGTGCTCAGCAGGGAGTGTGCTTCAGGATTCTCTCCCTCTGCCCCTCCCCCTACTTGCATCCACACACTCTCTCTCTCAAATAAATAAATCTTTAAACACACACACACACACACACACACACAATTATGAAACAAACCAAGTTTTTGGTGGAATGAGGAAAATAAGGCATGGAAAGGTTAAATAACTTCCCAAAATCTTATCACAAGTCAAGAGTGGAGTTGGAATTGAACTCAGGCAGCCTGAACCCACCTTACACACTCTTGACTGCTTTGCTGCAAGTACTGTGAGAGGAGCAAGTTTGTGTCTGTACACATGTGTGTGCATGTACACGTGTGTGTGTGCGAGTGTGTGCATGTACACGTGTGTGTGTGTGTGTGTGTGTCTGGCAGAGAGGAAAAGAAGCAAGTATTCTGTGATTCAATATTAATGTAGAGTGGACTTCGGTTGAGTTCTTATTTGTTCTACTCGATTTCAGTTATTACCAATAGGAACAGAGAAGGGATTGTGGAGTTGACTTTAGGGACCATAAGCAGCAGTCACTGCTAGTCAAAAACTAGTTTGACTCAGCAGTGATTGGAAAGCCCATCTCAAGGGACTTTCCTCCAGATCACAGTAGGTTAGCTAAAAGCCCCATGATCAAGACATCAAAAGCAAGAGGATGAGGGCACCTGGATGGATCAGTGAGAGGAGCATAAGACTCTTGTTTTGAGGTCATGAGTTCAAGCCCTATGTTGGGTGCTGAGATTACTTTAAAAAATTAATTTTAGGGGCGCCTGGGTGGCTCCGTGGTTAAGCTTCTACCTTCGGCTCAGGTCATGATCTCCAGGTCCTGGGATCGAGCCCCGCATCAGGCTCCCTGCCCAGCAGGGAGCCTGCCTCCCTGCCCCCAGCCTGCCTCTCTGCCTACTTGTGATCTCTGTCAAATAAATAAAATCTTTTTTTAATTAATTAATTAATTAAAAATTAATTTTAAAAAAGTAAGATGATAAACTAACTCAAGCTGGAATATCTCTGCATTCAGTGGGGGCACCAGTACTCTTTCATCCAGCTATGTCTCAGATCTATGAGCAAGCTTCCCAGTGGAGAAGTCTTAGCTGCTGAAGGGTTCAAAGAACACTGACGAAAGAATTAGGAGGAATGGCTCTATGTCACATTCTCACTATTACTCCATCTCTGAAACACTGGGTAAATCCTACTCCTCTCACTCTCACTCTCCCAGATGGGATAAGGGCTTATATAGCTGCTCCGATGTCCTAGGATCGAGGTTCTCATCTTTACACCACAAATTGAAAGCCGAAGAAGAAAAAACACGGAAGACTATGAGGTAGACGTAATATCCTACCTTTAACTAGGATCTCTTTCTCATTTAGAGCAATAGGAGCTAAAAACAAAATAAAACCAAAAAAAAAGTGATTTAATTTCTTTGAATACTAAATAAGGAATTATTTTTAAAGGAATAACAGTGAGAGTTTCAAATCCAAGATTGAAAGTCACTTACAACAGAAAGGGAATATTAGCACAGGTCTGTGAAAGTGCCCTGATCTTCGGGCTCCCTACTCCCGGGCTTCTCACTATAATCACCGCCAAGCTCATGGCCTCCTCCATCCACAAGTCTCAGGAGGGAGTGCACTGCTGTGGCCATGCGGTAGAGTATGGAAAGTACTGGAAATAAGTTCTGTTTCTGGGATAGCACTGCTCAGCCAGGGCACCATGGAGGAGTCTCCTGAGCGTTATTTTTCTCCTCCATCACAGAGTAAACCTTACCTAGTTACTTTCTTAAATCTTTCCACATCGGAAATTCTGTTTGTTTTTCTTTTAAGGCAAGTTACTCTGAACACTGAAATAAGCTTTTGCTTTACTTCTGAAGCACACCGGGCCTTAGTCAAAATACGCATTTCCTCTCCTTGTTCTGTTTGATCTCTGCTGCTATGACCAGTTTCTGTGGTTTTCCCAGAGCAGAATAATTTTCAATATGTTACATGCTAAACTTCCTAATTATGTTTTCTTTTTTTTTTAAGTATTTATTTTTTCAGCGTAACAGTATTCATTGTTTTTGCACAACACCCAGTGCTCCATGCAAAACGTGCCCTCCCTATTACCCACCACCTGTTCCCCCAAACTCCCACCCCTGACCCTTCAAAACCCTCAGGTTGTTTTTCAGAGTCCATAGTCTCTTATGGTTCGCTTCCCCTTCCAATTTTTTTTTTATAAACATATAATGTATTTTTATCCCCAGGGGTACAGGTCTGTGAATCGCCAGGTTTACACACTTCACAGCACTCACGATAGCACATACCCTCCCCAATGTCCATAACCCCCTCCCCCTCTCCCAACCCCACCTCCCCTCAGCAACCCCCAGTTTGTTTAGTGAGATTAAGAGTCATTTATGGTTTGTCTCCCTCCCAATCCCATCTTGTTTCATTTATTCTTCTCCTATCCCCCTAACCCCCCACGTTGCTTCTCCATGTCCTCATATCAGGGAGATCATATGATAGTTGTCCTTCTCCGACTGACTTATTTCCATTTGCGACGACGTGGATGGAACTAGAGGGTATCATGCTTAGTGAAATAAGCTAATTATGTTTTCTGATGCACAAATGATAGATAACATTTGCCCAACTGAGTTTTATAATTCCCTGTTGGGTTTTTTTTTTTTTTTTAAGATTTTATTCATTCATTTGAGAGAGAGAATACAAGTAGGGGGAGAGGCAGAGGGAGAGGGAGAAGCAGATTCCCTGAGCTGGGAGCCTGACACGGGGATAGATCCCAGGACCTGAAGATCATGACCAGAGCTGAAGGCAAACAACACTTAACTGTCGGAGCCACCCAGGCACCCTCCCCGGTTTTTAAAAATAATATTTTTAAAACCACACACCACAACTGATGCATCTACTTCTTTCAGTTAGCCCAAATAATACTCCAAGTTTTCTTCTTGCCCCTACTGAACGCCTACTTCATGTCAGGCCCTCTGCTGAGTGCTGGGGTTCCAAGAGAAAGAAATCATGACCCCAGGATGAGGTGGCCATAGCCCTGCCAAGAAGCTCACTCTCATTCTGGGATCCAACATAAACTGGTGAAGAACAGAAGCCCTCTGGACTCAGATGATATACTTCGTTGTAGTGAGGTTCCAGAGAGAGATACTCACCTTCTCTTGTGTCTCACTGTGCCCCTTGAATACAGTTTGAGAAAGTCAAGGTCAAGTACTGAAAAATTGGTAGTTTTTAAATATCTATGCACATCAGAATCCCCTGGAGGGGCTCCTTAGCCCAGATCTCTGGGTCTTACTCTCAGATTTCTGATTCAGAAGGTAGTTGGCAGGGCCAAGAGCTTGTGTTTCTAACAAGTTCCTAGGGGATGCTGATGTTGCTGATATGGGGCCCATGGTTGGATAACCTCTGCTGAAGGAAATGATGATGAACTGAGCTAATTAGCCAGCGACGAGGCTCTAGCATTGGTAGGTGTAAAAAGCCCCCCAGGTGTACCAATGTGCAGCCTGACTAGAAGAAACCCTGGTTTGGATCAGATGTTACCTTCAACAAATAACTGCACTTACAAGATATGCTTTTAACATTATGTCTGTTTCTGAGTAGCTTGCCTAATGATTTCTTTGCTTATAGGTTCAAACTTCTAGGTAAATTTATGCTGAGAATGACATTGGCCAGAAAAGACTAGAATGAAGCCCATATTTTCTGATTGCTGACTACATACACAGAGCCATGTCTCCCAACATTGTATTGGGTGCTGGAGGACATAAAGATGGGGACCCACCACAAACCAGATTGGTGCCGAAGGACACAAAGATTAATGTATTCATTCAAAAAACATTCCTGAGTGAGCTCACAGCATCGTGCCAAGGAGCTCAGGCTTTTCTCTTTAAAAATGGGAGGCAATAGAGGTTTTTAAGATGAGAGTAATATAATCTGAATTGCATCTTTGCAGTGTGTGTCTCAGATTCATCAGAAGGACCTTGGAGAAAGAGATGCTAGAGAAAGGGTCATAGATAAGCAGAGGGAAGAAAAAGAACTCTGTGGGAAAGGAGGAGGAATGAGAAATTATTAAGGAGACTAGTGCCTGCAGAAAGAAGCCAGCAGAGCTGCAAAGATGAGAATGAAACCCTGACAATCCCAATCTCAAGATCATTAGGAAAGCAGAAAAGTATTGTTGGTATTACAAGGCATCTGTGAAATATAAGATAATTAAAGAGAAAATTGCTTCTTGTATAAAGAACAAGTTGGGTAGCAGCAGTATTGCCCTTTAGCCAGAAGTTTCAAGGAAAAGCCAGTAGAATTTACAAAGAATAGGAGAATATTTGCAAGTAGCCTCCATTCCAAATTTATTTATTTCTTCAGCCTCCCATTAATCTGGAAACATTGCTGAATAAAACCCTTCTACTTAAAATTGTCAGCATACTTGAACTTCAGATATTTCTCCCTACTCTCGCCATTCCCTCGCTCAGCTCTGTAGGCTGTCTCTCCTTCTTTCCTTTGTCCCTGAATAAATGTATTCTCTGAATTCTATTCTTCTTTGGCAGTCATATCACCTCAATCAATCAAAACAACATTTTCTGTAATGATGAATCCAACCTTTTTCTCAAATACCTACAACTGTCCTAAGTTTGAGTCTCTCATTTCCAGTTGCCTTCTAGACATATCTTCTGACTTGTGTCTTAGTCCTCACACTGGAGGACTCTACATTATTCTTTTTCACCCATTGATGAGATCCTACCAATCTTTAAAAAACTCTCAAAGGAAAAAAAAAAAAACCTCTCAAAGGTACGATGAAAGTATCTCCGATTCTAATTGGATACGATTCTCAACTTTGTACGTTCTTCATTTCTTGGACATTATAATGGTGGTCTATGACCTTCTCACTGACGGTCTCTTGCAGATGTTAAAAGGACTGAGGACAGTGAGCATGCCCTTGTTCATCTGCATATCTGCTGCCGAAGGCTGGCACCTATCATTTGTTAAATCAACTGGGGAACGTAAAAAATTGCTACAAAGGGCTTATCTTAAGCCCTTTGTGAGTTTCCTGAAAACTTATAGACCATCTAAAAGAAGCTATCCCCAGAAAAATAGAATAGATTTGGCTGTCCTTATCACTCAAAGGCAGAGCCAGGGATTCCTGGTCTTTTTATTTCCTGATGCTGGTACAGTCAGATCACTGACTAATAAATCTCCTGCTCCAGCCTCAGAAGGATAGAAGCCAGAGCAAGAGTACCCAGAGAAGCACAGTGTTGCTGCAAATAGTCAGGCAGATATCACTAAAGAGGAATACATTCATGAGGAAGATAGACAATTGATCAGAATCCCAGCAAAAGAAGCTCATGCTTGACCAGTACATCATAACAGTGGCATTTGCAATATCACGAAAGAAGCCCATTTGCATGTGCAATACCATTTCAGAGCTCCTGGGAACCACAGGCTTCTCTGGCTTTATAAAGCTTTTGGGGAAATGAGTTTGGCCTGAGAGAAACACCTCCATAGGGCTGAACTAAAACATGAGAGTGTGGGCCTTGGGGTCATAAAGTGTAGGCAACCTTCTTGGGCCACTTTGTACTCAACTGCAACACTAAGTATATGGGTCTAGTCATATGTGTGATATGTGTGACTGTTCTTTGCAGTGGGTCTTCCAGAATCATCCAACACACAGAATAACCAACATGGGATTGTCTATCTTTATCACATTCTTATGGATGAGGGCAATCAAATCAGATGTTACATCTAAGATTCAAGCAAAAATGTAAAATTGCCTGAAGGTTTTTATTGAAATGGTAACTTTGTCGACTACAACAGTGCCTTCAGTCCACGGAGCCAGCCTTTATTTTCTCCTGCTAACACACATTCTTCTTCTGTCAATATTCTCTATGTGGATTTTAGAGCCCCTACTGGTATTTCATCTCAGTATTTCTTTATGTCCTGTACAATGTAGAGCTTATACCCATTCTTAGTGTAGCTGAAAGGAATGTCAAACTTTTCACAGTGTAAAGAAGCTTCCCATGAAAATCGTTGTTAAGCCACTCTTTAATCTTTCCTTTGTGGAATCAGAATATTCCCATTTTCTTGGATCATTCACTCAACAAATATATAGTGATTTCCTGGTACGTTTTGGACATCATGTTATGCATTAGGAAACAAGGATGAGCAAAACCAGATCTGGTTCCTGCCAGAAATGAGCTCAGAGTCCATAGTGGGAGAGCCAGATGGGAATCAAATAATCACACAAGTTAAATGTGAAATTGCATCTGTGAAGAAGAAAAAGTACATGGTTGTGTGTGAGTGTAATACAAGCTGAGGGCAGTCAGGGGAGTCTTTGCTGAAGAAGTAAATGTGGAGCTGAAGTCCAAGGGCTGAGAATAAAGGTAGCTAAGAAAACAGTTTTACAGGCAAAGAGGATATTATGTAAGAAGACTTTGAGGTGTGAGAGTGTAAATAACCAGAGGAAACTTTTTAAGACTGAAAGAAAAACTGTCTTTGTCATAAGAGCAATAGGGAACCTATCGAAAGGTTTTAAGGAGTTGATGAGATAGTGGGAAAAAAATCTGCATTTTGAAAAGTCACTCTGACTGCAATCTTGGAAAATGTCAAGGGAAGGGGGCAGGTGGTCCCAGGCTAGACTGTTTGGAAGTATTTTACAGCAGTGTAGGCAAAAGAAATAAGATTAAAATGGTAGCAGCATAGTAATTACTGAGTAGGCAGAGCAGTTTGGGGTGGGAACTACAGAATGAGTCAACAGTGATCTCTAGGTTTCTGGAATAATGGGATAGTCTGAATACCATTCACTGAACAGGGCAATACTGCCAACAAACACCATTAAGAATAAAATCACAAGTTTGAATTCTTATAGGTTCAGCTTCAAGATTTTCTTTCACTAACCCTCTTCTTTTTCCTAGTTTTTAAGCACCTTCCAAAATTTTTCTTCAGGAATCACTATAAATTAAAAAGAAAGGGGGCACAAATATATAGAGCAGCAGCTCTTTAAATCTTCTGTTTTGCAGATGGTGAGAGGATTTCAAACATCTGCCACATTTGAAAATCCAACTCTATTTACCCTTCTAATACATGTTAATCACTCCACAAATGGAAAATAAAACAAATGTTGCCTTACTCACCAGGCATATCATCTAACTTATCAGTTTATATGAGCATCCACTGTGAGTCTGACATTTCTCCATCCCATAAAATATTATACACTAACTTAATAATGTATTTGACTTACAGTTTTACTTGATTTTAATGTAAATAGCACCTCTCTCCAGGTTAAGTGCAAGCTCACTGGTGGTAGGAACCACATCCTACATTTCTAACACATTGTAGAAAATGTTTCTTAATCCAGGTACAGTAAATATTATATATTTCCCAATCCCTGGGACTGTTGGGCATTGGCAAGGATATAAGGCAAAATAAAGAGAAAATTGTGTTTGAGGAGCTGAATTCCAATGCCAGTATTGCTATTTAACTAGCTGGGCAAAAGTGGGCCAATTAGTTCACTTCCCCGAATCTCAGGTGCCTCAATAATTAATCTCTGAAGACTCAGTTCAACGGGATCCTATACCTTAATTCAAAAGAACTTGTCAGAAAAGACAAAACAGCTTTATTTTTCTTGAGTAAATATTGAATAAAGAAGGGCATGAATGATTGGATATCTGAGTGAGTGAAGCTGAGGGAGCCTGCAGTGAGTAGAAAGGGTATTAATCACGAAGTCAGGGAACGGGGATCCTGACCCCCGATGAGCCCCTGCCTCACTCTCTGATCCTAGGTGAGTCTCTTCTCTTCTGTGCCCTCGTTTCCTCCCATACAAAACCTCTCCCAGTGATGTTGCACATATTTTGACACCCTATTTCATAGCCCAGAGCCAGGGATCCACAGGGAAAAGCTCTTTACTCAACTCTATCCCTTTGAGAATAAAGAGAGGGATCATAATGCAGGAGCATTGTTCATTTCCAGTGTGAAAAGACCTCTTCAAATGGGAAATGACAGCCCTCAGATTCCTCCCTTTGATTTACACTGTGTTACGTTCCTCTTCTCTTCGTGCAAGGGATAACAAGAGAAATTCTACTTTAGGAGAGGCAATTGTTTAACAAGTGAGTCCTCAGTGAGTCTAAAGCCAGAACCTTGTGGGGCAAAGATGGGAAGGTACCAGTTACCACACAAAGATTGCTGAATTCCGGAAATAACTCCAGCCATTACAGAATTTCCCTGTTGGTAGTTCAAAGGTCTGCAGTTGTATCAGAATTACATCCCCTAGATCTCATTAACTCAATATAACTTTTCCTGAGAAGGACAATAAAATGCTGTCTTTTTTCTGACTCTCCTTAACCCACCAATTGTATGTACGTGTTAGAAGTCTAATTTCAATGTACTGTATATTACAAAGATCAAAATTAGAGTGTCGTTGAATGGTGCCAAAATAACACTGCCAGGAAATTGAGATGACCCCTGTGTCAAGAACCCATAATCCTTACCAGACAGAAAAAAACAGAAGCCACATGGTCTATCATTAAGCTGAAAGAGTGACTTTTATTTGGGAAGACTGGATTTTAGCTAAGACACATTACCAGAGAAATTCAGATGTTTGCAAAGACATCCATCCTCTTTGTAACATGTGTAAGCATCATAGTTACAAGTGAACTTAACTGTGGCTTTCATTGCTCTGTGCAGCTCTATCACGGTAGCTCATAAATCCATCGTTACAGTCCAAATGGAATATTCTTTGTTTCTCGGATGTAAAAATCTTCCTAAAAATACAGATGATACTATATAAGCTACATATTTAATAAAAAGATAAGTGACTTGAACTATTATAGGACAGTAGTAAGGAATAGGGCTGGAAGGAGTGATGTTGAGTTCTGAATACTTAGTATTCTACTCCATCTCCCAGGCTACTGAAGACTTTGAAAAGCAGGTTGCAAGCTCATCAGCATTCTGCTTTAGGAAGTACAGCTGATCATTTCATTTTGGCTTAATGCTTCAAAGGACACTTTGTTGAGGACCTGAGTTCAAAATTTATCTCAAAAATCCTTTGTGAGCTTCGAAAACAAAAATTGTTTTAAACATCGTTTCTAGTTTCAGCATAATCTGCATTTTGGTGTGGACTTTGCTTTACCCTTCATGCTCATGTGTAAGGGATTTGCTTCACACAAAGTCAGTCTGGCTGAAAACTCTGCCCTCAGGGTGAGTCTTGCTATATGACGTACCTGCAAGGCTGTGCAGCTTATGGGAATTAGGAGAGCAGCAAGTGGAGCAGAGGGGCACTGAGAGGGTTCAAACATAATTGCTGAGAAGCACAGATACTGAGGGATGCAGTCCTGGAACAATGCCAGGCATCAGGCTTATCCAGGAACTCCCAGATCTAGCCCCAGATTCAGAGACCATAGATTCCAGGAGTTCCAAGAAGTCCCTTTAGTGACTTATAAAGCAATATGATTTTACTGGATCAAGAGATTTGCATGAACTTTAATGAATTGATTGTGAGGGGGAAAATGAAAAATGACCGTCAATCTGGCTTCCTCGAGTTCTTTAGCCAAACCCTAGAAGTTGGGCCAGCACACTACAGCCCACATTCCCTCCGGTGCTGTTTCATCTGACCTTGAGAGCTGACCTTGGAAAAAGGGCAACAGATATTTGATTCAATGTCTTTGAACCTGAATTCACCATCTACCACACTTCCTTCTCTCCTCTTCCTTCCCAATGTTTCTCATTCATGTGTTTATTACGATTATATGTTTTTCACTCTCAGACCTCATTTCCTTTTTTCTTTTTTGTTTTTTTTTCCCCTCTGTCTTTTATTCTCTTGCCTTCGCGTAAGCCTGTTTTTGTGTTCAAAATTGTTCCTAAGATTGTTTCTGAAACAGGATAATGTGACCCTCAACATTTAGACAAGACTGGAACAAGCGGAAAAAGAGCAGAGTATACTGTCATTCCTCATGTTCTAAGAACAATTCAAACAAGCCTGTTCCATAATGCTGACAGGATCTCCCCAGATTCTGCTTTTGAACACACCTTCACCGGGGCCAGCTTGCCAGGCCTGGAGGCCAGGAATGGTTAGAGAGCACCACCTCGTGGACTCACCAGAAAATGCGCCATTCTGTGGATGAGTCCGAGTTGAGTTTCGCTCTCAAAACACGTTTAAGAGAACTCTATTTTAAAATGCCGTGAGCTCCTTCCAGTCACTGAAGCAAATCCTGAATTTATGAATTCTCTGTCCTAGGTATTCTCTGAGTAGCAGCAGAAATATCTGCACAATGAATCTGGCCTCGAGTAAAATTTAAGGTGAAGGACAACCCTACCTTCCCTTCTTTAAATAAAAGATTTGGAGCAGACAGAAATTCAAAGAAAAGGGAGCACTAATTATGCAGATCACTAATTATGCAAACTAAAATTTACATAGTATCTGAGCAGTAAATTCCACCCATGCTTTAAAGTGGAGACTAATTATCATTCTTCCATTAAATCTTCCCTCAGGAAATCGCTCCTTCCCTTAGAAACAACATCCATTTTACAAAAAAGAGTTACCTTTGCATATTTAACATCAGCAGTTGTCAAAAGAATGGCTTATGGACGATTTACACTGAAATCACCTATACTGTTTTTGTAAAGTGTGAGTTTCTTGGCCCCACCCTACATCAATTAAGTTAGAATTTCTAGGCCTGGAACCTAAGAATGGGAATTTGAAGTTAGTCCTTCAGCTGATTCTCTCTCCTACCAAGTACTCCAGTTAAAGACCCCAAGAATTTAATTTTGCTTTTGCTTTCCTCGCCAGAGGAGACATATCTAGAAAAATGTTGCTATGGTTGATGTCAAAGGAATTACTGCCTATGTTTTCTTCTAGAAAGTTTATGATTTCAGGTGTCATGTTTAGGTTTTTAACCCACTTTGGGTTTATTTTTCTGTATGATGTTAGAATGCGGTCCAGTTACATTCTTTTGTGTGTGGCTGTCCAGTGTTCCCGGCACCATTTGTTGAAGAGACTGTCGTTTTCCCCATTATATATTCTTGTCTTTTTTGTCATAGATTAATTGACCATAAAAGTGTGGATTTATTTCTGGACACTCAACTCTGTTCCATTGATCTATGGAATATTACTCAGCCATGAAAACTGAGATCTTGCCATTGGCAACAACATTCTTGGAGCTAGAGAATATGATGCTAAGTGAAATAAGTCGGTCAGAGAAAGAAAAATACCATATGATTTCACTCACATGTGAAATTTAAAAACAAAACAAACAAACAAGAAGGGGAAAAAAGAGACCAAAAAAAAAAAAAAAAAAAAAGAGAATAAAGAAAAATCCCAGACTCTTCAATACAGAGAATAAACTGGTGGTCACCAGAGGGGAGGTGTGTGAGGGGATAGATAAAGAGTACACTTATCTCGAGGAGCATAGAGAAATGTATAGAATTGCTAAATCATTACATCATACACCTGAAACTAACATAACATTCTATGTTCATTATATTTGAATTAAAAAAAGTAAAAAAATGAAGACCTCAATACTGAGCATTTGATCCAGAAATTAGGTCATTTAGGAAGTGATTTGACCTTGTCCCTGCATTATTAGCCTGCATATTAGTTTTTCACAGCCCAGCTTCTTGGAACACCTTGTCCAGGAAGCTTTCCCAATTCATTCCAGAAAATTCAAACAGATCCCTTCTCCTCTGAGTCCCTCAGCCTTAGTTACATCCTGATACATGTAACAAAGTAGCCACTTTTTTCCTTTATATTTCAGCTCATCAGAGATCTGTGCTTTTGCTGAGATGTCCTGGAAGGTGGGGAGGGCACAACATGCTTCAGCGTACTGCAGATGATAAGGTTTAAAGAGTTCGTCCCAAGCTTAGAATCTTTCCACCAAAAATAATCAGTCAAGCAAGAAGACTGCAGCATGGTCATTAGAAAATAGTCCCCTCATCCCCGTCAGAAGCACCAACCTGACTGCCCTCTGTGGAAGAGAGCTGGTCCCCTCATGCCCACTGAGGCACCCAGCCTGCTGGTACCCAGACACACCCGTCATGTGGCAATGGCTTGGCTCCCTGCAGTGCCCCAGGAATTCTGAGCGACAAAGGAGACAGTCATCTGTTCCGCAGCCTAGCAATTGTGTCATTAAACAAATTGCTCCATAACGTCAGAAAAGGCATTCTTTGTGACAGCCAAGTGATATAATTTGTCTTGATTCCAGACACTGGGAGCATCTGTCTGGAATCTGTGCATCTCATTTGATGTTGCAGGTCTCTCTACAGAAAAGTGAGACTAAAGCCAGACACTGAACACAAGTATAAACATTAAGTGACTACTTTAAAAAGCTGTAGTTTTGCCTTTTTTGGCACAAATGAGTGGAAACTTTTTCTAAGTTCTATTGCTTTATACAACGTGAAACCATGACTTGTTATTGTCTAGACAAAACTGCTTTCAGAACAGGCACATCAATTGGCCTGAACTACTGGAACATAACAATAGTTTAGGTTAAACACAGAGTTCATTTGGCTCAACACGTCTGTCTCTAATAGCAATGCCTCACAGAAGTATTAAATTTGGCAAATGTTTATTGGGCACCAACTCATGTCATGAGCCATTAGATGCTCGGGAATCAAAGGAAGGAGGCATGTATCACACTGAGTAATCCAGGGATGGTCTGACAGAATAAATCAAATTTTATTCAGGCTTGGAAGGATGCACAGTCTGGGAAGTCGAGGCAGGACAGAGCACGAATAGTAGCCAACAAGCAGAGCCATTCCTCCCTCTCTACCCATTCCCATTTGCTTTCTATCAAGGTCAACATCCACCTGTGTAAGACAGCCAGGACTGGCTCTCAGCTGACCATCATCCTTGCCTAGAAAGGTCTTTCCCTCCATCCCACCCAGCAACCTACTTCCACGGCATACGTGGGCTTGTACCAGCTCTGCGATCTTCACCTCAGACACCAACTCTGACTCCTTTCCTCTTACCCTCCTAGGACGTCCTCCCACCTCTCCTCAGCAGTTCCTCGGTTTTCCTGATATCCACCATCCCTTGTTCTCCCTATTCTCCATCATCACGCCGGACCTCTTCCCAACTGGCAGACTTTCTCATCTCTGCCGTCTTTGCTTCCAGCAATAGTTCTGTCCCTTTAGACCAGAAGTGGTCTTCCTGCTCTATATGCTTTTGTAATACTCTGGATTCCTCCCATCTTCAACCTACCAACCTTCAGGACCATGACTTAGGCTCTGTCTTCCCTGGGAGAGGGAATGGGAACAAGAGAACAGAAATCATTGTCATTCTTATCTGATCCTGTACACCTACAGTGTTTGGCAAATAACTGATACTTAAAAATCATTTGTCGAATCAATAAACAAAATGATAATGTTTAATATGGGCAAGGTATAAGGAAGGCTTGAGGCAGCAGGGGAAAAGCAGGCTAGAAAGTCAGGTTGGAGCCATTTTCCAGAGTTCTTGAGCATTCAGATAAATTGGTTTTGTTTTTTGTCTAGGTAGTGAGAAAACTGAAGGGGGGGGTTCTTTAAGGATAAAGAGGCTCCCCCAAACATCGTTTTTTTTTTCTCAATAACTCATACAGTTGATTAGTAAAAGCATTTATACATTTATTGCAGGAAATCTGAAAAATTTAGTGAAGTAGGAAGAAAAAAATAACCCATTTCTACGGTACTGTTATTTGGTGCTTTTTTTCCCCCTTGTAATTTTCTAGACATTTGTTTTACATGGTGGGGATAACGTAAGGCAGGTGAGCTTAGACTCTACTTTGTTTCCCCTCAACACTGTAAACTAAGCAATGTTTTCTTATTTAAAACCTTTAGTAAGATTTCAATGGCTATTTAATATTCAGTCATATTACTATACTTTTTTCCTTACAATTTCCCTATTTCTAAAAACTTAATGTTTTAAACCATTTTTATATTTTTATTGATATGTTACATAGTCAGGTACCTAAATCTTATCTGTTCTGCTCTATGAAATTTACAAATACCTTTCCACATAAGTACTATTGAGATTAAGTACTTAATGTTACCAGCATCCAAAAGCCTCCCTTATGTCCTTTTCCAGGCAAAACCCTCCAAAGTTATTTGTCTGACTTAGAGCACCATAAATGAGTTTTGCCTGTTTTTGAACTCCATGGACTTTGTGCCTGACTTCTTTGGCTCAATAGTATATCTACAAGATTCATCCCTGCTGTTGTTTCACTCATTGTAACTTCTTTAAGTTACCTTTTTTATGTAAGTATACCATGTTACATTTATCCACCTATGCTGATGGACACATGGTTTGTTTCCAGGTTGAGACTATTACAAGTAAGTGTCTATGATTATCTGTACTTTACTCAGTCATATTTGTAGCCTAAAACCCATCTTAGTGAAACGGTTGCAGAAATTTACCGAAGTTGTGAAAGGCAACTTTTTTTTTCCTTAATGTGCCTCATCCAGTTATCTTATATTGTGTAAATCAAGCGTTTTCTGATGGCAGGGCTGGACAAAGGACTCTACATCAATCTCTACTCATCTGTTCTTCTTCTGATCATCTGGTGCCAAATGCATGAGTTACCAAGGGACAACCAAAAACAAAAGGAAACTTCACCTAAAAAGAGGCATTGGTGGTACTGGAACTAGGGGACACCACACCAGAATGGTCAATCACCCATAGACACTAAAAGTCCAAAGTAAAATGCATTTTACCCAAGTTACAGCACTTGGATATAGACATGGTCTTGGGAGATACAACGCTTTAGTTGCACAGGCTCCAGAACGAGAAAAACCTTGATTAGAATCCTGGTTCAACTCTGACTTCTGTGTGGTCTTGGCAAGTTACTTCACCTTAGCTCCTCATTTTAAAACTGGAACTAAATATTAACAAGAGTCAATGCATTTTAATACCTGTCATATAAGTAGATTTTAAAAGATGCTATTTTTATATACTGACTAACGGCCACCAACATGCAGGGCATTTTAGCTTAGGACGTTCAAATAAGCTTAATTTCATGTATAACAATGTTCAGATATAATCTTGAAATAAATCCCTTAAAAACCAGAATGACAGATTTGCTGCAGTGCAGTCTATCCATCCAACTCTGACACTGTAAATTTATGTCAACATCATGTTTAATCACAGCAAATTATAGTTCTAGCCAACATTGAATTTTTGTGTTCTATTTGAAACTCCACAACGTGATTTAAGTTCAAATATAATTCAATAATCTTTACATCTTTGAGTATATTTCCTTATTTGTGCAGGTTATCAATTTATTGTATCTCAGCTCAAATCCATTCTTCATTATCTGCTCATAATGGACTTGAACCCTTTCAGTTTCTTTCCTTTACAGTAAACACAATATTAAGATTTGTCCGTAGAGGGCGCTAGAGAGGTGATTGGCGTTTTTTTCCTTCTACTGTACTAGACTGATTTTCTTTATTCTCACTTCATAGAAGCCAGCAGCTAGTACGTGAGGGGAACCCAGTGGTGCTCAGCCTGAGTCATATGCCCAGAATGTGTGATCCCTTAGTGAGCTCATAGTCCCATCCCCATCCCAGTGACCACCTTGGCATGGATCTGCCAACGTGGATACCATACATCCCAGGCCTCACACCACCCTGCCGGTGAGCAAGTCCTGGACAGCCCAACTCTCTGTGCACCTGCCAGTGTTCAGCTCCTCCCATACCGATGCTTTCTCTAGCATTACACTTCTGGGGAGTGCAGTCTCTCCAGTGCCCCATTCCCACACAGGAAGGCTTCTCTAGCTCCTAGTTCTTAGAGGTTCTGGGGCTTAGGAATGCCCAGGAGCAAGGAACTTCCCAGAGCGCTAACTCCAGGAACTCTGCAGCAAATCTTGAGGTTCAGCAATTCCGTGTGGATTGCTCTCCCAGTATGCCAGGAGGCGGGTTTCTAGCAAGTCCTGATGGTGAATTACTTCGGCAACCTTTCCAACATCCAGTAAGCTATGGCCATGCCTCCTCCAAAGGAGTCTGGATCTCAGCCTGAAGTAGAGGTGAAGGACTCTTCCTTGGCCCTTTTGATAGCAGCTGCTCCTCATACATGTTATTTCTGCATTCTGTAGAACTCTCCTTCCTTCTTACTAGCCAATTCCCTCTTACTTCAATCCATGTTTTCCTTAATAATTCTTATCTTAAACTTTCCCTTTTCAAATTTCTTTGTGGTTTGTTGCTTCACTGGAGCATAACTGATACACCATCTTGCAAGACGAAGAAATTCAAGTGCAGCTCAGACAAAACCAACCCCAAAACCCTGATCTTTTCATTCCAAAACCCCATGATTTTTCCACTATATTGAAATACTTTTCCATGAAGAAGAGCGTATCAGGTGAAAAAGGAAGAAATACTTGATTCTATAAAATGGGAAACCTTAGTGTCACTTCATTCTCTTAGACACTCAAAAGAAAAAGCATCATACCATAGGATATGCTATACTTGGACTATCCTACACAGAGATAACCTTGCAGGACCCTATTAAGGAGCAAAAAGTGAAGACTGATACTATATCCAATAATAATCACAAAGCAAATTCTGGAAGCCACAGGCAATACTCAACACAGATAAAACTCAACACAGGACACCAAGCAAAACTCAACAAAGATCACAGGTAAAACTCAATGCAGGATACCAAGTAGATTAACGTCTTAACTTTTGATAAAATGAGTATGCAGTTGTAATGGACACAGTGTAATCAGGTACTCACTTTATGGCTCACTCAAATTAACCAAACTGAGGAGAAAAGACATTCAACTCTTCATAGTAGTCAAAGTTCATTTACATGCATATAAAGAAAAATTGGCTCCTAAAATTAGACTCTAAAGAAAACTTAATATAATACAGTTCAGTGAATTAAGTATCCAGTTACCGAGCTGGTCATGGTCCCACCTCAATTTCTGACAGTGAACAGATCATTTGGCTACTGTATCCAGTAGTCTTTATTCAGAGTGATTTAGAATAAAACTAGAAAAGTCTACGTCAATCTTATATTTCCTTTAGTCTCCAGAACCCCTAGCCAAAGAGTTGGCTTTTGCTTACAGCTTGTCCTGTAAGTTCAACACACCCCTGTACCTTTGTGCTCAATCTTTCCTCTGTCTGGAATACATTTCCAGTAATGCCCAACCCCTATCTCAATAAGGAAGCATTTCCTAGCCTCCACTAACGACATGGAATGCGATCCCTTCATCATTGGATGCCCCACAGAATGATCTGAGCTTCTTTCATAATGAATGCTGTGCCCTGCTCTGTGTGGTCACCCTACGTGCATCTCCCTTCATCTCTTTCAGAGCTATTGCTCAGGGAAGGAAATCTTTTATTGTTCTGTTTTATTGCCCAAACTGTAAACATGATTGTTCCCACACTAACAGCAATCAGTGTCAAATATTAGATAACTCCCCTTGGCCACACACACACAGTAGGTGGAGAGAATGATGAAGAATAGAATCCAAGTCTCTTGACTTTCTAACAACACTCCTCCTTTATGTATTATGTCGTTGTGTCAAGAAATGGGATTTAAAGATAATAACACCGGGCTTGGGGGGAGGAGTTGAGAGGACTGAAGCACCATAATTACCAGTTTGACACACAGTCTTCACTGTAGTTGGCAACAGGAACATTTAAAAGCCTCATGACCAAACCATGAGAATGGAAGCCAGCCTACAGTACTTGGAATTTATGTGGTGTCATTATGACTACTGAGCAGTGGATGATCGTATAAAAAACTACATTTGTAATGATCCTTGGCCCTTAGGTATCTATGCACTGGAGATAAGTAATGTCAGGTTTAGTAGATTCCTGAAGTTAGGACTTCACTAAAAAGCTCCCCCATAGAGAGACTGTGTCAAGATCTGATATAGTATCATACGTATGTAGTACATTGCATTTAATCTTCTGCAGTTTTCTTTTTAACTCAAAAATCTGTTCTTAAGATTCATCAACATAGTAACATACAGCCTTAGTTTATTCATTTCCTGGCTCTATAGTATTCTATTGTCTAATTACTCAAATGTATTTATCTATTGCATTGGGTTGCTTACAGACTTCTGCTCCTCTGAACAATGCATTCTAAACATTCTTGTATGTGTCTCTTGGTGATGTGCACGACTACTATCTACAGCATCTGCCTCGAGGTAGAATAGACAATTATAGAGTATGCATATTTTCAACATTATAAACTATATTTTCACTCCCTTGCCTTTTTATTTTGGCAAAGATCTCCAGTATAATATGGAATAGAACTAGTGAAATTACATTCTTGACTTAGTCCTAATTTTAGTAGGAAAGCATTCAATATTTACCCATTAATTTTGAGGTAAACTATAGGGGGATAAAGATGTTCTTTATCACCTTGAAAAAGTTCTTTATATTTCTAGTTTGAAGAGAGGTTTTTTGCTTTGTTTGTCACGAATGACTGCTCAACTTTGTCAAATGTTTTCTCTGAATCTGTTGAGAAGATCATATGATAAGTATTTTTAAACATTTACTCTATTAATATGATGAGTTGTATTGATGAGTTTCAAATGATAAACCAACGTTGTATCCAAGATAAATTCCTCTTACTGTGGTTTGTTATCCTTTTTATATATTCTTGAGCTTGATTTGTCAAAGTTTTGTTAAGGATTTTTTGTGGCTATGTGTTATGTCTGTACTAAGTTTCTTGTAATATTTTTGTCAGGGTTCTAGTAATGGGTTTATGCTGACCTCATAAATCAAGTTTAAAATTGTTTCTTCCTCTACTTCCTGAAAGATGGGGGGTCATTCTTAAAAGTTGATTTTGTTGGAGCCTAAATTCTATCTTCAGCACATTGACTAACTCTAGGGGGCGCTATACAATGCAAAGTCTGTATGAATGGCACCCGCCTAGAGTTGCTCAGGACACAGCTTTTGTGACTGCAGACACTAACCTTGCTATGATTTTCTCAAAACTTTGGTGGTATTGTTCCACTGTCTCCTTGCTTCCATAGTTGAAAGATCTCTTTACCTAATTATTTGTTCCTTCACATTTGATCAGTTTTTCTCTCCTGCTGTTCCTGGGAGCTGTTTTGTTTTGTTTTTGTTTTTTTGTTTGTTTGTTTGTTTGTGTGTGTGTGTGTTCTTTAATTTCACTATAAATTCTTGGGTGACATATCATTTCATTATACATAAATGTGTATTTCTTTTTATTACTCTACCTAGTTGCTATGCACTGAATGTCCTCCCAAAATTCATATGTTGAAAACCAATCCCTAATGTGTTGGTATTTGGAGGTGGAGCCTTTGAGAGCTGATTATGTCATGAGGGTAGAGGCCTCATGAATGGAAATAGACCCCAGAGAGCTCCTTTATCCCTCTCATCATGTGAGACACAACCAGAAGATGGGTCCCTATCAGACACCAAATCTGCCCATGCCTTCAGCTGGAATTTCCCAGCCCCCTAAACTGTAAGAAATTAATTTCTGTTGTTTATAAGCTACCCAGTCTATGATACTTTGTTAGGGCAGCCCAAACAGACACACGTATAACGTATACTACTATATATCCTTTGTATATCTACAAGTTTTTCATCACCTACAGATAGTTTTCAATTTTTTTCTCAGTCACCTCTATTCTTTCCTTCTAGAACTCTGATCTAGATATTTATTGTGTTCTCCATAATCATTTAACTTTTCATATTTTCTATCTTCTTTTCTCTGTATTATTATAATCAGGGTAATCACTTCATGTAGGGCTTCCATTTTACAAATTCTCTTGTTAGTTCTGTCTGATGTGCTAATAAACCATCCATTGAATTTTTAATTTTAATTTAGTTTTCCATTTTTGATAGTTGTATTTGATTCCTTTTGCAAACTAATTTGGTCACATTTGAAAATCTCGTTTCTTCTTTATGTAAAGTTTTTTTTTAATCTTATTTCTTGAATATTTTATACAGAGCTGTGTAATAGTCTGAAATTGACCATTTTAATAATGAATGATTGTTAAGACTCTAAATTTATTACCTGTTGTACCTGGTAATTACCATTAAGAATGGCTTTTTAAAGAGTTTGATGATATTTGTAAGCTCAAAGTTGATTGAATCATCGTTTTAAACTATGAGGATTGATCTTTCTCTTAGGGAGTTGAATCCAATAATGGAAGTAAAAGCACTCTAATTCTTTAAAGTATTATTGAAAAATTAATATCGTGAGGGCATCTGGGTGTCTCAGTCAGTTAAGCTTCTGACTCTTAATTTCGGCTCAGGTCATGATCTCAGGGTTGTGAAATAGAGTCCTGTGTCAGGTTCTGCCATGGGCGTGGAGCCTGCTTAAGATTCTGTCTCTCCTTCTCCGTCTGCCCCCCACCTAGATACATAGATAGATAGAATTGTGGCTGTCTTCCTCCAGGGAAGATTTGCTTTTTTGTTTTTGTTTTGGTCAAGAGCGAAGCATACAACTGATCTGTTGCCACTTCTGTGTGTTAGGGTGTGTGTGTGTTGGCTCCGTGGGGGAGGGGAGGAGCACCTCTGCTTAAAGTAAGAATCTTGGTCTCAGTTCTCCCACCACAACGCCCCCAGGATTAGTCTTCCAATCTCACACTCAGATTGACCTTAGTCTTTATTAGTTAGTTAACCAAGTTCATTTGGGCAGATCAAATTTAACTACTTTAGGTTTAAATTCCATTTTTTTATCAGCTCAAAGTTTTGTTTATTTTTTTCAAAACAATAGTTCATCTGTGTAAATAATACATCTTTAAGAACAAGGAGATTTTATTCTCCCTTTGCAATAGTCTTGATCTATGATTTCCCTTTTAATCAAGATTTAAAAAGGCAAAAAAGCAAAAAGATGAACATGCACATAGGAACATCTCTCTTAACAAGAAAGTCTTGGATGTCCTAATTTCACAGGTCTCGAACAATAATATAGAGATTTTTCTGTCTTATCGGCAGAATAAATTAAACATGTGGAGTGCCTGGTACCAATGTAGTCTAGAAATGTTATTCAGTCAAAAACACTGATATGCATAAAAGAAGTAAAAATAATTGAATGTGTGGTAAAAGGAAAAGAAAAAAAGCGAAAGTTCATGAATAAAAGATCTACTTCCGATGCTTAAAAAGAAATGAGGCTCGCCAGTAAGGACAAGATATGAAAGGACGTTACATTTCAGAAATTCAGCTTGAAAAACTGGGAAATTTTCCTTGACAGGCAGTTAGGACAAAAACAGTAAAGCATGCAAGACACATTCACCACACCACATGGCTTGACCCCTTTTCGTATGGTGAAGGAAGTTTCCAGAAAGCAATGAAGGGTATCAAGGCATCAGCCAAGACTTCACCAAAGGTAGGAAATGGTGCTAGTTGTTGATTATTACAGATCTGAGGAGGGGAAGATATAACCTTAAAGAAAGCATAGGGCAACACCGAGAAAGTGTCTTGTATCTAACCAGATAATGAATTGTGAACACAAAGAACTTATATTTTGTTGTGAACACAACAAAATACAGCTATTCTGGATGTCTGTGGGCTTGGACACCTCAGTTCAGATAGTTTTTCCAGTTCTGGTTTCCCTACAACATATATTAATATTTATTTTCCTTTTAATTGTTATTAATTTGAAATGAGGAAAATATTTTTGAAGTAATCCCACGATCACATATTTTTTCCTCTTACTGGTAAGAAATGTACTTTTATTGAACTTTTAATAGTAAGGTTAAGCCATGAGACTTACTGCTTGGGAAAGTATTGGGCAGGTATTTCCTAGATTAAAAGTCTATAGAGTGAAAATAAAAGAAGATGAAATCAGAGAGGGAGACAACCCGTAAGAGACTCTTAGCTCTAGGGAGCAAATTGAAGGTTGCTGCAGAGGAGATGGGTAGGGGGCTGAGGTAACTGGGTGATGGGCATTCAGGAGGTCATGCGATGATGTAATGAGCACTGGGTGTTACATTGGACTGATGAATCACTGACCTCTACCTTTGAAACCAATCATACATTATATCTTAATTAACTGAGTTTACATTTTTTAAAAAGTCTAGAGAGTAGGAAAAGAAGATATGTTATATAGAAGCTTCTACCAGATGAAAAGCAGATATGGAAACCTTGTAGAGGAAGAAATACTGAGTTTCTTAGAGGCGGGCAAGAAAAGGTCCAAAAGCTCTCTGGGTCTCTTAGGTTCCCAGAGCTTCCATCACTCTGGTTCTCAGCTCAGGGTAGGGTAAAAGCAAGAAGACTGAAAGTCTTGCTGAGGAGGAAGTTGAAAGTACCAGGGATTTTTGTTTTGCAGCGAAGTTCTGTACGAACACAGTGTACCTCCAGCAGAACAGGCACAATAATACAAGTATTCAGACGGAGAGAAGGTCAGGGTGAGCCCCCTTCCCTTGCATGGTCTCTGCTTATGAAGGATGCACAATCTATGGCATTTATGACATCAATAACATTTTATAGCTTTCCTTTTCAACATTATATAAGTTGATGTTTTGATGTTAAAAAGTCTTTATGAGATTACTGATAACTGAATACTGTTCCAGTGAGCTGCTCTCCTAATGGAACTAGTCTTTACCCTATGCAGCATTTTAGAATGCTTTTAGTTGCCACTATCACAAATAACTCTGGGGTTTTCTCTTTCGAATGAATAAACAGAAATGAGAATACATCTGAGTAACCACGTGCCTCCATAATACTAAATGTCAACAGTTCCACTGGTCCTCCAAATGCAAGTGAACACATATGCATTAAAAATGACAAAGAAGAGGGGCACCTGGGTGGCTCAGTGGGTTAAGCCTCTTCCTCTGGGTCAGGTCATGATCTCAGGGTCCTGGGACTGAGCCCTAGGTCGGGCTCCCTGCTCAGTGGGGAGCCTGCTTCCCCCTCTCTCTCTCTCTGTCTGCCTCTCTGCCTACTTGTGATCTCTCTCTCTCTCTGTCAGATAAATAAAGTCTTAAAAAAAATACTAAAACATACTTCACACAACTTGTGGGATATTCAAGATAGAAGCCAAATGACTAACAAGACAGGGTCTTGCAGAGTGGTCACCAAAGACCAAGAACCACTCGGTCTTTCAAGAGTCAATAATATGTTATCAATTCACCGCCACTAACCTTACCTAAACTCTGAAGAAGACATTCAATGGCAATGTCTTTTCATACACTGGTACAAAATATGGCATGGGTGGTCAGACTAAAGTCTTTTCAGTTACTTCTCAGTATATGATGAAATCCAGAAGATGCCAAAAACATGGCGGTATCTGTGACATTTTCTTTGTTTATGGGGAATATAAGATAGGACATTTGAAATTTAATTGTGCTTTAAAGTTAGAGATACATTACTATCATCATATAGATCAATCCAGTTATCATAAATTCATTTCTGCTTTCCAGGGCTACATATAAAACCATCTGGGAAACCAGATCTGTTACACCACTGAATAAACTTAAAATTAGGAGGCAGAAGGTTGGCTGAGACTTAAGGGTATCTTAACGAGAAGCCTGCTTCCGAGCAGAGCTAGGTATTTTCATCTGCACTAAGGGTTTTCTTTCTTTCTTTCTTTCTTTTTTTTTTTTGGTTTTTTAATTGGCTAATTATACAAAGTAGAAGTGTTATCTCGCCTTTATTTTTATATTTCCTGAATTAATAAAACAGGAACAATTGTTTTGTTTGTTTGTTTGTTTGTTTTTTCCCATTTTATTTATTTTTTCAGCGTAACAGTATTCATTCTTTTTGCACAACACCCAGTGCTCCATGCAAAACGTGCCCTCCCCATTACCCACCACCTGAGGAACAATTGTTAAACTATTCATTCACAGAGCACATAATGACTGAGATCTCACTCTACGCCAGGCACCAATCGTACCAGCCTAGTGTCCATCCCTCCTTGCCACCTCATTGTGTGCTCTTCCTAAAGCCATGTTGTCACTCACTGGAGTCTGGCTGGTAGTAGAAGCCGGTTTCCGTTCTTCTCTCCCAGACCAGTCTATGAACTCTGGTCTGTGAAGTCTGCTAGGCAAGCACTGCACCCTGCAGGGCGTGTAGCCCTGGGTCTGGGCCACCAGAGATTCTTAGTAAGTATCGCAGGGACTCCGTGAAACCCTTCTCCTGGAAAGTGACACCTCTGTGGGAATGTCTGACCCCTTCACACACAAACTGTAGTCACTCTCTTCGAGACTAGAAGATATAAAACCCATACCTGCCAGGACTCCATCTGAGTTATTTTTAATAGCATCATTCCTAGCATCCCATAGGCATTCAGGATGAAATCCTCAAATACTGTGGCTGGTTGGTTTCACTTCCTCAGTTAATAAACTTCCCATCAGATCTCAAAGTTAAGCTTCAATTCTCATTGCAAATGCTAATTGGCAGGGCCAAAAACCTTGGCATTTTCTGTTTCTGATCCTCTTCCATTTCAAAGGAATTGCTGAACACTTAGGAGGCAAAAGTTGGTTAAATAAAGTTGTTTCGTGCCTGCTGACTGTGAATGCCACCTTCAAAATAAAAGGATTTGGAAAATCCTATGCAGTAGCAACAATCATAAAACTATGAATCTTATATCTTCTATTCTATGGCTATGACGTGGTTCCCATAGGAACCAGACATATTTTAAACCTGTTTGTTTTTTAAGAAAAAAAAAAAAAAAGGCACCATTCTGCATGAAGCTTCCACTTAGGCACACCATGTGCATTCATTCAAATGTTAAATGGATTAATAATAAAACTAATTTTGGAATAGTTATATGGTTTCCAAAAGGAAAGATAAATTAATTTTGAAGGCACATGTGCTTTAGTGAAAATATGGCAATGTTTACGTGTGCACTATCTATATTCTTTAAAAAGTCTTATTAATGTTCATCTTCTGTGTGTGTGCATGTTTCAGCATTTAGGAATCCTTTATTTAGCACTCTCCAGGTAAGGAGGCCCATGGTAAACAACTGAGCTATAAAGGTAAACTAGATCAAACCCACCTCTGAGCCCTGTAGGCTAGGGAGACACAGGTGCGTTTATGACATGGTGACGATGGAAAGACAAGGAGCAGTCGGGGGCGTGAGAGAGGGGTAAAACCAATGCCTGTGTGTCAGAGAGTTAGGGAACACTTTGATGACTCCCAGGGACTTCCTGAGAAAGGAACTCATTAGATCTTTGCGTTTCTTAGGCAAATGACAAATAAAGCATGTTCTCATGTCTTCTCCCTTATTCGTACTTCTTCCTTTCCCCAAAGAACTAGCTGCACCAGCCACTTGCAGCATGCAGTTATAGTCCTATTCAGCTTCAGGTCAGGCTGGAAGAGAGAGTTCTTTCTAAATCCAGAAGCCTGCCTGGATTCTCTGTCTGGGGTTTGCCCCAAGCTTCTAAACTGAGCTGGACAAATGGCGGTGAGGCTCAGAACGTCCGCTGGGAGACAGGAAGGCCTGCTGAGCCACCGGCTGGCAGCATAATCCGGTCCCTTCTCCAGAGCGGAGACGGACTTCATTCCCTGACACAGAAGTACACAAAAATCTGTGTGGGAAAAGGAAGCCTACAGAACGCAAGAGCTGACTTGAGTTAAACCTGAGGTCTTTGAGGAGACGTTTTACTTGTATCATAAACTAAAACTCCAGTATATAAAACGCACGCTTGGCCACGGAAGACTATTTCAGGAGTGGGGTTTCTTCCAGTTCCTGGGAGAATGTAACCTTTGCTCTCAACCACTTTCAACGACCCATGCAATTGGAGAGACAGTAGCACAGTTACCCCAGCCAGACACAAGCTTTCCTTTAGGATTACACCTACCCTAGCTTAGGCTAATGGTGAATGGAAGGCATTCAATTTCCTGAGAAAGTATAACCCTCTGAAAATGCAGAGTGCTCCGAGGAAAACCAGTTTGGGAATAAGGACGTGGAGGCAGGACCAGGCCTTGACTGGAGTCAACTCCGCATCTCTGGGGCGCCTCGGTGGTTCTGTGGGTTGAGCCTCTGACTTTGGCTTAGGTCATGATCTCAGGGTCCTGGGATAAAGCCCCACATCGGGGAGCCTGCTTCCCCCACTCTCTCTGCCTGCCTCTCTGCCTACTTGTGATCTTTCTGTGTGTCAAATAAATAAATGGAATCTTTAAAAAAATTTTTAAAAAAAATTAACTCTGCCTCTCCTATTAGCTAACCAACCCCACATCCCCCACCCCAGGTCCATCAAGCCCCTACTCTCCGGCTGTTTTTGCAATCGTGACAGGATCCCCTTTCCCAAGAGGCAAGTTCTACATGGCTGCCCCAAAAGCCTCTGCTGAACAAAACCACTTGCAGGAGACAGAACACGTTCTTTTTCTTTTCAGCCACTGTACTCTGTTTACAGCATTTTCTCTCTCCCACCCTGGGACATGAGGTTTTCAGCAAAAGCCCACTGGGAAGATTAGCGCAGCAGGAGACTGCAGATTTCCCAGTGAATCCCTGAGGAGTCCTTAGAGGACCCATTTGTCTACAGCTTTGTTTCGGAGGAAGCAACAAAAGCAGGAAGAAAAGATTTTAAGCCTGTAAAAAAGCGCCAAGGCTGTAAGAGCCCAAGCCTTCGGAGTGGCTCCTGTGAAGGTGCACTGGTGAGGAAGGTAGGCTTCGTACCCAGGTGATCCGATCATCACTGAGAAGGAATGAAAGCTTTGCAGACGGAATCTGCTTCGCTGGTTTTGCCCAGTAACAAACACCAGCCAACTATACACCGTGACCTGTGTGACCCTTGAAAATGCAATGTGGGAGGAGATGTCTTGGGTCCTCAAGGATCCATCCCAAAACAAATGTCACATCAATCCACTGTTCTGGACCCCCGAGTAGGGCTCCTGCTCCGCAACCAGCAAGTGGCAGACCTCAGAAGCTCTCGAGTCTGCTCTGAGAATCCCCAGGTCATCCCAGTAGACCTCTAGTCCTGCTACTCCGACCCAGTGTTTGCAGGAGGAGCGCTCAGCCTGCTGTGAGCTAAACCCTCTCTCCCAGATTCCTGGCTCTTTGAATTCAGGGACTGTGCCTTTCAAGCTACATGCGTCCCTTCCCCCACCATCAGTGACCAGCCCAATGCTCAGTAAATGTTTACTGAAGATGCCAAGGCAGAGGGAACTGGGAAGGAATTTCTTTCCGTCTCTCCTCAACATCTGAACAGCACCAGTTTTTCTTACCCTAAATAACGTCCATCTTGCTTTTAGGTAGTGCTAACAGGTGGCAACTTCTTTCCCAGCTGTGATTTAACCGGCTTCTCATAAAAGCACCTTGAGGTAGTAAAGGCAAGGAGTGTGAGGCTCAGAGAAATGAAATGAATTTCCCAGAGTCACTGGAACTGGACTGGAACAAGAAACCAAGCATTTTCATCTCTGTGACCTTTCTACCATATGGTACCATTACTAACCTTGACTTTTCAACCAAAGTCCTTATACTCACTTGGTATGTTTCAGGCTTTGTGCTAAATGACCTGGTGGAAAAGGCAGGTTAAAAACTAATAAGCCACGATCTCTGCTTCAAGGAGCTTCATGTTTCCTAGGTGTGATAAAATATACACCGTCCAAAACACGTGTTTTTCTCGACTGAAGCTTACCTGGAGAAGGCACTCATATAAAGAGTGGAGTTTTCAAACGAACGTTGTAAAACATTTGTTATAGTTTTAAATAACCAGTGAAGCCTGGATCACAGTTTCAAGGGATGCTTTCAAAATGGGAAACACGCCAAAAACATGAGCCATACGCATCTTTCCAATTCACAAAACACAAACTGAAGATCAAATCAGTAAATAAATTAATTAATTAAGCAATATTTCTAGAACACACTTGCCAAATTTACAATGGTTATTGAAAATAATCAGCACTATGATATCAAAGATAATCAACACTACAGAACATACCTAATTCCATTAAATACCCTAAAGTAAAAGAAAAACAAAGAATTTCTTTACAGGATTAATAGTGATTGGAATTGGATTTTATCTATAGGGAGGATCACAAATTGGTATGTACCAAATCCCAACCAGTATTTTTATGCTCTATGTTTTCTCATCGCCTAATTTAAAGAAATGTATGTTTTCATCCCTATGAGGTATAAACTGGGGTCATAACTGAATTCACTTCCCAATCGCCCGACCCTAAAAGGAAGTGTATTTGTTATGGGAGTAATGTTGAAAAGAAATAAGGATTATTTAAAGGTTATCAGATGATACAGGAATGAATTAAATAAACGTGGCTTTGATTCATTTTGAAACTGAAAAGGTCTATTTTTTTTTTTTTTAAAGATTTTATTTGTTTGACAGAGAGAGAGGTCACAAGTAGGCAGAGAGAGAGGAGGAAGCAGGCTCCCTGCAGAGCAGAGAGCCCGATGCGGGGCTCGATCCCAGGACACTGAGATCATGACCCGAGCCGAAGGCAGCGGCTTAATCCACTGAGCCACCCAGGCGCCCCTGAAAAGGTCTATTTTTAAAACGAAGGGCATAAATGCATATTGAAGAAGATATAATTAATAAATACGGAAATGAATAAGAATTCCTAGTGTCCATAAAACGAGCATGGAAAAAAATGGTCCTCGACAGGGATCTGCAAGCCAAGAAGGCATTACTAACATTCTCCACTGGAGGAGTTCACTGAGAGCCCATTATCCACAAAAGGCCCTAAATTTTTGATGGAGGCGTCCCCGGGGAAATGGCCTTAAGTAAAAAAAAGAAGAAGAACAACTTTATGTATAAAGTTGTACATAACGGGGCGCCTGGGTGGCTCAGTGGGTTAAGCCTCTGCCTTCGGCTCAGGTCATGATCTCAGGGTCCTGGGATCGAGCCCCGCATCGGGCTCTCTGCTCCGCAGGGAGCCTGCTTCCTCCTCTCTCTCTGCCTGCTTCTCTGCCTACCTGTGATCTCTGTCTGTCAAATAAATAAATAAAAATCTAAAAAAAAAAAAAAGTTGTACATAACAATGATATGTATTAATTATACATATAATTGACTTTTTGAAAATGTAAACGATTTACGTGCCCAACCGCAGAACCCACAGCATCACACTGGCTCATGAAAAACCTGCAGGGATGACACACAAGGCCTGCGGAGAGTCTGTGAAGACACGAACTCCTGCTCATGAGAAATGAGAAGTGCATGCTACAGAATTGCAACAACCTTCAAGTCCCAGGTTTACGGAGTGAAGTAGCACCACAAAGACTGGGAAGGAATATATCAAATGGTTCCAAGTTGTTTCCTCTGGGCAATGGAGGGTTTCCTTGTGGCTGCTGTCTTCCTTTTGGAATGATCAATATTCTCTGTACTGGAAAGGTAAACCTCGTTTCTATTTGCTAAAAAGACTGGCTACTATTTCATGTTTCGGGGATGAACCCTTCAAGTTTACCCAGCCCTTCAGGAAACTGAACATCCCAGATCCCAGGAGTGTTCAGGATCTGGCTGAGGAATGCCCTCACCAGTTGTACATGTCATTTCTTTTTTTTATTATTTAAATTCAATTAGCCAAGATACAGTACGTCATTAGTTCTTGATATAACGATCAGTGATTCCTTAGTTGAGTGTATCAGCCCATACTCATCACACTTCTAATGAACATCAGACATCCTGTTAGGCCACCGTCATGGGCAGCTCTAACCTGCGTGGGCGCTGGTGGTGGCCTGCTTCTCGAAGCCTTAGACATGATAAGGAGTCAACTTGAAAGGGTGATGGAAGAGGGAGAAGGGTCTTGGGGGATAACTTTAACTCCTTAACTTACCTCAACCAGAGCAACTACTACTCATCTTTTTAGTCTTTGGTTTCCTGTGGCAGAAAGGGCCCCTGCTTTACAGATGTGGATCACAGTTCTTTCCAGTGGACTGAGGAGAGAAAGGTGCAAGCCCTTCTGAATCCAGTAAGGAAAGAGTGAGAGGTGTGGAAGTGGTACTGGAAATGCCTCAGAGGGGTCTGGCTGTGATGAAGAGAAATGTCCTGGACCTGAAGGGTAAATCTCAAGCATCAAGTGGGAAAAAAACCGTTTTTCTCACTCATTTTCATAGTTCTGAAGTTAATGAGAAAAAGCCAAGTCTCCAGTGATTTTTAATCGTGGGTTTCCTGGCTAGAGGTCATATACATTAGAATTAACGCAGCATTTTACGACTTTTATTTCACATAATATAATGACAATTAGGTGAGGTATATTAATGAAAATTCCCTTTTGGCATCTAAAATCAAACAGTTAAAAAGTTAAAAAGTACAACTTCCAGTTATAACATGAGTAAGTTCTGGGATCTAATGCATAGCATGGTGATTATAGTTAATAACACTGTATTATATACTTGAAAGTTGCTAAGAGAGAAGATCTTAAATGTTCTCACCACAAAGAAGAAATGGCAATTATGTGACATGATGTAGGTGTTAGGTAACTCTATGGTGCTAATCATTTTGCAATATATAAGTGTATCAAATTAACACCTTAAATATGCACAATGTTATATCAATTACATCTCAATGAAGCTAGATTAAAAAGTCCCAATTATTCATCAAAGGCTATGAGAGAATTTTTACACAGCAGAACCTTCTGTTAACATAAATGTAAATTAGCTGGTTAAGAAGGCGTTACAAAAATTCTCTGATGTGTGAGCCCCCTGCAAATCTTAACTTATCAGAGAAGTACTCAGCATGGCAATGGAAAGAATCCCCACATTTCAAATGTATCAAAGACATATACAAACAATACAGGTGAAAGCTTAGAATGAACAAACATACATCATGTGAACAAATGAAGTTCTACGATGATATTGATCAAATAAACCCAGACTTACTCTGTACTCAGAATTTGTAGGCACAATCTTGAGTAGGATATTTCAGTTTTGTGGACTACACAGAAAAAAAATTAATTAAGTAGGCCTGAGGCTGCTCCCTCTAGGAAGGCTGGCTTACTAAATTAACCTTTGGCTGGCATCTGGGAACTGAGATTTTGGAGTGTTCCCTCCATTCTCTAACTGAGAAAGGTAGTTCATTGTGCATAGACAGTGTATACCAACAAAATTATTTGGGGGTGCCTGGGTGGCTCCGTGAGTGGAGCCTCTGCCTTTGGCTCAGATCATGATCTCAGGGTCCTGGGATCAAGCTCTGCATTGGGCTCTCTGCTCAGCAGGGAACCTGCTTCTTCCGCTCTCTCTGCCTGTCTCTCTGCCTACTTGTGATCTCTCTCTGTCAAATAAATAAATAAAATCTTTAAAATTAATCATTTATGTTGAAAACTTACTTCCTTCTAGGATTCGGGATGTGGTAGTTGCTAGGCAGAGAATGCCTTCGTGACTAGTCCCACAATAAAATCCTCGGGTGCTACGTTTCTAATGGACTTCCCTGGGCAGAACCATGGCAACATTTCACTGCATTCTTCTCTGCTGGAGACAGGAGCACCCTTGGCATGTTCCCTCACAGAAGAGAAAGTGCATCAGAAGCCTGTCTATGGGTTTCCACAGACTCTGCCTATCTTTCCCCTCTGATCCTATCAGCTAGATGCTGAGTCCTCTGCGTCTTCCTAAGGAACACAGAATGCATGCAGGGTATTGTGCATCCTTGAAACAGGAACTTAAACACACCTGCACACTCCAAGACAAAACTGAGCGTGTGATGCATCCACATGTATAACGGCTTGGCAGGAGAGCATGATAAGCCATCTACCTCTACAGATGCGAGGAGACCAAAGTTCCTTATGTTTACCAGAGGTCCCTTCCTCAGCAGTAAAGGAACAGCAGTCCCTGAGAGCTTTCCTATAATTGAAAATTTTCTTTGTCTCATCTCCATTCAGTCCATGATTGCAACAAAACAATAAGCATATGTATTGTGCTTTGGAGTTGACCTCCAATTTTACATCATCTTCTTTTTTAATCTCCACAAAACTCCACAAGAAAGGTAGTCATTACCATAGAGGAGGGAGGAAATCAGTGCTCTCTGACTGATCGACGTTACATTAGTTCCCATTCATGGAATGTGAAGGAGTTGAAACCAGACACAGTTCTTCAAATCTCTGGCCCTTCCCTTCCCCTTTACACCAGTATTCCCCCGCCTTACGCCGTTTGTATATGGGCATTTACACCAGCAAAGAAGTTGGAATGACATGAGAAAAAAAATAAAGGTGTAACATAAAAGAACTGCTGTATATTCTTAGCTAGGTTCCGTCTTTTTAGGGTTAAAATATCTACTCTGTTAGAACCAGGGGCTGCTTCGAGTTTTAATTTTTATTTTTTTGCATTATTATTTGTAACACCTCCATGGAGCAAAGTAAAAGGGAAACAATTCTGTACAGATCAGCCCCAGTGATGCTTTAGAATTTTTGTGTTACTCGAGTTTCAAAGTCTTAGAATCTTATTCCCCCCCGCCCCCGACCCCCCGCCGTCATGCATGTCTGACACATTAAATTCGGCCGCACTGGTGTGGGTTCAGCTCCTAATTCTACAACAGATCACCAAATAGCACAGGGAAGGTCAATGCACTTCTCTGGGCATTCCTTTTCTTAGTAATAAAGGGGTTTACTTAGGTGAATTCTGAGAGATTTACATTTCTAAAGGTCTATGATTTAATTCCTGAATCTGTCTTCCTTTTACAAGTTTACCGCCCCTGCAGTACCTAGAATAAGCCACAGGGGGGCAGCAGAGTCTCACTTTAGCCAGACTGAGCCCCGGCGGTGCAGCACGGAAGGGAAAAACTATAGAAGATGTTGCAGTTACCTTCATGAAGCCAGGAAGCATTCACATGCTAGCAGCTTCCCACATGCTGGGTCAGGAAACACACCTACATCACAGAGAATAAGGTCTGTTTGCTTTTGAAAAAGGAACTACATGATTGTAAAGACACAGAAGTGGGAAGATGATGGTAAACTCAGAAATAGAAGCGGATTAACGATTACGTGCTTTTCTAAAAGATGGGCATACTGTGCACACAAAGCACTCCCATATGCCCAGTGCCTCGCTGCTAAGTAATGGCAGAGCTCAGAGAGAAGAGAGTCCTTCTGACTCCCGAGCCAATACCCTGGACTTGATACAGGAAAACCTTCGCAGACAATGCATTTAAACTGAGAATTCGGGGTTCACAGAGAAGCTCTGTGCCTTCAGCCCACTGGACTTTTGGGTTAACCGAGGACACCAAATGCAAGTGGCCCACTCTGGAGAATGGGCAAAGCCTGACCGAAAGATTCAAAGGACTCTTTGATAGTACACAGGAGACATGAAGTCCTGTGAACAGAGAAGTCAAGGATTCCTGCTTGCTGAGTTCAAAGATAATATTTTTGTCCTTTATTTTTTGAGTTCATTTTAAGTTTATAGAAATGCTGAGAAATAAGTAGAGTAGTAAAGACACTGTATACCCTTCATTCAGCTGCCTGCAATGTTAACATACACACATACCCTACAATTACCAAAACCAGCCAATTAACATTGGTATCACATTATTCACTGAACTAGCGACCCTTTTCCAAATTTTACCAGATTTCCCACTAATGTCCTTTTTTTTCTATTCCAGAATCCTTTCTAGGGCTCCGAATTGCATTGAGTTATTTCTCCTTAATCTCCTCCAGCATAAACAGTTCCTCTGTCTTCCCTCATCTTTCATGATCGTGTCGTCTTTGAGGATTATTGATCAGTACCTGTAAAGATTGTCCCACAATTTAGACTTATCTGCTGTTTTTTACATGATTAAATTGGAGTTATGCATTAAAAGAAAAATAAAAGAAATCCACAGAAATAATGGTGTGTCCATCTCAGTGCATCGTATCAAGGAGTTAATGATGTCAATGTGTCTTATCACCAGTGATACTAACGTTGCTCTCTTGGTTAAGGTCACGGCTTCTGGGTTTCTCTACTGGAAAGAATAAATATCTTGAGGAAGACACTTTGAAATCATACAAATATCCTGTTTCTCCTTGAATATTCACCTACCGATTTTAGCATCCCTAGGACACCTTAGCTGTGGTCGTTGTAACTCTGGGGTTTCTTTCCTTCCACACTTACTCACTGGACTTCTTCTATAAGGAAAAGTAATCCTCTCCCTCGCCCCCATTTATTTATTTGCTCATTTATTTACATCAGTATGGATTCGTGGATATTTATTTTGTTCTACGGACTAAAATCCAATACTATCATTATTTTTTTTTTCAAACTGTGCCAGTGTTGACCATGAAGAGCCCTTTCAGGTGGGCTCCTCTGTTCTCCTGACAAGTTCTCATCCTGTTCTGAGAACCTGCACAGTTTTTGGTATCCCAAGGTTTCCAGGCTCACCTTGTATTTTGCCTACCCAGCCCTGGAATCAAATACTTTTCCAAGGGATCTGGGCTCCTTTCCCAGAAAAATGTTGCTTAGAAACTAAGATCTGGGTGCTAAGTGTGCTCAGGGCACCTGGAGAGCCATTGTTTCTAGAACCTCTCAGCCGAGAGATCTAGGAAGATCGTGTACACTTGCTAACACATGCATAATTACACATCTCTGTTTCTTTATCGATGAATCTGTATGTATATTAAATTGTATGAGTCCCTACTGATCAAACACCACAGGGTACGTGTTAGCTTTCCTTCTCCATGTTATGTCCTTCCTTCCCAATGATGAGAGAGTGGGCTCTCAGAGGATAATCAGCAGCAGAGCCTGGCCCCCACAATCACCTTCTCAGCCAAGAAAAAGCCACGTGTGTTTAACAAACAGTGTAGATTGTGTGAGATAGAAATGAGGCTTGGCAAAATTAAGTCGTTAAGTGTTTTCTGACTCCAAAACAATCCCTCTGTGCTGGAAACCCAGGTATGTGGTCTACAAAGGAATGCATGGAGTGACAGTCACTCTGTCGTGCCCAGAACTGACGGCAGCTCTGTCACAGCGAGAATGGGAGAGAGAAAAAAGTAATTACAGAAACTGGCCTACTGTGCAATAAAGTAGGCATGCCCACAACAACATGGATAGAACCTGAGCACAGTGCCACATGGAACATCAAAAGGAAATGAATAACTAGCATTTTTGTAAATTAAAAATGCACGCCTACATATGACACACATCTTACAAAGATGCGTTTATGTATTTGGCGTATATCTGATCCCACATACCATGATGAGAAGGGACATGGGAGAGAGAATCAAATATAAAGGGGGAAAAGTATTTCAGGATTAAAACAAAACGAGAGATGTAGTCATTGAATCAAGATGATAATGTGTGATGAAATGAACAGTGTAATCACTTCTAATTTCTGCACCTGAGTTAAAAATAACCAAAAGTAATGTGTAAGAAGTCAGGGACATAATCAAAGGGCCAGTAAGATAAATTACTTATTTTAAAACAAAAATTTTAGTCATATTAAATTTATTGTCATTCAGAGCCTAAGAAGCTAAAGGTTAAGAAAGATTGTTTAAAAATTCAGCACTAAAGGCATTTTTACTCAAAATGGCAAGAGAATTTTTTCTAAATGCTCACAGTGCTTTGCAAATCCAACGTTAGGTCTATGATGTTAGCATGTGGAGTCCAACAGCTATCATAGACATTCATCAACATCAGAGCATGTCTGCTACTCCTCTAGGCTCTAAAAAGGCCAGTTTCCTACTGCAAGACGAAACAAAACTCCTTTTCCGCATGTTCAATCTACTCTAGCCCCTATGGCCTGTCTCTCTCTTTTGGACAAACACAGCCTATTCTCTGTGCTCTCCTGCGGCAGCCAGCCCTTCTGTCCGGACCGCTCTCCCTCCGTATGTTCACAGAGCTGGCTGCTCATCAAATGGCACCACTCCCGAAACCTTGCCTCACCCCTGATCTAAACTACGGCTCCCCCCACCCTGCCACTTACTACCCCCACGCCGTTTTATTTTGTCTGTGCTCTAATTCAAAGTATTTTATTTTCCATGATTACTTTCACTCTCTCCTCACTAGACCGTATGGCTCTCCAGCCTTGCTCACAATCCCAATGCCATTGCAGGAGCAATGCCCAGCAAGGACTGGATGTTCCAAAAATGCTTTGCTCGAGTTGCAGAGATGGACTGCACTGGGAAGGTTTCACTCAGATGCACGGTCTCCCGCCCTGGGACAAAGCTTGCCCCGCGTCCCTGCCTCTACTCCTAGCTTTGAGAACCAGGTAGTGATATAACCAGAACATGTGATACCCAGAGCAGGTTATATTAAAGAAATTTTCCTCCTATATGCCACAAAATTATTTTTAGTATAATAATAATAGAAAAAAATGCAGGGGGTGCCTGGGTGGCTCAGTGGGTTAAGCCTCTGCCTTCAGCTCAGAGGAGCCTGCTTCCTCCTCTCTCTGCCTGCCTCTCTGTCTGCTTATGATATCTGTCGGTCAATAAAATAAATAAAAATCTTTAAAAAGATGCAAATGGCGAAAAAATATTCTCTTTGATTGACCCCTATGTATAATGAAGCCAATAACAATATAAAAATGCCCATAATAAAAACAACTACATTAATGTACTATTTTTAAAAGGAGAAAAATATAAACCATGGTTTATATTCTCTTTCACTGTTTCAAAAAACCTCTCCTGCAGCCCTCTCTTGCTAGACCTTTATATAGACTCAAATATTTAGAAGGAAAGCTCGTGTCTCCTGTGATAACACTGTCCCTTTCCTGTGGAATTCAATGCCATACTGTGTTGTTGCCTGGCTTCTTCTAACTCTGATTCCTACCAGCTCCTAGAGTCTAAAGGTCCCCAGAAGCCCACAGTCCCAGAGCTTCCAAAATAAAAGCTTGAAAATTTAAAATCTCCCAGGCACTCCAAGGACAATAACCTAAAACTTCTAAAGAACGTCCAGCTGTTCCAGAGGAGGGGAGGAGGAAAGAGAGAATAATTACTCTCTCTGCTCAAAGAAGGGAAATGATCTCATTTTCTCCAGCTCTCTTGCTCTCATCTGTTTGGCTCCTCAGTTTGATCTCTTCATGCCTCCCAAGGCTATTAAAAACAGACAAAAAATCTGTGTCTCTATAATTTCAAGTTCTTACTTGCTATTCCACTACTCAGTACTTCCTAAGCATAAATTCAATTTTTACCTTAAAAATTTCGGTTCATTATTCACAATTGTGCCCAAGCCCCACCTGTTCCGAGAAAACTCTCCCTGTGCCCATGCTTTCCCTCCATGCCAGGCTCCATAGATAGGTAGTTATTTTCCCTCTAATTTCCATACTTGAAAAAAAATTCTACAATTTACATACTCTTTACTCTCCTTCGGTGACTTCTTTGAGTGCCAAACCTATGAGTGTGTCATCTTCGTAATCTTAACTCTTACCATGTGTTCAATAAATGAATTTAAAGACACAGGATACTTGTAGGGCCAACTGAAATGTAGCATTAGAGAGAAATCCTCAGCCACCTCATCTTCAAACCATAGACGTTTGACTTAATCTTAGGAATGGCTAAGACTGATTGGGGTATAGTTTTACTGATTTATTCCCATGCCTACTTGCCAATAAGTTTTCTAGACCAGCTAAAAGTACCTGAAATCCTGTATCGTGAACAGATTATGATATGGTAGTCTTCAAAGCCCGCATACATGGGTGATGAATCCAGGAAACAAAACACAGAAGTAACATTGGTAGGCCAACTATACTCATTTAATTTCCAGCTACTGTAAAGAAAAGTAACTGCAATTACTAAGTACCTACCAATATTTTTTTTTCAAACACACACCAAGTGAATAGAGTGAAAATCCAATATTGCTTTGTAAAGTATACTAGTTGGAGTTACTGTCCTCAAGCATTTTTTTCCTCTCTGTGATAAGATACTGCACCTCTCTACTCATGGCCATGTGATTTGTCATACATTCTGTGGAAAAAGACCGCATTTCGATCTCATTGATTTTGAGCTTGACCATGTGACATGCACTGGCCAAAAGAATGGTGACCCAATGTTTGCAATGATTAAGCAGAAGCTGTCAACATGAAGCGTGGTTTGGCTCAAGCTTTCTTGCTCTTGCCCTCCAAGTTGAAAATATCATGTATTAGGTAGAGGTTACTCTTTCAGCATAAGTCCTACAGTGGAAAGATATATGGAACAAAGCTATACTCTGGGACTCATGACCTTTAGTATTCATGGAATGCAAGTATCTATGCAAGTAAATATCTGTCATTGTAAGCCATTGAGATGTATGGTTGTTTGTTATGCAGTATATGGAAGAAAACCTAGCTAATACATAGGACAAATTATTAAAAATGTATTTTTTCTAATTTAAGGGTAGAGAGCAGCATATTTATCTTTTTCCTATCTGGCACATAAAAATTACTAAATAAATATTTTTGAATGAATATAACTCTGCAATAAGGTAAAGCAGCTGTTGTTTAATTATGTAGAAATTAAAACTTAAAAATTAATTCCCCTTTGTGCATTAGACATCTGTAGTTGTTGTCAGTTCAGAATACCCTCTCCTATTTCCAGCAACATCTATCCCTTTTGGGGGCAAGTGATTCTCATAATGTTTCTAATCATAGGAACTGGCCTCCCAGGCTATAGGAGTAGGCATATGATACAGATTTGGCCAATCATAGCACCCCATTTTCTCTGTTACAGTGATGGTGCATAGATAGGAATATGAGCCAAGATGAGCCCTTTCTTGCATTTTCATATACTGAATTGGTTAGAGAAAACTCTCATTATTTTTGTTCTGGGTTCACAGCTGTAGGTGTCTGCAGCCATGCCTAAACAGCATGAGAAAAGAGAGAGAACAAAGCCAACAGAGAGAAGGAATAGTAGAAGTGACAGAATGTTCTGAGGGCTCTCAAGCCCTTTTCCCAGTCCCTGAAATCCTATATGTAATCTCATTCATGCAGCTCTTACTGTGAGCAATCCTAGTATCCTAATAAAAATGCCGTCCTTCCTTAAGTTAATTCGAATTGAGTTTCTGCATCTGTAACTAAAGAAACACTGTTGACTACAATTGGAACAAAAGTAGCTTCCAATCACTGGGTTTATACACAAAAACAGGGCAAAACACGAAACTGATCCAGTCTAAGAACTGGAGTTGAAAAACGTGATGTTCTTGTGAGCATGCCGGAGAACCCTAAATCAAAGGTCTGTTCTAACCTGAAATTAGTGAGGGTTGAGGATGGGTTGTTCTGGAGCATTTTCAGAGCTTCCACCCATACCCAAAAAAGATGAATTTTCCCCTGTTCACCTGTAAATTGAATGAGTGGGACACAGAAGGCTGATAAGTTAAATGATGCATTTATAAATGCCCAACTTGTGTGGATGCCAATAAATTTGATAAGGGAGTACAAAGAACATAGTTGCAAACGTTAGAGGTCCTGCAGTATTCACTTATTCCAAGGTTTTGTTTCAAGAAATACTGAAAGAAATGCAGAAAATATGCAGGAAGTACAAATTCAAAGATTTTTTAATCATTGATGAAAGGTTATAAAGCTAAAATAATAGACATAATAGAAAAATAATAGAAATAATAGAAAAAGTCAGAATTCCTAAAGTGATTATGGACTACAGTATCATTAGGACAGGCCCAGTTTTGATAAACCCAAGATTCTCATCTCATGATTCTTTAATGACAAAAAATTGGAAGGATTACAAATCACTGCAGAAGCTGTTCGTATGACTGGGAAGCTTGGAGGGGCAGAACACGGCTCCTATGTGTCTAAAATCCTGATCGAACAGCCATACATGCAAGCCTAAAATTATTAAACTAAACAGCAAGTATCTAGACAGATAGATATAGATATAGAGGAAATCCTGCTGAAAAACGGTCTAGGCAATTCATCAAATAATGTTACAATTTATGGACTCCCTAAGCTATCATCAAACAGCAGAGCAATTACATTCTTTGATCCCCACGACAGCCTAAAGCTCAAGATGAGGTGACACCTGATACTGAACTTTGAGAGAGACCCAACACCATTCAACTGGACAAAACCCTTCCACACATGACCTAAACATTGGCTTTGGGGCTCATGTGGGAGGTTCTCTACTTCAGGAGAAAAACGTAAAAGTAATAATGATAGCTATAATTGTAGGGGTACCTGGGTGGCTCAGTCAGTTAGGCCTCTGCCTTTGGCTCAGGTCATGACCTCAGGGTCCTGGGATCAAGCCTCCTGTTGGGTTCCCTGCTCAGCGGGGAGCCTGCTTCTTCCTCTGGCTCTGCCCCTTCCCCACCGCCCCCTGCTCATGCTTACTTTCTCTCTCCCTCTCTGTCTCTCTGTCTCAAGTAAATAAAATCATTTAAAAAAAATGATAGCTACAATTTTGATGTGTTCTTTTCTGTATCCATTTATCTAAAAGGCTCAACACAGTGAATGGTTCATCTATGCCTCACAGCAATTTGTGAGGAAAATATTCTCTTTGTTTACAGATGAGAAAATAGAGCTCAGAGGCCCTCAGCTAATAAGTAGAAGAATCCAGATATAAACCCCCACTGTCTGCCTCCAAAGCCTGACTCACCCCCACTTTCCACGACCCCTAATGAGTTGTTACTCATCATTTTATCAGAACATACAGGAAGTACTTGATAAAGAACGGATGATGTATGAATGAAGCAATGGCATTAGGTCTACAGTCCTCAAAGCCACCCACCGTATGCTCCCTATTTGGGCACTATTAAATTCCAGTGACACCTTTTCATGGAACTACCACCACAAGAGCGGCCATCAAAGCAGAAAGGCTCAAAAGAAGTTAAAGTTTAGGATCTGAGAGAAGATGGGTAAAGGGACTCTCGGAGAGACTTACTGAGGATTGAAATACTGGCGGTCCAGTTTTGTTGGAAGAGAGGGCATCTGGATGAGGTTGGTGAAAGTATGGAAGGAAAGACTAATTATAGTCAAACTGCGAATGGGCTTGAATGCCTTTTATTCTGAAAGCATTGGGTGGACAATGAAAGGCTCCTGGCTCCTGAAGGAAGGAGTAACACATAGGAGCCATAGACAAGCACGTGTCCAAGAAATGCTTTTGAATGACTGAGGTTGGTTATCAGACTGGATCCCTAAAGGAAACACGTGGCGTTCCTAAATCAGGATAGCTTGTGGAGTGTTTACCTACTAACAAACTAATTAAAGAAGGGAGAGCCAGGTGGATGGAAACTGCAAGGAGAGTGTGGGAACTCACGGCTAAGACAGACAGAGCTCCACCAGCTTGGTGGGACGAGAAGGACATGTGACTCAAACCAACAGGAGAGAAGGTTGTGCAACTCATGCTGTCTAGAAACAAGTGGTGATACTCTATCATGTCTAGCCAGAGGTGGCTTCACAGAAAAGGAACTAGAGGAATAAATATTCTGATCTCACTCTCTTACCCCATTCATTGGCCACAAAGTCTCTCCATGGGACAAATCCAATAAGGAGGCAGACTATACAAGAACCCCTCGAAAAATTCACAAAGGCCCATCTCCCAGGTAGAAAGCACAGATAGGAGAGTGGACAGGGGATCTGGAAGCATAAGGAGAAGATATCTGGTTCAAGGTCTTCCAAATAATGAAGGAGATTCTATTGTAGTATGGTTTACAGACAATTTTTGGTCATGGGCATTAGCAGGGATGAAAAGGGAGAAGAAACAATGATAGAATAGCTGAAAGCATTGCCAGTACACAAGATACTTTGTTCCGGGTGGTTATGGAACAGAACTATGTTTATTTTGAGCACTAGACTCATTTGTATTGAATTTCAAGTCTTATAGGTATACCACCTAGACAGGTGGGAGGTACTGCGGGGGATGGGAAAGAGTCGAGACGGACTGAGAAGCATACACAAGATAATCTGACCTAATGTGAAAAGTCAGCTAAAAATTATTCATAGTAGACAACTGAGCATGAATAATTAAGAATTAACTTCACTGGAGGCTACATATGGATATAGTTTAATATGCTGTTTCATCAATTATATATTTTCAAGTTCATGACAGAAAAGAAAACCCCCGTAAACAGAAATTTGGGTGCTTCCTAATCAGAAGCTAAGTGACTGCACTTTACATCATTAAATCAGATACTTATTCAATTCCTGACACACCGTTTCCGCACGCAGGCAAAGGTAGGTTATACCTCCTGTCACTGATAAGCACATTGGCTTTATGAAAAACATAGGCCAAAGTTCCACCTTCACCTCTGCCGAGAATTCATAAAATTAAAATACTGTTGGCAGGCAGCAGGCCTGAGACCTAGACCCATTTCAGCTCTCTGATCTTGGACAACTCTTTGGACTCTCCCAGCTAATATCTGTGCCCTATCTCCGAGGAAATATATATGGAGTACTTACTATTTTCCAAGTACCGTGTTTACACTCCTAACTTATCACAACAACCCAAGAAATAGACACTCCTGTTATCGTCATTCTACCAGTGAGAAAACTAAGTCTTGCTAACTTAGTTTAAGTAACGTACATGTCGTGTTGCAGCTAGTGACAAAGTGAGACTAGAACCCAGACCCTTGCCTACATGCTCAACATGCTAAAACTACATGCTAAAACACTAGGCCCCCCTGCCCTTTAATAGTCTTCTGGGGTTCCAAGGAAAGAGCATAGGCCAAAGTAGTTTGTAAAGTATTATATAAATAATAGTTATGTAAATAAGATTTTTGTTTTATAAATTCTGATGTTTACCACCACTCCCTAAGTATAATTTTCCAAAGAGATTATTCTATTCACTCTTCACAGAATTATCTTTATCATGTATGAATGGCTTTCAGCCTTCCTGTGATAGTATTCAAATACTAGATTGTGTGACACCCTATTAGAAGTAATTACAAGGTGCACTTGGCAGAAAGTAAAAGGAAGTTTAGAAAACTAAAATAATATTGCCCTTTCCACTAATATCATAGCATTTATATAGCTGCTCTCCAGAATTAAGTCACTGTTTCAAGGTAACGATTGATTTGCATCAACTAGAAGAAAGATTTGCTCATTCAAGTAGCGTGCAACAGTGCAATGGTTTTATCTCCACATTATGCTTTGTGTCTGAACTCTTGCTACAAATTTTCTCTGCCCAGAATCTGCTTAGCCCACTTTTCTGTGGAACAAACACTGTGAAGTGAATAAATCCCTGGTTGTACACATTGATAAAATATGGATGCCTTAGGAAGCACACTGTTTTGAAAAGCACAGTCAAACATCACGCAGATACGTGTTCTCACATAACACTCAATTCTGCTTTCCTTCTAGTTTACAGGAAATGCATTTCCTTTTGAATAGGCAATGTGCCTGGGCCTCTCTTCTTCTCATGTCAAAAGGAATTATTCCACTTCCAAGCCTCTTTCCGGGCCCTAGAAGACTACACACCAGTGCTGTCTGCTGAGAGTCCCACACCCTCAGTCTGGCAGGCGGCAGCAGCCCTGTCAGCAGATAGAGCAGTGGGACAGGTCCCCACACAGGGCAGACACCACCCACCCACAGTCCGTCTCCATCTAGGTCAGATGTTATTGCAGCGCATGCCCCATAAAGACCCACAGCTTGAGTCAACTTCTTTATTTCAGTTGTCCAACTCGAACAAACAAAAAAGCCTACAAATGTTCCTGTCTCCCATTAACGAACTCAAACAAATGAAGATATAGTCCTTGCTCCTGAATGGGGAGTGTGAGTAAGACGGGGGGAAAAAAAATAGAATAAATAATTATCTAGTCTGGTTCAACAAAACCATGTTTTATGTTCTCATAATAATACTGCCTGGCTCACTCAGCTCCTTTCAATCCAGTGACTCCTATGTATCTGGTTCTGGGGATTACAAAATTTAAATTACATTTCCCAACCCTTAGAATATTAAGGTGCTTAATGTTTACAAAAAGAAAGAAAGAAAGAAAAGAAGAGAAAAAAGAAGGGAAAAGAAAAGAGTAAGATGGGCTAGGCTAAAGAAAGAAACTTATTGTGGCCCAAAGTACTAGGGAAGGGATTGTAGCCTAGGTATGATCCAGCCTGAGTTTAAGAGACAGAAGGGATTTGGGTTGAGAATGAGAAGGGAGAAGGACTTTCTGGGTGTCATGCAGCTGGTAGAAAGATAACAGCATAGAGGACATCAGAATGTTAGGGATATGCAGCGGGTACCCGCATGCAGAATTAGTGTCTATGCAGTAGGGATAAAGAAAGGAAGTCAAGGAATCTAATGAAGGCCCCAGCGAAACAGTATCAGTGCTAAATGTTGGCAGGGATAAAGACAGAATGAAAAGGAAAGAAATAATCGATCACGAGACTTAGCAAAAGAAACTCGCCGTTCTTCCCACTCCTGCCCATAAAACCCATTCTTTCCCTAACATTCCATTTGGGATCCTAACATTCCACTTGGGATCATCACACTTTAAATCGCAACATTAAATTCCTCGCATTCTCCTCTAGACATAATTATAAAATTGAATGTCAGTACAAGAGCCCATGACTAATTCCAGGGAGTTACTCAGTGTAGAAAAGCTGTATGATTGCTGTGCTCACCAGTGGGAAAAAGATGTACTGATTAAAAGAGAAGATCATCCTCTCTTCCAAGAGGATGCTGAGGCAAATGGTGCTGCTATAGATAGTAATAACAAAAGAACAAGGTATTTTACAAATAAAGTTGCCAACTGAGTGGAGTAATTGCTAAATACAGAAAGCAAATATCTCACGATGGGAAAACATTAAGAGATCTCTTTCAACTCTTCCTAAATGGAACCAAAATAAAAAGTTCTTGCCCAACGTTCCAATCACAAGCAATATGGGGCACAGCAAAAGTCATCTGGAGTCTTATGCTATGTATGATGTACTCTATGCTACAAAGCAAAAAACAGCTGGTCCGTACATTTTGAAATGTAAAAAGGAATCCTGATCAGCTTACCTGGATTATCTTTTGACATTTGCCTTTTGCTATTGATTGATCAAAGTGTTTTCTTAGTCTCCAAGTTGAACTAACACAGATTAATTATTCTAATATTCACTTAAAAATTAAATCAAAGGAGACTGAATTATAAATGGTTTGATCTAATCATGGAAGCAGGAAGAGAGTAGCACTGGTTAATGCTCCATATGCGTAATTTATTTTTTCTAAAAGAACATGCTGTATTTAACCTCCCCCCAAAAATGAAGTAACTATAATGCTGACAGATGAAATTTTTCATTCACTGCATGTCTTGCTCAGAATACTATATATAACAGAAATTTCACTTCAAAGGCCTCTAGGGTTTGCTGAGTAATGGCTTCATCAGCAGTCCCCAAAATAAATTTCAGATAAAGGTATGTTGACATAAATTAAAAAGAAAACTCTTTGAAAGTGGAAAAAGCATAAATGGCTTCAAGAATATCATTTATCCTGATGTATAGTAGATACTGTCTCTTTCTTTTCCATCTCCACTGGACAGCAGCCATACTGTTTTGATCAGAATTACCAGTATACCAGCTCTAGAGGTAGGTCCTAATTACTTTACATCAGTCATGGAATCCCACCTAAACAAATTGTTTAAGGTTAACCTTTGTAAACTATGTCTGCAGCAATGTACGAATGATAATCCTCTGGAACAAAAATTTTTTAAATTTGTATTCAGTGGTAGCCTATACATCCCACTGGGTCTAGTCTGAGTTTGCTGCAGGCAGGATTCTATCTACGGCCACAAGTAAAACTAGTCTAAGAAGGAAGCCAACAACACTGTAGATGGCCAAGCAGAAGATGAAGAGAAATCAAATTCTTGATAAGAGAGCTGGACCACTTGACCAACCAACCTTGAAGTCTGGACTATCTCTGTATTTCCCGGTACAATAAGCCAGATCATCTCCTTAGCAATTAAGCCATATTGAGCCAGATTTTCTATAAATTCTCATCAAAAGCATTTTTATCACTATACCAGGTGTTGCTCAATTCTTCTCAGAGGCCAAGAAAATGGACCCTAAGGACAGCTTAAAATACATTTATTTCAAAATATGAAGAGTCAAAGAAGCCATCTGAAGAAGGTAGGATGATTTTTAGATGTTGCAACTAATGAGGTTCCTCTGGGCCCGAGAGTTTAATATTATGCCATCCTTACATACCAACCTCATCACTGCTAAGAATGGTAAGGATGCTACCCTTTATAGGGACCATTATAGGTTTCCAAATTTGGGTCTTGAACCTCAATCATACAAGAGATTGTACCCTCAGTGTTTCAGTATCTGGAAAGAACTAAGCAGAATGCATGTGAGAAAAATAACACATATAACATATTTATACATTATTTAATTTTGTATACTAAATGAGAATCGAAGCTTTTATTGGAAAACTAAAAATTCAACTGAGAAAAAGATACATGGTAAAGAAGGAAAGCATGGAGTATGAATCTTAGCCTATGGGGAAATTCCTTACTCTGTGCCTTTTACTTGTGTGACCTTGTGCAGATTACTTAAACTTTCTTGGGACTTAATCTCCTTGGGGATAAAATAAAAGGCTAATGATATAATTTTCAAAGGTACTGAGTGGATGATGTTAGATCTGTGAAATAACTTAGCAATTCTTTATCATTTACCTGATTGGAGATAAAATAAAAGGCTAAGATATAATTTTAAAAGGTACTGAGTGGATGATGTTAGATCTGTGAAATAACTTAGCAATTCTTTATCATTTACCTGATATCTTCCTCAAAATGAATAGCATCTAACTCGGTTCCAAAGACAAAATATTTATCATCAAATATTGATTGATTCATTTCTGTGATCAAAGCATTCAACTTTCCATCATCTAAAGAATAAAGTCTAAACACTTTAGGATAGAATTTATAATCTTGTACAACTGACAGCCTGGCCTCAATTTATATTTCTGGTCTCATCTCCAACTACTTAACTTTCCAAGCTCCACTTCCCAATGAATCTGCAGTCCTACATTCCTAGACACCCACGTGTCCTCTGAATCCCTTACCTGTAGCCACTCACAAGTTTTTTTCTTGTTATTCAACCTCTTAGAATGCTCCCTTTCTGCCTATCTAAATTCCACCCATGTCTCAAAGCTCAGTCCAAATGCCACCCCCTTCCTGGGGATTCACGTACTCCCATTAATTTCAACATCTCCTTTTCTAAACTCCTAGAACCCTTAATATGTAACTTGCTTTCCCTTAGATTTTTTTTTTTTTTATGTTTGTGAGGGAGAGAGAGAGAAAGAGAGAGAAAGAGCACAAGCAGGGGGAGAGGCAGAGGGAAAAGCAGATACCCCGCTGAGCAGAGAGTCCAGTGCGGGACGCAGTCCCGGATCCTGTGACTCTAAGATCATGACCTGGATAGAATGCAGTCACTTAAATAACTGAACCACCCAGGTGCCCACTTGCTTACCCTTCAAAGAAAAACAAAACTTTATATAATGGTTGCACGTGAAGATACCTTATTTTTCTTACTGGATTTTGAATACCTCTTTTGGACAGAATTACATCTGAAATTTCCTTAAGATGCTAAAATGCGATAAGTCACAGATAAGAATTTAGTAAATATCAGTTCAATTAAAACTGACAAATAATAGAAGTAAATAACTCGATATACATGGATGAATTAGTGTGATAAGCTACGCATGTAAATTATAAGAATTTACACCAAGGAATCATCATTCCAACGTCAATTGCCAACACAGAGAAGTGTGGTTGAGGCACAGCTTGAGAGAAGGGTAGTATTTGGATTAATTGAGAAAAACTTAAAACGGATTCCAGTAGGAAAATATATATATATATTTATAATTTTTATAATAAAAATATATATTTTTATAAATATATATCTATGTGTGTGTGTGTATATACACACATATAAATATATATATATACACAAATAGTAGCCTAGAGGAAAAATGAGTTTCATATGTGCCAAAGATGGAGAAATAATCCACATAATAATCACACGGGCTGTTCTGGATAGCAGTAGGTAATAAGAATTGTCGTAAGGCCAAACTGTGAATAAGTGCGAAGCTTAAGGCGGTGGCCTTTCTACGGCAGATTCGAGGGAGCCATTACATTCTTTTGAAGCACTTGGAGCATAATATGCATTGTAAGGAAAAGTGTGGTAATGCTATGTGATTTATCAACAGCAAAGAAAATAAAATGAAGGGTTAAGGTAAATCCAAGAACCTGACACTAGAAGGTTAGAAAACTGATTACATCCCCAATAGAAATGAAGGACACCCAAAGGTGGCCCAGTTAAGTCGATAAGATGGCAAAATCTATCTTGGTCTTGTTGAACTGGAGAGAAAGCGCATCTTGAGGAGAACTGATACTGTGACAAGTGCAAGTGTGTTCCCTGGAGAGCACTCTCCATCTTTACCCCAAGGTGCAAAGATTTTGATCTTAATGCAAAAGAACACCCAACCATCAGATGTTCTTTTAATCCAATGGAGATCATTCTATTCCCCTAAAAAGAAGAGACCATTGTTTTTATTGATCTAGAACTTGTTCCAGAACCTAATGTGAATATAGAACACGAAACACCACACAAACCCTTCAATGCAGGCTTGCGTATAAGATCTATGCGACGCTGACCCCCGTCACATCTCGGCATGAAAAGCAAAACACAGCTCGTTACTCTACTTTCATTACTCCATGATGCCAAATATTCATTATAAGCAAAAGTCAACTTTTAGAATGTGAAGACCTCTGTGGCAGGGAATACCAAAATGATGGTTGGCTGTGGAAGCTAGAATGGGGAAAATGCAGGTCCCTCCAGGAGGCAGGAGAGAACAGTTGCCACTGAGGCAGGTGGAAGGTTATGCACTCTCCAACAGAATGGACAGGCACACACTGCACAGCTCCAGGGGACACCAGTCATATTGCATTTATGTGAATGGTGTTTTCAGGAGAAGCACAATTCCAAAAAACCCTATGAATGGGATATTCAGAACAGATAAATCTTCCCCTAACCAGAGCTGAATTCAAAGACAACAATACATGACTAGAGAGAGATTCACCTTCCTATTTGTATTTTTATTTTAAGTCTACATGTTTTAAGTCTGGTCTCGAGCCTCACCTTCCATAGGCAATGCCTAGGCTTTTGAGAGTTTAAAGATATCTTTTAATACAGTTTCTCCAGTTAGGTAAGGGGCAAGGTAGGGGGTGCCTATGGGAATTAAAATTTTAGATTTTGTATGTGTACACACACAAACATATATACCTCCATACATACTATAAATAAAAGCACGTGTTTGTATATGTATGTATGCTTCCTTAGGTATTTGCAAGGTGAGGTATTCTGGGGTATCTGGATGATGACTTTATAAATGATTGTTGACACAAAATTTGGAACCAATATTTCTGTTTTTGATTATGACCTGTTTCAAAGTAGAGGTCAGATGAAACTACCATTCACCAAATACACAATTGCTTATGGCAGGAAACAGGAAGACAGAGTAATCATCTGACTTTTGAAAACTCAGAAGCACTTGGGCATAAGTGCTAAGAAGACACATTATTGCAGTGGATGCATTACAGAAAACCCAGACTGAAGCATATCATTACTGCAACAAGTTACTCATGGTAAGAATAAATAGCAAATGTGCAGTTACAAATATCTCTGCTCCCAATTCTAGCAACGAATTCACATAACATTTTAATGTAGTTTTCAATAATGTTGACTTATTAACTTTATCTTTAAGTGAAAGAAAATCATTTTGGAAAATGAGTAATTAAATTTAACATTTTAGTATTTCTAGCAGGCAAAGATTTAGTTCAGTGTGAGGCCAAATATCCTCAATTAACAAACCAAGCCAAGAAATTATTAGTTCCATTCACTATGCTTATGTGAACAGGTATTCTCTACATAATTATTATTGGTATTAGAGCATAGAAACATTAAATATGGAACTGCACCTAAACTGAGGCAATTTAATGTCATTACAATATCACCTATAATAATAAATGAATATTATTAATTTGAATTGCTTTTGTAAGACTGGTTTACAAATTAATTTGTAAATTATCTAGTTTTACAATTTTATAACAGCCACAAACAAGAGAAGTTTATACCTAGATTTATGTGTACATATTATATGTTAAAAAAATAATAATTTAAATTGCACTGGATGGCTACTGATGCAGTTTTTCATTGAGAGCTGAGTACCTTACCTAAATTTGAGAACTATTTCTAGAAGACCTAGATTCAAAGAATTCAGTACTAAATCAGCAAATCTTTCAAATCCTTTGAAAGGAAGAAACAAATTTTCAAATCCTTTCCTGCAGTGATCCATTAATTCATACTTGTTGAATGCCTACTATACGTTAGACACTGAAGTTATATCAGAGATTGAGATGGACAGGTTCCCTTATCCTTAGGAGCCTACAATCAAATGTATGAGATAGATAATTAACATGTGCACAAATAATTTTGTTTAAAAATTCCAATTGCATTCAGTGTATGGTATGAGGGAAATACTGAGTGTCCTATGACAATTGGAATAACATAGAGGACAAGATGAGATTAGATGATCATTGGAGGCCTCTTACACACATCTTAAACATATTGTTGAAGATTCCCAGATAAAAGAATGAGCCATCCAAACACACAGTAGACATGGGCAGCAAAGGGAATTATTCCAGAAGAGAGAATAAAAAACTATAAATGTCTAAAATAAGAAAAGTTTGGTATGTTCTAAGAAGCAGAATAGTCTTGTGTGGGGGAAATACTGAGCCTAGGGAAGAATGGGATGAGGGTGCACAGGTAGGCAGGGGGCATCTTTCAGAGTCTTAAAAGATGGATTAGGTTTATTTTATTCTGAATGGAATAGGAAGCCATCGAGGAGTACAAGCAGTAGAAAACATGATATAACTTGTGTTTTAAAAAAATTAGACTGATTTTTACTTTATCTAGTAAAACAACTAGCTATTCCATTAAAAACACACCAAAGCTCACAGATGGACAAGGATGTAGCATCCCTCATTCATGACTAAAACCAGCTTTAAAGGAGCTGGAACCAAGGCAGTGTTTATAAGTGTGCTTTATGCTTTAATTTGAAATTTTAATGTTATTAAAATTATGAGATTTCACCTCAAATATCTGGATTTTCTGTATCTCTGGATTTTTCTTTTTTTAATTTCTAGAAAATCCAGGAACGATAAGCCTCCATCCCTGCCTGGAACCAACTGGCTGGAGCTGAGCAGCAGCTGCTCCATTTTCCCTTTTGCAAAGTGCTGTCATTCTCTTTGTCAGAGTTCTCTCTCACTTCCTGCTTCACTTGCTTTCCTCACCTGTTGGCTTTATCTGGATGCATGTATTTTTTTCGCCTTTTCTGAGGGACTACAGGGACCACAGCCACAGCCCTGTCCCTAATGCTGACTCAAAACCTTGGTATAGATTATGCTTCATGATCTTTTTTCTAGCCCTGACCTTTGTTCACGGATCGTCCCCAGTTCTATGTCCATTTGTCTCTCCAAGACCACACCTACCCACGAAACTCCAACTTACCCTGTGTTTGTGCTCACCCAGAGCCTAGTCCTCAGCTTTAGGTCTGTGGGCGATTACCATCGGCTCAAGCTTACCTCTTGGACCATGCTTTATTCCGAAGATCTTCACACTTGACTCTGCACTATTTACACTTGCGGTTCAAGTCACTGCTGCACCTTTACAGCAGTGTTGAACTGTGGGTACAGTCAATGTTATAGGACGAAATAACAGTACTCAAAGTGCTTTATTTATAATTTCATTGCAAATTTTAAAAATAAGGAATGTACAACCTGATGGAACCTCTTGGGTTGAGATTAACTGAGGCCTGTTTCTAGTATTCTCTCTTTTCTTCTATCTGCTTGGAAAGCATGGCAATTTGGCAAAGTTGGGAAAATTCCATGAAAAATACATATTTCCATAAGGATGCAGGAACTACTGATCAGACATTTTATTTGTCTGTTGCTCTAGCTCCAGCACCTAGAACAGGGGCCCATGGTAAGTGTCTCAGTTAATCTTCTGTTGAATTAGTGCATGAAATTCAGGCTATTGTACCCTCAGCCCAATGTTGTGCTTCAGATATATGAGGCTACAAAATGAAAAGACATGGTTGTACTTTGTGATAAACTATCCAAAAAAGACTACAGACTCTACCTCTTACTTCCCCAAATACCTCCAATGACTTAACTATAATGAACTAAAACCTACTATTTTTCTAAGACTGTTTACATTCTGAATCTTTAACATCCTTCAGAATAATGAAATTTGTCCATCAATTACCTCCTGGTAAAAACATTTGCACTGGTGCTACCTATAGTTTTGAAACCCACCAATAGACACTATAATTATATATGAAACAAGCTGGGGACTGTTTCTTAATATGGAAACATTCTGCTCATCACTGCTAATCACATATGAAAACAGAGTTACACAAATGTTGCTGAGCTCAAGTCTGAACGAGGTCTTCCAACCACACTCACGTTCCTTCCATCTTTTTCTTCTCCCTAAATAAAACTTTGAGAACAGAACACTCATCACAGTGTGATATGAAAGTCTCCCAGTCCATTAGGTCTAGCTTTGTCAATATCACATTGGAGATGACACAGCCGTGAGCCTGTTCCTTCCCTTAATTCTACCCAATACAGAAACATTTACCCTTGCTTAGTAACACCACCATAACATCAAATAAGATAATAAACAGTCACTAAAGACAGAAATACGTTTTGTGAACTTTAATTGAATAAGCACCTTTTGTTGCTGCTGGTAGAGAATAAATTATCAGGAAATGGAATTTATTGACTGCCCTGATTTCCAAGATTTGCTTAAAATGGAAATTCCTAGGACTACTTTTCTCTCTTTAGGGTAATATATAGGAGTTTTTGAAACATCTGAATCAAGGTTCTGTCCTTCTCTTCACTAACTCGACTTATTTCATGACAAATTAATTTGTCAGAAATCAACAACTGCAGGTTTGAGATAGAAATAGTCACATGAAAGACCAAATTGAGGCTATTTTGGATCTGTTAGCCTTATGATGGGATGCTTTAATTTATGCATCATGGAAATCTCTTTACACCACTGCACTCGTAATTGCAGCAGCTCACGATGCTTGTATGCTCATTGGTTTCACTTTATTCTAAAAAATCTGGCAAAAATCTGATCGTTTGCTAAGGTAAACTCCCTTTAAGAGATATTACCTGATTATTTTTTACCACATCACCTCACTAACAACAACAAAAAACAATAGTAATAATAAAAAGCTCTGGTGAGTTGTAAATTATCTAATGGAATGATATGTTAATTTTCTCTATAAAAATTCCCAATTTTCTTATGTGACTATAAATTTGCTCATTACATAAAACCCTTTCCCCTGAACCTATTCTTTATTCTGAGGCCATCATTAATATGGGAGACCCATTTAACCACCTACCTCATATCCATTTCCTTTTTTTCTCTTCAAAGAGGGTTCTAGTGTTCCTTGGAGCAACACTATGCTTAGATGAGAATAATGGATGGTAATTGATATAAGCCAGTCTTCAATGGCATTATGCCCCAATCTACCAGCCTCACTTTCAGCTGGGCATCACCCACTTTTGCTAATGAGAACTGAGAGGAAATCTTTGGGGAGACGCTCAGGAAACTTTGACTCTCTTAATGAAAGACGGACATGGCTGACATCACCAACACTCTTTTCTTTGAATTTAGGCTTGATATCTAGAGCTACAGCAACTATCTTGAGACTGTAAAGCACAAGTAAGAATATGAATGGCAACATGCTAAGAATGCCGCAGTAAAAAAGACTCTGGATCCCAGATCCTAGATCCTGGATGGCTTTGCTGAGTTTTGAGGGAAAGCCTGCAAAAGGCCTACTTCCAAACTTCTCAGGATTTAAGAAAAGTCAGACCATCTGATTAAGACACTTTCTGAAGTCTTCTGTGACTTGCAGCTAAATGCCTAATACAGTGATCTTTCTGTGAATCAGCTGAGGCATTCTCAAAACTCTTCCCTTCTTCCTTGTCTCTCTCTCCAAATCTACATTTCACTGTAGCTCTCAAACACAGTATATTTCTGCCACCTAAATTGCCCATTAGTCTCTGAATTCTCTCTCCTGTCTATCATGGGTCTTCGTAATGTTTTCTCCTCTGCCATCATCCTTTGTCATCCTTATTCCTCCTCCTCGTGAAAAGCTGTGTTAATATAGGCATATGTCATGACTCAGAAAATCTGCTAGGACTAGTCCCAACAAAAATACATAGATACTTTCACAAAAAGATAAGTACAAGATTGTTCATAGCAGCACTATTCACAATGACTACATTCACAATGGCAACAACCATCAACAGTTGAATATGTAATAAATGTGTGGTATATTTACAGTAACAAAAATAAGCAAACTACAACTACCGTTACATGCAACAATATGAACAGATCTTAAAAATGTAAGTTTTAACATAGTTTTAAAGCAGACAAGCTATAGTGTCAAAGAAAGGTAAATGCCCCCCTTGGGGAAAGTAGTGAGGAGAGTTACCAGGATGTTGGCAATATTCTATTTCTAACCTATGTGATGGTTACTTGGGAGTGCTCACTTTGTGAAATTATACCAAGCTGTAAATGTGTGATTTGTGCACTTCTCTATGTATAATATTTAAATTGAAAGGTTTTTAAGATTTTATTTATTTATTTGTCAAGAGACAGAGAAAGTACAGGCAGGCAGAGTGGCGGGCAGAGGCAGAGGGAGAAGCAGGCTCCCGGCAGAGCAAGGAGCCAGTTGTGGGAATCAATCCCACGACGCTGGGATCATGACCTGAGCCAAAGGCAGCCGCTTAACCCAACTGAGCCACCCAGATGTCCCTAATTCGAAAGGTTTTAAAAACAAAGTTTACCTATGTCAAAAAGAATCATTAACATAATCATATTTCTTCCATAATGCTTTCTCTGATTTCTTCTTCATTTTAATTTAAACATTTTTTTATTTTTTTATTCCTCCGTAGGATTTTGTCTATACCCACCTTATAACACATCCCAGGCTGCTCAGTAATCAGGTGTTTGCATATGTACCTTCCCCTGTCCCCATAAGACTGTGATCTCCCTGAAGGCAGGTTCACATCTCTGTCATCTCATACTGCAATGTACAAATTAAGCCAGAAAACCTCTTTGAAGACAGTTTTCTTTTTTTAAACATTTATTTATTTATGAGAGATAGAGAGAGAGAGCACACCCTCACGGGGGGAGGAGTGGAGGGCTCGGGAGAGAGAGTCTTTAGAAGACTCCATGCGGAGCATAGAGCCAATGCGGGGCTTGATCCGATGACCCTGAGATCACAACCTGAGCTGAAACCAAGTGTCAGATGCTTAACCAACTGTGCCACTGAAGGCGCCCCTGAAGAGAATTTTAATTCAAAACAGCTTCCTGTGAAGTATATATACCAAAGATCAAGTGTTTGTGTTTTTGAGTTTTTATTATCTAATAATACAAAAATTTGAGATCCTGAAGGAAGCGATAGAAGGTTCGTTGGATTAAAAATATAATGACTTCTAAATCTTCACTTGCTACACATTTAAACTGTGGAAATTTATGAAGATAACTGCATCTTTCAGATCTGTAGTTTCCTCTCCTGAAATACGGGGAAAATAACGTTTACTTCATGGAAATGCTATGTGTCTCAAGATGGCTGATGCACACGAGTGTTTCCTAAGTTCCAAAGTACCATACGTACTAGAGGTTTTGTTCTTCGTTGTCTAGTTTTTGCTATTCTTTTTCACATCATAAACAAGGCATGCCTGGAAAATTAAAATTATACCATGCTAGAGTGACATGAAAATCTCCTTATGGCTGGACACTAGCTATGCACACTGTTTAAAAAGCTCCACTCAAGAAAACCATCAGTTTATTAGAATTAAAAATTCTGGCTCAGATGGGATCAAGTTTTTTTGTCTTCTTCACTGGGTGTCTCCAACTGGCAAACTGAGCTCAGTCACAGAAAGTAGATCTCCGAGACAGATTGTCCCAAGCATCATCTGAAACCAAATGGAAGTGTCAGCCATCATATAAAAGCATTCCTACCTGGGTGCCTGGGTGGCTCAACAGGTTAAAGCCTCTGCCTTTGGTCCTGATCCAAGGGTCCTGGAATCCAGCCCTGCCTAGGGCTCTCTGCTCAGCAGGGAGCCTGCTTCCTGCTCTCTCTCTGCCTGCCTCTCCACCTACTTGTGATCTCTCTCTCTCTCTCTCTGACAAATAAATAAATAAAATCTTTAAGAAAAGAAAAAAAGCATTCCTACCACAAACACAAATTCCCGAAACTGAATTTACATTGCTGTGTTTATGCTTCAGTGGACCATTTGGTGTCACTACAGGGAGAAAAACTGTGCAAGCAGTCTTTACCTAGACCTTCTATCTCTAATGAGAATCTGTAAGCAACTGATCAAAATTTCAGGAGGAAGGAAATACTCATTTCACACACTTCCTTAATCACCCTCTAGTCTAGAGGGAGAGCTTCAGCATTAGTTCACGTATGGATGTAACCTGATTCATGCATTTCTAATGAATTACTTTTTTATTTCCTCTGTAATCCCTCCACTCTGATGGAGAGAAAAGGGAAAAAGTGTGTGAGTGTGGGTGTGTGTGTGTATGAACAAGGGTAGGATTTGGTGTTCTTTCTCTTAAATTACTGAAATATCCATAGTGGGATGAGGAGGGTACAGAGGAATATGGGCCATCATCTATTACATGAGCAGAAAGTTTGCTAAAATAGCCTCACCTTTTCAGTATCTCCCAAAGCATGGTATGCAAAATGATTTTAAGTGACAACCAAATAAAATCTTTAAAAAATTATGGTTGAGGCACCAGCATGGCTCAGTTGGTTAAGCGTCTGACATTGACTTAGGTCATGATCTCAGGGTCCTGGGGTCAGGCTCCCTGCTCAGAGGGGAGTCTGCTTGTCCCCTGCCCCTCCCCCGCCCGGCACCCTCCCCACCCCCACACTCGCGTGTGCGCACGCTCTCTCTCTCTAATAAATAAGTAGAATCTTTTTTAAAAATTATGGTTATTTTAAAATAACTATTTTTATATTGGAAAAAACTCACCATATTAAACTTGTAATTCTGCAGATATAATTGCTCCAAGACTAAACTAACTTTTTAAATTTTTTTTTTAAAGATTTTATTTATTTATTTGACAGAGAAAGATCACAAGCAGGCAGAGAGGCAGGCAGAGAGAGAGAAAGGGAAGCAGGCTCCCTGCTGAGCAGAGAGCCTGATGTGGGACTCGATCCCAGGACCCTGAGATCACGACCTGAGCCGAAGGCAGCGGCTTAACCCACTGAGCCACCCAGGCGCCCCTAAATTTTTAAATTTTTTAATTGACTTTTTTAAGTCAATTTTTTCTTTGATTCAATTTTTTCTTTGATTTCAATTTTTTAAGTCAATTTTTTCTTTGATTGAAAGAAAAATAAATAACAGGAACACACAGATGTAGCAACATTACACAGGATGTGTATGAATGTCCAGATTTCAGGCTACTGGATTAGCTGATATTTGCTCTTTCTGTATCATTATCTCTTTAAGGAGATGTTCCTCTGAGCTAGTTCCAAAAGATTACTCTAATTCACATACAGAATGGTAGAAATAAGTGATGCTATAAGATGAAATTATTTCCCGTAAAACTGAAAAATAATCTTCTCAGCATGTGGCAATGGGCATTACCACGGAACGGTGAATGGTATAAACACACTCAGACTATGGGTAGCATGAGTCTAAGCCCACAGTCTCAGAGAGTTATGTGCCCGACAGCCCACTCCCTCCTGAACCCCAGCTTGCTCTCTGTAGAAGGACTAAACTGTCTCTAAGGTTCCTTCCAGCAATATCAACCCATGAGTCAACGTGGAAAACATCAACTGTGCATTAGGAGCACAGTGAGCTGTTCAGTACGTCAAATAGACTTCTTATTACCTAAGTGACCCATAGATTAAACTGCTGCTTCTTCCACTCAGTGCATCCACTTACTCAGAGCTATGAGTTCAAGGGCCTTATTATTTTACAGTGAGTTTTACCCCTGAAGGAGGATATGAAGAGGCCTCAGGGGCTGACATTTTCCTTTGTCATTTAGAAGATACCAAGCTACACATCAGTGTCACTGCTCTGACTTCCTGGATTAGAAAAGAATGACCGGACAGCATGCACCCAGGGGTTTACCGAAAGACTTGGGAATTTTAAGGACAAGTTTTGTATTCCTAGGCGCCTTCTGAACTCAACCCGAAATCTTTCTATTGCTTAGCATAACCCACCATTTGCCATCTCTGACTTCTCTGTAACCTTCCCCCAACCTCCAGAAGAGCTCAGAAAATTCATTAGCTCCTCCTCATAGAGAGTCTCAGATTTGACACAGAGCATTAGAGCTAGAAAAGACTCCATAGGTCATCTCTTTCTGCTTTGTATCGGATGTTTAAATCCCTCTGCAATACCTCAGCAGTCACACAGCATCTGCTTGTACAATAACAGCAACTGGAGAGTCATAAGCTGCCAAAGCTTTCCTTGTGTGTTAGCCACGGTTGTAGTCACTTCCTGCTCAGCCCAGAGCTCCCTTTCAAACTCAGTCCATCAAACCTGTTTCTACTTCCTTGAAACCCCTGGAATACTAAATTCTACTTCAATCTTCTGGTCTCTCTCTAGGCTAAACATCGCTATGGCTTTCATCTGCTCCTTATAAGTCATGATTTCAAGTTCAATTAATATCTTGGCCATCATCTACTAGATGTACTCTAACGTAATATCATCTCTTCGGAGCCATGCTTTCCAAGACCAGATAGGATCTCTCCCTTTTCGCCTCGAAGCGTTGTGTGACCAGCATGGGTTACAACGGTACAACCTGCAGTATCATTCTATTCCCTCTTGCATAATCATAATCCAAAAATTACCCTAATCTCTGAGGAAATCTAATAAAAACAATACCAAGCAAAGCAAACGCATACATACACATTTTAAGCAGCCTCGCTTTGCATCACAAATGGTTGTGAAGTGTGAATAGTCACTTTTCCATGATATCTGTGTCATGTAGTGTTAAACTATGCTTATAAAAGCTGCTTCTCACAATTCACATAAAAACTATATATACACATGTGTGTGTGTGTGTGTGTATGTGTGTGTGCACTATAAGACTTCCACAATCATGACATATTTTCCACTCATTTGATCGTCATAACTCTATGACAGAGGCAGGGAAAGATTAGCATGCTTTTTTTCATATGCGTATACAAAACTGGCCAAAACTCACATAGTTTGTAAGTTACAGAGACTCTGGGTTTCAGGTCCAATCTCCCTTCACAGTATTATTCACTTTAAATAATCAAGTGTCTGCGCACCTAACTGGGTGCCAAGACTCAATATATTAGGTGTAAATTTTAATGGTCCACTTTGACCCAATTTCTTGAACATGCTTGTGCTAGATTCAGCAGTCGCATGGCTATTGCTATGTATTCCTACAAGAGAGGAAAGCAAATGGCCGTCACATTTTCAGTAAGTTTAACTATTTGCTTAAAATCTTAATCAAAGTGTTTCTCATCACAAAGTGTGAGAACCAGGCAGTTCCATTCACAGCCCTGTAGGAAAACCATATAGGCTCCAAAAACCACTGGCAGCTTCCACCCACTAATGCTAATAGCATTCTTAGGAAGAGAAATCCCAAAACAAGAAAAGCCAAAGGTAAGAGATTAAAGATTTATAAAAAGTCAAATTCAGGGGCTTGGGTGGTTAAGCAGCTGACTCTTGATTTTGGTTCAGGTCATGATCTCAGGGTCCTGGGACTGAGCCTCGCATCAGGTTCTGTCCTCAGTGGGGAGTCTGCTTGGGGATCCTCCCTCTCCTTCTACCCCTCCCCCTGCTCATGGATATTCTCTTTCTCTCTCTCTCAAATAAATGTATTTTTTTTTAAATGTCAACATTTACAGCCCCATCTTCTGCCGCTCCAAGTCAATGGACTCCTGACACCACTGTAAATACATGGTGTCACCTAAAACAAAAGTTCCCAAATCTAGGTCTAAACCACAATCAAGCTTTTTAAAAATATAAGCACATGGGACCTTTCTGGCACCTAGGCAGTCTAGTGTAAAACAATCTTTTTGGGGTCACTGCTGTTGTCGTTATTGTTGTTTTTAAAGGAGTCTAGTGTGACTAGGATGTAGCTCCCCAAGCCTGGAATTTGTTAACAAGGGGAAGCCAATTCCTCTTGCATTATCCCCATCTCTCCTGCAGCAACAGTGTTCCTTTTTCTAGTCAATCCTTCTCATCAGCATGGGCCATAATATTTCTCATAAAAATGGTGTTCCCTGATCTCACATTCCCTTCATTTGCCTATATTACTTTACTGCAAAACTCCTGCAAAGATTTTTTGATACTCATTGTCTCTGTGATCTCTACTTCTGGTCTCTTGAGCCCATTCTAATCAGACTTTCACAGCCATGTTTCCATTGAAACTGCTCGCCCAGGTGAGCGATGCCCTCCCCTCCCCATTTCCCAATCTGAGGATCCATTCTCAGTCTGCTAACTACAGATCTCTCACCAGCATGTGACCCGGCTGGTCTTTCCTTCTTCACTTCACTCCTGCTGTCACACTCCTTGAATTGTCTCCACTCCTCAAGCTTCTCTTTTGGATTCTCTTTGGTAACTGACTTCTAATGGCTAAGTGTAGGAGAACCTCAGGGTTAGTCCTTCAATCAAACCCCTTATGTGACTGAATACAGTCCTGGGGTTCTGAATACCACCAGCATGCTGATGGATCCCATTTCCTATCTCTGGCCATGGACACCCCTAAATTCCAGGCTTTCATCTTTCCACTCAATGCCTCTCCTCTAATTCTAGGTCCTATTGAAGCAAAACAGACCACTTGAGTTTATCCTTCAAAGCAGTTCTGTCCTTCACTGCCCATCTCAGTCAAAGATCTCTCTCTTTGCCTCGCTGCTCAGGCAAAATTACTTGAGCCACCTTGGACTTCTCTTCTTCTCTCAATCAATTAGCAAATCCTGTCAGCTCTACCTCAAAATATATCCCAAATCAGACCAAGTCTTACCACCTAACACATTATGACTCTATTCCAAGCATCTCACCAGAAATACTGTAATAGCCTCCTAAATAGTCTCCCTGATACAGTCTATTTTCATACTGCAGCCAGAGTGATCTATTTAAAATGTAAATGGCTTATCACACCCCTGTTCAAAACTCTTTCACGACTTCCCATAATCCTCACAATAAATTCCAAAATATTTGTCACAGCCCACAAGGCCAGGAACAATCTCCTTTCCTACCATTCACCTCACTCTGCTCAGGCCACCCTGCCCTTCTTGCTCCTCTTTGAGCCTGTCCAGGCTCCCCCTGTTTCAGGACCTTTGCCCCTGCTGTTCCTTCCAGCAAGAGCGCCTTCTCCTTCAGTACTTGCAGGCTTGCTCCTTCAAAAAGCCATTCCCTCAGAGAAGACTGCCGTTGTATCTAACGAGACCTTCCTTTCACTCTCTATCCCCTTAATACATTTATTTCTCGTTAGAGCACTTACCACCATCTGACATTATATTAAATGCACACCAGTTGTTTATTTATTTATTAGTTTACTTCTGCACTAGAAAGTAAGCTCTTAAAATAGACATTGTTTTGCTCACCACCGAATCCCCAGCAGTTAGAACAGTACCTGGTGAAGAGGAGACCATCCATAAACGACCGAAAGAATGAAGGAAAGAATGAGCAAATTTAGCCTGAAACACATGCTCTTTCTTGGCCCCATGCCTCAGTGCATATTTTCCCCTTTACCCAAAATGCCCTTCCTCATCATTTCCTATGCGATGTGGATGCCTATTTATTCTTTAAAATGCAACTTGGGTAGCATATTCCCCTGAAGCCTTCCCAGATAAGCCTCTCTGACTACAGACACACACACACACACACACACACACACACTCACTCACATATGCAGGCACATACATATACACACACACATCACAGAGCGGAGGGAGCTGCTTTCATCTCTCTCTGCATCCAAGATAAATTGTTCCTACCTTTAGACTAGCACCTACCCTTAAAGATGTCTTCTTCATATCTTCTTTCTCTTACATCTTTTTTCCCTGGCCATACTGTGAATTCCTTAGGGCAGGAGTTGCTGTATCTCTGACTGCCCCTGCCAAACACATCCTAGGAACCTACCTGTGCTAAAATACGTTTGGTTGCCAGTGCTCACGTGAGTTTCTACTATCTCCTTCTGCTTGTGCTAAGTTATTTTTATTAGAAGCTGCTGTTCATTAACATGATTAATACACCTAAAAGTAGCTCATTTGTTCTCTCTGCCTCAGAGACAAAAGTGCCTGCAGATCCCAGAAATTAAACTCTAATACAGTTTAGATTTGTTCCCCATTGACTGAGAACTAAGCGATGTAAGCCTTCAATAACAGAACTTCACCTGCCTGTTGGAGAACATTTCCACAGGCTGTGCAAGACTCTAGTTATTAGTCATTAGCAAAGAGAATTGAAAGTAAGCGTAAATCAACAAAATGCCCTAACCATCACGTTTTGCATGGAGCACTGGGTGTTGTGCAAAAAGAATGAATACTGTTACGCTGAAAAAATAAATAAAATGAGAAAAAAAAAAATGCCCTAACCTTTATCATGTTGTCCCACTTCACAATGCAGAAGGACAGGGTTCGATTCCAGGGTTGGGAAGAGTGCCCTCTCGGAGCAGCATTATATTAGGGTACACCACAACACTTGGTGTGGAACAGGATGAGATAGCTTTTGGGAGGTATGACCCTTATTCCAAAGAAGCTATACATTTCATGTTGATATATCTGGTTTCAGCCAAGTTTCTTCTGTCTCTCCAAGCCAATGTAAAATGGAGCTTTATTTTATCTGCAACATAGCCCTGTGTCATAAATGTGTCAAACATAATAACCATAGTAATAATAAGTAAACTAGAGCTGTATTGTGCCTTTTGGATTTCCCAGTTTGCATGCACCCCGTTTCATCTGATCTTCAAATGTTGCTTTGAGCCTGGACAGGCTCAAAGAGGAGCAAGAAGGGCAGGGTGGCCCGAGGCAAGAATGATTATACCCACCTTACAGATGAGAATTTTGAGACTCACAGAGGTTAAAAAAAAAAAACTTCCCTAAGGTCAAGAAATGAGTGAATGAAAGAAACAGACTCCAAATTAGCGTCTAAATCCCAAGTATACTAAGAGGAGAGCACCCAAAGATCCAGCCACTCTATACAGACATGGGGCTCTGAACAACCACCTCAAGTCTGCGGGGCCTGTTTCCTCATCAGCCAAACAAAAACCTGTGCATCCAGTTCCTACAACTGTTGCTAGGACCCAGATATCTTGATCCTACATTTGGAATCACTTATGCACCATGCATAATATAATAATTGGTCCCTCCTCGTTAGAAGATTACAACACAGGAGTGATGCTTGTTTCCTAACATCTGGGTTGTGAGAATGACAGCAAGGTTCATTAGAGCCATGAAGTCTGGCCAGGCCAAAAAGCTTCGTGAGATGGGGAGAGCAATCCAAACAAAGGCTCATTTCAGTTTTAGTGTCTGCTTTAGAAATGCATTTCCATCGTTCTGAGAAAGCCAGTTCTCTTCAGCTGGGAGGAAGGAGCCAAGGAGGCCCAGGGGGCAGGGGATGCAGCACTGACACAGATCTGAGGTCACTGGACAATCTCCACTGCATCTAGTCTTTCACTTGTTTTCGTCTGAAACGCTTCAGCGTCACAGGCTCATTCTAACGTCCCACTCAATCAGGAGCCACTGCCTCTCAATTGAAAAGGTGAGGTGACTAAGTGCACCGATGTGCAATTCTGAGAGAGGGGAGGGGAGGGTGTAGCCTACCACCAAAGGGAAATGGAACTGGACTTCATACCACTTGGCAGCTGTCCCTGCAGCCCCACTGATGCCAGAAAACCAGCCCCCCAGGGGATAAGGCAATTCTTCAGCACATGTCACACCATCCTTTGATGACAGCCCTCTGTGCAGCAGTGGCAGTCAGGAGACCATCACATCTTAGTGACTCACTGACTTCTCCAGCTTAGGTGAACTTCCCATTCAGCCCCACTCAATGCCTAATTCCCTCTGACAGGAAGCCAATCCTGGACACGGGTTTTTTCCCAGTTAGCATGGTGCTAGATGTAAACAATCAAGGAATACTAGCCAAGCAAGACTGCTCTTCATGCTATGAACCAATGCACATTCCCAAATAAACATACTAGATAATAAAATATTTATATGGCACTCAATGTCTGATTATTCTAGAAGCTTCATATATATTAATATTAATTCATTTTACTCCTCACCACATCTCTATAAGATATGTGTGAGTACCAGTTTACACAGGAGGACACTGAAAGCTCTAGCGGGGGGGCAGGCAGTGAAGAAACGTCCAGAGTCACACCCCTGGTAAGGCAGAGTCAGATCAAACCCAAGCAAAGTTGGCTCCACAGTCTGGACTCTGTGCTCCTGCAGAAGACTCTCCCACACCAGGCTATATGTTTCTGAGCTTGATAAATTTGCATTAACAGAGGTGGATTTCAAAAACACAAAACTGAGTGAAAAAATAAGACGCAGAGAGGTAAATACAGTACAAGACCATTTATATGTGGGGCGCCTGGGTGACTCAGTGGTTTAAAGCCTCTGCCTTCAGCTCAGGTCATGATCCTCAGGTCCTGGGATCACGCCCCACATCAAGCCCCACATGGGGCTCTCTGCTCAGCGGGGAGCTTGCTTCCTCCTCTCTCTCTCTCTGCCTGCCTCTCTGCCTACTTGTGATCTCTGTCAAATAAATAAATAAAATGTTTTTCTTTTTAAAAAAGACCACTTATATGAATTTTAGAAACCCTCAAAACAATATCATACATGATACATATATCATACTGGAGGGACACATACGGAAGTCAATTTAGTTTCACTCCGGAGAGAGGAAACACTCTGGAATGGAGAGAGGGACATTCTTAGAAATTTTAACTTTATCAATAATTTGACCTCTTTATTTAAAAAAATTTGAAATATACAAGGCATAATGTGAACAATTTGTTCATTCTGATCTTAGGTATATTAGTGTGTGTTATATTAATCTGTTCATTTCTGTATTTTCACTTTAAAAACAAACTACATATATTTTCTCCCCTGTTCCTTCTTGTGCCCTCCCAAACACCAAAGCCATGAACATCATTTCCAGTTGAGGTAATGGAATCCATACTGTACTGCATTTTGGAAAACAAAATTGTAATGATGATTCACTCAGTCTAGTTGCCTAATGTTAACTATAGCTACATATTCCCAGTTTAGAGTGGTAAAAACAAAATTAACAACCACTCTATTCAACTAGAACTGCACTGAGCACATGCAAACAATTGTGTCAGCAAATAGTAATTATCAGAAAAGACAACCTAAAAACAAAACACACTGGGAGAATTTTTCTCTGCTACAATCATAGCAGTCCCTTCTAGCATAACTACAATGGTAACTACGAATGACACACTGTAGACACTGTTAATAATTGGGACTATTTATGCTCATGTATTGTCCCTCTTATCCAAGTATGAGTTATCTTAAAGCAGGGTTCATGCAAGCCCACTGCCGGACTCAGTGTGGGTCTCTGTAAATGTTGACTGAATCAACATATAAATGAAGGGATGTTCCATAATATCTTTGCTCTGACCAACTTAAAATCTTCAACTCTTCAAGCAAAAGGGTAGGTGATGAGGCTGAATGTTAAAATTCTTATACCTAGACGGATAACATTTTGGGAGAATGTTAGTAATTTTTGCCCCATAGGATAAAAATTACAATTTCCCTTTATCATAGAAATTCCTCTATTTTCAGAGATAGTACTTTTAGAGGCTTTCTCATTATACCAATGCAAGTCAGTTTCCTAGTTTCTGATCTATAAAACCTCTCCAACCACTGAAGCAGATTTTCCCATCTAAGATATTAAGTATTTCGTTTAGTAATTTAGATTTGATATATTTTGAGCAGAACCAAGTTCATACAGAATTTTCCCCTCCATTTAGGCTTCTCTACTGGAAAACCCCTGTTTAATCTCGGAAGGTTTATCTGTCCCAAGAGTTTGTGGAAGAGATCATCCCAAGAAGAACATGCCGGACTACGCTCTTCTACCATCTACTTTGAAAGAAAGATGGAGGAAAGATACCATACTTCCTGGCTCATCCACTTATCATTCCTCATCCGGTAGTATTTAAAATAGAATGACACAAACATTTAGAAATGTACTAACAACTACCACGATTGCTTTCTGTAAGCCAGGAGCGATCAGACCATACTCTGCTGGGAGTGACTGTTTCCCCCAAAGGGCACGGGTGCTCTACTTCCAGTCATCCTGTGATGGGAAAGGCAATGAACCTTGGAATGGGAATGGGAATAACCTCACCGTCTCTCTGGAACCTGAAGCAGGAGTTCCTAATTCTGGAGGAAACAGAAGACATCCATTGTGCAGAAATAGGCTGGAGTTACAGAGAGATGAACAAGAGGCTCTTTTAGAGAAGGACATGTCCCATGAGCTCCAGGGGCAGTAACAGCTTGTATCTGTGTTTACATTTCCATTTTTCTGCACTGTTACACCCCTCTGCTTTCCTTGGACATCAGCATATTATTCTGAAGACCCACGGTCTGGTTTTCCTTAAGACTTGAATAGGAGAGTGACGAAGCTCTTGTGTTCCAGCACAGACTTGTGGAATGTGTAAATACTCTTTTAGTATTTCCTAGAAATTACTTGGCAAGAGAAAACTCAGTCGAGGAATGGAAAGTCAGCAATCTACCGAATGACACTTGATGTCAGGACTTGAAAATCAAAGTCAATTTATGTTTTAGTCCTGAGCAACTCGGGAATTTTTTCAGTTACACTGGTCCTACAATGTTAAAATTTAACATAAATTTTGTAATCTCCTGTCTTGATGATCTAAATAATCTATGTACACAAGAGAGAACTGAAACCTGAGTAGTATGAACTATTAAGAAAAATATTAGTGCTACCATGATTAATTCCAGAAATTCAGTTATCAAAAGTCACTTAGAAGAATATCATCCAAATTACCTGCCACAGCCAAATTACTCCATTAATATCATTTTACACTTGTTTCTATCAATGAAATAAAATTCACAATTATTCCTAATGCTGTGGATATTATGGTGATTATTTGCTTTAAGGAAATAAACAGAGATCTTCACAAATCTCTACTTTTATTATGAAAGGAACACATTTTCATAATTCAAATAATATACAAATATGTAATGCACAAAGCAAGTGTCTACCATCAAACTCCCTAAAGGTAACTGACATTAACAATTTGGAATGCATTTAATCAAAGATACACACGCACACACACAGAGTCACATAAACAAACACATACACACAATCACATGAGACAGAAAATAAATATATATAAACACATAAATCTTCACTTGGATTAGTTTTCTAACCTGTATTATGTAACTATAAAAAGGAATCCTGCCTAACACACACTTAAGTTTGGGAGCTAAAAGGCCTAAAGTCATTATTGAGATCCTCCATTTTTTACTGTGGCAGTTTTAGAAAATGCAGCACCAACTTTTCTCTCTGTTTCTCACCATTTCCAGGTCATCCTCATGCTGTCTGTGAACACAGGACTGTCAACCAGATTGTCACAGAACATTGTTGTCTGGAATTCATGATCTCAGTTCCTCATCTGGCTTCAGCCTTTGGGTAGCTACATGAACTATCTCCAGCCAATGAGTTACATACTGAGGGCTACAACAGACTGTGGGGAAGGAATTCATCACTATCATTTCGAAAATGGCTTCAAAAAGATTTGACCTATGCCATCTACTCACAAGTTCCTTAGTGCCAAGGTCAGACACTGAGCCAACATGGCGATTCACAGATTCCCAAGTTGCTCCAAGTCAAGCAAATAATTAGTGCTTTTGAGAACCATCCTGCTAGCAACAACACCCCTCCCCTCAAAAAAGAGATTCATTTTGTGCCACTAAGTTTTATTTAAAGACCATGCAATCGAATCCCAGCTGGCTTCATTGAAGCAGCAACGTAAGCAATCAGTGACACCAACTGCAACGCTATCGTTTCTATAAACAGTAATGAGTGGAGGGGGTAGGACAGTACTAGAAGCTTATGTATTAACAAGAAAGATCATTACAGCAAGAGAGATGGTCTTGGCAGATTCACAGCATCTTTCTGATTGGCACCCTAGGAAAGGCAAATGTCCGACAACATTTAATGGCTTAGGAGAAATATTCGGCCACGGCATTCCTAACATTGTGCAATAAGAATAATAAGACCTAAAGATAGCAATTTCATACACTAAATAATACAAAGGAAACCTTCATCATCCTAACATACTCCATGGAAACTGAAAAAACTGATTCATAAGTACTCCCTGGATGTCCCTTCCTACCTCTGATACCAGAGCACAGAACTTGATTTCTTAGAAGTTGGGCTATTGTACCCGGCTACAAATAAATGGATTCATGTTGAAGTAAGGGCAGAGGAGATATATAACATAGGTAACTCGGCAGGATGGCTGAATATGAACAAGGCCGGGTAGGCTTGAATTGAGGTGTAGGGTAATGACTTTTCCCCAAAAATGCTTTTTTTATATCTGTAGCTTATTTTTATATAAACACATTCTTCCGGCAAAATATCCAGAAATACTACTCCTTTCCATCAGAGCCCCCATCTGCCCCATACCAGTACCACCTTTTGAACTTCTAAATGCTTTTCAAGTGAAGGGAAAATAACATGAATCCGGGGCGGAACTGATTTTTCCTTCCTTGCAGTGATTTTGCCATAGAGCATTGACTCAGACGAGAGGCTGTTAAACTGAAACAGACTGAGGCTCCCTGGTACTCCACATTGGGCCCATATCCTCTCCAGCCTAGCAGCATACTTCTTGCTTGTATTGGGCGAGTATTTATATATTTCACCTTCCTGGGTCTCCAGTGCCTAACAGAGAATCTTGCACACCACCAGTCCTCGAGGAATATTTGCTAAATTAAAAAAGGGTAACTCCTGGGGTGGCTGGGTGGCTCAGTGGGTTAAAGTCTCTGCCTTCAGCTCAGGTCATGATCCCAGGGTCCTGGGATCAAGCCCCACATCAGGCTCTCTGCTCAGCAGGGAGCCTGCTTCCCTTCCTCTCTCTCTCTGCCTGCCTCTCTGCCTATTTGTGATCTCTGTCTGTCAAATAAATAAATAAATATATATATCTATTAAAAAAAAAAAAGGGTACTCCTGAAGTCAGAGACATATTTAACTTTCCATCCTTAGATGGAGAAGGATGGGAGGGTGAACAACGATCAAGGGCTAGTTGGCATGACTCAAGTATCCTGGGCTTTGGGGAAACGTCTGGCTTCCCTCCTCTCTCTTGCTGTGCTAACCTGGAGCCGCGCAAATGGTTGCCCTAGATGAAAGCATTCAGCTAAATCCCTTTACCATAGAGTACTGCCCTGGTTTTTCCCCATGCACATAGCTCTCAATTTATAAGCTGGGAGAAGAAAAACAATTTTATATGCATTTCTCCTTGCAGTAGAGATACAAGCTGCCATGTTGCCTCTGTTTTTCAGGTATTGTAGCTAGGTCTCTCTCCCTTTTCAGGATATGCTTGAAGGCATCAAAAGATAGTTTCTACATCTCAGGGTATATAGAAAGGAGGACTGGAGTTCTTAGAACCCTTGAAATCAAATTACAACTTTGAAAGAATGTTCTCAAACATCAGTGGAACTTCAGTACTTCATTCTTATTTTGGGGGGAAAGAGAGCTATCATTTAAGAAACAAGGACCTGCTAGGCCCCAGATGTGCTAACGTCTAAGAAGGATGACAAAACCACATACTTTGGGATGCTAAACTAATTACTCCCAGATTTTTGACAGAAAACCAATACATCTATTGTTTATACCCCACAGTTGAGATCATAGAGAAACTGGAAAGAACCTTAAACAGAGCCCAATAATCTACCATTGAATTGTATTATTTTAAATGGTCCTGCCCTACTCTATCAATCAGGATAGGCCAGATAACAAATAGAGTTAAAGATCTAAGCTCCTAGGGGCGCCTGGGTGGCTTAGTGGGTTAAAGCCTCTGCCTTCGGCTCAGGTCATGATCCCAGGGTCCTGGCATCGAGCCCCGTATCAGGCTCTCTGCGCAGCAAGGAGTCTGCTTCCTCCTCTCTCTCTCTCTGCCTGCCTCTCTGTCTACATGTGCTCTGTCTGTCAAATAAATAAATCAACTCTTAAAAAAAAAGATCTAAGCTCCTTATTAAAAGACTTTAACCTCTCATTAGAGCTAACAGTCCATCATGAGTCACAGAGTAGGGCTCATTTACTACAGACACTCAGGGACAGAGGCTGATGGAGCCACCCCCGCTTTGAACATCATCAGAAGGCAAAAGCCCGAAGTGAGTTGTGCTCTGGCTGTTCAAGTGTCCACAAAGAAGTGAGGTGTTGCCATTTCTGCCCATATCTCATTTGCTCATGAAGTCACATGGCCATACCTAACTTCAAGGGAATGGGGTAATGCCATCCTCCAATGTGTCCAAGAGGAAAACCCAAAATACTGGGTGAAAAGTGGTAAGATCTACTACATTTGCACATGGTGGACACTTAGCAAATAGCTTTTTAGAAATACTACTATTCACAGACCTGTATCCCTGAAGCAAATAACACCTCATATGTTAATTTAAAAATACTGTAACAAATAAGCTAATAACAAGCATTAACTTGAATTTTCTGACATTAACACTGAAAATCTCATGTAAAACAACAAAAATCCCTTGGAAAATGAACACCATAAGAAAGTGATAGATGTCCTGTGTATTACATAATTCTTACACATTTTAGCTATCAGAGCAACATTGAAATAGTGAAGAATTTTAAGATTATGATATAAAAACCAGCTCAAAGAGTCTACAACAAAGATAATTGCCATGTATAAATCATCAATTATTCTCTAATGAAGTTTTCTAAGATTAAACAAATGAAGGCAGTTACACACTGAAATCAGCTATGTTTCAAAATTAAAATGATGTGAACAACTGAGTACATGTCTTCAAAAGGTAAATTTCATCATTTGCTTTTGATGAAGTAGATTTCTGAAGACTGAATTTGAATATAAAATAGCCTCAATTTATTAATCATTATTTTCATTTGTTCCAATTTTGGAGGTTACTTATATCCTTGAAGAAAAAGAAAAGAGATTAAAGGACTCTACACTGAGAAGTAAAGCAGAGAGGGAGCGGACAACAACTGTGTAATGCTATCTTTGTAGAGGATCCCTTCCTGGGAAATGGGCTGAAATCAATGACCACTTTGCAACCAAATTCTTTCTTGGATCACTTGAGGATCTTGTAGAGTAGTTAAAGCCTAAATTCCTTAGGCACACACTAGCTGATGAAAAACTGACTGTAAGATGGCAATTTTAATTTAGATGGTAGTGCTGTACTTGAAAGTAAGAGTGTGACTGGGTTTTAGATATGTGTGTTCATCAGGATTGATAAATTATTTTGGCCTGGACTGTTTCAAGGCCACATAAAGGCAACTTGATGTGATTGTACAAGTCAATCTCTAGATATGTGGTAATCCTCTATGCTCTCAGTCTGAGAAACCCCTAATTGACTGAATACCACAGGACAGTTATGTCTGTATACAGAAAGAGGAGAGGGATGCCTGGGTGGTTCAGTCAGTTAAATGTCTGCCTTCAACTCAGGTCCCCAGGGTCCTGGGATGGAGCCCTGCATGGGGCTCCCTGCTCAGCCGGAAGCCTGCTTCTCCCTCTGCCACTGCCCCCTGCCCCGCTTGTGTTCCCTCTCTCACTATGTCTCTCTCTCAGTGTCAAATAAATAAAAATCTTTAAATAAATAAATAGAAAGAGGACAGCACAAGGGCTGATTTTCCAGAATCGCTTAGGGTGATAAGACAAGCACAGTGCTCCGCCCTCTCTCCTTGTACATGTATGCACACACACCTGTGTTACTACTATTGTAGGGACCCACTAACCATAAGTGCTGCCACCCTCTGTCACGTTAATAATAAAGGCAGCTTTCTCTGGAGCCTGATTGTTAGGACAAGAATCCCTCTTTAACTGATCTTTCCTACCAAAGCGGTGAGAAACCTGTAACTTTAACACCCTTCTTTAATAGAAATGCTTCTGCTTTCCTCCCAGCTAGATCTTGAGAGGAAAGGGAGCAGTCAATGAAGCTATTGTTTTAATCTATACTCTTCTTTGATCTTATGTTCTTTGTAAAGGTCCCTAATCTAGAGGAAAAATGAACTTGATTCACTCTCTTAGAATCAAGAAATTAGCATTTTCCAGGTTAATGGAAGGATCATATACTCTGAGAAGAATTGTTCAGAATTTTAAACTTCTTAACTTTCTTTCAATAGATAGGCTCCCCATGTGAAAAAAAAAATCATTCATTTTGAGAAATGGAAAAAAAAAAAGAAAAGAAAAAAGATCACAAGATACCAGGAAATAGCCATAAACAATATGCTTAATTTTGTCTAAGATTTTTTTTTTTTTAAGATTTACTTATTTGAGCAAGAGAGAGAGCAGAGGAAGAGAGAGAAAGCATGTCAACCAGACTCCACGCTGAGTGGGGACCCGATATGGGACTCAATCCCAGGACTCTGAGATCATGACTTGAGCCTAAGTGAAGAGTCAGCCAGTCTCTTAACCAACTGAGCCACCAGGTGCCTCTAAGATTGTTTTCTGTTTGATAGCTCATGCTATCTCCATCCTACTGAAGTAAGAAGGATTTATAAACTAATATAATGGCTAAATTAGACATTAATATTTGATATTATAGAGGAAAGAACAATAAAACATCTTACTTATACTAAGAAGCTCAAAAGTTAGTAATGATTATTTTGCATTTAACTCCATTTATTTAATAAAACCTAAAGAAAATACTGAAAAGCTTACTTCAGCAATCCATTAGAAGACTCTCTTAACTTCTTAAAACAAATTATGTCACTTCTCCCCTGTAGCCCTTATTTCCCTCAACTGTAAAATAACGGGGAAGAAGCAGCTGGTATAACATTCTAACACAGTTCAAAACATTATTATATTTCTCTTTAGGTAAGTTGGAAAAGAATAAAATTGGACATTCCAGCTCTATTCTTAAAAATTTGCTCCATGACAATGTATCTGATGTCTTCACCACATTTTGTATTCATATATTGGGAATAACAGCATTTCACACAGAATTGCTGTGATATCATGCTAATGGTACAAGTTACATGAATGGAATCATGTTAAAATGGAACACTAAAATATACTGAGCAATTATATATGGAAGACTCAAAGTTCTCAAAATGATGCCTGGCATATAGTTAGAGCTCAACATATCAACATAACACAATGTAAGAAGCAAGTACTATTACCATAGTAATTAACATGTATGCATAAATTGAGGAACAACAAGGTCATGTATGTTATCCAAGATCATAAGCTAAGGAAGGCCACAATCAAACAAAAGCAATGTAGTTCCCAGAAATAATCTCTTAGTAATGCTGTATATTACCTCTGGCAGTGGAAAGGGTATGAAGGAAACTTAATCTTCACTACTTGTGACCATACCATTTTACAAGAATTCCCCTAGAGCGATCATCCTCTAAAATACCAACTCTGCCACTAAGTAAAAAAGCATATATAAAAATAAAGTACAACATTTTTCAAAGGACTGCATGTTAAATCTAGAATTAAACAAGATACAGGAACCAGGCGAGAGCTATTATTTCCACTTTTTTTCAGATAAAAATACTGAATTTAAAAGATCCTTGCTAATTTTATTGAGACTCCTTTATAACTAGGTCTTCTGACCCTAAGTCTCATGATTTTGCAATAACCTATGCTGCCCCATCACATATAACTTCTATTTGGATTTGTTAATATATGAGAGACTGACTCCGCATGTAAATTAATGTGTTACCTAATTTTACATGAGGTAGACCCCTATCTTTATTACACACCATACCTAAACTTCTTTCAAATCTAGGAAACATATATCCAAGTTGCAATCTATTCATGTTTTATTTAATGTAGACAAGGAAAATTGAAATAATTATCAACATACATCTCAGTTGACTTCCTGAGATATGTATTTTCAAAATACAAAACCACAACATCAAACGTATTAATTCAGAATATAAAAGTTGGATATCTTTTGGCACTAATAAATATGGTGGCAAAAAAAGACTGTATAAATAATCTTATGAATTGAGCAAAAGTAAAAATAAAACATCTCATTGCTGATTTCATTTCAAAAGTGTATTCTCGTATTTCACACATAGTTAGATTACCTAATTAGTTCTTTTAAAATAGTTTTACGTTTCATTTAGAGTGGTGAGTAATCAGAGAGTCAAAGTTTTAGAAAAATAATGAATGATATCTATATATACTCTAATCTTTCCAAATATAATCTTCATATCTCTAGAACAGGGTGAAAATAGGTATGTATCCAAATGAATCAGCTCCCCCAGAATAGCAACTGAAAAACCTATTATAATATTGTTAAAATGTTGACTATTAAAGTTGCAATTTATGAACAAAATAAATATTTTACAAAGAGACACTTAGACGTACTAGAGGAACCTTTCCCCTCTCCTCACACCACTCCCCTCCATTTTGTAAAGAGAAAACCAAAAGACACAAAAATGGGATTAGCCCTTGAAAGGTTAATAGACATAATCACTTTAAAGGAAACTTACACCTTAAAAAAGAGAGCGAGATGCACAACACAAAGTGACGAAACAGCACCGCATATGGCTTCAGCAGAAAAGAATTTCACTTACTTGATTTTAGTTTAGGGTTTTGTTTTGTTTTCATTTAAATGTTTAATTTCGCAGGTCATTAAAAGGGCCTGATTTTCTTTCTTTCCCTCACTGGACCTTTCCTGAGGGACCCGGTTGGTTAAACCCAGTGCTAATTGGGACTTTTCCTGTTCCAGCACCGAGGACAGAAATTGCTTATCTCCAGGGCGAAGCTGCTCTCCGCGGAGGGCCAGAAGTCTACTTCTCTGACCAAGGAAGAAAAAGAAAAGATACCTGGCTCGCCAGCCACTTGTTTAAAAGTCCCCTCTCCTGCCGAACGCACCAGCAACTTCTCAAGAGCAGACACTGAGCAACTCCAAGTCGCACGCCGCCCTTACAAGTCACAAGGAGAGAGCCGCGAGGAAGTGCGAAAGCAGGTCACTTTTTTATCAGCACCCCTCCGAAAGAGACCCGCGATTCCAGTTCAGGCGCTGCGCGAGAGCCAGAGCGTTCTACAAAGCGCAGATGGCTTCAGGGATGGGGGGGGGGGGGGCAAAAAAAAAACAACCAACCAAACAAAAAAACACCCCCGAAGACAGAACGGGCGGCGGGGCCATTCTCTCGCCCCAGAGGAGAAACGCCTTCCTTCTACCGCTGACAGCGCAGAATAAAGGAGGAGAGGGAGGCGCAGGGAGCCTGGGCGAGGAAGGGGTGGGGGCATGGGGGCATCTGCAGCGTCCTGGGGCTCAGGAAAGAACATTTTCTCACCACTTAGGCTGTTGCTGGACCTCAGGCTCCTTCCACAGAGACACTGCAGCATATGCACTCCTTTCTTCAAAGAAAGCTCAAGAATCTTCATGGAGAGGCGCGTGTGTGGGGTTCGTCAACTCCCCGCCCACCTCCGCTAATTGTCCAACCACACGGCGGCCTGTCTTCGGCAGCCGGGTCCCGAGTCCATGGTGCGCGCGTCCCGGGTGGACGGGGAGCCGGGCGCGGGGCAGAGCGCGGCGGGCGCCGCGGCCGGGCAGGGAGCGAGGAGGAAGTGCCGCTCCGCTGGGGGCAGCCCCGGGGGAGCCGGCGGCGCGGCCACACCCCAGTAAGCTCGAACGCGACTCTTTGGGACTTCCCGAAGGAAGCGGCAGGGCCGCGGGCGGGAGGGTGAGTGGACGGACCACGCGGGGGACGTCGCCGTGGGTCGGTGCCCCTTTCCAGGGGCCGGCGCCCGGAGGGACGAGGACAGGGTCCCGAGCCGGCCCTGGCCCTCTAGGTCTGGCGGTGAGCCCACGGCGCCCTCCCGCCCAGTGCCCCCACCGTGCAGGGTTGCGGGGCGCCGAGAAGGGCTCCGCGGGCCCGGAGGAGCTAGCCCGGAAGGCAGCGCTCCCGCGGGCTGCGCGCCTGCCGAGGGCGACTCGGGCGTGGGAATCCGGCGGAAGGGAAGCGCCCGCAGGAAGGGCTGGACCCTGGAGGCTGCGGAGCGTCAGAAGCGACTCCCGGGAACCGGCGGGGGGGCGGGGGGAGGGAGGCGGGGATGTGGAATAAAGAAAGCTCTTGGGTGCGGGCCAAGAGAGCGAAGGTGTGCCTGGGCACAGCGCGGATGTGGGAGTCTGGACACCTGGATTTTCTGATCGGGGCTCCGTGACCTTGGGTAAGTCACATACCACAATGGGCGCAGAGCGGGAGAGAGTGTGGAATAGAGAACCGCCAACTTCATGATTGACCCCTTGGCTTCCAGTCTCTTGAAAAAGCTTAGCACAAGGGCAGCGAGGTGGAGGGAGAGTGGGGTGGGCAGGGGCGAGGGGGGCGAGGGGGCTGAGAGGAGGAGGGGGTCCAGTGAAGCCAGAAGGACAGGAAGGCCTCAGGTGGGGATGGAGAGGCAGATGCGGCGGGAAATCTGAAAATAAGAGCACTTCTCTTTGGTGCGATGTTCTGGTAGCTTGTTTCTGCCAACTGGCCCCAGAGATGACCAGTGAGTGAGCTTCTCTGTGGGTTTACAGGTATTGATTTTTTTCTTCTCTTTGGCTTTGTTTGTTGGTTTGTGTACTCATTATCAGAGGCCACCAATGTCTTTTCAGAAAGAAGCCTTGTGATTGAAGCATACAAAGAATGCTGACTATGGGGCCAGACTCCACTCTATCTGGACTCTCAGGACAAGAAGAGACCTTATGGGACAGTGATGCAGCAAGTGGTTAAAAGCACAAATGCTGGAGGCAAGCAGCCTATATTCAAATTCCTACTAGCTGTGTTACCTTGAACAAATTACTTAACCTCTCTGTGCCTCAGTTTCCTCATCAATAAGACAGTTAATAATAGCATCTACCTTATTGAAGATTTTTTTTAAATCAATATAAAGTAAGTGCTATAGTAGTGTTAGCAATTATTGTTATTCAGCCCCCCACCTGTAGGGTTTTTGATAACTTTCACTTTTCAGCACCTGCCTCATACTAGTGTGGGCATTTCTGCTTGAAGGGTTCAGGTAATAGACTAAAACCAGATCCCCAGATAGTTCATTGCACAAATCCTTTTAGAAGGTTTATCCTAACATTGAGCCAAAAACTTCATTTTCTCTCCATCCATTGTCCCAAGGCCACTAGCTAGTTACCTCCTCCCTGCAAAGGAGTGAAAATGGGTTTCATCACCCCTTTCTTCTTTCCCTTTTCTAGGCTAGACCTTCACAGTTCCCGTGCAGTTTCCTAAAGGTTGAAGCTTAAGGTTGAAGTTGCCTGGAGAAATACTCATGCAAAAGTCTCTTCCTTTTTCTTCTCAAAGATAGCAGAAGAAAGAGATAATCTGGAGGGTCTTTTGAGCCCACAGCCACTGCTGGTTCCACATTCTCTAACTCCTTTCAGAATAGAGCTCCTGGCAAGGTCCTTTGCGGTTCCAAGTCTCAGGCAGATACCCTCCTTCTAGTCACCTCTCAGCCCCGCTGCTCAGTGGGATCACCAAAGCTCTGTGGATTCCCCCAGGTCCTTGATGATTTGCAAACCCACTGCACTGTGATCACTGGGGAGGTTCTGAGGCCCAGGCAACCTGGGCTGTGGCCTTTGTCTTCTCAGTTTCTTCCGGAATTAGTGAGAAACTTGGCTCATCTGGGGATTCTGCCCATAGAAATTCCCCATAGAGGGAGAGGCAATTAGCAAAAGGAAAACATCTAAAAATAGCCCTTCATGCTGCAAGCAGAGGCAGAGAGTTTTCCAGTAGAGCTCTCCTGTTCTGGAACCCAGTGCCTAGAGCTGTTTCTTTATTTGACAGAAATGCTATTCCTTGAAATGTAGCAAAGGAATAAGATAAGGCCTTGGTTCCCACAAGGAACTTGAGCAGAGTGAGCAGGTTCATGTGTGAATTTAAAATGCACATGACGTCTGGAGCATCAATTTTCATATTCATTATGAGCCTCTCTACCTTCCTGGAAAGGCTACTGCAAAGATTCAGTGAGGTAGAACACATGAAAGTGTTCTGACTATTCTCTTATCTTTGCAAGACCAGGTTCTATCACTAAATGACCTGGGTTCTAGGTGCTCCTTAATGGTCTAACATAGTGGCTCTTCTATTTGATTATGGGAAGAATTTATGTGTGAATCTTTCCTCTCCTCAGTAGAACTGCAAACTCTTAGAAGGCAAGACAGGAAAGCCAACTCTGTTACAACTAATATTCAAATGACCTGCTTCTGTCTTGTTTAAATGGCTGTCACAGTGATTCTTACAGTGAATCGTATTCATCACGAAGAAAATGGATCATCACAGTATTTGGAAAAAAAACAATCAAACTGGGGATCGCATTTATAGGTTCTTGTCCATTACAGAACTCTCAGATGAGCGCAGATGAAACCAAAGAGAGCATATAATATTTTAATGCAAATATTTTCCTATCATGTATTATTGACATTTGATCAAAGTAGGTATAAAAGGGAATGGATCACTGGAGTTTTATTACTGAGACATAGTTTAAAAAAAAATAAAGTTTCTTCCTCTTATCAGGACTTTGATGTAGATGCTTGTTAAAGCAACTCCTAACATAATATCAGGTTCCAGTTAGGCACATAGATAGAATCTTTCTAAAGTATATTGGGCAGTACTTAACTCATTTCTACAAGTACCATAACATCCCAAAACAGGACAAAACAAAACAAAACAAAGAATCGTAGCCAGGAGCACAATGGATGGTAGGAAGGTGGCACATTTTAGGTTAAGCAAAACTGCCAAACTTTCTGCTATGTAATATTACATAAGAATCAAATTTTTACTTGCAATTATATATTTTTATTTTAAATTCAAGATAGATTATTACATAATGACTAAATTTTAAATTATATTATCTGCTTCTAATTAGGATTTTTAAAGTTAAGCATTCTCTCTATTTTCTTATTGACTTTGGGCCAACTCTGCCAAGGAACTCACCAGTGTGGTTTCAAAAGGAAACAATTTATCACCTTCTGAGGATTGGAAAATCTGATACATAATGATAGGTGAACTTGTTTAAATTCTTAGTATCTAAATTTTCCCTTTGCCTAGTTATTTACTCAGTTTGTAGGAGTTCTAACTGTACCAGGTAGTTCTGAGATTTTTTAGTGGTGATTTATCTGAGATATTTTTTGTTCATATTAAATAGGAATCTGTTGACTCTTGGCATCAGCTGTGTAATTAATCAGTATATTTATCCTCTAGGAAGCCCACACTGAATCTGTAGTAACATATTCAGAATTTTGTCAGGCCCCCAAAATTTTAATGAGTATACTAATGGCAAAATGTCTTTTGAATGGAAAGCAACTTTATTTCCACAGAGAAACCAAGACAAAAATAAAAGATAAAGACCAGTATGATAGCTAACACAGTATCGTAGTTCTGTATTATAGGTACAGTCTAGTAACTGCCAAGGAAAAAACCAGGCCTGTATTTCATGTCTTAGAAATACGTTCAAATCCAATTTTGATAGGCAACTACCATAAGCTAAATGTTTTCATCCCCACTCCCTAAATTCACATGCTGAAAACCTAACCCCCAAGATATTGGGAAATGGAAGGTTTGGGGAGGCTTTACCCTCATGCATGGGATTAGTGCCCTTATGAAAGAGACCTTGGGGAGCTTCCTCTCCCCTTTCGCCATGTGAGGACATAGTAAGAAGATAGCCATTTGCGTGCTAAGATGAAGGTCTTCACCAGACAGCAGAGATGCTGGTGATCTTGATCTTGGACTTTCCAGCCTCCAGAACTGTGAGGAAAAAATGTCTGTCATATAAGTCATCTAGTATATGGTATTTTCTTATTAGAACCAACCTTATTAGTAATGCGGCAAAACCAGTCACTAGCAGCTAGCTTACCTAATTTATGACATACATTAACCATTTTTAAAAAGACTACATACATGGGGTTTTTATTTGTATTATCTGCTTCCTCTTGTTCTTTTTTTAATTCTTCTTCTCCAAACTTTTATTTTGAAATAAATCTAGACTTCTAGTAAAGTTGCAAAATAGTAGAGTTCATGTATACTCTTCACCCAACTTTTAATGTTAAAAACTCACACAGCCAGGGTCCAATTATCACAACTAGTAATCTCACACTGGTTCTATGCTATTAAATAAACTGCAAAATTTTGAAATTTCACCAGGTGCTGTGCTTTGTTTTGTTTTGTTTTGTTTTGTTTTTTTCCCTAATACCCCTTTTCTGTTCCAGAATCCAACTTGGATCACTTTGCATTTAATGTGTCTTCTTTGTCTCCTTCCATTTATGACAGTCTCTCAGCCTCTCCTTGCCTTTCAGGACTTTGACACTTCTAATTAATACTAGTCAAATATTTTGTGGAATTTCATTCAATTTGAGTTAGTCTGATACTTCCTAATGATTCCTATAAGACTACCATTTTGGCGAGAAAGGCACATTAGCCATGTTTTTTCCTTTCTAGTGCATCGTGACATGATGTCAACTAGTGATAACAGTATCAATCATTTGGTTAAGGTAGTGTCTGCTGAGTTTCTATACTATAAAGTTACTTTTTTTTTTCATTTATGCTTGATAAATCTCTTTTTTAGGCAGGGAAGGGCAGAGAGAGAAAAGGCGAGAGAGAATCTTAAGCAGGCTCCACACCCAGCATGGAGCCCAACTCAGGGCTCAATCTCACAACCCTGAGCTAATAACCTGAGCCAAAATCAAGAGTGGGATGCTTAACCGACTGAGCCACCCAGGTGTCACTAGTTGATAAATCCCTTGACAAGAAACTTTGAGGCTATGTTAGTATCCTGTTTCTCCTCAAACTTTCATCCACTGATCTTATAGCATCATTTGATAGGTCTTGCTTTCAGCAGTGATTACTGTGCTGTTTTCCTAATAGTGACTTGGTATTTTCCTCATTCCTTCTATAGTAATGGGAATTCTTCTGTAGGAACTGTACCTTCTCTTCCACTTATTTATTTATCCTATTATTTATTTGTATCAGTATGGCCTCAAGGATATTTATTCTATGGGTCATAATCCAATACTATCATTTATTTTGTAGCTCCAACTGTCCCAGCTGTAGCCACTGGGAGATCCTTCTGGTTGGCTCCTGTGTCCTTTTAGTAAACAACTCCTTAATTTTCTGGCACTACAAGATGTTCCAGGTTTATCTGTTATTTTTCCTGCCCCAGCTCTGGAATCCACTAATTTTCTGAGTCCTGGATGTTTTTATTGGAGAATAGTATTTAGGAACCAAAATTTGGGTGGTAATTTTGCTCACTGTTACTGACACATCATTGCTCCCAGACTCTCTTGGTAGAAAGAACTAGAAAATATACATATGTACAAACCCACACATACTCAAACATCCTATATGTTGAAATATATCTCACTATATAAATGAATAGAAATACCTGTATGTATCTATATGTGAATATATTTACATGTAGGTGCTTCTATGTGTTGATGTATAACAGGTAGATATCTACAGATAGGTACAGAGATAGAGATTGAACCAGAGACAGAGATAGAGATGATGATCACTAATACCTATGATTCCAATCAAACACAAGTTTTGTTTGATTCTTTGCCCTTTCCTTATTTGTAACTTCTTTTTCTTGACCATGAAAAACTTTTATTACTTATAATATATTCACTTTTTATTCATTCCTAGAATACACTTAAAGTAGTTATAGACTTCCTAACCAATACTCCTGGGAGAAACGGAACCTCGTCAGAGTATAGAATTTATCCACGGTTGTTTCTGTCTTTAACCTTACAGTATCCAGTCAAAATATTATTTCCATACAAATCAAAAAGCCCAATGAGATACCACCTTACACTGGTCAGAATGGCTAAAATTAACTCAGGAAACAACAGATATTGGCAAGGATGTGGGAAAAGGGGAACCCTCTTCTACCGTTGGTGGGAATTCAAACTGGGCAGCCACTCTGGAAAACAGTATGGAGCTTCCTCAAAAACTCAAAAATAGAACTACCCTACATCCCAGCAATTGCACTATGAGATATTCAAAGAATACAAAAAAAAAAAAAACAGTGTTTCAAAGGGGGCACATGCACCCCAATGTTTATAGCAGCAATGTCTGCAACAGCCAAAATATGGAAAGAGCCCAGATATCCATCGACAGATGAATGGTTCAAGAAGATGTGAGATATAGACATATGAATACACTCCGCCATCAAAAAGAATGAAATTTAACCATTTGAAATGACATAGATGGAACTAGAGGGTATTATATTAAGTGAGGGAAGTCAGGGAAAGACAAATACCATATGATTTCACTCATATGTGGAATTTAAGAAACAAAATAGATGAACATAGAGGAAGAGAAAGAAAAATAAAATAAGATTTTAAAAAAGAGAGAGAGGGAGGCAAACCATAAGAGATTCTGAACTATAGGGAAAAAAACTGAAGTTTTCTGGAGGGGAAGTGGGTGGGGGAATGGGGTAATTGGGTCATGGGCATTAAGAAGGGCACTTGTACTGGGTGTTACATGCAACTGATGAATCATTAAATACTACCCCTGAAACTAATAATACAGTATATGATAACTAAACTGGATTTAAATAAAAATTTTTTAAAAACCCATAAATAAGAAATGTTGTAATAACATCATATGCAGACAGATGGTGACTACACTTAGCTTGGTGAGCATTGTATAATGTATAGCATTATTGAATCACTATGTTGTACACCTGAAAGTAGTATAATATTGTGTGTCAACTACACTTCAACTAAAAAAAGAAAAAAAAAAATTAAAAGACTTGAAGGAAACATGCCAGACCGCAAATAGGAGAGATCTCTGCACATTCGAAGTAAATTTAATTTTTACTTTCTGCTTTGTGATTGCATTTTCCCAGTTTTCTTTAAGGATAATGTTTTTTTTTTTTCCAGGAAGAAATTATTTTAGTTGGTGTACTTAAAAAAAAATGAACAACTTTCATACATTAAAAAAAAAAATTAACTCCCAAAGTGACATACGTTAGTTAATTGCTTCATCTTTTTCAGTATGTGTTAATCATCCATTTAAATCCAGTTAGGTTCATTTGTTATTGCTTGTATTCCAAGCTGGCCGATTTTAATTATTTAATTAAAATTAATTAACTTTAATTTTTTCTTATTTGGGTATGTAAAACATTGGTATTGTTCTAAGAGTCAAAACTTTACAAAAAATATCCCTCCTGTCCTGTCCTATTCTCATCTCCCCTACTTTCCACTCCTTTCGCACCCATCCCCTATAGGTAACTGGTGCCTTTAATTTCTGGTTTATCTTCTGTATGCTTTTACACAACTGAGCAGATACCTTCATATATAGTGACTTTTAGGTTATTTCCAATATTTTGCTATTACAAACAATACTGCAATAAATATGTGTTTTCCGTATTGTTGGGAGGGTAGATTCTGTAACAATATGATTTTTTTAAGTTTTTATTTACATTCCAAATAGATAACATACTGTGTAATATTGGTTTCAGACGTACAATTTAGTGATTCAGCACTTCCATACATCACCCAGTGCTCATCACAAGTGCTCTCCTTACTCTGTTATCACCTTTTTAACCCATCCACCTGCCCACCTTCCCTCTGGTAATCATCAGTTTGTCCTCTATAGTCAAGAGTTTGTTTCTTGGTTTTCTTTTCTCTTTTTCTCTCCCCTATGATCATTTGTTTGCAACAATATGATTCTTAGGAATGGGAATGCTCGGTCAATAAGTAAGTGCATAGGTAGTTTTGTTTGGTATTGCCAAGTTTCCCTACAAAAAGTTTTCACAAATTTGGATTCCTACCAGCAATATACGAGGGTGCTGGTTTCCCCACAACCTTAGCTTGGTGAGAATGCATTGTCGTCCTTTTTCATTTTTATCAGTCTGTGTGCAATGCTGTCTTCATTTGCATGTCTCTAATTATGAGGATGTTTGAACATCTTTTTCTGAGAGCTTATATTTTTGTAAGGAATTGCCTGTTCCTATTATTTTCCCATTTTAAAACTCACTTTTAAAAGACCAATATTTACCACCAGGGAGGGCACTGAAATTAAACTAATTATATCAAATTAAATTTTTTTTCAAATGTTGAAAAACATGTTGAGGTAGGAATTCAAAACAAGGTCATTGTCATTGGGAAAACAGTGTAAAGTTTCTAGAAAACTTTTAACCCATTCGTTCACTCATCCATCCACCCTCCCCACAAATATTGAGACATCAAAACAACTGCCTGCCCTAAAAAACTAGTAAAGGAAGAGAGAGATATAAACCATCAGTATAACATAGCTTTGCAGTACTGGTAGCACTGCAGACCTCAGTAAAGTTGCAAAGAAGGGATAGTTCATCTTGTCTTCTGAGGGGAAGAAGTAAGCAGTTAGAAAAATCTTCATGTAGATTAAGAAACTTGAGCCGCACTGAAGGAGATAACTCTCATTGAAATGCACAATGTCCAATGCTTAATAAATGCTGCGACTTTACCTTCTCACCACACTGAGTAGGTACCACCTCCCCTAAAGAACAGACTCTGCTTGGGAAAGAACAGCACCCAGAAGCCAGACTGTATATACCCCCACCCCTGGCCTATGTCCCATCACGTCACTATTAGTTCCAGGGCACTCCCCCTATGCGAATGTCTTACCAGACTCAACAGGCCATGAATTATGTTACTTTTGCAGTCCTATTCCAATAAAACCGGCTGAGATCAGGTTAAGGATTAAGACTTCCAGGCACTTTCTTCCAACCTTCCAACCCCCAGACCCCATCTTCAAATAAATCCTACTGTAAGATTGGCAGCTACAATTAGACATTTTCCATTTTTCTTCTAATAGCTCTTTAACAAGTTGTTTTGAAAAAATGCAGAATTTGTCATCTATAAGAAAACTTTAAAGATGAGCTATCTAAGTCACAGGGAAGGAAAATATTTCTATCTTATCATAGCCAAGTATGAGTTGTTCGTTGTGAGAATCAGTCAATCCAAGATAGTTCATACTGGGAACTTTCAAGGAAGTACCAGAGAAGTACCATTTGCTTATTAATCAAAACTCAATACAGAAATGGGGGCCCAGTTCCAAATGGGTATTCTCACTCCCACCACCTAAACCCTTCTCTAACCCTAAAAATATCACACATTTCTTTCAGATCCACCACAAATGCCACAGTATTCTCTCAGGGAAATTTTTTCTGAACGCTATGTTTCCTCTACATAAAATTTACTTTATTCTGCCTTCACATATATATCTTCTCTGAAAGATTATAAGCCCCTTTATCTATATATTTAGGTATCTATAGCTCTCCTTTTTTAATATCTTCAATACCTAGAACATGTAATAAATTATTTATTTACTACATATTGGCTGGGTTAAATTAATAAATTAATATTTAATACTAAATATTAATGTTTAAAAATAAATATTAATGTTTATTAAATATTGATGAAGTGAAATAAAATGGGGATGGTTTCTGTGGATTTTCCATCTGGGAAAACTGTATCTCAAATTAAATTAAAACATAATAACCCACAAAGAATTTAGAGTAAGGTTATGAACTATACAGGAGATATAATTAAATTTTAAATACGTGAAAAGTCACACAATTCGCTCATGATAAGACAAGTAGAAAATATATCAACAATAAAGTACCATTTTCGGGGATTAAAATGTTTGCCAACCCAATGTACTGGAGAGAACGTAAAGGAAATGGGACTCCTACATTCTTGGTAAGAGTACACACTGATTGCTTTGACTGATGGCCATTTGTCTCTATCTTTTGAAATTCAAAAAAGCCACTTCTCCCAAATACCTTTTCTAGATATTAACTTCCAGATAGAGTTGCACAGGGTACAACCAGTGACAACCACACAAAGTACCAATACAACATTGTTGCTAATGCTATTTGATATAAATGATACTAATCCATCAATAAGGAACTAATTCAATTTTGGCACTACCTTACAAAGGAATGTTCTGCAATTTTAAAAAAAATGTAGCAACTCCATATGTATTAAAAAGGACAGATCTTGGAAATTTATTACTAAATTTAACAAGCATATAAAGGAATATTAGAGTATCCTATGATTTGTATGATAGAGAAAAAAAAAATGTGCATACATTTATGTTTATAAACTCATGGATCCTTCCTGAAAAAGGACACAAGAAACTGGCATCAGGTATAATGTAAGGGAAGAAGATTGGGATACTGGAAACAGGGGAGACTGGGAGACTGCAGTTTACTTTCTACTTCTAAAACTTGGTACTATGTATATATATATTAACTCTTCAAAATAAATAATATACTAAAACAAAGCTAAATACATAAATTTTTCTTTAATTAAAAAAAATTATTGGGGCACCTGGGTGGCTCAGTGGGTTAAAGCCTCTGCCTTTGGCTCGGGTCATGATCCCAGAGTCCTGGGATTGAGCCCCACATCGGGCTCTCTGCTCCGCAGGGAGCCTGCCTCCCCCTCTCTCTGTGCCTGCCTCTCTGCCTGCTTGTGATTTCTGTCTGTCAAATAAATAAAATCTTTTAAAAAAAAATTATTTAGGGGTCCCTGGGTGGCTCAGTCGTTAAGTGTCTGCCTTCAGCTCTGGTCGTGATCCCAGGGTTCTAGGATCGAGCCCTGCATTGGGTTCCTTGCCCCGTGGGAAGCCTGCTTTTTCCTCTCCTATTTCCACTGCTTGTGTTCCCTCTTTCAGTCTCTCTCTCTCGTTGTCAATAAAATAAATAAATAGAATCTTTAAAAAATGAAAATATAAAAATAATAATAAAATTTATTACTAACCCTGATTAAAATACAAAAATACAAACTGAGGGGGACACATTAAAACAAGAAAGGTTATTTCCAAATCGCTAACAAGTCTGGATGCTCAGGGAGTCAAAAGCCTTAAATCAGAATCATACCTTCTCAGTGTCTACTGAGAATACGGGTACCAAAAATAGTTTAGGTATCCATGAGCCTTATCCTCTAAGATAAAGCAACACATGAGATAAAAAAATAAGAAAAGCCTAAGTGCCAAAAATCTGAGATATTATTCTTATTCTTATTTTAAATTTATGTGCCCGTGTTTTAAAATGAGGTCTTAAAGTTAAGCAGCATTGGGGAACACGGTTATTACAATATAACTAAAATAAGCTGTATTTGATTTCTTCATGCGCTTGTGAACTTTCAACAAACTTGAGTCTTAAGGACAACAAAACAATAATAGAGAACCCCATCAACTCCAGCAATACTCAGTCAACCCCTTTTAGTTTTCATATTAACTATCTTCTCCAATTAAAAATCTCATCAGATTTTATAATAGATATTAAGTTTACCTGTTACATGGGAACAAAAATTCATTTCTGGGGCACATGGGTGGCTTAGTCATTTAAGCGTCTGCCTTCGGCTCAGGTTGTAATCCTGGGGTCCTGGGATCCAGCCCCCTACTGGGTTCCCTGCTCAGCGGGGAATCTGTCTCTCACTCTGCTCCTGACCCCCAACTTGTTGTACACCTGCTCGCTCACGCTCTCTCTCCAAATAAATCTTTTTTAAAAAGTCATTTCTATTCAAAGTACATTTATTGAACATATACTTCATATTGTAAAGATAATTACTGCCCACAGTGACTGCCCTAGGGGGCACAGGGAAGAACAGGTAGTTATACAGATAATGTCGATACAGACATTCCACAGAGGCCTGTGGAAACTGCAAAGACAATGTAATGACATTTGTCAAGAACAGAGTTCTCCTGAAAGATGGAGAGGAAAAGGAAATTAATCTGTGGAATGACTTCATTTAAGGTTTAAGGGAGTAAAATTTCAATGTAAGTAAGATAGATGATAGGTGATATCTAGGCCCCTGCTGGAACACGTAAGAAGACAAAAACAGGACAGTGGTTTTGCCTAAAGTCACATGACTCCCAGGGACAGAGCTATGACTCTAACTCAAGATACTGCCTCCCAGTCCAGTATTCTTTAGAAAACACTATGCTGTGGATCCTGGTATGATGGTGTAAGAATCAAACATTTTATAAAATACATAGAAATTACTTCGGGGCAATTTTCCTTCCTTTGGAAACTACAAATCGTCTGCTTTCCAGAAGTCAAGGGCAGCCATTCATTTAAAGACCTGACAACAATAAAAATAAGGATTGCCTTTATAGCAAACTAGGAGATTTTTACTATAGTCAACCTCTATAAGAGGGCATGAGAGAGAGTCTGAGCTCAAGGCTCAGGCTGACTCCCATAATGGTGAGTTTTCACTTGCTAACAATGGTCACGGATCTGTGGCCAGGTGTCAGGGAGGGGACAAAAGTTAACTGGAGCCACTGACTACAGTCAGCTGCAGACTTGAGGACTATGTGGTAATTTGGAGAGTGAATATTTTGGCCCCCTTTAAGGTGCTTTTTATATATACACATATATTCACAAACATACATACATGTATCTCTGTGCCTATGCAGAAAACAGTTTAAGGCCAAGAATACCACTCCTATGTTCCAGGTAAGAGTCTCGTACAGAATTTTCCAAATCCCACAAGACTGTGCATTATTTTTCCATCCTTTCATTCCTCCCTTCCTGAAACTGGCAAATATCTTGGAGAGGAGTCTACATGTACTATCTCCCCTTTATCACTTTGTATCCTTCCCTGAACCTGCTGAGTGCTGCCTTTTGCCCATATAACCCCACTTGTGGTCTTATCAAGTCACCATAAACTAAGCTATTCCAGACTCAATAGATACCTTTTGTCCTAACGCTACCTAAAACTACATGTGAAAATTATCGATCTCTCTCTGCATCATGAAACTCTTACTCCTTATCTTCAGAAACACCACTTTCCCCTTGGTTCTTCTTTTGCTTCTCTATTTAACTTCAGTTTTCTTTCTGCCCCCCCCCCCCCCAGTATTACTGTTACCCAGAGTTGAAGCTTCTGATCTTTCCCCTCTCTTTACTTTTCTTGGGCAAATCTTATGGACCACCTTGATGACTCCTGTGTGTATATGTGTGTCTCTTGACAAGATCCCTCCACAGCCTTCAAGCTTTTCTGTAAAGCTCCACTTAAATGTGTCACAGGTACTTACAAAACAACAAATTTGTAACTAGGCATATCTCTGGCTCCCCAGCTAGTTGAGCTCCACATTTTCTTAAAAGACACATTTCTTAGGGACGCCTGTGAGGCTCTAGTCAGTTAGGAGTCTGTCTTTGGCTTAGGTCACAATCCCAGGGAACTGGGATCAAGGCCCGCACTGGGCTCCTTGCTCAGCAGGAAGCCTGCTTCTCCCTCTGCCTGCTGCTTCCCATGTTTGCGCTCTCTCCTTCTGTCAAATAGATGAGTAAAATCTTAAAAAAAAAAAAAAAGATACATCTTCTATACAGCCTCCAAATTCAAACACCTGTGAGGCAGCCTAGACCGCTCTTGCTAACCCATCTCCAATCAGCCAGAGACTGTCAGAGATACTGTTTCCTTAACAGTTCTCATGTCCATCCCTTTGTTTCTGCCTTCTGTTAGCCCCTCATCCCTTCCTGCCTGATTACTATAGCACACTTACGAAAGACAGCCCAGCTCTCTTCTATTCAGCCTCCACACTGGCAAAAGAATCACACAAAACTCAGACCCCTGAAGGATTTTGCTCTCTAGAAACTTTTCATAACATTCAAGATAAAGTCAACAATTTAAGCTCAGTTCAAAGATGCCTGGTAATATGTCTCTTCTTCCATCGCTCTACATGAACTTAACTCCATTCATATCCATGAGGCAGGCCGTTTCGTATGGGTATGTCTGCACATGCTCTTCCCCTTGCCTGGATATCCTGTCTTCTTTCTTCTCCCAGGGACTACAAATCCATCCTTCAAATATTGGGTCCAAGGTCACCTTCACCAAGTACCTTTTCCTAACTAGGTTAGTTACTAGCCTTTGAGGCTCAGCTATGCATATTTCTTAGCATGGAACACATACACACCTACCTCTGTTTTGTATTGTATAGAGTCTCTATGTCTGATAGAGTCACAAGGGAACCAAAGTACTATTGAATATTCAGCCAAATAATCACACAAACAGTTGCAACTGTGATAAGTGCAAAAAGGGAGAGAAGTGCTATAGTGTCTAAAGTAAGGTGGGAGTTAATCTAGGTGGAGGAACCAGGAGAAGTTGAGGAACTTAACACATTCTGCCTGGTATCACAGTTGGTCATATGATTTATATTTGTCTCATCGCACACCCACCCCCCGCCACATGCACACACTTTATTCCCTTTCATGGCAATTCTGAGGTTCATACATCATGAAATACCACCATTACCTTCTTCCATACACGGGTGCTGCTCAAACTTAGGAAATGGTCAACAAACATCTATTGAATTGAATCAAAAGATTCAGCCTGAGTTGCAGAATAGTTCTAAGATTCTGCTTCTTTCAAAATTCAGTTAACCACAAAATTCATCTGCAGATAAGCCTTAATCAAATGTATCAGAACCATGTGCAGCAGTTTTATATAAAAGCAACACGTGTCACCAATTGTGTCTTTCCTGAGAATCAATGACACACCTGCCAGATGGTTTCAGGTATGATAAAAATAAAGGCCTTAAAAGTAGAGCAGAAATTCAAGCCAGGAGAAAAGCAGTATTTTGAACCCTTCCTCTGGCCAATCTAGCATAATGATCCCGGAAGACCAGCAGACAAAGACCTGGGAGAAGAAGTTTCCATAATACCAACCTGAAAGGTTTCGTCCTTCCTGACTTTGCAATTGGTTCCATTTCTGGTTTGATAGTTTAATTATCAAACAAAGAAGGGACCTTTATGCAAGTGTACACAGTAAGTATCCAATTGTGTGGCTATGTAAATCATTGGGATAAAACTTCCAGGAGCTAGCACCAGGCAACCTTCTTCAGCATCCTGAGCTGATGTAAATTTTCCATTCAGATTCAAATGTTATTTTCATTTTACATCTGTATTTTCTTTTGACCATTTCCTCTCACTTGGTGGAAAGCTCAGTGGTTAAGACTTATACTTTCAAATCAAACTAGACCTGGTTTACTTTTCAGCCATGACACTTAATAGGCACCTTCACTTCTCCAACCCTCAATTTTTATTTTTCCTTATCTGTGCAATAGTGTGGGTACTAATAACTACTTAACAGGATTGTTGTCAACATTAAATGAAACGGAATATCTCAGTATAGTGCTTGCCAGAGAGTAATGCTAAATACATGGTAGTAGTGATGCTGGGGCGGGGGGGGGGGGGGGGTTGATTGACATTAATACCTTTATCATTAATAATCCTTTTCATACATAAAGATACACTTAACAACAGCAACATCGATCATCCGCTGCATTAGATTATTTTATAATCTCTCTCTTGCATCCATAAAAATTACTAGGAACCATTTCTCTTTGAGGAAAGAGTCTAAGAAAATTGGATTTTTAGAAGAAAGATTTTGAAGGTTTTTGCTTCATCAAAACTGGGTAAGAAATGACTGCTAATGGATATGGAGTGTTCTAGGGGGCTGAAAATGTTCTGAACTGGTGATAATGGTGGCACAGCTTTGTGAATATACAAAAACCATTCAACTCTATACATTAAAAGGGTGAATTTTATGACCTCTGAATTGTATCTCAATTCAACTTTGAAAACTTTTGTAAGAAAAATAATTGGGCTTCAGTAAAATGGTGTACAACCACAAAATTGGTTTAGATAGTGATTTCTTTTTTTTTTTTTTTTTCCCCTCTTTCCATTTTACTTGCCTTTCCTATTTGGATGGAAGTCCTCTCTGGGTCCTAAATATTATGATTGTCCAACTCTCAGGTGACATCATAGGATATATATAGGACTTCAGAGCTGTGCATTCCTGAGTTCAAATCCTGGTGTTACCAGCTACTAACTGTGTGTGTTCATGGACAAATTTGTTAACTTCTTTGAATTTCTTCTCTTTTTCCTTTTTTTTTTTTTTTTGTTTGTTTGTTTGCCAAACAATGCCACTGACCTGCCTTGGGGAAATGTTGTGGCCATAAAATATGGCCAAGGAAAAGGAAATGCTTAATGCAGAGTTTTGTGCATACAGACTCCCCACAAATAAGAGTTTCTTTTTCTTTCTATATTGAAGTACAGTTGACATACAATATTATCTTAGTTAGGCATACAGCATAGTCACTGCACAATTATATACACTATGAAATTCTCACCATATGTCTAGTCAAGCTCTGATACCATACAACATTATTACAATATTATAGACTATATTCCCTATGCTGTACTCTTTATAACTATGACTTATTTATTGTATAACTGGAAGTTTGTACCTCTTAATCCCCTTCAAGGATTTCTTGTCTCCTTTCCCCCAAGATCTTGGTCCACTTACCAAGGACTAGGACATTTTTAAAAGAAAGCCTTCTTTAAAAAAAAAAAAAAAAAATTCAGGACATGGTATAAATCAATCACTGGCCATTCCTGTACTTAAAATTTATAATCTGTAAATGCAAATGGAAATAGCATTCTTTAAGCTGGATTCTAAAACTTTCAGGTTATTAACAATGTTTGGGATTCTTACATTTGGAAAGAAAGGATATGAAGACAAAATTTGGAAAATCTGTCTCTTTCATTTTCTGCCACATGCCTGATGCCGTCACTGACACCTCGAGCTGAGGAATATAAGTAGCTTTTGCTTGGGAGGAGGTGTTAGCATGATGCCTGCTTGTTTGGAGAGTGTTTTTGTTTGTTTGTACTTTGTTTTTAATCCAAGTAAACTACCTAGACACTCATTATTAGGGCTGCCTTCTGGATTAGCAGGTCCCAAGATCATGCTTCAGTCATGTTATTAGTTACAGGTTCCACTACCAAAAAGGCCAATACTGGAGGTAAAACCACCACCACCAACAATAAAACAGCCCACACTAGGATTTCAATTAATCGAATTTTAAAATGAATTTAATTAACCGGTTTTAAGAATAAATACACGTAGGGGAAAAGACTGAAATCATCTATACAAAAATGCAACAGTGGCTACTTCTTGGTGATTTTTTGTTGGTGATTTTCCACAATTAAGGGAGGCAGGGGTGTGCAGCTGTCTGCTGTGTGAACGCCGGTATAGAAGCTAGACCTCCTGGGCTTCACCTCTGCTCTCCCACTTGCTGGCATGACTGCTTTCTGCAAGTCACCTAACTCTCCCACTGGCAGCTTCTATTTATATGGGATGGGAACAATAATGAACACAGGGTAAGTCTGTACTGAGACAAGGTAAGCAAGCTTCAGGTACAGTGCCTGTGGAACACGAAAATAAGCAAGAGCTATGGTCCTTGATTTCTGTCCCTGAATTTGTGTATTTTTAAATTTGCTACAATTGATGTGGGATACTTTCAAAGTCAGAAATCAATATTGGGGGCTTTGGGGTGGCTCAGTCTGTTCCGTGTCTGCCTTCAGCTCAGGTCATAGTCCTGGGATGCTGGGATCAAACCCTGCATGGGGCTCCCTGCTCAACAGGGAGCCTGTTTCTCCCTCTGCTTCTGCCCCTCCCCCCTGCTTGTGCACTCACTCTCACTTTCTCTGACAAATAAATAAAATATTTTAAAAATATATCAGCATTTTTATAAGCAATTAAAAAAAAATTGGAATGTCAAATCTTCAGACTATCTTTAACTCTTGAGGTTATAGTATCAAAAATTCTTGTTCCATGGCCCTGGTGCAGGTGCTCCATCCTTGAACTCCAGTGAGAGCCATACAATGCTTGTGAACATGCTGTTATCATGCACACTTCAGAGACATTTTCAGGAAAAGCATAAGCTATGAATTGGATCGAGTTCTTAGATCCCCTGTATAGACTTCTAGGGATTGAAATACCACACGTAGCAAGTGGATTTAGTAATATCCGCAAGGAAGCTACCAAATACCCCTTTTGAAAAGTGTACCAATTCACAGTTTTATTACCTGTATCCACCTCTGTTTCCAAACCCTCAACTTTTTTTTTTAATGAAAATAAAATGTATTTTTATTCCTAAATTCCAGGATCAATTAGTACAAGCTTGGGAAGAATGAGAGACTTACTAACCATCCAGATATTCCAAGAAAGGAAAACTGAGATGGTTACATTCCAAAGTCAGTTTTCTTTTTTTTTTTTAATTTTTTTTTATTTATTTATTTTTATTTGCTTATTTACAGCATAACAGTGCCAAAGTCAGTTTTCTAATTCCAAACTCTTGCTGCCTGTTTCCAATGGCCGTGTTAGGAAGTAGTTGGGCAGTCAGGGGGTGAAGGCCGGGGTCCCCAACAAGAAGAAAAGGAGTCAGGACAGCTACGATAAAACAGCACTGACATCCTGTTTTGCTGCTTAGAGAGAACTGCACTGACATTCTGCTTTACAGCCTTTGCACGAATGACTTCTGCAAAATGTCCTTAAATAAGGCAATTAACCACAAAAGCATTTGTCAGTATCAAGGGCAAGGGCAGTTAAGACATAAGCCCCCAAATGTCAGCAAAAAAAGGACCATCAGCATGTGGACATTGACCTAACCGGTAGACAGGTAGGTGATCAAAGCCCTGATTGGCACAACTCAGCACACCCTGATTGCTTAAGAAAGTTCCACAAAAGAGCTAATAAAACCCCCAAACTTAGAAATTCCGGGGGTAACCCACTCGGGCCCCCCTCCCTCTCCGGAAGTTTTATATTCTTGCTCAATAAACTTGGCTTTGCTACCCACCACTCTTCGTCTGGCTACCCTTCATTCTTCAAAGCTGTGTGACCAAGAAGCCGGCACTACAGGGACACAAAGCCTGTAACAGCAGAGTTTAAGAACTTACCATAAATCTCTCTCTCTCTTTCTCTCTTTCCCTCACCTCCACCACCACCATCTTTATTTTTTCAATTAATTTTCCTAATCTAATTAGAATAAAATTTTTTGAAAGGAATAAGAACAAAAATAAAACAAATTACTGTTTCTTATGGGTTTTGCTTATTTATTTTTTCTTCCAGGAAGCAATTCTTCCATTTTCAAAACAAAGACATTTGGGGACATCAAACCCTGGCCATATGAACTGGTCTGACACTTAGTAAGCTGCCAACAAAACCTGAAATTACTTTCTCTGTCCTTATTTCTCCCACACACAGCTTCACAAAGAAAACATATGATGGATGTAAATATCTATTTTCAGCCCGGGATCTCATCTGACATCATTATCTGTTACTCGAGGAAAACGATCCTGGGTTTTCCAATTGTTTAGGGAAAGAAATTTAAAATAGTGTGTGTTCAGGAACACACACTAATTTTGATAAAACATTGTTGAATACTTCACTCACTTCTTCAAAAGCCTGTAATGGTTTCTTTACAGCTTAAGAAGAATTTCCAACATCTTTAATGTGGAATTCAAGAACTGGCACAATTTTGTCTAGCATTCTGACCATCATTTCCACAATATCCCATCACATGTAATTACTTTAGGTCCACAATTCCATAATCGAAACACCGGGGGCTAGATGTGTACTGTAATTCATGTTTGCAGGGGCACACCGGTGTCCTTAAAAATTAATAGAATTAACGTATAAAATATGAGCAAAGTCTCTGCATGTTGGAGAAGCACCTATAATAAAAAACATTGCTATTTCTGCAACGATATCTATAAATATTCTCATAAGTGGAATGAATAAAGATTGTAATCAGCCTCATATCAATTTGGGTCAGCTTGTGCCCACCAAAATTTGTTAGATGCAAACTAAAAAACAAAACACAACAAAAACAGTAGTTTTTAGAGCTTCCTGGATTCAGAAACTTATTTAGAAAAACGGGATTGTGGGTCTGTGCTTGCTTTTCTTGAAAAGACTTTTGAACTTGTGAGCCTTGGTTCACTCTCTCTCCTTAGCCAAGAACGTCCTCCGTATCTCTGCTAGTTTATTAAACTCTACGATGGGCAGCCCAGCGTCAACTGACCATGGAGCCTGAAGGCGGAAGCGCCCGTACTTCCTCAGATGTCTGCGTGTCTGTCCCTCCCTCTAGACTAGAAACTCCTTGAGGAACACACTGTGTCTGCTCTGCCTTTGTGTATTGTGACTCCTGGTGGCGCATTTCCCTCAAAGGAATAAATAAATTGAATGAAGCGAGCCTACAGAACACAAAAATACTGGCCAGAGTCTTTAGTGTCATATCTCCATCCTCTGTGAATGTGGATTTTGACAAGGTAACAGATTTTGTTCTCCTTTGTTTCTTAACTAGTTTTACTCGGGATTTACCTTTTCTTGTCAAATCCTTCCTAGAGATACTAAGAGAAATGATAAGATGCATAGTTATCAGCTTTCTTTGCAGTTCAATACTCTGAGAAGACTTCCAAGAGACCAACTGTAGGTTATGGCAGTGCTCAGGAAATGAGAGTAAAAAAATTTCTCATACGTTACACTCTTTTTTCTTTCTTTATATATTTATTCAATTATTTAATTATATTTGTATTATCATTATTTGTATTATTTCTAGGCACAGGTTTTCAGCTCCTTGATGGATTAGAAATGTATCTTCTTTTATATTCTTTGCAGTGCTTTGTACAGACAATTGAGTTGCTAAATGATTTAATATATGACTAGTAATTGTGGATAAGATAAATCATTTTTATGGTAAATATTTAGATGAATGGAAGAACTATTTTTCTTATATTGGACATTAGACGACACATCTCCAAATAGAAACACCAGCCTATTATTTATCAGTTTGAGGAGATATAATGCAGTTCCTTTGGGTCTAAGCTTAACTCTTACCTTATGCTCTTTTGTAGTCTTTTATTTTTGTAATTTAGCTGATTGTCATATGAAATATTTTGACTTTTCATAACAAAATCATTGGGGGTGGGGGGCTCAGTGGATTAAAGCCTCTGCCTTCAGCTCATGATCTCAGGGTCCTGGGATCGAGCCCCACATCGGGCTCTCTGCTCAGCAGAGAGCCTGCTTCCTTCCTCCTCTCTTTTTGCCTACTTGTGATCTCTGTCTGTCAAGTAAATAAACAAAATCTTTAAAAAGAAAACAAAATCATTGTATTTTAAAAGCAAACACACCAAAAATGAATAAAATCCTTCCTATAATGGGAATAATAGAAGCAGCGTATTAGGTGTATTTTGGCTAAGAAGACTGAAGAATAACCTTAAATAATTCCTAAATCACAAAATTCACTCTAGTAAGCCAAATATAGGTTTTACACATTTGCTTTCCTGCAATATTAGTCCAGACTTGAAGTACTGAATATCTCTGTCTAGCCATCCATCCATCCATCCATCCATCCATCCAATGATTCATCTACACATGCCTAAGGGAACAAATTCCACACGAAACTTTAATTCCATTCTTAGGAGAATGAATCAACTAAAGGAGAAAAGGTCCTTTTTATTCAGCAGAGCACCTTGGTGGATTAGAAAATGACCACTGGATTCAGAGGAGTTTGGGAGTAAGGGTGAAGAATATGGAATTAATCTGTTTAATAAAGTTAGACAAATTTGGAGTTCCTGGGGCCATCCAGAAGGGACTGGGGAAAGCTGAGAAACATAGTAGAAGGCTGGAGTCTGAGATGCAAAAATGGCAAGGGAATTTTTTAGAACAGGGATATCCAATCTCTACACTGACTTAATTTGGCAGAAGTAGAATTCAGAGCCAGAGGTGACCACAAAAAATATGACCCCACTCTAAGGTTTGCATAAACTTGGTAGTGTTGGTGGAGGATATTGAACCTTCCAAATTTTGTAGAATAGGATCAAGGCGATCTTATCTAGGTCTTAATTGGTGCAGCTCTATGCCTGAGAGACATCAATACACACACACACACATTCACATGAAACAAGTGTATCTGGAGTTCATGTGTCCAATAACCTCAAATATCTGCAATGTAGACACAAACCTGAAAAAAGATGCAAAGAAGCGAGAAAGGGAAGGAGAGCCATCTAACTACCCCTAAACACCATCACAGAATCATGGCACAAAATTTTGTACATTTTGTTTGTAGGAGCACCTTCAGTTCTTAGACAACTTTTTATTGATTGATTGATTAAAAAATTCTTTTTGCCTTTTTACATTCTAATCTATATCACTATTTCAGCACACTCAACAATCTAGAGCAGGGGTTGGTAAATGATGGCCCCCAGTAGATAGGCCCACTGCCTATTTTTGAAAATAAAGTTTTATTGGAACACGGTCACGCCCACTCATCTGTGCGCTGTCTATGACTGTTGCAGGGTACCACTGAAAAGTTGAGTGGCTGTGACACAAACCATGTGGTCCACAAAGGAAAAAGTCTTCCCTACAGGAAAAGTTTGCTGACCTCTGGTCTAGAAAGGAAAAAAAAGAAATAGAGCTTTTCTTTTAAGTGAGAAATGACAATTTTAAGGAGAAAAAGTAGACAAACAACAAACCAATAAGTATCACAATATTAAAGCATCTTTAGTGTGGGGACAAAGAGTGTCAGACACCTTAACAAGTCTCTTTAGTGCCATTTACTAAAATATAATTATTAATATTAAGAATAATAATGCTGAGAAAGTTATGAAATGCATTCACAATCTTCTAAGAAATAGACTTGAAAAATACATTTTAAAAAATGATAAGAAATAAGGATTTTGTTTTTTTATTTTTTTAGAAGAGGCTTTATAGTAAAAAAAAATAAGCTTTATACTAAAAAAGGTAAGTTTTATATCTCAAAAATTCACCAATATAAATTATTTTATTTTTCTGAGAATTTCACTACAAATATAAACAATTTCAGTATTAAATAGCTCTAAAAGAGCCACTGAACACATTTCAAAACAAGTTGCATTTTTCTCCTAATAATTTTTGGTTTTACAGTGGGTTTTTTTTTTCCATATTATTTGTCACACAGGCTACACTCAATAAATACCTGTTGGAAAAATGAATGGCTAAATGAATAGTGTTACCTACACCATACCTGAAAACAGTATTGTCAGACACTGGGGAGAGGTAAAGGCAGCACCCAGATTCTAGCTCAGCCTCCCCAAATATTTCTGAGAAAGACCCAACTCTCTATGTAATAATTATGCATATTCCAAAAAAGCACAATTACTATGTAGGTTTTCCACGAACTATACGTGAAACCCTTTGTAGGAAACAGACTGGCGATCACCAGTGGCAGTGGCGCAAGAATTCTCTCCCAGCCCAAAAGTACCTATTGGTACCTGATTACTAATAAATGTTGTTTCTTGTGTTAGTCACCATGAATCATTCTTCCTGAGGCCAGTCACCCTGGAGAATTCCCTGAGCAATCTAAACTGGGTTCTCAGGGTGCCTGGGTGGCTCAGTCAGTTAAGTGGCTGCCTTCAGCTCAGGTCATGATCCCAGGGTCCTGGGATTCATTCCCACATCAGGGTCTCTGCTCAGCAGGGATTCTGCTTCTCCCTCTCCCTCTGCCTGCCGCTCTGCCTACTTGTGCTCTCTATCGCTCTGTCAAATAAATAAATGAAATCTTTAAAGAAAATATTAAACTGGGTTCTCAACTAACCCAAGTTCACCGTTGTCTTCACAACACCTCTGCTCCCCAGCAAATACCCAGGCTCTCAATTTTCATGTCTGTGACTGTGCCAACTCATTTAGGGGAAAGTCATGTCTAATTAATCATGATTGTTCTTTATAGGTTAAAGTATTGGCAAAGGTATATTGAAGCTGACAAACCCTGGTGTTTATACAAATTATGTTTACACTGCAGCAGAACTGGCCACATTGTGGAAATTGGAAATGATATACAATTCTAAATTCAATGATATTCAATTCTAAACAGATTGCTGAATACAAAACTAAATTTGGAACCAACAGGAAACATTCTCCAACCTATAGTTCTTCAAAATAGTTGATCTAGGTACATAAGACCGAGCTTACCCACTCAACTAGCATTCTGACTATAGCACTAGTCAGAGTTTTCTCTTGGTCACTGCTTTTCCAGTCACCTTTTTCTTCTCTATAGCCTCTGACACTTATTCTTCAACATATATCAGGTGCGGATGCTGTATTTCTTTGAAAATAATTCCCAAATATTAGCTAGAAAATCTACTGGAGGCCTCTGTAGGTTCAGAAGGTAGATAACTAGAACCGGAAGTAGAGTCAAAAAATGAACTGAGATAAGGAACAAACTCAAATGATTACAGGATTTGGGCATGACTTCCTTAGTTGGCCTTCTAAGTGAGAAATTTTTAATGATATCCCAAAATACAAAAATTCCCTGTTTTTTAAGTGTTAGGATATGCTGAGGGGGAAAAGAGGAGGTTGGTGTCTAATTTGGAGAGAGGCCCTAGACCTCTTGTCAGTTGGACTGATGACAATAGATAACATTAAGCAATCCAAAGGCCCTAGTTCCCAAAGCACTGATACACATTTAAAATATAAAGTATGAAGTGGAAATACTTTTTAATTCCAAATTCCAGTAAGAATATTAAAAATTACAGAGATTTCAGGTACTACACAGTCCAGTGCCTTCATTGTACAAATGGCAAAAAGTGAAGCCCAGAGGAGGAAAATGAATCACTCAAGATAATTGACAACTAGCAATGCTGTAGCTCAGCTTGGAGCAGATTCAGGCCTTTCATTTCTAAATCCCTTCCCAAAGGATTTTGTTTCATTTCTTCCTGTTTTCCAACTGTGTGGCTATCACCTGTATTCTCCTTGGTACTACCATGACTCATCCACCATACTTAGGATAAAGGTCAATTAATTCATCAAAGTATGCATTAGCCAGATTCTGAGCATTAGTATTAATTCTGATGGTAGCTATTCTCCAATAATGTCACCATTCTGTTCCAGAAACAGATCGAAAGACAGGCGTGTATTTACAGAGCTGTCATGTTACATCCCTCCAAACACATGTACTGATATTCTTACTCATTGATAACAACAAACAGTGTTTTTGAAAAACTGGCACTATTAACCTAAAAATCAGAAAGGAAAACTAATACCCATAACTGACCTAGAATACATTCTTACGGCAATAACTTATTAAATTACAACTATCTTTCTAGAAACATGAAAAAAAAAAAAGCTTACTTGGTTTGTTTCTAACAAAAGTGCCTTTCCTAAATCTTTATGTTACTTCCTTACTACAAACCACTAGTGTTTTTCTGAACAGGCACTCAACTAGGCATTTTAGACTATGCTTCCTTAAACAGCACCATGAAAGCTAAGAGTCAGACAGACTAAGAAACCTTGACTTTTTAATCATGTGAAAGCCAAGACATTGAAAGATCTTCATTCTGAACTTGTTATAGTTAAATATGAGTTTCAAAAGGATTATTCTGGTAACAGTACAGAGATGGAGAAGACCGGGTTGTTCTGACAAGAAATGGTCAGGCTTGAACTATGGCAAATTCAGTGGAGATAAAGATAAGACAGTAGGTTCAGATGCTTAGGATTTGTGACTGAGAGAACCTGGTAACTGATTACATATGAGAAGTACAAGAATGGAAGAAGCAATGATGTCCAAGTAGAAAAGGAGCTCAAAATCAAAAAGGAAACTTTTGAAGACATTTTTGATTTGTGATAAAATAATGACTGTTCTCAGTAGAATGTGTGAAGTACCATATACTGGATCAAATTAAAAGGAGGGTAAAATAACATTTGAAAATAGATAAGAAAATGAATCATAAGGAATGTAGTACGTCATATTCGCTAGGGTTTGTGTTTGAAAGAACAAATAGTTTAACATGACTAGAGTGTCAGGTTAGACAGTGTAGGAGTTAAGAGCAGAAAGGTAGGTTGGAGCTACACAACAGAGGATTTATGATACATAGCTTAAAAGTTCAGAGTCAATTCAAGAAAAATAGAAATCAATGAGGCTTTCGTAATGGATTTAACAAAATGAAACAGAAAAAAGTACATTAAAATATTTCAGGTATTTTAAATAACATAAACAACATTTTTCTTTAAAAAAGAGCTTTTTTTTTTAAACTCTACTGACTTTAACTCTTTTGACTTAGCTTCCTCTTCCTGATACGTATGTAAGTATGAGATTTAGAAAGCCATCTAGTACAGAATCCCTAGCAGCCAAGAATGGATTGTGATTGCCATATCTAAAACAAAATTAATGGATAAAGTTCTAGAACTTCTGCTTCTAGTCTTGTCAGAGTAACTAGTATCAGACTTACATTCCCAATATAAATAATAAAACCAGACAAAATCTATGAGGAAACTATTTCTAGGCAGAAATAGATAACATAGAGAAAATATGAAGTGAGTTCCACATTAATTCTAGTTTTCCACCTGTGGCAACGTTCCAAGGGCAGCATGGAAACCAGAGCCCAAATGGATAATGTTAATCTCACTGAGATAAGGAAGCATAAAATGGAGTTTGGGACTGCTGATGTGGCTGTAGTTTGTGGGAAAGAGTATCAGAGAGAGGTAGCTGCACAGAGTAGGGGCAGGGAGAAATCTTTACAGATGCGGCCCTTAGGTCCTTGGCCAAAGTATGCACTACTTATAAAGACTCTGTGAGACCCTTTAGAGAGCAGCCACAGCAATGCTAAATCCTATGTTCATCTGAATGGAGGTACAAGACACTAGCCAATGCTCAGAGATGTTTGAATTCTAACCCACCGAGAGGAAAAAAGCCTTGCTGAGAAATTCAGACATTGGATTGAGATGCTAAAAAGATCATGCCCAGGAGTAAAGATCACATCCTATAGTAAGAGTCATGCCAAGACTAAAGATAAAATGGAAATAAAACACAAGGTCAGTTTTAACAAAATCTAGAGAAACCACCAGTAGTTTAACCATTTGCCAGAACAAAACTAAACACTATTTAAAGAAAAATTACACACTCTAGGTTCCCTACAATATATCATCCAAAATACCTAGCACACAATCAAGTGTTACTAGACATGCAAAGAAGTCGGAAACCTGCAGTCAAAGGTAAAATACGTTAATATAAATAGATGCCAAGATGACACAGATATTGAAATTAGGAGATAAGAAGTTTAAAACAGCTATTATACATATGATTGTGAATTTAAAGTAAAATATAAGCATAATGCACACACAACGCTGAGGTGGGAAATCACAGCAGAGAAGTGAAATCTCTAAGAAAGACCTAAATGAGAGCTCTAGAATGGAAAACTACCATACCTGAATAAATTCACTGCATAGGCTGTTCAGGAGATTAGATACTGCAAAAGAAAGAGTCAATATCCTTGAAGACAAATGAATAGAAATCAACTATTTCAAAGGGGGGGCATAATGAAGAACAAAAGGAGTGCCGAGTACTTCAGCTAATCTAGTTTAATGTAATTTAAATCCCTGAAAACAAGGTGGTGTATGTACATGTATGTGTGACAGAGAGAGACAGAGAGAGAGAAAAAAACTGAAAAATTCCAAATTCGTTTTAAAAAATCATCCTGTAGGGGCACCTGGGTGGCTCAGTGGGTTAAAGCCTCTCCCTTTGGCTCAGGTCATGATCCCAGGGTCCTGGGATCGAGCCCTACATCAGGATCTCTGCTCAGCAGGAGCCTGCTTCCCTTCCTCTCTCTCTGTCTGCCTCTCTGCCTACTTGTTATCTCTGTCAAATAAATAAATAAAATCATTTAAAAAAAAATCCTATATATTGTTACCTACATAGCCAACCCTAAGCCATATAAATAGAAAAAAAAGTACTTCAACTAGGTACACTTTCATCAAACTATAGAAGGCAATGGTAAAAAGAAAATCTGAAAGAAGCCATTAAAAAAATATATGTGTGTGTGTGTGTGTGTGTGTGTGTAACATGCAGGAAAACAATAAGAGAGATGGGGAGGAGTCAAGATGGCGGAGAATTAGCAGCCTGAGACTACATCAGGTAACAGGAGATCAGCTCGATAGCTTATCTAAACATAGCAAACACCTACAAATCCAACGGGAGAGCGAAGAGAAGAAGAACAGCAACTCTAGAAACAGAAAATCAACCACTTTCTGAAAGGTAGGACTGGCGGAGAAGTGAATCTAAAACGACGGGAAGATAGACCGCGGGGGGAGGGGCCGGCTCCCGGCAAGCGGCGGAGCAACGGAGCACAAAATCAGGACTTTTAAAAGTCTGTTCCACTGAGGGACATTGCTCCAGGGGCTAAACCGGGGTGAAGCCCACGCGGGGCCAGCGTGGCCCCAGGCCCCGCAAGGTCACAGAAGGATCGGGGGTGTCAGAGTGTCGGAGAGCTCGCAGGTATTAGAACGGAGAAACCGGCTGCAAAGACAGAGCCGAGGACTGAACTCTCAGCTCGGGGTTACCTTGAACTGGTCGCGGGCTGGGTGAGCTCGGAGCGTGGCTAGAGGCTGGGGATACGGGAGTGATTGGGTGCTGTCCTCTGGGGGCGCACTGAGGAGTGGGGCCCCAGGCTCTCGGCTCCTCCGGGCCGGAGACTGGGAGGCCGCCATTTTCATTCCCATCCTCCAGAACTCTACGGAAAGCATTCAGGGAACAGAAGCTCCCAAAAGCGAACCCGAGCCGATTACTTAGTCCGGCCGCCGGTAAGGGCGGTGCAATCCCGCCTCGGGCAAAGACACTTGAGAGTCACTACAACAGGCCCCTCCCCCAGAAGATCAACAAAATATCCAGCCAGGACGAAGTTCATCTATCAAGGAGAAAGCAGATTCAATTCCTAAGACAGCAGAGCAATTCCAGAGGAGGAGAAAGCAAAGCACGGAACTCATGGCTTTCTCCCCATGATTCTTTAGTCTTGCGGCTACTTCAATTTTTTTTCTTTTTTCAATTTTTTATTTTTTTTCTTTTTTCAATTTTTTTTCTTTTTTCTTTTTTCTTCTTCTGCTAAATTTTTTTAAAAACTTTTACCCTTTTCTTTTTTAACGTTTTTTGACTAGTTCATCTAAATATATATATTTTTTCTTTCTTTTTTATATTTTTTTATTTGTTTTATTTTTAAAATTTTTTTCTTTTTTTTTTTTTTCTTTTTTTTCAGAACCTGTTTTTTATCCCCTTCCCCCCCCCCCCCACAATTTGGGGTCTCTTCTGATTTGGTTACAGCGCATTTTTCCGGGGTCTTTGCCACCCTATTAGTAGTTTATTTGCTCCTTCATATCCTCTTATCTGGACAAAATGACAAGGCGGAAAAAATCACCACAAACAAAAGAACAAGAGACAGTACCGAAGGCTAGGGACCTAATCAACACAGACATTGGTACTATGTCAGATCAAGAGTTCAGAATGACGATTCTGAACATTCTAGCCGGGCTCGAAAAAGGCATGGAAGATATTAGAGAAACCCTCTCTGGAGATATTAAAGCCCTTTCTGGAGAAATTAAAGAACTAAAGTCTAACCAAGTTGAAATCAAAAAAGCTATTAATGAGGTGCAATCAAAAATGGAGACTCTCACTGCTAGGATCAATGAGGCAGAAGAAAGAATTAGTGATATAGAAGACCAAATGACAGAGAATAAGGAAGCCGAGCAAAAGAGGGACAAACAGCTACTGGACCATGAGGGGAGAATTCGAGAGATAAGTGACACCATAAGACGAAACAACATTAGAATAATTGGGATTCCAGAAGAAGAAGAAACAGAGAGGGGAGCAGAGGGTCTATTGGAGAGAATCATTGGAGAGAATTTCCCTAATATGGCAAAGGGAACAAGCATTAAAATCCAGGAGATGCAGAGAACCCCCCTCAAAGTCAACAAGAATAGGTCCACACCCCGTCACCTAATAGTAAAATTTACAAGTCTTAGTGACAAAGAGAAAATCCTGAAAGCAGCCCGAGAAAAGAAATCAGTAACATACAATGGTAAAAATATTAGATTGGCGGCAGACTTATCCACAGAGACCTGGCAGGCCAGAAAGAGCTGGCATGATATATTCAGAGCACTCAACGAGAAAAACATGCAGCCAAGAATACTCTATCCAGCTAGGCTATCATTGAAAATAGAAGGAGAGATCAAAAGCTTCCAGGACAAACAAAAACTGAAAGAATTTGCAAACACCAAACCAGCTCTCCAGGAAATATTGAAAGGGGTCCTCTAAGCAAAGAGAGAGCCTAAAAGTAGTAGATCAGAAAGGTACAGAGACAATATACAGTAACAGTCACCTTACAGGCTAATAATGGCACTAAATTCATATCTCTCAATAGTTACCCTGAATGTTAATGGGCTAAATGCCCCAATCAAAAGACACAGGGTATCAGAATGGATAAAAAAACAAAACCCATCAGTATGTTGCCTACAAGAAACTCATTTTAGACGCGAAGACACCTCCAGATTTAAAGTGAGGGGGTGGAAAACAATTTACCATGCTAATGGGCATCAGAAGAAAGCTGGGGTGGCAATCCTTATATCAGATCAATTAGATTTCAAGCCAAAGACTATAATAAGAGATGAGGAAGGACACTATATCCTACTCAAAGGGTCTGTCCAACAAGAAGATCTAACAATTTTAAATATCTATGCCCCTAACGTGGGAGCAGCCAACTATATCAACCAATTAATAACAAAATCAAAGAAACACATCAATAATAATACAATAATAGTAGGGGACTTTAACACTCCCCTCACTGAAATGGACAGATCATCCAAGCAAAAGATCAACAAGGAAATAAAGGCCTTAAATGACACACTGGACCAGATGGACATCACAGATATATTCAGAACATTTCATCCCAAAGCAACAGAATACACATTCTTCTCTAGTGCACATGGAACCTTCTCCAGAATAGATCACATCCTGGGTCACAAATCAGGTCTCAACCGGTATCAAAAGATTAGGATTATTCCCTGCATATTTTCAGACCACAATGCTCTGAAGCTAGAACTCAATCACAAGACGAAAGCTGGAAAGAACCCAAATACATGGAGACTAAACAGCATCCTTCTAAAGAATGAATGGGTCAACCAGGAAATTAAAGAAGAATTGAAAAAATTCATGGAAACAAATGATAATGAAAACACAACAGTTCAAAATCTGTGGGACACAGCAAAGGCAGTCCTGAGAGGAAAATATATAGCGGTACAAGCCTTTCTCAAGAAACAAGAAAGGTCTCAAGTACACAACCTAACCCTACGCATAAAGGAGCTGGAGAAAGAACAAGAAAGAAACCCTAAACCCAGCAGGAGAAGAGAAATCTTAAAGATCAGAGCAGAAATCAATGAAATAGAAACCAAAAAAACAATAGAAAAAATCAATGAAACTAGGAGCTGGTTCTTTGAAAGAATCAATAGGATTGATAAACCTCTGGCCAGACTCATCAAAAAGAAAAGAGAAAGGACCCAAATCAATAAAATCATGAATGAAAGAGGAGAGATCACAACTAACACCAAAGAAATACAGACAATTATAAGAACATACTATGAGCAACTCTACGCCAACAAATTGGCCAATCTGGAAGAAATGGATGCATTCCTAGAGACATATAAACTACCACAACGGAACCAGGAAGAAATAGAAAACCTGAACAGGCCCATAACCAGTAAGGAGATTGAAACAGTCATCCAAAATCTCCAAACAAACAAAAGCCCAGGGCCAGACGGCTTCCCAGGGGAATTCTACCAAACATTTAAAGAAGAACTCATTCCTATTCTCCTGAAACTGTTCCAAAAAATAGAAATGGAAGGAAAACTTCCAAACTCATTCTATGAGGCCAGCATCACCTTGATCCCAAAACCAGACAAGGATCCCACCAAAAAAGAGAACTACAGACCAATATCCTTGATGAACACAGACGCAAAAATTCTCGCCAAAATACTAGCCAATAGGATTCAACAGTACATTAAAAGGATTATTCACAACGATCAAGTGGGATTTATTCCAGGGCTGCAGGGTTGGTTCAACATCCGCAAATCAATCAATGTGATAGAACACATTAATAAAAGAAAGAACAAGAACCATATGATACTCTCAATAGATGCTGAAAAAGCATTTGACAAAGTACAGCATCCCTTCCTGATCAAAACTCTTCAAAGTGTAGGGATAGAGGGCACATACCTCAATATTATCAAAGCCATCTATGAAAAACCCACCGCAAATATCATTCTCAATGGAGAAAAACTGAAAGCTTTTCCATTAAGGTCAGGAACACGGCAGGGATGTCCATTATCACCACTGCTATTCAACATAGTATTAGAAGTCCTAGCCTCAGCAATCAGACAACAAAAAGAAATTAAAGGCATCCAAATTGGTAAAGAGGAAGTCAAACTATCACTCTTCGCAGATGATATGATACTATATGTGGAAAACCCAAAAGACTCCACTCCAAAACTGCTAGAACTTGTACAGGAATTCAGTAAAGTGTCAGGATATAAAATCAATGCACAGAAATCAGTTGCATTTCTGTACACCAACAACAAGACTGAAGAAAGAGAAATTAAGGAGTCAATCCCATTCACAATTGTACCCAAAACTATAAGATACCTAGGAATAAACCTAACCAAAGAGACTAAGAATCTATACACAGAAAATTATAAAGTACTCATGAAAGAAATTGAGGAAGACACAAAAAAATGGAAAAATGTTCCATGCTCCTGGATTGGAAGAATAAATATTGTGAAAATGTCTATGCTACCTAAAGCAATCTACACATTTAATGCAATCCCTATCAAAATACCATCCATTTTTTTCAAAGAAATGGAACAAATAATCCTAAAATTTATATGGAACCAGAAAAGACCTCGAATAGCCAAAGGAATATTGAAGAACAAAGTCAAAGTTGGTGGCATCACAATTCCGGACTTCAAGCTCTATTACAAAGCTGTCATCATCAAGACAGCATGGTACTGGCACAAAAACAGACACATAGACCAGTGGAACAGAATAGAGAGCCCAGAAATCGACCCTCAACTCTATGGTCAACTAATCTTCGACAAAGCAGGAAAGAATGTCCAATGGAAAAAAGACAGCCTCTTCAATAAATGGTGCTGGGAAAATTGGACAGCCACATGCAGAAAAATGAAATTGGACCACTTCCTTACACCACACACGAAAATAGACTCCAAATGGATGAAGGACCTCAATGTGAGAAAGGAATCCATCAAAATCCTTGAGGAGAACGCAGGCAGCAACCTCTTCGACCTCAGCCGCAGCAACATCTTCCTAGGAACAACGGCAAAGGCAAGGGAAGCAAGGGCGAAAATGAACTATTGGGATTTCATCAAGATCAAAAGCTTTTGCACAGCAAAGGAAACAGTTAACAAAACCAAAAGACAGCTGACAGAATGGGAGAAGATATTTGCAAACGACATATCAGATAAAGGGCTAGTATCCAAAATCTATAAGGAACTTAGCAAACTCAACACCCAAAGAACAAACAATCCAATCAAGAAATGGGCAGAGGACATGAACAGACATTTCTGCAAAGAAGACATCCAGATGGCCAACAGACACATGAAAAAGTGCTCCACGTCACTCGGCATCAGGGAAATACAAATCAAAACCACAATGAGATATCACCTCACACCAGTCAGAATGGCTAAAATTAACAAGTCAGGAAATGACAGATGCTGGAGAGGATGTGGAGAAAGGGGAACCCTCCTCCACTGTTGGTGGGAATGCAAGCTGATCCAACCACTCTGGAAAACAGCATGGAGGTTCCTCAAAATGTTGAAAATAGAACTACCCTATGACCCAGCAATTGCACTACTGGGTATTTACCCTAAAGATACAAACGTAGTGATCCGAAGGGGCACGTGTACCCGAATGTTTATAGCAGCAATGTCTACAATAGCCAGACTATGGAAAGAACCTAGATGTCCATCAACAGATGAATGGATCAAGAAGATGTGGTATATATACACAATGGAATACTATGCAGCCATCAAAAGAAATGAAATCTTGCCATTTGCGACGACGTGGATGGAACTAGAGCGTATCATGCTTAGTGAAATAAGTCAATCGGAGAAAGACAACTATCATATGATCTCCCTGATATGAGGACATGGAGAAGCAACATGGGGGGGTAGGGGGATAGGAGAATAAATGAAACAAGATGGGATTGGGAGGGAGACAAACCATAAATGACTCTTAATCTCACAAAACAAACTGGGGGTTGCTGGGGGGAGGTGGGATTGGGAGAGGGGGAGCGGGCTATGGACATTGGGGAGGGGAGGCGAACCATAAGAGACTATGGACTCTGAAAAACAACCTGAGGGTTTTGAAGGGTCAGGGGTGGGAGGTTGGGGGAACAGGTGGTGGGTGATGGGGAGGGCACGTTTTGCATGGAGCACTGGGTGTTGTGCAAAAAGAATGAATACTGTTACGCTGAAAAAAAAAATAAATAAAAAGGGAAAAAAAAAAAAAAACAATAAGAGAGATGACTGATTTCTCACCCAAAATAAATAAATAAATAAATAAATCCCAGAGAATCACAGAACAATAGCTTTAAAGTGCTATTAAATATATATATTTATAATATATATACTATAATGGGTTATATTATATATATATATATATATATACACACACACATATATATATTTCAATTTTTATATCATTCCAAGGGTGCCTGTGTGGCTCAGCTGGGTTGCCCATCCAACTCTTATTTCTGCTCAGCTTGTGGTCTCACAGTGGAGGCATCAAGCCCAGTGCAGATCTCTGTGCTCAGTGTGGAGTCTGCTTCAGATTCCTCCGCCCTGTTCCTCCCCCTCAAGCTCTCCCTGCTCTTGTGTGAGCACACACACTTTCTCTCTCACTAAAATAAACCAATAAAATCTTTAAAATAGATAAACAAATAAATAAATAAATTCCAGAATTTTATCTCATAGACAATAATATTTTAAAAATGAGGATGAAATGAAGAATTTCTTTGATAAATGCAAGCTAAGAGAATTTGTCACTAACAGAACATGTGCTACAAGAAATGGTAAACATCCATGTGCAGATTTCTGTGTAGACATAAATTTACAATTCATTTGGATAAATATCAAGGAGCATGATTGTGTAGTATGTTCAGTTCCATAAAAACTGACACACTGTCTTCCAAATTGGCTGTGCTATTTTACATTCCCACCAGCAATGAATGAGTTTTTATAGTAGGTTTTTTTCCTAAGATTTCACTTATTTATTTGAGAGAGAGAAAGAGCACAAGTAGGGAAGAGTGGATGTGGAGAGGGAGAGGGAGAAGCAGATTCCCCAGCTCAGTGGGGCGCTTGACTTAGGGCTAAATCCCAGGACCCTGAGATTATGACCTGAGCTGAAGTCAGATGCTTAACTGACTAAGCCACCCGGGTGCCCCTACAGTAGCTTTTTTTTTTTTTTTTTTAAGATTTATTTATTTATTTATTTTAGAGAGAGAGAAAGTACATGAGCAGGAGGAGGGGCAGGGAGAGAGGGAGAAGAAGAGAAGCAGACTCCTTGCTGATCTTGGAGCCTGACTGGGGGCTCTATCCCACCACCCTGATATCATGATCTGAGCTGAAATCAAGAGTGGTGCACTTAACCGACTCAGCTACCCAGGTGTCTGTACAGTAGTTTCATTCATAATCACCAAAACTTGGAAGCAACCCAGATGTCCTTCAGTAGGTGAATGGGTAAATAAGCTGTGGTACCTCCAGACAATAGAATATTATTCCCTGGTAAAAAGAAATGAGCTACCAAGTCATGAAAAGGCATGAAGAATAAAACTTAAATATATACTATGAAGTGCAAGAAGCCAATCTGAAAAGGCTACATATATTTTATAATTTTGATTACATGACATTCTAAAAAAGACAGAACTATGGAGAGAGTAAAAAGATGAGTGGTTGTCAGGGCTTAAGGGGAAGGAAAGATAAGTAGGCAGAGCACAGAGGATTTTTTTAGGCAGTGAAAGTTCGCTGTTTGATACTATAAAACATTGATACATTACACACTGTCCAAACCCACAGAACGTACAACACCAAAAGTGGACACTAAAATAAACTATGGACCTTGGGTGATATTGACGTGTCAATGCAGCTTCGTCAGTTATAACCAATGCACTGCTGAGGTGGGGGATGTTGACAGTGTGGGAGCCTGAGCATGTCCATGGGCATGTGCAGGGATGCACGTACTATCTGTGTACCTTCCTCTCAATTTTTTTTAAAAGATTTTATTTATTTGACAGAGAGAAAGATCACAAGTAGGCAGAGAGGCAGACAGAGAGGGGTAAGCAGGCTCCCCGCTGAGCAGACAGCCTGATGTGGGGCTCGATTCCAGGACCCTGAGATCATGACCTGAGCCAAAGGCAGAGGCCTAACCCACTAAGCCACCCAGGCGCCCCCCTTCCTCTCAATTTTGCTGCTAATCTAAAACTGCTGTAAATGACAAATTTATTAATTATTTAAAAAATCAGTAAGACATGAGAAGATTTGGGCACAACTTCAACCAATTTAACATAATTGATATTTATAGTACCCTACTATGAGAATTGCAGAATAGGGACACTGGGTGGCTCAGTCCATTAAGTGTCTGTCTTTGGCTCAGGTCATGATCCCAGGGTTCTGGGATTGAGTTCTGCATTAGGATCCTGCTCAGGGCAAAGCCTGTTTATCCTTCTCCCTCTGCCCCCACTCCCCATTTGTGCTCTCTCTCTCTGTTTCTCAAATAAAATATAATAAAATAAAATAACATAAAATAAAATTAGAGTTGCAGAATAAACATCCTTTTTAAATTCTTACAACATTTGGGGTGCCTGGGTGGCTCAGTTGGTTAGAGCCTCTGCCTTCAGCTCAGGTATGATCCCAGGTCCTGGGATTGAGCCCAGCATTGGGCTCTCTGCTCAGCAGGGAGCCTGCTTCCCCCTCTCTCTCTGCCTGCCTCTCTGCCTACTTGCAATCTCTGTCAAATGAAAATAAATAAATAAGTAAATAAATTCTTACAACATTCAAGATAAATTTGTAATAGGCCATAAAATAAAGCTCAATAATTAAAAAAAAGACAGTGGTGCCTGGGTGGCTCAGTTGGTTAAGCATCTGACTTTGGCTCAGAAACATGATCTCAGGGTCTCAGAATCAGCCCCATGTCTGGCTGCCTGCTCAGTGGAGAGTCTGCTTCTCTTTCTCTCTCTCTGTCCCTCTGCACCCCCTCATTCACAAGTGTGCTCTCTCTCACTGTTTCTCTTCCTGTCTCTCTCTCTCAAATAAATAAATAAAATCTTTAAAAAAAATTGAAATCTTAACAGTGTATACAATACCACAATGGTATTAAATTACAAATCACTAACAGTAAGATGAAGCAAGTTTTCAATATTTTCAAATTTAATAGCACACTTATAAATAACACAAGTAAAAGAGGAAATCACAAGGGAAAGTAGAAAATATTTGAGAATACGTGTTAATGAAAACAAAACACTATACATTTGTGTGATCCAACTTAATCAGGTTTTAGGAATAAATAATACAAGCTTTAAATTTGCATATTAGAAGAGATCATTTTTAAATCAATACTCTAAAGTTTAACCTTAAAAGAACATAAAAATATAAAGCAAATCAAACCCAAATAAATCAAAGAAAGGAAATACTAAGAAGTAGAAACCACAGAGAACAAACAAAATAGAAAATTAACAAAGCCAACTTTTTTGTTTAAAAGTAATAAAATTGTTAAAACCTACTACAGCTAAATAGAAGGAAATGAATAACTAATGACCAATGTGAGGAATAAAATACGTTGTCTACTATATATCCTGTAGGCATTTATGAATATGAACAATTATGAATCTGTTAATAAACAGAATATTATAAATGGTCTCATGCCAGTATATTCAAATTAGGTAAAATAGATGATTTTTTTAATAGCATGAATTTAAAATTGACAGAAGAAGAAAATGTGTATAATCCTATGTCTGATGAAGAATTTTAATTTGTAAATAAAAAACTGTCCTACAGAGAAACCTTCTCACAAGCCCAGCTGGTTTCACTGCTAAACTCTAAAGCATTTAGGAAGGAAGAATACCATTTAGGAAGGAAAAATGCTAATTTGCATTACATCTTTCATAAGATAGAGGAGTGGGAAAAAAAAAAAACAAAAAACCTTCTCCCAAACTGACAAAACTCTTAATGAAAATAAAGTGCAAATCAATATCCTCATAAACATAGGTGCAAAAAAAATCATTAATAAAATTCTAGCAAATCAAATATAGTAAAATGTAAAAAAAAAAAAAAGATAAAACGTCGTATCTCCTTACAATGAAATATTCAGCCACAAAAAGGAATGAAGTGTAGATCCATGCTACAACATGTTCAAATCTTGAAATGTTATGGTAAATGAAAGAGGCTGTTCAGGCCTAAACACTCCATAAAACAGCACAGGGCTGCAGAATGGATAAAACGACGGAACCCATCCATATGTTGTCAACAAGAGACCCATTTTTTTTTTTAAAGAAAAGGGTGGAATTTAATCTTTATTTACAGACACTGCAAGAGAGGAGATTCCACATAGAAATAAGAAACCCACTGGGAGGAGGAGCTTCATACAGTTTGTCCAGTTTGGAACTGGTCAAGTAGAGTTTTGTTGTAAAAAGTGCTACAATAACAAAACACATTTAAAAAGAGTTCTTAGCAGAGAAACAGTAAGACAAACTTCTACCAAACAGAGCACACCACAAACAACTTTCTGCGTCGGCTGTACAAGCTAAAAGTTAAAGGTCCTAGCGGTGCCATCCTGAACCAGGAACGTATAGCCTTCAGAGGGAGTTTCTGGCACAACATGCTGACCTTCCTCTTCCTCTACAGAGAAATACTTCTCAATCAAGTTTAATGAAGCTTTGTACACAGACTCATTTTCATGGTTTTGTAGAGCCTCGATTTTGTCCAAACCTCCACATTCTTCGATCATTATACTAAGTTTCTCGGTTTCACCTAATTTCTCAGCAGCCTGAATGATATTGGAAATGGCATCCAGAATGACCAGAATAATTTTGGTATCCTTTGCAGTTAAGAGGTTCATCAATGGTTCTATTATGCCACAATGGACAAGGTATACAATCTGTTCACCTGTCCCACCACTTGTATAGTTGGTCACAGCCCAGACAGCTTCCTTTTGTGTCTTAAAGTCTGCCTTAGAGAGAACACCAACGAGGAATGGGACTAATCCATGATTCACAACTTGCTGAATCTGGTCCTGGCGGCCAGCTGTGATGTTTGACATTGTCCACATGGCTTCCTTCTGAATATTAGTTTTGGGGTTTGTTAGCAGGCTGGGAAAGACAGCAAGCGCTCCGGCATCTATTACAACCTGAGTCTGTTCATGTGTCCCAGTAACAATATTTCCTATGGCTCTTAGCGCGGGAGTCACAATGGGCAATTCAGTAGCTCCTAGAAGCTTTACAAGCTGGGGCACAACTCCTGTTTTCACAACCATCTCAATCCGTTCATTTGGACCATCTGTCAGGTAGGAGATGGCCCAGCAGGTATCTGCCAAGATGGTTCGTGATGCAGGAGACGAACTAAGGTAGGAAGAATCTGCTCAACGGCATCTAGCGGGGATGCGGGGTTCTTGTTGCGACAAAGGCTTGAAAGTATCCAAGTAAGGTTCCGTAAGTAGCCACATGCTAATGGTGACATATCAGGAACCGCAAGGAGAGCCAGAAGTGGTTCAACTGCACCATACTTGATAACCAAGTCTCGAAAAACTGAACCGTCACCTGCAATGTTTCCTAGAGCCCACACAGCCTGTTCGCTGATGTGGGCGTGGGAAGATGCCAACAGGGAAATGAATGCTGGGATAGTGCCTCCATCCACCACAGACTTGGTCTGTTCTGATGTCCCAGAAGCCATGTTAGTGAGAGCCCAAGCGGATTCAAACTGAATGGGACTACAATCGGTTCTGCCCAAGAAGGACACAAATTTTGGAATCAAACCAGCCCAGATGTTGTCTATGGGGGGCTGCTTTTCCCGAGAAAGCAGTTTCCTAGCAGCTTGAGTAGCCTGGAGCTGGTTTTCCAAATTGTTGCTATTTATGCCCTTGACAATGTCATCAACAGACCAATTTACAGTGCCCTGGTTGTTGCGGTTTTCCTGCAGTGGAGAGGTAGCATCATCAGGAAACGAGCTTACATTTCTCCTTTTCAGCATCTGGTCATCCGTCTTAGCTTTCCTCAGCTCCACATCAACTTCTATTCGATGCCGCCTCATTTCTGTACTGTCTTTCCCCTTGTTCTTGAATCTATTAAGGCAGGCAGCTGGTGAATTAGCATTCTTGTTGGTGGACATGGTTATGAGACAAAGGGAGAAAGACGGCCAGCTCAGGCTTCCACGGGAGGCAGTCCGGGACGCGCAGGCTACAGGTCAGCTGCCCTCAAAACGTCCACCACGGATCACCCCAAAGACGGTGTCAAGAGACCCATTTTGAACCTAACGATACATCCAGACTGAAAGTGAAGGGATGGAGAAACACCTTTCATGCCAATGGGCCTCAAAAGAAAGCTGGGGTAGAGATTCTCATATCAGATAAATTAGATTTTAAACTAAAGACTGTAGTCAGAGGTAAAGAAGGACACTACCTCATTCTTAAAGGGTCTATCCACCAAGAAGATCTAACAATTGCAAATATTTATGCCCCCAATATGGGAGCAGCCAACTACATAAGACAACTGTTAATCAAGATAAAAAGTCATATTGGGGCTCCTGGGTGGCTCAGTGGGTTAGGCCGCTGCCTTCGGCTCAGGTCATGATCCCAGGGTCCTGGGATCGAGTCCCGCATTGGGCTCTCTGCTCAGCAGGGGGCCTGCTTCCCTCTCTCTCTGCCTGCCTCTCTGCCTACTTGTGATCTCTTTCTGTCAAGTAAATAAATAAAAAAAATAAAATCTTAAAAAAAAGTCATATTGAAATGAGTACATTAACAGTAGGGGATCTTAACACTCCACTCTCAGTAATAGACAGATCATCCAAGCAGAAAATCAATAAAGAAACAAGAGCATTGAATGACACATTGGACCACATGGACTTCATAGATATATACAGAACTCCCCACCCTAAAACAACAGAATACTCATTCTTCTCGAGTGAACATGGAACTTTCTCCAGAATAGACCACATACTGGGTCACAGATCAGGACTCAACCAATACCAAAAGACTGAGATTATTCCCTGCATATTCTCAAACCAAAATGCTTTGAAACTGGAGCTCAACCACAAGGAAAAATTTGGAAGGAACTCGAACACTTGGAAGCTAAAGACCACCTGGCTTAAGAATGTTTGAACCAACCAGGAAATCAAAGAAGAACTTAAAACAATTCATGGAAACCAATGAGAATGAACACACTTCAGTCCAAAACCTATGGGATACAGCAAAGGCAGTCCTAAGGGAAAATACATAGCCATCCAAGCCTCCCTCAAAAAAATGAAAAATCCAGAATACACCAGCTCTCTTCATACCTTAAAGAACTGGAAAATCAACAACAAATTAAGCAAACCCCACACACAAGAAGGGAAATACTCAAGATTAGAGCAGAAATCAATGAGATAGAAAGTAGAGATACAGTAGAACACATCAATGAAACTAGAAGCTGGTTTTTTTAAAAGAATCAGTAAGGTCGATAAACCATTAGCCAAACTAATCCAAAAGAAAAGAGAGAGGACCCAAATTAATAAAATTACGAATGAAAAGGGAGAGATCACGACTAACACCAAGGAAATAGAAACAATCATCAGAAATTATTATCAGCAGTTATATGCCAATAAGTTAAGCAACCTAGATGAAATGGATGCATTCCTGGAAACCTATAAACTTCCAAAACTGAATCAGGAAGAAACTGACAACCTGAATAGACCAATATCTAGTAACAAGATTGAAGCAGTTATCAAAAACCTGCCAAGAGGCGCGTGGGTGGCTCAGTGGGCTAAAGCCTCTGCCTTCAGCTCAGGTCATGATCTCAGGGTTCTGGGATCGAGCCCCACATCAGAGAGCCTGCTTCCTCCTCTCTCTCTCTCTCTCTGCCTGCCTCTCTGCCTTCTTGTGATCTCTGTCAAATAAATAAAATCTTTAAAAAAAAAAAAACCTGCCAAAAAACAAGAGCCCAGGACCTGACGGATTCCCTGGAGAATTCTACCAAACATTCAAAGAAGAAATAATACCTATTCATAATAATACCTGAAGTTGTTTCAAAAAACAGAAGCAGAAGGAAAACTTCCAGACTCTTTTTATGAAGTCAGCATTACCCTGATCCCCTAACCAGGCAAAGACCCCACCAAGAAGTAGAATTTCTGACCAATATCCCTAATGAATATGGATGCCAAGATTCTCAACAAGATCCTAGCTAAGAGGATCCAACAGTACATTAAAAAGATTATCTACTATGACCAAGTGGGATTTATCCATGGGATGCAAGGGTGGTTCAACATTTGCAAATCAATCAATGTGATAGAACAAATCAATAAGAGAAGAGAGAGAAGAACCACATGGTCCTCTCAGTTGATGCAGAAAAGCATTTGACAAGATACAGCATCTGTTCCTGATTAAAACAATTCAAAGTATAGGGATAGAGGGAACATTCCTCAAATTCATAAAATCTATCTATGAAAAACCCAAAGCAAATATCATCCTCAATGCAGAAAAGCTGACAGCCTTCCCTTTGAGATCAGGAACATGACAATGATGCCCACTCTCGCCACTCTTGTTCAACATAGTACTGTAAGACCTAGCAACAACAATCAGACAACAAAAAGAAATAAAAGGTATTCAAATTGGCAAAGAAGAGGTCAAACTCTCTCTCTCTCTCTTCACAGATGACATGATACTTTCTATGGAAAACCCAAAAGACTCCACCCTCAAACTACTAGAACTCATACAGCAATTCAGTAATGTGGCAGGATACAAAATCAATGTACAGAAATCAGTTGCTTTCTTATACACTAATAATGAAAATATAGAAATGGAAATTAGAGAATAGATTCAATTTACTATAGCACCAAGAACCATAAGATACCTGGGGATAAACCTAACCAAAGAGGTAAAGGATCTGGACCCAAGGAACTACAGAATACTCATGAAAGAAATTGAAGAGGACACAAAAAGATGGAAGAGCATTCCATGCTCATGGAATGGAAGAATAAACATTGCTAAAATATCTATACTGCCTAGAGCAATCTATACTTTCAATGCCATCCCAATCAAAATTCCACCAGGATTTTTTATAGAGCTGGAACAAATAATCCTAAAATTTGTATGGAATCAGAAGAGACCCCAAATTGCTAAGGAAATGTTGAAAAAGAAAAACAAAATTGGAAGCATCACATTGCCTGATTTCAAGCTTTGAGCTTGAAATTACAAAGCTGTGAGCTTTGTGATTACAAAGCTGTGAGCACCAAGACAGCATGGTACTGGCACAAAAACAGACACACAGACCAGTGGAACAGAGAGCCCAGATATGGACCCTCAACTCTATGGTCAAACAATCTACAACAAAGCAGAAAAAAATATACAGTGGAAAAAAGACAGTCTCTTCAATAAATGGTGCTGGGAAAATTGGACAGCTATGTATAGAAGAATGAAAGAACCCTTCTCTTATACCATACACAAAGATAAACTTGAAATGGATAAAAGACCTTAACAGGAGGCAGGAATCCATCAGAATCCTAGAGGAGAACATAGGCAGTAACCTCTTTGACATCGGCTATAGCAACTTCTTTCAAGATATGTCTCCAAAGGCAAAGGAAACAAAAGCAAAAACGAACTTTTGGAACTTCATCAAGATCAAAAGCTTCTGCACAGCAAAGGGAACAGTCAACAAAAAAAAGAGGCAACCCATAGAATGAGAGAAGATACTCGCAAATGACAGTACAGACAAAGGGCTGATATCCAAGATCTATAAAGAACTTCTCAAACACACAAAAAACAGATAACCACGTCAAAAAATGGGCAGAAGACATGAACAGACACTTGTCCAAAGAAGACATACAAATGGCTAACAGAAACATGAAAAAATGTTCATCATCTTTAGTCTTCAGGGAGATTCAAATCAAAACCACATTGAGATACCACCTTACACCAGTTAGAATGGCCAAAATTAGCAAGACAGAAAAGAAGGTGTGTTGGAGAGGATGTGGAGAAAGGGGAATGCTCTTACACTGTTGGTGGGAATGCAACTTGGTATAGCCAACTTGGAAAACAGTGTGGAGATTCCTTAAGAAATTAAAAATAGAGCTTCCCTATGACCCTGCAATTGCACTGCTGGGTATTTACCCCAAAGATACAGATGTAGTGAAAAGAAGGGTCATCTCTACCCCAATGTTCATAGCAGCAATGGCCACAGTCGCCAAATTGTGGAAAGAACCAAGATACCCTTCAACAGACGAATGGATAAAGAAGATATGGTCCATGTATACAATGGAATATTATGCCTCCATCAGAAAGGATGAATACCCAAATTTTGTATCAACATAGATGGGACTGGAAGAGATTATGCTGAGTGAAATAAGTAAAGAATAGAGAGTCAATTATCATATGGTTTCTCTTCCTTGTGGAGCATAAGGAATAACACAGAGGACATTGGGAGATGGAGAGGAGAAGTGAGTTGGGGGAAATTGGAGGGGGATACAAACCATGAGAGACTGTGGACTCTGAGAAACAAACTAGGGTTTTAGAGGGAAAGGGGTAGGGAGTTGGGTGAGCCTGGTGGTGGGAATTATGAAGGACATGTATTGCATGGAGCACTAGGTGTGGTGCAGAAATCATGAATTTTGGAACACCAAAAAAAAAAAAAGAATAAAATTAACTTAAATTAAAAAAAAAGAAAGAAAGTGGCTGTTCATTAAAAAATATATATATTTATGATTCCCTTAATATGACATGCGAGAATAGACAAATCTACAGATAGCAAAACAATTCAAATTTTAAAATATGCAAAAGATTTGAATAGTCATTTCAAAAACAAAATTATACCTATGGCCAATAAGCACATGAAAAGGTTTTTTAAGGTCAGCAGAGAAATGTAAATTAAAATAATGATGACATGCTACTCCCATTTTTAAAAGGCTGAAAACACTATATACTGGTGTTTGGTGAGGATGTGGACCAACTGGAACTCTCATACATGGGGAGTGCAGTAGTATGTTGCAAATGGTTGGAAAGTAATACTTCTAAAAATTAGTCACAATAGCATCCAATTATTTAGAAAGCATTCGGCAGTTCGCTATGAAGTTAAGCATGCACTTACGCTATGACCAGACACTACCACTCCTAAGTTTTCACACAAGTGAAAACACAGCACAGAAGTATTTGTACATGAGCATTTCCATCAGCTTTACTCCACATAAGCAAAAACTGGAAATAATTGAAATGTCTAACAAAATAAAAATGGATCAATAAGTTGTGGGATATGCAAACAATAGAAAAGTACTCAAAAATTAAAAAAGAATAAATTACTGATACCTAGTAACATGGATGAATCTCAGAAATACCATGTAGGGGCAGGATCCTGGCTGGCTCAGTAGGTAGAGAGCATGTGACTGTTGATCTCAGGATTTTGTGAGTTTGAGCCCCATGTTGGGTGTAGAGATTGCTTAAAAATAAAGTCGTTTTTAAAAAGTACCATGTTGAATGAAAGAAGTCAGATCCAAAATCATTTATCTGCATGATTCCGTTTACATGAAATTCAAGATCAAACCAAACTAATCTATGATTTTAAAAATTGGGAGATTGCACATCAGGCTCTCTGCTTGGCAGGGACCCTGATTTCCCCTCTCTCTCTCTGCCTGCTGCTCTGCCTGCTTGTGATCTCTGTCAAATAAATAATTCTTAAAAAAAAAAATTGGGAGATTGGTTGTATACGGAGGAGTGGGCATAACTGACTGGAAGGAGGGCATGAAAAAGTTTTCTTGAGTGATGGAAATGTTTTATGTCTTGATTGATATGCTGGTTACATAGGTTCCATTTGTCAAATGTCAGTGAATTATGTAAGATTATTACTCATTATGAGGCAGTTGGGTGGCTCAGTCAGTTAGACAACCGACCTTTGATTTCCATGTAGGTTGTGATCTTAGGGTCATGAGATGAAGGCCCATGTCGGGTTTCACACTGAGCATAGAGCCTGTTTGGGATTCTTCCTTCACCTTTCCCTTTGCCCCTCCCCCTTCCTAAAAAAAAAAAAAAAAGATTATTCTTCACTACATTACTGGATGTATTTAAGACTTAAGTGTTTCACTCATTTCAAATTTTACATTAATTAAACAATAATAAAGAATGTATGCTTTTTTACTTCATGAATGTCTGTCAAAATGATAAACTACAATTGTACAGGATGTGGCTCTTACTAATAGAAAAACAAAATTTACATAGGCCATCTTGTCACCAGGGATAAATAATTGGCTTTCAATTATATGTTACTTGCGATAAAACATATTGCCATCAGCAAATGGGTGTACCATTCATTATGTCAAATAGTATACAAATTTGGGAAATAAGATATTTTGAGCGATATTGACACTACCTATAAGAGGCTTACTATGTTCTAGCCACTAACCTTTTCTTGCAAACAACTGTCTCTTTGGTTCACTTGTTTTAAGCAGTCTCCATCAAGCTCTCACACAGGGCTCCCACCCTGAAACCCATGCTGTTTAGCTGACATACTCATGGATACAGTGTTTGGGAGCTGAAGATCCATGCTGGACACATCAGTGGCCTTTGCATGCTATGTATACCTGGGTTGGATTTGCTGATGTGATCCCAGGAGCTTTAGAATTGGGACCTGTGGTTGATGTTGAAAGTAAAGAGATTTCAGTCATGGAATATGTCGAGAGGTAGCGTAAACTGAAAATGATGACAGAGATAATATTCAAGCATCTGATGAAGGATGAAGCAACCCAAACTTTAAGGTCACTCCCATCTCAAGATTATATGATTCTAGAATTTGAAACTTCACTATGCTCTTTACACACTGCCCCCAAGCTCACAACCCACATGCAGTCACACTTGATCATTGTCCATGCAATCCCAGCTTCCCCCCAGCTTGCTTCCAGTTACGGCCAACGGTTTGATATTAGAGACTAAAATGCTGGGTTGCTTTCAATTTTTATTACCTTCTTAAGAGGAAAAAAATCAAGATAAACCCAAAGAGGAAGAATGATGATGTTCGAGGATGGCATCTTAAATAGCGCTTAGCAAGTTTAAATGTGTGAATATAGTAACACCCAAATAGAGGACCTGGGTGATGCTTTATTAGCATGTATATGTCATTTGTGTCTTGAAACAGAGAAACTACATAACTGTTCAATATTTAACTCTGCTATAATCAAAAGGTAAATTTAGTGATATGTAGAATACTTTAACAATTAATGCGTGGACTTTGGAGCCAGCCCACTTGGTTGGGAATTCCAACCTTTCTACACCTCAGTTTTCTTATCCAAGAAAATAAGGATGATGAGAGTATGTGTATCATAAAGTTGTTACAAGGGTTAAATGAATTAATTCATCTTGAGCCTAAGAACCATGTGTAACAAACAAGGCACGTGTGTTTGGTTATTCTTATTAATAGATGATTACCACTTAGTGTACCTGCATTTTTCAAAGTTAAAATTTTCTGTATATGGCAGAGAGGAAAGTTAGTTTAAGAAGAAGAAAAGTTTGGGGCTCCTGGGTGGCTCAGCGGTTTGGGCCTCTGCCTTCGGCTCAGGTCATGATCTCAGGGTCCTGGGATCGAGCCCAGCATCGGGCTCTCTGCTCAGTGGGGAGCCTGTTTCTCCCTCTCTCTCTGCCTGCCTCTCTGCCTACTGTGACCTCTCTCTGTCAAATAAATAAATAAAATATTTTAAAAAAAAAGAAGAAGAAGAAAAGTTTTCTTAAGAAGACAACTTTTGTTTTATTAGGATTATACTTCCAAAGGCAACTGAGGGGAGGGTCCTAAAGGAATGAAGAGATGTGAAAAAGAAAGAACAACGTCTGTCTTAGCCCAGACCGCTATAAACAAAATACCACAGACTGGGTAGCTTAAAGAAAACAGGAAATTATTTCTCAGAGTTTTCAGGAGATTAGGAAGCCCACGATCAGGTGCACCAGGGCTAAGTTCTGGAGAAGACCCCCTTCCTGGTTCACAGCTGGTGCCTTCCCACTGTGTCCTCACATGGTGGAAAGGGTGAGGGAGCTCTCTGGGGTCTCTCACAAGAGCACTAATCCCATCCATGTGGGCTCTGCTCCAAGACACAATCACCTCCTACAGGCCCCATTTCCTATTAGCATCACCTTGGGCACCAGGTTTTCAACACGAATGGGGGGTGCGGAGAGGGGAGGAAAACAAATATTCAGATTACAGCAGAGTCCCAGCATTCTGCAGTGTTTAACTAAATCCTGAAGAGAAATGCCCTGTGGTAAGTTGGTGAAAGGAATTTGGGAATATAAACCTCTCCCATTCTCCCAAATCCTCAACAAAATTTGGCTGCACCCTTAGGCTCATGTCAGTGATACCTAGGTAAAGTGAAGGAATGAGGTTGCGATCAATGAATAGCAAGAATGGGTAAATAAAGGGGTGTCTGGCTGTTCTAATCAGTTAAGTCTCCAACTCTTGATTTTGGCTCACAGTCTTGGATCAAGCCCTGTGTCGGGCTGCAGGCTGGGAGGGGAGCCTGCTTAGGATTCTCTCTCCCTTTCCCTCTCCCCTTTTCCCCCACTTGTGCATGCTCTCTCTCTCTAAAGAAATAAATAAAATAAAATAAGCTATATTTAACATATTTAATATTCCCGGTGACACCTGGCACCATCTTCTATACAATCATTGATCACACGCAGCTTTGAATAAACTCCAAATGGGTGAATAAATGAGAGTACGGTGTATCAGACGGGTAGGATTTCCCTTAAGGGATGCTTGGGGAAGACACAGTCTCTATGACAGCTTAATGCTCCTTGAATTTAGAAGGTGCTTAATAATTATTCATAGGATGGATAATTGGGTATACCATAAAAATCGGTACCTGCGGGTAAAAATATCAGGAGCATGGGACCAAGTCTGAAAACTAGCCATTGCTCAGTCTTTGGAACACCATGAAACTGAGGCTGCTCCTCTTTCCTCAGAGAATGTATTTTTTTTTACAGCACAAGTCTGCTTTGTGCTTCACCCCAAAATTCTGAGGAAACCTTTCTTTTTTTTTTTTTTTAAAGATTTTATTTATTTATTTGACACAGAGAGATCACAAGTAGGCAGAGAGGCAGGCAGAGAGAGAGAGGAGGAAGCAGGGTCCCTGCGGAGCAGAGAGCCTGATGCGGGACTTGATCCCAGGACCCTGAGATCATGACCTGAGCCGAAGGCAGCGGCTTAATCCACTGAGCCACCCAGGCGCCCCTGAGGAAACCTTCCTAACAGTAGTTGGAGCAGCAGGTGGTTTGTGGTACATGAGACAAGATGCTATTGGAAGGGAATCATTGTTTTACCTACTGCAACACATTTAGAATTCCTTGGCCCTTGTGGCCTCCAGGCCATCTCCACACTTGGAACAATCTAAGTACAACATAAGCCGCTGACCATAGTTCATTATCCCAGAGAGCACGGTCCACAGAATAGGCCATTGCAAGTCGTTGTCTGGGCAGCACGAACACAGTGCTGGGCTGGTGCTCCGCATGCCACTGGGTTTGGGATTTTTAAGATTTTATTTATTTATTTGAGAGTGAGAGAGTGAGTGAGAGTGAGCATGAGCAGGGGGAATGGACAGAGGGAGAGGGAGAAGCAGACTCCCCACTGAGCAGGGAGCCCCACACAGGGCTCGATCCCAGGACCCCGGGATCACGATCTGAGCTAAAGGCAGATGCTTAACCGGCTGAGCCACCCAGGTGCCTTGGAACTTTTTTAAATATATATTCTGTGTTTTGATGTTCAGAAGCAACACCCCAAAATTGAAACCAGGGATTAAAGGAGGATGTATTTATGGCATAGAGGTCACTTAAGAATGTGAACTCTTGAGACAGAATGCATTGGTTCTAACCTAGTTTCCCCCTTTGTACCTGCTGTGGGACTTCCCCATACCTTTATTTCCTCTATATAAAACGGGAATGCTGACAGCAGTACTGATCTCAAAGGTTTTATATTAAGTAAGGTTTTCTATATAAAGAATTTTAAACATAGCTTATCACATAGTAGATACTCAATAAATGTGAATCACTGTTTGTTAACTGTAAATGCAACAAGTTTTAAATTTTTCTGTACATTGTTTGAAAATGGCAGTATGACTTTAGGCGGGCTTTGATAATGTAATGTGAGTTCCCAGAAGTGAACTGAATGTACCATCAAAAGCTTAGTGCTTCTGGGGCACCTGGGTGGCTCAGTGGGTTAAGCCTCTGCCTTCAGCTCAGGTCATGATCTCAGGGTCCTGGGAATCAAGCCCCACATCGGGCTCTCTGCTCAGCAGGGAGCCTGCTTCCTCCTCCTCTCTCTGTCTGATGCTCTGCCTACTTGTGATCTCTCTCCCTCTATCAAATAAATAAATAAAATATTTTTTAAAAAAAAGTTTAGTGCTTCTTTGCCTATATAACCAAAAATATTCTCAAATGACTACAACGTGAAAGCGATATGTGGATTCAAAGCCCCACACACAAATCAAAGACAGTCTTGTATTCAAGGAATTCCCACTCCAGTAGAAAGGGCTAATAATAGCAAATATTAATCGGATGTTAACTAAATACCAGGGACTTTGATGTGGATTCGCTCTTATAACCTTTCTCCCAAACAAATGACGGAGGCGCCAAGAGAACTGTCACTGTCCAGATGAGGGAACTGAAATGTCGCGTGCTTAGATAACCTGTCCCAGAGTACCCCAATTAGAACCAAGCTGATGGAGCTGGGACTTCCAACTCTAGCAGTCTGGCTCCAGATCCTACTCATGTTCACCATTCTATACTGTTTCTATAGGGCGGCAGGAACATTAGTTGATCTAGAGCTGTGTGCAAGGAGATGACGGAGATAGGAAGCCTGGGTATTGAAATGGCTCAGGCAAGAATTAATAAGGACCAGAAATACACAAGAGCCATGAAGCTGGAAATTACCAAAGAAACGGAAAAGACACTGGGAAAAGGGAGCTAGCAGGACGTGGCATAACTACCTGTCTGAGGGGAAGCCAGGAATACAGGAACTCATATTTCATGTGCAGGAAGTGTTGGCATTCCAACAACAGTACTCGGTCGGCTCTCCCTGGGCAGGATAAGTACTTCCATCTCTCTAGAGTCCACAACGCTGTCCAATGTCTCTCTGACCAGCCTGAGTCTTTTCACCTCTACATTTATCTGCCATAATTTTTCAAAAGATATTTGCAAGCCTAGGCTCCTAGCATCTGTCACATAAGAACGTAAAAGACACTAAATACTTCTAAATTGTATTTTCCATCTTCCCTGTAAGAAGGAAGGTAAAATCACTGTTTAAAAAGAAAAAAAAAATCTCTGAAACTTTATAATCAGAAAAATCACAGCTGAGATGATGGATACTGACAATTATGAGAACAACCACAAGATGGCAGCAAAGTATAGTGTAAAAGCAGGCTGAGCATAAGTCAGAGGGTGCCTTGTATTAAGTACTTTCAGATTACATGTATTTTGTATTTTGTACATATTAATTAACAGCTACAACATTAATGACATCCCCTCCACCAACCACCTCACAGTTTACAGAACTACCACAAATTCTGACCTTTACAGCCACTTGATGAAGGATCATGACCAGGATCATGACTTTCATGAAGAGAAAGGAGCAGTTTTACTTCAGGGATCAGAAGTCTCTCTGAGCCTCAAAAGTGAGAGGAAGCTCAAAATGTTGCCATTGTTTCCATGAATTTGTGCTGCATGGGGGAAAAGCATATAAAGGGGGATACTGTACTTTCAATTTCGATGGAGAAAAATAATCCAAGATTTTTTCTATCACTGAGGCTGTTTTAAACAATTGAAGGCTGCAAAGAATTCCTACCATAATTGGAGGCAAAAGGGGAAACAAGAAAGAAAAAGAAAGGACTTTCATTTTTTTAAAAATAAAACTGAAAATTTTCTCAAAGACTATCATAGAAAGCATATCTGGAAAGAAATATGCCAGGGGGTGGGGGGCACAGGGAGAAACATACTTATTTTGCAAATGATGTTTGTATTAGTTTCCTAGGGCTGTTGTAACAACCTTGAAGCAACAGTTCAAGTTCAGAGGCAAAGAGCCCCAAATCAAGGTGTCCCCAGGGCTGCGCTCCCTCCAGAGCTTTAGGGCTGTTTGTCCCTTGCCTCTTCGGCCTCTGATGGCTCCAGGCATCCAATCTCTGCCTCCATCTCTCTGTGGTATTTTCCTCTCTGTGTCTTTTATAAGGACACTTGTCATTGGATTAAAGGCCCACCCAGATAATATCATTAAGATGGTATCTCAAGAATTACAACTGCGAAGATTCTTTTTTCAAATAAAGTCACATTTGCTGGTACTGGGGGATTAAGATTTAGACATACATTCGCGGGACCACCACTCAACCCACTATGATAATCTCATGACTTTATTTCCACTCACTTGTGAGTGAGCTCACAAATATACACATTATGGACCCCTTGGCCCTTCCATATTTAGTTGTTACAGACCAATGATATTTCTGTCCCCAAAGCCTGCCACTATCATGCTGGGCCCTTTGCGTCCTCTCCATGAGTTTGGTCTCTCCATCCACAAAGTAGGAAAGTTAGACCAGCCAATGGTCACCAAATCAAAAGCATGAGAAGTAATGGAGAACTGAGGGGCTTTCGGAAAATGAGAGCATTTTTACCTTATTCCAGTCACTTGTCATATTATAGCAGAATTGTCTATCTTATTTCCTCACTAGTTTTGGAAGTGCATTAGCTTATCTTTGCATTTCATTAAATATCTACTTTGTGGCAGACACTGTTCTAGGGTCGGAGGACTGGAGAGATGAACAAGACAGAGTTTTTTCTCGGAAAGCCCACAAGCCAGTAGGACAGACAGACAGAATGATATCAGTGTGGTGTGGAAGTGCCAAGGAGAGGTTCTCTGCAGGGAAAGCCAAGTGCCCGCGTCCGGGCTATGGGGGAAGCAGGTTCCAGGACAACCTCCAGGTCAGTGGGTTTTTGAGGACTGAATCAGTTTTATCCGAGGAGCAGGATCCTGGCAAACAGTGCCTGCAGGGTAATCAGAGTGTCTAAAGATGCCCAGATGTGCCTTTGGGATAAAGTCTGCTAATTAAAAAAAAAAAACAAAAACAAAAACCCAAGAAGAAGAAGAAAAGGGGTCTTGTCTGGAGAGCTGGAAAGATAGCCATGGTTCCTGGACTGCTCCCATCACCTGAACAATGGCTTTGTGCCCAGCACTTCAACAGACGCCATCACACACCGTCTGATGCTCCTAACTGTAGGTAAGCCATCAGTTTTGGCTAAATGGCACTGAGGTCACGACTCTCGGATCTCAGCTGCTTCATCCCAGGGAATGTTTGTTTCTCGTCCACACCCAGTCTGCTGGGATCTGGGTCATTCCCCAGGGCAGCTGCACTATCTGCGTTGGCTTGGCTGTCAGTACTTAATCCTTATAGTGTCTTCCTATCAGCACGTGTTTTCACATTCACAGGAGGAAGAAGTGGACTGGAGAGACCAGTGCCAGACACTGAGTACATCCACAGAGAAGTGACACAGACCACTTCTGCTTACGTTAGCGTAGCAGGTCGCTCGGGCACACCTAACTTTAAGGGAGAGAGAGTGGGAATGCCCAGAAATAGAAGAGAAGCAGGTGATGAGGAACAGAAGTAGGGCTTACAGGACACAGAGAGTATACTCACCATTACACAGCTGGTAGGTGGCAGGGCCAAGATTTGAACCCAGATCTGTCTGACTCCAGACCCCACATTTCTCGTTATTGAGAAATGCATATATATGCCATGCAAATGAGTTTGGACTTTTTCCCACGGGTAATGTAACAGGGACTTATTGGAAGATTATAAAAGGGAGACTATGAATCATATTTGTATTTTAGAAAGATGTGTGTGGAAACAGTGACTGGGGAGGGACAAGACCGAGGGTGTGAGGCCAACAGAACTTCTACGGCTGTTTTTAGAAGGGGAAGGAGAAGGCCCTGAACTGAGCAGTGCCCAACTCCGGACTGTGAAGGGATTTAAAGGCAACCAGGAATCAGATTACATAGGTGTTAAGAAATAAGGTATAAAGCATGAAAAAAAAAAAAAAAAGGAAGGAGAGACAGAATATGAGGGTCCGGCTTAGGCAACAAGAGAACAGAAGTTCCATTTACCAAGACAGGGATGTAAGACAAGCATCAGATTGACTGTATGTACTTTGATTTTCAATGGGGAGAGGTACAAAGTTGAACATGCTGAATTTGGGCTGCCTGTGGAAATTCAAGCAGACAGCTCCAGCAGGTATAACATAAGTATCTTAAATTTATTGAAAAAGGTTTTAGTTACAGATAAAATATGTTTGGGGGGGAGGGTGCAAAAGTGGCAGCCCAAATCACATGATTGATAAAATTGCCAGGGGAGAGAGAGAACAGCGAAGGATGGAGAAACCTCTGTGGAATACAGGGCTTTAAAACGTCTCTGAATGGGAAGCTGGCGGCGGGGGGGCCCTCAGTCAGTGAAGCGTCTGCCTTGGGCTCAGGTCTTGATCCCAGAGGCCTGGGTTCGAATCCCACGTTGGGCTCTCTGCTCAGCAGGGAGCCTGCTTCTGCCTCTGCCTGCTGTTCTCCCTGCTTGTGCTCACTCTCTTGCTCTCTCCCTCTCTGACAAATAAATAAATATAATCTTTATTTATAAATTAAATAAATAAATAAAATGTCTCTGAAGGTAGGGACTTCATTACGGTCACCTTTGATCGCTCCACCTGATTCAAGACTGAACCTAGAAGATTTTCCCAAGTATGGTTGGCTAAACTCATGAAAAGAAAACGCACCAGAATGTACACTCCCTGGAAATAAGATTAAGATCCACTGTATCCATGGGACCATATTGTCTCATCTAGGAGAAAACAGGTCCCCAAACTTCACAATCCTAGAAATCGAGACACAGGCACCTCAAGTTTTTATCTTTCTATAAAATAGTTTATTGGTTTTGGCTTATTGCCAAAAGAATATACATTTACTGTAAGTAATAGCAATAATATGTGTAAGAAAAAGAAAGTCAAACTGGTTGTAATCTTAGCACATCCCTTCTTAATAACTGTTCTCTGCTGGAGGCTCACACTTTGGCTTGCCTCCGAAGAGGGCTAGGAAAGCAAATGATGTAGCAAGGGAAAAGGGAGGGGAAAAGAAGGGGAGTTCTATTCACTTAGGGGGCGGTGATTCCATTAACCTTCTGATGCTTGAGAGCCTCTCCACACCTTCCAAATTAGTCTCCACTTGCATTTCTACCATTGAAAAAAATAGAATGTAGCTTATTAACCACACATAAACATCTTCCATTAAACTGCTCTGAAGTTATTACTGTTGTTAACACAATTAATGGACTGTCAATGTCAAATGTGAAACCTTTTTCTGCTGGAGAGGCAACAATGACTTCGTGAAACTGTTTTCTGTGCTCTAGCAGAACGGGAGGCATTCTGGAAAGTCACTCATTCTGCAAACATCGCGGCCTGTGAAATCTGCCCAAAAAAGAGCTGATCATATGCCTGTTATCCCAAAATAGCACCTTCCTCCATTATGCCGAGGTTCAGCGCAAAACTGACTCATGCAGCTCCGGGACGGCTGCCAGAGCGGAGAGAGCGGCCAACAGCAGGCAGCGGGGACTGCAGCAACAGGCAGGCGGGAGACCCGGCGGGACAGTGCAGGGGTCCCCAGGCAAGACAGCCAGAGCTTCCTGTATCCTCCTCAATAAAGAAGAGACAGCTTAATAGGGTTCTTGGGGCCTTATTACAAGAAATCTGTCACAAGCAGATTCTGCCTCTGAATCTGCTCCCTGTTTTAGGTTGCTCCTCCTGGACCATCATTTAGCTTCTGCACGTGCCTGCACCTGGATCTCCACACCGAGCAACACGCACTTAGCTTCTGGGCCCACGCCCATTACCAGATCCACCGCTCTCCTTCACAGCAGACCCAGGAGCAACCTGGGTGTTCAATCTGTCCCCCTCTGCCAAGGCCCACGCCCCTCCCCCAAAGAGGTCTTCACCCAGCGCTTCCAGACTCCACTCACCTTCCCTACCTACACCGAACCCTTGCTTCTTTATACTGTGTTGTAATATACTAGTCTCAGCAGTCGTCCTCTGACATCTCTGAGTTACCCACAGTGCCTGGTGTGTGATGGACAATTTATAAGAACAGTGAGGATAAGTTAGGAAACGATTCTTCAGGACCCACCCGCTCACCTTCCTCCGCGGCCCAGCAGTGATCCAGATCCCAGGTGGAAGCGTTAATAAACACTACTTCTATTTCCCTTCCTCATTGGGTTTCCTTTCTTCTCGAACGTGATTTTTTTTTTTTATTGCAGATTATGAGCTCTTTTCCTGCTTCCATCCTTTCAGATCATAAAACCGACAGCCTTCTCTAAATGATTCTTGGTTCCCAACATCTAATTATATTTTCTTCCCTGAGCGCCCAGTTGACCTTCCCAAGGCCCATTTGAGAAAGTCTTGCAACAGGGGGGACATCCACCGTGATCAAACACAGATGTAAGCTCTGTCTTTCGTTGTTCAGTGAGGCTGGTGAGTTTGCAGGAGATGTAGGAGAGAACAATGAATGACCATTAAAACTCACTGGAAGGACATAATAAAGCAAAAATGTGCCACATAAGAGCACTAACTTTCATAATGACTAACAGAACCCAAAGGAAAGCAAAGTTGGCATGAATGGCATTTAGCCTCCTTATTGAAACTTGAAGATTCTTCGCTGAAATTATACACCCAAAAACACAACTCATTCGGTCAAAATACAGGGTTACATGATGCTACAAAATGGCCTCTTAAATTATTTTAGAATTTTTCTATATGACTACCTTAATGAAAGCTATAAAAACACTCTGTGGCTCATCCCAATAATTCACAACAACAATTCCACTTTTTTATGTAAAATTTAAAACACAAAGGGACCCAATGACACCACAAGGCCACTTTAGAGAACATTTGAAAGTTTACAGAGAAAAAATACAGACCTTTTCATGGTCATCCTTATAGTTTTATTACTTTACATATAATAGATATTTAATAAATAATAGAGGGAGCCAGAGAGAGAGAGAGAAGCAAGGATGATAATATATAGCTCTAGAAACAAAGAAATTGCATTTAAAAAAGGTGTTTCTTGTACTTGGACCACCCAAGGTCTGAAGTAATAAAGGTATAATAATACTAAAGAGTTCCATTCTATATTCATTGGTCAGATGTAGGAAGGTAATTTTGGAAGATAAGTCCTCTTTAGGTAGGGGTTCTCGTTCTCAATGCTTATGGAACATACCTTTGGATTGGCCTTAAACAGAATTTTAGAAATGGGGGTGGTGGTGCCTTGCATAGTTTAAAAGGAAAAAAGCGTAGCCAGTATACTTGTTATAGTTAATGTTACGAGTCAACTGGGCCACAGGGTACCCAGATATTTGGTCAAATTATTCTGGGTATTTCTGTAAGGGTATTTCCGGATGAGGTTGACATTTAAATTGGTAGACAGTGAAGCCCTTTGTGGGTGGGCCTCATCTAATCAGTTGAAGACATGAATAAACCAAAATGTTCACCTTCCCCTAAGTAAGAGAGAATTCTGTCAGATGGCCCTCAAACTGAAACATCAGCTCTTTCTTATGCCACAGCAGCTTCTAGCTTTTATACTTGAAACAGGACATTGGCTCTGTGGATTTTGGACTCATCCAATCTTTGTAATTACATGAGACAATTCCTTCTACTAAATCTCTTTATAGATAAATAAATCTTAGTATTTATAAATATTTGTGGTAAGTACATCATACATGAAATAATTTATATTACATGTTACATAGTATATATATTCTATTGGTTCTGTTTCTATGGAGAACTCTGATTAATACAACCCCTATTACTATTTTTTTTAAGATTTTATTTATTTATTTGACAGAGAAAGACATGGCAAGAGAGGGAACACAAGCAGGGTGAGTGGGAGAGGGAGAAGCAGGCTTCCCACTGAGCGGGGCTCCATCCCAGGACCCTGGGATCATGACCTGAGCTGAAGGCAGATGCTTAATGACTGAGCCACCCAGATGCCCTATTATTATTTATTTTTAAATATTTTATTTATTTATTTGATGGAGAGTGGCAGAGAGAGTGTGAGAAAGCACAAGCTGGGGGAGCAGCAAAGACAGAGGGAGAAGCAGGCTCCCCACACACCAGGGAGCCCAATGCAGGGCTCAAACCCAGGACCCCAGAATCATGATCTGAACCAAAGTCAGACACTTAAGCCATTGAGACAACCAGGTGGCCCTACAATATCTATTATTTTTATTAAACCTATTGGATAAAATAAAAGTCAGCAAAATATACAAAATAAACAGGGCAAAAAGACATTTTAAAGGATCTGAGTTTAAAAAGATAAACACTACTGGTATGTCAGCAACATTTATTCAGTAAATGTCACTTAGTCTTTGTTTGAGTTAGGAGCAAAAGTGCAAGGACAGACTTAACCGACTTCTCCTTCTTCCGGACTCTCCTCAGGTGCACCTGAAACAGGGTCCCTGCCTTGCCACACCCTAATGGAGGATCATAAGAGTGAGGAAAATGTCTGTCTATCCAGATTATAGAATATAACCAATATACATATATACATAGGTACACTTATATACAGATTATAACATTACATACATATATAACATATACATTATATACATATTAACATATACCTTATACACATATACACATGTAACATATATACAGATTGTAACATTACCATCGAGCCATAAAGCTAGTGGCTCCATCATTGTGTTTTGGGAAGGGGTCACATATGGGGGTTAGATATATGAGGTGATCCCTCTGTAATACATAATTCTACCTACTTCTTCTAATACGTAACTCTAAAACTCAAGGGGAGTGCAGAAGTTAACTAGATAATGTTGTTTATTTTGGACATGGGGAAACCAAGGCTCAGAGAGAATATGATCTGCCTGCTTCACCCAGCAATCATTACCAGATCTGTAAATCCCATATATACATGTAGCCTGCATTCTTAGCGTGTCTTTAAGAGTCAAGAACTAAAAAGAGTGTGGTTGGATGTCTCATAAAAATCTAAGGATCTAGTCCTTTCCAAAGAGATTTTGCTTAAAGCATAAGACCAAGAAAATAAGGGTGCCTGGGTGGCTCAGTAGTTAAGTGTCTGCCTTTGGCTCAGGGCATAATCACAGGGTCCCGGGACTGGGTCTTGCATCAGGCTCCCTGCTCGGTGAGAAGTCTGCTTTTCCCTCTCCCACTCCCACTGCTTGTGTTCCCTTTCTCACTGTGTCTCTCTCCATCAAATAAATAAAATCTTTAAAAAAAAATACCAAGAAAATAAAATCCTGAACTTCTCTGGCACTGCCCATTTGGGGAGTGGCTATTCCACTAAAAAATGTGCCATCTCCTGTCACTGCAACCAGACTCCCATAACATAAGCTATCATAGTTTTTCCCCTTCAAATACCTGTGATGATTCTCCGTAACTTAATGTGCGAGAAGGGCAGAAGAAAGGAGCAAATGTTCAATTAGCTTAGCCTGAAATTGAAGGATGTCCGTAATCACAGTTCAACCTACCCCAGCGACACGGTTAGTGAATACACGGAATTGCAAGGCGCTGTGCTTGACAGTAGATCAGTGTCATCTGCAAGTGAATCTTCCAACCCCAGTCAAGCTTTCAGATGCTGACAGACCTTGCAAAATTTTGACAGCAACCTTATGGGAGACCCTGAGTTCAAACTACCCAATGAAGCTATTCCTAAATTTCTGGCTCACAGAAACTGAGATTATGAATGCTTGTTTTAAGCCACTAAGCTTTGGGATAATCTCTTATACAATAATGGTTAACTTATATATCAACAGATGAATGGATAAACAAGCTATGGTATATCCATTCAATGGATACCACTGAGCAACGAAAAAGGATGAGCTATTGATACACCAACATGCTTAGAAGCTCTAAACAATTACAATGAATGAAAGCACACATGAACGTGCACACACACACACACTGCGTGATTTCACTTACAAGCAATTCTAGAAAAGGCAAGCTAAGCAATGATGACAGAAAGCAGACAGTGATTGTCTAGAGATGGGAAAGAGGCAAAGAGGGGAAGAGGAAGTTTAAAGAGGAACAGGGCTTGGTTGTTATATTCATCAATTTTACCGTGGTGATTGCTTTATGTCAAAACTTATCAAGTTATACACTTTAACTGCACCATTTACAATATGTCAATCATACCTTAGTAAAGTCTAATAAATTAACTTTCAGAAAAGTGATCAAGGCACTGGCCCCGTCTTAGCTCACTCACGTTTGGAATGAAGGACAGTCATGGGCAGATAACACAGCACAGCTCCAAGGGGGGTTAACACAGGGCATGGAGAAGCAATGGGAAGTCCCTCTCTCTGCCTCCCATTAGAGGGCGTCCTCACCAGAGTCTTCTCTGGTCTTCCTTTTTCTTCTGTTAATTCCACTTTAGCCATTAGGTTTATCTCTGGGAGATCACCTCCAAAATCTAGTTTGTTTTTCTTTCTTTCTTTTTTTTTTTTTATTTATTTGACAGAGAGAGAGAGATCACAAGTAGGCAGAGAGGCAGGCAGAGAGGCAGGCAGAGAGAGAGGAGGAAGCAGGCTCCCCGGGAAGCGGAGAGCCCGATGCGGGGCTCGATCCCAGGACCCAGAGATCATGACCTGAGCCGAAGGCAGCGGCTTAATCCACTGAGCCATCCAGGCGCCCCTCTAGTTTGTTTCTAATTAAGACTGATATGTTGAAGATTGACTCTAGATCTCTTTTCAAGTGATTTTGGCCTAATGATGGACTTTGTGTTTTTCAAGTTTTTTTATTTCCAGTGTATAACTTTCAGGATTAAGAAGATTTAAAGGGACATATGAAGCAACTAGCTGGCACTTGTCGGTACCTAATACATTGTAATTATGATGTTCATGTTGTTACAACTGTAAAGTTACAGTCTATGATAGATAAGAGAGGTAACTGGAAGGATACAACTAAAGTTTTCTTTCATCAATAGTTTTGTTCTTCCTAACAGACATTTGAGAATTGTCCTTTCACCATCCAAGGAACCCTATTTTTAAATAGCCAAGTAATCAGGTCACTGTGGGAAAGGGGTGAGTTGGGGTTAACCATTAACAAACCATTTGGGAGGTCAGGTAGTTGAATCATGTTCTTTTCCAGCGCCTTAACATAGCATTTCTCCACTTAAAAAAAAAAAAAACCACAAAAAACAATGTTGCCTTTGAGTTAGAAAAGTCAAGCACAGGGAGAGAAGACTCCTTGGTTTTATAATTTGTGGGGCAAGTTCACATTCACTACCTCATTTCATCTGCACCAGCACTGTGTCGTAACAAAGGAAGGTGGACTGATACCCCATCTTAGAGATGAGAGAGACCACGAGAAGTCAGAAGAGGTGACTTGCCAACTCCCACCCAAGCTAGTATTGGAATAGTAGATCCTGAATTTTATACATTTCCTACAGCACTCAAATGTTTAAAATGAAATACTGATGAGGAAAGAACACGAGATAAGGAAGTACTCTGTGGAATGTAAAGAGCAATGTTCTATAAAGGTACAGAGGGACCCATGGAAAAGTATTATGTGAATACTATGTCCTCTACATATAAAAAGAGAGTGATTAAGTAAATCATAAATCCTAATTAAATCTATCACTGGATCGTTTAGGAGTACTTCATTAAATGGGGAAAGTGCCCACATTTGAATAATATTAAGTTCAAAAGGCAGAAAAGAAAACCAGTTGCATCTCAAATCTGTTAGGTGACAGGTGGAGAGAGAGAGAGATCAAAACATGAGTGGTAGTGATGTTCTTTCTGGTGTTGAGAGCATAACTGGTGTTTTATTTCTTTATTCAATCGTATATTTTCCTACTTTTGAACTATGGACATATATTGCTGTCCTTAGTACAAGACAAAGAATTATTTTTCAAATGAACAAACAGTTCTGAGAACCACAGTACATGACTTCCTAAATGTGTGGCCCAGGGTACAGCTCTATCGATTCCAGCAGCAAAATCCACCCAAAGGGTGTGGGTAACAAAGTGGAACCCCGATCCTGCCAGATTTACCTGGAATACTGTGTCCATTTTGGCAATGCTGGAGAGGTGAAGCTGGAACAGACTTAGGAAAAGGCTGGGATGGAGAAGAAAGGAAGAGGAAATTTTGCCATATGGCAGAGAGGAACTCATTTAAAACTCAGGAAGCTTCAATGGAGACAAATCAGATAAATCGAGATGAGGGGGTTCTGAGGGAATTAAGTGAAGTTAATACAACAGTTTATCATGTAGGCGAATGTCCCACTAGATTTTAATCTCTCTAATAACAACTGTTTATTCACCTTTTATTCACAGGGACGTGTGTAAGACCGGCAAACAGGAAGAGGAGCCTGAGTTGAACTGTAGTTTATAGGTTGAATACTCATGAGTTTGTGCAATACATCAACCCTAAAAGAGCATTTCCATTAAAAAACAAAGAAACAAACAAAAAGGCCTTTTTTTTCATAACAAATAGTGATTGTCAGTAAATAGCTGGTCCTAAAGAGGGGGGGCAGCCAGATGGCAAGTTCTGGTAAGAAGGGTCAGGGGGAAGGGGGGATATTGGAAAACAGCAATATCGTACAGTCACCTCATGAAAGATGACCGTGTTCTCCATGACAACACAAATCCTCTTTGCTATATGTGTCTGAAGAGAGAAATCCAGACCCTACTTACCTGTATTAGATCAGAATAATAACAAGTAATAATAAGGGCAATCACTATGTGTACATAGCAATCCCGCTGTGCTATGCACCACTCTAAACACATTATGTCTATTACCTCCCTTAGTGCTCCCAGGCTCCCTGCCGATAAGTACTATTATTCTCCTTCCCATCCCCTTCATTGTACTACTGAAGGAACTGAAGCCCGGGAAGGTTAAATGACTGGCCCAAGGTCACACAGCTAGGAAAGCAGAGTCAAAATTTGAACTCAAGCCTTCCAGCCCTGGAGTCTACCCTCTTAACTCTCTACTGTCTTTCATGGGAAAACAACAACAATGACAACGTGTAAACCCATGCACCTATGAAAAACTCTTTTGTTAATTGTTCTCATTTCCTCATACTATGGTAGTTTTGCCCCTCACAGGAAATCAGTAAGCAGGAAGTGTGTCTTCGCTTTTTACCCCCTTAACTGTCATGACATCGAGTACGGTTAGAGCCACACCAGAGATACAGTTCTGCTATGAGATGTTTAGTCTTTATATGCTTGACATTCAGATTTCTTTTGCAAATACTACCCTTCCACTCGAATTATCAAATGTAAAGAAAGAATAACTCTCCAGACAATTAATAAGAAAATAAGAACTGGGTCACCATATGTGAAACAATTTGGGGATTTGATTTTAGCTCTCCTATCACTGCAAAGTGAGTAAGCTCATATTATTCCCACCTGCAAAGGAACAGCCTCCATGAACTACATTTTCATCACACAGACACACACATTCACTTTCGGTAAGAATGCTCAGCCCATCTGCTCACATTTAAAAATATAAATTGAAGACCTCCCACGCTTGCCTTGGTTTGTAAAATGTCTATCACCAAATCTTTATTCTAAGACTCCTTTAAGTCTATGATTTCTTTTCCCTTCTCTTCCCTTTTAATTGCTTTCACTAGTTTCCTTTCAAATACCTGACATTCAGCATCAAGGTTTTCTGTAATAGACGATGATCTTCAAAGTACAGGGTTTCAATGTTACTTTCATCTTTGTGTCTTCCTTTTGAGGAAATATTTTTTCACTATTTGGAAAGCCTGCTACTAAGTCTGTTCGTCTGTTTCCAGGAAGGAATGTTGGGATGTTCTCTCTCCTCAAGGTACAAGCCTTGATTGCCATAATACTATGAAAAACATCTCTTAAAAACACAAAACAAGAAAAGACAAAATCGTGCCAACAGCTCTTATCTCTATTTAAAGCTCATTCCCTCAAGATACATTTAAGAGCTTGAGAACTAAAATATAAGTACATGTTTCTGCAATAAAGGGGTGGAGGTACTTTGCTGGAGTGTGTAACCCCTCGGTTCCCATTGAAATATCCCCTCGGGTTGGCAGGCTTAGGACATGCAATGTATCCACATTTCTTTAAGCCACATCTTATTCTTCACAAAGCCTCAGGCTTAATGTTTATTCATCCATTCTTTCTTTCATCCATTCACTGATTCACTCATTCAGTTAAATGTACTGCAAATTCATTTGATGGTACTGAGTGTCATTTGCTGGGCATTCTCATATGTAATAGAGGGACACAGAGGTGACAGATCATGCTGCCGGACCTCAAGGATTTACAACCTAAGAAGTATGGAAGACCAACATTAGGTTTTCTGACTTCCAACTCAGTGACCATTTTTTTTTCCTTTTCTTAAAAATAACAATAATAATAAAAACAATAATAATAATAATCTGAGACCTGCAATGTTGTGGTTGAAGTCTTCACGTATTCTTCACTCCTTTTTGTGAAGGTACTTTACTCAAGATCTCATGCAACGAACCATTTCAAGCTCCAGTGTGCCATGTCCCTAGCTGCAAAGGTGATTGCCAACGTATGGTATTAGGGCAAATTACTGGAATTTGTCAAATGGAGTCAAGATTTCTGCATTTTGGAGATTTTACTAAAATTCTTATTTTTTAAAAAAAATGTGATCAGAAACTAAAAACTGCTTCAAACTTCTCCTTAAGTCCAACTGAAGGATTTTTTAGGATATAGCTAGAGACCAATGCACCATGGAACAGCCTTTGTTAAGGGAATGTGCCATAAGATTAAAACACGAGGCCTTAGAGTATGACTCCAAGTCAGTTTATGCCTCCTGAGGGCAATTCTATATGAGGGCTTTTCAATAAATGCTTCTCAATAAAGAGACTTAAAGGGCACTAATTTATCTTGGTGATGATCTAATCGGGAGCATGGCTATTTATTTAACATATACAGTACATTTGATACTAAGGAAATAATCAGAGATACATATAAAATGTCTACATTAAAATGTTCTCTTCCTATCATTGAGAAAATTGGACACAGTAAATTCAAGGAGAGGGGACTGGTTAATTATAAGAGTCTAATTACATGACAATTGTACTGCCATTTAACATTATATAGAATTCCAATGATGTGAGCCAATAAACACAATTTATGACTAGGTAAATTAGGTAGAGAACTATATAATCCAGAGTGTGTTAAAACAAATTTCAACACATCTTTTAAAAGAGACAGGAATAATGCATGCAAAAAAATGTCAGGAATGTTAGCTCTGATCAATGAGACATCCTAAAATTCCTCAATTCTATCATGTTCTCTCTAATCAAGGTCTTCAATTGTTCTAACCCCTGTATTGAAACACTCAACTCTCACAACTTTTTCACTCAAAGAATTTGTACTCACCCTTCAGGTACCCACTTAGATCTTATGACCACCCCACTGGCTCTAGCTTATCAGGCATTCCTGTTGCATCTTCCCACGGCACCTTGCACTTAGCCCATCGTGTCTCCACCACGCCGTTTCTCTGAGAGATAATTACCTCCTCAAAGATTTCTGCCATGTTTGTTCTGCTTAAATCTGTGATACGAACACAAGTGGTCTAACACACATGACTCCTATTCAAAATATATGTATGCAAAGAATAAATAAATTGTTTTCTATTCTTCTTATCACTTTTCTGGATTATACATATTTTCCTCAATAAACATCTATTTCATTTGCAAGTCAAAAAAGATAAATGTTACAAATATTGTCATTGCCTTTGGAAATCTTTGTTACAATTTAAATGAAAAACATTTTAGAAGGATTCAAAATTTTCTATTCTTCAGAGCTTAAATGACCCAATGGCTTCCTAATTCATCTGAGGAAACCATAATTCAAAATTTCCTCACATCTTTCAGAATGGCATGGTGAATTTTTCTAAAAGATTTATTTATGTGTGTGGTGTGTGTGTGAGAGAGAGAGAGAGAGAGAGAGAGAGAGAGGAGAGGCAGAGGGAGAGAATCTTAAAGCAGATTCCCCACTGACCATGAAGCCCAAGAGGGGCTAGATCTCACTGCCCTGAGATAACCACCTGAGCTGAAACCAAGGGTCTGTTGCCCAACCAACTACACCACCCAGGTACCCCAGCATGGTGAATTTTTAATTGATCAATGTGATAAGCACATTTACCTCTAAAATACCATCATGTTGAATTAGTGAAAAGATTATGAGCAGATAAGAAAATTGCCTAAAATTGTGAATACCTTATTCTCTTCGGGGTATTCAAATGTTCTGATGGACTCACTGTTTACTCATTGACAATATATCTGCTACATTTGTACTTGCTCAGAATTTGTGGGAAAATAAAATAAAGCTAGGTCCAGTTAAATACGGCCCTTCTGAACTCCCAACTACCAGGGAATTATATATGACTATGTGGATGCTAAGCTGAGTTCAACATAATTTACCCTGCATTAGGCTTTGCTATTTTATTTTAGAATTACTCAAATTATGACAGCCTTAAAAATAGCTTTCAGCTTTTAAAAATAATTATGGCTATGTATTTAGAACCTCTATAAAGTTATTTTTAGGCTCCTAGGAGATCTTAGACTATTAATATAAAAAACAATTTCATGCAGTTTTTTTTCTACCTCCTTACAAAGCACATTCCATAAATACGAATGGGAGTAATTGGCCTATAAAACAGGAGAAAAGAAGATTTACATTCTCAAAGTTAGGGTCTGTGTCAATAATATGGTCACTTATTCTTATATCTGGATTATTATTTCCCAGCTTAATTCACAATTTAGCAGGCTAAGAGGAGGATGAGCTGGCCCCTGACAAGAATGAGGCCTCTTGGCTACTTAGCGCTGTAACACCTGGTCTAGAAGAAAGAGAAACACCATGTTAGAAGTGAGGGCTGCCCTAAAGGTCTGGAGTCAGCATGACTGAACAGCTTTAGGGCAAGGGGTTATCTCAGACCGGATGGCTGGTGATTAGAAGATGAGGCAGGAAATGCTTCCCCAGAAAATACAAGAAAGCCCCTGAGCACAGATTAGAGAGGTCTAGGAGGGGAGCAAAATCAAGTAGAAGGTGCCTATAGTCAGGTCAAAGGCCTCTGCCTGCCTTCTAAGCTTCATTTGACCACCCCCTTGCTGGAGCTCCTGAAGCATCCCTCAGGCTCACCCTCCCTCTCCTTCCTTTCTTCCCGTTCCAGCCTCAACACAAACACAAACGTTCTACATTGTGCAATTTTTTTATTTCAATTTTTTAAAATTTTAATTCGAGTATAATCAACATAGGTGTTATATCAGTTTCAGGGGTACAATACAGTGCTTCAATAATTCTCTACATTACTCAGTGCCCATCATGTTAAGTATACTCTCAATCCCCCTCCTCTATTTTCCCCAACCCCCCAACCTCGCAACCACCAGTTTGTTCTCTGTAGGTAAGGGTCTGTTTTTTTTTTCTTGTCTCTTTTTTTCTTTGTTTATTCATTTTGTTTTTTAAATTCCACACAGGAGTGAAATCATATCGCATTTATCTTCCTCTGACTTATTTCACTTATTTGCTCTTCATTCTTGACTCTCTAATGTTCTCATTCTGTCCCTTCTTCCTTTCCCTCTCCTCACATAGAGCCAGACCCAAATGAGATTTCATCTATTCCTCCATCTTTCCAAACGCTCCTCTTCCTTCAAAGCCTACCTCACTCACACCTTACGCTCCGCGCCCCCCCCCGCCCCCGCCCCGTAAGTGACCCTTGACTGCTGTGGCTCACGTTAATTTCTCCATCTTCATTTGACACATTGTTAAATGATGGTTGGCCATCTGACTATGCACTTCCTCAAATGACACTCATCTTTAATTTCTCTCCAAGTCACCAGTAAACACGACCCTTCTTTTGCTTCTGCTATATTGTCCTCAGGGCCTAGCACGGTGCGGAAATGTAGGCAGCACACAAGACACAAGGTGACACATGCTTATTGTTTCATGATATTGGTGCTTAAAATAATTCATACTTTCCAACACATCTTCACAATATGATCTTTTTCCTTTTCTAGAAAAAACATTATTGATCTTAAAAACATATGAGCTCAAAATTTTCTTTAGGAATACATAGAAATATCGGACTAGAAGACTATAGAACCACGGGGGTGTTACAGTATTTCCGAATTCAATAATTTTAGCAATGACAGCGAGACTCCCACTGAAGTCAGTCTGAAGTCAGCTTTAGTGGTAGCTTTTGAGACCTGCTGAAATGGTAAGAACAGTTTTAAAAACTCAAGACTTGGATATTAAGTCATAGGTAACAGTAGAAAGAGATAAAAACCGTTTCAAATTTACAAAGGCCAAATCTGGCTTTTTCTAAAATGAATCAAGAAAAAAAAAATCCTTAACTTTCAGACCCTCTGAATTCTTACTTTCAGAGGTACTTCCAGGCCAGAGAGCCAGCCTGGTCACAGCCTGGACCACCTGAACCCTGGCTGTGCCCATGTTTGAACAAGTACATAGGGGAGGCATCACTCCCGGGATCAGACATCCTAACCCTGAATGTCAAATTTAGCTTGTTTTAGAGGCCTTAAAAACCTGTATCTGAAATCACCACTTTGTGTTTTCCTCTAGTAATGCAAATTCCAGGGAAAAATCTGGTCTAACTAGCTTCAAAAAGCATGCTGAGCTGTTCTGAAGAATAAGGTTCTACTGACTTTAATAAAAAAAAAAAAAAAAAAAGGGAAAGAAAGAAAGAAAAGAATCTGAGTTCATAATCTTCTTTAGAGATACACAGGAACATCACACTGATACACCATGGAATCATGGGGCTGAATGATTAAGGTGTTTCTGAACCCAATAAGAAATCATTTAAGGGATCTGGAACCAACTTTATCTCATACCAAATCTCCTCTGACAGTTCCTTTGTTCTTTTTTAGAGGAAGTAGAAGAAATAAACAATTGCTGGATGATCACCCGGAGTAATTGTTCTTTCTCTGACGCCTTTGTTAACGCTTCAAAGCACTAGTCATGGACGGCTCCAGATTCTCCCATCTGCATATACAGAAGAGCAGTGCTTTTTCCTTGTCATATGGCAAGTTTTTTCTACGTCATGTGGAATTATACCAATCCCCACATGATGAATATTATCTGCATTTATTGTTTTTCTAATCCATGAAGACATAAGGGTAAGAATATTTATCTAGGAGTTGCATGCGAGATCCCTGCAGGAAAGACGTCCAGAGAGGGCTGGAGAGCTAGCTACCCAAGGTCTCAGCCCAAGTCAGAAGTATCTCTGGGCTCACCATCAGACTCCAATCTGTGGGTTCAGAGCCTGAGGCTCTTTACATCTACTGGCCGCCTCACTATTGCTCTCAGTAGGGGGATGGCTTCTTACAGTAACACACCAGAATTTTAGCTACACTTCTTGTATTTATTCATCCTCCATGCCTGACTTTATCATGAAAATCTGCACACAAAATCTGATCCCCGTGCCCTGCCCATCTAGTTTGTGCCAGCCTGTCCTGCACTGTCTGCTCCCCAACTGTCTTCTTATCAGCTTCTAAGATTCTTTCCTTTCTCTGGTCCCTCCATTTGCCTAAGGTTCCTCTTTAGGTCCCGAGTCTCTCTTGGGCTACTGCTCAGTGTTGTTCTTCCTCTGTTGATGAATTCTTATACAGCTGCCAGCAAAATTCTGATCCTCCACAAAGAATGTCACTCCCACCTCCAGGCATCCCTGGAATATGACATCTGGTTTTCAACAGTTTATGCCAGGCCCTAACTGGGTGCCTTGCTGTAGCCAGTAGATCAGTTAAAGATAAAATGTGGCTCTGTTATGTAGAGGTCATTGCTATCCTGGAAACAGGCTTATTCTGTTGGATTCAGTAGTGAGTGAGAAAAGGTCACTCTGTTTTCAATAAAGTAAGAGAGTCAACAGCAAAAGTAAGTCAATATCTAAGGAACAAATTCCAGGCCCAGTCACTGCTTTCTAGGTCAGAACCAAATAACCCATACAGAATACCTAACAAATGCTGGTCACTGTGATTCCTGTTTGCATGGCCTTTACTATATCATTCTCAACTTCACAATAACCTCGGGGACAAGAGCATATTACCCATGTCTTTCCAATTCCAAGTCTCTGTACTTGCTATAATATATAATGAAAACTTATATATATATTTATATATGTATGTGTGTGTGTATATATGTATGTTTGTGTGTGTGTATATATATATATATATACACAAAGATAAGTGTTTTATATATATATATATATATATATACATATATATATATATATAAACTTATCTTTCCAGCTGGGGCTATGGATAGGGGTAGGGGAAGCTTCAGATATACAATCAAATCCAAATCTCAGTTGTGGTTTGGCACCATCTGGTGGCAACTGTCCTGCCTCACTTAAATGTTCTGAGAAATTCTAAGCCCAGTGACTAGTTGGGTCTTCCAGATAGCAGCAGTGATTCTGGTACCTGTCTTACCAATTTGATTGGAGGAGATTGGACCTGCAGAATTCTTCAGACTCCAGAACCCACTCTTCAACTCCCCACTTCCTGAGAAGGGGGTCACTTGCCATTTTCTGTCCTCCATGGACTCTCCACACACATGCTCCCCTTTCCCGGACCACCAGGCAGCAACATAATAACATAACATAACAATATCACATAATATCACATAATATCACATAATAATATCACATAATATCACATAATTCCAGTCCAGAAGACTGGAGCCAATGGTCAACTGTGCTGTGTGGCGGTGGGAAAGGGATGGATGGCCTTACACAGATGGAATGCCACGCCTGAGAGTTCGGCTTCACTGATGAAATCTCGTGATGGCTTACATTTAGCAGAATATATTTGTATATATTTAGTTGAAAGTTAGCAACATTTCTAACGGCTAGTTAAGAGAGTATACAGTAGTAGCTATAATAATATATGAAGATAATATGTCCGCAGAGATCCATTTGTTTCTGTTGGAAATGTGCATACGCCCCGCCATAGACTAGACCAAACTTATTTTCACTTCCGTTCAAATCATTCAATTCCTGTTAAAGGTCCTCCTATTAAATTATTAACAGTTGTACTTGTTAGTATGGTTTCCATTTGTATGTATTTCTCCCTGGGTCTTTTCTTTATAAATCTAACAATTTGTTATTTCAGAAAGAGTCGAATGCAATGATTCCTAAACTTTTTGGAGCACTGACCTCCATGGGAGGGGGGTGGTCTCCTCAGAATAGTGTGTATAATATACATAACATGTTGCATTTTTATACACACACACATTATAAAAACAGAATATATACATGTATTATGTACACAAACTATATATCATCTATAGTACATATTACATATGTAGTATATGTATATATAATGTATACACGTATTGTACACCTGCACACACACATACGTGGTATATCTTGTCTAAGTTCTGGAGATTCAAATCCTATTTAAAAACTCCAGCTCTTAAATCAATTTCAGAATCACATTAAATCTTTGAGATTAATGCCAGCAAGGCATTCAAAAAGAAAAGTGCTACTTATATTCTCTCCATCAAGCACTTCTCTCAATGAAGAGGTAATACCTTCTGGTAGAAATGGAGCCACTTGACCTCCAGTGTAGAACTTAGGTAGGAGTGGGATTCACAATGGCTACCAATCAGTCCCTGGTGGCATCAGTAATCAGAAGGGATGCCTTTAGTGCTCCAGCAAGTTCCTGGAGTTAACCCATTTAGTTCCTGGACTCTGGAGAGTTGGAGAAGAGCACACATGGTAGAGACGAAGGTGGTGGCTAAGACGAGAGTCTTGGGACGGCAGAAAATTGTTGTATTTCAATGTTATAACATTCAGGACAGTAATATTAGTAGGTGGCCCTAAATATCAGCTCTGTGTTTAGGTAGAATGAGGAAGAAACAATTTCATGCCCAAAATCAATTCAGGATACCCCTGCAAATGTAAGGGAAGAGAAAGAATTTTGCAATCCTAAAACCTTCACAGTAGACGAAGCTGCCATTACAGGAGATGGCTGAAAAAGATAAGAAACAAACTGACTTTTGCCCTCCCTTTGGCTATTTAATTCAGTTTTTGCACCAGTGAATATTATCAGTTTTCTTTGGGCATTTATTATTTCCTTAGATTTTATAACACTTTTTAAAAAGAATGATATATTAAAGAACCCAGAATATGGTATTATACAATAGAAAATTAAGATAAAAAAATAAAAGAAAAAAGAAAATTAAGATAATATGATAATAATAATGGTGCTATTATGATGATGATCTCCACTTGAATAACTTACTCAAGTCTACATAGCTATGAAGTGGAAGACAATATTCATACATAGGTCTTCTGATCTGAGTTCAGAGCTTTTTCTACTGCATTAAAATATACTGCAGGGCACCTGGTGGCTCAGTTGGTTAAGCAGCTGCCTTCGGCTCAGGTCATGATACCCTGGGGTTCTGGGATCGAGTTCCAGATCGGGCTCTCTGCTCCAGAGGGAGCCTGCTTCTCCCTCTCTCTCTCTCAATCATGAATAAATAAATTAAATCTAAAAAATATGTATACTGCAGTTCTAGGGGGATTTCTTTATGCAGAAAATCATACATGAAACAATTAAAGCATGAGTGAATGAATGAATGAGTGAATGAACAATATCACCATTTTCCCTTGTACCAGATGTGTGTATTTGTGGTCACTTCTTGAGATATGATGCCAGAATCTTCCATACCCAAGTTCTGAGACGAGAACAAAACATGCTAGAGGCCCCTGGAAATCTGTGTCAAGTACCTGGAACCTGGTACCAGGGTCAAGAATTTCCTATTTTATTCACTCATTTTCAAAGCCTAGCCATACCACGTTGTGTCTAAAACATACAAGTCAGCTGTTTACCATTAGAAACTAATCGCGTCAGTCAACAGACCACTTATATAAGCAGATTGTGCTAAATTCTCAGAAGATATAATATTCTCAGAGACATGCAAACCATAATGTTTTGAAATGAAAAAGAAAGTTCGCTAACAAGAAGGAAACACTGCTCCATCTGTAACTTGCAGCAAATTGTATTAGTCTATTTCTAAGCTTAAGACTTATCAGCCACTAGTATTAAAGCCTCTGCCTTCAGCTCAGGTCATGATTCCAGGGTCCTGGGATCGAGCCCCGCATCGGGCTCTCTGCTCAGCAGGGAGCCTGCTTCCTCCTCTCTCTCTGCCTGCCTCTCTGCCTAGTTGTGATTTCTCTCTGTCAAATAAATAAAATATTAAAAAAAAAAAAAGACTTATCAGCCACTAGTGTGGCCGATACAGAGCATCTATTATGTAAGTTACACTGGAAAGCAATAGGCATCCTGGACTGGAGGGAGGGAATGTCAGCTGAGGAAAAGCTGAGCCGGGAAGTAGGTGAGATCTTCAAACTCATTGAAAGTTCCCAACAAAAGTAAAATACCTAGACACTGCCTTTAGTTCCTCATTTTAATGAAAGCAGGAATGATGCCCAGAGACAGAAATTCCTTCCTCAAGGTTACACAGTGGCTAGTGGTTTTCAGTGAAAAAGGACATTTTTAGGGGAAAGATTGAGCAAGCACGCAGTACTTTTTATGGGGAAGGAGAAGGGGTGAGGAAGGGAGAGGAAAGAGGAGTCATCGCTCAGCACCTACCCTGAGAAACTCAGCAATACCGTGAGAAACTCACATTTCTCTTCTCTATGATCTAGAGGTTGCCACTGTTGGCATTACTATGCAGATGAGAAAAATGATCTTGGAGAGTTTTTTTAAATTGCCCAAGGCTACTAGATGATTAAGTGGTAGAGTGACCCTTAATAGAGTGGATTCTGACCCTGGTTCTTCCATCTCTTTCTACCCTACCACTGCACTCAATCTGAAACTCAAGCTACAAATATCCACTTCCTGCAAAAATTATGGAATGAGTGTTAAAGTCTCAATACTTTATTCTGGAACCATGTGTATAGAACCAGGGAGGTGTATAGAATCAGAATATATAGTGAGATGATATAGAAGGACTATGAAAAGTCTGAAACTATGAAAAAAAAATGTTAAGGCCTATGCTGCCTTGCACATGGTTAGTGTCTTCTAGAGGAGTTCATTCATTCCGAAAACACATTAGTTCTCAGGATATTACATCCTTACAATTCGAATTCATTTATCCTCAACCAAAATTTGTGTTATATTGAATATACCAATAGGAACTGCAGAGAATTCAGGAAGATTTATGAAAATGTGAAGGTTTTTCTTTTCAGCAGCAAAATAGTTTTGTGGGGTTTTTTTCCCAGCAGTACAAAGAAATTGGATAATATAGACACATATTCATTCCAAATCAAAAAGCCCACAGGAATCAAATGCTGCTTGAAATTTGTCAAAAATCATTTACAACTCCATCTTTAAAACAAATCACTTCTTTTTTGCTGGAGAGCTACAGATGGAGGGCTGGGTCACAATTACTCGTGTTCCACTATATTCTGTAGTGCATGTCTAACAGATGATCACATGTCCCTTGATGCATTTTCTTGAATTATTGATTTTGTGAAATACAGACTTCTTGGCCTCAGATCTTAAACTTCTTTAAAAATGGCCCCATCCATTTATGAATCTTGCTAAGGGCTGCAGGTCCAGATCAATCAATGACTTGATTACTTGCAATCCCTAGGCATGCCTGCGCTTCCTCCTTCCTCTCCCACACCCTTGCTCTGACAATACTCTGCATCTCAAACTTCCTCCCCTCCATATCGCCTCCTAACCAAACACCAGCCCGTCTAGCAGTCTGCTTGGTCTGATGAGATCTCCTCTCTCCACTGTCTATTCATATCTCTTCCTGTCTCATACTAGAAAACGCTCAGTGTGAGCCTGAGTATTCTACTTCATTCGGAGAAATCAAATCAGCCAGGACAGGGCATCTGTAGAGACCTGGCAGAACCCCGGGTCCTCGGCCAGCATCACCAGTCAACACAGCAAATTTTCTCTTAGAGGGTTAGTCTCTGCTAGCCAAGTGAGTGATTCTGGCACTAGAAGTTTCTAGCCAGCTCTTTGACTGGTTGGTTAGAGCCCTTTCTTGTGCAGTAAAACAAAAACACCAATAAAAACCTAGAGGTTAAATTTGCCACCAGCAGGGGCCCTGAGCTTCTGGATGTGCCCAGCTCCCAGTTTTCATGCCTTAGAACAGCTGAGAGTGAAGAGACAAAGAGGAAAAGAGTTCAAATATTCTCAATGCACTTTCTCAGGCACTAAACCAGAACACAGAGAAGTGCTGGTGCAGAGGGGAATAGGTTAGGAAGTAAGGCGACTGCCGCTCCCTGTTTAATCTGCCTTATTCCCATCATCCCGTGGGCTCTAGGCCAGGCCCTTTGCCCTGAACAACACCTCACAGTGGGCTGGTGTGCAGACACCCTTCTTGCTCCTCATTCACTCACAAGGTAAAAGTCATTTCAAACCCAATGTGAGCAAGACACCATGCCAGACGATGGCGTGAGTGGTAGGAAACGGTACCGTGTGGCTGGAAATGACTAAGCTGAATAGCCAGAAAGCCCAAGAATTTGAAGGAATTATCAAGATTTCTGCATTTTGCATTTCATCCATTTTGCAGATGGAGAATTTAAGACCTGGGGTGGGAATGGCTGTAGGGCTGTGAGCACAAAGGAAGCTCAGACTAGAGTGCTTTCCCACGAGTCAAATTGGAAACTATGAGCACTTTCTTGCCACAGTACCAAATCTCAGTGGTTTAGCCAGAAAAATTGATAAATACAACTAGGTGACTGCTCTTCTCTCTCTGTTTTGCTGCAGGCTATGCAGACAATAAAAACAGATCAGGCAGAGGGAAAATTCTCTAAGTAGCCCAGGATATCTGAATACCCATCCCTGATTCAGGACTTTAAAGTGATACCTGCTTCCCCTTCAACTCAACCTGTGAGACAGAGGAATTTTGTCTAGAGTTGTTGTTTAACCAGTGTTGTCTTAGTGTTGTTGGAGACTGCACACTTTTTACAAAGCTCTGTTAGGACAAGTTCTCTTCTTTAGAAGAGGAGACTCTGTCCCTGTGAACTGTCCCTGTCTTTGCTGGCATCTCCTGGGGTATGGTTCAAACTACCTGGTCTTGGGTATTGAATCTAATCTCATCCACAGCTACCAGCATCTCTGACTGCCACACCCCCCACTCCATGGACCCTGCTAAGCAAGTATTTATACACCGTGTTCTAGTCCTGGCCACCGATCCTTTTGGTCAGCTGGCTTTTCTCTCCTCTTAACCACCATTTCCTTCTCAAGGTTGTGGGAAATTTGGGGGTTGCTCACCATGCAGAGAACTTAAGAGTCTGAGAAGTGGCCTTTTATCACGGTTACCAGACTCCTCACCCAGTGACGCTCCTATACCATCCAAGCATCATGTGGGATTCAGCACTTCTCCTTGGGAGTTATAGATGCCCTGCAGAACAGTATCCCTCTGCTCCAGAATCCCCTGTAAATTATCCAAGGTCCCCCATGTGCCTCTGATCTCCAGAGCTGTGTCTGAGGCAAAGGGGAAGGGTGTTTCTTGGAGATTAAGTGCATGTCAGTTCAACTCACATCTCCTCCAATTGCTCCTTCCTGCCCTTTAGTATTTCATGGTTCTGACTCACCATCCAAAATATATCCAAAAGCTGATAGTCCCTCTCTGCTCCACCACCACCGTGATGGTCTGAGCCACTATCATCCCTCATTTGTATTACTGCAATTGCTTCCTCTCTGGTCCCTCTGTTTCCTCCCCTGGTTCTCTAGAGTCTATATTCAGAACGGCAGCTACAGTGATTCCTTTAAAAATGCAAGTTACATAACATCATTGCTCTGCTCTACAAAACCCTCCATGGGCTTCCCAGTCACTGAGAAGCAGATCCAAAGTTCTGATGTTGACCTGTGAAATCCTCTACGATTTGCCCTTCTCTCCTCCTCTCTGACACTCTGCTCCAGCTGCCTCCTGTTTCAGGCTTCTGCTCAGTCTGTTTCCTTTGCTCAGACCCCAGATATCTGCCTGGCTTCTCCCTCGCTGCCCTCGGGTCTGATCAACAATCACACAACAGGGAGAACTTCTTTTCCTCACAAGCAGGTGTAAAATAGCAACCACACCCCCTCTGTGACACTCCTTGTCCCTTTCTCTCTGCTCATTTTCTTCCCATAGCTCTTATTACCACCAGACTTGTGATTTGTTTATTCATAATCTAATTAGTGTCCAGGCCCACCCATCGGGATGTAAACTCCATGAGAACACTTTGTTTTGTTCACTACTGTAGATCCAGACCCCAGTATGTTTTAGATGCTCAATAAATAATTTTAGGATGAATGAATGAATGAATAAATGAATGGGTGAATTCTAAATGAGGATTCCACCAAACTTTGGCTCTTTCTATGCAAAGTCAATGTTTAGGAACTGGAAGCAAGAATCTCATAAATAGGATGCACTGGGTTTCAAGACAGTTTCCTCTTATTGTGCACTTTAAAAACTCTGTTTTGAAACACTAAACTGAGCATCGATTTCTTTGTTCTGGGTTGTATCTGCCCTCCCTCTGAGGCTTGAAAGATACCGACTCAATGGCTCTAGAACAACAGGAGAAAAAGCAGGAAGAAAAATCCTTTCTTTATGAAAACCCTCATATCTCATCTCTCTACCTAAGAATGTTGTAATAAGGACTTAAATGGTTTTGGTCAGAATTTTCCTAGAAATTTATTTCACCCACAATCTTGCCTTGAATTCTTTAAATATTGATCGGGTAACCAGCTTGTCTCTTAGGCTGAAGTCAGGAAAGAAAGCAAACTGTAAGAAAGCACAGCCGTTGCAAATTTCTGAAGTACAGAGGGGGAGCTGAAGCCTGAAATATCTGGTAAGGACATTTGAACACAAGACTGCCCCAATAGCTCTGTCTTCAAAAGTTGGATAATAGGCTTTAATAATGAAACCCTGAGTGCTTAACCGGACACGATGGAGAAAATGAATAGCATGAGTGGCATCAAACAATGAATAGAATATTTTTGGAGTTTGCGAATTCAGTAATGGCTTATACCTGGATTGTGAACTGGCAATCCCCAGTTATCTGTCCTCAAGCTTGTTTTATCTAGTCCATACTTGTTAATGGAAAAATTTCACATGTAAGTTCTGATTCTCAGTCTTCTTTAAGAAATGGAACATCTGTCATCCTTACTTGTTAAGAAACATTATCCAAACATTGTAATTAACTCAGAAAGATTCTGACATACTCTTTCAGTCTTAATACAGCATTACCTAATAAGCCTTCCTAAGGTTTATGTCTCAACCCTGGACAGTCTAGGCGTTAGATTGTAGGAATACCACACTGCTTGACTTACAGTTTACTATTGATTAGAGCCAAGAGTCTTTAAAGTTAGATGTTAACTTGTGGAAGATTGATTGGTTGCAAATTATTTTTGTCCAGGAGAAAAAAACAACCTCATCGGTAATACTTTCATGGCTCTGCAGGGCATTAACCTATTTTGTAACTAACTTAATCTTATTTTAGCATTCTTTGTTGTATTGACTATATAAATATGCCAGCCTTTATTTTCTGCAGCTTTATCCAGCCTCTCATTGAACCAGCTTTATCATCTTGCTAGTTTCTTATTAATGAATTTACTAAGGAATTAAATTCATCTTTGACATGTGTTCACTATATGTTTATAAGACAATTATATTTTCATATTTTAGAAAATTGTATCTGGACCTACTTCATTTTCCTAAATGGTACCTGATGGCTGAAATCATCGGTGATTACTACCATTATGAAGGGTACCTCTCCAATTCAACTGTCTGCTTCTATCAATCCTTATAATCTTATTCCCAGCCCCCTCCCTCATTCATGTGTCCTTCGTGGCCTCTGTTAGCCTGGTTGTCCTCACTTCTGACTTGTACCTTAAGGTTTTAGTGGAACAGCAATTTTACCCTTGAACATGCATCAGAATCTCCTGGATGGTTTATTAAAACAAAGTACTGAGCCCCACCCCCAGAGTCTCTGATTCAGTAGTCCTGGGATGGTGGAGCTCAAGAATTTCCCTCTCTAACAGGTCCTCAGGGGATGCTGAAGCTACTGTATAGGGACCACACTTGGAAAATCATTACTGTAGTCAGTAGGAGGACTGAGCTTGGTTTCTATGGGTGAGAAGACATGAAAACACTGTAATAATTTGGTAAAAGGAATGTAAGACACAGTAAAGTACATTTCATTTTTTAAAACTTTTTAAAATGTGTGTTGTAAATTATCAGGTAATTGACAGCTTTTCACATGATGCTTACTCTACTTGAGAATCAACTGTTGCTGGTATTGAAGAAACAAAGGGAGTAATTATTATAAATTTTTATAAAGTCAAGTCCCAGTTTGATGATTCCATTTTCTGTTTGTCTTTGTTATAAGTTCTTTGAATTATGAAAGTCCTGGTAGTCTCCCTGGTGCAGTATTTAACATCTCCTCCTAGTAAGGGTCTGGCAAACACCTAGTGACGTAGGATTGGTATGTTTCTCTGTTTTCTTCTGCTTCCCAAACCTCTCATGCCATTACCTTATCCAGGACTCACAACAGTCCCGTGAGGTAAACATGTGGATGACACTACATGACAGATGACTAAGTTGAGTCTCAGAGCAGTCATGGGACTTTCTCTAGGACACACAGCAAACATGTGGCAACACATGGCTAGCTCTGGATCTTTAATCTTGCTCACCAGGATTATTTACTGATGCACAATGATGACCAGATTGATAATATCATGAGGGCTATGGTAAGCCAGAAGATCCTTAAGTACAATTAGAGTTGCAATGTATTCGCTCACAAATAGTAGAAAGCATCTATTCTACTAATGTGTGTGTATGTATGTGTGTGTGTGTGTGTGTGTGTGTGTGTGTGTAAAAAATATATATCTCATATAGGAGTTTGGCAGTGGCCACTTAGAATAAGATAAAAATAGATTCCATGCAAGCAATCAGTTTCAGATAGGAATGTGCTGAACTTCCTGGAATTTAAAATTTTGCAAAGAGAGAAGATATATGTGGAAAGGGGACAGATACTGGACTCAGATAGATCTCACTCTGTCTCTGACCACCTATAAAACCCTGAAAAATCCTTTCACTTCTATGAATTCTAGTTTTCTTCCCTATAAAACAAATCATATGTATGTATTAAAACCTACATTTCTCGCAAAGATTAAGCAAAAAGTCAGGTAAAATAGGAATGGCCATATAAAGTACCTAGTGTAGGGCCTTGAACACTAAGAATATCCAGAGGGCTAGTTCTTACCTCCCCTCCAATTCCTCGGAAGGGAAGGAGAGTTCACTGGGACTTCTAGGGTTGAAACATTCAGGAAGATGTCTGGAGAATATCTATTGTTCATTTCCACTGAATTCTCGCCATTTTGTTGGATTTTTCAGACATCAAACCAGCAGATCCCAGAAAAAGCAAATACAGACATGTTATTGCAGTGCTGATACAATTCACCATCATTGACTGCTACCCTAACAAATCATCAGCACCTATTAGCACCATGGCAAGTGACTTAAATGGCTGTCAGGTGCAACATATTGTATTTTTGTTTGATTGTGTTGTGGTGTGGAAATCAATGAGAAAGAACAAGGGAACAGCTTGAGTCACAAAGGAAAAAAAGGGAGAGTGTCGGATGAAGTGTATTCATCCTGGATGCAGAAGTGTTATACAATTGTAAGTGGCAGGAAAGGAAATATACATAATTACAGTCTGCATACAACTGGGAACAAATGGAAGGAGTGGCTGCAGTAAGGGAGAAAGAGAAGTGAAATCTGAGAAACTGGCCTTTCTGCATTCCAGACACAAGGAGATTTCCTCTGCAAACAGGGCCCTGGCTAGACTTGCCAGTTATGCGTATGACAAAGCAGAAAACAAATGCACTGATTACAGTGCTGAACTCAGCCTCCGACTCCAATACAACCACAAGAGGAGTATCAGTTGGATGGCAGCCTGGCGTTTTCAGGCAAACAATTCTGGGCTAGGTGGCACGCTTGGCATCGCTACATGCCATTTCCCGGGCGTACATGCTCATCAAACTGTAAAGTGGGTAGTCAAGGTTGAGTTTGATTAGAACAGAGATATTAGAAAACACAACACTCTGTTCCCTACTCTAAGAACAGAGCAACCTCCAGTTGCGCTGAAATTGACCACCCACAACTTCCCTGGAGGAAATGCAGTGGCACTTCTGTGACTTAGAGTAAAATACCAGCCTTCCCTAGCAGCGCTCATTACTGCATTCTTGCAGATGTACTACCTTCTAAATTGTGTTACAGAAATCTAAGCAACTATACTTACAAAATACTAATGTTACACAGTCCCCCGGATACCCACACCACCACTGAATAACGGCAAGGGAAAAACTAGCTGCATTTCTTGTACATTATTGAAAGGGAATGTTTTACATTGTTTGGGACCTAGAGGCGGGCTTGGTCACGTTTGGCTACACTTACCCTTCTACCTGACTGATGTTTCATTCCTTGTATAATTTACAATAATTTCAAATGTTTATTAAATGCTAAGTGGCAGGGAATGAGAGAAGCATTTTATATGGATGACTCCCCCCGACCCCAACTAAAGTACCAGCTGCTCTGATAGCTGAAATGCTGGTTGATTCATTAGCTGGGGACATCAGAGATTTTGGATTTGATATCCTTACAGATTAGAGCTTCTCGAACATACATATGTCACCCATACAAATCTCCTGGGATTTTGTTCAAAATGCAGATGCTGTGTCAACAAGCGAGGCGTAGACCCTGAGACTTTGCATTGCTAAGAATGTCCAGCGGATGCCCTAGAGCACATGGCACAGAAAACAGCAGACGCTTTATCAATGTCCGATGGACCAGAGGGAAGATCAAGGCACTTAGACTAGCCAACCATGTTCCCAATTCAAGGTGGAATGGGTCAGCGAGGTTTCCTCCAGCTCTTGATTATAACATACTGTTTAAGAACTTCAACTTTGGAATCCTATGGGCCTGAGTTTGGGCCTAAACTTTTCTATTTACCAACTCTGTGACCTTGCATAAGTTAACTTCTCTAAACCTCTGTTTTCTTGCCTATAAACTGACTAGACTACTCATATAGTACTTATGTTACCTGTTAAACTGTACCTGCCTCAGAAGGTAGTCATGAGGATTAAATGAAATAATGCTCTTTATAGCACAGTGCCAGCCGTCTGAGAGATAATAAAACTGGCAGCCAATATTAGTACAATTGCTATTTATCTAAGTATCTCCAATATCAGTTTCTTTTTTTTCTCATTAAGATATTTTTTCAGTAATCTGTACACACAATATGGGGTTTGAACTCACAACCCCAAGATCAAGAGTCGCACACCTTCCCACAGAGCCAGCCAGTTCTCCCTTCTACTTACCAATTTATAACCTTAGCAGAAGGATGAGAATAACTTTGATGGGGGGAAGATTTACTCATTTATTACGCTAATGCCCATTTATTGAGGGCTAGTCTGAGCCAGTTATAGTCTAACACTGAGGACACCCCTCATTTTAAAAGTCATAAAAGGGGGGACACCTGGGTGGCTCAGTTGGTTAAGCGGCTGTCTTTGGCTCAGGTCATGATCCTAGCGTCCTGGGATCCAGTCCCATATTGGGCTCCTTGCTCGGCAGGGAGCCTGCTTCTCCCTCCGCCTCTGCCTACCTCTCTGCCTACTTGTGATCTTTCTCTCTCTGTCTCTCTCTCTCTGACAAATAAATAAATAAAATCTTAAAAAAAAAAGTCATAAAAGGGGAGTCATAGAAGGTGGCTCAGTCGGTTACATGTCTACCTTTGGCTCAGGTCATGATCCCGGAGTCCCAGGATCGAGCCCTGCATTGAGCTCCCTGCTCAGCGGGGAGTCTCTTTCTCCCTCTGCCTCTCAGCCCACTTGTGCTGTCTCTCATTCTCTCTTAAAAAAAAAAAAAAATTCCCCCAGAAAATGAGCCTGACTCCATGTAGCTGACATTCTACGGAGAGGGGAAAACAATAAATAACTAAACATATACATAGTGATTAATGTTTGTTTGTTTGTTTTTTTAAGGAAGCATCCATCCAACTATGCCCAGATAGAGCATTCCAGGTAAGACAAAATTATGGAGGCAGTAAATGATCAGTAGTTGCCGGGGGCTAAGGAGAAAGAGGAATGAACAGGCAGAGCACAGAGGATTTTTAGGGCAGAGAAACTATTCTGTATGATACTATAATGGTAGTTACATGTCCTTATATATTTGTCAAAACCCACAAGATGTACAACACCAAAACTGAACCCAAATGTCAATTATGGATTTTGCCATTGTGATGTGTCGATGCAGGTTTGCCAATTGCAAAAAATGTGCCACCACGGTATGGGAGGTTGGCAGCGGGGAAGAAAGTGACGCATGGGGGAGGGCAGAGGGCATATGGGAACTTCTATGTACATTCCGCTCAGTTTTCCTGCAGACTTAAAACTGCTCTAAAAAATGAAGCCTATTTTTAAAAAAATATATAAGGCAGACGGAAGGGAAGAGAGCAGCTGGCAGGGGACAGGTGGGGTGAGGGGTATTTGAGATAGCTGGTCAGGGAAGTTCCCTCTGAGGAAGGGGGCGTTTGCACAAGACTTGAATGATGAGGAGGAACCAACCACCCCTCACCTTTTCCCTGACATTTTCAGCTCAAGTTGTGTCTGTGGACATGTTGAAGGTGATCCATATTCTTGGAGCTGTCAGGTGCAGTCGAAGTAGGCTGATGAGTAGGCTGCCAAGTGTGTGCAGCTCAATTTCTAAAGGACAACATTTCAATAGGTTGCTTCTGAGGAGAAGGTCTACCATCCACCATGTGTCTGACCAGGTAAAACATGGCTGCTTGTAAATATCTGGCTTTTCTAATTAAATCATTGTACAGTAGTAATAACCGTCATTCACTTGGCGCTAATCTATATGCCATGTATCTGACCCTCATCACCTCACTGACCTTCAGAGGGAACCTATAACACAATAAGGTTATTCTCCTCTGCACAGGAAGAAACGAGGCTTAAAAAGTCATGTAAACTCACCAAGGTCCTAACAGTTCTTGAAAACCAGAGTGAAGATGTGAACCTAGGTCTCTGCTACTCCCAGGTCCAAGCTGTCCAACAAGCTTCCAGCAAACTTCAGTCTTCCCTGTGACTGCAGAGTATACAGCTTCCTCTCCCAAACTGTACTCTGTCTCAGAGCAGTCACAGGAGCAGGCTGAGTCAACCAGGAGAATACAAATGCTTCTTACTGGAACGTAATGGGATTGCAAAGACACAGCCTCAAGGACAACATCACATACACACATGCTCATGCACACTTGGCCACACTTTTACTTTTCCTCTTCTGATTGCTTTTCCACATCATTTGAAAGATTTTCACGGTGGAACACAAAGGGGGTCATTAGTTAGCCCTTGACGACGAGACATCAGAATCCTGCGATCTGGTTAAGTTTGAGTAAAAACCCATACCGAGCTGCCTCATCTCAGCAGTTCAGGTGAAAGCCAGCAGTGTCCAGGGAAAGCCAATTAGGTTCCTTTGGGACCGTGTCAGGGGAGCAGAGCTGCTGAAAGGGGAGTGCCAAGAGAGGATGCCACGATGTCACAGAAAGGAAATTGAGGCTTGGAATAAGAAGGGGAGGGAGGAGGAAGGGACAGGTGGTATTTGGAGTTAGTGCAAGAGGAGGGTTTTAGAGATGTCAGGCTTGAGTGTTTCATCTTGCTGCCTGGAGCTCCCTAGAGCTTCGGTTTCTTTATAAAACGCGGACAGCAACCCCAGGGTGAGGGAGACTATTGCTATTACGCATCCGCGACACATGGCGTGCTCCCCACATATACTGGTTTCTTTGCTGGAGGAAGAGATTTTTCTTCATTTTCAATCCACTGTTTGAAAGATATGTTGATTATTATTCCTCTTACTCCAGGCCATGCCTCATTCATTTTATTTAAGCTCTTCATCTATTTCAATAGAATTTTGATAATTAAAAAATAATAGTAATAGAGACCTAAACCTTTTGTTGGTAGAGGCTTTCTTGTCAGCCCTCTCCACTTCAACACCAGCAACTGAGAAGAGTTAACATTCCCTGAGCACTTACTCTCAGCCAGTCGCCTTCCTCAAAAGACGGAATTCAGCCTCACAACGATCTTGCTGGGGAGGTGTCATTATCATCCCCGTTCCACAGATGAGGAAACCAAGGCACAGAGTAAGAAGTAATTGGTCCAAGTCTCATATTCAGTAGGTGGTAGAAGCAGGATTCAGGACATGACTCCATAGCTCTATAGCTTTGTGGAAGAATATTTACCAGAAGGAGAGGAATATGCACTAATTTGACACTTTGTCCCCTCCTGAGGAGCCGTCCATGGAATGCAGACCCTGCTTTTTAGACTGGTCCAGAACTTATGCTCCCATAACAGAATCTACTGACACTTCCACTCAGGTAAACAGTGCAGAGCCCAGACCACCCAGCAAACAGAAAAGGCTGTGAATTCCTTTTCTGACCTTCGGAGAAGATGCTTTTACATCTAGGAGCAGATAATTCTATTATTTCCACTTTACTGGGAACCTCAAAATTGCTGACAATTAAATAATTCAGCCCTCTGGGAAAATCCAGGTCCCAGTCTTAAGTCTCTCACCCTTACGCCAATTTGAAAAGTGGTACAGACATAACATGGCTCTTTAGGTTGTCTAAATTTACCGGCTCTGAAAGATTTAATGCAGAAGGAGTCCATTACGGCATGGTCAGTCCAACATATTCTGGCACGTAACCAGCTTGGCAAGGCAGCTTAAATAGGAAGATACTAAAAAGGCATTTGGCAGAGCTATAATGGGCATCCAGCTTAAGGGACAGAATCTGTAGTTAGTCGACTTGGGCCACTCTGTGTTCCTTCTGGATAGAGCTTGTAACACTCTCTTCTGCCCCTAGGCTCCTGTTAATGATTGGGGTATAAATAGGTCAAATAAACTAAAATTCTGTAAATTCTCTGCATTTGTTATATAGGCCTGGTGTGTTGACTGTGGAAAAGAATCATAACCTTGATCCAGTATCTGCTTCAAGTGCTGAACGAATGATGTACATCCAGGCTTTGAACGTACTTGATCAGATCTTACACAACAAAGTTGTTTTGTTTTTTAAATTTTTTTTTTAAATTCCATTTAGTTAACATATAGTGTATTATTAGTTTCAGGAGTAGAATTTAGTGTTTCATCAGTTGCAAATAACACTCAGTATTGATCGCATCATGTGCCCTCCTTAATGTTCACCACCCAGTCCCCTCCAACAACCTTCAGTCTGTTTCCTAGGATTAAGAGTCTCTTATGGTTTGTCTCCCTTTCTGATTTTGTCTTATTTTATTTTTCTTTTCTTTCCCCTATGATCCTCTGTTTTGTTTCTTAAATTCCACATGTGAGTGAAATCATTTGGTATTAGTCTGACAGACTTATTTCACCTAGCATAATACCCTCTAGTTCCAGCCACATCATTGCAAATGCCAAGATTTTATTATTTTTGATGGCTGAGTAATATATCATTATTGCTATCTCTAGATCTATGTATATATATTCACACACACACCCCCCACATTTTCTTTAGCCATTCATTTCTTGATGGACACCTGGGCTTTTTCCGTATTTTGGCTATTGCAGACATGGCTGCTATAAACATTGGGGTGCTATGTGCCCTTTCAAATCACTGTTTGTATCCTAACAAAGAATTTCTTAAAACTAATCATGAATTGGTATTGAAGCACGAGACAAGGTTGCATTTATAGGACAGCTTTTTCCCACGCTCATTTCCTTATCCTTGTCTCCATACCCTTTGGCTTATGATTATTGGTTCTTATAGCACTAGGAAGCATCTCAATCAGCAGGGGATCATGAACGTGGAAAAAGGATGTCATCCTGTATGGTGGCTGTCTAACTTAGGATGATGAACACCGTCTGGAGACACTGTGTGTCTGCTCCATGATGCCTGTGAGCATCATGAGGTCAATGATATTTCCCGAAATCCTACAAACCAGCTCAGTTTCCTCTTTCATTACACTACTCCTAGCTATTCAGGTGGGGGCAAGGTGCTGGGAGGTCGAGGACCTATGAAATTGTTATTACATGATGCATGGTTTTCAATTGTTCTGAATGCCAGGGGAAGTCTTCTAAAATGGATGAGAAGCCCTCAGAAGGTCACAACCATGCATTATACTTCTTCTGCATTCTTCTTAACGTGTCAGACGCAAACCTAAGCACAAAATTCATGTTCATTCTACTTGCACAATTGAATTGGCTTAAACTGACAGGGACCTTTGTCAAACCGTGTCTGCTAAAGTATGGTTTGATTCATACTCAAGTATAAGCAGAACTTATATCCAGTCAGACACATGGCTGTCCCTGTGTTTTCAGCTGGAATCTGTTCTGACTGGCCAGTGCCTCTGCTGGCAAACTGTACAATATTTTCATTATCACCCATGATCATGAGTATTCACTTCCAACTTACTGTTACAATTTGTGCCACTATCACATGTAAGTCTGTAGTCCTTGCACACTTGGATAATTTTCAGAGTGACCAAGGATCCCAAGAACCATAGAATCTCAGTAGTGGAAGGCATGTGTAAACACATCTATTCCCACTCTCTGGATACAGAAACAAGATGGGATCAGGAGGGAGACAAACCATAAATGACTCTTAATCTCACAAAACAAACTGGGGGTTGCTGGGGGGAGGTGGGGTTGGGAGAGGGGGAGGGGGTTATGGACACTGGGGAGGGTATGTGCTATGGTGAGTGCTGTGAAGTGTGTAAACCTGGCGATTCACAGACCTGTACCCCTGTGGATAAAAATACATTATATGTTTATTAAAAAAAAATTGGAAGGGGAGGCGAACTATAAGAGACTATGGACTCTGAAAAACAACCTGAGGGTTTTGAAGGGTCGGGGGTGGGAGGTTGGGGGAACAGGTGGTGGGTAATAGGGAGGGCACGTTTTGCATGGAGCACTGGGTGTTGTGCAAAAACAATGAATACTGTTACGCTGAAAAAAATAAATTAATTAAAAAAATTAAAAATTAAAAAAAAAAAAAAAAGAAATCCCCTCTTCAGACTTTCCACAAGAAAAGCATCCAAGAAACGGAAGCTGACTACTTGTTAAAAACAAATCACATTTTTCTGCTTTTATTTTGCATTGTTTGCTATTGTAATAAAGGGCTCCTTAGACATTCACAAGGGGCCCCAAGAAAATTTGAAGATTAGAGTTATTACAACATGTGTCCTGGGAGGAAATTTTGTGTTCTTTCCTGTCTTGCTACATTGATCCATAGATCACAGAAGAGATCTACCACCCAACCACTGCTTGTCTCCTACTGTTAATAGTCTGGTCCAAACTACTACCACCTCATCTGGTTTATTGCAATTGTTTTTTAACTGGTTTCTTTGCTTCCACCCATTAACCCCTTTAGTCTATGCAATATGGCAACCAGAATGATGCTATTAAAATACCAGGTCAGGCCAATTCTTGGTTCAAAACCCTCAATGATTTCCCATCCCTTTAAGAACTAAAGCCAATTATTCATACTATACCCTACCAGGTCTTACAAGATCTGGCCTCCCCATTTCTACTGTTTTATCTCCTACTCTCGATCTGGCTCTTCCTGGAATACACCAGTGTGTGCTTAAGTCTCAGAGCCTCTGCTCTTGCTGTTCCATTGACCCAGAAATCTTGTCCCCCAGGTGTTCCTGCAGCTCCTGCCACTGTTTACTCAGATATCACCTTCTCAGAGGGCTTAGGCTAGCACACCCAAATGAAAAGTGCAACCTCACTTCACACCCTATACCCTTCTCAGCCTCCTCCCTTCAGCCCTTGCCATCATCTTACATACATATTGTTTCCCCAACTAGAACATGACGTCTGGGAGGACCAGGACCTTTGGCAATTTTGTTCACTAGCATATTCTCAAAGTCTAGAATAGTGTCCACCACATAGTAAGCCCTTAGTAATCAGTTATGGAAGGAAGGAAGGAAGAGAGGGAGGAAGGGAGGGAGGAAGGAAGGAAAAAAGATGAAAGAATGGGTCCTAGGTAATGCTATAGCTCAAGTTTTAGGATTCTGTTTTCTGCTTTGCTTATGGAAAAAATTTAAAATTCTTCAGGCCTCTAAGAGATCAGAGAAGGAAGCATTTATGCTTACTCAGTAGTATTATTTCAATCTTTTATAATGTACATATCCAGGAGTAAGAAAAGGAAGCAAGGATCAGGGATGATTTCCCAACCTCTGATTTTAGATCTTACTTAGATACTTTATGCAGTATTATGCTTTAGGATTGTAGTCATTCATTCAGCAACATGCTTATTGAGAACCTACTATCTGCAAGATCCCTGAATTAGCCCTTAAGGAATCTGAGTTACATGAAACAAAGTCCCTAAAGGACAAAAAGGAAAACCGTACCATCAGGCAGTGATTCTCAACACATCTGCACAGGGGAACCACAGGCAACAAGACCAATGCATGGGCCTGGGTTCCAGAAAATCAGAAGAGCAAGGGAAACATTTTAAATCCTTGCCAAGTGATCCTAATGTTTATTCCGAATTTATCACTGCTAGCATATCAAAGACACAGATACTCAGGTAGTTCCAGAGAGTAATACTTTAGTCAGAGCAACGTTCCTCAAACTGTGTTCACCAAAACCAGTAATCATTTGTGAAGACTAATAGCTGGGTTTAGGGGAAAAACAAAACAAAACAGCCCCATGTATGAATAAAGTTAGAGAATCATTTGCTCCTTATGACCCTTCTTGGAGATTCAGTGTCCGGGAATCTCTCTGCACTCAAGTGGGTTGAGGAAGATAAAGGAGATATTCTAGGAAGAGTCCTTCTAGGCTTATTAGCCCCTATGAAACAGCCATGGAGGATAGTGGGATTATAATCATGCCTGGGCTTCATGCACCACATAGCTCTACAAATGCCCATTTATTTAACCTGCGGAGAGTTGTAAGCCAAGCCAGTTCTTTGTCATGAAAACAAACCAGCCAGAGAAGTAGGCTAATAGCTACATTAAAAAAAAAAAAAAAATGCTTAACATGATTGGATGGAGTACGCCCCAGTGGGCCTTCATGACCCCTCTCTTTGGGTACTCCCACCTACACGTTTTCTTTGTCTTATCCTCACATTCCTGGATCAAACATGTGCATTTGTTAATTTATCAAGTTCATACAAGGTTTCCTTTGTCTGCCCTGTTACATCAGTTGGAAGAGACAGAAATCAAGTTTTGCTTTGTTTTGCTAAGTGAGCATCTATAACCAACATTATCTGAGTTTCATAACTGTGTTTGGTTTGCCTGACTTCTTACTCAACTGACCTTACCCTTCTCAATTAAAATTAAATAAGGGGTGCCTGGGTGACTCAGTGGGTTAAGCCTCTGCCTTCGGCTCAGTCATGATCCCAGGGTCCTGGCATCAAGCTCCATGTTGGTCTCTCTGATCGTCAGGGAATCTGCTTCTTCCTCTCCCTTGCTCTCTCTCTCTCTAATAAATACATACATAAATAAAATCTTTAAAAATATTAAGTAAGCAATCAATGAATAAAGAACACTAGCTAAATAAATCATTATGGATCTATATGATAGAACACTTTGTAGAACTAGAAATATCATGGGAAACTCGTTCACCATATAATATGAAAAAAGTTGGAGCGGATACAAACCGATTCAGAACATAACACAAAGATACAAAAGTTATCTTTATGAAATAAGATTGAGTGCTATTCATTTTCTTTTACTTATATTTCTTAAATCTTCTATGGTGAATATCTATTAACTGCAAAACAGAAAACAAGAAGACAGTTTAAAGCCAATAACTTGTGTTTTTAACGAAAACCAAATAAATAGAAATCAGTTTTCTTTACACCCCTCCTCCAGCAAACATGCTACTTGTTGCCCAGATTTTACTTTGAGATTTAAATTGGCATAACTATTCACAGTTGAATGTTCCCAGATTTTTTTAAGAAAAAAAAAGACTAATGCTGATAAAATACTTTGGAACCACAAACTGTGAGATAGATAAAGAATACAGAAAACACAAGATGGTGACCTTTTTCTGCTCATTTTTCCTATTGGAAAGCTGTATTTCTCCTTGTTTACTCTTCTTCTGCTGATCTCGTTGGTTTGCTTTTTTTATTTATTTGTTTTTTTACTTCAAAGCAAAAAAATTTCTGCTGACCAGTAGAAAACTCGTTGAAGTCAATTATTCCTTGCAGACCTTCTATGCACAATTTCCTTGCTGAAAGTTTTCTCAGAAAAAAAGATTAGTGACTTTATTGTATAATTTGTGCCTTATTGATTGCCTCCAAGCTCTTTCTCATTTTGTTTATGGGCATTTTTATATTAATGGCTTTTATGGCAAAGGAAAGAATGTAGACAAGCTTCTCACAGGTCTACCCCAGACACCTTGCTCTTTTATATTTCTAGAACAGTGTGATGAGAAGTGTTTGCTACCAAACACGACACTATAAACTGTGAGCACAACAACAGGGGACCCACTTCATTTCTCTTGACCCGACTGGATGATCCTGTTTGAGTTCCAAATACACACAACAAATAAACAGTCCAAGAAATGACCCTTCTGTGAAACAAATACACCAACTGTCCACACCACTTTCCAATGGTTTACAAATATTTACCAAGAGTTATGCATGGCCAAAGAAAAATCAGATAAGGGGCAATTTCCTCAATCACCCTTCCAAGTAAGGGAAGTGGAGGATGAATGATCTCCAATGCACAGGAGAAGCAAACCTCACAGAGACATTCCCACTGATGCTCATATTATTGGGAATGTCCAAAATGGAATCTTTGATGAATAAAATTCCAATACTGTGTAGAATGAAACATGCAAACTTTTTTTTTCTCAGTAATTATGCATAAGATCCCAAAACATCACTTACAAATTTCCAATGGCAATAAGGCTATTAAATAAAGGAATGTAAATTAATTAATCAGTTACGAGACTGATCAACATTGGAATGATGGATGGGTTACTTGTCTGATCACAGTTACAGTGCTATGCCATTCCCATCCCACCTTTCTCCTCTTTCCTATTGCAGCCCACTAAAAACAGTGCCATATAACTCCTCCACACCTGCTGGCTTGCTCTCAGAAGTACGGGGCTGAGTCTTCAGAGAGGCACTCTATGTATCCCTACTACAGACCTTTTTATTTCTAAATCATTCCCTCATGCTTTTATTTCTTAAAATGCATTAAAAATGTTTCCCCTTAAGGGTTAATGTTCACTGTGGTTAAAGCTGAAATTATGTCCTGTAAATCCTCCTTTTTGAATGGATCTACTGGGAAGATACTTTGCTCCCCTGGCCTTATATTTCTAAATGTAAACTACATAGAAGATGATAGAATGAGGGTCTTACTATTCAGAATACTTTTACTTGGTGACAAGAAAGAAGAATCTTATGGCCCCCGAGCATTTTTTAACCTGTATAACACTTCAGTGGTGGCTGGAAAAGGATTTGAGCCAGTGGAGGAAAGAGAGACACTATTTACTTTAAATTAAATTCTTTTTCTGTTCTATTCCTCATGACCTCAAATACACTGACAAGCCAAATATGTTTTCCCCATGCTTCTATAGGTGTTAATTTAATTTTTTTAAACTAAAATTTACCTTTTCTTGATACTACTAGATTAAATTTCAAAAGAAAACACATTTAAACATGTTATAGAATGTTCTCTATGCTGCAATAAGGCAAGGAAAAACAGAAAGACTTTTGCCAGTAGGGATTCAGGTCTTGCCTTTGAAAAGTGAGAAATAAAGGTCTTCCATCAGTTTCCGGATGAGACTCCAGCCTGAGGAGCACTTCCTGCCTTTGAGAGACCTCAACTTCAGATCAGTCTTTGGATCTTTTGGATCTTTGGATCTTTGGACCTGTTTGTTTACAGATAATATAATTTCTTCCATTATATTGCTCTCCCCTTAAATTTTTTTATGAAAATATAATTATCTTGAAAAGATCTGTTCTTTCACCTAAGAAGTCACAAAAAGGAGACTGTCTATACTGTTCAAGCCTACTGTGACCCCTCCATATATCAGGGGCTCTACTGGGGGCTGAGACAGAAACTCATTAAGACAGCTGCCTTCTGTGCCTTCACGGGACTTACAGTCTAGTCTTTCTGTGTCTTTGCTTTTATGACATGAGAATATTATAAACCTTTAAGGAATTTAAAAGAGGTTATTCAATCTATATATACTTACAGTACTGTGCAAAAATAAACTGCTAATTACACACTTAAGTGTGTGTGTGTGTGTTTTCTATTAGGAAATGAAAAGATTAGAAATTCTTCTTTTTCTATAATATGGAAATAAGATTTCCTATTATAAAAATCACATTTTTATTTTATTTTATTTTATTTTAAGATTTTATTTATTTATTTGACAGAGAGAGATCACAAGTAGGCAGAGAGGCAGGCAGAGAGAGAGAGGAGGAAGCAGGCTCCCTGCCTAGCAGAGAGCCCGATGCGGGACTCAATCCCAGGACCCTGAGATCATGACCTGAGCCGAAGTCAGCGGCTTAATCCACTGAGCCACCCAGGTGCCCTAAAAATCACATTTTTAGACAAATGGGTTAGTTAATGGGTAGGGTCTTGACTCACTAACAAATTCTTTTCTTTTTCTTTTCTTAAAAATATGTAACTCTATTCTTTATCTCCCCCCATCTCACACACACACATACACACACACACACTCCTCTCTCTCCACCCAGTTGGCATGTATTAAATACCATTTTAATTAACTGAAAAGCTAAACACCATATAAATTTAAAAGATATAAATGATATGTCCATAATTTTTTCATTTATTTGAGAGAAAGAAAGAGAGCATGAATAGGGGTGGGGAGAACAGAGGGAGAGGGACAAGCAGCAGACTCCATGTGGGGCTCCATCCCACTACCCTGAGATCACAACATGAACTGAAATCAACAGTTGGTCACTTAACCAACTGAGCCACCCAGATTCTCCCGTAATTTTTAACTTAGCAGTCTCAAATCACAGAATTCATCATGAGGAAATAATTACAGAAATACTTAAAATTTACATACAAAGATATTCATCCCACTGGGAAAAAAAATCTAAATGTGCAACAATAAGGGAATGGTAAAATAAGTGATGAGGTACTTGAATATTATGCAATAATTAAAATGAAAAAGTATTTAATAATATGGTGATATATGATGGGTGATAAAAGCAGAATACAAAGTTACATATATCAATATCATAATATGTATATGTTCATATATTTCACTAGTTAAAGAAGAGGATTAGAAAATAGTACATCAATATATTGTTTATGAGTAGTGGAGTTATGAATGATTTTATAATCTTTGTGAGTATAGTAAATTTTAATTTTAAAAGATTACTTAAGTAGTTAATTTTATATGTAGAAAAGTTCCATATTTTATTTTTTTAACTTTTTTTAAAAAATTTATTTGACAGAGAGAGAGAGAGATCCCAAGTAGGCAGAGAGGCAGGGAGAGTGGGGGGGGGGAAGCAGGCTCCCCACTGAGCAGAGAGCCTGATGTGGGGCTCGATCCCAGAACCCTGAGATCATGACCTGAGCCAAAGGCAGAGGCTTAACCCACTGAGCCACCCAGGGGCCCAAGAAGCTCCATATTTTAAAACATAACACATATAAACTTAAATTTACTCTACTGGTTATTACTATATTGTATACTCACTCATATATAATCTCTCCCAATGGAGCAAATTTTACCAAAAGGATAAAAACTTAAGTTATATTTGATTATTGAATCATCAACAAAGAAAAGAAAGTCTTAGTCTCAGAGAAGTTTCAAAATCACTGATGATTTACTTGGTTTCTGTTTGTTTTTCTTATTATAAAGCATTACGATCCACAACTGAGAAGCAAAAGAATATCCTTAATGATTCTTGCCTTTGATTCCAAGGTGTTTTGTGTCTGTGTAGACGCGCACCTCATCAACCACAAAAGCTCCGGCCATCACAACGATCGTCACAGCATATTCATTACGATCGTCAAGTTTACTTTTTCTAATATCCAGTAATTTGAGGAGCTCTCGATATACAGAGTCTTTAAAGAACAGAGTCCTATAACTGTATTGCTTGAAGAGTTCCCAGAATGAGCTCTGAGACACTAAAATCTAGAATATAAATAAACTGGAAAAAAAAGTAAGCTGGACAATGATATTTTGAGAAGAGACTATCAGCAGCTCATCTGCTTGATACATGAGAAGCAGTAAAACAACAGACTTATTTTCCAGCTTGGCTGCTCGGAGAAGTCTCCTGCCACATTACATGCAGCTTCATTTGTTAGGAGAATGTCCTCTGCCATTACTCTCTGCCTTCCACTATCTCTTGCTTATGGTCATCAGTTTATTTTGTGATCGGTCTCTATCATCCCTTCTTAGAGTGTTAAGTGACATTCTGGGGAAAAAACTGAAAGTCAAACATGGGAAAAAGATGAAAAAAATGGGAATGTTCAGGCTACCAATGAGAAGGTTTAGGGGATGGGGTCATAAAAATGCTCTTCCAGGGGCGCCTGGGTGGCTCAGTGGGTTAAGCCTCTGCCTTCAGCTCAGGTGACATCCTAGTGTCCTGGGATCAAGCCCCACATCGGGCTCTCTGCTCAGCGGGGAGCCTGCTTCCCCCCACCCCGCCTGCCTCCCTGCCTACTTGTGATCTCTCTCACTCTCTCTGTCAAATAAATAAATAAATATTTTTTTTAAAAATGCTCTTCGAATGCCTAAAAGGTAGTCATATGGAAGAAATGTTTTAAGCATAGTTTTCATGGCTAGAAGGCAACAGTTAGAGAAGAGAGATTTGGGAAGATATATGCTTAATGTAAGAGAATATGGGATGGCCCGGTTAAATCCCAAAGGAATTCAGACGTGTTTGTGTGTGTGTGTGTGTGTGTGAGGTATTGTTGAGAACTGGTGAGTCCATCAAGATCTATTGGTATGAACTGATTTCTACATAGGCTTTTTATTTCAGGCTGAAGGAAAAGGGGCAAGGGATATATTAAGAGCCTAGAGAGAAGTCTGCAAAAAAATCATTGAAAAGAACATGATGGTGCCTGCCCAAAAGAGTAGATGACTTTTCTGGACTGCCTCCAGAGAAAGGAATGGAGGGAAAAGAAGAACGGCAGTTTTTATGAAAAGCTCCATTGGGAAGGAGGGGTTTCAGGACATGGCTGCACAGGCCCCTGCTCGGTGACAAAGTAAATCACAAAACTGAAGAGGTCATCTCCCACCAGCTGTACAGAACTGACCTCGACTTGGTCATTCTGATCTGAGAATCATCCAGCAGAACCTCTTTTCGTTCTAATATTGATGTTATCAGAATGGGCAAGGCCACAGGAAGTCATGGGACACTGTCTAGACAGAGCAATGCTTCTCAAACTTAAATGTACATACAGCTCACCTGAGGGTTTTGTGAAAGCACTATTCTAACTCAGTGAATCGAAAGTGAGACCCAAGAGTCCACATTTCAATTAAGCTTTCCGGTGAAGCTAACGAGGCTGGTCTGGCAACCTCTAGGTAGGGCTTTGGTAGTGATTTTATGATGAGAAGAAACTAACAAGGAGAAGCAGAGCTGGAGAGGAAGAACTCATAGATGCTGAAAACAAGGATCCAAAGCTGACATGGTGTTTTATCATTACTCTGGATAAAATCATTACTCTGGAGCTACCCTCCACCTAAAATCTGAAAATACTAGATAGGAACATCATTTCGAAGGAGAAATTGGGAATACCTCTCAGATCTATGCCTTCTTGTGTCATAGCCTAAGACACAAAACCATCTCCAGGTGTGTGATTTTTCAGGAGTCCCCAGGGTAGTGAGTCTAAGCATTTTAGGAACATATACATGGGAAAGGACAGTAAATCTGGGTTTTTGACGTAAATAAGATGCCATGTGTATATCCAGGAGAGCAAAGAAGAATCAAAGCTGACTAACAAAGGAATGTGCTAACTTGGATGATAATAAGTTGTTTTCAGTGGAGGTGTTCAATCTGAACCTAAGAAATTCTTATCATAGGACTCGTAGAAGGTTCATTGAGATGACTGCCAAGGTTCCTTCTTATTCTATTCTTTTCTGATTCTACAACAGAATCACCATGGCTATAAAGACTACTCGTAGTTTTTGTTTTGTTTTGAAGAGTGCTTATTCTGACTAATTCAAAGAAAAGTGGCAAAGTAAGCTAAGTTTAGCAGAGAGTGCTTCCAGTAGAATTCGATTCCAAAACCACAGGCATCTCTATACTCAGTGTGCATCCCATGACCGTAGATCAGACTCTATCCAGTCTGGGCAGATAAATGCCCTTACGTGTAAGGGAAGATAAGAAATAGGTGGACTTCCTCCAAAGGCCAAGGAAACAAAAGCAAAAATGAACTTTTGGGACTTCATCAAGATCAAAAGCTTCTGCACAGCAAAGGAAACAGTCAACAAAACAAAGAGGCAACCCACGGAATGGGAGAAGATATTTGTAAATGACAGTACAGACAAAAGGTTGATATCCAGGATCTATAAAGAACTTCTCAAACTCAACACACACAAAACAGATAATCATATCAAAAAATGGGCAGAAGATATGAACAGACACTTCTCCAATGAAGACATACAAATGGCTATCAGACACATGAACAAATGTTCATCATCACTAGCCATCAGGGAGATTCAAATTAAAACAACATTGAGATACCACCTAACACCAGTTAGAATGGCCAAAATTAGCAAGACAGGAAACAACGTGTGCTGGAGAGGATGTGGAGAAAGGGGAACCCTCTTACACTGTTGGTGGGAATGCAAGTTAGTGCAGCCACTTTGGAGAACAGTGTGGATATTCCTCAAGAAATTAAGAATAGAGCTTCCCTATGACCCTGCAATTGCACTGCTGGGTATTTACCCCAAAGATACAGATGTAGTGAAAAGAAGGGCCATTTGTACCCCAATGTTTATTGCAGCAATGGCTACGGTCGCCAAACTGTGGAAAGAACCAAGATGCCCTTCAACGGATGAATGGATAAGGAAGATGTGGTCCATATACACAATGGAGTATTATGCCTCCATCAGAAAGGATGAATACCCAACTTTTGTAGCAACATGGACGGGACTGGAAGAGATTATGCTGAGCGAAATAAGTCAAGCAGAGAGAGTCAAGTATCATATGGTCTCACTTATTTGTGGAGCATAACAAATAACATGGAGGACATGGGGAGATGGAGAGGAGAGGGAGTAGAGGGAAACTGGAAGGGGAGATGAACCATGAGAGACTGTGGACTCTGAAAAACAACCAGAGGGTTATGAAGGGGCGGCGGGAGGGGGTGGGGTGTGGTGGGAGGTTGAGGAACCAGGTGGTGGGTAATAGGAAGGGCACGTACTGCATGGAGCACTGGGTGTGATGCCAGAACAATGAACACTGTTATGCTGTAAATAAGCAAATAAAAATAAATAAATAAATTAAAAAAAAAAAGAAATAGGTGGACTTCACATATTAATTAGCATTGCTAAGGGAGGAAGGGAGAGAGGGAAGGAAAAAGAAAGAGAGAGAGAGAAAGACAGAGAGAGAGAAGGGAGAAAGAAACTTTATTAAAGAATATGATCTACCATAAGATGAAAGAGCAAGTCAAAGTAAAAGAAAGGAACATGTTAATAATGAATCTGAACATTCTCCTCCCCAGAAGTGGAGCCAAAAATATTCTCTCTAACCCTCTGGCACTGAAATGGAAGGCTTTAAAAATCTTAGTTTCCGTCTCACTCAAAGCTGCTAAGGCTTTTAGATCAGATTCACAGAGGGAAAAGACAAAAGTAGTAACCCTGTTCATTTACAAATGCTACTTCTGTCTTCATAGATGAAAGCCTGACTGTGTCCCAAACACTGAAAAATAAGAGTAAGATTATCTGCTGTTTGTCTGAGAACAGTTTAAAGACTGACTTCAGTTGAACAAAACTTCCTGCATCCCCACTAGGTGGGAAGCACTTTCTAGAGGCTGGGGATGCACAGTAAGACTTGGTTTACAACCTGATAGAAGTTAGAGATAGCCACCCCCCCAAAAAAAATACATACATACATATATATATATATATATATATATATATATTTATAACACACTATCTACTGAAAAAAGAGCTATAAACATTTGGAATCACGATGAGGGAGGAATTTAACCCTCCTCCCTCCCCCTGGGGTAGAGCCTGGAGGAGAATTGACAGAGTGAAGGACATTTGAGCTGAGCCTCAGAAAAGGAACAAACCTTTCTGGGCAGAGGAAAGAGTCAAAAGCAGAGTAGAGAGGAAGTACAGGGCAGGAACCAGGGAGGGTGGACTTGACCAGTGGTGTGTGCCAGGGAGACATAGCCAGAGCTGGAGATGTCCATTTGCACCTTCCTTGGCACCCCTGCCAGTCACTCCTTCCCCGTTTCCTCTGAGCACTTGCTGCTGACGTCTTTGAAGACTTGCAGTTAAAGCCATGGGCTTTATCGACCTCAGAGGTTTTCCTGGCAACGCCCAGCATGGGAGAATTTGAGGACAACTACCATCCCCTCATGCTCAGGCATGAGATTTTAGAATTCGGGTATTAAGCTCAATGCTGACCCCTGCTTAGGGCAAGTCTTTTAGTTTTTCTTGTTTAATTTTACTCTCCCAGGAGAAATTTGACGTTAAGTTGCTCTACTCCAAACTTATTTTGAAATGAACATCATTTTGAAGGAGAAATCTGGACTATCTCTCAGAGTTATGCTTACGTGTGTCATAGCCTAAATCACAAAACCATCTCCAGGTGGGTGATTTTTTTCAGTTGGAGCAGAGAAATGGAGTTTAGCAACCTGGTAAAATCAGTCCCCAGTCCCTCTAGACAAGGCCTTCTCCATAACTCTTGGGGGAGGTAGTTGAGATGGGCTGGGAGGACAAAAGAAATCTATTGAAAAATCCATTGATTGTTTCACACCTGGATATTTTATGGTCATTTATGATCATAAAGGGTGAGAACAGCTTAATGGAGATCGTCTTCTGACCTCCTATAATCACACAGGAACTGTGGCATTTGCTTCCTGTTATCACTCCATTTTTGCCCATTCCATCTCCATATCTCTAGTTAAGAAAGATGCGAAAATCTATTCTGTCTTTGAATTTAGGAAAAAATTCATGATTTAATTCAACAAGATTAAATTGGCATTCATACACACACACACACACACACACACACACACACAGACACACACACACACACACACACACTCAAAGCCAAAAAACATTTCAAGGTTTCAATAGACTCAAAAAGAGTCCACATTCTTCCTTATAAGCACTCCTTGTGGTAATTGGAGAGCTTGCCAAAAAGCCTTCCAGAACCCATATTACATCTACCAGCAATGGAAGTAATACACAAGAAGTAGTCTGCATCCTTCCCTGCTGAGAATCATTTGCTTGGCGTGTGCTCTGCATAAAAGCTATATGGTAGGAAAAATGCCACCCTGCCTGAGCCAGCCAGCATGCTTCCAATCTGCTGCCCAAACTCCATGCCTGACAAGCTGCTGATAGGAGAGGCCACATTGTCACTCAGAACTTAATGGGGCTATTCTCCCTGATGTATCATTCACCGGGAACTTCGATTTACGAAGCGCACTGTTATATTTTATGTATGAGATCCATTTAGCCTCAGAATTTTTCCCAGATATATTCTTAGGCTCAAAATGTGTAGACTGCCACATACTCAGCTCTGGACTCCATATCGGTGTGATAGGGTCTGGATTCACCTTTGACACAAGTCAAAAAAGCTGAGATGTCTGCTTCCTGGCATTGTGTGGGTGACCAAAAGCACATCACAGCTGTCCACACACAAACAAGTACTGGTCTCAAGATAAGGAGGCTCAGGTTGTAGGTTTCCACATACCAATATGGACTTAGGGAGGATCACCCTCTCAGAGCCCATCTATAAAGTCTGGGAATGGACTCCCGGCACCGTCTGACTCTATCACACTAATCTTACATTTCTGATCAGGTGAACTAAGGAAATGGGATTATATGTGACCCGCATGTTTCAGACATCCCTCTCCAAAAACTTATACTCTCTTAAAGCAAGACTGCTGACTTCAAGTCCAATTTGCTGACTTCAAGTCTTATCACTACTTTTGTTTTCATACACTCCTAAAATGATAGGTATACCTCTCCCTTATATTTCCTGTCTGCATTTAGCTAGTTTTCATGGAAAAAAAATTTTTTGACTGAAAATGATGAGTGCTTTCCCCAATGGACAACAGGTTGAGTAAGAACTGTTATACAAAATTGTTACTTTTTCAAAAACTAAGTTTCTGCTTAGTTTAACCACACAATATTGCATAGTGTAAGTATGGACTTTGAAACCTGATCAGAACAGGGCTAGAATTCCAGGTCTGTAGCTATGGTCTTAGAGAGTACAGGATAGAATCCCTCACTTTCCCCACTGGGTTCTGGGAATATGGCATCCACACTGTGGGGTTATTTTAAATATGAGCGATAATGTGGACAAACGTGGAGCAGAGTACCTGTCACAAAGGAGATGTTCTTACTGGTGGGGAAACTGTGTCTCCAATTTAGGGAAATAGCAAGGTTAAGTTAAATAAATAGAGAAACTCTAAGGCAAAAACTAAGTACAAACAATGAAAAAGAAATACACACATACAATCTCTTTCCTCCAACCCTAAAACAAAGATCTCTGAACCAGCAGGGACCTCAAAAAATCTGGAAAGATTGGCACCGCCTGGTTCTGTACTCCAATGCCAAGGGTGGAAACGATATGTTTGCAAATTCTCTTCGGAGCAATAGGGAAATGGGCCCATGTCTTCCTTCCCAAATATTTATTTTGTACCAAGAAGTCAAATATTGCCAGACTTCTAAAAAGAAAGTCATCGTTGACCAGGATTGAAACTTCAGGTCTTTAGAGTTGTTGGTGAGCAGCCCACTTAGAGAGAGGCCTTCCTCTCCATTCCTTTACAAAGGAAAACCAAATTCTAAATCTTACTGTCGGCAAGTGGCACGGGCACAAATAAATACGCACAGCATGGCTTCCTTGAGCCAACTGGCATAGAGATGTAATCATGTCACACAGCACGCCTTCCATCAGCCCAAGGGCACCGAGCAAAACACAAAAACCAGGAACTGGGAGGGCTATGGAGCAGCGCAGGAAAGCAGCAGGACAGACCGGAACCAAGTTCTCCGGTTGAGTGCTCCCCTCAACCCCACCTAGAGCCATGCTACAGAACTGTTGCCTATGGGACGAGACAACACCAAAGCCATTTGGTGGAAAATGCCTGGAGCAGAAAGCCCTGAACTAGGAGTCCAATCGCTGTGTCAGAGGTTTTCAATCCTCACTCTACCCTCAGCCACCCAAGGGATGCGACACTGTCTCATGGAAACAGTGATGACAAGAAAAAGGGAGCAGGAATCCCCACTAAGGGAGGATATGTGTGCCATCTGAGGTCTCCAGGTTAATTCTGAAATTCCATTCTCCCCCTGTCTTTAAAACAACATATCTAGGGGTTAGTCTTGGTTCTGTCCATACTAACTGGAAGAACTGCTCTAAAGCTCAGTTTACTTATTTATAGTCAGAAAAAATATTTCCATGGTGTTTGGAAAATCAAATATGAAATTAGACAGGCATAGAAGCACTTTGTAAACAATGAAATGCCCCATACCCATAAATGAACAGGGCTGTTCCCCTTCTCTACCCAGGTGGCGGCCCCAAACACACACACACACACACACACACACACGGTGGAAGTTGTTTTCTTCAGCCAGCCTGCTAATCAAACTAAGATGCTGGCAGGCAAGCAAGTCCATAATGTCTCCTCACAAACACAGAGGGCCAACCAAACATCTTTCTGGATCATGACACTTGCAGCTGGAGCTTAATATATTAGAAATACGACCAATTTATATTCCATACTTGGCTTGCCCCTTCCCACCTTTCTTCTCTTGCTGTTTACATTTGCATAATCAAAGTGTCACTCATAAATCCATGCAATGAAAGGAACATTACCTGGGCAACAACTATGTGCCAGGTCCCCTGCTAAAAGTTATAAGGGACAGAGAGAGAGAAATAACAGAATCCTTTCCCTCTGCTTGGGCACATTCTAGTGGGGGGCGAGGGGTGGCGCATGAGAACAACCATTAATAACAAGGCAAAAGGAGTAAATACTAAATGAACTAGGAAGGTACTGAGAGAAGTATTGTCTTTTTTCTGACCAGGAAAAAAAAAAGAAAGAAATCGTGATTTGAAAAGTCAAATATATTTTGCTCAAGTTAGGAACAGAACTTCAGGATCGCAGAGGTTTTCTGAGGAAGGAAAACATACAGACCAGGGCTTGATAGCCTAAAGATATTGAGAGGAAGTTAGATGGGCCATTAATTGTTCCTTACTTTCCACTGGGTTCTTTTTTTTAAATTTTATTTTATTTTAATTCAATTAAGTAACATATACTATATTATTAGTTTCAGAGGTAGAATTTAGTGATTCATCAGTTGTGTATAACACCCAGTGCTCATTATATCCCGTGCCCTCCTTAATGCCCATCACCCAGTTACCCCATCCCCCCACCCATCTCCCCTCCAGCAACCCTCAGTTTGTCTCCTAGAGTTAAGAGTCTTCCACTGGATTCTGATCTAAAAGTAAGTAACTACTCTGAAAAGAGCAAACAAATCATCCAGGGTTAGAACTGGCACTGTGAGCCTCATTGCCTTTATAAAGTTGCAAGTATGTCATTAAATGATGAATCCAGGAAAAAAAAAAGTCAGATATGGTTTTTAACAGCTCTGAATCAAACCTCTAATCATAGGATTAAGATGTTTACTTGTTAAATTCTGATACTGAACAGCTGAGTACAAGGAATGTGCTACTCATACTGACTTAGGTGGGATGCCCCAAGACCCACTCAATTCCCTCACAGCTCCTCGAAACATTATGTCCTAAACATGGTTGCCGTCCTTCTGCATTGCGCAAAAGGGACTGGTGTTTACTTTGTTTTGTATTCTGGTTTTTATCCAGATGTGTTGGCGTTTCATCGAGAGAGCCTAATTCATTATGAATATGGTGAGCCAGATCTCCATTACATTCTTTCCCATGCTGGCCCAGAATAGAGAGTGCTGGCCTCCTGAGGTATAAAGAACATAAATGGGTCATTCCTGGTGCAGACTCAGCACGAGGAGGACAGGCTGTAAGAAGAGCAGAGAAGATAAGTGCGGTCTGATAACTTCACCTCCCTCCCCATTATCATTATTAACTCCTGAGGCTTTTCTTGGCACATCAGGCTTCAGACCCTCTTGACAGCCACTTAGAGAGGCTGAGAAGCAATCATGACTAGTTGCCAAAACTACATGTTTGAAAATGTAATTGTTTTATGGAGTTTCAAAAGCCTGTTCAAGAGTGTAGAATCAGTTTTAGGATTGGGTTATCCCAGTATTAGAAGAGAAATTAAATATGAAAACACACTCTAATCCTGAGACAGATCAAGATGGCATTATGAAGCTAAGTGGTTTAAGCTCCCTTTTTCCTCTTATCTTCTCTAGAGTGGATGGCAAAGATTAGTGAAAGGCACTGATGATCTTTACCGAAACATGCATAGGGTGCGTATCTCCTTGGCAAATGTGGAATATTTTCTATTTAAAAGAAAAAAAAAAAACCTTCTCAAATGAAACTAAGAACTAACCAAAAGCCCCCTAACCAAAATGAGGCTGATGTGTTCAGAAAGGCAGTTCGGTCTTGTTTCTATTTCTATGAGCGTGGAAACAATTTAAATGACTATACAAATATTAATTCACAAATCTTAATTCACATGTACCACCCATGACCTATATTTTGAAAATCCTGCCAGCTTTACAGAAAAGTAAACAAGTGTTTACTTGTTTACAATGTTTACTTGTTTCCAGTGTTACAGAAAAGATAAACAAGAATAGGATAAGAAAGAGGAGGAAGAAGAGGGGTTAGAAGAGGAGATGGGACAAGAGAGAGGGCATCATTTCTTGAGGTGTTTGTATTTTCTTCTTATATGAGTAGACACAACGAACTTCAATACTGTAGAGCTCATGGGTCATGATCTCAGGGTCCTGGGATCGAGTCCTGCATCGGGCTCTCTGCTCAGCAGGGAGCCTGCTTCCCTCTCTCTCTGCCTGCTTCTCTGTCTACTTGTGATCCCTCTCTGTCAAATAAATAAATAAAATCTTTAAAAAAAAATACTGTAGGGGAGATGAACCATGAGAGACTATGGACTCTGAAAAACAACCAGAGGGTTTTGAAGGGGCAGGGGGGTGGGAGGTTGAGGAACCAGGTGGTGGGTAATAGGGAGGGCACGTACTGCATGGAGCACTGTTATGCTGTAAATAAACAAATAAAAAAAAATACTGTAGAGCTCAACTCTTCTCTTTAAACTTTTAAAAATCAGGGCGCCTGGATGGCTCAGTGGTTTAAGCCTCTGCCTTCGGCTCAGGTCATGATCTCAGGATCCTGGGATTGAGCCCCGCATCGGGCTCTCTACTCAGCAGGGAATCTGCTTTCCCCTCTCTCTCTGCCTGCCTCTCTGCCTGCTTGTGATCTCTCTCTCTGTCAAATAAATAAAAAAAATATTAAAAAAAAACTTTTAAAGAACTCCTCAAACTCAACACACACAAAACAGATAATCACATCCAAAAAATGGGCAGAAGATATGAACAGACACTTCTCCAATGAAGACATACAAATGGCTATCAGACACATGAAAAAATGTTCATCATCACTAGCCATCAGGGAGATTCAAACTAAAACCACATTGAGATATCACCTGACGCCAGTTAGAATGGCCAAAATTAGCAAGACAGGAAACAACGTGTGTTGGAGAGGATGTGGAGAAAGAGGAACCCTCTTACACTGTTGGTGGGAATGCAAGTTACTGCAGCCACTTTGGAGAACAGTGTGGAGATTCCTCAAGAAATTAAAAATAGAGAGCTTCCCTATGACCCTGCAATTGCACTGCTGGGTATTTACCCCAAAGATACAGATGTAGTGAAAAGAAGGGCCATGTGTACCCCAATGTTTATTGCAGCAATGGCTACGGTCGCCAAACTGTGGAAAGAACCAAGATGCCCTTCACCGTATGAATGGATAAGGAAGATGTGGTACATATACACGATGGAGTATTATGCCTCCATCAGAAAGGATGAATACCCAACTTTTGTAGCAACATGGACGGGACTGGAAGAGATTATGCTGAGTGAAATAAGTCAAGCAGAGAGAGTCAAGTATCATATGGTCTCACTTATTTGTGGAGCATAACAAAGAACATGGAGGACATGGGGAGACGGAGAGGAGAAGGGAGTTGAGGGAAATTGGAAGGGGAGATGAACCATGAGAGACTATGGACTCTGAAAAACAACCAGAGGGTTTTGAAGGGGCGGGGGTGGGAGGTTGGGGAACCAGATGGTGGGTAATAGGGAGGGCACGTACTGCATGGAGCACTGGGTGTGGTGCCAAAACAATGAACACTGTTAACACTGAAAATAAATTAAAAAAAAAACTTTTAAAAATCATTACTCATCAAAAAATAATTATATGGTATCTTTCTTTTTTAGGGACAATATTGGAAAAAATGAACTCTGCAATAAGGAGAAAGTCGGTTTTAAGCAGTTCCACCAATTATAGGTTATATATGTATTAATGGATTATTATATAAAGTTAATTTATTTTCTGGTTAGCTGATCTATTCACCTAGTTTCAAACTCTAAAGGTACAAGAGACCTTTAAAAAGTCTCTGTTCCTTGCCCTCCAGCCAACAGTCCCCTCCCATAGAGAAACCACTCTGCCACGTGTTACTGAACTCCTCCAAAGATGCTTTATGAATCTGTTAGTAAAACAGCAAACAGGTTGCATCACACTCTTCCAGTCCTGGGCCTTTGCTTTGTCTGCTTAACAAGACAGCTTCGAGGTTATTCCATATGGCAAATAAAAAGCTCTCCTGTGTTACAGATCCGTAGGATTCCATTTTATGGATATACTTTCATTTATTTAACCAGACACCACTGTATCCAATCTTTTGCCCTTATAGATGAGGCTGTGATGAACTGTTTTATATACTCATCTTTCACATGTCTGAGTGTATCTGGGATAAATTCCTAGAAGTAGAATTGCTGTTTTATGATATGCGTATTTGTAATTTGGGCAGATACTGCTAAATTGCCCTCAATAAAAATTCAACCAGTATATTCTCACTACTAGCATTATACTAGAGCTGTCTGACCTGCAGTCTGATCAGTAGAGTGTGTTATACAACGTTCTCATTTTTTGCAAAATCTCAAAGTTTTAAGATAGTATGACAGAGTTTCATTTTTAACTTGCCTTTTTCTTACTGTGAGATAGAGTATATTTCCAAATGTTTAAAAACCACTTGGGTTTTCTTTGAAATTATAAATTTTCTGTATTAGAAATAAAAATGAAAACTAATAAATTCAAGCTCTTTTCATATCTTCTTAGAAGTTGGTAAGATACATTAGTGGCAAGTACTATTGATTTTCATAGAGGAATATGGATTCTGGCTTTTCTTGGAGTCTGAATTGAAGAAAATAATCTCTGTTCTCTACAAACATTTTCTTTTTAAAGCCTGTATTTTTGTAAGCACTCTGTTGACATGAATGGGCATCTAGATTAGCCCAAGAAATATTCATGGTATAAAGTATTTTTTTTAAAAAACACTCAAAACATGATAAAAGAGGAAAAGAGAATTAAAAAGTCAGAGTAGATAATGGGCAAAACAATAATCAAATGTTATCTATATTTCTATGCTTTAGGAACCTAATGTCATGAACTGGTATTTTTCACAGGAACTTAAGTTTAGGCAAAGGGCTAAAAGATAGACTGATAATAAGATTAGATAGAGGAGATTAGACATATGGACTAATACCCCCTTTTACATGCATTCTGTAGTATTTTGTTTCCCAAGATCACCTTTTTCTCTGACTGCACTATAAAGCCAAGTTTACAAAATTCTCTACAGGTGCTACAGTGGCTACTATTTTTAAAGCAAATTAAAGTTCACCAAGAAAAAGTAAATGATGAATTTCTTTAGAACATGACCCAGTATACAGTTGGAGTTCTCAACTGTCATCACCAATATATCATATCAATCTTTTTTAAATAACCAGCCTGTGATTTACTGGCATCAGTGATTAATTCTCCAAGAAGATAATTAATTATCTACTGCCAGAATGAACCGTAAATATTTCTCAACATTTACTGTTCTTCAAGATCAATTCATATTCCTTAGCTAAATTCTTAAAACTGGTGATAGTAAAATTTAAAATTTTAATTGCCCAGTTCCAAGTTTCTCTCACTTTCCAAAAGAAATTCCAAGGAAAGTTTCAGGTGGATAGGACTTTGCAAAGTCCTTCTCTCTCAGAAATGGATGAGCTGTAGGCATTCTGAATATGAATTAAGCATCAAAAAAAAAATAGTCATGATTGAAGTAAGATATATATATATATATCATACACACACACACACTGTCTATTATAATGTAACATTATTTTTTAAATGCAAAGTGTCACATGACCACTGTGGAAGAGTTTTAAAATAAAAGAGTGTAAATATGGGTAGTATTGGTACTACCCAGATAAAAGTACTATTTAATATGAACTAAAGTTTATGTGCCAGGATCCTCTTAGAAGAACTTTGATCAGCTACTTTTTTTTTTACAAAAACAGTAAGTTGGTAATAGTATATGCTCACTGTACAGATGAGAGGTCCAGATAGAGGATTAGCCATTTACCCAAGGTCACAGAGCTAGTAAGTATAGGAGTTGGATTTATATGTAGATACAGAGTTCGTGATATTAAAAAAAAAACAACAACAACATATCTCTGGGGTGCCTGGATGGCTCAGTCTGTTGAGTGTCCGTCTTCGGCTCAGGTCTATGATCCCAGGGTCCTGGGATCGAGCCCCACATCAGGCTCCCCGCTCAGCGGAAAGTCAACTTCTCCCTCACCTCTGCCTGCCACTCCCCCTGCTTGTGTGTGCCCTTGTCCCTTGTCAAATAAATAAATAAAATCTTTAAAAAAAAAAAACATATCTTATACTTTGTATTGAACATTATGCAACGAACATTTGTCCTAATTAGTAAATATTTTGGGGAAATACAATTTTAATGATGCATTCAAAAACACTGTCCTTTATTACGTGGGTTATTTATAGATGCACTGCTATCATAATATTACCCTACAGGAGCACCAGGGTTGCTCAGTGGGTTAAGCGTCTGCCTTCAGCTCAGGTCATGATCCCAGGGTCCTGGGATCGAGCCCCACATCGGGCTCTCTGCTCAGTGGGGAGCCTGCTTCCCCCTCTCTCTCTCTCAGCCTACCTCTCTGCCTACTTGTGATCTCTGTCTGTCAAATAAATAAATAAAATCTTCAAAAAATTTAATTAAATTTAAAAAATTTTAAAAATTATATAAACAGATTCATTTGGTTTGTAACCTTTGGGGACTGGCTCTTCCCACTCAGTATAATTCCTTGGCAGTTCATCCAGAATGTTACTTGTGTAAATAGTTTTTTCCTTTTTATTGCTGAGTAGTACTTCATGGCATGAATGTTCCACAGTTTGTTAAATCACTCACCCTTTAAAGGACATCTGGGCTGTTGGTGGTTTTTGGATATTACAGATGCTGCTGCTATAAATAATCATGTAGAGTTTTTACATGAACATCATTTTCATTTTTCTGGAATGGGTCTCAGGAGTACAATTGTGGGGTATTGGTAATTCAATGTTTAGTTTAGAAGAAACTGCGAAGTTGTTTTTCCAGAGTAGCTGTACAATTTTTTATCTCCACCAGCAACAGATGAATGATTCCATTTTTCCATATCTTTGCCAGTGTTTGATTTTGTCATTACTTTTTTCTTTGGCCATCCTAGTGCCCTCTTAATTGGCCACTGAATGCAGAACTAAGAACCAGAGACTGAGTTCTTGTGCCACTAACTGGCTGTGTGATCTCGAGCAAGTCATTTCCTCCCTGGGACATGGTTTCCCTGTATATAAACCAGAAAATTCCTAATAGTCCTATCAATATTAACTTTGTATGCTTCTAAGATAAGAACAGACTTCTGTGGCTGATTACGAAGGTTTAGAGCCTAGAAGAGTCTGTAAGTGATTTCCCTTCTAATAGCAAAAGAATTAATTTACTTACTGAGTAGGAAATTATCTTCCTGGAGAACGAAGTAACATGCTTAGGATATATTACTTCCTCCCAAAATAACCCACTGCACATAGCAAGTTGATTTACTTCATCCTAATATGAACGCCAAGGGGAATCTCTGCTCTCTCTTACCTTGCAGTAGAAATCACCTAATCTTGGGATGCCTGGGTGGCTCAGCTGGTTAAAAACTGCCTTCAGCTTGGGTTAGGATCCCAGGATCCTGGGATCAAGTCCTGCATTGGGCTCCTTGCCCAGTCGGGAGCCTGCTTCTCCCTCTGCCTGCTATTCCCCCTGCCTCTCATATATAAACAACTAAAATCTTAAGAAAGAAAGAAAGAAGTCACCTAATCTCCACAATGACTTCATCCTATAGTTATTTATAAATACTCTCTCTATAAAAAACGTGAAATGCTAGGTAGATGTTCCTAATTAGCCTTCAGAAAAGCCGTATGGTGTAGAAAAGGGACACCAGAGATTTCAAGGGAGCCAAACTTCTGCCTCTAAAAATGGGCTCGGGAGTTCAATGGAAGCCCATTCCATGTTACGCCTGCGAAGGTTTGTGCTGCTGTTGGAGCTGAGAATCTCAGGCAGCAAAACAAGCTTTCTTGCATCACTTGGCTCCTAGAATTCAACTGTCAGTTGGAAATAATGTGCCAATGAATTGGTTGTTTTTGTTTTTGTTTTTGAATTGTTGATCATCATCTCAGGCCATGAACCAAAGATGTACAAAGGCAAATGATGGAAGGAAAAAATAATAAAAGCAGAACGTTGAAGAAACTCCAGTGGCTAATTTTACGTAGTTTTATGTGGGTTCCTTCCTTAGAATCACATGGGGTATGTGTGAGAGGAACAGATTCCCAGGATCCACTGCTCGCTATTTCAAGCACAATCTTAGAGGGGAAAGGATAGATAGGAGCACGTACTTTTAAATAAGCTCCTCAAGTGATTGATCCTCTTTCTTATTTATTTTTAAGGGAGAGAGAGAGAGAGTATGAGCAGGGAAGGGGGGCAGCAGAGGAAGAGGGAAAAGCAGACTCCACACTGAGCACAGAGCCTGATGTGGGGTGCGATCCCACGACCCTAAGATCACGACCCCAGCTGAAATCAAGAGCCATTGCCCAACTGACTGAGCCACCCCCTTCCAAGGTGAGAGATTCATACAGGCAACCCAGCATCAGCCCATAGCCTGGCATTTAGGAATTACTAATACAGGGCAATGCTTTCATTTTATTAATAGAGAGTAATCAGAGCTAGAATTTTCCCCAATAACTCAAGGTCAACTAGCCAATAACTAAACAAAGGCTGAATCAGCACCTTGCTACTCTTGTGCACTTAGCCTTTTGTGACACATGGTCTCTAACAACAACAACAACAACAAAATCCACTTTAAAAAAAGGAAATTATATAAGGCCCAGCTTGGTTCCAAATTCATCCTTTATCCACCCCGTAGGTGAGGATACAATCATGTTCCATACCTGCAGCCTCATTTCCAATCCTTGTTTTCCCCCCAAATTTTTTCTTATGACTCAATTTACTCAACTGGCGCCAGTCCCCATTCTGAAGTTCATAAGTATCAAGTCCCAGCAGCCCATTCCTTTATCTCCCTCCTCTGTTCCCAAGCCAGGTCACTCTTTTCGCCATTTTTCCCACAACAGGGATATTTTTCTGCCAATCTGCCTCATACTCCAAAGGCCTGTTTGCTGGCCCTAACTTACTTTTTCTGTTTCCCTTTCATAGAAGAAAGTCTTATTTCTAAACCTCAAGCCAGTGGCCGAGCTCTTTTTATCACCCTGATGACAACTGTCCAGATGTTTGAGAGTGCCCACCTCCCAGGCTTCCGTCACTACGTTTAGCCCAACTTTTGGGCTACAATGCTGCTTCGTCCCATTTATCACTCCTGATACAGTTAAGCCAAGCCAACTGCTTAACTGTAATTGAAAATCTCCTTACCGTTGCTTGATCATCAAACTGAGCCCCTATTTACACACAAAGGTGGGTAATTTTTTTCATCCCCTTACACCACATCGGTTGACAAGTCTAGCACCAGGATGCTGCAGACTACTCATTTCTGCCACATCTCACTGAAAGTAAGTGGCTTGTCGAGCTAATCTTGAGCTCTGACAGATATCATGCCACTTGCCACACGGAGTTGGAACTGCCTCTATCCCCTACCAGATATAGCACAATGAAAGCAGGAGGCCATGTCTATTATATTTACTGGTGTATCATGAGATCTAAAGCAATGAAATAAAAACTGGAAGACTCAAAAGTGAGTCTCGAATCTATGTATTTTTGCAATAAATGATGGATGTAAGCCTAGAAAAATTCTTTGAACATTTGCAGCAAGGTCAGTGGCAATATGCCTGGGGTTCTCCCATGTCGGTGGGAGTTGTGGGCCCGAGCTCATTAGTGAGTAGAATCCAAAAATTCTAGGATTCCAGCTCTAGCAGCAACACTGTTCCTTCTATTCATTTGGTAAATCACTAACCTGTTCTATTTCAGGTTCTGTGTTACAAAAGAACACAACTCATGGTTCTCTCAGGGGAGCAATGAGAACAAATTAGCCAATATTTACCAAATCATCTGAAAATGAACTGAGCTAAATTGCTTTTTGCTTTACACATACCTTCTCTCCTGGGACTCTAGATTACATTTACTACATGGTACATAGAGTTCTTCACTCCCATCTAATCCCGAACAGGCAGGAAGAAGTTGTGCCTTACTAGGAAGAACAGTAGTAATTGAAAAGTCAAGCATGGAATGCAAATTCCCACTTTGATTTTTATTTAACCAGATGTACATATTTTACTTATTAAACCTCAGCAAAACAATTTTGCTTATCTGTGGGGGAAAAATGATTCTGACTAAATGAAAAACACTGCCAGAAAGTCCAAATGCATGAACCGTTCCCTTGGCCAAAGCCTTTCCATTTTTCTTCTCTGATAAGTAAATATCTGTAAAAAGCTGTTGCCAGGAAGGCAACATGATATGAGATAAGACAGCGATACCGCACTAATTCTATTGTGAGACAGCAGAAATAGACACTTTTCCTTTACACAGAGCGAATTCTGAGCAGCTGGGAGATAAATTTCACAATCCTAGAAAATTGATATTTAAATGTGCAAATATTTCTAGAGCATTTCACACTTGACAATTATCTTCTTTTTCTTTCTTTTTTTTTTGACAAATTTCTTCTTAACTCAATTCGGGTTCATTAGTTCTCATCGAAACTCTCAGATGGTAAGTATCATCATACCTACTTTACAATAAAGGAAATTAGGTTTGGAAGTATATGCTTTTCCTACAGCTGCCATAACAAAGTACCACAAACTGGGTGGTTTAAAACAACAGAAATTTAGTCTCTTAGAGTTCTATAAGCCAGAAGTCTGAAATTAAGGCACTGGCATAGTTGGTTCCTTCTGGAAGCTCTGAGGGAGAATCTGTTCAGTGCCTTTCTCCTGGCTTCTGGTGGGTGCTGGCAATCCTTGCTGCTCCTTAGTTTGTAGATGTATCTGCCTTGGCTTTCACGTGGCGTTTCCTCTGTGTGTCTTCCCCTCTTCTTAAGAAGATGCCAGTCATTTGATTTAAAGCCCACTCAAATCTAGTATGACCTCGGGCACTTGGGTGGCTCAGTTGGTTAAGCAACTGCCTTCAGCTCAGGCCATGGAGTCCTGGAGTCCCAGGATCAAGTCCCACATTGGGCTCCCTGCTTAGCAGGGAGTCTGCTTCTCCCTCTGACCTTCTCCCCTCTCCTGTTTGCTCTCTCTCATCCTCTCTCTTACATAAATACATAAAATCTTTAAAAAATAAAATCTAGTATGACCACAACTTTTTTTTTTTTTTTTAAGATTTTATGTATTTATTTGAGACAGAGAGAGAACGTGAGCACAAGCAGGGGGAGGGGCAGAAGAAGAGGGAGAAGCAGGTTCCCTGCTGGGACTCAATCCCAGGACCCTGAGATCATGACTGAATCAAAGGCAGAGGCTTAACCAACTGAGCCACCCAGGCAACCGTGACCTCATCTTAATAACATCAACAAAGACACTATTTCTACGTAAAGTCACATCTTCAGGCTCAGGATGGATATGAATTTAGAGTGACACTTCTCAACCCACTATAAAAGGGTTAAATGATTTCCAAAAATCAGACAGCTAATGGGCTGGGGAACTGAGACCAAAGGATCTGAGGAGTCCATATCTTTTAAATCCCTAAAGGCCAAAGACAGATATGTATCTCTTTATCCCCTCAATTCCCAAGGACTGCCTCTTCATTTTAAGATGTTACTAACCAAAATCTAATTTGAATAAGAGTTTATCTTACCCCTCTTTTTCCTCTCCTCTTTCTATACACACATACACACACACACACATATGCCTAGCTCCAAAAGTAGAAGCCAAACTTTTAGAGAGGAAGGCTCACAACTTACTATCTCTTAGAGTAATATATAGAACTATACTTTCTACCAGAGTGTTGTGCAATCATTGATAGAGGAATAAATTAATATATATATTTAAGAATGAACTAATTACGAGAGCTTAAAAAATAACCGATTTTAATTATAAGCTCATAATTATAAGAAATGAGAATTGTTTTCTAAATGCTATGACCTATTCCTACAATCACAAAATAATTGGAAAATATTCTAACAATTTAAAAAATCCAAGCTATACCATGGGTTTAGGTGCTGTGTTAATCACCCAGCCTCTGTTTCAGGGATTAGAATGTTTGAAATTTTTTTCAAGTACCTCCATACTCATCACTCTTCTTCCTGTAGGCCAAGCCTGGTGGTGTTTAAGAATATCACTGCCAAATCATTAAAATCACCGCAGTTGTGAGGCGAAAATTGATTTTTTATATAGATATAGATATATCTCTCATAAAGCATTACTACTTACTTAGGGACAACATAGTACAGCCCTGTTGATTTTGCAATGTCACTTTATAATCTTAAATAACTTGGCATTGAAGCCCTTCGGTATACCAGGACCTAACAGTGCGTGACCTTAATAAATGTTTAAAATGGCTGTGACATGGCCTGAGTCTGTTTATACACTCAGCCAGCAACAAAAGAGATCAGTCATTTGATGTCTTTTAAGCCAGTAAGTTCATTCTTTATAATCTTTGGTTCACCTGCCTCTTCCTATTCTATTTCTCTGTAGGAGGAGGGAATTTATTGAAGGCAGGGGCTATCATTTTAGTGCTACAAAGATGGTTTTTCAGACAAACTTTATAAGAAGTGATGATAAGATGTAGAACTGATTCTCTTTTATTAATGGAATCATACATTTTCATGATAAGACTTTAAAGATCATCTGGTCATCAACCCTTCATTGAAGATATCTGTATGGAAGTACACTACCCATTTCGTCCCAACCTCAGTGGTGGCAAACAAGTTTCTCTCTCTTGACAAATTTGACCACAGGATCCTAACCAGAGCAATGCACTGAAGAAGATTCTGAGGCTGAGCCTGGGATCTGGGGGATAAATGGCACACATATACTTCCAATAAATATTTATGAAATATGTATTCATGATACACTCCAGATCTTTCTGCTCAAATACAATTATGTACAGGAAACCACTGTATAAGACATGTTATATGACTAAGAAAACAGGACACCAGTGTTAACTTCAGTAGACTAGACCCTCCTAGACTATCAGTTCTGAATATTAGGATGTTTTGATCCGTAGCTTCCCCATCCTGTTATAGCCACTAGCAACCTGTGTCCACTTAAACTTAAAACACCTGAAATTAAATAAAATCTGAAATTCACTTCCTCAGTCTCACTGCAAGTCTGACATTTCAGGTGGTAGTCGCCACACCTGGCCAGGGGCGAATGTGTTGGACAGCTCAGACAGAAAACACTTCCACCATGGCAGAAAGTTCTATTGGACCACACCGCAAAATTTTCACCAACCAATAGAAGACAAAATCATTTCATGACGCTGACATTGCACAAGTCCACTCTTCACAAATGAGTTCAGAAATCTCTTCAAGGGTGACATTTCTTCTCTCCTTCATGAGTCAAGGGTATGGTAAGGGCTGGTTTCCTGCAAATGAGTGTGGGTGCATGTGGGCGTCTCAGAGCTGCTGGGAGGAAGGGTGAAGGGTTTTAGCTCCTGGCTGCTCTGCCTCCTCAGTTCCTCTTTGCCATGAGGTGACTAAGCCTTGCTGGCCGGCAGAGGTGACTTTAGGGGACTTTTCCCCAATGATTCCAGTGTTGGGGAGAAGAATAAAGATGTTATCAGAGGGGCCTGTTCTAAAATTCTACCATTGTGTCATTTTAAACTGAAAGCACAAGTGAAAACTGGGATACATTCTAGATGGGCAGGTTGTTAGGAAAGGCAGAGACAGGGCAATGGCAATGATGAGGAGGTGGGAGGAGCCCAAAGACCCTCTCGCTTGCACTGAACTGCCTGGCAAACCACGTTTGGGCTGATTATCAGAGTCTGTCAGCCCAACCCCATTGTGGATAAATGGGAACACAGGTGATAAATAGCCGTTTCTTGTATCCTTTTTATAACATCTCTCTCCTGTTCCTATTCTTTTGGATAAGGCAACGGAAACCTTGCTAAATGCTGACAATGCTTTTGGCTGGTTTTGTAATGACACTTCAGCGGTGCCAAGTTCCTACTGGCCTCTCCTTAAGACTCCCGTAATAGCCATGTGCTGCCCTTCTCCTTTGGAAACCAAAGCACAGGCTGCCTGGCCTTTCTCTTAACCCTTTCACTCAACTTTCCTTCCAGATTAAATATAACCAGAGGACAGGAACTCTGTCATATCGGCCTTCGTGGATTTGGACAGGTCTTAGCATGGCGCCCCTAACGTTGCAGGCAATATGGCACTGACGTGGCCTTGTGGGTTCTAGAGTCCGATTGCTCAGGCTTAAGTTCCACCTCTATTACTCGCTTACTGTGACTTTCAGAGAGAGATTTCCCTGCTCTAAGCCTCATTTTCCTCCTCTGTTAAAAAAATGTACTGTCCACAATTGCCAAAGTGTGGAAAGAGCCCAAGTGCCCATCAATAGATGAATGGACCAAGAAGATGTGGTATATATATATTTATATTCTCTCTCTCTCTCTCTCTCTCTCTCTCACACACACACACACACACACACACACACACACACACACACACAGAGGAATATTACTCAGCCATCAAAAAGAATGAAATCTTGCCATTTGCAATGATGTGGATGGAACTAGAAGGTATTATGCTAAGCTAAATAAGTCAGTCAGAGAAAAACAATTATCCTGATTTCACTCATATGTGGAACTTCAGAAACAAAACAGATGAACATAGGGGAAGGCAAGGAAAAATAAAACAAGACGAAAACAGAAAGGGAGGCAAACCAGAAGAGACTCTTAACTACAGGGAACAAACAGGGTTGCTTCAGGGGAAGCAGGTGGGGGGATGGGGTACCTGGGTGATGGGCGTTAAGGAGGGCATATGATGTAATGAGCCCTGGGTGTTATATGCAACTGATGAACCACTGAACTGTACCTCTTAAACTAATAATACACTCTATGTTAACTAAATTGAATTTAAATTAAAAAAAATTTTAAATAGGTAACGGTATCTTTAAGAAGTTGGGGAGGGGAGGCGAACCATAAGAGACTATGGACTCTGAAAAACAACCTGAGGGTTTTGAAGGGTCAGGGGTGGGAGGTTGGGGGAACAGGTGGTGGGTAATGGGGAGGGCACGTTTTGCATGGAGCACTGGGTGTTGTGCAAAAAGAATGAATACTGTTATGCTGAAAAAATAAATAAAATGGAAAAAAAAAAAAAGAAGTTATAGTAAAGTTTAAAAGACACAATGAAAGTAAAACTTAGCACAGCATCCAACACCAAGTCAATAATCATAAGGATCACCGTTGGGCACTAAATAAATACTGTGTAAATGCAACTGATGAAATTTGCTCTGTGCCTGATACTAGAGCTTTCAGGGCTAAGACAGACCTTAAATATCTTCTTGCTCGACCTCCGCACTTCACAGACAAGGAAACTGAGATGTACACAGGGAACAGTGTTTGCCCATGCTCGCAGAGTGTCGGTAGTTGAACAGAAGCTCCTCACCGGCAGTTTCCGTTCCATCCACTGCCTCTCCGAAGGCCTCTGGATGTTCAGAGCACACCACAGCCATCGCATGGTGGAAAATGTCAGGCAAAGGATTCTCTTTATTGTACAAACAACTCAAAATGTAAGGCCTACAAGCAGCTATGGCCCTGCCCTTGTCACAACGTCAGTGATGTCAGTGAATTCATCTTTCCAAATGACAGAGAGTCTCTACAATGCCCAGGGAAGACTAGCATTGAGGGGTAACTTCAGGAGTCACATGAAATATTACAGATGGAGTTAGTGTTCAAGCCAGAGGACCCAACACCGGGTCTTGTCACATCAACACAGTTTTACATATGTTTCTGAGCACTTACTTTTTATTTGCTTACTTACTAAATGGTAGCGTGTTTGCACTGACAATTACAGTATATTATATACATATGTGTGTGTATGTATACTTACATATACCTATATATATAACTATATAAAATATATAAAATACACACACATACTAGTGTGAGCATATATATAGCTATATATCTCTATCTATCTATATAATGTTATAGATATAGATATAGATCTATATAATGTTATAGATAGATAGAGATATATAGATGTATGTCTATCATTTTATTCTTTGTTGCAATGGAAGGATGCAAACTCAGCTCTTAACAGTTGCTTCTGAAAGTATTTCTGCAGGTCAGAACCCTGAGGATTTCATGGGGGAAAGAGAAATAAGCATTGGGACTAGCATTTTAAAAGCTTCTACCTTGTGAGATGGGAAGTGCTAATATAGCACAAATTATTGAGTTCTATTCTCCTCTATGCCTTAACTCACTCTCCTGGACAGTAGGCACTTAAGCAGGCATATTACAGCTCTTTCCCACTTGAACCTCACCTACATGATTTCCTAAGTCCAGAGAACCCTGGAAATGAATATTGGCAACATCAAATACTTAGGAGGAAATCAGATATTGAGAAAAATTAAGACAGGTATTTGCCAAGCATTCTAGTAGCAGTTTCAGAGAGTGCCTTTCAAACGCTATTTATTTATTCATTGGATATTTTATTTATTTAACAGAGCTCCTATATTGCATAAACCTCAGGAATTAAACTTGTCTTTGGTCTCAGAGCGTACAATTGAAATCTTCAAAGACTGCTTTTAATAGTTGTGTGTGTGTGTGTGTGTGTGTGTGTGTGTGTGTTTCAGCTTTACTTGAGTTGCAAGATTATAAGACTCCAGAGCCGGAGGGGATCTTCTGGATCACAAACTGTCTTTGAAAATTTTCCTAAGCAATGAAAATCTTCAGATGTAGATTTAAAAGGAATCTTACCATATATAAGAGGAAAAAGCAATAAATGGGGTCCTTGGGCATATAAATCTCTAACATTTGTTGGGAAATATTTAAATGTTGTTAGAAACCCTGAAGCCTCAGTTCAGAATCTTAAATTTTAATCTTAATTTCACAGTTTGAAAACCAACAATATAGTCCAATTTGATAAGGAGCCTGAGACCCAGATAGAGAAGAAATTTGCAAAGAAGGGGAAGAGCTGAGTCTCTAAGGGAGCGACTTGATGCTGGCTCAGTGTTCTTTCTATTATAACTAGCTTGCTGGCTTTCACAGTTTTGCAAGTGGGCATTAAGTGGCACAACATCTAAAAATCTCAAGCTCTTCCCAGATCATGTACACATTATGGAAGAGTGACTTGGGGTCTGTACCCAATAGCTCTTACCTGAACAGTATTGCGTCAACCAACATAAAAGGTCAACTTACAACTATTAGTAAATCATTGGATATAATGTTTTTTCTATCCCTTTAGATGCAGTCTTATCATTAGCAAATTATTAACATAGATCGACTACTAAAATCACTTAATCTAATTGGGAAAAGTTTTTCTATTGATTCTTTCTTACCCTGGCAGTGATGTTACTATTAAACACTAATAAACTGTATGAACATCTGAGAGAAGGAGGCTGTAACTGTGCACCTAATTACTTTGGATGGAAGGAGGGGAAGATTTCAATAAAAAGCAACCTGTAGCTTCATGCACTCTGCAAACAAACACAAATGTCAACTTGTTTCAAAATTACGGACATTATAATCCTAGTAGCAAAGCGCCTGCTGGGAAATACGTAAAAGAAATAATAAACAATAATAGCTCTTAGCAACTGAATAATGCATTTTATCCATGAATTTAATTAAATTAAAGTTCATGGATAGAATTCAAAGAATTCTAAAGTTCTTTAGAAGCATTAACTAATTAAGTTTCATCACATGCCCACAAGGTGGATATTAGTTCTGTTTTGTAGATGTACTCATTCAGTATGACTTGCAGCTCACATTCGTGGAAGTATTGGAGAGGAAAAACCCCACTAAAATAAAATGTTTCCAGATCCTACAGGGCAATGCTGTGAAAACATGGCTAAGTGCCCCAATTGCTACGCAGGATGCATTTAAGAATCAATGCACATCCAAAATATCTCATCGAATACAGAGAAGCTTCAGAACCAGGAAAACCAAATCCATCAAGGTGCAGAAATCAACATCTAGCGTAAATGTATTTGAAGTATTAGAAGCCCAAAGCTTGCTGGGAGAAGAGCTTTCATAGGTGCATATGTATCACATATAAGTAAAGATGGACTCCAACAGAAAGAGCTAATCAAGAACCATTATGCCACAAAATATGAGAAAAGGAAAGCTCCCAAGACATTGTCTAATATACGTCCCTCATTTTTCAGGAAGTCTGCCCACGTGATTCACAGAGTCAGGTCAACGTGAGTAAGTCCATAAAACTCCTAGAAGAAAACATTAGCAGTAATTTCTTTGACATCAGTCACAGAAACAATTTTCCATATATATTTCTTCAGGCAAGGGAAACAAAACCAAATCAAGCTATTGGGACTACACCAAAAATAAAAAGCTTTCCCACAGTAAAAGACACTATCAACAAAACATAAAGACAACCCACTGAATAAAAGAAGACATTCACAAATAATATAACTGGTAAAGGGTTAACATACAAAATATATAAAGGATTTATACAACGCAAACCAAAAACAAAAAAAAAAAAAAAGCAAAAACAGAAACCCACAAATAATCCAGTTTAAAAATGGTTAGAAGACCTAAAATAGACATTTTCTTCCAAAGAAGACATCCAGATGGCTAGCAAACACATGAAAAGATGCTCAAAATCACTAACCATCAGAGAAATTCAAATCAAAACCACAATGAGATATCACGTCACACCTGTCATAATGTCCAAAATCAAAAACGGAAGAAACCCCAAGTATTGGCAAGGATATGGAAAAAACGGAACCTTTGTGCACTGCTGGTGGGAATGCAAATTGATGCAGCCACTGTGGAAAACAATACAGAGGTTCCTCAAAAAGTTAAAAATAGAATTACCGTATGACCCAGTAATTCCACTACTGGGCATATACCCAAAGAAAATGAAAACACTAATTCAAAAAGATGCAGGCATCTCCATGTTTATTGCAGCATTATTTACAATTACCAAATTATGAAAGCAATCCAAGTGTTCATCGACAGATGAATGGATAAAGAAGATGTGGTGTATATATACAGTGGAATATTACCCAGCCATAAAAAAAAATGAAATCCTTCCTTTGCTACAACATGGATAGACCTAGAGGGTATAATGCTAAATGAAATTAAGTCAGTCAGAGAACGATCAATACTGTATGATTTCACGCATGTTGGGAATTTAAGAAACAAAACAAACAAATAAACAAAGGAAAAGGAGACAAACAAAAAACCAAACTTTTCAATGTGGAAAACAAACTAATGGTTGCCAGAGGAGAGATGAGTAAGGAGATGGATGGAACAGATAAAAGGGATTAAAGGTACATCTGCCTTGATGAGCACTGAGTACAGAACTATTGAATCACTAGGATACCCATCTAAAACTAATATAATACTCTATGTTAGTTACATTCAGTAAAAAAATAATCAACTAGGATTGAGATAAAGAAGTACATAAGTAAGTAAATAAATAAAGACAGTAGGAAATGCAAAGATACTTATGGTCTCCTGTAAAGTAAGAACATCAAATGTTCTCCCCAAAAAGAGTAAGTAAGTGAATCAAAATTTTGGTTGGGAAAAGTTCATTTTTCTAAGAATTTGCTCTCAATGAGTAGTTGGCAAACTATGGCCTAAGGACCAAACCTAGCTGGCAATCCTTACATGTTTGTGCTGAGAGTTAAACATGATTTTAACATTTTTCAATAGCTGAAATATAATAAAGAGAATAACATTTTCATAAGTGAAAATTACATGAAAATCAAATTTCAGTGTACATAAATAAAGTTTTATTGGAACACAGCTATGCTTATTTGTTTGCTCATCATCTATAGCAGATTTCATACTATTACAGGTTCACTAAACCTCAAACATTCATTCTCCAGTTCTTCACAGGAAATTTGTTTACTCTTTTGTGAGGCATATTTTGGAGATATATATTTATGTGTGTCTGTAAATAGATTAACTTTCATTTATAAACTATAGATATTCAAAGTTGGATTTCTGTCCTTCTGTATTTTATTTACATAGCCATAGCTCATCAAACTGTTTCATAGAAAATATCAAATGTCTGAGAATTTTTCCTGACTTTTCAATAGTTACCACTCCCTTCTCAAACCATATCTATAGAGTTCTTTACTGTTTGAAACATTTTCACATCTATTAATCCATTCGTCTCTCACAAAAAGCATATGAGGTGCCCTTATTTCTGCTTTTCAGAGGGGGAAATCGAGTCTCAGAGTATTCAAATGACTTTTCTGAGAGCATGGAGCACCAAGCAGAAGATCCCTGCCCTAACCCAGAACCCAGATGCTCCTGGGAAAGGAGAACTCTTCTCTGAAGAAAGAAATACAAACAAACAAAGAAAATCTCACAGTTGAGACTGAAAAAGCCAAAAACAAAGGATGATAGAAACACACAAGTTTGAATTCTTTACTATGCAAGATTATCTCTGGAAGCCTCCCTAAAAAGGGTTTTATCTCTGATTAACTGAAGAGGGACTTAAGAGACATACATTATTTTTGTTGTTGTTTGAAATCAGTACCATGCACATATATTACTCATTCAAAGAATAAGCTTTTTTCTGTTTCCAGACTAACACAGGATAATTTAAGTGGCAGCATCTCCTGTCAGTAAGAATTGCCTCTTTCTCTTTCAGGTAAGATTTCACAAGGCTCCAACTATCCCCAAGAAAAAGAGAATTTCCAATTAAATGTTAATCTAAGGTCAGTGAAGCACTTACCATGAAGTCCATTTTAAAGGGCCATTTATTTGCAGCTTCAAGAAAATGATGGACGACATCACCACTGTCACCACGCCAGTGCTGGCAGGTACTCGATGAGGGACTAGGAGTGTCCTGACAAATCCATCTGGAGTGCTACTCTGTTTCTCTTTCCCTTTCTTTCTTTTTACTACTGAATGCTATGACCAGCTGTCAGTGACATTTTCTTACCAGTAGCAAACTTCCTTGCAACATATTCAAAATCAATACATGTTTCTTGAAAGGATTTTATGTTGCACAAAAGTAGCACGTAGTTGGGAAACGTGAATTTTTAAAAAATCATTCAGAATTGGAGTTAAAACTATTAGGGCAATTCTTTACTCTTCCAATTTTCTGGAAACAGTTGGGAATTCTCTAGAAAAGATGACAGATGAGAGAGAGAGAGAAAAAAGAGAGACTCGAGAATTTCTTGTATATCTATCTATATACCCATTTATCATCTTTCTAACTATCTATAGCTAGTTGGAATACGTATTTATTTGATCCTGGCATGCTGGAGAATTATAAAATTGAAGAACATTATGATTGGATGGAATATTGCAAAGCATCTAGTCCAATTCTTAATCAGTGATGAAAGTGTCACCAAAGGGAATTTTGCTCAATGTGAGTCTTGAAAGTAGAGACTGTGTATACATTGAATTTGCTTGCAATCTGGCCTCAGCCTAGATTTTGATATCTTCATGCAAATTATGCTCACTATCCCTCAACCTACTCCCAAAACAGCACGTTATGCTTTTTCCTCTTTGTACTTTCTGAATGACATGAATGTCTTTTCCTGTTACTTTTCATACTCATGTCCTGCCAGTCTTCAGGGCTCTACTCTTCTGAATTCCCCATGCATTTTATTGGTGGCCATTTCCAAAAGCACTTATCTTATTCCTCCATTCTTCTGGTTTTCACTGTTTTATATGAGTTACAGGATTATAAATAATTTACACTTCTTACTGTTGCTAGCCCATAGGTTTAAAACAACAGAAAAGTTTACCATATGATAGAGTTTTTGATACCTGAATTTTGGTGAAATAATAGAAGATGAGAAAGAGTTTTATTCCTATACCATAGTAAACAGCATCAGTTAGGTTTCACTGAAATGGGTCTTGATTGCTTGGGCATTTTCTTTTTTTTTTTTTTTTCTTTTTTTTTAATTTTATTTTTTAAATTTTATTTTATTTTATTTTATTTTATTTTATTTTTTTTTTGACAGATAGAGATCACAAGTAGGGAGAGAGGTAGGCAGAGAGAGAGAGAGAGGAGGAAGCAGGCTCCCCGCCAAGCAGAGAGTGCTTGGGCATTTTCTTGTTCAGGGATATCAATGACACCCTATTTGAAGAGTAACTCAAGTAACCTTAGAGCTTTTTAGTTTAAAAGAACCTAAGGCAACTGCCAGGTCAAACTTTTATACATAAAATATAGAGGTTTGAAGAAGTAAAAGAACCTATCCAGAGCTAAAACCTGAGTTTTCTGGCACTTCAAGTCCAGATAATTCTCATCAATCATGTTGCCTCCTTTAATAACCATTTTTAGTTGGTAACATCCATTGCAAAAATGTAAATATGTGTTTAGATGTTTTGTTCCTATTAATATCATGAATTTATATTTTTAGAATATTTCTTTAAAAAAAACCCACATATCTTCATTAAATATCTTACTAGGCCATGCCTTATGGATCATGGAGTCCTGTGTGAATTCTCTAAAATTCTCAGATGTGGCCTTCAGCAGAGCTGGGTGGAAACAGAGCCCAACTCCCCCCAGTCCTCTCTCTAACACTGAAGATTAAATCCCTTTTTGCAGATCACTTCCGTTTTTTTGGTGCAGCTGTCTTTATGGACCCAGCTTGCAGCTTTTTTTTACTCCTCCTTTACTTTATTGATGTTTAGTCATGATTCACCAAAAATGAAGGGAATTTTTATTTAATCATTAATTCGACAAACGTTGTCGCCATACACAGTTTACTGTCCTATGCCTAGTGACTTCCACTACTATTAAAAGTTATATGATCAATAATGACTGTCACTAGTACATGCTTACTGTATTTCAGGTAGTGTACCAGGAACCACACACATCTTCTCACTTTAAATGTTTAACGGCTCACCCCAGGACCGCGAATAGGGATGGGGATTAGAACCCATGTTGGTCATCACCCAAAGTCCAAGCCCTCAGAAGAGCACAGCTTTTGCCCTTAGAAGGCTTGTGTCTAGTATGTGGGAGAGACATCTGCCACAACATTCAAAGTAATGTGAAGTGCTCGGGCATAACAAGCAATGTGAATAATAGCTACAAGCTGTGATTTCGGTACCTACACGACGCTGTGGAGCAGACAGGAGGAGCTTGAACTCTTCTGGGGGCAGTTAACCTAATCCTTGAGGAACAGATGGCACACGGGCAGAATCTGAAAAGATGACTGGAAGTCTGTTAGCAAATGAGAGAAATAGGGCTTTGTGGATCAAGGAAGCCCTACGGGAAGGGTGCAGTGTTTTAAGAAAATACACATTTGGAAGACGAAAAGCAATCTGGTGTCACTGGAATTTGTGAGTAAATGGCTCCTGCTGAAGCTGAAGAGGTAGGCGGGGTCATGCAGGCCAAGCAATGAGGTTGGCACCTTGCCTGGAGGGAAAGGACAAGGGCTAAAGACTCTGAAGCAGAGTGACAGAGTCAAATGTTAGACTTAGACCACCGTGGTGAGGAGTATGCATTAAATAAGACCAGGAAGAGAGGAAGAGGGACAGAGAGAGAGAGAGGGAGAGAAGTTAGGAAGAAATCACAACTGCACAACTGAGAAAATGAGAACCTGAACTTGACTAAGGTAGTGGCAGTGGAAATAAAAATCTATTAATGGAATACTTAAAAGACTGCATCCAATGAACTTTATGACCAATTAGTATGAAGGGCCCAAAGAGAGAAAAGACGCTAAGGTGATACCCAGGTTTTTTGGCTTAGATAATAAGAAATAATTAAAGTGGGCAGGTAGAAGCAAAGTTGGAGAGGAAAGATAATGAGACTGAGTTTAAAAAGGCTGACTTTGGTGTACCCCGAGGAACACCCAGATAGAGATGTCAGGACGGCAGCCCACACTAGAATGGATCATCAGATAGCTCTGGGAAAGGGATGCCAAGTACGGAGTCATCAGGGTAGGGGTGGTAATTAAAGTCAATTGTTTGTTCGACAAGTATTTACTGAATGCCTATTGTATGCCACAAACTGTTTTAGACACCAGGGATATGGCAGTTAAAAAAACATGTTATTGACTGCTTTCAACCAGACTCCAAGTTAATGCTGGTCCCCAGACGCAGAGCACTCTCGTGTTGGGGTGTTACTTTCCAATCGGTCACCTCTGGTGGCTCCCTCCCCCTTTTGTTTATCTTCCGATATCAGTCCGACGCTCCCAGTCTGCTTTACCTGCCACTGGCGTCTTCTGCTCCAGTAGAGATCCAGACGTGTATAATTCTGATCTCAGGCTGATTTCATGGGTGGTTGGAGTTCTTTGGTAGGTAATCAGCTCACTTTAGGGTACAGGTTGAAATGGTGCCTCCTCCTACTTCCCCGCCATCTTGACTCCCCCCTCAAAGTATAGACAAAAGGTTGATATCCAGGATCTATAAAGAACTTCTCAAACTCAACACACACAAAACAGATAATCATATCAAAAAATGGGCAGAAGATATGAACAGACACTTCTCCAATGAAGACATACAAATGGCTATCAGACACATGAACAAATGTTCATCATCACTAGCCATCAGGGAGATTCAAATTAAAACAACATTGAGATACCACCTAACACCAGTTAGAATGGCCAAAATTAGCAAGACAGGAAACAATGTGTGTTGGAGAGGATGTGGAGAAAGGGGAACCCTCTTACACTGTTGGTGGGAATGCAAGTTACTGCAGCCACTTTGGAGAACAGTGTGGAGATTCCTGAAGAAATTAAGAATAGAGCTTCCCTATGACCCTGCAATTGCACTGCTGGGTATTTACCCCAAAGATACAGATGTAGTGAAAAGAAGGGCCATGTGTACCCCAATGTTTATTGCAGCAATGGCTACGGTCGCCAAACTGTGGAAAGAACCAAGATGCCCTTCAACGGATGAATGGATAAGGAAGATGTGGTCCATATACACAATGGAGTATTATGCCTCCATCAGAAAGGACGAATACCCAACTTTTGTAGCAACATGGACGGGACTGGAAGAGATTATGCTGAGCGAAATAAGTCAAGCAGAGAGAGTCAAGTATCATATGGTCTCACTTATTTGTGGAGCATAACAAATAACATGGAGGACATGGGGAGATGGAGAGGAGAGGGAGTTGAGGGAAACTGGAAGGGGAGATGAACCATGAGAGACTATGGACTCTGAAAAACAACCAGAGGGTTATGAAGGGGCGGCGGGGGGCGGGGGGGTGGGAGTTTGAGGAACCAGGTGGTGGGTAATGGGGGGGGCATGTACTGCATGGAGCACTGGGTGTGATGCCAAAACAATGAACACTGTTATGCTGTAAATAAACAAATAAAAATAAAACAAACAAACAAACAAACAAACAAAAAAAAACATGTTAAAAAAAAAGTCCAGCCCTCTTGGAGCCAACATCCTCGGAGAGGCTATATTTTGGAGCATACGAATACATTTGCAATTATAAGTTGTGTTAACTGCCAGAGAGGAAAAGCATTGTGTGCTTTAAAAAATATAAAGAAATAATTGGGTCATATAATCTATACTGGGTTGGGAGGTAGGGGATGGAGATAGGGGATGATGATCTCTCTGAGATAAAGGGCATTTAAACTGAAAATTATACCTGATAAAGGGTGAGCTAAGTGAAGGACACTCCAAGTGGGAACAGCATATGCGAAGACCTGAGGCTAGAGTTTGTTGTATTCAAGAGCATAATGAATGAGCCTAGGATGCAGTGGTAGGAAGAGGCAAATTTAAGCAGAGCTATTCATCCAGTGATGAATATAGCTTAATATATAATATCAATCAATCAATCAATCAATCAGAGCAGGAAATCACATTTCATTAGGGGACAAGGGGAGAAACATCTACAAAGGAAACCTAGATTTTTCTCATTTCCAGCACAGTATGGTATCTACAAAAGAGTGCTTTCCTCTCAATTACTATAAATTAATGAGTTGTGATTCATAGCTAATTTTTCCACCAGAAGTATTCTCTTCCTGAAGGTTAGAGGAGGAATCCATGAGGTACTTTGATGAATAGAAGAGCTCATGGAATGGATAAACAAAATTGGGGATATCCATACAATGGAGTACTATGCAGACATAAAAAGAATGAAATACCAATATGATTACAACATAGATGAACTTCAAGACATCTTAAGTGCAAAAAGTCAGGCACAAAAGGCCACAGAGTGTATAATTCCATCAATATGAAATGTTGATAAGGAAATCCTTAGAGACAAAACATAGTTTAATAGTTGTCGGGGGCTGGAATAAAGGGGAAATTGGGAGTAATGGATATGGGGTTTTCTCCTGCAGTGATAAAAGTGTTCTAGGATTTGAAAGTAGTGATGGGTGTACCATCACTGAACTGTACACCTTAAAATGATGAACTTCATGTTATACGAATTATATTAATAAAGCTGTCATAAAGAAATTGCATGGGGCATCTCCCTGTGTTCTCTCAGTCTCAAGAGATAGTGATAGACATAAAGGTAGATAGATCTAGACAGCTTGCTTATATAGGATTTTACCAAAATTAATTATTTTTAAGCTCATATTATCTTTGGTGAGCTTTGGATGAATGAGTTATGTCTATATCAAATGAGGACTTTGGAAGTTCAGTTCCATAAGATTAATTTTTTACCTGGAAATATGCTGAAAAAGCTTTCAGTAATCCATCACATAAATAATGTGAAGAAGACAGAGTGAATGTGTCTTATAAAACCTTGCCACGTAGTACTCGGTAAAGGTACCATGTACTGAGTGTTAAGGATGATAGATAAAAAATGAGGAAGAGCTATAATACATTGGGACTTCAATGAAGCTTTGGATTCTATCCACATGACATATTTATCAATGAACCAGAACATGTGTTTCACACACAAATTATCTTTCCAGCATAATCTATCAGTTTATTTCAGTCTAGAAAAGGAAGAGGGATTAAAGTTCACCCTATATTAAAGTTCACACAATAGCCAAAATAAGATTTAAAACTTTAATTTATTTCCAATTTAAGAAACTCAGCAATTTGTTAAGATGTTGAATCCTCATAATGTTCAAATACTCAAAGAAGTATTCAGAAACAAGTAGTCTTATCAGATTTTTTTTCAGTTTTCCCTTGATAATTAATATTGAAAAAATGGTTACCAGGAATTTATGTCAATTTGGGGAACATGGCTTGATACCCCTATTATGGATATTTAGGGAAAAATGGATATCTATATGGATATCTATGATGGAGATCTAATCAAAGCAGCAAATTCCAGGAAACAAGGTGCAAATAAATGAATAAATTCATGGATGACTAAATAAGTAAACAAACAAATAAGCAAACAAAGAAATGCCCAAGAAGCAGATTGAAAATATTTATGAATATAAAGTTTAATATTTTATAGGTCTCAAAATATTTTCATATCTATTAAAAATTTGATCTTCAAATATATTTTATGAAATAAGCAGAACAGAGAGATACCTCCACTTCACAGAGGGGCAAAATAAGGCTTAACAGGGTAAAGCTGCTTTCTGTAGGCACATTTTTGGTAAGTAGCATAACCAATTTTATATCAGCTGATATCATGTCCAGTGCATTTCTTTTTTCTTTTCTCTCTCTCTCTCTCTCTTTTTTTTTTGATAGAGACAGGGCACGGGTGCACATGAGAGCAGGGAGGGGAGAGAGGAGGGACAGAGGGAGAGAAAGAGAATCCCAAGCAGACTACACACCCAGCATACAGCCCCATGTGGGGCTCCATCTCAGGATCCTGAGGTCATGACCTGAGCCAAAACCAAGAGTCAGATGCTTCACCAACTCCACCACCCAGGCACCCCATGCCCAGTGTGTTTCTGACATGACACAGTATTCTAACATTATTTTTAATATTATTATTAATGTTATTTTTATCATCACAGGACAAAAAGATATAAAAAGTGATACAAATATCAGAAAGTGAATAATGGTTTATGATAAAACAAAAATAGCCTATGGTATAAAAACTAGCTAGTGGCCTAGAAAGTAATGTATTTTTAAAGATTTTATTTATTTATTTGACAGAGAGAGATCACAAGTAGACAGAGAGGCAGGGAGAGAGAGAGAGAGGGAAGCAGGCTCCCCGCCGAGCAGAGAGCCCGATGTGGGACTCGATCCCAGCACCCTGAGATCATGACCTGAGCCGAAGGCAGCGGCTTAACCCACTGAGCCACCCAGGCGCCCCAGTAATGTATTTTTAAAAAACATTTGATTTTGTTGGTTGATTTTGTCTTTACTTCTGTTCATTTTATAAAGGAAATCAAGGTACCGCGATACCTATATATACGAGATAAGTGTTTCTTTCCATTATATGGTCAGGTCTCAACTATCTATGACCTTATACAGAAAAAGAATACTTAGAATTTTTAAAACCGCTCTGAATTTCAGATTCTCATGTCAATGGGTGTTTCCCCTTTTGCCAAAAAAAAAAGTATTTTTTATAACCCACCAAATTGCCAGCATTTGTTGTTTTTTTCTCCTTCTCCAAATAGCTAACCATCTCCTAAATAAACAATAATTACTTTGATTGATGTCATTTACTCGTGACTCTGCTCTGTGCTCCAAAAGTAGGAGAAATATGAAAAATGAGAAATGACATCAGGAGAAAGCAATAGAAAGGGGAAAAGTCTGGGGAAAAAGAATGCTTACAGAAATTAGAAAAATTTATCTTTAAGATCAGGCTTTCAATTGAATAAGAATCTAATGAGAACTGAATTTGCAGTATAGCATTAGGCGGCAGTTAGGGATCTCTTCGATCTTGGGATTGATGAATCTACAAAATGGATTCTCAAGCAGATCAATGGACTCCCTCTTGGAATTATTTCAAGTCATTATTCTCTTTGGGAGATAGAGCAGATGTTGTTGAGTACAGAAGAAGGGGCATTTCTACATGGGAGTCACTGCATTGTATTGAAAATCAGCACAACCAGGGTATCAAAGTTAAAGGCTTTGAGTGTCTACCCAATCACAGTTATCTCAGCTCTTGGATCAATACACCTGTAAGTGGCACCATCTGATTTAACTGATAGTCCCCAGACAGTGGATAATTCATTAGTGAACCAGCAAGTGATCCCATCTACCCCTCATCTGTCAACAGAGGATTAATCCCCAAATTTAACACCCAGCCACTACACACAATAGCAAACAACTTTAATAAACAGGGTGACTCAAATGATAATGTCTCCTCTTTGCGCAGGGAGGGATTGGCCCTCCCAAAATACAGATCTCATTATCGATAAATTTCTGTGTAAGAGTTCTCTGCTTAATGAATAGCAGTTTGAATTCTTAATTCATAGATTACCCTGACAATCTAGTTTTCTCCTTCTTATTTTAACTTTGGGTTGTAATAAATATCTTGAGGTTTGTGTGTTATTAAAATTATACTGAAATCTCATTATAATGTTTTTAATGTTTAATGTTTTCACATTTGAATTATTTTCATATAAAACGGTAGTGGTTTTTTTTATATAAATTTCTGTTTAGGGTTATTCTGTGGAATAGTACAGTCCGGATATTTTTATTACCAGCAGTTCTGGGGGGTAGAAATTGTTGGTTTTGAAGGAAATGATTTTTCTTTGCTAACTTGGTAACATGCAAATCTGTTCCCCCTCTCTTGCATACCTGACAGAGGAAACCATCTTTGACTCCGTCATAGACTACGAGGAAAGAAGTGTGAGAAGAGCAACAAAAAGACCAAACTATCTTCTTTAAGTATAACTCTGACCGGGGCGCCTGGGTGGCTCAGTGGATTAAGCCGCTGCCTTCGGCTTGGGTCATGATCTCAGGGTCCTGGAATCGAGTCCCGCATCGGGCTCTCTGCTCCGCGGGGAGCCTGCTTCCTCCTCTCTCTCTGCCTGCCTCTCTGCCTACTTGTGATCTCTCTCTCTCTGTCAAATAAATAAATAAAATCTTTAAAAAAAAAAAAGTATAACTCTGACCAACGCACATGTCCTCTAAATGAAACACACTCAAAATACCCTCTTTGCCTGCAGAATAAAACTCAAACCCTTTAATGGCCTTCACAAGGCCTTCCAGAAACTTGTCCCTATCTCTGTCTTTATCCTCAGTCTCTATCACTCAAGTACACATGTCCGGCATTCCAGAGATACCAACTGGTTTACAGTCACGCGAATACGCCACACTGTTTCACATCTTCCCGCCTGTGCACCTACTAGTTCTGCCACGGGAACGGCCATCCTTTCTCCTACTTCCTCCTTCTGATGAACTCCTACTCATTCTGAAAGAGAGTTCCCATCTGTATTGCCTTCGTGAGCCACCCAAACAACTGCCCACTCCTTTTTGTGCGTGCCAACTCTCTACCTATTATTTACTATGTTATTGCATTTATTATACTTCACTGCAATAATACAGGTTTAAGTACATTTTTCTCATCAGTCTGTACGTTTCTTCCAAGTAAGATCTGTGTATCATTCAAAGAGGTATCACGAGCAATTTGCACAGTCCTTGGCACACAAAAAATACTCCATAGAAGTTGCTGAATGAAGCTAAAGTATTCATGACCTCCAGAATGAAATGTTATAGTTTTCAAGCACAATGGCTTTTTAAAATATAAAAGAAAATTATATGTGGCATATTGATATGAGTCTAATAGGACAGTCCTGACCTCAAATATTCTGTCCTTAGACCATAGACCCTGATTTTTCCTTGAAAAAATATGAACAACATAAATATAAAATGCAAATAACACGTTTCATGGATCAACGTTTAACTCTAAAACCATGAATAAAATACTAAGTGCAACTTATTTCTGTCCGAATGGTCCAAATTTTCAGGAAGATGTTGGCAACGTGAATACCAAAACAAACAAACAAAAGCCAAAAAACAGAGTTTTCAGCTGAAATCTATACATCTGTCCTTTTTATCCACAGACACAGACTTCTAGTAGGACCCAAAAGGGGAGATTCAGTAAAATCCCACAACAAGAAAATATCTAAATCACTTGGTTCGGTGGATGGACAGAAAGCCCAGTCCCAGGCTAAGGAGGGCCTGAACACTGAGTTTCTTAGACCAACAGCCTGTGGGTGGGATTTTTAGGCAGTGTGAACTGGGCACCAAGCAGCAAGGTAAACCTGGGGAGGTGCCATCTCTCTGACCTGCAGTTCCTCTGTCACAGGAGGAGCCGAAAAGCATCAAAGAGGGCCTTCCGGCTCTCACAGCCTACCAGTGCTGGGACTGTTTCATGTCACAGAGCATGAGTAGGAGGTTCAGGGACAGTTACTGGTAACTGGCCAATAAGAGACCTGCTTCTCTATTTAATCCCCCAACCTTTTCCTCACCTTTGAAGACAAACAAAACATAAAAACCATAAATTTTTCATACAGGCAACACATTTAATATGGGCCAATAAAACACTGAGTACTGCACATGACCATTATACAAAGCGTGTTGAATCCACTTTTACCGTGGGTCATTTGGGAAGATACACATCCCTTCGTTACACGTAAAAAACTTGAAGCAGCTAGCATCATATTCACCTACGTAGGATTTACAGTTTGCCAAAGCATTCAGGTACAGTATCTCACCTGACCCTCAAGACATCTCTGTGCATTCGGGTTCTTTGCATTAGGCAGAGAATGGAACAGAAGTTCAGGGTACTGCCTGAGGTCAGGATACTAATAAATGCAGAGCTGAGATTCAATCATCTGTCTCTGGACTTCAAATTCAATTTTAGTCTGTATTAATGTTCTCCCTCCATCCAATCACACTCTTCATGCAGAGGATGCTGCTAAGTGAGAGGAAAAAGGATTAAAAGACTTATCTATTCATTCAAGAATTATTCGCCAGGGGCGCCTGGGTGGCTCAGTGGGTTAAAGCCCCTGCCTTCGTCTCAGGTCGTGATCCCAGGGTTCTGGGATCGAGCCCCGCATCGGGCTCTCTGCTCAGTGGGGAGCCTGTTTCTCCGTCTCTCTGCCTGCCTCTCTGCCTACTTGTGACCTCTCTCTCTGTCAAATAAATAAATAAAATATTAAAAAAAAAAAAGAAAGAAATATTCACCAGGGTGCCTGGGTGGCTCAGTGGGTTAAAGCCTCTGCCTTCGGCTCAGGTCATGATCCCAGGGTCCTGGGATCGAGCCCCGCATCCGGCTCTCTGCTCAGCAGGGAGCCTGCCTCCTCCTCTTTCTCTGCCTCGTTGTGATTTCTCTCTTTCAAATAAATAAAATATTTAGAAAAAAAAAAAAAGAAATATTCGCCAGGCTCATACTCTATACCAGACACACCCCTAGACTCCAGGGAAAACCGAATCCCTCTCAGGCCCTCTCCTCCTGGACTTCCAGCTCTTACGCTTAAAGGAGAGACCCAAATGGGTGGCATAACTAGATGATGTGGGCAGATGTTATAGGCGCCTCATAAAGATATAAGCAGGGAACTATGGGAACACACTGTTTCAACAATTCATTTTGTTTATGAGAATCAGAGAGAGCCTCTGGCATTTCTATGCCTCAAGCCATAGCCGGGCCTTCAACAGTGAGTATCTCATTCAATAGGTGGGCACTGAAAAGAACAGTGTGAGGGACAGCTCAAGTGTACAGAGAGGGCAAGGCTCATCGGAGGGTGTGCTTTTGTCAGGATGGCAGGATGAAGACTGAGTGGGTACCAGCTTTGGTGAGAGAAAGCCAGACCAACTCTGGGGATACACAATGAAACATCCTCCCTCGGATTTTATTCTCCGTGCTTTTCCAAAGAGGATGCTTACTTGGGCTTGGTTTTAGAAGATCCATAGAGAATGGTTCTCAGTGTGTGGTCTCTGCAATGGCAACTCTGACATCACCTGGCAACTCCGAGAAACACAAACCCTCTGGTCCTGGTCACAAACCTACCAAATCCCAAACTCCATGGGTGGGCCCCAGCACTCAAAGTTTTAAGAAGAACGCTAGCTGATTCTGCCAGCTGCTCAAGTTTGAGAACCACAGCCTTAAAACACTGATTTTGCCAGTTCGGGCATCTATCTTTTATGGTAAAACATCATTTCTAATCCCAAAGTTAGCTGACTCACCTTCTAACTCTGCAGGCTAATTTTTTGTGTGCACGTGACAGGGAGTAGGTCTGCTGATCAAAGGTAAAAGGACTATGTGAGAATGAACTAGATATTTATGATAAGGTGGAGAGCCATCTCCTCAGAAATCTTGGGAGGGAGACATCTCTAGCACCTCTGGTTCGCTCGAGTAGATGCCATCTATGACCCTACTCTCCCTGGGCTAAACTTTTGTGGCAAGGACTTAATGTTAGCCAATTCAAAACACTATATTTCAAATGGCTCACAAATGGGAACTGTGAAATAATCTTTATGAAACCCTCAAGTCATATTCAAATATGTCAAGAGGAAAAGGTGGGCAAACCATTTTTCTGCATCTCTTGGTTTAGCCTAGAACTAGCTATAATCCAATGTGATAACTAATCACCAAGCTCTCTCTCTGTTAATCAGCATGACTGCGCTGGATGTGGGGATGGGTAATAGTTACAGTTCTTGTTTTCAACAAGTTTGCATTCCGGTTCTTTGGAGGGCTCACAAAATCTTCTCACATTTCCCCAATCGCCCCCAGGAATTCTCTTATTCCTACCAGGAGTTTCTTCCTGGAGTGCTCAACTATCAAAAGATATCAAAGCCTGTCAAAACTGGGCTCAAATGCCACCATTTTCCCCTCGACCAGATATGATCTCCTCTTACACAATACAAAGGGAAAAATGAATTATTTTTCTCTGACAGAGCTCCGTGGCCTTCTGGGAACACAGCACAGATCTGTATTATTAAAAATATTCTAATTAGTTCCTGTACGCCCCATAAGAAAACCTTGATGCAGATCATTTCTAATTAAGAGAAAGACAATGGATCAAATTTTCATTAAAACAGAATGAAAAAATAAACAAAACTCTTTTCAATATCCATTCCTCATTTCGGACTTCTGAAGTGACTTTTTATAAATGCTGAATGTTGCATAACAAATACAGGAAGGACCTCAGGCTTTTGCCACCGCAAAGAGAGACAAAGACTAAGGGATGTTACTTGTGGATTTTGTATTTGAAAGTGGGCACAAAGGAATTGTTTTGTCAGAGTATGGGAGGCAGGTAACAGGGTTGGGGTAAATCCAGTTATCTGGTTGTCCTCCTTAGCCTGTATTACTGACTAATACATTGTTGCTATATCACACAGGAGAGAAGAATTCTTTTTGAGGTAATTGATGGCTACTAGGATATTTTTAGAAAAATAGTTTCTTTTGTTCCCAAGAATGACTAAAATCTGATCTGGACCTAAATAATAAAATTAAAGCTAGCAACACAATAGTATTTTGAATGTACATCTGTTTTGAAATACGTTATTTCTTTTGAAGCTCAAAATACCTCTGTCCTACCATAGTGTCTTGCCACAGGTGGGTATTCAACACAGCTTTGAGAAGGGACAAAACAAATAAGAGGAGGGTTAAAGGTTGTTTGTCCCATTTTACAGGTATATGAAAGAACATCAGGAGTGCTAGAGGTGGGAAATGGTCAAGCTAGAGCAGAATGGGGGATTGCTGAACACAGTCCATTCTTTCTCCCACACCATACTATGTTAGAGCTTAACAGACCTGAGTACTACATCTCCCCTCGTATATCAAAACTGTTCATGGTTTTCATATATCCTAGAGAAAGAGTGTCATCAAGTTGCTTCACTGATAAACTCTAGCCATATATAAAAAGCCACGGCTAGTTAGCCATTTCTAACAAATCAGTGGAGGAAGAAAATAATTGTCAACTGAATGGATTGACCACATCTTTCACTGTTCAGAGTACTATTGCTTTTCCACCTCATTCCCCGGAGCAGTGATAAAGAATCCTTCCAGCTCTGTACTTAAACGCAAAGAAACCGCGTTAGGAATAATAACTCGGGATTACATTATTACATTATTACAATAGGAAATCTTTGCTGTGAGGAATATGAAACATCTTATTGAAGTCTTAATTCATGTGTGGTGTATATAACCTCTGACACAAATTCCTCTCAAAATTCTCTGTGTGACAGAGATGTACGCTGCCTGATCTATTTCACTTCCTCCTCTGTTAACACAGTCTCTCTCTCATTGGCAGCAGCAATGTATCCAGCTACATAACTCAGCTTCCCCATTGCAGTCTTTAAAATTTTAAACAAAACAATTTTAAGAGAGACTTAGGAGAAAAAGAACATATTCTGTCAGCAAGCCCTCTTTTTTTACCCTTCTCTTTCTCCATCTCTCTGCCCGAGACTCCAGTGTGATGGCTGGAGCTACAGTGGATGGACACCTTTTGACCATGAAGCAACCTTGAGAACAGAAGCGACGCAACAGGCATGGCAGAGCACAAGGACGGAGGAAAATGGAGAGACTGACGATATTCTAATACCGTCATATCAGCTTTGGGAGACCTATCCCTTGACTTCTGTGTTACAAGAAAAGTAATTCTATTTGGTTTAAGTCACTATCATTTCAGATATCTTGTTCCTGGTATTCAGATTTCATTATTGGTATCATAACTGATGAATCCCCCCAAATGTGGACAGAATAGAGAGTCAGAAAATTTTGATTATGACTGCATTTTAGAATTAAAGACCAACTGAGTAATAGATGGACCAGTGTTCCACACTAATGTGGGCTAAAAGAAGCAGATAATTTTCCCTAAATGAGGCAACCAGAAATGGAACTTGATCAGGAGTCTGAGTCATGCCAGAAAGAAGATGATGATGTTTGGAACCCTGCATAATTATGCAGTAGGGGTGAGGTGGGGGAAGGTGGAGAGGTGAATTAAGGAATGAGGACATTAGAACAAAGGATTAATGGAGCTAGAGGGAAAGTCACACTGTTTGGGACTGGAGGGGCTACTATCACCGGCCTCCAGAGACATGGGGCCAGAAAGGGAACGCTACACATCAGATAAGAAATTCCCTTATTCAGCGCCTGGGTGGCTCAGTGGATTAAGCCGCTGTCTTCGGCTCAGGTCATGATCTCAGGGTCCTGGGATCGAGCCCCGCATCGGGCTCTCTGCTCCACGGGGGGCCTGCTTCCTCCTCTCTCTCTCTGCCAGCCTCTCTGCCTACTTGTGATCTCTCTCTCTGTCAAATAAATAAATAAAATATTAGAAAAAAAAAAAGAAATTCCCTTATTCAGGGGGTTCAGAAAAACATCTTTCTTTCCCTTGCAATATCTGGCACAGTACTTTTAAAAGGGGGTACATGTTCATTAAACCTATGTGGATTGATTTCAAGCCATCCAGAAAGTCAGGATGGAAGTTCGCCTGGGAGCCTCATTCTCAAAAGACTACATGAGACACACTGTTCCACCCCAATCCTTTCTCACTTTCCTTTGATTGTCACTAAAGAGCATCTAAATTATAAAGGAAAGGATACATCTAGGTAATTGCCATAAAGCAGATACATGTCACCAGAGCCTCACGGCACAAAGGGAACGAGAATTTAAAAACACTCAGTGATTGCTGTTTAAAACTCTACACTTGATATCTATACATTTGTTTTTCTAGTACAGTAGTTCTCAACAAAGGTGATTTTGCCCCACAGGGACATTTGGCAATGTCTCTTGAGCCCTTTTTGGTTGTCACAAGCAAGGTGGGGGAAGGTACTACTGGCATCGAGTGGGCAGAGGCTGGGGATGGGTGCCCACCAGCCATCCTATAATGCATTGAACAACTCCCACCTCAAATCAAAAAAAGAATTTTCCTGCCCCAAATTCAATAACACTCCCAGCTACATCAAGGTTATGGCATAATCTCCCCAGTGTTGATGTTTTTAGTTCCTGTAGTATTTTTAAGAGTATTCAACAAGAAAACACAAAACCTCAGTAAGAATCATCAACATGTGATGTATGGTCTGTAATTCTTGGTACTACTCAGCTCCAGTGTATTTCCTTGTTCACAAGAAGCTGGAAATAAATAATAGCCACAATTTTTAAATACACGGTATTTGGGAGACACAATACAAAAGCACTTTACCAAAAAAAAAAAAAAAAAAAAGATTTTATCGCACCAATAGGACACTACTGAGGGGTAAATGTTATTACAATCATTTTGCGGAAGAGAACTCTAAAGTTGTGAGAGATAAAATCCCATGCTCAAGGTCACAGACCTTATAAATAACAAAGGATCCCAGTGCATACCAACCACAGGAAGTAAATGTAGAATCATGACATGGTTGCTATTCTGGATACCAATGTTCTCTAGTGAGTTGAGAGGGTTTTTTCCCCCTTGTAAGTTAGTAAAAACATTGACTTTCTTGCACAGAATGTTTCTTGAAATGCACTATACATTTCTGCTCTTTATTAAGCACATTATGTTGAATAGAATTTAACCCTTTCCTGACATGTCAGGATGGTTACGATGAATACCCACGTTGTCCTGTCCTGCAACGCCCTCTAGTTCTACTGAAATGGACAGGGTTTCCATCTCCTCACTAGATTGAACTCAGCACTTTTAGAGTTTTTCTGCCTGATTTTTACCATTTTTCTTTCTCTCCCTCTTCTAGCAGAATTATAACTGCCTCTTTTAACTCTAGCCAGTGTGTCTGCTTTCCAATGCCTCTAGCCTTCTGTGGATGAAAAGAGAGATCACCAGCTCTACTAGAACTATATCTAAAATTCAAATTATAAAATCTGAAAAGAATCTCCCATAGTGTGTACATGTGTGGGGGAGGAAAGGGAAAGAAGAGGGACTGAGAACACGTAAGCTTCAAGGTATCAACTTTACCTCTTCTCAATTATTTTTTGCTTTATTCCCTGGTTTCTAGTTGGGTTCCAGCCAGCTGAGTTTGTTGGATCTGTATCTTCAGACTCACAAGGAGATACAATAATGGACAATCTAATCATTGTAATTTAGAAAATCCTACATTTGGCTATACTGTATTATAATGTCATGCAATGTTTCTATCACTCTAACTCTGTCTGCTAACACTTAAACCCCATTCATCAATAGAAACACATTTCCTACTCATATCCAAACAATGACTCCAGTTTTTATCCACAAAGTCCCTACTTTTGACTTGAAAAAAGACCAAAATACTAATATGATTCTCAAAACGAATCAATATGGAAGAGAGTTTGAAGTTTCAAAGGCTAACTCTGCAGAAAATGCTTCCCCAGGGAGGCCCAGGAGACCATTAGTTTGTTTTGTTTTCACTCCACCATTGCTCTTATGAACAATGGAAAGGACCCTTACCAGCACTTCCGCATGACAAAGGCAAACTAGAGACATTGTGAGGTTTAACCAGGACAAAATACAATCAGACACAGCAGTGGTTCTTGAAGATCGAAAAAAGAAGCCATGACAAACCTTCTAAATAATCAGTCCCCTGTTTTTATAAGTGAATATATATCTCCCATTTAAAAAGATTCCCGGTATAATTTTAGATCAACAAAGTAGCTGGTATGCTGGGCTGATGCTTTGTCAAGCTGAAAGCTGGTGCTGAGACAGCCAATGGTCAGGTACCTAGAACTTGGCAGGTAAGAGTGCTGCATTGCTTCTGTGGTTCACTGCTTGCCTCTGTGAAGTCCACATCAGCTGCTGGTTTGCAAGATGTTCCCTTGGGGGCCCAAATGCTGCTACCAGCAGTTTCATTACGTTCTGCCACGGCTCTGTGAGGTTGAGCAAGCTGCAGACATTGCACTAGGATCATTAGGGAGAACAGAGCAAAACAGAGTTTGGAGGATGTTCACTAGCAGAAATTAGATTTTATTTTCTTTAGATTTATTTATTTATTGGAGAGAGAGAGAGAGCACGAGGAGGGGGAGAAGGGGCAGAGGGAGAAGCAGGCTCCTGCTGAACAGGGAGCCCGATGCGGGGCTCCATTCCGGGATCCTGGGATCATGACCTGAGCCAAAAGCAGACACTTAACCAACTGAGCCACACAGGCGCCCCAACTAATAGAAATTGTAGAATGCATTAACTTTGTCCTAGGAAGCAGGGCATTGGGTTTATTTGGAAAATGAAGGGTTATTGGCTTGAAGAGAAATAAATATTCTGCTTTTCTCTTAAATCATGGTTTAATGTAACTTAGCTTTTCAGTGAAAATCATTTATTTCTCCAGTGGGAGATTTAGTATGAAATTGTCACTGCAGTGAAGATGGTCAAAAAACTCATTGGCTATGTCTCAGAACTAGGGGCTGAAGATACAGTGATTGAGAAAGTGGCTGCATTTTCCCTTGAAATCTTTGTAGGCCTCTGCACTTGTTCTAAAGGAACCCTCATTTGGTAAGTTTCAAAAACCCAGGTGTTAAGCTTTTTGCAAAGTTCTTCAGAGGCACAGGTAAGTCTTACTTGGCCCTTGTCTCCCAGGGACTGATGATCTAGCCAGGATGCTGAGCTGTTTCCCCATGAGCCCTGAATGGACCACAGGAAGGACAAATTAGATTTGAAAATCTCCCAAAGGTTGTTAGATTCAACCGCTGACACGACATTTCCACTGGCAGAAAAACATGAGCTTAGGAGCCTTCTCTTCTGAAAGGACTCTGGGAAATTATAGCTACCGACAGTAAGTCTGTGGTGATACAGTAAGGAGACCTCCTGAAGTGCTGATACTAACGGCACTTCCTTTTCTCTCTCCATGTTTGTGTATTAAAATACACACACAAAAAACAAAAATATGACCTGATATTACAACAGCAACAGAAACTATAGTATCTAGCAACAATTTTTCAGCATCTGGGAGCAGTTTATACTCATCCATATGAGGCAGGCCTGTGGCCTCATCCTCAGCTGACATCTCCACAGAGGTAGGAAAGCAGCAGAGGCCTGACAGCCTCCTTCCACGTACCCTCCTCTCAGAGATGTGGAGAGCAAAAATCTGACACCCAACCCCCCACATCTATAGCAAGAAAATGGTTTACTAGTCCATCTGAGATGATTTCCGCTCTCCTCTGATGGCCACTCCTTTCCTCATACAGCATGAGTGGGGTCCTGCCAGGAAAATGTGGTGCAGAAAGGCCAAGTAAGGGAGGAATGTAAAGTTGGAGGTGGGCACTGGGGAAGACAGAGGAAGAATTCTGAGAGTTGTATAGTCTGTTCCTAGAAAAATAAGAAGTAGAAATTTTTCAGATCATTCAGGGAGGGGGGAAAGTTCACTTCTCACAGCCAGAGGACAGGCTATGATGGTTAATTTTATGTGTGTCTGCTTGACTGGGCTAAGGGATGTCCAGACAGCTGGCAAAACTTACTGCTGGGTGTGTGTAGGAGAGTGTTTCTGGAAGAGACCGGCACTTGAATCATTAGCTTGAGCAATGTAGATGGGTACCATCCAATCCTTAGAAGACCTGAATGTTACAAAAGGGCTTGAGCTGAGACATCTGTCTTCTCCCTGCCTTGGACAGTTAGTGCTCCAGGTTCTCAGGCTTCTAGACTCAGACTGAATTATACCCAGCTTTAATCATGGGGCTTCTTGGCCTCTGTGATCATGTCAGCCAATATATATCCTATTGGTTCTGTCTGTCTGGAAAACACTGAACTGATCTCCTAAAATTACTGAACAGCTTTGCACATCAAACAAGCCTCTAACACAGTTCCTGAGAGATGGAATCTATCATATTCACATGGAAATTCTTAGGGAAGAAGGGAGAACATGAGCTTGGTTTTTGAAAAACTGCAGTCTTGGACCCACACTTAAGCGAAACAAACACTAAACCAAACACAGCACAGGTGGGACCCATGCTGTAAAACGGGATGCTCTGAAGGTGAAGAAAACCATAGTTTAAAAATTAAAAAAAAAAAAAAAGAAAAGAAAAAGAACTGGGAATTTCTGTTCTGTGTTTTCAATTAAATACATGAAATAGTGGACTTGTTAGAATAAGGGATGATTGACAAGATTAGATATATCTTAGAGACAGTCTGAAATTATTAAGGAAGCTGGCTGAGAATAGCAAAGAAGTAAAAGTCAAATTAATTCCACACTGGAAATGGAAAAGAACAAAACTGGCACTATAAAAAATTAAATCATTGATATAAGGAAATTCTGCCCTAAATCAGAAAATATGAGAAGTTATGAAAGAGAAGATCATAAATACAGCAGACAACGGCTACAGATTTCTCTTTACAAGTAATTTTTATGCCTAACAGACAAGTCTTATCTCATGGAATATAAGCAACAATCGATTAAATAAAGAAAATAGTTCCTGAGCTGAACACCTACCAGAGTTCACGAATATCATGTTCCAGACAAAATGTAATCAATCTGTCAAATAAAATAATGTCTGGTATTGGAAGGAGCTTCCTGCTATCTAAGACCAATAGGAGCCAGACCCAGGAATTCTTCGGGTCCTCTGCATTCCAGCTAGACCGGCCCAGTTCCCATCATGGCTTTACCACTTGACAAGCTGAATTAATAGGGGCAAGTCACTTAACACCAAGCTTGCCCCCCATCTGAGTTTACTACTTAACACTGCACAGTAAAAATGCTACTTCAAAAAGTTTTCTCACCCCAACACATCCCCATCCCTAGTGAAAGATTCTTTTCACTAATCTCCTAATGCATCTGACTCAGTCTGAGTAGGCTTCCTCATTCCTCACTCCATTTTCCAGAACTTTCCACCAGATCGGGAGGCATCTGTAAGGAACCATGTGAGGGAAGGAAAGGAAAGATCAGAGGAAGAAGGAGGTAGCCGCAAGGTCATCCTCCCTGGAGTAGCAGCTACTGACCTCAAAAGAAAATCACAATTAACTTTTTAACAAAATATCCCCAAAGGCATATTACCTTCATCCTCCAGAGGTCATACACTTGTCTTATTACAAAGGAAGCTTTGCCTGCACAGGCCAAGCACTCCCCTTGTTAGCTTATTTCTGCCATTCATTTTCATTACAAGTTCATGTTCATAGAGCCAAATCACTGTAAAATCCAGATTAATAGCCTCTAATAACTTCAATAACTACATTAGCCATCACATTAATTAACACCGTTCAATGATCTTTTCCATTGACTTACCTAAAAGCTACCTAGCTTAAAGAATTGCCCGTTCCTTTTCTCTGAGACTGGTTGACTTTCTATAGGCTTCAATTTCTGAAGCAGGATAACATGGGTCCCCCTGCACAGAGGAGAACTTGGTAGGCTCGGACTCTCTTAAAAACAGTCCAAACTCTTGTCCATATCTGCTCAGGTTTGATGCCTAAAGCTGGGACTTCCCCAAACAATGCTCCCTCCCTTTTGTCTCCAAGTATCATTTTCATTAGATATGAAGCGCAAATCTTTACAGTAAATTTTCTACCAGTGTTTTCCCTTATCCCACTTTAAAGTCACAGTTTCATCTACTACCTGATGCAACAAGTCATAATTACAGCTTTTAATTAAATAATGGCCTCCACAGATGCACAAATACTTATCTGTTTTATCTCCACAGATCCGTAGGAGACCTGATTCTCAAGAAACCTTTCTACTCCAGATTCTTCCACTGACTAACTAGACTAGAGGCAACCTCGTCTCTTAGGGCTTGAGGTAACAAACTTAACTGGAGAAGGAGGCAGAGCCAGAGTGCTGGTTCTCACGCAGGGCACTTTCGACATGCCATGTGTGACACAGAAGCATGGCTCAGCAAGGTCTAGGACCGAGCAAGTAGCAATCAAGTAAGGTAATCTGTGTGGAAGAACTTTGTAAACGCGCAGGTACTGGTACAGCTTCATGTGGCAGGCACTGGGAGTAGGTCTATGAAATGAAAAGAGCCCCAGATTTAGAACTGGAAGACCGTAACTTCAGCTTAGGCAATGTCACACACCACTTCGAGCATCAGTTCTTCTAAACGTATTAGCAGTATAATAATATTCATCTAAAGAGCTATTCTGAAGGTCAAGAGTAATACTTTTGTCAGAGTGCCTGCCACCGAGTGTAGCACATAGTAGGCCCTCAATAAATGAAGTCCAAGGATAACAGGCCACAACACTGGCTTCCTTTGAAGTGTATAAAGCCTTCGACAGCTGAGCCCCCTCAGCCAAACATACTGGTCCAATCGCATTTGCCCCTTCCTGGTCATCTCCCTGAGGATAGCCTTTCAGCAATTGATAGCCTTCCTGATTTAGTGGGCTCTCTTGTCAGAAGAGTTACTTAGAAACTAAGTTATTACTATAAAACATGAAGAAACATGTTCAAGCTGTCAGAATATTAAACAGGCCCTGACTCCCATTCAGCATCCTTTTCCCTCTCGCCGTAGTGTCCTTCCAGCTGCAATCAATATACATTTTGGCAGAAGAGATGCTAAAGAAAAAAACTTTCCAGCTTGTTTCCAAGCATTTCACTTTTGCCCATATATATAGATCCTACGATAGTGGTAACAACATCCCTTTGTTCTGTGCTCTGCAATCAACCTCGCATTTCACTGGCATTATATAATCCAATTAGATGGACCTGCATGAAATCCTACTTCCCCCTCCTGCCCCCCTCCGTGTTAGATAGGAAGCCCCTGAAGGTCAGAGAAACCATGTAAACTGTTCCAAGTCCTGCCACTAATGAGTGATGGAGAAGATCCTGCGTGTACCAACATGGAGACTAACATGCTCTCCACCACACTATCAAAATGTATAATCAGTATCAGATTATACTATCTACCACTTTTTTTTTTTAAAGATTTATTTATTTATTTATTTGACAGAGAGAGAGAGATCATAAGTAGACAGAGAGAATGAGAGGGAAGCAGGCTCCCCGCAGAGCAGAGAGCCGGATGTGGGACTCGATCCAGGACTCTGAGATCATGACCTGAGCCTAAGGCAGCGGCTTAAACCACTGAGCCACCCAGGCGCCCTCTACCACGACTTTTGTCAAGATATGTGGAAAAGGAAGTAGCTGGAATTTTTTTTTTTTTTAAGATTTTATTTATTTATTTGACAGAGAGAGAGCACAAGTAGACAGAGAGGCAGGCAGAGAGAGAGAGGAAAGCAGGCTCCCTGCTGAGCAGAGAGCCCGATGCGGGACTCGATCCCAGGACCCTGAGATCATGACCTGAGCCGAAGGCAGCGGCTTAACCCACTGAGCCACCCAGGCGCCCCAGTAGCTGGAATTTTGAAGTTAACCCCACGTCCTCCTCATTGTCACATACCTTAACAATTCGTTTTGTGTCAACCAAATAAATCCCTCAGGAGACATAAAAAAAAAAAACAAAACCTTTTTATAATAAGATGAAGAGATTGTATAACCCAGTAAAATTGGTGTTCTTTAAATTAGACAAGGAGTACCAATGGAGTAGCACTGAATGTGAGCATTTCCTGTTTTAAATGAGCAACAGACTTGCCAAGTGGGTATTTTAGCTCTGGTCTAGTAGAAGTGAACAAAAAAGACATGATCCCTCCTCACAAGGACATCACAGTCTAGCTGGGAGTTAAATCAATCAGATACATACACTATCTAAATATAGGATTATAAATCTTGATAGTTTTGCAAAGTAAGTGCAGGAGGGGGCTGTGACATAATTTAGTTTGAGAATAAGGGAAGACAGAGACACAGACAGATGGATGGATGATACATCCCACTCTGGTGGAGTGTGAAAAATTGATCGAATAGGCGTGAAAATAAGACAGAAAGCAAACACATCGAACATACAAACCACCAGAAATGAATAGACTACCCAAATAGTACCACAAGTGCTGAAGAGATATAGATTTAAAGATGGGTCAGGTTAATTAAGAAGGCAAAGGTAGTAACTTGGAGTCTGTGTCTGGAGAGAGAAATTTACCTACCAACTGAATGCACAAGGCTTATGCAGGGGTTGAATTTAGAATAAAACATCTATTAGAAATGCAGGAATCCACAGCATGAGTATGCACTAAAAATAATAGCCTAAAAAAAAGTTTATAAGGAATCCTGTAAAGAATTAATTTTTTTAAAAAATCAGTAATTTTGTGGGATGCCTGGGTGGCTCAGTCAGTTAAACAGCTGTTTACGGCTCAGGCCATAATCCCACGGACCTGGGATCAAGTCTAGCATCGGGCTCCTTGCTCAGTGGGGAAGCCTGCCTCTCCCTCTGCCTGCTGCTCCCCCCTGTTTGTGCACTGCTCTCTCTCTCTCTCTCTCTGACAAATAAATAAATAAATAAAATCTTCAAAAAATAAAAATAAAACTGATTTTTAAAACATGAAAAATAAATCTAGCATTTTTCAATAAAGCTGAAATTGCATGTAAATGTTCATTTTTTTAAAATAAGATAAGGACAGATAATCTAAAATAGCCTAATCTGGGCACAAACATGGCCCATATCCAGTGATCTCCCCCTCTATACCTCTGAGATAGGAAGGTTTATGTATACTATAAATGGCTGTAACACACACAAGGGTCTGGTTCACCCATCCATTTGCTGCCAACTCTCTGCGTTTCTCTGAAAGATAACTCCAGGCCATGGCATCAGTCAAGGGTCTCAGCATACTTTGCTGAAATGGCAAATGATCTAGTACATGATCTAACACAAAGGATAATACATTGGGATATATCTACAGGCAGATGATCCTGTCTAAAAATAATATAAGCATAGTAAATGGACTAGTGTTCCCAGGCAGTGGTTTATTGATTGTGCAGAACTTTGACTCAAAAACTGTTAAAGCCCTAAATAAATGTTCATTGAGTTTCCTACCTTCAAGGCATCTGCAGTCTAGTACACCAAGGAGTGTTACTAACGCTATCACGGAGATATACACAGAGTATAATGGGGGCCAAAAGGAAGGTTAGTTCAATTCTCCTTGAGACTCAGGGAAAGGCTTCCTAGAGGCGATAGAGACTGAGTTCTGAAGATGAGCAGATGTTTGCCAGGTGGAAGGAGGATGGCTGAAATGGGAAGGCAAACTGGGCTGAGCAGTGTCACAGGACAGTTTGGCTCAGCTGGATGGTAAATGGTTTTCTCAGACCGGACATCACTGAGATCTATTTTGCTTACCAGCTGTCATCTTCATCCTAGCATGAAAACCGGAGTATCAGGAGTGTGAAAGTCCGTTTTGAGCAAATAAATGGAGGGCATGGAAATGATGGGGGGAAAGGGTGGCTGTTGAGGAAGGGAAAAACCAAATGATGAGTGGTTTAACACACCAAGTGCAAGAAGTTTGTGCTTCAGTAAAAAAAATTTCTCTGGGGGCGCCTGGATGGCTCAGTGGGTTAAAGCCTCTGCCTTCGGCTCAGGTCATGGTCCCGGGGTCCTGGGATAGAGCCCCGCATCAGGCTCTCTGCTCAGCAGAGAGCCTGCTTCCCCCAAGCTTCTGCCGCCTGCCTCTCTGCCTACTTGTGATCTCTGTCTGTCAAATAAACAAATAAAATCTTTAAAAAAAAATACCTCGGGCTGTGGAATTGAAGATATACTAGAGGAGGGGAAGTGGAGGTAAAGAGTTAAGAGATTTCTTAGAGATTATATGCTCCATTTGTTACTTCTTCCGAGTTAGGGAAACAAACAGGACTCATAGAAGTCAGTTACTAAACACAAAAAAATTGTGGGGCTTTCTATGGAAATGTCATGGATTTCCTATAGTCTCTAGACACCAATTTCCCAGACGTCAAAAGCTGACCCAATACACAGCAGAAGCTCTGGATGAATAGATGGAAATATTCCTCATCATTACCAGCGGTGTGACTTGGAGCCGACTGGGTAATGTAAACTTTTCCCTCACAAGGAAAGGTAAGATAGACATGAAATACCCACCTTGCCCACTTTCTGTAAAGGTCACAGGAGGAATGAATGGGATGGTCCTTTACAGACAGGAAATACTCTAGTTATAGGAGAAGGTGAAGGCTATTGTGAAGTGCAGTCATTCTGCAAATATCTTATGCCTCTTGGCCAGCAAAAAGAAGTAAAATTCCAAGACTATGCAAGAAATCTGAAGCTACATAAGCCCACGACCAGTGTTAAAATCATGTCGTTTAGGGGCGCCTGGGTGGCTCAGTGGGTTAAAGCCTCGCCTTCAGCTCAGGTCATGATCCTAGGGTCCTGGGATCAAGCCCCGCATTGGGCTTTCTGCTCAGCGGGTAGCCTGCTTCCTCCTCTCTCTGCCTGCCTCTCTGCCTACTTGTGATCTCTGTCTGTCAAATAAGTAAATAAAATCTTTTAAAAAAAATCATGTCATTTAAACTAAAGGAAAACAACATGGCATTATAAACTGTACTAAAATAAAACTATCAATCCCTAGGCTGCCCTGGCGAGGAGTTCATAGAGACTAAATCTTTTATTTCCCTGCTGAAGAAACCAAGACCTAGGAAAAGAGCTTGGCTTACTCCATTTTACAGCAAGTTAATGGCCAAGCCAGGCCTAGAACTGATCTTTCTTGACTTCCAGTCCAATAGTCTTCTATAACAAGCTGCATGAGTGATAACGAAGGGAAATAGGGAGGTTTCCTGTGTTCCAGAGGGCCCTGCAGTTGTGAGAAGGGGTTGGGATGGGGTGGGAGGAAATGATAAAGAAAGAAAATCCCTCCAACAGCTCCCAGACCAACTGCTTTGAGGACAACTCTGTATTTTTTAGTAAAAAGTATTGGAAAATAAGGTTTCCTCCTGCCAAAAAGAAAAAGAAAACCACTATCATGTCAGAACGTTCTCTTTTTTTATTGTTTGGTATGAACAAACATGAAAACTCCAACTCAGTGAATACATACTATAATTGTCACGCTAAGCCACTTTGCTTGCACTCATGTCTGTTTACCTTAAACTCTTGCATATCGCCAAGCAGCTTGGAAGACGCATACAGCTTTTCCCCATGACTAATCATCACATGTTACCACTCAAGCACAAGAGGACACATCAGTGAGAAGGCACTGTTATTTACCAAACTGTTGAAGTGGTAACGCAAACAGACTTCTTGAAAAGAAATAGAGCATGGGAGGAGAAGACGGCGTGGGCTTCTTTTTGTCCCCTTTATTAACGAATTTGTCTGAATCTCCATAAATGTTTCGGTTGCCGAGCTCTTGCACTGCCAAGGAATCCACTCAAGGCCATAGAAATTTGTAGCCCTAAACTCCAAAGATAAAGTTTAGAACCCTTGGCACTAACAAGAAGAGTTGGAAGTACTCTACAAGATAATGGGCTGCCCCTACTCCACTGGGTCCCCTCCCTCTGTCTCCTCTGCCCCATGCCATTTTAGCACACAGTTCATGAGCTCCTGCATGTGTCAGATTCTGGGCACAGCACACTGGGGGTGACAGGAGGAAATAAGGCATCGTTGAGAGCGCAGTATGAAAGGCAATGGAAGGCGTGTATGCATCTAGAGGGGCGGCTGTTGTGCTTCAAAGGAAAGATCCCTTCAAGTTGAAGGCTCTGGCTAGGCAAAGGTCATGTTTGCACCAGGCAGGAAACTGAGGCTCCAAAGGGTAGTTTTTATCCATGAAATGAGTAAATCCAGATGGTTCATCTCCCTGGGTCTCCTGAGCATGAGGAGGTATTCTCATCACTGATTTATTCTCTGCAGGTTACGTGATTGTACCAGCAGGGTGCCTTGAGGAGTCCTAGAAAGGGGGAAAGAGGCCTCTGGCATTAGTAGAAAAAAATGCAAAGAACACTACTACATGGAATTATTACATAGATAGACCTCCTACATTCATGAAGACCATACTCAAAGACCTTTCCTAATCACCCAGTCTTGAATTCAACTCACTCCAATGTCAATGCTAGGTGTTTTTTGTTCTTTGGTTTGGTTTTGGGTTTTTTTTTTGTTTGTTTGTTTGTTTGTTTTTAGATTTTATTTATTCATTTGAGAGAGACAGAGAGCATGAGCAGGGGCAAGAGGGAGAGGGAGAAGCAGACTCTCCACTGAGCAAGGAGCCTGACATGGGGCTCAATCCCAGGACTTGGAGATCATGACCTGAGCCGAATGCAGATGCTTAACTGACTGAGCCACCCAGGTGCCTGAGGCTGGGTGCTTTAGAACTCGGTTTTCTCACTATATCATCACACTGACATGCAGCTTTGAGACCTTATGGCTTCATATTCATGCTCAGGACTCTTGTTAACCTATCTCATTTAATCCCTAGAACAACCCAAGAGGAAGTTATTATCCTCATGACAAATTATTACATGCCATAGACAGTGGCCAGCTGCTTTATAAAGAATCAAAAGGCCATGAATGCTAAAAGTGCTGCTGTCAAAACCTGGCCTGTATAATCCACAGAAGGAAGAGGCTCATCATTTATGTACAATACACATTTAGAAGCCATACAACCCGTCCAGAAGTCCATCATTCATTGGTGAGGAAGTATCATATCTAATACATTATGTAAATATAAAATGATAAATAAATGACTATGAATAGTATGTTAGGAAGAAATCTTGAGTCTGGAGGCCCAGCATGAAGGCCACTCTGTGATTAAAAGACAGTTACTTATCTCTAAGCATCATTTTCCTCAACCTTGCAAAGGGAGATGGAGCACAATAGATTTTGTAACCCCTAAATTGTTTTCCAATGCTAAAAATTTCAATGTTAACAGTAATTTAAAAATATGCAGTTCGATGAATGAAAGTCCTTGTTAAAAGAGTATTCTCCAGTCTGTAAAGCCTCAGAGATGCAAATACTCATTCAACGAAAGGCCCTAAGCTCTTACTCAACACTAGGTGAGGGACAAGACTTTAACTGAGGTGTGTTTTTTCCCAAAGGAGAAAATGGATCCTAAAGAAAGGGAGAGAGTGTGATATGTTCTGGCCTTAGGCCCACAGGCAAGAATAGAAGCCTACTGAAGTTTGCAGTTACTGTCTAAGCAAGGATGTAGAGAAATACACAAGAAAGACTTGGGAAGAACACCATATCCTTTTGTAAGCTTTGCAGCCTTCCTGTGTTTTTCTTCTATCACCATCTCTGTACCAGTGTGATCAGTGATTTTATCCCCAAAATGGACAGGGCCTGAGTACTTGTCTTTAGGAGCAGATAGGAGACGCTGAGCTAGAGAAACCACTATCACCCTGTAGCCAGTCCTAGGGCTACAGTAAGAGGTAGGGAAAAGTCAGGTCAGTGACAGAAGCCTGTGGACGGCCCGAGCACTGGCAGGGGTGGAATTGTTCCAGGGCAGAGCATCAGCAGGGCCCATGACTTGATTCTGTAAACAGGCATGAGTTTATAGAGCTCATAATCAAATAGTTATTCTGTCCTTCAAAGTGAGCAGGGAAAAAGTCTCTAAATTTTTTGAGTGAAGACTATTTAAGAATACAAGAGTTAAGATCATCTATATAGTGACATGAATGATAAAACCAATATTTCTTATATTCATTTTCTTATATTCATTCATATACTCATTTTCTAAGGTGATCATACAGTTTATATGCAAACTCATATATTTCTGGGACTAGAAAGAGATGCTATTAATTATCATCCCAAGACAAAAGGCACGAACAGGGAGATAAGTGGTCTCTCTAGCCATAAAGTCGTTTGCTCATTATTCACCATTTCACCTGCCTGATTTTCAGTCTCTAGGAAGGGGTTTTTATGCCTATTTTATAGAAGAGGAATCTGATGTTCAGAGAGGCAAAGCACCTTGCCCAAGACACACGGGTGGTAAGCTTATACTACTTGAAAATTAATGCTCTGATAAAGTATACATACACATATATAATACTAAAAAATAAATTAGGAGTCAAAAGGTCCTATGTGCATATAAAACCAGGTTACCAAAATGTGTGAAATTCAACCTTCCCCAGATGAACCACTTGGCAAGGCACTCAAGAATGGCTAAGCAGAGCAATGAAAACAACCTAAGTTGTGACATGTGACTCACCATTCGTATCAGCCATGAAGACTTGGGAAGATCCAGCAGGGTCCACCTTCCCATAGGGTCCTAAACCCAGGACACCATCTCCAGTGGTCAGGCCCCTCCAGGCTCATATTCTAGGTAATATGAGACTGGAAGTTTACCCTGATGACAAGGCCTGTTCATATGGGAAACATAGAGGATAACAAAGACATAATGAAGACACCCCTCATACATCCACAAAACCAGAAGTTCCCAAGTATTCTTGACAGTGCAAATAAAAGCATTAAGCTGCTCTTCCTCCCCTGTTGTGAGAAAGGTTTGGAATTCTCTCTTGGGCCCATCACTGGCACAGGTCCCATCACTATGAGCCTAAAGAGTAGGTATGAGGCTACTAACCCATGTAAGACTTCCTAGACAGGACAAGAGAACTTTTGAGAAAGAGGTGCAGAGTCCTAGAAGACGAGAAATGAAAGAAATCTGAAAGCACAGCAAGCCCTGTCTTCACAGAATAGAAAGAGACCTTAGAATCTTTGTGTTTAAGTCAAACTGCACATTAGAGGTAGAGGTGGCATCACTCTTCAGGCTTCCTGTTTTACGGTCCACAGCCCTCTCATGTAATTGTGCATGGGATGGAATTAGAGTGGATTCATTATACATGACTGTGGGTTACACTGTAGTTTTCAAAAATCTGTATGTTGAAGTCTTAACCCCCAGGAACTCAAACGTAAGCATATTTGGAAGTAGGGTCTTTACAAAGGTAAGCCAAGTTAAAATGAAGTCATGAGGATGGGCCCTAATCCTAGATGATGGGTGTCATTACAGAAAAGGGAAATTTGAAGACAGACATGAATGCAGTGAAATTGTTCTGTGAAGATGAAGGGAGAGACAGGGTGAGGCTCCCACCCACCAAGGAATGGCAAGGGTTGCCAGTAAGCCACCATTTGCTGGAGAGAGGCATGGAAAAAGTGCTCCCTCAGGAAAAACCAACCCTGCTGATACCTTGATCTTGCACTTTTAGCCTCCAGAACTATGAAATGACCAACTTCTGCTAATTTAGTCATTCAGCTTGTTTTACTTTGTTAGAACAGCCGTAGCAAACTAGTGCAATGGGTTTGGGATAGACAGACTATTTCTTCAGTGTCTAATCAGCCTCCAATCTGGATTTGCTCCTTCTGTAGTGAGAGCGTCTCTTACTGACCTCCACCCAAATTATGTGCAACACAGATAGCTTGAGTTTGTATAGTATGAAAAGTCCATCATGCTGACACAGACATTAAGATGGCCACCAGACAGTGGCCTCACTCCATCCTCACCTTTCAAACTGTGACCCTGCAGACAGTCAGCACAGAACTCCCTTGGTTCCCACACAGATTTGACAGAGTCTGGTTCTACAGGTAACCCTGAGTCCAGCATTTATCATAATTTGTGAACTTCAGAGCGAAGATGACTTCACCCCTCTGTTCCATTCCTATGTTACCACTGCAGAAGGCCAGGCCAGCGAAAAACTGAAGGTCACATCAGGCAGACTCTAGGACATGCCATGATGCTGAGTGCCTGTCCAGTGCATTTCATATACAACACAGAGAGAGAAAACCCCCTTCTCTTAGAGCTGTATTTCCAATTGCTTCAATAGACATAATATTTTCTAATCATTTGGCTGGTTAGTTCATATATTGTCTTTTTCTTTTTCTTCTAGCAGGAATATGCAAATGACTTTGAAGAATAGGAAACTCTAAGTTCAGAAATTGAAGAAAAGCCATTTGGTCTGTGCCCGGAGCAGAATGCCTTGGCACCAGCAGTGATGCAATGTGACCTCACTCTCTCTGTATGTTTTTTCAGGGCAAGCTGCCCCACCCAGAGGCTGAGGATGATGCCAGAGTCAGTTTCTGGCAGGTCTTCCGACTTAAACTGAGGTTGTGCCCTAAGTGGACTTCCTGGCATCAGAAGTTCAGAATTAGGCTGTCCTGGCCCCTAAGTGTGGAGCAGACTGACTGCGAATTCATTCACCAAGAGAGGAGACACCAGAATCACTTCCCGATTAAGTCCTAACACTCTATTTTTTGATCAATATGAAATAATCCCACTGAATCAGCTGGACTTACTGTCCAAATGCTTTCTAGCTCTACCCCTCCCATAAGTAAAACAGCATCAGAACAACCACACTAGAGCACCTGCTTCTGGGGGTGTTGTACACAGGTTGCTGTCTCAATACTTAACGAGGAAACAGTCACTAACATCTACTGGGCCCTCACTATGAGGCAAGCTAAATGTCTCAAATATTTTTCCTCTATTGTGTGCTAATCTTCACGACTCTGTGAGGTAAGTCCTCTTATTATTCCTACTTTGCAGATGAGGGAACTAAGACAGAGACAGACTGGGAAGTAAACTGTTCACATTCACATAGCTAGTAAGGGACAGATGCAGAAGGTGGGGCCTTCTGCTCACACTTCCGTTCACTTTTAACCACCACCACAGATTCCTTGTCACACTGATAACCATGATTGCTGGACTGATGATGTGTCTTCCCCTCTCTGAGGGGGACCCTTTCTGAGGCCAGGGACTACTCCTTTCTCAGCCTTGTCTTCCCGTCACTGTATTTAATGATCGTGTTGGGTGACTCAGACTTATCCATGTCCCCACGCCCTAACCAAGAAATGTCCTCTCGCTGTACTTCTCTTTCTCAGTTCCTCGTAGATCATTTGACAATATTCTGCTTTATAGCTGTTTGCAAATCTTAAACCTCCCTTGTTTCCTCCCACTTCATATGTGTGCAAAACTCATGGCTGAGCCAAGCGTAAAATTTCCCCCCAAGTTCACCAAGTGCCTTTGTGTTTAGTAAGATTTTTCTCCACAAACACATGAAACAAATGAAAACAGGTGAGTTCCATGGCATGATAGAGAATCCTGGGCCTTCTCGAAAGCGAGGGAAGACCCAGCTTCCTACATCCACTATACTACGACCTTTGGCAGTGCTCATAGGGGAATGAGGAAGACCTAGAATTCACTCTAGAGCCATGTTTCTCAAATCAGAGTTTGCTTGAGAACCCCCTTGAGAGCTTCCTGAAACACAGGCTGCTGGGCCTCACCCAGAAGTTTCTAATTCAAGAGGTCTGGGCTGGGTTCTGAGATTCACACCCTTGATAAGTTCTGGGGTGAGGCTAATGTTGCAGGACTGGGGCCTACGCTTTTGAGAAGCACTGTGCTAGGTCCCAGCTTGGGAGAATAGTAAGTTTTTTTTTTTTTTTAAAGATTTTATTTATCTATTTGACAGACCGAGATCACAAGTAGGCAGAGAGGCAGGCAGAGAGAGAGAGGGAAGCAGGCTCCCTGCTGAGCAGAGAGCCTGATATGGGGCTTGATCCCAGGACCCTGAGATCATGACCTGAGCCAAAGGCAGAGGCTTTAACCCACTGAGCCACCCAGGTGCCCTGAATAGTAAGTATTTTAAGTAAAAAAGAAATGAGTAGATAAGTAAGCAGCATCCCCAAGGAGTAAGTTTGTATATGGTAGAAATACAGGAAGTATGGCAGGTCAGGTTTGTGTGGGCCATGTGAGCAGCTGCTGGGGCTGGAGCGTGAGCTGCGCGGAGTAGAGTGTGGGAAGATAAGCAGAAGACTTGGACTTGACCCAAAAGATAAGCAATTCAGCTCAATATTTAGATCATAAATAAAGAGATTGAGACCTACATACTCATCCAGGAAGGCCCCAACCTCAATCCAGCCCATGCCCCTCGGACCACTACACACAGGGCTAAAGGCAAAAGACTTTAAGTTCTAAAGCTTCTAAACCACGATGACTGCTTTGGGTGGCTTGTCCATACAGCTGGCGATACAGTGGGGCCCAACCAAATAGGCAGGGGGGCTGCAGCAAAGCGGGTGGGGATGGGCCAGGAGATGGTCATTCTTCTGGCAATGGAGGAGGAGGAAACTCTCTCTCATTCCCTCTGCTGTCAGGTGCACATGTCCTAACAAAACATAATTTAAAGGATGGAAGTAACAAAAACAAAACCTTTCTTTGGCTCCTGTGTTGGCAAAAGATTTCCAAACTGTGGGCTTCTTCTGTCAATAGAAAAAAATGGCTTGTCCTATGTGTTCTATTCTATCAGTGCTAAGAAAGCAGTTTTAAAAAGGTAGAAACAGAGAGATGGCAGGGAAGAGATTTTTGTGGGGCCCACAGCAACATCTGGAAATAGGCATCACTGTATGTTCCAAATCTTTTAAACAAAGAATTGAGGGTTGGGGGGATGATTCCAAGAGTCTTGCCATATCCAGGGGAAGACAAACCGAAAGGGTGATGCCAGCTACAGAGGGACATGGTGCAAAAAGGACAGGTGACTCCATCCAGGGCCCAGATTGAAAGAGATAAGGGAGCTGGAGGAGCTAGAATCCCAAATGGACTCAGGCGAGGACGCAGAGTGGAAGGTGGGGAGGGTTACTGCAGGGGTGATTCAGGTCATCACCTGGTGAGAGTCAAAGAGGTTGTTAGACTGTGAGGTGAACTCTGGTGCAGTCAGAAGAAAAGTCAGCAACTGAAAAGACCAGTGATTGCACAGCAGGAAACCCAACAGGGGACGTGAGAGGCATCTGAAGAGCCTAGCCAGACAAGCTCAGGTTCCCAATGTGACTTGCTTCCCTCTCTTTAACCCTAGCTTCTATATTTATAAATGAATGGAATCTTTTCACTGTGAAAAGTACATGGGGAAGTGCATTCTTGCATCCATTCTGAGCCCAGCAAACAGAAAGCACCTACCATTTGCCGGGTAGTTCCATGCCAGACCCACAATAATAATAATAATAAAAGAGGTGACCCTACTTTTAAGGACCAGGCTCATGAGTCACCAGGATCACAGAATGGGAAGAGTTAGAGTCTGGTCTAAATTAGGCTTAATAATTTATTGACGCAAAGACGTTTAATGAGGACCTGATGCTGAGCTCAGCTGACCAAGGCCTCAAGCAGGTAGGCTGTGCAGTAATGTAGTCAGCTCAGGAACGCACCTGTAAGCACTTCATTCATTCATTCGATGCCATTCATGAAGTTATGCCGCTGGGCTCAATGTAACCCAGAGCACAGAATCTGTGTTTTGTTGTAAGTTGTAGAGGGAAGAAGGGCACTGTCAGAAGAAGACAGGGCAGCGAGATGTCCACTGCAGGAGACAGGTAAGAGGCAATGCGTGTCTACACTGAGACAACACAACCAGAGAGACACCACAATTTAAACTAGAGGTAAGAAAGTTGTGTCTGGGTTCAGGGAGGGTGGGAGTTCCTAAGGACAACCCTAAGTTTCTCAAAGATTGTGGTGCCGTTTGGCAAGCTGAGAAAATGGACAAGAGAATGATCAGGGAGAAAATAAGGAACTCCATCTGAGCCAGTACAATTTGAGGTGCTTGGGTCTGAAGTTGGGGAGAAAGTTCTGGACTGGAGACACACAAGTCACAGGAATACAGGAGGCACGGATGATCAGGAGCAGAAGACATGTTGAAGAGAGAAGGGCTAAATGGAGGCTCTGTTTTCCCTTGTCCCTTCCCCCCAAAACGCAAGGTCTAGCAGCAGAGGGTACCTACTTTTAGAAGTTGCTCCTTAACCAAAAGGATTTAGAAAGAAAAAAAGAAAGATCATGAAGAAAAAAAAAAAAAGTCAGCTAGCTGGAAGACACGTTTTTGCTTGGTTTTTGTTTTCTTTCCAAAGCATTATACAACTCCTCCTTTTAGCTTAACCAGGTAACTACACAGGGATTCAGGGAGCAATGGTGACTACCCACAAGATCACCACGCCAGTGAGTTGGGGCCAGAAATATCTAGTCAGCTACATCCCTAAGTCTAGAAAAGGAAGAAAAGGGGCATGCCTAGGGTCATAAGATGGCATCTCATGTTTTCTTTACTTTTTTTTATTTGTTCCAGGAAAGAAAAATCTCAGAATGTTTTATAGACATTCTAACAGTGTCAGAATGGAATGTTCTTCCTCTCCCCACTCTTTTCATCCAAATGGAGGAGTTACAACAGAGGAAGATAGGAATGTTTCCCCATGATTTTCTCAGGAGTTGATCAAGAGTCAGAACAAAGCCAGAAGCCAGAGTCTTGGTTTCTTTTTAATGGCAAGGTTTCCCTAAGTCAGGAGAAATGATGACACACACCCCAAGTTTTCTGTTTCAGTAATTCCCCAGCAGTGGTCTAAAAAGCCCTTCATTAACAAGATGACGCCCCTGAAGCAAGCAAGGTAAACAGCAGATGCCTACATTCTCTACCACAAGCTCCTGAAGACATACAAGCTTGAGGCACACAAACGTGTGTTTTCTTTTCCCCAACACCCTCCAATCCCCATGTTTTCTCACATAAAGGTAGAGCTTGAAAGGCATTGCCTGTCCTGGTCTCAAATCTCTGGCCCTGAGGTATGAAAACACAAATCTGGTCACAATCCAGTTCTACCTCTGCTGTTTACTAGTTACAGACTTGGACAATGTCCTCCACCTCTCGACCTGTTTCCTCATCTTTGAAGGAAGAGGTTGGGACTAAATCATTTCTAAGATTCATTCTTAGGGGTGCCTGTCTGGTCATTGTCCTGGGTTCCTGGCACGAAGGTCCTAAACCCCTGGAATGTTCCAAATGATAAAAACGCCTTTGTTGTTCATGTGGGTCCTTAAACCACACCTGTGTCTAAGTTAAAGCCTCATGACTGAAGCTAGCTGTGTCAGAAAGACCAATATGTGAATAGAGGGTTGGAACTTTGAGCCACAGTTCGGGGGCGGGGGTGGGGGGTGGGCAGGGGCAGCTAGGGAATCCGTCATTCACGTGACCAATGATTCAATCAATCATGCCTACGTAATGAAATCCTAATTTAAAATCTCTGAGCACGTAGGTTCAGGTGAGCTTCTTCAATATGCCAGTAGGGTAACATCTCTGATTCCACAGCGACACTGCCAGGAAGCTCCATGTTTGGTTCCCTCTCAGACTTATTTTGTGTCTCTTCATTTGGTCCTGACTTGTATACTTTATAATAAAACTATAATCCAAAGTGCAGTGTTTTCCTACATTCTGTAAGTTGTTCCAGCAAATGATCTAATTTGAAGGGGGTCGTGGGAAACCCCCTGCAAATCTGTAGCCAACTGGCCAGATGTGAAGGAGCCCTGGGGAGTCCCAAACTTGTGGCTGGCATCCAGAGTAAGGGCAGTCTTGTTGAAGACTATGCCCTTCCCCTGTGAGGTCAGTGTAAACTGCAGGTGGTTAGCATCAGAATTGCAGTGTCGCACGGGACACGCCTAGGGGACAGTAATTATAATTTGCATATGTCCTCAGACAAATGAAGGGGCCCCAAACACCTACAGTGCTCCCTGGCACACAGTTGGTGCTCTGGCTGCAGCAGATCACGAGTGTTACATGGTCACAAGAGCTCAGCTGCTGCCATCCTGTTAGCATCATGGTTATGCTGGTGTGATGAACATGAAAACTGTTTTGAGATGTCAAAGAGGACACACTTATCTGCACCAGCACCTCCTAAAAGGCTTTAAAAAGAAATCTTTCCCTGCTATATTAAGCAGCTGTTATAAAGTCTAAAAAAAAAAAAAAAATTCTAGGGGGCAGCAACCATCATTCAGGTGTTGACTAAATCATTCCCTGCCTAATATATCATTGCTTCAACCACTACTCTGGGGGGCTTATTTTTATCATTCTCAAGCTATTCAAATGTTGGCCATCCAGAAAATTCATTTCTTTTTTTTCCTTCCTACAGGCACAGGGAAGAGAATTGAAATCACACACAACTGAGCTAGAATAGATTTAAGAATATCTTTTTGTTCTAAGGCAAACGCAGTCTCCAAGCTCTTGCGCAGTTACAAACATCAGTTAATTGATAGAAGAGAAGGGAGAGAATCTGGCATTCTTTTGGGAAAGGTCAAATTAAGTTCCAGAGCCATTCCCATCGTCCATGACTGTCAAAGACCACCATTCTACCTCAGCAGTTGTGTCCCTCCCCAAACTCAAGTGTTGAAACCCTAACCCCCAACAGCATGGTATTTGGAGATGGGGCTTTGGGCAGGTAATTGGGTAGGGTAGGGTCCCTGTGATGAGGTCAGCGTTCTTTAAGAAGACTGAAAGATTTCTCTTCACCATCTGCCCCACACCACACGTCTGTTCTCTCCATCTCTTCATGCTGTGGCACCAAGAGAGGGCCGTGTGCCTGTGTAGTGAGAAGGTGACAGTCCACAAGCCAGGAAGCAGGCCCTCACACGACGAAATCTTGCTAGCACCTTGATCTTGGACTTTCCAACCTCTAGAACTCGGAGGAATAAATTTCTGTTGTATAAGCCACCCAATCTATGGTATTGTGTTAAGGCAGCCCAAGCCAACTAAGGCAGCAATACTCAAATTGTGTGTTCTGTGAGTCTTAGTCTTACCTTAGGGGTGCTTGCTCTCCATGCAACATCTTGGATTCTGAATCAGTAGGTCCAAGCTGAGTCCCATAAACATGCACAATTCAACCTTTCTAGGTAATCCTAGCACAGGTGATGCAGAAACACCGAGAAACCCTCCGCATTGCTCTCCCCATAGGTCAGCACTGGCACACAATGGCACATCCTATCCACAGCTGACTGAGATGATGGAGTTAAAATGGAAACACACATCAGACCCAACCAGATCTGCCGTATGATGTTGGTGAGCAGTGAGTAATCGTCACGGGTGATTTGTTATAAAAACTGATCAAAGATTCCTCAACTCTGCCCATGCCAATCAAGACCAACTGATCAGGGTTTGCTTTTTCATTTGGAAAAAGGTCAAGCAGCTGTCTGTTTGCTTTTTTCTCTCCTGGGCCATTTTAGGAAGTTCATCTGTTCTAAACAGCTGCTCACAAGTTGAACTGATCCTTGCAGAAAAATGGCTGTGGGACCACACTCCAGAGGTGACATATGTTCAACTATTTCCCACTTTTTGCTTTCCTTTGATGGAAGAGAAAATATGAACGGTAATTTTGTCTTCCGGTGGTTTAAAATCGAAGTAAAAAAAAGCCTTTTGACAATAATCACATTTCCATAAGGTGTTATGTTTATAATCCCCTCTTTTGGGGCATTGTTATGACATACATTTATATAGTACTGTTAATAGGAATCAAAGAACTCCCCTCCCTTACGCATTCAATGTTCTGTAATTTACAAAGTTCACTTGTATCTTTCATAGTCTGCATGACAATCCTTCCAACAGACAAGGTATATAGCATCACCCCAGGGCAGAGAGTATTAAACCCAGACATGAATGAGTGGAATAGCCTGAGTTCAAATCCCAGCTCTTCTGGTTACTTGCTATGTGGCCTTGGGCAGTTTAACTTGCTGTGCCCTGCTTTTTTCATCTAAAGAATAAAGATAATAGGGCCCACCTTATAGTGTTGTTCTGAGGACTGACAAACAATAAAGTGTCTGGCACATAGTTAGCACTATTAAAAAGTATTTGAAATAAAATTAAATTCAGTGAGAACTTGAGTATTTATAATATATATAATATATTATTTGGGACCTGACATATAATATATATATTATCTCATTTGGAACCTGAGATATATATATAAAATACATATATATACACACACATATATATATACACATATATATGTATTTTATATATGTGTGTGTGTATATATCTATATCTATATCTATATCTATATCTATATATATATATATATATATATATATATATATATATCTATCTCAGGTCCCAAATGAGTATGTGAGGATAGGGCATGTAAGCCATTTTCTCTGACCTCAAGGAGATCCCAGGGCAGTGCTGAAAGGGAAGCAGAAGATTCCAGAAATACAAGACAACTTCTTAGTTAGCATGAGAGAAGAGCTGGAACATCATGGACCAGGGAAAGGGTAGGATAGGAGATGGGAGCAGGCACCTCTGCAGGGCACAGTACTAAACAATGAGCAGGAATCTGCAAAGGAAACCGGAGGGACAGGACAGGGAAGGGTGTGAGCAATAACAATACTGCCATATCTTTAGTTTGTGTTATCTATACAAAACCCATGTTAAATAGTTACCTACATTTTATTGAACCCTGGGAATAGTACTTCAAGGTTGGGCTCACTATGATTGCTTTCAAAATGAAGAAATTTTGGTACCTGGGTGACTCAGTCAGTTAAGCATCAGACTCTTGATTTTGGCTCAGGTCACAATCTCAGGGTCATGGTATCAAGCCCCACATCAGGTTCCACACTCAACACCAAGTCTGCTTGAGAGTCTCTCTCTCCCTCTGTCCCTCTCCCTGCTCGCTCACTCTCTCTCTCTCTTAAATAAATGAATGAAATCTTTAAAAAAGGAAATGAAAACTTGAAGCTTAGAAAAGCTTACAGTCTATTTTTCTAGAATATGCCATAAGTGTTAAAACCCATCTGTTTCCAAGAATGGAGCTTTTTTTTTTCTCTCTCTCTCTCTCTACTCTTGAGCTACATGGGCTGTTTCTCAGGCACTGCTATGTCCTAGAGGCAAGTCTGTGGCACAATCAAATTTTGTGAGGAAAGCAGAGAGTTAAGCAAGGAGCTAGAAAGAGACGGAAGGTAAAGAGAAGGACTTTGACGAGCTGGTTTTGTTTTTAAATAGGATATACTTGAGCATGTTGCTAAGCTGAGAAGTCAGCAGAGAGGATGAAAAACCAGAGACAGAGCACATGCTGACGCAGTGTCCCACAAGACATGGAGGGTGACAGGACCTAGAGTAAAGGTTGGTTGGCTTAGAATGAAGGAAAAACTGACTCATTCTGAGCAACGAAGAGGGAAGAAAGGCACAGATAGCGGCAAGTTCATGTAAAGGAAAGTTGGGAGCAGACCGAAATATAGGCCCTTGTGACCTTATTCAGCAGAGTCACCAGAGTTAGCACGAGATGCCCCTGTCATTCCCTCTCCTGCCAAGGAAGTATCCAGGGTGACCCCACCATTCTCTTTCATCACCTCATGCCCTTGGTACTCTGAATGTGATGCAGCTGTTTATTAAAATATTAACTTACATTTGTTCTCCTTTTCCTTCGCTATTTGAATTAGGTCACTTATAGTATTTTCTTGACTCAGGGATATTTCTGGTGAGGAAAACAGAAGCGGTCCGAAGATCCTAGCTCTTGGAAAAGAATGAAGTAATTGAGGAGATTATGAAAGGGGCCCCTAGAAACATCTAGATGGGAGGGGGGATTTTCCTTGGGAAAAATTAAAGACATTTGGAGGCAGGTGCTGAGCGGAATTAGGGTGGGGGCGAGCAGCAGCGCTCTGGGAAGCAGAACCCCAGAGAAGAAGAGGTCTTGGTAGCAAGAAAGATGCTTATGCCCCAGACATGACCCATACTCTGTGACAGTGGTCAGTGACCATAAAAGCTCAGAGGCTCATAAGACCCACGAACGACGTAAATTCCACCTGGAAAAGGCCATAAGACCCAATAATGAATTTGCCACCAGGCATAAAGAATCAAAGTCAGATTTAGGCTGATTTAATTGAAAGAAAATAAAGGCGTATTTCTTTTGTCTCTGAGTTAATAGGTTACAAGCCACATTTAGTACATTGTTCATTTGCTGCTCCAAATACAAACCTAGCATTTTCATCTTATATCTCTGCTCACACTGTTGACTTTCCCTACTCTGGAGATTCTGAATGCCCAGAGCCTACCTTCTGTCCGGAAAGAATACAAAAGCCCACCTCCTCCAAAGGGTTGGACTTTATTCTTTGAGTGGGAAGAGGAATGTCTCTTTCTCTCCCACTATAGTGTGTCCTATACACGTATGTGCATTCCATTAGCCCACAGGCCTTGTGAGGACCTCATTCATTACTGAACCCTTCCTACCGCCTACTACAATGAAATTCACACACACAGTAGGTTCACCACAAGTGAATCATTTGTCACGGAACAAACCATCTAATAAGACATGAAGATTCAAGTTGACATGAGCGAGCTTTAATTACTCAAAGAATTATAGCTCAGGATGTATGAGTCACATCTTCAAAACTCTGTTAGAATTTTCCTTCACCCAAAGCATGATCCCTATAGATAAAGCACCATTTACCCATTAGGCTTAGTTTTACCTATCAAGTCAATAATTCAGCAAATGAGTCTCATGTAAGGGACATCTAGGCAGAATTTTATATCCTTAAAATGGGAATGCTAATATTTTCAAGACCATAGTAAACCATGAAGAATGGTGGCCGGGAACTCTACAGACATAAGAGAATTTTTCTGTGGTACTAAGCTAAGCATCATCTGTTCTCTTATAACCATCAGAAGGAGTGGAAAAACCCATTTGCACTCATCAGAATGTCCCTGCTGTGTTCCCTTCATTGTCTTGTTCAGAATTTTTACCCCTTTCTTTTAACGAAGCTGGGACGTTTTTGCAGAGAAGCCCAGTGCAAGCTACTGATGCCAGCAATTCTTATCAGATTCACTCATTGTTGGCTCCACATGGGAAAAGCTACATAGTTTTCCAAGGTGTCCGCATTCTAGAACTAATAAGCAGACAAGGAAGGGGCCCAAAGCAGCCGGTGAAGAAAATATGAGAAGGAGATAGTCCAGGCACAAAGAAGAAGGGTTGCTTTTTTTCCAAAAGCTAGTACATCACAGGTAAGCCACAAAGGGATCATGGTGTGGAAAGAAGTGACTGCAGTTGGGAGATTTCTGGATCAGGAGGCACAAAACCTGGCCAAGAGTCCAACTTCACTATCACTCAAGGGCGTGACCTTGCCTCAGTCACCCAACCATGCCGGCCCTCCATCTCCTTACTGTAATTAGACATGATTGTCTTATGAACCTTATAACAACACTTCTTAAACTCTTAAACTCTAAGGGGCTAAGGGTCTTCGTGAATGCAAATTCTAGCTCAGTAGGTCTGGGTGGGGCATCCCCTTTATTTATTTATTTGTCTATTTTTTTTTTTTAGGTTTTATTTATTTACCTGTCAGAGAGGGAGAGAGCACAAGCAGGGGAGCAGCAGGCAGAGGGAGAAGCAGGCTCCCTGCTGAGCAAGGAGCCAGAGGCGGGACTCTATGCCAGGACCCTAGGACCATGACCTGAGCTGAAGGCAGATGCTTAACCAACTGAGCCACCCAGATGTCCCTCCTTTGCTTTTTTTTTTTTTTTTTTCCTTTTTAAGATTTATTTGTTTGAGAGAAAGAGAGGGCATGCAAGACAGTGAGTGGGGGGAGGGGCAGAAGGAAGGGAAAAATCTCAAGCAGACTCTACGCTCAGCTCAGAGCCTGAGTGCAGCTCGATCTCAAGACCCTGAGATCATGACCCGAGCCAAAGCCAAGAGTCGGATGCTTAATCGCATGAGCCACCCAGACGCCCATGTTGGGGGCATGCCTAAGAAGCTCAGAAGTCTGGGCAATGCAGATCTACTGGTTTGTAGATTTCATTTTGATAACAAAGCCATACAGATTATGGAGGAGACCAAAAGAGGTAAGGGAAAGGGAAATACTATGTGAAGTGTGATGTATTACAGAAAGCTATTATTATTAGCAAATAACAGGAATAGGTGCCCTCTCTGGGTCTGCTTCAGTACAGCATTTCCTGGAGTTGTTACCCCCAACCTGTGAAGATCTGAACCTGTTTTTAAGGGGTTCCCCACCCTCCCCTACCCATCAATATATGTATTCTCAGTGCGGTTGGTTCCAGCCTGAGGGCTGACTTCTCCCACTGACAGAAGCAGTGGGATTAGCTTTTTTCCAGAAGACAGCAGGCCAATGCTGTGATTTAGTAATGTAAAGAATCCTCAAAGGTTACTTCTGTGTGTGTGCTGGGGAGGAGGGAGTCTGAGGACCCCTATGGAAAAACAAGCTCCCTTAAAAATGAAACTGGGTGTAGATCTCCAACAGTTCAGAGGTATCCACTGGATCTGCATTGCTTTTGGAAATAGGTACAGGCAGAAGTTCACCTCTTGTAAACTCGTTTGCATTTCTGTCTCTGCCCCTAGCAATGTGAGGCTCTTGTAACATCAGAAGAGATGTTTACATTTCCTAAGAGGAAATTACTGGCACTGTCCCAAATTTCTGGTATACAAGGGCACTCGCAGGTCAATGCCTAGTCCCACCTCCAAATTCCAGAGCATTCACTGTTAACCCTACAGACTCAAATCTTAACTGTCTGAAGGAACTGGTTATGGCAGAAACAACCACACATAAAGGAGAGGGTGGACTGAATAGTCCGGGGGTGTCCTCTTACATATCTGAGATTTAGACTGTGGTGGAATCCGTTGGTCAAGAGAAATGGGGCATGAGGAAGGAGATGTACTATGGCCTCACTAAAACCTCATCCCCAGCACTCTCCTTTCACTGACTCCACAGACCTTCCTGCTGCTCAGCAGAACTGTCAGGTACATTCCCATTTCAGAGGAGTTATATTTGCTATTCCCTTGCTTGCTCCTGACTTTATTCCTTATCTAATTCAGGTCCTTATCCAAATGTCACCTCTTCATTGAGGCCTTCCATGACCTACAATTCAAAGTAAGTCCCTTAGTACCTCTTAGCATTTCTCTAAGCACATTTCCTGCTCATTTTTCACAGGACTTTTTAATATCTGACCTAAAATGTTTCATTCATTTGGCAGTCTCTCCCCTGTCACAAAAGACAAACTTCATGAAATTAGGAAATACTGTTGGTTTTTTTCACTTTTCTCTGTGGACCAGTACTTAGCATATGAGAGGGCTCAAGAAATGCTGGCAAATGAATAAATAAATCTTTTAATCAACTACCTAATTAATTAATAACGAGGTTTCTAAAGTCTTGAATTTCAGATAGTGCAGCTGCTCATCACAACAATACATATGGAGGGTGGTTTGAGATGGCAGCAGAGGAAGATCCTGACCTCACTTCTTCCCATGGACATACCAAAGCTACAAGTATATACAGAACTATTCCTTCTCAAGACCTGAAAACTAGCTGAACAACAACTCCACAACAAAGGATAAAAGGGACACATCAAGAAAGGCAGGAACGACAGACATGGTCTTGCCAAAAAAATTCCTGACACAACAACACACAATCGGGATGTTCTCACAAATACAGAGTTGCTACCTGAAGAGACTCACATCATGACCCAAGTCAGGCACCCAGCTCTTGGGACCGGCACCAGGATAGAAGCCCCCAGAACATCTGGCTTTGAAAACCAACAGGGCTTATGTCCAGAAGACTCAATAGACTGCAGGGAATCAAGATTCTGCTTTTCAAGGGCTTGCGCAGACTCACTTACCCCAGGACCCAGCACAGAGGCAGCAGTTTGAAAAGTGCCTAGACCGTATTGTGAAGGAGACTCATTTGCTACTCATAAAGCATCTGCCAGAGGGCAAGGGACCTGTTGGGACTCTTTTCGAGGACAGAGATGCTGCTGGACACCATTTTTGCACTCTCCCACTACCTTGTTCGTGTCATTGGGGACATGCAGTCACAGTTCTGTTCTGCTGCATTGCTAAAGTTGGTAGGTATGCCTCATCCCTGTGTTTTCCCACTGATAGGTAAGCCCCAGCTCTCCCATTGCCTCACTAGAGCCTGCTGGCATGCACAACCCACAGAGGGGACAGTCCTTGAGCACCTGGCTCTGTGGCCAGAGGGGTCTGAGTTTCTGGGCCCCATCAAACTGAAACAAAGAGGCAGTTCTTGGCAGGCGACCATGCCAGGACACCACCAGGACAGCAGACTGAAACACACTCCTAGTCATCCTATGCAAAGGCCTGTTTACTTGTCCTGGAGCTTCAGCCTAAGGGGCAAGCTTCAAGCTTGCCAAATATCGAGGTTATGTAGGTGCTCTCAGCCAATAGAGGCTGAGAGAATGTCATCTTTGCACTCTCCCTTACTCCTGCTGTAGCTTGCCAGTACCTACAAGAAGAGAGCTTATATACTTGTCCGAAGGCCAGATTTTTACAACAGTCACCAAGACAACACCTCCATGTTGCCCAGCCTGGAAGCCAGCAGGGTTTACGACTGTGGTCCTGTAGAGCTGTATATATTTACATACTTTAAAGGTTACTGTCTGACGGTCTAGCTTCCAATCAACCTGAAACTAGATGCTGGCTGGTATCTCTCCCTTTGAAAAACTGATGGGTGTTAGCACACCCTCAACAACTAGGACCTATTAAGAATACAGCAGGCTGTTTAGACATTCACAAAGGCTTGAGGATAACCAACCACCAGGGTGAATTTGAACAATAAAGTCCATCTCCTACACAAAGCAATTCCTTCAGGACTCCAAGTAGCTGTTTTGCCTAATACACAGGAACAAACACAAAGAGTCAAGAAAAGTGAGGAAACACAAGTATGTTCCAAATAAAAAAACAAGCTCAAACCCTGGAGGGGGGGGTGGAGAACCGCTTTAAAGAGATAAATAATTTACCTGATAAAGAGTTCAGAGTAATAGCTGCAAAGAAGCTCAACAAAATCAGAGGAATGGATGAGCACAATGAGAACACAACAAAGAGAAAGAAAATATAAGAAAGTACCAAACAGAAGTCACAGAGCTGAAGAACACAATAGCTGAAATGAAAAATACAGTGGAAGGGTTTAACAGCAGACTAGATGAAGCAAAAAAAAAAAAGGATCATTGATTTGGAGATCTGGAAGACAGGGGCGTAGAACTTACTGCGACAAAAAGAAAAAAGAATTTTAAAAAGTGAAAATAACTTTAGGGACATCCTATGGGACATCAAATAGAATAACATTCACAGTATAGTGGTTCCAGAAGAAGAGAGAAAGGGGCAGAAAAACTATTTGAAGAAATAATGGCTGAAAATTTCCCTACCCTGAGGAAGGAAACAGACATCCAGATCTAGGACACCTAGAGAGTTCCAAATAAGTTAACCCCAAGATATTCACACCAAAACACACTACAATAAAAATGGAAAAAGATAAAGAGAGAATCTTAAAAGTAGCAAGAAAAAATACAAGGGAACCCCCATAAGATCATCACCAGATTATTTAGCAGAAACTTTGCAGACTGGAAATGAGTGGGGATGATATATTCAAAGTGTTGAAAAGGAAAAACTTCCAATCAAGAATATTCTTCCCGCTAAGGCTATCATTCAGAATTGAAAGATATTTTCCCCACCAAACAAAAGCTTAAGGAGTTCATCACCACAAAACGGGCCTCACAAAAAATGTTAAAGGGACTTCTTTAAGCTGAAAAGAAAGGATATCAACTAGAAACAAGAAAACATGAAAGTAAAAATCCTGCTGGTAAAGATAAATATATGGTAACAGTAGTGGATTAATCACTTATAAAGCTACTATAAAGGTTAAATGATAAAAAGAATAAAAATAACTCTAATAACTAGTTAAGGGATAAACAAAATAAAAAGGTGTAAACTGTGACATTTTTAAATGTGCTCAAACATAACTTGCTATTAATGTAAAACATATACAGGTTGTTGTATGTGAGCCTTGTGGTAACCACAAAGCCAAAACCTAGATATACAAAAGATAATGAGAAAGGAAGGTAAGCATTACACTAAAGAAAGTCACAAACTATAGAGAAAACAGCAAGAACAGAAGAGAAAAACAGAGAGGAACCATCAAACAGCCAGGAAACAATGAATGAAGTGGCAATAAGTACAGATCTATCAAGAATTATTTAAATGTAAATAGACTAAAGTCTCCAACCAAAACACAGAATGGCCAAATGGGTAACAGAAAAAAGATGAGACCCATTCATATACCACCTGCAAGAGATTCACCTCAGATGGAAGAACACACATAGATTGAAAGTGAAGGAACAGAAAAAGTTGTTTTATGAAATGGGAATCAAAAGAAAACTGGGGTATTTATACCTGTAGCAGATAAAATAGACATGAAAATAAAGACTGTAAAACAAAAAATAAAAGACAAACATGGGCATTACATAATGGTATCATCTGTAAGAAAATACAACATTTGTAAGTATTTATACACCCAATATTGGAGCACCTACATATATTAATTAATTAACAGGCCAAAATGGAGAAATTGACAGAAATATCATTATGGTAGGAGATTTTAAGACCCCCTTACATCAATGGTTGGACCATCCATACAAAAATCAACAAGGAAACATGGCCTTAAACAACGTATTAGACCAGGTGGACCTAATAGACACATATAAAATATTCTATCCAAAAGCAGCAGAATACACATTCTTCTCAAGTGCACGTGGAACATTCTCCAGGATAGAACATATGTCAGACCACAAAACAAGTCTCAATAAATTTAAAAATATTAAAATCATATCCAGCATCTTTTCTACCCACAATGATATGAAACTGGAAATCAATTAGAAGAAGAAAACTGGAAAATCACAAATATGTGGGGTTAAACAAAGTGGTACTGAACAACCAATGAGTCAACAAAGAAATCAAAGGAAATTCTAAAAATATATAATTTGAAACAAGTGAAAATGGAAATATAACATACCAAAAGCTATGGGATGTAGCAAAAGCAGTTCTAAAAGGGAATTTCATAGTGATACAGAGCAACCTCAAGAAACAGGAATATCTTAAGTATCATATGGTTTCACTTATTTGTGGAGCATAACAAATAACAAGGAGGACATGGGGAGATGGAGAGGAGAAGGGAGTTGAGGGAAATTGGAAGGGGAGATGAACCATGAGAGACTATGGACTCTGAAAAACAACTTGAGGGTTTTGAAGGGGCGGGGGGTGGGAGACTGGGGAACCAGGTGGTGGGTAATAGGGAGGGCACGTATTGCATGGAGCACTGGGTGTGGTGCAAAAACAATGAATACTGTTACGCTGAAAATAATTTTTAAAAAGTGGGAAAAAAAAGAAACAGGAATATCTTAAAGAAATAATCTGACTATCTACCTAAAAGAACTGAAAAAAGAATAAATGAAGTGCACAGTTAGTAGAAGGAAGGAAAAATGAGTATCAGACCATAAATAAATGAAATAAAGACAAAAAGACAATAGGAAAGATCAATGAAATTAAGAGCTGATTTTTTAAAAGATAAAATTGACAAAACCTTAGCTAGACTAAGAAAAAAAAAAGAGGGGGCTCAAATAACATCAGAAATGAAAAAGGAGAGGTTATAATTCATACCCAAAAAAACCCATAATGGATCAAAAGACACTACAATGATTAATTATATGCCAACATATTGGACAACCTAAAAGAAGTGAATAAATTCCTATAACCAATAATCCTCCAAGACTGAATTACGAAGAAATAGAAAACCTGAATAAACTTTTCCCTAGAGAAGAGATTGAATCAGTAATTCAAAACCTCCCAAAGTATAAAAGTCCAGGAGCAGATGACTTCACTGGTGAATTCTATCAAACATTCAAAGATTTAATTCCTATCCTTCTTAATATCTTCCAAAAATTGAAGAGGAAGAAATACAAGGCCAACATTACTCTGATATGAAAACCAGACAAGGATACCACAAAGTATGAAAATTACAGACCAATATCCCTAATGAATATAGATGCCAAATTTCTCATAAAATATTAACAAACTGAATTCAACAATACATTAAAAGAATCATATAACATGATCAAGTGGGACTTATTCTAGAGATGCAAATCATTCAACATCCACAAAGGAACGGGATATATCACATCAACAAAATAAAGGATAAAAATCATATGATTATCTCAATAGATGCATAAGAAATTTCTGACAAGATTCAACATCCATTTATGATAAAAACTCTCAGTAAAGTGGGTACAGAGAAAACATAATGTAATAATGTCCATATATTACAAACCCACAACTCGCATCATACTCAACAGTGTAAAGCTGAAAGCCTTTCCTTTAACATCAGAAATGAGACAAAGATTCCCACTCTCACCACCTATTCAACCTAGTATTGGAAATCCTAGCCAGAGCAATCAGGCAAGAAAGAGAAGCTGGAATGGAAAAAGTAAAACAGTCACTATTTGTGGATGACATGATTTTATATATAGAAAACCCTCAAGACTCCATAAAAAACTGTTAGAACTAACAAAAAAACTCAGTTAAGTTGCAGAGGACACAATCAACATAAAAAAATCTGTTGTGGGGCACCTGGGGGTTCAGTCAGTTAAGCAACTGCCTTCGGCTTGGGTTGTGATCCCGGGGTCCTGGGATGGAGTCCCATGTTGGACTCCCTGCTCAGCAGGGAGTCAGCTTCTCCTTCTGTCCCTCCCCCTGCTCATAGGTGCTCCCTCCCTCTCTCTCTCTCTCTCTCTCTCAAAAATAAATAAATAAAATCTTTTTTTTAATCTGTTGTTTCTATACACTAATAATATCAGGAGATTTTAAGAAAATAATCTTGCTTACAATTTCATCAAAAAGAATAATATACCTAGGAATAAGTTTAACCAAGGAAGAGAAAGGCCTGTACACTGAAAATGATGACACTGATGAAAGAAACTGAAGATGACACAAATAAATGAAAAAACATCCCATGCTCATGGACTAGAAGAATTAGTATTGTTAAGATGGCCATATTATCCAAAGCAATCTATAGATTTAATGCAATCCCTATCAAAATTCCAATGGCATTTCCCACAGAAATAGAGAAAAACAACTCTAAAATTGCTATGGAACCACATTATAGCCAAGGCTGTTTGGCCTGAATAGACTGAGTATTTGGCCTGAATAGCCAAGCAATCTTAAGAAAGAAGAACAAAGCTGGAGACATTAAGCTCCCTGATTTCAAGCAATATTACAAAGCTATAGTAATCAAAATAGTATGGTACTGACATAAAAACACAGACAAAGATGAATGCAACAGACCAGAGAACCCAGAAATAAACCCACATTATATATGGTCAATTGATTTATGACAAAGGAGGCAAGAATATATGTGGAAAGGACAGTCTCTTCAATAAATGGTGTTTGGAAAATGAGACAGCCACATGCAAAAAAAAAAAAAAGAGGGGGTGCCTGGGTGGCTCAGTGGGTTAAGCCGCTGCCTTCGGCCCAGGTCATGATCTCAGGGTCCTGGGATCGAGTCCCACATCGGGCTCTCTGCTCAGCAGGGAGCCTGCTTCCCTCTCTCTCTGCCTGCCTCTCTGCCTACTTGTGATCTCTCTCTGTCAAAAAAAAAAAAAAAAAAAAAAAGAAAGAAAGAAAGAAAAGAAATTTGATTAATATCTTAAACTATATACAAAAATGAACTCAAAATGGATTAAAGATTTACATTGAAATATAAGACCTGAAATCATAGAACTTCTAGAAGAAAACACAGGCAGTAAACTCCTTGACATCAATCTGGTCAATGAATTTTTTTTTTGGATCTGACTCCAAAAGCAAAGGCAACAAATACAAAAATAAACAACGGGTCCTACATCAAAATAAAAACTTCTTCACAGCAAAGGAACCCATCAACAAAATGAAAAGGCAGTCTATGGAATGGGAGAAATATCTGCAAATAATATATGCAGCAAGGGGTTAGTATTCAAAATATGTAAAGAACTCATATAATTCAGTAACAAAAAAACACAATCTGCCTAAAAAATGGGCAGAGGATAAGAATAAACATTTTTTCCAAAGAAGATTTACGGATGGCCAACAGACACGTGAAGTGATGCTCAAAATCATTAATCACCAAGGAAATATAAATCAAACCCACAATGAGTTATATCATCTCACACCTCTTCAAATGGCTATTATCAAAAAGACAAGAAATGACAAGTGTTTCTAAGAATTGGGGAGAAAGGAGAACCCTGTGCACTGCTGATGGGGGTGTACATTTGTGCAGCCACTCTGGAAAAAATGTGGAGATTCCTCAGAACACTAAAAATAAAACTACCATGTGATCCAGCAATTACACTTCAGGTATTTATCCAAAGAAACTGAAAACACAATTCAAAAGGATATATGTACTCCTGTGTTTATCACAGCACTTCTTACAATGGGCAAGGTATGGAAACAACTAAATGTGATGGATGAATGGATGAAGACGTGTAGACATGCTATCCATAAAGCCCATGGAATACTACTCAGCCATTTAAAAAAAGGCATGGAATCTTGCCATTTGCGGCAACATGGATGGACGTTGAGGCTACCATGCTGAGTGAAATAATCAGACCAAAAGACAAATACTGTATAATTCCATTTATACTGAAGTCTTAAAAACAAAACAAAATAAAATTCAAAGATACAGAGAAAAGATCAGTAGTCGCCAGAGGAGAGGGAGGTTGAAGGGTAGGTGAAATGGACAAGAGGGGGGTCAAGAGGTATAAACTTCCAGTTATAAAATAAATAAGTCATGGGGATGTAATGTATAGCATGCTGGCCTAAGTCAATAATGTTGTATTGTATATTCAAAAGTTGCTAAGAAAGTACATCTTGAGAGTTTTCATCACAAGAAAAAAAATGTGTGACTTTGTACAGAAACAGATGGTAATGAGACTTCTGTGGGGATTATTTCACAGTGCCTACACATATCAAATCATTGTATTGTGTACCTGAAACCAATATAAATGTATATGTTCATTATATCTTAATAAAACAAACCACAATTGGAATTTTCTAACAAGATTATTTACTTTGAAATGTAGTGTTCTGGACTGGGAAAGAAACTAAGCTTGTATATCTAAGGTCCATTTATGGTCTGCAGTATATAGCTATATAAATTTATAGAGACCTCTTTCCTAGACTCAGTCTCCACTGCGAAACATAGGAATTACATCAGATTCTTAAGTGTCCTCCACACACCAACTTTATGTAATAATAAAAGTAAAAATAGCAGTATTTTCATACACAGCAATCACAGCAAAAACATTTACTGAGTATTGACTGTTGTTATCCTTAAAGGCCATGAAGATGACTACACACATAGACTTAGGCTCCCAGAAAGCGAGCTTACTACCAAGAGCAAGAATAGGAGGGATACAAATTTAAAAAGAAGTTTAATATTAATTCAAAAGATAGATTAGATTCCTACATGGAGCATGAATGATGAATTCTAATATTCCTGCCAACTCTATAATTTACCTTTGGTTCTCTGAAACTTGCCAAAGATGATCAAATAGCAACAGAGACCTTACCACTTTTTTTCCATCTATTCTCAAAAGGTGATGGTCGCACCCATTTTACAAAGAGAAACCACATACCTGAATTATTGTCCACAGCTCCTCAGAGTGTTTATCACACTGTTCTCATTCTTTTAAAATATTAGTCCTATTCAGAAAAAGTCTTTTATGTTAACGCTATAAAGAGAATTATGCGTCATGCGATGTCTTCCCTCAACCTGTCTAAAGATATATATGATAACTTTGTCCTAGTTGTTACAAAACTGCCATCACTATCTCCCTATGAAGTTCCAGAACACATGTGGAACTTGCAAATACTGGGTATTATTTTTTTCCTTCTCATTTCTGGTTTCTAATCCTTACCCATTACCAAATACCAGCCACACATTTTTCCTTTCTGGATTCAGTTTCTACATCTCTCAGATGAGGGGCTGGACAAAATAACATCCATGCCATTTGCAACTTTATCATCTTGTTATACGTTGGTGTTTTCTACAACAAAAAAGTTGGTTTGAACCTCTCTGTCCTTTCCTTTCCCACACAATTTGAAGTCCCAGCAAAGAACTGAGTCAGTGGTGATCATGGCTTTCAAAAAACTGTACTTGGTGGGACATTAATAGCACCAATGGGTGTGTAGAATTCCCAGCAATAATTGCTCAGTTGTGGTAAGGTACAAGATACCACTCCTATACATTCATTTCTAGTTTTGAAGAGAAGAGCACAATGACCTAGGATACATCTAAACAATTTCCTAATTTCTAATTGTTAATCATCTACAATCAACATATCTATTCTGCCTTAGCCACTGTTGGCAGAAAGCCACTGATCTGACAGAAAAAGCCATCACTTGCAATACTTGGAAAGAGTTGCATTTTCCAATTTATCCCAAGCTTGACCTTCCATCCCAATTACTACTTTAATGTTAAGTAATGACCAACCAAATCCATTACATGTTCAATAATGAAGTCAAGTATTCAGAAGGAGAGCAGAGAGATGGAAAAGCCAAGGCATGAGAATCAGACCTTGCTGTAAGTTCTCTGTCCACCACTCACTCTCTCCAGGCTCCCAGCTCCTGAGCTGTAGCATAAGGAGTTGGTGAGACATTTCCCATATCCTTTGATTCAGTTATTTCATTGTACCTGATCATTTTTATTACAGGAGAAATCAGTTTAAATCTCTCTGCCCCAAAGTTAACAACAGACCTTAAAGATAACTTGAGAGATCGTTTTACATAGACATAATAAAAGACAACTTAAAACTCAATGGTCATCAATTCTTGGTTTAAGAAATAATTAAGATGCAGCAAGAATCCCTCTGGCTGAACCCTTCCTATGCACCATCACCACTAACACAGATCCAAAAATCCCTCCTTTCCGGACAGAAGGGGGAACAACAGTGCTCCTCATAAAATCACTTAGAAGCTAAGCGTAGTAATTAGCGCATGTCCTGAGCTCTCTCTTTTTCAGGTTAAGCAACTTCGATTCCTTACCCTGTCATTAAAGTGCTTATTTCACATACTCTCTCTCCTCTATTTTAACTAGAGTCTTCTACACTGCAAAGTCTGAAAATGGACACCGATTTAACAAAATCCAAATAATACAGACTATAACCAAAGAGCACATTCACAAACCCAGGAAATTACACTTCTTTAAACAAAAGAAATTATAGCCACAGTTACGGAAATTGAAGATTTGTTCTCTTTGATGTGCTGAGATAAAATAAGATTAGAATTTTACTTTGCCATAAAACAAACCTAAGCAAATTCCTATAGCATCATAATAGAAAAATGTATTTCATTTTTCAAAGATTTGTCACTGAATGGGAGGCAGAGATGAAGCAATGCCTTCTCAGCACCATATTTCCTCATTTTATGAGTGGAAGTCACTTTGCATATTTGAGTAGATACATTATTAAAAGCATATGGTGACACAAAGGAGTCATGGTCTTCCTTGAGATATTAGCATTGTGCAGTACTAGTAACTTCGAACATTACATTAATTATTTTAAAAAGTATTCATGGAAAAATACTGTGTGAACAGCAGAATAGAGACTGAGACCATTTTAGAAATCTCTCCTATCAAAAGCAGATCTACTTGCTGCAATCTTCAAGCAGACTCTGGGCTATAGTCTGGCAGCCAAGACAAAGGTCCAGGAGACCACGATTATAATCCTAATTTTTGTACTCAGGTAAGACACTTCTTGTGTAAAAATAACTTTTAAAAAGGGGAGGGGGTGTCTGTTATATTCATTATCTGTAAAGTTAGATAAATGAACTAAGGTTCCCCATAGCTTTGCTAAAATATTAGATAAATTCACCTTAAAAATGTATAGAAATTAAAAACCTACACCATGTAAGTTGGGGAGTTTCTTATAGCCTTCTCATTTTAAAAAGGGATAGTTAATAGGATGATATTCGTGCTCAAATATGGAAAATTGTCCACATCACTTTAGACAAAGCTTTCAGAAATTCACAATACTTGGTTATACCTCTCTACCTTAATTCTTTTAATGACCGTGTGTTTTTGGCATTTCTCTACATTGCTTAGGCTTCAGAGTTTCTCAGACTGATCTCAAACTGACTTTCAGAAGATGTTATCTTGTTCCATACTTGTCAAAGCCTATACAATATTTAAACAAGATAGTACATGGGAAAACATGCATAATCTATGAAGTGTTTTAAAGATGCTCTATTTTTTACCTTCTCCCCATCTCATCAGCAAAATTAATCTCTTTATCTTGTACTCTTGGAACCTTGTTTCATCTCTCATACTTTTTAACACATGCTCTTCTACTACACTAGATCAACCATAATAGGAATTACCCTCCTTATTTGTGCATCTACAGGGCTTAGCATAGTGCAGATTTTTAACAAAAACTTAGTAATTTTATGGCTGAGTGAAGGGGGATAAAAAAAACTTAAAAGATACTAGGGCATATTCCACAACAAAATGTGCTATTTGATTTCTCATACAGAATTTCTTTTGTAATTAATGCTCAGCCTCCTCTTTAAATATACACCTTCCTCCCCAGACACTACAGAAACACTCAGTGGATAGGCAATTCCATCAGTACCTTTTCGGTGCTGAAGAGATTAAGCTTTCGCATTTTCTGTAAAATAATTCCTTAAAATCATAGATTCAAAACACATTATTCAGATTCATAATTGATGAGGCTTCTGATTTAATAACATAAACATAAGGACACTCTTAAAGAGATAACAATCTTAGGCGCCTGGGTGGCTCAGTGGGTTAAGCCACTGCCTTCGGCTCAGGTCATGATCTCAGGATCCTGGGATCGAGTCTCGCATCGGGCTCTCTGCTCAGCAGCGAGCCTGCTTCCCTCTCTCTCTCTGCCTGCCTCTCTGTCTACTTGTGATCTCTCTCTGTCAAATAAATAAATAAAATCTTTAAAAAAAGAGAGAGAGAGATAACAATCTTTTTTATCAGCTAGACTCTAAAACACCCTAGACTCCCTTAAGCTGAAAGAGTTTCTGGATCATCATTTCTTGAGCCCACCTCATATTACCGATGACGCAACAGAAGCACATGAGGTAAAGTGACTTTGCCAAGGTCACATCAAGTCAGTGACTGAGTGCTGAACACCAGGAGGGACTCCAGATCACCGGACTCCTAGCTCAGTGTTGTTTCCTTCCTTCCTGTCCTCTCCGATTTATTCATCCAGAACTAACTGACCAAGCAGAAACAATTGGGAGTAGTCAGACCTCTATTAATAACAACTTGCTTTTCTACAGTACTATATACTTCACAAAGCACTTTCCATATACTCTCTCTCCTTGAATCTTCCCAAAACCCCAGAGACAGGACATTTACTTCCACTTACAATAAATTAAGGCCCAGAAAGGTAAAGGGATATGTCCAAGGTCACAGAGCTAAATCTGAATGCACATTTTCATACTACAAATTTAATTCTCCATACAAAAAACAAAAAAAATTCTTCATCCATACATCTCCATCCGTAAATTCTCCATCCATAATTCTCCATACATATACAAAATCTCTGTTCCACATTCAGTTAAAGGAAAAAAATTATTCCAGTATGATCCTCACTCATACCCTATTAAGCCACAATTCTAAAGGGTCTGCCACATTAACTTTGTGAAATCTTTACAAATAAAAAGGCTGATTTTGGAAGAACATTAACACTCACCAGATGAATAACCCACGTAAAGGTAATAGATGAATTTAGAAAAAGGACACAATAGACCCCGAAACACAAGTCCAGCAAAGTGATTTAGACAAGCATAGTGAAGGCCTTCATTACCTACTTATTTCGGCCCCCACTTTTGATCTGAGGGAAAAAAAAAAAAAAATCCCCGACCCTCCAAAAAGTAGAAATTCTGGGGCATCCTGAAGAACATGTTATGATAGTCATGGCCAAGTTTCTGAGCCAACACATAAGTCTCTTTGATGGCACTCTGTCCTCTTAAAGTCGCTGAAGTCAGGGCTGTAACTGAGAACAAGAATGTGAATGCGAGGAAGGGTTCAGAGCAGCCTCCATGGGAGCTGACCAGCCACCACATATCCAGGCTCTAACAAGAGGAAGGGGCTGGTGACAAGGCGCATGCGCAGACGGTAAACAATCACGCCCGCCGCCCACAACCCCCACGCCACGACCGTCCAGGATGAGAACAACTAAGACACTCTCTTGTTTCTTGTTTTAAAAACGCAGAGAAAATGCTTCTAACAAGGTGGAGGAGGAAGTTTTTATGCCTAACCAGATTTTGAAAGGGTGAAGATTGATAGTTCTCCTCCACAGGAAACAGGAAGCTAAGTCACAGTGAATAAGATCCATCACTTCAAGGCTGGATATGAGCTCAGGGTGAAATCTGAATGACGTTCCAAAAAGAAAGAAGGGGAAGTGGAGGCTTTGTGCTGTGTGCGTCAGCCTTCAGTATTTAGCTGCTTTACACCCAGGACATAACGAAAGAAGTTATAAAAATCAAGTAAGTAAATAAATATTACATATCGAGGGCTTTATAATTTTATTTATTCAATTACCTTTCAATTGTGTACTTAATATGTGCCAAGTCACTGGGGTTACAAAGAAGACACAGTCTTTGCCTTCAGGATGCTTACAACTGGGGTGCCTGGGTGGCTCAGTGGGTTAAAGCCTCTGCCTTCAGCTCAGGTCATGATCCCAGGGTCCTGGGATCCAAGCCCCACATGGGCCTCTCTGCTCAGCAGGGAGCCTGCTTCCCTCTCTCTCTGCCTGTCTCTCTGCCTACTCGTGATCTCTCTCTCTCTCTGTGTCAAATAAATAAAATTAAAAAAAAAAATACGCTTATAGCCTAGGAGACAGTTGCTGACATGTACCCAAAGAATACAGTGTGGAAAGAAACCAACACTGTGGGAACATTCAGAGGACCAGAAGAAGGAAAGATTTTTCTTAGCAGAGAAGGACTAAGAAAAACTTTATTGAGAAAATTACAATCTAATTATTTGTGGATATGAAAATTTAATGTACTTTGGAAAGATATTATAAGATCTCTTTCATGTGTGTGTTTTTTTTTAATTGGATTTATTTATTTGACAGACAGAGATCACAAGTAGGCAGAGAGGCAAGCAGAGAGAGAGGAGGAAGCAGACTCGCAGCTGAGCAGAGAGCATGATGTGGGACTTGATCCCAGGACCTTGGGATCATGACCTGAGCTGAAGGCAGAGGCTTAACCCACTGAGCCACCCAGGTGCCCCTCACGTGTTTTATTTTTAATAAGTAATGTAATTATTAGTATTATATTACTGATAAGTAATATGACAAGTATACACTTATATACTGATAAGTATATCGTTCAGTACTCATTAAGGAATGAGTACTGATCGATATATTTTATCGGTCTTAGCTTCCCCACTATACCATTTGCTAATAGTTAATTAAATCACAAAACCATAAATTTAACAGAATACATTACATTCTTAAGTGTTCACTGAAGACAACATTCTCTGCCTCTCCAAAATGTTTAAATTCTATGTTTATACATCTGTTGTGTGCTTTCAAGAAATATAAACACAGAAAAATCTCAAAAATATATTGCAAAATAGCATAACCAGAGCTCCGTTTGGGAAGTCATCCCCTGAATTTGCTGGGTGACTTCAAGTCAATCAATATTAACATGTGCCAATAAAAGGCTCCCTGTTCTTGCAATTTAAGGACAATGACTCTGCTTTCAAAAGAACTAGTGACAACTTCAAGCCTTCTGTCTTTCTAACATTACTTTGTTTTTTTTTTTAAGATTTTTATTTATTTATTTGAGTGAGAGAATGGGAGCACAAAGTCAGGAGCAGGACAGGAATAAGCAGACTCCTCACTAGACCTGGAGCACAGAGCTCAGGGCTGGAGGTGGGAATCTGTGAAGCCTCAATGAAGGACTCAGCCAAGGGCTCTGGTTGGGGCTCCACTGGGGACTTGATCCCAGGACCCAGAGATTGCCACCTGAGTGAGCCAAAATCAGATGCTTAAGGGAATTTGCCACCCAGGAGCCCATCTTTCTAACAGCATATGAGAGAGTTTGGAATCCTGCATCTATGTCCAAAGCAGAGCTCCTTCATTTGCAATACTGTATTTAAAAAATCCTCGGGGATACCACCTGACACCAGTTAGAATGGCCAAAATTAGCAAGATAGGAAACAACGTGTGTTGGAGAGGATGTGGAGAAAGGGGAACCCTCTTACACTGTTGGTGGGAATGCAAGTTAGTGCAGCCACTTTGGAGAACAGTGTGGAGATTCCTCAAGAAATTAAGAATAGAGCTTCCCTATGACCCTGCAATTGCACTGCTGGGTATTTACCCCAAAGATACAGATGTAGTGAAAAGAAGAGCCATCTGTACCCCAATGCAGCAATGGCCACGGTTGCCAAACTGTGGAAAGAACCAAGATGCCCTTCACCGTATGAATGGATAAGGAAGATGTGGTACATATACACGATGGAGTATTATGCCTCCATCAGAAAGGATGAATACCCAACTTTTGTAGCAACATGGATGGGACTAGAAGAGATTATGCTGAGCGAAATAAGTCAAGCAGAGAGAGTCAAGTATCATATGGTCTCACTTATTTGTGGAGCATAACAAAGAACATGGAGGACATGGGGAGATGGAGAGGAGAGGGAGTTGAGGGAAACTGGAAGGGGAGATGAACCATGAGAGACTATGGACTCTGAAAAACAACCAGAGGGTTTTGAAGGGGCGGGGGGATGGGGAGTTGAGGAACCAGGTGGTGGGTAATACGGAGGGCACGTACTGCATGGAGCACTGGGTGTGGTGCAAAAACAATGAACACTGTTACACTGAAAATAAACAAATTAAAAAAAAAATCCTCGGGGGATCTCAAAACTGTCAGTTCCAGATCTCTGAGACTCAGAGCCACCAATTAAAAATTTTACTCCTATTTATTGATAACTGGGCTTTAGAGTAGGGAATCAATACGAGTTAGTGGATAGACAATTACTATGGGAATCAAGAAACCAGAGTTTGCTTCCGGACTTCACCAGGATTGGGCCACTTTTTCTCTGAGCCTCAGTTTATATAGCTAAAATGAAAAGGCTAAAAATGAATTCTAAAGTCCCTTCTGACCCTAAAGACTCTTTTACAGTGCTGGAAAGTCAGTAACTTTTCCAGTTATGAACTGGCAAGAGGATTTTTCTGAGAGACTATTGCTTGAACTCTGAGAGCTGAGACACTTTTCCAGTCATGAATGTGAAGACAGACTTACTCAGCCCCACCCCTTAGAGCCTCTAACACTTGTTAATAACTCCATTATGGCATTTACCATATTGGATCCTGAGCAGTGCCGACTGTCTTCCATCCTAGCGTGGAAGGTTCACAAGGTCAGAATCAGTCTCTTATTCAAGTTCTGCCAATGCCCAGCAATGCATGACAGGGCAAGCATCTAATAGATGCCCAGGTAGTGGAAGAACAAATGAATTAGAATGTTAAGGCAACTTAAAAAATTATGTAGACACAATCTTGGTAGCTCTTTAATCTTGTAACTTTTCTTTAATTTATTTACTTATTTGAGAGAAAAAGAGAAAGCACACCAGAGGAAGAAGGAGAAGCAGACTCCCCACTCAGCAGGGAGCCCGACGAGGGGCTTGATCCCAGGACCCTGGAATCATAACCTGAGTCAAAGGCAGATGCTTAACCAACTGAACCACCAAGGGGTCCCAATCTTGTAATGCTTTTAAGCTGTGTTGCTTTCTCACAAGACTACTTTCATGATCCTCATGTTTGACAATCTAAGTATGTTGGACAAAAGGAGAAGCCAGCCAGGGCACTGCTCAAAGTTCCACAGAATGCTCCAGGATCTCTGAGCAGAGATTATCATCCTACAAGAGTCTCTTTGGGTCGCCTGGGTGGCTCAGTTGGTTAAGCAGCTGCCTTCGGCTCGGGTCATGGTCCCGGCGTCCTGGGATCGAGTCCCATATCGGGCTCCTTGCTCAGCAGGGAGCCTGCTTTGCCCTCTGACCCTGCCTGCTGCTCTGTCTGCCTGTGCTCACTCTCTCTCTCTCTCTCTCTCTCTCTAATAAATAAATAAAATCTTAAAAAAAATAAAATAAAAGTAAAAAGACTTCTAGCTAAAGATGGGGGAAATGAACACGGGTTTTTACTTTCATTTCTACCTGAAACATCACCAAAAGTACAATAAAGGTGTGTATGTGTGTGTGTGTATATGAGAGAGAGAGAGAGAGAGAGAGAAATCTACAAAGATGGAGGAAAAGTGAAACAAGGTAACAACAACCAAATGTTAGAAATAGGAAACCAGCTGGTGAAGATATAAAGGATTTAGCAGACCTGAGAACACTGAATTCTAAGTCAGCAGTAGGGAAAGACAGCAAGCAACCTAACTCAGACTGCAGAATCTTCAAAAGTTTAGACCATGGCAGCACCAGGCTTGTTGACAAGTAGGGTGAAGGGGAAGAGTATAAAATGTGCAGGATTGGTGGAAAGTTTGTTTTAAGAAGGAACCATAACCTCAAACCCTCTCCTAAACATTAAGCATCTGGACACCTACCCTCCCCAATCCCAAGAGAACACTGGAGATTTATTACTTATAGAATATAGGACAAAAGTCCCCCATGTGATGGGTAGAGTAAGAACCACATTGAAAATGGGGAGATTAAGTGAATATGTATACACTGATCACTTAGACCCACATAATCCTGGCCACCAGCTTTGTTGTCCAGGCAGGGAAAAAACCTTCCTTGAGGAACCTGTAAATATTAAGAGGCAGGACCTAAAGATACTGGTATCAGGAGTTCCACAGGTAAAAGTCCACTGTGATTACCCTACAACTGAGATTATTTCAAAAAGACCCATCCATGTATGCAGAGCTTCTGGTCACCTTTGTTAACTCTTAAATATGAAGAAGCAATCGAATATTTTTTAAAAAATTGTAAAAAGTCTCCAACATGAAAGAGAAAAATTAAAGTAACCAGTTAAAAACAAAACAAAACAAAACAACCTGGGGCGCCTGGGTGGCTCAGTGGGTTAAGCCTCTGCCTTCAGCTCAGGTCATGATCCCAGGGTCCTGGGATCGAGCCCCACATCGGGCTCTCTGCTCAGTGGGAAGCCTGCTTCTCCCTCTCTCTCTCTCTGCCTGCCTCTCTGCCTGCTTGTGATCTCTGTCTGTCAAATAAATAAATAAAATCTTAAAAAAAAAAAAGTATATTAAAAAAAAAACAAACAACCTAACTGGAAACAAAGGCTATAGAAGGAGATGAAAACTTCTAAAAAATACATCATTGCTATCTTCAACTAGGTATTAGAAAATATTGCCTCAGTGAAATGAGACAGCATAATATAAAATCAAACATTCAAAGAAAACCAACAAATAAGGATCTTAGAACTGAAAGTCTGATATCAGAAATTAAAAACAAAACTTAACAGAAAGATTAAAGATAAAGTTAAGTCTATCACCTAGAAAATAGGGGAAAATGCCAAAAAGATGGAAAATAAAAGATAAAACATATGAAAAATAAAAACACAAAAATAAATTCAAGATATTAATATCTAAGTAACAAGATTTCCAAAAAAGCTGGAACCAAAGAATAACAAAGAAGAAGAAGGAGGAAAAGAAGAAGGAGGAGGAGGAGGGGGAAGAGGAGGAGGAACAGAATAGGAAATCAACAAGAAAAAAAATTCAGGAAAATTTTCTAGATGTAAAGAATATGAGTTTCCATATTAAAGCAGTCTACTAAGTGCCAAGCATAATGGGTAAATATTAAATCACACAAAGCAAACCTTTATAAATTTTCAGAATTCTGAGAAAAAGAATAGATCCTACAAGTTTTCAAAGAGAGAAAAATCAGTCATGCTCAAAAAATAAAGAATCAAAATGGCATCAGACCAGAACAACAAAACTGAAAGCAGGAAAAGACATTACAGTGGTGCAATTTAAAGTCTGAAGGAAAATTATTCTCAACCTACAATTCTATACCTAACCAAATTATTATTCAAATATGAGGAAAGAATGAAGGTATTTTCAGATATTGCAAAGGCCCAGGAAGTTTAACTACATTGTATTCTTTTTTCAGGAAGCTAATGAAAATTTATTCCACCAGTATAAGGGAGTGAAGAATACAGGATCCGCGAGAGCCAGAGATCTAGGCAAAGAGAACTGCAGAGATTTTCCAAGGTGATGGAAAGTAAGATTCCAGAATCAAACCCATGCAGGCGGAATCAAGGAAAAGAGTACAAGTAAAACCAAGTCGGACATTTCAGAGAGAGATTATTTCAAGAAGATGACCTTGATAGAGTATCTGCATGACTAAATGTCTTGAGATGAGATTTGGAACTCTGGCAGAGACTTGTAGTTTAAAAACTATGAAGAGAGCTGAGCAAACAAACAAAAAAACAAGACAGCTATCAATCACAGAAAAAGCACAAAATCTTAAGAGGAAAGGAAGTATAATCATAGATTAACTTGGCTGGTCACAAAAAATATTTACAAGGTTGTAATAATATAACTACTAAATACTGATCTAACCAAAGTACTGATGTAACAGCCCTGGAAAGACTGGGGGGAGGGGGGGCAGGGATAAAGGATGTCTGTGGTGGTGAGAATGGGCTCATGAAAAGAGATGGAAAGTTCATTTCCAAGATGGGACATCAACAACAGAGCTCAGAAATTCAGAGGCAGCAAGAATAGAGTAGTATTCAAAGTATGAGGATAAATATCAAAAAGAGTTGAAAGAGATTGTTTCTGGAAAGAAAAAAAAATGAGGGAGGAAACAAGGAACTATCTTGGATAATATGCTTTCTGTAACTGTGACAAACATAACCAAAAAAAGAAAGAAAGAAAAGGAAGAAATCACCTCAAATTTTATTCATGAGGTATTATCTTTATAACTTTCTTGTTCTAGAAACATTTTTGAAGGAATGAGTAGCACAGGAAGCAGCAGTGTGCTCCCAACACCCTCACAACCTTACAGAGACATGATTCAGTGGCAAGTCAAGATCAAAAGAGGTTGCTCAGAGAAAAGACAAAGCTGTCCTTGCCTTTTGTCTAACTGCTCCTTATGGCCATTAGATGAAAATCATCTGCTGACGTTCAATTTCAAAATCTTGTTCATAAATCTTTCACCAGCCAGCATGAGACCTTTTCTATACAAGGTGGTATTCTAGATTTCAACCATTGATTATCGTTGTCCAGTTTGACAGGAATTATCTTCCTGGAACAATTTTAAGACTTTGATCCAAAAGCAGTATCCCTGAGGGGTTACTGTATTTTACAGCTCTGTGTTGAGCTAAAACTAGAGATTCAGACTGGAATATTATGCTTGAAACTCATTTTAATAACTAAGCAAACCAGAATCTATCAGACTCAGCAAAAGCCATGGCTATGATTTTAGGTTGTAATGAAGTAGTCTCGGGATAGTTAATGATAGCTACATTTTGTTGAGTGCTTACCATATGTCAGGCAGTGTAGTAAACACTTTAATATATTATCTCATTTAATCCCCAAAACAACTCCCTTAATAGATACTATTACTCTCTCCATTATATAGATGATAAAATCTACAGTCAGGAGGTTAGGAACATCATTCAATGTCATCGGCTAGGAATTGTACAGAGAAAAATCAAAACCAGAATTGGGTTCAGAAACTGCTCTTTTTAATTTCCCTAACTTCTCTAAAGAAAGATAGCCAGAAAATCAAAATATATCATTAAAAGAGATGGTAAGGTTGAAGTCAAACATATTTCTCACCATGAGGGTCAGAGAGTTTGGACAGTTTCATATAACACAGTTGCAAAATACATGTATATTAGTACTTGCATAGTTTTTGCCCTATCATAATTCCGAGGCTTCATAATCATTTATAGACCTTCAGGGAGCAATTTTTGAACTTGACACATTTCAAAAAGATTCTCTGGACCTTTCTCCTAAATGCCACGCTGTAATTTTCAATGCAAAAACTTCAGGGGACTGACAACCAAAAGTGAACAAAAGTGAAATTCACTGTTTCATTAAGGAAGGGAAGTGTCTCAGCATAAGAGACTGGCAAAAGTCATAGAGTGAAATACTAGATCATAGTGTCTCGTCTAACCGTGGCAGTAGGCTTATAGGTGTATCTTGTTTTGTAAAGTGGATGTTTTCTTGAAAAGCTAGGGAATAACTGGTGCTTTGCCAGTAGAATTATACTCTAAAAGCCCTGGGAATCTAATCCTTAAAGATAATTATATTAATTAATGTTTTTGAAATGTAAGTTATCATCACCTATAATATGTAATTTTAACAAGCCTCCACAATTTTCTCCCAATCTTTCATGATTCCTCATTCACTGTATCCTGTCCCCAAACCTACCTGCTTCATGAGAGCGGACACTTTGTCTTGTCACTACCATATTCAGCACCTGGAACAGTGTCCAGCATGACAAATAGTTGCTAGATGAATGAATCAACGAACCACTTAAAATTTTTCCAGTTGCAACATGTTTACCAATGAATCTATACCTCTGCTTCTATTAATCCATCGGCCTGCAATACTTTTCCAATGTTTCCATCCCATCCCTTCTGCAAGACCCAGATCAAATGTCAACTCCCTTCTCTGTATTTCCACAGATTATATTTCTATATCTGGTGTGATAGGAAAGAGTAGAAACTTGTCATAGTCATTGGTTCCTGGCCTGTTAACACCTAGCCAGAGCAATCCACACAGAAGATGTGATATTACAAGTAAATTTAAAATTGAATCTAAATTTTCCCATGCACTGCCAGCTGTCAGCTCTTCCCAGACTTCTGTTTGTGTCTACTATCTTCAAAAGTTGGTGTATGAGGTCTCCATGAGGTCAGAAACTGTCTTTTTTTCATTTTTAATCCCAATAGCAAGTAATGTGCGTGGCACAGATAAATGGATAAATGATTCATCCAAACACCTATTATTTGTATACATGTATTATTTGTTTACATTATTAATAATAACCAGTGTGGTTGTACTGGGCTGATTTTCTAGGAATAATCTTGCTGACTCTTTTAAGCTATAGGTTTTCTTCATAGGAATCCTACCCATGATCCTTTATTCTAACATTCCTCAAGAATCAGCAAAATAGGGGCACTGGGATGGCTCAGTGGGTTAAGCCTCTGCCTTCATCTCAAGTCATGATCCCAAAGTCCTGGGATCGAGTCCTGCATCAGGCTCTCTGCTCAGCAGGGAGCCTGCTTCCCCCACTCTCTCTGACTGCCTCTCTGCCTACTTGTGATCTCTCTCTGTCAAATAAATAAATAAAATCTTAAAAAAAAAGAATCAGCAAAATACACATTTATTTCTATCTTCAATAACAAGGTACAAGAGAACCTTGTCTACATAACCTGAGGAAACTGGATTTCACTTTAGGCCAGATAATGGAAACAAATTAGTAAAATTCTGATTTTAAAAAGGCAGTGGATTAACCAAACAATGTTACTACTCTTCAATTTTTAGAGTGTGATAAAAGCAGTATGTCTTAAAAACTATCATTTGGGGCACCTGGGTGGCTCAGTGGGTTAAGCCTCTGCTTTCGGCTCAAGTCATGATCCCAGGGTCCTGGGATCAAGCCCCACATCAGGCTCCCTGCTCAGCAGGGAGCCTGCTTCCCTTCCTCTCTCTCTCTCTCTCTGCCTACTCTGCCTACTTATGATCTCTGTCTGTCAAATAAATAAATAAAATCTTAAAACACACACACACACACACACACACACACACACACACACAACTATCATTTTGAACCACACACCACAGTTGCATGGCATTCTTTTGTCTCCAACCAGAGAAAAATAAGAAAAATAAGTGAGCAGGAATTAGGCAAGATAAAGAAAAAAACTCCTGATGGCAGCAAGGTCAGCAGTCTCAAGAGTAGGGAGGAGTAGAACCAATTCTAGACACATCACAGCTCATGTAAAAGGAGGAAGAGGGGAATGACGGGGGACGGAAAGAATATAGCACTACGACAAGACAGGTAGCAGCTTCCAACATCAAGAGGGATCCTGTCATGTATCAGGAGTGTTCCTGTGGTGTGAAGGACACCAAAAGCTGCATCTAGTTCCCTAGAACCAAGCTAACATGGTAATGGGGAGTTTGAGATAAGAATCCAGCCCCATTCAGGAACAGAGGAAGTAGTGAGCTTAAGGGTCAAATAATAACCATAAAAGCAATGCTCTTGTTATTGAGAACTGATTTTATGCTTGGTTCCTTATATATATTTTCCTTCCTTGTTCCATTAACTTAAAAGAGATGTGGTACAAATGAAAGAGGCAAAGACACAGAGATAGATCTGGCCCAAGGCAGAAGCATTAACAAGTTGCTATGCCTTATAATCTTTCTACCATACCACTGAGCTTCCCAGATAAGCAAGACAATTATTCGAGGTGAGGTAAGGAGGGAAAAAAAAAAAAGGAAGTTGTAACCCCATGCTTCCTTAAGCCGTTGGGTTTGGAAGTCAACGAAGGCACAGAGGAGCAGAGGGCTCTTTCTCATACCCACCTGATAGCACGCAGGAACTCCCAGAGATTCCCTAAATCAGCTCTCGTTGGCCCCGGGCTTGGGGGAGACTGAGCCTATGGAGATCAGGCTTCCTAAAGATTAATGAAATGTACACATTTCACGTGAGTGTGCACAGCTGGGCTAGTTTTTCAGCAACAATGGAAGGTTAACTGACTTACCAGACTAGAGCAAAATAAGCCTTAAACGTTCAGAAGGGGTTAAACTCACAGACTAAGAAGATAGTCTAGGACTTCCTAGCTCTGTGATCAGGGCTGGATACTTTAAGTCACTAAGCCCAGTTTCTCCATTCCCTAAAATTGGAATAACAATAGTGTCTGACTCACTGTATTGGTACTAGGATTAAATGAGTCGATATATGTAAAACACAGCACTTGGTACAGAGCAAAAGCTACATAAGCAGTACTTCAAAAGACAGTAATCTCTTCAAATGTCCTATCTTCCTTTTGCTGTTGTTGTTGAGAGAGAGAGCGCCCCTGCGTGTGAGCAAGTGCATGCACCCAAGCAAACATGGGCCTGTGCAGGGGTGAGGGAGGGTCAGAGAGAGAATCCCAAGCAATCTCTAGAGCATGGAGGCTAACCAGGTACTTGATCACAGGACCTTGAGATCAAGACCCAAGCTGAAACAAAGAGCCAGACCCTTAACTAACTGAGCCACCCAGGCACCCCTCTTCAAATGTCCTTTCAATGTCTCACGTGAATAAAGCATAAAACCAAGAATAGAGAGATTTGCTTGAGTTCAGTTTGAGTAGATCTGTTTAAAAGTTTATCACCAGGCTCAAATACCTAGTGCTCCTTTGTTTTATTTAAAAACAAACTTAAATATTAGTGAAAAATTTAAAAATGGGGAATAGATCCTTTCAAAATCCAATTATCATTACCCAAATATTGCCATTTTTTGCATATTAGTATCTACTTTTTGTCCATGGACATATAAATTTCACATTAATATAATCGGTACATAGAACCATATCACTGTTTTTTATAAGTATCATCATGTCATGAGTATTTCTGATCATAGCTCATCTTCATCAACACATTTCTGTTAAACACTCCACCCTCATCACTATATTTCATTCTTTGTGCAATAAAGAAATTCGGCTTATTGACCATGGAACTCTTAGACTTTGGATCACTTTCATCTGAAAGCAAAACTGTATCTTCTATCTAAATGATCAGTAGCCAATCAAATATCAGAAGAGATAGTTATCGGTTTTTAAATTGTTTGAAGATTGAAGGACTAAGTGCAATTATTTTTGAATAATATATTATTGCTGATTGAGAGCTAGAAGAAAATCAAATCTCCTTCTCTTATGTCACTAAAACACTCAGCACTTGGACACTTGGATCCATTGCATTATTCTGTTTGTCTTTACTTTTTTAGTGGTGAGGTGCGGTTAGGTTGGGAGAAAGGAGAAAACCATATCTACCAAGTCAACTTCACATATGACTGATGTATAAATAAACTAATCTTAACTGTAAAGAAGACCCATGTGAGGTTAAAAAAAATTATAAAACCATAACGTACAATCTGCTGAGCAAAAATGTCACTCAGCCGAAGAAATAGGAGAGACCAAGGCACCAACCATAAATCCTTAAACAGAATTTAATCCACTGTAGTCCCTACATAAATACCTCACAAATGCTGGTTCCGACAATCCCAGAGATGAAATGAATCTTGCCTCTAATCAACCCTTATTTCACAGATGAAGAAACAAGAACAGAGAAAGGCATAACCAGTTCAAACTCATCATGAGTTGGGGTGGGAATCAGGACTCAAGTATAAATCTTCACACTCCCCAGCCAGGGTCTTTGCCACAAAACCCCCTCAGCCCCCACATGTCAGACATACCCAGGTCTATATTTGGACACGATCATGTAATCTACAAATGCCAGGCACATAGCAATTTCTCTTCCTCATCTTAGTCCTTTCTAACTTGGAACCAAGTTAATTGCTGAGCTCAGTTACAGACCCAGTAATGTTAGTCACACAACTCACAGTATTCCAAAGCTAGCTCAATCCTACAGTGGGTCCTTAAAAATTAATGTTGTAGTTATGACCACCACGTTTTATTTTCCATAGACTTCAAGTCTAAAAAGGATGAAGTAAAGGAAGAACACAAACTAGCTGAAAAAGCAGTTTCTTCTTAAAAAAGTAGAAATCAATAGGCAAATAGAGTTAAAAAAAAAAAAAAAGGCTTAGGACACTGAGCTCCAGAGACAAGAAGGAAGAGATTGTCGCACCACTGAATATAGGGACTAGAACCTGAATCCAGGTTTTCTAGCATCTAGTCTAATACTAGTGTTGTTGTTTTAATCAAAGTCTTTATTTTTTTGTTTGTTTGTTTCAAGTTTGTATTTAAATTCCAGTCAGTTAACATATAGTGCAATATTAGTTTCAGGAGTAGAATTTCCTGATTCATCACTTACATACAATACCCAGTACTTAAACCACAAATGCACACCTTAATCCCCAGCAGCCATTTAGCCCATCCCCCCACCTCCCTCCCCTCCTGTTTGGTTGTCTCCTTTGCCTCAATATTATTGAGGGTTTTGCTCTATTTGCATCATCACTTTGCTTTTTACGATGATGCTGATGCAAAACCTACTGGGAAAAAGTACCCAGGACATCTCGTTTTAAATCATTGGTAGACTTGCAAATAAAGTGTGATTTACATGGCAACCTTTTCCTTAACACATAGCAAATATTCTCCTTTAAATCCCAGAAGAGAAAAGGAAGTAAATCAAATTCAATTTTAAATAGTACTAGAAATGTTAAAAATATTTTGAAATGAAAGTGCCTTAGGAGAAAACTGCATAAGTAATCTCATTTTAAACTTAGCAGATTTTAACAATTAGAATAATTATGTCTCTTTTTTTTTTTTGGAAGTCAGAAACATATCTAGGTTTTTGGTTTCCAAAAAGTTGAAAAAGAATGTCCCAATTCACCTAGTGTTAAGCTTTGCTCTACCTATTTGCATGTTATTAGTATTTGTGGAATAAAGGAAAGCCTGATTGTTCTACATGGGTGATAACTGTAGGAATGAGTTGGGTAGGGAGAGATGGACTCATTATCCGCAGATTGGCATTGCTGCTTCCTCCTGCCTCCTGGCTAAGGGAATCTTTGATGTGTTTAGTTATTTTCTGAATGGCCTCTGAAAGCTTCTGGGTGTTGTGTTGTGTTGTGTTGTGTTGTGTTGTGTTGTGTTGTGTTATGTTGTGTTGTTGTGTTGTGTTTTCTACAGTCGAGTCCCTTTGGGCTGCTTCTCAGGCTATTGGCAGTCCAGAAACAGGAGAGAAACAAAAATCTAACCACAGAATAGCAGCTTCCTTCCCTTCTTTTGCAGAGTTTAAAGCCCACTTTCAATTATCTGTGCTCTCTGAATCAGTGCTTGGGCGGGGTGGGGGGGTCTTTTGGCTAAAAAGCCAATATATGCTTTGAAAAAAAGAAAAATGGTCTGTGGAGGAGCAACAGGTGTTCTTTGGAACTTCTTCCAAGGCACCATCAGGTTCATCATGCCAACAAAATACCACCAGGGGGAGGGAGTCCCACATTCCCAAACACAAGGAGACAGAGACTGTTTCAAAAAGTAAATGGAGAGGGGCACCTGGGTGGCTCGGGTTAAAGCCTCTGCCTTCGGCTCAGGTCATGATCCTAAGGTCCTGGGATGGAGCCCCACATCGGGCTCTCTGCTCAGTGGGGAGCCTGCTTCCCTTCCTCTCTCTCTGCCTGCCTCTCTGCCTACTTGTGATCTCTGTCAAATAAATAAATAAAATCTTTAAGAAAAAAAAATAAATGGAGAGAAGAGCCAACTAAAATTAGAACTATAGACAGAGATCCTGGGGGAGGGGGGAACTTCCACCATGTTCTGAATGCAAGGATGCTAATGAGGAGATGAAGACAAAGATATTGGAGGAAATGATGTGTCTTCTTAGCCTCAGACACTCACCATCTACTGACCTGTCTATTTGCTATCCCAAGCCTGTAATACATGAATTAGATCTCTTGTCTACATGTCACTCTCTTAACACTATAGATAATCATAGTCAAGATCCAGGCACTAGGAGTCCTATAGTGTTCCTGATAAAGGATTCAGGTACATGTTATGGTTTCATAATCCCCTGTGGCTCATCTATTGACTCATAATCGAGAGTGAATACCTTAATCATCTAAGGTGCTTCGTAGATACCCCAGTCCCGTGTCCCATGCACACCCAATGACTCTGATGTACCTCAGATGGAGAATGCTATTAGTCATCCGATTTCACGTGGTCAGTGTCTGAAACCCATGCAAGGTGTAATACTGGACCTAATGCATCTCCATCCCCAAACCCACATGATGTTATGTAACTGCCTCACAACTAAGTCCCAGCAAAATAGAGACAAATGCAGATATCTGAGAAATTACTACAGAAATACCAAATGTGCACAAAAGGAATGGAGATGATTTGTTGAGCATCTTTACGGCATATTTGCTGCTAAAGCTACAAAGTTGGTGAAGGACCAGTTGTTCCCCTCCAGGATCTCAGTTCTCATGAAAAGACAAACATAGCTAATAGTACCAAAAGAGAATAATTCTAGGGAACTCTACCTGCTTTACTGGTATAAGTGTAATCTCATAATCATGATAGTATGGTATGGGGCTTGGGGTGGCTACAATAATTCTTATTTTATTTTATTATTTCTTTTATTTTGTTATTTATATTATAGTATATTAGTATATATTATATTATTTATTTTATGTACTTATTATTTACTTTATTTTATTATTAATTAATTCTTATTTTACAGAGAAACAAAAATAAGATGAGTTGCCTAAGTCACTTAGTCTTTCTAAGCCTCTGTTTTGTTACCCCTAAAATGAGTTAAAATGCCTAACCACAGGTTTTGAAGGGCAATGATATATATTAAAAGCCCTCTGAAAGATACAAAGTATCTCATGAATGTTATTTATGGCTGTTTTATGGAATGTTTTATGGAACATTTATGGAATGTTATTTATGTAACAAGTCAGAAAATCCAATATACCATGATTGGCCACTTAGTGGGTACAGAACACCATACCTAATAGGGTCAGTACATCAGAAGCTTAAAGGCAATAACAAGACAGAGATAAGGGGATGACACCCCTGACCACCTCCAGACTCATTCCTAAGGCTAACAACATCATGATAAGCACCTAAGTCAGACAATAGGTTACTAGCAAGGGAGCTGGTCAGTCAGTACCACTTTTAGAATACTTAGCTTGAGTTCAAATGTTTTCCCCACACAACAGCTTTGTGTCAATAAACCAAAGGAGGAACAAAAGGTAGGCACTGTTACTGTGAAATGTTAAAAGGCCTCTACAGAGGCCACAATCACTGGAAGACTTTATATTCCAACCATGAACTCTGAAAAATGAATGAGGAAAACACACACCATGTTGGAAATCAACAACTCTTGGGTCTGTCCATGTACCCCTAGACTGGAAACTTCTAGAAGGCAAGCCAATACACCATTTCTTTCCCCTCCCCTGCATTTAACAATGTGCTTGGAACAATGCAGCAGCTAAGTAAATATTTTGAATTGAATGAAATGAACTTCCTTGAATATTTAAGAATCAGGAGACTCAGAGAGGGAAAATGATTTGTCCAAGGTTACATATTAGAGCTGGGTAGGAACACGGATCTCCTAAGCCCAATGCCTATTCTAGATGTTTTCCACTGCCTTGAAGTTTTACTTATCCCACCACAATGGCTCAGAATTTTGGGATTCTTTTCTAACCACAAAATAGTTTTTCTTAAAATCACTTCCCCTCTCTGCTAAACTAGTTACTACATATACATTTCCTTTCTCTCCTGCAGAGTGGACCACCCTGGTTTCCAAGAAATGACTGTTCTATGCCTTAAATACATTGGTTCGGGCCCCTGGTTCGACTCTAATGATTGGTGTGAAACCCAGAACAGAGCTGAATCTTCACTGGGAATACATGTGCAGTTCTCTACAGAGAAAGCAGGTCGCGTTACTGAGTTCTGTGGTCTGGAATCAAACCGATGTTTTTGGTAGCCAAGCATCCTTCACCTTTTCCAAGGTACCATCTCCGAATGCATGAACAGGGCATGGTAAACTAAGTAAGACCATTCAATTCAACACATGTAACCTATGGTAAACAAAAACATTTTGTCTGAAGCCAGCATCTGGGTAGCTGCAGGAATGTTAGGTTCAAATGATGCCCACAGGAAGGTTAATCTATTAGTGGAGACTTGAGAGGGAGATCTTTAAGAACGGAAATTGCATTTAGTGTTCTTTTACAGTCTCAGAAGTAAGCACATTGAGAATATACCAGGTGCTCAATAAATATTAATTAAGTAAAGAACACAAAAACTGCAATTCTGATTGTAGGAAATGTCTTACGTGGGGGACAAAAAAGTACTTGGGTCATATAAAGTATGCCAACAAAATACTAATTAGATGTGAGGGAGGTCAGAGAAGATTTTATGGAGCAAGGGGTACATAAAATGAATCTCAAAAGAGTTGAACAGGGACATATAAGCATGGGAAGAGGCTAAGGCTATATTCCGTCTAAGACATACCTTGATTTAAGCAGTCTAACATCACACTAGTCTGGGTTAATACCAGGGACATGTTTAGAAGCTCAGACTGAACCTAGAGAATAAGTGTTTCAAGATAATCACGGGTTGAAAACAAATGGCTTGAGGAAGAGCAAGAGGGTATTTAAAAACAAGTCCATTTTCTGATCTAACTATGAAGCAAGCAGTTTCTTATCATCTCATCTCCATTCTTTCCAAAACCAACCAAAGACCTTGAACATGATCACATATTCAGGAGCTTCCGTATTGATTCGAGGATATCACATCCTCTATACTGAGCTGGCCGTCTCAGATACAGCCAGTTCCCTAAGATCTAGACCAGTACTTCTTAAACTTTAATGTGCATGTGAACAACCAGCAGATTTTCCTGAAAGGCCTACTGGATTCAGTAAGTCTAGGGTAGGGCCTGAATTTCTGCATCCCAGATGATGTTAATACTACTTGTCTATGGGCTACACCTTGAGCAGCAAGGGCCTAGGCCAGTGGTTGAGTCTGGCCACCCATTAGCATCACCTGGGGAGCTTTTTAAAAATACCTACACTAAGGTCCCACTCCAGAACCAATTAAATCAGAATGTCTAGAAGGGTTCCCTAAGCATCTTTATGCTTTCAGTGCTCCACAGGTGTTTCTAATATGCCAGCCTGAGGTTGAGAATCTAGCTCAACAAAGAAAAGATGTGGTGCAGGCAGAAAAGGAAGAAAAAGTGGAAGAGAGAGAGAGGACAAAGAACGGCTTTCCTAACACTTAATCAATGGGTCCCAAACTTAATGTGCATGTACATTACCTGGGGATGTTGTTAAAAATCAAGATTCTGACTCAGTAAGTCTGTAGTAAAGATCCAGATCTTGTGGTTCTGAAAAGATCAGTTTTCAAATCACATTTTGGTTATCAAAAGTCTAAATGAGTGGTTCCCAAGCAATACACCTGGCTCCTTAAAACAAACAAACAAACAAACAAAACACCTGTGCTTCTCTCACCTCAACATTCCGATGTCCCTGGGATGGCTTTGGCAGAGCATAAGGATGTTTAAGAAGCATGCCAGGGAATACTAATGCACAGCGAAGTCTGTGAACCAGTACAAGGCACAAATTCTGTCACAGCTGGTCAGACTGTGCACCAACCCAAATCTTTGAGGTGATATTAATTACCATGTACATAAAAATCTCTAAAATTAGATCTTGATTGATTGGTCAATTGATTTATTTTCCTCTCTTCCTTATCCTGGATGATAGGAAGTGATGCAAAGTACTAAGTAAGGGGGCAAAATTTTTTTATCTTATTTGTAAATAATATGTTCTGCTGGAGACTCTGGACAAGTGTTCTAAGAAAGGTTTTTCAAATGCTGGAGGTAACATGAAGGATGTCAAAGGCTGGCAATGAGATTTAAGGTTAATTGGACCATTTAATTCTTTTATGAAATGGAGAACTCTTGAACTTTTAACTGAGTCATGCAATAATACTATTTGAATCTGTGTTAGAGCTTCCAGTAGAAAAAAAAAATTTTTTTTATGTACTTACATTTGAGAATGTCTTCCTAGAATTAAACTGAAATCTGCTGGGGGAAGAAGTTTGCACATGACAACATAAAGTATGAAAGACACACAGCTTAGAATAAAATATGGATATACTACTCTTACTATACTCTTTCTCTTTCTTCTCGAATAAAAATTTCAAGTTAGCTACCGTTGTTAGCTGTGCCTTTTGCATCAACTGAGAAAGTGAGGACAATGTTTAAGTAATTAGCCATTCTTAATATGATCACTACCTGGCTAATTCAGTGTTATAAGGGAGTCTAAGAACTAAATGTATAAGGACTTGCAATGTGTCTTTTACCTGATCCAGTTACGTTACCACTGCAAAATGATCACAATATTGGCTTGGGGCAAAATTTTTCATTGCCTTTGGGTCGGTGCTGTGAATCACGCCTGTATCACTGCACTCTGGATTGGCATAGAACTTCTGGCCTGATTCTTCTCAGATATATTTTTTTCTCTATTCCAAATTCCCAAGACCAGCGGTACTTAATAGCTAGAACACTACTGTTATTGATCTGAGATATAAACCACCTGGAACTCTGAGTGACAGGTAGCGTATTTTGTGGGCAAAGAAGGAAATAAAAAAAAATTATCGCCAAGAGATACATCCTCTTTATATCATGGATCAAGAATTAGTGTATAAATCGGAGGCAAAAGTGTTACTAAGAACCCTTGACAAATAACCAAATAGCAGATGTCATCTGAGTACCAAAAAACTGCTTTAGAGTAAAATGATACTTTCTCTGTTGTTAACTTATATGCCAGAAATACTTAATCAACGAGGATATTACAGACCTCTATGAGTTAAAACTGGCTTCTCAATTAAAGATGGATTACACAAGAGAGTTAATAAATATATGCCTCGTGTATATGGAGACATGGATCCTCTCATATATGTACATCACTGTCGATCATAGAAATGCCCATCAGCAAATCATAAGAATAATTTGTCTACTTTGAAAATTGCCAACCAGTCTAAATCCATGTCAATTCAGTTCTCTTCACACTGTAAGTCCTCACTTGGTTCAAATACTTAAGCCTTCTAATGAAATACTTAAAATACTTTCTTGAACACACACCTGCTATCATTCAACACTCCATTTTTATTAATCAGCTCAGAAATAGGTAACCCACCACCACTCCCTGATTCTGAGCACATTACCACAATGACTGACATTCCCGGTTTAAAAATAAAACCTTGTTTCAAATATAGCTTCTCGAGTTCTGGGTAATGAATATAGTTTCATAAAAGTTGACATCATTTCTTCTGATTTCACCAGAATTAAATACATCCAGTGTTCCTACTGGATATCTGACCACATCATTCAAGGTTCTTGCAACCTGGTGGGTGTTTTAAGGGGGAGGAAGAAGAGGAGGAGGAAGAAGAAACCTGCATAGATGGAGTTAAACCCAAAGGATAGCCAACCTTACAATTCACAAAATTACATTCTGTTTATGTGTGTTAAATATGCCATCACAAGTTGATTTTTACAGTTCATTTACCGGTCCGTATATGTATAGTATACAGATTTGCTTACGAGGAGAATATTAATATATACATGTCCAGAACTAGTAAATGCATCATGCTTGGGAGCCAAGCAGTACTGATACACTGTTCTCCTTAGAGGTCAGTTCTAACGCACACTGTTTCAAATAGACCCAATTTCTCTCTGATACATATTCAAAATGCAGTAGGATGTGGTCATACACGCCCAGAAATACCATCTTTACGGGGTGGAGGTGGAGAAATCCAAACATTTTTTATAGCAATGCATTATTGGATATCAGATACGAACATGCCTGTCAGCAACCCTAAAGCAAATGAAATATATGTATTCGAGCCTATCCATTCTACAGAAAAGAAACTGCTTTACCAACATATCTCTCCTCCCCCACCATCTAAAGACTCTCCCCCCACCCACCCAAAAAGAAAAAAAAAAAAAAAACTCATCACACTTCACTACGCAACTGATGGAGTATTAAACACTGTCTTCCAAGCGGTGGGAGTTAAAAAGAAGTCGCCTTCCTGCCACACTCCCCTGATGCTGCAACGGACATAGCATCTCCTCCTATCGACCTAGTATGATGCTCGCTCCCCAAGCACTGCAGTCCCCTCGCTGAGGACTGCCCTGGCCACACGCACATGCAGCGGGAAGTCCCCCGATGGAGACAACCACATACCTTTGCTCTCCATTTCGGTCCCTTTCGAGTGCTGGAAGTTCAATGGAAGTTGGCCGGAAGATGTGGGCCCGCTTCAGATTCCCAGAGCCTGGAAGCCAATCTGATGATTTCGCCCGTACTTCCTTCCTTCCCCTCAGGCTTCCTGAAAGATGGGATTTCTTAAACCTTGAAGCTGCAATCAGCACCAAAGGACACTTAGCAGCAGCAGCAGCAGATTGCCTCTACAGGGGATAGGTTGCGACGCGCATCTGGTATTGAAATGCATGCACTGTGCCCGCTCTTTTTTTTTTTTTTTTTTTTTTTTTTTTTACCTGGGTCTGGAAGCTGCGAGCAAGAGCTGTCCTCCGAGCGTGGTGCTGCAGGTGTAGTGACAGATCATCCCACTTTGCTCTCTGGATGTACAGCAGATTTGCATGGGCGCTGGCACGCATGCGCAGGGCCTCCCACCTCCCCTTTTCACCGCCTCCCGTTCCCCCGCCCCCTTCGCCTCTCTCCCCAATACGGTCCTCAGTTATCCCAGCTGAAGAGCTGTAGCATTCGGTCACAGGGAAGCGCTGCTAAAAATAAACGCCGGACCGGATTTTCCTTTGCAAACTAGAAAATGGATTGGATTGGGATTGTGCATCAATCCCAAATGATTTTCCAGGATGGATTATGGAAGCCTTACAGGAGGTTAGGGTCTCTGAGCTGGGTTTGGTTTTATTCAGAAGCAGAAGAGGGAGAAGAAGAGGAGATTTATGAATCCTATTCAGTGGTCTCAATTTGGGGTTCTCTTCTTAGTTGCTGCAGTAACTTTCCAGGTGTATGCTTCCCCTTCCTCTACCCACTTACCCGACTTTATATTTCTCTTTGCATTCCCCTATTTGTTTTGCTTTGTTTTGTTTTGTTTGGGGGGGGGTGAGGTGGAAGTCTCCTGGAGCCATTAAAGGTTAATATTCTCCACTTCTCTGCTACTCAGATTCAGAGTTTGCTGGCTTTCCTGAGATCTCTTTGGCCTCCCCTCAAAACTGTTCCACGAGGCTTCAGCACTTCTAAAGTTCTCCCAACAAAGCCCCTGTGTGAGGTGTTCTTTTTAGCTTCTTTTCAACAATCTACCAAGAAGCAAAGTCCCCTCATATGGGAAGTCACGTTATTGGTAATATGTACTTGAAAACTATGCATGTAATCATCATCCAAGTGCAGAGGAAGAGAGCGTTTTTCTTGTATAGAGGTTCTGAGGGAAGGTTGCAAAGCCAAAAATCCCTTGAAGTACTACTTTTCTATCAGGATATTTTAAAAATATCATTTTAAACAATACTATATATTGTTTATCTGCAAAATGTTTAGTAGGGAAAAAATGTTTATTATCTTTTTCTTTCAGTAGTCCAAGTTCTCCTGAGAGAAGACTCTCTCCTTGACAATAAGTCTTATTCTCAGGCATAAAAACAAACCTACAACACTTTGTTAACTGGAATGATTAAGGAGAGAGATGTGGAGATTAATCACACAGTCCAGATTACACAAAGATCCCTCCACAGTTAAATTCTAGTCCCAATTTTCAATACCTTGAAATACAATAAAATATACTCCCAATAAGAAACCTGAGGTAGCCTATAATTCAGGCTTCTGGTGATTCAGACAGCATCCTGGGATTTTTCCAACACCTTAGGGCCATGATTACAGATATTAATCATAAGGTTTCAGCCAAACATGGACATTTATTAGTGGAGGACTCCTGCTGAACTGCTGTGACTGAGAAAACCTGCCTGCGTTTAGCACTGGGGAGTTAAAACTTGAATGTGTGGCATTGCAGAGCCCACAACCTAGGGTCTACTAATGTTTAGGCTATTCTATTGCATGCCTAAGTAAATACATGGAAAAATCAGAAAACTCAGGGTTTCTTTAAAATGTGATAGTTTTAGGAAGTAGAGAAGAGTGATAGTAGACTCCATTGTTCCTTAAGAATAATTAATTATTTCATTGGTATAAATAATTTCTGCTCCTAACACTGTACCCATTACATGTTCTTTCCCTCTCAAAAGTTTCAGGAAAGAAGATAGCTTTAGAACCATCTAGACACACCCTTAATATTTACCACTTTACAAATGGAGAGGCAGGAAGAGTACTTGGCTTGTTAAGAGTGACATACTGAAGGGGCGCCTGGGTGGCTCAGTGGGTTGAAGCCTCTGCCTTCGGCTCAGGTCATGATCCCAGTGTCCTGGGATCCATTGCTGCATCAGGCTCTCTGCTCAGCAGGGAGCCTGCTTCCTCCTCTCTCTCTGCCTGCCTCTCTGCCTACTTGTGATCTCTGTCTATCAAGTAAATAAATAAAATCTTTAAAAAAAAAAAAAAGAGTGACATACTGGAGCCGACCCAGGCTCAGAACCCAAGGGTCTTGCCTAGCTAGCCATCTACTCCAGGATGATTTTTTTTTTTAAGATTTTATTTATTTGACAGATAGAGATCACAAGTAGGCAGAGAGGGAGGCAGAGAGAGAGGGGAAATAGGCTCCCTGCTGAGCAGAGAGCCCCATGCAGGGCTCGATCCCAGGACCCCTGGGCTTTAAGCCACTGAGCCACCCAGGCGCCCCTCCAGGATGATTTTTATATAGCCACCTACCCATTATCTACAGTGAAAGGGAACAGGGAGAACCTCCTAGTTCATGAATTTTCATTATTTTTATTCATAGTTTTTAAAACCCAGATGTTTTAGTAAATGGAAAATAAAATCTAATGCAAAATCTGTGGTCTGACATTCGAGACCTTTTTATTATCTGAATCCAAACTACGTTAAAGGTTTCTCCAGGCCTAACTCCTAGACAATATTTGCTGTTACCTTAAGTAAACTTCAAGATTTTACTTTTTTGTACCTTTACTTACATAGTCATCCTTATAATATCTTCACCTCCTGACACCAATAACACAAATGGCTACATATGCAAATCTTGCACTTTCCTCAAAATTATCTGAAATGTTCTCTATTAAAAGCAACTGTGTTGCTGTATCTTTACCTGTCTTCAATCACTTATAATTATTTATATATGTATCTCATTTCTCTTCCCCATCCTTACTAAAAAATAGGTTCCTGATTCATCTTGGTAGTATATAGTATCTTGAATATTGGAAACACTAATAAATGTTTGATGAATTAATAATATGTCATATACATGTTTTTGTGTATATGACATTGACTATAGGCATTATGATAACAAATAATGATGACAATAATATTGGACTAACAGTATTAAAAGTTGCTTATGTACCAGACACTATTATAAGGATTCTAAATGTTTTAGTTAATTTTATCTTTTAAAACTCCATGAGGTTAGTACTGTTATTATCTGTGTTTTAAAGATGAGCAACCAGAGTCACAGGTTAAAGTATGAATAAAACATTATCTCTGCCCTACAGAAGCATAGAGCTTATTTTTTTTTAAAGATTTTATTTATTTGACCAGAGAGAAATCACAAGAGAGGCAGGCAGAGAGAGAGGAAGGGAAGCAGGCTCTCCGCTGAGCAGAGAGCCCAACGTGGGGCTCGATCCCAGGACCCTGAGATCATGACCTGAGCTGAAGGCAGCGGCTTAACCCACTGAGCCACCCAGGCGCCCCGAAGCATAGAGCTTATTAAAGGTGATAGAAACATAAATGATTTTAGATTTTTTTTATTTGATATATAGAGATAGATCACAAGTAGATAGAGAGGCAAGTAGAGAGAGAGGGGGAAGCAGGCTCCCCGCTGAGCAGAGAGCCCGATGTGGGGCTCGATCCCAGGACCCTGAGATCATGACCTGAGCTGAAGGCAGAGGTTTAACCCACTGAGCCACCCAGGCGCCCCAACATAAATGATTTTAAAAGATATGGTAAGGTATAAGGTAGAGTTTATCACAGGTATAGTGGGAGCACAGATGAGGTTGGTTGGGCAGGTAGCCAGCCCACAGGTTTTAAGAATAAGAGACTAGGGCGCCTGGGTGGCTCAGTGGTTTAAGCCGCTGCCTTCGGCTCAGGTCATGTTCTCAGGGTCCTGGAATCGAGTTCCGCGTCGGGCTCTCTGCTCCACTAGGAGCCTGCTTCCCTCTCATTCTCTCTCTGCCTGCCTCTCTGCCTACTTGTGATCTCTCTCTGTCAAATAAATAAATAAAATCTTAAAAAAAAAAAAGAATAAGAGACTAGATGCCTTCAAATACCTCGTCGTAGAAAGAGAAAGAAAAGAAAAGAAGAGAAATCCAACCCCTCTCCAACACACATACAAAGTGAAAAAGGGTTTAAGGACAGACGTGCTTTCTGAAAGTGTTAATAAGACATCATTTGACCTAGTTATAATAAAATTGTTTGATGATAAACTTGCAAGAGGGGAAATACACTACTAGCCTGACAATTTGTTATTTAAAAATGCCAAGAATTGGGTGGGACTAGATCCCTAATATTGGGGTTTCCCATTTCACCATAAAAGAACTGTCCTAGTTTGGGCAATATGTGGCCATATTACTTACATTACACAACGGAATGAGAGTTAACACCACCGATATTGACATTCCAACCTAATTCTGGTTAACCCATGTAATCGATTGGCTATGTATGCATATCCAGTTTCTCTAGCTTTGGTTCTTAGTAGAATGTACAGAAACAATATAAATGATTGAGTTAATTAAAAACAATGTATTACATTACAATTAACAAGTTAAAGAGCCTTGCTAATATGTCTGATCAATTACCAGTTAGCATAGATTCCCCCCCCCCATATATTCACTATGTTCTTCCAGAGTGCTGAATATAAATTGAGAGGAATTTGTGGCCTTTTTTGTGCTCCATTATTTTCTTACTATTCATCTTTTATAACTCATGATTTATTATAAAAACAGCTGGGGCACCTGGGTGGCTCAGGGCATGATCCCAGAGCCCCAAATCAGGTCCTCTGCTCAGCAGGGAGCCTGCTTCTCCTCCCTCCCCCCAGCCTGCCTCTCTGTCTACTTGTGATCTCCATCTGTCAAATAAATAAATAAATAATCTTAAAAAAAAAAACTAACAGCTGACCATTTAGAACTCTTTTTGGTGACAATATTGAAGTCAACTCACCATTATAAATTAGTATTCACTGCAAATTGGTTCAAGTCTCTACTGAGGGTATCAGTTCCAAACTGCCACTAGAGCGTAAGCTCCACAAGGTCAAAGGCTATGTCCACTTGTTCACTTTTGTATCTGCAGCATCTAGAATAGCATGTGGAACTTAGAAGATTTGATTTAATACCTGATAAGTAAATCAATGAGTTGGATGAAATAATGCTTTTTCCATGGCCACAAAGCCAGTTTAGTTGGCAACTGAAACCCATCAATCAGCAATCCTGACGGTGTAAACAGGATCACAAGTGAACGGTGAGGCAGCAAGATTATCACAAGGCAGTTAACAAATGTGCTTAGTGTTTACTCTTGGGCAAAGACCATAAATAATCAGGTCTAGGTTTAAGTATCTTTTGGGCCGGCTAATAGGAGGGCCATGCCTTCATAAAGAGTCTAGGAAGCTGAAAGAAATTAGTTACAAAAGAAGGAGGAATAAAGTAGATGACAGAAATTTCAAAGGACAAAAAAATGATGAGTCAGCCTGTGAGAATAATGATGCTATAGAAATTAGGTAGCATCTCTCAGAGGGCAAGCCTTTCTTGATTATCTACTGTGTGTGAGTTTTTCATTCTCTTTCTTGGGTGAAGGTGAAGTAACAGCCTTCCTAAGAAGAAAATGGTACCTCTTACCATTTACCATAAAGTTTAAATAAAAGTAATTCTTGTCGCAGGTGTGTAATGGAGGTAAGGAATAGTCTATGAAAGATGAGAAATGGCAGAACAGTATACAGATCATCAGGTGTATTTTGCCAAGGAATCACCCATCCACATGCTTTAACAGTGATTTCTCAGAGGACTATTAGAGTCTAAAGAGAACTGCAGAGTGGTGAGGCAGAGTAATGATTCACGGGTAAGGCATCTGGAAGCCAACTGACAAACATTTTTGACATTTCTTGTTAAGGAGTTTGTCCATTTGACAATATTAGAGATTTATACACAAGCTATCAACTGACAATTTCAAGATCCATCTGTTACACTGGCATAATGCCCTCTTAAAATGGGGCGTGCCAATCTCATTAATGTTTAGGTCCCAAGTACACACAGGTTGAAATGATCAGTCCAAGCAGAATATTGGGAAACAACACTTTTCAACTGATTGCCTTTTTTTCCCTTCTGGGGATAAGAAATCACATGGCAAATGACATGCAAAAGTAACCTCTTAAATCTTGTTGGAATCATTATGAAAACTAAGCCAGAACTTGAGTTCTGGTGATAAAAGGAGATAAAACATATTCCAAGCTTTAGTCTAAAGATGCACAATAAGGGGCATCTGGGTGGTGCTTAGTCTGTTAAGCCTCTGACTCTTGGTTTTAGCTCAGATTGTGATCTCAGAGTCATGATCTCAGTGTCCTGAGATCAAGCCCCTCATCAGCCTCCTTACTCAGCAGAGAGTTTGCTTAAGATTCTCTCTCCCTCCTCCCCTCCCTGTTGTGCTCGTGCTCTCTCTCTCTCTCTCAAATAAATAAATAGATTTTTTAAGAAAAAGATGCACAATAAAAATGCTACCTCAAGGGCATGTAATCATTTGCAACAAAGCCATTTCTTTACCCTATACCCCCCCACACACACCAAATTCCAAATATATGGAAGGTCAATATTTTTTCTGGTAAATATAGCACATGAATTAGTAGTCCTTAAAAAGTCAACCAATATAACCAAAGTCTGTCATTAATTCATTAAATAAATATTTATTGAGAACCTATCAGGTATTGGGGTATACCTAGAGTCCACTTGTATCATAGCATTTACATTGTAGTTTTGTAACTGAAGATATTTCATAAATCTTGTAATCCAAACATTTGTAATACAAAATTGAAAAGTAAGTTGAGGCCCACAGTGGGAGAAAACAACTTTTCCCAAGTTCAGTACCAAGCTACAAACAAAATTAGGAGTTAAATCTGTTGGTGCCCCATTTCATGACAGCTTTCTCCATAATGATATGCACATGAGTGTGCAATCTTTGGCTGGAGAACTTGTCCTAGCTGGAGTAATCTACAAACTATTATTTCAGAACTCTCTTCATTTCACTTGGTAAGCACAACCAGATATCTTGGTAAAGGGCTAGAAAAAGTTACTAACTATACTAAATGTGTTGCCAGCGATAAACTACCTCCATACTGTGTTCTACATGATGCCCGAGAGATGTAGCACAGTGTATCATTTGTGGGATGACTAATAACAAATATTTCTTTCACTAGTAGTGTTCTTACTTGGTGAAAATCTTTCTGGTTTATGTTTATATTCAAAGCCCAATTCATTTAGCAGCTGCGGCTACCCAAGCAAAGTAAAATGCAGAAATAAAGCAATTAGCCATGATACTAGTGCCAAAAAAACTTGTTATTAAAAAGGGAGGAAAAGATTAATGAGTAATTTCAGCCAACTGAAATTAAATAACAGCAAAAGAATACAATAGCACAATGGATCCCACAGGTGTATTAGCTCAAGGGCATTATTAACAGGAACTTAGAGATTCATGACCAATGGCTGATAATATGGATAAAAAGAGGGGCACCTGGGTGGCTCAGTGGGTTAAAGCCTCTGCCTTCCTCTCAGGTCATGATCCCAGGGTCCTAGGATCGAGCCCCACATTGGGCTCTCTGTTCAGCAGGGAGCCTGCTTCCCCCTCTCTCTCTGCCTGCCTCTCTGCCTACTTGTGGTCTCTATCTGTCAAATAAATAAATAAAATCTTTAAAAAAATAAAATATATTAGAGCCAAAGCTAGCCAGTGACTGAAATTATTCAGCAATGGACCCCAATTTCCCACGTGAAGGAAACAGTAAATGGTTTAGGTTGGCTAAGTTAGCCATTGAAAAAAATAAATAAATAAAAAGAAAGGAAAAAGACAAATGGATTTTCATATTTGCCATCTTTAAAAATGTTTTCCAGAATTTCACTTTTTTTCTTTCCTTTTTTTTTTTTTTACCTCTGTAACCATTTTATCCTGCTGAGATGACTCTACTGAATTAAATGTTAAGGAAGCAAAGACAAGAGTCGTAGTTAGAAGTGGACCCAATCTGCTGCTCTGCACAGAGGGTCCCTTGTATACTGACTTCCAGGCCATGAGGTTGTAAGACCATGATCCTGCTGATGTCCCCAGGCCCTCTCTTAAGTTACCTGAAGTCTGTCTTAATTTAAATTGCTTTTCCCTTGATTTTATATATATATATATATATAATGACTGGCAAACCTTTCAATCAGCCTACCCAATCCCTTCCAGATTCATTGAATAAACATTTTTCCCTTCTCTCTGAAGAACTGCAAGATATACATAATTAATAATTAATAGCCATTATAACAATGACATATAGACAATGATATAACCATTGTCTCAACAATGGTTGAGACATAATCCTGGTTTCTTCCTCTGTGAAACCAAAGACTGGAACAACATAATCTATAAGGCCCCTTCCAACCCCTACACTGGGAGTCTCTGCATGTGGACCACAGCCTCACTCCCTATTAGAAAGCATGCTAACCCTTGGCTATCACTTAGGATGCCACATTCCTTTTAGCATTGATGTCAGAGGTCAAAGGACCACTGGGGTTCCTCTAGCCCAACTCCTTCAGTTTATAAATGAGAAATTGATCGCCAGAGAGGTAAAGACTCTCAGAACTAAACTTGGAACGGCGTGAATCCAAAGTCAGTCCTTTGGCCCATTATCTCACTGCCACTGATATTTCCTATATTGATGAAATATGAAGTACTTGCATACAAAACAGAGAATATGTGGAAGTGAAGAAAGAGTAATCTACTAGGCCCCATGAATGCCATTCAACCACTGAATGAGAAGTTACAAATCCCATCAAAATAGTCTCCTTCTACCTACCTCGCTGCCCCTTTCTCCCCTCTATCTATCTTTTCACTTGTTCTACTCTTTTTCACCCCCTACATCATACCAACAACCCAAGTTAGCAGATTATGCAGGGCTATAATAAATAAAGAAGGAAAAATTCAATTTCATAGAGCTATGGGATTGGAGGGAGCCTTTGGATTCACTCTTTCTCAGCCTAGGAAACTAACTTATTCTTCAGATTCTAGTTAAAACTTATCCTGAGGGGGCATCTGGGTGGCTCAGTGGGTTAAGCCTCTGCCTTCGGCTCAGGTCATGGTCTCCCGGTTCTAGGATCGAGACCCTTGTCGGGCTCTCTGCTCGGCAGGGAGTCTGCTTCCTCCTCTCTCTCTACCTGCCTCTCTGCCTACTTGTGATCTCTCTCTGTCAAATAAATAAATAAATTCTTTAAAAAAAACAAAACAAAACAAAAAACTTATCCTGAGGAACTATCTCTGAATTTTCAGTACTGTTCATTCATGCCTATTGTTTACTAATATGTTTGTCTAAAGAGTATTCCTATCATATAGCATAGTGCCCAGTACATGATAGACATAGAATGATTATTTTCTGATTTAATTAGTGAATCAGAGAGTCAATGACTAAATGAATGAAGGACCAGATTTTTCCCAGAAGTTTCTTTCTTTCTTTCTTTCTTTCTTTCTTTCTTTCTTTCTTTCCTTTAAACTCAATTAGCAAACATACAGTACATTGTTAGTTTTTGGTGTAGTGTTCAATGATTCATCACTTGCATATAACATCCAGTGCTCATCACATCATGTGCCCTCCTTAATGCCCATTACCCAGTCAGCCCATCCCCCCACCCTCCTCCCTTTCCACAACCCTCATTTTGTTTTCCAGGGTCAAGAGTTTCTCATGGTTTGGCTCCCTCTCTGACTTCTTCCCATTCAGTTTTCCCTCCCTTCCCCTATGATCTATCTGTACCCCAATGTTCATAGCAGCAATGTCCACAACAGCCAAAGTGCAGAAGGAGCCAAGACATCCTCGAACTTACATTTCAGGTGCATCACTTATTAATTTTACCCCGGAGTAAATAAAAGTGAGCTTTGAATAGCAGAGCTTGTTCTGCATCGACTACTACTGGATTTCTCAGTGTTGCTGCGAAATCAACCTACTTTATTCTTACTCTGTTCTCTCTAAGTCTTCAGGTTGTAGAAACAAAGGTCTCTACTTCTATCTTCTTAAATGTAAGCTTTCTTAACTCTTTATTTCTTCTCCCTGTGGTCTTGGGATTTCCCATCTCCCTAACTGCCCACTTTCCTCCCACTAACACACACACACACACACACACACACACACACACACACACACACAGTACCTACTAACAATCTCCCTGCTTGGTTCCATAGACCTTCATAAACTGAACCAGTATCCTGACTAAGTCAAGGGAAGAAGGAATGATTTGCAAAATAATTAGTGAATGATAAATATTCCATAGATTTAGATTTTCTAGTTTCAAGTCCTAAATATAACTGAATGTTACCGTTTGATCCTCTTACCCAGTTTCTTTAATTTTGTTCCAATTGTTTTCCTCCTTTTAGGCAAGGAACTTAAAATACCTCAATTCTTGGTATACTCTCTGAATAGAGGGTTTTTTTTTTTCTCCTTAAGTGAGATGTTAGCTTCCATGGCTAAATATAGCTATCATCTATCAGTAATCCTTCCAGAATACAAAGAGCCTTTCTACCTTTCTAATAATGGATGTGGTGTCTTTCTTGGCTGAAAGTAAAAATGTTCAAGATGCACATTTTAAAAGATGATGTATTCTTGTACATAGTACATTACTATAGTAATGTACATAGTACATTACTATTACATATTACATATGTATTTACATATAATTTATATGTATTACATATATGTATTTACATATATACATATATGTATTTACATATATAAATACATTATATGTATTTACATATAATTATATGTATTACATATTACATATGTAATTACATATAATTACATAGTACATTACTATGCATCTGTAAACCTGTTTCCACGTTGCTGTACATGCCAGATCATTTGTTATTATTACATTCAGCATTATTTGCTCCAGACAATAGTGCCAAAAGACTAATGTCTTTTGAGTACAGAAAGCAGACATTTTTGAGTAGCACAGATGGAGATGGGAGAATCGCCAACAGAATCGAGCCTTTTTCTACTGGAGTTTTGTTTTCTAATTATTTTCAAGGGTGAAGATCATGCAAGAAGTATCGTTCAGGCCCCGAATGGGGGGCCATGCAAGTCTGAATGCAACCAAACTGAAAAGAAATGGGAAAAGAGCCAAAAAATGAAATTGTTCATCCATCTTAATGGTAAACTGAAATCAGAATGCTGAAGAGAAATCAAAACTGAAAAAAAAATAAGCTTACAAAATTAACTTAAACATCTTTCTTGGTGGATTATACATCCAATAAGATTTAAATGTCACCATTTTATCACTCCAATAAAATTACTAAGAGAGGAAAATGACTTGTTCTTGTGTGACATCAGAGAATTTACCAAAGGACTCAGTGTGATAATGCAGGGAAACAAACTTCTTTCTTGAGCCAAAGGTTGCCCCCAAAACTCAGTATAAGATACTTGGCTAGTTCATATTTATATTATGAATTACATACATTGAATTTCACAAACATTTTAATTTTTGTTTAACATCATGCTGGGTTGTGTCTTTTTACCCACTACCCACTATCTTTTTTTTTTTTTAAGATTTTATTTATTTATTTGACAGACAGAAATTACAAGTAGGCAGAGAGAGAGAAAAGGAAGCAGGCTCCCTGCGGAGCAGAGAGCCCAATGTGGGGCTCGATCCCAGGACCCTGGGATCATGACCTGAGCGGAAGGCAGAGGCTTTAACCCACTGAGCCACCCAGGCGCCCCCCCACTACCCACTGTCTTATTAAATCCCCTTAACAACACTGATAGGAACTGAGACTCCCAGGAGGTATATTATTTGCCCAAAATACACCTCAAGTGAGCTATAGAGTTAGAAGTCCAACCAGTCACTTTCAGAATTTAAACACCTGGCCTTGGTATATGCCTTCAGGACACGTAGTTGGTGGGTGAGACCACCAGTCTTACCTGGTAGATAAGACCACCGGGACCTGTGTTCGGACTAGTGCTACAGAAGCCCAAAAGAAGGAGTTCATTTCTTCACCAGGGAGAGAAGGCAGAGGGAATGTTAAAGGATGCAACAGTCCAGCCAAGAAGAAAAAGCCATTTCTGGCAGAAGTTTCAGCACTAAACTCTAAGTGGGGAGAACGTGTAGGGCAGATCTGAGGTGAAGTCTGTGCTGCTGGAGTGAGGATGAGAAGAAAAGCAGGGCCGAGCTGAGGGAGGTGCTGCAGCCATCCCAGGATTCCCATTAGAACAGGGCCAGTATTGTATCTGAGGGGCCAGTTTTAATGTTAGCCCCAATGGTCTTGGCCATTTGGAGTGGTTACTACAGTGTCGGAAAAGGGAGCAGGAGTCTTGCCTAGATGGAAAGACCTTCCAGTGTAATATATTTACCTCTGTGAAACTCTAGGCATGCTCTCCCTGTTTTGGCACTGACTTTTTTTCATGTTTACTTATCTTGTCCATCTCAGTTCATTCACTGCAAAGACCAACTCTCACACATATATTTGCCATCAAACCTACCCTTTCCAGTTGCAGCTCCTTTGAGGGTCCAACCTTGACTTTCTGCTGTTGAGACCGCACAATTGAAATCTGGGCCACATGCAAATTTAGATCTTCATCTTTTGACCTCACCCACTCAGCAGTTTGATCCTGGATTCTTTCCCTCCACTTTGCTACCAGCCTTGCATCTGACTCGCATTTACATCCTTACCTCTCTGATCAGCATGATGCATGATCCAACTTTTGACCTCCCAGCTGGGCTTTGGTCTCTCTTCCTTAACTCCACGAGCTCTAGAACAACCTTCAGGATAGCAGCCCTTACAGCTCTACTTCTCCCAGGACTTCTGCTCCCACAGAAGTCCTACTGGTTCACCTTCCCCATCTGTCCTGCTCTCAAGGTGGGTTCAGGAGAGTACTTGGCACAGAACCTGAAACTGATAGCACTTCCTTTTATTTTAAATGATAGTGCTTTAATTTTTTAACCACTTACTCTATATACTTAAGTATATAGAGTATACTCGGTGTATACATTACTTCTAATCCTTATAACTCTTCCGGTTTGTAAATGATTATTCCTAAGGTTCACAAGGTTATCAAGCAAAGAAAACTAACAAAAGTGGTTGAACTTCACATATGATTGGAATTACTAATCATTAGTAAACTGAATTTCAACACTTTTCTCCCATTGTAATTTCTAACCCCCCCCCCCCTTTTCCTGTTCAGGTTTTAATAGGTTACTACTACAGTAAACATGAAAAATTGTCTCTATTTGAATACTTAGGCAATTGTGCTGAGAAATGAAAAATATCTTGAATGTGTATAAACAGGAGAACTACCTTAGGATAAATACTACTAAGTAGTTCAACTCTTTTTTTTTTTTTTTTTTTTAATTTGACAGAGAGAAATCACAACTAGGCAGAGAGGCAGGCAGGGAGAGAGGAGGAAGCAGGCTCCTTGAAGAGCAGGGAGCCCGATGCGGGGCTCGATCCCAGGACCCTGGGATCATGACCTGAGCAGAAGGCAGAGGCTTTAACCCACTGAGCCACCCAGGCGCCCCAGTAGTTCAACTCTTATTACTCTCAAGAATATGTTACTATTTGGACTGTTTATTAAAACACTTTGGTGAACATTTAAATGAACAGTTGTAAAATTTTACATCGTGGAAGGACATCATTTCCATACTTCTTCATCTCTTGACATTGTTAATAGGTCTCAGTGAAGGCAGCAGATCTTTTTAAATATTTGTTTACATTTGAGAAATGGTATATGTATTTGAAATGACTATTTGGTTGAAATCTAGGCTCTCTGCAATACTAATTTTGCCAATCTTTGAAACATGAATATATTTAACTTGTATTTTTAATTCAATCCATAAAAGATAGTTACTATTTGCAGTAGTGGTATTGACAGCTTTGCCTAAAGGGCCTTCATCATTTCCAGTCCCATGGGTAACCTCTCCCCATGCTTATCCCTTTCTCCAAGTACCTGATACATGTCATTCATGCCTCTGTCCATTCTTCTGCGCTGTTCTCCCTGCCTGTAAGGAGTTCATGACCCTTCTCTTGAATTCACTCACAATTCAGTTTCAGCCTCTCCAGGAAGCATCTTTATATCCTCCAGTGTGATTTGGTACTTCCTCACCCTGCACTATCATAGAACCCTGGATATTCTCTTTTCATGATTCAAACTCCTGGGTGAACTTAGGTCTCCCTCTTCAGACTTTAAGGTTTAGGAAAAGCACAATGGAACTGTATGTACAATATCCAGCACATTGCATCTCACTTAACATACGTCAGTAAATACTAGTGGAAGGCAAGAAAGACCAGGGGTTTTCCTGAGGGAAAATTGAGTCCCAGAGGTATGTGACTAGCCCAACATCAGAAAGCAGAGGCCCTATAGAATCCATCCTGCCTGCATTTCCGGGCCTGGCCTGATCCACTGTTCTATACTGCTCTCATCACTAGTTTGGGATCTAGGTATTTTAGAAAAAATGGTGCTATATACATACTCATTTGGAGAACAATAAAGAATTTGAAACAGAAATACTTAAAACTGAATGCATAATGAAGTAGCAGAAAGAGAAATTAAAAAAACAGTCCCATTTACAGTTACACCAAAAAGATTAAAATGCATAGAAATAAACTTAACCAGCAAGGTGAAAGACTTGTTCTCTGAAAACTATAAAACATTGATTGAAGAAATTGAAGATGACACAAATGGAAAGATATACCATGCTCATGGATTGGGAGAACAAATATTGTTAAAATATTCATGGTGCCCAAAGCAATCTACACATTTAATGTAATCAGATACCAACAGCATTTCTCACAGAACAAGAAAAAATAATCCTAAAATTTGTATGGAACCACAAAAGACCCCAAATAACCAAAGCAATCTTGAAACAGAGGAACAAAACTGGAGGTATCACAATTCCACATTTCAAGATGTACGACAAAGCAATCAAAACAATATGGTACTGGTGTAAACACAGACACATAGATCAATAGAACATAATAGCGAGTCCAGAAATAAACCTATGCTTATACAGCCGATTAATCTTCAACAAAGGAGGCAAGAATATCTGATAGGAAAAAGACAGTGTCTTCAAAGAATGGTATTGGGAAAACTGGACAGCTACAGGCAAAAGAATGACAATGAACCACTTTCTTTCACCTTATACACAAAAAAAATAAACTCAGCATGGATTAAAGAGCTAAGTGTGAGACCTGAAAACATAAAAACCCTAGGTGAGAGCATAAGCAGTAATTTCTCCAACATTGGCCATAGCAACATTTTTCTAGGTATATCTCTTAAGGCAAGGGAAACAGAAGCAAAAATAAACTATTGGGGCTAAATCAAAATACACTTCTGCACAGCAAAGGAAATAATGAACAAAACTGAAAGACAACCTACTGAATGGGAGAAGAATTTTGAAATGTCAGTTCTGATAAAATATATTAGTATATAAAATATATAAGAAACATGTACAATTCAACACCAAAAAACCCAAATAATCCAACTTAAAAATGGAAAGAAGATATTAACAAAAATTTCTTCAAAGAAGACATACAGATGGCCCACAGATGCATGAGAAGATGCTCAACATCACTCATCATCAGGGAAATGCAAATCAAAACCACAATGAAATCTTATCTCCCACTTGTCAGAATGGCAAAAATCAAAAACACAAGAAACAAGTATTGGAAAGGATGTGGAGAAAAAGGAACTCTTGTACATTGTTGGGGGAATGCAACCTGGTGCAGCCACTGTAGAAAAGAATATGGAAGTTCTTCAAAACAAATTAAAAATAGAACTATTGTATGATCCAGTAATTACACCAATGGGTATTTATCCAAAGAATAAAAAACCACTAATTCAAAAAGATATATGCCCCTATGTTTATTGCAACATTATTTACAATAAAGTGTCCATCAATAGATGAATGGATAAAGAAGGGGCAGTGCACACACACACACACACACATACACACACACAGAGGAATATTGTTCAGCCATAAAAAATAATTAAATCTTGCCATTTGCAACATCATGGATGGATCTAGAGGGTATAATGCTAAGAAAGACAAATACCGTATGATTTCACTCATATATGAAATTTAATAAACAAAACAAATGAACAAAGAGAAAATGAAACTAACAACAACAACAACAAAAAACCTCTTAACTATGAAGAACAAACTGATGGTTACCAAAGCGTAGGGGTGAGGGGATGGGTGAATAGGTTAAGATCATACTTATCACGATGAGCACTGAGTAATGCATGGGATTGTTGAATTATTACATTGTACACCTGAAACTAATAGAACACTATATGTGAACTACACTAGAAATTTTTTAAAAAGTGAATGCATTACTTTGATGAAAAATAAACAACTAGATAAATACACCAATTCCTAAATCACTGAGAATATTGTAACAACCAAGTGAAGAATAAGAGAAAGCTAACTCTAAAAAAAATACCTATATATTTTCTTATATTTAAGGTGATTCAGTGATTCAAAGAACTATAATCAAAAGGAAGATATGGAATTTCCTTTTTTGTTATCTCACCCAAGCCAAAATATTATTTATTCAAACTAATAACCCATTATGGTTATTGAATTTTGGGGGCCATTTTGCCAAAAGAAAGAAAATTATTCATGGTAGTCACACCAAATCCAAGATGAAGTAGTAACTGGAAAAGCCGTTGTGGTAGATCTTTCTAAGCTTTCATTCATCAGGAATTACAATGTCACTTATTACTCCAGAAGAAGCCAGATTTCCAGTTGCTCAAAGCACTTTCTGACATATAAGACACTGGGTGAATTTGAACTAGTAATTAGAGACCAAAGATTTAGGTTGCACACGAGCAATCATTAAATGGTTCCAAACAGCACTTTCAAAGTTGTACAGCATTGCCTAGCTAATAAAACAGAAGTTAAGTTTGCTGTCAAGGTGACCCACAAGGATCTTTTCTTGTAGCACTTGCCTGTTGTCCCCTCCAATCCGTTCTAACAGGACCACTCTGGGTGCCCGGGGAACAGCTTCTGCCTCCCTGTCTTGTTCGTCTCTGGAATGTACTTGTCCCAACCATTCTTTTATTTTTTTTTAAAGATTTTATTTATTTGACAGACAGAGATCACAAGTAAGCAGAGAGGCAGGCAGAGAGAGAGGGGGGAAGCAGGATTCCTGCCGAGCAGAGAGCCCCATACGGGGCTCGATCCCAGCACCCTGGGATCATGACCTGAGCGGAAGGCAGAGGCTTTAACCCACTGAGCCACCCAGGTGCCCCTGTCCCATCCATTCTTTCTTTAACAGCTTTACTGAGGTATGACTGATCTACAAAAAGGGTCACATATTTAATGTACACAATTTGATGAGTTTGGACATATTGATACCCCTATGAATCCATCACCACACTCAAGGTAATAAACCTATCCACTACCACCCAAACTTTCTTTGTGTCCATTTGTGGTTTGTTCCTTTTTTTATGTTAAGGACATGGCACCCGAGAGCTACCCTTTTAACCAATGTTTAGGTGTGTGATACAATACTGTGAACTACAGGCACTGTGTTGTACCACACATCTCTAGAAACTCTTCTTTCTTGCAGAACTGAAACTTTATATCCTTTGAACAATCTTTTCTCTCCTAATTTTCTCAGTTACCTAGAAAGCTATCAAAAATACCATATTCCAGTAATAAAACAAAAATCCTTTCCTGGATCTACTAAATCCCTTTTGCTCTTTGAAGAATATGATTTTTGCCAATAAAATTTTGTCAAGAACTATTTGTTCAGTGAGTGGCCCCATTGAATTATTTCAATATGCTCTTCATTACTCCATAGCGAGCTTTTGGAGGGAGAAGTTCACATCATCTTTTTTTCTTTAGGTCCATGATCCTTCAGCAAGTGTGTCAAATTGACTGTCAACAATCATATCGTTGAAAATGGTACAAATGATCTACGTTATTTTCCTGTGCTGGCTAAAAACCACTGGAATATTCCAAAACTGTGGAAGCTTACTAAGCCCTTGGGTAGGAAATGTCTTTGAGAGTTATACAACTGAAAATGGGAACTAGGCTTCATGCTCCCTTCTAGCACCTTGGACTGGCCTACCACATTGCTGACTCTCTGCTCTCTGAGTCACCTGCACATGAAAGGCAAGCTTTTATCCAGGCATCTTAAGAAATCCTGCACTTGGAAGAAAAGAGCCTGTCCTCTCTGGAGGATAAAAGGGAAACTGCAACTCTGTGAAATGCGTCTGCAGCCAGGTGCGGGGCTGGCTTGGCAGGAGTCAGCTCTGGGACAGACTCAAATCTCTCTCAATCAATAGCTACATTTAACTTTCCTTTCCAAAGTGTCTGAAACTGAGCCGACCGAAGCAGTTCAGAAACCTAACCCATGCAACTTGGGTCACACAATGTGCCTTTCAGCCACTGACATCATTTCTTGTTATGCGCAAATAAGGCAAAGGCACAGTTTGCTATAGATGGAGATCTGTGACTCAAACCAGAGGTGCCCAGCTTCGGTTCATGAAATACGATTATGCTTCTGACAATGTAGGCCACTAACCACCCTAAGCTCTGAGCTGCATGCCTAATTCCCACCCTGTCTAGGCAAGCAGCTGTGGAAAAGTCCCTTTTCTACTACGAATCTGCGTTCCCCACAATGCAGCAGGACATTAGCATTATCGATGGCCTATCTGCTGTCCAAAATAGCGCCTGACCCCTTAGCAGGTATACAGTAAACATTTGTGGAGCAAATGACGGAATGGAAATTGATTAAAGAATGATGAACCCAGCTTTTAACAGCTCTTGAGTTCAGAGGAAAGGCACTCCGTAAATAAGGACCCAGGTCTATCAGCACTGACTGGCTGTTGTTCAACCCCAAATTTGTATTATATAAACTTCTAAATACAGTCTGTACACTTCGAGGATCTATGTTCCATGGAAATGACTTCTAAAATAATAATAACGATAATGAGATTAACCCCTCTTACAGGTGGAGTTCTTTCCAGTTTGTAAAGCACTTCCATATCCATTAGCACACTAACTCCTCGCAATGACCTTGTGAAACAGATCTCATTGTCTTGGATTGAAGAAATTAGCATCAGAGAAGTGCATGACTTGCCTTAAGTCACACAGCTAGTAAGAAACTCAACAGGAGCTCAAAATTAACTGTCCCCAGGAAAAATCCACAGGCAATTTTTTTCTACTACATGGCACCTACCTTTGAATGTTTGTTTGTTTGTTTTAAAGAAACAGAAATAGTTCAGCCAAAAGAGTTTAGTTTTTGATTGGACAAGGCTCAATTATAACTTTGTAAAATGTGTCTTACTTCTAAATAGATTCTTATTAACCTTCCTTCAGAACAGGTGTGATATGACTTTTAAATCATAGAGAGTTCACGTTTGAAGGGCCCCTAGATCTCATTCATCCCTTTGCTCATTAGATGCTCATTAAGCTCTGACTTCACCAAGTGACAGCTCTGGGGAGGGGACAGGACATGGGGATGTGCTTGTTGATCCCAGTCAGATAATAGCACGAGATATATAACAACTACAACACAAGATGGAAATTGTAGAGAATCAACCGCAAGTCAAACAAATGACCAGTGGATTAGGAAGGGGTCCCCACTTCCAGTTGGAGAGTTCAGAGAAAGCATCATGGCCCCTGTGCTGGCCTTAAAAACAGGAGTTAGAACATGAGAACAAATCACAGAGAGAGCGGCTTAAAAAAGCAAGAGCAGAGTCAGGCTGCCCTGCAGGAAAGAGAGAAAAGTTGGACGTTTTGGAGTAGAGTGGGAGGGCAGTGGTGTTCCAGAAGGTCAGAGCTAGAAGGCAGCAAGCCTTGAATGCCAGGTGAGGAAAACCAGCCAGAGAGGTTTGACTCTCCTCCTTTTGTCCTTCTCTGTTCTACATTTTGGCCACTGCATAGGCCAAAATCTTCTCAGCTCACAAGGAAAACCTGTGTCTTGACAATCAAAAACAAAAACACTTCCCGGCTATTTTCTCTCCAAATATAATAGAGTCAAGTATAGAAAATGCTGTTCAACCTAAGCCCACACTAGGCTGTATGAAACTCTTGGACCTGAGGCAGGTCAGAAGTGTGTTTTCTCTGGGAATGACCATGGCCCCTCTTCCCACACAGACTTTCCTTGCCTCCTTCCGTTTCCCCCAGAGCACTCCGTCTGAGCATTTCATTGGCACTGTCCCATCTCCTATAATGACCCTAAAAACCAACAACTATTGAGGTTCAAAACAAATTATCAGTAATTTTTCTGTGTACAACTAATCATAAGTAATGTTCTTTTCTATTGTGAACACACAATGAGTGTGCATTTTCATGATACTTCTGAGCAAGGCACCTCTGAGTACTGAGGTGGAGTACTGAGGTCAAGTGGAAAGAACACAGGCAAGGCTGCCAGAGGGTCAGAAGACGTGGTCTAGCCCTTTCTTCACTAGACATCAGTTTGCTCTGCGACCTTGGTCAAGTAACTGCCACCCTCTCTGAGCTTATTTGGAAGAGAATAATAATACCAAGGTGCCCAGCACATCCTAGTTTGTTTTAAGTGTCCAATGACCTAATGCTGTGAAAGTTGTCTACAAACAATACTTTTTGGGGCGCCTGGGTGGCTCAGTCAGTTAAGCGTCTGCCTTTGGCTCAGGTCATGATCTCAAGGTCCTGGGATTGCGCCCCGCATCATCCCCTCTGCTCAGCAGGGAGCCTGCTTCCCCCTCTCTCTCTGCCTGCCGTTCTGCCTATTTGTGGTCTCTGTCAAATAAATAATGTCTTTTTTAAAAAATCTTAAAAAAAAACCCCACTATAATTGTTAAAGAAACTGGGACTGCACTGTAATTATCATTATTCACCTCGATGTTTGCAGGTTCTGGATTAACCATAAAAGACAGCTCAGAGATCACCAGGTCAAGCCTCTGGTTTTCTACAAGAGGAATAAGTCTAGAGAGGAGAAGTGACACTCTCAAGGTCACGGTGGAAATTAATATCAAACATGAAACTAAAGTCACGACTCCCAGCTCTCACCCCTAAAGCTGCTACCCTGTAACCAAAAGCTACGCTATCAAGTAGCCATCCAAACAGGGCCTGTATAGCACTGGAAGTCTCTTTTTAATGATACTTTATGTATTGATCCAGAACACGGTAAGAAAAGCTATTCACATCATCCACACTTAAATGAAAGGGTGGGGGTTGGGGCGGGAGGCACAAAGATCAAGTGATTGGGCCAAGTTCCAACAAAGAGAGATGAATAAGAGGGAAAGACCAGAAAGTCGGCTTCTCCCTGGAGGTCAACCTGCTAGATGAGACAGCATTGCCAAATTCCTGAAATGACTGCATTCTATTGCCGTTTCAAATCACCGTGGCTCGCATCCTCAGAAGCCTGTGCACTACACACCCAGATATTTTGACCTAAAAACTTCATTTGAAGAATTCCATGACCCCACTCGCAGTAACTGGAGTCAGGCAGAGGGAGGATTGGCAGATCCACACGACTGACTCACCTTCTCATCCATTACCTGTTCTGCTGGCTTCGGCGTCAGCTCATTTCCTGGCAACTCGGGGCACATCACCCCTTCTGCTGAAACTTGCTCCCTGCCCCCAGCCATACCACATGTAATTTCAGTCCTTGGGACAGAGTATTCACTCCAGTCCAGACTCTAATTTCCTTGCCTCAAATTTTTGGAACGCATACATATTTCAAGAATTCATACTCATTGAGATTTTAGAAAGCGAGTAGTTCACCACCTTTCTTAATATATTACAACCCCCCCCCCCCAGCAGGATTTGGGGCAGGACCCCATAATCCAATGCTTTAGTATTTCTTCAGCAAAGCATACAAATATTCTCAGTAAGTGGGATAAGCAAAGGCTACCTAAACAGCCTCACATCAAGACAGGTTGAATTTTGTCACCAAGGGAGTTTGTTGCACGTTCATAGAATACCAACCAGATTTCAGAGCTTTCTGGATTTCAGAAGTGCAAATAGGGCATGGCATGGTGGGTCTGTACCACTTCTCAGTTTGTACGACTACTCAGCTCAAGTCAACTAATATGGATGTTTTCCTTTATCTCCCTAAGAGACTCATCGATGTTAGCTGATTGCTCCTATGGATGTTCTCTGTCTTCATAAGGAAAAGCCACAGGAAATGAAATAGATGTTAGGTGCCATGACTGGGAGATATTTGTGCTTCCATCTTCCTTTTAAAAGCAGCGTCTTCGTTATTGGCAGTGAAAACAAGTCCCTGCCTCCATCTGAATCATCAGCGTGACCATAGGGACTTGCAGAAAGACAAAGGATGAGGGCTTGTCTGAAGGTGATTGTTGCTATGGACTGAATTTTATCCCTCCAAGATTCATATGTTGAAGCCCTAACCTTACGGTGAGACTGTATTTGGAGATAAAGGCTCTATGGAGGTAATTAAGGTTAGATGAGGCTAAAAGGGTGGGATCCTAATCCAATGGGATTAGTGTCCTTATAAGAAGAGACACGGAGTGCTTTCCTCTCCCTCCCTCCCCCATTCCCTCTATCTTTGTCTTTCCCCATCACGTGAAGACACAAAAAGAAGGGGGTCATCTGCCTGCAAACCAGGAGGAGACCTCTCACCAGGAACTGAATTGACTAGCACCGTGATCTTGGACTTCTAGCCTCCAGAACTATGAAGAATATTTCTGTGGTAGAAGCCACTCCATCTTGGGTACTCTGATGGCAGCCTGGGCCGACTAAGCCAATTGTTTTTACACTTGTTCTCATACTGGCTGCCTGCTCACGCCTTACGCAGAGTCATGAGTTTTATTTAACCTAATTTTCCTTGGGGTACACAGTACGATGCCCTGCTAGTTGCAGAACGTTTATTACACACTGAGCTCAGTGCTGGGAGACCCAGCTTCTAGACTTGGCTCTGCCACCAACAAGGTGCATGAACTTAGACAGGTCCGTTCCTTTCACTGGGGCCAGAGAGTTAGGTACTGGATAATCTCTAAGGTTTCTTCCAGCACCGACCTCCTAAAATATGGAGAATTTAACCACACCCAGGTTCCATTTCCCAGCAATGCTTTTTGGCAAAGCCAGGAAACCTTTCAAGAATCATTAAGCCGTCCCTCAGCCCCACTCCACCCCAAGATCATTTTATTGTTCTCACACTTACCTCTAGGGTGTTATAGTAAGATCGATGGAACTGTTTGTGTTTCTCGGATGGAAAAGCTTCTCACAAGAGTCCTTGCAGCTTGACTGTGGTTAGAGCTGCTCCATGAATTGCTGATGACGTGCTCATCTGAAAGATGCTGAGGTAAATGTAAATTATGGCAGGGTCAGTTTGGGGGTAGGAAGGGATCCTTCCCAAGATGCCCATCTGGCATGAGCCCATGAGGTCAGGAGGCAAAGATCAGGGAAATAGCCTCTACATCTGTGAGCTCCATCTCCAGCAAAGGCCAGGCCAAGGAAGGAGAAAAAGAGACACAGAAATGAATTATTCCATCAAAAGAGCTTTTGTTTCTGCTTTTGCTTTTCCCCCTTGCTTCTGGCCAGAGATGCCTGGTGCTGTGATTGTCCTTCGGAGTTGGGCAAAGGAGTCACTCCACTTCCTCTGCCCACCCTCCTCTTCTTACTCCATTCTTACATAACATCTTGTGCTCTGATCTTCAGTTCTTTCCCATCCTTCCACCAAACCCTCTAAAAACCCAAGTTTGCACTATGTTCTGCCTTCTCTTCATCCTAGCACATCAATGGGATAGTAACCCCAAAAGGGGAAATGGTTAACTATATTATCCAATCAATACTCACACTGCAATATGATTGATGTTTCATAATCAACTTGACCTACAATGGTCTCTAAGTTGCACTGGCACGTCTGCAAAATAGGTATAAAAGCATTTCTGCCAGACATTTCCAATTCTGGCAGTGAACCGGAATCAGCTGGACATCTCGTTAAAAATGCAGATTCCCAGGCCAAACTGCAGACATCCTGACCCAGAACCTGCAGGAGTGTTGCTCTGGAATCTGGAATCGGCACATTAGCAAGCTCCCCAGGGCTTCGTAGGCACCTAGCCTAATCTCAGTCCTTTGAGAAATACTAATGTTGGTTTCCTACAGAAGCAGAGACTTCATGTCTTCAGTCTTGGTGCTGGTATTAATATTAAATCTTTGATGCATATAACAAAGATAAAATTCTCACGAGTTTAACTAAAACTGAAGATTTATTGTAAGGATACTTGGAATGGGTCATGAAACACCAAGAAAGAATGCAGTTAGGCTTGAGAACAACTAGAAAGTCACCTCTAGGACTCTCTGTCTCACATTTGACTGACTTCTAAATAACTACTCAGTTTTTCTGTCTCACTTCAGAGAGGCTTTTTCCTCTTCTCCGTGGCAGAAAGCGACTGCTATCCTTTTCCAAGTGCTACATGTTTTAGTCCATATACCCAGATAACTTTCTGTTCTGTACGTTCAAATTCTCAGGGAGAATTGGCTTGGGAGGCATCAGGGGTCCACTCTTCCCAAAATAAATACACATACACATATTCATTCTCTCTCTCTCTCATGAATGATGGCACAGTCTATTAAAGCATTTCTGAATCTCCTATTTTACTATTACCATGGCTGACACTCAAGTCACCTCATGTTAGAGATAGGTGGGTAATGGCAGTTCTCAGAAAACTCTGTGAAATTCCTATAAAGGACAGCTGGAGGGGTGCCTGGGTGGCTCAGTCAAGCATCTGACTCTTGATTTTGGCTCGGCGTCAAATGGTCTCAGGATCACGATCTCAGGGTCATGAGATTGAACCCCAAGTTGGGCTCCACATTCAGTGGGGATCTGCTTGAGAGTCTCTCTCCCTCTGTCCCACAGCCCTGTGCTCACTCAGGCACTCTCTCTCTCTCTTTCAAATAAATAAATAAATAAATAAATAAATAAATAAATAAATCTTTAAATGACGATAAAGAGCAGCTGGAGGAAGAAGTGCTAGGTGAGCTCATTACAATATACCTCTCTTGGTGCCCATTATGGGACTTTGTTCCTAATAAGCATTCATTAAATGGAGACTGAGCCAGAAGTAGCCAGAAGATGTGATTTCAAGCACCAGTAAGAACACCAACTAGCTGTGTAAACAACAAATCTCTAAATCAGTTTCTTCATCTTAAAAGTGGAAATACTAATATGGTTATTCAGTGGACAGACAAAAATTAAAATTACTACACACACATACACACTTTTATATATATATATAAAAGTACTGTAAACCATAAAAACTCTATAAATATTAAATACTACTTTTAATGATCTAAACTATATGTTTGGATTGAATTCTTCCCATTCGTTGTTAAAGATTTGTATGCTCAGGGCACCTGGGTGGCTCAGTGGGTTAAAGCCTCTGCCTTCGGCTCGGGTCATAGTCTCAGGGCCCTAGGATGGAGCCCCACATCGGGCTCTCTGCTTGGCGGGGAGCCTGCTTCCTCCTCTCTCTCTGCCTGCCTCTCTGCCTACTTGTGATCTCTGTCTGTCAGATAAATAAATAAAATCTTAAAAAAAAAAAAAAGACTTGTATGCTTGATTTCATAAGGTTATTTATTTATGGGAATACAAACAGAAACCTGGTATGCACTTTGCTGGAACATCTTCCCTTTTAACAAAGTCATCTACAGTTTAAATATCATATATCATTAATAGAGCCCACTCTGAGAGGAGCCACTGAACTCCTACTACATACCGACCATCATGCTAAGTCCTGTACACATATTCTCTCATTTAATACACATAACAATCCTTTGAATTAAATATAAACAGTATCTCCATTTTACATAGAAGGAAGTTGAGTCTCAGAAAAATTGGGTAATTGCCCAAGGACACATGGATAATAAGCCCTAGAACTTAGATTTGAACCAAAGTCCTCAATAAAAGTAGTGTGTTTGAACTTGTCTTTCTAAAAATGTCATGGATATGTCTACATTACCCAGAAACACATTATCGTTAATAGTCTCCCTATAACGTGCTTTAAGATATGACTAATTCAATACTACCATTGTGGCTAAGCCTTTTAAAATATAACACACTTCATCCTCAAGGCTGAAGCTGTTAAGTGTTCTCCACTGAATTATTTCCTGAACCTGATCCTGATGTATTTTTAATTGAAAAACATTCTGCTTAGACTAATTGCAAAAAAAACTAAACAGCAAATCTGTTTGTAAGCCAGATGTAAGCAGCGAGATGACTCCTAAAAAACCTTAAAGGCTCAACTTGTAAATTGCCAACAAATAAATCAATTAAATTCCCCTCTTAATTTGTGTCACTTCTGAGTTTTTTGTCCTTCTGGCTTAGCTCTTCTCCTCTTTCACAATCTTTTCTTTGTCTTTTATAAGTAGAACTTCAATCCAGGTTTTCAAATAAAATCAAAGTCCTCTGACATTATATAAAAATTGCTTACTGATTTTATGCAGCAAAAAATCATTGAATCATAGACTATTATAGCCAAAGTGAATCTTAGTGTTATCTGGTATAAGCCCCTCAGCTTACAAATGACAAACAGAGACCCAGAAAGGTCATACATCAAGCTAGTATCCTTCTTCTCATAGAGAATTCCATAGGAAACATTGACCTAGAACTCAAGAAACCATAGTCACATTGTTAATTACTATAAGGCAATTCCCCATTCTTGCCTCAGTTTATCCACCTGGAAACAATTAAAAAAGTGAATTAAGTAATCTCTAAGAAAATTCCAAACTCTAATGTAATTTTTCTTAATTTCTTCTCAGTCCTAAAGAGAAAGGCAACTATGTCACACACAGATTCGCATCCATATCTATATTTCTTCCTATGCTTGATCCATATCTATATTTCTTCCAATGCTTGGGTATGATATGAATACTGGAGAGTGGATAGGTACTATTCCAAGTTAACTCAGTATTCAAAATTATGAACTTACTGATTTGTAGAGAACTATTGGTAGACTAGTTTTCATAGTCTTCAACTTCAATCTCAAGCCCATTCTGCAGAGACCATGGATATTACATGATATCACTTTCTAATAACATGGCATTTCATCTAGTTCCATTAGACACTGTTGATAATCAGATACAAGGTAATAAAAGGAAGCTGTATGAGATTCTCTTTGGTCTAAGTGACAAAATCCCATCAGACTTGAGTCAAATGAGAATATATTGGAAGAACACACAAGTATCTTAGGGGCACCTGGGTGGCTCAATGGGTTGGGCTGCTGCCTTCGGCTCAGGTCATGATCTCGGGGTCCTGGGATCGAGTCCCGCGTCGGGCTCTCTGCTCTCTGCTTGGCAGGGAGTCTGCTTCCCTCTCTCTTTCTCTCTGCCTGCCTCTCTGCCTACTTATGATCTCTCTCTCTCTCGCTGTCAAATAAATAAATAAAAACTTAAAAAAAAAAAAAAGAAAAGAAAATAATTGAACGGCAAAGCCATATCTGGCTTTGGAAATAGATGGACTGTGATGTTACCGGGGTCTTTAGGACATCCCCCACTTCTCTTTACAGCTTCTCTCTAGAAATAGCTTCATTCTGTTTAATAGACTACCTTTCTCTATACTTTGGAAAATACAGCTGACAACACCAATGATGTTCTACATGCAAACTTTGAGCCCGTGAACAGAACAATGACTTTATTCTTCAACCAAAGATCAAAAATCTCAGAGAGAAATGACTCTGACCTGGCTCATGTTCGGTGTGCCCACTTCTGAACCAGACAGTTGGGGTCAATGGTCAGCTATGAGGCACCAACGTAATTATTCTCTTAATAGGCAGGTTGATGATAAAAGGGCACTTACAGAAAAGGGGTCCTCAGCAGACTGTCTCTGGGTTTCTACTCCACCAATAAAGTTCTGGATTCCCTGAGTCCAAGGTCAGTATTGGAGATCAAGAAGAAGATTATTTTCTGGGATATCAAAAATAATTTAAAGAAGCACTGGAAAAAAAAAAAAGATAACACTGAGCCTGGGATAATGCTGCAATGGGAAATTAATGGTCTGTTCAGGAGCTCAACTCCAAACACACTTCCACTCATTTTGTACAATTTCTTTCTGCCTACTCAGTTGGGGGCCAGTATGGTATGGAGAGTGCAAGCAATTTAACCTTTTCTAAACAAAAAATATTAATTCAGGGTATTAGAAGCACTCTTTTACATGGCAATATATTTTTCACTTGTAACAACTGATAATGATGGAAAAATGGAATTTGTTTCATATAAATTCATATTTGACACCTTCAGTTTCAAGTGAATTGCCAAATATTTGTATTTATTCTTGAAAATATGATTACTACAAATGTGATAACTCTATATTTCATACATCCCCGCACAGTCTACCTAATCTTTCTTTTATGTTTTTCAGTTTCTTTCCCCGTACTCAGTTGGGGGCAAATAGCTCATGACAACAGGAAAGCACGTGCTATTGGCAAAGGCTATGTCCCAGAGAGTCCATGCTTTCCAGTAATGCTTAATCTCGTTCCTGAGTTTATAGGTAAGAGTAACTACCAACTAGCAGCTTGGGTAGTGTAAAGAGGAGATGAGAATACCAACACTGTTTTCCTTGTGCCAAGAGTCACAGCAGTATTGTTCCCTGGGGAGTTGAGTGATGAGGAAGGAAGTTTGCATTATGAATATATACCAGTTGTTTTGAATTATAATAAACCAAACATGAGATTTGTTTTACTTTTCTGGAAATGCAATAAATTAATTAAAAACATTCTGGGTGTGAGACTATTTTTAAAAGACTTTTTTAGAGCAGTTTGTGGTTCACAGCAAAATGGAGAGAAAGGTACAAAGATATCCCATCTATGCTCTGGCCACACACATGCATAGACTTCCCCATTGTCATCTTTCCCCACCCTATGGGTACATTTGTTACAATTACTGAATCTATATAGAAACACTATTATTATCCGGAGTCCACTGTGTACTTTAGAGTTCATTTTTGGTGGTGTACATTTTACTGGTTTGGACAAATGTATCATGACATGTACCAATCATTATGGTAACACACAGAGTATTTTCACAGAGTATTTCCTCTGTGCTCTATTCATTCCTCCCTTCCTATTAACCTCTTCCTCAAAACCTCTGTTTCTATAGTTTTTAATGGTCTCCATAGTTTTGCTTTTTCTACAATGTTATATATTTAAAACCATATAGTATAAGTAACCTTCTCAGGTTAGCTTATTTTATGTAGTAAGATGAATTCATTTCCTCCATGTCTTTTCATGGCTTGATAGCTCTTTTCTTTTTAGCACTGACTAATATTCCCTGGTCTGGATATACCAGTTTACTTATTCAATCACCTACTGAAAGACATCTTGGTTGCTTCCAAGTTTTGGCAATTTGAATAAAGCTACTAAAATCATCCACATGTAGGTTTCTGTTCAAAAATATATTTTTAGCTCCTTTAGTTAAATACCAAGATTAAAATTGCTGGATCATATGGTAAGAGTATGTTAGTTTTGTAAGAAACTGCCAAACTACCTTCCAAAGTAGCTGTACTATTTTCCATTTCATCAGCAATGACTGAGAATTCCAGTTGCTCTACATCCTTGCCAGCATTTGGTATTGTCAGTGTTCTGGATTTTGGCCATTCTCAAAGGTATATAATAGCATCTCATTGTTAGACCCACAAAAATATAGTCAACTGATCTTTGATAAAGGAGTAAAAACAATACGATAGAGAAAAGATAGCCTTTACAACAAATCATGTTGGAACAAAGGACATCTAAATGCCAAAAAATGAATCTAGACACAGACCTTATATCCTTTGCAAAAAGTAACTTAAAATGGATCACAGAGCTAAGTTTAAAGCAAAACTAAAAATCCCAGAAGACACCATAGGAAAAAATTAGATGGCCTTGGGTTGGGCACACTTTAGATACGACATTAAAAGCACAATCCATATAAGAAAGAATTGAGAAGCTGGACTTTATTAAAATTAAAAAATGTCTTCTCTGTGAAAGGTACTGTCAAGAGAATGAGAAGACAAGTCACTGGGAAAAAATTATTTGCAAAGGACACATTTGATAAAACACTGTTATCCAAAATATACAAAGAACTCTTGAAACTCAACAAAAAGAAAACAAAGAAACCAATTTAAAAATGGACCACAGAAACCTCACCAAAGAAGATGTACAGATGGCAAATAAGCACATGAAAAGATGTTCCCCATCATATGTCCTCAAATGTAAGACTTTTTATTAAAAAAACAAAAGAGGATTAAGTTGTTCAGTTTTCAAGGACAGTTTGAGATTAGAGTTCTTCATGACAATGTAACAAATTAACATTCAGTCTCACATTTTAAAGTTTATCTGTTAGAGACATTTATCTTACTAGGTACAGCATCTAAGATATATTTTCATTCTAAGAGAATATATATCGTTTTGGTACCAGTTGAGTTAACTAAGGAAAATTGGTCAGGTTAGTTTTTAAAAATTAGCAGGTTAATTATCACAGTTTTTTTCCTTTTTAAGACTTTAATTATTTATTTAGAGATCACAAGCAGGCAGAGAGGCAGGCACAGAGAGAAGCAGGCTTCCTGCTGAGCAGAGAGCCCAGTGCGGGGCTGGATCCCAGGACCCTGAGATCATGACCTGAGCTGAAGGCAGAGGCTTAACCCACTGAGCCACCCAGGCACCCCAATTATCACAGTTTTTGAGGAAACATGAATCTCCCATGATAGTTTGATTTAACACAGTTTTCTACAACAATATTTTCCCCAAATACATTTATTTTCTACAACAATATTTTTCCCAAATACATTTATTACAATAAATAGGATCTCAACTAGCTTTGGAACTATTAAAATAAAAAATGCTAATATTGCAGGAAACTTTCTCTCTCCCTTTTAGCAAACTAATGGAGATACAGACTCCATTTTTTTTTTATAACAAGACACAGGTAAATACAGATTTACTTAAATGGTGTGGTAAATGATCTGTAAACGTTTATCAACCTTCTCCCGTCTATTTAAACATAAGCTTATAACTAACTATTATATCTTCCATTCTCAAAAGTACTCACGTCAACAATTTCTCAGACCCTGAAGTTTTCTGCTTTAAAGAAAACAACTTGTAGACTCAGCCTTTAATTTTCATTTTGATCAGGAATAACTTAAAGATATCTTAAGATTTAAAGTAATTTATTCCTTCAGAAATACAGAATTTCACCAGAAGTATAAAATGACAGAATTTTCAGAGACCATCCAGCCCAAATCCCTTAATTTTACAAATAGGGAAAACAATACTGGAAAATGGAAATAAATCTTCCTAACATCACAGAGCAAATGAAAATCAGAGGTAGACTTGAGAATCCAGGGCTCCCTTGATTGCCAGTCCTCTGACTCCTAACCTGCCAGCCTTCTTTCAAAGTCACATTGCATTAGGCAAAGTTGAGCTGAGATAAGCAGCTATTGTTTTCATTGAAATATGCTAAAATCATTGGTTGCTAGATTTGTTGAAAAGGTAGAAAAATATAAGCACTGTCCTCAATGGTAATATATTCTGATGGAACAACTCAGGTAGACACATATGAAAGATAAAATATCATGCAGTTTTTTCCTAATTATTTAGAGTAACAGAAGGAAACAATGACGCACTTACTTAAAATAAATATAATCCCAAGAAATAGACCTATGTAGAGCCCCTGCCCCAATTTCTATCCCTCTTTAAAAAAATTTTTTTTAAATTGGCTCCATGCCCAGCATGGAGTCCAACATGGGGCTCGAACTCAAAACAACGACCCTAAGATCAAGAGCTGAGCTGAAATCGGGAGTCACACGCTTACGCTGATTGAGCCATCCTGACACCCCTTTATCCGTCTTTTAACAAATATCACATGTAGAGAAGGACAGATACATTAGACACAATTTAGAAGACGGAAAAAGACAGGAGGAGCCGGTGTTTCTGAGAATAACCTGAAAAAGACAAAGCTGTGTCACAGGTATTTGGAAAACACTGTTACAGTCCTAGAAAGAGGGACACCAAGAAAGAAAGAGGGGGTAAGAGAGGGAAGGAAAGAGAGAGAGAGAGAGAAAAGGGGGGAGAAAAGGAGGAAGAGAGGGAAGGGGAAGCACACATTAGGCTACTCGATTTCAACAACAGGTTGAGATGATGATTAGATTTGGAAGATATGGAAGAAACAATGTAATAGTGTGATACCTTTAGCATGTCTCAGATATGCAGTTTGGCCCACATTTAAATGATTTGTAAAAATCATTTAAAAATTCTTTCCTAGTTGCGTCAGGAGACAAGACTTTTACCAGCCTTACTTCTCGGGGCTTGATCTTATGTCCTTCCATAGAAGTGACAATGACAAGTAAGATTCCATATTTCAGATCCTTTCAGACCTCAGAATTCATAACCAGTTGCTGGGTTGTATAGCTCTGAAGTTGCCTGACTTATATTCATGGAGGGTAAGGGAGTGGTCTGTTCCTATTAATTCCTGTAATTTCTATTAAGAATTATATCAGGCAGGGACTCCTGGGTGGTTCAGTCGATTAAGCCACTGCCTTTGGCTCAGGTCATGATCTCAAGGTCCTGGGATCAAGTCCCGCATCGGGCTACTTGCTTAGCGGGGAGCCTGCCTCTGCCTGCCACTCTGCCTGCTTGTGCTCTCTCTCTCTCTGACAAATAAATAAATAAATAAAATCTTTAAAAAAAAAAGAATTATATCGGGCAAGACTGATGTGTAGATATCAGCAAAAATATTACTTTAAATGTTGGGAAAGAAACAGAGGAAAAAAAAGAAAAATCGGTATGCAGATCAATTTGGGTGATTAAGCTTTTTTTTTTTATTAAATATTTTTATTTATTCATTTGACAGACAGAGATCACAAGTAGGCAGAGAGGCAGGCAGAGAGAGAAGGAGGGGAAGCAGGCTCCCTGCTGAGTAGAAAGCCTGATGTGGGGCTTGATCCCAGGACCCTGGGATCATGACCTGAGCCGAAGGCAGAGGCTTTAACCCACTGAGCCACTCAGGCTCCCCTGGGTGATTAAGCTTTTTATCTTCAGATATTATCAAGTTATTTTCAGTAAAGGGGGATTGTAACTCTTGCCTGTTAGTCTTGATCATTTATTCTATTGTAACATTAACTTCAATGGTCCTACGTGTCTCAACAATGATTATGACTGCAGTTGAGGATTATGTCATGGAAGCCAATATCAAAAGGAAATCCAACTGGTTGCTCAATTCTTATTAGATGATAAAACAAATTCATATCAGATCATACCAGGCAATCTGGATTATCTAATAAACACTATCTTAAATACTGAAAATGAAGCAACTTTCTGATCTTGGACATAGGCCAAGTGTAAAAACTTAAATCATAAGACGAAAAGACAGTTTTCAAGAAGGTTAAAAAAAAAGTCAGACTGAGTGTCCTAACTAAATCTCAGAAACTCAGAGCATGTTCTCTTCCTATTTTGTGTAGAGGGGCAGGTGTACATCTTGGTGCTCATGACAAGTGATAATATTGTATGACACCCTAAAGAACACTGGAATAACAGAAAGTTATTTAAGAAATCTCTTAAAGGTTTGGTTTAAAAAATTGTTAGATTTTCTTTTTAATATATAAGATAAATAAATAATAATTGGGAAAATATATTAAATATCAAATTTGATAAAACTTATGAATATAATCTTTCCAGAAATTTAAAGAGAAAACTGAAATTTTGCCAACGAACATCAAATTTTGAACTCAGGTTTTATGCTTGGAATGGTCAGGATGAACTCTTCAAATTCTTGGTAATCATCATTGACAAGAAACCATTCACAAAGCAGAAGATAAAATATTTAAAACCACTGTTTTCTTCAATAACCACCTAAATATTTAAAAGTTGAAATTACATTTAAAGAATCGAATGAACTTTCCTTAACCTGCATTAACAAATGTAATAGTGAACTTTCTTGTGATTTGTAAGTGGGGTTTGAATGCAAAAACATTTTTTTCCATATCAAGTATTTCAAAACAGGGATTAGGCTTTAACTTGCAGATGGTACCTGCATTGTTAGAACAGTTGAACCTCAGCGTAAGCACCTGAGACAGAAATCCAGGTGGAGGAACACCTCCTCTAGGGGGACACTTGGGGCTTCTTGTCAGAGCTGAGAATGTTGGCTTTCATTCTTGTTAATGCAAGTGGTAAGTTGGTCAGATTCTCACTGCACATGGGTTAAACAGCACACAGGACCCTGGATGGGAAGCTCTGTTTGAGCAACAAATTTAGGGCGAGGAACTCTGACAACTGTCTTTGTTTTCATCAGCTCCACTGATTGATGGATGAGTTCATTCATCTATTTATTTGACAACGATTGATCAAATGCTTTTTCTTTGCCAGACACTAACGTTAGTCTAACTAATGTTGCCAATGCAAATTGGAGAAAGGTTCAGCGATCTTTCACTTAAGCACTGGGAATCTAGAATCTAGAATCTTAACTCCAGAATAAAGACATTTACCATTCCATCCCACACCCACACCACGCCACAGCATATACTAAGCAAGCTAACCAGTCATGATATCAAAGGGTGTGTCGCCCCTTCACTAGTTGATTCGTAAGATCTATGCTTTTCTCAGTATTTGTCTGATATATTAAGTGAGGGGGAAGTACCCAAGCATCAAAGACCTAAAAGTCCTGGATATTTTAATAATGAAGCCCCTGAATTTCGAGATGCCTAGAGCTCACAAGAAAGAAGCTGCAAGGGCAACAATGAGCAAAGGTTGTGTAATGAGTTGACTTATTTTATCTTTCCCGGGGAAGTCCCTCCTCCCTCTCTCCCAGGTCCTTACCTTGCAATGTTGTAGCAAAGTGAGGGCTCTTATTGCTTGTTTCCCTTGGGGCTTTCTGGCTTCAACCTATTAATAAGATCTCCTAATTTTCTGCAAACCACGTTAGTTTCCGTTCTCTTAAGAACCCTAAAGAGCCATGAAAACCACTAATATTGACAAAGGCGATTCATGGTTCTTTCCTCATAGTATATTAACATAGATATGCTTTAGAGAAGAGGGGCACAGAGGGCAAAGTTAACCGCCTTGTCTTCCGTACTTCCTCATGTGGACCTAATACTACACTTCAGCCAAACAGCTCCCCATTGCCCAAATGTGCATTATGTCCTTTAACCTCTCCCTGTTCTTTCTCTTGCTACTCATTCTTTGTCTAAGGCCTGGTCTCCGTGTCGACCACACACATAGTCTTCCCCACCCTATAGTCACTGTCCTTGATGCCCTTTGCGCATTTCCTCAAGGAACCTAACACATCATACTTAATATTTGTTTATATGTCTCGATACCACATTTGCCAGAAAAATCCTTGATACACATCTCAAAGGCCTGTCCCAGGTCAAGTACTCAGGCAACACTAGATAAAAAGGCGAACATTACCCTCTGTTGATTTAATTGCCACACAGCCAGCTCTCATTTCAAGCTCAGTTACATTCTGCCTCCAGAGCATACTTGTATGTATTTCCTTGATCCTGTCATGCTGGTATTTTTCTACTCTTGTCTTCTGGTCTTCCTCTCTGGCTGGGCTTCCCCACCATCCCAGGACTCCTTCCTTCCTTCAGACTCCTTCCATAACTGCCAAGTAGATGGCAGCTGCTACTCTGCTGCCCCCTAGGGGGCGAACAAGGTTTTACTTCGGTGATGAAAGGAACGTCAAGGGAAGCATCCAAGCAATTGATGGATCTTCAAGAATAGAATAGAATAGAATACCCGTCGCTGTCAACAACTGCCAGCCATTGACAAAATAGTAAGTTAAGCCTCAGGTTGAAACTATCTTCCATAATAGAGCCGATCTCTGAGTAGCTCTGATTCCACAGACAGTGTTGCAATAATGTTGTGTCAGCTGGGCTTCCTGACTGTCTGGATGTTATGTTTCAGGTTAATCGTCAACATTTTCAAACTATTGTTCCAAAAGGCTGAAGCCGAGAACTATAAATGATAAAACACTAGGTGAGTCTTACAGCCTTCCTAAGACTTTAGTTTCCTCTGTTCCTGTTGGCTAAAAAAAAGCATAATGAAGTTGTATAGAAAGAATCTTAATTGTTAGGGATACTTTCTAATAACATTCTCCACAAGACAATGCCTATAAGCACTCTGGATGTCTTTTTTTTTTTTTTAAGATTTTATTTATTTATTTAACAGCGAGAGGGAGAGAGAGAGAGAGAGAGAGAGAGAGAAGCAGCTTCCTGCTGAGCAGAGAGCCCGAAGTGGGGCTCAATCCAGGACCCTGAGATCATGACTTGAGCCGAAGGTAGAGGCTTTACTCACTGATCCACTCAGGCACCCCACTCTGGATGTCTCTAATGAAAGTAATCTCTGTACAGTAATGCAAAATACTTTCTGTATATAGGGCCAGAGGCTTTAAATAGATGCATTCCAGTAGCTGTCACAGAAAGAACAGAAACCAAGGAACTGGATATAGAATGGAGACATTTGTAAGTCACCAGAGACTCACAATAAAGCCTGCAGAGAAAGAGGTTGAATGGGTTTTTATAATGTTTAAAGTTCCAGGCCTGAGAACTTTTTTCCTCCTAAATTTGAAGGTACCTAAATTTTGAATTAGGGTAGGTGGCAGTCACTGAAGAAAACATATACAGAAAAAACATATTCTGCTATCATTGGTCAAATCCCAGATCACTGTGTCTTTCTCCTAAAATGATGCTATCTTGAATTTTTAGTTATCATAACCCAACTCTTGTCCCCAAAGGACACCCTCTATTAATAAAACTATTAGTCACCGAACTGACTCAAGGGAGTGTAACTGAATGAAGCATACATAAAGGACAAAATAAGACCCTACATCCCTCACGCACTTCCTTTGTAGAAGCACTTGTCATGTCTGGGTGAGGAAAATCTAAGACTTTTAAAAATGAACAGAACTTGGCAGGTCTCATTAATACAAAACTATCATAAAAATGAGACAAAGTATGAATGATAATACTTAGCGAAGGAAAATTGTCTACCAAAACAATAGTCACCAAGTAAAGAAAACTGTACCAAAATGCTCCAATATGAATTCAAAACAATTAAACAAGAATTTGCAGATATGAAAGAGCATTTCAATTCAGAAATTTTAAAAACCCAGAATAGAAGTAAATAAAGAAGATTGTGAAACAAAAGTTCACTAAGACTGAGAAAGATTAGAGAAGGCAGAATCTTCTCAAGTTAACACCATATCACAAGGTGCCCAGAGAAATGGATTTCACTGAAAACATAATAAGAAAATAATTACTGGACAATTAAGTTAAAAATATCATTTATAAGCTCAACAAAAATGTCTAATACCTAAGAATAAATCTAATAAAACATGTGCCAGATCACTAACTTAAAACTTTAGAATATACCTGAGAGAAATTAAAGAAGACCCTTTTTTTTAAAATGAACATATAATGTACTATTTGTTTCAGGCGTACAGGTCTGTGATTCATCAGTGTTACACAATTCACAGCACTCACCATAGCACATACGCTCCCCAATGTCCATCACCCCACCACCTCATCCCTCCTCCCCTTCCACCCGAGGAACCCTCAGTTTGTTTCCTGTGATCAAGAGTCTCTTAAAGTTTATCTCCCTCTCTGGTTTCATCTTGTTTCCTTTTCCTTCCCTTCCCCTACAATCCTCTGTCTTGTTTCTCAAATTCCTCTTATCAGTGAGATCATATGACAATTGTCCCTCTCTGACTGACTTATTTTACTTAGCATAATACTCTATAATTCCATCCACATGGTTGCAAATGATGAGACTTTTTTTAAGATTTTATTTATTGATTTGACAGAGAGAGAGAGAGAGAGATCGCAAGTAGGCAGAGAGGCAGGAGGTGGGGGGGGGGGGAGCAGGCTCCCTGCTGAGCAGAGAGCCCAATGTGGGGCTTGATTCCAGGACCCAGGGATCATGACCTGAGCTGAAGACAGAGGCTTAACCCACTGAGCCACCCAGGCGCCCCAAGATTTTGGTTTATTGATGGCTGCATAATATTCCATCATATATATGTATGTATATGTATATATATAACATTAAAGAAGACCTTTTAAGCACAGAGTTGTACTATATTTATAGATTGGAAGATGCAATATTTTTTATTACATCTTCTTCCCAAATTATTAAGTGTTCTTTTCTCCAAATCTAACATCATCTAATTAATCCCTAAAAGCTGTGTGTGTGAAAATTGATAAGAACTGATTCTAAAACTCATATGGAAATACATAAAACCTAGAATAGGTTTTCAAGAAGAACAACAAATTTAAAGGCCTTACACCTCCAGATTTCAGGATTTTCCTTAAAGCCACAGGAATTAATACAGTGTGGCACTGGGCATAAGGATAGAGAAATCAACCATATAACAGAATTAAGTACTAGAAGAGTGTGTGTGCATGTGTGTTTGTGTGTAATCACTTGCTTTTCAACAAAGGTACCCTTGCAATTCAAAGGACATAGGATGATCTTTTAATAAATGACACCAGGACAACTGGGTAGTCATAAAGGAAAAAATAAACTTTAACCTCCTATTTCACATGCAAATTTAGCTTGAGATGGATTAAAAACCTAAATGGTAAAAGGTAAAACAACAAAGCATCTAGAAGAAACAAAAGATACTATCTTCATAACATTTTTGGGGACGTGAAGATTATTTGACAGAACAAGTAACAACAGTTACAAAAGAAAAGAGCTTGAGAAATTAGATTTTGTTATAAATAAGTGTTCATCAAAGACATTATTAGGAGAGTGAAAAGACAAGGTATAGTCTGAGGAAGATGTTGACATTTATATAATAAAGGACTTGTTTGTGGGATATATAGAGAATGTTTACATGTTAATAGGGAAAAACCAAACAACCCAATTTCAAAAGTGGGCAAATAACTTGAATAGGCAGTTTACCGAAGAAGATATACAAATATCCAATAAACATGGGAAAATTATTCAATGTCATTAAGAATTGGAAAACACAATTATTTTTTAAGATTTTATTTATTTATTTGACAGACAGAGATCACAAGTAGGCAGAAAGGCAAGCAGAGAGAGAAGGAAGCAGGCTCCCTGCTGAGCAGAGAGCCTGATGCGGGGCTTGATCCCAGGACCCTGGAATCATGACCGGAGCCAAAGGCAGAGGCTTTAACTCACTGAGCCACCCAGGAACCCCAGAAAACGTGATTTTAAATGGCAGTGAAACACAACATACACCCACCAAAATGATCACAAATAAAGAGGCTAGCAATATTAGGTGCTGTAATGGATGGGGAAAAACTAGAAATCTCATCCATTGCTGATGGATGTATAAATTGTCACAACACTTTAGATAACTGGAATTATCTACTCTCATCAGAATCAGAAATTCTTTTCATAGATATACACCCAGAAGGAACAAAGGCATGTGTCCAATAAGAAGACAGGTACAAAATGCATAAAGAAACTTTATTCCTGGGGGGTCTGGGTGGTTCAGTGGGTTAAGCCTCTGCCTCTAGCTCAGGTCACGGTCTCAGGGTCCTGGGATGGAGCCCCACATTGGGTTCTCTGCTCAGTGGGGAGCCTGCTCCCCCGCCCCCCGCCTGCCTCTCTGCCTACTTGCGATCTTTCTGTCAAATAAATAAATAAAATCTTAAAAAAAAAAAAAAGAAACTTTATTCCTAACCATTCAAACTGTCAAAAACAGGCAAAATTTGGAAACGACCCTAATGTTGCCAGATGGATTGTAGACATAAACTTGAAAAGAAAAACTATAAACCTTTTAGAAGATAAATGGCAAAGTGGCTTCAACCCTCAGGTCAGGAAGAAATTTCTGAACAGGATGAAAATATTGATAAATTTTATATTAAGATAACATTAAGAACTTCTGCTTATCAAACAATATCATTAAGAGAATGAAAAGGCAAGTCATAGAAAGGAGAGGATATTCAAAACATTTGTAACTAACAATTCTATTCTTGGATATATGTCCAAAAATATATGCCTATAAGTAGCAGGAGGCATGGTTAAGAATGTTCATAATAGTGTTATTTATAATAACTAAAAACTATAAACGACTCAAATACCCATCAGCAGAAAGCAGTTAAATGAATAGAGCTGTATTGTGGAATGTAATATCAGACAGCATTGGAAATTAGCAAACTACAGTTTCCTGAAGCAATGTGCATGAATCTCACAAACATAAAGTTGAGTGAAAGAAATAAGACACGAAAGAATGATTCATTTGTATAAAATTCAAAAACACAGTCAAACTAAACTATATCATTTAAAGGTGGAGCAGCATACAGAAAAGCTACAAAGAAAACAAAGAAGAATTTGGAAAATTCAGCAAAGTTATATTTGTTAGAGCCAAAGAGGGTTGTACTTGGAAAGAAGCACAGATAGGTTTTGAGGGTGTTGGCAATGTTCTGTTTCCTGATCTGGGCAGTAAACAGGGTTTGTTTTTTAATTTTTTTAAGATTTTACTTATCTATTTGGCAAAGAGAGAGAGAGCACAAGCAGGGGAGGGGCGGGCAGGGGGTGCGGGAGAAGCAGGCTGCCTGCGGAGCAAGCAGCCCACGTGGGACTCTATTCCCGGACCCTGGGATCATGACCTGGGCCACTCAGGCGCCCGTCCAGCTCATCTTTTAAAAGGAGGGCTAGGGACGCCTGGGTGGCTCAGTTGGTTAAGCGGCTGCCTCCGGCTCAGGTCATGATCCCAGTGTCCTGGGATGGAGTCCCACATGGGGCTCCGTGCTCTGCAGGGAGCCTGCTTCTCTCTCTGTCTCTGCCTGCCTCTCTGTCTGCCTGTGCTCACTCTTGCTCTCTCTCTCTCTGACAAATAAATAAATAAAAATGTTTAATAAAAATAAAAGGAGGGCTAGACGCTGCTGGCCAGCATATAGGAAGAAACTTCATCTAAATTACAAGGTAACTCAAAAGGAAATTTAGTCACGGGAGAACTTTCGCCCCGTACAGTCAGATCATCTCTCCTTGTAGTGGAAACTAGGTAAATTAAGAGGACTTTCTTCACAGACATTTGCAGTGAGGAGCCTGGATCCCTAACTGCTGGTTTGCAAAATGGCCAGGACATGGAGGGTGACGAGAGACAGAGAGAGAGAGAGAGAGAGAGAAGGAAGAGCAGACCACTCCAGATGTGCAGGCGGCAAGAAGCTTAGACAGGTCTGTCTTGGGCTCCGCTGACCAGCAGATCTCCACACCGCTGTTGGAATCTCAGAAGTTTACTAGAAGCCATAAGCACCAGATTTAGTCGTAGAAGCCGTTCCGAAAGTTTCAGCAACACCTCATTCTCTCCAGACTGTGTCCTTTAAACAGACGCACTGTGGGAATGGGGGACAGAATGTATATTTCAAGGACAGGGCAGGGGGCCCACTCGCAGGTCAACCTGTAGGTCACGTCCCCTGGATGACCTCCTCCCACATGCCTTTTAGCCAGCACTTACTAGCTCTGTGGCCTAGAAAAAGTCATCCTGTTCAAGACTTAGTTTTGTGAATTGTAAAATGGAAGAAGTAATCTTTGCCCTAACTATCCAGTAAGATGGTCTAAGAAACAAACAAAGTAATTGTGGATTCATCTTATACATAACAAAAGGATAAACATATATGAAGGATTCGGGTGAGTTTTATAAACTCTAAACAGGGCATTTACTATGTGTGTTGTGGGTGGTGGGCAATCAACATGGTGTTTCTTACAGCAATTCAAACACTAACTCAGGGAATCACTGGCATTAATAGTATTGCATAACATCCCTTGGGTAAGCTTTGTCCCTCTGTCCCTTTGGGTTGGGACAGAGATTAGACTGACAAATGCTGCTCCAGAAGTTATAATGGGGACTCAAATAGAAAACTAATCAATGACTTATTTTAAGATTATAGCTTTCAACCTTCCAGAATTAGTTTAGGCAGCGATAACATGAAAAGAAGGACTTGTCAAAATACTGAAACTCAGATTATTTTGCTAGTTTAATAGTTATTGAATATTAGTATATTTGCCAGTTTATTCAGTTAAAATAAATTCTGGAGACATTAGGAAGCAAAGAACATGTCTTATGTCAGTATCCCCAACACTGTTCAGTGCCTGGAATATGATGTTTATGAAACGACTGAATTAAGTGGATGGTTTTGTCTCTCTTATGCCCTATAAAATCTATTAAAAACTTTATAGATGCAAATGTAGCCCTCCCACAACATGGCATCAGTCCTAGTTAGGTTTTAATGGAAGTTCCTTAAATATTCAAGGAATAGAAAATTCTTAATATTTAAGATCTTTAAATGAATTTTTTTTTAAAGATTTTATTTACTTATTTGACAGAGGAAGAGAGATCACAAGTAGGCAGAGAGGCAGATATATATATAGAGAGAGGGGAAAACAGGCTCCCTGCTGAGGCAGAGAGCCCTATGCGGGACTCAATCCCAGGACCCTGAGATCATGACCTGAGCCGAAGGCAGAGGCCTAACCTACTGAGCCACCCAGGTGCCCTAAATGAATTTTTAATGACAATCTTTCCCATTAATTTCACCAGGCCAGTCTTCTTTTGATATTAAATTTTTCTCTATAGCTATAGTAACTATTAAGAAACTGTATAATGAAACAAAAGTGGAAATTACATTTGCAGTAATAAGAACAGTGGAAAAAATCAGAATACTTTGGTGATATACTGACAAAATAGAAATGAATTCCATGTTTTGGAAAGGGTGTAAAATAACAATTAACCAGTTTAACAAAGTGCCTCCAAAATAGCTGGATTGTCTAAGACAAATTCTGAAAAATAATGGGAGTGAGATAAACTTATTATATATTTTATATAATATGTTATATTATTATAATAATATATTTACAATATATTATTAATATAAATATATTAATAATATATTATGTAAAATATATATTATAACATAATATATCAAATATAACATTATGTTTCATATAATAAAACACATATTCAAGATAAAATCATTAAGACACTATGGATCTCTGGGGCACCTGGGTGGCTCAGTGGGTTAAGCCTCTGCTTTCGGCTCAGGACATGATCTCTCCCTCCCCCTCCGCCTGTCTCTCTGTCTACTTGTGATCTCTCTCTTTGTCAAACAAATAAATAAAATCTTAAAAAAAAAAAAAGACACTGTGGATCTGAAACAGAAACTGAATAACAGATGATTGGAATAAAATAGTACATTGAGCTCCAGAAAGACGACATTAGAATTTAATACATTTTTTGGCATTGCATAACAGTGGGGAAAGACAGATATAAACAAATGGTAGAGGGAAAACAGACAAACCATTCATTCATAACAGTAAATAAATTAAACATATAATTTAAACCTTACATAACAATAAATTCCACTAGGACTAGGGAATTAAATATTTTTAAAATGTACAAAATAAAACATGAAAAGGAAATATACATGAACATTCTTTTTTTTTTTAAGATTTTATTTATTTATTTGACAGACAGAGATCACAAAAGGCAGAGAGGCAAGCTGTGGGGGTGGGGTGGGGAAACAGGCTGCCTGCTGAGCAGAGAGCCCAATGCGGGGCTTGATCCCAGGACCCTGAGATCACGACCCGAGCCGAAGGCAGAGGCTCAACCCACTGAACCACTCCGGTGCCCCTATACATGAACATTCTTATAATCAAAGGCCTCTCTAAGAATAAGTTTAGAGTCAGTAGTCATAAGTGAAAAGATTGGTAGGTTTTAGGTAACAAGCCTCAATACTTCTGTGCATGAACACATAAACAACCGCTGAAAACTTGTGAAGGAGTGAAGTAAAGACATCCCTGCTCATTTTTTTAGCCATCAGTCAAAAGCAACAACTGAAGGGAGAAAAAAACAAAAATCCTGTCTGAGACAAAAGTAAGAAACACCCATTCCCCAAGTCAAATGTATCTGAAGAAGAGTGAGCTGTCAAGAGCAGTGACAACTGAACCAGGGAAGGGAGGATGTGCAGGGAGCATGCTCACTACAGAGCTCCAGTGGAAGCCGCTGACCTGGTGGCCTCTAAGAGAGGAGGAGACCCGAAAGGGGGCAGAATCACTGGGAGATGAGGAAGTAGCACCTGGAACAGCACTGAATCCCTCTTAGCACCACAAAGAGATGAAGGAAGTAAGGACCAGTAAGGAAAGAAAGAAAAGAAGCTTTCAACAGGCCAGCTCTGCTACCATGTGACAGACTAGGAGAGACTCTGTGGTGCAGGAGGAAGTCTTCAGGGGCTACTCTTTCTGGGCCAAGTGAAGAACAGGGCTTACCCCCTTAAAAACACAAACCATGCTTCACTGTGGGGCTTCATTCCAAACCCGAGAGAATTCCTGGCCTGCTGTTTTATTCTGCTGCAAGTAATCGGCCCAGGAAGAATTCACTTCATTCAAAAATCAGGACCCCAGTAGTAGGTTGGCACTGCATCATGTGGTTTTCAATTACACCAAAACTTCCTGAAAAGGAAACACATCCACCAATACAGGGAAGGTCAAAGGACAACATCTTCAACAAGATCCCCCTAAAAGCTATTTGTGACCAAACCATCAACAGCAGCAGGACCTACATGAAATAAACGTCGTGTGGTGGAAATCCACCCCCATATCTTAAAAGCTATCAAAATGAAAAAATTACTAAATTCCCATGCACAAAGAGAGAAAATACCATCCCAGTGAGAAACTAATATGAATCATTCTGAGAAAGATTCTCAGAAGGTCAGAATTTTGTTAAATACAAAAAAAAGCGGGGGCGGGGGAGCAGGTCATATGGTTTAAAAAATGCTAAGAACATTTGGAACCTTGAAAATCTGAGAAATAACTATCAAGCATTCATTTCCAAAAGGATAAACTTTATCTTTTTTTAAAAGACTTATTTTATTATTTGAGAGAGAGAGAAAAGGAGAGAGGGAGAGAAAGAGAGGGAGAGGCAAGGAGAGCAGAGGGAGAAAGGGAAACTTCAGCAGATTGTTCATTCAGTGCAGAGCCTGACACAGGACTCGATCTCACAACTCTGAGATCATTACCCGAGCTGAAACCAAGAGTCAGATGCCTGACTGAGCCACTCAGGGGCCCCAAAGATAAACTCCATCTTGAGGGAAAAGTACTGGAAACAAAAACCAAGTTGCACAGAGCAAGACAGTGAAGGTAAAAAAGAGGAAGGACTCAAAGGAAACCCAACCCAGGAAGTTCTGTAACAGCAAAGCACGGCCTACAGCATAGAGTTCCAACATGGATGCAGAGGAGACTGGAGTCCACAGGGCTAGAGGCAGAAAAATGTTACTGAGTCCGAAATGGCCTTGAATCCAATGTTAGTGAATCCAACTAGGCTACACAGAGAGGCCATATATTAAGCTTTTCATGGCAGTAACAGGGAAGAGAGTCATTGAGTTCTGAAGCTGGGAAAGATACCCTACTCCAGCCCTCCCACCCAATAGGCAATTCCTTCTAACAGTCCCGAAGGAAACTCACCTTATCTAAACACAAAAGGAAAAAAGGAATACCATTTAACCCCATAATACACAAATTACAAGAAAAAAATATTAAAAGAAACCTTATAATATTCTGACTATGAGAATACAGAAAAATATGCCCACAAATTAGGTTAAAAACTAAGATCTAAAGGAACTGAAAGACATCAGGAAAATTACTGCACCTTTGAAAGAACAGTACAAGTCAGATATAGAAAGCTTTAGGAGTTAGTTGGAAATCACATGGAGAATATGAAATAAGAAACGAGATCACTAGAAATAATTAAGAAAGAAAAAAAAATCTCTTTCCTCAAACAATTCAGTCCAAAGCTACTAGACAAGGCCAAGCATGTAGGCATCCGTAGTAAGTGTGTCTTTGTATGTATCAGGGGTGCATGGGAGCCTGGAGAAGGTGCACAACCTGGTAAGGAGAGTGTCTTACCGGGGAGAGAAGCAGCCCAGGAAGCCATGTCAGAACTCAAGTGGAATGAGGAGGGAATCCACTTTGGGGAGTGGAAGTGGCCATGAAGTGGCAAAAGGAAGAAAAGATTGGTTATGTACAGAAACATTGATCACATAAATATATTCAGGCCAGTTTTCTCAGAGAATAAAGATACAATATGAAAAGGTGAAAAGAGAGAAAACAGAAAAGAACTCTATGGAGGTGGATTGGAATTGGAAATGTTGGGATGACCTCATGGTTTTCAAAATATAGAGAAATAAAAATAAGTGTGTGTGTGTGTGTGTGTGTGTACCGTAGTTCTCTACACTGAGAGGGACTGGGAAAAGTGCCAATTAACAGCCCAGCACCCAGATCTTGGTTTCTAATTACCCATTTTCTACTAAAAGGAATCAGAGTTCCTTGGGAAAATGAATGACTGCAGATCTGGGGCAGGAAAGGTACAAGATTATTTTGGAACATGGTGTTGTGCATGAAAAATAAGTGCTCAAAGAGTGATGGGGTCTGGTCAAGAGGACACAGAAACCATCATTAAGGGATTCTCACTGGCCAAATCTGGGATTGTTTAAACATCAAAATAAAGAATGATAATAATGGATTATAGGCCATTAAATAAAAAAATCCACAAGCCAATTCTAATGTGATAAATGAATTCAGTAGTAATATGATGAAGAATAGGGTATTTACATAGTTTGAAAGTACCTCCTTACAGAATGTTTTAAGAAGTTACCTTTATGATGGAGAAACTTGGCAGACAATCATTTAATCAAGTGGTCAAGTTAACATTACCAGTAATAGGAATATCTAAATAATGTGCCACAGAATAAGAATGCATTAAGAACTCAGCATAGATTTTACTTAGATACGTGTTTTTACTGCCAATTGTGCAAACATTAATTCTAAACATGCAGGAAAAACTAACAAGTCTAAATTGAGGTGCATTCTACAAATTTACTATCTAGTAGTCTTTGAAAGTGTCAAGGCCCTAAAGCTAAGGAGAGAGAAATGGTTCTGAGTAGCAGGAAACTCAAGAAATGTCACAACTAAATGCAGTGTAAGAATTTGGACAAGATCCTTTTGCTACAAAGGACAGTCTTAGGAAAACTTGAATGAAGTCTGAGGATTAGATGGTCATAGCATATTAGAGACAATCTCTAATCAGACAGTTGTGGTTATGCAAGAAAATGTCCTTGTTAATAGGAAATCCATGTTAAGTATTTGGTTATGATGGGGCATCATATCTACAACTTAATTTCAAAAGGTTCAGAAAATAAAATATCTTTCTATTGTACTTTCAAATTTTCTGCAAGTTTGACACTGTTTCCCAAAAATACAGGAAAGAGTAAATTAGGAGGAAGATAAGAAAAGACACAAAGAAAACATAGCAAAGAAAATGAAAACTGTAAGAGATTAAAAAAAAATAGAAAATAAGAGCAAGAAAAAAGATTTTTAAGACAATGACAGATATGGAAAGTTAGCAAAGGAAATAGAATATGGGTATAGATAAAGCCCCAGAAGAAAAAAATCAAAGCAAAAACAAATATTTAAAACTGTATCTTAATAAAGTTTAAAAAAAAAAAAAACAACAGCCTAGATTGTATGCTGAAGTGAATCTCCAGGGAACTAGCAAATATTTCCCAGAACGGTCAATACCAAAGTGTTTCCTAATGTGGAGTTTCAATGATAGAGAAAGTAAATAACAACAACAACAAACTAAAAAACAGTGGGAGGGGATAACCTGAACAGAAGACAAATGACATTGAGAGCAAAAATTTAAAAACGAGACAAATTAGTTTGGGTGGGTTTCCTTGGCTCTGGAAGAGTTCATGAGAGTTATTAATATTGCTCATTGTTTATTTGAGTAGTCAGTGCAGAGTTTGACATGACTGAAGAATTAGCTTCTTCTAGTCTGTATGAAACAACTACAGGTGAAACATTTTCGAAGTAAAAAAAAAAAACAAACAAAACACAAACCCCAATCTGAAGTGGAATCTGCCAAGATGTGTGACAGCTGATGGTGGTGAAAACAGGTACGGAGCAGAACCAAAGCTAGATGGACCAATGTACGAAACCTGTGAAACTGGAATGTTCAAACCTGTTATTATTCATTGGACTACTCATCAGCTGGTACTTTGAAGACAGTATTGGAACTGATCGTGTGTTACAAACACAGCGGCATCAACAGTGAACTTTGGGTCCTCTTGTAGACTTACCATTGGCAATTCTGAGATTTTTTGTTCAGAAAGTGAAGCTGAATATCCTGAACTGCTCAACCACACAGGAAGTCAGTAACTTAGCACTGGTAAACATTTTTTATAGCTTTTTCGGGCTGAGATTGAAATGTTTCTAAATGAGAAGAACAGCTCTCATTGGCTATTGTTTAACCTTGTGTGGCTTTGGAAAACAGCTGTTGCTACAACGTGATAATGTTTCTTAATGAACTGAACCAAAAATAACAAGGCAAAACAGTGCTTATATGTGAGACTTATTCAGCAGTAAAGTCATTTCAATGACAATTAATGTTTGAATTTCAAACACTGTCTAACTGCTTTATATACTTCCCATGCTGTCAAAAAATAAAGCAAGAAGTTTCCATTTCCATACAAATTTGCAACAGATATATTTTCCAAGTTCAAATTACACTTCCAGCAGCACTTTTCAGATCTCAATGTGTGAAAGAACAGAATGATTTGGATTTCTTATCCTTTATTCCTATATGTCGCCCTCCTTACCTCCTTTCTAAGACTCTCTCTCATTCTACACATTCCTAGGCATCTCCATGGTTTTATGGATCCTCTTATCCTTCAAAGCATTCCCTAAATGTCTCAGCCAAGGATTCTTAAGTCCAACTCCTGTGATAATTATTATCTGGTCTTTCATTTGACCTTCCTGTATACTGCTTTTTCTGCTGATATATATCCACTATGCAGTTAATATCTCGCTGTATGCACTGTAGGTGCCTTGAGTGGAGAAGCTACAATTCAAAGATAACCCACAGTCCCTGTTGGCAAGATGTGAAACTTTAGAAAATGTTGGTTGATTCCCTGCTTGAGCAAGTACTTATAGTTACCTAGAAGTGCTTAGTGAAAGACTATGGAAAGACTCATCGACACGTTGTTTTTACAAATTTAATTCAGCTAACATTTCCTAGGTATTTACTTGCTTTTGGCTAGTAATAGAAAGGAACCTGAAATTATCTCAATCCTCAGGAAGTGAGTGGTAGGGTAGAATTATTTACTCCAGTGGTTCTCCACTAACGACAATTTTGCTCCCCAGAGGATGTTTGGCAATGTCTGACAACATTTTGTCTTCAGACAAAACCAAGAGGGTCAGGATGCTACTGGCATATAGTGAGTAGAGCCCAGGGGTACTGCTAAGCATCCTAATACACAGAGAAGTCATTCACAACACACAGCTGTCTGGTCCAAAATGTCAACACTGAAGTTGAGAAACCATAATTTACTATGCCAGTGTGGGCTGAAATATGGGAAAACATTTTATAATATTTGTTTTCTTCATCTTCTAAATTATGAAATTGTCATAGGACTTTTTAAAAAATATCTGAGAATCTATGCTGTGCAAAAGCTTTTGATCTTGATGAAATCCCAATAGTTCATTTTTGCCCTTGCTTCCCTTGCCTTTGCCGATGTTCCTAGGAAGATGTTGCTGCGGCTGAGGTCAAAAAGGTTGCTGCCTGCGTTCTCCTCAAGGATTTTGATGGATTCCTTTCTCACATTTGCGGATGTTGAACCAACCCTGCAACCCTGGAATAAATCCCACTTGATCGTGGTGAATAATCCTTTTAATGTACTGTTGAATCTTATTGGCTAGTATTTTGGCGAGAATTTTTGCATCTGTGTTCATCAAGGATATTGGTCTGTAGTTCTCTTTTTTGGTGGGATCCTTGTCTGGTTTTGGGATCAAGGTGATGCTGGCCTCATAAAATGAGTTTGGAAGTTTTCCTTCCATTTCTATTTTTTGGAACAGTTTCAGGAGAATAGGAATTAGTTCTTCTTTAAATGTTTGGTAGAATTCCCCTGGGAAGCCGTCTGGCCCTGGGCTTTTGTTTGTTTGGAGATTTTTGATGACTGTTTCAATCTCCTTACTGGTTATGGGCCTATTCAGGTTTTCTATTTCTTCCTGGTTTAGTTGTGGTAGTTTATATGTCTCTAGGAATGCATCCATTTCTTCCAGCTTGTCATATTTGTTGGCGTAGAGTTGCTCATAGTATGTTCTTAAAATTGTCTGTATTTCGTTGATGTTAGTTGTGATCTCTCCTCTTTCATTCATGATTTTATTTATTTGGGTCCTTTCTCTTTTCTTTTGATGAGTCTGGCCAGGGTTTTATCAATCTTATTGATTCTTTCAAAGAACCAGCTCCTAGTTTCATTGATTTTTTTCTGTTGTTTTTTTGGTTTCTATTTCATTGATTTCTGCTCTGATCTTTATGATTTCTCTTCTCCTGCTGGGTTTAGGGTTTCTTTCTTGTTCTTTCTCCAGCTCCTTTATGTGTAGGGTTAGGTTGTGTACTTGAGACCTTTCTTGTTTCTTGAGAAAGGCTTGTACTGCTATATATTTTCCTCTCAGGACTGCCTTTGCTGTGTCCCACAGATTTTGAACCGTTGTGTTTTCTTTATCATTTGTTTCCATGAATTTTTTCAATTCTTCTTTAATTTCCTTGTTGACCCATTCATTCTTTAGAAGGACGCTGTTTAGTCTCCATGTATTTGGGTTCTATCCAGCTTTCCTCTTGTGATTGAGTTCTAGCTTCAGAGCATTGTGGTCTGAAAATATGCAGGGAATGATCCTAATCTTTTGATACTGGTTGAGACCTGATTTGTGACCCAGGATGTGATCTATTCTGGAGAAGGTTCCATGTGCACTAGGGAAGAATGTGTATTCTGTTGCTTTGGGATGAAATGTTCTGAATATATCTGTGATGTCCATCTGGTCCAGTGTGTCATCTAGGGCTGATGTCTTCCTCCTTATTCATTATCATTTCACTAGGCTTAAAACTTCACAAGATTGGAAACCAGTTCTCTTTCTTTGAAGAGCCCAGTAAATGTTTGATGAGCCTATGCGCTCAATAAATATTTGTTGAATGAATAATTAAGTGTTGAGGTGTTATCTGCTCTTCCTTCACTCTCCAATGCGTTGGTCAAATATCTGCTTTCTAGAACTACTGTGATTCTTCAGAGATCTAGAAGGACATTTAGAGATAATCTCATCACACACTTTTTACTATTCATTAAGATGGTGACACTTTTTCTATAAATACTTTCTCATGGAAAATTCTAACAGATGAGGCAGATAAGAATAGAGATGTTTTAAAGGTGAGGAATCTGGAGCCCAAGCACCAGCAGCACATTGTGGTGTCTCCTAAGGTCAGCATTGAAAAACCAATGCAAATTATACTCAAATACCAATAGACAAAACTGAAGTAGGGAGAAAAAGTAACCAAAATAAAGTCACATAGCTAGGTAGTGGTAGGTCGCTAGTTAAAGCCACATTCATTCATTAGGTACCCTGAGAGCCACTTGTAGAGCAAAAGTTCCTAGTTTGTTGAATTAACCTAATACCACACTATACTAATGTGTGTGTGTGGCGGGGGAAGGGTGGTTAGGAACTCTATTGTTTATATCTGATCATCTAGGGCTAGTGTTCTCCCACCAACTTCTCTTCACAGCAGGAATTCAATACTTAAAACACGTGGATTAACTGGGCTATAGAGATATTTCTTTGTGAATCATCTTCCTCTCAATTAAGACAGATTCTTCAATGAGATTAATTAAAGCAGAAGAAATTTAGGAAAGTCCTTCAATATCCACTTACCCTTCTATGTAGAGAAATGATTCTTAATGGAAGAGGGTTGTTGCATAATGGTATTTTGGAATTAGGAGAATGTGTAGTTTGAAAAAGCACTGTCTCTAAATTTATTTTTAACACCCCCACCTGTAATTTTCATAATACAAACCTCAGAGAAAGCTTGTCAAAATATTTTTGGCTGGCTGGTGGGAATACTTAGAAGATAGTCATTCTCTAATGAATAATAGAAAAGTGAAAAGGGGGTGTCTACGGATCTTACAAGAAAAGGTTGAAGCATGAGGTTTCTGTGTTTATCAAAAGATTATGAGATATTTGGGGAGCCTGGGTGGTGCAGTAGGTTAAGCCACTGCCTTCAGCTCGGTCATGATCTCGGGGTCCTGGGATGGAGCCCCATATTGGGCTCTCTGCTCAGCGGGGAGCCTGCTTTCCCTCTCTCTCTCTCTGCCTGCATCTCTGCCTACTTGTGATCTCTGTCTGTCAAATAAATAAATAAAATATTAAAAAAAATTTTTTTAAAGATTATGAGATATTTAAAGGTGGGAGGTGGAGGGCACCTGGGTGGCTCAGTGGGTTAAAGCCTCTGCCTTTGGCTCAGGTCATGATCTCAGGGTCCTGGGATCCAGCCCACATTGGGCTCTCTGCTCAGCGGGGAGCCTGCTTCCCTTCCTCTCTCTCTCTGCCTGCCTCTCTGCCTACTTGTGATCTCTGTCAAATAAAATAAAAGTTAAAAAAAAAAAAAAAGGTGGGAGGTAGAAAACAGGGAATTTTATGTAATGACCTGGGGCCATTCAGTGTCCTACATAGCCATTGTTAAAAACAATATAAAAAGGGTTGAGTCTGGGCATAGAACATAGAAGAAACAGACAGGCAATGCCAAAGTTCAGAGAACTTCCAGGCTAGGACCTTCATGGTGAAGATGAGGAAACCATTCTTGGATAATGTTATTTTGTTCTCGTCCCTATTATACTTAGCTATGACCCTTCTCCACACTATCAGCTTAAAAAAAAAACCCTACAAAATGACTGGAAGGTCAATATGAGAGCAAGGAAGGATCCCGCTGGCTGGAGTCATGCTGGGATTCTGTCAGAGCCACAGGGTTATCCTGGGAGACATTGCCCCAAAAGTTTTTATCATGAGGTGACCATGCGATAGGTACAGATCTACTTTACACAGATTATATACTCAATCTAGACTTACCTTCTTTGAACATGAACCACCAAATGTCTTCCTTTCTCTCAGAACTTTTGTATCAAACACCTGAAGACAAAACTGATGTGTGAGTTACCTCAGGTCAATGCTTGAGCTATATTTAGTGATCTGAGAGTCAAAAAAGGTTTCAACTTCCCAGGAAAATCCTTCTGTCAGCAATAGCTTTATAAAATGCCACAAACAGAGCTGCGTGGAGGACCCAAAGGGATCTGTACCTATGAATGAGAGACGGGCCCTGGGCAGCTCTCAGAACAATGATGTCATCCTGGAGAGCAGAAGGGAGAAGGGAATAACCGAAAGAATGTCCTATCATTAGTCTTGCCTATCTGAGCACTCTCTGTCCTTTCCGTCTACCTCAGGTCATCCCATTGCTGATCCCATTTACCCATCACAAACTGTCATTGACTAATCTTCCCTTGTGTCCACTTCTGTCTTTGTGGTTTTTTTTTTCTTCCATAGCCAACAGCTCTTCACAGAAGGAGGTGTCCTGAGAAGTCATAGATCTCACTCCTCAATTTACAAATAAGAAGAGCCAGAGTAGGGACAGCCTTTGCCCAGAGTCACACAGCAAATGTTCGAGTGAATCTAGGAGGTTCAGCTCTTGGTCTGTGTCCTCACTGCTGGTGCCAGTTGGCTCAGCCTGATCTTTCCCACCTTCTAAAGCTTGCTGTTCTTGCTTCACCAGAGTCCTCTTCGGAGGACAGTAATTCGGGGAATTTCAGAAAGCATTACAGAAAGTAGCTGCCAATCACCGCGAAAGATCAGATGTACTTCATTTTATTATCATGTGAAATGGGAGACTTCTTTGCATTTATTTATTAGTCCCATGAATAAGGAAGAGCTTGGCTCACCAGGATCGACACTTGCTTCAGTCTATGAAGCACAGCAATGTTGAGGCTGGAAGAAACAAGAATCGGAAACAAACGTTTATGTCGTGATTGTTATAACCAGAAAATGCCATCTTGTCCCTTGGGTCCACCACTGAAGTCATCCTTAAAATCATTTCACAGTCTCTAATTTGGTGATAGCCTATAAAAGCTGGTTTAAGAGTTTGGTTACTATGAAAAGATTTATAAATGTAAATGGTCAGCGTATTGATTTATAAAATGTAAGTGATGAGATTTTGTAGTGAGTTTCATCAACCGAAGTTCTAGCAAATGCCCAGAAACTTTTACAAACACCATCATATTACAAAACCCCTAAACTACAGAAGTAGTTTTAAAAGTACAAGATGGTCTACTTACACATATATCTTTTTTCTTCTCAATGCCAGCTGACAGATTCATTAAAGTTGTCAGTTGTCACTTGTAGCTAATTTTTAACTAGCTAACTAAATTCCTGACTTCATTTTTTTTTAAAGATTTTATTTATTTATTTGACAGAGAGAGAGATCACAAGTAGGCAGAGAGACAGGCAGAGAGAGAGGAAGGGAAGCAGGCTCCCAGCTGAGCAGAGAGCCTGACGCCGGGCTCGATCCCAGGACCCTGAGATCATGACCCGAGCCAAAGGCAGCGGCTTAATCCACTGAGCCACCCAGGCGCCCCCATATTTTTTTTTCTTTTTGAAGACAACACCTCTCTCACTACATTTTGGGGGGGGGGGAAGAGTAGTATTTTGCTACTAGTAACAGTTCTTCCACTGCCCAAACTGTGAGCTCAGGAATGCAAATGATGGTGGAGACATTTGTCCATTCCCTACCTCACTCATTCAGAAACTTCCCCCACAGTGATTATCTCTCTTCTACCAGGATCTGTCAGGGACAGAAAATTAACTTTCTCTAAATAATCTGTTTATTCTGCTCATAAAAAGCTCTAAAGGAAAATTTGCTCCAGGTTCTGTTATTAAAGCTTACCTTTTATCTAAAGGCTGGTCCTCTATAAATGCACATAATGGAATTTATCCTAAATGATAGACTCTCATATGAGAGGCAGGGGGGAATTACAGAAATTTCTTAATTTTAGAAAAAGACAATGGGTTAAAATTCTGGCTCTGCCCTACCATTCAATTATCTACAGACCTTTGAACAAGTTGTCTGATTTCCGAGTTTTGGGTTCCTTAGATGTTTAGAGACTTAAATAGGTTCATGAGTACAAAGCACCTAGCAAGAACATCTGTACTGGAAAGTACTCGATACATGTTTGCTGTGTCCCACTATATATGTGGGTACAGTTGACAAGATTCTTAAAAATAATATTCTGCCAAAATGAATATGCCAGGTGTGTAAACAGATGGATCTGCCAATCCAAAATTGAGATTATTTCAGAAACAAAGGCAATCTTGGGTTGAGAAGCCCAGAAAGGAAGAGAACAGCTGCCCAGTTATGCATTTTACAGATAAAGATATAAAGCCAAAGGATATAAAATCAAAGTTTAATCTTCACCCACACTTACTACCCTTTAGCTTCTGTGATTAGTCGATGGAGAAGATTATATATGAAAAATGTGTGAATGTGTCCACCCTTATTAAGTAACAGTCCACTCATCCTGAAGAGAGGAAAAGTGGTCTAGAAATAAAACATCCTCTTCTCAGCTTCTATATTACGGGAATATATATGTGTGTGTGTGTATTATATACATATATATATATATTTTTTTTTTGGAGGGAGTATGCAGGGGGAGTGAAGAGCGCAGAGGGAGAGGGGGAGAGAGAGAATCTAAGCAGATTCTGAGCTGAGCTGGACATGGGGCTTGATCCCACAACCCCAAGATCAGGACCTGAGCCAAAATCAAGAGTTGGACACTTAACTGAGCCACCTAGGTGCTGTAAGGGTAAATATGTCTTTAAAGATGATTGCACAACAGCCCTTTTATATGGGGGGATAAATCGACTTCTCTCAAATTTCTTCATTATTCTAAACCACACAGGTATATGGTCTCCCCAATGTTTGATGAATGTTGGGACCCAATTGTGGATTGAAAACTGTCAACCCGAACTTAGACAACCAGGGTCATGCTATGGTAGTCTAAAAGTTTAGTGCCATACAGCAAATGGTGCACTTTTTTTTTTTTTTTTTAGATTTTATTTATTTATTTGACAGATAGAGATCACAAGTAGGGAGAGAGGCAGGCAGAGAGAGAGAGAGAGGAGGAAGCAGGCTCCCTGCCAAGCAGAGAGCCTGATGCGGGGCTCGAATTCAGGACCCTGGGATCATGACCTGAGCGAAAGGCAGAGGTTTTAACCCACTGAGCCACCCAGGCGCCCCCAAATGGTGCACTTTATGAACCATAGTGTTTTTTAATGTACTGCTAATTGGGTATGAATGCTATTACATGGGCATAGACAAACACAATTATTGTAGTTAAACTATTACAAGCTTGATTTCTACTCTATATAATGTATGTTTTCCTAAAAAAATAAAAACTATACTTTTCCAGCTAATTAACAGAAGGTGGAATTTTAGACATGTTGCAAATAATTCTCCAATGGCAAATACATAAACAATGTAGACCATATGTTCTTTGTTTACCTATTGAAACTACACTCATTCCTAAAACTAATATTCTCATAGAGGAGCACTAGTTACATTGATTCAGTTGGTTAAAAAAAAATACACATTATTTAAAAAAACACACGTCATTTACCTGATATTAATAAAGAGTAACAGTAAAAGAAATGATGCCCATCCTTCCTTAGGTATTTGTAGTCATTAGTGCTCCATTTAATGGCAAAAAGCTTTCATCCTCTGGATGAAATGAATATGGGATGGAAAGTAAGAAAAAAAAGACCTTCCCTGACCCCTAAGAATGAGCGGTTGGGCAGTCATCCTTTGGGTGACTCAAGGGAAGAGGTTTTCAAGGAGAGCAAATCAGGTGGGAAATTTAGGTACTTCCCCAAAGACCAGCACAGAGATTTGAGGCAGCAGGAAGCCACCTAACCCCAGGATTCCACAGCTGCTGCTAAGTGCCAGCTTCCTTTTCCTTCCCAGCAATCTCTCCCAAGGCTGAACTCCAAGTCAGGAAATTTTTCTCAGCAAGGTAATGATCTGATCCAAAATAATCAACACTTAGCTGTGACCAGCCAATGGGCTCAATCCTCCCTGGAAGTGTTACAAAATAGGTCTAGAGAATATTTCCAGTCGATGGAGTGAAGGCAAGCCTGTGTGCCTGTGTGTGCGTGTGCCTAAGGGGATGGTACAGAAGTCACTCGGAGCTCTTCAACTCTCTTCAACTAGTCCCAGGAACCTCCCCACTGCTTCCTCACATCCCTACCTGAAAGTAAAATAAGCCACATGTGCCCGCCACTCCTTTCTCTGAAATAACTCTGTATAGTAATTTCAGGGGTATTATTTTTACAGTCTCTGATCCTAATTGGCTCCTTCCACTCTGAAACCAACCCTTACTTTCATCTTTGGATCTTCCATGTTCAAATGAGAAAGACAAAGGTTAGAAAATAACCTACTTTTGGAATATGTGAAACCAGATCTCATTAGGGAATTAAAAGACTATTGAGTTTCAGCTTGTAAATACCCACAACTAAAAAAAAAAAAAAATCAGTTATAAGCTATGTTGAAGTTATGACTCCAGTCTTAATGCATTTTCTACTGTACTTGAAACAGAAGTGATTTTAACCAATCTTCTGGGCTTCAGAAGGAGAGTGGGTTAATAATTCAATGATTTACTAAGTTTCAGACAAGAAAGGGTACCTGACCACATTCCATTTCTATCCGTTCTTCAACAATGTCTGACCTGAGTCCTAGATTTATGGTGCTGATGGAAAATTCCAGAAACTAAAAAATATTTAAGTTTTAAAATTACTAGATCTCAGGGGGCGCTTGGGTGGCTCAGTTGGTTAAGTGTCTGACCCTTGATTTTGGCTCAGATCATGATCTGTCACTCTCCCTCTGCCCTTCCCCTTTCTCTCTAAGTTAAAAAAAAAAAAGTACTGGACTTTTTTTTTTTTTAAATGATGTTTAACCAATACCTTAGAGAAAGTGTTCTTACTAGGACTAGACATAGCAAAAAGAAAAACATGCCAAAAGGATCACTGAAACTAGGTTTTTATCACACCTGGAATGAAATTGTGTCTGCAAACACAGCATCTAAAATATTGTAGATGTTGATAATTGTATTTGAGAGGCCAATTCAAAGCACAGTTATGGCAGTTTATAGGGACATTAAAGGGAACCAATGCCTTTGAATATGCTTGCTACTTTAGTGGTTAATAACAATTTCTTTTAATCAAGGAAGTGTAACATAATGGTCAAAGTATAATACATTTTAACAGACTCTACCAGACGCATATTTATTAGTTACAGAGGCTGTGATACTCTTTGGACTTAATTAAATCAGATAGCATAAACCAGTGTTTAGATAAATTATACAGACAGTCCTGATACCTATCCACAGAAAGAAAAGAGACACACAGCAACTGAAATAGTTTGGTATGTCAGTTCAAATATTTTGATGAGTTGAACCAAATTCAAACTGGCTAAAAGAACTAAATGTTGACTCATTTAATAAGAAAATTCAGTGTGGGGTGGCGGGGGAAAGGAGGGGTGTGGCAGTGTCTGATGGCTCATGGTTTTCTTTCTCTTCTCTCCATAGTATCACACAATGTCAGTTTTATCCTCACGCTGGCTCCAGTCAAGACAGCTTTCAGGGTGACAGAGGCCAAGTGCTTCGTCTTCCACATCCAGAGGCCTGCGTCTTTCCCAGCATTCCAAGCCAGAATCCTGAGCACGTCCCTGATTGGAACAGCTCACGTCATATGATGAATCCCTAGCTAATCACTGTGGCTAAGGAAATGGTTATGTCAATCAGTTCATACCATGTCTCAAACTGGGAATGGAGTCATTTCATGAGAAGGACATAGATCATGTGGAGGATAGGTAGATACCAGGAGGAAAACTGGGGAAATGGACAAAGGAAGACTGGAGGTTCACTACAAATAATACTGGACGCTACTGAAAGACGACAGCAAACCCAGTGCTGTATGCACTGAAAATGATTATTGGTTTTACTAATAAGAAAACAGTTTCTGGACCACAGACTAACAACAGCAACAACAACAAAATTCCAAGGCCAGTATGTTTCTTTTATTATTTTGTGTTTGACTTAAAGATGGTTGAATGACTTCATTTTCAGTTATAAGCATTACATTAATTCCCATGCAAAAACCCAAGACTGCATATGCCGGATTTCAATTGGCCAAAATCCAACCTGTGAGTCTGGACATTCAAGATCAAATCCAAAATGTTGCTTGACCTTTCCAATAGTAGATATCATGGTCATCCTTTGAAACATCAGCAGGGCCCCTGACCTCTCAAACACCATGGTTTGCCATGAGTCCATACCAGAACAAGGAGCCAATGCTTTGCGGCACCTAAACATGGCAAACGATTTCATTCATGAAGATAAGACACCTCCACATGAAGCTACCATCCACAGATATGTCCTCGTTCCTGCTCTATAGAAACACCTGCTTTTGAATAGGCATGCTATCTTCTGTTTGGGGATTATAAATTCTTTCTGCCAGTTTTCCCCCACACTCCCAGTAGAAGCAAAGAGACTTTACAAAAAAAAGTTTACCTCTATAATCCCCAAAGCAGTACATACAAAGACAACTACTCTATCAAGTATATATTTTCTCTGGCTTCAGATGGTCACTTAGCAGGTGTAAAGCTTTGCAAACCTCTCTCAGTGAGATAGGAACCAGGAATATCAAAGAGGGCAAAACAGGACCCCACAATTAAAGAAGAACGAAACAAATGCAGAGAATCATTCTGTTGATTGAGAAAAATGGGCTAAAAAAAATGATAGCATTTCAACAGTGGATGTCAATTTATATTGAAACACATACATCGGAAACTCTGACAATGGCCAAGATTTCATTAGTGCAAATAACAATTATAATGGTATGTTCTTTAATAGGATTTAAATAAGGCTTCAAATAATTACACACGCTAAAACTACCATTTGGAAACCTTAATTCTGTTTGGAGAGTTGTCAAACACAGCCTCGAAACCATCCAGAGTTCTGATCTGAGGACAATTACATTCAATGAAGTTGCTCCAAAACACAACTGGTAGCATCATCACTTTCAAAGTCTATGCTGTTTGGTGGAAAGAGGGCAACTACTCTGGTCACTGGTCAAAAGAAATAAATCCAGCTAACACACCAGGTAGTTCCCAGGTTCAGATGATTCTCAAATATCCGTAGTGATGAAAGCTCATTGAAAAAAATACAAATTAAAAAAAACAACAACAAAAAATAGTATCCTGAAGCATCAGAAAGAGATCTGTTGCCCTATTCTCATTAACAAATTTACACAAAGCATGAAACAGTAAAAAGCAAGAGAATTCATGGGCATTTCATCTATGGCTCAAGTTCTCCTTAAAACAAACAAACAAACGAACAAACAAAAAACCCAAAAACAAGCCCGAACCAAAAACATGTGACGATAACTACAAAGAGTAAACAACCAAATCAGAGGCAGAGTATGAAATAGTAATATACTGTTTCAGAGCCTGCACCATCCTGCAGAACCAGGAAACTTAAAACGTGTTCTTAACAGATCCAATCTAGGCTGGATATGTAAAAAACGGCAAGTCAGCATCACGAACCACACTACACATTAGGAGAGTTTTAGAACCCGGGAAAAGAAAAAAAAAAAAAAAAAGGAAAAAGGCAGCAGAATGCTCAGAAAAATTTATCATCGATTCTGAAATGGGGCCTCGTGACATCATCAGGGTTAATAAAGACAGAGATGGACTTCCCCGGGTTCTCAGTCACCAGCTGCTGCAGTTTTTTGGCCAAACGGTCATCGGGCTGGTTGGGGTCCCCTCCGTCGGACTGCGGGGAGGGGATGCTGGTGGTGCTCCCCCGCCTCTGCAGCTCCAGCGTCAGCCGGTTGGCCGCCTTGACGTGCTCGATGGCGGTGCGCAGGTGCTCGGCCGGGTCGGAGCGCACGGAGGAGAGCTTCCGCGCGTGGAGCATGACGGTCTCCTCCGACAGGTGCTCCAGCATGTTGCACTGAGGGATGAAATAATTGGGGCACATCTTGTTGACCAGACAGTGTTGTAGGTCATCAATGAGGCCCAGCAAAAAGTGGGCTGCATAGTCTTCTTGGGCCAAGTAGTTGGCAGGAAGTCTGTCACAGGCCCAGAGCATCATGCTCCGCAGGTGATAGGGGCTGATAGCCTTGGGCCGCGACAGGAGTTTAATGATGATGGCTTTGCAGGCCTGGTAGGCCTGCATGAGGCTACCAGAGATGCATTTCTTCAGCTGTACCTCGCTCCTGGCGAACGAAAGCCGCCACTCATTGTCCTTCTTGCCCTTGTAGGAGCAAGCAGGCACCAAGTAAAACCCACTGATGACCTCTTCCTCGGTGATCTTCCCATCCCAAAAGTGGTTCTCCATGAGCCAGCTCTGGGCCACCGCGGGCCAGCCTTTGAAAGAGACCACGGGGACGATATCATACAACATGCGACTGCTCCCCACGCCCAGGATGATGGAGAGGATGGTCCCGTTCTTTTCTACCTTTTCCACCTTGGGCATCCCTCGCTGGGGTTTCTTCTGGATCTCTGACAGGACGATGCTGATGGAGTCATAGAACCAGTCGGCCACTTTGGTCGGGGAGAAGAAGTAATTGGTGGCACCATTGATGTGATCCACGATGGTGCAGCAGTCTTTCCACTTACTGATCGTCCCCTCATCAAAGAGCCGGAGGCTCAGCCAAGAGTGGCACAGGGCTGAGTGGCGCATGTCGAGTGTCACAGGCTGGTTACGGTCATGTAGCTTAAGGGCTGGCACCAGAAGAGTGAAGTCCATATCATAGTCTGTCCCTCGGGCATACACGTTAAGCTCATCTAAGTCCAGGTCCACCACGCCTTCCCGGACTCCCCCAGAGAGCAACAGGTACTCATTGGCCACTGGAAGTTTTTGGTCCAGCTTTTGCACCATTCCTAGAAACAGAAAAAGAAAACACTATTATAGGAAACACAGACACCAGAGTCCTTTGCATCAGCACAGAACACGCTGAGTTTCTAAGACCCACTGTTTGTTAGAAGTACAAAATCAGATCTTGGCCTGTTGCACGGGCCCAGCCAGCAGCATACTTTGTTCTTGCTCATTGGTGACAGAATGCGTCCTTTACCAAGTGGGAGAATTAGGATCCATTTTCCTCTGTGGCAAGAGCAGTATCGTGTTTATATTTTTTTTAATTTTTTATTTTTTTAAGATTTTGTTTATTTATTTGACAGACAGAGACCACAAGCAGGCAGAGAGGCAGGCAGAGAGAGAGGAAGGGGAGCAGGCTCCCTGCTGAGCAGAGAGCCCAATGTGGGGCTCGATCCCAGGACCCTGGGATCACGACCCGAGCCGAAGGCAGAGGCTTTAATGCACTGAGCCACCCAGGCGCCCCAGCAGTATCTTTTTAAATCATCAGCTGGGGCTCTTGTTCCCCCAGTCATCACCGTGGTTAGTGGCACTGCCGTCCACTAGGTCACTCAGGCTGAACACCTCAGTAAGCTTTGAGTCTTTGTTGGCTTCTACTGCCAGATTTTATCTGTATAACCCCTGCGACATTTCTCATTCCTTCCCTGTTCTCCATCTCTGCTGCCATGATATAAAGCCAGGCTCTTCTATCTCTCACCCATGCAGCCTCTCACCCCTAGGTTCTTCCTGCTTAAACCTTCCTTTATCCCAGGGATTCTCAGTGTGGGCCCTCAATGTGAGACACTGTGAGGGGGTAGTGAGGTCATAACTCTCCCCATAATAACGCTAACACATTATTTGCCTTGTTTACTGTCTTATTTTTTTTAAAAGATTTTATTTATTTATTTGACAGAGAGAGAGAGAGATCACAAGTAGGCAGAGCAGCAGAAAGAGAGAGAGGGGGAAGCAGGCTCCCTGCTGAGCAGAGAGCCCGATGCGGGGCTCGATCCCAGGACCCTGAGATCATGACCTGAGCCGAAGGCAGATGCCCAACCACTGAACCACCCAGGCGCCCCTGCCTTGTTTACTGTCTTGACGCTTGAACTGACTCTTGATGGGACGAAAGCAAATGGCGGGTCACTGCGCTAGGCGTTCGTGAAGACAGTGGCACCAAACCACAATGGCAATCACTGGACTCTTTACTGCTAACATGTGCCAGCATTAAAAAAAAAAAAAAAAAAGTTCAGCTGCACTGAAGAAAAATCCCTCATGGAAAAGAAAAATGGGTTAATTTTTCTTAAATCCCAACTCCAGAGCTACCTTTCTAAAGTTATATGCAACAAAATGGCAAGTGACTGTAGAGCACTTCTGCCTCATACTGAAATACAAGAGCTGTCTTCAAGAAAAGTGCCTGTGCGTGTACCCGAATGTTTATAGCAGCAATGTCTACAATAGCCAGACTATGGAAAGAACCTAGATGTCCATCAACAGATGAATGGATCAAGAAGATGTGGTATATATACACAATGGAATACTATGCAGCCATCAAAAGAAATGAAATCTTGCCATTTGCGACGACGTGGATGGAACTAGAGGGTATCATGCTTAGTGAAATAAGTCAATCGGAGAAAGACAACTATCATATGATCTCCCTGATATGAGGACATGGAGAAGCAACATGGGGGGTTAGGGGGATAGGAGAAGAATAAATGAAACAAGATGGGATTGGGAGGGAGACAAACCATAAATGACTCTTAAGCTCACAAAACAAACTGGGGGTTGCTGGGGGGAGGTGGGATTGGGAGAGGGGGAGCGGGCTATGGACATTGGGGAGGGGAGGTGAACCATAAGAGACTATGGACTCTGAAAAACAACCTGAGGGTTTTGAAGGGTCAGGGGTGGGAGGTTGGGGGAACAGGTGGTGGGTAATGGGGAGGGCACGTTTTGCATGGAGCACTGGGTGTTGTGCAAAAAGAATGAATACTGTTACGCTGAAAAAATAAATAAAATGGAAAAAAAAAAAAAAAAAGAAAAGTGCCTGTGTTGGAGCTCTGTTAGCGGCTCTGTTCATGGAAGACCATTTTTTTTTTTTTTAAGATTTTATTTATTTATTTGACAGACAGAGATCACAAGTAGGCAGAGAGGCAGGCACAGAGAGAGGGGGAAGCAGGCTTCCTGCCAAGCAGAGAGCCGGATGCGGGACTCGATCCCAGGACCCTGAGATCATGACCTGAGCTGAAGGCAGTGGCTTAACCCACTGAGCCACCCAGGCGCCCCATGGAAGACCATTTTTACTTTAAAGAACAACCGATCAACTATGGGCATCCAGACTTGGGTATCTGGTAGACATCTTCATTAAAAAACGAACAAAGTTAGCCTGTCTTTGCAAAAACAACTAAAATATTTATTGCCAATGGGGGGAAAAAAACAAAACAATACTGGAGATTTAAAAAAAAAAAAAAGTGAATTTTAAGAAAACTCATCTCTTACACCAGGAGCTTAGTATCTTCCCAAATGGTAAAGTTTTCTGGTAAGATTGGTGGTGACATAAAAAAATGTAGTTTTTGGATGTTAATGTGAAAGAGTGCAGACCATGTCTCAAATCTGTATTAGGCATGCATTGGGCTCTGTAACCAGTATCATACAGCCGGAGCTGTGACTGGATGGCAAAGGAAGAAACGGATGGAATTAATGGGACTTCCCCATGAAGAGCTGAAATAATTAGACTAAATGTAAATGATCCGTTGATGTACAAAGGCCCCCCCCCACCAGCTCTCTGTGACTTAATTTAATCTTTTCTCCAAAGATTGCAAAGAACTATCACAAACTAAAATTCCCTTATTCACTGCAATTACTTTTAATCAACATAGTTTATTATTCATAGGACAACTCCAGTGCAAATCAATAAGCCTTGTATGTGTGTTTGTGCTACCATTTTATTTCAGAATTTAATACTCAGACAAAATAAAAATGTGCTCTTTTCATTCTTTCAAATCCTGTTTTCTAAACCGTATGAACCATGAAAAACTCATACGTAGTGCCATTTCCTTACATATAGATAGACGGACATACAGCAAGCTATCACTTTTGTCTTAAAGCAATCAAAAAGTTATCCAACTTTAAAGAATCCACAGCTTGGGCGCCTGGGTGGGTCAGTGGGTTAAGCCTCTGCCTTCGGCTCAGTTCATGGTTTCAGGGTCCTGGGCTTGAGTCCCACATCAGGCTCTCTGCTCAGCAGGGAGCCTGCTTCCCTCTCTGTTTCTGCCTGCCTCTCTGCCTATTTGTGATCTCTCTCTCTGTGTCAAATAAATAAATAAAATCTTAAAAAAAAAAAAAAGAATCCATAACTAGTCAGAAAGAGAATCCAGCGTACTAGACTTCTGAGGCTGCTTCTCACACGCCTTGTGCTGTGCCACCCAGATCCCTTTCCAGTAAAGGACTTCCTGTCTCAGCTGCTGGGAATCTGTCAGCATAATCCCTTAAGGACTAGCTGCAAAGAGCCAGCTCAACCGAAGTGATGTCCTGTGTTTGGGGTGAGGGTATGGGGTACACATCAAAGTGAGAATGCCCTGGTTTAGGATACTCTGAAGAATTATTCAAATCCAGAGTTCCCAGGGGGGTTGTGACCTGCAAAGAAACTGGACTTCTCCCTCTGCCTGATCCTGCTTTGGGTCTCTACTTTCTACCACAGTGGCTGATCCTAGAGGGGCTTCTTAATAAATATCCTAGGGGCACTTGGGTGGCTCAGTCGGTTGAGTGTCCAACTCTTGATTTTGGCTCAGGTCATGATCTCATGGGTTGTAGGCTGAAGCCAGGAGTCTGAGATTCTCTTTCCTTCTCTCTCTACCCCACCCCCCAACTCGTGCAGGTGTGTTGGGGGGGTGGGTGGGCGCGTGCTCTCTCTGTCTCAAATAAATAAATAAATCTTCTAAAATAGTAAGTAAGTAAATATCCTAACTCCATTCGAAGGGCTGCTTCTTGAGGAACCCAATCTAAGACATTACATTCTAACCAAGCAAAAACGGCCTTTGCTGTAAATCTGCACGGAAAATTTATCTTCCTTTTAAAAGCAGTTTTCAAAAACCAAATTTAGTAACCAAGGACTGAAAGTTATGGTAAACACCAAAACCAAGATTCATTTCTCAACTATCATGTTTCAGTATTCACCTCATCTTTATGATGTAATAAATCTTACCACTCCGAGTTTTAGCTATAGCTATGAACAGATAAGATTTGTTTCTCAGGGGGCGCCTGGGTGGCTCAGTGGGTTAAAGCCTCTGCCTTCAGCTCAGGTCATGATCCCAGGGTCCTGGGATCTAGCCCTACGTCAGGCTCTCTGTTCAAGCGGGGAGCCTGCTTCCTCCTCTCTCTCTCTGCCTGCCTCTCTGCCTACTTGTGATCTCTCTCTGTCAAATAAATAAATAAAAATCTTAAAAAAAAAAAAAAAGATTTGTTTCTCAGAATCCAGGGTAGGTTGGGAAAATCATTTTCACTATATTATAAGTTCACAGGCAGGTAGTTACTTTCAAAGATAAACGCTTGATAATGAAATAATTTATTCATCATTCATTCAGATATTTTAAAATTCTAGCATTTGGAGCCATGAATACACATAGGAACCATGTTGAAATGTGTTACGATTAATAAGTAAGAGCTGAATAAATTAGAAATGGTATTATAATTTGGATACCAAATCACTGTTCCCTCTTAGGTATCCATGATTCAAAACTCTGTACATTCTATTTTGTTCTAGACAGGATCAAACTGGTTCTGAGCATACTAGCAAGGACTTGTCTAGACAACCAGAATAAGTTGTGCATTAACAGGCTGGGTAGAATTTGTTTACAAACATGCCCCTGAATTTTGCCTTGGATTGTCAATTTTGGTTTGAATAGTCATAGGTAAGAAAAGCTAAAACTCCCTTCTGCCCTCTACTGGATTAAAAAAGTTTTAACATGTTTTTCACTCGTTAGCATATACACTAGAACACTCCTGCTGGTAATAAAATATTCTTTTTCCTCCCAGATGTGGCTTTTGCACCTAGTTAAAATGTCATCCCTCTTTTTGGAAGTCATGAAAGTATGTGGCTAAATTCTGTTATCAGGAGTTCCTTTAAAGGACTTTTACTCCTTTAGGACACTTACTCCTTTAAAGGACAGAAAGAAGTTTCGCAGCAAAGAAAACATTACTGAGGCTCTTTGATAGGTCCTAAAAGTTAGAAAGAAAGTCCCCAAGGCCATGTATTTCTGGAAGCTAATCCCCTGTGACACCCATATTTACATTTAGGTCTCGGAAACCCATCAGTCCGTAGCTTCACCAACAATTTGGTAACACAAACCAGGGCCTGCCCAGCATTTTACTCAAATGCCCTTCTTGAAAAACTTTTCTGGACTAAGTTTAAATGAAAATGAGCTGACATCAGCTATCATGGCAGATGGGTTGCCACGCAACTAAAACACAGCCATGGGCTGGAGGGAAAAAGGCAGAGGAGAGAAAAAAATTCAATCATATACTCCGAACACAGGCACCAGTTCCAACAAGTGCCTTCTCAGAACAGATCCAAGGATTTCTGTGTAATTACAGGAGGGTGAGATCAAGTGACTGGCTGTTTAGCTATTAGCAATTTATCTAAAACCCTGAGTGAGAACAAAAGGAAGAATCACATGTAACAATGACCTTGTTAGCTGGAGAAATGGCTTCTTCCCCTGGTAGGTCTCTTCTTTTTCATGGAAGCAAGGGCATATGTTTGCTCTTAAAAACACAAAACTGCCTCCCAGTCTCCCTTCCTGTAATGGATTCTTTGATTTTGCTTTATTTAGTAGTTTCTACTTAAGAAGACCTTAATATTACTGGTGAAACTGGTAACTAAAGAGTTAACAGGGCATCTAAGCCAGGCAGCAACTCTTTTTCCCAAATCTCCTTGTTCTCAGGAATGCTGCCTGCCACCACCTTTCAGTAGCCTAATATTCTTGCCTGACACCGAGATAACTAAGTGTTAGTTTCGTTGTTTTGCAGAGACTCAATATTTCATCAAAAAAGCCAACCAGACATGAACAGACACTTCTCCAACGAAAACATACAAATGGCTATCAGACACATGAAAAAATGTTCATCATCACTAGCCATCAGGGAGATTCAAATTAAAACAACATTGAGATACCACCTGACACCAGTTAGAATGGCCAAAATTAGCAAGACAGGAAACAACGTGTGTTGGAGAGGATGTGGAGAAAGGGGAACCCTCTTACACTGTTGGTGGGAATGCAAGTTGGTGCAGCCACTTTGGAGAACAGTGTGGAGATTCCTGAAGAAATTAAGAATAGAGCTTCCCTATGACCCTGCAATTGCACTGCTGGGTATTTACCCCAAAGATACAGACGTAGTGAAAAGAAGGGCCATCTGTACCCCAATGTTTATTGCAGCAATGGCTATGGTTGGCAAACTGTGGAAAGAACCAAGATGCCCTTCAACGGATGAATGGATAAGGAAGATGTGGTCCATATACACAATGGAGTGTTATGCCTCCATCAGAAAGGATGAATACCCAACTTTTGTAGCAACATGGACGGGACTAGAAGAGATTATGCTGAGTGAAATAAGTCATGCAGAGAGAGTCAAGTATCATATGGTCTCACTTATTTGTGGAGCATAACAAAGAACATGGAGGACATGGGGAGATGGAGAGGAGAGGGAGTTGAGGGAAACTGGAAGGGGAGATGAACCATGAGAGACTATGGACTCTGAAAAACAACCAGAGGGTTTTGAAGGGGTGGGGGGCGGGGGGGTGGGAGGTTGAGGAACCAGGTGGTGGGTAATAGGGAGGGCACGTACTGCATGCAGCACTGGGTGTGATGCCAAAACAATGAACACTGTTATGCTGTAAATAAACAAATAAAAAAAAACTGAAAAAAAAAGGTAATAAATAAAAGGTACACTGGCTGATGGCACTCAGAAACTCTGTAAATGTCTTGCAACTTTCCTGTAAATCTCAATCTATTCTAGAATAAACGTTTATTAATAAAAAAAACAAAAGCCAACCAGACCAGTCAGGAGCCCTGGCCTCCTCTTTCATCGCAAAGAAAAGAAGTTAACACTCCCCTGCTCAGTAACTTCCTCTGTCCCCTCTTGAGTCACTCACCATAGCTCCTTTCCCCTTTACTGGGCACCTTCTCCACTTGCCTTTAGAAATAAATCCTGGCGCCTGAAGTGGCTCAGGGGACTAAGCCTCTGCCTTCAGCTCCCGTCCTGGGATCTAGCGCTGCATCGGGTTCTCTGCTCAGCGGGGAGCCTGCTTCCCCTTCTCTCTCTGCCTGCCTCTCTGCCTACTTGTGATCTCTCTCTGTCGAATAAATAAATAAAATTAAAAAAAAAAAAAAAGAAATCCTGGCCTCTCCCCCATTTTCCCTCCTCCCTGGGGAGGTGGATTTAAGGCTTGCCCCCAACCTCCTCATCTGGTTCCTCTTGAAGAGACCCCTTCCTAGCTGCACACTCCATGTCTCAGTGATTGTCCCTCCCTTGGTGCAGGGGACAGAGGGACTTGGGTTCAGTTTATACTGTGGTGTCAAGTTTAAGGAACGACTTCCATGTCATCCACTTAGTCCTTTGCTGGTTATCTTTAGAATATCAAGTGAAAAATGGAACTCTGGTCCTGACACTCTTATATTCTAGTGAACAAAACTTTATCATATCCAACCAAAGCCACCATCACTCAAGCCCATAATGCCAGATTGTTAAGCACACATGAATCAGGTATGGTTTCCAGACTCACAGCTTCTCTCCAGGAGGTATGTGGGGGAGGTAATTTAATAAATATTAAGTAGACACAGGAAATTGGTACTTGTGCAGATTCCGTAAAAACACAAAACAAGACAAAGCTGTCACCTATGATGGGGGTGCGGAGATAGGTCAAAGAGCTAAAATGTTTATGTCTCATTATTAAGGCTACAGAGCTAGATAAATCTTGTCTCTGTATCTTTGACTATGTACAGCAAAGAGTTTTATGTAGAGTAAAAAGGACCGAAGTATCTTGACAATATTCGTTTCATTAAAAATGTTATCTTTTCCACCCAAACTCATGTGGCGCACTAATGACAGTGCCTTACTATAGCGGTGACTCAACAGTAGGAAGGGAACGGGGTGGAACGATGCTGACAAAGTGCTTCTGTGATTCTGATACATTTCCTTGGGGAACAGTCTATTGGTTGGTATATATTTATTGGTATATATTTATTGGTATATATTTAAATAATATAAAACCTTCCTATAAAAATTGATTTATACTTCAAAGAAATAAATATTTTTGTCAAGCTTATTGACATCCTGAGAAGGAGGCATGGCCACCTTCTAAGTAAGGCACCAAATCAATGGGATTTTTTAATGACTCCTATTTGGGGAAGATTTTAGTATTTTCCTCATTTGTGGCCAGAAATCATATATGTGGAGTCCCTCACCTTGCAGGTGAAAAATTTGAGGTTCAGAAAGGAGAACTAACTCATTCATGGTCACACAGCCCTAGTGAGAGATTAACAGCATTGTCTTACTCCCACAATTGTTGCGAAGGTCAGAATGGCATATACCTACTGCTTTCTTTAAGACAACAACAGAACTTGGCATAAATGTAGAATGGTCTGAAACGGAACCAGCAGGGGGTCTCAAGGCAAAGTGTCATCTTTGTGCTTTCATTGGTCAAAGCTGTGGAGTGACCTTGGACAAGCAGCAGCACAGGTCTGAGCATCCAGTTATCATAAGGAGACAAACCTTATCTGTCTTGTAAGAAGCTATTAGTATTCTAAATAAATTGACTCTAAGACACAGGAAATAGAGAAGGAAGACTCTGACAAAGTTCTCAGCTTTTTCAATAACCTGCTGAGTGATCATTAATATTAATAGTTTCAGCAATAATCTTAAGGCAAAGAGCCCATTTTATTTGGCATAATTTCTGAGACAACTGCATGTAACGTTATCTAAATCTTTTAGAAAACTGATTAACTCATATATGGTAATGACCCACTTTTTTTTTTTTTAAGATCTATTTATTTGACAGAGAGGGAGCAGAGAGAGAGAGAGAGCACACAAACAGGGGTAAGGGGCAGTGGGAGAGAAACAGGCAGACTCCCTGCTGAGCAGGGAGCCTGATGTGGGGCTCCATTTCCAGGAGGCTGAGATCATGACCTGAGCCTGAGCCAAAGGCAGCCACTTAACTAAATGAGTCACCCAGGCACCCCTGGTAATGATCTATCGACCAAATACATATAGTCACAGGTCTGATTCAAAAGACGACTCTTCAAAAGATGGTCTCTCTTGCTTGCTCCTTCCTCGTTTCTATCCAGATATGTATGCAAGAGCATTGGAGTAAGACAGGCTTGGGTTTAAATCTGGTCTTGTCATTAAGTAAGCCAGACAAGTTATTTAACCTTTGAGCTTCCAATTCATCATACATTTAAAACAAATGAACAAACAAACCATAAAACCGCCCACTTGGAGCTGATATGAAATGCCTAAGCACATGGTAGATACTTCGCTCATTTTCCCCATACGTTCTTCCCTTTCTCCACCACCTATAAAACTGGAAGATCAAACAACACCTATTCCATAGACTTATTCTGAAGCCTTAACTAAACCTGTCTAAAACCTCTAGCACATGCAAGGTATACAAAGCACATTAGAAGAAGTGAAACGAAGAGAGTATTCTCTCCCCTCGCTGCACTCAGGCTGCGGCTAGCCTACAGCGGCTTCCTCTGATGAGCGCCATCGTGTGGCATGGTGTGCAGTTTGGCAAGTAAAGGGCAGGTGGATTCCGGCCTTTTCTTGTTTCTTCTGAAGGAGTGCCCTGCAGAATAAATAACCCGCAGGCCCCCATGGAGGGCCTCGATCTGAATTCTTACATTAGCACTTTCTACGCATATTGAATAGTGGGCCCTGCTCCTGGGTTGTTTTCCCTCCTGAAAAGGGTTACAATATAAAGCGTTCGACACACTAATTGGCACAGAAGCTCAGCAAATGTAAGATACTGTCACAGTCAGTCATCCATAAGCTTCCAGAGTCAGGTTTTATGACTGCAGTGACTAACACAGATCTTGGGATCAGAAGGCAACTCCTTGTTGAGTGTATGAATGGTTTCTATCAACTCCAATACCCCAATAACCATTATCTTGGAGATCACAGAATTTGCTGCACAATATAATATGAAATACTGGCAGCACATATCTATAGGATCACTTAGTAATAATTCAAAAGTCAGAGTGAAAAAAAAAAGCTTCACTTTTCATTATTTTCTTTTTAAAAAATTAAAGTTCTAAAAATTGGTGAGCTTTGTCAAAGTCTACTAAGCTATTTTGAACATAATGAGCATGAACTTGGTTCATGTCCGATCGGTTCAAGTCCGATCCACCCATGACCAGCATAATTAACCCACTCTGGGACTCCGCTGGGGAATGAAGTTGGGAAATGACAATGAATTTTTCTGGGGTGGTCACAGGGATAAGACAAGAAAATGCACACTAAATTACTCAGCACGTGCTCTGATACCTACTTGGCAGCCAATAAAGAGAGGGTTCTAAACACACACCCCCCCCCCATACAACACACATTATCAATATATTTTCCCTATCTCCTAAGTCTTGCCCTTTTTTTCCCCTAGTTCTTAAGGTAGTTTAAAAACTCATGGTTTCTGCCAATCAGAACTTAATGGCAAAACCCAAAGGGACATCTTATTAGTCCCACCTGCCAGCTTCCCACAGCTGCAACAGCGCCTGAAAGCTAAATATTGCCAATTTACAAGGAGTCTTCACTTTAGAAGGCTCATCCTTCAGAGAGAAAAACAACAGCCAGTAGAAAGCAAGTGTAATGCCAATATGGTATTAAATGGCTATCGATGGACACGGAAACGCCTCAATGATGACCATATCACCTTTCTCCTGATCTGCAAAAGAAGCAATAAGCTTGCGATGACATTCAGAATCAAGTCAGCTCTGGCCCCCTCGCCTCTGCCTGTGATCCCTGATGGGGGTGGTTTGCACTCCTTTTCCCTCTGAGGACATTTATGCTATGAAAACCACTGAATTTCTCTGAAACTGGAAAGCTGGGTTGGATTGGGGGAGAGGGCTGTCTACATTTTAGAAGAGAAATGATGAAGTAAGCCAAGTTCAGGAACTGACAGAAATGATGGCGATGGGATTCAAAACTCAAGTTTAATTTATTCATGCATGCAGCACACAGTCTTAGTGTCTCTTCTGAGCCAGAACTATGCTAGCTGGAGAAGAGAAACACACAGCCTTCACTGCATAATGCTTATCATGTAGCGAGAAAGCCTGATATAACTGTATCAGTCAGGAGAGAGGTAGTTAATGCTGAGTAACAAAGTTAAAGCCTCAGTGTCAGAAAGCAACAAAGTCTTCTTTCATTCAGGCTTTGTGACCATCAGGTGTGGGCTGGGGGGCTCTTCTTTTCTTTTTTTTTTTTTAAAGATTTTATTTATTTATTTGACAGACAGAGATCATAAGTAGGCAGAGAGGCAGGCAGAGAGAGAGAGAGGAGGAAACAGGCTCCCTGCAGAGCAGAGAGCCTGATGCGGGGCTCGATCCCAGGACCCTGGGATCATGACCTGAGCGGAAGGCAGAGGCTTTAACCCACTGAGCCACCCAGGTACCCGGCTCTTCTTTTCTTAATCCAGGATCCAGGTGGATAGAGGACGCCTTATCTAGAACATCACGGTTACTCTAGAGCAGAGAAAGAAAGCCCTGGAGAGTCTCTTTTCAGCAGGTAATTTTCATTTCTGGCCTAAAAATGACACTGGTATCATTTTCATTCATAAATCACTGGCCCAAACTAGTCAAGTGGTCTCACTCACCTTAGGGGAGAAAGTACAATTCTACCTCTGGCTGGGAAGGTAGAGAGCCAGAAATATTTGATGAGTCGTGTGAACAGCTCTCACACTGATCAAATAATCATACACTAATGAACATATAAATTATAAGCTGATAATAACACTTAAGGAAACAAATAAAGGTCCTAGCCAAAACATAGAAGAGGAAGAGGAGTGCATATCATTACGCCTGAAGAATAGAACATTCGAGAAGGCCACGGGATCTGTCTTCAAATATTTGATGAGTTGCCCTGGTAAAGAAATGGACTTTACTGTGGGATTCCAGGAAGCAAAAGACAAAGAGAGAGAAATATCCTGTCTCATATGTCAGTGAAAGACCCGCCTTAGAGGTTTCTGACAATGCTGCCAGTGCAAAGTGGGCATTTCCTGTCCCAAGGATGATCAGTCAGAATCTTGTGGGGTGGAGCAGGAGACCAAAAATACAAACATGTGAGGAAACTACCACTGAGGACAGACAACAACGACAGAGTCCTGAAGCCACCTGTGGCCATGCCATGGCGGCTCCAGAAACAGTGGCCAGAACAAATCCAAGGCGCATATCATGCTCGATGCCGCGATGGTCTCTCACCGAGTTTATTCATCTGTGTTTTTAACCAGCAGCCCAGCTGTGATCACATCCTCTGACCTCTGCCAGTGTTAAAGGGGGAGAGCACAGTACTAGCAATAACACAATGGGAGGGCAATGGAAGGACTGACTTTATAGAACACATTTTCAAAGCATGACTCTCTGAGAATCAGCTCTACGATGCATTAAGCCATAGACAGAATTTTTTTTAAAGATTTTATTTATTTATTTGACAGACAGAGATCACAAGTAGGCAGAGAGGCAGGCAGAGAGAGAGGAAGCAGGTTCCCTGCTGAGCAGAGACCCCGATTCGGGGCTCAATCCCAGTACCTTGGGATCATGACCTGAGCTGAAGGCAGAGGCTTTAACCCACTGAGCCACCCAGGGGCCTCTAGGCAGAATGTTTTATCTGTTATCTCATCCAATGCTCCTGGCAGCTTCCAGTACATAATATTGGCCCCATTTTACAGATAAGAAAATCAGGATAAATAACAGTCAAATAAATTGTCTGTGGTCATGACAATCCAGCTGGGATCCAAATTCAAGTTGATTCCATATTCTTTTCATTATCCTATGCTCCTTTCCACCACTAAGAGTGCTCTTCTACGAGAACAAACAATTTAATATCTTCAATCCTTTAAAACTGCCATGCAACGACACTACAGGAAATAGTGGAAGCTTATTTCTCGGTCTAAAAATAAAATGGATTCTATTTTGGAATGAAATGATTTCCAAAGCAGATGAATAGCTGATTTTAGCCATCCCTGAGGAATGAGTTATATGAGCAAAGTGGGTCATGGATCATAGGAAAGGCATAATTAAAAGTGACTTAAAAAAAGCAGCTACCCAGTGCTGTGACACCTCACTACCACGTGCACACACGTGTATGTGTTGCACACTCTAACTCTTAGACCATGTGCAGAGAGTATCCCACAAGTGTTTTCATCACAGCAACAACCAGGGCATTCTTTGAGGACCCCAGGACAAACTCTGAGAACATTCCTACCTATTTAGATGCACAGTCCAACCTACATATTTTAATCGAACAGGAAGCCTTCATTTTAAAGTCAAATCCCCTAAATTTCTGTGACTAGGTTGGGGAGTCCAATGGATAGTGGCCGAGAGCGTCATGACCAAAGGAAATCACAACCACAAAGCCATAAGCTCTGAGTTCTGAAGTAGGAAAATCTTTCTCCTCTGACACAGTATCTACAGGAGTCACCCCTCTTCTCTGTGTAAAACTGAGCTCAGACACACTGAGAGCCAGGGGGAAAGAAACATGAGGAATTCTGTGCCTTCACTAAACACAGCCCCCTCCCCTACCAAAAAAATGAACACCAAAAACCTGCTGGTATCCCTGAGCCTAAATGATATCTTGCTTGTGACCCAGCAGCCTAAGAAAATACAACAATGGGGACACCTGGGTGGCTCAGTGGGTTAAGCCTCTGCCTTCAGCTCAGGTCATGATCCCAGGGTCCTAGTATCAAGCCCCGCAGCATCAGGCTCTCTGCTCAGCAGGGATCCTGCTTCCCCCCCGCCACCCCCCACCTGCCTCTCTGCCTACTTGTGATCCCTCCCTCTCTGTCAAATAAATAAAATCTTAAAAAAAAAAAAGAAAAAGAAAAAGAAAATACAACACTATGGCTTAAAACTGGACTTTAGGGTTGTGGTCTGCATACTTAGAGTTGCTACGTTACCTCAAAATGATCCCAATGTATATAAAGAAGACCCCTCTAGAGAATTTTAAAATCATCATTCGCCAACACCCAGCTTCAACAGTTTTGGCTGCCATGACTCTTCCACTATGCCCACTTTTTTTTCCTGTCATATTTTAAAGTAAACCCCGTACCATTTCACCCATAAACACTTCAGGACTAACTGCCAAAGACTTTTTTTTTAATTTTTAAAGATTTTATTTATTTATTTATTTGACAGAGATTATAAGTAGGCAGAGAAGCAGGCAGAGAGAGGGGAGGAAGCAGGTTCCCCTCTGAGCAAAGAGCCCAATATGGGGCTCGATCCCAGGACCCTGGGATCACGACCTGAGCTGAAGGCAGAGGCTCTAACCCACTGAGCCACCCAGGCGCCCCAAAGACCTTTTTAAAACTGCAACCACCCATTCTCCTATCTAAATAAAATTAATAAAAACTCTTTATTTTTACTGACTTCATTTTACCTCTCTTCTGACACGTGTGAATATACGAGTGTGTGGCGTGCGTGCTCATGCGCACGTGGGCAGCAGACACCGCCGACACCCTGCCCCGTTCTCTCGGCTGCGCGAGGCAGTTTCCCGCAAGCTGGCAGTTTCCATCCTCCAAGCCAGCGAGTCTTCTCCTTTGCCTGAGCGCCAGATCAACTCTGGCATGACCAGGAAGTACCTGGGACTTAATGCACAAGGATGGACACCCCGGTGGCCGTCCTCACCCACTGAAGGCCAGGAACCCATGAGTAAATGTCCCAGCTTCCCCGTACCTGCTGGGACAACTCTAAAATGGGTTCTACACAACTTCCCAGAGGGTCTCACAAGATCAATCTGCTCATTAGCTCAATAATAAACACTTCATTGGCTTTTCTCTCTGCTCTGTTACAAAGGCTCTATTCCCTTACCTGCGCTTCTCAGTACTACACTGAGGCAGTTCTTGTTTCTGGAGTGGTGTGTGTGCAGCGGCGCTAGACAGACGCATCTCTGATAATTCTGGGTAAAATTATAACACGTCAGAGGTGTGCATGAGAACAGAAGCATAAGCCAATGAAAATTCCTTGCTCTTTCCCACAATCAAGGTAGAGATCTAGGATATGTGGCTTATAAAACGGCATCTGAGCATGACTCTGAGTTCATCACCTTTCTTCGCCGACAAGCCTGTTTTCCACTGCATTTGCAGTTCGTACCCTGCCTATTACTGCTCTGTTGATATTCCAATTCTCATTTCCCAAAGGACATACTAAAACCTCTTCTAATCCTGGAAACCTCTGGAGAGATGAAAATTTCTATGTTACTTTGAAATAGGCCTTTCTTCCTCAAACTACAAAGAAAATAATGGGGAGTAAGGTTTGAGGAGAAAAAGCCAGGCTTCCCAGTATACTGCAGGAACCAATCTTCAGAATGGAGCTTTGTTCCAGTGCATCAGCCTTATTCATATGGAAAAGGTCAAACCAAATTCACAAACCAAAATAACCTTCTCTTTCAGCCTCCACCTGGGATTATTCTGCCTCTGTTCCTCTAAGTTGTATGGAAAAAATTGCAAATGACATATTTAGTTTCTCTATTCAATGACCTTTGTCCATGCTTTCTTTAGTGTAGGGCTTGGACCAGTTATCAATTATTTGTTGGCCTGTCGGCGTCCCTCCATCTGAAGACCTGTGTATTTCCTACGCTAACACAACAGAAATTCAACAGATGCCACTTGAATGAAGAGATGGTAGAGACTAAAGACGGAGTTTATAAGAATCTTCCAGGATGAAAACTGCCAGGGTGTTATGCTTAGACTGATATTGACGTTGTCATTTCTAGACACGGTGAAAGACTCCAGAGCCACTCGAACTGCAAGCAAAGGAACCCTTTATCACATCCGTAGAAGAGATGGAAGGGGGACGCTAGGACCCTGTTAATGAGCTGGCCATAAACTCACTATGTTGTATTTACACAAAGGCATCTCTCATTCTCCAAGAATAATTTAAGTCGAGGACATTTTCCAAAGCACCAGTTTTTAGCCAACAATCATAGCCAGAGATTAGAAGAAAAGCTACTATGTAATTACAGTGTGCTCTAAGATCAAAGTCTAATGACTGCTTTTTAAAAAATGAGAATAGTGCATTTTTCTTTTGATGAGCAAGAAAAAACTCCATAAATAAATGGATTGTCTTATCAAGCAATTTCTAATAACTGCCAGGAGATGGCGCCCAGACCCTATTCATCTACCAAGCATATCCCGCTGGGACCCATCCTCCAAAAATCCGAAAACAGAGACTTAGCAAGGGGGTAAGATTTGATAAGACTATATTACAAGCAATCCACCTGGGGAGGGGGGCCTTAATTCAAGATACCATCCAGGGACTCGTACCTTCGCCTTTTGGTTTCCCGGGGAAAATCTGTTGGTAATTCAAGAGCTCACAGGCTCCATCTAGGTTCAGCCAAGACTTTTTAAATTTTTTTTTTTTTTTAAGATTTTATTTATTTATTTGACAGAGATCACAAATAGACAGAGAGGCAGGCAGAGAGAGAGAGAGAGGGAAGCAGGCTCGCTGCTGAGCAGAGAGCCCGATGCGGGACTCGATCCCAGGACCCTGAGATCACGACCCGAGCCGAAGGCAGCGGCCCAACCCACTGAGCCACCCAGGCGCCCCCAGCCAAGACTTTTTAAAAAGATGCTTTGTCTGGGCAGGCAATGTGATTGACAACTGACTCGCAAAGTATACTGAAGACCTTGCTGCAAGGTACAGGCTTGCAAAGCACAGCTCCACTGAATACAGTTTCAGGTGGCAGGAATAAGGGGTACAGAGAAGGTAGAGGAAATAGTCCTTGATGTTATGAGGTTAAGGCCCTCCTCTTTCTGAAAATGGATTCTGTTCTTTTTATATGCTTATTCTACAAATAAGTAAGTACACTAAAAGATTTAAGAACAGGTTATTAATAAAAAGGAAACTGATTTTTGAACCTGCCTTCAATCGATAAAATCAAAACAAATACTGGTTTACACTATGTGTACCGTACGCATGTATGTTTTGCAACTTCCAGAGAATGGCCTGTCTTTTTCTCATTTTTTTCCCAGCAGTCATTCTGGGGAAAGCATTTGAGTTCTCATCACGCAGACATGGGAACTGAGGCTCTTGGCGGCTAAGTGACCAGTAAATATAATTGCACAAAATATCTCCATGGTTCTCTGGCCTAAATCAGATGAAAAGTTCGTCTGACCACCCTCAATAATCTTCAAGAAAAGAAAGTTGTGTCATTTGGACTCCTTACCAGGTTACTGCTGCAGGTTGGGCAGGAAGGTCAAGAGAGGTTTCAAGGGGCGCCTGGGTGGCTCAGTGGTTTAAGTCTCTGCCTTCGGCTCGGGTCATGATCTCAGGGTCCTGGGATCGAGCCCCGCATCGGGCTCTCTGCTTGGTGGGGAGCCTGTTTTTCCCCCTCTCTCTTCCTGCCTCTCTGCCTACTTGTGACCTCTCTTTCTGTCAAATGAATGAATAAAATATTAAAAAAAAAAAAAAAGAGAGGTTTCAAAACGTAAAGTCTGCTCTGTTAGGGGCCGTCTACATACCGTAAGCCTAGAGGTCTTGGTTATGCCTATACTGGCTGGGTTATTGATAACATGCCCTTTCTTTATCTACCAACAAAATAAACTTAGATCATTCTTAGGAGAAAACTAATCTTCAAGTGCCATGTTATTAATCAGTTTTCCATATGGCTTGTTGCTTTGATGCCTAATACATTAATAGTGATGACCCCTTTCCTACATTGCCTTTATCTTCATTTAAATAAATCTTATTTCAAATATGAATACCCTCAATCAAGTTTCCAAACAACAAAGTAGCAACATCTTAAAAATCTGCTATTTAAAAAAATAACTCCATTAGTAAGTCTTAAAAGTTTTCCCGTTATATAAAACCAGAATGTTCCACACCAAAGTCTAGATTAGTATAACTACACCCATACCTGTAATTTAAGGAAGAATATTTCCAAGCAAAACAGACACAGAATAAAAGTACTGACAGTGTGACAGACTCATAAGGAGCAGAATCTGCTTCAGAGCCACAATTGTCTACCTGATAATTACTTTCAGTATCTGGGTAAAAACATGCTTTATTGTTGGAGCTTGAAAACGTTCACATCAAAAGAAGCCAGACTTAAAAAACAACCAGTCAAAGCCTTGTGCGGAGGTTGAAATTTGCAGTTTAAAGGCATGAGTAGATAATGTGAAAGAGGGTCAAATTGTTTCAGTGTTTTTAAATCGGTGCCCACACAATAAAGCAGGGCAAGTCAAAGAGAAAGTCAAAAAGTGAATCTCTTAATGATGAAGCGGGAAAGTGATATTTGGGGAGATAGCTTTTTTCTTCTACTTCTACTTGTTTTCCAACAATCAAAAAATGGAGCAAGAGTCAGTGGTATGGGGCTGAGAAGGGCGATTCAATATTCTAGCCATTGTGAACTAACACAGTGGTGGCTATGAAGGGAGAAAAAAGAAGGTTTTTGTTCTGTTTTGTTTTGGTTTTTTTTTTGGTAAACTTTGTAGTATTAAAGATTATTGTTTGAATTGGTTGCCATTTCAGTAACTCTTGGACTCCTGGAGACAAAGTTTTAGCGCTATAAATGGATCACCGATGACTAGAACCAGAACGGACTTTCAAGGTTACATACTGTCATGGGATAGAGCAGGTTGCTGAAGCCCAAAAGGCCAAAGTGACACAGCAGGACACCTGCCACAGGTGCTAGGAATGAATCTCAAGTCCTTATCCTCAATCCAGGGCTCTCTCCACTCCACAGGTGGATCCCTAACCAGGAGTTTGTGGAAAATATGGGTCCCCAGTCCCCACTCAGGACTGATACATAATCTCCAAGGATACATATGTGTTTTAAACGAGCAATACTGAAATGCTTTTAAAAATTGAGACTGGGGGCGCCTGGGTGGCTCAATGGGTTAAATCCTCTGCCTTCGGCTCAGGTCATGATCTCAGGGTCCTGGGATCGAGTCCCGCATCGGGCTCTCTGCTCAGCAGGGAGCCTGCTTCCCCCCCTCTCTCTGCCTGCCTCTCTGCCTGCTTGTCATCTCTGTCAAATAAATAAATAAATAATCTTTAAAAAAAAATTGAGACTGTCCACTCCATCCCTTAATTTCAAAGCAGACAGTTTAATTGCATGGATTCAGGAAAGACAAAACTGTCAAGGCAGAGGAGGGGGTTTGTCGTCCCAGTAATTCTCTAAAATCTTTAAGAGCTGAGGTTACCTGTTCTCCAAATCAAGAAAGACACAACTTTGATGAAACTTTTGGAAACATGACAGTATTTGAGATTCAGGAAACAGAGGCCATCTCTCATTCCTCATGTCTGGGGGATTCATTAATGCCCGCAACCTTACACTTGTTCATTTTGCTTCAAATGAGAAAGATCTGGGTTTTTTGGGCTAGATTTCTTCCACTTTCTTTTTTCACATCCTCTATCTCTCTCCACCCATGAGATAGTGGCTGATTTTGGTCCTCTACTTTAATCTTAAACTTGGACAAAGCAATTGTGTAATCAACCGAGAATCCTTGAGGGCTCTTGGCACATGCCTCTCCTCACTTGGGAGCACATATGTGGGTCAGTGAGTATCTGCTGTGGGGCCGACTTGGCAGCCAAGCAGTAAGACCTGTGGTGATGGGCACAATTACAGCTCAGTTCCCGAAACCAAAGATTACACAGTTTGAATAGAAGTGTACAGTTTCCAAAGCTATCAACTGTCCTGAAGGCAAGCTGAGACACAATGGATTCAATACAGACACTCATATTCATCCAGTGGCCCTTCCAAAAACTCCAGTTGGATTAGGATTTATAGATAAGTGGGGAAAAGACTAAATAATAAGAATTCTTTTTAAGAGATGGTGTGTGCTTGAGAAAGGTCATTAAAAGATTCAAAGCCAAGTGTAGTGTGAATTTGAGATGCAGAAACCCCATTTTTAAGGTAGTGACAAAAATGATCTTTGTGCACAAACCCAAGTCTTATCATGAGAGGAGCTTTCAGGTCAGAAATTCCAGAATTCCATTTTAAACCCGGGAGGAGGTGGTCTGGAGAAGCCCTCCAGCAAAACCATAGGAAGTTTGCAGTGTTTCCACTAGAGGTCGGGCATTCCTAAGTTTCTTTCATTCCTTTTTTTTGAACAGTTGGACTGATTCCAACGAAAGAAATAAGAAGAAAAAGGCCTGAAGATCGGATGGATTACATATAATTTTTAATTCACACTTGATTTTACTGAGATGCTTTCAAAGTGAGTCATAAAATGGATTTGGGTTTCAGAACAGTACTAGTCACTGATGAATCCGAAATGCCCACACGCTGTTTGCAGCAAGCCTGTTCAAGTGGTGGGATGTCACACATCCACTGACAAAATTCCTTAGCTTTGGGATGAAAAAGGCACACAGAAAAGAAAGATGCCTAAGAGATAACGTGAGTGATGTGGCAGGGAGCTTATGAATTTACGATACAGAAAAGCTTGAATGTGAACACTTCCTTCATGATTTATTAGCTTTGTGACACTCGGGGAAGTTATTTGACTTTCTGAAACTTTAGTTTCCTCACTTTTTTTTTTTTTTTTTTAATGAGGATACCACCACCTCTTTCACAAAACTATTATGAGGCTTGGTGGAGAAAAAGTTTCAAAATATTCATACAGTTTCCAGAAATATGCAGATGTTGAGAAAATGGAATTTTTTTTTTAAAGACTTTATTTATTTGACAGACAGATCACAAGTAGGCAGAGAGAGAGGAGGAAGCAGGCTCCCTGCTCAGCAGGGAGCCCGTTTGTGGGGCTTGATCCCAGGACCCTGAGATCAAGCAGAGGCTTTAGCCCACTGAGCCACCCAGGCGCCCCTGGAATTTTCTCTTTAAAATAGCATCTTCACTTCTCTAAGTCAGTAAAGAACACTGGTCTTATCTGAGCATGTGACTTTTTAAAAAGAAACGTAACAGTATTTATCTATCCAACCATCTCCCTCCCTCCTTGTTCTTTTCTTTTGATTTTAGTTTCCCTGTGCTTTTAAGTGTCAAGTAATGTGGGTTGAATGAATGAAAGATCATGACAAACTCTGGCAGCTTTGTAAGGAACAGAAGACACTTTAAATGAAAAGTTACCACAGTGTCCTTGATTGATAGGATGACAGAGGAAGGGACTGGGGGGTGGGGTGGGTAGGAAATGGAAGAGAAAAAGACAGATGTACTAATTTTTATGGTCAGTTTTAACTTATTACCATCCCTCCTGTTCTCTGATGACTTTGATACACTGGCAGAAGGTAGTGAAATCACAGATGCCAAATAGATTCTGTCTTATTATTACCACAGTGGTTTTCTTTCTTTCTTTTTTCTTTTGAATTATTTATTTGACATGCACAGAGAGGGAGAGAGAGAGAGCACAAGCAGGGGGAGCGGCAGGCAGGGGGAGAGGGAGAAGCAGGCTTCCCCCTGAGCAGGGAGCCAGATGTGGGGCTCAATCCCAGGATTGAGATCATGACCTGAGCCAAACGCAGAGGCTTAACCCACTGAGCCACCAGGTGCCCACCACAGTGGTTTTCTGACTACCATGGAGAATCATCTGGAGAAATTATTAAGACATAGATTTCTGGACCTTGGCCCTCCGGGTTCCTACTTCATTACTCTGGTGCAGGGTTCAAGAATTTGCTTTTTGAGGACGCTACCAAGTGATTCTGAAGCTGTTGGTCCAGGACCACACTTTGAGAACCAGCGGTTTAGCATAGCCACAGAATTTATAATCCAACTGTGGGAAAGAGAAGGGACACATGGTAAGAAACCTAGGCTCTAGTTCTGGATCTTCCATTAATTCCCCATGGGATGGGGAAGGTCATTTGCTATCATACCTGCATTTGCTCACCTGTGAAAGGAATAATGCTTGTTTACCAGTGAGGTCAAAAGAAGGTCAAAAAAGAAACAGGTAAATTAAAACTCTGAAAAGTTAGTAAATACTCTGTAAGAACAAAGTACCATGATTGACAATTCCAAAAAGCACAGGGTAGCAAATCTGCCTTTGTGTCAACCTGAGATCATCAGGGAATGCCCAGATTTCTGGTTGAGTGTTTGTGTGTGTGTGTGCCCCTGAGGATGTTTCTAGATGAGATTAGCATTTGAACTGGGCGAAGTAGATTGCCTTTTCCAGTGCGGGTGGGCAAAGACCAAAAAAAAAAAGTGGAGGAAAGAGGAATTTGCCCCCTTTTTTTGCCCCTTTTTTCTGCCCCACTGCTCAAGCTCTCATCTTTTCCCATCCTCGAACTAATATTTACATCACAGACTCCCCCTCATTCTCAGGCCTTCAGAGCAAATTGCCAAATCACACCACCATCTTTCCTGGGCCTCCAGCTTGTAGGCCACAGGTAGTGGGACTTCTCAGCCTTCATGAATGTATGAGCCAATTCCTCATAATAAATCTCCTCTTATCTTCTTTCGGTTCTGTTTCTCTGGAAAATGCTAACACACAGCCATTATTTCAGAGGTTTTCTAAAAATTAGTGAGGACAGTCCTAGGTTCTATTCCAGGGTTAGCCTCTGACCTACTCTGGATATACACTTGACCTTTCTGGGCCCTAGTGTTCCATATAGCAAGGGATTTAAAAATGATTTCTAAGGTCTTCCAAAATTTAAAAATGTGTGGTTCTATGGTCAGAACATGAGCAGGGACTGGGGCTCCGGGCAGGTCTTAAAATAGGGAACATCACGGCCCCTCCCAGAGCTGGCATAGGTCACCCAGTGGTAAACCAAAACACACACTTTGCCCACACTTCAGTATTAACCCGTCACAGACCCCAAGTGCACCCTAGCCCCTGCCAGCTCTCAGCATGAGCTCTCCAATATCCCAGAATTAGGCTCCACACTAGCTATCATTAAGATATAGTACACGTCATCACTGGAGAGGTACTAAAGCCCTAGACCATCCATCCACTCAGTAGATCAACGCTCGAGATTCTGCTCTAAGATGTCTCGTATCATGCCCTCCCCATACGTCCCCCTGCCACCGTGGGTCAGCATCGTCACTGTGCACTCAGGCCCTCACATATCTCACAGGGACTACTGCAATACCTCTTAATGGGATCCTACTCCCCAGCACCGTCACCCAGCATAACCTGCCAAAAGGACCTTCTGACAGGACAGCTCTAAGTCTATCATTCACCTGCTCAAAATTCTTTGATGGTGCTCCCATCCCTCTCAAGGCCTCCGACATTCAGAGGCCAACCTCTATTTCAACCTTGTCCTACTGTTCCCTTATGTTCCTCACCGGCTCCAGCTCCAACGCGAAAGCCCCAAACTATACCAGTCCCCCAAATATGTCCTATGCTTCCTGGCTCCCAAGTCTTCGCTCATTCTCTTCGTTTTGCCCTTTGTCTTCACCTGGTGAAATCCTGCCAATTCTACTCCCACAAGCTTTTGCCTCCTTGCCCCCCACCCCCAGACATATTCTATCCTCTCTTTCCACGGCCTTTGATTCACCTGATAGGAAATTTCACGAGATTTACAGTGTGACGGGTATTATCTGAGTTCACCTCCCTGTCTCATGCAAGATCATGAGGCGGATCTTGAGGACAGGGGTGGAGCCTTATTCATCATCTCTGTCCCTGAGCTCACTGCCCAGGGGTGAGGCTACTGAGCCCTAGAACAGTCCGTTTGGATACAGAATACATCACTGTAACATGAACTAGCTTGTACAGCACTGACTTTATTTCCGCACAATGAAAGTAGTGTTAGGTTCATACGCAATTTTCCAAGAATGTTAATATTTTGTACAACCAAGGAATAGCCACTAAACAAAACATGCTCGAACACAGCAGAATGCAGCCATCCCACAGAGAAAATGATGCTCACGTTCCCCTTCACTCAGACTGGAGTGTGATCTGTCATGGAAATGCTTTTTTTTTTTATTATTATTATCCATGATTCTAAGGGCATTCTATCTTTGTCTCCAAAATTCAACAAATTTCTTTTTTTTTTTTTTTTTTTTCTAAAATGCTCTTTGTCAGCAGGGAAGAACGTCCAATGGAAAAAAGACAGCCTCTTCAATAAATGGTGCTGGGAAAATTGGACAGCCACATGCAGAAAAGTGAAATTGGACCACTTCCTTACACCACACACGAAAATGGATGAAGGACCTCAATGTGAGAAAGGAATCCATCAAAATCAGCAAAGGAAACAGTTAACAAAACCAAAAGACAACTGACAGAATGGGAGAAGATATTTGCAAACGACATATCAGATAAAGGGCTAGTATCCAAAATCTATAAGGAACTTAGCAAACTCAACACCCAAAGAACAAACAGTCCAATCAAGAAATGGGCAGAGGACATGAACAGACATTTCTGCAAAGAAGACATCCAGATGGCCAACAGACACATGAAAAAGTGCTCCACGTCACTCGGCATCAGGGAAATACAAATCAAAACCACAATGAGATATCACCTCACACCAGTCAGAATGGCTAAAATTAACAAGTCAGGAAATGACAGATGCTGGCGAGGATGAGGAGAAAGGGGAACCCTCCTCCACTGTTGGTGGGAATGCAAGCTGGTGCAACCACTCTGGAAAACAGCATGGAGGTTCCTCAAAATGTTGAAAATAGAACTGCCCCATGACCCAGCAATTGCACTACTGGGTATTCACCCTAAAGATACAAACGTAGTGATCCAAAGGGGCACGTGTACCCGAATGTTTATAGCACCAATGTCTACAATAGCCAAACTATGGAAAGAACCTAGATGTCCATCAACAGATGAATGGATAAAGAAGATGTGGTATATATATACTATGGAATACTATGCAGCCATCAAAAGAAATGAAATCTTGCCATTTGTGACGACGTGGATGGAACTAGAGGGTATCATGCTTAGTGAAATAAGTCAATCGGAGAAAGACAACTATCATATGATCTCCCTGATATGAGGACATGGAGAAGCAACATGGGGGGTTAGGGGGACAGGAGAAGAATAAATGAAACAAGATGGGATTGGGAGGGAGACAAACCATAAATGACTCTTAATCTCACAAAACAAACTGGGGGTTGCTGGGGGGAGGTGGGGTTGGGAGAGGGGGAGGGGGTTATGGACATTGGGGAGGGTGTGTGCTATCGTGAGTGCTGTGAAGTGTGTAAACCTGGCGATTCACAGACCTGTACCCCTGGGGATAAAAATACATTATATGTTTATAAAAAAAAAAAAATTGGAAGGGGAGGCGAACCATAAGAGACTATGGACTCTGAAAAACAACCTGAGGGTTTTGAAGGGTCAGGGGTGGGAGGTTGGGGGAACAGGTGGTGGGTAATAGGGAGGGCACATTTTGCATGGAGCACTGGGTGTTATGCAAAAACAATGAACACTGTTACGCTGAAAAAATAAATAAATTTTAAAAAATGCTCTTTGTCAAGACTTCAACCATTTTTTTCAAGGTAAAATCCTATACTGGAGTGATATTTATTTTTCAGTATTGCTGTTGCTCTTCTGAATGCCTTGGTTACAAAGTCAAATAGGTCTCAAGTGATCAGCACAGAAGCCCTGTCACTTTTGGAAGGCAATTTGGCAGCACGCAAGGATTTTAAGGAATCCTCCTTATTCTGTAACTGCACTGTTACATAAATGTCTAGACTAGGGGCGCCTGGGTGGCTCAGTGGGTTAAGCCTCTGCCTTTGGCCCAGGTCATGATCTCAGGGTCCTGGGATCGAGCCCCACATCGGACTCTCTGCTCAGCAGGGTGCCTGCTTTCCCCTCTCTCTCTGCCTGCCTCTCTACCTACTTGTGATCTCTTTCTCTCTCTGTGTCAAATAAATAAAATCTTTAAAAAAAAATGTTTAGACTAGTACTCAACCATGGACAGAAGTCAGACTGCTGTTTGTAAAAAAGGAACTGTTACCAAGTCCCTCAATACAATTCCTTTGCATGTCAATTACTAGGCCAGTTCTCAATGAATGGAAACTCAGAGAGGCAGGAATGGAGCTGTTCTGCTAGAATCCAGAAATGCCAAAGGAAAAGCTCCTGGGGACGACAGAGCTGTCCCAAGCAGTCACTAGAATACAAGTGACTCAGTTTTCCTGGAGAGCTTAGCGTGTCTGGCAGACTGCTGGTGGCAGAGGCCTCTGGGCTTCTGAAGAAGGAGGGGACATCTTAAGGGAAAGCAGCATAGACAATGGGAAGGAAAACAAACAAACAAAAAGATAAAAAGAGAGGTGGGAATCAACACCTACAGTGTATCTGCTAAGAACCAAGTTGATTATTTGTTATCTCAATATTTACATGAAAAAAAAATCCTTCAGTCTGAAGCTTCATACTCAATTTATAAGAAAAGAAAAATGAGGCTCTGTGGTTAAAGGATTTGCCAACAGTGACCAACACAGGGTTGCCTGACTTGCAAAGTTCACTGGCAGTTCATGGCAATGGTAGCTTCCAAACTGAGCAGGGGTGGGGATGGGGAGCAGGCCTCCCGGGGAGTCCTAAAGGACTGGAGGCTGGAGTAGGTGAGAAGGTAAGGAAGCCCCCTACACCCCAAGGGCAGAACCTGGGCCTCCTGTCCTCTTTTCAACCTTCTTTTATCTGTTTTACATATCCGGCTTCCTCTGCCGCCTCTATTTGAAGTAAGAGTACTGCAGCTTTAACAGAGAGGGAAAGAAGGTTTGAAAACCCCTGCATCACATCCAGCTGGCTAGTCCCCAATTCTGCCTGAGGCTGGCCTTCAGCAGAAAAATAAATCAGTGCTTACAAAGGATCTACTCTATACAGAACGCTGGTGGGGGGGCTCCCAATTCCCTGCTCTAATCATTCTAAAGATGTCTAAAAAAGACTTCACTTTTTGCCAACTTTACTCGCTCATTTGACTATTTCTACCCACCCCTTTGCAGACCCTGCGAGGCAGATCAGGGGCTTGGAGAAGCACAGGCAGCATGCAGAGTGGAACTTCCAGCCCCACAGCAATTGGGGGAGGGGAGGTCAGAGAAGCCGGGGATCCCCAAAGAACTCCGAGTGTGAACCCGGACACCTGACGCTCCCAAGGCGCATCCGGGGTTCTCTCTACTTCTCTCCAGCCCACGTCCGCACAACCAAGTGAGGTGGTCAGGCCAGATGGTCTTCACTGCTTTTTCGGACTCCTGGGAGCCCAGACATCGAAAGGGTGCTGTGTGCTCAAGCGGAGGGAAAGCAGAGCTATAGGAACAGTGAGTTTGTAGGAAGGCAGAGCGAGCAGGTGGTAAGCACACGCCTCCTGGGTCTGCATAGAGGCAAACACAGACCCTCCAGACAGATGATTTCTCTCCAACTCATGCGTACTGGGGAACACATGGAAACAAAAAGCAAACCAAGACATACTGAGTGCTGATACAACTTACACGCAGAATGGAACAGAATACATCTTTAATTCGCCGGAAATAACAACTCGGAACAACACAAGAGGTAATTTCAAACTAGTCCAAAGTCCTTTCAAAGTCCAGAGGTGAGGGTGATGCAGAGAAAAGACATGTGCGGAAGTTTCTTTAGAGCAGTCGGAGAGGAAATAGCAGGGCAGGATTTACAGACAGATTCTGGGCAATGAACGATCTGGCACCTTCTCTTTGGTATTGATTCTCGCCTCAGACAGGCGATGAAGGCCTGCCGAAGAAAGCGGTCCCAGGGGCTGCTCAGGCTGGGCGCGAGCCCTCCTCCAGCATCCTACCCGGGGCTTCTCAGCCGCCTCTCCTGGGAGCAGTCTAGCTGGCCTCATCTGCACACATCTGGAGGTACTGCCCCTGGGCTACCTGCATGGCATGCGGCCTCACCACCCGTTTTCTGTTCCCCGAAATCTGTTTAAGACCATCAGAGGGGTCTCTGACACTAGGGACCCTTCAAATAGCAACATCTGAAATAACAAATCACTTATCTGAAATCTCTGATCGCAGCTGCCTTCCAGGTGTTGCTCAGGCCTCTAACCACCCCTGGCCTCCTAATAACATAACCCATTTACTGAGCATCTTCTTTGGGCCAAAGGTTGTTTCTGTATTAATTTTTGTAACGTCCCTAGGTAGTGTGAAGAAATGGACGCTCTGACGTTAAATAATGGCCCGAAGTTTCATAGTCTGTGGATCTGATCCTTGAACCCAGGTACGGGACTTAAAAGATGAAACTGAGTTATAGACGTCACAGGGGTAAGTGGTAACGACTGCCCCCATCTGCCTTCCCCATTCCTCCAGCTCATCCTCATAACACAACCTCTACCACTGCCTGGGAGAGGGCTGAGTAACCCAAGCTTTCAAACACTAGGGGGTCCAGAAATGAAAGAAACTGGAAAAGCTAGGGGCAGACAAGGAAAATTGAACCAGGAGACAGACTTCCAGGCCAAAATTTTCTGTCTTTTCTCTCTCCTCTTGCCAGAAATTCTACCAGTTAGGTTCATTTTCACAATTACAAAAAGACAATGGAATAATGCTTCTTGGGAGTTAAGGCTCAAATTACCCTGTACTCCTAAGTATAAACATGTTCAATCAGAGTGCGACCGTCTCACTGCTGTGGAGACCACCTACTCTATCCAAATGGGAGTTCTGTTTCAGAGGGGACAGAGCCATCTGTTGATTAACAACATACCATGGTGGGACATCAGAGTGCTGGAAGGCACGGAGGACAGAAGTTAAGAGAAAGAGGCTGCAACAGGGGGTGCCTGGGAGATGACTCTTGTCTATTTCCAAACTGCTCCCTTCTTTCCCTCTCCCTCCCTGCAGAACGGACTCCAGCTCCTCCTCCTGGTCAGACTAGAATTGTAGTCTGGCTGCAAATGGAGTTAACATGGCACTCATGCACCTAGGCGCTACTTGGGATGTTTTTATATAAAACACGTAATTTGAGGGATGTGCGGATGGCTCAGTCGGTTAGGCGTCTGCTTTTAGCTCAGGTCATGATCCTAGCATCCTGGGATGGAGCCCCACATCAGGCTCCCTACTCAGCAGGGCATCTGCTTCTCCCTCTTCCTCTGCTGCCTTCTCATTCTTTCTCTCACTCTCTTTCTCTCAAATAAATAAAATCTTGAAAAACAATAAAATACATAATTTGATTCTAAACAAATGGATACATACCTATCATATTGTTAAATGTGAGGCTACCAAGAGACATTATTAGTAGCAAGCCAAAAGATGCTAATTACACATGCCCCAAACAAGCTTGATGATATTAATCTAAAGGAAAATAGGGAGTGGAGAATCTGCTTAAATTCTTCATTCTTTTTTTTAAATATTTTATTTCTTTATTTATTTGAAAGCGAGAGCGAGATTGAGAGCGAGCGAGCGAGCAGGGGCAGGTTGAAGGGCAGACGGAGAAGCAGACTGAGCAGGGAGCCTGATGCAGGGCTCAATCCTAAACTCTCGGATCATGACCTGAGCCAAAGGCAGATGCTTAACCTACTGAGCCACCTGGGTGCCCCTAAATTCTTCATTCTCAGTAGAGGTTGTTTCTAAATGTAGTTGAGAAGAGGAAGAACTCTGGAGAGTGCTTTCTACTGCTTCACTTTAATCACTGGTTTCTCCCCAAAATAAGACTCAATAGAAAAAGTATACTGGACCCTAATTTTGATCGCATGGTGGGACTATTAAAATGGGACTTTGCCAAGTGACTTCACTACTCTCACACTATTTTTTTTTTTAAAGATTTTATTTATTTGACAGACAGATCACAAGTAGGCAGAGAGAGAGAGGAGGAAGCAGGCTCCCTGCTGAGCAGAGAGCCCGATGCGGGGCTCGATCCCCGGACCTTGGGACCATAACCTGAGCCAAAGGCAGAGGCTTTAACCCACTGAGCCACCTAGGCGCCCCTACTCTTACACTTTAAAATACCCACTAGGCGTTATCCCGACACAGGAGCAAATGCAAATGACCAGGCTTTATAAACAGTAAAGGGCGACCCCAGGGAGGTGTTCCCAGGGTGGCCGTGAGGACAGCATGAGGTCCAAAGGGATGTAGAACTCCCAGCCAGCTGAAAGAGCCTGGCCGCTCTTACTGAGCTGGTGACTCTCCCAGTCATCATCCAGGGCTTTTCCTTCTCGGCGTGCATGACGAAACGCTCCATCACATTCATTCGTCTCCAAAGTGTGTGGGTCCTGAGAACTTCTAGTCTTATCACTTAATCTGGCATTCATGAAAACTGAATGCCCAACAGGCATGGCAAGTAAAGGAAACTCACAAAGCTAGTGAGTATCTAGATGAAGGTTTCCGAATTCTTCAACCTGTGCTCTGCCGTCCTGGCACTACCATACGGAAGTGGTGAAATGGGTTGTAACTGTACAAATATAAATCCTTTCATGACAGCCTGGCCAACATACTAATGCCAACAATCAGCGTCTATACTTTCTACTAAACAGAGATGATAGAATATGATAATATGATAGATTTTTGACACATTTATAAACTAGTAGTCGTTCAAGTTAAATCTGCATTTTTATGCATATTATTTTCACACTGAATATTCTGAGCTCTGGTTTATTTATAGGTGGCCTTAACCAAGCAGATTTAAAATAAAGAAAATCAATATTACCTGCAAAGAAATTCTGGTTAGAACAGCTTTAATATTAATTAATGCCATAAAAAATAAATCCAATAGGCTTTAAAAACACCGAGTAAATAAATGTCTGATAATCTCTAAAATGACTTGCAGCTGGAGAACGCCTAGCTGCATCTACTCACAGCTTAACAAAATGCATTTCTCCAAGATAAATCTACTCTTCTGACTAAGAGATGAAGAGAAGGAAAAAGATTATTCATGGCTGGCTTGGACTTCAAGATATACAAAATATATGTAAAAGGTTAATTTTGAAAGTCCAGGACTCATGCCAACCTATTTTATTCAAACTGATTTCTGGTTTTGAATAAATTAACCGAGTAAGAGGATGAGAAAATATAAAAATCATGGAAATAATAACAAATATTTCTACTAGAAGGGCATCCCACAGACATGATGATCTTTGGTGCAAAAAGGACAAAAATCACCGTACCTCCTCTCTCTGCTAATGTATGTTTAGTAGGAATTTGTTTCTGTGGGAACTCTGGGAGTAAAAGTAGCAATGTTTTATGTTGGCAAAACACCCAGCTTCATCAAGAGAATCCTGGACAGTAAGAATAGGGTCAGATCACTGACGGACTTGAATCCCAAAGAAGAACTTAAAAGAGTTCATCCTATGAAACCATGTCATCCACCTGTCCTCAGACCACAAGCTTGCCCAGTACGAGAACAATGTACCTCAGTATGTAAGGCCCTCGGTATAAAAGTCCAGTGGAGATCTGTTGGATTAAAGAAGAAAAAATAAACTACTAAAGAATGTCAGGACGTGTAATAAGACTTCAACTAACTTGGCAAAAACTATGAGGGAAGGTTTACAGTTGGGAGTTTGTTAGCCAAGTTGGAAAGAAGAGTGTATGGGAGAAAACTTTCTAGACAAGATAATATCTTGAGTTAACCTATGACAAAAGAAGGTGGTCTGGTTATGTGGAGTGACTTCCAGAGCTACTTCTGCTATTAAACTATCTGAATTCTGGGGAAAAAAAAAACAAAAACAAAATAAAACAATGAACTTTTCTGTCCATTAATTGCCTTCTGTATAAAATGAGAAGAAACAACATATAAAGGATTTTTCAGCTCTAACAATTGGACTAAAATAGTTGATGTTCGTAAAGATGTGACTGAACTTAATTGTAGTACACAGACTACCTTTAAGGAGGGAATTATGAAATAAATATTTTTAAGACTGTCACTTATAATTTTTAACCTTTTAAAAGCATCAGCCCTTTGTTAACTTTTGCCATCTCTGCTCCAAAAAATCATTCCTTTTTCTCTCTACTTTGTGTTTCCACATCACGCCATGCCGGTGTTTTAGCACATTCTCAAAATCCCCTTCTAGGAGCCACATACAGAAAAGATGCTCACAAAGTCCTGGGAGGGACTCAGAAGAAAGTCCATCCAAACACTTCTTCCTCCCAATCTTCACCTTCTTATTTCAAGGGGCAATTTAAGATACTACACGCTCCGAACAGCTTTCCATGAAGATGTCCAGCTTAGGGACCCTCCTGTGTGCTTGGATACTGCTGTGTGCAACCCCAGGATGTCCCTGACCTGCTCTACTCACTTATCTGTCTCCCTGTTACAATATAAACTCATGCGAGAAGGGGCCTAGTGGCACCCTGGCCCCCTTCCCACTTTACCAGTTCTTCACACTGTAACTGGCACATCGTAAGCATCCCGAATGCTTTTTTTTTTTTTTTTAAGATTTTGTTTATTTATTTGACAGCGAGAGAGAGATCACAAGTAGGTAGAGAGAGAGGGAAGCAGGCTCCCTGCCGAGCAGAGATCCCGATATGGGACTCGATCCCAGGACTCTGAGATCATGACCTGAGCCGAAGGCAGCGGCTTAACCCACTGAGCCACCCAGGCGCCCCCCGAATGCTTTTTGAATGAAGAAGAAAATGAATGGGAAAACAGAGGCCTGTACAAATGTGTGTGTAGGGGAATGCAATTCATTTCAGGCAGATTCTCTTGCCAAGGAAGTAAAAAAATGGAGCGTGGAAGGGACCTCAGAGATCATCTGGTCCAACCCCCTCATTTTCCAGAAGCCAAGGAATCTTGGCAGTGTGCCCCATGAAAGAGAAAAGAATATTTCAGGAAACATGCAAAAGAATATTAGGAAAAGCAAACATTCTCTCTAATGAATGAGGAGACCAGCCCACACAATCTGCAAGTGGAACTTAAATAATTAAAAAAATGCTCTCGGCGCTAATTTCATTTGGCCTTTATTAGTGCCTTCAGCGAGTCCACCTACTATCCGGCAGTGTCAAGTCTCCATCACGCAGGCTCAATTACTTAGTATGTAGATCAGGCAAGATTCTCCCTTGTCTCCCTCCTGTGTTTCTCCGGCCTTTCAATGCTCATTAGCACCTCCAACAGAAGGCTGAGGAAATGAAACTCCAATTTATCAATGTCAACTGTTGAACCAGCAAATTGCATCAATCCCGCCCCCACATGGAAGTGTTTGGACAATTCTGAATCAACAAGATGTTGGCAGCTGTGTTCCTATGGTTCAGTAATTGCATTGTTTCCTACTGTGCTCTACGGGTTGTGAAATGAATTTATTAAATAACCAACACAAAGGGGATGCGGTGTGGGTTAGCAGAAACAGCTCTGGGCTGGTGTTGGGATTCTGTCTTCAGAGTCAGAATCCACTTTGACCACCAGCCTTGACAATAGCTCTTCTGGTCCTCAGGCTCCTAACCGTTTAAGAAGACAATTCTCCCCTGGGGAGTAGAGAAATCTATGGTACCTAAAATACCTTGTGCTTTTCACCCCACGTACAGATTTAACATTGATCATATTTCTATCTGTTGGAACCTCGTATGGTTTCTTTCAGCTCAAATGATGCCCATTGTGTGTAATCTCCATGACACGAAAACGGTACACCATTCTTGACAGGATGTACTAGGATCCGTACGTCTAACCGGCCTCGTCACACTGGAAGACAATGGTTAGAAGAGGACAACCGAGTCCAGGCACATGAAGCACATAACGGAGGAATCTCAACACCCAATTCTATAGTCTTTGGTAAGTTTGCCAGTTGATATTTTGCTAGTTGTCTTAGGTGATTACAACTGGTTGATGTTTTGTAAATCTATGCTGATACCTGCTGTGTGACAGACTGAGAAATATTTCTAAATGAAGATGGAAAGCTTACTTGGTGTATTATCCCAGCTATCAAAGAAGAAAAACAAACAAGTTTAATAAAATCAACCCTATTCAGTTCGTATTGAGCCAGCCTCTGACTCTCAGAAGGCCGGCAGGGCTTACGAGTCCTGAGAATGTCCGCAGAGGGTCACCCTGCGGAGGGGCAGATGGAAAGTCTCCTTGGCTCTCTGGTTTGAGCTGGGCCCTAACTAGCACAAGGTCTCCTGGGTTGCTGGGGTATTTTTCCTGGGCAAAGAGAGGAGGCCAAGTGAAGATGAGACCAGGGAGGACACCTTCTCTTCAAGTGGGAGTTTGACACTCAGGGCCCTCATTTTGGCCTTGTTTTCCTATTCTTTCTTAAAAAGGAAGTAATAATAACAACGACAACAACGCTTTCTAACAACAATACTTTCTTTCAAACTAAGAGCAGAATTTCACGCTTCCCAATCTCCTGACCCAGTTATGTTATAAACAAGGCTCAATTCAGAGCCGCCATCACTCAGTGCAATCTGCACACAGCCCAGTGGTTCTGGCCAGGTGGTATAATTGCTGGCAGATTATCTACCGTCGGCTGATCATCTCCACAATGGGGATTGTGGCTGTTCAGGGTTCAGATAATTTATGTAACGCACATGGCCCAGTGATGAATGTACTAGAGAAGTCTATCACACCCAGGCCTGGAATTCTATTTTCCAATCTCCGATTTACACATCGTAAAAACCCTGTGAAGTAGGAATTATGGTCACTATCCTGCAGGCAGAGAAGTTAAGTGGCTACCCAAGGACACGACGTTAGAAAGGAAAAGATTTAGGAACTAAAATCAGGACTGGCTTCACTCCAAAGCGTACCTGCTCTCTGCAACAAGATGTTGGTGTAAATCTCCAGGATATTCTGTTCTTTCTGGACTGACTGGGTGGTGATGTCCTACAAGGCATGATTCCAAATACATTAACATCCTGTTTTGCCACTTCCCCCCTTTCCCAAAAAAGTGGAATGGAATACGTACACAGAGGTTTATTATTGGAGTTATATATTCTTGGATTCTGGCTAAATGCAATTTATTTATTTATTTTTTTTCTAATTAGGAGCCCTCCAGCCAAACTGCAGGTCAACAGCCCGATGAGCCTCATAGTAGAGGGTGAGTTTTTAAAAGTCACCCTCAGTGCTGCACTGAGCACTGGGGATCAGCACTCCCCATCTCTCTTGAACATGCTGTGGTCTATGACAGGAGGCCAAGGTTCCAGCTCACTTCGCTCAGGGCTGGGGTGAGAAACCTGTATGCCCAATGCACGTCTACTATAGCAAGTCATTTCCTCATCTGGGCCAAGTGTTCCCATCTGGAAAATGGCATGTGTGGACTGGTTGATACCACGTTTATGGAGGTATAACTTACAGGCAATAAAATTTATTCCCTTGATACAGTTTGATGAGTTTGACAAAGGTTTACAGTTTTGTAACTACAGCCACAATTAACACACAGAAAATTTCCAGCACTCTCCCTCCCCTCCCCACATTTCCTCATGACCATTTGCAGTCAATTCCTACCCAGGTCCCAGAAGTTTCTGATCTGACTTCTGTCCCTATAGTTTTGCCATTTCCTGACCCGTACATAAGTGACAAGCCATGTAGCCTTTCATGGCTGGCTTCTCTCACTTAGTGTGACACTTTTAAGATTCACTGTATCACTGAATCCATCAGATTAATAGCTTGCTCCTTCTTATTGCCATCCGTTGCATGGATATGAGGCTTTGTTCATCCACTCAACAGCTGACACCCACTTGAGTTGTTTCTGTTTTTGCTGCTGTGAACAAAAGTGTTGCAAACATCTGTGTACAGGTCTTCTTTGTGGACATACCTTCCATCTCTCTCACAGAAACAGGAGTGTGGTAGCTATGCAATTTGTTAAGTGAATGTGTTTAACTTTCTTACAAAGTGTCACACTGTCTCCCAAAGTAGTTGTACCATGTGGCATTCCCACCAACCACGTATGGTCTGATTGGTATTTCATGGGCAGACTCAGCTACTGACTGCAATGTCTACCCACATCCCATTCGTGTACCCCCCACAGCACCAAGGGCAGGTGCAGACTAAATACACGAACTCAGTGTTGACAGCCCTTCCAGCTTTGATAGCCTGCCATTCTGTTGTCTCTCTGGACATCCTATTCTGCGATGGTGGGCACCAAGTAACAGCCCTAGGTTGAAATCACCATAATTTGGAGACAGACTCCACAACTACCACCTACTAGCTGTATAAAGAAACCTCACAGGCTTGGTTTCCTCTTTGCAAACTGGGCGTGATAATTACCTTCCTCTCAGGTCGTTGGAGGATTAATGGTATACATGCTTGGCACATAGTAAGTATGCAGGAACAGCAATTTTCAGCTTCTACAGTTATAGACTGGCATGGCTGATGGGGAAGTGGTAGGTGATACACTTGATCCCCTTCCCAAGGTCCCCAGCGACTGCTAGATATGTGAAGACAGAGGTCCCCGTGTTCCATGGCAAGTTTCAAGGTCCCCCTTACATGTTAGTATGGTTTATTCACCCCCTATTCATTTATAATGTATGCGTATGTGTGTGGTACGACATAGAGATGAGCAAAAAAAAGACCCACCTCCTCCCCTGGAGCTTACAGTCTAATAAGCTCCTCTTAACTGATGTGCAGAAAGACACCGGGCAGAGGGTTTGCCTTGGGCAAGAAGAAAGGCAGACTGCCAGGACCAGCATTCCAGATCACAGCAAAGCAGCTTAAAGTGGGAGCACTTAGGGGATTTCAGCTCTGATTTTCAGTTTATTCAGGGAAATACATTGTGGGTCTAGAGGTTTCCTGAGTGCTCATGTGTGTGCATAAGAGGGAGAAGGGAGAGGCGAGAAAGGAGGATGAGGAATCCACTGATGGGCATCTGAGCTCTGAATAATGCATTGACACGTTTCATTTCAAGCACTGTTTGTGTTCCATCCCACCCCAACCCCCCGCAAGCTAATTATCTCACCATTTTGAGCACCCAGCTGTTGCTGTCTGAAACCTGACCTTCACTGGGAAGAAGCTCACAGCTGCAGTGAGCTGTCTACCTAATAATGCAGGGGCTCACATCGGTTTCGTACCTCTCCTTCCCTCCACCAATTTAGTGAAACAGGCTGGTTCCCCTAGTTCCTTCTCTCTAAACCATCTGCCTCTCAGACAAAATGAAAGGAGGAGAGCCAGAAGCAAGGTTATAAGGGAGCTGGTCAGAATACAGACTCTCAGGCTGCCTTTAAACCTACTGGATCAGAGTCTGTGTTTTAGCAAGAGGCCCAGGGAATTTGTAGGCATGTTAAAATTTCTGAAGTGCCAGAATGGGACACAAATCCCAAAGAGTTTTCATTCATTCCACTTGAGAACCTGACCTAAGAATACGAGAGGGCCAAGCTGATCAGGACAGCATGATATTGGAAAAGGAGTGTGGTGTGAAGGCAACAGCCAGCCCCCAGTGAGCCTCACTTTTTGATATCCGTGCCCCTGTGCAGACCCCTCGAACAGAGTCAGGTCCGTGTGGCAACCTGAACATGTAAGCGTCGACAACATGCAACTTGGGAAGTGAAGTCATAAAAGGCACTTAACATTTTCTCACCTTGGCCCCTTGGATCACCTGCTCTGGGGGAAGCTGGTCACTACATTGTGGGCACTCTGAAGAACTCACGGAGATGAACTGAGGCCCCCCTCCCATACTGGCACCCACTGGCCAGCCACGTGAGTGAGCCCGCCTGTATGTGGAACCCTCCGGTCCCAGTCAAGCTGGCAGATGAATGTACATCCCAGCTGGTTACTTGACCATTAACAACCACAAAAGGACAGAGTGCTGGGTCTGCATCTGGGCTCCCCCAGCTGGTGGTGGATCTCCAAGGTCATGTTACCTTCTTGGTACCTCAGGTACCTCCTTTGGAAAAGGAACAACTACAGTTTAATCAGACCTTCAACCCCTTTGACTAGAAAGATGCACTGTTATTTTATATATTTCATATCCCTAAGACCAAAAAAAAAAAAAGTCCCACCAAATTCCTACATCATCAATTCTAAAACGCATATGGATTTTAGAGACGTAAAATGGATGATATATGGTATACTTGTTTTGCCTACCACAGGGAGATGTTCTCAGGATCTAGGGTGTTACAGATGACGAGGCTCCTGGAGGGGCCGACAGGCAGCTTTCCAAAGCATCTTAGCTCGAGGAAGGGGAGTGACATTAGGGCTCCAGACCAGCTAATTAAACAGGCTCTGCTGGGCTTCATCCCCTCTCTCGCCTCAGGCTCCTATCACTGTTGTTGCTCAAAATGACTGTTACAAAGCCCACCCGAGAAGGAAAAAGTCAAAGAAAACCATTTGTGGCAGTGCTCCCTAAATTTGCTTGAGTATAAGAAATCACCTGGTGCATTTGTTAAATACACACCCGGGCCCTTAGCAAGAGACTTTGATTCAGCAAATCTGGAGGAGCACAGAAGCCATATTTTAACAAGGGCCCCAGGCCGTTCTTGTGAACACACAGGTTTTTCAAACCCTAGTGGAAACAGGGTGATATCCGTCCACTTACTGATATTTTCTCCTTGTATCAAAGCATAATAGAGGGGCGCCTGGGTGGCTCAGTGGTTTAGGCCACTGCCTTCGGCTCAGGTCATGATCTCAGGGTCCTGGGATCGAGTCCCGCATCGGGCTCTCTGCTCGGCAGGGAGCCTGCTTCCCTCTCACTCTCTCTGCTTGCCTCTCTGCCTACTTGTGATCTCTCTCTGTCAAATAAATAAATAAAATCTTAAAAAAAAAAAAAAGCATAATAGAAAACTGCAAACCTGGACTGCCTTAGCTATGTCCCCGTATAAGAAATACCTTCAACCAAGTATAAGATTTTACCAAAGGTCCACATAAAGGAGCTGTCTCACCAAGGAGAGTTTGCCATTGGCTGGAAAACTTATGGAAGCTATGGAAACTTCTATGTGTCAATGTTTACAGTATAAAAATCGGTGTAATACATATATTAAAGCATAGATCTCCTGACAGGCTGACCTGCTTTCTCTTTTATCAGTCAATGCAAGTTGCTAGGCAACCCTTTTCCTCTTTTTTGCTTAGACTTCCAGGGATCTTTCACCTAAAATTCATGCCCCTAAACAAGAACAATATTAACAATAGTTCTATACCTTGGTCAAAAAAAAAAAAAGAAAGAAAGAAAGAAGGAAAAGGCAAACAAAAGTCCAGTTACTGTTAGACAAAACTTCTTGTGAGGTTTCAGCTTTGTCCTGTATTTTAATGGTGATGTATATACTCAGGTCTTTTTTCCTTCACGACCTTCAAGTCCTTTTGGAAGGTAGGAAAGGGAACACATTTTACAACCAATCCTGTTAGTTTTGTTCTGTTCCTCATCACATTTATTTATTTATTTATTTATTTTATAAAAGATTTATTTATTTGACAGACAGAGACCACAAGTAGGCAGAGAGGCAGGCAGAGAGAGAGAGAGAGGAGGAAGCAGGCTCCCCGCTGAGCAGAGAGCCCGATGCGGGGCTCGATCCCAGCACCCTGGGATCATGACCTGAGCCGAAGGCAGAGGCCTTAACCCGCTGAGCCACCCAGGCGCCCCTGTTCCTCATCACATTTAGACTAAGCGACCACAACCCAGTTTCCAACACCACCGCAGGAACGCTAATTGTGTTTGGCAAAGAGACTCTATTTCCTGTTCAAGCTAAATCGTTAAGAGAATAAACCAAATAATTTTAGAGCATCTCTAAAAAAGCTCTTCTTGTCTTTCTCTGGTGGATAACAGAATATTCTGACTATCTGACCCAACTAGGGAAGCACAGAGAACAGTAAGATCCTTCCCTACAAAGACAAAATGAAACAAAACCCAAAAAAACCCCTTTGAAACAAAACAAAATACCCTTGCACTTCATTTTTAAACGTCTTACTTGTGTGCCTTCAGTTCTGCAACAGAAATTTATCCTTGACCTGAACTTCGAAATATCCCACAAACAATAATTAAGTGGCTAGAACCCTGCTGTGTAAAGGGCATTTTCTGACAGATGGACAACCAAGCCAGAGCCCGAGAACTGTTTCCTCTTCCCCAGCCTCCCGCAGCAAGGAGATTAGGGGCAAGGATTTCCATAGCCATCCTTGGAAATTGGGGTGCATGCAGAATCCCAAAAGGACAGGCCCACATTATAAATACTTTAGAGTACAGAGTAATGTTACTGAGTATGGTCCCAGTGACTATTTCCAGCCTTCATGGATTGTTTCATACCATGCGGGCTGCCCAGGCTGACATCGCCCTGCTTTCTGGGGAAAGGTCTTTTTACCAGGTGAAGTCCTTCAGGTTGCCATTCTCCTCCCACCAGGGCTAATCCCGCTGTCACGTGTCTTCCCATGACACTCACAATACAGCACCACAATCGGCTGCCTCATCTGTCTCTGTGGCTGGGTAGAGCCACTTCAGGTCCTTGATTCCAGTTAACTTCACCCTTGCATTTCAGGACCAATCAGACTACCTGGTACATAGTAGGCGCTTGGGCAATTTGTACAAATAAGACAATCTAGTTCAGGGACTCTGAGGTCCCTCAGATTCTCTAATTGATGCAAATAAGGACAGGCGGCCCAAAGAAGTAAAGTGATTTTTCCCCGAAGTCACACCAGAAAAAAAGAAAGAACACACACAAAAATCCAAATTCTCTCCATCCCTACCTGTGGTTTCCCATTCTTCCTCCTGCCCCGTGTGACCCTTGCCACTCAGGCGTCCCAGCTGAGCCTCCCCCTTCCCCACCATCTCTCACCCTACAGTGAGGTTCCCAGGGAAGCCTTCCAGCCTGGGGCAGGCCCCTCGGAGACCTGCTCCTGGAGCTCCTAGAATCACGTTCCTTTCTTTTGGGAAATTTAGCCCAACTTGCAGTTTTACTTTCAAAAGTGAAATTATCTTATGAAGGCCTCCCTAAAGTCAAAACTCCCTGAGAGCAGGAGCAGGTCTCTGTGGCAGCTGCTGGCTGCTCTGTCAATAGTGCCCCGCACAGGAAGCATCTCTAAGTATTCCTTGAATGAATAAATATTTTTGGAACCCTCTGAAAACAGGGAGTGGGTCTGTGGTGCAAATATTGTGTCTCATCAACAGCAGACATACAATAAAAGTGGCAAAACATTCTCGTACAATACTAAAAGATTATCTCTATTTTTGCATTCAGATGATTCACTTTATAAATAATAGGTAGCCAGTGCTTAAACACAGTTGTCCCTGTTTCAGACTCTAGGAAAAGCTGGCAGCCTTTCTCTCAGTAGGTTAACAAGGATATATTATTTTATCATGGGAGTAAGACACATGGGGACCACCAATGGGAGGCTCACAGAATTTCTTTCACAGAACAAATGGAAATGTCTGTTGAATTAGGTAAATGATTGGTTTCTATCACAGATACAGATACTTGGCAGGATTATTCATATTTGATTTACCCATGATCTTTAAAAAAGATCCTAAATTCCTAAATTCCTAAAAGTATATAACAGTATTTGCAAATTTTATTCCACTTAACCCAGAGAAGGTGCCAGGTCACATCTCCGATTCCCAAGCCACTTACGGATTCCAGAAAGAAATAATAACAATTTGATGTAATTTCTTAAAACATTTCAATAGTCTGCTGGATTCTAAAAGCATTTGACATCAAAAATTGTTCCCAGTCCTGACCCCAAAATTAAGCTAAAAAATTCGGTGGGTCACTTCTATTACTGTTTCTCGCTCTTCTTCACCGGTTTAAATATAACAAGACTCTGCCATTTTACAGATTTACCACCCTTGATCCTAGATCTCGTGGTGAGAGACCTGCCCTGCTCAGGAGACCAAGAAGAAAGTGTTGAAAAAAGCCCTCTCCTGGACAAAAAGCTTTTGATTACAGAATGTCACTATTTTTGGAATGTTCTTCACATCCCTGTGAAGTGCCATTATATCCTCCCCTCCTTGGAGCTTGGAAAAAATGTCATACCACTCCTAATTTGGGGTGTCTCAGAGGTACTGGAGGGAAGCACCACTGAGGACAGAAACTATGGTGATGTACTCTGATTTGTCTTCGAGTGGAAGTAATTGGATTATAAATCAAGAGATCTAATTATAAACATAGTACAATCCCTCTCTACCCCTCCACCTCCTCTAAAGTTAAATAAGGGCATTACTTGAGGGTCCTCTTTACTGATAGCATTCTGTGACTTTGACTCTTCTGACATACAGAGATAATCTCAGAACTTGCTTCTGGAAAAGCGGGAAAGGACCAGATGTCTTAAGGGGGTTTCCTCTGTCTGTCCTACCTCTGCTATAGATACCCAAGGGGGCCCCACACCTACCCTCCAGCCAGCGCTTCTCTAATAACTGTGAAGGTAATCTGGATGCTTGTTATGGGCTGAACTGTGCCCCTCCCAACTCATTATTTTGAAGCTCTCAGTCCCCAGGAATTCCAACTGTGACTGTATTTAAAGATGGAGCCTTTAAAGAAATCAAGTTAAAATGAGGCCACGAGGGTGGGCCCTAATCCGATTTGACTGGTGTCCTTGTAAGAGAAGGAAATTCAACACATGACAAGACACAGAGAACCCACGTACACAGAGGAAAGGCCAAGTGAGGATACAGCAAGAAAGCCATCTGCAAGACAGGGAGCGAGGTGTCAGTTAAACCTGCTGACGCCTTGATCTTGGATTTCCAGCCTGAAGGAACGAGAGAAAATAAATCTGTTGTTTAAGCCACCCAGCCTGCGGTATCTTGTAAGAGCTGCCCCAGTCAACTGTGATGATGTGAACTGATTCACCTGTTCAGATGAGAACTTGGAGCATCTGTCTACATCTCTCCCTTCTCCAATGCAAAGAGTTGAGTTATAAAGCAGGAAAGGACTTTTCCAAAGCCACACACTTACTGAGTGCCAGGAGGGATTTTCAACCAGAGCTCACGGGGGAAATAGGTACACTCTCCCTTTGAAAAATGCAGATCAGACAACAAATATTGACACTTGGCAGACACATCCAGACAGTATACATCACAGAAACGACACCCAGGGCCCAGTAATAATGTTTGAAGAACTAATTTTGTTTGTTTCTTTTGTTTGTTTGTTTTTTTGAGGATTGGAGCCATATTTAGGATCTCAGCCAAAATTCACATTTTCGTACACTAGATGTTGTCTGCATTATTTCTCCTCAGCTGTCGTCCATAGGAATACGCAGGTGCAGACTCCAGGCCCAGCTTCATCTCCACCATTGCGGCAAAGGCCTGTATATCACAGGCCAGAGCCCTATGCTTCCCTGGGGCTCCTGGACCCAGGAGCATCCACGTTGGATGAACAACTGATTTTATATTAGGATTAGAATATTTCACTGAAGAAAAAACACACCTTCAGAATATGCCCTGTTTGTGCCACAACTCTGTTGGCATCTAGTGACCAGACGATGGGATTAGGACTTCTTCCTTCATTTTAGAAGGCCAACAAGTTTCACCCCAGAAAGAGCTCACCATAGCGACCAGTTCTCCTTTGCGCTCCTTTCTTTCTTGAAGGAAACTTCTGAAGTCCGTATACATGAGGAAATGCTCAAACATACATACGCCTGATTCTGAGACTAATCTCAGGCATTAGATTCAACATTTACACTGGAACCTGTCTCTGTTCTTGCTTTTGGTCCCATGGAGTGCCTGGACAGGCTGTCCCCCAGCCCTGGTCTGACGTGGGCTCCATGCTATGCACATGGAGCTTCGGCCGGGGTGTGGGGGTCAACCTGCAGATCTGACAATGATTCTTCATTCCAAGACACACTCCCCACCGTGGAAGACTCTGAGATAAGGCCCTGCAAGAGAACTCGACGCAGTTATCCATAACGAACCTTGATGATCAGAACTGAAATACGGAGAAAGCATTCCAGTCCAGTGGTTCTCAAACAATACCCCTTGGACAAGGGGAGGCTGTCTGCATCTGAATCATCTCCATTAAAACAAAACAAAACAAAACATAAATTCCAAAACCCCGTCCTTAGGATGTTTATTTCATTGAGTTAGATTGTGGGCTTTTAAATGATCCCCAGGTGATTATAAAATTTGGGAAACCCTCGAAACTGCTGTGCACTTTTTCGGAGTTAAAAGAAAATAACAGAGGATTAGCTGGTATGTATAAATCACAGTTTGTATCACTGAGTCACTAACATTGACGACCAGAAACATCATGAGTCTGGAGCTCTTGGGGTGAATGTCCATATTAGTTTGTGCACTATTACATAAAAGAACACCCAAAACTTCAAACAAGCGTTCCTTATCTTTCAGTTTCTGCACAGTAGGGGTAGGGCTGGCTATTTCTAACTTAGGGTCTTCTGTGAGGCTGCCATTAAGTAATTAACTGAAGGCCTAATTGGGGCTAAGTAATCCATTTCCGAGTTGTTGACCAGGGGCCTCAGTTTATCACCACGTGGGACTCTACATAGGACTTCCTAAGTGTCCTTGTGACATGGCAGCTAACTTCCCTCAGAGTAAGCGATCCAGCAGAAAGAGCAAGAAGGAAGCCACAGTGCCTTTTATGATCTAATCTCTAAAGATACGCATTGCCATTTTCACTTTTTTTCTCCTTGTTAGAAATGGGTCGCTAAGTCCAACCCACATTCCAGGAGTACAGGCTCCATCTTTTGAAAGGACTGTCAAAGAATTTGCGAACATATTTTAAACTACCATGATTTCCAATGTCTGTCATATTCTGAGCACTGAATAGAAACTAGAAATACAAAAGGATCTCTGGTCTTGACCTCATGAAATATGGGAGCAGAGGTGGAAGAAAGAAGCAGTAATAGAATGAAAAACACATTATTCTCCGTGTATGAAGTCAAGCTAGTGAATGCACAGTTAGCTTAGGGACAGAGACAGGAAAATGTACTAAATGATAAGTCAAAAAGGCTTGGGTTCTTGGGGGATAAAAAAGGCTTGGGTTTGCAATTCTACTTTCCCAGTTGGAGCTAGGTAGATCATTTAGCCGCTGAGCTACTACTAGCGTCTCTCTTTACAAAACGAACAGGACTTAGTGCTTCATGGTGGTGAGGGAGTGGAGCTGGGGGCAGGGATTCTGTGAAGCCAAAGAAGGTAAGACCCATGACAGTGCGGGACGAACAGCTAAGTGCTTGCATACACATAATAACGACTGCTGGCATGTTTATTATACGTGAAGGTATGCATATTAGAAGGGACTGAGACCAACATACCAGGTCATCTTCATTCCTTTTGTGTCTACCCTCTGGATTCAGTACTCTTCCTTCTAGGGGCAAAGCAGCCCTTTGGGTGCAAAGGAAATCTTACCTAAAGGGACACTCATCTTGCTGCTCCAAACTGTGTTTTCTTTCTGGTGGCCAAGTCTTACCTGTGGCATTCCTAGGAATTGTGTCTGTGTAGGCCCCATAAAATGGACCTCAACTGACCAAAGCTACCTGACCAGGTAACTTCTCTCAAGGATTTATAGTTGCTCCCCTGAATACTGAAATGCCCATTTATGTCGGGGGTGAGAGTGAGAAGGAACTGCAAACACATACGGACGTTTCTGGAAATACTTGGCACTTGAGGGTATGTCTCCACATAAATATTTAAGTATTATTTGCATACAGATAGAGATCTTGGCAGACCTGAAAACAAAATAGTGACACAGAACCCTACTGTCATCAAAACGGGAACTTTCTCAGAGCTCCCGAGAAAAGAATTTGACTCCTGAGTACTCCGCTCAAGAGAGTATCAGTCTCCGTGGAAAACCACTTATAACTACCCAGGAATACGAAAGTACCTGAGAAAGCTCATTCCCAATTCTTCTTCAAATCCCTTTCTCATCCCCTCCTCCTCCGCAGTGTTTTCGGACTCTTTAAAGAGATCCAAGAAATTCCACAGTTTTGGGAAAACTCAGTGTGGTGAGACATGTAATATTTAAACCATCCCATGGTCGTGACGGGGGTGGGAGGGGAATAAAAAATGAAAAGCGTACCTATGCAAAGATAAGAAAAGAGCTTGAAAGACAATACTGAAAACTTTTCTAGGTCTAAGGAGTGGAGGACATACCTAAATCAAGAACATTATAGAAAAAAAAAAAATAAAAGTACCTTTAGCCAATAAGTCAAAAATCCAAAGGAGCATTACCAGAATAAGTCTAAATGCCCCCTACAGACTTAAAAGATGATCATGAGAGGGAACACAAAAACTCTGAAGGGTTCAAGTTTTCGAAAGCCACCTGCCATGTTCTCCTTTCTGCAGAGAATAAAGGAAGAATGACTGAAATTAGCAACACTTGTACTCATGTCACACTTTGAAAGTCAACTCTGGGGGCCAGAGTTTTGTTCAAAATGAAAAAGAAAATCAAAGCTCCTTTAATTCAGCCACCAGAACTTTGTGTTCGAGGGTACAGCAAGGACTTTCCTCTTCCTTTTTCGCTTTTTTCTTTCCTTTCCTTCCTGTTCCTCACCTTGCCATCATACCAACCTCCCTGTGAACGGAGTCACAGTATCTAGGACAATTTATCAGGAGATATTCCAGTTTAAATTATGGCTCCAGCCCACCAAACCTAGAGAACCTAGAGTCCGTTCTCATTCTGTTTGAAGCAGGTGAGTAAGGTTTTGTGAAAGGCAATGTCCTGTGGTGGAAGATACCGGATGAGACCTGTCCCCACCCCCTCCCTGCCCCTTCCCCCCTCAGCCAGGAGCAAATGTGAAAAACCTCTTGAAACATGGCACTCATATGGGCCTCTTAAGCTTCCCTGCTCAGTACAACAGTCAGATAAACCAGGGGCTGTGATTAAACAGTTGCTCAATAAATGGAAGCCCAGAAGATGAGGTTTCAGTTGATTAGGACAAGGTCTTAGGAAACTCTTCCTGTCTTGGAACTGCTTTATAAAGACTTCCCTGCATCACTGGGTGCCACCAAGTCGTTCCTTTTAATTATCACCAAAACTGATAGGCAAGAAGCAGGTTGTAGCCAATATTTTACAGAAGTCAAAATCAGTAAATTATTTGTAAAATGCAAAAAACGTAAGCTTTAGATCAGGAAGCCCTAGGAGTGAATCCACAAACTGTCATATAGTAGCTGACTGAGTTACATTACTCCCTCTGGGCCTTAGTTTCCTGCACATGTGTTAATTAATTAGTTTTTTAAAAGCCCAACAGGTTATCATGAAGATAAAATAAGCATCTCCACGAAAAAGCACATGGAAGTATGGAAGCAACAACAGTGAATGAGTCTAGTCTCTGATCTCTAACAGTCCCCGGGCTAGCTGGAAAAGCAATATATACATACAGAAAGACAAGGCAGGTGCAGTAGTCAACCTCCAGGGTGGCCCCCAATGACCTTGCCCTCTGCTAGTCCCCTTTTCCAGGGGTCATCTTTCACAGTTGGTCAGTGTGCCCCATAGAAGTGATGGTTTTTCCTTCCAAGATGAGGTTACAAAAGGCGTTAGGGCTTCCATCTTCATCTCTCTGTTTCTCTCTCTCTCTCTGTCTCTCTCTCTCATCGCTCACTTTGGATAAGCCAGTTGCTGTGTCATTGAGCACCCCTATGGTAACGACCAAGTGGAGAAGGACTGAGGTCTCCTGACAAGAGCCCCTTGAGTGAGCCTAGAAGTGGATCCTCCACACCAGCCACAACTTCAGATGGCTGCAGTTCTGACTGACAGCCTGACTACATGCTCCCAAGAAATCCTGAGGTACAACCATACACCTAAGCCACTTCCGGATTCTTGACCTAACACAACCGTTTGTTGTTTTAAATTGTGGCGTCATCTGTTATACAGCAATAAGTAACCTGTACCTGAGGCCACACTAAGAGCTACAAGGTTTGGAAGAGGAACAAATCCCTGAAGGCTGGGAGTTCTCAGTCCCAGAAGTAGGTGTTGAAGGGAGGATGAGTTTGTGAGAAGTGGGTGGTGGCAACAGGCTGCGGACGTCAGTGAATCAGACAGAGGGGCAGGGAGGTATCAGACAAGGTCATCAGATAACATGGAGGGGGGCTTGGACCCCAGGCCCGAGGGTCGTCTTCTCACTCAGACAATGGGGAGCAAGAGAGGATCCTTGAGCGAGGGGATGAGTAGGCAGTAACCAGGACTGGGAGATCTGACTGGTGGGCACGTACAAGATGGATTAGCTATGCACAACCAGAGAGTCAAACGGAATCCTTCTGTAATGACCCAGGGGAGGAACTAAAGAGCAGCCCCGGAGTGCGGCTGATGTAGGAATGGAGAGAAGAGATGAACGAGAGGTACGTTGCGAACATGGTCTAGCATGTCCACACTGGCCTCCCACGGCCGTTTGCCAGAGCCTGAGGTTTGTGAATACTGACTCGGTCACTGAATCTGTGTTCATATTTAGTTACACGCCTGAGGACAAAGCTACCATGGGACACATACTTCAAAGCACCACCATTCCTGTATATAACATGCTGTTTCACTATACAATACATTGCCTACAAAATTAATGCCATAAATATCGTAGACATTACAGACACAGAATTAGAGTAAATGGGTAAGATTTGTTTTCTCTTAAATCACCTCAACCTCAAGAACTGACTTCAAATTACACTGTTACCTTTAATAGAATAAAGTCGAATACTAATAAAAGAGGACCCACTGTGGGAGTGATACACAGGAAATTCAAAAACAATCCTTCACAACATGGCAGGTCCAAGGAGGAACTGAGAAACAATATTGGTATTATCCATCTTGTCCAGTCATCCTATGTAACAGGAGAAAAATCAGCAAGATGCCAATGGAGATTCAAAGGACTTTTAGATTGTGGGATCTCTGGGATCTCAGGGAAGTGGATACTTTCCAATTGGTCAGAGGCTTTTGAAGCTGCTGCTCATGTTGGATGTGCAATTAGGGCCATTCTATTGAAACAGACAAAAGGGTCCTGCTCTAAGGCACACAGAATCTTATAGGACTGGAGGCAAGGAAGCCACTGGGGTGGAAAAAGCACACGCAGATGCACAAGGCTAGGGCCCACCTGGCTTAGCATGCACAGAGGGTCGATGGGCTCATACTCAACTCCCAGTTGCGGAAACTGAGGTTGCCCTGGCCCAGGTCATAAAGGCTGGTGAGTAGATCAGAACTAGCATCCTGGGGGCACCTGCATGGCTCAGTAGGTTAAGGGTCTGCCTTCAGCTCAGGTCATGATCTCAGGGTCCTCGGATCGAGCCCCATGTTGGGCTCCCTGCTCAGCGGGGAACCTGCTTCTCCCTTTCCCTTTGCCACTCCCCCTGCTTGTGCTCTCTCTCCCTCTCTCAGATAAACAAATAGATAGATGAACTCTTAAAAAAAAAAAAAAGAACTAGCATCCTGGGTTCTCTAACTCCCAGCCCCATACTCTGTTTCACTCAGTCCTGTGGTGGAAAGGAGCAAGAAGACGAAGGAAGATTCTTCCAAAGAGTCTCCAGGGAATGCACTGTGCTCTGAGATTGATTGATCCCATGCAGAAACAAAATCTGAGTCCTTCAAGTCAGCAAACACTGAGCACCTACGACACACCCAGCAGTCTGCAAGGTCCTGTGGGACAGGGATCTCTATGTGAGCTGAGGGCAGCAGGGACTAGGGCAGCCCAGTACAGACAGCAATCATTACAGCAGACTAACCAAAGGCTGACCATCGAGGCGGAAGCTGAAGCAGACCTAGTGGAGCAGGTGACATCCAAAGGGCAGCGAGTGTCCTGACAGGGGGCGGTGGCAAAATCCACTCAGCAAGCCTGGAAGGCTGCCTCTCTGCTGGCCTGAGACGGAGATCCTAGGGAGACCAGGGAGGCTCTCCAAGAGAAGTTTGAGGCTTACGTCACAGACAATGGCAGGGGTGGGGGGTGGGACACGGGTGCTTTACTGCGGGAGTAATATGATTCAGCCATGACCAAAATGTGGCTCGAGTGGCCACACCTGTAGCTTGCTAGAGGGCTGTCTGCCACTTAGCCAGTCCTTTCGGGGGCATTACAAAAGACAAATACTGAAAGCAAGCTCTTTCCTGCCTCTGGCCTGTTGAAGGAGAATGCTGATCAGCTTCCCAGGGAGGGAAGGTGCGGAGAGCCCCTCCCGAGGAACCCGTGACTCTCAGCCCTCGGTGACAAAGCAGGACTGTCACCGCAGCTCAGGGACCAGCTCTGCAACACCATACTGTGTGCGCACGACAGAGATGCGTCCTTCCCCATTCAAAAGCAATCGAGGCAGGGACATTTGCTCAGGAAAACTGATTTGGTTTTTTTTTTTTTTTTTTTTTTTTTAAAGATTTTATTTATTTGACAGATAGAGATCACAAGTAGGGAGAGAGGCAGGCAGAGAGAGAGAGAGAGAGAGAGGAAGCAGGCTCCCTGTCCAGCAGAGAGAGCCCGATGTGGGGCTCGATCCCAGGATCCTGGGATCATGACCTGAGCGAAAGGCAGAGGCTTTAACCCACTGAGCCACCCAGGTGCCCCAAAACTGATTTGTTAAATTCACAGAACTATAAACATATCTCTATCTGGGTAACAATGGAATCTGTCAAAGGAAGTGTGTCTGTCCGGACACACAAACTAGAGCTGGTGAGGGAAGAAAGCGCTCTGGGCACTGAAACGTCACACCTGTTTTCCCACCCTGGGCCTGCCACTTCCCAGCTCCGTAAAATGCAGGTTATTTGGCTTTCCTGAGCCTTGGTTTCGCCATCAGCAAATGAGAAATAAATACCACCTTCCTTGTCTGCCTGTCAAGAAGATGACAGGAGACACAGAGGTGCCTACACAGTCCTCAGCCCAGGCTTTTAAGCAACCTTGGCCCAGGCCCGCCTCTAAGCACAGCAGATAAGGTGCCTTCTGGAACTTGCTCCCCATGTGCAGATGGAATCCAGACTGCCAGGCTGGGACCAGAGCTCTGTTCTCCTGGCTCCTTTCATACCATGCTTACTTCATCTGCTGATTATGAAATATGCTCTTAGGGTCCAGGGTTTGATATCTGCTCAATCCTATCCTTCTAGTTCAGCCTCCCTTGGCCAGAAACTCACACCCAAACCACCTGAAGGGGTCCCTCCCCACCCAGCCAGCCCAAGGAAACACAACAGTGGAGCCAGGCCCTCTCATTTTCCGTGTCCTTGCCTCTGCAGTGATGGGACCTGGAGGCACGATGGCCATCGATGTTCAAGTTAAATTTTATACCACTTTCAATCTTTTAGGAGGGCATGAGTTTAGACAATTATTCTCTCTGCAGCCCTCCTCACCTTCCCCTTTCCTTTCCTCTCTCCGACTGACGGGTGAATTAGCAGATGATGCCACATAGCTACCGTGACGCCAAAGCTTCAAATGCAATCCAAAAACACAGGTGAGGGAGGTCAACAAAATGGTACTACACACTGCTGTTTACAATACAAGCGGGTCTCTCCTGGCAGTTCTCTCCTCTGGCAAATGGAGCCAACAAAACCCACTGAGAGAAATTAGGTGGAGGCTTCAGACATCCCCATGACAGGGCTCCCAAACTCCAACAGGTTGGGAACTCCAGAAGGAGAGATGCTTTGATACCCTTCCCCTCAACACGACCCCCTCCCGACATTAACTCCCACAGCCTGATACCAGTGTGCTCCTTCAGGAGGACACCATTTACGCACACATTTTGCTTGAAAAAGAGAAACCTGAAGAAGCAAAGAGCCTCCTCTCTTTAATCTGCGGGAGAAAGTCCACTTCTAAGCCTCCCGTCTCTCAACCAGGTGGCTGGCAGCCTCTCTTCTTATTTCCTCCAAAGGAACGTCAACAAGACCAAAGCTCTGGCCCGTCAGCTCCCACTTGGAACTGGTACAGTCGGTGATTAACAGCCTCCTGAACAAGCACGATCCTCCACTCACTGCAGACTTGGCTGCTAAGTAAATCGGATTCGAAATTAAAAGAAACACATGCATTCATTGTTCCACTTCCTTGGGCAGCTCAAAAGTTGCAGAGTAAGTGATGAAGAAGTCCAAAGAGTGTGAGAGGATGGCAGGACGACCTGATTTACTGAGTAAGGTTTTCTCCTTTTGTAATTAAGAGCCAGGGAACAAGAGACTCCAACCACTTTCAGCAGTTAGGAGCGGCAGGAAGAACAATGTACCACTCCTAACTCAGGCAAGCGGTCTTGCCCTCTGAAAAGGCTCTCATCACCAAGTCCCTGGTGATCTTTGTGGCGGAGACCATCTTGTGTCTATGACCATGACTGCCATGTAGGGCACACTTCCTCTCCATCCCCTGACGTGGCGGGTGTCCTCCGCTACACTCCAGTCATAAATCTCCAGCACAAGACAGAAGGGTCGTGAAGGTGAGGAAAGTCGTGGCCTCCTCAGCCCATGATTCACATCTCAGCCTGTTAGTGTTTTTCAACCCTGCCAAGTCCATCATCTTGGCCACTCCCCCTCCCCCGCCACAAAGGCCTCTCCGGAAGGAGGTTCAAATTTCGCCCTGGTCACTCACTTTGCCCTCTCCACCACAGACGTCGAACAAGTGGCACCCAAGAGTCCACATTTGCTTTATTGTCTAAAATAATGCCTTCAGCCAAATCATTATAAAGGCCTCATTGGATACATCCTTCAGCTGTCTGGTTTATGCCATAATCACAGCAATCATCATCTAACTCTATCAAGTTATAAAACACAGCATATCTTAGTAATTCAGAAGTCTTTCTCCCATGCACATTTGATAAACATATAATAACAGTAATGGAAGCAATAGCAAAAACCTAAAAAACAGTATCTATTGAGTACTTACTAGATTCCAGACTGAGAGCACTTCGTATGTATTATTTCAGTAAATTTTCACCATAATCCGATAACGTAGGCTGTTTGGCACTTCTTTTGTTCCGTTTTTTTTTTTTTAATATTTTATTTATTTATTTGTCAGAGAGAGAGCAGAAGCACAGAATGCTGCAGGCAGAACAGGCAGAGCAGGCAGAGGGAGAAGCAGGCTCCCTGCCGAGCAAGGTACCAGATGTGGGACTCGATCCCAGGACCCTGAGATCATGACCCGAGCCGAAGGCAGACGCTTAACCGACTGAGACACTCAGGTGTCCCTTCCATTTTATTTTTATATCTAATTACCTGGTACACTGCTCCTTCTCCCCTGCCCCAACCCCGCCATGTGACAAACCACACCAATGTACTCACGTGCACACACATAAATCCACACCACTGATCCCCTTCCATCCACCCACAGCATTATCGCTGATGGAACTCAGAGATTTGGGACCCCAGACAAATCTCTTTCTACTAGAAACACACCAGAAATACCCTGAACCAGAAGGCCAGGCAATTTCCTTTAAAATCAGAGAAACAGCCATCATGTGACCAAGCTGCACAGAGACACTGCTGCAAAGAGCTCCTTAAAATAACAAATCCAGGGACCACCTATCATTCCTGCTCCACGTATCATGACTTTTTTAGTCTGAGTCTTCTTGGGGACTTAACTAGTGTTCCTTTTCCATCATACCTGTGCCAAGATGCAAGAGTGTGGTACAAGCATAGGCAAGTGTGTGAATGGGCACCCTGATTCTTGTAAACATTTTTATTAAATGCCAATTAATTTATGAGCCCCCAGGTGATCTGGTTTCAGGGTTCCCTGAACCCTTTTATTTGGAGGTAGCAATTACAGCTCAGTTGGAGAAGACTTACCACCGCATTGAGGCAGACACTCTAGAAATACCCTAGAAGGAGCCTTCATGGTCTTGGGGTCACAGAGCTGGAAGAAACCTAAGGATTTATTCATCCCCAAGATAATCACACAATTTTTTCTCAGAACAAGATCTAGATGATGGGTCTCTGAACACCAACATTGCTTAGCTGATTAAAATGTTGAAAATAAAGTCATAATCAGGTAAAGTCATGGGTTCTCCATTAACTATCTAGAGATTAAGAAACATAAGATCTATCAGACACAATCTTTTGGGGCGTGCTTAACAAACATGACCTTGCTCCTTCCCTGGAGATAACCAAGACAGTAAAAAGAACACGGGCTTTTGAGTAGATTAGAACAAGGCCCAAATCCTGGCCCTGTCACTGACTTTCAGTTAGGGATCTCGGGACTAGTGTCTCTCAAAGACTAATTTTCTTCATTATAAAATAGGAATATGATCAATCCACCTAAGAGATGAATTAAGGAAGACAGTATGTGACAGGACCATTCCTGATGCAGAGCAGTGACTTTACCATCCTTTGTTTTTAGGTTGTAACAATGGTTATAGGTTGTAATACCATTACTCCCCATAACACCCCACAATCAAAGTTCTTGCAGGACCAGCGTCTCCCAATTCAACGCAGCAGACGGGTCACCCATACTCTCTGCAAACTCAGTAACCTACCCACTCAGCCGACAATTTTCTTTAATTACAATATCCGAAAGTTGTTTGCACAGCACTTGCCCCAGGGAACCAGCGATGGAAATGATAATCTGGACACGTTCTGGAAAATGTAAACACCTCTATTCCTTTGACGTTCGGATAATACATTCCAGCCAATAAGGGCAGGTGAAATGGACACAAATGAAAGCTCCGTCAACAAAATTCAAATAGAAAACTCTATTTGGGCTTTGCTTCCAAGTCCTGAACACTCTCAAAAATAAAATATGACCAACCCAAGTGTATTTATATCTACAGCTGTAACATTAGTGGCGGCTTGTTTACACTTATCGGCCAAGAAATGCTCTTCCATCTGGTCACATACCCAGCATTACACACATATTTCAAAGTTATTCAAATATTTCCTGTGTGAAAACAGAGAGGTTATTTCATGTAGACAAATTTGGAAGAAGTCAAGTGCTAAGTATGCTGCAAAGATCCTGCTTAACCCACAGAAACTGACATTTTCCCTTCAGTCTGCCAGTTAAATGCCTACTCTGCTTTTTAATTCATTCGCCCACCTCTACAAACATTTGCATTGACATTTTGCCAAGGAGCTATCCCACAAATCTCTAATGGGGAGGGGAGAAAGCCGTACAACAAATGTAACATGAATTTCAAATACTGGAGGCATCTTTGAAAAAATCTGGCCCAGAGAAGGACCCACATGAAGCCAGACAAATAAATGACATCAGTACTTTTTTACATTTATGCTCTAAGACGGTGTCCATTCATGGAGGAGATAATGTGACTACTGTCTGGTCTATTTCCTACTCCCAGTGGAGTAAATGGGGATTGCGTAAAAGACCTAGTATTCTGCAGACTAAAAGAACAATTTTGCATGCATATTTCTAATCTGAAGAAAACCTTGTGAAATGGAATAAATCAACCTATAGCAATTTAATACATTAGTTTCCAGGGGCTATGTGTTATATGCATATATATGCATTTCTTTTTTTTTTTTATATTTTATTTATTTATTTGAGAGAAAGAGAGAAAGCACGAGAATGGGGAGGGTTAGAGGGAGCAGGAGGGAGCCCAAAGCGGGGCTGGGATCCCAGGGTCCTGGGATCATGACCTGAGCAGAAGGCAGACGCTTAACGACTGAATCACCCAGGCTATATCTGTATTTCTTAAAGTATATGCTTAAGGGGTGCCTGGGTGGCTCAGTGGGTTAAAGCCTCTGCCTTCAGCTCAGGTCATTCTGGGATCTAGCCCCACATCGGGCTCTCTGCTCAGCAGGGAGCCTGCTTCCCCCCCCACCCCGCCTGCCTCTCTGCCTACCTGTGATCTCTGTCAAATAAATAAATAAAATCTTAAAAAAAAAGTATATGCTTAATATATGTAAATGATTTAGTACTCATTGCTGAGTCTTACTATAGCAAATAAAATCCAGAGACCGCTCATAGACAGCCAGCAGCAGGAAAACACATTCACTACGACCAAGGCGTGGCAAACATCTGCGTGAGAAAGGAGGCACTTCCTGCCTTAAGGCTCTGTCTGATGACAGGCATGAAAAGAAATGTATTTGGAAGGGCCCTGAAGGTCTAACAGAGCACTCCAGAACTCCCGAGGCTCTGTACATACCACAGGCATGATTTTTAATTTTTTGACTAGTTAATCTGTCTACTCAAAGAAGTACACTTAGCATATCACAGATTCAGTACCATTATAAGATTCTCACTGCTGCAGCCAGGGGGGTGATTTTAAAGCTCGTGTGCAAATGTGTCACTCCTCCGTTCAGTCCTGAAATGCTTTTTTCGTTCAGAGGGAAAGCCGGAGTCCTCCCAGGGGCAGAGGGCTGATAAGCCTTGCCCCTACTTCTTTCCATCCACGCTCACACTTGCTGTACTCACCCCCCGACCGTTCTGTGAACATCTTCCAATTCTCCGCTGGGTGGAGGACTTCCTCTGATGTTCCCACTGCTCATCTTTAACCATCTGCAAGTTTTAGTTTCAACATCGCCCTCTTATTCTGTTTAACACTGAGACCTCCTCCCATCCCCTTGACTCTTTAAGAACACTTAATGTATTAAATAAAAAACAAAATGACAATGTGTTATCATGTCAATTGTTATAGTCTGCTTCCCCCCATAGAATGTCTGAGTTCCAAGAGAGAAGGAGTCCTTATCCATTTTGTTCAATGTGTGTCTCAAGGGCCTTGAATATACCTGGGCAGACAGTAGGGCCACCATTATTTGTTGAATGAATAATTGAATTGCCAGGGACAGAAGTATTCTATCACAGGACAACACGGAAGGGCTCCACTAAAGCAAAGACTAGGCCTGGAGATTCCCATCTCCCAGATGCGCACTCTATAATGTCATCGGAAGGGACATGGATAGTGTCCCCCAGCCAGGTGCTGGACAGAAGCTGCAGCAGAGTACCAGAAATCTGGATGGACTTGGGCAAGACAGACACTGCTCAAGAAGCCAGTATGGCACTGCTGCACGGACACCTGCAGTCCACGCCCCTCAAGGCCCCTCCTGCGTGGACTCTTTAATTGCATGTGCCAGGCTCTCTGGCACCCACCCACGGTTATCTCCCCTTCATTCCCACACGAGTCACACAGATGATAAGCTGGATGTGACCCTTTGCCCTGCATGTCCTCCTCTACATTCCAGCAAAAAAGAGCCACTTGCTCTCGGGTTCCTGCCTGCCCAGCCCCACCCAGGTGCACGGACTGTCTGAAAACTCCTGGCCTCGGGCTCAGCCCCACCCACCACCTACGTCAGCAGGACCAAACCTGGCAGTGAATGAGAGCTCCACCCCAACCCCATGTGCCCTAAACACTTTTGCAGGCCTCAATCCACTGTTTGCCATAATCCAAAGGGCATGCAGGAATGGTTCTGAGCCCAACCCACATTACATCACCATCTCACAGCACAGGCCACCCCCAACTCTGAGCTACTCACCCTCACAGCAGAGCCCTGCGTAACTTTCTCCCATGTTCGTAATCATTTTTAAATATTTCTTATGTCCTCTAATTTGTAAGGTGGTGGGGAAGGGGCATAGATTGTGTGCTGGGTAAGAACGCATGACTGTAGTCACATCAAGCCTACGGGGCCAAGTACTGGCTGTGTGGCCTAACTCTGCCTGCTTCCTTTGGTATAACATGGTGATTATAATCATGGTTACCAAGTAGGTTTGATGGGAAGGTTTGATGGGATACATGAATTTAAAAAGATACAGCTTGGGGCCTCTGGGTGGCTCAGTCTGTTGAGCATCTGCCTTTGGTTCAGGTCATGATCTCAGGGTCCTGGGATCAAGTCCCACAACAGGGTGTCTGATCAGTGGCGAGTCTGTTTCTCTCTCTCCCTCTGCCCCTCCCTCTGCTTGGGCTCTCTCTGTCTCTCTGTCAAATAAATAAAATCCTTAAAAAATATCTAAAAAAATTAAAAGAGATAAAGCTCATGGAACAATGAGGATAGAAAACATTCAAAGATACTACTCAAGATATTACTCCCATAAAAAATGTGATTATCCACACAATGGAATATTATTTGGCTACAAAAAGTAATGAAGGGGCACCTGGGTGGCTCAGTGGGTTAAAGCCTCTGCCTTCGCTCAGGTCATGATCCCAGGCTTCTGGGATCGAGCCCCACATCGGGCTCTCTGCTCAGCGGAGAGCCTGCTTCCTCCTCTCTCTCTCTGCCTGCCTCTCTGCCTACTTGTAATCTGTGTCTGTCAAATAAATAAATAAATAAAATCTTAAAAAAATATATATATATATATTAAAAAAAGATAATGAAGTATTACTACGACCTACACCATGGTTGAACTTTGAAACCATTATGCTAAGTGAAAGAAGCCAGACACGAAAGGCCATGTATTACATAGTTCCATTTATGTGGAATGTCTGGAATAGGTAAAACCCTAGATTCACAAAGTAGATTAGTGAATGCCAGGGGGTGTTGGGAAGGAGGGAGGGAAAGCAACTGCTAGTAGGTATGGGCTTTGCTCCTGAGGCGATGAAAGTGTTCTGCAGTTAGATCATGGTGATCCCTGTACAATTTTGTAAGCATACTAAAACCACAACACTTTTTTTTAAAGATTTTATTTATTTATTTGACAGAGAGAAATCACAAGAGAGGCAGGCAGAGAGAGAGGAAGGGAAGCAGGCTCTCCGCTGAGCAGAGAGCCCGATGCGGGGCTCGATCCCAGGACCCCAGGATCATGACCTGAGCTGAAGGCAGAAGCCCAACCCACTGAGCCACCCAGGCGCCCCTAAAACTACAACACTTTCTCTTTTTTAAAATATTTATTTATTTGACAGACAGAGATTACAAGTAGGCAGAGAGGCAGGCAGAGAGAGAGAGGAGGAAGCAGGCTCCTCGCTGAACAGAGAGCCCAACGCAGGGCTCGATCCCAGGACCCTGAGATCATGACCTGAGCCGAAGGCAGAGGATTTAACCCACTGAGCCATCCAGGCGCCCTGAACCACAACACTTGAAGAAAAAACCATCATTCCTCTTCTTTCTCCTCCAGAGCTATTTCCAGGACTGTATCTTAGTCTCATCACTGAATCCCTGACAGTCCCCAGCAGAAAGACAAGCTAAATGTCAGAGAAACTAAGTAACCAATGACAAATGTGGAGCCAAAATTTTCTAGGAAATATCAACAAAGATTAGAACAACCGAGCAGCTGCGAGGAATGATTGGCCAACTTAGGCAAAGTTTTGTCCCCCAGGCATCTGGAGTAGGGCCAGCACACAAGCCCACACTCATTCACTGTGGCTGAGCGTCAGAGGCAGGTTCTGCCAACAGGGGAAATGACCAAACAGCGGAACTTGGACAGACCAGTTCAGGTGGAGAGAGAGGGGAAGGGGAGGTTGTCTCACCCTTCCGTCTGAGCGCCTGACCAGAGATGGCGACCGGGCTGCACAGCACCAGTTTCCAACATGCAGCAGGATTTACGGCCTCTTTTTAATCTGTGTAATGGCTACAAAAATAAATGAACTAGAAAGGACGCTCATAAGGAGACAGAACACCATAGGAAACAGGCCCGTATTTCAAAGCAACGGTTTCTTTGCCTGAGCAGGCAGGCAGTAAAGAATTCTTAAGTGTTTTCTAGCACTCAGCTGAACCATCCTTGCAACCTGTTCCACAGAGATGTCCTAAGGTTGTTTTCTTAGCAATTTTTAAAGAAGGGAAAACCGAAGAAGAGGAAGTAAAGGATCACTTCAAATAAGAAGAGGATACGGTCTCTTCATTTTCTGATGGAGAGGGAAAAAAAAAAGTTCTTTTGTGCATTTCCTAGAATCCAAAGGCTGTAAACATAGAAAATTTAAAATAATCGGAACAAAAGAAAATGCACTACTGTGACTGACATAATTCAGGAGACGGCTAAAGAAGCAGGTGGTGAAGCCCAGTCATCCAGAAAACGCTCAAACTGAGTCTTAGAATCTCTTCAGAACTCAGTCCCCGCCACAGGCCCTCTGCACAGTCTTTGCCGGGCCACTTTAATCACCACGCCCCTGATTCTCCGCCTGTAGCACTCTTCACTACATTTCCACATTAGCCTTGGTTTGCCTATTGCTACTTTCATGACCACCCAGAAATCCAGACCCTTCAAAGTGCTTTTAAACCATCTTATCACCTTTGATTTCTCTCAGCTACTTTTCTTCCCCATCATCACTGCCCATGAGTCCCGCCCTCATCATCTCTCTCCCACTGAGACTGTTTTAATCGCCTTTGACGCAGCTTAGCATACTGACTCTGCTCCAACCTCCGCATACCCCGACATCATAAATGAAAGAACGAACCAACGAGTGAAGGAGGCCTCAGTTCCTTAGTCTGGACTTTAAGCCCAGTCATCCCACCGGCCATGTCAGCTCTCCAAGCTCTTCTTCCCATTCAGGCCACTGCAGTCCATGGCCCTATGCCATCCCACAGCCCCTCCGGTCCACGATGACCCTGTTGGAACTCAACCTTCCTTTCTTTACGGGGCACTTCTGTAACAGCTAGTTTTTCACACTAAGGTAGCATTTAAGGCAATGCGATTTTTATCATTTGACACAACCAAATTTCGGTTCACCTCAAACTGTAACCACAATAGAAAAATAAAGGCTGCAAATATTTATTCTGCACCATGCTAAATATTTCCTATATGTGTCTGTGTCGGGACTAGGTCTGTCAATGCCAGAACTCATTCCCTTGAATATGAGCCTCTCCAGCCTCCCTCCCTCCTCCTTCTCCAAGCCCTGCCATTTCATGCATAGACACGGAAACATCAGAGAAGTCGTAAAGCAAGAAAAAGGGAGCACCGGGGGTCTACATATGTAATGCTTCCAGCACTCAGATGAGAGGAAATGAGGAGAGACTCCAACCGCACTTGGGAAGGACTACCCCCACCGCACCCGATTAGAGGTCAAGTTGGAATACCAATATCCTCCTTGAGCACAGCCTCTACCACTAGCACCACGGCCTCCACACCTGGGGCTGAAAGCCACCCTCAATTCTTTCTGCATGAGCTCAGACAGCTGCTGTCAGCACTGTGAACCTCAGTTCCTCACAGGTGAATGAGATTCATAATGCCTCCCCCGCAGGAAAAATGAGGAAATACAGAGGACTCCAGACTCTCAGCACCATGAGCACAGAGACCCAGATTCTCTCTCCCACAACTCTACCCCAGCACCTGGAGTTGCACTTGGCATGTTTTATGAACTCTGGAACATGGTTTCCTGGGCGTCTCTCTTGTTCCCTGATAACCTGCTGCCTCCTCGAGATCTAAGTGCAGGAACAGACTTACAAAGGAAACACTTTAATCATGATAATCATCGTTATCATCATCATGAACCCCATTCTAAGGCATAAAGAAAAATACTAAGCCAAAAAAAAATTATTAAGAATCATAAGCGTTGGTGGCCAGACAAGAAAAAGAAATACCTGCATTTCCCACAACTGCATGTTTTTCACCATGGAGGAGATTTAAAAGGGGAAGAGAAAGGCAAAAATAAATATGAATAAACAGATTAAGAAACCTAACGGATGCCCTGAATGCGTAATCAAAAAGAACAGGCCTTGGAATATAAATTGAAAGATCTGCTCAGAGAGAGCCAATTTAAGGCCCAAATTGAACAGCCTCAGCAATTTGTGGCAGCAGAGATATTCTGAAATGGCATAATGCAGGAACAAAGAACAAAGCATTTTTATCTGGCTCCCGAACAATTAAACGCACCTGCCAATTGCATGTGGAAGACAGGCTTTAAAGAACTGCAGTTGGGTCGGGGGAGCATTTAAAGTCAGTCAGAATTCATTAGTTGCCAGAGGAGAAGCAGCTACAGATTTCCAAACAGGAGTCCCCAACCCCGGCCAGAAGGAGCCCAAGGCAGTCCAGAGCCACCCAAGACTCAAAGGGAAACCACTTTCTTATCATCCGTCCAACATGAACGTCCTGCCAGCTCCTGGACAAGCTTCTCTCCCCGGAGGCATCGCCAGTCCATAGTTAGTGAGCCCCGTGGAATGACAAAAATGAGGCTCATGAGTAAGAAGCCCTGGTTGCAGGTGAGGAAGGCATATGCTTAACTATCACTCGGCCTCCTATGCAGAGACAGGACGAACACTCCTCCCTCCAAGACCATTTCCTCATCTGTGATACGGGGAAAAGTGGGAATTTTTACACCAGGAACTCGGTTCCCAAATCAATGGGTAAGGCAAAAATCATGTACGTTAAAAGCAGCTCTGGAAATCCCTAAAATCACCCCAAAAGTAGGGACCACATGATTTCATGGATATCCACAAAAGGCTCATGAGACCCGAGACCAAAGGAGAGAACCGGCCTATGTCTCCATCCCCACCTCCTGCCCCTAAGGACACTGTCTCATGGTCGGACTCCAGACTCTAGGCCACAGGCACAATTGAAACTGATTGCTCTTGTGTGTGGTCTCTCTTTGCCAAGTCATATATTTGCATTCTTATCATTTAAAGGGCCCAAAGATAACTTTGTATTATAAGTTCTGCCTCAATAACAGGGATGTTGAGGATCAGGAGGATAGCAGAAGTGAAAGCATCAGGAAAAGAACAAAGTGCACTACAAATGCTATTATTCATCTGACATGTTGTGAACTTCTAGGGGACTCATGCGCGAGGTATTTCCGGTATCTATCACCGGGCCGACTGGCCTCTCCAGGCATTCAATAAATAATGGACAGAGAGATGCATGGAGCTATTAATTAACTAAGCCTGAACACAGAGCCCACCACTGTGCGTTATACAGGCGGCAAGCTAGTTCCCAGGCTTGTCATGTGGGTGCTCCCGATCCGGCTGGAGAGGACGCTCTCCTAGGATGCAGGAGGTGCTCCCTACAGGGCACAGACCGCACCACAGGCAGTGGGGCAGTCCGTGAGCTGGCATCGTCAGCCAAGCATCCTGCACACGATGCAACCTGAACTAGAATTTCACAGTATCAAGTGGAGGGACCTCGGAACTGGGAGCGTGCTGAGGGGCCAGATACTCAACTGCCTTATTTTAAGGTTGAGAAAACAAAGCCTTTGGAAGGGGCTCTTATGTGCTGGGCTTACAGAGCAACAGCACCGTCACTAAAGACCACGGACCCAGAGGGATTCCCCTGGCCCCTCCTTGAACAATAGGACACAATACAGACTACGTCTTGCTTCCAGTTCACTAGGAATGGCAGTGTAACAAGCCAAGTCAGCACTAAAGGCTCCAAAAATCACTTCAGAAGCACCAAAGACAAAATGCTAGGCAGCACTGGCAACCGTGTGCACAGCTTCTTTTTTCCTACCCCCCAACACAGTCCCATCCATATCAGAGGAAGGCAGAGGGAGGACAGTCAGAGGAGGAAGACAGTACTTCGAGCTTCAGATCCCGATTCAAATATGGCCTTGGCAGGAAGGCCTCGCTCCTGGACCATTCCACTCCAGATGACCTCCCCATCCCCACTTTGCCATCTGACATCGTGTATACACATATTCTCTCTCTCTCTCTCTCTCTCTTTCTTCTGAAATAGAATGGGAAGGCCAGGGACAGTGATCTTTTCCTGTTTCTTCAGTGCTGCAGCCATAGCACAGAGCACAGCACTTATGAGATATTTAACAAAATGTTTACTGAAAGCAATGAATATATCAATGAACAAAAACAGAAATCAGAGGCGGCTTTATGAAGCAGAAAACACTGATCTCATTTTTTTCCCCCAAGATTATTTATTTATTTGAAAGAGAGAGAGAGCGATCACAAGTAGGCATAAAGGCAGGGAGAGAGGCAGGCATAGGGGGAGGGAGAAGCAGGCTCCCTGCCGAGCAGAGAGCCCGATGTGGGGCTCCATCCCAGGACCCTGCGATCATGACCTGAGCTGAAGGCAGAGGCTTTAACCCACTGAGCCACCCAGGTGCCCCAACACTGATCTCATTTTTAAGTGATGGATGGTATTCAGAAAAAAACAAGACAGTGATGGGAAGTGGGGGGCCAGAACAGACATCATAGGCGGAGGGAAGAGTGTAAGACCAGTGATGGGTTCCTCTGTCTGAAATGTAAGATGTACAAAGAAAACTAAAGCAGAGATTATGAAGACTGAAGCCCCATGCCTCCGGTAAAATGTATACAGATAATCCTGTATGAATAAGGGCAAAAGGCTATCACCCAACTCAGGAGGCTACTTTGGTGGCCCCCAAAGCACAAAGCCCTGTAAGAGTTTAGCAATCCAGCTGGTGGGAGAGCGGGGCCAGGACTCCTGAAAGCCGGTGAAGACAGCACAGGCCTTCAAGCCCTTGTGCACAAGGACAAGTGGTTTTCTGAGCCCAAACCCCACCTCCCTCTTCACTCGGTCTGGGTCATCCAGGGTCTCTCCAGCCCTGTAGAGCAATGGTTTCTGTACCCCATCTAGATTCACGCCACAAAATTCCAGGCAGAAATTCACGATGATATAGAGAGGGCCTTTTCTTTTTTTCATTCATTCATTCTTCATTCATTCATTTATTTTAATGTTGCAAAAACTGATCTGGGAAACAAGTACATTTCAAAAGAAGAAAAACCATTAGCATGCATAAAAAATCAAGGCAGTAGAATACTGATTGTGGCAATTTAGGAAATCTGGCACAATGCACCAATTCACGGGAAACTGAAAGAAAATACAGTCCATGCTGCATATGGAAAAGAGAGAGAACATGGCCTCAGGACACTGGTAGTTGCTAGGCATGCACAGACGGCTGCCAAGGCTGGCCAGCAGAAGTGGATGACATTACCCAGGTCTGGGGCAACTTCTTCACTTCTGTCCCTGTCCGAGAGGGCATCTGTTGTCCGCTGGTAATCCGGACACATCCGAAATACACCCGAAGAGGCTACAGAGAACTCCATCCACGTTCTGGTTAGGGAGGCATTAAGAACCAATTTTATTTCCCTTTCTTTATTCTGCGAACAAAAGCAGATAGGTAGATGGCTGATTTCTAAAGTGCTGGAGAGGTTTAGACCAAAGAGCCTGGTTGGCGGTGGCATACATCGAGCGACGTTGGAGGAATCATTTGACTTCTTTGGGCCTCAGTTTCCCTTTCTGACGGCAGCATAGCGAAAATTATTTGGATCCTATTATCTCATTTAATTATAACATCCCTCTGAGTGGATACTATTATTAATCCTATTTTACAAAGTCATATTTTCCAAAATCACAAATAAACCGGGAGTGCAAATCTACCCGATCCAGGCTCATGTTCTTAATCCAGACCCTATAGTGCCTTTAGGTGAACAGTGCCAAGTCCTTTCTGGTTTTGACCATCTATGGCGTTCCTTTATTCTAATTCACTCAATGTAAATGCAAATTCATTCCAAGAGAAAGGGTCAGGACCACCAGAGTCTACTTGTATCCAACTAGTACCTAAGTAACAGAGGAGATCCCCCCACCCCATCCAATAGTATGAAAGAGCCGTCCCCCATCTCAGGAGCCTAGAGTGACAGGTGGAAATCCTGATGCCTTTTCTACAGTTAGCGCCAAATCATATTTGGGTTCTGTGCTGGTCAGCTGGTCAGCTGCCTGGGGATGAAGAAGCGGCATGGTGGCCTCTAACACAGACCCATTTCCAGTGAAGGTCCCACCCTCTACCCTCATGCAGTGTGATCCATCATCATCCCATGGGCACTGACAACTCTGTGATACAGCTGTTTCAACAGGCTGGGGCTAAGGGCCAGCACAATAGGCCAAGTGCAGCAGAGAAAAGTAGAATCCCTCAAAGGTCAGGTCCTATTCGTGGACTCAAGATGCTAAATGGGAGGAAGAGGGCTTAGTAGCATCACATACGACCAAAAGTCGATGTTTCAAGGGTGCGTGTTGGCTGCCAAGACAGTGTGCCTGAAGCTACATGAACAGAGGTGGATTCCCTGGAAGCAGATGGTTGGCTTTGATCTGGGCTCATATCACACCTGGAAGATTCTCATCTAGTTTCACCGCCACCTGACAAACAGGAAGCTTGGTAATGAAACTATAACCTGGATGAAGAGTGACAGAAATGGAAAATTTCAAGAGGGAAATCCTTAGAGGGCAAGAGCAGGGGGATGGCAGGCAGGCAGGGCCCAATTAGAGGAAAAACTCCCCCAACACTGCCACCTCTATACAGAAAATCTTCCCCTGAAGGGAGTGACTCCCCAGTACCAGAGATGTTGAAGCAGAAGCCAGACAGTCGCTGGGATGGGGAGGCCGGGGAGCTAAGGAGTCAAGATTCCATGACAGAAGCTCCAAGTGCTGTTGTGGCTGAATTGCTCAGTCCTGACTCCCCAGCCCCCTCACCTGTGAACAGACCTTATGTGGAAATAGGGTTTTTGCAGATGTAATCAAGTGGACGTCTTCCTGAATTAGGGTGGGCCCTAAATCCAGGGCCTGGCGTCCTTTAAAGAAGAGGGAGATGTGGACACAGGCGTGCACAGAGGGCAGGCAGACGTGTTAAGACAGAGGCAGGCACAGAAGTGATGCAGCTAGAAGACAGTGAAGGCCAAGGATCACAGGCAAGCACCAGCAGCTTGGAAGGCCTCTTTGGCACCTTCAGAGAGAGCACAGCCCTGCCAGCAACTTGGTGTCAGACTTTTGGCCTTCCAGAGCTGTGAAGAGGAAGTTTCTTTTCAGCCATCCAATGTGTTTTGTCCCTGTCTTAGGAAAGGAGAGTTGCTTTCCAAGTCAGAATTTGGATGGGGCGCTAACATTAATTCTTGAATCAGAAGGAACGCTAAGAAACCAATTTAGCTATTTTTCTTTTTAACTCACTCATATACTTATTAAAAATCTGCTGAATCCTTAATATGTGGCAAAAATTCTGCTAAGCCTTGAGGACAGGGACAGGTGACATGTTTCCTGCCTTCAAGAAGCTCACTGTCCACTTTCCACCATAACCTGGCAGATGTCTTCACATCAGTGATGGTGCTATAACCGAGGCATTTACAGAGAGGTAAGGAAAAGACAAAATGGTCATCTGTGAAGGTGGGAATCAGGGAATGCTTTTTGCAAAATTTACGGCTGCACTGGATCTTTAAAGTTTGTATTCTGGTGACCAAGATGGAAGCGCTTTCTGGACGTGACAACCCATGTTCAAGGGCCTTGACCTAAGCCCCTGATATGGGTAGATGTAGGGTATGAGGAAGGACAAGAAATGAAACTCAAGATCTACGAAGAAGCGTCCCAATGGTACACAAACTAGTCTGAGAAACGTCATGGGTGGTTGGACAACTCCAGCTCCGGTTTCGAAGAGTTGTCTTCAGATCCTACGCGGATATCCAGAGCACCACGTCATTTTCCTGTTTGACCCTCCATGCCTTCCCCAACACTGGATCTACACTCCCCCTTACAGCTTCAGTGGGAATATCAAAACTTAAAATACTCAGTGATGAAAAGCTAGACAGAAGACACATCAGATGGTTCCCCCACCCGAACAGAGTTTTAATCCAGTCACTTCTCCTCGCTCTGGCATATGGAGAAGGGAGCGGCAGAAATGAAGCTGACAGCTGCTTCCCAACAGTGGAGGACCAGGAGAGGATGTCAGTGTGTCATACTTGACAGCTGGGAGCGTTCTCAGAACATAATTATATAACCTCTTGCCTATAGTGCTTCCCCCCTTCCAGAGCACTCTTGCATGTCACTGGGTTTTATTCCTACAGCAGCAGAGGGAGCCGGCAGCGTGGGTGGGGCCAGGGGGTGGCCCAGGGTTACGTGAACTGCAAGTCAGAGGCTGACCCAGATGAGATCTCAGTTCCCCGACTTTAGGACACCACCGCCTTTGAGGTTTTGTGTACTCTTCTTATGTAGCGTGTAAACAGGCTTCTGGGATTCTGTTCTATATGGAGAAAGGGATTCAGCCGGAGTAAGTGGCAATTACTCAAAGACACGAACAAAGAGTTCACTGGAAGGGCAAAGAGAGCAAATCCTACTTTCCTACAAGAGGAGGCATTTCCTGCACAGGCTCAAAATACCCACAGCTTGGAATCTGGGGTCTTAAGAAATGAGTTGAGGGGTGACACAGGGAGCGGAGCTGTGGGATGTATGCAGCTGGGATGGCACCCGGGGAGCAGACCTGGCCTAGAGTCCTCTAACTCCTCCTGATCCCGCCCGCCATCCAGTATATGACCTCTCTGTCCAGTGGAACACTAGATATGGCCCCTCTAAAAAAGTAAGGGCCACAAGTGTCTGACACCAAGGGTGACAATGAAATCAAGTTATCAGAAAATAAGAACTGAGCCAGGGACCCTTGTGCCCCATGAACTTTCCCTAAGTATCATTCTATGAAGCTAACTGTTTACCTCCAGGGCTCGGAACTTCTCCCAATGCTCAGGTGGAGAATGCAACTGCAAACTCTAAATACGGATTGAAACTATCAAGTACAAATGTAAGCAGGAGCCACACTCTTCCCGAAGAACCTAAAACATGGTCGGCCCAGCCCCTTCCCTTTGCGAGGATTAAAAAACAAAAAGGGGACTCCTGGGTGGCTCAGTGGACTAAGCCTCTGCCTTCGGCTCAGGTCATGATCCCAGGGTCCTGGAACCAAACCCCACATCAGGGCTCTCTGCTCAGCAGGGAGCCTGCTTCCCCCCTCTCTCTGCCTGCCTCTCTGCCTACTTGTGATCTCTAATAAATAAATAAAATCTTAAAAAAAAATGAAAAACAAAAAGAACATCCAGTAGATTGCATCTTCTGATTATAGCTGATTAAGGAAATGAATGCAAGGAAACAATCAGGGTTGCTAGCATTCAAATAATCTCCTTACCTCCTCCTACCCCCGAGCCCAGTATGTGTTTGGGGGATTTCTTTGTGCCCTATCTACAAAGTTAAGGACACGGCGTATCTCTGTGTGCAGGAGTGTGTGCATATGCACACACACACACACACACACACATCACATGGGATTCACAACCAGAATCTTTGCCAGGTATCCCAGATTGTAAATAAATTCTAAACTAACGTAATTATCTTCGATTTCCATGAAGACAGTGCCTGCTTTGGAGGTATTCTGGGTGATCACACGAAACATAAGGCTGTAAAGAACAGTATGTCCTCATACCAGGTACAAGAGCTCTCCAAAATGGGAGAAAGCCCCCATCCTTAGAAGAGGAGAGTTGACTGGTTTCCTGAGAAACTGCTGAAACCCCCACACATGACTGTGTTCTAGACTAGTGTCATATCCCCTTCCCTCTCATCTCCCAGAGTTTATGCACACACACTTCATGGGGCACAGCCACAGGCTGGAGGGAGACAATAAAGTCAGACCACACTGACATGATTAAGTTTTAAAACGAATGATTTCATGCAGAAATCACACTAGGGAGCAGGAGGAACACTGGATGAGGAGAGAAGAGGCCGCCCAGACAAGCAACATGCTGGGAGCATCTTACATGCAAAGGGGAAGCTAGATACCAAAGCCCACGGAGACAGCACAAAAAAAGGTGGCAAAAGATGGTGAGTGCGGGTGTTCTGGCTGGAGAGGGTATGGACTTTTTCCTCAGTTGTTGTGGTTTTCATTTTATTTCTGAGAGGAGGGCTCTGAAAAATTAGGTCAATCACGGCTTCTCTGGGGGATTCAGATAATTCCATCTGGGAATAGAAGAGGTCCTCTTCCCCTGGAATCTAGGCGGGCTCTCCGACTGCCAGGTCAACCTAATATCACAGAAGTCTGCTTCACAGATCTTCCGGCCCAGGCTTTAAGAAGCTAGCAGCTTCCCCTTCCTGTCTCTTGGAGCATTCTCTCTCGGATCCCTGATCGTCCATGCCAAATGTCTGACTTACACTGAGGCAGTCCTGCTATGAGGAAGGCCACTCTGGTCACATAGGAAGAATGGGAAGACTGGGGTTGTAAGGGAGACTAGAAGGAGCAAGGGAGAGAGATGTCTGGCCAGCTCCCAGCTGAGGTAGAGAAACCAGAGAGCAATTATAAGCCATCTTCTGGATGCCCTGCCTGAATTCCTGATTCACAGAATCATCAAATATAATCAGTTGTTGTTTTAAGCTACTAGGTTTGGAGGGTGGTTGTTATGCAACAATCAGTAACTGAGACTGGGACCTGAAAAGCCCTCCCAGCTCCAACAACTCTGTGACCTTCATGCATCTCAGTGGCCTCCACTTCTTCCTCTGTACTCCCTATGACAGCCAAATTCAGAGGCTAGTGGGACTGGGTGCCAAGAAGGCTGGAGAAGAGGCAGAGCTTTGCCTACTCCATCCCCCGCACGTAGGCCCTGGGCTTCAAATAGATAAAAGGCAGGTTTAACAAGAAAATGGAGTCAATGCAATGGGAAACAGCCACAACAAGGAAAGACACAAGGCCTGATTTGGACTGAGGACAACATTTGACTCTTTTCATATAGCCAGCTGTCCTGGACTTTTCAATGACAGAGGTCACCAAAAATGCATATAAGGCTGAAGCAAGTCTGTTGTGTTTTCTGACCCCACTTTGCTGCTGCAATGCTGAACTACCAGCTAACAGAGACAGGGCTATCATTGGCCCTTGCTGTCTGCCATACCACGCCAGTCATCAGTGGCAAAGAAAGAAGTCATTAAGGGAGACTGATGATGGGAGGACCCACAGGCAAAAATTTTAAACACATCAGGGCTCCATTTCTCTGGTCTTTAAAATGAAAAGATGGGACTGAGCTATTTCCAGGGAAGGAAAGATCCTAATGTCCCTAGGATTTGGTGGCCACAGTTTTTCCGTGCTATGGCAGTGGCCACAATAGAGTGGTGAAGGATTGAGGCAGCCAAGCAGATTGGCAATAGTGGCTAGCTAAGGAAACCACCATGGAAAGCACAGCGCGAAATGGGGTCAGTGAAATGTGAGTTTGGGGACCAGGCTACTAACCAAAAAGGCGTCCATCAAATAAAACACTAAAGGATTCAGTAGGCCACAGACTAGTTGCTAAAATAAATATACCGTATTTAGTAATGAAATAAGCGGAGGAGGAGGAGGAGGAATAATGTGGCGGGATTGGGTGGTGAAGACAGAGAGACATGGGGAATGGAACAATCCAGAATCTAAAAAGCTGGCTCTGGCTGGGGTCTGAGGCTCTAACCATCTGTCTCCCCCATCACTTGAACGAAGCCCCAGCACCATCTAGAATCACACAGTCCTGGGGGACCCTAGCCACACTCGAACTGCAGTTGAGTTTCCGGCTGTGCCATGGGAGAGCGAAGACTGCCAATTACCCTGGTGAGACCTCTGCTCTGCAAAGCCCGTATCCCCAGCAGCCCTTGACCTCAGCTTGCAGCAGGGCTGCGGCCAGTTCCACAGGAAGCAGCTGCACCTGCTGCCGTCAATGAGCCCATTCCAGTCTGCCCAGGCCAAAGCCGACAACCCGACACTAACATCATGAATAATGGAGAAGACCCCTGCTCTCTGGGCAGCCACCAGCGCGCTCGACAATCGGCTGAACTAGGGAGGGGAACTGAGCAGCAGGCAGTGAGGCGGCTGCAGCCTTCACATTATATCGGAGGCATGTGGAGCAATTCCCAGAGGAAAATAAATTGTACAGCAATCGTACTTGGATGGATGATGCTTGACTGCAGCAAGGGCCTGCAATTTATCAGAATGGCTTGCTGAAGAAGGCTAATCATCATCATCATGGAATAAATTACACAAGCAAATAGCAATGATCTTGGTCCAGGACGGCTCAGACACAGTGATCCCTAAGCCACGCATTCAAGGCTGCCCCTCACGCTCAGTGCACGGAGAGAACCTCCCTGACGCAAACCAGGAAATCTAGGTCTGAATCCCGACGCCCGTCCCCAGCTGAGTCTTCCTGGTTAATGACACCCTCTGACTCTCAGCTTCTCGTCTGTAAAACGGGTAAATAAACCAGAACATTTAAAGCATCGTGAGCACGGCGGGGAAGCACACCAGATCATCTGGGCATTTCGGTGACGCGACCCTGGTACTTAAATACACAAACCCCTGCTGAAACAGATAACCACTCATCACATGCTTTGTTTAAGGCCAAAATACATCCGAACTGAGAATGGTCTCCGGCGGCTACTGGAATTCTGTACTGCTCTCCTTCCAGTCAGTGTGGTCCGACATCAGCTCCATCCTCCGAGCCAATGTCCGGTACCACTGCTCAACCACACCCTGCTTGGGTGTTGCTAGGAACGTCTCTTAGCTGTAAGGTGAGGATAACGACGTCTGCTCTGCCAAGTTCAGAGGTTATGATGAAGCCATCAAAGGAGACGGTTTGCAAGTGAACGTTTTGTATTGTAAAGCTTCATTTCCCACGGACCATGAGCATGTTCATGAAGCCAGGGACCGAGCCAATCACTTGCACACACAATCCACCTTCTGCCCGCCCGCCCTGTGCCAACCATCACCTAGCATGAAAAGTTGCCATTATGTGCAGATTGAAGATATCTAAGCTTATTGGAAAAGGAAGGCTATAATTGGTTAAAAATGATAGTTATCTACAAGTTGATAGTACTTGCCAAATACAGTTTACTAATGTCAACAAAACTTGACTACTGTAAAGGACACATTTCTTTTTTTTTTTTTTAAAGATTTTATTTATTTATTTGACAGAGAGAAATCACAAGAGAGGCAGGCAGAGAGAGAGGAAGGGAAGCAGGCTCTCCGCTGAGCAGAGAGCCCGATGCGGGACTCGATCCCAGGACCCTGAGATCATGACCCGAGCCGAAGGCAGCGGCCCAACCCACTGAGCCACCCAGGCGCCCCGACACATTTCATTTTTTTCAACAAATCTTTCTTGAGTGTGCACTGTTTGCCAGGCACTGAGCAGAAATCAGGGGATATGGCAGTAAACGAGAACTCATGGGGACTATCTTCTATAAAGGAGGACTAACGTTTTATAAGGGATAGTAAGTATAGGTAGAGATGGAAGTATAATGAACAAATCTAGCCAGCCTCACCTATGGGCTGAAGAATAAGAAGGGGGAGAAGCCAGAGAAAGTTCATTCCAAGGTCTCAAGTCCAGAGTGAGTGAGTCAGGCCAAAGGACCTCAAAGGAAACCCACAGTGAAGAGAGCAAACAGTGTGGAAGGGATGACTTTCAATCTGATGATAATGGGAGCCACAGGAAAGCTTCAAACAGGAGTGACAGGAAAGGGACAAAAGTGTCGGTGGGGAGAACAATTAAGGAGTCCCTCTATTTCAATAACTAGAAATATCTTTGGGTACTGAACAGAGATAGTACAGGATGCTGAAGTATAAAGAAAAATAATCCAACACTGTGACAGATTAAGGTAGAGCTGACTTAATCATTTCCAAGACATTTCACCTTTTTTTTTTTTTAAATACTCATGATCCAAGTTTGTCTCTCATAAAACTGAGGTATGGAACTAATTCTTGCCTAGCTTCCTGACTGTTTAGATTTAGACAAAGGAAAACAATTTACTCATGTATTAGCCAATAACTGAGTAAAGTCCCACCTGTTTCCAAAAAGGATCTGAGGTACTTTACAATATGAGGTAAAGAGAGACAAACAAACCAAAAGATAACCCAAGGTCAAGGGGAGCCCAGGGGACCCCAGGATCAAAAGCAGCAAAGCTTTGACTTTATGGCTGAACATTTCAATACTGAGAAAGAATTATGGGTATGGGGATGGCTGAAATTAAGGAGCAGAATCAGTTTCCAGGTTCCCCCTAGGCTCATCTCTGGACAAGCTTCTCTGCTTCCATCAGGAGAGAAAAATAGAACAAAACAATGGATAATCAATAACTTAACAGCAATAAAGACCCTACACTGTGTCTTTGAAAACAGGAGCCACAGCCAAGGTTTCATTCATTCAGTGACACAGAAAAAAACACACGCACACACACACAAACTCACAGAGTTACAGCCCTAAAGATGCTACTGGATTCTGACTGTTACTTCCTTTTCCCTTAGGAGGTTCAGCATAACTATTCATTAGCTCCCCAAAGCCAACAGTTCCCCAAATTGGTGATGCTTAGCAAAGCATCCAATGCACAATTCACAAGTTTAGAAGACACACAACCCTCGTAAGCATGGCCCCCGCTCCTTGTCCTATACATCCATCAGGGAGGAAAGTGCTTATCATGAGCTTCAATCCAGACACTCTCCAAAATGAAACCCTTCCCTCAGCTCCATCAGCCTCCAATGTGGACAATGGGAAGGCCACTGTACACACAACTACTACCGGTATGATTACATTTGAGTAATGTCACCAGTGCTCTAGTATATAGCTTTAAACAGTACAGGGAGAATTTCTAGAATGACAGTACTTGATAACCCGAAGATAGTACTTGATACTTCCCAACTGTCATTGTGTCACAACACACAAGAGAGCGCTGATATTTGTATGATACCAGGGTGAAGGGGAAGAGGCCTCCAGGTCCATATATAACTAAGCCCTCCCAGTTCATTCCCCTCCCCAATGAGAACCCACCCAGAGCCCCAAACTGAAAAGCTCTGGCTGAGAGCTCAACTGAGCTCAACTCAGTCTTCCCACCTGCCCTTCTTCCCACTCCCTCCATTTAGCCAGTTTCAAAGCTGGAGAAACCACATGGTCTCCTTCCTGCCTCTTCCTGTGAGCCCACCTCTGCCTGTCCTGTTCTTCACTTTCTGGAGGCAGAAGACACCCCCCCCCCCCCCGCCGCCAGTACATCATTTCCCTTCTGGTCAGCGCTGAGACAGCACCTACCTAACACACTGAAGGTACTTGTAAAATGTTTACTTTCAAAATGTCTCCTCCTCTGGCTCTTTAGGTCAACACGAGTTTAAAGTCCCTAGCACTGCCCCATCCTGGTGTCAATGTCCCTATATGGAATCCTCCTCCATTTACCCTAACTTGGGTGCGTCAGCCATTTCCTCCAGAGACCCTGACTGATACAATGATAAAAACAATGATAAAAAACAAGAAAAGTAGTTATATGACATCTACAACATAAAAACAATGTGTTTATTTGATTAACATGATTATTAAATCAATTGCAATTTTTTCCTGTTAGGTCTTACTTGTTACCTATGAATATATTACCCACCCAACCGTTCCTCTCTTTTCCAAATGTTAGCTTTGTAAGGACAGACACTACTATAACCCCTAATACCATGCATCTAGAAGATACTTAGATGTTTGCCAAATGGATGAATGAACGAACAAACAAGCAAACAATATGGCAAAATATTTGGTGGGAGAAAACAGTTAGAAAAATGAATGTAAATTAGAATTGCCATATGGATGTGGAGAGATAGTAAAAGAACATAAAGCTTGAATTTTGTTGTTGTTGTTATGAAAAGGCTGTGGGTGGATTTTTAATTTTTAATTTTTCATTAAATTTTCCGTGTTTATATACCAGTAATACTTCAAAAAGAAAATATTTTTGTGCCACTGAAATCTGGAATGAAAATGGAAAAGGAGCAAATATGCACTTATATATTTTATGAGTACACAAATGGAATACCAAAATAAACTTTTTCAAGAGACAACCAAATGATTAAACATTAAGGTCGACTTTCCCTCTGTACATAGCTATTAAAGAGTAATTAAGACTTTCCACTGTATTAAGCAACTACTTGCCTAACAAAGTTGCCATAATTGTGTTAAGACAGGGCAGATGGAACCAAATGAGATGCAAATGGGGCACAGTCCCCACGTGGATTTATGGCCCACATTTTTACTATCAGCAGTTTTTCTCAAGCAAGGACAATATGATTACATAAATATATGTCTACATGTTTTCCACAGGCTACGGAGCCAACAACAGGAATGGAAACACACCTAGGCTGTTAGACCTGGGTTAACCCAAAAGTAGCTGTGTGACCCTAAGCGGGTTGCGCCACCTCTCTGGGTTCTGCTTTCCTCATGAGTAAGACTACAGCTCTGACGCGCTGCACCGACCACCACCAGGGCCAGGCCAGCCGACAGCAAAGGTGGAACGTCCGTATCATCCCTGGTAGTTTCCCAGGGACGGCCACCTCAATGGGACCAGTGGTGAGCCGTTTCCTTTTGCTTTCTGCACTCTTCTGTGAATGCTCCAGGATACGGTCTTGTGCCCAAGACAGCAACTGAGCCATCATCTTGGATTTCTGTCCCTTCTTTACTGCCCACATTGACAATACTCACGTGAACAAGTGTACCTTCTAATCATTCTGGAAAACCTGCCGTTTTCTCCATAACTGCTGCTCCCACTCCAGTCCGGGCTCCATCAGCTCACTCCTGGACTACTGCAACACATTCCTACCTACCTGCCTTCCTTTAGTCTGTTGGGCCCCTGCCCAGCCCTGTGCAACAGTGCTCTTCTGGAATGGAAGAGCCTTAAAACCATCAACAGCAACTGCATTCTCCTGAGGATACTGCTCTACAATGAGGCAGGTGCACAAGGCTCTTCATTCTCTAGCCTCTGTTTACCCTGAAGCCTTGCTTCTGGCCACTTTCTCCATTCAGCTCCCGCTATCACTCACACTGAACTACTTGTGGCTCCTGGGAGGGCCGAGTTTTCCTTGGGCTCAGTGGCCTTTGAAGAATTTGCCCTCTAGTTAAAATGCTCTTCCCTTCTCCTTCTTAATTCCTCCTTGGTCTGCTTCTTTCTACCGGCCCTTCAGGCTCCAGCTCTCTCCAGAAGCTCTCTTAGGGCACCAACCCGGAGTAGGTGCTTCTCCTGTACGTGTTGTCATAGCACCTGACACCTCCTATTCAGAACTGTAACAGTCTGTTTCCTGAGGGAAACCTGTGGGCAGTGGCTTGCTTGGCATTTATTTCTGGGATCTAGAACAATCTCTGCCCACAATCATTAATATACGTTTGTGGATGAATGCAAGAAAGAGAAAGAGAGAGAGAAGCAAGGAAGAAGAAGGAGGAAGGGAGGGATGAAAACCATCAATTTTTCTTCTGTAAGCATGTCCAGCGCCATGTACTGCACAAGATGCGTGCTAGACGGGACCCGGGGATTTCACTAACACCTTAGCTGCACACCTGTATCTTCTTAATTTTCTAACTAAGGAGATGGAATGAATTCCAGAGATTACCATATCTATTATTTTGTATTTAAACTCTATTACTTTCAAATCATTCCAGATGATTCCAAGCTCATCTTTAAAAGAGCACCCATAACAACATCCATCATAATTGAAAAAAATAGGACCATCATCCTGAGTACTGAGAACCGTTTCAGACCGGTTACCTCCACCAAAGAGGTCATGCATGCACTTTCCCAATATCCGAAACTTAATTCACACCATTCTCACTTCTCTACTCTAAGCTCTGCCCATTTCAAATATAAACTCATCCATGAGGCTTCCCTGGCCACCCACGTCAGAGCCGCTCAAGGAGGAGTTAATCTCGCTGACCTCCCACGAGGCTTCACAGACATCGTCCCATGGTCTATCCTGTTCACCTGTAATGACTCAAACATACACTGTTTATCTGCAGGTCTATATTGTACATATATATTTTATAACATTCATCCATACTCAAACGTCTGCTCAAGGAATCTTGTTCAAACTCCTAACCAATGCATATTTTTTTTAATATTTTATTTATTTATTTGGGAGAGAGAGAGACAGAGATAGCAAGAGAAAGCAGGATCAGGGAGGAGAGTGAGAAGGAGGCTCCCCACCGAGCAGGGAGACTGATGCAGGACTCGATCCCAAGACTCTGGGGTTATGAAGGCAGACACAACCGCCTGAGCCACCTAGGGGACCCCCAATGCATCTTTATTAACAAGAATAAGTAACCACGGAGTGATACCAGCTACTCAGAGGTGGGGGCTGAGGGTCTGGTAAGTTCACAGGCAGGTATTCCAGTCAGATGCATGTTTTGCATGTCTTTCTCTCCAGAAGTTTCCATGTCTAAATCGGATGAGTATTTTATTGTCAAAACTTGGAAGGGCCAAATATATCACCTGTTGGGAATTTGGGGTTCCTGAGTAAATCACACCTTCCTTTCATGCAAACCTATTGTTGGAAAAGGAGGGGAAAAAAAAAACCACTGGGAGAGAACATGAGGGTAGGAAGAAGACACGAGATAGGCAGCCACTATCCCTAACAACAATTTGCCTTTAAGCTGCACCTCCCCTTCTTCCTACCTCCCAACACCCAAAATGAAAAGTGAACTAAATGACTTCAAATGGCTTTTTTGACTCCGTTGTGTATTATCTACTTATGAGTTCTCTTCCCCCAGGCAAATTTAAAAGTATGACTAAGTTATTAAAAAGGTGGACACAGATGAGTGGCTTTATAGGCCTTTTCCCCCCACAGAGAAAATTGGACAAGAAATAAAAAGCTTACGTTCTTTGATATCAGGTCTTTACTTATTACCGTCTATAGAATAAAGATTTATTCAGCAGCATCTTCTGGTCTAGTTTGCCCTTTCATGAAAAACTTACTTTTTTTTATAGCTTTAAAAAGCATCCATTACGTCAAGCGAGGCTTTTGAATTTCTGCATTCATATGAACTATGACTTGCAGACCTTCTTGCAAGAATCCCAATTCCTCCTACAGTCCCTGCTAACGTACGTGCGGATCACAGGGCCGGGAAGAGGGGGCATGTGGTGCGGAAAAAGCGCAGGACCCCTGGTGTCAGCAAAATTCTAAAGGAGCACCTCCACTCCCCGACCCCAGAAAAAGACAGAAAAAGGTGCTAAAGAAGCAATGGCCAAACCTTCTGCAGGCCTTCTTATCTCCCTAAAATGTACACGGATTCTGAAACGCACATAGCAGGTCCGCCTAAGGCTAGAGGTTAAAGGCAAAATACACTCAGTCTTGGAGATTAGGGGAGAGCAACCGTGACTCTCTCAGAGATGGGAGATCCTGAGAGGCCTCAGAGTACACATGGCTCTCCTTGGGCCAGATTCCACCAGCACCAACAGCCATGAATTAAAGGTCTCCACAGGGACCTTGAGGAGAGAGAGAGGCAGGGTCCATCCGTCAGAGCTCTGAGCACTAACCAAGGTGACTCAGCATTTTGAGCACAGGCCGCAACGGGAACAAACCTCCTTAGGCCTCAGAAAGGCACTCTGCTTCCTGCACCTTCCATCACCGTATTTCTTTCCAGCTTATCAGTAAGACTATAAGATCTGCTGGAAATAAAAGCACGGTTGGAGAGGTTGGGCAAACAGGGATCTTCCGGAGAGGACACCATTCATCCTGCAGCAGGTCTGAAGTGGGGCAGGCCAGAGAAGGGGATAGCTACTGGAGGGGAGAAAATCTTCATCAACTCTTAGGCAGGAACGTTCAGTGGTTCCAGAGAAATTTCTCCCAAAACAGATAAATCTTCAACTGATTAATATCAGAAACAACTAAAACAGATTTTTATTGTATAGAATACCATTAGCAAGAAAGTCTTTAGAACTTTCCTTAAAACCACAGAGCTGTCAGCTTTGGCCCCTGCCTAAGGCCAAATTCTTCCAACCCCACACCTCCAATGAGGGGCAGTGAAGGAGAGTGTAAGCTCACTGAGAGGAGGGATGGATGGAAGCGGACATCCTGAGCGCCCTAGGATTCCACCAGCTCCCAGGAGGACATCCCAGCAGCAGGGGTGCCTGCATGGCTCAGATGGTTATATGCCTGCCTTTGGCTCAGGTCATGATCTCTAGGTCCTGGGATAGAGTCCCACATCTGGCTCCCAGCTCAGTGGGGAATCGGCTTCTCTTCCCTCTGCCTCTCCCCCTGCCTGTGTTCTATCTCTCTATCTCTCTCAAATGAATGATAAAATCTTAAAAAAAAAAAAGACCCAGTGCCCCAGGCTGAGTTCTCCAGAAGCAGAAGGTAAGATGAAATTTAGAGTTCAAGGTATTTATTAACGATCAACCCTTGCAAAGGGAGGAAGAGGAAGGAGACTGGGCAGAGGAGAGGTGGACAGGAAAGCAACCAGACGGCTTCAGCTTCTCAGCAGGGCCTTTTGGTATCCAGAGAGCCTTCATATCCCGTAGTGCCAGATGTCACCAGACGTCACCAGATGCAGATGCCCCAGGGAGCGCATGGCCTATGGCGAGCAGCTCTGTGCAGCCGCAGCCAAAGGGGCCTCCAGTGGAGCTGACAGCTAGCACAAGGCTGTCTGGATGCTGCCCTCCCCCCAGCTGTCAGCAAGCCCTTCCCTCCAAGGGAAACTGCGCGGTGCATCTCGAAAGCTAGCCCACCCGCCGCTTCCGAAGACATAACCTGTCCTTACATTTATGATTAAGTAACAACTGTAAACGTTTAAGTTCCATTCCTAGAGATGCATTAACACGAGTAACATACAATCCAAGAGGAAAATACTTCCATGTGTACTTAAAATAAGTTGAGTATTATCTTTCAAGTTAAAGAAGAAACACCTGCAAGAAAATGATGCTCTTCCCATTTACTGAAGATTAGAAAGAGAGATACACATCTATATCTAAAGGCAAATATAGATACAGATATAAATACTGAGAGGACTGCCTGGAAGGAAGTTCCCAAAGATGTTCAGTAAAATTATTGCTGGAGGCCATGATTTTGGAGGATTTTTGCTTTCTTCCTGATATCTTGAAGTATTAACTGAATTTTTCTTTAACAAGCATCTTACATCGGGGTGCCTGTATGGCTCGGTTAGTTAGGCATCTGGATCTTGGTTTTGGCTCAGATCATGATCTCAGGGTCGTGAAACAGAGCCTCCTTTCGGGCTCTAAGCTTAGCACAGAGTTTGAGTTTCTCTCCCTCTCCTTCTGCCCCCCACCTTCTCTCTCTCAAATAAATAAATAAATAAAATCTTAAAACAACAACAACAAGAATCTAGCATCTATCTTTGTAAACCAATACAAAGACCCAAACTCAAAAGAAACACATCCTTTCTGGAAGACTTAAATGCCACCCAAAAATGCAGATGGGAACCACCACTATAAAAGAAGGAACCCAAAACTAAACAAAAGCTTCAGATCTAGCTGTGACTCATCAGGAGAACAAAGGTTAATTAATATCCGGCTTCTCTGTTTTTTATTTCCCAGAGTTAGCTGGGAAAGGGACAAGCCAGAAAGCTCTCTGAGGTTCCTTGCAACTCCATCTTTTATGGTTCTAAGAAAAAAGTCAGCCACACCCGCCCCCACTATTTTTTGAAAGGAAGAATTAGATTAAACTGGCAAACACACCATATATCCTAAATAAATGCATATATATATATATTTGTTGTAAGAAAACTGTACTGACAGCCATGAAATTTGAGCCATCGGTTACCTAAACCCTTCTGGGGAAAAGCAGGCAGGTCCTTGCTGCTCCAGAAGTTGCTTAAATTTATGTCACAAACTGGTCTAACCAGTTAGAAGCACATCTATCTATACCTGTGGAGGCAAAAAGAGGGAGGTCTCTGGAGAGAAGTGGCAGGACAGGCCACGGGGGAGCCCTTCACATCCGAAGGTGAAAATTTTATCACTGGAAAGGTTTAATGCCACACGAACAAAAAGAGGTGGCATGGATATTTGTCTGCTCTTACCCCCAAAAGTCCTGGCTCTGGTTGTCATTCTTGGTGATACTGGCATTTTAAACTAGTCTTGTAAGCACTGAAACCCAAAAGGGATGGGGAACCAAAAAAAGATAATTTGCACTGCTTCCCCCACGATAAAACTGATTCCTGGAAAGAACTCCCTGCCGCCCTTATAGGATGTGAATGGAACAGCCTCTGAGCTTCAGGAGAGCAAGGACCGTCTGACTCATTCAGTTACAGATATCTCAGTGGCGACGTACTCCCTGGCACAAAACGGATGTTCAGTGATTATTAAACAGAAGAAGAAATGAAGGAATGCACACACTCCTTGGCTAAGGGCAACCACAGTGAAGACGTGAGAAAACATGATGCAATGCCTGGAAAAAAGGCAAAAGGAAGGCGGGATGTATGTCGGATCCCGTACTAGAGTATTATCTACCGGGTGCACTCAAGGATTCTTTTATTTTCTAGGAGTTGCACCTGTGTTTGATTTGCTTTTTAATCAATACGGGTTCAGACTTTGTGAAGTTACAGATGGACCTGCCTGCCACTTTTTTTTCCCCACTACAGAGCCATATGACTTCTGATAGGTGGAAATAAGAGCCCCAAATGTTATTGTTTTATTGCCCTGTACGGTATTAACCAGTTTCAGATCTAACCTAGCAATCTCACTTCAACAGTCGTCAGTGCCTCCAACAACACAGTTCCTCCAAGGCTCTTTGAACCAGTTTTAACTTCCTGTTGGTTCCCTCATTCAAGAGTCAAGTATTTCTATGACATGTACTCATTTACATTTGTATGGGAGTCAGGTTTACAACCCTAACAAAAATTACACATTAACAAGAGAAATACAGGAGAAAAAATCTAGTTTCTAGCCTAGCATGGAAGCAAAACATGTACGTAAACATTTATATTTTAGGTTGGAAGGAGCAGTAGAGGATATACACATAAAGAATACCAAAGTGCGGGGAATGAGAGAGACAGCCTCTAGTTTGGTTCACAGCTAGGTTTGGTATTTATTGTCAGTGAGGTAAATTTTCAACCATTCCGTAAAAGAAGGGGGGAAAGGAAACACTCTGTTCGAAGTTACCTTAAAACACTGCTTAGTAAGTGTGTCTCTCCTACAGTCCAGCGGGGAGAGTCGCAGACTGAAATCTCAATCCCCGGGCCGCGACTGTAATTCTAGGAAAAGTCACTTCTCTCTGAACACCAGCTCCAGCTACAAGGGTATATCATCTTTAAATAGTTCCCAGACTAGGAAGAGTTAACTTCACTTCCATTCCAGATACCCCCACTCTCCATTTGAGGCATGTCCTTAAAGGATACCTAGATAGGAAAGTTCCACTCACTTTAAAAAAAAAAAAAAATCAGTTCTAGTAATTTCTCAGGCTTGGTCAGTTGGCTGGGTTGTGTCTGTCATAGCAAAGGGGCCAGCCGTGACTCAACACCACTTCGATTCACAGGGACACGGTTTCACACACAGAAAAAGCCAAGCCCAAAGTCCTTGATATAAGAACATATCAGGTATACCCAATGAGACATCCCCTTACCTTTCAAAGTCAATGTCCATCCTGTATACATGCAATGATGTTAACGTGGAATTGCGCTGCATTTCCGTAGTTGCTAGTTTGTACTTTAAATCAGTCATCCCCCTGACATCTCCACCTTTCAGACACAATCATTCCGCAACTTTGCACTCACCCTCAGTCCCTATTAACTATCTGCAACTGAAAATGGAAGTGAAGGACCACAGTACGAGGAGGACCAGGCTAACAGAGGGACACAGGTGTGTTTCAAGCCCAGCAACTGCTCCATCCCCACCGACCACAGTCAAACAAAAATTCAGAGGTTGCCTCAAGAATCTCTCTTAGCATGCAGATCTAGGTGTACATTACCCCCTTCCTGGGACTCTGTCTCCCTGACAGCATCGGCCAGAGCGCCCTACACAGAAGAGACACTCAAGAAGCATCTGATGAATACCTGAAGGAGAGGACAAATGCATGAATTCTGGCGAGAAAAGGACGGAGTGTTGCTCCCACTCTAAGCGGGAAGACCTGATACAAAATGATTTAGTGTTGTTCGAGAGCCAGGAAGCCGTTCTTCTGCTACATCTGGCACGATTCAGACCCTTAAAAGATAATTATATATGTTTCTGGGAGATTAGAGATATTTGAGAGTTGAGATAAGAGCAATAAATATGATTAAGGGGACAAAAATCGGCCTGTGAGGGAAATAAAATCACAGTAGCAAGGGTTACATTAGACTAGAGGCAGACCTCCGGGCTGTCTTCAGGTACCAGATGTGACTACAGTTGTAGGCTCCACTTAATGACAAACAATAAAACAACCACAACTAAGGGATCTTGATGCTAGACAACCTGAATAAGTGGCACATTACTGAAGCTCTTGGCATGACATATCTCATTATTCTTGTCAATGGGGCTTAATGAACATGTCTGCTCCCCTCCCCCAGCGCACCTACTTTGGTTTAAAAGCCCAAATCTTCCCCATTGCCAGAAAGAGCATCCCGGATGAATGGTTTCCAGTCTACACTCATGAATAAATATCAAATGTGTGCCCTTTATCATACCCTCTAGGCAGGATTATTATAATGAGACCACTGATCAGTGGGCTCCATGGGCACAGCAGGAAAACCCGGATGTAAGGAAAAGGTGATTCAAAACCCACAGTCCTCCAAGAAGCCCCTTTCTCACAGCTCTTTGAAACCACCCCAGGACTCCCAGGACTCAGAGGACTCCCAGGACTTGGAGTCGGGCTGTCTATAGATGGGACAGCAGCAAAGGGAGCTGAGGGCAAAGTGCACGCTCTGTGGCCACAAGATGCTTTCGAGGCTACCCAGCCACAGGGGAACTGGTACTCTGCCACCTGGAACCTTCCTTGGAAGCAGCGGAGCTCTACATTCCAATAAAATAAACAATGGCTCTGGTCCACTGTTATGACGCTTCTGTCCTTCACCAGAATCCACATAGAGGAAACTGGCAGGGCACAGAAGATGGGCTGAAATTTTGAACGACCCCACACACTTCACAAGTGGCTCTTCCTAATTTTTTTTGACATATTTTTTTTTCTAAAGATTTTATTTATTTATTTGACAGACAGAGATCACAAGTAGGCAGAGAGGCAGGCAGAGAGAGAGGAAGGGAAGCAGGCTCCCTGCTGAGCGAAGAACCCGATGAGGGGCTCAATCCCAGGACCCTGGGATCATGACCTAAGCCGAAGACAGAGGCTTTAACCCACTGAGTCACCCAGGTGCCCCTTTTCTGGACTTCTTTAACACCACCAGGAGCCCCACCAGATAAATCATTTTTATAATTTTTGTACCCAGCATCAAATTTTTTTTTCAGCTTCAAATTTTTTGTGATGAGCTGAGAATATAAATAAGACCTACTGGGGGGCGCCTGGGTGGCTCAGTGGATTAAGCCGCTGCCTTCGGCTCGGGTCATGATCCCAGGGTCCTGGGATTGAGCCCCGCATCGGGCTCTCTGCCCCGCGGGGAGCCTGCTTCCTCCTCTCTCTCTGCCTGCCTCTCTGCCTACTTGTGATCTCTCTCTCTCACTGTCAAATAAATAAAATAAAATCTTTAAAAAAAAAATAAGACCTACTTTATAACATCTTTGAGTGCCTGAGTCTACAAAATATTTGAACATAAACTGGCCAGTTTTTAAAATGTCTTTCTTTTGCAGTATATCCAAACATACGTAACAGAAATAATGCCACAGATACCCATCAGGCAGCTTTTGCAAATCTGGACATTTCACCATACTTCCTTCAGATTTTTGGATAATAAAAAAAATCTACAGATACAGTTATCCTATGCTACTCTCCCATTCATTGAGGGAGGGGATTGCTATCCTGAAATACGCAGCTGTCATTCTGAGGCATGTTTTCATGTTTTACTGCATATGTGTAATCACAAACAATTTATAGTATTGGTTTTTGTTTAACACTAAATAAATGGTGTCAGGCTGTACAAATCATTCTGCAACCTGCTTTTCTAAACTGTTTTTGAGAATTATCCACACGGGTAATATGACTCTAGTTCATTCATTCTAATGGCTATACGGTATTGCAATGCAATTCAATTTTCATAGAAATTTTGTGACTTGAAAATCCTGAAAGAGTAAATAAAAAAAAGTAAATTTTGCCCAGTTCTAAGAAGCAATGAGTGACACAGACTTTGCTCTTCTTAATCAAAAGTCCGTGCTCTTTTTACCTGAAAAACTCTTTATTTCTGAGTATTGGAAATTACAAAAGCTTCATACAAAATCCTGGCTACTAGGTGGGAAAGAACAAGGCCCACTCTCACCACTGTCTCTAGATTCTTCACTGAACAAACAAGGCCACCAACTTTACAAAGAGAAGATGCGGAACCAAATGCCTTGATTATTTTTTTTTTTTAAGATTTTATTTATTTATTTGACAGATGTCACAAGTAGCCAGAGAGGTGCCTGGCGGGGAAGCAGGCTCCCTGCTGAGTAGAAAGCCCAAGGCAGGGCTCCATCCCAGGACTCAGAGATCATAACCTGAGCAGAAGGCAGAGGCTTAACCCCCTGAGCCACCCAGGCACCCTGAATGCCTTGAATTCTTTAGGCTAAACTACAATGTGGGGACTTGGAACATTGATTGGGGACTGGATGCTGCTAAGAAATTAATGTAACTTTTTTTCAGATGTGATGGTACTGTGGTTCTGTTAGGAAGGAAAAAGATATTTAATGTTCATAGAGTTTCAGTTTTGCATGATGAAAAGAGTTCTCGAGCTTGGTTGCACAAAAATGTGAATGTACTTAACACCATTGAACTTGCACTTCAAAATGTTAAGATGGCTAGGTTTTATGTTATGTATATGATAACACAAATTTTAAAAAGGGAAAAAGAAATATTTGTGGATAAATTATATGGCTGTGATTTGCTTTCAAATAATCCGGGATGGGGTGGGGTGAAGTTGAGAGAATGAGTTGGGTTGATAGCCATTAAAGGCAGGTGACAGGTAAATAGGAGTTCATTCTACTAGTCTCCCTACTTCTGTGTATTGGAGGTTCTCCAAAATAAAAAGTCTTAAATAAAGGTTTACCCCAACCAAAACACATTTCATTTCATTAACAAGTTATTTTACTTTTAAGTAGAAATAAAAAGGAGCATATGTTTCAAAGGCTAACAGTTCTGATCCCTGCTTCTCAAGCTTGAACGTGCGTATCATTTGCCTCGGGACCTTGTTAAAAATGCGTGTTCTGTTCAGCTGCAGGGTGGGGGCTGAAATGCTGCATTTCTCACAAGCCCTAGGTGCTGCCTCAGGTCCATGGGTCACACGTTGAGGAGCAAGGCGATGGTGGACTTCCTGGCAGCAAGCAAGACTTTGCAAGGGGCGAAGCCAGCTAAGCCTTCTTGACATTACTTCTCTGGGGTTGAGAAGGGCACGAACACTGCCATGTTCTGGAGAGAGGTCTCCCCACCCTTCTGCACCCCAGGACCAGGCATCACTGTTCCCTCAGTGGTAACCACCAAAACAGAGGATAGTATACAAAAACAGAAGAATCCCAGCAATCAGGTAGGTTTTTTTCACTGCCAGCCCTGGACCTGTAAGCTCATTAAGTAACAATGAAAGATTACTGCCCTGATAGATTTGTTCCTGAATCTTTAAGTAATGATTAAACCAAAATAAAACAAAATAAAATGCGGCACCTGGGTGGCTCAGTGGGTTAAAGCCTCTGCCTTCGGCTCAGGTCATGATCCCAGGTTGGGATCGAGCCCCGCATCGGGCTCTCTGCTTGGTGAGGAGTCTGCTTCCTCCTCTCTCTCTGCCTGCCTCTCTGCCTACTTGTGATCTCTGTCTGTCAAATAAATAAATAAAATCTTAAAACAAACAAACAAAAAAAAAAACCCCAACCATGTCTATCTAGATATCAAAGTTCAGAAGCCAAGGCAAGACTTGAGAATCATTAACAAACTGCAAGAAGGTTAGGAGAGCAAAATAATATCTTGGAAACTCTAGTAAATTCCATCTGATAAAGAAATAAAATCCATTTAAGCATGAACATTCCTGAACAACCATCAAATCTCTGAAGAACAACAACAAAATTTCTACTCATAAAAAATCTTGTCCACAAAATACTGTTAGTTCCTCTAATATTTTATGGTCGTCGGCGAACGTGACCAAAGTCTTCTGTCCTCAAAGACTGCTCTATTATCTGTTAGACTAGGAATGCCCAGAGGACAGGGATTATAATTGAGGATTCCCTCCTTTACTGGTATGATATGTGATTAAGCCATTCCTATGGGATTGTAGGGTTCCCATTTGTTGAGAGCTTGCTAAGTGCGAGGCAAGCACTAAGCAGTTTATATGAATTACTTGACTTAAAATGTTTTGTCTTCACTCATTGTCTTTTGAAATCTAATTATAAAAGCTTCTAAAGCCCTTCCCTCTTTGCAAATATGTTTCCTAAAGTGTTAATTCTTGCTTCTCTCAGCAAGGAGTGATATAAAGGAGAAGGCACTTAGCCCTCTGTCCTGTGAACTCTGGGTCCAATCTCTCCAAAGTCTAGAGGAGCAGCTCAGACCACACCCCTCCCTCTCTGCACCTGCAGGACAGGGACCAGCTACAGAGAAGGGAAGGGGAAAAACCCACACAGTCCCATCTATCACAAACTCAGTGGAAAAATCGACAGCAGAATAATTAGTTTACGGATCTGCTCAACACATGCAAATACACACGCACACACTAATTCCATTCAGAGTTGGCAGAATCCTGCACAAAAGGATTAAGGTGAGGGGCACCTGCGTGGCTCAATTGATTAAGCACCTGCCTCCGGGGTCTTGGGATCGAGCCCCACATAGGGCTCCTTGCTCCATGGGCGCCTGCTTCCTCTCCCTCTGCCTGCTGCTCCTTTGGCTTGTGCTCCTTCTCGCACACTTTCTCTGTCAAATAAATAAAATCTTTAAAAAAAAAAAAAATTAAGGAGGTCTTCACTAAAATGGCTCTCAGGCTGGGCCTTAAAATATTGGTGCTCAGAATCCATGAAGGAGAAATACAAACGAAGCCAGGGAAGAAGCCACGGAATCGTGCGAGAATCAAAACCAGTGAGTAGCTTGGAATGGCTGGAATGCAGAGGCCCAGACTGCTGGAGCTCCCTGGAGAAGAAAATTCAATGAACTGGCTATTCCAAGAGGTTTCTTGGCTCTGAACCTCTCATTTCACACTTAATACCTAATTTTTACTTAACACGTGTTATTCTTTTTCAAAGTTTGTGGTCCTAGAAACATCTCCTTGAGACTGCAGCCTGCAGAGAATCTACAAGATCCCTGCCAGGCCAGGCCCCATCTAGCCCTACAGTGGGTCACAGGATGGTAAGAAAAACACACCAAAAAACAGTTCCTGGAGGCTTGTTCCAGGGTGGCTCAAGAGCTAGCCAAAACTGTCACCGCCCCCCCCAAATGAAGAGAGAAACAAAAAACTAGGCACCCAGAGTACCAGAACTTGAAAAGTATTTTGTGGATTCTTTGCAGAATGTACAATGTGGCAGGGGCACCTAGGTGGCTCAGTGGGTTAACCATCTGCCTTCAGCTCAGGTCATGATCTCAGGGTCCTTGGCTCGAGCCCCACCTCGGGCTCCACGCTCAGCAGGGAGCCTGCTTCTCCCTCTCCGTCTGCCCCTCTCCCAGCTCGTTCTCCCTCTCTAATGAATAAATAAAAATCTAAAAAATAAAATGGACAACGTGACAGTAAAACATTATGGTAAAAGTTTCCCCCCACACAAGAAATCACTCTACCATTTGTAAGATTAAATCCAGTCTAAAAACCTCCTCTAAAAAGACACTGGGTTCTAATCACCCGCAGTCAGAGTCATCACTCAGTTTCATAAAACAATAAAAATGCTGCTCGGCCAGTAAGAAACCCAAATAATCTGAAGTTTGACTTCAGAAATGTCTTTTCTGTGAAGGGTGGATTTTTAGATATAAGAAATGTCTAATGGGATTTCTGAAACTACAGCTAGTCAGGAAAACAGTTCTTTTCACTTTTCTTTCTTCCCAGAACACAGAAAAACAAGAGCAACCTTTTCTTGACACGTTTGGTTCTTCTGGAAAAAAACGACTCCTTGGAATACGTAACTAAAGAATGTTCCTGCTTCCATCACAGGAGAAGGAGGACGATCAAACACACAAAGGTAGCTTGGTTAACGGTACAGTTATGTGCACACGAGCACAAAGCCTCATCACTGTGTACTTAATTTTCACAGATCATCCTCGCCAGGGGAAATTCCCATCAGAAATAAAAGAAAGGAGAATTTTCCTAGTGTTTTCAACTCTCGAGACTTAGAGAAATCATGATGCAAGTGAACCTTGAAAATTCAAGATGCTAGATAAACAAAGAACTTGTACTTGTCCTTTAAAGAAAGCCTGGGTTTTAGAGGGTGGCAGGCTTAGCTTTTAATGCCTGATGGCCCAGCATGACAAAAGGTAAACCTGAAGCCTCCTGCATGATGGTTTTCTGGGTATTGAAAAGTCTGACGCAGTGTGTTTTGTAAGCAATGATTAAAAACAACACACCTTACCTATAAAGTTAACAGTTGGCATATCATGCCTCTTCCTGACTGCAAGGGTACAAACTCGCACATTTGGAAAGCCGTGAAGCCAAGTGATTGTCTTGTAAAAACCTTTGGGACAAGTGGATTTCAGCAAAAATGGTGCGAGGCTATGGCATAAAGTCCTAATGGCTACCCTCATAGCCCTCACAGGGGGTTACTGATTCAGGATGCACATGCCTCTCAGAAGTCTCTAAATATCATGTCTAGGCAGAGCAGTGGAGAGAGCAGAAAGAATAATGATTTTAAGATATTAATAAAAACGCAAAGATTGTCTTGAGTGGGGGAAAACGATGGTCAATGTGCTCAAAGTACTTGCATTTTTAGAGATAATTTTCGGCACTTCTTAACACCTTATCTCAAAGAACAGGACCACCACTGAGCAAAAGGTGAAACTAGAGATTTATTGGGCATACAAACACACCATCTTCTCACTTGTCAGAAGCTTTTCTGGAAGGCCCTTACTCAGTTATCTCGGTGGACCACTTTACCTCCAGTAAGTAGGTAAGGTGATGAGGGTCAAGGAAGTTAAGACTCACGCCGACGGTCAGATGGGAAAAGGCAACCCAGGGATTCAGACCAGGGACTGAGCAACTCCAGGGTCCTTGTTCCTTGCTCTTACCACATCTCTACGTAGCGTCAGGAACAAGGAAGTGATGAGCCTGATGGACTGCCAAGGACCCTTCTAGATCTGACCTGTTATTTCTAGTAGTTGAATCTCTCGGTCCAGAATTCCATGCGTCTGAACTCACGTTGCCCCTGCCTAACTGTCTGCCTGTAGCAAGATCCGGATGAGAAAGGCCAGCGATCAGAGCAGAGCAGCTCGCCACTTGTATGAGTCTGCTTCTGTCCATCCAGCGTCTCACACACAGCTTAGGGCTCCGGGGCCTCCTGTCACCTGCGTGCCACACCCCTGCCAGCCTTCTGTCCCTTTCATCCAAGAACAGAGATCGTCCCCTAACCCATGTCCAGGAGAAAGGTTTAGAAAACAATCTAAACTAAAAACTACAAGCTAACATGTGCTGCCTCTCTGTTCGATGTTTTGTGTGCATTAGCTCAGAAAGGTCGCAAAAATCCCCATATCTACTTCTTTATTTAATCACTTATCCAGCATAAATATTGAGCACTTTTTCTATGCCAGGCACTGTTCTGGGTGCTGGGAGATAACATAAGTTAGTTTTTTTGTTTTTGTTTTTTTTATTTTTTATTATTTTTTTATTATTTTTAATTTTTTTTATTTTTTATTTATTTTTTTAAGATTTTATTTATTTACTTTGTTTTTGTTTTTTTAAGTGTATCTACTAAAAAGGCTCAGAGAGTGTAAGTGGTTTGTCGAGCAAGGTACAAAGCAGCGGAGAGCAAAGATTTAAATGTCTGTCTTAAGCTTGAAATGATGATAAGGCGATAACGCTCCCAAAACACCTCCAATAACTTACTGGCTGAATACTCAATAACATACAAACCACTTTCCCATACATTATCTCATTTAACTCATCAAGTCTACGATTTGTTTTAAAGAAAATAGTTTCCTCATATTCCCAAATGCTGACTAGTCCAATAAAAGTAATTTTATCAAAAGTAGGTCTAAGTACATCTTTTAGCTTTTGATGAGTCATAAACCTTCAAGCAGAGGGATAGAGGCTTTCCTCCCTTAAATAATAGATTAAGCCTAATATGCCCATCTGCCCAAAAAGTATCATGAAAGCAAGTCAGCTCTCAAAGAGCAAATATTCTCTTACCAAACTAAGACTATTTCTTAAGCCACCAACTTTAATTCGATTCAGCATACACTTCCTATATTTATTCTCTATGCCCAACTTTATTTACTTTTCTAGCTTATGTAAAGTATACACTCCTAGGTACCACAGTCTGATAGTTACATGGAGGGTGGAAAAAGGAGGTAGGGAGGAAAAAGTAGAGTCCCTTTCCAGTCTAAAGGGAGTTGTCTGATGTTGGCAGGTGGATAAGCAAATCCCATACTGCCACAGTTTTTCGTAAGAAATCCTAAACCTAGATTTTTTAAAAAGATTTTATTTATTTATTTGGCAGACAGAGATCATAAGCAGGCAGAGAGGCAGGCAGAGAGAGAGGGGGGAAGCAGGCTCCCTGCTGAGCAGAGAGCCCGATACAGGGCTCGATCCTGACCTGAGCTGAAGGCAGAGGCTTTAACCCACTGAGTCACCCAGGAGCCCCTAAATTTTTTTTCCATAGTCACCTGAATTTTTAGATCTAACTCAATTTTGTATTTGTATTTAAGACAACCAGGGCCACGTGTGAGAGGTCTACAAACCAAATTCAGACTGCAGATGGATGACATGTACCATGTGGATGAGGAAAGGAAGAGAAGCCTTGTGAAGAGGTGACATTTCCAGGTCAGGAAGAACAAAGTAAAAGGAAGACGTTGCAAACGGGCGGTGAGGTGAGGAAGGATGAGAGGAGTTTGCCACCAGCAGAACACAGCCCGGGGTCTCCTCCATGGGGAGCGGGCCACCGGATCCGATTCTGAATGGACATTACTCAACACGGGGCCTGGCACCGATGATCCAGTCAAGGCTTGTAGGCATCTTTTATTCCCAGAAGTACAGAAATGGCTCAGCTGGGCCAGCCACGCTAGCTGTGTGACCTCCAGCAAGCTCTTCTGTCTCTGGGCCTCACTTTCCTAATCTGTAAGATGAGCTGGCTGACGCACATAATAATGCAATAAACCGCAGCTGTTATTATTGTTACAGAGGCTTCGGAAGCCCTTCCAAGGTCAAATGTGACAATGTGACAAATGAGAAAAGAAACGCTCCAAAGTCTGTGAACACTGTCCAAAAGTTTAGCAAAGTATTTTCGAGCCGTTGAATCTGATTTTAGGCCTGTGACGTAACCCATCTGCCCCTGAACTCCGTGGTGGGCTGTTAAAAACAAACAAACAAACAAACAAAAAACCCACTTACCTCAGAGAGTTTTGGGGTTACAGGTACTGTGTATGTGATGATGGATCCAGCTAATATAACAACTATTAGCCCAAATATTAAGTATAAAATTTCAATTCACAAAACACACAGGGAAGACTGCCCAGAAGCCCAGGACAAAGTGGCAGCCCCCTTGTTGCTCACACCTGAGGAACTGTGCTAAAGAGCACCCCCCACCGCTTCGCATTTGTCCACCCGTCATCAGCTTCCAACGTGCTCTCACAACCAACAGGCTGTGCGGCCCTCGCGTCCACTCCCACTCAGAAACTGGGTCTGTGAACTCCTAGCCAAAAGCGCACCCCCCCATGGATCATCCTCCCCACCTGTAGTGAGTAGCACGTAAATGCGAGGGAGAAAGGCTTGGAAAAATCTTAAATTAGGAGTCTGCTGAATTCTTTTTAACTTTCAGTCATTACTCATTAATATGGCCAGTACAGGCAGACTGACGGCTAGTATTACAGCAAATGAAAAGCAGAAAGTAGCTCTATAATTACCCTAATGTTTCTAACAGAGTCACACAATGGGCATAGAATTATGTACAGAGGGGGGGAACTGTGTTAGACACCTCTGAATCTCTGAAATGGTGTTACTTGGAACCTTGGCAAATGAGCAGAAAGTATTTAAAGAAGATAAAGATGAAGTCTGTATTTGGTGTCCTACTTAATTTGCACAAAGATATCTGGTTGTCACCTTCAGTGTAAACTGTCTTCTCTGTGACTTCCACACCGCACTCAGTGCACCGAGCCCACAGCCTCGAGCTTTTCTAACACTAATAGCATCAGGGGCCAGGTCACCAACCCCAGCCAGGGGCCACACTGCTCTAGAGTTCAGGGAGTCACCCTTCAGGGGGCCACAGGAGGGGATCCAGGCTTTCCCGTTGAGTCCTGGGACTTGACACCATGACTTCCTCCAACAGAAACCACTCCACATACATCCCCTAGAGAAATAAGTACCCCCAAACCAACTACCCTGACAAACCTCCACATTAAGCCCAGGAATCTCAAAAGTATAGCTATCTGATGCAAGTTTTTGGTCTCAATGAGAAAGATGGTTCCACTTCCAGAATCCTAAAATCATAGACTCGGGCAACCCAATTTCCTCATTTATTGATGAGAAAGTGAGCGCTGGAGATGGGCAGCGACTTACTGAAGACAACACAGTAAGCAGGTGAGCAAGGTCTCAAATGCCTATGGTATCACAGGACAACCCTCCATCTCCTGAAACACCTGGGAAGTATCCTTAGCAATTTCTAGTCTTGTGAAGCAGGCTAAGCTGTTCCATCCTCAGGGCCCTGCCCGGCTCTTCTATCCCAGCTGGTTTTTGAGTAGAGCCTGGTCTCCCCAGCTTTAGGCCTAGCCTCTCACCTGGCTCCCGCTGATGACAAGTGCATCTCTTACCTCAGAGCTCTCTACCACTCGTAATAGCTGAGAGACAAACAGGTAAAGGAAGCAACACGCCACCAGAACCCTGCAAACTTGTTGCTCATGACCCATAACGTTCAGTCTCGTTTCTTTTCTGAGGAAGTTACTAGAGTTTCTGCTTCCATTCCTGAAAGCTTCTATTCCTGAAATCAGAGATGACGCTCTGCCCCTCCATTCCTTAAGAAGCCATCTTCTCTGCCCACCCAACACCCCAACCCTCCCTCCCCTGCCCAGGAGGGAGCATTTTGATGAGGGGTAGGACGACTTCACAGGACAGCTCTTCCTCAAGGGAAAGACTTCCTTCCAGCTTTTTCTCACCCAATTATAAGACAAAAAGGTAAGATTAATAAGAAAGAATACTGGTAAGAAATCTCCTCTTTGACATCTCGGAGAACATCCGGAAGCTCTTCTCAGTCTCTTCAGGATCCTTTCTGGTATCCAACTCATCATCAACTCCAAGTTCACCAACACTCTTCACAAAACGAACGAGTCACCAAGTCCTGGAGGCTGGGTGAAGGGTAGGTGAGTGTGGGATCTGCTAGGACCTCTCTGCATGGCCCCCACTTCTCAAGAAGCCTGGAGGAGCTGAAGTCTCTTCTTAATACCCTAACTTCGGGTGCAGGGCCCACCTCCTTCATTTCACTAGCAGGTATCCAGCCTCTAGCACCACCCTAAATTCTCAGATGTATTAGTGTAATCGTAAACTCCTATGCAGACTTCTGAGTGTGCGTGCTACATTCTCCTGCACCTCTGAGCATGTATCCCACTCATCTCCATGTTACGGCTCCCCTACATATGTCCCTCTCCCTCTCTTCTGGGTAAAAATCATTATGGATCTTGAATTTAAAATCTCCACTTTATTTTAATTACTTTAATCCAGGCAGCCCATCACTGTGGCATGGGTGGGGGAGGGGGCCCTCAGTTCCCTTCCCGAAGGTCCAGTGCTCTGGCTTTACAGAGTGGCTGGAATGAGCATCCTGTTTGGCCAATCCTACCCTTTTCTGAAATGTCTGGGAAATGGGCTCCTGGGTGGCTCAGCCAGTTAAGCAGCTGCCTTTGGCTCAGGTCATGAGCCCAGGATACTGGGATCTAGCCCTGCACGAGGCTCCCTGAATGGCGGGGAGCCTGCGTCCCCCCTCTGCCTTCGCCTGACACTCCACCTACTTGTGATCTCTCTCCCTCTCTCTGTCAAATAAATAAACAAACAAATAAAGTAAGCTGTGAAAAAAAAGAATATTTAAAATAAAAAAGAAATGTCTGGGAAATTATTAAAGGAAGAAAAAATTTCTTTTGGTTTCCTAGAAAATCTACCCGGCTTATTTTCAAACCTTTAAAAAATCATTAGGAGTTCCATTCTACCTAGGCAAAAGAATGCAGAACCCAAATGTTTGCACAAAGAATCACACTAGTTCTCTACTCAGACAAATTTATGTTACTTCTCTGTTTACAGTCTGACCCATTAATCCTATTTAAAGGAGCGGGGAAGAAAAGGATTTTCAGTGGAAAAAATGGATGAGAAGGACAGCTTCATGTACAGGCACACATTCTATTGTGCTTCCCTTTACTGCACTTCGCACATACTGTGGTTTGTTGTTTTTTTATAACAAGCTGGAGGTTTGTGACAACCCCGCAACAGGCAAGTCCATGGGCGCCATGTTTCCAACAGCATCTGCTCACTTTGTATACGTGTCCCATTTTGGTAATTCTTGCCGTATTTCAAACTTTTTCCTCATCACTATCTTTGTTACCATGACGTGTGATCAGTTACTTCCACTTGCTGAAAGCTCGGATGTTGGATAATTTTTTAGCAATGAGGTATTTTCTAACTAAGGCATGTGCACTGTCTTTTTAGACATAATGCTTAACTGCACACTTCGACTGTAGTATTGTGTCAACACAATTTTATATGCAGCGGGAAACCAAAAAATTCATTTAACTTGCTTTACTGTAATACTCCCTTTATTACAATAGTCTAGAACTGAACCTGCAGTATCTCCAATGCAGGCCTGCATAAATTTAAAAGATGAAACACGTTCTTTTATCCCTGTTTGATTGACAAAGAAACAGGCTCAGAAAGGATAGTCTGCCCTAAGTCACACAGCTATCCTGTAACAGACTCAGGTTTGCCCGACTCCCAAGACAACATTTTTTCTTTCCCCCATGTCACCCTGTTTCATGTAAACCCAGAGGCTGACACTCCTATTTCTTTCCTCTTCTGTGGCATTGAGGCCTACCGTCCCTTGAAGATCCAGAAGGACAAAAGCACCAATATTTTCCTTTCAAACCGTACAATTTACCACAGAACCACAGATCTTGCCTACAAGGACAATGTCACTAAAAACTAAATCCTCCATGCTAGCCTGGTATCCTGTTAGGGTTTTACAGGTGTTAGCAATGCCACAGTTGGCTGGTTACAGAGTATCTCAACAGGCAATAATGCAATGATTTAATTCTTTGCTATTTGGAGTTCAACTCGGAGGTGTCTTGTGTGTCACTGCTGCAGCTTGCTTATGGCTATGGGTCCCCCTCCCTTCCCCGCAGGAGCAGAGGACATGGGATGAAAGGAGTGGAGCTGCTCAAGACAGGACAGGGGTAAAAAATAGTTGGAGAGAGAAAGCAGGGAGAACCCACAGCTCCCTTCCAGTATTCCTAAAATGAACATCAAGGTATAACAATAAAGGATAGATCCCTCCATGAGAGACAGACACAAGGAAAGAGAAGATGGGGGAGTTAACATAAAACATGTCCCATTGTACCAACAGACCACACAACTCTGCAGGGTCCAGGTGGTATTAAGTTGGTTGCAGATGACCAAACCGAGGCTTGGAGAGATCGCTTATCTTATTCAAGGTCGGCAAGCTAGTCAGTAACAGCAGCGGGACAAGGACCCACGTTTGCTGACTCCAGGCCCAGGGTTCTTCCTGATCACAAGCCTCTACAGAGATTGGTCAGGAGGCCTTCTTCACCTCGGGCTGAGGTCCACGGTTTTCAGGCCCCATCCTACTGGTCACTTGCTATACAGCAGTAGAGAGAAGCAAGCACCATGACAAACAGAAGAAAGCGTGGCACTTCTAAGGAGGCACTTACTTCTCAGTACCTGGTGACAACGGCCATATAGGAAATCAGGCCCAGGCCCTCTAAGTTTTCAAGCTGGAAATCTGATTTTAAGAAAAATCTCCCAGCTTTTTAAATGTTTGCTCTAAATTTGTAGAAACACTAAGTCCAATTAAATACACGTGCAGAGGGGCGCTGGGGTGGCTCAGCTGGTTAAGCATCTGCCTTCGGCTCAGGTCATGATTCCAGGGTTCTGGGATTGAGCCCCACATCGGGCTCCCCGCTCAGCAGAGAGCCTGCTTCTCTCTCTCCCTCTGCCTGCTGCTCTGCTTACTTGTGCTCTCTACCTCTCTGTTCAATAAATAAATAAAATCTTTAAAAAAAAAATGCACGTGCAGACAAAAACTGAGCTTGCAGGTAACCAGTTCTAAATCTGATGCAAATGTAAAATAAGGAGCCAGACTGGATGCTAGTTCGAGAGAGCACAGAAGCATGGAGTTATGGGTGCTACAAATCCATATGCCCACCAAGCATTCACTCTAAAGCCTACACGCTACTATTTTTCAAACACACGTTGATACGATTACAAAAAAATCCAAGGTAATTTGCATGGTTAACTAGATCCATTGTAGCTTTCCATAACTACTCATTTTTCTCCAACAAACTGACAGGAAAACTATAACCACTACCATTTAAAGCTTTGTGATGTTTTTCACTGGAAAGAAAAAAAAGACCCTTATGTTTAAAAAGGCTGGAAAAGACGGGACTAAGTCATTTCTAAAGTCCACATTTTTTTTAATTCCATGCCTACATGCTGCAGAGAGGTGGGAGACAAGGGGAGAAAGGAAGACAAGCCCCCAACCACACCAAGGTATATTCTCAAAATTCACTACCTATGGGGCCGTCACGAACTCCTCATGCACTGTATGCCCCCTAACTGCCAGAATGAAAGCAAAAAAGCCAACAATGCTGCCCAAACTTACTGAGCCCTCCCAAATGTGTCTCGAACAATCATATTCCAGGCAAACAAAAGAAGAGGAACAAAACCAGATACCCCAGGGACGATCATCAAGCTTTTACGGCAGTGGGAAAAGTCAGACATCTGTCACGAATAATTATAAATTCATAGCTGACCAGGGCAACTAAGACACCTGTGAAGGCAGAATGCCTGCTTAAGAGAATTTGGCTTATTCAGGGATGACCTGAAAGGCCTCCCTAGGAAGAGATGATTTGATGGTGCTGAGATCTTCCGGGTAATAGAAGTCAGTGAGCTGCGTGGGCGTGTGGTAGGAGGGATGGGGCATTCCAGCAAAGGGCCTCCGTGGGTGGCAATGTGGTATTTCCCAAGAACTGAAAGGCCAGTGTGACTGAAACCAAGTCAGTGAGGATATCTGAGGAGATGAGGCCAAAGAGGCCGTGGGAGACAGGGCACTGAGGCCTTCCTGTCACACTCAGAATGTTTGGGACTTTAAGAGGGAATGATGTCAGTGCCTCATACAGGGCCCGCCTCACAGTGGGTATACAGGAGATCAGTGGTAGAACTGGAAGGGGATGAAGCCAGAGATGGGAGGGGCGGGGTCTCCGAAGGCTTCATGAAACAGGAGCGTCAACTTCATGTGAAGAATGACAGGCTGTCCCCGAGGGATTTCGGCATATTTAAAAGATGACTCAGTATGGAGAATGGATTAAAAAGAAGCAAGACTGGAAACAGAAAGCCCAGTGAGCAGATTACTGCAGTAATTCAGGAAACAGATGGTAGTGGCCCCCACTAGGGTGGCGATGAGAGGAATGGAGAGAAGGAAGTAGGGTCTTAAAGGAGGAGGCAGAATTGACAGGCCTCCATTCCTCGTCCGCTCTGGGACAGGAGGACGAGCCAGGGAGCTCAGGATGACTGCCAAGTTCCTGTCGTGGGCACTTGGGTGAATAGTGGTGTGGCTGACTGAGGAGGAGCTGCTCTGAAGCATAAATTCACTTTGAACGCTCAATTTGTGGCACCTTGGAGTCACCCAAGTGAAACTGTCAAAGAGGCAGTGAAGAGTTCCGGGCTGACCAAAAAATAGCACCGAGGGGCGCCTGGGTGGCTCAGTGGGTTAAGCCGCTGCCTTCGGCTCAGGTCATGATCTCGGGGTCCTGGGATCGAGTCCCGCATCAGGCTCTCTGCTCAGCAGGGAGCCTGCTTCCCTCTCTCTCTCTGCCTGCCTCTCTGCCTACTTGTGATCTGTGTCTGTCAAATAAATAAATAAAATCTTAAAAAAAAAAATAGCACCGAGCTTAGAGACAGCGAAGGAAGAAGAGACAGAAACAGTCACCAAGGGTGGGACAAAAGAATTCAAGTCTGTCCTTCACCTGGAAAACTGAGAAAAAGGCAAACACCAGGAAGAGTATGTTGCCACAGACGCCACAGGAAGAGAGCTCAGGAGAGCATGGCCAACTGCACCAAACTGGAGAGGGAATGACAAATCACAGCAACAGGTTCTGCTTTGTCTGGGTTCTTCCTTCCAGACTTTGGTCATAATCTATATGGTTTTTTTTTCATTGTCCATCTCGTCCTAAAACTTGTGTCAACAACGTGAAGGTTTGTTCCACGTGGTAGTTCTGCTGCCTCACGGAGAACTTGTCGTACAGGTCTTCGAAGATCTCCGGTGAAAAACCAGAGAGCACATGCACGGATGTCTCAGAAGGAGTCGAAGGGGCAGAGATAATCCCTAGGGCAGAGAGCTGAGGCGGTCCACGGCGAGAATGGGATCCAGGAGACAAGAACAAGGGCCGGTCGGTCTTGAATGACAAAAATACTGAGTAAAAATCATTTCCCATCTGTCCTCTCTTCCCCAAGAATTAGGGATGATAAAATCCTCTCCTAAGAGCTGCTGCGTTGTGCAGATGGGTTCACCAAACCAGGATGCTTCTTCCACTCCTACCAATTCTTCGTTGCAGGAAAACCATGAGTCAGTGGCTGGGAATGAGACTGCCCTGAGAATTCCAAGGGCAATGCTCTGTAGCACGAGCACTAGGATCTCAAGAAGTTGCTTCATCCCAATGACTGGCTTCGTAGCACGATGCTGAAGACAAGTCAATGTATAAACATCTGCCCTGACAGAGCAGGGGAACTGGACAGGGCTTTTATTTACTTTAATAAATAATTACTCGCTTTTTAGGAACAGCCCAACACTAACGAGGCAGATGCTTTGGTTCACATAAAACCGAATTCAACGTATAAATTTTTATTTCAAAGTAACTTTGTCGAAAGCACATATGGCAAAAAAAGACCTGCTCCCTATTCTCCCCACAACGATAAGACTACATTAACTATGTCCTAATTAAATGTTCTAAATCTGGGACAAAACCCACCGGGGAGGGGGGATAGAATCAGGAGAGAGGGGGGAAAAAGTCTTCACAAAACTGCCCTAATTTACTGAATATCAAGGGCCCAGTTGACCTTTATACAGCTTTACGTCAATCACTTAGCTGGGACACACCTTCCTTCTTTCAAAATGAGGAGACTGGGGATAAGATGAGATTTGATACAAAGGACTTTCAATAAATACAAACCACAAGTATGAGTGCTGCCGAGGAAGGCTAAATGGCGAATGACGAGACTCTGGACCAGGAACCCAAAGAATGTATGAGCCACCAGTCTGCAGGGTAGCACGATCACTATCTTCTCCACCCTGCCCACTCTTCCCTTCCTTCCAGCCTCCCGTGCTTCGATGCCAGCAATCAACAAACAGCCTGGGAAAGTAATGCTCCTTGACTTTTGGAGAGGTACAAAGGGTGGAAGAGGCAGGGCTCCTGGATTGGAATGGCGCCCCTATTGCCAGCTTGAGCAAGTGATTTCATGCTCAAGTTTCCTTATCAGGAAACTGGGGATGGTTAACAGTTCCCTCATCAAAAGATCGCTGTAAGGATTCAATGGGTTCATGATTTTTTTTTTTCTTAAAGATTTTTTATTTACTTATTTGACAGATAGAGATCACAAGTAGGCAGAAGTAGGCAGAGAGGCAGGCAGAGAGAGAGGAGGAAGCAGGCTCCCTGCTGAGCAGAGAGCCTGATGTGGGACTCGATCCCAGGACCCTGGGATCATGACCCGAGCCGAAGGCAGAGGCTTAATCCACTGAGCCACCCAGGCGCCTTCAATGGGTTCATGATTTTAGAGCACTTGGAACAATCGCTGGCCAACAGCAGGGGCATATTTCCCACCACCACGATGCTGACCTTGAGCAAGTCACTGTCCACCATGGGGTTAAATTTCCCCACCGGCAAAATGCTGGGGTGGGTGAACTGATCTGAGGAAGATCCCCACTGGCTTAACTCCTCTATAATTCTTTGAATCCTATTACAACTCTCTAAATCCTCCTAAGGCTCTGAGCCCTCAGTCCAGCAGCGGTGAGCAATGGTGGTAGTGGTTCTCTTTTAGGTCCCAACAAGGCATCCTAGCCCCTGGCTGCTCCCCTTGTCACAACCACAGGCTGGCCCAGAGTCCTGGGTCCACGGAGCCAGCCCCTCCCTTACTACACATACAGACGGTTCAGAGAGGACAACGTTCATCACGATGCTCAAAGCTGTGGAAATAGCACAGGTGTGAGAAAAGGACACACTCCATGGGAAAGAAATCAGACAGGAAAAGACAAGGAACTGTCAAAAGACAAAGGCAAACATGACAGACCATGAGGTTCTTTATTTAACGTCTTTCCTCTAATAGCAATTAAGAGAACTGCAAATGATGCAAGGGAATGTTCCCTACCTTGAAGCACAGCCCCTCTTCAGTGACTCACCCTCTCTTCAAACCCAGGTGGACCCTTTCTTCCGGGGGAGCAGAGGCTACCAAGTGACTGCATTCAGGGGCAAACACCTTTCTCAGGAAGCAATCACTTGCTGGACACTTACCTAACCTCCACTCTGCCCAAAAGTAAAATCAGCATTCACAATGTTTAAGTCCCCTCTCCTTTCTGGGCCTGTTTCCACTTCTGAAAAATGGAGGAGGGAAGAACTCGGGCCGGGTAATTTCCAAGTTTTCTAGCAGCATTAATTAAAACTAATATTCCAGGGGCCCCTGGGTGGCCCAGTGGGTTAAGCCTCTGCCTTCGGCTCAGGTCATGATTTCAGGGTCCTGGGATCGAGCCCCGCGTCGGGCTCTCTGCTCAGCAGGGAGCCTTCTCCCTCCTCTCTCTCTGCCTGCGTCTCTGCCTGCTTGTGATCTCTGTCTGTCAAATAAATAAAATCTTAAAAAAAAACAAAAACAAAACTAATATCCCATCAGTGATTTCCATTTTGCAAGAGGAAGGGATTTGCTGCTTTCTGCCTGAAACTAGATCTCCGGGGTTCAAATCCCCATTCTACCAGTAACTCTGGGACACTGGGTAACTGTCTAACCTCTCTGGGCTTTGGAATGCTCATCAGAAAATAAGAATAGGAAGATGACCTTTCTTCACAGGAGTGTGGTTAGGACTAACTTAGTCAACATACGTAAAGTATGAAGTATTTAGAACTATGCCTGGAGCATGGTAAAAAAAAATTAATTTCAGTGTGATTATTTTCAAAGTTATGCAGAGAGTTTTCCATTCAAAGGGAACATTTATTTGGTATATTAGCATATACAGTGTGCTAGGACTAACACACACACACACACACACACACGTACATTTGGCTAGTGGACAGAACACCTGCGTTCTAGTGGTGATTCTGCCCCCAAACTAAGTGTATACTACTGATGAACTACTTACTGCCCCTTCCTGGGCCTCCGTTGCTAGAGCAGACAGCACAAGGATTTCTCTGAAAGTATTCAGATCAGAGGCGATACACCGGGAGCCACAGTATACTACGTGACCTCCAGTTTTAAACCACATGATGTTCCTTTAATATTTTAGTAATATTCAAAAATCAAACATTCATGTAATGAATTCATGTAAAATCCAGATCTACCAGGTCTCTTAAAACTTCCAAAGTCCGATCAGTCCTGCCTCCTCAGCAGTGGTTCTTCAAGAGTGTGGGCTCTGGTCCAGCAGCAGTCGCAGCATCCCCTGGAAACTCAGTAGGAATGCAAATTCTCAGGCTGGACCCCAGACCTCCTGAAGGAGAAGCTCTGGGAGCGGGGCAGGCTGTCTGCTTTAACAAGCTGGTACACCATAAAACACAACAGCGAGAAACGGCTGGTGGGCTCCCAGGCACAACAACCCCCCTTTAGACAAGACGGGAGAGTGATGGCATCCCCAAGTGCATCGCCCACTCCACGGCATCCCTGATTCGGACACCAAGGACCAGCTGGCATTGCTCGAGTGGCCCACCGTACTCTCTGTCCTTACCGCCCGGTCCCTGGTGGGGTTTCGGCTCACCAGCCCTGATCTCAAGGGACCGCCCCTTCTGACAGCAGGGCGAGGGGTCCTTCCCACCGTGCATAAGCAGGACTGTATTGTTCCGAATCCCGAACAGAGCCCGTCTGGGAGTGGGGCTGCGCACACCAAGGGCACAGTTGAAAGAACAAACTGTTGAGTTTCCTTTATTAATCACAACACAATCCACACAAGCAGCTGCTATTAAGAACAGCTGCGGCTGCTAAAAGGGTGATCTTGAAGCAGCCTAGAAAGTGCTTACAAGTTGAATAGTGGGACCAGGCACGTGCAAACTTGCAGTCTATTGGCTGGGTTCCTCCTCCTGACCATGGGAGCCTCTCTCCCCACCAGAAATCCTACAGCCTCCAACACCCTGGGACACAATGGGGTGGGGGAAGGGGAGAAAGTTTTTAGAATTAGCATAATACAGAGAATCCAGGGTGAGCCTCAGAGGGCTGGAGTTGGATCCCACCTCAACGCTGCAGTGACTGTGAGTTACTTAACTTCTTTGGACCTTGGGTTTCTTCCTCTGTGAGAGGCAGAAACAACACCTACTTCAGAGGGTTGCTGTGAGCAGTCAAAATGAGATTAGACTTCTGGAAGTATTTTGTAGACTAAGCAGGAGGAGATACAAGTAAAGGTTTATTAGGATCCCATGAAAACTGCCCTTTGACCCATTAAATCATCTAAGATAGGACTCACTGTTTCCAGCCTGGGCTATCAAGGGTGAAATCAGAGAATCACAAGACTACAAAGGGCCTTTTGAAGACCAGTAATCCAACCTTTCTACATTGTCCCCCTCCCCCTAATCCCTGAACACTGTGAGCAACTGCCTGGCCAAAGGTGGCTCCACCTGGAAAACCTCTACCTGCGGGAGTTCTCCATAGTCCAAAGTAGGCAGCCCGTTCCCTTCACCTCAAGCCGAATCTGCACACAGACCACTCCTCCTTGGAGAGGCCAAGTCAGACTTGCTATCATTTAAGCAACAAATTTACCCCCACCGAAGGGTCTCTATATATGTTCTGTCTACCTAGAATACTCTTAATTTCGTTAGTCTTTGCTTCAGATGGTTGGCTCCTTCTCATCTTCCCATTTCAAATGTCTCTGCTTCACTCCAGCCGACCCAGTCACACTCTCTGGCATAACTTTCTGTGCTTCTTCGATAGTACACATCCCTGCTTATTCGCATACTGAAATCTTCCGAGATCCCCAGAGAACCTGAGTCCCGTGGAGGCCGTGGTGACCTTGCTTCTCTCATTCAGCACTCTGTGCAATTACACAGTGCAGTAATGAACGTGAGCACACAGTAGACACTCCCAACTGTGTTGAATGAATTCACGAACGGATGCTTATACGATTCTATGCACATTGTAGCTACGCAAACGCTAGTTAGGAGAACCAGACATGAAAACAAAACTTGTACCACCTCCCATTACGGACTCAACTCACCAATACTAATCATGTCTTCTTGCATTGAGGGAAAAATACGAAAAATAAATAAATTGAACAACAGCTCCCCATGCTAGCTTTTTTCATAGAAGCACTGTACCTAGTTATCTGTCCCTTTATCTTGTGCAGAGGGCACTTATGAAAAGACACTTAAGTGGACGCTCTTTCCTAGAGACAGGGTCTCACATAACAGTATAATTACGAATGTCCTTAAAGAGATCACACAGCGGCAAATCGTCACCCAGGTCCATTGTGAACACCAGCACAGACTAAGAATAGCTGGGCAAGGCCTAACAATCAGACCTAGAGAATGCAGACCTATGGAGCAAGTACTTACCCATCCCAACCTCAGCCAGCATCACTCACTAGCTATCCTCGGCCCAAGGAAAGCAGAAAAGCCCAGAGGGGAATGAAAAGTGCTACCCTTGCCCTTGTCTGGGAATCCAGACTCAGCTCGGCAACCCATGGAAGACGTCTAACGGTGGAAAAGCCCACTGGCTCTTTGCGGACCATGCGCTGTAGCAGAAGACACTGGAGATCTGGGTTGAGTCTTGTTCCATGACAACGTACTCCATGACCTCCAACTCATCGTGGAGTCTCAAGCACCCCCACCTGTGAACGGAGGTAATTAGTTCCTAGACTACTTCCGAAAGGCCTGTCCAGAGAATACCATTCCACATCAAATGTGAACATGATTATAATCTATAAAGCACTGCACAAAGCTAACTTATTATTACTGATGGCAAGGAACAGTGGTCTATAATAAAGAATTGTTGGAATTCAGAGTAGGCATCTGGAAACTGGGAAGCTGCCTGACAAGCCTATGAAAAGCCTTCATGGGAAAGATGACTTATGCCCTCTCTGCATTTCATAAAGCCCCAAAGGTGGAACTTTCATGCAGGAGTTCCACAAGGACCCCCACTGGCTATGGAAGAAAAGTCAGGATCTACAGGAAAGGGGATATTCCCACAACTCACTGTTTGCTGTTCTTGGTCAAAAAGCTACAGCAATCTGGGTGGTTCAGTGGGTTAAGGCTCTGCTTTCCGCTTAGGTCATCATCTCAGGGTCCTGGGATTGAACCCCCGCATCGGGGTCTCTGCTCATCAGGAGGCTTGCTTCTCCCTCTCTCTCTGCCTGCCTCTCTGCCTACTTGTGATCTCTCTCTCTCTGTGTGTCAAATAAATAAATAAAGTATTTTTAAAAAAGTTACAGCAATCAGTTGGCACATTTCTTAAATAGCCCTATGATAAATCTTAAGGTTATTATTCTTGGAATGGAGAAAAAACTACCAAATAAAAAGACTAGATCAAGATTTTCTTGACTCCAGAAAAGACCATTTAGCATGGCTTTCCAGAAGGGAAAATTCTTAGAGACAATGTCAGAAAGTGCTCACTCCTGAAATTGAAGCCGAAATAAGAAGCTTCAGATGGAAAGAGTGAATCAAAGAACTTAACACTATGTGAGCACAACTGTGTACCCCACTGAGTGCTGGAAAGATAAATAAGCCTTAGATTCTTTAACCTAGTCCGGGGAAGAATGTGCTAAGGGCTATAAAAGGGGGGGGGCCAGGTGTTAGAAGAACACAGAAGCAAGGTAAATTTTTTTTCTCCTTGGAGAGTTACAGGAAAACTTCATGAGTTGAGTGGCCTTGGAATTGGAGCTGAAAAAGGCAAAGGAACCAGAGGTAAGGTGTCATTGCTTAGCAGCTAAAATGCTTAACTGTCTCTGTTGACAGAGTTTATCTTGACAGGCTGGTGAGGCCTATGGGCTTCTGCAAAAAGAACAGTGTATTTAGATGAAAATGATAAAAGTACACAGGACTTTAAAGCAAATCAATATTAAAGCAAAAACATACATTTAAAAAGTACGTTTGTGATAAAATACAAGTGATTCTTTACTACCGCATTACATGAAATCTCGCAGCAAGTCTAAGAGACACGATCATTTCACAGCAGCAATAAACAACTTTTTGAGATACCAGCAAGAATTATAATGTGAACTGAAAATATCTGATTTCTAGTGGCAAGAAACGGAAAAAAGATAGGTACTGCTAATACTCCTATGACTTAGTACCTTCTTTTATAATGGAAGAAAAATGCTATATTTCAGTTAGGGATTAATAAAAAGAAAGCTGTCATTTTTCCCATTCAAGTTCACACAGTCCATGTCATTACTGCCATAGACCTAGGTTAAGAAATTCTCATAGAGAAAACAGTCCGAGCAAAGGAAAGAAATGGGAAGTGTGGGTAGATTCTTTAACAGTCCAGAGCATGCAAAGATACATGCTCAAAGATAGAGCATGGCCCTGGAAGGTCGGTAAAACCCTCGCAAAGCAACAGCGTCAAGGTTCAACAATTATTAAATCAGATTATTAAATCAATTATTAAATCAGATTATGTGCTCTAAGTTCTGGAACAGTATCTTCTTTTGGAATAAGAGATGAATGAAAGAAGCTAGGAGAACATTTGTTTTAGATTAGAACTCCTTTTTCTAAAGTGTGGGAGATGACAGCATATCGATAAATTTACCAAGAGAAATCATGCATCCATATGATGTAAAACTGTGTGCACGTAAGTATGAGTGGGTTTACGTGTGTGTATAAACACAGATGTCTAGGGAAAAAAATGCATGTCAAAATATTAATAGTGATTCGAATGGGGGAATGATTTTGCTTTATTCTTTGTATTTTCTATAATTGGAAAATGGGCAAAAAGAAGTTCCAAAGAGGCTAGGAGACTTATTCTGGGCAACGCACATCCCACACAGTACAAAACAGAGCTGGTACTAGAACTCAGACATGTTCTTCGTTTGTCTCGCACAGAGATTTTCAGATTTAGAACTTAATGCACCCGAACACGAGATGGCTATAATTATTTGCCCCAACTGACATATTCAGAAATTGAGGCTCAGAATCTAAATCATCTCCCAAAGTCACACAGCAAATTACATGAAGAGTGGGGGCCAGAATTCAGGTCTCCTTCCACTCCTGACAGCAGAGTAGTGTCTTTGTCAAAAGCAACGGTTTCATCAGCCTGACCCCGGTTAAGTCCTAGCTCTGCAACTTCCCTGCTGGTACACTTGGGAAGTTCCTGAATTTTGCCCTGTAATTCTTTTTCCAAGGGTTATGGTGACAATTATATGATACAATGTTGTAAAGACCTACAACAACCTCTGGTGCAGTCGCCATGCCTCCATGCCTCTGTCCCAGGTAGAAGAACTCCAAGGAAGTTTCCAAGAACTAGGAGGCATGTCTACTCATTAGGCTAGACTCCATGTCAACTGGGATCATATTCGTTGCATAAAGGAGCAGTTCTGTTGGATGGGAAATGCACAGCATCAGGTCTAACACAGGACAGGATATCAGAGTGCTGATCAGACAGTCTGGGGAGCTCCTGGAATTCAGATTCAATAGGTCTGAAAGGGGATCAGAGATTCCAAATTGCTCAAAAACAAACAAAAAAAGAGCTGCAGGAGAGTCTAAAGAGCTAATATTCAATGACAAGTTCTCAGCTTGACAAGAGAGAATCTAATGTTTCTATGTAAGCAAAAGGGGGCCCAGTCTAATCATTATCCAATGGGCAGCAGAACAAGGCATTGTGGGAAGACCCAAAATCATCAACAGTTCTAGGACTCTTCTGTCAAGGGCGAAGGTCAACAATGCCCAGAACCACCAAGGAAGTATTAAGACCAACTGAACGAGCAGCAAAAATAAATATCCAGAAGGCTCTCCCTGCCCTCGATGCATAATACTTTCAGTGCTGGAGTACACTTCAAATATGTTATTCAGATACAGCACATTAGTGACTAGAACTCTAAGAGGCTTACCAAGACTTGGAGGCCCACGAAGCAACGACAGAATAAAGTCCCTCAATAAATATTGCTGGATAAATTCATTAAGAGAAAAATGGCATTCAAACATGAGAAAGGCCAGGCCTCAAAATGGTCTACTCGGAAGACACAGAAAGTGCCTAAAAACACGGTAGATCTAGCAACTCTCAGAAGCACCCCACTCTAGGATTTTGAGGTGGCTAAGATGTATTTGTGGACTTAAATGGATACAGAAGCCAGAAAACTACTTTCAGGGAAGTTGTAGGCAAAGGAGAAGAGGGAAGGGTCTCCAAGGGCCTCTATGAATTTCTCCAAGTTTCTGCTCACTATGCCCTCCTCGGGACCCCGCATCCTGTTCGGCCACCAGTAGAACATTCAGGAAGTATTTGTTGAATGCAGAGGCATGAGAATACTTATATGTACAAATTTTTGGAAGAAAATGATAAACATTGATGGATGTATGCAAAGTGGTTAGCACAATGGCCAGAACATGGTAGGAGGTTAACAAAGAGCAGTGCAAGGTAGAATTAGCCATGCCTTCCATGGCCAGAGCCCATATTCTCTTAGGCTGCCTCTAGTGGTACTCCCTAGTTCTTTCTGATGCCAAGTAATCCCAGCCTAAATTCACTAGATTTTCTAATAATGCCCGTTTCTTTAAATAAATAATAAAATCACGTATACATTCCTTTTCAGTTTACAAAGCTACCCATGTTTAATAGATGAAGAAACTAGGACCACACAACTAACAAAGTGGCAGACTAGGACTAGAACCACAGATTTCCACATTTTATTAGAATGACCATTTTCTCAACCAGAAATTCAAACAAGTGCTTTTATTATGGAATAAAATACTTGAACTCGGGTTGTTCCAGAAATCAGCTCAGATGCTGCCCGGATCACTCCGACACTGATCGCTGAAATCAGAGACAAAATCCTAAAAGAAGAGGTATCATTTTTTTTTTTTTTAAACAAAGCCCGTCCTCTGGATGTAATGCATTTATTCTTTTTTTTTTTATTTGTTTATTTACAGCATAACAGTGTTCATTGTTTTGGCATCACACCCAGTGCTCCATGCAGTACGTGCCCTCCCTATTACCCACCACCTGGTTCCTCAACCTCCCACCCCACCCCCCCACCCCCTGCCCCTTCAAAACCCTCTGGTTGTTTTTCAGAGTCCATAGTCTCTCATGGTTCATCTCCCCTTCCAGTTTCCCTCAACTCCCTCTCCTCTCCATCTCCCCATGTCCTCCATGTTATTTGTTATGCTCCACAAATAAGTGAGACCATATGATACTTGACTCTCTCTGCTTGACTTATTTCGCTCAGCATAATCTCTTCCAGTCCCGTCCATGTTGTTACAAAAGTTGGGTATTCGTCCTTTCTGATGGAGGCATAATACTCCATTGTGTATATGGACCACATCTTCCTTATCCATTCATCCGTTGAAGGGCATCTTGGTTCTTTCCACAGTTTGGCGACCGTAGCCATTGCTGCAATAAACACTGGGGTACAAATGGCCCTTCTTTTCACTACATCTGTATCTTTGGGGTAAATACCCATAATGCATTTATTCTTAATAGTTTCTCAAGCAGGAGAGGAGGAACATGCCTGAGAGGCAGGGTATTGTGAGTTTGAGCAACATCTGTACAATTTATTAGCCCTGAGACCCTGGGAGGGCCTTAACCCCAGGAAATTTCAATATCCTCATCTGTTTAATGGGAAAGTAATACCTACTTCTAAGACCATGCAAAGTTCTTGGCACTAAGAAGGCAATCAGTAAATAAGAGCTGTCCTAATAACTATGCCATGGTATCTACCATTTGGACTATAGGGTAAGTGACTGCTTGTCTCCTCCCTGGCTTCTAGTTTCTGCCTAGCCCCTGTTGTGCATCTGTTCAATGGGGACACAACCAGGCTCCCTCCAACCTCGCAAGGGAATGAAGATAACAAAAGAGCTGGCAGAGACATTATGCAAATACCAAATATTATTAAAACATTAATGAACTCTGGCAATTTCCCTGAATTTTGATAAATGGTGTTTATTATGCACTGCCAGCCTCTCACACAATCTGGGCTCTCAAATATTAACTAGATAATAACAGCAATCAGTCTCCTAAAAGACCAAGGTATAGAGAAATAAAGAGTGAGTCTAGATGTTTCCAGCCAACATCCGCCTCAAAGGAATCAGAATCTCTGTACAAACACAGAACGTCAGGACAGATCACAGAGACCGCAGCGACCACCAACAGCCTCAGACCAACCCACAGCCTATCCAGAACCCTGCTTTGATAGAACAACGGACTTTCTTGGGGCTGACAGGTCACTGGTGATGACAACGTCTACCACCACTTTATATTCTTCTGCACAAAGTTGCCTCCAAAGTAGACCCTACAAAAAAGGGACTGAGAACGGGTCTTAGGTCCAGACTGACAATTTTATACAGAGAAAGTAGCTGCTCCCCAGCACCCCAGCCGCCTGAAAACAGAGGTAGCGTTATCCACAGCTCCATTAAAGGGGCTTCCACCAAATGCCTCTATCATTTCCCTCCATGCGAGGGGATAATGTTTTTAAGCTGCAGACAATCCTCAGGTACACACAGCTCAGACAGAGGCAGAACAAAGCCAAGATGAGTTGTGCCTCCCTGCCCCCCAAAAACCTCCCAGAAATGAGGGCCTGGTGCCACCCCGGTGACACCTTAACAAGCTGAGGGTCATTAAGACACCTCATTTGCATATTCATGAAAGACTCAAGGCTGTGGCAAGTGAAACAAAGTGCACAAAAAAGAGATTTTGTTTTTTAAGCCAAGCGAAAATCCGCTTTAGAAAAAGTAAATCCACGTGGGGACCCTGGCTGTCGCCAAACCTTCACTTGTCTAGAGCAGCCAGCACCTCATTAAAGGAAGGCAGGGAACTCACTAATGAATGCAGCACCACACACAGGCAAAGCACATTTTGCCATCTGCCTTCTAGTGTCCAGAGGGGCAAAAGGCTTAAATGACACTCTCTTGAATTTTCTCTCCTGCAGGTGGAAATATCAAATTCCCAGGGGGACAAGAAAGCCTTCTCTCACAAGGTCAACTGGATAAAAAGGGATAGAAGGTAATTTAGCTTACCTGTCAACACAATGCCTCTGGTGACATCAAACACAGGTATACATTAAGCACCCTGGAATAATTCGCCCTTCCTGTGTGGGTGAAGGTTTGGCTCAAGCAGTGTCTCAGCCATGGGGTTAGCATAGAAGTTCCTAATGAGCTGGGTATTTAAACTTACTCCTCCTCCCCTCCCCTCCCATTTTCTGTTGCATGATTATCCCGTGTGATGGTGACCCAGAACCTTTCTCTAGAAAACCACCTAGAGCAGAAGACACCAGAACTGACGCAGGGGGCTGTAACAACACAATGGCAGACTTCCATTATTTATGTCAAAGAGGAAGGCCATGATTAAGCAACTGAAATCACTGCCCTGAGCCTTCTCTGTGTATCCCCACCCTTCTCCAATCACTGTACCGGTTTTCCGATAGGGAAGCTCACTCCCACCAGGTTAGGGAGTTGTTTAAACAACAACAACAACAACAAAACATTTAATTCATACAGAGGGTTGAATGGCAAAGTAGCTCAAAAGAGAGCTTTTCAAACCCATACAGTAGTGTGGAGCAAAAGGTAAAATCCAGCCCCAAGTTTTCACATACTTTTTCCAACTTCCCAAAGCATTACTATTACGGGCCCCCAAACGTTCAATCTGTAAAACCCGCGACTTGGACTTGGGCTTCGGGGAGGAAGAAAACCCAGAGGAAAGAAGGTAGCCTAATGACAGAACCAGCAACGACCAACAGCCGGCTGTAACCCAAGTAAACTGTAGCAGGAAAGCAAGTAATTCTGTCTTCCTCTGGGATCAAAGCCCTTTTTCAAAAAAATTTTCCACAACGTGGAAAACTGGCTGAGGGTGGATTTGTAGAGGGCACAGAGCCGCGTGTTAGGACAGCTCTACACTCGAATCCCAGCTCTGCGCAACGTTAACGGTCAGGCCACGTACTGCATGCCCCCAGGGTTGCACTAGCGGAGCCGCAAGCTACGTGGGAGGGAGGCTCCCAGCAGCAGACGCTCATTCTACACCCCAGTAGCAATCACTCGAAGAACAGACAATTGCGGAGGGGTTTGGGCTCCAGGTCTGCTTAATCATTTCCCTTTACACACCATCCGACAATCTGTGGAAGGACCTGTAGGTGCCGGGCTCGGGGGTGGGAGTGGCGGCGTTATTCTATGCCCCTCGGGGTCTCCGGGGTTCGAAACTCAGGGCGCCTTGCCGGGCCGGCGCATGGACAATACACAAAGAGGAGGAGCCCGACGCTTCTTGGGGTCCGAGCTCTCAGGCTGGTCATTTTCGAGCTGGGAATCAGAAATTCCGTGCTCAGTAAGAACCCGGGAAAAGCACAGGAAATGCTTCCGAGCGCTTCAAAGGGAAGTCGATTTGCAAATCAAAGTTGCACGAACTCCGGGCGCCCAGCCTACTTGAGCGGGTTACTAGGGAACACCCAACAAGTTTGGTCACCGGGGGCTTGGCATGACAGCGCCGCGCCGCAAGACTAGAGAAGCAACTTGTCGCTCGGGCGCGGAGCCAGAGCCCCGAACTGCCTCCGCGCCCCAAGCTCAGGACGGGACCCGAGACTCGGCGCTCATCGGAAGGCGCAGGTCCGAAGCTCCGAAGCCAAACCCCTGCATCGAAAGGCACCTCGAGGTCTCACCTGAACCGTGCCGCTTCCAGGGGCTTCCCTCCAACAGTGAGATGTTTCACCACGAACACTTCACCTGCTTACAAGCCCCCCTCCCCCGGCCGGTGAGAAATTAACAAAAGAGCCGGCGAACGGGGGTAAAAGGACCCGGCGCAAAGTATACTAAAGAAGGGAGCTCGGCTTGCGGCGGAGAAAGAAGGGCAGGCGGAACAGGGATGGGTTCTACCACAGGCACCCGGCTCCGGGAAGGAAACCAAGAAGGAAAGAGAGCACGAGAAGGGGGAATGGGTTCTCTACCCCGCTTCCCATCACACACACACACACACCTCCCCCTTTTTCCTCCTTACCCAGCATAGAAAAGATGAAATCCTTGGCTGTGTGAATCTCCAGCGCTCTCTGGTCGTCGTATTCCCGCTGGTCGTGCTTCGTGAATTCTTGGATGAGTTTGTTCAATTCCTCCACCCGAGCTCCTGACCTGAAATCCAGCTCCGGGAACGTTGGCTTGTTGTTACAGCCCAGGGAGGCTGCCTTGCTGGCGGTGGGAGCCGCCATCTTCATGCAAAACGCGCCGAGTAGCAGCTCCGCGGCGGCGGCAGCACCCACCCCCGCCCCCCACCCCGCCCCCCCGGGCCTCCTCCCCTCGCCTGCTCCCTGGCTGCGGCCCCGGCCCGTGGGCGGGCTGGCGGGCGGGCGTCTAGGCGGGCGGTCCCCGCTCGGTGCGCTCCGGGCGTCCCGGCTTCGGCAGCAGCTGACTGCAGCGAGGGTGCGTGTGTGGCCCCGACACCCTTCCCTGCGGCCCCACACCGGCCTGGATGCTGCAGGTCCCTGTCCTCCCCTGGTCCTAGCTGGCCGCGGCGACAGCAGTCGTAGAGCCTACCGGAGCCTCCCTCCGAGCGAGGAAAGTGAAGTGGAAACAATGTGAAATTCACCAGCTCTGAAATCAACAAGCTGCCGGCTTCGCTGTTACCGAGCCAGCACCAGCGTCCCCATTTAAAGGGACAGCGCACCCTGTGGAAAGAAAAATAAATAAATGACAGAGGTCTGCGCGCCTATGCCACTTGCCAATCTGTACTCGGGCAGACGTGCGAGTTGTGGAAGTAGTCTTTCTCAACCTCCACCCCCTTTGGGGGCAGGGCTTGCCAAGCTCATTCAAGGAGACTGGAGTCTTCCTCTGTCTGATTTTAAGGGCGGTGTTCTGAGCGAGGGCATCTCTACCGGGAGCATTTCCATCTCAAAAACTCCCAGTGCCTCAGATGGTGAAGGAACCTGCCTTAAGAAATATGAAACCAATCTTCTGACCTTTTCTGCATAGATTGCCAAACATGATAGAATTAAGCATATCAAAAATAGTGCCCACCACGTGCCATATAGATACTCCCATTAAGCACTACAATATCCCTATCTTTGCCCTAGGTAATGAATTTTCCTGGATAACACCTTGTTCAACTTAACATATAATGAGTTAATGAGGCACAGCCTGCTCTTTAGAAAAACTGAAGTGTGGTTGAGGGGTATGGGGGAACAAAATGAATTGCCCCAGGTTCACAATGAATGTTGAATGTCCAGGTGAGAATTCCCTCATTCACCAAATACCATTTGAGCACCCACCATCTGCCAGGCAGAGTGCCAGAATCTGGGTGGATGGACAGGGATAAGATAAAGGATTTCTTGCCATGGAGTTATACTTACTTGACCCGGTAGCTTCCATCTGAGTCATGGTCCTTTTAGAATAGGATCTTACAGATGTTTTTAGTGTTTATGATGTTTCTGAGGCAACCATTTAGAAGGCCTGTTGGTCCTTAGAAACCGGTTACCTTCCTAATTCTCTAAAATCCATCTCTTCTCTATTTGACAGTCCCCGATTCAGATAGGAGCTTTTTCATTTTCTCACGAGTTCTCACTGCCAAGAATACAAACTGTTTTGTTAGTCCAGGTTCTGCTATGCCTTTCCCCATAAAATGGAGATGGTAATTCCTATCTCAGAAATTGTTTAATGATTACGTGAAATAAAGTGGGTCAATTTCTGACACAATAAGTAATTAATTAAATGCTAGCTGCTACTACTGTTGTCATAAACTTACTTCTTTCCCTTCTCCAACCTGTTCTCCATGTTGTTGCCAGGAGTGATGTTTACAAAACACAGATCTGGCCACTGACATTACCTTGGAATTTCTCTCCCCTCCTTACTCTCTTCTCAACCTTACACCAAAGCCAATTCCATACCTGCCACCCCCCCCCACCCCAAAGCCTTCCCCGACCCCTCCCCAACCCTGTGGCAAAGTCCCCTCTTTAGGACCTCCACTGCACCCTTTCAGAAACTTTCAGGTGACACTGATGAATTTTGACCTTGCTTTATCACTGTTAATGCACGTTTCAAACTATGAGATTCTTTAGGATAAGGACTACATCGTATCCATCTTCATGTTTCCTGTGGCATTTAGCCCTGTGGGAAGGTCCTCAAAGTTTATTGAATTGAGTAATGAATGAAGAACTTTGACAGAACCAGTTAATTTCCTTTGATTTCCTTCTCCTTGAAACAAGTTCACCCACTCAATATTAAAAAGGATGCATGCCCAAATAAATGCTGGTTTTGCAGGTCAGCTACGCTGCCCTGACTGACTTCTCATCTGAGAGGGTTATTACCATTACCTGGGCAGTGGTATAAGCTGTGCGAGTGATTGGAACTCTAGCACAAATCGATCCGCTCCCATCTGTCAGTGTTTCTCTCATGATCAATGGTAGGCATCTGTGAGTCAGCTGACTGAGGTATAGTCATTCCACAGATAGGAAAGATCCTAGTGCACCCATGCAAGTAACAACCTCCAACCTACATGGTAACAGTTTGAAATAATCCTGGCAAAAAAGTCAAGACACTTGTTCTTCATTAATTTCCAAAAGCATAAACAAGGCATTAACTTTTTTATTGTTTCTTTTCTTGTTTCTATTCACAGAGAGAAAACAGGTTGCTAGCAGAAATTGCTCTGATTGAGTCTTAGCCCTGGGCCTTGGGTGTTTTGAATGAGTGAGTCAATAAATGGTCTCTCTGTTCTTCCGCACTGTCTGTTCTACTTTACATGAGCCAGATCAGAATTCTATGAATCACTGACCTTTAATGAGCCTATATGTTTAGAGGATGTCCTGAAGAGAAAATGAATACCTTTTATATGATCTTATAGAACTCTGATAACATGGTATAAATATCTCTTGTCGAATTTGCAAAATAAGAAAGAGGATCAAGATTCATAATTTCCTGAATTGGGCTCTTGGGAGGATTTTTAATCTCTGGGTCCCAGTAAACTCATGAGCTCCTCAAGGGCAAGCTTTGTAAACACTGTAAACACAGAATTTAATACAGTTTAAAGTGTAAACACTGCATTTAATACAGTTCCTGGCCCATCTTATGACCTTAATTAGTATGTTTGAATGAATGAATAAATGAATGAATGACAAATTAATATCATCTCTCAAAGTCTGGGACATCAGCATTTAGGTAATTTTTGCTACAGTTACATGTCTCAGTGTAAGCTTTCTATGGTTTCCCAACAATCACTGAAGAGTTGTTATAAATATAGGTATTTCTGTTTGAACTTCATTAAATGCTTCTATTTTCATGCCTCCCTCCACCCTCCCCCCCCACCCCGCCCCGCACCATGTATGTTCCCTTCCCTAAAAGAAGGAAGGGAAATAGAGGGGAAAGTGAAGTGAGAGAGGGAGAGAGAGAGAAATTTTGAGAAGATATTAAAGAGTGTCCCAGTTCTATAACAAAAGTGCACATTCCAGAGTGTTGACAAATGACCCAGGAAAGGTCAATAGAGTCTGCCATCTAAACAAGCACTAAGGAGGGTCATTCCTCCAGCATCAAATGGAGCAAAGAAACTCACTGCCTTGCCACGCTGCTGTCCCACTTAAAGGTAAAACTTGCCCCTCTACTTTCCCACTCCGGAGCTTTGTTAGCTTGTGAAAGCAGCGTTCTTATTGCTTCTCTGGGGCTGTTTGCTTTTAAATTCAGCTCTTAAGTTCTGTAGCAAACTTTCAGCCCTGAATAACTGGGCTGTTCAGAGCATGTATTAAAAATAGCAAGCTCCACATCCACATGATGGATTAACAAAATATAATTTTAAACAAAGTTGCTCTGGTCTCACAGAGATTTAAATAGCAGCCCAGGCTACAAGATCTGGCCTTCTAGGGCGGTTGGATTTTCATTAAAAGTCTAGCACATGGAAGTGGCCCAAGCTTCTTAGATTTGAAACTCTAGGCAGCAGGAAGAGAGGCAAGTATCACAGACATGCAGAATGTTGCCGGTGGAGGGACTTGGGTAGTAATCCCATCCACCATCTCTGTTTTGCGATAGGAGAACTAGGGCACAGAAAGGGAAAGCAGACCTACCCAAAGAGTAGAGTTGTTGTGGTTTCTATTTCTCAAATGAACTTTGAATTTAGTAAACATTTGTTTCCAGGCCACCAGAGGGGGCATGGAAAATCCCCTAAAATTTGACCAAAATTAATAAAACAAGAAGAGGAGACTGGCCCCTGGGCAAAACGAACTCCTTGCTCTTTAAAGTTAAATCTCAGTCAACCAGGAATTGCTGACATTTGGAACTGCTTTTGCCCAGCATCGGGATGAGCTGAGCTGAATCTCCTGGGCATCTCACAAAATTGTTGAGGGGCACGCAACCCCGCTGGGGAAATTTTATCTCTGGTGAGACTGGGCCACAGAAATGTTAGTGAGGTCCCCAGAACAGTGTGGATAACCATTTGACTCAGACTTGTTCTTTCTAACGAGGTGAACCCCAGGTGAGGTGCTCCCTCTCTGACCCATGCACCTGCTTCTACTTCCCGCTTTTCCCCTGTGCCCAGCAGCTCTGAGGGCCTGGGGGCTCTAGCAAAAAAGAAAAGGTTGCGGTGTAAATCTCTGCACCCAAATCTGTCCTTTTATTCTCTGCTTCTGCTATGCCCAAGGAGCCAGATCTGTACATGTGGGAAGAAAATAGAGTCTAGGAATGGAGATAACACAATATCTGATAACAATTATTAACAATTGTCATTTCTTACAATGATAGAGCACTTTACAGTTCAACCGAGCACTTATCACAAAAATCTGTTTGTGGAGCCTCACAACCTCCCACTGAAGCAGGTGACGCAGGACGTTATTCTCATTCCAATTTTAGAGATAAGAAACTGAGGCTCAGGGGAGACGGGGAGTGGGGAGTCGGTGATTTCTGAGAGGCCACCAGCTGGTAATTGTCATCCTTCAGCTCTCTGGTTAGATGTCATTTCCTGCTAATGGCTTTTCCGCAACCTCTTCCACCTGCACACCTCCAAGTCTAGGTCCTGTGGGCTCCTTTCAGCCACTCACTGCTTTTGGTTCTGTCAAACGATGTTGTCCCCTCCTGACAACTTGTCTGTCTCCTCCACAAAAATACACACTGCTTGTGTGCGCTGGCTGAGTCCATTTTGATCACAGATGCATTCCTAGTGCCTATCACTGGTGCTGGCACATAGTAAATGTTCAATAAATGTTTGATAAATGAAAGAGGAAATGAATAAGCTGGTAGCTGGTTGCAGCCCCAAACTCAGGTTCTTTGTGTCAAACCTCAGACTGTATTGTTACCAATCATCTGAGTATCCAGAAAAACACCAGCAATCTCTTCAGTCTTAGAGAGCCTTACATTTTACCCAGCATTTCCTCCCATGATCGGATCCCAAAGCTCCATTCAATTTCATCATGGTAAACAAAATATTTTATTCCCCTTTCTCTCTACCTTAAAATCTGAGCAAAGGCCATTTGTTCAATAAATTTTCTGACAAGATAATTTTTAAAAATTAAGTCAAAATTTTCAATTCTCCCTTCTTTTGGGGAAACCCACTCTGCTTAATCTCATACATCAGGCAAGAAAAAGCAGCTGATTAATTGCTCTAGAAATCCTCTTTCTACAAGTGCCTTAACCTCATTAGCTGTTCTGGGGAAACTGTGGGGTCCCCCTTACCAATCTCTGGACACTGTTCTATCTCCTTCTAGCTCTTAAACTTGCCCTAAAGCCCAGTCCCACACCTTCTACATCAATCCTGTCTTATACATACCTTGGGTACTGGGTCACTGGCTAAGGGGGGAGCACAATACCTTGTCAGTGTAGACTGGAGATGTTTGCTTTGTTTTGCTGTGAATGATCAAATGAAGGGCTATCACAGGGAAAATTAATTTTTTTTTCTGGATGTCTATAGAAGGTGGAACAAGGAAAAAATGTGTGGTTGTTACAGAAATAAAAGCTTCAGCTTAGGATACAGAAGCATTTTGTAATGAGAGTCACTCTGCCCAGAATATGCTGCCTTATGACTTTGTAAACCCCCCATCAGGGGAGGTATTCAGAGCCATGTTACCTACTTGTTAGAGTTACGATACAGCAGGTTCCTGAGTTGGACAGGAGCTTAGACTCTGACCCCTGAGGTGCCTTTCGGCCCTGAAAAGCTATGACTGGATGACTTTTTGTCAGTTACTATAACTGAGGATGCTTTTCCTTCAAGGATCCACCTCACAACAGAACCATGAGTTCTGAACTCTTCACACAAAGTGTTTTATGTCCATTTTCACGTAAGGACCCAAGATTGAGGATTGTGTCTTTCTTTTTCTTAAAATGAATTCATATTTCATTGTTTCTGTCCAATTCTAGCAAGTTATTTTTTCCACCCCATGGTATAGACATGCCACAGACATCACACCCACATCCCACACCCAAATCCCCATTCCAGAAGCTCTCATGGGAAAGAAAAAATAGGTATTGCCTTTAACACATCTATTTACACACTTATTTTATAATGATAGAAGCCGGCTCTCTGAGCAGACCTAAAATTAAGCAGGGAATGGTAGTGATGCCTGTTTTGTTTTCTAACGCTTGTTAAAAAAAAAAAAAAAAAAGTTCTCTAACAGTATATAACCTGCAGTATATAACAGCTTATTTGAGAAGCTTGGCTTTTCCCCCATGCCCAGTGCAGTACCTGAATAGAAGGAATTATTTCTTCTGATCCAAGACCTGGTGGGTTGAGCTGTGGTCCAAAGCTCATTTTAAATTTCAAGTTGCAAAACCTGGAGAAAGGGCATCGGATGGGAGCACTGACACTCTTCCAGCTCCGACAACATTATCACACATAACCCTAAGTATACTTCCTGGACCTAGCCTTCAAATTATGCTTTCTCTATTAGTAGTTTCTGAACACAAAAACATGCCAAAGAAACCCTCAAATCCTCCAGTGTGTCTAAATAGTCTAGTGGGAAAACAGGAGAGAAAAGAAAAAAATACATAAAAAAGGAAGAAAGACAAAAACCCCACAGCCCCCTCTCTCTATTTAATTTCTAATGATTCATGTCTATTTAAACTGCCCTGGGGATGTGAGTATGTGCATTTTATTATGATTTGCCTCATAAAATTTTGGGGGAGAACCAAGGTATATAGATATGCATTATGAATAGATACATTTAGATAAAATCAGTGGAACGGAAGCCAAGAGACTGATGGTAGCCTGGCTCTCGCCCATTAGCTAGTTCCCTGATCAGTGGAAAAACCTCTCCTCATCTCTGAAACTCCTTTTCCTCAAGTGTCAATGAATAGAATATGGTATCACCCAGGCCTGACATTCTGGAAATGTGACTTTGACATGAAAAGACAAATAAAGCAATCCTGTGCTGGGTACAATTTCTTGGTACATTTTGTTTATTTGTTTATTTTTCCACAGTCTACCCTTGCACAATTTGACATTCCATGATAGGATGTTCCAGGAATTTTTTGCTTTTAGGACCCTGGCTCTGAAAGAATTAGCCTGAAATGGGGAGAGGAGAACCTGTAAGTGCATTGAGACCCCCTCCTTGGCACCTCTTGGCTAATAGCCTCTTATTCTCTGCTGGTGGGGGTTGAAGCAAGACTCGCAGCTGAAATTTACTCAGCAGCTTGGCCCCAGGGCAGAGACATATAACCCCTGTGTTCTTAGGGCCCAGCAAGGGCCCAGCAGGTACGTTCAGACTCCAGAAATCCTTTTCCCCACAGGATGAGAGGAAACAAAAGGTACCCAAAGAAAGCCCTGCAGGAAGTATTTCTAACAGGCTGCAAAACAGCTATAAAATAATTTCCTGGCCCTAAAATTAGAAGCAATGGTTTGAAGATCCAAAACCTAGGTGCAGGATAAATGAATATAAGGGCCTTTATAGCTGACTTGTAAAGCACTTGTGGACAAGGAATTACAGTTCTGGTAAAGACCTTAGGGAGTCTATTTATTGCCTTACAACTAAGATATGGAAGGAGTCCAGTCCTAGAAATGGAGGCTGAAACTGTCTTTAAGTACTCTGAAAAGAGCAACTTTATAAAGCTCAGGGGGTAATTGATGATAGTGTGATTCATAATGAAAGAAATGACTATCACACAATAAATAATATTCCAGTGTGTCGGATGACAAAAGAAAAGATGCAACATTGAAGATATAATAGCCATGCATCAAAATGAAAAATGTCAAAGAAGGGGGTGGGGGGAGTTGAGAATTCTACCAGATCAAATTCCTAATCATACAGATGAAGAAGATAATAAAGCTCAGGGAACGGAAGTGATTTGCCTATGGGAACACCCAGAGTGGAAGGACTGGGATTTTTTTCTGCCATGCGCATCAGCACAAGAGGTAAGGTATGTGAGGGTAAGTTCAAACCTAGTCAATAGTCAGCAGTGGTGTTTTCCAGAAGACTGTCTTTATTCCTTCATTTATTCAGCAAATATTTATTGAACTTATATTACGTGTCAGGCACTGTCCTAGGCACTGGGATACGGCAGTGAACAGAAGAAAGTTTCGTGTCCTACTGGAGCTTATGGTCAATTAAGTCCCTTCATTTAAGTGATAAACAGTATGTATTGTGCTATCTCTATCAGTCAATGTTCTCTGGAGAAACAGAACCAATAACACATATCTCTTTATATAAAGAGAAGTATGCAAGGAAAGGGCTCATCTCATATACGTATATAAAGAGAAGTACGCAAGGAAAGGGCTCATCTCATGGAATTGGGAGGGTTGACAAGCCCCAAATCAAAGCAGGCAAATCCAAAATCCGTAGGGTGGGTTGGCATACTGGAAACTCAAGCAGGAGTTGATACTGCAGTCTTGAGGCAGAATTTCCTCCAGAAACTCTGGTTTTGTTTGTAAGATCTTTCCACTGATTGACTAAGGCCCACCCACATTAAGCTCAAGCGCAGGTGTCAACCACATTTACAAAACACTCTCTCAGCAATACTAGATTAGTATTAAATAACTAAGTATTATAAATCACTAAATTAAATAACTAGGTACCATAACCCAACCAAAGGGGCACGTAAAACTAACATAATACTAACCATCAGGGGCACCTGGGTGGCTCAGTGGATTAAAGCCTCTGCCTTCGGCTCAGGTCATGATCTCAGGGTCCTGGGATCGAGCCCCGCATCGGGCTCTCTGCTTAGCGGGGAGCTGCTTCCCCCTCTCTCTGTCTCTGCCTGCCTCTCTGCCTACTTGTGGTCTCTCTCTCTGTCAAATGAATAAATAAAATCTTAAAAAAAACAACAACAAAAAACTAACCATCACACAATCTATCCAACAAACATTAATTAAGTGCTTATTACAAATTAAGTTCTATGACCAATCATGCTGAGTGCCTGCCTTCTAAAGGAAGGGCATAAGTCATGTACTCAAGGAAATATATAAAAATATGAGGCTTTACCGATCCATAATGGAGGAGAGAACAAAAGCTCTCTCTGAGGGTTTGGAAGAAGAAACAGTACTTCTAGGTAATGAAATCAGGAAAAGCTGAAAACACAAAAGACAGTTGACCTTGTCCTTAAGGAATGGGTAAAATTAGAACAAGAAACACAGGAGGGTGGATTCCTAGTGGAAGAAATGGCAAAAGCAAAAGTGTAGAGTCAGGAAAATGTGTGATGTATATAGAAACACTGAGTGGTTCAGTTGGGCTGGAAATATAGAACGTTCATCAAAACCTCTTTTATTTAGCCAGTGATTACTCAGTGCTTGTTCAAGTACTCATTCCAAGATATTAAAATATTTGCTGATGAAACAGAGAGATCAAGAGCCTCCTCCAAAGTCACACAGAAAGTCTTCACATACAAGTCAATGCCATTTTCTTTTGGAAGCTAGATACTGTTGACTCTTCAGAAATGAGTTTTGCCGTGCCTGAGAAAGGAGGCTATGCTTTATCTATGTTGTTTCAGTTTAACTACCTTTAAAAGAAGTCATTTTATTCCTTGATACATGGAAGATATTTATTGGGTCCTAACTTTAAATGCACCTATAAGTCTCAGTGCCCCAAACAAGATGCTTAGAGCTTTATATATCATAAAATTAAAACCCTACTGCTTTTACCGCTCAGTTGAGGATATTTCTTGGGGATTTTTTTGGAACTATAATTAAATTACTAGGGCCAGGGAAATGGCATGCACGGAAAAAGTATACATAGGAGCTACAAGGGTCACAAGAAAGTAAAAGTCATTCATTACTTCTTTTATTTCACAATTGTGTGCTTTGTATACGCAACTAATGACAATTTTTTCTCCGTCATCTTGTTTTCACGCCCCACGCCCCTCCCTCCCTTTTTAAGGAATAGCTGTTGGTTTAGAAGTCATACGTGGGCTATGACTTATTCCACTACTGGCCTTTCCCATCCCTGCTTTCAACTCCATCATCATTTTGCCTACATAAGAATTCATGTTTTCGTGCGGTGCATAAACAGTGAATTCTGGTACACTGAAAAGAAATTTAAAAAATAAAAAATTAAAAAAAAAAAAGAATTCATGGTTTCCACTACTGAGCTAAGCATACATGGGTTTGTTCCCCAAATTGATGGTTTTATGGTTCTCAAAAAATGTGCTCGGCTTTGAGGCTAATGTAACATTTTAAAAAATTAAGATAATTATAGGCATTAGAGGATTTCAGACACTTTCCAAACAAGTCTTTATTCTGTTTCATACCACTGTGAATTGAGCAGAAGCAAATTGCACCTCTCCTTCCCCCTCTGTCCCTCCTACTTCCACTTTATGAAAGAGAAGCTTGAAGACCCAAACCAGGAAATGACATCAGCAAGTGCCTGGTTTCATATCTCCATAAAGTGCATTAGTTTAATTAAAACTACCAAAGAGGCTAGTAAAAGGGAGACTGGGGAGACATGAGGTTATTGATCAGAGGTGTTAAGTAGATGGACATCACCAAGAAGTGGAAGTTCAAAGATACATGAATTCCTCAGGGAGGATCAAAGTTTAACTTCCTCAGTGATAGCTGAATATTTGTCTTGTGGTCATGTTCTTCTATGATTTCCAAGGGTGAGGGGATCTAGAAAGTGTTTCAAGGCTTAGAATCATAACTTTATTTCAACTTTACAGAATGCTTTACATTTATTCTATACTATCTAGTTTTAACACCAATCTTTACAACAACCCTGTAGGATAGGCTGACCATTGATTCGTAGACTGTTGGAACACACATGGGAGGGAGGGCAGAGTTTGGCCCTCCACAGCACGTGAATGACTCCTGGCATGTGTCTAGGCAGGTGTCTGTATGTATTTCAGAGGGACAGATGTGGAGAGATAGACCTGGAGCTTCTTGGGGAAGATAAACGGTAATCACACCAACTAACTAATGGTCTTTGTTAAATAAAATTTCTCCTCCAAGAGTGAGTATTAACCTATTGTAATGGGTTTAGTGTATTGTGTTTTACTCAATACAGGATAAGGTCACATCCCTTTGGATAGGTTGAGAGCAGAGTTTCCCTTGAAAGAGTGAGACATTCTTAGAGACCATCATCAGGGCAGAGTCAGAGCCTCACAAAAGGACCTAAAGGCAGCTGGAGGCAAGTAGAAAAGAAGCTTCCCTCAACTGGGATTGGGACTTGAAGAATATCAGAACTCAAAATTCACTTCCAGATGGTTCAGGCTCCCTTTGCCTATAATCATAGGTGATTATCAGCAGGTTGAGGCATCTGTTTCTTCCAGGATGTGGCCCCAACACAAAGTAGGGTAGGGAAAGTTGCAGGTGTAGCTGATCATTAAAGGAGAAAGTTCTGTGGGGATGTGCAACCAGTGATTCAGCAAGAAACGTCCATGGGAATAGGAAATCTCCAGTGGCACAGGATTAGCAGAGATACAGCTTCTCCACTCTGGAATCCTAATCCTGCCATCACGCTCCTTGGGTGATCTTAGTCCGAGTTTCCTCGGGTGGGGTCCCTCGCATATTCACCCAGGGATAATAGTTAAAGAATAGTATTATGGAGCTGGGGCCAAAGGCCAACAATGTCTTCTTGATGTTCCCCAAAGAAGGAGCCTTTCCCATAGTCCTAGTCCTTCACAATACATTCAATAGACAATATAGTCTATTTAAAGATAGATTGACGTCCAGTCTCTCAAGAGAGATTGAAGACCTGCAGTAATCACTCCATGTACCGGGGTAGCTCTCCATTTCCCTGACAGCTTTATCCTTAATAGCTAGTATTTTCAGAACACTTGTCAAGTCTCAGCCACTGGGTCATTCAATCCTTACAATCTCTATAGGAGGCTGTAGGAAGATTCCTATTTTCAGAGTAGGAAACAGAGATTTGAATCTTGTAACTCGTCCAAGGTCACATGGTACTAAGTGACACACCTGAACTTTCACCTATGTCTGCTTCAGTCCAAGTCTGTGGTCTTGACCACCACCCTGGACTGCCTGCCTGGTAAGCCTCCCAGAGCACATAATGATATAGTAGGTAGGATACTGGGTGGTGCTGACACCTTGGGTCTTTTGCTTGTCAGCTGTATGACCTTAGGTTTCCTAGACTCTCTGAGCCTCAGTTTCATCCTCTGAAAAATGGATGTTGTTATTCTTTTTTAGCTCCAAACTTTTTATGGAGAGCATGGGAAAAAATGGAATATGAATAAAAACTAGAAAAATACTTAAAGATATGGGGAATTATACCACGATTTTATACCTTGATTTTATGTTTTCCTAATATTTATCAGGAATAAATGATGTCCGGAGTCTAGTATTTAACAAATACTAGACACCATGGCACGCCAGGAGTAGCGAAGAACAGATATTTAACAGCTTTGGGATAGCTGATCTGTGAAGATCATTTCACATTTAAAAGGGACAACCACTTAGATCCCTTCCTGGGAAACCCTGTCTGAATTGCTACCTGAGCTATAACTGTGTTGAAAATGAAATAAAGAAAAAAGTGACCTTAATGCTGGCCTCCAAGAAGGCTTTGGTCAATTCAGCAGCTTTTTCAAGCTGTAAATTCACTTCCTAAATTTTCTACTTAGATAGTTTTTCCCTTCTCAGAAGGAAAAAATGTAGACTGCTCAAAATTAAAAGTCTGCTTCCCCAAAAAAATCACTGTGGAAATGTAACTCAACAAGTATTTGCTGAGTGTTTAATGGGTTCTGTACCATGCTGAGAATTGAACTGTTGCAAGGGGGAGGGATATAGCTAGTGATGTTGACTACCCTTGTCTGTGAGACCTGGTTCTAGCCCCCAAAGTAGTAATAATTTCCACGGGAACCTTGCTGACATATGTAAAATTTTAGAAGTCGAGACAGGTAAAGATAGAAATGGACTAAAACCAGATGTCAATGTAAGAAATAAATGCTTGGGCATTCTAAGGTTTATGTTCTTGGATGAAGAAGGCGCACCCTTTTGGTGAAAGGTTCTGAAAGAGAAGCAGAAGAGCTTTAACTCAGCTTTGTGGGCAATTAATAAGCTCATTAAAGGTTTTAGAACAGAACAGTAAACATGATGAAAAGATAAGAAAAATTCAAACCAAGTGTCCTGTGAGGACCCTTTTAATTTTGAAGGTTTTATTATCAGAAATAAATCAAATTAAGCAAAGACAAAAAAGGGATAAGTGGAAAATTTACTGCCTCATATATAACTAGAAAGTTCGAATAGTGGACTTCAGTCTTATTGTCCAGGCATTCAAATAATGGCATCAGCTTTCTGATTGGCTTCATTCTTGGGCTCTCCATGTAGTCACAAAATAGCTGTCAGCAGCCTCAGGCTTACAGGTTTTAGAGATGATGGCTCTAGAGAAAAGAGTCTCTAGATAAAAGGTATCATAGTGAGCTCTGATTGGTCGGGATTAGGAGGAGTGCTTATCTCTGAAAACTCTCTATGCTCAGAGGCATGAAAATGTTTGGTTGCTGGGGACTGATATGTAACCCTGAGGAAGGGAGGTGACCCTGGTCAGTTCCTACCCCCTCCCACCCCCTTTAGCTGCAATTAGTAAGATATTTGCAGAATGAGGATGAAGTAATTTTTCAAAGCAAGAGATACTGGACACAGACACACACACACAGGAACACATTACCCAAGCTTGGCTTTAAAATATTTATAATCTAAAATAGAACACCTCTCCTTTCTTTAAACTATAGTTTGTTCCTTTAAAAATTGCTTTTATTCATTCATTTCATAAAATGAAGACATTCAGTGCTATGAGTCATGGTTCTTATTTTAGAGTACATACCACAGAAGTTTCTCTATTTCTCTATATGCAAATGGGTTAGGTTCTGAAAAGTTCATTGCAAATCCTTTTCTTCCTAACTGGGATGAGCAGTTGTGGCCGAGCGGGACAGGTGTCCTCTGCCAAAACCTCTTTCCTAGCGTAGGGTTGCTGTTAGGGTGTGATGCCCAGCCTGGGGTTGTCTTTCCTGCTCCTGCTCCCCTGTATCTCAAGTGGGAGCTATCTGGCTAATTCTTGCCAATGGGAGGAAGTGATTATGTGTCCCTTCAGGGTGGGATGGTGAGAGGTGGATGTGCTTTCCTGCACAGCCCTTTTTTCTACCTTTTAGGACAATGGAGAGACTCCTGGGACCAGAAGGATGACAGGGCCATGAGACAGAATGCTCCCGCACATAAACTGTCAACGCCACCCCCCCACCATGCATCACCCACATTGAATTCTTACGGGAGTGAGAAATATACCTTTATTATATTACGTCAACGAGAGTTAGAGTCTTACCTTAACAATTACAGAATGGTTTCATCTTATTGTCCATATCCTCATTCCCACCACATAGAATTGTGAATGTGACCTTCAAAGTTTTAAAACCAAGTATTATTCACTTCTCCTTAATGATATATCTTTTCTCCACCTTTTCCCAAAATAACCAATTTATTTCATATGCTGACAATCTGTTGAGTCAGGTCCTCTCCCTCCTTGGTAATTCCTCTAGGTATGGTGGGGGAATCTGTTCTCCCTATTCACTGAGATCCTTAAACCGCCACAAAATCTTCATAGCTTGTGACAGGTCCTATCAGCAAGGTTATCATGGTTCACCTTTAAATTCTTTAACAAACTCATGGCCTCCTCCTGAATGAACATACTTTTGTGAATGCTGGTGTCCATTCAAATGGTATTCTGGTTCATCAATCACTTTCCTTTGCTCTTAAAAATTATTGCTGATTGCAGAGGTATAGACAGATCCTTGCACCTGCTTCATGAATAGCTCTTTGTCTTTAGAAATTTCCCTGCAATCTAGTGAATCATGCCACTTAAAAATTTAAAATACACCCTTCCTTGCTTACCTAATTACCATGTATCTTTTCTTATTAGCACTTCTTTTTTTTTTCTTTTTTTTTTAGATTTTATTTGTTTATTTGACAGAGAGAGATCACAAGTAGGCAGAGAGGCAGGCAGAGAGAGAGGGAAGCAGGCTCCCTGCTGAGCAGAGAGCCTGATGCGGGACTCGATCCCAGGACCCTGAGATCATGACCTGAGCCGAAGGCAGCGGCTTAACCCACTGAGCCACCCAGGCGCCCCTCTTATTAGCACTTCTAACACTTTCCTTGCTTTTGCATTTGTTGGATATTACGGATCAATAATCTTGGGAAAATGACACAAACCTCAGCCACATGGGGCAAATATGTAATAGAATGTGAAAAAATTACAAGTGTTGTCTCCATGACCAAAGACTGATGTCCCTTGTTGGTGAAGATTATCTGATGTATTTGTACATTATCCTCAGCTTTATGAACGTGGATGCATGTCCTTAAGTTGTACAATCTTAGCGCGCCAGACCTAGAAGGGCTTATCTCATGCAGTTAAATACCTATAGTTTACACATGAAAGAGAGAGGGGGTGGTGAGATTGAGAGAGATTCTTGGTCACATGACTAAAAATTTAATGCAAATGTGAATGAAATGGAATTCAATATTATGTGAGGGTTTTCTAGATTTCTTCTAATCGACTGTATCAACTTTTAATAAAGACATTTCTTTTTCCCCAGCACAGCTGCTCACCCCAGTAATCTATGAACATCTTACCTTTGCCTCACCTCCAGAAGGGAGCAGAGAGAGCCAGTGAGCCACCTGGAGACATGTAGCACAGGATCTGGATTCTTGTATGTTTCATCGATTATTAGGCTCTAGGAAGGAGTGGGGGAAAGCAGAGAAACTGAATAGGTTAAATGATTAAGATCTGTGAAAGAAAAAAAAAGGGGGGAAGATTTTGGTTTGGGAGAGACTGAAGAACTCTGAAGGAGCTGATGCTTTGGAGAGAATTCAAAACGTGAAGCCTATCATTTTCCCCTTTGCTCTCAGAATCCAGTGCTAATTAGTTTGAAAGATAGCCATTTCTGAATGAAAGCCAATTATTCCCAGTATGACTGAATATTCCAAGTATCATTGAATAAATTAAACTATGCAAAGGGCTCCTTTTCAAACTTTTATCTCTTTGATATGAGGAATTTGAGAAGCAGGGCGGGAGTTCCCGGGGTAGGCAAGGAAAAAAAAATGAAACAAGGTGGGATCGGGAGGGAGACAAACCAAAAGAGACTCTTAGTATCACAAAACAAACTGAGGGTTGCTGGGGATAACGGGGTAAGGAGAGGGTGATTGGGTTATGGACATTGGAGAGGGTATATGATATGGTAAGTACTATGAAATGTGTAAGCCTCACGATTCACAGACCTGTACCTCTGGGGCAAATAGTACATTATATGTTAATAAAAATAATTAATAAAAAAATATCCCTCATGTCAATGGAAACAGAAGTTTTATTTCTGAGTCTGGGATCAAGCCCCTATAAAACCATTTCTGTGGCTTTTAAAATACATAGTTTAAACTATATGCATTTGCCAGTTTTTAGGCCAAAAATGGTTGAATATTGGTAATCACATATCATTCAACCAAATACAAGAACTTTTTCTCTGTTCACAATATGCATATGTTGATTTTAATATTAATTTAGGGTTTTAAATTCTTTATCTTTGAGATTTTACGGACAGAAAGGTATATCATGTTCAGCCTGTGGCTTTGGGGGCCTTCTGGCATTTCGTGGGTGGGAGAAAAGCAACAAACAAGCTTCTCACAGACACCACGCCAGGCAGCTTAAGAACCAGCAGGAAGGGGCCGGCTTGATTCAAAATCAAAGCATGATAGGCCTTGCAGGATATTACGAGATCGGGGTATAAGTGAGCAGAATGAAGTCCTCCCAAACAATCTGATCCCTAATTTTTTAGTCTTAACGCCTCCACCACACTGAGTATGCCCTGTGTCACTCATTCCTGGACAAAGTGCAGAGATGCTCAGTGTGAAGTTTTCAGGGACAAAAGATATACTCTTAAGAGCCTGGAATATCTGTTTTGTCTTCCTTGCTTCTTCTGGTGTATATGAATGAGTGTGTGTGAGTATAAATGTGGTAGGGGAATTGCTCTGTGAAAAATAGAATAAAGCTTTGCTGGAATAATGAAGGTAAAGGGTAGAAAGCAAAGGGGTAGAAACTGGACATGGGCTCTGGACTCTGCTCTACTTGGTAAGACACTAGAAACTTTCCACCTTCCCGGTGTGGTTTCTGTTAGCTGCTATCTGCTCCCTATTCTAATTGGTAGTAAAACTTTTAAATTAGAGCCCTGGTGTCATATGCAAGTGATAGAGTGGGAAGTGAAGGTATCATCTAGAAAGAGACAGTAGGCTAAGTAATTTGAAGTCTAAGGCGAAGATGAGAAGATCCAAGGCTGAGAAATAGGACCAGAAACATACACATGGGGGAGCAGGATTCCCAAAAGCCCTGTGAGGGCCTGAATACTTTTCCCTGACACTGGCCATGAACATGCCAGTTGTGTGGGTGGAGAGCCCAGGACTCACAGGCCAAACCTAGAAGGAGCCCTTCCCAGAAATACCAGAGCGTCCCTATACAGCACTCTTGGTTCCTATAACCCCGCATGCCAATGCCCATAAAAGAATAGAGAATAGAGAAAGGCAGCCTCATGAGAGAAGAGAAAGACGATTCGAAACCCAACTAGCAAGAGAAGGCAGCCACAGTTTTCCTTTTAAAGATCCAAATGAGTTCAGGAAGTGGGTTTTTCTATTTTTCAGAGTCATCTCCTGATGTTAGTTTTCACCCAGCTCTTACAGGAAGGGGACCACGGTCAAGAAAATATTTTGTCTATTCCAGAGAGTCATACCGAACACTCTGTACTCAAGTACTTATTTTATTTCCAAATGAGTTTTTCTTCATTCTTGGGTAAAAGTTGATGCTTCTTTTTCACTTTATTTTCCTGGCCACTACCAGGACTTTAGTAGAAAGAGCTCTCATTTGATTTTTAAAAGATAATTAGCAAACTGGATATCTATACAAAAGTAATTTCGTATGTCCACCGAAGAGTGTAGTCAGCAGATAATTCACTCTTGTGGCTTTTCATTAGCTAGCTCTCCCTCGGGGCAATTTAGAGGTTAAGGCCCTAGTCATCTGTGTTCTCAGCTGCTATTAAAATTACCTCCGCAATTCACCAAGCAAGTCAAAAAACCAACCTCTCACCAGAGCTAACCCTTGTAATGACGTAGATGCCATTCATTTCTTCCACGTTATTCCTTTAATTGTAGGCATGTTATTTAATCTTCTCAACAATCGCATGAGTTAGACTTATTTTAACAAGAAAGAAACAGGTTTTGAGAAGTAATATCACCCAAATCACACAGTTAATAAATGGCAGAGTTGTTACAGTCTTTGTGACTCCGAAGTCCATTACCTTTCTGCCTGGCTTCTTGGCTTTACAGCATCCCTCTCCTTTAATCTCACGCATGAGATAAAAAAAAAGTCTCAACCACCATGATGGCTCCTGGGATTAAGAGAGTCTAAGAGGAAATGTAAACACTGTGTCAGCCATGGGCAATACGTGATTCCATTGCTGTAGTAGTTTTCATATACTTTAATTCAGCAAATCTTACCCAGAACTTGCTTATAAGACAGAAACACATTTTATTAGTGTATATTTACTTGGTAAGTCCAAATGAATAATATTTGCTTAGTATAAAGAAGGGAGCTATTTTTGTAAATATGAAAATTTGAAATTGGGGTAAATGTGGTATTTTTACTTTTTTATAAACTTGACTTTTAATGAAATGCAAAATATTTGCATACCTCCAAAAACACCTTCTAAAGATCATTACTTCAGAATCCTTCCTTCCTTCCTTCTTTTCTTCAAAACATACCAACCATCTTCCTGTAAGAACCCGAAATTGGGGGAATGAGGGAAGACATCCTGCTCTTAAGAGCTCATGTTTTGGTCAAAAGAGACATAGCATGATCAGGTAACATAAGGATGAAAAGTATCAAGTGAAGTACAAAATATTCTGGGAGTTTGGAGCACGAGTGACCATTCAGCAGGGCATGGGCTGGGGTTTTTGGTAGACTTTGGAAACAATGTAGCTTTTCAAGAGTGGTGGGAATAATACATGTGGTGATGAAGAATGGCTTTTGGATGGAGGAAGGGACATGATGATGGAGGAGAAAAAGACAGATGATAGAGGGAAAAGACAATCCCAGTCTTAAGTGTAGGACCGCAGAGGTGAACTGGAGTTGGTGTGAAAGTCTGTGAATGTCTTCCTAAGGAAGTGTGGCCCAAATGTGGTTCTTATGCTATACGTAATAAGGGCCATCAAAAGTTTTTGAATAAGAGGTGCCTGGGTGGCTCAGTGGGTTAAGCCACTGCCTTTGGCTCAGGTCATGATCTCAGGGTCCTGGGATTAAGCCCCACACTGGGCTCTCTGCTCAGTGGGAGCCTGCTTCTCCCTCCCCCTATGCCTGCCTCTGCCTACCTGTGATCTCTGTCTGTCAAAAAAATTAAAAAAAAAAAGTTTTTGAACAGGGAAGTGAAGATAACCGAGCTGTCCTTTTTTATGAGATTAACCTGACAGGAAGCTCTTGTGGAAAATAGATGGAAGGAGGGACAGCCTATTATCAAGGAGAACAATGAAGATGATTATCATGAATCCAGTGAGGCAGAGTCATTTGAGGGGGAAGGATTGTTGGTGATGAGGACAGGAGATAAGATCCAAAGATGGGAGGAATAGGACTGGAGATGTCCTTGTGTGCTGGGTTGAATAGTGTTCCTTCGAAATTGACATCCACTTAGAACATCAACTGTCAAGGTAACCTTATTTGGAACTAAGGTCTTTTCAGATGTAATCAAGTTAAGATGAGGTCATACTGGATTAGGTTAAGCCCCAAATCCAAAGACTTGTGCTCTTATAAGGACAAGAGAGATTTGGAGACATAGAAAGACACACACTGAGAGGGACAAAGCCCATGTGATGATAGAGGCAGAGATTGGAGTGATGTCAACAATGATCAGAAGGTAGGAAGAGGCAAGGATCTATCCTTCCCTGGAGTTTTCAGAGAGTATGGTTCTGCAGACACCTTGATTCTGGACTTCTTGCCCCCAGTAGCACGAGAGAACACATTTCCTTTGTTTCAAGCCATCACATTTGTAGTAACTTGTTACAGCAGCTCTAGGAAACTCATCCACCTGGGCAACCTTGGAAAGAGGGGATAGTAGTAGTCACCCTCAGGGACAAGAAGAGATTCATAAAAATTTAGTATACTAACGAGGAGAGGGCTCCCTTTTATGACAAATTCCGAAAAGAGCTTTTGAGAGTGCATAGAGATAATAAACAAGGCACAGCTACTAACTCAGACATCTTGCACCCTAGTTAGAGGAGCCTATGAAGAATTAGCAAAAAGGACTGTAATGATGGGAATGGATGAAGAAACTTGGACTCAACAAGAGAGTAACTTATTAAAAACCATAGGAATGTCAAGAGCAGAATTGGGCTTGAACTCATTTCTCCTGCCTCCTCCTTTGGTTCTGAAGACAGATTTTTATAGGAGTAAAAGTGAAGAGAAGGAGGCCTCTCCTTTTTGGAATGTAGAAAAATGCTTAGGAAAAGGAGGCTAGAGATCCTCAAGATTCAGTCCCTGGTTTTTTGTTTTGTTTTGTTTTTTGCCCTGTCCAAGATGGAAATATGGTAATCTGCCCCCTAACTAGTGTCTGAGAGTGTTATCGTCTTTCTTTTAAACATCCAGAAATGACAATGATGACTTCATCCGTTTGGCCATTTTAATCTCAACTGCTAAAAGATTAAAACTTAGAATCAGTAGGTCACCATGAATTCAGAACAAATCTGTCAAATATTTTAGAAGCTCCAGCCTTAGAAGACAACAAGATGTGTTCCCCAATTGAGATAACTGCTGCCTTGGGAGAGACATTTAACGTGTGTTCTCATTATACGAAATATTACAAACTGTTCAAATTGCGGGGCAAACCCCACCAGGTCATTTAAGTTCATCTCTCCTCCTTTTGGGAAGGACTAAAACATGAGCCATCCAAAAAGAAGAGAATTTGTTGACCAAGACATTTCTTGGAGTCTCTGGTCAAGGAGCATGCTTACTTGTTTCTAGACTCATAGAAACTCAAAAGATGTAAAACTCTCACTGACCTATTTAGAGAATTGAGGTAGAACTCCTACAGGTACTATGTCAGTTCTCAAAACCACCTTGGAAATCTCAGCTTACCTGTTCATTTGAGGCATGATAAAGCTGAACCCCCAGAGAGGGGAAATAACTTGCTAAAAATAAAAGTAGCACAAGAGGAAATCACATGAAAAACACTTGGAAAGATGTTGGACTTACTTGGTCAGTAAAGAAATATTTTTTAAAAATTTTGTGATACTACTTCATATCTATCAAACAACCAAAAATTAAATACTTTATACATAATTTTATTTTATCTAATGGTGATCAGGGAAGGAAAGAGGTATGCACACTCACACATTGAAGATCTGATAAATGCAAGAAATTGGTAAGATTATTTTCAAAGGCAATTGTTAATTTCAACCACAAATCATACAAATGGTCCTACTGTATGATCTAGTAGGTCTAATTTCTGGGTTTACATTTCAAGGAATTGTAAGTTAAAAAAATAGGTAATATTTGTTCCAAAAATTTTCAAGATAATGTTATTCAAAATATGAGAGCTCTTAGACTATGTAGTCTGAGCTCTTACAAAAACACACAAGCAAGTCAAAACTCATACAGAAATGATTTTCCAAGTTTTTGAGCCATGTCAGAATCAAAGATTCCTGTACAGGGGCGTCTGTGTGGCTCAGCTGGTTATGTGTCTGATTCCTGATTTCATTCATGTCATGATTTCAGGGCCATGGGATCGAGCCTTATGTCAGGCTCCATGCTGGGTGTGGAGCCTGCTTGAGATTCTCTCTCTCCTTCTCCCTCTGCCTGTCCCCACAGTTTCTCTCTTTTTTTCAAAAGAAAGAAAGAAAGAAAGTAATAAAGAAAAAAGAAATTCCTGTTCAGTAATCTCTTTGTTATGCTCTGAAGTATTTCATTGAAAACCTGAAAACAACGCAGATGTCCCCAGATCAAAGGACTGGTTTAATGTAATTGTTAAGAGTCTGTCTTTCTGGGTTCAAATGTGTCTCTGTCAGTTACTAGCCAAGTGGTTTAGGGCAGATACTTCATCTCTGTCTCATCTGTAAAACCAGTGCTGTAATAGCATCTGTCTCTTCCAGGCATTGCTGCCACACCGGGCTAATGTGGGTCCCGGTCGTCAAGCCAGTGACTGTGCAGGCAAACTACAGAGTACCTCACTTCAAACCCTCAATCCTGAGGCTCCCCTGCTGAGGCTGAGGTGTGCCATGTGCCAGCCCAAAAGACTATGTGGATAAAAATTGTCATGGGGCAGAGGACAAGTGGTAGATAAGCAGTTCCTCCCTACTCCTTCTGTATGACTGTCCACAAGGGAGTTGATGTGGCTTTTGGCAGGATGGTCTCATGAGAGGATGGCCTTGGGAGCTAGGGCAATTGATCATACTTGGTGGTAACCAGCTTGATAACACAGCTTCAAGTCGACTTCTTCTTTCCCTCTTCCCTCACCCCTGCTTCCTTGGGATGGCACCCTGAACAAAGTAGTGAGTGGAACCCTCTGCTTCAGGCTCTGCTTTCTTTTGAAGCCAGACTAAGACAGATGGTACCCACCTCAGAGGGTTGTAGGGAAGAAACATTAAATGAGTAAAAATAGGTAAGGCACTTTTCTGACATACAGTAATTACTATGTAAGTGTGAGCTATTCTTATTCTACTGTAACACTGTGTAACTCTGTAAAATGGTAAATATTTAGACTCTGCTGCTCCATGGAAAAATGTATGTAAAATAATGTTAAGCAAAAACCAGAACACTAGGAAGCAAGCATCACATGAATTATAACTCCATAAAAATTATATATACACACTGATGATAAAGGGATGACATAGAGCTGGAAATTGTTACTCTGTAATGGGGAAGAGGTGCTATATTTATGTTTTCCCAGAGGTGGTTATTTACCCAAAGTGGAGTCTAAATAAACAGAATGAACACAGTCTCTTGGAGACTCTGTACACACCTCTGATCAGAAATACAACACAGGGTTTATAACTCCTCATAGTTGGAAAATCCTTTCATGTAGGACTTTCAATTTCTATACTGCAATGTTAAGTCAATTTCCTTTAATTCACTGTTTATGAAGAATGGAAACCCTGGAGAAGTAGCTGTGATGAAGCAACTCACTCTCCCTAGAAAGAGATGCACGTGTCTACTTTTCATGGAGCTATGACATGGCAGGCTCCTGTCTGCCACTCGGGACTCCCCACCAGTCCAGCAAGAGACTGAGAGTGACCTCCTCTCTCTTCTCAGTCCCCTGAGTCCATGTGAGGAGAGGAGATATGCAAATTGTGATAACTGAAGCCCTGAACTTGGCTTGTGTACAGAAAAGCTTCATGTGGGCAAGGGATATTTTTCCATGGGGATGAGGGCTGGGGAGACTCATTCTACTTCCCTGTCCCCACGTGTTTGTCTGAAAGCCTAGTAGGTCTTTGGTATCATGACTCGTCTTGGTTTAAACTCTCTTTACATGGGGTGCCTGGATGGCTCAGTCAGTTAAGCATCAGCCTTAGCTCAGATCAGATCATGATCCCAGGGTCCTGGGATTGAGTTCCATATCGAGCTCCCTGCTCAGCAGGGATCCTGCTTCTCTCTCTGCCTGCTGCTCCCCCTATTTGTGCTCTTTTACTCTCCCTTTCTGACAAATAAATAAAAATCTTAAAAAGCCACAATCTCTCTGCACACTATGGAGATAATGAAAGACAAGCAGCTAAGCCTATTAAAATATTTGCAAATCATATTTCTGACAAAGGACATGTATTTAGAATATATAAAGAACTCTTAAAACTCAGTTGTAAGAAAGCAACTCAATTTAAAAAATGGGCAAGAAACTTGAACAGATATCTTGCTTGAGAGTAAATATAAATGGCAAATAAACACATAAAGGAATGCACTAGGAAAATGCAAATTAAAACAATAGGAGATACCACTATGAATTTCTTAGAATGGCTAAAATTTTAAAGTTTTAACAACAACTAATGGGGTGCCTGGATGGCTCAGTCAGCAAAGTGTCTGACTCTTGATTTTGTGTCAGGTCATGATCTCAGGGTTGTGAGGCTGATCTCTGTGTGGGACTCCACACCCAGTGGAAGATTCTCTCTCTCCCTCACCCTCGAGCACTTCCCCCCTTACCCCCAACCCCACTTGCACACAGTCTCTCTCTCTCAAAGGACAACAAAGAGGACAACAGCACACAACAACAACAACAGCTAACAATTTCAAATGCTGATGAGAGTGTGGAGCAACTAGAGTGCTCTTGCACTGCTGGAGAGAAGGGAAAGTGATAAAGCCATTCTGGAAAATAGTTGGGCGGTTTCTTATAAGATTAAACACTTACTTTATGAGTCGACAACCCAGTCTTCAGTGTTTCCTCTAAAGAAATGAAAACTTACATTCAAACAAAAAACCTATAGATGAATGTTTATAGCAGCTGTATACATGGTCACTTATTCATCATCTATTCATATAACTGAATATAATGCAAACTTTTATCAACAGTTGAATGGACAAGCAAATGTGATACATCCATAAAATGGAAAACTACCCAGCAATAATAAGCAACATTATGGAAGGAAGGACAGGGATGAAGCTGATCAGCATTACACTGATTGAAAGAAACCAGTTTGAAAAACACAATATGTGCTCGCTTCGGCAGCACATATACTAAAATTGGAATGAAAAACACAATATACTGCATGATTCCACTTATATCACATTCTCGAGAAGATGAAACTACAGTAACAAGAGACCAGATCAGTGAGCGCAGAGGTTGGCACTGGAGGAGGGTATGACTACACTCTATGCCTTCTCTTTGGTCTGAGGGTATGACTACAAAAGCATACTATGAGGGAAGTCTTTTTTAGAGTGATAGAACTCTTCTATATATGGACTATGGTGGTGGTGATGTGAATCCATAAATGTGCTAACATTCATGGAGCTGTATACCCCAAATCTCAATTTTATTATATGTAAATTTCTAAAAAATAAAATTAAGAGAAATATGAACTGATACTGGGACCTTGAATCCAGATTCCATGACTTTCTAGTTGTGCTCTACTGGACCAGGTACTACTTTCTTTAAATCCAATTTTCCCATTACCTAAAATGCATATACCAGAAATGTCCACACCTCATAGTCATGTTTAGTGAACTAAAATGAAGCAAAGCATATAAAGTTGCATTTGCAATGGGAAATAGTGAACACACAAGAACTATTAGCTATTAATATGGAGTCACTATTATCAGAAAAAAACGTCTTCAGAGGAGGCTGTGTGACAGGGTCAAAAGATGTGCTCTATGGACTGTCTTTCTCGGTGTTGAATTGCTTATTATCTTGGACAAGTTAATAACCCTCTTGGAATTTCAGTTTCCTAATCCAAAAGAATAGGTATCATAATATTCACTTTATAATATTGTGGTAAGCATGACAATTAAGATATGTATAATACCTGATACTTAGTCAGTACTCAATAAATGATAGCTGTAATTATGACTTAGACTGTTTCCATAAGTAACACATAATTTCTTCTGACATTGAAAAATTATGCTTACAAATAGATAATCCTAAATGATTAATTATGCAACCAAAGAAAGAGATGATGTTATGCAAATGTTTTAGTTTGTTCTGGACCGGCCAGTCACACATATTTTCCTATTCATAGCCAAAGTATTAATTGATTGAAATGAGCTGTTGAATTTTAATGAACTCTTAAAAGGGCAAAATGATTCCTCTAGCACAATGCAGCATAGATTTTCTATGATAGTGTGTATTTTCTCATTTTGTTATTTTAGTCTGCAAATGGAGTCCACAGTTCTATAGAGTGGCTTTCCTCATTTTATAATGCTTTCCATCTCTCCTCTCCAGGGTATGTTTCGAAGTAAATTAAAGTAGGATTGAAAGGAACCTGGAGCCAGCTAGAAGGGCCTGGTGGCCTCTGTGAGCTGGATATCCAGATACAAGCTGAACTCTTCTGGATTAATATTTTTCTAGTTTGCTGTCATCACCATCATCATCATAATCGTTGTTGTCCTCCTCCTCATCAACCTGTGGTTATCTAAGAAGGGCTCTTTGGTCCTACAGCAACTCCAGTCCTCCCAAATATTATTTAAGCCTTCTTTCTTTCTTTCTTTCTTTCTTTCTTTCTTTCTTTCTTTCTTTCTTTCTTTCTTTCCTGTCTTCCTTTGTTCATTGATCCATGAAAAGGCAAACTGTTGCTTTAAGATGATAAACACAGCACATTTAAAGAAATAATGTCACTCTGTCACCCAGGTGTATAAAAATGCACCTTCAGTAAAAGACATTTTTCATAAGTTAGATTATTTTTCAATGTGAGTAAAAATGTTCTGAAATGGGTGATATGGTTTTATTGTGCTGATGACATTATGGATGTTATTGATGGGAAAGGAAGAATAGAGTACATGAAGCACAAAGCTTCAAAATTCCAGCCTAATATCTTACACTATCAAAGAGGAAAAAGGAAATCTAAAAAGAATGTCCTGGGCTTATGTGACCAACAAGATGACAGACCAAGTCAGGATGGAACCCAGGTCTCCTGCCTCAACCCACGCTTTCTCCCCCCACCCCCACCGGGGCTGGGTCACTTGCCTCTATGTCCCATGGCCTCTTCAACAGCAGTCCTCCCTGTTTCCTTTTCTGTTCCTCCAGGGTTTATTAGTCACACTCATTGGTTCCCAGAGTACTGTAGTCATCAGTTCGTGCAACTGTCCTTGTTCTGTTACTATGTATTTTTCCTCCTTTCACGACTGTCATTCCCAGTTCTTTCTCTCCCTTAGGTAATCACTCTGCTGTATTTGGTGAGTTTTTAACCATGCAAATACTGTTTTATGTATACATCTTCATTCAACATTAATCTTTTAGGTCTATTCATGTGGTTATACGTTTAGTTAACTCTGACCATGGCCCAGTATTCCAGAGTATTAGCATATGAAATTTTACTCATCTATTCCCTTCTTGCAGGTTAACTTCTATATGTAATACCACAAACAGTGTCTCAGTTAACTTCTTTGTGTGTGTCCTTTAGTGAACTCATGGGAGAAATCATCTGGGCATACTCATTAGCAGGCGGGATTCTTGGGTTATAGAATACATTCATTCCTGATTTGACCAAGTATCACCAGATTTCTTACAAAGCTGTATGTTTTATACCCAAAGCAGCAGTACCAAATTGTTCCCGTCTCCTTATACTTTTGTCAATATTCGGTATTATCTTCCTTTCTTGTTTTGCCATAATGATGGTGTGAAGTGGTATTGTGTTGCTCTAATTTGCATCCCTCTGATTATTAGCATCTTTTCATACACTTCTTAAATTCTTTTTACAAATTAACTTTTCATATCTCTCAAGTACTTTTCTATTTATTTTTCTTTCTCTTTTTTTGTTGGTTTGGAAGAATTCCTTACACATCCCAGATATTCATCTCATGCCTGTTATATATGTTGTAAATATATTCTTCCAGCCTGTCCTCTGTCTTTGACTGTGTCTATTATTTTTATTGAGCAAAAATTCTTAATTTTGGTAGAGTCAAATCCATCAACTTTTAACCTTCTGTTTTGTGTTTTGGGATGTTCCTTTAAAAGACTTTCTCTATTTTCACAACAATATCCTTTATTTTCTTCTGACAGCTTTATTGTTTTTACTTTAATATTTAGGTCCGTGGTCTACCTGGAGCCCATGTTTGAATACGGTATACGGTAGGGCTACAGCTCTATATTTTCTTCATATAATATTAATATTCCACTTTTCTCAGTGCTATCTAAGTAATCCACTCTTTCACCTCTGTTCCACCCCGGTCCCATTTGAAATATTTCAGAGTCTAAACATTCTCCATTAAATCCTGAATTATAGGTATATTCTCCAAATCCTGAGAGGAATAATGCTCATTTTAATTATGTATTTTGTTGGAAACTGAGGCCAAGGACCGTGAGTCAAGAAGCAGGGTTTAGAGTCTACAAACTCTAGCTTCGGCTGCTTCAGTTAGAAAATGACTTTTATTTGATGTAGTGGGCTCCCAATTAAAATTTTATGTGAAGACTTTTTGAAGCTAAAGAATATTTTAGAAAACCACTGGTATAGATGGTCTCATGAGTTTTTCTAAACTTTCCTGGTAAGGTCCTACTTCTCCATAGGATATGAGTTGCAATTCATTATTAATATAAATTCATTTTTTAGCACTATTTCGAAGTTGGCTATTCAGAATGACAGATAGAACCAGTGCAGTATATACTGTGCTCTGCGTGTTGGGGCAAATAAATATTTGATGAGCAAAGGAAGGCTGGTAATACCAGGTAAAAAGAAAGAATGATTTTCATTTTTTATTGTCAGTAAACCATGGAGGAGAAGGGCACATTTGGAAAAAAAAAAAAAAGAGAGAAGGTAAATCGGTTCTATTTATTTTTTCTTGACAAATTAAATAACACTGACATGCTTTCTGGGAATGGTGCATTAAACTAACTCAATTCTATGAAAGTTGATGAAAGAAATGCTTCATATAGTTACCCAAAGATGCGTATTGTGCTGGGCTTCATCATTTTGCTTACAATTGTATGAAAATCACTTGATCACTTGAGTGATCTTTAGATGCAGCTGTTTTTGAAACAGATGATAGAGTGAGTGAGTGAATGAGTGCACTCGTGTGTGTGTGTGTGTGTGTGTGTGTGAGTGTGTGTGTGTGTTTTCTTTGGAGGAAGGGAGCTGTTTAATAGTCATGTGGTCATAGGTAGTTGAGAAGAAATGAAACCTTAACCTGACCAGAGACAATAAGAGTTCTCAGAAGGAAATAAGGGAGGTTGTCAAAAATGTGTAGTTTCAGGGGTGTCTGGATGGCTCAGTGGGTTAAGCCTCTGCCTTCAGCTCAGGTCATGATCACAGGCTCCTAGGATCGAGCCCTGCATTGGGCTCTCTGCTCAGCAAGGAGCCAACTTCCCCCCACCCCAGCCCCCGCCCCATGCCTGTTGCTCTGCCTACTTGTGATCTCTCTCTCTCTCTTTCTGTCAAATAAATACATAAAATCTTTAAGAAAATGTGTAGTTTCAGTGCACAAAAAGCTGCTATATACTCTCAGATTCCTGGCTACAAGATGGGCTTTATTATTTGTTTGTTTGTTTTGTTTGTTTGTTTTACTGAGGGAGAGAGAGAATCTTAAGCAGGCTCCACCTCCAGCGTGGAGCCCAATGTGGGGCTTGATCTCACAACCCCAAACTCACAACCTGAGCCAAAATCAAGAGTCAAACATTTAACTGAGTAAGCCACCCAGGCACTCCAACACAAGCTTCATTCCTTAGCAAAATACCTTGGGATCCTTAATCCTCATTAAATTCTTACTGAAATCTTTAGCCAACAGGGTAGTTCAGTAGAAGAGCCCAGTCCTGTCTTTGACAGCTCAGTGCTTGGGATAAAAATGTTGCAAGGGCTTCTTTTGAGACCATGTCACAAGCCCAATTCTTGGACATACTGTATTTGAGGTCTGCTTCCATTGGGAAGGTTTTGCAGATGTTAGGAGTCTCGGTTCCCAAGGCAGATGGAGAAATTGGCCATATCGGGAGGCACTGAACGAGCCAAGGAACTGTGTTCAGAGCCTGTCGTGAAAGTTCCTTATGGAAGTCTGAAACCAGTGTGGGGAAAGGCAAGTTAAATAGTTCCTATGTGATGACTTGTCTGAAATGTCTTGCTGAGGGGTATGGAGAGGAGGGGTGCAGTTTCACCATTTCAGTGCCATTGGATCTGGAAGAGATCTTGACCAGTTTCAGGATCCTGAGGCAGATGTGGTTCCTCTTCACTCAAATCCAACCAAACATCCTCTGGCAGACGGGCTGCCTCAATGTGCTTATTCCTTCATTCACGGTGCCTTAAAAACGTATGGTGTGCCGGGTACTATGATAGGATCTGGGGAATCAGTGAGGCTATGAGCCGTGCCCTCAAGAGGCTCACAGTTTGATTGAAGATGAACCTGTCATGGAAGGATTTCTAAACAACAGGCTAATGAGTGACAGGGAAGCAGTCAGGAGGGCAGTTTAAGGTACTGTTGTGCAGGAACGCTGGCAGCAGGTGGATTCCGGTCACATGTCAGCTCTGCTGTGTGGTAGCTGGGTGATTCTGGGCAAGTTACTTCAACGCACTGTGTTGCAGTCCTCTCACCTGTAAAATGGGGGTCATAACACCAACCTCATAGATCTGTTGAGTGGATTAAATGAGTTAATACACATGAAACATTTAGCCCAGCCCCCAACACCTACCTCATGCTTACTCATGGCTAGTAGTTGCTGTGATTGAGGTATTGAGAGAGCACAAAAAAGGGATATTAACTTATCTTAGGAGCAGGCGATAACCTACATTTATTCACAAAATCAGACCTCATAGTAATAACATCTCTTGTGGGAGATCTTTTGTGCAGAGATTCCAAAACTCTTTCCCAGGTCACAGACGTTCTTGCATGAGGATGATCAGAAGTAGCCCTCAGGGAACTGAATGGCCATGGTTGGGGTTTTTTTTGTTTTGTTTTGTTTTGTTTTCAGCTGTACCTTGGATGCCTGCTCCCTATCTTCATTTCTTTTTTTTTTTTTAATATTTTATTTATTTGACAGAGAGAAATCACAAGTAGGCAGAGAGGCAGGCAGAGAGAGAGGAGGAAGCAGGCTCCCCGCGGAGCAGAGAGCCCGATGTAGGGCTCGAGCCCAGGACCCTGAGATCATGACCTGAGCTGAAGGTAGAGGCTTTAACCCACTGAGCCACCCAGGCGTCCCCCTATCTTCATTTCTTAGCTGAATCCGGAGTTTCTGGTCATGGTGAGGAAGAAACAGTTACTGTCATTTCCCCACCAAACCAAAGGGAAATGAGTAACTCACTCTGGCATCATGGGATGTCTGAAAGGGGATTTCTCTTTTTATCTGTAGGAAATTTGGGCAAGGAAAGTAGGCTACAACTATTCCCCAATCTAGGCAGCTCTGGTAAAATAATATATTCATTTACTATTTCTGTGAACTTTATTAAATACTCACTGTGAGTCAGAAACTGTGGGCTACAGGATGAGAGTCTGTATTTATCGATCACCCCCTGTGTGCCAAGTACTGGAGAAAGTACCTTGCATATATCTAATCTAATGCTCCCAACGCATCCTTACGAGATAGGCTCATTATTATGCACAGGGAGAAACTGAAACATAGAGAGGTCAACAAATAACTTGTCCAAGGTTATATAGCAAGTTAAGAAATGATAGAGCAGGGATTTGAACTTGGAGAGAAGAAGCTGGGAGCCCAAATGCCTAACCACTATGTTTCCCTGTCTCAACAAGATATAATCACATTCCAATTGAAGAGCTTTCATTCAAGTGAAGGAGCTAGAATAGTGAACATATAATTCATATACAGTGTAATCTGAGCTCCATAAAGGTGTGAACAGAGCACCGTGGAAACACAGAGGAAGGAATGAATTAGTTGCCTGGGAGAATCAGTTTTAGCTGTAATCAGCAAAGTACTTAAGACTCTATAAAATTTCTAAAATATGTACAAACCTGGAATGATGAAAATCGGTCTCAGTGAAAGAAAGCTTAAACTCTAAGATGACTAGAGACTATAAACAGACTAGGTAATCAACCTCTAAATGAACAAGAGGCAAACTTCAATTTTTAAGAGTCTATTGTGCCAGGAATTATGTGCTTACTTCTGATTTGTGTGACAGAACCATGCTTCACATTGCCACCGTCAAAGTCACGTTCTTTAAGTTCCAGCTCAAGTTCTACCTCTTGGAGGAGGGTAGTGGCCATGATTCCTTCCTCTTTCTTCATTTTAATCCCCCTTGTACCACCCACTCCAGGTGCCTAGCTCACTGCCCGGCTCAAGACAGTAGCTAAAAAATGTTCATTCTGAGTCTCTGAGAAGTTGATTATTCTATTTGTGGTTAGTCCAAGACCTTATTTTTTTCCTCTCACCTTTCTCTGTTTTCATTTCACATCTCATTTATATTTCTCACAGATCTTACAGGAAGGCAGACTCTAAAAGTCATTGCTTTGAACATTTGAGAAAGAATATATCAAAACAAGAACCCAAGATAAATTCTGGTGGTAACTTTTGAGTTTTCTTCATCAGTCATCAGAGATTATCTTTATTAATTATCCTATGATAATTGATAGCTAATTGATAGCTAAAGGTTAGCTTAGACTTAGTTGAGGGGGGACCCTCAACTGGTCCTGTATTGTTTAAAACCTATCTTGACTTCCTACTCAGGTCTGATTTTGTGAACAGTGTCTGTGGACTGGAGGACATTTTCCTCTAACCCTTGGCATCGCGACTGTCTGTAGAACAAAAGGAAGGAGAAGGAGAAAAGAGAGAAAGAAAGTGGAAATGGATAAATGTGGTGAAAAAGAGTCCATCAGTCCAAGCTCAAAAATTCAAGGAGGAGGTAGGAATGTCCTGCAGAAATTTCCCAGTCATGTTGTATCTCCATCTCTCATGAAACCAACTGAATTGTATCCCAGCAGAGAGTGGATAGAATTTGAGGAAAAATATCAAGCTTCAGTAAATTTCATCCTTTTGAGTCTGAATCCTGGGTATCATTATGTCTGATGGATCACGATGTCCAATCATTAGGTCTGGTGGAGTAGCTGAGAACGGGCTGCTGTTCCCCATACAGTAGACATCCGGTTCCCCCAAGTCTCTGCTCAGTGCTCGGTCACTGCAGAGCTGCTCCAGGAGCACAGACTTTGATGCTGATGTCCTTCAGATGTACTTCCCAAACCTCCAAGAAGCCTCCATTAATTCAGATCTCTCTCTGTGCTTATAATCGACCTCTGCTGCCCAAACATGGTCCTGGACCAGCTGCTGTCATAGATTTTTCTTAGTTTTTCATAAGTTTCTAGTAACTTAATTAATGTCAGACGGGCAAGGTAGGGTCACAGCGTATCTCGGCGTCTCATAATAAGTTGTAAGTTTATTTTTTAAGCATTGTTACGGCATTTACCACAAAGAAAATTATTTTCAGCCTGTGATTTTTTAGAATCCAAATTTGTTAATGTGATTTTGTTTGTGTTCAAAAATATTTCTTATAGCTCTTTAGTGCCAAGATCTTTATTTACAACAGCCCAGATTAGAGTACCAGCTCACAGGCAATTGTGTTGAAAAGATGTTTGCTTGTTTTGAGTGTTATTTTTTAAAAATCAGTGATTCATTAGGAACCTTCAAAGACGTAGTTGGGATTTTAGAATGAAGGCCCAGTTATTTTTTTTATAAATTGAGAAGAAATTCATATAACATGAAATCAACCATTTTAAAGGAAATAGTTCATTAGTATTTAGTACATTCACATGGTTGAGGGACTACCACATCTTTCTACTTCCAAAACATTTTCATCGCCCCAAAAGGAAACTGGGCACACATTAAACACTTCCTTTCCATTCTATTCTATCCTCTCCCCGAATCCTGGCAACTACCATTCTACTTGCTATCTGCATGGATTTACTTATTCTGTATATTCCATGTAAATAGAATCATACAATGTGTAACCTTTTATATCTGGCTTCTTTCACTAAGAAAGTTTTTGAGGTTCATTCACATCATAGCATGCATCAGTGTGCTTCATTCCTTTTAATGGCTGAATAGCATTTCATTGTTTGTGTATACCAGAATGTGTTTATCTCTTTATCTGTTGATGGACATTTGGGTTTTTTCCACCATTTGGCTATTGTAAGTAGTGTTGCTCTGAATATGCCTGCACACGTGTGTGGTTGAGGGTCTCTTTTCTGTTCTTTTGGACATATACCCAGGAAAGGAATTGCTCATATTGGTCATAATTGGTCATAAGGTAATTTCTTTTTGAGGAACTATCAAACTGTTTTCTATAGCAGCTGCACCATTTTAAGTTCCTGTAAGGGCCTACTTAGCCAGAGAGACTCCATCTCGGTTAAACAGCTGTTTTGTTTATGCAGTAAACTTAAATTGACCCTGCCCCCAGGAAAACCAGTATAATATGGTAGGCCAGTTCCTAATAACAGAGCCCAGAATACAAGGACGAGTCAGGCCAGGTGGAGACATCCAATCAGTAAAAAGCACACACACTATCTCCCTAACCACCAAAGAATGTAAACCCCGCCTTTTGGGCGCCAAACTTGGGCGCCAACTCTGACCAGAGTGATAGGCTAGTTCAAACAGTTACTATAGGGTAAACTGTAATTCAACTGGCCACCTGCGTGTGGCCTAAAATGACTATGCAACTTTCTGTGTATGTTACAATCTCATTGGCCACCTGTGTATGGCCAGGCTTAACCACATGGCCTTTGCTCTATAAAAGTTAGTCTGTGAGGCTGGAGGGTGGTCGCTCTCTTTAGAGGTGGCCCTGACCGTTCAGTCGATTCTTGAGCCTGTAAGATTAGGAGTCGTCACTCTCTATGGAGATGGCCCTGGGTGGTCAGTCTGACTTCTAATGCTTGGCATAGAATAAAGCTTTGCATAACTTTCACTTGTCTCAGTCTCATTCCTTTGATAACGGACCTCAACATTCCTACTAGTAGAGTATGAAGGTTCCAATTTCTTCACATCTTCACCAACACTTGCTTTTTTCTTCCTTTTTTTTTTTCCTCGTAGTCACGCTAGTGGGTATGAAATGTTATCTCATTGCGGTTTTTTTTTTTATATTTTATTTATTTATTTGACAGAGAGAGGTCACAAGTAGGCAGAGAGGCAGGCAGAGAGAGAGGGAGAAACAGGCTCCCCACTGAGCAGAGAGCCCGATGCGGGGCTCGATCCCAGGACCCTGAGATCATGACCTGAGCCGAAGGCAGAGACCCAAACCACTGAGCCACCCAGGCTCCCCTCTCATTGCGGTTTTGATTTGCAACACCCTAATGGCTTACGATGATAACCATCTTCTTATGTGCTTGTTGGCTATTGCATATATCCTCTTTTGAGAAATATCTATTGAAGTCCTTTGCTCATCTTTTGTTTAGTTGTTCTTTTGTTATTGAGTTGTAAGAGTTCTTTATATATTCTGAGTACTAGATCCTTATCAGTTATATGATTTGTAAATATTTTCTCCTGTCCTATAAGTCTCTCTTCATTGTCTTGATAATATCCTTTGAGGTAAAAATTTTTAATTTTGAAGAAGTAGAATTTATTTATTTATTTTTTGCTCTTGGTGGCATATCTAAGAATCCTTGCCCAATCTAAGGTCATGAAAACTTATCTCTGTGTTTTCTTCTAAGAGTTTTATGGTTTTAGCTCTTATATTTCAGTTGATTATCCTTTTTGAGTTAATCTTTATAGGTGGTATGAGGTAGGGATTCAGCTTTATTCTTCTGCATATGAATGTCCCAACATAGGGCTTTACTTTTGTGTACATATAAATACTTTTAGAGAATGATGATTACTGAAATGATTAATAAAACTGATAAATTGATAAAAATAAAAGATTAATGAGAGGCATCTGGGTGGTTCAGTCAGTTAAGCATTGACTTGTGATTTTGCTCAGATCGTGATCTCTGGGTTATAAGATCCAGCTCAGCCTCATTGGGCTCCAGGCTCAGCAGGAAGTCTGCTTGAGATTCTGTCTCTCTCCCTCTGCCCCTCCTCTCTCCCTTTCTCCCCCTCTTTCTCTCAATAATAATAATAATAATGAGATTCATGCAGTAGACAGAGACCTAGCAGGCCCGAGCCAATGACTGGTCTTCACCTATAAGTAATAGGCCTTTCCTTGCACTCCTCCCCACCCCTTCTAGCTACAAACAGAACACTTGAGAGAGAGAACCTGCCTTCTCTGAGAGAAGAGAAGACAGCTACACCAGACAAGCCTTTGCAATGATCTGTCAACCTAGTGCCTAGGGCATATATGTCAGAACTTCGGTAATTACTAAACAAAACAATAAACAAACAGAAATTCAAAAAACAAACCTAAACACCAAATGCACTTCTGTGTGGTAGCCTATGATCAGAGTGCTGGATGAAAGGGGAGAAGAGGAAGGAGACTATGTCTGGCCTGTTGCCCCACCTGGACCAGCATGACCCATTTTCTAATGGGTCTAACCCTTTAGGAACTAAGCGATCACCAGGAGTGTGTGTCAGGTGGAGCAAACCCCACCAAATGGATGAAACAGTTGACCTGGGCTCATTTTAGCACCTGTGAGTCACACCACAGAAACTAGAATGAGAGATGTAGAATCCGCCTCCCAAGGATTTTGCTGAGACAGGGGATAACTGTTCTCCTTATGGAAGTAAGTTTCAAGTGACATTTTCTATGAATGTGACAGGGATGGCTGATTGCCCATCAAAACTTTGTATTCTCTCCATGGGACAGCATTATTGCTGAGGACCAGCTGCCCAGCAAAGGGCTATATTTCCCAGCCTCCTTACTTCAAAATGGAGCCACATGACTGGTTGTGAACTGTGGAATGTGAACAGAAGTGCCATGGGTCACTTCCAGGCCATGGCTCTTGAAGCTGGGCATGGTCTCCATGATCTTTTTTTTCCTGCCTCCACTGGATCCCAAAGTTGAGGACAACCCTAGAAGCCACATGATGAAGTTGGCACAATCTCGGTCAGCCTACGTCCCGAATGACTTTGTGGAGCACCCATGTTGGACTGTTACATGAGTGAGAAACAAACTTTTGGAGGGATTAAGCAACTTGGGATTTGGGTGTGTGGGCTACTGAAGCTGAGGATATCCGAGAACAGTGGTTATTCTCAAACTTTGGTACACATCAGAATCACTTGGAGGCTTATTCAAACACAGATTGTTGGCCTCATCTCCAGAGTTTCCGATTCAGTAGGTCTAGATTGGAGCCCAAGAATGTGAATTTCTAACAAGTTAGCAGATAATGCTGATGCTGCTTACCTACCATCCTTGGACGATCGTTACCTAAGATAATACAATAGAACGTAAAGGAGTCATGTGAGGAATGTTTTCCAAAATGGTCTGAGACGTGAGAAAATTAAAACAAACATTAACTTAGCAAGTATTTTGTTCGAGTGTTTTGTGCCAGGCAATATACTAAGTCCTGGAGATGGACAGGTCAGCTCCCTGGGGGACTTCCCTCCGGGACTCCTCCTTACGGAGGAGACATAAATTATTCAGGACAGATAGAGATCAGTGGACTGTAAGATACAGTGAAGGATAAGGATAGGGAAATATGAGACCAAATAATAGAGAACTTCATCTAGTTTGGGGTGGGGGGTTGCAGTGCTCAGAAAAGGCTTCTCTAAGGAAATGTCATTTAAGGTAAAATTTGAATGTCTGTTAAGATAAGGATTTTACTTTATTTTTACTTTTTAAGAAGGAGGGGGTGTTTCAAGAGGAGAGAATGCATGAAAAAATCAAGAATACTGGGATAAGGCCAATATATCTGGAACGGGGAAGCAAGGGGGAGAATGATGAAAAATGAAATTGGAGGGGTGGAGGGGAGCCAGATCATGCATAGGATGGTAAGCAAGGATTTTGACTTTTATTCCAAGAATGGTGTAAAATTATTTGAAGAGAAACTGAGTTTGCATTTAGAAATATTTTTATTACTTTCTCCCCATTTCCTATTTTAATATTTCTTATTAATTTATAAGAGTTTTATAAATTAATAAAATGGTCTTTGGTATTTTGCTTTGTTAATATTTTTCCTTGTTGTTTGCTTTTAATCTTACTTATATTTTTTCCACACCCAGAAATTTTAATTTTGATATACCCAAATTTGCCACTTTTTTTATGTTTCTGGGTTTTATTTCATGCTTAAAAAAACCTCCCCCATCTCAAAATTATCTTTTATATGATGTTCACCACGTCTTTTTTTTTTTTTTTAGTACTTATGTAAAGGGCATAAGATTTGAAAACACAATGAAATATAAGTTTTTACTTATGAAAAAGGCAAAGATCAAAATGTTTGATGGTATACTGTGTTAATGGGGGGTTGACAGGGGTAGACATTACTGTATTTTTAGTGGATATATAAATTCAAATGACAGAACTTGGTAAATTGACTTTGGGGTGTGAGGGCAGTGAACCAGGACCGCTTTATTTTGTCCTGATCAGCCTCCCATTGGACTGCATCTGACCTTCAGCTACCCCCATGGACAATTTATTTTTCAAGCCATTCTTGCAAGGGCAGTTTTGCTCCAGCGGCTGACTCTTGTCGATCTAACACACATGAAACCTTATTCAGATCCTTTTTGTATTAATGATTCCAGATGATACTTTAATTGGTTAATGAAGTCGTAGGTTCTATTAATTTATTAATGAAGCCATAGGTTCTATACATTATTTCAGATACTCACAGGCAATGGTAAAAGGCTGAAAAGAAGAAAGACTCCTCCAGACCTCATTTCTTCCTAATGGGGTAGTAAGGTCCACTCCACCCAGGCAGGGCATATTCCCCCCACTCAAACTGCCCCTCCCACTTTGCCCAACACCATGTCTTTTCTGAAAGGTTGTAAGGCTTTGGCAGCACTTCCTGCATATGTTGAAGCTCTGTGATCAGGTACATCAAGCACTGCAGAAGCTGTTTTCAAGAACTTCCCCAGTACTGACGCCTCACCCTCTCAGTTTATTTCCTTGGAATGAGAAGGGTTTTATGACTTGACATACCTTCTTTAGTACTTTTTGATTCGGGGGAATGGGGCAGGGAAAGGACCTAAACCATCCTGTGCTTTGCTTTGCCAGAAACTTGCTTCTCTCCTTGGCCATCATTTCTTGAGTTAATGGCATGGAGTCAATTTCCCTCTCTTGTTTTACTCATGATCATAAACATTTTTTTTATTAAAAAATCTATTAAAAAATGACTGGGTAAGACAGCATCTGTTAACTGGGTTCATTCAACCTCCTTTATAGACCAGTCAATTCCTCATTTGTAAAATAAAGATGTATCATACACATAAGAGACTAAATAAATATTGTTTTTCCCCCTCTCTTTCTTTCCTTTCTGCCTTCCCATATTTTATATGCTGGATATGGGATAAGTTTTATATTTTATATGCTGGATATGGGATAAGTTTAACTACTTTATATATTACAGATATAGCACATCTATTTAAAATATTACATATATCTTATGTACTAATCTGTTTTATATATGAAGGATAATTTTTGAATCCAATTAACAAATTGACTTATTTGTTAGGTTGGGAGACATAATTTATCAAATTTTATAATGAAGCTTCCGTGGCATGTTTGAAAAATAAACATTGGCTACATCTGAGATTTCATAAATCAAGAGAATGGAGAATCCAAGAAAAATAAAAAGAAATTCCATCTGATGATAACTGAAGCTTGAAATGAAATAAAGTTGAAAGAAATAGAAAAGACAGAGATATCCCAGTAGAACGTTAAATGTATCCTGCTTTCTACCCTGATGCACAGGCAGGGCAGTCTCTGCCAGGACTAGTTAGAAATCTCTCTGGGGAATCTGGCTCTCCAGACTCTTGGCTCTATCTGAAGCAGTGAGCCCTGCTTTTTATTTTACCTCACAGATGCAATCCTAAAGACCTTCAAATGGATATGGGAGTGAAAGCCCTACAAGCACATAAGTTTTGGCACTGCTTTTACTAATTCTACAATTTTCTCTGGTCTATCCGGCTTTTTCCAAGGTCTCAAAATTCCTGTCATTCTCCCTAACCACCACCCCTTCTCCACTTAATTCTACACTAATCCTAGTTTTACTTTGTCTTTTGATCATTGGAGGATGGAATGAGATAGAGAGTAGCTCTCCTAGAGCGGGGTGACAATCACTTTGCCCATACCAATATTCTGATGGTATCGATGTTTACTTCATTTTTCACATGGATGTTGTGATAGGGGCATAAGAATTAAGTCCTATGATTAAAATTATAAGTTTCTTCCAGTCCTGAGATTCAATTATCCTAAGCAGTTGAGAAAAAATAGTGTTTTTTTTTTAACTAAGCGTTGTATGAAAATTTGAATCATAAGGCAACCTAAATAAAATGTATGTTTTCTCAACTTGGATTAACATTGTTTGAAGTATACAAGTGACAGCCGTAGGAATTGAAGGGAACACAGACCCTGGTGGGGAACTTACAGTTCAATGAGAGAGGTAGGAGCATATCTGACACTTTTATCTAAAGCAGAAAGGTTGTGATTATGATAAATTGACCAAGAAAGAACTGTGGGACCACTGGAGAGAATATAACAGTTCAGGTTTCTTGGCTACTCACAACAAAAACTTTAATCAATAAAGTGGATCACTTATTGAGGCAAACTGGATAGTTCTCCGAATTGAGGAGAAAAGGTCTTGGAAAGACAAGAACAGGAAGGCAACTCTTGGGAGCCTAGCGGCCCAAGGTCATGGAGAGTATCTTTAGGATTGCACTACTGAAAGAATTCAAGGCCCAGGAGTTCACAGCAGATTGGCCTTCTGCACTAAGACTCCATTCCGCAATCTCAGCAGAGAGCTGTTTGGCTTGGCTTGGCTCACATGTCCAAGTTCAGTGTTTGCCTGGGTGGTAGCATACAGCTTGGGGGGGGTGGGCAGAGAGGGGTAGAAACTGCACAGAGCATTTGATGGTCCTACTAGGACCATTTGGAAAAGAAGGTTTGTTAGTACTATAAGAAGAAAAAATAGATATGAAAGAGGCAAAAACTACAGATTTCCTTACAGACACCTGCTAAAAGGGCCTGGAGCAGCTTTTGGAAGGGAAGGGACTGATGTTAGGCCTTGATAAATGGATCTAACTTTAAGGTCAAATTGGAGGACCAGAAGGAACAAGGCATTCCAATCAGAGGGGACAACCTGAACAAAAGTTTATACGGAAAAAGGAAGAGCACAAGTACAAATCAGGATCTGGGAGTGAGAAGAAGGCTGATGTGTGGAGCATAGGGACATACAGTGAGTGAAATGGGAAAGACAACTGAGAAGGTACAGAAGGAGTTTTCACTTATCATGCCAGGTGACAAACAGGATTGGATGAGATGATGGATATGAAAAGGTTTTGTAAACTATGAAGTGGTTCAAAGAAAAACTATAAGCATTGTTCATATCTATGAATAGTTTTAATTTAATAAATTCTCTTTTGGAGGCACCTGGGTGGCTCAGCCTATTAAGCATCTGACATAGGTCATGACCTCAGGGTCCTGGGATCAAGCCCTATGTCAGGCTCCTTGCTCAGTGGAGAGTCTTCTTGGGAATTTCTCTCCTTCTCCCTCTACCCCTCTCCCTGCACATGTTCCTTCTCTCTCAAAGAAATAAATCTTAAAAAAAAAATACTCCCAGTAAATCGAGTTTTTTACACAAGCATTCTCTTCTGTGTGTCATCATTTGCAAAATGAGAAATGTAAGTGGAAAACCAGGCTGTAAAATTCTGTAATGGCTAACTTGCGGTGTGCATTACAACACAGTCACGAAGGGATTCAGTTATGCCCATTCAGAATTCATGTTTCTGAAAGACAGCTTTTAAACCAATCAATTCGTTTCCTGGGATAACAGTTGCTATGGGGTCCAGTACTGTGCAATGTACTTTCTCATAGCACTTCATTTGATCCCTATAACATCCTGGTTAGGTTGGAATTATTCTGCCCATTTGGCATATAAAAAACATTGCCATAAAAGTGTGCTCATCGTTCACAGTAAGTAGTAGATCCTGTTGTTACTTTGTCACTTATTTAAAATATTTATTGAATATTTACTCTGGGTCTTTGGGATACACATGTAAACCAAGCAAAGACTCTTGATGGAGCGGACATTGTCATCCGGGAATCAGGTAATATGAAATACGCTTAAAAAAAAAATCAGGGGCGCCTGGGTGGCTCAGTGGGTTAAAGCCTCTGCCTTCGGCTCAGGTCATGATCCCAGGGTCCTGGGATCGAGCCCCACATCAGGCTCTTGGCTCAGCAGGGAGCTTGCTTCCTCCTCTCTCTCTGCCTGCCTCTCTGCCTACTTGTGATCTCTGTCTGTCAAATAAATAAATTAAATCTTAAAAAAAAAATCACATGAGGTAAGTTAGAAAGTCCTAAGTATTATAGGATGAAAAAAGAGAGCAGAGAAAAAGGAGGTTAGGGAGCAAGAAGGGATAGCTTGGAAACTGGATTTTAAATAGGATGGTTTTTTTTTCCCCCATTTTATTTATTTTTTTCAACATAACAGTATTCATTGTTTTTGCACAACACCCAGTGCTCCATGCAAAACGTGCCCTCCCTATTACCCACCACCTGTTCCCCCAACCTCCCACCCCTGACCCTTCAAAACCCTCAGGTTGTTTTTCAGAGTCCATAGTCTCTTATGGTTCGCCTCCCCTCCCCAATGTCCATAGCCCCCTCCCCCTCTCCCAATCCCACCTCCCCCCAGCAACCCCCAGTTTGTTTTGTGAGATTAAGAGTCATTTATGGTTTGTCTCCCTCCCAATCCCATCATTAAATAGGATGGTTTTATCACAATATCCAGAGGTCAAGAAGTTGATTGGTTAAGGAATAATCTAACTTTTACTTCGAGTGTCTAAGTGTCTAAGTCTTCCTCCTTTGTAGGGACAACTAGTAAACTGACAGAATTGGAGGGTCTTTTTCACGAACGGTACCCTACATGTGTGGGAATGTCAAGGAACTAGAGATCCAAGCCCCACTTCGTTATTGCTCTACCACACTGATCTTGAAGATTGCCTGGAATTCCTTCTTTAAGTCAACAACAATAACGTGAGAGGCCATTTGATGAGCTGGAGAAAACTGTTGCCTGGAAGCCGTGAAACCCAGGGTCTAATCCAACCTGCTGTTAATTAAAATTTGACCTTAAGAAGTTTCCTTCTCCACCTGGGCTGATTTCTCCATCTGACAAATGAAAGTGTTGGCATCAAAGGGCAATTCTAGGTCCCACATTTTGTGGCTACAGATTATCTGCTGAAACTTTTCTGGGACATCCCACTTAAAATTGTTTTAGCAGAATGACAGGAGCTCAATGATGGAAATTTGTCTTTTCACATTGCCTAATAAGATTTCAGCATCAGACTTCTCTTTTAATATCACCCAAAAATGTCATTTGGCCTGGATCATGGCCCTGACTTCTTCTGGGTGAGCGTTAGGAGCAGGTGCTCTGCCACAGACGGAGCGGCCTAACAGGACTGCCTGTTCATTTCCAAGGGTAGCTCAAGGTGTTGGAATGACTCTGCAAAGCCCCATATGGCATGGGACCTGGTTACCTTAGCAATCACTTCCCTCCCTATGCATTGTCAATTAACAGGCAATTAAAACTCTCGGCTGCTCCAAGTAATAGTTCCCAGATCGGAGTACCAGAAAATGGGAGGAAGGAGATTTTCATTCTTTTTCTTTCTTTCTCTTATTACATTTTTAAATTTCTAACTTGCCCTTGGTTCTGGGACCTGCCGTATTAAGACTTCCAAGATAGATATACATTTGATCTTTATTATTTATTTGGTTTGTGCATTTATCATATTATATATGTGCTCAAACAATCTTCGATGGTTTCCAACCATTCATGGAAAGAAATCTGAAATCATCCACTTCACTTTCTCTAAACCATCCTTAACATAGTCACTCACTTACTGACCAATAACATCCTCCACACATCATTTCGAACACTCATTATTTGTTTTCCTTCTACCTAAAAGTCTTTTCTGTTTTTTTCTCTAATCAAAATCTACCCATTCTGTAAAGCCCAGCTTAGAGCCGATATCATGATCACTCTTGTTGTCAGTCATGCTTTGGAATATCAGGTGCAACTAGAGTTAGAAAAATTTCATTTCCCAAGTTTTTGGGCTAGTTATCCTGGTCAGTGTTTCTCTCCATAAATAGATTAAGACTCCTGGAGGTCAGAAACCATATTTTATATTTTTCTTTATGTCCTCACACCCTACCTAGAACAGTGGTGCTTGTTACTGGGGACCGCTTTACAGGGAGTTTAGACATTGCTGCTGTAATATGCAATTTGATAAAATTGGACATTCAGATATTTTTAGATGATAAGCTTGGAATCATGCAATCTCAGAACTTTAAAGCATAGAAACCTTTGGGATTAATATATCAAATTCATTTATTTTTAATTTGAAGATGTTATTGGCTTAATTAAGTGATTTTTGAATTGGGCAGCACCCCACCTCCCAAGAAGAGGGCAGTCCCCCTCAGTTCTTCATTTTACAGATGAGTAAACTGAGATTTGGGTGGAGGCAGTGACTTGCCTAAAATTAAACTATAAAATGAAAAGCTTGGATATCATTAAGTCTTCCGACTTGAAGTCCACGCTCTTTCTCCTTGTCCAGCGTCTGGGTACATTCCCCCTACCCCCTGCCACTCCCCAGCTGCGACATGTTTGACAGCTGATGTTCACCTGAATGAGTCTATCCCAGGAACAGAACCGGACTGGCACAGGACATACAAGAGCAGCGTGTCTCTCCATTCCCACCACAAAAGAATGCTGTCATAATGCAAGCGAGAGTCACATTATATAGGTACCATCTTGCCTCTTCGATTTTTGAAAAATTGCAGGTGTCAGCATTAAATGTTATTAGTATCCAGTGACTTGTAAGAAGGCCCCACAAGACCCGTTCCTTTTCTTTTGCACACACTGCTCTGCCTTAAACGGGTATCTTCTGACCACCTTTTAATATTATTTTGAGGAATTCCCATTGTTAAGATTCCACTTTGGGCTGTCAAATAGATGGGTCTTGAGAAGGCTTAGATAAGGTCAAGCCTGGTTTGCAGAGCCTTTTGATGTAGAAATCTCAGAGGGTGAGGCAACACAAAAAGATGGAATTGCAGGATTATGGGGGGGTTCTTGGAGAGGGAGCTTGTGGTAACATGAAAGGGGGGTCCCGGGGATCAAACTGCATGGTTGCAGTTTATCACTGCAGCAGTAGGTAAATGGTCTCTGAGAGCAGGTGGGAAGGGAGGCAGAGGAGTTTAGAATCACTGGGTAGAGATGCACAGCCAGCTTGGTGGTGGAAGTTAAACATCGCTTTTGGGTATCAAGTGTTTAGAAAGGCAGAAAAGAACACAAATTTGAAAGTTGTGTTACTGAAAGGCTGAGTGTGACAGAGGAAGGGAAGATGGAAGAAGAGAACAAAAGAGAAAGGGGATTTTTTTTTTAGACTGTAAAATAAGCAGGTGTCTATGTTAGACACTTCCATATACTTTCATTAAAGAGAAGGCGGGAAAAAGTGTAAGTGCTGGAGACAGAAAGGACATTAAGGGGCTCCCACGGGTTGCTCCGGTGTGCGTGTTTGTCACTGTGACACAGAAGCCTCACAGTGTGTCTCCCTGTCTCTGGTGATGACTGCAGCTGTTCTACCCCCGCAGAAAACACATCCTACAAAACTGATATCATAACTACACCGGCAGTGAACATTCAAAGACTGCGTATAAATCACTCAGCAAAGCCAAAGTAAACAAATCCTAAGTATCTCAAGGGCAAAATTTGTCGTAAATATTCCAAATGACCTCGTGCCTCTGTTTCATCCTCTGTAATGGGGATAGTAATAGTTTTATTCTGGGGTTAATACAATGATAATTTCAGGGATAATAATATTACCAAAATAATAAGATTGTTATGAGGAATACATAAGTTGATGCCTGGCTCATGGTGCTAAACACATGTTTGTCAAATAAATGAAGAATGAAAGATCGGACGAGAATGTAGAGAACATGGGCCAAACCATTTCTTTTAAGAGGAACAATTGGAGGGGCGCCTGAGTGGCTCAGTGGGTTAAGCCGCTGCCTTTGGCTCAGGTCATGATCTCAGGGTCCTGGGATCGAGACCCGCATGGGGCTCTCTGCTCAGCAGCGAGCCTGCTTCCCTCTCTCTCTCTCTGCCTGCCTCTCTGTCTACTTGTGATCTCTCTCTGTCAAATAAATAAATAAAATCTTTAAAAAAAAAAGAGGAACAACTGGAGGGCAAGGATTCCCCTGGAATCATCACAGTTGATTAAACTGGTAGCAGAGGGAGTAGAAATAAAGACTCTTGATTTCCAATCCATAGGACTTTTTAATAAGAAAGACATAAGAGGCACCAATACAGGATAGATTTGACAAATCCTAACTTTAATATTTAGCCAGATTATGAGCTCTTAGAGGTCTGTGTCTTGTCAATCTGTGCATTTGCAGTGATAATCTGGATGTCTCATTTACAGTAGCATTGTATAAATGTTCACTTAAACCCTGGGAAATCTGATGAATTAATTCACATTGGAAGCACTCAAAGCTCACCGAGGCTTAGAGCTGATAAAGCAAGAGTACATACCGTTTAGGTACCGCGATACTAGTCCCTTTCAAGCCTTGCATGCAAAATTCATGCCCAGTGTATAACACACACTAAGTCTCAGCGAACGCTGGCTACTCTTCTGGGAACTTGCTTCATAGGCCAAAATATGATGCTATCACTTGACCGCTAGCACAGAGGCATGGCCAGGTCTGATCCTCTTTCCTTTACAGGAGCTGGCAGAGTGCAGTTTTGGGGAAATGCCTAACATGGCAGAAGAGGGTTGCAAGTAGGTGATAAGCCATTGTCTGATGTCAGTCAGTGTTCCATTTAATGGTAACTGATTACCTCAATATTAAGGAAAAGTAATTAAGGAAAAGTTCCGCAGGATTTCTCAACCCATATCGTCCTCTCCCCTCCTTTAAAGGTTTATGATGTTTGTTTCCTGTCAGCACTATTTTTATTTAATTGGATCCTGTTGGGGATTTTCCTGTTTATTTTTCTTCCTGTTTCTCAAAACAGGAATTAAAAGATAAAGATGAACAATTATAAAGCACTTTGTCATGAGCTTTACAAAACTATTATTAAGGCTTTCAAGGTCTCCCTCCTTGGCAACCCGTCATCATACAACATGGAGTGGGTAAATGTGAGGAACTGGAAAAGGTCCTGAGGCTTGGGGCTGCCCCAGAAACTTGCTCTTGTCTGGTCTGCATCCTTGACCGCCACTGTTTCCTCCACAGGAAGCATTTGCCTCTTGATTCTGGCCTTCAGCCCTTTGGCATGTTTCTCATCCAACCTCTTGGGTCACGGACTTCCACTTTCCGCTGTGTGGTCTTGGGCAATGTTTCTTACCCTCGCTGAGCCTCAGTATCCTGTCGTGCCTGTAGGAAGCATTCTATGGTGAGGGATGGAGGAGAAAGAGGGGAATGGGAGGAACAATGGCCATAGGATAGACAAGAGCTCAGCCCCAGTGGTGGTTACAGCATCGCAGCCAGACAGACGGTAAGGGAAACTGGCTCCTCCACTAGGAAGGTCTCAGGGAAGCGATTTAACTTAGGCCCATTCTTTTGGTTGTTGTTCTGTTTTTATTTAAATTCCAGTTAGTTAACACACAGTATAATATTAGTTTCAAGGGCAGGATTTAGCGATTCAACACTTACATACAACACCCAGTGCCCGCCCCAACAACTGAAGCCCATTCCTTATCATATCAATATCTCACATGCATTTCCCTCTCTGATTCAACCTTGTAGATTTGCACCTTACTCATTCTAAGACCCCAACTCTAAATGCTAATTGCTGAATTTTCCACTCCACTGAGCTTTACAGTTATTAATTCTTCTGTCTTTTTGCTTGCCTTCATATCTTCTTCACCCACTTTACTCAGCTTAGTTTCCATAGTCCCTTATTTTAATTGTCTCTTTACCATTATCTTCCATTTCCTTCTCCTATCTCCCTTCATCACATTTGCCTGGCAAGACCTCCAAGCTGGCTAAATCAATACCCCACCCACACAGTGACTACACACGTGCAGCTGATTTTAGCTGGAAAATAACAATCACGCAGGCTGTCCTGTATCCCTCTAAATTCATGATGATGCATTTCAAAAGGGCTTATGTTGAAGCCAGGAAGTACTGTTAAGTTTCCCTCGTCCATCTAATCTATTTATTTGTATTTTATATTCTCTCCTAATTCTCTAAACTTCCAAGACCTCTTTTGCCATCATCTCTCTCAGTTGGTGACCTTACTTCTTACTTCACTGGGAGAAGAAAACTTTGGAAAAAAAAGAAACTTCCATATGTTCCTACTACTATGTCTACCACTTCACCGAATTTCTGTCCCCATATGGTTCACTCTCCTCCAGTTACTGAGGGCGAACCTTCTCTCTTCCCATCTGAGGCCAACTTTCAGACTCGTGCTCTAGATCCCATCATTTCTCACCTACATAGGGACACCCGTCTGGTATTTTTCCTTTCTCTCTCCCACATTATCAGTTTTTCCCTTTCTCCTGGATCGCTCACAGAAGTACACAAGAATGCTTCAATACTCTCATCTTTTTTAAAACAATTTTTTAAAGATTTTATTTATATATTTGACAGAGAGAGAGAGACACAGTGAGAGAAGGAACACAAACAGGGTGAGTGGGAGAGGGAGAAGCAGGCTTCCTGTGGAGCAGAGAGCCCAATACAGGGCTCCATCCCAGGATCCTGGGATTATGATCTGAGCTGAAGGCAGATGCTTCATGACTGAGCCACCCAGGTGCTCCTCAATACTCTCATCGTAGAAGCAAGCAAAGAAACAAATAGAACAAATTTCTCTTGACCTCTATCTACTACTCCATTTCCCTATTCATTTTTATAGCTGAATTTTCCAAAGAGTTTTTCATATAAGCTGTCTTTGATTTCTCTTTCCTTATTTTCTCTCTGGTACTCACCATGCTTGGACTTTGTTCCCACCATCTCACTGAGAAGGAAGGAAGGAAGGAAGGAAGGAAGAAGGAAGGAAGAAGGGAGGTAGTTCTGAACTCCATGTTGTAAATCCAGTGTCTCATGTGGATTGGAGTATCAGGCACTATTGACCCACTTAATCATTGCCTCCTCCTTCAACATCTTTCACGTGGCTTCTGCAATACCATTCGCTTTTCTTTCTCTTCCTATCTCACAGGACGTTCCTGTTTAGCATCCTTTACGGTTTCTCCTCATCTCCCTAACCTCTATATACTGGATTGTTCAGGGGATTCCTCCTATCCCTCACTGCTCTCTTCTGTATTAATAATCACTTCCATGGTGATAGCCTTCAGGTTCAAGGCTTTAAGTACCATCTAGGTACTGACAATCCTCAAATATATATCTTCAACAGAGCTTCCTACATGAACTCATGCAGTCAAGTGCTTATCCAGTGTCCACTCGGATGCTAAAAATCACCTTAGGTTAATGTGTCTTAAACTGAACCCAGATCCCGTCACCTGACTGACCTGCTTCTCTTTCAGTTTTCTCCTTCATCGTATACAGAATTGCTATCTTTCTAGTTGCCGAGGTCAAAATCATCATTACATGTCCCCTCCCTCTCATTTCTCAGTTCTAATCAACTAGTATATTTTGTCAGTTTCAGCATCGAAATAAATCTCAAATTTGGCAGTCTTCTTGCTACTCCCCATTTTCCTCTCAACACAGTAGGCATGAGAGATTATGTCTCTTCTAGTCTTAAAACCTTTGGATGTCTTTCCCTCTCACTCAGAGTAGGAGCCTAAGTCCTCAGTAGTGGTTTTCAAAGCCCCAGGCCCCACTAGGTCTGACTGCTCGCCCTCCTGTTCATCCTCTCCTGGAGCTCTTTCTCTCCTTCTCTGGTAGAGCCTTGCTACCTTCTTAGCTATTTCTTGAGCACACAAGGCACATTGCAGCCTGTTTTTGCACTTACTGTTTTTTTTGCCAATAATGCTGTTACCACATAACTTCATGGCTTGTTCTCACAACTCCCTCAGAATTCAACTCAAATACACACTTCTGCACAAGGCCTTCTCTGTTCATGCTACATAAAATAGTCATGTGTGTATACTCATCTGCCACCCCACCACCCCCAAAACCCTCACCCTTAACCCTGATTTGTTTTTCCTAGACACTCACCAGGGTCTGCTGTACAATACATTCCCTTGTTCATTTACCTTTTTTGGTCTTCTCAGCTTATTTGGCTCACTGTTGTATCTTCATGATCTAAAATAGGGCCAAGAATGCAGCAGCATTCAGTATACATTTAATGAACGAATGAATAGAGCTAATATGAGTGTTAAGTTAATTCATATGTGTATACAGGAATCAATGTTCTGTCTAAGCATTTCCCAGCTTTTTCTGGAACCGCCCTCCCCAGTCTGTGGAAATGCTGGGAGCAGCCATGTTGTGCAGTGCAGTTCTGACCCCCTGCCTACTGCTGATGAGATGGGACGCTGTGGGCCACTGTTTCCTCCTGGGGAATTTGGTGCAGGCAGTGTGGGAACTGGGCTGTTTCTCGACACTGTAATACATCTTTCCATAGCTGCTGCTGGTCTTGTTTCCAGACAGCAGGATCAGATGCAGAGCTTTCTATCAAAAAAGGAGAATAAAATGATGCTCAGAGAGCAACAGAGATGACAGAGGGTAAGAGAATCCAGCGGTGCCCTAGTTCCCCTCACCAGTTGTTCCTCAGATCCAAACCGACCCCTGCCCTTCCTGCTTCATTAAGGAGAACCACAGCTCAATGTCTGCCACTGTGATAGGTGGTTAATAAATATTAACGAATGTGAATCACGAGAGGAGGAGAATCGTCATCTGCATCTGTTGAATCTCAAAATTTCCACAATAAATCAACCAAGTGAAGTTGCAAAAATCAATGTTTTATGAACACTCAGCATCTTATCCAGTGTGACAGAGAAGAGATTCTGTTCTTTTTTTTGGAAGGTGGAATGATAATGCAAAGATGATTGGCACCACAACAGGAAACTGGAGTTCTGGTCCAGCTGTGCACCTGGGCTGTGATCATCTGTTTTCTCATCTGTAAAACAAAGGGCTGGATTAGGTGGCCCGTAGTCTACTTACTAGGTCTCAGTTTTAGAAGTTTGAGTCCTTAATGATATGGAGGCATGTTCTTTTCCTATTGATAAATACCTCATACATTTTAACCATCTGTCCTTTTTTTGTGACTGCAATGTATCTGAACCCTTCATTTGTGGGGGAAATTTTCCACCTTGTAAATCTTGGAAGGAGATGGCACTTGTCTTCCAATATAGACATTGAAAAACCCAACTATTCACTTCCATATTTCTTTTACTTTTTAAATTTTTTTGAAGGATTTTATTTATTTATTAGAGAAAGTGAGAGAGAGAGAGAGAGTGAGTACACAAAGCAGTGGAGAGGGGTGGAGGGAGAGGGCGAAGCAGGATCCACCCTGAGAGGGAGCCTGATGTAGGGCTTGATGCTACGACCATGAGATCATGACCTGAGCCGAAGGCAGATGCTTAATCAACTGAGCCACCCAGGCACCCCTTCCTATTTCTTTTATGCCGAGCACCAGGTTACATGGGGGCCATGAGACCCCACCACCCAGACTAAAGCAGGAGCTTATGACTAAGTGGGTTCAGGTGCAGCCAAGAATCCATTCCAGAGGCAGGTGGTGGCAACAGCTGCTGCACTTCCGGTATTAACCACTGTGATGTCCTCTGTCAAGGATACAGAGGAGCTGGCTTGGCTTCCAGCTTTCATGGAGGGACAGTGGAGTCCTCAGAGTCCTCATGGCTGTGATCCTGGCTGGTCCTCAGGTCCCACTTCCCCTCTGGCTTCTTTAGGCTTCCTGTGATTCTATAAGCTCATTTCAATGAGCTCTTCTGAATTGAAGTCACAGGGCACAGGTCACAGGTCACAAGTGGTATTCTTTCTCCACCGTGAACTTCAGCAAGTCAGAACCCTGATTGAAAAACCAAATTAAACAAAGGCAGAAGAACCCTAAACCCACTTCCCCAGTGCAGTTGAGATGATGAAACAAATGTGGTCAAAGTCTCCCTATGACTCCTGACTGTCACTTTCACAGGAAGAATGTATGTGTTTCACATTAATAACAGAACCAGAGAGGACCTAAAAGATCATTCAATCCAGGTGTCTCATTTTTTTCTGAAGGGACCAATAACTTGTATAGAATCACACAGTGAGGTCCAGAGTTGGGACTCATTTCTCTCTGACACCAAGAAACCAGGATTTCCTTACTGTCCACATTGCCTCTAGTTGGGTCGAACTTTATTTTCCTTACATTTTTTCCCATTTGAGTCTCTTTTGGCACCTACAAATCCAGGATTTTTCCTGTGTCCTACTGCATGTCCAGTAGTCCTATCTCTAAGTGACATTTTCCCAGGTAATATTTAACCTTCCATTTTCAAAAGAAAGCCAGTTTCCCTATGGCAAGCCTCAAGGATGCTAGGAGGTGAATGAGGTCTCATAGTTGCTCCTGCATCAAGGGCTCCTCCTTCCTCAGCGTTCATTGCTAGCTTGGCCTCAGTACTATCATTTCGTAAATCCGGAGGAGATCTGCAAAATGTGAGCCCTTTGAAAAACACAAAGTCATCAGAATTCTTTAAATGTGTCTAGAAGTATGCTCCTTGACTGCTTATTTCCCTCAGAAATGCCAACTCTGCCTGTTCTTCTGAGGGAAAGGGGAAAAAACATCCTTCATGAAAGCCAGCCAGTGAAATTATCACCCGGGAAGCCAAGAGGAGACAGACCTCAGTGTTAGATCTCGGCCTGTCCAGGCAGGCGGGGTATGATTCCTTCCAGCTATTTAGACTCTGTCCCTCCTCTACAAAGTTGTCTTTGATCAGCCCAGCCCAATTTAAACTGTGTTCATTAACCAATCTGCTTTTAAGTACCCAATTAGCATTGAACTCTGAGTTGCATCGCATTAAAAATGACAAAAACATTGATACTTTTATACCTTTGAGTGGGTAGTGTATCAGAGTGGTTTTTCTCTAAGAGTTCTGTGAGGCAGGCTGGGTAGGATCACCCTCCTTTTAATGTTCCACTCATTAACTCAACAAATAGATTTTCAGTGCTGAGTACGTGCCACACGCTCTTGGCACTGGGGTACAGAAAAAAACTGAGAAGCTTCCTGCCCACGACAGCTTATACATGGTCCAAGTGGTAACTTTTATGTGATGTGTATTTCGGCACAACTTAAGAATGTTTAAGCGAATATTCATATACTCTGTAAAAGCTGAAATGCTATAGGGAGACAGTACGTGTATACACAAATTGTACGTGATAATTATAGATGGTGATGGGCCGTTAGGAAAGAAACAAGGCATATGATGGATAGTAACTAGGAGTGACATGGGATGGAGTGGGATAAACTTCCCTATGGGGCTCTAGGAAGGCTCCTCTGAGGAGGTGACTTAAAAGAGAAGAAGTGGTCAGTTATGTGAAGGATACACTCTTCCAGACAGAGTAAACTATATGTTCGAGGCCACTGAGGCAAGAAAGAGCTTGATGCACTGAGGGAATGTGGACAGTGTGCCTGGAGCATAATGAGTGAGGGGCATCGAGGAAGTGTGGACAAGGAAGCCCAAAGATGGCAGAGGACTAGCCACAAGGCTAGAGGACTAGTTCACAAGGCCAGGGGCGCCATTTTTCTATTTAGTCCATTGTTTGCAGGGTATTACTGGCCTGAGCTAGCTAGATGGGAAATTCCATGGCTTACTTTTCTTCTCCTTTCCTTCATCATGACTAGAGTAGACTCTGACATAGCCCTCTGACATAGCCCAGTGATTTGGCTGCAGAATTGGGGATATGAGTGCAGAGCTCATTGAATGTAAGGTGGCGTCAGGAAAGTTGAATAACTTCTACCGGCTCCTTTATTCCAGTCTTCCCAGCAAGCTAATACACTCATCACTGCAGACTTTCCTGGATTGCAAATTGCCCAGGGTACTTTTCATCATGTACAGTCTTTTCTGGTGTCAGGGCAGGACAGTTTAACAGTTTCCGATCTTATTCTCAGGCAAGGGCTGATGTCAATACACACATACAGGCAGTTGAAAAGCATTAGAATTTATTTCACACCCAGTTGAGAAAATTTCTCAGAAATATTTTACTGTTATTACTGTCTGTATCATTCAAGAATGAAATTTCCTTAGTAATGAGTAACATTCACTTAAATGTTGCAGATGCAAACAGGTGGTCTGAAGACAACAGAAACTAGTGGCTCAGCCGGGTGAGCAAAACTGAAACTCTTGTTTTATTCTGTTAGCGCTTACCTATGGTAGTCCTGATATTTGGTTGATCTATTCCATAAGTTTTCAACTTTGTCTGATATTTATATATGTATGTATATATGTATTTATAGAAATAAAAATAATATTCAATAAACTGCACAAATATGAAGTGGATAATTTGGTGGCCAATGGACGCAGGAAAAAAATGTTCCACGTCACTCGGCATCAGGGAAATACAAATCAAAACCACAAGGAGATACCACCTCACACCAGTCAGAATGGCTAAAATTAACAAGACAGGGAACAACAACTGTTGGTGAGGATGTGGGGAAAGGGGAACCTCCCACACTATTAGTAGGAATTCAAGCTGGTGCAGCCACTCTGAAAAATAGTATGAAGGTTCCTGAAGAAGAGCTACCCTAAAACCCAGAGTTTATACTACTAGGTATTTACCCCGAAGATATAAATATAGTGAAAGAAGGAGCAACTCATCTCAATGTTCATAGCAGCAATGTCCAAAATAGCCAAACTGGAAGATGCCGAGATGTCCTTCAGCAGATGAATGGAAAAAGAAGTTGTGGTTCATATATACAATAGAATATTACTCAGCCATCAAAAAGGACGAATACTTACCATTTGCATTGACATGGATGAAACTGAGGGTATTATGTTAAGTGAAATAAGTCAAGCAGAGAAACACAATTGTCACATAATTTCACTCATATGTGGAACATAAGGAATAGCGCAGAAGACCATAGGGAAATGGATGGAAAACCAAATGAGAAAAAAATCAGAGAGGGAGACAAGAGTCTCAGGAGAGACTCTTGGTTCCAGGAATCAAACTGAGGGTTGTGGAAGGGAGGGGTGTGGGGGCATGTGTTAACTGGGTGATGGGCATTAAGGAGGGTATATGATCTGATGAGCAGTGGGTGTTATATGCAACTAATGAATCATTAAACACTACATCAAAAACTAGTGACGTAGTATGTGTTAGTTAATTGAATTTAAATAAAAATATATAAAAAATAAAGTGGATAATTTGGTAAGTTTGGACATGTGTATACACCTATGAAACTATCACCATAATCAAGCAAATGAACATTCCTTACCTCCTAAATTATCTTCATGCTCCTTTGTGATTCATCCTCTCTTGCCCCACCCTGTTCCCCATATCCATCCATAGGCAACTGCTGATCTGCTTTCTTTCTACAGATTAGGTTACATTTTCTAGAATTGCATTTTATGTAAATGGAATCTCATAGTATGTACTCTTTCCTGTCTGGCTTATTTCTCGGAGTGTATTTTGAGATTCATTCATGTTTTGCATGTATCAATAATTCATTCTTTTTTTAATAGCTTACTAATAATCTATAGTATGGGGTGCCTGCGTGGCTAAGTGGGTTGGACCTCTACCTTTGGCTCAGGTCATGATCTCAGAGTCTTGGGATCGAGCCCCGCATCAGGCTCTCTGCTCAGTGGGGAGCCTGCTTACCCCGCTCTCTTTGCCTGCCTACTTGTGCTCTCTTTCTCTGTTAAATAAATAAGCAAAATCTTTTAAAAAAATAATCTGTTGTATGGATAACTCAATTTTGGTCTAATACAAATAAAGTTGTGAGCAGTTGTATACAAATCTTTGTATGGACATATGTTTTCAATAATTTGGTGTAAGTATCTTGAAGTGAAACAGCAAGGTCAGAAGGCAGAAGTATGTTTATTGCATCTTGGTTTCCAAATTTGTTATATCATTTTACATTCTTACAGCAGTAGGTGAAAGTTATTACACTGTATCTTTTTTTTAAAGATTTTATTTATTTATTTGACAGGCAGAGATAACAAGTAGGCAGAGAGGCAGGTAGAGAGAGAGAGAGGAGGAAGGAGGCTCCCCGCTGAGCAGAGAGCCCGATGCGGGGCTCGATCCCAGGACCCTGAGATCATGACCTGGGCCGAAGGCAGAGGCCTAACCCACTGAGCCACCCAGGTACCCCAGTAGTTTTAATTTTTTGAAAGTAAGCTATTTTAACAGGTGTCTAGTAATATTACTATGGGTTTAATTTGCATTTCCCTCATAACTAATGATGCTGAACTCTTTTTGTGTGCTTATTTGCCATTCATATAGGTTCTTCAATGAAATATCTATTTAATAATTTGCCCATTGAAAAATATTAGGTTGTTTACTTTAAAAAAATTTTTTTTAAGATTTTATTTATTTATTTGACAGACAGAGATCACAAGTAGGCAGAGAGGCGGGCAGAGAGAGAGGAAGGGAAGCAGGCTCCCCACTGAGCAGAGAGCAGAGAGCCAGATGCCGGGCTTGATCCCAGGACCCTGAGATCATGACCTGAGCTGAAGGCAGAGGCTTTAACCCACTGAGCCACCCAGGCGCCCCCTTTTTTTTTTAAGTTTTAAGAGTTCTTTAATCTGCATACAAATTGACAGATATGTGATTTGCAGTATTTTTATCTTTTTGTCTCTGGTTTGTCTCTTTATTTCTGAACATCTTTTAAAAAGTACAATTTTTAAATTTTGATAAGGTGACTTTATTAAAAAAACCTTACAGATCCTCTACATTGTACTATAGCTAAGAAATCTTTGCCTCATTCAAGGTCAGAAAGATTTTATTCTATGTTTTTCTCTGGAAGTTTTTTAGTTTTAAGTTTTACATTTAGGTCTGATTCATTTTGAGTTCATTTTTGTATATGTTGTGAGGTACGGATCAAAGTTCACTTTTTTTTTTTTCGCCTATGGGTATTCCATTTTCCTGTACTACTTTCTCCTTCGAGTTACCTTTTCCTCTATGTAAAAAATCAATTACTATATATGTGTGTGAGGTATGAAAAAAATGCCACTCTATTTATCTATCTTTGTGCTACCACTATACAGTCTTGATTCTTGTAACTATGATACATTTTGAAGTCAGGTAGTATGAGTTCTCCAACTTTACTCTTTCTCAAAGTTTTGGCTATTCAAGTCCTTTGCATTTTCATGTGAGTCTGCTTGTCAATTAAAAAAAAATTCTTACTGGGACATTAATTGAAATTGCTTGTAACTGACAGATCAATTTGGGAAGAATTAACAACAGTATTAAGATCTCTAGTCCATGGGGCACCTGGGTGGCTCAGTGGGTTAAAGCCTCTGCCGTCGGCTCGGGTCATGATCCTGGGGTTTTGGGATCGAGCCCCACATTGGGCTCTCTGCTCAGCGGGGAGCCTGCTTCCTCCTCTCTCTCTCTGCCTGCTTCTCTGCCTACTTGTGATCTCTGTCTGTCAAATAAATAAATAATATCTTAAAAAAAAAAAGATCTCTAGTCCATGAACATAGGATAGAACTACATTGATTTATGTCTCCTTTTATTTCTCTTAGCTATACTTTGTACTTTTCAGGGTATATATTTTGGACATCTTTTATTACATATATCCTTAACTATTTCATAAATATTAATGCTATTGCATGTGATATTATTTCTTTAAATTTCAATTTCCTATTTTTTATATCTAGCATGTTGAAGTGTACTTTATTTTTATGTTATGATCTTGTAGCTTGAAACCCTGAAAAACTATGTATTTTCTGTAGATTCCCTTTATCAGATTGAGGAAGATCCCTTCTCTCTTTGTTCAGAATTTTTATCAGGGTTGGATGTTGTATGTTTTTGTGTATCTATTAAGATGATCACATTTTAAAAAAATCTATTATTCATTATATGCTTATTAAAAAATTTTTAAAAATTTTAAAAAAGTAAAAAAAATCTATTACTATGAATTTGATTTTTTAAATGTTAAACTTCCTTTTATTCCCAGAATAAATTTCACTTGATTATGATGGATTATCTTTTTTATATGTTCTTACATTCAACTTGTTAAAGTTATATTTAGAATTTTTGCAACTATGTTAAGGAGGGCTATAGGTCTATGTTTTTCTTTAGTTAAAAAGGTTTCACCTGGTTTTGGTATCAGACCACCAAATGCTGGCCTTATATAATAGATTAGGAAGTTTTCGGTTTTCTGGAAGAGTTTATATAAAACTGATATTATTTTTTAACTATCTTATAGAATTTACCAGTGAAGCTAGCTGGGCCTGAAGTTTTCTGTGGCCCTGGTTTTTCACTACAAATTCTATTTCTTTAATGGATATAGAGCTATTCAGTTATTATTATTATTATTTCTGTTCTCATTCATATTATCTGAGTTGTTGAATTTATTGACATAAAGTTCTCTGTAATATTACCTTGTCATCATTTAACATCTCTGGAATCTGTAGTCACATTTTTCATGCCTGGTATTAGTATCTATCCTTTCTCCTAATTAGACTTGCTAAAGGTTTATCAATTTTATTGGTCACTTTAAAGAACCACATTGGGCTTCCTTGAATTTAATGTTTCTGTTTTACATTTTTATTGATTTCTATTCTAATATTTACTTCCTTTATTCCACTTACTTTGGGTTTTATTTGCTCTTCTCTTTCTAATTTTTAAGATGAGAACTGAGGTCACTGTTTTGATACTTTTCTTTTCTATTAAGATTTTCAGCACTATAAGTTTCCCTTTAAGTACTGCTTTACCTGAATCTTGCATGTTTTGATGGGTCATATTCTCATTTTCTTAGTTCAGAACAATTTATAACCTCCAGTTTTATTTCTTCTTTGAACCATGGGCTATTTGAAAATGTGTTTCCAAATATTTAGAGACTTCCCTGGAGTTTTACGTTATTGATTCCTCATTTCATTACACTGCAGCCAGAGAACATACATTCTTTAAATTAACTCCCTTTATATTTATGGAAACTTTGGTCATAGCCAAAGATATGGTGTGGTCTATTTTAGCGAATGCCTCATTTGCATGTAAGAAGAATGTGTATCCTACTATTTTGGGTGGAGTATTCTGTAAATATCAATTAAGTCAAATTGATCAATTGTATTTTCTGAGTCTTCTATATCTTTACTGATTTTTTGTGTGTACTTGTTGAAATTACTGAGAGAGGAATGTTCAGTCTTAAGCTATAATTGTGTATTTGTCTATTCTTGCAGTTCTATCAGTTTTTGACTGTGTTATACATGTATAAATATTTAGGATTATTAATTTAGCTTGATAGGTTGGTCCATTCATCGTTATGAATGATCCTTTTTGTTCTTGGTGATATATATTCTTTGCCATGAAATATTTCTGGTCTGCTATTAATCAGTCCACTCCAGAATTTCCCCCCCTCATTTAATGTTAGTGTTGTACACTGTATGTTCACTATGCCAGGATTAAAATAAAAACTTAACAAAAATAATGTTAAGATTGTGTATTTTTTCCATGCTCTTACTTTTAGCCTGTTTCTATTTTTATATTTAAACTGGTTTCTTATAGGCAGCGTATATCTAGGTCTTGCTTTTTTAATCAAATCTGACAATTTCTGCCTTTTCACTGGGGTGTTCCTATTGTTTTCATTTAATATGACTGTCAATATAATGGAGTTTAACTCTACACTCTTGTTATTTCAGTTCTACTTGTCCTTCCTGATGTTCCCTTTCTCTTCTTTTTCTTCATTCTTTTGGACTACATGATTATTTTTTAGAAGATTTTATTTTGTTGTATTTTTTGTTAGCAAATTAGCTATAATTCTTTGTTGTTTATTTTAATGGCTGTTTTCGGGTTTATTGTATTCATCTTGAACTTCTTCCAGTTACATTATACCACTGCACATCAGGTATTCTAATCTTAAAAGAGTGTATCTCTGCTTCTTTTCTCTTGGCCTTTGTGCTATTATTGCCATGCATTTGACTTCTACATGTATTATAAACCTTAGAGCTTATTGTTATTATTTTTGCTTTAAAGCATCTATTATCTTTACAGAGATTTAAGTTTTAATAAAAATGTTTTATATTTGCCCCTATTCTTACCATTTCCCCTGTTCGGAACTCTGCCTGCTCAGCACCTCCTTCAAATCAGTCTTAGAAGGAGTACAGTTTAAAAACTATAGCTAACATCTTCTCTTCTTGTTGTTGCCAAAGTTGGTTTATGTTACCTCGTCAGTGAAACTGGGAAGCAGCTGGCACTAAAAGCACACTGAAGGTCGTTAATAAATCAGTATTGTGGAAGCAGAAATAGGACAACATCCTTTCTGAAAATTATTGAGCTCTTCATAATTTACTGAATCCGTTTAGATCTCCTCTGTTTGCTGAAATACATGATGTTTTTAAAATGCAACAATACAACTCACCTGGAAAACTTCTGCTTTCTTTCAACACTACGGTGTTGAGACCTCAAAGAGGAGGTGACAAGATAATTTGGACACCCATCAACTCCTCAGCTCTTGGCATTACCATTGTACTCTGGGAGTGCCAAGATCTTGCAACCTCTGGATTTGGCTGTTTGAGCTGCAGGTGCTGGGGACAGACAGCCCAACAGATGACTGTTATGAAACTGGTACCGACAGATCAGCTTTTGAAGAGGAGAGAATATATAGTCACTCTCTATTCTCAAAGTAGGCCTTGATGCAAAATGTGAAGCTGGCACAGAAAGCTGATCTAAGTGGGCCAGGTGCCTGGTACCATCTTTTCCACATTTGCCAGCTGTTTTTCTTTGGCTGATGTCCCCAGAAAAGCTAACCTTGATCCCATAAGACACATGGAAGTGTGCAGACATGGTAAAGCTGTGGTACAAGTAACATACATAGGCTGGCATAGCAGCATGGGTGTAGGTCAGGGTGCCCTTTCCTTGTCCTTCCTGCACAATGAAAGCCACCAGACTTCTGGCTGTCAATTCTGGTACTATAGTTTCCAAAGAGGACACCTACAGCCATGTAGACCCTGAGGGATATAGTTCAGGCTGGAGCTGGGGAAGAAGCTATACCGGAACCAGCTGACGTTTACTGATCGGCATAAAACATTGTGCCAGGAGCGAAGAGTAATTTCAAGAAGTGTGATCCATGTCCTCATCCTCAAGGTATTCAAACTGGGCGGTGAGATGGGACATAAGTAGCAAAAGATGATCAAGAGATAAATGATGATAATTAAGTAATGACTTAAAGAGGCAACACATTCACTGCCAAATGAGAATTATAGATGGTGAATTTATGGAGATCAGAGCAAATGCAGACTAGCTATACTTTCATGGCTTTTAGAAGGCAGAGATGAGCTGACTTTTAAATGGGACAAAGTCCTCAGCAGTGGTCAGTTAATACAGAAATAGTGAACCAATTTGAAGGAGATACACTTAGGTATTTAGGACCATGAACCAAGTGTTTAGGGCACAGGGAGTCCAAGAAGGAAGCTTAGCATTGCCATATTGGTTTTGGTCACTGAGACCTTATTGGGGTATCACAGCTGTGAAAAACATGGATTCCAAAGCTCTGTCATTACTGGCTGATGTAAACTTGAGACATTTATTTCCCTCATTAATCTCAGATCCTTCATCTATAAAATAGGAAAATAATATTACTAAATTTCTTCAAAAGGCTTTTTTAAGGATTAAATGAATGTATACATAGCAATTAAACATGTAACAGTGTGTGACACAGAGTTAATATTTTATAAATATTAGCTAATAATGGTGATTGTATCAGGAGTAGTAAAGTTTGTTGGGATCATATCTTAAAATAAAGTCCGTGACCTGCAAGGTATTGGCAGAATCTTCTCTTCGCATGAGGTACCTGAGGCTGAAAGGTTATACAAGTAGCTAGTGGCTGGGTCCGTGGGCTAACTCAGTTGTTCTGACTTCCCGTCTTGTGCCTTCCTACTTACCACACTGCATCATAGCCTATAATTAAAAAGCCAGGAATGGTGGATGTGGCCAATTCAGGGCTGAATTGGGCAGATTTGAACTCAATTTCACCTTAATTTGTTATCACTCTTTTGGTTCTGAGTAAACTGTGGTATTTTGTTCGGGGTTCTTCACGCGGTCGCCTGCCAGCGTCTGATAACCAGCTGGAGGGGCAGCAGTGAAAGTCTGGCATTTGATAGTGAAAACTGCCTCGTACATCCCACAAGGTTCTGGCAGTCAGCCCACACCATGGCCTGGGCCAAGCGCTCCCTGGCCAGGCTTCAGGTCAGCAGAAAGTGATTCATTTTTGTTATGCATTTGAAGAAAGCAGGAGAATCACAGGACTTTAATGAGTGTATTTAATTGGGGCTTTTTCTCAGGAGAAGAGAACATGTCCTCTTGATATCTGTCATATGAAGAGGCAAGATGAGAACCCTAATGACCTGAGCACAGCAGGGCTCCATTTCAACTACAGAAGACAGAGCTGTGGGGAAGCGCCAGGCTGTCAGGAAGAGACATTTTCAGTAGGAAGGTTGCCTAAGAAAGAAGGGCTCTATCCTTATAAGAAGCTGGAGAGGGAAACATGATCAGGATAGCTTTCCTTGCAACCAGGATATATTACTTGTGTTTGAGGTTTTCCATGGGACCAAAAAAACATGGTGGGGGTCTCTTTTTTGGTCACTGGATACCGCAACATTCTCAGCTTTGTCTGGTAAGCCTGAATCAAGAGAAATCACAGATCTAATGCATTCAAATCCACTGACACTCATTGGATGTTTAGTATACACAGAGCAAGGAAAGTGCTTGAAAATACTTTATAAAGATGAAACTGCTATAGTCCCTGTCTTCCACAAACTCACAATCTACTTGGGGAGACACAAGTGAAATGTAATACACACCTTTTGGGGCAGCTTCTTTGCTCACACTGATTCCCCATTTTCCAGATAGAGCCCCTCATGTCCAGGGGAGGGAGGTCTCTAGCAGAGCTACACAATAGGTAACCTTCCAACTTGTACAATGACGTTTGTCCAAAGGTAGATACTGGACCTAAGCTGTACCCATCTATACCCTCTCTGTTTCTTGGTCCAACTCTCTGTCTCTCCTTTAAAACTAAGAATAAAAAAGACAAAGACTGGCTACCATTGACATCATATGGCATTAATGGCAGTACTCTAGGCAGAAGGTCCATAAACCCCAGAAGTTTCTTTCCTTTCCAAAGTAAAAACTTCTTTCAGCTCCAGAAGACACTTAGCAGTCTTTCAAATAATTACCCCTGCCTTAATTAGTTCAAATTGGTTTTCTGCCATCTGTATTCAAAGAGGCCTTATTCAAACAAGTGATATGATTTAAGAGGGTGATCAGTAGAAAATCTGGAAATAAGTAGGGGGAGAAAGGATAGCAAGCATCTTTCTAAGTGCTTCTAGCAAATATGAAGAGAGACTACACATTCCCTTACCCTTACAGAACAGAGCTCAGAAATGCCAAAGACATCACACATCGATGAATTCCTTGGTATCTACTAGCAGTATCATAGAGTAGGAGGAATTCTATCTTGGGAGTCAGAAGTCATTTTCTGATTCTAGTTCTTTTACTAAAATCCTGGATGATCTTACATTGGTCAAATTGCTCCCTCTCCCTAGGCCTTATTTTCAATATATGCAAAGTATAGATTAATCTCCAAGTCCCCTTCCAATTCTATAACCATTGACTGCTCGGTATGATAGATTCTGCTTTCCATCACATAACCAATATAAAAATAGGTCCAATGTCCCAAAGGATCTAGAACAACACCAAGTACTGTGTTATACACAGGAGGTTATGAGCCAACCAGAACAGAGTTTCTGCTATCAATTGGAGGTTTTCTATTGTTCTCTCTCAGCGGGCTATTTTGTACATCCCCTTTCTGTGTATGTGTCTGACAGTTTTTCAGTCGAAGAGAGCATTGCCAGAAATAATTGTTGACGGTACTATTAATATAACTAAATATTTTGAGTGCTTCCTGTCAGCCACTATGCTAAGTGCTTGCCTCGCATGATCTCATTTAATCCTTTCAAAACCATAAATTTGAAGCAATTATTTTCCACATGTTATGGATGAGGAAATTGAGGCTTAGAGAATGATTTGCCCAAGGTGACACTTTGCCTTAGGCTTGATTGCCTTCAACATACATGGTTTTAATATCCCACAATGAACCACCCTAGGCTAGTTTATTGTTTAGCGAGTATTTACTGTCTGTGAGGAGGTGGGAGAAGAGTTTATAAGTTAGTAACATTTTGGATTTGAACACTTTGCATATAAAATCTGAGAAGACAAGGGTGCTTGGGTGGCTGAGTTGTTAAGTGTTTGCCTTCAGTTCAGGTCATGATCCCAGGGTTCTGGGACCGAGCCCCACATTGGGCTCCCTGCTCAGCGGGAAGCCTGCTTCTCCCAATCCTCCTGCTTGTGTTCCCTCTCTCACTGTCTCTCTCTGTCAAATAAACAAAAATTTTTAAAAATCTAGAAAATAAAAATAAAATCTGAGAAGATGGATTTTAGATTCATGATTCCTTTTTTTTTTTTTTAATTATTTATTTGAGACAGAGAAAGCGAGAGTGAGAGCATGAGCAAGGGAAAAAGGGAGCAGGGAGTCCAATGCTGGGCTTGATCCCAGGACCCCTGAGATCATGACATGGATCTAAGGCAGACACTTAACCAACTGAGCCACCCAGATGTCCCTAGGCTCATGATTCTTAAGAACTTCCTAACCACCCGAGCTATCTAAAAATGAAAAAGATGGACTAGAGGTCATGAGTTGCTTGCCACTTAGATGTGTTTCCCTAAGTTGGATGATATTTAGAGAAGTTTTAAGAAAAAGTGAACCACTGCGCTGGATAAAGAGGGTTAATGTGCATAAACTATGAGATCTCTGGCATTCCTGGGCTCTTATGGAAATGCTGAGGTTGGCTGTTTAAGATACGGCCTGGGGAAAAAATAACTCTTAGACCTATCATGAAACCTATAAAGGAACATGGAGTATTACCAGGGCTAGTCATGCAATCGCATGACTTTTTATCTCGTACAGACTATAAATCAATAAAATTAATGTAATGAATTTGAGCCAGCATCTCACCGAGAGAAGAAAGGGTGCAATTTATCACGTGTGTGAATTGCACAATGGATAGGCCTCCTGCAGCTCAAGTCAAGGGGGTTGATTTCTGCTCCTTTGCAATGCAAACCCCAGTTCTATTATTCCTTTTGCAACATGATTCTCACTGAGTGTCGGATAAAACCCAGTGCTTTAGTATTTTTCTTCCGCTAAGGAAAAGATCATGGCTTTTTTGTTTGGTTTACTGAATTTCTACCACAGATTTGTATGTTCCACCAGGAAGAGTAAACATTACCCCTACTTTGTTTTGTTCTCTGCCCCTGGCTTTGTCTCAGGCAGTACGTGAGTATGTGGCAAACTATTTTCTTACTTAAAAGGATATGAATGAGACTTTTGACATTAGTATTCTTGGGTTTGTATAATTTAAAATGGGCTCAAGCTTTGCATAATTGAGCATGGGTCCTGTCTGAATGATCAAATGAGACTAAACTAGAGCCAAAAAATTAATATTTAGCATTAATATTAGATAAGCAGTCACGTATTCTTAGTATGTCAATGTTATCTTCAGGTGCAACTATTTTGTATACAGATGGACAAAGAACAAGCAGAGGGAATGAAGGGAAGAAGTTACTCACACTCCCAAGATCCTATGAATGTAGCCATAAGTCTAGGGCTAGAGGGATGGACCATGGACTTTCTCTTCACCCTGGACTCTTATCAATGCTCTTTCTTTCCTTCATCAAATCCCACTCCACTGTGCTGATGAACAGTGAAGCCAGGTAATGATTTGCCAATGTGAACACCGAGATGGAAATGAGAGCCAGGTTTCTCAGCCCCAGGGCTCAGAGCTGGATGAAGTGTATGGTTAATTTGGGATGACTTCTCAGGGGCTTTGGGGCTCCATGCTGCTTCTCTGGCCAGTCGGTATAGAATAGGCACAACCTGAAGCAAAGGATCCCCGATGTAGGTAAAGTTCTTGTTTAAATGCTCTGGGGCCCCACTGAAGTGAAAGCAGGTTCTCTGAGCATGAATTATCATGAGGGATTATTCTTTTTTCTGAGACAGAACAAGGAAGTCATTTACAAGGGACTCCAGGCAGAAGCTGGAGGAACAGTTTCCCTAACGTTCTCCAGGAGACGATGAACATAAGCATCCCTCCTTTGAACCCATGTGATGTGATGTGAGGAAGTGAGACAGTTTCCTCAGCGTGCAGGAAGATCCCATGATCCCCATACGTATCTGGCAGCTTTGGGGCCCCTGACAGGAGCCTTGGAGACTTGGTCAAAGATGAAGGCAGCTGTGGCAGACTGAGGTACCATGTGACCCTCAGGCTTTGTGGACAAGAGACTGCATTTTTAAAAAATTCAATTAGTCTACATATACTACATTGTTAGTTTCAGATGTAGAGTTCAATAATTCATTGGTTGCACATAATACCCAGTGCTCAAAGAGGCGACATTGATATGGGGATGCTTAGGAATCATGTAAGATACCCGTTTGGGAATGGTGATGGGGAGGGGAGAACATTATAGGGGGATGAGCGCCAGAATCATGTTGATAGAGTCCAAGAGCCTGAGAAATATGGATTATTTAGGTTGAGAGATAATGAAAGTCATGAAATCACACAGGACAAGAGGCTCTTTGTACCTTTCCCAACTGCCCAATGCTGCTCTTCAGGACATTCTTCTTTCCAAGACTGTCCTTGATGTCCATTGATTTTTAAGTATGTAATTAAATGGCTATAAATTGGAAAAGAACATGATATGATTTGCCATCAACTCTAAGCCTTTTGGTTTATGATGTGCTTGCTTTTAACATTTTAAAATTGCATTTCCTTGCTATCTACCAACTGCAAGTCTCTATAACAGATGCCTGCGAAGCTCACCGCCATGAATAAGATAAGGTCCCTGGGCTGCAGAGCTCACAGCACTAGAGATGGGAGAGAAGACATATTCATAGCTGTTGCCATAGAAGGCTGTTTGTGGGACGTGGCTTGAGTGACACAAAGGAAGTATTTTAGGAGTTGAGGCAGGAGGAAGCATATCTTGCAGGTGACCGCAAGCCAGACTCAATGGATGAGCTGACATTTTTCTAAGACTTAAAGTCATCCAGGCAGTCAGATTCATTTTCATTGCAATAAAAATATTTTAATTACATTAAGTGCACACAAATCTCCAATAATAACTGAATATTTATTTCTATAGTGACATGTATTCAATAAGTGCTAAAAATGTGCTGATTTCCTTCTGATTTGAATACTTCTTGGTAGACTGGTGTCAGGCAGTGTGCCCCTACAAAGTCCCAAGTAAGTCATTTTGAACAGAGGACTGTTCCCTGCCATTCCATGTGCAGTTGTTTGAAGATGGGAAGTTCGGATAACCAGGCCCTCTTGTCCATTTTGGTTCTGAACCAAGGAGCATGTAAGAATTTAGAGTAAGGCAGGTTGGTTATTATAAATGAAGCTGATGTTAGAGAATGTAGTTTCTACTTACGGACCAGTGGGTTAACTAATATTGAATCCCAGATGTAGAAAGACTTACTCTACGAACCCTGCCCTGCTAGGAACATCTGCCATTGTAAAACTCAGGACATGGAGAAACAGAGCAGAAGGCAGGCTTCCTTCAGAAAAGATCTCAAAGTATAAAAGGAAAGATAAGGGATAAAGATGATACAGTTTCAATTTTTAGTCCTCATCACTCAGACATGTCACCTCTCCTCCATAGGCAGGAGTAAGAGAGGTGGAGAGGGGGCAGGCTGCCATAGTGATGGAGACTCCACCACGTGGAGGGCTGGTGTGGGAGAAGCGTGCCCACTGCCCAGTCCCCATGATAGTACACCTGAGAAACAAGCCAGAATCAGTATAGCAGAAATAACAGCTCCTCTCCCTTGAAAGAACCAGCTGCTGCAGACTGGATGAAATGCAACGAGAGGGGGAACAAAGGAGTCAGTGCCACAGAGATGCACTCTTGTTCCCAGCTTCCTATCTCTTCTCTCTTAGATCACCCTCGCCGTCCTCATGCCCATCCGATCTTGACTTCACTTAATGAGTAGTATCATGCTATCATTCCTCAGGACATGGTGGGAAAGAAAGTGTCTTTGCAGGCAGTTATTTTCTTAGGAAATGTGGATAGTCCATCATTTGACCCCATACCGTGAGATCCCCTTTCTAGTTTTTGTATGTGTATGTGTTCACGTGCGTGCACATGTGTTCCCAGGTTCCAATCAGTCCCTCATGTTGCTCATGGAGTTCTCTCTGGCTTTCTCTAAATTCCTTGGATCCATTCTTTCTTACTTCCACAGCTGGAGAGAAATATACATCCATTCTCTATGTAGAGAATAACTGCATACATTTAATCCTCAAAATCCATACATTATTGCCAGATATATACTTAATAAATGAAATTATCATGCACAAATGCTAACAAAAGATTCTAATATGTTGTTAGGGATGAATGTTTGTGTTCACCTAAGATAATGTGTTGACATTCTAGACTCCAATATGAAGGTATCAGGAGGTGATGAGGTCATGAGGGTGCAGCCCTCATGAGTGAGATTTGTGTCCTTATAAAAGAGATGAGGTCTGTCGCTCCTTCTGCCAAGTGAGGAAACAAGAAACTGCAAGTCTGCAATCTAGAAGAGAGTTCTCACTGGAAACCAACCATACGAGCACCCTGATCTTGGACTTCTAAAATTATGAGAAATTTTTTTTGTTTATAATTTTGTTTATAAGCTACCCAGTCTTGTGGTACTCTGTTATGGCAGCTTGAACTAAGACACATGTCAGTATTTCTAGGAGCCAAAGAGCCTCATGTACCAGGAAACTTGCATTCAGTTTCAATGAGCTATAAGATTTTGGTAAGTTACTTCAACTTCTCTGTCCTTGGTTCTCTATTCTGTAAAATAAAGGAGTAGGATTCCATTGTCTTTGAGGTCAATGGGTAGGACTTACAGGTGTAAGTATTTCTTAAGATATTAAAGTTATACATTTTTCTTATAAAAATTCCAACATTACTTGAATAAAGAATCCAAGTCCTACTTCTCACTCACTCTTCTTCTCCCCAGATTTGATTTTATGGAATCACATCTTTATGGATTTGCTTATATATGTATTTACCTTTGTACAATACTACTTTTCCCCATAAATGAGATATTATGTATAATTCTATAACTTGGCTTTTTCTTTTTACCTAAAAATACAGCTTGTGGTCTTCTCATTTCATAATACTTGAACTCTCCGTCAGCTACAGTCAGAGATTCCAGGTTATGGATGTACTGTGTGATTTATGAGGCTCTGTGTATGTGTGTGTGTGTGTGTGTGAGAGAGAGAGAGAGAGAGAGAGAGAGAGAGAATAGTTAGGTTGAGCTTAATTTTGTGCTATCATAAATGGGGCTACAATAAATGCCTTAGTAAATTCCTCTTTGTACATATATGCCAGTATTTCTTGGATGAGCGATATCCAGAAGTAGAACTTTTGCTCCAAGGGGATATGTACTTAAATGTAGAGAGAAAACCAAAAGGTTGGGATTTCAGCAGTGAGATTGGAACTCGCTTTACTTTATGCTTTATTCTCATCAAAACTGCTGCTTAACATCTCCACTTGGATGTATCACGGATATCTCAGTGTCCAAAATATGACTCCCATTTTTCTCCCCAAATCTTTTTCTTCCCTGGTCTTCCTTACTTCATTAGATGGTTCCACTATCATCTCAGTATTCAAGTCTGCAAGCCAGAAGTCGTTCTGTATTTTACCTTTCTGTTATCCTTCAACCAAGCCTTCTACAAAAGCTGTTGATTCTACCATCAAAATATAACTAGGATCCATTCACTTTCAGGCTGCCATTCTCCCTGATCTGGTCTACGGCAGTAACTTCCTAGCAGACCTTGCTGTTTCTAGCTTCACCCCCCTCCCCCAAATTAAAATGCTTTCTCCATACTGCAGTCAGAGCAATATTTTTAAATTATAAATTTGATCATAATATTCTTTTGCTCTAAGTTCTTCAATGACTTCTTATCTCACTAGAAATGAAACACAAAATTCCTTCCATGGCCTTGTAGATCCTACATGACCCTATGTAATCCCACTTCTCTGACCTCACTTGGAATCTCTTATATTCTGGCCATTCTTATTTCAATTCAGGTGCCTGAGTTTACCAATTCCATTCCTACTGCAGAGACTTCACATTTTCTCTCCCCAATTCTGGGAAGCTCATTTCCTGTTCTTTGCACGGTAGGCTTCCTTTTATCCTTCAGTTCTTGTTTTGATGTCATGTCTTCAGAGATGCCTTCCCCAGTGCCCCGTGTAAGTAGCCCTGCCTCTTGGTCCCAGGTACTCTTATTACGTTGCTCTCTCAATTTCCTTCATAGCTCTTAGTAGACTCCAGAATGATCTTGTTTTATTATTTGCTTGCTTGTTTTGTGTGTGTGTACCCCCCACTAACAGTTAAGCTCTATCAAGGCAGGAGCCCTGTGTATTTTTTTTCCTTGCTCTGGGTCGACAGCCAATGCTCAGCAAAGAGATCTGAGTGAGTGAGAAAGCCTTTCCAGCAGGGGTTAATACCGGCCATAGGAGAGGTACAGAGAAGGGAGAGCACTGGGTAATAACAGCTGGAAGAATGGAGGGTGATTGAGGGAGGAGAGTTGGGCAAGAGATAACAAGAGAGAGGCTGGAAGGACAGTGTCTGCAAGGTTGCAGAGAGTCTCCAGTGACAGAGTTGGTCCTCTAGGTCCCTCTGAGCATTCTAGCTTGGCTCCCTGTCCCATCACATCACACTGCTGCCAGTAAGAGTTGCATGCACGAGAGGGCAGCTCTGTGCATCCTGGCATCTGAAACGTGGTGCAGGATTTTATTTTTTAAAAGTAGCTCTTGGCACATCTGCTTTATATTTCACTTTCAGAAAGGTTCAGTATCTCTTTATATTCACCACTTGTTTTTCTAGATTCACTGTGATTTGGCTTTATTCGAGCACTTTGATTTGGAAGAACTTAATAAAGTAGTTTTCCAATAACCTAGTGGAAAACTATCCATTTTTTCTAAGTCATCAAAGGTACAGATTACCCTAACAATTAAAAAAAAAAGTCCACAGTGACTCTGGAACCATTAAGGTATGTGATAATCTCATTAAATTTCTTAGTATAATTAGCTACTTCTTTTTCCTTAGGGGATATTCATATTCTTTTCAATTAGAAGATATTTTTAGGTTTTTCTAAAATATGTAATTTCCTTTGTAAAAGAAAATGTTCTCTTTCTTTTTTGTTGTTTGAACAAAACCCATTTATTCCTTTGAATAATTTTGGATGCATAGTTCTTGTTTACTTGGAAATATAAATGATGCCATCTGAAGATCAAAGGATGATTTATTTGCAGCACTGGTAGCTCATGGAGAAGGTGTTAAGGGCTTTGAGTTTCAGCATCTGCCTATTTTCTAGAATGTCAGTCACTGAGGGGAAGAGCAGGGAATACGTACCTCGGGCTCTCGTTCAGAATGAGGCCTGAGCCTGCTGTCAGTCCTTGGGGGAAGCTTCTAAGTGCCCCACTTCTCACCAGCAAGAACTGCTAGAACGAACATTTTTGTTGCTAACATGGAAGTCAAAGGAAAGATGTGCCTTGCTTTATAGGTAATTTCTCAAGAGCACTTAGCTACGGCAGAGGTGCCTATCTTTATTAGACACATTAGGGATGTTAGTATAGGAATTCTCTCCATAGAGGACTGCTTTACTTTTGCTATATGAACAAATTTTAAGCAAAACATAAAATGTCAGTCTGTAATCAACTTTCTAAATAGATAAATATTCTATTTTTTGACAAGATTTTATTTATTTGTCAGAGAGAAAGAGAGAGAGACTGAGCACAAGCAGAGGGAACAGCAGGCAGGGGGAGAAGCAGGCTCCCCACTGAGCAAGGAGCCTGATGCAGGACTCTATCCCAGGACCCTGGCATCATGACCTGAGCTGTAGGCAGGCCTTTAACCAACTGAGCCATGCAGGCGTCCCAAATATATAAATATCCTAAACTCCCTAATTTAAGCTGCATTTTCCTTCTCATCCCCAAAGTTTGTTCTTTGTTGTTAATATGTCACCATTAGATTCAAGGAGCTAAAGTGGTTGTAATTGGGATGTTATTTGGTTCTTATTTTAGACTGGAGTTAGCATATTAATAAAATAGCATATGAGTATCCTGCTGTGTAAATTATAAACTAAATTTTCAGAATGTGCTTGTAGACAATAACTACTGAGACTTGTTGGAACATCGCTAACTTTTTTCTATCATTTAAGTGCTTTATTATTTTTTCCTCCTTTCAGTTGTTTGGAATAATCTGAAAATGTATTCCTCAAGCAGTGGTTTTGGAAAAGGGAGGAAAACAGAAGAAAAAGAGAAAGGAAGGAAGGGGGAAAGAAGGGCAAGGAAGGTCAGGAAAAGAGAAACAAGGAGAGAATAAAAGAATAAAAGAAAATTCAGGAAATTTTTTGTCACTCTTTTCAGGGTCTTAAACTGCCTTTTGAATCATAGTGATATTAGAATTGTGGGGTTTCCTTTGTAATGATCTGTTTTATTTTATTATTTCATTCAAAAATATTTTGAAATAATGATAGGTCTACTGGAATTGCCAGTGCATTCTTCCCTCAGTTCTCCCCCAGGCTTACATCTTATGTAACTGTAGGATACTATCAAAACCAGGAAACTGACACTGATGTGATGGAAGTGTACCGCTCTCTTCCTTTTTAATCTACTACCTCTGCAATCAAGAGACCGAACTAGTCTATCACCACGATGACCTCCCTCTTTCTCACACCTCCCTCTCCTCTCCACCCGCCCATCCTTAACCACCATGCATCTCAAATCTATTCTCTGGCTCTATAATAGTGTCATTTCATGAATGTTATATAAATGGTATCATTCAGTATCTAGTGATTTGATTCTGCTCAGCACAGTTCCCTTGAGACGCATCCTTCTTGTCTGTTCATCAGTAGTTGGGGCCTTTTAGTTCTGAAGAGTATTTCAAGGATTGTGTTTAAATGGTTTGATACGTGCTATTATGTTCTCTCTTCAAGATAACATTGTTCAGACAATTCTATGGTAATTCTGAGAATATAGTAATGCTATATATGGTAAGGCCAATTCCTTTTATGTAGGCCTCTGGTTCTCATGCATGTGATCCATCCTCTAGAAGTTCCCTTCTCCCCAGAGCTCCACGACAGATCTTACTTTCATAAAACGTGCTGCTGCATTTTGGAGTGTTCTGTTTTTATCCCTCTTTCCCATGTCGTGTCAAAGGAGAAGGGGCATAGCTGTCTTCTAGTGCTCACAGCATCTCTTTCTTACGCTTATTAACTCTATGTTGCCATGTGTTCCTTCTTCACAAGACTGCATGCTTCTTGAAGGTAGGGGAAATCTCCCTGCAGTTCCTGACACTAAATGGCCTGTTCTCAATAATTGTTGGTCATGGTGCTTTTTAAAATTTAATTTTATTTTATTTTTAAAGATTATTTATTTATTTATTTGAGGGAGAATGAATGAGAGAGAGCATGAGAGAGGAGAAGGTCAGAGGGAGAAGCAGACTCCCCAAGAGCTGGGAGCCCGATGTGGGACTGGATCCCGGAAGTCCGGGATCACGACCTGAGCCGGAGGTTGTTCTTCAACCAACTGAGCCACCCAGGTGCCGGGTGACGGTGCTTTTGAATTTAAGAGAATTAGGTGAGGGTTCTGACTTTGTTGGCACATGGAAGTCCCCTGGGAAAATTTCTAAAAATATCTGATGCCTGGGTCTCACCCTCAGAGACTCTAACTTAACTGATTTGAAGGACAGTAAGGGCATTTTCAGAGCTCCTTGGTTCTGATGTGTTAATATCTAGAACCACTGCCAAGCCAAGATTAGACAGAATTTAATCTATGAAGGAGACATTGTATTGGGCTGTTCTTCTCTTACCAATCCATAATAGTTTTTTGGGTCAAAAATAAGCATTTACTTGCATCTTGATGTTTAGATGCCTCATGTATGTTCACAGAATGGTTTTGTATATGAATCAGAATACGATTTTATAAATTTTGCCTGTCACGTTGATTCCATGGCATACCTTCTGCAAATAGGAAAAGTGTGTTCTCTACTCTCCATAAAATTTAAATCAATTTGAAACACATTTCTGAGGCTTCTCAAGTAGGCATTAACCAGCGGTTTTCAATCTCGGCTGCACATTAGAGTCAGCTAGGGAGTTTTAAAAATCCCAGTGCCTGGGCTGCACCCCACACGAATTAAATGAGATTCACTGGGGATGAGACCCTGGTATTGGGACTTTGTACAACTCCCTGGGTGACTCCAGTGGGCAACAAGTTTGAAGACCATCACCGTCAACCAATACAGTTCCTTTTAGACACTGATGATTTGTCTTTGTAAACATGTACCTTAACATGTTTTGTTTATATGAATTAATTTTTATATTAATTGGATGAACAGTAGAAAGTATTTATCCTACCCTCATGCTTTAGAAAAGTCCTGTCATAAATATGTGTATAGTGTTTTATTGTAGACAAAGAAATTTCATGTAACTTTCTTATGAGATAAAGCAAAACCAAAAGGCAAGGTAAGGAACAGCAATGATTATTAACTTTATATTCCAATTTTGCAGACAAGAAAACCAAGGCATAGAAAGATAAAGGGATGCAGGGCCTACAATAAGGCAAGCAAGGTACTTAGGGCTTGAAATTTCTGGAGACCCTTGCTTGCAGGGCATGTGAATACAGACTGGGTCCTGAGCCCGAGTGCCACCTTACCTCATGCTCCTGGCTATGATGTGAAGCTACCACATCATACAGCCAGGCAGTGGAGGAGAGATGCCGAGACCAGAACCTGGGCTGCCTGTTCTTTCTTTACCCTTCCTCTTTCTAGGTCAGAAAAAAACACACCTATATTAGAAAATGCAGAAGTACACACCAATATTAGAAAATGCCTCCCTCTACCCGAAGTCTACATCTGCATCCTTGAAACCCGTGAGCACGTCCTCTTAATTAGAATGCGGGACCTTGCAGATATGGTTAAGAATCTTGAGATGAGGAGGTTGGCCTGGGTGATCCCAGTGAGCCTCATGTAATCACAAGAGGTAGCATTTAAAGAGGTGAGGGAGCTGGGGAGACGATGAGATAGACTTAAGCTGTGAACCACTAAGACTTAGAACTAGGGCCAGAGGGTGGCAATTGGAGGCATAAACTCATTCTGTATAAGGACTTTCCAACGGCCCAAGAATTTCAAAAATAAAGCAAAATTATTTTGGAGATAATGATCTCCCTAGGACCCTGAGTATTCAAACAGAGATTGGGCAACTATAATGTGGGGACGAGATTAGAGCATTGAATAGAAGATGTGAGGGGTTTTAGACACTCTCATACTGAAATTCTCCACTGTGAGATTTACACTGCTTCATTTCCCGAGATTTGGTTCTCTATTTCCAGAGATAAAGTGGCCACAAGTAAAAGAATACTTATAATTCTCTCACATCTCACTCTCTTGGTAAGATTCGATCTCCATAGGAATTCCAAAATGCCACAGCACAATGCTTCTTCTCATGGAAGATACAATGCCTTGTTAAATAAGTTTTTCTGTAGTAGGAAATTTAATACCAGATGTTTTTGCCGGCCCATCCAATGGAGTCTTTTGTGAATTCCACCCAAATCCCCTTGTTGGTGAGCTCTAAATTTGAGTACATGGGGTGCTTAGGAAAGTGTGACAGTGAGATTTTTGAAGTAGTCCCTATTTCTTTCCTTTAAAGTAGGTGCCACAACATTTTTCCAACCACTGGGTTTTGTGTTTAAGAGACCGTGAAGGAGAAACCTTCTCTAGAGCCCTTCTGGGTCTGGCTGCAGTCCACTTCTGCCAGGGTCCTGCCATGTGTAAATCACACCCAAATACGTCCAAATTGAGCCTATCCATCACATGCTGGCGGTGACATGGGCTGTGCTGTCCGTAAATCTGGTGAAAATAATGTATTTGTGCTGTGAGATGACATCCCATAATGAGATTGTGATATCCTACAGCATGTGGTTTGCTATTTGTGACAAAGATGAATTTCACAGTGAGAGAGCAGCTGCTGAGAGTCTACGAGACCTGGTGGACACATGGAAAGGAGCAGTCCCTTTCAGGCCATCCAGTCACCGCTCTTCTCTACTGGAAATAATGTCTCAGGACTGCCAAGAGTAAATTTCCAAACTGAATTTTCTCTAAAGAGTAGCTGAGTAGAGAGAGTCAAGTATCATATGGTCTCACTTATTTGTGGAGCATAACAAAGAACATGGAGGACATGGGGAGATGGAGAGGAGAGGGAGTTGAGGGAAACTGGAAGGGGAGATGAACCATGAGAGACTATGGACTCTGAAAAACAACCAGAGGGTTTTGAAGGGGCGGGGGGGGGGGTGGGAGGTTGAGGAACCAGGTGGTGGGTAATAGGGAGGGCACGTACTGCATGGAGCACTGGGTGTGATGCCAAAACAATGAACACTGTTATGCTGTAAATAAACAAATAAAAAAAGAAAAAAAAAGAAAAAAAAGAGTAGCTGAGTATTTAGGTAAAGCAAAAACTCTGAAGGCAAAAATAAATAAATAAATAAATGTATAGAAGACATTCCTCAGTATTCTTTGATTGCACTTGTGGTTTATGGTAACACAATCCAACAGTCCACAATTGAGAGTATGTGACAGACTCTTGTGCCCTTGGTGCATGCAATGAGTGCAAAGCAAAAACTGCCTTTATGTTCAAAATAGAATAAACACTCTGAGATATTCTGATTCTTACTCCCAGAGTCACATATGGAAACCTTGTAGATATTCATCACTTTCAAGGGTCCTAAAAGTAGTCTTGAATGCCTGCCACATAAAGTATGGTCCCTAGAACAGTGCTATCAGCATCACCTGGGAGCTCATTAAAAAAAGCAAACTCTTGGGTCCCTTCCCAGATCTACTGAATTAGAATCTGCATTTTAACAAGTTTTCCAGGTGGTTCTTGTACACGTTAAGTAGGCTCATCAGCACTGTAATAATGATAATAATATAACACAAATAATTCCAAATATGTGTATATAATTTTTTGCATTTTATGAAGCTCTTTCACAATCATTACCAAACTTGAGCTTTTCAATAATCTTGTGAAGTAGGCAGTAGTCATTATCCTCATCTTATTGTTGAAGCAATCTGAGTTCATTGTGATCAATGGTTTTGTCCAAGATACATGCAGGTAAATAAAAAGCCTCCATTCAACCGTCTTTTCTCCCAAACCCAGGACCCCTTGCTCACCATTGGTAGAGCACGTGCTCTGGGTTCCTTCTGTCCCCAAGAGAGAGGAGAAACTCTATGAAGCCACTCATACACTCCTCCCCTTCATGAATGAGAACAGACACTTATAAATGACCAGCTGAACCTAGGGTTTTTGTGAGTGAGTCAGTTACAGAGCTTGGGTGATTCCAATAGGGTCAAACCTGACCTCTATCGTATTAATTCTGAATTCTGATAGGTCCAGCCTTAGCCACTCCATGTTATGACCTGATTTAGGATTGATCACACAGGTCAACTTGGTGATACCAAGACCTGTGAAAGCCTATTAACTCTACAATTCCTTGAAGAACACTACTTCTCCAGAAAAAAGTTTCCCAGGCCAGCCTCTGAAACACAGACTAAGACTGCAAGCATTCTCTGTGATATACGGCCTCTGGCCAGAGATGCTCAGGAATGCTTTTGATGATGATGGGGTGACCTATTAGCCACTAAATGTGGTGTACAATGTAAAATTGCTCTGGGGACTTTTATACACTGGCCCTAGCATTCATGAGGATCTTGTGACAGGATGAAGCCAGCAATCAGGGTTACTCAGATACAGGCTGACAGAGCTGTACAACCTCTCTTGGAACCCTGTACTCCAAGAAACATGAGGCTGTTCAGAACCTCCTGGACATGAGCACATGGGGGCAGTGGAATAAGGGGGAAATGTTTCAGGGAGGAGCGGCCAAGGACAGGCTAAGTTGATCAGACACAGGTCTTTTGTTCTAGTGTATAAGAGCTTGATATGAAATTTTAAATCAAGAAGGCTTTGTGTCAAAGAGAAGAAAGTGATACAGGCATTTCGGGGGATTTTGAGCAGAAAAGTTAAGTCATTGAGCTTCTCTTCTCATGTAGTATTCTCAGTTAACATTTTTGAAAATTAATCAACTTATCTGTATAATGGGCTAGATAGGTCCTTAAGGAGATTTTTAAAGTTCAAAAAGGAGCTGAGGACAATGGTGAATTTTTTTCCCGAACTGAGTGAGGAGTAGATGTTGCAGAATACATGAGAACGGTCATGGAAAAGCAAACTGATGCTAACTCAGAACTTAACCTGTGTTCTTGTAGAGCAGTGATTTAGATTTTGGAAGATTCAGTTCCAACATGCATAATTCACTTAAGGTACTTTTGTAATTGTATGCAATCCGTATGGGTTTTTCTACCCCTAAAGAATTCCCTTAGGGATACTGAACACGACTCCTTATGCTCTACTGACACACCATTTCTTTCCTGTAATTCTGAGATGATAAAAATCAGATTCTGACTGCATTTCTATCACCTTCCTTCTTCCCTCTCTAAAAGCCTAATCATGCATAAACCCACCGGCACAACCTCTCCGGTTTGTGGAATCACATTTGGTAATGATGTTATTTATGCCTGCGTCCTTGTTAAAATATTAAACATGGTTACTGATTTCTGTCTCACCTGCAGCCACACTGAGGGAAAGGTCTGCCTTCTTATCTGGAAATGATTTTTTTTCCTTTGGAGGCTGACTTGTGTTCTCATTTATCTTTTTTCCCCTTATGTCTTTCACTGAGAAGAGAAAAGGCCCAATCTGTAGCAAATCAGAAAGAAAAGTAATGCTGCAGAAGCTCCTTTCTGGTGACCTTTGACCAGTCACCTGCTCAAAGAAATGTGTGTTTTTCTGGCCCAGATTCTAAAACACACTTGGTCCATTAACATTTTATCACATGGCATCTCAGCGAAAAGAGGCCCATAAAGATACTACTCGTATAAAAATAGTAATGCTTTTCATGACAGAAAATTGAAAAACATGGTGTTTTCCTATGGAAGAAAAAATTATCCCAAATTTTGGAGTAGACTAGAAGAGCTAAGAAGGCCCTACAAGGGCCTTTTGGTTCTCTAGTTAAGATGTTACCGTAAGTCAGAGTGCCTGAGTGGCTTGGTCTGTTAAGCATTTGCCTTTGGCTTAGGTCATGATCTCCAGGTCCTGGGACCAGTCCCACATTGGGCTCCCTGCTCAGTGGGGAGTCTGCTTCTCCCTCTCCTACCTCCTGCTCATGCTCGCTCTCTCTCTCAAATAAATAAATAAATAAATAATCTTTTTTTAAAAAAAAGATGTTATCACAAGTCAGGTATTTTTATTAGTCCATCTTCAGAGACAAGGAAATGGAAGCTCAGGGAGGGTGGGTAACTTGCCCCAGGTCGCACAGCTAGCTAGGGCAGAGCTGGGACTTAAACACAGAACTGATGCTTTTAAACCACTGCGTTATAGTGTCACTCATATGAGACTCTGGGTGAAATGTGTTCTGTTAACTCTAAATTTGCCAGGTGCAAATGGGCCATTGTCAAACTTCTGTCCCCTTCATGTTTATGCTCCCATTCCTTTCCTCACGGTTTTTCCTTCATTCTGGAATGCTTTTGCTACCTGTCTCCCCCTGTTGAAAAGCACCTCTCATTTTTCAAAGGGCTGCTCTAAGAAATTCCTCTCCCTCATCCTTCCTTCATTTTCCTCATTGGTACTAATACCTCTCAGTTATATATTGCTAGAAGACCTTCTAAGAAGACAGGAAAAACTAAATCCCTTCTTGTGCTCGGTCCCAACCTTTTCCCTGGGGTAACCACATTAATTTTTGCTAGGCATTTACTTTCATTCATGTACTTAGAAACGCCCAGTTTTTTCCCCTTTCATATTATTCTGCAACTTTTTAAAAAATGTCTTGAAGGTATTCACATGCCAACATGTCACACAGAACTGCTTATTTACAAGAAGTCTCCATTTATCCAAGTCTGTGTTTGTGTATTTTTTTTTTAAAGATTTTTTTATTTTATTTATTTAACAGAGAGAGATCACAAGTAGGCAGAGAGGCAGGCAGAGAGAGAGGAGGAAGCAGGCTCCCCGCGGAGCAGAGAGCCCGACGCGGGGCTCGATCCCAGGACCCCGAGATCATGACCTGAGCCGAAGGCAGCGGCCTAATCCACTGAGCCACCCAGGCGCCCCTGTGTTTGTGTATTTTAATAAATCATATAATCTTCACATTTATAGGAATTTTATAGTTTGGGTTGTTATTGTGATTGCCATTTTTATTTTATACTTTTTAACTGGTATATTTAGGAGAGCTATTGATATTAAATAAAGCATATTAAATATTAATATAATAAAATATTAAATATATCTTAATCTTTATAATTTAAAAAATGGATTCTCATGGATTTTCTAGATAGACGATCGTATTATTGGCAAATAATGAGCCTTTTTTAAAAAAAACTTCTTTTCCCATAGTTAATGGATTTGTTTGTTCCTTTATTTTGTCTTACGTTATTGGTAACATCTCTGAGAGGTTTACTATGGTGTACACCTCTAACTTGTTGTATTTAAGTGGGGACATTTCTAATGTTATGAATGACATTTATGTTGGGTTCCTGGAGTATGGCATCTTTCTAATTTGGAAAGATTTTTTAGGGGTATTTTTCTGATGGCTTTTACTCGCAGATAGCTATTTTATTCCTGTACTGCTTTCTTGTCTGTTGAGATTTTCTTCTGGTTTAACTTATTTCCTCTGTTGCTGTAGTGACTTACATGGACATTGTCTCTGCTCATGCCATTTTGTACTCTTCTCATTAACTTATCAGTTTTAGTCTTTTTTTACATTACTCTTTTTGCGTGCCAGCCACATTCTTGTTTCCCTGGAGGGTCCTTAAAAACCATAACACTTTCCTACTGTGAATTCTCAATTAATGTTGAATGATACATCTTCATAAAAGTTCACATCTATTATGTCACCCGATGAGCACCGTACCCAACACGGTCAGCTGTTATTCTTATATTTCAAATTTGTGTAAACTGAAGCTCAGGTCCTAGGACTCAAGCCAATATCTGGACCAAAGCTAGGTCTCAAAGGTAAGCTCTCTTATTCTAGGCCCAGTGTTCTTTTTTGCTGATCCATTGATGATAATTGCCCTAGGTTGGTGATGTTCATCAATCGAGGAAGCATTCATGTTTTCTACATTTGTTGGAGGATGTAGGCAGCTCTGAAGGGAATTTTTCACTACCTGAATGGTGCTTCCAAACCGGAAGGGGAAGGGGCTGATCTGGTGGATGAGTTTACGTGTGAAGCCCCATTGTTGATCAGGGGCCAGTCAACCAGCCAGTTCAGGTACTGATAAAAATATGCACAGTGAAAAGAATTTCATTAAAAATGCCCTCCCTACTTGTAGGAAGGAGCCTGATACTGAATCCTGGTCAACTACCAGAACTTGACCTCTCTCAGAATCACAGAAGGTTGAGGCTGACAGGCACCTCAGAGACAATCGATGCCATCTCCTTCTTTTACAGATGGGTGAAATGAGATTCAGAAAAGAGAAATGACTTTCACAGGTCAACAGGTGTGTTAGTAAATGTCCCCTGTGGTCTAGAATTATCTCTTTTGGTATGGATTAAGAATTTGTTTAATCTCACAGACAAAAGAAATGCCTGGCTAGATAAATCTTTGCTTATTCTGTGATTGCAGGCCATTTCAGTTGGATCTTGCGCAAGATCAGATAGATTTTTAAACAAATCTGGAAATGAAACTGATGGCAATGGTAATTATAAGTGTTATGGGCTGCAGGAAAAATTGTAGAGACCTGGAGACTTTCTCATTTCCTATCACTGAGGCACAATGATCACAGAGATCAAATCATGAGTGGGGTCCTGGGCTCTTTCCTAATGAAACCCAGTCTGATGTACTGTCAATTTTGGATTCCTAGGCCAGGCTATGCACCTGATGCTACTCTGTAAATAGTTCCTAAAACTAAAAAACAAAAAACAAAAAAAAACCCCACCTCATTGTTTCCACATTGGACAAAACCAAAGGGTAAGGATCAATTGAATGGTACTTCATAGTCAATTTGGCGTTCATCGTCATACCTACATATTGCGCTATCATCATTCTTTTTTTTTTGTTGTTAAGATTTTATTTATTTATTTATTTGACAGACAGAGATCATAAGTAGGCAGAGAGGCAGGCAGAGAGAGAGAGGAGGAAGCAGGCTCTCCGCTGAGCAGAGAGCCCAATGTGGGGCTCGATCCCAGGAGCCTGGGATCATGACCCGAGCTGAAGGCAGAGGCTTTAACCCACTGAGCCACCCAGGTGCCCCTGTGCTATCATCATTCTTGAGGCTGGAAGCAAAACCAAGTCAAGGGAATACTTGATATTCAAGGAGATATCCAAGTAGAGAACTGAAGGCGATTTTTTTAAAATTAAGGACTTTATTTATTTGACAGAGAGTGAGAGACAGTGAGAGAGTGAACACAAGCAGGGGGAGTGGTAGAGGGAGAAGCAGGCACCCCACTGAACAGGGAGCCCGATGCGGGGCTCAATCCCAGAACCCTGAGACCATGATCTGAGCAGAAGGCCGACGCCTAACGACTAAGCCACCCAGGTGTCCCCGAAAGCAATTTTTAAAAATAGTTAAAAATAGTTAAAGAGGTTCCGAGGTTTGATATATATATATATATATATATTCTGTTATTCTGTCTCTACATTATCAACAAAACTACTTGCCATAAGCTATTTTATTTTACTAGACACACTACAGAGATATTCAGATAAATGTCATAGCTCCGTTGTCCAAAGACTTAGTTTTACAGTATATCCAGATAACTGTCTTATATCATTAATAAGAAATAATGAGAAATAATATATTTTTAACAAAGTCCAAAGAGAACATCATCCTAAGAAGATAACGTGTCCATAAATAGAGCCCTGTGGGGAATGGTGGTGTGTGGGGTATGCTGGGTCTGCTTTGGGGATGTGTGCAGTGGAAGAGGTTGTGAAATGTCACAAAAAATGTTTTGATTTGAAATAACAGGTAGAATACTTTTCCTCCAAAAATGTATCACCACCTGTCTTACTCAGACCATATCTGTATTGTATAGGGCCTCCACAATTCAACCAATAACTCCTTTGTTCATGTTGATATATCATTTCTTAACTGTTTTCAAACGCTTTCATGCTAGGTCTTCCCAACAAGACTGACTGTAAAATCCTGAAGGATGTGACTATTTTTGGAATTTTCTTCAGTTCATCTCTACAGCCAGAGGTGTTCAGTGAATGCATGTGAATGTGCTGATGTAGATTAACCGGTAAGCAGATAAAAGCATTCATCAGATCCATAAAACCAAAGCACAAGTGCCTGCTTCAAACACCAGGGAACACTGAGGGCATTTTAAGAAGCCACAGATACACGTGGGGCATTGACTGTCGCAGACCCTGCGTGCTCCTTAATTGAGCTTCTAAGAAGACTTGGAATTGGCTTCCAGCGACTTTCCTCTATATTAATCTCCCTATAGTCTGAAACAAGACAACGTAAGACAGAATAGAAGAATCAGGGTCTTCGAGCTCATATGCCTTCCCATGAGAGTTTCATGGTTGCTTGAAGAAGTCTCCAGAAAACACCTCCCAGATTTAAAAGATAGAGGGTGTGCCTAGCAAACAACATGCTGCCACCTTCTGGTGAGATGGTTACAGAATATTTTCTCTGTCATTCCCATCAAATAGAAATCAGAAATACAGAATTGTAACAATAACGTCTATACTACTCTTGATGGCTAACAACCCCCCTGACATGCATTATCTCATTTAATGTTTGCAAGATCCTTATGAGGCCTATAATTATGCCCGCATTAGACAAGGAGAAAACTGAGGTTCAGAGAGGGTATGCAACCTTCTGAAAGCCACATCAAGACGGGCAGATGCAAGCTGAAGCTTTGTAAACCAAGATGCGTTCCTCATTGACACAGTGAAGAGTGAACCATTTTTTAAAAAAGATTTTATTTATTTATTTGACAGACAGAGATCACAAGTAGGCAGAGAGGCAGGCAGAGAGAGAGAGAGAGAGAAGCAGGCTCCCTGCCAAGCAGAGAGCCCGATGCGGGACTCGATCCCAGGACCCCGAGATCATGACCTGAGCCGAAGGCAGTGGCTTAACCCACTGAGCCACCCAGGTGCCCAAGAGTGAACCATTTTTTTCCATGCCTTGACAAATATAAACCGTATCTGCCAAGCACCTGGAAGAAATGTGTGGAATCTTTTGTCTGATCACCTCATATCACTGCCTTCTAGTGTGCGACTGACACATAACGCCCACTGTCTGGCTCTGCAAAGGGCAGCAGCATCTTCCTGAACTGAACCGTGGAAGGTAGGGTGGAGTGGGGTGGGGAGTGAATTTTTCTCCTGTCACCCTTGAACCAGGCACGATGTATTTTCTTCTACTCTTTTTATCCCTTACAATTTTCTCAGTAATCTTGAAATGCAAATTGAATTTTAAAAAAACAAAAAACAAAAAACAAAACTCTTGGTGGCTTCCTAGTTATCCCAAACCCACTGTACAGTATTCATGGCTCCCACACCCAGGTGTACCACCCCCATCACACATCCTCTGTACCATACCTCCCCAGATCCCAGACATTCCTTTCAGATATGGGGTATTTTTAGCAGCTTTCCATCTGACTCTGCCTAGCAAAACCCTATTTGTCCCTTAATGCCACCTCCTCTATTATTGATGCCCTAATCTCTTTAATGCTTAGTCAGTACTATTCTAGCTCCCAGTGGGTTTCTTTCCTTCAATTTTCATGACAGCTTGTTGTTTTCCTATTAGTCTGCCTCACTAGCTTGTCCACCTAGTGGGTAGGAACTCATCCTTATTAATTTCTGTAACCTCTAACAAAGCTTTGTATACATTAGGTGCTTAGTAAATATTTGTCATTAATTGAATTATCTCACTCCCAGAAAATCCCAGGGAGTACCGCCCGGATTATAAGAGCCAGGGCAAATCATATCCCCCATTTCATAATATGGGGGATATAGGGAGACAGGTATCTATGGCCATTCTCCATAAAATTAAGAAAGAGACCACCAACAGCTGTGATCCTACCGCCACTCCTACGTTTGCTCTTCTCTGTGTGGAGCAATAACTTTTAGAAAGATACTTTCTGTGGAACATCTTTTCCTTTCATTCCTTTTGTGCCACATTGTCAAATTCCTACTAGCAGAAAGCATTTATGTTAGAGTCTCTGTTTGATTGATGGTATTTGTAATCAGAATATTGATCTCCAAGAAGGCTTGTCTGGTCTTGTACCTAAATAATAATGGTAGCAGATAATACTTGTATAAATATTCTAGACATATTCTATCCTTGTTATGGGCTTTCTCTCTCTCTCTTTAACTTTCATTTTAAAGTATTTTTTAACTCAGAAAAGATGCCAAAACAGTACAAAGAATTCCCATAGTTCAGTCCCATTAATTTATACTACAGTCGTTTTGGAGAGCGTTTTGCACCAAAAAAAAAAAAAAAATGTTTATAAATATATACGAATATTAGAAGCATTATTTGTTATGACAGAAACTGGGAAGGATCTAAGTAATCAGAATAGAGGATTCATTACATAATTATATCAAAAGAATGAATCCATGGACATGAAAAAGAAATTCTTTAAGGATGTTTAAAGAGAAATGCTCCATGTATTAGTTTGCTTGGGCTGCTATAACAAAATACCACAAACATGTAGCTTAAACAACAGAAATTTATTTATTATGTTTCTGGCCTTGAGTTGCAGAGGGACACCTTCTCTCTGTAACTTCACAAAGCCATTTTCCCGTTCGCACACATCCTGGGTGTCTCTTCCTCTTCTTATAAAAGACTTAAGTCATTTGGGATGAAGCCCCCACCCTTATGACCTCTTTGACCTTATTTACCTCTGTCAGGGCTTATCGCCAAATACAGTCACATTGTGGATTAGGGCCCCAACATATGAATTTCAGGGAAACACCTCAGTTCATCACACACAAGATATCTTAAGTGAAAAAAGTACATCCACAGAAACGCGCTTCTGGACCTCAATTTTAAAAACATATTCGCACGCACATACAGAGGGCAAAAATAGTGTGGACGTTCACCTGTCAAAATTGTAACAGGAGATACTTTTGAATTGTGAGATCATGAGCTATATTAACTGACTTCATACTTCATTACCTTTTGCAGTTTTCCATAATAAACTACCATTACTTTTATAACCATAAAAAATGTATTACAAGTAATACTGCAGAACTTTAATAGCTTGCAGGTTCTTTCATGTACATGAAAGTATTTGATCTCTTTAACTATGTTATGAGGCAGGAATTATTTTTTCAATTTATAGATGACACAATTGAAGCCTGGGAGGTTTAAGTCACATGGCCAAACACTCAGTCTGATCATATGAATTTTTTTTTTTTTACTATTAATCGAATGTTCTCTCTACTACACCACAGTTCTCCAAAATACCTTCTTTTGATAATACCTTTCTCTGATAAAGAAAAGCCTAACAATACTCCATGATTTTCCCTAATTTGCTAATGATACTTACGAAAGTAGAAGGACAAAGAAAACAGCAAGCGCGGCGGCATCAGAACAAGGGAGGAATGGAGATCCTAGGCGCTGACTTTGTCTCCCATGGAAAGATTTGGGATACAAATGTGTATCAGGAAATAGTAACTTGGGTTGAAAATCGTCACTGGCCTGCTTTTCTTCCGCACCCTTTTTTTTTACAACTGTTGTGCACTTATGAAAATGAAACGTCATTGTAGGAACAGAGAATCCAGCAGGGATTTCAGCAGATTCTGTTACCTGTAAGAATACACACGTGCATAAATACGCCCAGTGAGCCAGAGGCTCCTGACCTGTGAGAAACTTGGAGAAGGAGGAGGGAGAATTTGGGAGAATTTAGGACAAGAATCCTAGAGATCTGCAAGTGTGTAATGGTCTTCTTTAGTGTTCCATGAACACTAAAAGAATGGCCATAGTTACGGTTGGAGAGGCTCTGGAGCAGGAGGTGTCCTTTCACTGGAAAAGTTGTGAATTATTGCTCCATGTCAATAATGGTAAAAAATATCATTTATAATATACTCTTTCCCAGGGCGCCTGGGTGACTCAGTTGGTTGAGCGTCTGTCTTCAGCTCGGGTCATGGTCTCAGGATTCTGGGATAGAGCCCTGTATCGGGCTCCCTGCTCAATGGGGAGCCTGCTTCTCCCTCTGCCAGCTGCTCCCCCTGCCTGTGCTCTCTCTCTCTCTTTGTCAAATAAATAAGTAAAATCTTTTATGTCAGTCTTTATTCCTATCATGGAATCAATGATCGCAATAATTACCATGTAAATTGAGATGTTCTAAGGTGAATTCTATGCTGTATCTCTGAGTGGGTTGAACTTAACCAAGACATTGAACAGTTACAGCCTGCAAGAAGTGGTGTAAGAGCATTGGGCATCGGGATGTCTGGGTGGCTCAGTGGGTTGGGCGTCTGCCTTGGGCTCAGGTCTTAATCCCAGGTCCTGGGATCACATCCCGCATAGGGCTCCTTGCTCAGCAGGGAGCCTGTTTCTCCCTCTGCGGGCCACTCCTCCTGCTTGTGGGCTCTTTCTCTCTCTTGCTCTGACAAATAAATGAAATCTTAAAAAAAAAAGAGAGAGAGAGAGACCAAAAAAAGGTATTGGGCATCCCTCTGGGAGGTGGACATGGTAGGAATGAAGAACTCTGTTGAAATGTGGTAGAGAGCCTCTTCAAGAAGTGATGCTTTTCTAGCACCTACTATGGAATCAGGATCAGAAGTGATGAAATCCTTTTACACGTGGCCTGTGGACAGAGCTCTGGGGCCGGACGCCAGACCCATTTGAATGGCCAGTGCCTCCTTGCTCTGTGCCAACTAAACATCAACCAGAAGTTGTGCATCTCTGTTGGTTTGTGGAATGACAGACAACCGGGGTAAAAGGGATGACAAAATGTATTTCAAGACATTCAAAAAGGTTCTATCTCTTGGTGCTGATTGCCTTGAGACAAGGGTCCAGACATTCCCTTCCAGGGAGGCTCCTGAACAGCTGTCAGGCCTAATCTGGGTGAAAGATGAAAGAGTGACCCAGGGGTTAAAGGCTCTACAGTCTGCTGCAAATCCCCTGAGTTATCTAATCTGTCCAGCAGTGCAGGCTTTCAGCAAAGGAAGCGTTATTTTATAGCTGACCCTTTAACAAAGGGGAGATAGCAACTATTAGAAAATGCAGTAAGTCATGGCCTGAGATCAGGCTGCCTGGCTCAATCCTGTGGAGAATTTCTTTTTAAGTTTGAAAGGCCAGATAAACATCTGGAAAGCCCACACAGACTATGCACAAGAGGCATTGCATTACAATGGGGAGTATTTCCTGGGTTGCCAAGGACACACACACACACAAGGCAGGATACCACCAACCTCAAGTCCTGCACATTGGCCAACTGCCTCCACCCAAAATTTTGCCTGGGAGAATCTGTGTCTCTGTTGTACTTGTGGAAATTTGGTTAAGTCTTTCTCTGGGCTTCAGTGTTCTCATCTGTAAAAGAGAACAGCCAGCCAAGAACAAAAGAGGGGATTTGGACTAGATGGCGCATCCTTGGCAACCCATCATTTTTCAACCTTATACTCATAACAGACCTAATTAATTGGTGATGGCATTTCCCGCAAACCTTGATGCAGGCTTGGGATTCTCAGTTGGTCTGAGGCAGCACCTGAGATGAAACCCATTTGATCTCTTTGCAACTTAGTGATGCGGGTGGCCTTCTCCCCAGCAGTGGAGGTCAGCTTAGTGGCTGAGCCTCATGGTGATACCGCTGGCAAGTGGGGGATAATCGCCATCAGCAGGATGGAGTGAACAGTAGCGCCAACAGTTTTTGGAGGAATTCTTGTGTTTCAGAGATGACACACGTGTCACTCCGGGGGGAGGGGGACCTGAGCAGAAGCGCAAAATACACTTGTAACTGAAATGGGGTGTTTATGATGCTCCAGTGAACCCCCAAAATACTGGGAGAGAGGGGCATTAGAGTTCTGCAATAGCAGGAAGGGGTAGAATTAGAGAAAAATTGTTTACATTGTTAGTGGTACTCTCCGCCACCCCCACTTTGAAAACCTAAGCTGGTATACTATGACAAAAAGATTATAGTTACATGACTTTTTGTATTATTCCTAAGATGGGAATCACAGAACCAAATTCTGGAACTGAATTTTGAGAGCCGGAGAAGAGGGAGGGACTCATCTAGTCCATGGGATCTCAGAAGCCTCTCCCTGCACCTGACCAGGCTGGCTTCATAAGATCACTTGAGTTTGTTCCTAACCTGATTCCTGAGCCCAGCTCTCAAAGATATGGATTCAAGGGGTTTGGTTGGGTTCGAACCAGTTCCCTCAATGGAACCTGTGCAATGATTACCCAGGTTTGAAAATCAACAATTTAGCCTAACCTCATCATTCTGAAGGTGAGAACGCTGAAGTAGACTTGGAAGAAATGGCTTGCCCAATCTCCTCTAGCCAGTGACACCTCTGCAAATAGGATCTACGTTTTCTGACTGCCAGTCCCAGACCAAGGGGCGGGATCATTCTCCTGGAGTTTCTTGGAACAAATGACCATTCGTGTCAATGATGCCAACCCCACTGGTAGGGAGCAGGGTTGCCTTAAGCCAGGGAGGGGTCGGTCCCGAGAAGTACTCCAGCACCGGCCACATGTTGCCTGAGAGGAAACCCATAGGTCAATGCATCAGATGCATCAGTGATTTCACTTTCTAGTTTTATGTAAATCTGTTTTTGCCAATTCATTTGTTGGAAAAATAGTGAGGAATGGAGACTAGATGTACTTCGACACAAAAGTTTAATCTCTGGTTAAATTATGAAAGGGAAACTGAGGCATGATAGGTACCCCTCGCAATGATTTGTGCCTCCAGACAAGGGCTGCTCTTTAGTCTAACTGCTTGGTCTCCCAGGCACTGGCTCTTGGCTCCTCCCACAGACACAGCCCCACAGCACACCGCACACCTGCTGCCAGAAGGATCTTCCGACGACTCTGATTCCAACTCGTTGTTCTGCTGCAAAAGCTCCGGTGACTCCTCAGGGAAGGAGGTCAGTCACTCTGGCAACCAAAACCATTTAATAGGCTGCCTCTCACCTTACCTCTCCACATTTTCTCCTGCTATGCTGACTACAAACCCTGCTGGAGTCGAAACAGTTTTGTCCATTGTTTCTACTTTCATTCACATCGCAACATACTTTCATTTCAAATCGCCTATTCAAATTCCATCTGCCCAAAAATGTTCACCTCAGATCCCTGATCCATTAGGAAATACTTCTTGTCGTCCATGACGATGCGCTAAGCACTGGAGAGTCTTGGGTGAATAATTCAGATACGATTTGTACTTCACCATCTGGTGGAAAAGCTTGACATTGAATGACTAATTTCTAATGATGTGAAGAGCGTTCCAAGAAGGAGAACAGGTGTCAGGGAAGTGTTTACCAGAAAGAAATGACCAGCCATTAGGCCCTTCCTCCGGGCAAGTGTGACCGTAGCATCTTCTGGAGTCTTTTCTGCCCTCCATATCTACACATTTTTTTATATAGATACAGTTTACCTGCTGTTTAGGTAATTTAGGTATTTGTTTCTCCAGTTAGACTAAAACCTCTTGTACGACAGTGTCATATTTTTAGTGCTTTCTGTACTTCAGTAGGTACTAATGTAGCCTAAATCAGAAGACAAGCACGTTCTTAGGAAAGACAGTGTTTCATTATGGTTTCTGACTAAAATGTTTTCACTTCCATTGTTTTACTTGATACTCCCAATAAGCTTATGAATTAGGTATCATGATGACTGACTTATAGTCAGAAAACTGAAGCTCAGAGAATTTGAGTGATTTGTTGAAGGCCAAGCAGCTAATTATGTCCGGAGTCCAAACAAGGACCTAGATTCTTCCATTCTTATTTTAAACCTTTTCCAGTGTAACATGGAAGCAAGTGAATACATGATTCTCTTACCATTTCTTACCATTCTTTTTTCTCTTTCCTTTTCCTCTGTCCTGTTTTTTTTTTTTTAAGATTTTATTTATTTATTTGATGGATAGAGATCACAAGTAGGCAGAAAGGCAGGCAGAGAGAGAGAAGGGGAAGCAGCCTCCCCGCTGAGCAGAGAGCCGGACTCGGGGCTCAATCCCAGGACCTTGGGATCATGATCTAAGCCGAAGGCAGAGGCTTTAGCCCACTGAGCCACCCAGGCGCCCCTCCTCTGTCCTGTTTAGATGCCCATCTGTATGTTTCAGATTCGCTTTACCCCTCACTTCCTGTTTGTTCAGGACAGCCCATCTCACCACAGGGCTGTGATCAGTTGTTTTTTCAAGAGGTTCAGGGGGAAGGGATTACTGGTCTCATTGTGCTGGCGTACTACAGGCAGTTGTCTTCTGGTGTGTTCCCCAGAAGGAGACCTTGAGACCAGGACTACTGTGTGAGTTAAGAAAGCACTCCAGAAAAACCCAGGGAGTTAGGGAGGGAAATAAGATGTGGAAGTGGAAGAAGCCAAGCAATGTCTGGCAACTCCATCCTGTTCACAGGCACACTGGGGTATAAAACACCCATCAGACTGTCCCCACTGGGGACAAGTACCTGGCTTTCAGATTTTACCATTCTGTCATTGGCCAACGGCCACCCCCAGGGCATGTAAATCCCAGGTATTCAGCTTTCTGTCTGAGTGAGCAAGGAGTCTCTGAAAAGTCACAGGGGTGGGCCTTTCCAAGCAAAAGCAATATGGAATTGGGGGAAGAGTGTGCTTGAAATAGCAAAAAGAATCTGAGGGAGTCTGGCCAGAACAACAACAGGGTGTGCTATGGCAGGTCAAGACTCTATAACGTAAGGGGTTTTACATCTTAGGGTGCCCCAAACCTCTTTGAGGATTGGATGCACGCATTAGACTCTCGCCTTCCAAAAGACGTAAATGCTTATAGTGGCCCGCATTCATAAGTCCCCAGACCGAGGGGGCCTGTGTTAAACATAGCGAGTCTAGTAGATCTGAGAGGCGTCCGTGAGGCTGTTCTAACTAAAGACTAAGTTCCTAGGCTTCCATTCCTAAGATTCTGCTCTCCAAGGAAATGCCATATGCTGAGCTGCATAACCTTACGTTATTTCATTACTCAAGTAGTTACAGAGCAGAAGGAGAAGGCATTTTTCCAGGCGGCCTCATTCAAAGATGGAGCAGCACTGCCATGTGACCTCAAGAAAACCTCAGTCCTATTAGCTAGAATGACATGAGGATAATGAATAAGAGCCTCCGATAGCTGAGAAGCATCCCTTGGGAGAGAAGGCTCACAGGCTCGAGCTCTGCAGACTATGGATAGCAGGTCTCCTTGGATAGGAGGGTGTAAACACAGAAAATCAAAACCAAGCCTGTGGGGCCCGCTCCCACATATGTAGCAGCTTTGCAGCCGTTGCCTCTTTGCAGCTCACTTAGGACTCCCTGGGCTCACATCTATTTAATTAACACAAAAGGCAACTTCTTCCTTCCTCACTGTGGAGAACTCCACGGAGCCCTGTCTTGACGGGTCAGGCGCAAAATGACAGATGGGGCTAACGTCCCCTTCCCCCACACCATCAGAATTCCTCTCTTGCCCTTCCTCCTGACCTTGGAGGACACAGCCTTATTACCAGGCTGCTGCATTTAGGAACTGTGGAGCTCCACCTGATTGGAATCTTGATGGCGATCAAGGAAAAGACTTTACCTTGCCCTTTGTCTTTAAACCTCCAGGATTATTTGCATTTAAATTGATTATTTATTGTTTATTGTTCAAAGATTTTTATAAACTTACATTGTTTCCACTGTCAAAAGCACTATTGGTATTAAAAATAAAAAAAGATGTTAAACAGAATGCAGAACATGGTTCCATTTATGGAGAAATGTGTGTAGGTATGCTTTTATATGCATTGAAATCTGGAAGTTTTCCAGCATTCTGCTAAAAGTCCGCTAAATCTTACTCCCTGGGGAGAGAGATTATGTAGGGATTTTTATATTTTCTGTGTGGTGTGGATTTTTGACAACAGTAAGAAAAAGTACCATGATATATCCATTAGAAAAAGAATTTATGATTAAATCAGTTTCACAAGGAATTATATCTTTACTCCTTTTTCTTAAACAACTATTTTCACCATTCTTTGGCCTATTTTAGATCTTTCCATGTGTAGCCGTTATAGTAATTACAGAGACTATGTAATAATTTTTACTTGACTTTTCCACTTAATGTTATTTCATTTGCACTTTCCTGAGAACAGAGTCTGCATATTTTTATTAATGGATGCTTAATTGTCCATTGATTTGATGTCTATTTTTAATGGCACAGTTCCCTTTAGAAATTGTACAGTACCTTTTTGCCAATGAAATGTGAAAAGAGTGGTTGATGGGAGAGAAAGTCTCAAATCCTTAGCAGGGACCCTGAATTATTATCACCAATAAAGAGGTGCTAGATCATTCGGGAAACTACCTTTGGCTTTGAAGCCAGTAACCAATGAGTTAACAGGACTGATACTGACAGCTGCAGCTTTTCCTTTGTCTTTAAATCTCCCTGCCTCTCCCTCCTGTTCAGGACAGTGGATTTGAGGCTTGCCCTATTGTCTCCTTGTTTGGCTGCCTCTCAAATAAACCCTTTCCATGCTGCACACCGGATGTCTCAGTGATGGTCTTCACTGTGCATTGGATAGACAAATTTGGGTTCTGTTACAGTCTGTTTCAAGCACTTCTTTCCTCACTTCCAGTAGATACTTACGGATCCCTACTATCCCTACTATCCCTACTATGGTACTATCCCTACTATGCCAGATATTTACTGGATCCCTACTATTCTTACTATGGTACTTCCTCCACATTTCTTGAATTGTAGCATCATGGAAACTTCACAGAGAAATAGAATGGGTGGAGGTCATCTGAGTCCAGGCAGCCTACCAACCAGCTCCCCCACAACCAAATAGCCTGAATTTGAAGACTAGACTCGAACCCTTTTACTGTGCAAGTTAAAGGAAAGGTAAAAACTACAGTTCCCCAGAGGGTGAGAGCAAGACTGATATCAAGCATTATCTTCTTATGGCTATGGGCATGTTCTTCCCAGAACCAGGGATTTCTCTGGGCATGCAGAAGAGATTCCATTCTTTCTCAACTTACTTCCTTTGCAAAAGTCCCTCAAGAGTCTATAACAATTCTCTCTTTATTCCTCTGGATTGCTTTTCCCTTTGGCAACCAATCAGAATCTGAGTACAGAGCCCTGGAATGTGGCTCATGTTTGTCCTACAGGCCACACTCCCTTCAATTTATAGGTAAGGAGATAGGGCCAAAGAGAGAATATAATTGGCTCCAGCACACACAGCATCAGCTAGCCCTGTAGATGATGAAGCTGGGGAAACTTCTAAATTAGATGGCTAGGTAAGGTTTCCATATGCACCTGTTAGTATGTATTTCTACTTTTACATTTCCATATCTGGCTTTAACTGGCCTGTATTCTAAGATTCTCTGATCCTCCCAGCTGCCAGTTAATTCTCATTTGTACTTCTTTTGTGATACTTACCACTTTTTTGCTATGTTATGATTACTTTTCATCTCTGTAATCTTTATCCCTCGATTCCAAATTCCTTGGGGAAGGGATCCATGTCTTAGGTGTACATTCCCTAGAGATCTTCATAAAACAGCCTAGTTAATGCTGATCAAAGGAAAGTACATATATTCTTTCTTCTAGAAAACCTACAAAATATTTTTGTAGAACAAAATAATACAGAGGTTTAGGACATTGGCTCATCATATTACAGCAGTTAAGGCATTGAAGTCTCTGGCTTCTGTATTGGGATGACAGTTCCATGTGTAGTTGCCATATAGTGTCTGGCAAACTGTTTAACTCTCTACTTTGGTGATCTCTTCTGAACACTGGAGGAAGTAACCCCTGTCTTATAGCTGTTTAACTGTTCTAGATGAAGTAATACATGTAAAACAATCAGCACGGTTGTTTGCAGATGGTATTCCGTCATTAAGTGATATTTCTCATTATTAGGGAGTGGTCGTATGAGTAATGTGGTTTACAGGCAAAGAACATTAGGCTCAAATAATTAAAACACAGAAAAAACATGGGGGGTTAGGGGGATAGGAGAAGAATAAATGAAACAAGATGGAATTGGGAGGGAGACAAACCATAAGTGACTCTTAATCTCACAAAACAAACTGAGGGTTGCTGGGGGGAGGGGGGGTTGGGAGAGGGGGAGGGGAGTTATGGACATTGGGGAGGGTATGTGCTATCGTGGGTGCTGTGAAGTGTGTAAACCTGGCGATTCACAGACCTGTACCCCTGGGGATAAAAATACATTATATGTTTATAAAAAAATAAGAAATAAATAAAAAATTAAAAAAAAAAACAGAAGAAAACAAAGAAAGCAAATGGCTCCTCTTTTAACTTGCGTGCTCCTCTCTATACTGCCCAATCCATTTGATTCCGATCCCACTCAGGAAATTAACACCTTAATGCTGATGATGGTAGATACTAAAACAGTGCTAGAACCAAGAGATAGATTGGCCACTTCATAGGAGGGACAGCTAGCTCTCTTTTCTCCCCTCCCCTCCCCTCCCTTCCCCTCTCTTCCCCTCTCCTCTCCTCTCCCCTTTTTTCTAGCATGTAAAAGGAGTGGAACCTCTTATATGCTACCATGGACAGAGACCCAAACTGTTTGAAAACTCCAAGAAGTCACGTTGGACAGCAGGGTTTTTTCCTTTCTCTTTCTCTTTTTAAGTGTTAAAAGACAGACTTGCTGCTTAATGATAAATAAGCAGGCCCTTCCTCACTCCAGTGTGTGTGAGAAAAGCATACGTTTAATCCTAAAAATACAGCCAAAATTACCAAAGTGAAAATGTATTCCCTGGAGGAACAGAGATAAGAATGCTGATGTTTTCCGAAGTGCTGTTGCTTGTGGGTTTGTGAGGCTGATGGAATACTGATGTTTACATTAAGAACAGCTTGCAATTGTATGGAAAACAAATGCTTACCCTTGCATTACTGAAGCGAAGACACATGCAGTAAAAATGTTCTGCATAGGAACATACAGACACAGAGCAATTATTGTCACTGTGAGAGTTTAACTGCATGATTATGAAATTCTAAGTTTTAATAGACAATGAGAGTAGGAAGCATTGTCATTATTTAAATTGCAATAAGCAATAATAATAAGTACTAAAACCCGAGAGTAAAAAGATTCCAATTTAGCTAGCATAAATGCTACAGAATCTTCTATTATAAAACAATTTTTTCAAAGCAATACTGATATTTATATGCAAAATCTAAAGCCATCCTAACAACTTATGATGGAAGAAAGGAAATGGCCAGAAACCCAGGATCCTCAGATCCTGAACTCCTCTCCCTCATCTTTTCCATTCTCTCTGAAGAGGTTCCTCAGGGATTTGCAGGCAGAAAACAAAGTCCCATGGTTTATTACCAGGAGCGTTTTATTCCATGGACCCAGTGTAATTCCTTGTGATTTCATTTATCCAGATTTAAAGTAGAATGTCTTTTTAATCTTAGCATCAGCAAGCTTTTTATGGGTGCTGGAGCACACATAGTGTTCTGTAAACATCTTAAGGTAAACATGATATAAGGATATTTACAACTTTTTTTTTCAAAGATTTTATTTATTTATTTGACAGAGATCACAAGTAGGCAGAGAGGCAGGCAGCGAGAGAGAAGGAAGCAGGCTCCCCGCTGAGCAGAGAGCCCGATGTGGGGCTCGATCCCAGGACCCTGAGATCATGACCTGAATGGAAAGCAGAGGCTTAACCCACAGAAGCACTCGGGTGCTCCTGATATTTACAACTTAATTATTACTCTTTTGTATCAGTAAAATGGATAATACAGTTTTCCATCTTTCACCAAAGTATTAGCACATGGGTTCCTGGCTCTGTGATGAATATGCCTTGATCTGCCAGTCATGTTTCCCATCTACTTGGTTAATGTTCTCAATTTTTGGACAAAATAAAAATAGAAAATCATAATTTACAACTACAGGTCAGCAGAAATGGGAGTAAGTGTTTGGTGACTCTGTCAGGTAATTATGGCTGTCAGGATCCGTGAAGAGCCTGGCAAGATGGAGAGAGAGTTCACTGAAGGTTACTTTCAAATTTCTGGCACATACTACTAGGGAATATCATGTCCCAAACTGGAAAGCTAAATGTTTTAACTTGAGAAGCAGCAGGAAGTCGATTAATAATCCACTCTCTGGTTGCTTTAATTTTTTTTAAATTATTAAATATTACCTCTATTTCTAAGCTTTAGAAACCTAATGTCATGAATTGCAATTTTTCACAGGTTCTTAAGTTTGGGCAAGGGTTAAAGATAGATTAATAAGTTGACCTCTAGTGTGGTAGATAAGATTAGATAGAGGAGATTAGACAGATGAGCTAATCCCCTCCTGTATATGAATTCTGTGGTTGCTTTAATTTTAATGTATTTATAGTCTTCTGCTCTGGCATTTGGATGTGTTTTTTAAAAAAATGCTCAATTATATATTTTATTGATTTGTTTTTCTGCTGGGAGAAAAAGAATAATCAAATTTTGGGAAAGGTCCAAATTCCTGATGACAAAGCTGCCTTCACCATAATTCAGTCTTCTTAATAAAGGTGATATATTTTCCTAAACATCAAAAATTGTATTTTATCTCCTGGACGATGGATTCAAGGTATTCAGCTATTTCCTAGAATGTTGAAACATTCCATTTGAGCAAGTCACTTAACATTGTAGTGATGGTCTTTGCTGATCTGAACAGTGCCATGAGAAAAAGTTGTATTTCATACCTTATTCAACCACTCAGGCGTAAGGACCTTTCCTCACGAGAGTCTGCAAACTTATGTAACCAAAGTCCTGTACTTACTGCTTCCTTCTTTGAACAGCAGGCTGAAGAGACATATCCTCAGGGTTTACAATCAAATCACAGTCACTGAAGGAAGATCTGGAGGTATCTTGTTGATTGCCACCTGTTCTCTGTGAGTAAGCTGGTGTGCGGACTGGCATCCAGGAGCAATCTCTTACATCCTTTCGGTAAAGCCCTTCCTTGTGGCCCCCGTAGCTGGTGCATCTTCAGTTCTGACCCCAATGTGCCATTTCCCATCCACCTCATGACTCCCAAGAACAAATGTTATCTATGAGAAATCTCTCTTCTGTAGTGTGAGTTTTTAGGAAAAAGCATAATAAGAAATTATTGGGTAATTTTCTTCATTTAAAGTACCTTTGCCAAAGGCGGATCTATATTCTGCTCAAAATAATGTTTCCATCTCCCCGTAAAGTGCAACATCTCTTAGCATGCCCATGGGATGCTGACTGCTCGATCACATCATATGCCCTTGACAATATGTAACATCTAAAAGGTGTAATTTAATAAGTTTGCCAAGAACTCATTCTCTTTCTTCTCCAAATAAAACATTGCTAATGACTTTGTTTCTGGTTCTATATTCTTGGAAATAGAGGGACGTACCTATTTTTGCTAAATGTACTGAAAATTACTCATTTTGGTGCCTGCATAATTTAGATGCATGAGTAATATTATCTTATGTCTAACTTTAATGACAAAATTAATCAGTTTGCTATTCCAAAACATTATTTTGTGGTCATTTCAAGAAAATGTGATTGGTTTACCAAAGTGGCTGCTGCTCTGTTTTAGAACGATGTGAAAATCTTATGGCTTCATGCCACTAAATGACAGTTTCAGAGACAACAAAATTTCGGACAGGGGTAAATGGGTCATTTGTCCAGTAATTAGTGATTTTCAGATATCCACTCTTTACTTCCCATGTAGATTTTTCTTTTTCCAGATGCTTATATAAAATTAGCACACCTTCAGATTCATTAAAGTTATAGTCACATTAGTTTTTAAATGACTACCTTAAGGTTTTCTACAACCCATTTTTGAGTCACTTTTGAAAGACGTAATGTAACACGGCAAAAATAATTAAAACTGTTAATTTTATTAAAATAAACATGGAAACAATGGGAAATATTTTTTAAGCAAACTGTGCACTGTTAATTGAGATGAACAACCCACTTTGTCTTTTTAGAGTACATTGTGAAGAGATTGGGAATGTAATTTGAGGGATATTAATGTGATTTTTGAGAAAAATAATTGACAACATATGAAAGGTATATTGTTTGATCTGTTTTCCTTTGAAACTGCCAACTTGATAGATCTAAATAACTAGAGGCCACCAGCGGTCCAAGGGTCATATTTTGTGCTGCTTTAAATCCACCCTGCTTGCTATTCCTGCATGGGGAGGAAAAGGTGAGAAAAGACAGCCAAGGGCAGGAATTTCTAAGTTCTGGAGCAGAGCTGGCTGGAGGTGTACCAGGGCCTGGGGCAGGCAACAGTCAATTTGCTCCTGCCAGGTCAGGAGGAGTATTTGATATAGGCATTGCTTAGAGTTGCTGGTGTGGGTTGGTAATAAACAGATTTTAAGTGGTTCTATTATTGCTTTCAAATTCTCTCCATGTGATGTGCACCTGTATGTCCCACAGAGCACTCTCACCTCCAGCACTCGGGAAAGTCACTTAGGCTGGCTGAATAGAAGCACACCAGATGAAGTAGGATGGGGAGAACACTGAGGCAGGAATAATCCTAAGTCTGTCTGTCTTTGGTAGACTTGTAAATGGACAGAGAGAGAGAGAGAGAGAGAGAGACTACCAAGAGGGAAAACACACACACACACTTACGTATGTTAAGTACATACATACATTCATCCCTGTCTTAATTTCTGCACTATTTTTTCCTTTTTGAGCAGTGGGATGGGGCATCAGGGCCCGAAGCCTCCAAGAGAAGAGAGAAAGCAAGGAAGAGCCTGGAGAGTTTCTGCAAGACAGCTGGAGGAAGTCCTGTGTACTCTGAATTCAACGTGATTCTCAAACAAAGTGCAAGCACTGATTCATTTTTCACATGATTTTAGAGACGCAATGCCAACTTTGCTAAAGTTTATGGTGGTAAGGATGTGCTTAGCCAACAGAGTGTATCAAAATTCTGAGCTTAGATGAAACGGGAAGTCAGAATGCCGGTGTTGAAATCTGGGGGCAAGGCTGTGGATCTAGGAAGAGTAGCCATTTTAAACATGGGTTCATAGACTCACAGATACACCCCACCCGTCTTACCACGTTACCCCTTGTGCCTAACACAGTGAATCTGGCCAGCACAATTAGTGGACCACTCACAATGCACTACAAATCCAACTCGTAGAATTCTCAGTTTTTAAAAAAGACTTATTTATTTAATAGAGAGAGAGCAAGTGAGCATGCAGAGGGAGGGGGAGAGGCAGACTCCCCACCAAGAAGGGAGCCTGACTAGGGGCTCGATTCCAGGACCCTGGGATCATGACCCTGAGCTGAAGGCAGATGCTTAGCTGACTGAGCCACCTGGGTGCCCCTAGAGTCCTCATTTTTAAAAAGTCTTTTATATCCAGCCACTCCATATTAGGTTTTCCAAAAGTGAGACATATTCATACGCTCAGAGCATTTGCCAGTAAGTAAAGCTAGAGCAACCTGCACTTTTTGTATTTTCTTGTGGGAAACTGATGACCTGGGCAATTGCTCAGTGATTAATGGGCAGGTGTTCTGCCTCCTCTGTGGAAGTGTTCCAACCCTGTGGTGAGCAGACATTAAATCAGAGCTTTTGAATACCAAGTATCATCTCCCCACCAGTACTCTGTTTTAGTTAAGAAAATTCAACTAATTCAATAAATATTCACTGAGTGCCAATTATGAGCCAAATGCTAGACTCGGAACTGGAATTTTGAAAATGTATTGCACAGTCTTTGTGACTGTATTAGAAGGCAAAAATCTACCAGTATAAGGAGAAGGGAATAAAAAAAATCTACTAGAGGGAGGTCTGGTTGTGTCACTTTCTAGTGAGTTTGGTTCACTTTTTAGTGACTTTGGGTCATTTCGGTGAGCAACCTGTGACGATCTTTATAAATATGCAGGAAAGCTTAACAACTTTTATGAGACTTTTAAGTAAGAGAATAGTGGCTGGTAGTCACAGAATCTTAATGAATTACTTTCCTTCCCTCCTTCTTTCTCCTTCCTTCCTTCCTTCCGTACTGTAAACCTATTGTAGGCAGGGACTGAGTCTCGCTGTTGCTGTGTTCTGTTGTATCTACCTTAGTGCTTTGCCTCAATTATGTTTAATAAATGTAAACGTGGATGGACTGCTTCGTTAACTGTGCTTAGGGAAGGGCCAAAAATGACCAAAAAATAAAAAAGATAAAAAAATAAAAAGCCGACCCAAGCACGGTTGGCAAAAGACAAGTCATCAGGTACACAGCCCCACTGAAGGCACTTAAACAGATGGAAAAAGACAGATTCGACAGAAGTACAAGGCAACTTTAAGTTATCAGTGTGAGTTAGAATTATGCACTCTTCTCCTATCTGTGTTTGGCCAGCTGGTACTACTGAGAGCACACTAGTAATGTGTAATCAGAAATGACATTTTACGGCAGCTCCACAATTTGAAGTGTGTGCTCCGCCACATTTATCAGTGATACTCTCCACCTCTCTTAATCCCAGTCTCCTTCCCTTGAAGTTCTAAGTGAATCTCAGTCATTTAAAGTGAGATTTCCTAATGTCACCAGATTACCCAAATAGAAGAATTTGTAAGAGTTAGAAAGGGAAAAGTTTTAGCTTAACAGTCGTTTTTATCGTTTTTTTAAAAAAATCTATGATACTAAGTAGTAAATCTGGTCAATTTTACCTCCAGAACAAACTCATTATAGGACAAGTATTTACAGACCAGGTTTTTTCATTGTTGTTTAAGGGACAAGAGTCTTCACTGACCTAATCTAAGAGGATATTATCTTTCTTCTTGGCAAATATTACGACCATTCTAAACCCATGCCCTCCTGGAGCACCCACAGCTATCCTTATGAAAAACCCATCAAAGCAACTCCAAACAGAATGGCAGACTATAGTTAATCTCTCTTTCATTAAACTAGTGTCCTAATTTTTTTGAGCCAACATTTAACTCTTTCAAGTTGTGTTTTTTTTACAAAGCTGTTTAAGCTGTTAAAATATTTGTGCTAATAAGACCAAGACCTGAAATTTACCCCTTTTGGGGGGCAGCATTAAGCCTATATTCAGTCTGCAATCCTGTCCCAAACCTGGATAGACTCTCTAACACCCACTAGATCACTGGGTTAGAATCTTGGAATAACATCCTTGCTCCGCCCCCCCCACCCATCCCCCAACACACACACCTTTACTCCCATTCTGACCTTGACCAGTTCGGTTCCCCTGGCCAACCATTCAGCACTCCCCTTGCCCAGCCGCCTTGAATTATTTATGTATTTGTATTCCTGACCAGAATGTAAGTTCTTTGGAGGGCAGAGACCGTGTCTCATTCACCTTTATATTCCCTAATTGCCCTTACACAGAGATTTTGAAATATGATAAGCATTTGCTAAATAAATATTCAATAAGTAGGCCTAATCATTTACTGTGAGCGAACATCAGATTCCCAATTATACAGTCTACTGTTCATTGTCAACTATTTTGCCATTCCAAAATTAATCCTAATTCAAGTTGGTATTATAGTTTGAAAAACATTCAGTATAAAAACTAACCTGAGACTCTGTGTGCATGTGTGTGTGTGTGTGTGCGCGCGTATGTGTAAAGGAAAAATATTTTTAAAGAATTTGACATTTGCAATCTGTACTAACAAGATAAGATTAAACTGCTATAAGCAAATTTCATTAGGTAGAAGTAAATCCCTAATTAGTTTAATGCTGTAACATGTTAAACAAATTATAATATTTATATTGTCAGATAGTACCATACTGAAGAAAAAACTACCCATGTTATCTAGATAAAAGTACAGCATGTATTATTCAACCTTAGATATTCAAGATATGAGAGTTGAAATATTCCTTAGCATTAACTAGTACAGGAATCAGAAATTCACATTCCGATGGAGGCCAAGTCAGAGATCTAAATGCTTCTCTGTGGGTCCATGGGGTGTGAAGGGAGAAGCAGGGCCTCCTTCTCTAAAGGGAAGAGCTGTTAGCAACCCCAGGTTATGGCTGGAGATATGGGCTCAGTATTATCCTAAAAGAAGAGAGGTTGCTGTGGAAAGAAACTAGATGTCCATCAACAGATGAATGAAAGAAGATATGGTATATATACACAATGGAATACTATGCAGCCATCAAAAGAAATGAAATCTTGCCATTTGCAATGACGTGGATGGAACTAGAGGGTATCATGCTTAGTGAAATAAGTCAGTCGGAGAAAGGCAACTATCATATGATCTCCCTTATATGAGGACGTGGAGATGCAACATGGGGGGTTAGGGGGACAGGAGAATAATAAATGAAACAAGATGGGATTGGGAGGGAGACAAACCATAAATGACTCTTAATCTCACAAAAGAAACTGAGGGTTGCTGGGGGGAGGGGGGTGGGGAGTGGGGTTATGGACATTGGGGAGGGTATGTGCTATGGTGAGTGCTGTGAAGTGTGTAAACCTGGTGATTCACAGACCTGTATCCCTGGGGATAAAAATACATTATATGTTTATTTAAAAAAAAAAAGAGAGAGGTTGCAAGCTTACATATTTGTGGGAAATATCTTGAATTTTTAGTTGCCTCAGATTTGTGAGGGGCAGGGGTAAAAACCAAGTGTCTGTTAAGGAAAACCTATGTATAGACCAGACTTAATTCTATAGGCTGTCAATTCCTATATAAAGCACAAAATCTTTTTTTTTTAAAGTTTTATTTATTTATTTGACAGACAGAGATCACACGTAGGCAGAAAGGCAGGCAAAGAGAGAGGAGGAAACAGGCTCCCCGCAGAGTAGAGAGCCCAACGCGGGGCTCGATCCCAGGACCCTGCGATCATGACCTGAGCCGAAGGCTTTAACCCACTGAGCCACCCAGGCGCTCCAGCACAAAATCTTTAAAGTATCTTCTCATTTGGAGATTTTGATCCTATTGCTTTGCATGTAATTTAATTAGCACAAATTCATCCTTATTTTCTGACAGATGTTGCCTATCTTACTCTTTACTGATATTATCAAGACATTATGTAAACAATACATTGTAAGCTTAAAAAAAGAAAGATATTCCCAGAGAACAACTGATGGGCTTATTAAGTATGTAAAAACTGCCAAATCTCAAGATCTTCATGGAGTCACTCACAGATTTTCATGTCAATTTGTTGTGTCTTTTCTGGGCTAGGTCAAATATAGTGAATGTTCAATGACATTTGAATAAAAAAAAACCCTTGAAATCGTATCCCTTATATTATTTAGCACTTACATGGTCTTTGCATTTTTGTCAGAGATGTCACACTTAATGGGCATGCACCTGAAGAAGAAGTCTTGTGGCTTTGACCCAAGAATCTTTCATTTGTGGGGACTCACTTCCCTCTTCACACTTAACATTGATAACACTATATCTAAAAGCAAATGTCAAGCAATGGATGGCTTTTAAATGCAGTTATATACTAAATCCACACTAACATCTTACCACTTGGATAACTGTTACTCTTTGAATATCTATGTAAAGTAATAGCAAGTGTTTTCTCTGACATCTTGGGAAGTTCATATGCAGAATCTGGAAAGAAAGTCTGAGGCTAGAGCTGATAGCATGAATTAGCTTGAGTGTTATGAATGATTTGACTAGTCGAGTTAGCTTCGAAAATAGCTAGATGTCAAAAATGTCTTCAGCCTTCCTTCAAATTCTTCAAATCATGCTTCCTGACATCTCTCTTATAATACAGCAGACTCTCACAGCATCTCTACGCTTTCCATACCTTCCACTGAATCAGTGTGTTTCAGGAACTACATAATTCAGCATGCGCAGTCAACAGTTCCTAGGGACCTACTGGCAGAAGGCTCTGCACTAGGCACTGAGGAGAATGAACTGGATATGACATCTGTCACCCTCTGTCTTAGACAGTGATGGGAGATTTCTGGAATGGAACATAAGGCCCTTGATGGCTTTCACCCTTCTTCATTCAAGATGCTTACCATGTGCTTGGCTGTGGTGAAGACAGTCATGCCTTTGTCTTTATAGGACATAAAATGTCTCATAAATTTAAAGAAATAATAAATTCCAGTATACATGAAACTAAACAAATCACAGAGTCCTTTTCAGTTCTATAAAGAGGTTACGAAGAAAGGCCTCATCTCCTGTCATTATCCCCTCAAATTTTATGTTCTGTCAAACTAGAACTGCAGGTCAGTCTTTGAACACAATCCATTGTTTTGTGTCTTGGGTTCTTTCCATGTGTTAGTCTCACTACTAGGAGTCCCCTGACCTGTCACTTGTCTGCTTGGTAACTCTTACGCATCTTTTCAAAGCCACCTGCGTCAGCATCTCTTGGCCACCCCCCAGCCACAAGCTCTCAGAACCCCTCCCCACCTCCATCTCTCTTGTCAGCTGCTGCAGTGCCTTGCAGGCTTTGACCTGCTTTGACGAGGTGCAACCTGCCAGGGTCTTGCCTCCGGTCCCCACTTGCACCTCTGACTTCCAAACACAGTGTCCACATCTGCAGAATCCCCAAATGCCACATATGCGGAACAAACCTTGGGTAATCCTGAAACACTTTGCCCAACTCCTTGGGGGATCATCCGAGGAAAAAGGAAAGGAGATGGAAAAGGGAGGGAAGAAGGGAGGCAGAGGGGGAAAAGGAGAGGAGGAAAGAGACATGCATACAAATAACAGTAAGGCAAGGCGGCTGGATGTACACTGAGCATTGAGAAAGAAATCAAAGTGCAATAATATGAATCCAATGGGATAATAGTTGTTAACCAAACACCACAGTAAAATAAAAGTGACAATTAGTAATTAGTAAATGTTTATGACCAGCTACAAATTCTCCGTCTAAGAAAAAAGCTATCATCCTACTGGGAGTGCACCTAGTCTGGTGGAAGGATCAGAGAACAGGGGAGATATAAGGATTGTCAGTTTCGGGATTTGCAAAAAATGGAAAAATTCCTAGTTCTACTTCCTTGGGAGCTATTGCAGTGATGGTAGAAGGTAGGAGCCAGGGATGAGGCATAGATATTAGCAGGGGTTACTTATGACTTAATCTCAAGTGAGATCACACTTGAGATGTTGTAAACTGGGCCACACGCTTCATAATGGGCAGTAGTTCAATATAAATTCAGATGTTTTTACTCTCTTGGTTGAAAAAAAATTTCTTCTCCTTGTATTTTTCAGATTTTGACTTTTTTTACATTTAAAAAAATAACCTGACTGTTTTAGCTCTGAGCATCCACAGTGAGTGAAAAAGCTGTGAATTTTTTAAGTAATAAATGCCCAACATATGGAGGAGCCTCTGGCAGTGATTCTCAAACATTATTGACACAATAAACGCCAACGAGCTTGTGAACATTCTGATTTCTGAGCCCTAGACTTTTCCTTTTGAATCAGAATTTCTGGGAGTCTGAGTGAAGAATCTGTATTGTTAATGCATACTGCATATTGTGATGATAAAATCTGAATCCTTGAAATATTGAAAAACATTGGCTTAAATAAATGAGCAAAAGTACTGTTACTCAAAACTATGCCTGTGTGTCTGTGTGTGCATGTATGAGTCTGCTAAAAGTAAACGTGTAAAGACCAACAGCTGATAACTTTTACTGTTCATCATAATTAGTCAAGGAAAGCAAAATACCTCTTATTCCAAAGAAAGGAAATAATCTCCTTTGACTAATATTAAAAAAAAACCCAGCTATTTGTTTTTAAAATATTAGTCTAATCCAAAGGGATGTAAGTCTGAAAAAAATCTTCAATTTTAAAATAAAAATTGATCAGTGTGTTGCAAGAGAAAACAGTTGAAGTAATAAAAACTTCCAAAAGCATCATAAAAAAAAATGATAAGCATTGAGTAAGTTTTTTTCTTTTATTCTGTAATTTGCTATTTAAACTGTGAAAGATTTTGTATTGTGTTTTTTAAATATCCTAGAATTCTCCAATCTGTGAGGTCCCAAATCAGGTTCTCAAAGGTCTCTATTACATCTGCCAGAAGGACAGACTTGAAGAAACCTGCCCTTCTCAAGGCGTTCTGAAAACCCCCAGGGAGTGCTTAGGTGTTCCCTCTCCAACCAGGTTGTTGTCTGCCACTCCAGTCACCAGACACCTGTCACCTGTTCTTACTTTGGAGCACTGCCTCTTACAGTCCCGAGAACACTTTGCTCAGATGTTCAGGCCGTTGCTGCTCTCCTAGCACCACTTCAGCCAGACCAACAAGAACTGAGACCACACTAGAGCAATTAGAGAATTTTATTAAAGTCTTGTCAATAACTGGGGGAAATTACAGAGAGTTTGTTTATACCTTAATACACTGCTCTTAGAAACTGACTACAGTCCTAAGACCCTCATTACTGATCCCCTACTACTCAACTTCTTATTTAGCTGTCTGTGGTCTTGCTGTTTTAAAAATCAGCCAGGCTAATTAATCTCTGAACTGTAGCTGTGATAGGAGGCCACCTGCTTTTCCCCATGGGAGTCTCCATAATCTTATTCCCTTCTCCAGAATCCTAGCCCCATCTCCTTGAATCCCAGAAAGAAAATAGATTTCCCTCCTTCCTCAACCTAATCCCATCACCTAGTCATTCTTCCCTCATCCAGGATGACTGTCATTGGGGAAGTAATTTCCCTTGAGAGGGAAACCCAACTTTATATACACTTCTCATACTCTTAGCCCTTTTGACCCCAAATAAATCAGACCATAAGATGTCTTGTAATTCCTGTAATTTTTATCAATACATGTCTCAAATACACTTATTCACCATCAGTATAATTCTCAAAGTGTAGCTTATTTAATCTTGAATACCATCTGTCTTTAGTCCTTCAATTAGGCTCAACAACAGAACACTTTCATTTCAAGACTGTTTTCCAGTACGATGCTATGACCGGGCCCACACAACCTTCTAAGCCTTTTGAGATTTTAACATGGTCTCCTGTGAGCAACAATTTGAATAATAGCATTCACATCTACCAAGACCAGCAATAATACATGAGCAAAACCACATTTACATGATTTAGAATGACAAAGATCTATTAAAGTTAATTTTGTTTATATTACTAAACAAAACCTTAATTTCTTGATCTGAAGCATCCGTATCTGGGTTACTAAACTACATATGAGGGGCGCCTGGGTGGCTCAGTGGGTTAGGCCTCTGCCTTCGGCTCAGGTCATGATCTCAGGGTCCTGGGATTGAGCCCCACATCGGACTCTCTGCTCAGCGGGGAGTCTGTCCGCCCCCCCCCCCCCGCCTACTGTGATCTCTGTCTGTCAAAGAAATTAATAAAATCTTAAAAAAAAAAACTACACATGAAAAGTCTTACCTCATAATAATGCATAATAATTCCTGTCCTGTGTAGTGGTGGGTTCTGAACATAGCTGCTTCCAACTAAGGAGATCCTCCCCAGGGAAGTTCAAGCCTCCATCCTTTACAAAGCAGAAATACTCTGCATCTTAAAAATAACAGTTTTTTTTCCAGCCCCTCTTTGTCAGATTTTTTTTTTAAAAGGTCTGTATATCTTTTTAAAAGATGCATATTTTGTTTGTTTATTTATTTTGTTGGCTGTTTGGTTTGTTAATTCAGTTTAGCTTTGGCCTAGAAAGTGCATCTAAGAGATGGGATGATTATCCAGACAAATTTCTTCTTTCAGCTACTGTGCTAATTCTTCTCTACAGAGTTAATCTTTCTTTGTCTCCATTTTCCCAATTGTTAAATGAGAACAAGATAATACTTGCCAAGTACGGATTAATCCATGTAAAGCATTAGTCAAGTGCTAAGTAGTTTTGCTCTTGCTACTTATCTTCAATAAGAAATTATCTTAATGCTGTATAGGTGACAGTAATTTGTTGAAGTCTAGTGAGAAATAGCATAGTAACACATGAAGCTGACATGTAACAGTAATAAAACATCATGGTCCATTTCTTATAGGTTGCACATTGGGACTGGATATACATTTTGGAACTCTCTGATATTATGCTGAGAGTGGTTTGACATTTAAATTAATGAGATTATTAATGAGCTTAAAAACATTATCTTCAAAATTTTGTAAATTTCCATACTTGGTAGGCTAATGAGTTGAAATTTGAAAAATCCTTTTTATGGTTCAGTTCGTATCTCTCTTTATATTTTCTTTCTATTTCTCTCTCTCTCTCAGTGTAGAATCTGATTTTGCAGAAACAGGGAAATGCCAATGTGGAAAAAAGACCCTAAACTCCAATACCTGTGGTCTTGCTACTCACAACTGATGTATTTTTAGTTTTTTTCTTGCTTCATAGAGACCATATGAAGTGAGTGTATCTTTCACAGTGTAGTTTAAATTTATTTTTCAACCCCCTTTTTCTATCTATAGGACATTCAGTAAAATAAAATTAAAAATAAGTGTATAGTTTGGATAAGTAGAATCTTCCTGATCAAATAGTTCCCAAACGAAATTAAGTTAAAAGTGAATGAGAAAGGAATCAACATTATCTACTTCTGAATTCCTAGAGAAAACAGAAGCTCTGCTAATCATGTAATCTTATTCCAAAAAGAATGTCTTTCTTGAGTTTCTGTATTCTTTCTCATCCATGCAATTCAGTAAATAGCATACTACTGCTTACAGATAAAAAGGAATATCTTCTATCAGACTAAAATATAGATTCATTTCCTGCTTAACACAACTATGAAAAACGGAATAAAATACACAATCACAGCTGTTGCAAAGCACCAGGGAGCAATAAAAGCAACCACGATATGAGGGGTCATGATGATGGAGAAAAAGAAACTTTGGAGAAGCCCAACACATAGTTCCACTGAGGCATTTGATGACTGCCAAGTTGTGCATATGTGGGGAGACCAACCACGATGCAGCTGCTCAAAGGCTAAAATGCTACCCAGAGTGTCTGACAGCCTTCTTGGACTGGGGCACATTACAGACTCAATGCTTGTGTCCCCTCAAAATTCATACGTCTAAGCCCTAACACCCAATGTATTGGTACTGGAAGAAGGGTCCTTTGGGAGGTATTTAGGGTTAGAATAGGTCATGAGAATTGGGACTTCATGATGAGATTAGTGATCTTATAAAAAGAAAGAGAGAGAGAGGCAGGTGTCTGCAAGCCAAGAATAAAGCCCTCACCTCAGTCCAGGCATGCTGGCATCCTAATCTCAGACTTCCAGCCTTCAGAACAATAAGAAAATAAATTTCTGTTGTTTAAGCCATGTAGTCCATGGTATTTTATTATGGCAGCCTGAACTAAGACAGAAAGAAAAAAAAAATTGGGAGTTTAAAGTCTTTCATGAAGGAGATCTGGAATATATCCAAGGCTTTTGGTTGGGATAACTGAAGAGTAATAATGTCCTAGATATAAAGAGAGACTAAAAATAGACAAGCTATCAAAAAGCCTGAAACACAACCTCAAAGTATCTCAAACCCCAGCTGGACTACAATGATCTACTTGTTTACATTACATATCCCCCAGTCAAAAGAAAAAGAAACTTTCCCTGGAGAAAGATAGCATCATGTGGACATGCAGAGGTTTCGTATTTTTCTTATATATAATATCCAGCATTCGCTTAAGATAACTAGTATAAAGCAGACATCAAGACATAAAACCATCAAAACAAAAACTCAAAGTCAAAGGTGGGATCAGGGGTCGGGAGAGATCAATAGACCCTCAGGTTATCTAGATATTGAAGTTAAGAAAAAAAGACCTCATTATTTATTGTTATGTGGAATAACACAGAGGGAAAAATGGATAAACTAAATGAAAAGATGAATACTTTCTTTGAAACACAGAGGAAAAAAGAAGAATGGAAAATAAAGAAAAAACTGTAAGAGAGATGTGGGACACAGTCAAAAAGTATGACCTACATGCAGTTGCTGTCCCAGGAAAAAAGGAGAGAATGAGGCAAATAGTATTTGAAGAGATAATAGATAAGGTCAAACAGTTTTTTTGCAATTGCTGAAAGATATTGATCCACAGATTGAAGATAATCTACAGATTCCAAACAGGATTAGAAAAAAAAAAGTCTGCACCTCCCTTTCCCCTGCCCCCAGCACCCATCTGCACACATCATAGTAAAACTGAGGAAAACAAATAATAACGAAGAAAAAATGATTTTATAGGGAGGCAGAGAAAAGAGAAATATCACTTAAAAGAGCAACGAAAAGATTAGCAATTGACCTCTCAACAGAAATCTAAAAAAAAAAAGATATAATAATTTTAATATACCTAAAAGAAAATACTTAGCAATACATAATTCTGTGCTTGCAAAATTTTTCTTCAAAACTTAAAGGTAAATATATTTGAAGAGAAAAAGAGACATAAATTTATCACCAGTGATATCCACTAACAGAAATAATGTGGAAATACAAAAATATGGAAGGAAACAAGAATAATGGAAAGAGAAATGTGTGGGTAGATTCAAATGAATTTTTCTAAAAGATTTTATTTATTTATTTGAGAATGAAAGAATGTGTCTGCCTGTGAGTTGGGGAAGAGGTGGAGGGGGAGAGAGAGGGAAAGAACCTCAAGCAAACTCCCTGCTGAGTGTGAAGCCTGACTCAGGTCTCCATCTCATGACCAAAATGATCATGAGCCAAAATCAAGAATCTGATGCTTAACTGACTAAGCTATCCAGGAGCCCCAGATTCAAATGAATATTAACTTCACAAAAATAGTTATGTTTTGTGGGGATTAAAAATACGTATATAGTATTAAAATTCATGAAAGAGTATTGTAAAACGCAAGAGGAGGAGAAATGAGGTTGTGGTTCTAAGGCTCTAGCAATACTGGAGAAGTAGTAAAAACTAATAAATTGTATTAGATTATCATAAGGAAGTATGCTGTTATCTTTAAAAGAATAAGAAATACGTATACAACTAACCACTAATTGGGGGACAATAATGTTGTAATAAAAATTTTTGATTAATTAAAAAATGACGAGAAAATGAAAAAGGAAACCAAAATGACTCAAATAGAAAACAGAATAATTGTGAAATAAACCTGAATACATTAACATATTTAATTTTATTAAATACATTAATTACATCAAGTATAAATAGATTAAATGCTTAGAGTCGAATTAAAAAACCATGACAGTATTCTACTTACAAGATGAATCCCTTAAGGACAAATACACAGATAGGTTCAAAGTGAAAGAATGGGAAACGATATACCATGTAAACATCAACCAAAAAAGGTGGTGTGAAAATACTAATGCAAGATAAAAGAGATTTTTTTTAAAGATTTATTTATTTGACAGACAGAGATCACAAGTAGTCAGAGAGGCAGGCAGGAAGAGAGAGGAGGAAGCAGGCTGTCCGCGGAGCAGAGAGCCCAATGCAGGGCTCAGTCCCAGGACCCTGGGATCATGATCCGAGCCGAAGGCAGAGGCTTTAACCCACTGAGCCACCCAGATGCCCCGATGAAAGAGATTTTTAACGGACAAAAGCATTACTGGAGACAATGACAAGACATTTCATAAGGAGGAAAAGGTAAATTCACCAATAAGTTATAATAATTCAAATTTTCATATATCTGATATTATGGAATAAATACAGAAAACAAAAGTGGACAGAATTAAAATAAGAACTGACAGATTTATAATCGTTAATGAAACTTTAACACATTTCACTCATCTAATAGAACAAGCAAGCAAATATCAACTCAGTAAGGGTATCAGAGATTTAAAAATAATTAGAAACTTGATTAATAAACACATAGAGAACACTGCACATCAGAATGACAGACTACACACACATTCAAGCATACTTTGGCACATTTACCAAAAACAATCATATTTTAGTCATAAGGTAAACTTTGAGAAATTTTAAAGGTTTGAAACCATTCAAAATAGTTTCTCTGACCACAGTTACACTAAGCTGTAATTCAATCCCAGAAGAAGAGCTAGAAATCATTGGCTGTTTGGAAATTACATAGCACACCTTAAAATAATATGGGGGATAAAGAGGAAATAAAAATGAAATATGGACATATTTTTAACTGAAAGATAATGAAGGCATATCACATTAAAAGTTAAGGGACACATCTAAAGCAGTGCTTAAAATGGGGATGCTTATAAGTATAAATATATATGTTAAAGAAAAGCTAAAAATCAATGTTCCAGGCTTCTATCTTCTTATCTTGAAAATAAAACAGCAAATTTAACCCAAAGGAAGGAGAAGGAAAAAAGTCATAAATATAAGACCAGAAATCAATGAAGTACAAAATATATGTATAACAGAGAAAGTCACTATATCAATAATTTGATTATTTACAAAGATTAATACCATTAATAATTCACCAATGAAATTGATCAAGAAAACATGAGAGAACACAGAAAGACATCACTTTAGATGCTACAGGTATTTAAAATGATGCTAAAAGGATATTATAAACAACATTATGTCAATATTTGACAATTTAGATGAAGTAGACAAATTTCTTGATAAATACAATTTGTCAAATCTAATCAAGAAAAAATAATATACCTAAATACTCTAATAAATAAATTGAATCTATTTTTAAAACCGTCCCCAGAAGAAAACTTCCAGGTCTAGATGGCTTCATTGGTGAATTCTTCCAAGTGTTTAGAGAAGAAAATGCAATCTTACAAAACTTCTATGGGTTTAAATATTGGTGCACTCTCTACTGGGTATTTATCCCAAAGACACCGGTGTAGTGAAAAGAAGGGCCATCTGTACCCCAGTGTTCATAGCAGCAATGACTACAATTGCCAAACTGTGGAAAGAGCCAAGATGCCCTTAAAGACCAATGGATAAAGAAGATATAGTCCATATATATAACAGAGTATTGTGCCTCCGTCAGAAAGGATGAATACCCAACTTCTGCATCAACATGGACAGGTCTGGAGGAGATTATGCTGAGTGAAATAAGTCAAGCAGAGAGAGTCAATTATATGGTTTCACTTACTTGTGGAGCTTAAGGAATAACATGGAGGGCATTAGGAGAAGGAAGGAAAAGTGAATTGGGGTAAATCAGAGGGGGAGATGAAGCATGAGAGACTGTGGACTCTGAGAAACAAACTGAGGGTTTTGGAGGGGAGAAGTGTGAGGGGGATGGGTGAGTCTGGTGGTGGGTATTAAGGACAGCATGTATTGTTTGGAGCACTGGGTGTTGTGCATAAACAATGAAACTTGGAACACTGAAAAACAAAATTAAATTAAAAAAAATTAGTGCATTCTTTTCTATTCTTTATGGGCAAACATAACATTGATTCAACAACCCAACAAGAATATTACCAGATTGGAAAAATACATACCATAGACAAAAATCTTGAAAACAAAAATACAGAGTATAGGCAAATCCTAAAGAAAATATTAGCATGTGAAACTAAGCACTATATAAAATGGTACACATAGTAATCAAGTAGAGTTTATTCTAGATATTAAGGGTAATGTAACATTAAAAGTCAATGAATATAAATTTACACACTAATAAAAAACCAAAAATTATAGGGGCACCTGGGTGGCTCAGTGGGTTAAAGCCTCTGCCTTCGGCTCGGGTCATGATCTCAGGGTCCTGGGATCGAGCCCCACATCAGGCTCTCTGCTCCGCAGGGAGCCTGCTTCCTCCTCTCTCTCTGCCTGCCTCTCTGCCTAGTTGTGATTTCTCTCTGTCAAATAAATAAAATATTAAAAAAAAAAACAAAACCAAAAATTATATGATTTCATAAGGTACAGAAAATTATATGATAAAACTTAAACAAAGTTTAAGTAAACAAAACAAAACAAAACAAAACCCAGCTATTAGAAAACTAGAAAAAGAAAGGAACTTCTTTAACTGACAAAGAATATTTTATAAGATGCCTATAGCAAATATCAAATTTAACAGTGAAATACTAAAAACGTTCCCCTTGAGATATAAAACAAGACCAAGATGCTGGTATCACTTCCACTTAACATGGTACCAAAAGTTTTATCCAGGGAAAGGCAACAAAAAGAAATAATTTTTTTATACCTAGTAACATAACTTTGAAATATAAAAAAGAAACTTGATACGACTAGAGGGAAAAGCAGAAAATAGTTGGTACTTTCAACATTTTTAATTAGCAACTAATAGAAAAAGCAGATAAAAAATAATAAGAATAGTAAAGATTTGAACAACATGATCATTTAATTTGACAAAATTGGCATTTGTAGAAACCACACTCATCGGGGTACCTGGGTGGCTCAGTGGGTTAAAGCCTCTGCCCTCAGCTCAGGTCATGATCTCAGGTCCTGGGATCAAGTCCCGCATCGGGCTCTCTGCTCAGCAGCAAGCCTGCTTCTTCCTCTCTCCTTCTCTGCCTGCCTCTCCGCCTACTTGTGATCTCTCTCTGTCAAATAAATAAATAAAATCTTTAAAAAAACCCTGCACCCATCAACTGTAGAATGCATATTATTTTTCCAGGTGTATGTGACACTCTTACCAAAAAGGGACCATACCTTATTCCATAAGGCAAGTCTCAATAAAATACAGAAGTTTAAAATTAAATAGAGTATATTTTTAGTCAACAGTAGAATTATGTTATATATAAATAACAGAAAGTATTTCCCAATTACTTGGAAATTAGGTCATACACATTTAAGTAATTCATATTTTAAAGATAACATCTCAATGGAAATTAGAAAATATTTTTAAATGAGTTATAATGAAAATATGATATATCGAAACTTGTGTGACAAAGTTAAACCAACATTTAAAAGTTTAAAGAGAAATTTATGGTTGTTGATGCATAAATTAGAAAACAATTAAAAATAATTTTTTAACTTGATAAGCTAGAAAAAGAATAACAAATTATACCCAAACAAAATAGAAAGAAGGAAATAATAAACATAACAGAGGTAATTGATGAAATAGAAAGCAGATGCACAATAAGAAAAATAAATGCAAAAGTTATCTGAAACATGAATGCAATTGATAAACTTCTGGTAAGACTGATCAAGAGAAAGACAGAAAATGCAGGTTACTGATATTAGGAATAAAAAATGAGGACATAGCTAGAAATCCTACAGATATCAAAAAATAGTCAAAATATTATGAACAACTTTACGTCAGTTTGACTATTTCATTGAAATAGATAAATTCCTTGAAAAATAGAACTGATCAAAACTGACCCAAGAAAAAGGAGAACATCTGAATTCTCGTATCTATCAAGGAAACTAAATCCATTTTCAAAAGTCTTCCCACAAAAAAACCACCGACCCTGATGGTTTCTTTGATAAATCTGCGAAACATTAGTGACAGAAATAACAACAATCCAGCTCAATATCTTCCAGAGAACTGAAAAAGAGGGGGCATTTCCTAACTCCCTTTATTGCAAGGAAATTACAAGAAAGGAAATGTGCAGGCTAATCTCTCTTATAAATATAGAAACAAAAATCTTAAGTAAATCCTTAGCAAATTGAATAAAGAAGATAATTATAACCTAGTAGGATTTATTTCAGGAATGCAAGGGTAGTTTAACAATAGAAAATCCATCAGTGCAATTTACCACATTAATACAATCACGGAAGGAGATTTTAATACGACATTTTCAGAAATTGATAGCTCATGAAGAAAAAAATAGAGCATTGTAGTAATATGAATAATGCATTTAATTAGCTCGATCCAGTACCTATATAGAACTTAGCATCAAAGAGAAGACTTAAGTTATTTTCGCATACACAAAAAACATTTTCCCAAATGAACCTTCAATAATGGCACAATGGAACTCCCAACAGACTCTAAAGAGCTGGTATCAAACAGAGCACGTTCAGTTACCAAAAACAATTAAATAAGAATGACTTGAAAAGATTTCAAAAAGAAATTTATTTGAAAGCAGGGGAATGCTTAACAGCTCGTAAATTAAAGAGGTAATCATAATTGAAAATACAAAATATTTTGTTTTGAAGAAAACAAAGGAATTACATAAAAAATTGTGCAATGTTGCATTTATTTAAACGGAATAATGAAAACAAATGGGTTAAGGTTTCAAGTCAAGGGTTAGAACAGAAAAAATCAGAGCAAACAGAAGGAATATAGGGAAAGGATAATCAGAAATTAGTGAAGCAAAGAATAAAAGAAATTATCAAAAGTAAAAATCTCATTATTTGAATAATAATATAACTATGATGAAATTAATTGAGAAAAGGAAGAAAATCACAAATAAATAGTGAAAGGAATAGGAAAGGGAAAATATTACAAATTGTGTTGAATTTTTAGGATACACCAAAAGAATACCATGAGCAATTTTTGCCAATAAACTAAAAAAATCTGAACAAGGCGGAAACTGTAAGTTAAAAAAAAACCCCAACCCTCCAAAACCAAAGAAGATGCCTAAAAACTAACAGAATGAAAACTTTAAAAAAAATGGATTAATAGTAAAAATTATGACAACAGTTTTATAGGTGAATTTCTGCAAAACTAAAGGGAAATAAATCATCTCTTTAATACGCAAGCTGTTTCAGAGAATAGAAAAAAGAAGTTACCTAACTCATTTTAAAACTATAATTATAGTCTACTATTACTAACAAACATAAATGCACAAGTTATAGATGATATCATACAAATAATTTAGTCCAGTACCATGCACACATATATATTTGAACAAATAAGATTTATTCTGAGGACCAATTCAGCATTAAGATTTTATTAATGCAATTTACAAGGTAACAGGTTTAGTGGAGCTGTGGGGAGATGTGGGTACAAAGGGAAATTCTGCTTTAGAAATAATATTTATTTTGTTTTTAAAAGGTTTGAAGCAACTATGACAAAATGTTACTCGAGTCATCGAGGTGATGAGCGGATGTGCCCCCTTTTACGTTTGCCTCCTCACTTCTCTGATTTTGGAATTTTTCACTTAATTCTCTACTAGATTCCAGCCAAGTTTTTCTATAGTAGCAATAGATAAAGCTATTTCTTACTGAAAAAAGCCCCTAAAAACCAACCTCCTGCTCCTTTGATTTATTCAATTACAGTGAGGCTTTTGCCTCTGCTTAAAATAAAAGTCCTCTGTGTTGCTGTGAGTAAGAAAATCAGATAAACCTCAAAGGTCACGATCGACGTTCTCTAAGATTTCTTTGTTCTCAACTCCGCTCGGGGATCTGAACTGAGGCCTTTTTGGCGGAAGAGCCTATTTTTCTCTGGGAAAGTTTTGCTTTATGTGGTGTGAGGCAACAGCAGAGCAGAGTCCCTGTGGGCGTCGGGAGGTGAGGCGCCCCAGCCTCCTGGCGGGCCAGCTCCCTGATGCAGTCTCTTTTAATGCAAGTATTTGATTCCATTCGAGGCCACCGGCCTCAGGGAAGGCTGCCCGTGAGCCCGTGTCAGAGAGATTCATCTCCCCGTGATCTTCTTCCGTCTGACACACCATCTGTCTCTCTCCTTAGAGACACCGAGGAGAAACAGAGGTGGAATTTAACCACCGAGGTCTCTGGGCCCCTGAACTCCCAACTTGTGAGCTTCCGCTGAGTTCCCGAATCGCTTTGCTGTGGGGAGGAAGAAAAGAGTCATTTCTGCTCTTAACTGAAAATGTACTTTTTAAAAACGATCGATTCTCCTTTCTGTCATTGTCATCGTGGTCATCGTCCACTTAAGCCAAAATGATGCTGCGGACGAGAAGGCTGATGTCAGCAAACACCAGAGTGCGAGACTCCTTCACACGTCCAGACTCCCCGGGTTTGTCCCCAGGGTTTCCTCGCTTGACAGGAGTCAGCCTGAGAGGCTAGAATCCGGCCACAGGTGTGGACGTCTTAGCCCAGTGCCTGACTCAGAGTAGGTAGGTGTTCAGTATATGGCCCCCACCCTAGCCCCATTCGGATCCTCTTTGGTCAGGAGGAAACCACAAAAGGTAGGAGAGAGAGGCCTTCTCCCAGGCTAAGGAGGGATTCTGGAGGAGGCAAGTAGACTTTGAACTGTCTCCCTGGTAGTTTTAGAAGGATCTGGTCCTTAGCTCAACAGCCATACAAACGCAGGTCCTGAACTGGATTTGACCAGATAGTTCACTCATCCTGGCCACCAACCTGTGTGAGATTCTCTACCGCGGAGGAGTGGCCAGAGGATGTGGTGTGAGGGAGGGGTGAGGGCAGAGCTGGGTGTGATGGCTGATGTCCACATAAATGTTCCTGAAGCCACTGTGGTGGAGGGTGGGCACGGGATGGGAAGAGGTAGGGTAGGCTGTGGGGGAGGGCCATGCGGCCGGCTCTCCACATGCTAGCTTCTGACTCTGAAGTATCTAAGAATTTTACATTGAAAACTAGACTTCATGTAATGTGTGTACATTCGTCAATGGAGTACAGATTCCTATCTTGTTGAATAGTCTGTTAGCTTAAATTGGGAACTTCTAAAAATTTAGGCAGAGGGTACATGGGCATTCTTACTCAAGGCCCCACCAATGTGGAGAACAAATCCATCCTAGAATATCCTGTGCTCTCTGAAAAAACCAAACAAACCCAAAAAGCAAAACAGAAGAATACCAATTCCTAAGGATGTCCCTAATAAACCTGTTGGGGATATGTAGTCCTGAAGTTTTCCTTTGCATAAACCACAGCCAACCAGAAAGGCTAAGAACTGAGCCAATCTCCAGGCTGTCTCCCAAGTCCCACCTTGATACAGACAGCTTATGGAGTCAGTACCCCTGATCCCCTAGCTCAGTGCACAAACTCAAATGCCTACAAGGGTCTGGGTAGTTGCAATGAAAGAGGTAGATCAAGTGCCAGAAAAAAAACCACAAAACGATACACTAAATAAGGAAGGAAAGGTCCTTCTAAACAGGACAACCACCACTCACCTCCAGTGACGGCTGTCAGAGAAGAATGCTGGTCCAGTGTGGCCAAAGTTCCAATTTTCAAAAAAAAAAAAAAAAAAAAAGTGGGAAATCTGAATTTATAGATAAAATCTCCAAATTTAAAAAATTGGAAAATTAATTTAAAGTCTTTTTAAAAAATCTGTGTTGTTCAAGAAGACTGGTCTGCCAGACTGGATTTAGTCCATGGAAGGACAGTTTGCCACTTCTACCCTAATTCTTTCTGACTCCGTATGAGGGGTCCTCAGAGTGGAAACACCTCTCTTACCCATATTTCTCCAGTGTCACCCCCATGGACATGCTCTGGCCGCTATAGAAATAATGAAAAGAACGTGTGATCATGAGTCAGGAGACCCAGCCTCTGCGTCCTGAATTGCCTTCCCTATTCTCTGAGATCTGGAGCAAGCTGATTATCACAGTCCTTTGTTCCCTCAGCTGGGAGAATTAGCAAGATGATATTTTAGTTCCCTTCCAACTTGCATATTTTAGTTTTCTTCTTTTTTTTTTTTTCATTGTAATCAGAGATGTGATCTAAGTAAAATTTAAACATGCTAAGCTTGGTTTCATAGCATTGTCCCATTACAAAGGTTATTACAAACTTGTAATCTGTTTATCATATTTTCTCAGATCTATATATGGCAACAGAAATTTATTGTAACTGTGAGTTTTTTTTATTCTTTTATTTTTTTAATTAATTTATTTATTTTTTCAGCGTAACAGTATTCATTGTTTTTGCACAATACCCAGTGCTCCATGCAATACGTGCCCTCCCTATTACCCAGTTAGTGATTATGCTAACTGTGAGTTTTTGAGTCATTTGCAACACAGGATTATTTAAACCGAGTGTCAATAGGAAATATCACCTTTATGTTCTCATTTCACACATGTGAAATATTCTTAAAAAAAGAAAACAGTCTTTAAGGCTCAGAAAACATGATCATTATCCTTTTTTTTTTTTTTTTCTGGTGGTAAAATGCCCCAAGGATACACAAGGAGTAAATTATGACAGCACGGTTTACATTTTGTTTCCTGTATTTTGTCCTTGAAAGAAACCCATGCCCAACACCTCCTGCTTTCTCTGCTTCTAGAATAGATTGTTGAGTTTCAAGAAACCCTGCAAGTGTAATGGGGTTGATTATATTTACAAAAATGTGGTAATGTGTCACAGGGGATGTTGCCACACTTCTATCAACAAAGGAGGAGACACAAAGTACATTTTTAAAATTCTGAGCTGAGTGCCAGGAGATGCCAGAGAACAGCTTTGGAGGTAAGAGATTTTGGCAGACATAGGCAAGACCAGTCTCCATCAGTTATGAGTAATGTCATGAGCCTGTTTTTTTCCCCATGTAATCTTTCCTTTAAAAGCAAGTTATTGAGATATAATTTATATGGCATAAAATTATCCTATTTTAAATGTACACTTTAATAAATTTCAGTGTATTTACAGAGTTGTAGAACCATCACCAAAATCTAATTTTAAAACACTTCCAGCAGCCTAAAGAAAACCTTGTGCCCATTTACAGTTATTCCCATTGCTACCCCTAGTCCCAAGGCACCCACTAATCTACTTCCCGTCACTATATATATTTGCTTTTTTCTTGACATGCTATGTAAATGAAATAACATAATATATGTTCTTTTGTGCCTGGCTTCTTTCACTTAGCATAATGTTTTCGAGGGTCAGCCACTTGTAATTTGTACTACTTTGTTTCTTTTTCTTGCTAAATAGTATTCATGGACATATTACCATATATTGTTTATCCGTTCATCAGTCAGTGGACAGTTGGGAGCTTTCTGCTTGTTGGCTCTTGAGAATAACGATGCTATGAACATATGAGTCCAAATCTTTGTGTGAGAGAAGTCATTCATGACTTGATAAAGAATTAAGTTTGGCAGCCAAATTGCCTTTTTTTGTCATCATAGAATACATTTGAGGGAAATCGGCATATATCCATGTACTAGCCCTCTCACTCACTGGCATCCTGTTTGGCAAAATTGAATTTGCAGAAATCACACAGGCAATTTAGAATAGCCTTGTAGGCGGTCATGGGCATTTTCGGGGCATGTGAACATCATTTGTCAAGTGTGCTGTAGAAAGAAAAGGCTGAGCGAAACTCTAGTGTATCACTATCTCGGCTGCACCCATTTCTGCTGGGTTTATTTCTGAACGGATGAGAGGATTTTTCAGTGGGCCTACAAGGGGAAGGGCTTGGGATAAGTTTCCTGGCCACTTCTTTGTTTCATTCAAGGTCAGCTTTTTCTAAGAGCTACCTTTGCTCTTTCTACATGCTCAAGGGAGCTCGCATTCTGTTCCCTTTCCACAGATAATTCCTGGAGATTTTTCTCTCAACCCTCTGCCCTTCCTCCCCCCAGACCGTATTGGAACAGTATGTGGAGCTTTCCCTCCCTCTACCCATGACTTCAGGGCTTTATTACTAACCCCAAGGAGTGAACAGAATGAAAAATAAACAAAGCGACATCAGACAGTCGCGAAGTTTCCTGACTTCACAGCCTCATCACAGTTATTCCTTGCTCTACGGTGAAGTATAGGAACCCACTTTCTGTACTATTCGGAAGTATCCTTGGGGGCTCAGACAGTCTCTCTTCCTTAGGCAATGTACGGCCAGTGCTCTCATTCTTAATTTCTTTTCCTAGAAGTGGAACATTCCCCTTTCCTCCTGTTCTTACCGCCTTTCACCTCTTACTAATTCTTCTCTCTTAGCACCCGAGACCAAAGAAGATAAAGATCGGGCAGATGTGTGAATGAGTCTGAGATTTCTTAGCTCAAATGGATTATTAGGATCTCAGGAGAACTCCACTCCTCTGGCTTTATTGTTCCCTCTGCCCATCTCTGCTACTGGTCTGGTGAAACATAGGAAAAATAAATTAGGGTCCTTCACTCACTGCAGTACGAACATCTTTGCCCATTCAGTTGGCAGCCTATATTTTGAATGTTGCTCGAGGTTACCAGTGTTATATATTTTTTAAACAGTGGTTTTAAAAGCTCAGACCTCCCTTCCAAAGTCCTTTATTAAGGAGGTTTTGGGCAAATATCGATTACAGCCCTGATGATACCCCAGGGGGTCATTGCCTGTCATTTCTACCCTGTGCTGCAAGTCATTCTAAGCATGACACACAGATCAGAGATTTTGTCTTTGCCTCGAAGAGTAGCAGCCTGCAAACTTTCCAGAATATTAATGGTCATAATGACATATTTAATAGGGACAGAGAAGCCAGTTAACTAAGAATATTTGACATGGCAGATTAAATTTCTTTTAAATCTAAACCCAGACTCTAGGAAAAGATTTTATGGTACTATTATCTTACTATGACAATGACATCAGCAGAGAGGTTTTATGGTCACTCTTCATTTCATTATAGTTCTTTGGTTGTTTTCTCAGTCAGATCTGAGTTTGAATCTTAGCTCTACTTTGCTATGTAACGTCTCTAAGATTCGTTAATAACTAGGGGGGCCAACAGTTCCAGTTTGATCAGGACTGACAGTTTTACTAGGACATGGGACTTTTCATGCTAAAAGCAGGAGGGCCAGGCAAGACAGAATGAGTTGATCACCTTATTAAAACATGAGGCTTAAATAATACCTACCTGAAGGCTGCCATGAGGAATCTGAGCTAGCAGAGAGCCTAAGTAAAATCAATTTTGAATAAAGGAAAAATGTTTTTATGCAACTCATTTCAGTAGTCTTACCTGGCTTTATCTCCACTTGACATCAGCATCATTCCTTTTTTTTTTTTTTTTTAAGACTTTATTTATTTGTTGGAGAGAGAGAGCACAAGCTGGGGAGTGGCAGGCAGAGGGAGAGGGAGAAGCAGGCTCCCAACCGACATGGAGCCCAATATGCGACTTGATCCCAGGACTCTGGAATCATGACCTGAGCTGAAGGCAGCTGCTTAATGGACTGAGCTACCCAGGCATCCTGACATCTGCTTTATTCTTGAATCAGAGTTTCCAGGAAAACAGAATCAAATCAGTATGGATTTGTACTCCTTCTTCTTCTTCTTCTTTTTTTAAAGATTTTACTTATTTATTTGACAAAGAGAGAGAGATCGCAAGTAGGCATAGAAGCAGGCAGAGCAAGAGGGGGAAACAGGCTCCCTGCTGAGCAGAGAGCCAAATGCGGGGCTCAATCCCAGGACCCTGAGATCATGACCTGGGTCAAAGGCAGAGGCTTAACCCACTGAGCCACACAGGCGCCCCTTCTCCTCCTCCTCCTCCTTCTTCTTTTTTTAAAAATTTTTATTTATTTATTTCACAGAGAGAGAGAGAGCACACAAGCAGGGGGAGCTACAGCCAGAAGGAGAGGGAGAAGCAAGCTCTCCCTTGAGCAGGGAGCCCTGTGTGGGGCTCAATCACAGGACCCTGAGATCATGACCTGAGCTGAAGGCAGGCACTTAGCTGACTGAGCCACGCAGGTGCCCCTTAAATGAAGTTTTTTTTTTTTTTAACATATGGAAATATAGATAATATGAAATTTATCATCTTAATCAGTTTAAGTGTATAGTTCAGTAAATTAAGTACATTCACATTGTTGTATAACTAATCTCCAGAACACTTTTCATTTTAAAACTGAAATTCTTTAAACCACAGGACTTTATCCTCTCTTCTCTCTGATCCCTGGATCATTCTGCTTTTTGTCTCTATGAATTTGACTCTTGGTAGTTCATATAAGTATAAGGTATTTGTGTTCTTATGACGTCTTCTTTTACTTAACATGATGTCCTGAAGTTTCATCCATATTGTAGAATGTGTGAGAATTTCCCTCCTTTTAAAGACTGAATAATATCCCACTTTATGTGTGTACCACATTTTGTTTATCCATTCTTTCCTTAATGGATACTTGAGTTGTTTCCACTCTGACTATTGTGAATAAAACTGCTATGAACATGGGCGTACAAATACCTTTTGGAGAGCCTGTCTTTAATTCTTCTGGACATATACTCGGAAGTAGAATTATTGGGTAAGTTAGTACTTCTTAAACTTTAGTGAACTCAAATAACCTTGGAATCTTGTTGAGATGCAGATTCTTATACAGTAGGTCTGGAGAAAGGCCCAAGATTCTGTAGGTGATATCAGTGCTGCTGGTGGGCAGACCATTTTGAAATGCAAAGGCACAGAAAAAGTGAACTTAGGTGTGAGGTATGATTGTGAGTAAGTTACTTAACTCTTTGGGCCTTTTGCTCCATTCGCAAAATGAGGGGGTTGGGCTAATGACCTCTAAGGTCATTTCCTCCTTGATATTCTGTATTATCATGTCTAGTTAGGATAAGTGTTTTTTTTTTCTTTTACACTGCTTGCAATAAAATATACAGAAAACAATAAATCCTGTGTTGTAGAATTGGAAGGATTGCTGGTAAGTTTGGAGAGCCATGAAAATTAGACCAATAAATCTAAGAGATCAATAGAATTAGAAATTATCAGACCAATGAGCAAATGAGAGTAAACAGACTCGCACAGAAAGTGGATCCTTCTCCTCAACTCTCTTCCTATTTATGAAAGTATTCATCAAGCTTTATGGCAGCAATAGTACTAGTGTTTTAAATTTCTACTTTAAAGAAGAGGAAGCAGAATAATTTCAGAGTGAACAATAGGAAAGAACTTTGAGATGGTATTAAAAGGAGAGTGCTTTCAAAAACAGACACATAGATCAGTGGAACAGAATAGAGAGCCCAGAAATCGACCCTCAACTCTATGGTCAACTAATCTTCGACAAAGCAGGAAAGAATGTCCAATGGAAAAAAGACAGCCTCTTCAATAAATGGTGCTGGGAAAATTGGACAGCCACATGCAGAAAAATGAAATTGGACCACTTCCTTACACCACACACGAAAATAGACTCCAAATGGATGAAGGAGCTCAATGTGAGAAAGGAATCCATCAAAATCCTTGAGGAGAATGCAGGCAGCAACCTCTTCGACCTCAGCCGTAGCAACATCTTCCTAGGAACAACGGCAAAGGCAAGGGAAGCAAGGGCAAAAATGAACATTTGGGATTTCATCAAGATCAAAAGCTTTTGCACAGCAAAGGAAACAGTTAACAAAACCAAAAGACAACTGACAGAATGGGAGAAGATATTTGCAAACGACATATCAGATAAAGGGCTAGTATCCAAAATCTATAAGGAACTTAGCAAACTCAACACCCAAAGAACAAACAGTCCAATCAAGAAATGGGCAGAGGACATGAACAGACATTTCTGCAAAGAAGACATCCAGATGGCCAACAGACACATGAAAAAGTGCTCCACATCACTCGGCATCAGGGAAATACAAATCAAAACCACAATGAGATATCACCTCACACCAGTCAGAATGGCTAAAATTAACAAGTCAGGAAATGACAGATGCTGGAGAGGATGTGGAGAAAGGGGAACCCTCCTCCACTGTTGGTGGGAATGCAAGCTGGTCCAACCACTCTGGAAAACAGCATGGAGGTTCCTCAAAATGTTGAAAATAGAACTACCCTATGACCCAGCAATTGCACTACTGGGTATTTACCCTAAAGATACAAACATAGTGATCCGAAGGGGCACGTGTACCCGAACGTTTATAGCAGCAATGTCTACAATAGTCAAACTATGGAAAGAACCTAGATGTCCATCAACAGATGAATGGATAAAGAAGATGTGGTATATATACACAATGGAATACAGCCATCAAAAGAAATGAAATCTTGCCATTTGCGACGACGTGGATGGAACTAGAGCGTATCATGCTTAGTGAAATAAGTCAATTGGAGAAAGACAACTATCATATGATCTCCCTGATATGAGGACATGGAGATGCAACTTGGGGGGTTAGGGGGATAGGAGAAGAATCAATGAAACAAGATGGGATTGGGAGGGAGACAAACCATAAATGACTCTTAATCTCACAAAACAAACTGGGGGTTGCTGGGGGGAGGTGGGATTGGGAGAGGGGGAGGGGGCTATGGACACTGGGGAGGGGAGGCGAACCATAAGAGACTATGGACTCTGAAAAACAACCTGAGGGTTTTGAAGGGTCAGGGGTGAGAGGTTGGGGGAACAGGTGGTGGGTAATAGGGAGGGCACGTTTTGCATGGAGCACTGGGTGTTGTGCAAAAACAATGAATACTGTTATGCTGAAAAAAATAAATAAAATGGGGGGAAAAAAAGGAGAGTGCTTTTAGTTCTGCAAAATTTGATTCAAGGACAGCAAGGTGGAAGTGAAATGAACTGAAGACTAGGGCATTCATATGCTGGTAATGGTTCACAATCAGCTGGGGAGGGACATACTGATTTGTAGTATTTACCAATGTGCAAATGCTCCTATGTGATTACTTTCAGTCTACCAATGAGACCCTAACTGGCTAGCAAAATTTCTAAAATTTCAACAATCAGTTTTCATGAGCTCATATAAGCCAGCTCTGGCACGCCATAGAAGAGTGTTTCCTGTAATTGAGTTCTTGGGATTCAATAAATGAAACTGTTCTAATAATCTCATCTTTCCCTCTATTGCAGTGTTTTTTTTGTTGTTGTTTTTTTGTTTTTGTTTTTTGTTTTTTGTTTTTTAGCTCTAGCTGAATATTAAAATCATCATAGCAACATTTCCAAAACTATCAATGGTCAGGCTTCCCAACTCAATTAAATCAGAAATTCTTGGGCACCTTAGAGGTTTAAATGGGGAACCAGGGACAAAAGCAACAATGTCCTACCATCAATGCCACACCATCAAATGATCTCATTAAATTCAACATCTCAGGTTCATCCTCCTGCCGAGAGAATATTAACAGAGCCAAAAAGTAAGTTCTGTAGAAGTGAATGATACTTTCCTAATCTATCAGCTAAACTTTGATGTGGGCTATGGGAATTTCAAACCCACCAAAAGATATAATATCTGTATTAAGCCATGGCTGGTTAAGTGTGCTTGACCAGACTGTAAGCCTTATTCTAAGGGTGTGCAACCAACAAGAACCTATAGGTCAAAAAAGATAAAAACCAATGGCAGTTTTATGTCCATTGAATTTCCACTGAGTATCTCTTGAAATTCTACCTTTATAACTAGGTGTGGCAGAACTTTAAGAAAGTAGGGAAATTGGGATTGGCAAATGGAAGGTCAGGAAGAAATGAGGTTGTGATTAAAGGGGTGAAAATTAGAATTAAACATTGAAGAAGACAATTGGATTTGGGAAGTGATTTGGAGCCAGCTGTGGCTGAGTGTGGGCTGTTAGAGAAGAGAGTGAAGGCTCGAAAGTGATAGGGTCATTCAAGGCCTGAGAAGTTGACAGAGCAAATGATGTATGAGTGATAGGAACTCACTCCTGGATGATGGTGGGCAATGGGTGGAGGGAGGAAGGAAGAGGGTGAGAAAGAGAATAACAATATAACTTGCAATATTGATGGAACACCCACCATGTTCCAGGTACATCAGCAGCTACTCTGTATATCTCATTCAATTCTCAAATCCATCATTTCTATTTGACAAATGAGAGAGCACGGCTTAGAAGTTTACATGTCCTACCCAAACGTAGATTGTATGTTATAATTGTAAATTCTTTTCAAAAATCATGTCTTCCAATTCCAGAATCTCCTCTTTGATCCTCTACATTACTGCCATTTATTGCCATCTCCCATGACTTGCCATTGTGCTAGGTGAATCATCTCATTGAATTGCTACAAAAACTCCAAAATTTTGTTGTCCTCATTTACCAGAGAAAGAACTGAGATGGCAGTTAAGTGACTTCCCATGACTAAACCAAGTAGAAATAGGGCTGATAATTCAAAATTAATCATGGATTCAAAGACTGTGTTGAATCCAAAAGTCCTGGTGACAAGTATCTGGAAGATTTGGGATAATGACATGAAGGTCAGTAGGTGATTGTGTTAAAAATGGGAAAATATTAGGTAACTGGATGCTATGATTTTCAAACAGGGGAACTGTCATACGGATACACCATCATTTATGTGTTCACCTCATACTTTCACTGTTCAGTATGTAACTGAAGACTCTTAGGACACTTTCTGAAAATCTCTAAGCTCTTTCTCTGTAGTGCTCTCCTCTCTCATACTCTGCTTTATAGATTCTAACCACCTTAGCCTCCCTAGAATCCCAGCCCAGAAAATTAATGGAACCCTAATTGGGTTCACTCACCTGTGCTACAGCCTGGAAACTCTCTCCAGGTTGTAAGATGGGGCCATCACAGGACTCATCTAATTTTTTTTCCTATTCTCAAGAATCACTTTCCTTGGTTGCCTGATGTCCAAATTACTTTAAAACCATTGCTCCACTGCAACCATTAGTTGCATATAACACTCAATGCTCACTACATATTGTCTTTTTTTTTCTTTTCTAGGAGAGAGAATAAACTGGTTTCTATTATTTCATCTTGGATGTTTGTAAAGGTGCTGTCAATATGTACTGGATCAGAATTGGATCTTCTCTGACTTTCCGACTAAGTCTCAGTTGAGTGACCAAAGACAGCATTTTCATCCCTGGGGCCTTTCAAAACCTTATAGTTTGGTTGAAAGACATTTTGTCACACAAGCGCCCTGTTCTGATTTAAGTATGTATTGTTTGTGAAGGCACTGTGTTCTGACTGCTCACATTTGCTTGTAAGTGGTTATGTTTTCTGCCATGGCACCATGATCTACTCAGCGTCAGGTTGGGAGTACATAGTCACAGACTCCAGTTCCAGTCCTGTCTTTAATAAACAATCTGACCTTGAACACTTTCCTTTGCCTCTTTCAACCTCAAATTTCCCATTTATAAAATGGTTTCGGGGTGGGTGGAGTAAATGTACTTGAATTTCGTCCCAAGGCTAAGCTTCCTTATTTCTAATGTGGGTCATGTCTCAATCATTTTGATGTAGCTTCTGAAAAATTAAGACCCCAGTCATCTCAAGATTCTTATCTGCTGTGAGCCTAGCCTGAGATTTTTTGAAGGACACTGGGTGATTCAATCCATCCTTGTTTCCTGCACTCTCTTCTTCTGTCTGCAAGGAATTGTAGTTTATGGCAGCTTTTACCTCCATGGTCCTCCAGGGACAGAAACAGGACAGGCCATAGTTAGCAGGAAGGATCTCTTTTGTGGCCTGCTTCATTGAGAGTGACTGGCTTTTCATTTGTCTTCGTTGAAAGAACCAATCAGTGGGCTTAGAACCCTAGGTTCTCTCACATTCATTCTTGGCTGATCGGTGATTCACGGAGTCCATTAAAATGCCTGGATGACCAAGAGCTCAATTTTCCCAGATGAAGCCTGTTTGGCAGCGAGGAGGCTATCTCTCCCCTTTAGCAACCACCGAAGAGTCAGCACTTGTAGCCTTGGGGGAAGTACAACTCAGCGCACTATATTAACCTCTCTGGCATTGCCTAGTGGCCCTGGTCCAGCAGCTAGCCAGCCAGCGTTAGGGTTTACGATTGCTCAGGCACTGGTAAGTGGCCGTGCTGACGGTGCAGCAGTGCTCAGGAAGGGAACTTATTACTTCTAGTCTCTCTAAGAGAACATGCAAGAGCTTTTTATTGTGAGTCTTTTTCCCACAGGTTAGAAATCTGGGCAATTATATGCTTTTTTCCCCCTAATATATGGTTAGAACTATTGTAAGGTGATTTTGAAAACATGAAGGTTACAAATTTATGTGTCAGTGGGGTTTTCAGGTTTTTCCACTTTCTAAACAGTAAGACTGTAGGCATTATATGGGCTTGGTGATGGGTCTACCTCTACACTCTAAATTCATAGCTGTGACTGTGCATTGAACCTGTAAAGTCCTCATGTGAGAGGTTAGTGTTATTTCTGACTTCCCTCTTTTGCTATATACCCTAGTTTCTGATTCTGCCAAGGAAGAATTTTCTTTTTACTATCTTTCTCAGTCTCCCAAATGCCATACTCAACTCCATGCTTCTTTTTTTTTTTTCATATATAAGAAGTTTTTTAAAAAAAAGATTTTATTTTATTATTTTAAATTTTTTAAATTTAGATCCAGTTAGCCAACATACAGTTTATCATTAGTTTCAGACATAGTATTCACCGAATGCTCATTACATCACGTGACTTCCTCATCCCATCCCTCCACCCACCTCCCCTCCAGCAACCCTCAGTTTGTTTCCTATAGTTAAGAGTCTCTCATGGTTTTTCTCTCTCTCAGATGACTTCTGGTTCATTTTTCCCTCCCTTCCCCTATGATCCTCTGTGCTGTTTCTTATATTCCATATGCTCAACTCTATTCTTGATGTTGGTTTGATTTTCCTCCCTACTCCGACATTTCTACCCCTGTCCTCTTGGGGATTCTGTTCCAGCCTGTCCCCTCCTCCTCTCCTCTGCCTCCACTTGGACAACTTCACCCACACAGAGCGGTGGCTTCTGAGAGCTCTCCTCTACTGTGTTCTCTCTCATGCTTAGCTCTCACCAGTGTAAGAACACCAGTTTCAGGTCTGTCACTGCTGACTTGTCACAGCTCAATTCTAGCCATTAACAACAGCAGTGGCTGCTACTATTCCCTGAACACCTACCATGGATGAGATCTGTGTGAACAGTCTCTCTAAACTTTACAGAAACACAATGGGATAGGTACTCTGATGATAGTCATTGCATAAACTAGGACACCAAAGTGCAGAGAACTTGAAGTAACTTTTCTCAGGACACAGAGTTAGTAAACAGTGGAGCTCGAATTCAAATCAGAATCCATTAGCCTCCAGAGTTTATTGGACTTATAAAGTGTTTCTCTTGAAGGTGATCTTGCAGATTACTAACACAAACTCGACACTATGGTACCTAAGAGTAGGGCAGGGAGAAGGAATTGTGACTGAGAAATATCTTCATAATGAAGGTAAACCTATTTTATGAGCAAAGATAGGCAGGCACAGGAGAATTTTCCTGTATAGTGAAGATAAACTAGAACTTACTTCACTTATTTTTAGGATAGTTCTCACTTATTTAAATGTAAAGCTAACCTTAATGGAATGTTATTAGCTTCTCTGGGCGATACACTGTAATAGAAGCTCTCACACAGGAGACAGTAATAATAAAGAAACATGTACACAATCAGAGGACAATAGTGTTATATATGGGACACACAATATTATTCAATAAGGGTTACTAATTCAGCCCTGTTTCAGCAGATGGCACAGAACATTTTGGATTAAAACTCACAAATACAGGTAAGTTTTCGTCATTTAAGTAACAGTCACTAAGTGACTTGGCCAAGACACTTAAACATTGTGACTTTGATGACGTGTTGTTTTCTCTTCAGTAATTCAAGTAGGCCTTAGCCTCTAGTCTAAATTTTGCATACATGAAGTATCTCAAAAGTGTGCTATTAATAGAGCAAGGGCAATGATAATGAAATCTACATAACTATGTTATTATGGCACCTTTCACAAAGGCATTTTTGTTTTCTTAGAGGAGTGATTATTCAAACTATTTTGGGATAGGCCAAACTCTCTTGACAAAGGGTTCTCAGGGGTGAACTCCTCAGGGGAAAGTTCTGGTAAAACTGTGAGGTTTTTTTTTGACATAAATTGGACATTATTTTATAACCTTGATTCCTAACTCCACAGGACAAACTTTGCTGTGGAAGGTAAAGTGTTTAGTGGCAAACATCAGATTGCTTACTTATTTGAAGGGTGCCTAGTATCTAATGACATAAAATATTTGCTTTTTCTGTTACTATTGTCCAAGGGACATTTCTAGAAAGTCAACCATACCATTCAAAGAGCCCTTTTCTACTATTCTCTGTAGAATAAACATCTTGGGTTTTGCTATCCTACGTATTGCTTCAGCCCTAGATATAGAGCCTAAACAAATACATTTTTCTTTAACATTAACTTACCAGCTTCTTAATTAATCAAGTGCAATGGTAATATCCAAATCAGATTTTCAGAAAACTTTAATGGCTTCATAATTTCTTCTGTATTTCTAAAGCCATTCCAAAATGGATTTAAAATTCTAGTAAAAACAGTGTGTCTGCGATGCAAATTCAACATCAAGACCAAGACTGAAAAGCCATTTTGTTATGATATAAATTCTAGAAGTGTTACCAGTCAATCATCCCAGATGTACTTATGCTTTTGAAAAGATTATTAACATTAATTTAGTAATGATGTAGTCTTCATTTATAATCAATATGTCTAGAGATGGAAGCAAAAAGAGCACTCTATAATTCAGCACCAAAATATTGAATGTAATGAGGTAGAAGTTTTAAATCATCATCATATACACCTTACTCTAGCATTCAGAGCTCTCCACAATGGACTCCAATCTGGTTTCCTAGCATCATCACCCATATTATTGTACATCCCACACTCCAGCCATCTAGATTAACTCATCACTCTACAGATAGAACCTATGCCTCTTAACCTCTCAGCTTTCATCATTTCTGTTCCTTCCACCTTTTTTTTATTATGTTATATTAGTCACCATACAGTACATAATTTTTTTTGATGTTCCATGATTCATTATTTGCATATTTATTATGCATACATATTGCATATATATTTGCATATATACCAGTGCTCATTGCAATACATGCCTTGCTGAATACCCAACTCTGGGCTACCTCATCCCCACCCTTCTCCCCTCTGATACCCTCAGATTGTTTCCTGGACTCCAGAGTCTCTTATGGTTCATCTCCTCCTCTGATTTCCCCCCTTCGGTTTTCCCTTCCTTCCCCTAATGTCCTCTTTGCTTTTCCTTATATTCCACATAAGTGAAGCCATATGATAATTGTCTTTCTCTGCTTGAGTTATTTCACTTAGCATAATCCCCTTCAGTTCCATCCATGTCGATACAAATGGTGGGTATTCATTCTTTCTGATGGCTGAGTAATATTCCTTCTACCTTTAATGTCATTTCATGCTCATCCTCCAACAGCACTTGTTGAACACTTACCAGTTTTCGGGCTCAGGTCCAGATCTACACAAAATAGCACCCAAATGCCACCCCTGTGTCCCATCCCCCAACTGCAGTCTGTTGAAATTAAATACCTCCTGTTTTGGGTTTCAGTTTTGTTCATTTGTAACTTATTAATTTCCTTGGGAGACATTAACATGATTTATTTCAGAGTATTTCTACCTTTATCATTAGTTAACAAGTTCTTTGAGGACAAGGCGACTGTCCTGAGGAATCTCTTTATCTCCACTCCCACCCCAGCCTTGAAGTCAGCTGGTTAAACTGAGTTTAATTGGTGATACTACTTCTAGTGGCAACAAATTCTGTAAGAAGCACTCACAGATAATAGCACAGAAGTATAGGAGCCTACAGATTATCCTGGGTGTGTTAGTCTCTTTTCTTTAGGTAAACCACAAAATCCATAAATTCAGCTTGCTTCGTTTGAAAATTCCATAGTAGATATAATTAGATAACCCAAACTGACTTCCAGAAAGGAAACCCTTATCATAATTAGCCTTAATGAGGCTTTATTGCCTTCTTCTGATTTGCTCTTTCTTTAATTTGTAATATTATTTAACTATGAAAAATGCTTAGAGTTTTAGCTATGCTGGTCTTTTATAGACAAAAGGCTTTTACTGGCAATACCACTCCTTAACATAGTGACAGCTAAAAGGGACTATTTCTTTTTCTTCTAGGTGGGGCTGTGGACCCCATTGTTAGTTTATTTTCCACTCTTCTTTTGATATTCTTTTTTTAAAATTATTTTTTAATTTTTTTTTATTTGCTTATTTACAGCATAACAGTGCTCATTGTTTTGGCATCACACTCAGTGCTCCATGCAGTACGTGCCCTCCCTATTACCCACCACCTGGTTCCTCAACCTCCCCCCCCCCCCCCGCCCCTTCAAAACCCTCTGGTTGTTTTTCAGAGTCCATAGTCTCTCATGGTTCATCTCCCCTTCCAGTTTCCCTCAACTCCCTCTCCTCTCCATCTCCCCATGTCCTCCATGTTCTTTGTTATGCTCCACAAATAAGTGAGACCATATGATACTTGACTCTCTCTGCTTGACTTATTTCGCTCAGCATAATCTCTTCCAGTCCCGTCCATGTTGTTACAAAAGTTGGGTATTCATCCTTTCTGATGGAGGCATAATACTCCATTGTGTATATGTACCACATCTTCCTTATTCATTCCTCCGTTGAAGGGCATCTTGGTTCTTTCCACAGTTTGGCGACCGTAGCCATTGCTGCAATAAACATTGGGGTACAGATGGCCCTTCTTTTCACTACATCTGTATCTTTGGGGTAAATACCCAGCAGTGCAATTGCAGGGTCATAGGGAAGCTCTATTCTTAATTTCTTCAGGAATTAAAATTATTTTTATTAACATGTAATGTATTATTTGACCCAAGGGTACAGGTCTGTGAATCATCAGCCATACACATTTCACAGCACTCACCATAGCACACACCCTCCCCAGTGTCCATAGCCCAACCACCCTCTCCCTAAAGCCCCACCTCCCAGCAACCCTGTTTGTTTTGTGAGATTAAGAGTCTCTTATGGTTTGTCTCCCTCCCAATCCCATCTTGTTTCATTTTTTCCTTTCCTACCCCCCTGCCCTGCTTCTCAAATTCCTCATATCAGAGAGATCATATGATAATTGTCTTTCTCTGATTGACCCATTTCATTCAGCTTAATACCCTCTAGTTCCATACAGGTCATTGCAAATGGCAAGATTTCATTTCTTTTGATGGCTGCAATATATATACATATATATATATATATATATATATATATATATATATATATATATATACACACACACACACCACATCTTCTTCATCCATTCATCTGTTGATGAACATCTAAGTTCTTTCCATAGTTTGGCTATTGGACATTGCTGCTATAAACACTTGGGTACACATGCCCCTCTGGATCCCTACATTTGCATCTTTAGGATAAATACCCAGTAGTGCAATTTCTGGGTTGTAGGATAGCTCTATTTTCAACTTTTTGAGGAACCTCCATGCTTGTTTTCCAGAGTAGCTGCACCAGCTTACATTCCCATCATTAGTGTAGGAGGGTTCACCTTTCTCTGCATCCTCGCCAACATCTGTCATTTCCTAACTTGTTAATTTTAGCCATTCTGATTGGTGTGAGGTGGTATCTCATTGTGGTTTTGACTTGTATTTCCCTAATGCCGAGTGATGTGGAGTATTTTTTCATGTGTCTGTTGGCCATCTGGATGTCTTCTTTGCAGAAATGCCTGTTCATGTCTTCTGCTCATTTCTTGATTGGATTATTTGTTCTTTGGGTGTTGAGTTTGATAAGTTCTTTGTAGATTTTGGATACTAGCCCTTTCTCTGATATGTCATTTGTGAATATCTTCTCCCATTCTGTCATTTGTCTTTTGGTTTTGTTGACTGTTTCCTTTGCTGTGCAAAAGCTTTTGATCTTGATGAAGACCCTGAATAGCCAGAGGAATGTTGAAAAAGAAAACCAAAGTTTGGTGGCATCACAATTCCAGACTTCAAGCATTATTACAAAGCTGTAATCATCAAGAAGACAGTATGGTACTGGCACAGAAACAGACACATAAATCAATGGAACAAAATAGAGAGCCCAGAAATAGACCCTCAACTCTATGATCAACTAATCTTCGACAAAGCAGGAAAGAATGTCCAATGGAAAGAAGACAGTCTCTTCAACAAATGGTGTTGGGAAAATTGGACAGTCACATGCAGAAGAATGACACTGGACCATTTCCTTACACCACACACCAAAATAGACTCAAAATGGATGAAGGACCTCAATGTGAGACAGGAATCCATCAAAATCCTTGAGGAGAACACAGGCAGCAACCTCTTTGACTTCATCTGCTGCAACTTCTTCCTAAAAACATTGCCAAAGGCAAGGGAAACAAGGGCAAAAATGAACTATTAGTACTTCTTCTTTTGATAGTCTTTTTAAGATTTAATCATTATTCTCAAATTCTTTCTTGATTCTCTTGGATCTTTCCTCTAGTTCAGGGGTTCCCAACTGGGAATGATTTTGCCTGGGTTTTGTTATCTCTGAGTTATTACCGCCTCTCCTTTTCTTTCTCCTCCATGCCTCCATTTTGACAGCCCCATCTGTCTACCCACTAGATGGGTGGCTTCCCTGAGCTCTCCACTCTGAGTAATCTCAGGCAATATTTTGAGACCATTTTGATGGTCATGATGAAGGGATGTTACTATTGGTATCTTGAGCATAAAGTCCAAAACTATGCATCCTACAGTGTATAGGACAGCCTTCTACAACAAAGAATTATCCAGTACCCAGATTCAATAATCTTGCTCTAATTGTACTTTCTATGACAACAAGAACCATTTACTTATTTTCTGTAAGCTTCCTTTATAGCAACTATTTTATAGTGACTATTAGTGTCTATTTTTCTGTCCACCTGTTTAATATTCTTATGAGAATGTCCATTATAAAGACAGCAGCTCCTCTCATAATTCCTACCTGAAAATTATGGCTTTGGACCCATTCTTAATACTTATAACTTTTTCTTTTTATAAGTGTTGAATTTTCCTTGTAATGGGTTACATAACGTTAAAGTAGCAAGCCCACCACGTGTCACTTACATAAATATATTTCCTACATAAAGTGAATTTGTTATAGCAAGAATACTATGTGCCTAGGCTGATAGTCCTTCAGATTTACTGGACTTCCAAAGAAATCCTTCTTTTTCTGCATTTGGGAGACGATGGCCTGTCCTGCTGTAAGTAACTCCAGCAATGCAATGGGAAATACTTAGCTAGGCAAGAATTTCGTTATGTGTTGGTAGGTATACTTCAGTTCCAGTGCTGCCGTTCCTCAGTCTAAGCAGAAGAAAAACATCCTCATACGGTGTTGGGCAGGCTTGGGTGCCAAGGTGATTCTCCCTCGGCCCACAGGGGGAGAGCCAGGTCTTTAAGCAAATCTTGTCCAGCAGATTCATGTTCTGCATTGGCTGCATTGATCACTGAACTTGCATGAAAACTAGAGAAGCAATGAGGAGCCACACCCACTCACTTGAATTCACATTTGATCTTCATTTATTACTCAGCTTGTTGTTGGTTCATAGTAAACTGAAACAAATACAACCTCAAACCAAGACTAGGCCATCATCTGCTAGATTTTGGGTCGCAGGCCAGGTTTTGTGTTCTGTCATAGACCAGGGGCTCTGCATAGACAATTCTGCACCTAAGTTCTAGAGCACAGCCAAAAAATGCATTCATATTTCTAGCACTTTTGTTTATTTATTTATTTATTTATTTATTTGACAGACAGAGATCTCAAGTAGGCAGAGAGGCAGGCAGAGAGAGAGGAGGAGGCAGGCTCCCCGCTGAGCAGAGAGCCAGATGCGGGGCTTGATCCCAGGACCCTGGGACCTGAGCCGAAGGCAGAGGCTTCAGAGTCACCCAGGCGCTCCATATTTCTAGCACTTTTATTTAGTGATGCCAACTTCTTTACTTGTGTGAACCTATTTTATAAATTCTGCAGAATTAGTAGTTGACACTTCTCAAAGTCCTAGGATACTTTCTTAATGTTATCTGTTTAATACCAGAAATAAGAGTCATTTTCCTCATTATTAAGATTCAGCTAATAGTATAAAGGCCATTGGAAAGATGTCTGCTGGGATTCATGAAGGGCAATGCTACCTTTGTGTATGTTATGTGTCTAGGTGTGAATGTTTTTGGAGAAAGATTTGGGATAATGTGACTTCTTTTCTCAGGATTATAATAAACAACTTTGATTTTCTCCCAAGTCCCCTTAATTAGATCTTCTTACCTACCTGTGCCTTGTTCATAATAATCAGCTACCACAGAATTACAAAAGAATACCCACAATGTTCTCCTTGAATCCAATTATCTTTTATTTTTCTTGATGGATGGGTAGAGTAGACTTGTATGATGAAGTTCTAACCTCTGAGTCCAAGGGTAAATCCTATATGATTGAAACTCGATTACCCTAAAAACTAGTTACTTGTTCCATAATCTTATTTGCTAATTTTATTTTTGTCTTAAGGTGTGCCTGTGATTGAGCCAAAGAATTCTGCTTTCATTTGAGAAAGAAGCAATGACTTATTGGCACTGAAGAAAAAGAAGAATAACCAAGAAATTCTATAAATTTAACTCAGTCCTTGGTTTCCTCATCATACCACTTCCTTGTCCAAGTTCAAAGAACCCACAGAGATATTATCCATGCTTCTAATTCTATAGACTAATGTTGTTTTAACTTTCTGTACACAGAATTATGTAGCATTTATTTATTTGTGCCTGACTTCTCTGACTCAGAAGTGAAATGGAAGAGTTATTCATGTTCTTGTTGCATATAGTTGTAGTTCATTTATTTTCATTGGGTATAATATACTATAAAATAATTTACCACAGTATATTTAGTCATGCTATTGTAAATGGACCTTTGTTTTATTTCCAGTTTTTGTTTCCAGCTATTATGAATAAAGCTGCTATGGTAACAAAGTGGAAGACAGTTATGCTAAATGAAATAAGTCAGTCAGTCATAGAGGGACAAATACTGCATGATTTCTCATCGATGAGGCATCCAAAATATTCAGTGAAAGAGATAGACAATAAAATGGCAGTTACCAGAGTATGGCTGAGGGGGATACAGGGAGTTGTTGTTCAATGAATATAACATTAAAAAAGAAAAAGTGAGAGGTACCTGGGTGGCTCAGTCAGTTAAGCATCTACCTTCCTCTCAGGTCATGATCCTGGGGTCCTGGGATTGAGACCTGAGTCTGGCTCCCTGATCTGCAAGAAGTCTGCTTCTCCTTCTCCTCCCAACTTGTGTTCTCTCTTGCTATCTCTGTCTGCCTCTCTCAAATAAGTAAATAAAATCTTTAAAAAAAAAGAAAAAGTGAAATATTGAAATGATGTGAAGAGAAAACAGTTATGTTAGTTGATAGATATCTTAATTAGCTAGACTGTGGTGATCATTTCATAATGTGTATGTATATCAAAGCATCAAGTTGTATACCTTAAATGTGTACAATTTCCATTTGTCAGTTATACGTCAATGAAGCTAAAGAAAAATGCCAAAAATTATTTTCACTGATAAAAATAATTTTAAAAGGGCTTTTTAAAAAAAGTTGCCGTGAACATTATTACATATGTTTTTTGAGGAACAAATGTACTCTTCTGTTGAATATAAACCTAGAGATAGAATTTCTGGGTCAAATGGTATGTGTACTTTGAACTTAACACTGGTTTTCAACTTTAAAGAATGTTGCCAAATGGTTTTCTAAAGTAGCAGTACAAATTTAAACTAACAGTATCTGTGGACTTCTATTGCTCCTCATTCTCACCAATACTTGGGAGTGTCAAGTCTTTTTCGTTTTAGTCATTCATATTGGTATGGAGTGGTATTCTATAAGTTTTTCTTTTTATTTTGGAAACCTTTAGATTTATAGACAAGTTTCAAAGATTAAATAAAGAGTTCCTGTATACGCATCACTCATCCTCCCCAGTATCACACTATTTCATAACCAAGGCACAATTTTCAAAACAGAGAAATTAATGTTGGTTTATTACTATGAAAAAAACTCCAGACTTCATTTGGATTTCATGTTTTTCCACTACTGTGTTTGTCTCTTCTAGGATATCTAGGATATAAATAACACTGCATTTGATCCTATTTCCTTAGTCTCCTCTGGGCTATGGTATTTTCTCACTCTATCCTTGTTTATTAAGACCTTGGCAGTTTTGGGGCGCCTGGGTGGCTCAGTGGTTTAAGCTGCTGCCTTCAGCTCAGGTCATGATCTCAGGGTCCTGGAATCGAGTCCCGCATCGGGCTCTCTGCTTGGCGGGGAGCCTGCTTCCTCCTCTCTCTCTCTCTCTGCCTGCCTCTCTCCCTACTTGTGATCTCTATCTGTCAAATAAATAAATAAAAAATCTTTAAAAAAAAAAAAAAAAAAAGACCTTGGCAGTTTTGAAGAGTACAGGATATATGCTTAGTAAACTGTCCCTTAATTTTTTAAATGTTTTTCTCATGATTATTGGAGTTATGAGTTTTCAGGAAGGATACCCCAAAGGTGAATTACACTGGAGTACAATATATCAAGACCCATCACTGGTGATGCTAATCTAGATCACTTAATTAAGGCAAGGTTTCCCTTTGGTTTTCAACTTTTTTTTTTAAGATTTTATTTACTTACTTGAGAAAGAGAGAGCAAGAGAGAGCATGAGTAGAGGGGAGGGTCAGAGGGAGGAGAAGAAGACTCCTTGCTGAGCAGGGAGCCCAACGTGGGGCTGCATCCCAGGACCCTGGGATCATGACCTGAGATGAAGGCAGATACTTAACCAACTGAGCCACCCAGGTGCCCCTTGACTTTACTTTAATGTATATATGTTTAATTTATATTGTATTTAACTTGATTTGGTTTCTTAGCACTTTTTAATCTATGATATGATTTTTTATCAATTTAAAAAATTCTCATTCACTATTGCATCAAATACCTTCTTTGTCTCATTCTTGCTCCTTTTCTTCTGGGATTCTTTTCTTCCCCCAGCATTCAATAAAGCATTTTTTTTTCTAGTTTTGTTGAGAAGTAATTGACATGCTTCACCGTATAAATTTAAGGTGTACAACATGATGATTTGATTTACATATGTTAGGAAATGATTGCTACAATAGGTTTAATTAACGGCCATCATCTCATATAGATACAATAAAAAGAAAAGAAAAAAAAAATCTTGTGATGAGAACTGTTAGGATCTACTCTCTTAAAAACTTTCCTGTATGTCATGCAGCCATATTAGCTATAGTCATCATGCTGTGCATTACATCCTTAGTGCTCATTTATCTTATAACTGCAAGTTTGTACTTTTTGACCACCTCCCTCCAATCTCCCTTAACCATACCCCCACCTCTAGTAACCACAAATCTGATCTCTTTTTCTATGATTTTCATGTGTTTATGTTTTTTTGTTTTAGATGCCACATATAAGTGAGATCATACATCATGCAGTATTTGTCTTTCTCTGTCTAGATTATTTTATTCAGTATAATGCCTTTGAGATCCATCCATGTTGTCTCAAATGGCAGGACTTCCTCGTTTTTCATAGCTGAGTAATATTTCATTTTATATATATATATATATATTTTTTTTTCCTTACAATTTCTTTTCTACTAATCCTCTAGTGAATTCTTGGATTGTTTCCATGTCCTGGCTATTCTAAATAATGGTGTCAGTAATTACCATACCCTCTGGGATCAGGAGGGAGACAAACCATAAGAGACTCTTAATCTCACAAAACAAACTGAGGGTTGCTAGGGGGCAGGGGGTGTTGAGAGGGTGGCTGGGTTATGGACATTGGGGAGGGTATGTGATATGGTGAGTGCTATGAAGTGTGTAACCCTGATGATTCACAGACCTGTATCCCTGGGGGGCAAATAATACATTATATGTTAATAAAAATAATTAATAGAAAAAGTTATAATAGCAAATACTATACTGATGCATTACTAGAGTTTGGTTTTCTCTCTCTTGAAGTGAACTTTTTCCTGGAGTATTGGTCTACTCTTATTGAAAGTTTATAAAAAATTATTTTCTTATTTTTGTAAAATCTGACTAGGTAGCAAAGATTCTTTGTTGACTAGAATCACCTCTATGGTCTGTATTGAATTTGTTCTTGATTATTTAAGAAAGCAAAAATTTCCCACACATGAAAAACCTAAAATTCTTTACAATGACATTATCTCTTGGGTTTACTTTTAAAGCATTTTATTACCACTTTGTTCAATAGGTAGTTAAGTATTATTTCTCAATCATATATGATTCTTTCTTTTAACTTTAAAATTATTGAATTTTTAAATTTTATTTTTGTAAGACCCATGATCTTATCTTCATCAAGCTCAAATATGCTGACAATCTTGATACTTTGCCTTAACAAAATTAAATTCTAACTAGTATTTTTCAGAGCTAAAACTGTCTTTGATAGTTCCCAAAACGTCCTTGGAAAATCACAAAGGATTTGTGCTTCTACCTTATAAAAAGAGAGGTGTTAGAAATAATTAGGCTCATTTGAGACATTACTATTGATGAGTTGCATGGGAAACGTCAAGTCAGGAGAGATGTTTAGCCCTCCTTGGGTTAAATTTGTATGGGAAAAAAATGTTGTTAATATGAATATTTCACAAGTTGTATGTTGTGTGGAAATTTCCTAGAGATATTTCCTAGGACATATCCTAGAGATATGTCCATTTGTGATCTGCCCTCATTGTTTATGATATGTTTCCCTTCATTAGAGTTCTAGTGCTGCTTTCTCAGGCAACAGACAACAATGCAATGAGTCATCATTTTAGTTGTTTGTAAGGATGTTAACTTGGTTTCAATTTTACTTCATTAACCTGAATCCAACATCTTCCAGGCCAGGGATTTTCAACTGAAGTTCATGAACCTGCCTTAACATAAAGATACTTAAGAATCACTACAGACTTATAGAATCTCTTTTCTTGAAATTCTTGGTATATCTAATTATAGCTTTTGTATATCCATTTGGAATATTCATTGTATATTATTTCTCAGGATTATTTTATGTTACCTCTGAACCTGTTTTTCTCTATAAAAGGTTATATTAATCCATTTATATAAATTATATGCAATATTCACTCTTCTGTAGAAATAAGGTTAATCATTATGTGTAAGAAATATTCTGCCCCAAATTTTTTATTGATTTTGTTATCTTATTTACATGCCACAGAAACCACCAATTTTCTTTGCCAGATGCATTATTCTTGAAATGAACACTCATCAGATCTACATTTGAATGTTATTGGTAATAAACACGACTCTTTTACATCTCTTGTCATCTGTATGCAGCTTTTTGCTTTATTCTGATACTTTCCTGAAAGCACTTAAAACCACCTACAGACCAGAGAGTTTCATCTTCAGTGGAAAAGGATTTTGTCAGAGCTCTATGGACAAAGATTGTGTCAAATACTTCTGAGTCAAGGCTTCTGGTGATACACTCTCACTTAAACAACTTTGGGACCATCCTAGTAGACCGAGTCAGGATTTCTCTAGAACTTCAGTCAAGGAGCAAGTGGGTTCACAAGACTGCTAACTTAAGATCGAGCAAAGCAAAAAATTTAAGTGATGAAGGATGACTGTAGGTTTTGTCTGAAATACTACTCTTTTGTTAATGTTTTATTTTCTAGGTATATAAGGAATCCTTTTGATATCTTCAGTTATCTATAATTTATAACAATTCAGTAAACTATGCTTTTGTAAACTGACAGAAATATTTATAAATATTATCTTTTCCTCCCTGTTTGATACCTCCAGAATTCGGATGTTCTTATTCAATATATATTTTTTTCATGGTCAATATAGTTATTTGTGTAAGTTCTGCAGAAATCTGCTCTCTTTATTGGCAAGTATTGGAAGTATTGGTTTTGCCACCAAGGCCTTGACTGAAATATCATAATTAAGAATCGTGCTCCTTTAACCAGATATGACCAATTACTTAGGAACTAAAGTTGACACTGTGTAATCAATGCTTATAAATCCTCCCTTGAAAAAACTGGACTGATACTTGACTCACAGAATTTCTTAATTTATGGATGAGTAAAATAGGCCATTTCCTTGAAGGCTCAGGAAACTTAGGATATTTGGGAGACTTCAAGAAGAGAGGTATTTACTCCAATTTATAGGTACTGAAAGTGAAAACTGTTCATGACTTGATTTCCTAATCTCAAAGAGCATTTAAAATTTCAATTTGAGATTCCTTTATAGACATTTCCAGCAATACCAACTTAAGAAGGTCTATATGGTAAACTACCATTTTTGTTGCACTTATGTAAATGTGAAGCCAAATGAAATGAGGTTAGTCTTAGTTTGTGATCAAGAATAATCTTTTTTTTTTTTACATTATTTTTGTTTGAAAGAGGGGTGGCTATAGAGAAAATTTGTATTTCAACAGAAAGCTTTCATTTACAGCATTGTTTATAGCACAGTCTTTTGGGTTGTCAAATTCTAACTCTGTTCATTTTCTGATTATTTTTTGCAACCCTTAAAAATTATGGTAACTAATGGATATATAAACTCTGTATTATTATCTTATCTAATAAAAATTTATGCTCCTTTCCCCACGATGGAAAAACAAATTTTGGCATCTATGTGTAAATTAGACGCATGCAAATTGCTCAGTTGTTAATCCTTACTACATTTTCAATTCTTCCAGTTTCCTTCAGTATCCAATCACAATCCTCCAAGATTACATGTCTAATTTCTCTCTCTCCTGCTAGACCCTGTGTCACAGAGGACAAAAACTAAAACATGACTTAGATCCTTCCTGAGACTCTAGGTTGTCTTGAGGCTGACCTTTTCCTCAGGATCGGAAGAGTCCCTGTGAATGGAAGCCTGAGAACTGGATAGGAACCTCACTCTTGTAGCAGACCATGCAAGGCCTGGATGTCCCCTTGAACAAGTAACTGTCTTAGCTACAAAGGAAGTCCTGATATGTTTGGGGCATGCAGGCCCTTATGTGAGAGGAACATGGTCACTCTCACAGAGAGAGCATGGACCTCCTAGCCTGAGAGAGTCAAGAAACTCAGTGAGTGGGTGTTGCTGAAAGATTTTTCTCCACTGACTTCTTGGACTCCACTGTACCAGTTACGCTCAGGGTTGAACACCTAGCTTTCACTTTGAAACAACCTTGTATGATAGTATTTCCCCTTTTCATTGTGGACATCCTCTTTTAAGATGCTTGATCAGCAGGACTCTAAAAGAGCTGACCTTTGCCACCACCTCTAAACAGCTATTTCAACTGACGCACAGGAACAATGCCGACAGCCACAGACTATTTGTTAGATCCGTCTTCATGCAATCAGAAAGTTTCTGATTGCCTCTGAGTTGTTTGGAAAGGGAGTGCTGACAAGGTTGAACTTTACCTCAGCCCTGCGCTCCAGAAAATAATTACAGTTAAGAAATCCTCCCAACCCTTTTATGTTCTGAGACAAAGGTTAACTCTAACCAGCCAGCCACAAAAGACTAGCAGTAGGTGCTGGCATATTTCAAGATTAAACCCACCTCCATCTTTCCTCAGTGACTCAGATTAGAGCAGAATCCACCCTTCCCATGACCCCCATAAGACGTAGGAATAATTCTGTTTATAGATCTCTGTAAATCTCTGGATGTCTTTCCCCATTTTTTTAAAAAGTTGTTTCCTATTAATGAAACTTATCCTTATCACAGTAGCATGAATAAAATTCTCTTCTTAGTTGTCTGGTACACTTTTTAAGACGTTATTTACTTATTGGAGAGATAGAGAGAGCTCAAGCTGGGGGAGGGGCAGAGGCAGAGGGAGAAACAGACTGAGCAAAGAGCCCAATGTGGGGCTTGACCTCAGGACCCTGGGATCGTGACCTAATCTGAAGGCAGACACTTAACTGGCTGAGGTACCCAGGCACTCTCTTAAGAGAGGCTTTTGATACCTCTCTTATTTTAAGTACCATCTTGGTTTATGAATGTTGAAAAGCAAGTTCAGCTACATATTAATTTAAAAAAATTATATAACATTTTATATGATTTTAGCAGGAGACAGATCCTCAATAACCCAGTCCTTCTTGTGATAGGAAACTGATGTCATCTCTATTCTTTCTTCAGTCTTTTGTTGGTGGCTATATCTTGTGCTCAGCTCCATTAAGGCTTTGCCTTTTGATTTACAAATTTTCTTTTCCCCTTTAATATATAAAGCATCAAGTTTTGGCTTTCATAATTATTGCCTGTGAAGTAGGCATCAAGAACCTCACTTGGAACTCAAAAATCTAAGCACCAACTCTTTTTGTATTTCTGTTACAATTATATCAATCTTCCCCCAAAATAATGGATGTCTCTGGTGAATAAAGCGAAGGTTTTGTATGAGGAGATACAAAAGAAAAAGCACGTGGATTCATTTCAAGAAGTTATCTCAATATAGTCTCAATCATTCATACCCACTATCCAGCAGAATATGTTCCCTGAAGCTGTTGCCACAGATCAGGGGCTCTGTCCAAGACACAGTCTTTCACAAGTCCCAAACTTCTTGAACTGACCCTTATGATGTTTTTCTTAAGAGCTGGTTAATTTTTCTACTTCCATGAAGGCTTGTTTGACTTACTGTGCTGCCCTGTGTGTACAATTTTGATTTCTCCCTTCTGTTATCCATCTTTAGACAATGCAAATAAGATCAATCTTTGTTGTCCCAATCTTAGAACAAACATCCAAATATTCCTGCCAAGTTCACCCAATAGAATCTGGACACCTGAACAAAAAAATTTAGTAGATCCTTTCCAGGGGGCAGATTTTGATTGGCAGACAGAAGGAAAGTGAGTTCTAGGTTTAAGAGAGTTGTATGAGTGAGGGCGCCTGGGTGGCTCAGCTGGTTAAGCATCTACCTTCAGCTCAGGTCATGATCCCAGTGTCCTAGAATGAAGCCCAACATCTGGCTCCCTTCTTTTCTTTCTCTCGCTGCTGCGTGTGTTCTCTCTCTCAACTAAATGAATACAATCTTAAAAAAAAAAAAAAAGAAAGTTGCGTAAGTGTGCATGTATTCACAGTCTCTTCAGCTGTGGAAATTGTATATGTTTGTGTATACACACATATACATATACAAAATTTGCCAGGTCAAGTGGCAAAAATTGACATTTCTCTTTTCTTTTAAAAGACAAATTTTAAGTACACTAACATTTTGCTTACAGAAAATAGACACTGATGAGTCATTTAGCATTTCACATAATTTTTTGAATCTTACAGCAATCACATAAAGTAAGCAAAAAACCCCATAATCAGGGATAGTTTAAAATCTTTAGAATCATTACTCTCTCAAAGATTAAGGTACTCATCCGTCCCCCATCCTCATGTAGCCTTTAACGTGAAAGCATTTCTAAATAGTATGGTAGTTATAAGAGAGTCTAACAAGTTCTGAATTGTCTTGCAATTACAACTTTGATGTTTCTTGATCAAATCAAACATTTAAATTTTCATCTCTCTCTCTTTGGTATTTTGAAGGATGTGGAGGCATTTTCCCATTGGTGTTATCTCAATTACATGAGCACTTGAGTCTGTACTACAAAGCCAGTAGTAGGCACAATTAACTGTCATTGTCATTTTAAAGACCATCAGTGACTGTGCAAGACTCATGCCCTAAGCAGACTTGCTCACCTGGCAAGAGGTAGAGCTAGAAGCAGATGAAGCTTCCACTTTTCCTACCCAGGGTTACTCAAAGCTTGCTCCACAAATGACAGTAGGCAAAGTATTTGTTCCTAGTGCAGGGTGTGTAGAATAGAAATCAAGAGTAAGTGCTTAGAAATGTTTATGGCAATATGACTTTGCTCTGACACCCAAACATATGACCAGTGGATGCCTCTCAGTGAAGACGGTATAGGCCAGTTGTCCTACTCAGTGGGGAATCACAGAGATGCAAGCTATTTCTGGACATATATAGTCATTTCATCTCTTTGGGTATTGTTCCATGAGGGACCAGGGGTAGGAACGGAGTTATTACATAAAATTCAGGATGCCGAGTTAAATTTACATTGCAGACAATGAATAATATTTTAATAGATCTATGTCCCAAGAAGTTTTGGAAACATATTTCTACTAAAAATTGTCTCAGGTTTATCTATTAGAATTCATATTTAATTGGGTGTCCTGTATTTTTCTTAAAGATTTATTTATTTATTTGAAAGAGAGAGTACGAGGAAGGGGAGGGGCAGAGCGAGTGGAGAAAAGAGAATCTTAAGTGGACTCTATGCTCAGAGGAGAACCTAACGTGGGGCTTGATCTCACAACCCTAAGGTCAAAATCGAGAGTCTGATGCTTAACTGACTAAGCACCCAGATACTCCAGGTGTCCTATATTTTTATTTGCTAAATCTGGAAAGCCTAGGTAGGGATGCTTGACATCTGTCCTCCATCACAGTTACTGTGAGAAGCTCTGCTTGGTGTCCTCAAGAGATTTGGGCCCAGAATGGCTCTACCTCACGGTGCTGAGACTAGATCCTTGGTGTCTTCTGCTGCTTCACTCATTTGTTCCACCGCCATGTGTGGTAAACCCATCTATACTGTCTTTTGCTAATCTCCTTAGCTATTTTTCAAATCTTGATGTTCACAGTGATACTATTTCTTTCTTTTTCTTGGCATTCAGTGGTTTTAGGAAAGTAGGGGTTTCTGACAAAGATTTTTGTACTACTTTGAGGATTAATATGTTAATGCCTGACAGCACTTTTAAGAGATGCAAAAGTGCTTTCTCCACAGTTCACTAAACAATAAAACTGTTTCTAGTGTTTCTTATTGTTATCACCCAAGCTGTTTTGCTGTGTTTTCCATCATTATTCAAATCCATCTTGGAAATTCTCCAAGAATAAAGAAATAAATCTCTAAAGATTTATGAAAAAAAAATGTACTGTACCTTGTCCAGTAATTTGTGTACAGGCAAAATGAACATGTTCTACTTAAAAAGGCCATTTAAGCAGCTCAAAATGGTGAGTGACCTCAATTTCCTCATTTATAAAATTGGGCTGTTGGGCTGGGTGGTATCTAGGGTTCTTTGGTAGCTTGAATGTTCTGATTTAAAAAATCACCAGAGAAAGCCAAAACTGTGTAGAAAGGAAGAGCAGCAGTTTGCTTACTTCCTTAATGAAGGGAAAATCCTTTTCTACTTCCTTTTTAAATCTGCCTCCCACAATTAAGCTCTCCCAGGTTATGGACTGCATCAAGATGCATTAATGGGAATAAAAGGGGGTATTGGGCTGGGAATCAAAAGGACTGAATTTGAACCTTGGCTTTCCCACTTATTAGCCATATGATTTGGGAGCAATTACTAAACCAGATGACCACACATACTTCTGCTCTCTATGGTAAAGGCACAATTCATATCCAGGTGGCTAAATTTTACTGAGGAAAGCATCTTGAAGATCTCATTAGTCCTATCTGGTTGTGAAAGGATGGGGTGACTTGTGCTAGTTTAGGTGATCAGGGTAGCCTCAAAGAGAATTAAATGCTCTATAAGACAGAAGATAGGAATGTTAGAGTTATTTGCCAGAGAAAGAAATTGGGCCTTTAGAAAAAGAAGAAAAGTGGAGAGAGAAATTTAGAAGCACTCCCCCCACCCCAGGGCCCATGCTGGTACAGAGCTAGGTGAGATGATGATTGAGGAGGAGGCAAGTCCTGGGCCTGACTGGTACTCAGTTCCAGCAAGTCATTGCCATGCTTAGGTGGGGCTCCAATATTCTCAGGTCTCTCCACCTTCCAAGGAAAGGCAGAAATCTGAAAAAGCTTCTCCTTTTAAAATGTTCAAAGTGAATTAAAATTTTATGTTATTTCTGTGCTGTCCAAACAAAGTATGTCCATGGACTGCATTTGGGCCATGAACTGCCATTTTAGAATATTTTGCCGAGAGAGAGTAAGGGTCCCAAAAAAGGTAAAAAATTATTTTAGTGCAGTTGATCCTTTTCCAAGTGGTCATCATAAAAATCTTGGGTTGCTTCCAACCTTTGGTAGAATATGATACACACAAAGAATTGTGATCATTTAGAGAATGAAGGAAGAAAGGTGTTGCCTTACATGGAACAGTAGTATAAAAGGGGACAACAAGGAGAGGCAAGATGGTGGAGGAGTAGCAGACTGAAATGATATCAGGTTGCAGGAGTTTAGCTAGGTAGTTATCAAACCATTCCAAACACCTACAAACTCAACAAGAGATTGAAGAGAAGAAGAGCAGCATTCTAGAAACAGAAAATCAACCACTTTCTGAAAGGTAAGACATGTGGAGAAGTGAATCCAAAGCCATGGGAAGATAGACTGCGGGGGGAGGGGATGGCTCCTGGCAAGCAGTGGAGCAATGGAGCACAAAATATGAACATTTAGAAATCTGCTTCACTGAGGGACATCACTCCAGAGGCTAAGAGGGGATGGAGCCCTCATGGGGATAGTGTGGTCTCAGCTCCCGCAGGGTCACTGAAAGATTGGGGGTATCTGAGTGTGGCAGAGCTCTCAGGTATCAGATTGGGGAAGCCGACTACAGAGACAGAGCCGAGGAGTGAGCTCTCAGCTCTGGGTTACCTTAAACTGTGATCTGCAGCAAGTTGAGCCACTGCTCTTTGAGCAGGGACCCCACAAGTGGCAGATCCAGAGAGACTCACCTTCCTCCTCTGGAGAAGCAGCATGGCAGGAATCTGCTGGGTTTGGAGACTCCAAATGGGGTTGTGTGCCAGAGAGAGAAACACTTGGTCCCAGGCTAGGTGAGCCCAGAGCGTGGCTGGAGACCAGGGAGATGGGAGTGATTAACCCCTTTTCGGTGGAGACGCACTGAGGAGTGGGGCCCCAAGCTCTTGGCTCTGCTGGGCTGGAGATTGGGAGGCCACCATTTTCATTCCCATCCTCCAGAGCTCAACGGAAAGCATTCAGGGAAAAAAAGCTCCTGAGAGTTAAGGTGAACAGATTTCTTAGCCTGGCCCCTAGCAAGGGCGGTGCAATTCTGCCTCAGCCAAAGACATTTGAGAATCACTACAACAGGCCCCTCCCCCAGAAGATCAGCAAGAACATTCAGCCAAGACCAAGCTCACTGATCAAGGAGAACTGTGGAACTCCAGAGCGAGGGGAAAACAATGCATATAATTCATGGCTTTCTCCCCATGATCCTTTAGTCTTGCAAAGTTAAATTAAAATTCTTAAAATTTTATTTCTTTTCTTATTCTAATTTTTTAAAATTTCTCTTTCCTCTTTTAATGTTTTTAAGCTAGTTTATCTTAACAATACTGTTCTAAAAAAAAATCTTTTTAAACCTTCATTATTATAGTCCTATTTTATCCTTCGTTGTATTTAACCTTATTTTTTGTACACATACAGAGCTTTTTTTTTTTTCTAAAAAATTTTGGGATACAATTTCTTCTAATAGATCAAAATATACCCTAAATCTAATACAGGTCTTTGTTCTAGTCTCCAGCCTAAGTACATTCTCTCCTCTTCTTTTTTTCTTTCTTTTTCCAACCAACTTATCTATTCCTTTTTTAGATTTTTTTAAAATTTTCATCTTTATAGTCCTATTACATCCCTTCATTGTGTTTACCCTTATTTTTGTGTATATATAAGTTTTTCTTTCTTTAGAATTTGGGGAGGTAGTTTCTTCTAAGAGACCAAAATACACCAAAATACACCCAAACTCAAGTGGGTGGCTATGTTCTATTCACCATTCATATGTATGTATGTATGTGTGTGTGTATATATATATTTATTTATTTAATTTCTTTTAACCCCCTTTCTTTTCCCCCGAGTTTGGGATATCTTCTGATTTTGTTAGGGTACATTTTTTCTGGGTTTTTTGCCACCCCTTTAGTATTTTATTCTCTCATTCATATATTCTTATCTGGATAAAATGACAAGGTGGAAAAACCCACCACAAAAGAAGAACAAGAGGCAATACTGACAGCTAGGGATGTAATCAATACAGACATTGGTAATATGTCAGATGAGTTCAGAATGACAATTCTCAAGGTGCTAGCTGGTCTCAAAAAAGGCATGGAAGATTTTAGAGAAACCCTGTCTGGAGAAATAAAATCCCTTTCTGGAGAAATAAAAGAACTAATATCTAACCAAGCTGAAATAAAAAAATGAATTAATAAGGTGCAATCAAGAATGGAGGATCTTACTGCTGATAAATAAGGCAGAAGAGAGAATTAGCAATATAGAAGACCAAATGACATGGAATAAAGAAGCTGAGCAAAAGAGAAACAACTACAGGACCACAAGGGGAGAATTCAAGAGATAAGTGATATCATAAGATGAAACAATTAGAATAATTGGGATTCCAGAAGAAGAAGAAAGAGGGGGAGGGGAAGAAGGTATATTGGAGCACATTATAATAGAGAATTTCCCCCAATATGGCAAAGGGAATGAGCATCAAAATCCAGGAGGCACAGAGAACTGCCCTCCCCCCCCCCAAATCAGTAAGAATAGGTACACATCCCATCATCTAATAGTAAAACTTACTAGTCTTAGTGAAAAAGAGAAAATCCTGAAAGCAGCTTGGGACAAGAATTCTGTAACATACAATGGTAAAAATATTAGATTGGCAGCAGACTTATCCAGAAAGACCTGGCAGGCCAGAAAGAACTGACATGATATATTCAGAGCACTAAATGAGAAAAATATGCAGCCAAGAATACTATATCCAGCTAGGCTATCATTGAAAATAGAAAGAGAGATAAAAAGCTTTCAGGACAAATAAAAATTAAAAGAATTTGCAAACACCAAACCAGCCCTTCAGGAAATATTGAAAGGGGTCCTCTAAGCAAAGAGAGAGCCTAAAAGTAGCAGAACAGAAAGGAACTGAGACAATATACAGTAACAGTCACCTTACAGGCAATACAATGGCACTAAATTAATATCTTTCAATAGTTACCCTGAATGTAAATGGGCTAAATGCCCTAATCAAAAGACACAGGGTACCAGAATGGATAAAAAAACAAAACACATCAATATGTTATCTACAAGAAACTGATTTTAGAACCAAGGACACCTCCAGGTTTAAAGTGAGGGGGTGGAAAACAATTTACCATGCTAATGGACATCAAAAGAAAGCTAGGGAGGCTATTCTTATATCAGATAAATTAGATTTTAAGTCAAAGACTATAATATGAGATGAGGAAGGACACTATATCATACTCAAAGGGTCTGTCTAACAAGAAGATCTAACAATTTTAAATACATATGCCCCTAATATAGGAGCAGCCAGCTATATAAACCAATTAATAACAAAATCAAAGAAACACATTGACAATAATACAATAGTAGGATATTTTAACACCCCCTTTACTGAAATGGGCAGATCATACAAGTGAAAGTTCAACAAGGAAATAAAGGCCTTAAATGACACACTGGGCCAGATGGACATCACAGATATATTCAGAACATTTCCTCCCAAAGCAACAGAATACACATTCTTCTCTAGTGCACATGGAACATTCTCCAGAATAGATCACATCCTGGGTCACAAATCAGGCCTCAACTGGTACCAAAACATTGGGATTATTCCCTGCATATTTTCAGACCACAATGCCCTGAAGCTAGATCTCAATCACAAAAGAAAAGTTGGAAAGAACTCAATTATGTGGAGGCTAAAGAGCATCCTTCTAAAGAATGAATGGGTCAACAAGGAAATTAAAGGAGAATTGAAAAAATTCATGGAAGCAATGATAAAGAAAACACGACTGTTCAAAATCTATGGGACACAGCAAAGGTAGTCCTGAGAGGCAAGTATTTAGTGATACAAGACTTTCTCAAGAAACAAGAAAGGTCTCAAGTACACAAGCTAACCCTACACCTAAAGAAGCTCAAGAAAGAACAGCAAAGAAAGCCTAAACCCAGAAGGAGAAAAGAAATAATAAAGATCAGAGCAGAAATCAATGAAATAGAAACCAAAAGAACAGTAGAACAAATCAATGAAACTATGAGCTGGTTCTTTGAAAGAATCAATAAGATTGATAAACCCCTGGCCACACTTACCAAAAAGAAAAGAGAAAGGACCCAAATAAATAAAATCATAAATGAAAGAGGAAAGATCACAACCAACACCAAAGAAATACAAACAATTATAAGAATATATTATGAGCAACTATACACCAGCATATTTGACAATCTGGAAGAAATGGATGCATTCCTAGAGACATATAAACTACCACAACTGAACCAGGAAGCAATAGAAAACCTGAACAGACCCATAACTAGGAAGGAGATTGAAGCAATCATCAAAAATCTCCCAACATGGGGCACCTGGGTGGCTCAGTGAGTTAAGCCTCTGCCTTTGGCTCAGGTCATGATCTCAGGGTCCTGGGATCAAGCCCCACATTGGGCTCTCTGCTCAGCAGGGGGAGCCTGCTTCTTCCTTTCTCTCTGCCTGCCTCTCTGCCTACTTGTGATCTCTCTCTCTGTCAAATAAATAAATAAAATCTTAAAAAAAAAAATCTCCCAACAAACAAGAGCCCAGGGCCAGACGGTTTTCCAGGGGAAATCTACCAATTTAAAGAATCTACCATTTAAAGAAGAGTTAATACCTATTCTCCTGAAACTGTTACAAGAATTAGAAATGGAAAGAAAACTTCCAAACTCATTTTATGAGGCCAGCGTTACCTTGATCCCAAAACCAGACAAAGACCCCATCAAAAAGGAGAATTACAGACCAATATTTCTGACAAACATGGATGCAAAAATTGTCACCAAAATACTAGCCAATAGGATCCAACAGTACATTAAAAGGATTATTCATCATGACCAAGTGGGATTCATTCCTGGCCTGTAAGGTTGGTTCAACACCTGCAAATTAGTAGTATGATACAATACATTAATAAAAGAAAGAACAAGAACCATATGATACTCTCAATAGATGCTGAAAAAGCATTTGACAAAGTATAGCATCCTTTCTTGATCAAAACTCTTCAAAGTGTAGGGATAGAGCATACATACCTCAATATCATAAAAACCATCTATGAAAAACCCACAGTGAATATCATTCCCAATGGGGAGAAACTGAGAGGTTTTCCCCTAAGGTCAGGAACACGGCAGGGATGTCCACTATCACCAGTGCTATTCAACATAGTACTAGAAGTCCTAGCCTCGGCAGTCAGACAACAAAAAGAAATTAAAGGCATCCAAACTGGCAAAGAAGCAGTCAAACTCTCACTTTTCAGATGATATGATGCTTTATGTGGAAAACCCAAAAGACTCCACTCTGAAACTTCTAGAACTTGTACAGGAATTCAGTAAAGTGTCAGGATATAAAATCAATGCACAGAAATCAGTTGCATTTCTATACACCAACAACAAGAAAGAAGAAAGAGAAATTAAGGAGTCGATCCCATTTACAATTGTACCTCAAATCATAAAATATCTAGGAATAAACCTAACCAAAGAGGCAAAGAATCTGTACTCAGAAAACTATAAAGTACTCATGAAAGAAATTGATGAAGACACAAAGAAATGGAAAAATGTTACATGCTCGTGATTGGAAGAACAAATATTGTGAAAATGTCTATGCTGCCTAAGGTAATCTACACGTTTAATGCAATCCCTATCAAAATCCCATCCATTTTTTTCAAAGAAATGGAATAATCCGAAAATTTATATGGAACCTGAAAAAAAACCTGAAAAGCCAGAGAAATGTTGAAAAAGAAAGCCAAAGTTGGTGGCATCACAATTCCAGACTTAAAGCTCTATTACAAAGCTATAGTCATCATGGTACTGGCACAAAAACAGACACATAGATCAATGGAACAGAATAGAGAGCCCAGAAATAGACCCTCAATTCTATGGTCAACTAATCTTCGACAAAGCAGGAAAGAATGTCTAGTGGAAAAAAGACAGTCTCTTCAACAAATGGTGTTGGGGAAATTGGACAGTCACATGCAGAAGAATGAAACTGGACAATTTTCTTACACCACACATGAAAATAGACTCAAAATGGGTGAAAAACCTCAATGTGAGAAAGGAATCCATCAAAATCCCTGAGGAGAACACAGGCAGCAACCTCTTTGACCTCAGCCGCTGCGACTTCTTCCTAGAAACATCGCTAAAGGCAAGGGACGCAAGGGCAAAAATGAGTATTGGTACTTCATCAAGATCAAAAGCTTTTGCACAGCAAAGGAAACAGTCAACAAAACCAAAAGACAAATGACAGAATGGGAGAAGATATTCACAAATGACATATCAGAGAAAGGGCTAGTATTCAAAATCTATAAAGAACTTATCAAACTCAACACCCAAAGAACAAATAATCTGATCAAGAAATGAGCAGAAGACATGAACAGGCATTTCTGCAAAGAAGACATCCAGATGGCCAATAGACACATGAAAAAGTGCCAACATCACTCAGCATCAGGAAAAAATAAATCAGAACCACAATGAGATACCACCTCACACCAATCAGAATGGCTAAAATTAACAAGTTAGGAAATGATAGATGTTGGCAAGGATGCAGAGAAAGGGGAACCCTCCTACGCTGTTGGTGAGAATGCAAGCTGGTGCAGCCCTCTGGAAAACAGCATGGAGGTTCCTCAAAAAGTTGAAAATAGAGCTACCCTATGACCCAGCAGTCGCACTACTGGGTATTTACCCTAAAGATACAAATGTAGGGATCCAAAGGGGCATGTGCACCCTAATGTTTATAGCAGCAATGTCCACAATAGTCAAACTATGGAAAGAACCTAGATGTCCATCAACAGATGAATGGATGAAGAAGATGTGGTATACATATACATATATATGTGTGTATATGTATGTGTATGTATACACACACACACACATTAAATTTTGTTTTTACCAAAGAAATCCAGGCATCCAGTTAAAATAAAAATGAAATAATACTGAAATAATCTTGATGAAGAATAGCTGTCCTATGACCCACAGCTGCGTACTCTTTTACTCTTCTTAGTGTTTTTTTCTGGTAGTCACTTTTATTTTGTGAATATGGTGATCCTGTGCATTTCTTAATTTCTCCATCTGAAACAATAACTCCCGACTTTCTGTTATTGTAGATGAGTTTAATCCCCTTCTACACCCTCTACCTCCTCCCAACTCCGTCTTCATAATGTAGTTTTATCACAGATTATGGTTAAAAAAGTAATCATTGTGACTATTTAAATTTTGGCTCCATACACTAACAGACTTTTCAAACATGACACCTGATCTGACCGTATTCCATTCTCCTGAGCCCCACTCCACTTCTTTCTTCTTGCAGACCATCTTTCAGAGCTCTCCATCCTCCTGCAGCATGGACTGCTGGTGGACTAGGCTTGCTACACAACCATCATCCTGGGACTTCCATCTGTTTGTCTCCTGATTCTTAAGTCTTCTTTTTCCTTCTTTCTCAGCCTTTACCCTTGTTTGATGGTAGGACATCCTGCAGTTGCTTAGTGCTGTCTTGAAAAGGAGAGCATGTAGTCACACTTTCAGATTTAAGAAAACATCTCCAGTGACAGAGAACTGACTCATTCTGTCACAGCGATGTTCTGGTTATTCCATCTAAACATTAACATGTTTTTCATTTATTCATAATATCAAGGCATTTTAAATCATCTATTGCCCAGGCATTTGTCCCCATGTGTCCTCAAGTTTTCTAGCCTTCATTGCCAGTTCTCCACATAATATCCAAATACAAAGGCTATAGTTCCCATCTGGCATTCTGTGGCAAGCTCAGTATGGTCCTTGACTACCCACATCTTTGAAGTTAGGCTCTGCCTCAGCCTAATATTATCTCAATTCTGGATAATGAACCTCAGCTTCTCTACTGGCTATTCTGACTCCTCCCCTGGACCAGCTGGGGGTCAGCAGATCAGTGAACCAATAAACTTCCCCAGTGGATGGGTGGAGTTGGGATTAACCTCAACATGTTAAGTTCAGTAGTTCTCCAAAGTAGAAATCTCCCCACTGCTAAAAAATTCCCATGCCTCCTTCTGTTCTAGTTTCTTGGGAACCTGGGTTTTTTCCATTCCCTCCAAAGCACTGGGGACTAAAACGAAGGTCTGTCCTTTACCCAGACCAGTCGCTGTGCATCTCCACTGCCACCTTCCCCCCGAATCCCAATTCCCATCCTCCCCGATTATCCTTAGATGGAGTCTTTGAGTGAACTATTTTAACCCCGTATTCTTGAATGTCTTATACCCCCATCCTCTTCCCAAAGGCTAACCTCCTCTTCGTTCTTGCCTTATGACTTTGAACTGAATAGGATTCATGGACCAATTCTCTTTGGATGTGATGTCTGGCCCTTCCTTTGAGATTTCTTTCGCTGCTTTTATTTGTTCTAAGCACCGACCAATTCTTCCTTGCCTTTGGCCAGGGCCAATTGGTGGAATACTTAAACTCCCTCTTAAAAATCAACTGTGAATTTAATTCTCCTTTCAGATACTCCTGAGCGAGAAATTTGGAAATTCTCTCATGCTAAATCTTATAATCTTTTAGCAAAACTTATTTAGAATATAACAGATTGTGAAGTAATAGTTCATGTAGTATAGTTTTAGGGGTTCCAGAAGAGACTGTCCAAAGAAATGTTACTCACTCAGTATTCACAATGCTTCAAGCTCAAAACAGCTTTTAACCAGATAGTGGTTCTCAACCCTGGCTGAAACTCTGTATCTCCTAGAGAGGTTTCAAGCAATGCTAATACCCAACTCCATACCCTGAGATTGAGATTTAATGAAACACAGTGGGGCCTGTGCCTCAGTAGGAAAGATGTCCAGGTAATTCTAATGCACACTGAGGGCTGTGAACCCCTAACTAACAGAAAAGGGTAAGGCTCACAATGTCAATCTCTCTTGAAGAAAAAACCCCTGCCAGTTATGCTAAATTATAAGCCACTGAGGTGTCTTCTGACTGAGGGCTACGAAGTGGGTGAAGGAAAACAGAATGGGAAATATCACAAAGAACAAATTTGGCAGAAGCTGAATCCAGTCCCCACCTAGGCCTTACACATATTTTCTTAAACATTGTAACTGATATGGCCTCTGCCTGTCTAGCTTGGGTGGGGATGGGGTCCTCAGTTACGAGGCCAAAGGAGGGGAGAATGAGTTGGAACTACTTGGTGGGGTAAACATAGCCTTAGGGCTGTCCTTGTGGAGGAGAGGGTCTGGCCAGGAGTTTGAATATAACCTCTGGAATGTGACAACTTGCGTTTAACCTGAACTTGCTTTGTTAACCAATCTGTAGGTGATAAACTGTGCTCATCGAGTTAAACTTGCGTTTAACCTGAACTTGCTTTGTTAACCAATCTGTAGGTGATAAACTGTGCTCATCGAGTTAGGGAGGAGTTCTGATTTATGATTCTAAGCAATAGGACTGTTTTGAAGCAGGATCCTGGTGTTGATTATAGATTCTCAGGGCTCCAGCAGATAAACTAGGGTTGAGGAATGGTGCTATTCCTGGCATGGAAATGGAATGCACACGGGGCAGAGCAGCCCATTGTCATGTGGATGGGGCAAACCTAGCAAGAAGAAGAAAGAGTTACCACTATGGGTGTAGGATTGTTCAGGGAAGATGCACAGTAGGACTTGCGATGGCAAGGCAGATCAGAGTAATCTTCTTATAAGCTCTCCTTATTTAAAATATATGGAATGGTTTTCTCCACAGTTTAAAGTTATAGTAGTTCTAGTGGTTATTTCTGCACTATGTCTCAGTTTTCTTCAGCATAAAATGATGACATGTTCAGATAATCTCTAAGGCTCTTTCAAATATAGCAGTCTCTGAGTCTGAATGTTAGCAAAATGCATGGAAAAGGTTAGAGTCATGATCAGTCCTGGCTGTTCACAGGTGTCTCCCATTTAGTTGTAATTCCTTATTAACCATTCTTACAGCTTCTTGCCAGTCCCTTTTAAAATCACATAATACAGGGGTGCCTAGGTGACTCAGTGGGTTAAAGCCTCTGCCTTCGGCTCAGGTCATGATCCCGGGGTCTTGGGATCGAGCCCTGCATCAGGTTCTCTGCTCGTCAGGGAGCCTGCTTCCTCCTCTCTCTGCCTGCCTCTCTGCCTAGTTGTGATTTTTTTCTGTCAAATAAATAAAATATTTGCAAAAAAAATAAATAAAATCACATAATACAATAAAAATACCCATAGTATATATAAATTTTGTTGAAGTGGTATCAAGGACTTTGGGTTTCTAATTCAAAAGAGAAAGCTAAATGATCAAAAGACCAATGAATCACAATTAATTGTGGAAAAAAAAAAAAGAGGAATTCTAAGTAGCAAAGGTGATCTCTCCCTCTTCTGGACAAGAGCCACACTGGAGTGCTGGGAAGCAGGTTAGGCAAGAAAGAGGAAGGAAACCAATTTCAGACGAAAGATTTTTGAAAGTGAAGGTGTGGGGGCAGATAGCTGAAAATAATGAAAGCTCATAAGGACAGGCCATTCTCTAACATATACAAATTAAGAGACCATTAAGGGACCATGTGTATATTCTCTCCCTGATGCCTCTGAGGATCATCAAATCTGAATGGCAAGGAATAATATTCTTAAGGGGATGAGGCAAGACAAAAATCATACTGTCCTGCGTTACCCACAACACTTCCTTTTTTAGAGAGAGAGAGTGTGTGCACTCACATGAGCTAGTGGGGGCAGGGGGAGTGGAGCTGGTCCAGCATAAAGCCTGTTGTGGGATTCGATCTTACAGAACCCTGAGATCATGAGCTGAGCTGAAATCAAGAGTCAGACCCTTAATCAACTGAGTCACCCAGGTACCCCTACCTACAAAACTTTTTGGAACCAAGTGAAAGGGAGCGATAGGGACAAGAGGAATCCCACAAGGGCAGACCCAAGAGATCTGTGACCTCTGGTCTGTGAGAGACTGAAAATGCTAGGCAATGTGATATTGCCATGCTCACACCCCACATAGGGCTCAACCCATAGCTCAGTAGACACTCCATTAATGAATGAATGAATGCAAAACTAATCCCATGAAATTTGCCTTAGGGAGAATGAGGAAAAGGGAAAGTTTGACTGTAATTATATTATGAGTGATATATGAATGAACTAGATTCTAGAAAATGCTGGAGACACTTTTTCCTTCTTAGCCACATGGGTGGGTTGCCATCCATCAATGTGCTGCGTGTGTGGAGTGGGGAGGCTAAGGTGCAAAGATAAGTGGAGCACAGCTTGTGGCTTGATTGCGACACTTCCTCAGCCCCTAGTCTTTGATGTTCCCTATTTTCCCAAAACAATCTGTCAAGCATATTAGGCTTCAGGAGAAATGCATTAATGCTAAATATTCAATAGTAACTTCAATAGAATATTTGTCTTAAGGCTAACCCAAGGGCCCTCAGAGATTCAGCAGTATCCTTCTAGATGGATCCATACAGTTGTAGGCTTCGCCTAATGAAGGGAGCTCCTGGATGTGCCCCAGGGAACTCATCTACTATATTCATGTACATATAACAGTCACCTACTGCTGTACCGTTTTCCTGCTTTGTGTGTTTATTTCCAGTCCCACCTACAGTAGATAGAGAAATAAACCCAGATTAGGACCCTGAATACTGGAATCTTGCTGTTTATCAGCTGTGTATCCTTAGGTAAATCTCTGAACATCTCTGAGTTTGCTGATTTGTAGAACAAAGATAACATCCACCTTACAGGTTACTGTGGGGAATAAAATTTCTTAAAATCCTCCAAAGTCATCCCATAGCAATTAGATTATAATCCTAGCACAGTAGCGTAAAAGACCTCTTTTGATCTAGCCCCTGCCTGTCTCTTCAATTATCATCTATATCTCTTCCCTCAGTCATTCAGTTCCTGTTATATGGACTTCCTGTCTCTTGCTCAAATATCAATCAATACCTCTTCACATCAGGGCTGGAATAATCTTCTTGACATTTCTGACTTGTTCCTTGCTATCCAGGTCTCAGCTCTTATAACATGTTTAAAAACAAAAACAAAAACAAAAACAAAAAAAAACTCTATCTACCTTATCAAATACCTGTATACATTCCCACCACCAACTGGTCATTGCCTATCACATTATTCTATTCAATTTTCTTGATAGCAATGATCATTATTTGAATTTATTTTATTGATTTGTTTGCTTACCTGTTCATTAGTTTTTCCCTCCAACCAACAATATCAACACTAATAGAGTAGAGGCCATGTTTCACTTGCACTGGGAATAATGTATGGCAAGCACATAGTTGATGGCAATAAATATTTGAATTGAAGTAGTGAACTCAATGTTTGAGTTCAAATATTTTAATGAAGGGAATTTATAAACCATGAAATGCTATGTACATATAAGGTGGTATTTCCTTCCATTGAGAGGGTACTAGAGGGGAAAGAACAGAAGGTAAGTCATCAAAGAATACTAGATTTTTATTTAGCCTTTACTACTTTTCAGTTGTCTTAGGTAAAGCCAGTCACTGTTCTGCCTCTCTGTCCATTGGTTTTTTTCATCTATAAAAGGAGGAAAGTGGTTGTTCTGAGACCCAGATCTAATGTTGACAAAAGCACTGTGCACACTGCAGTCATTCATGTAAGTTTTATCATTCTCCAATGTGGGATCCTAAACTAGGAGAATGACTTCCTACTATTTTTTTTGTAAATTTAAAAAAAGCAAGAGTTTTGGGAGGCATTGATGAGAATTGAAGAGGGAGATTATTTTACCCAAACTCTTCCCCAAAGCATCAAAAATCTGGGATCCATAGCTTCATTTGCATAAGTATATTTGCATGTCCTAATTAGGACCTTTGGCAAGAATCCGAGGAAAGGAATTTAGGCTTTGACCTCAAGGAAGAAGATAATTCTTTCCAAAACAGGCACAGCATTTTCCTGCTGCAGAAGATAGGGGGCAAAGGCATTAATGTTGCTTACAGAAATTAGACTGAGCAGTTCGATTAACATCAATTTACAAATGAAGCAGCATAAACCCCTTCAAACAAAGCACATTATATTTTATTTAGCAACACCTCCTTGCCTCTCCTAGCGCTATGTAAAGTCTGTTCAAATGCTTTCACAAAGAAGACTGTCTGAAAAGAAATGATGAGTGTGCCCATATTTGATCTGCGTATGCACACTGCACTTCTCTGCTGAGATCCAAAAGCTCCCCAGAGAGAGCAAACCCAACCCAAACCTTCAGGTCCACCCTTTGACTCTGGGGAAAATTGAGGGTTTGATCAACTCATAACCTTCTGGTTGCATGGCTTGGAATCCAAGATTCTGGGCCTGGGTAGTGAGTCTGTCATTTATGATATACACGGGACCTTGGACTAACCATTTTACATTCTCTTAGCCTTTAATCCTTCTGCTTGCAAAGGGAGATAAAATTGACATCTGCCTCATGGAGTTGTTGGAAGGATTAAATAAGATCCTATGTGGAGCAAGCGCTTTGTAAAGGGCAAAGTGTTATGTAAATGTCCCACATTTTAAACCCTGTCCTTCTTCGCCCCTGAACCTTCTGTCATGAGAAATTATTGTGTTGCCTCTCTTGGTTGATAAGGTTGAAACACTCAAGGGCCCTGAATGCTCACCAGAAAGGTATACAAATGGCTTTTCTCCTTCTTGTACCTGCAGCTAGCGTTGCTAATGAACCACAATACTTTTTCCTACTGAGTCTGGGCCCAATCTCAAAATCACCATAACTTTCCAAAGCTACCATCAACTGTTGGAATGGGCATGGGAGACAGAGCTGATTGGCCATCCCTCTGAAGCCTCTAAGGTCTGTGACCAACGTGTCCCACACTCTTCTCTATTGTCCAGATTGAGGACACACACAATACAGCCCAAGTGTATAGAGAGGACACCCCGCAGTGACAGACCCCCCCTCTTAGCACACACATACACAGAGCAGTGCAGGCTCAAACATCCGTTTATTACGTCTGAGTTAATTTCATAGTGGAAAAGAAAAGCAATGTTCAGGGAAATGTTGGCAACAGCACAATTTATGATAAATCAAATTGCCCGAAGAGATGAGTAAAAGGTTTTGGAGAGAACAAAGGCTCTGGGACTGAGCAGCAAATGTCAAGTTAGCTACGTAACTAGTGGGAGTGTGTACACGGTGTAACAGGATCAATCCCTTAATTGCTCTATGTTTTCTTATCAAATGGGATAATTAGAAGAGTTTTTGATTCTCAGTTGAATCAATTCTTTCCTTAGGGTTTGAGAAGGAGTGTGTCTTACAGAAATTCCAGATGTTATTATTGAAATCTCTCCCCTCTTATGTCCTGAAGAAAGGGTGTAGTGTGATTTTGTGGATGAGATCACAGATCTGTCCTTGACAATGCATAAGTCAGAGAGCAGTCCTAAATCAACAGAAGTTGACCCCAACCTCTCAAGTTCCCCACTTGCAAGCTGAGAATTATTTCTTTTATTCGCTCTGGGTGTGAGTTTGCAAGGTGTGCAGTGACCCACTCTACTATTTCACCAAGGTCAAACAGTCTCACATTCCATGGGAAGCAGCATTTGCCCATTACCTGAGCTCTCTACTTTGTGGCATTAGGGGCATGACCAAAGAAAGACTTACACATAAACATGTTTCTTATTAAAATAAAATCAGTTTTGTATGCAGAAATACAACCCAAGTGCTACATCTTCAGCAGCCTAATTTTCAAAAAGGCAGTTGACAGTTGTCATGTTAACAAATATTTCCTTAAGTCCTAGAAGCAAAAAGTTCATAATAAATTATACTAAGAACAAAAATGGAAAAATTCTGATTTTTCTGAGCCAAGAGACTGTTGCTTCCATTTGCTTTACGGGTCTGGCATCAGGGTCCAATTCAAGAAATATATCTTAATGGAACTTTGTTTTGGACAAAGGAGATGATGGCTCCTTTTACTACTTGCTGACCTTATTAGCCATCTTTCCAGTTTTGAATGGGTAACAACACTATAGTTTATAAAATACTCTTTTTTTTGCATTATATGTGTCACATTTGATCCTCATATAATAGTTTTGACAATGTTAACACCAGTTTTCTGAGGAAATATGGAAACTCAACTGGGTGAAGCCACTTGATCACAGTCACATAGCTAAAAAGTATAAAAATTGAGATTTGAAGCAAGATAAGCTCACTCTAGAATGATTTTCCTTACTACCGCATACAACCTTGGGAGTGACTTAGGGCAGGAGTTAGCACAAGGGATTTTTTTTTTTTTTTTAACCTAATAGAAATGCCTGGGGCCAAGAGAGTGAGCCAAGATGGGTCAACATTAGAAATCTGAGAACTAAACATTACAGAGAACAAATCCAAAGGAGCCAAAGATGCCAAAATTGGGATTGGGTGAAGGTGACATCAAAATAAAAGCAGTTGAACATAAACAAGACGCCACTATGCATAACAGCTGATATTTGCAGTGTACCTTGGAAACTAGAAGTTTTGTGATGTCTGTGTTAGTAATTGATTTAATAGGCGAGAAGCAAAAAGGGAAATTTATAGTCTGTCCATGCTGATGGAAAAGTACCTGAAACCCTTCTAGGTTGGATGTCTACTGGTTCTAAGGCTTTGCTGCAATATGCTGGGCGTTATTTGTAACAAACTAAACAGGTCAACAGCGGCCACCAAAGTAGAATGAGAGGGATGACACACATTAGTTTTTTGTTTTCAGTAATACAGAATATCATCACACTTAAATTCTAGTTGATACAGGGATACGAACTTGCTATCAGGAGGGACCTTTTTAAGAATGAAGGGAAGGGGCGCCTGAGTGGCTCAGTGGGTTAAAGCCTCTGCCTTCAGCTCGGGACCTGTGGGATCGAGCCCCGCGTCGGACGCTCTGCTCGATCCCAGGGACCTGGGATCTGCTCGGCAGGGAGCCTGCTTCCTCCTCTCTCTCTACCTGCCTGTCTGCCTACTTGTGATCTGTCTGTCAAATAAATAAATAAAATCTTAAAAAAAAAAAAAAAGAATGAAGGGAAAATGTGTACCAATGGCAGAGGACAGAGCCAAACAGTAAAGGGAAGTCACTGCCAAGACACAATAAAGGGAAAAACATACCCCTGCAGCTGAGTCATGAAGAGAGCCAGCCAAAGACCAGCCCAGTAGTAGGTGCTGTGGAACAGACAGGGCTTGAGCTCATTCATCACGAGTGATTGTTATAATTAAGTGTACACTTACTATGTGTCATGAATCTATATAGCGACTTTTTAGTATTCTTTTATTAATTTTCAAAATACTATGAACTGGTTATTCTTTTTTTTTTTAAGATTTTATTTATTTATCTGACAGAGAGAGCACAAAGCAGGTGGAGGGTGGGGGGAAAGCAGGCTTCCTGATGAAGAGAGAGCCCGACACAGGGCTTGATCCCAGGACTCTGAGATCATGACAAAAGTCAAAGGCAGAGGCTTAACTCATTGAGCCACCCAGGCGTCCCGGAACTGGTTATTCTTAAGGACATTTTTGTAAATGAGAAAATGGTGGTTCAGAGGGATTCAGTGAATTATTCAGTATTAAACAGTGAGTGGGCAATAAGCCAGGATCGAACCAGGAGCCTGGCTCCAAAGCCCATACCCTTAGCCAGTATGTTGAACATTCATACACCTAGTTGTTGGACAGTAAGTTGATTATGGTGAACTATATTTAATAATTTTGTTCCAAGTCTTTTTTTAGATATGTCAACCATATATAGCAGACCTTGCCAAGTGTTTTAGGTTTATATATTGCTTTACTGGGTTTTAACACCATTGGCACCATTGGCAACAATTGCTAAGCTCCTCTCCTTCCATCCTGAGCTTTAAGGACCCTCACTTAGAAGCTGACAACTCCCTGGGCACCAGTATCTGGCTAGCTTATATAATCTTAGGAAATTGTATTGACATCCCAGTGCTCATTGGGCATCATGGGAGCAGGTGGTTCAATGTCTCAAGCACAGTTCTAAGGAGAGATCTTTCACGAAGATTTACATAGGCTGTTGTCCACATTGAAACATCTTTTATATTCCTTTCCAACACATTCTACTCTCCTACCACAACATGCCACCTCTGATGAGGGCACAGACAAAGCAGAAAGAACAAGTCTGTAGATGCAACTGTAATGGATGGCCAGTCTGAAGATGGTTATCTTTGGGGGCCTCACTTTGATCTATGTGTCTTTCTGTGGATATTTGGCATCACATCCACAAACAAACAAATAAACAAACAAACAAAAAAACCTTTAGATGAATCTGCCTGCTTTCCTTACACTGGAGCCAAAGATAACATCATTTCATGAATGTTCAGTCAACCCGAGGATTACAAAATGCTAAGGCACTTCTAACTCTCCCCGCTCAAAGAGGGCTACAATATATTCTAAGACAAAGGGAATTGGACAGCAGCATCATTTGGAGGGTGTTCCACTGAAGGTCATAGGGAAGGGCATGATCAAATGATACATCCAATGCTCCCAAAGCTCAGTTTCTAATACAGCTCACTGCAATTCTTTTTTATAAACTCCAAGCTTCTCCAGTAGTAATGTATTTATGGTTGTTGTTGAAGTATAGGCAGTGTTTTGCTATTTGTCAGTGTTTTCAGTGTTAAGCAAGAGAATCTGAAGTCTGGTTTCAGCAGAAGAGTAATTCTTAAAAGAAGAAAAATGGGAGGAATTAACAGGAAGGCTGGAGAAGCAGACCCAGAACAAAAGGAAGAACTAGTCTGGTGAGGATCCTTTTGCCATGGTGGCCACAGATGACAGTAGATCTCATCTTCGCTGTGGTCACTGGATCCTGGATGGTGCTTGTGACATGGGTCCTCCACAGGCCTTCCTTTTTGCATCACTGGCTTCTGATTTGAATTCCCATGTGGGAGAACATGATCAGCCAGCCTACATTACATGTTCGTAAATTAGCTGCAAAGGAGGATGGGAAAATTACTATATGATCTCACTGGCTTAGATAGTGAAAAGCTGGCTCTACTTTCCTTCAAAATTCATTAAGTAAGAAATTCCCCGAGTCATGGACTTGTAGATGTTAAGATGCTGGCTAGCCAAAGATGTGATACATTTTGTTAATTCTACCTGCCTATTTTTCAAATGAGTCCATCTTCTTCAACTCTGACACAGCCTTGTGTTTTAAATATCATTACCTGTTTAATTTTTTCAGCTCTTTAAAATGGTCTCTAACATTCAAAATTATTCTTACACCATTCTTAAAATCCATTTAAACACATTTTCTGGGTAATCAGCATACTTCTAAAATTAGGTAAGTCAAACTCACAACCTAATAAACTTTCTTTTTGTTTTGGGGTCATTTCTATTTAGCTCAATCAGTCAGAAAAATCCAGGCTTGCTAAAAATAAATAAATAAATAATAAAAAAGCAAGCAAGCAGACAAAATTGACAAGATACCAAGTACTTAAATATCTGCTACGCAGATAGCCCTTTGTTTTGAATTGCAGCTGTCTTGCAATAAATAGTACAAATATAAACAAATTCAATAGAAATTCCAGAAAGAAAGTGCTTAGAATAGCAGACACTATGCACTTAAACAATCCCCAAAAGAATCATTCAGAGTTTGCCACTCTTTGTTCAATCCCATGAAATCCATTTAGAATCAAGCTGATGATTAAACTCCCGATAGAGACCCTGATTACTTTGCCTCACTGTCTGTACTGTCATGTAGAAATCTGTTTCTTCTGAGAAGTTAAAATTAATATAAACATGTGTGCATGTATGTGCATGTGTGTCTAATAAATTTTTCACCTGAAAATACAGGAAGGGAAAGTAGTAAAGAGCAGGGGAGCAGTGAGTGATGGGCAAGGAGGGCTGTTTTATATAGTGTATCATGAAAGGGTGAAGCCACCAACATTTAATTGGAGTTTAAAGCTGTGGTGTAAATAAGACTGGAGAAGGTGAGAAAGTAGCTAGTGAAGAGAAGAGGTCTGGGGGAGCTAAGTCCTGTTTTACACAGCTAGCTGAAACATTTAAATGAAGCAAATAGACAAAAATATTTAAGTAAATAGTTAAATGTTTTTAATAGTTAAAATGTTTAGAGGTTGACAGGAGCAGCAAAAGAGATGGAGAACGAGAAATTGCATTTAGAAAAAGAAAAGGGAGCTCTAAAGAAAAAACATACGGAGCATAGAAGTTCTATCAAAAAGAGCTTTTGAAAATTAAAAATTGATGAAAAACATAAAAAATTCAGTTGAGAAGTGGGAGATAAAGTCAAAGTCTGTCTGAGAAGAAAACAAAAAGAAAGAAATAGGAAAAGGGGAGCGAAAAGATCAGGAATGTAGAAAATCAGATCATGGTACCATTGTTCAAAATGATAGAGGTTTCAGGAATAGAGAACATAAACTGGAGAGGAGGAAAAGAAAGAGATGACACGATGAAATGTCCCAGAAGGGAAGGGCACAAGTGTGCAGACTATAGGGATCCAAGAGGTTCCCAGCACGATGAATATGCATATCTGGTTGAGGGAGGATCTCACCAAAGTATCAGGGATCAAATGGCAGTAGCTATCTCAGAAAACAAAATTGGGGAGCAGTGCCTTCAAAATTCCCAGGGAACCTGCAGTGTGCACACAACTAAACCCCCATCAAGTGTGGGAAGAAGCATAAAGCCATTGTAGGGCAAGAAAATTCTTCCTTTCTTCCCTTCTAGGTTCTTCGACTGGTCTAATAAGTAAATTGACATTAGACAGATCAATAGGAGGAAAAAACAATTCAATTTTGTATATATAAGAGCTCATAAAAATATGAGGCTCAAAGAAGTGACCAAAGTAGTCAGCTTCTGTCTCCTTTAGACAAAGAAACAATACATTTATGAAGAATTGGCAACATAAAGAAGTCTGGGCTTGGGGTAGCAAATTAATGAAGAAGTAACAAGGTTTGTTTCTATTACCTTCCTGGCCCTGCAGTCCCGGTGTCTGGTGATGAGGATGCGTTTTACTCTCCAGGTGCAGGAAGGGTACTGTTCACCTGGGGAATTTATTTCTTACTTTCAGGGAGATAAAGGACAATCAGAGTGTCCTTCTCATATCGGTTGTTTCGTAGGTAACCTTAACTCAAAATAATATGCCAAAGGGTCACATTTTGGGGAGGCCTTCTCTGGACCCCATCTATATCTTCAGATATGTAAGACCTCAAAAATATTATCTTTTTCACAATGCTACTGAAAGATTTGTTCCAACAAAATTGGAACATAAACTTTGAAAGGGGAAAACACTGGACTCAAGAAACAGGGGCCCATATATCAGACAATCAAAAATTTTCAAAATGATGGCAAAGGGACATTCTGAATACCAGATTTGAGCAGGACTAGAGTGCAGCATGCTGGAAATGAAAGAAAGAGGTCAAATGACTCCAAAGTAATGTGTCTAAGGGGAAAAAATACCAAGTAGAATACCAGATAGGCTTAAACAGATATTTACAGGGTTTTGGGGGTTTGGGAAAAGTTAATAATAAGTAAATATAAACAAGCAAATAAAAGTAAGTAAATTTCCAAAAGAAGAGAAAATTTTAAATTCTATAAGAAAATATAATCTAGAATAATATAGGACTCCACTATGAGTATTATTTACTTAATCTCAAAAATATAAACACTGAGTATTGATTGTATGTGACCAAGTTTATATGGCTCCAGATTTGTTCCTCATTTCTTCTCACCCCCATATCTTGGCTGTTTGCTCAGTGGAGAGCACTGGCCATAGACCACCAGGTTGTCACCTCATCTCAGCCTGCCCCAGGGGGAGGGGGAGGTCTGGGTCTCAGTGCCACTCCATCACATCCCTCACAGAGGGCCTGGGTAGTAGCACAGCTTGGCAACGTGGAGTAGTGAAGGTCCCACTGCAGAAGCTTTGATGACTCATGAGAAACAGGAAATGGGAAGGAGCTAACAAATTCTTTACCCTTCCTTCTCTAGAACAGACAATTGTGAGATTGAGTGGATCTACTCTCCCATTCTGGAGGCTTTGCATATGGCCAAGCCATTGGCTAGTTTTCCCCTCTTGGGAGGCTTTAGCTGCTCATTCATACAGCACCCTTTATGTTTTTCTGTTTTTATTTTGGTTTTTGTTTTTGTTTGGACTCCATCTCACTGCTCCTGCATCTTAGTATTGTACCTCCAATAAAGTATTAGCCTGTGAACTTTGCCTTAAGTGCTGTTTTCTGGAAAACACAGACTGAGACATTGTTTGAACCAAAAGACAGGTCCTATTACTAGCCATATCGGGAGGGAGAGAGAGAGGGAGAAAGAGAGGAGAAGACAAAGAATAAAATTCTCATCTTATGGGAAATCAACATTTTAGGAATTAAAAAAATGGTTCTCTTTGAAGAGTGAGAATCAGTGTGTGGGGAGGTATTCAGGAAACTAATGATTATATATATGTGTGTGCATATATGTATGAGGGAGGCACATATATACTATTAATTAACCACACATTAGTAACTATATGTTTATAACCTTATTATACTAATAATATATGATAGATATTATATTATATATATTATATATGAACTGGGAAAATAAATGGGTAAAACTTATGTTAAAAGCTAGACATAAGCTTGTGAAGCTGAAGAACTATCAATGAAATAGAATGATGGGTGAAAGGAGTAATGGAATCCTTCATATCTCTGGTTAATTTTACTTGTCAACTTGACCAGGCCACAGGGTGCCCAGACATTTGGCCAGCATTATTCTGGGGGTGTCAGTGAGGGTTTTTCTGGATGAGATTAACACATGAAATGGTAGACTGAGTAAAGCAGATCGTACTCTATTGTGTGGGTTGGCCTCAACCAATCAGTTGAAATAAGAAGGCTGATTTCTCCATAAAGAAAGAAGAAATCTTCCTGTCTGATTGTTGAGCTGGGACATTGATCTTTTCTTGCCTTCAGACTTAAGTGGAAACATCGGCTTATCTTGGGTCAATATTCTGGTCTCCAGCTTGCCGACTGCAGATCCTCCATAATCATGCAAGTCAGTTCCTTGTAATAAATCCCTTCCTTCTTCTCTCTCTCCATATATCCTTTTGGATCTGTTTCTCTGGTGATCCCTGAAGAAGTAATTAATTAAATTAATTTTTTAAAGTTAATTTAATTAATTTTCCCTGGAAATTTTAATGTCTATTGTGTTAAGTCAATATCATCTTCTTTGTGAAGAGGGCCACTCATTTTTCCTGGGCTGCAGGCTCCTTGTCATTCTCATTCTGTCTTTATAGATTATCCTAAACATGACAACAAACCCCAACTCCCTGTATTTTCAAAGGTAACACTATAAAAGCAGCTGTATGAATAAATGTCTCTAACAAGCAGATGTTATCCTTAACCAAGTCTGTCCAGAGAGCAGTATGGGACAAAGGCAGGATAAATAGCTTTAGCATAAGGATTCAATGCATAATAAGACATTTACCAAGCACCTGCTGTGTGCAAAGCATTATGCAAGGTTTTGCGGGGAGTACTGAGATGAATTATCTCCAGTGTGTGTGTGGACCACCAAAGCTGAGAATCTGGAATCCAGTATTAAGATGAATTATGCTGCTTTTTTCCTTGACATGACATCTTTATAACCTCTTTTCCAATGGATATGACTGAGGCATGACTCATGAATGTTTCTATTCTCCAGAAAAAAAAGTTTTTTTGGTGAAAAGACAAAGAACTATGAGCACCAGTTTCAAAGTTAAAATGTAGATATCATGGGCTTGTGACTGCAGTTGATTTTTATGTACTTGAAAAGTTCTGGTTTCTCCACCAGGCTTATCATAGCAATGAATAATCAAGAAAAAAAAAGTTCCCTCAGTTACAGTAATTTCTGACACATACAAAATGAGAACCTTGATTTTACAATTTAGTGGGTAGTGTCCATCACATGAAATATTGAAAAGTTCACAATTTTATGTCCAACTAAACAACCTTCCCCACACATATAGGTCATGGGCTCTTTTTTCCCATGCCGTAACTTATTTTGGAATTTCTTCGGTTCCTAGTGAGAGTAAACATGGTATGTGATGGCTAATGTTGATACCACTTAATATTTTTCTTACTAACTAAATATTTGGTTCAAATATATATACTAAAGAAATTTTAGTAAACCTAACTAAAATAACAAGGAAAAAAAACCCTAAGAAGTATATATAAAGAAAAATACAACAAAGAAAGCTGAATTTGGTTATTACTTTTTATTTGGCTTCTGGTACTTTTCAGTTGGAGCTAAAGTATCTTTTTAACACAAGGGTGCATATAAAACTATCCAGAGCTCCAAATTCAGTCACTAGTGACCAGCCACTCCAGCCTGGTAATGGAATACAAAGAGAAAACTGAATTATGGCAGGAAATTCCCATTTCTATTAGTGATGCTGTATCCACATCCATCTTCCTTTGTCAACCAAACTGTAGACCTTCACTTCCCAAATGTAGACATGACAATAGATATTTATTTGTTTTGTGAATTTTCTATTTTAATGTGCATTTTATGTGCAGGAAGGCAGTCGACATAATGAGACATCCCTGGTAATAGTTATCTAGGCATAATGAAAAATGGATAGAGCTGTTTTCTACATTTTTAGTGAAAGGAATTTTTTTCTTTAATAAGTAATATGGGCATAGCTCTTGGACAGCGCATGGGTCTCATTGAATCAACCTCACTAGCATTAATATTTCTGTAAGGCACATTCCATGCACAAAACATCTCAATTATCAGCAGATTTGAACTTGTGTATCATTCATTTACGTAAAATTCTGCATGCAGATATTCTGCCTACCTTAAAATAATGTGTATATAATATGTGAATATACATATATATGTTTGTGTGTGTGTGTGTGTGTGTATGAGAGAGAGAATGAATACAGAGAGACTTGATACAGATTTCAAAAAGGTTTTCATTAATGTCTTCATGATGAATAAAGAGTATTAGCAGGAAGAATTCCTTCAATCTCATTTTGTTGTTTTTGAAATAGGATCTATGCTACAGTATTGGTTATCTCATTTGATGCCCTCAAATATCCCAAATATAAAGGAGTCTCTTCTTTTGATTGTTCATGTCTAATTATTAGTCTACGTATAATGCAATGTGTGCTAGATTTGCAATCAAAGTACTGTGTGAGTCTGGAAGAGATCCTTAGCATTTCTATTTCTCTCTTTCTTTACTTATAATCTGTGGATAATAACTCCTAATGGTCAGGGTTGTTACGAGACTTGACTGAAGTCACGAGTGTGCTTTGCACATCTTAAGCAGATTGTAATACAGTCAGAGATATTACTATTAATTTTCATGGTGATAAGTCATCTTGATCTATTTATGACCAGTAATAGCATTGTATAGGTTAACATCGTATGGGCTAGATATCTCCCTACAAGCTTGGAAAATAGCCCTTGGATGCTTGCATCTCTTCACTGTTTTGGACAGAAGAGAATATAGACAAGCAGTGAAACAGCGTGATTCAAAATGAGAAAATTCTAAACCTGAGAGACCATTGTGCCTTTTGTATCATGCTAAGTATCTTTGAGTGTAGAGTGACAGGTAGTTGATTTTAAGGTTGGCTACTTACAAGACGGATCTGTGTCTTCATTTCAGATGGGAAGTTTCTAGTCATTATTATAGTATGGGTGATTAGCCATTTTAAACACAATTATGATTTTCTTCTTCTTCTTCTTTTTAGATGAAACAATATTCTAAACAGATAACCTCAAGATTCTTTGGTTTCCACTTCCATACCACCCTGCCCATTTTCCTACCCCAACCCACCCTTCTGTGTAGGATGGGTTATACGCTTCTTTACTACTAAAAGAACACTGACATTGTTTCAAGTCATAAATAGCTGGTTGCTGAATCTCATACAACTTTTCAAGATTATTTCATAAACTTTTAACTTTCATTTGGAATGACTTGGGTGAGTAAAATTAGTTTTTAATTAATGAAAAAAATGAAGTTTAAATGAAAGTTATAATGACAAAAATATTCTTTCACAATATAGCTATAAAATTGTACTATTGAAATATTAAAGACCATATTCTATCCATCATGAAAAATCGAAGAAGAGTGTAGTAAAGTACCTGGGTTTGAATCATGGCTTCTTTATCAATTTATAGCTTTGTGACTGTGGTCTCACGTCCCCTAATCAGTACTAGTGCTAGTTAATCTTAGAGTCTAACAAGAACACGAGTTAACTGACAAAGCCACAGTGAGGATTGAATGGATTTATACAGGCATAAAGACCATTATCTTAATAATTGTTGGTAATTTATCATCATCCCCGCTACCTCCTTCCTTCCTTTTAGAAAGAGATTTTTTTTTAAATCCCCCAAATATAGACTAATCTTCTTATTGAACATTTGACCATCTTTTTTTCCTCAACAAATTGAAGATTGAATTTCAACCAAATAACTTTTATATAAATAAGAAGCTGTTTCAGGCACAAGAACAGACCTACTGATTTGTTGCATTATGTTCCAGCTTATTAAAAAAGCAGAGTAATGGTCCTGGCTCATTAATGTAGGCAATGTTTAAAGACTCCAAAGCAATGCGTTGACTTGTCTTCAACTAACAAAAACATTTATATAGGGGTGCCTGCCGGTGGCTCAGTCATTGAAACATCTGCCTTACGCTCGGGTCATCCAGGGTCCTGGGACTGAGCCCCAAGTTGGGCTCCCTGCTCAGTGGGGAGTCTTCTCTCCCTCTTCCTCTATCCCTCCCCACCTTTGCTCATGCTCTCTCTCTCTCTCTCTCTCTCTCTGTTTCAAATACATTAATGAAAATCTTTAAAAACAAAACAAAACAACCCCCCAAATTTATGCAAAGGACTCAAACCAGGAATGGGACCCTAGTAACTGAAAACTGGAGTACCAGGCAATTGAGAAGTAAAAACATAAGCAGTTTCCTTGTCCTATAGGGAAATCAATAATAGAAACCATAAAGAGAGTAAAGAGTACTGAACCTGAGAAGTACATGGATGCCAGGGCTCATTTCTGGGGCCCAGGATTTTCGGTCCTGGGGTACTGGGAGTTTGGGTACACTATATCAACTCTGTTGGAAGCACTGCCAGCTTCTAGATTGCAATGTGTGGTCACTGAACTGCACATTTTGGTTGTGGACAAATGTTTATTCTCAACTTAAGTGAGTGGAGGAGTAAAGTTCTTTGTGGCTAACTCTGCCCATTAAGGCAAAAATTTCAGGTGACATGGCAATCAAGATGTTAAATTGGTCTATTTCTCTTTTAAAAATTATTTATTTATTTATTTGAGAGAGAGAGAGAGAGTGAGAGAGCATGAGGAGGGTGAGGCTCAGAGGGAGATGGAGAGAAAGAATCTCAACAGACTCCCCAATGATTGTGGAACCCAACTTGGGCTCGATCTCAAGACTCTTGAGATTATGACCTGAGCTAAAATCAAGAATTATTCACTTAACCAGCTGAGCTAACCAGGTGCCCAGACTTGATTTATTTTCTTAAAGTGATCACTGAAGTGATGCCTTCATTCCTCCTCAGCTCCTGTGTTTAATGATTTAGTCAATGATGATGGTGAAATTTCAGCAAGGCAATTCCATGAACTAATATTTCTCTACTTAAGTATTTGAAAAATACTTATTTTTATGTGAAAATGAATGTGTTGTTCACAATCATCATTAATTATTGCAGCAGCTTACTCTGTGTTCATAAATATATATTTATACTTCAACTGAATCTCAAAGAGTCTCAGAAATGAAAACACACAAGGTAGTTTTAACCATACTTACACCTAAAATGCTTACCCACATTTGCAAGTGAATATTCTGACAATAACAAGACATCTACTGATGTTGATTCATTGATTAGACCCACGGGTAACTGGTGCAGTCTCACGGTCACTGATCACACATCACTGCAGAGAAACCAGGAATGACACAACAGTTAGGCATTCAGCTATTTGGCTCTCTGAAGGCTGAGGCTGAAGTCAAAGTGAAGAGCAGATATTAGTTAAATTTGGAGGCCAAAGTCTTATATTGCTGCTTGCCTATATGAAGATCCTTGAACACAATCTTTGGGAGGCCCTGGAGCTATGAGCTTCAATTGCACTGGACACTCCTGATTGGTTCTAGTGTTGTTTCTCCCATTAACCTGCGCACTCCCTCACATAATACCTGTGGGTGTTCAATAGGGCATCCTCAAGGACAAGGACAAGGCTAAATGAGCCAAAGGCATACAGGGTGCAAATTCCCAGGGTTAAATAGGTTCTGGATTGCACAGGCATGCAGGAGCAGCACACACGTAGTGTGTGTGTGTGTGTGTGTTGTAAGCACATCAGCAGACATTTGAACAAATCAGATAGAGTGCTCTAATCAGTATAACAACTTTAGATTATTTGTGGAACCCTTTCACCCATGGCTGGCTCTTTGAGCCAATATTTATAAGGAACTGAACGCTGCTAACTTTCATCTGTCTCCTTTTGCCCCCCACAGCTAGATTCAACAACAGCCTCCATCTATGCTCTCAGGGATGATACTTTCCCTTCGGATACCAGGTGGATGTCAACAACTCTGGCACTCACTCCTCCTACGTCCCACCAGGCCCAACTCACCTTTTTTTCCCCTTTCTCCTGTTTTCTTTTTTCTTTATTTAAAATTGTGCTACAATTTGCATTATTTACCATTCTACCCATTTTTATGTGCATAGCTTTCAGTACAATTGCAATGTTGTGCAACAATCACCACTATGTATCTCCAGGACTTTTTAATCTTTTCCCATGAAATTCTGTACCCAGTAAATAACTTTCTATTCCTCCCTCCTCACATCCCTTGGCAACCATGCTTCTACTTTCTGTCCTTCTGAATTTGACTATTCTACTTTATGTATGTGAAATCATACAGAATTTGTCCTCTTGTGACAGATTTAGCTCACTTAAAATAATATCTTCAAAGTTCATCTATGTTGTAGAATGTATCAAAATTTCCTTCCTATTTAAGATTGAATAATATTCCATTATATGTCTTTGACATCTTCTGTTTATCCATTTATTTGTTTATGGATTCTAGGTTACTTCCACCTTTTGGCACTTAGGAAAATTTCTGCTATGAACATGGGTATAGAACTATCTATTTCATAAATAAATAAAATATTTTAAAAAAAGAACTATCTATTTCAGTCACAGCTTTTAATTTGGGGGGGGCATATATGCTGAAATGGAATTTCTGGATCCTATGGTCCAGCTTGCAGTTGATGAAACTTAGAATTGTCAGGTTCTCTACCCCAGGATGTAGGATCCCAGACAGGATTAGTGGGCTCTTGCTCCACATTGTCTCTTTTATAGCAGAATATGCCATTCCCAGGAAGGACTCAGGGGCATCCTTGTGTCCCTCAATTTTTTTTTTTAAAGATTTTATTTATTTATTTGAAAGAGAGAGATCACAAGTAGACAGAGAGGCAGGCAGAGAGAGAGAGAGAGAGGGAAGCAGGCTCCCCGCTGAGCAGAGAGCCCGATGCGGGACTCGATTCCAGGACCCTGAGATCATGACCTGAGCCGAAGGCAGCGGCTTAACCCACTGAGCCACCCAGGTGCCCCGTGTCCCTCAATTTTAATTTTTTTTTTCTTCTCTGAGATCTATCTGTTTGGATCCCATCCACAGACCAGGCTTCTTACAAGATCAAATTTTCACTCTGCAGACCTGCCCTTCTTTCAAGGTCCCAGAGTTGTTCAGTGGTGGGCCCTACCATTCCCAGCTTGGATTTCTTCCTTCCTTGATTCTGCAGGTGAGTTAATAGGAATAATGTTGTACTGATTGAATGTTTACCTAAATTGGCTAATGCAAATTGCAATCAAGAAAAGAATTCAGAACTCAGAATGAGAGAAACAGAAACAAGCATTGGAAGGAATGTGTGAGGGAAAACCAGGTATAAGAAATCATTCAAGGAAAAAAAACCCTGAAATTATTCCACTTCAGAAGGCAGTATCATCAGAAGCAGGTAAGTCAGGTGAGTTAAGTGACAAGTTGAAACAAGTAGTTGAAAGGTACAGCAAAGTAAAGTTTTTAGGGGTCTGTTTTTTGGGGGCTGCCCCCAGTCTCTGCTCAGTTGTACATCTGAGCACAAGGTCTCTGCTGACACATCCTATTTATGTTGTTGAAGGTGGGGGAATTTTGCTGCTGTGAATGCAGGGAACTCTATAATTACCTCTGCTCCCTTCTTGATTCTACTGCTTCAACCACAGGCCAACACTACTGTTTCCATAGTCGAAGAGTGGCCTGGAGGCATATACCCGCTGACATAACTCAACGACTAGAAACATCTGTCATAGGTCTGGCTCTGAGTGGAAATAAGTCTGCCCTAAGCTTTAGTAACCAGTGACCTAGACCTTGCCTATTTCAAATTTGTGCAACCTCTGTAGTCTGGGCACTTTCAAATAAAAAAAATTAGATTAAAAATTTGTCTGAATACCCTGTGGACCCTGTGGAAACAAACGCAAAATCTCAACCTGGACACTCAGGATCTCCATTACCAGCAAACGATATTCAGTGAGACAGAAGCCTGAGAGGTTTTAGGAATTGAAGGAAGCATTTCAGATTCACAAGGAACAATAATATTTTCCATTATGTTGCTAAATGTGGTACATAATATTCCCACAAACAAATATAATCCCAAGGGGAAGTCACCTCAGACAAGTTTATAGCTCTTTTGTGGTTCCCTACCCCCCCATAACAATGGTTATATTGTACTTTTGGTTTTGGCTACCAATGAATTAAGCCAAACTCTTCGCTCAATTATAGTTATTAGCTCCTACCAGGTAATAGTAATGTCTATTAATTCTGCTCTCTTCTTCTCTCCTATGAACTTCATCCTTTTTCACAGTGTAAATTGTTTTTGGAAAGAGGTAGGGAAGAGACCATGAAGAAAGGGGGAAAGTCTGTGGGGATTAGAGCTCTTGATATTCCTATCCCTTCTCATGTTTTAGGCTAGGATCTGAGATTGCTGTCTGGGCCTCAGGGAACCTCTTCAGGTGCAGTCCCAACCATGAGTTCCACTTGTCTTGACAAGTTCCACTTGTCTTGTCAATGTTGCCTCTTCACTTAGATTCTTCAAATCAGTTGTTCAGTGGGACTTTCTTTATGGCTTTTGGTATTGCAAAGATGGTCTTTGTCATATAATTTTGGGATCTATGATTCAGTACCTCCTACTTCAGCTCAAAACACTAATATCTAGTTGTTAATTAAGGAGAAGAGTTAACGTCATAAAAAAGAAATAACAAAATGAGTAGAAGATTGATTATCTGTCTGTTACATCTTTAAAATGATTTGATATATTGGACACTTGTGATGATCATAATCAGTGGCAGTTAAAATGGCATAAAGAACCCACAACTTTATGACTGGAACTGTAGATGAACAAAATAGATCACCCTTCTATATAAGAAACAGCACCCAATTCAGCTGTGGTTTCCACTTACAGAAATCCTCCTCAGAAAAAGAGCAGTCACTGCGGGGAAACGCCATTAATGCTCACCCAAGTGAGAAGAATCTATATCATGGGGAGGGAAATAGCCATAGAACACCAGATGTTTGCTAATTATTTTCAAATGAAATTGACTAGACTGAATTTTAAGCAAAGATAATCTGAGAGGGTAATATAATGTTGATTCTTCCCTTGACTTTTATAAGTAGGGATATTTAATCCCTCTGAAGCATTCCTCATTGCCTCTGTCCAGTCCTGTCTCCAGTTATTAAGTCCTTCCTTTGGCCTCAGGAATTATATCCAGTGTCTCTGTAGCTGGATCCTGGTTGGCTCAAGAATTCTGCAGGCTTCATTTTCTTATCTCCTTTCTGCTCTCCCTCTGCATAAGCTGTTCCCTTTCCTGTCTCCTTCTTCTTGGCCTGTTATATTCGATTCAATGTAAATGGTTTAGGACTTCCCACCTCAAGACTGACTGATGGTCACAACTGATGATGCCTCTAGGAATTTCAGAATTATTTGAGCCTATAGGCCTCTAAAGGTTTGGGCCAGAACCCAGCAATTTTGACAGAATGCTCCTCTATTCTTCCTGGGATATAAGCTAATTCTGGCAACAGTAGACCTTCATTTGTGAGGAACAATAAGTGAAAGCATTGAAGCAGTGAAAAATTAAAGCTGCATTTCAAAGGAAATGGAGCACACAGGAGAATGAGTATTGCTCTTACTGAAACAGATGAACTGCAGGAAGCAGACACATTTACAACCTATTACGTTCATGTTCTCAACACAACACAGTAGGGTGCTCTATGTCTAAAACTACAATACACAGCATTAAAAAGGGAACCACCTGATATGAGGTAGGATAGTACAGAAGTATAAATATGATATCTAAATTAAAAACTGTAATGGAAACAATAATATGAAATGGATACTGCTAAATATTACATTTCTAAAGTGTAGAGACAAAAACAAGAATATTTTCTCTTGAACTCAAATATAGCTTGGGCAGCATAGAGTTCAAAGGATATAATATCTTCCCTTATCAACTCTGTTGACAACATCCCAAAAGGCTAATATCCTTGATATAGAAATCATTCATGGAAAACAATGAAAAAGATGATAAAACCAAAATGGTACAACCAAAGAACAGTTTACAGTTGTTTTAGCCTCTGGAAAGCAGAGGCTGGAATAGGATTTTTGTGCAAGCAGTAGTGATTTATATGGGGGAGAGGGGGTGAATCCAGGAAACAGAAGTGAAGAGCTAAACAGAATGAATGGGGAAGGAAGAAAAGCCATACTGCATACAATAGTATGCATACAATAGTATGCAGTTGAGTTGGCCACCACCTTGGGTAACTGAGGCTCAATCCCACTGGGGTATGCTTAGGAGTACAGAGAATGCAGATTCATCTGCCCAAGGATGTTGGGGGAAAGCATCTAGTCATTGTCTTCCATAGTCCATTGTTTGAAATTTGTTCCTGGGTTGCTAAATGCCCCACACTTCTGAGTGGGCAGACCTGTTTGCAAAGAGGAGTTCCACCAGTACTCCATTCTACAGTGAGAGGAGTTCTAAGGGCAGGATGATGGTGGGCATTGAGTGCCACATGACAGTCACCTGCCTGCAACTGCCATGTCTGAAAGCAGAATGAGGCTGAGAGGCACCTGGTATAATAAAAGGTGAAGTTACATGAGTAGCTTCATTGAAGAGTGTTTGCTTTCACTGCTAATCAAAGGGATGCAAATCACAACACTGAATCTCTTCCTTTGATAAATTTAAAGTGATTTTAAAAAAAGGTAATTCTTAATGTTTTAAAGATGTAGTGAGAAAGGAAGGTTTTCCCCCCCATTGCTTAGTAGAAATACATTCTATAAATTTCCAGGACCAAATTAATGTTATAGATTGTTATGGGCTGAATTTTGTCCCCCAAATTTCATATGTGCCTAGCCCCAGTACCTCAAAATGTGACTGTATTTGAACATGAGTCTTTAAAGAGATGATTAATTTAAGAGGCAGTTAGGTTGGCCCTAATCCGATCTGACTGGTGTCCTTATGAGAAGAGGAAATTTGGAGACACAGAAAGACACCAGGGATATGTGCACACAGAGGGAAGAACATGTGAGGACACAGTGAGAAGGTGGCTGTCTGCAAAGCAAGGAGACCTCAGAAGAAACCAAACATGCTGACACCTTAATCTCTAATTTCCAGCCTCCAGAACTGTGAGACAATAAATGTCTGTTGTTGAAGCCACCCAGTCTATGGGATTTCTTAGCCCTAGAGAATTAATGCACAGATCATACATTTAAAAAATATCTTCACACACTGTTTTTTGGAGAAGATAGCAACTGCCCAGCACTTGGACCATGCTTGTTCTAAGCCAATTCTGAAAATCCTGTTCTTTGTTTTCCCAGCATCCCTTGTAAGTAGGGTTGACCACATGACCAGGTTCTGGCCAACAAGACCAAAAGAGAAATCTGCAATGGGGCTTCTGAGACAACTTTTGCTTTTGTGATTAAAAAAGACAGGTGGAGATGGTACATGTACATCCCCACCCCTTCTCCTGTGCTTTAGATACACAGTGATGTTGTACCTACGTTTGCAAAGCTCCAGCCTTACATCTTGCTAGTTTGGCAGATCTGGTGCATCAAGCGGGGCCTCTCTGCAAATGGCTTTGGGCATGTGCCCTTGTGGTCAGTCTCACTGACCTTGCTTAGGTCACATGCAAGGATGTGTGAAGGATGAACTGCTCCTATGGATGGGATCTGAACCATGCTCTGACCCCTGGAGTGTGGAGTTGATGTCAACCTTGTCCAAGTCACATGGATCAAAAGTGGTGGAGGGGTACTTGCCCCAAAGGAAATCAGTGTGCTGTACCTGAAGATGGAGGAACAGATGCTGATCCGACAAAATGACAACTGATATCCCCTCCACCTGACTAACTCCTGCTTGTCCTTCAAGTATTAGCTGGACTAAAACTTTTCCTGTGCAGTTTTCTCAGCCATGCCAATGCCATCAATTCTAGACTCCTGTTCTTTTTTCCACTACCATCTGTACTTTATCACAGTCCTTTTAAGTTGTACTATAACCAACTGTTCGTTTCTCTTCATTCCTCAGTAGACAACAAATGCCATTAAGACAGGGAACTTGATTCTTATTCACTATTGTGTCTTCAGTGTCCACTAGAATGCTTAGCACATAAACATATTTGATAAATATTTCCTGGATGAATGAATGAATGAGTGAAAATTTGCATTATAGAAGACAAACATAATTGAACATGTTTTCAAGCACATGAAGTTGATGTGTACCATAGGAGTAATAGGCACCTTGGTCTCCTCCTACCACAACTATACTCTTGTTAACTTCCCTCTTTTGATGGAGAAAGAGTTGATACATTGGTCAGAGTCTAGAACATTTCATGAGGCTACATTTATCAATATTCCTTAAAGATCAGCAACTTGACTACTACACTCTTATTTTTCTTTGGTGGATATAAAGGGGCTGGCATCTTTGGCAGAGACCTAACAGGTTTCTCTCCTTTTTTCATCCCCCAGAAATCTTCACCTGAATAGTAAGTATGTCAGAGCTTATCTCACAGATCTCCCCCACTAAAAATATAACTTGATTTTACAATTTAGAGCAAAGGTAAATAATTGGAAGCTCATTCTTTTTTTTTTTAACTTAATTTTTCCAGTGTTCCAAGATTCATTGTTCATGCACACCCAGTGCTCCATGTAATACATGCCTCTTTAATACCCACTACCAAGCTCACCCATCTCCCCACACCTCTCCCCTCCCCTCCAAAACCCTGTTTGTTTCACAGAGTCCACAGTCTCTCATGGTTCATCTCTACCTCCAATTTACCCCAATTCACTTTTCCTTTCCTTCTCCTAAAGTCCTCCATGTTATCCCTTATGCTCCACAAGTAAGTGAAACCATATGGCAATTGACTTTCTCTGCTTGACTTATTTCACTCAGCATAATCTCCTCCAGTCCCATCCATGTTGATACAAAAGTTGGGTATTCATCCTTTCTGCTGGCTGTGTAATATTCCATCACATATATGGACCATATTTTCTTTATCCATTCATCTGTTGAAGGGCATCTTGGCTCTTTCCACAGTTTGGCAATATGGCCATTGCTGCTATGAATGTTAGGGTACAGATGGTCCTTCTTTTCACTTCATCTGTACCTTTTGGGTAAATTCCCAGTAGTGCAATTGCAGAATCATAGGGTAGTTCTGTTTTTAATTTTTTGATGAATCTCCACACTGTTTTCCAAAGTGGCTGCACCAACTTGTATTCCCACCAACAGTGTAAGGAGGTTTTCCTTTCTCCACATCCTCTCCAACACATGTTGCTTCCTGTCTTGTTAATTTTGGCCGTTCTAACTAGTGTAAGGTAGTATCTCAATGTGGTTTTGATTTGAATTTACCTGATGTGAAAGCCCCATTATTATCTCAAGTCAAGACCATGTCCTCCAGCACAACTTAGGAGAGGACCTTGAACTGCAAGTCACTGAGCGCTCACATACCTCTTAGGAAAGCAATATTCTGTTTTTGACCTAAAAATGTTCTTTATATATACTTTTCTCTTTGGGGAATACTGCCAGTAGAAGTGATCATGGAAGAATAGCATTTGGACAGTTATTTATTTGGGGCTGGAATGAGCATCACAAATACCTCCCTAACCTCACATGATTCCTAGGAGCTACCAGGTCTCAGAGCACTTTTTGTTGCCTCACAGAGCCCCTCATCCAGGATGAATAACACTCTTCATTGAGCAGTAAATTCTAGATGAGTCTGGCCTAAAAAAGGGATTGTCCAATTTATAAGGCACTGGTTTTCCTTAGTCTTATAAGTAAGTATACTGGGACAATCCCTTTTTCCTAAGAACTGTGACTCTACTCCCATTAAATACGAAACACAATGTGGAGTCACTTAGCCTTCACAGAGATAACAGATATGATTTCTATTTGAATTTTTAATATTTGAACATGGCTTTTGGTACACCATTAACTCTTGATGAGGCAACTCATGTTAGAGACTTATGGCATTAAAATTGTGCAGGAGCCTAATAACTATCAATTGATTAATTCAACGAATATTTACTGCCAATTTGCAATGTATCAGGCCTTTGCTAAAAAACTAACAAAATATGTTGCTGTAATATTGCAAAATGGGTAAACCATGATCCCAATTCTAGAGGTGCTAATATTCAGGTAGAGGAGAAAGACACTTAACAAAAGAGTCAACCATATGATGTGACACTGGGAAACACACTCAAATTTGCCTCTGCTGGACTGCCTTACCTTAAAAAATCCTGCAAATCCTTTAAGGCCAACTCAAATCCTTCCTTCAAGAATCCTTAAGTGCTCTGCTCAGCCAAAATAAATCTCTCCTTCATCTCTCTACTCCTCCAGCTTATGTATTAACTAATATTTTTGTGTGTATCTCTTTCTTCCATTTGCTTTTATATTCTCAAAGAATAGAAGCTGTATCTTAGCCATCTTTCTTCAATTTGGCTAGGACAATCATTTTCATGTAGTAAGCACTGAATCTTTATTGAATTGAAATAAACTATTACATTAATCAGATTAGTTCTCTGGAGTTTTCAGATACATGGTTCCTCTGTTACAGAACAGAAAGGATAACAGATGCAACATACTTCTAGTTAATAGTCTCAATTTTGGTGAGAAATTGTTTGCCTGGATTCTAAAGAGTATGGGGGGGTTTAATTGTAATATTATAGTAAGGATATCTTGTTTCCATTGAAAATAAGGAAAACATAAAGATTTTTAGATGTGATTTGTTGTCACTTGAAATTTAGATCATGGATTATTCTGCCCTGCATTGAAGCTGAGTTCAAGTCATCCTGTAATGTTAATAAACAGAATATTTTTACCAATTATTTATTATCAGCTGTGTCTGGGGAAGTTTGAATGGGGGTTACAGTATTGAAAAGCAGGAATGTCAGGGATAAGGAGTTGAGATCACAGGAAAGTGAAACTGGAGATAAGGGAGTGGGTGAGAGCAAGCAGAGAGACTGGAATGAGGAGAGAATGTAGCACTAGATGGAACGTAGAACAGAGGTCACTGCAACTTCTCAATGAATGGACTAGGACGTAGAACAGAGGTCACTGCAACTTCTCAATGAATGGACTAGCTGTCTGTGGGTATGGCCCTTTAATTTAACCTTTGTGGGTCTTAGTTGGTTGGTAGGGAGGTTTGGCTTGAGACAGTGCCATGAAGACTCTAAATCTAAATTAATAGCTTTTTGGGAAAACAAGCTATACAATGGATTAGAAGGAAGAGAGCTTGGGGACAGGAAGCCCAGTTGCGAGCAGCTGCTTTTGTTCCAGTGAGAGGAGGTGAAAGTAAAGACAAGGACAGAAGGAAGGAGAAGGGACAAGGAGCCTGAGTCCCAGACAACTGAAGCTGCTCCGTTTGAGTCCCAGACAACTGAAGCTGCTCCGTTTGCCAAGAGGTCAGATGCCCTCCGAAAACCTTGTCATTTACCAATGACTCATCCTGTTTTGAGTTCTCCTTGAACTTCATCTTCCCTTGTTATCATTGAGTGCCCTTACAAAGCACTGATTTAGCACTTTCACCACATGTTAAGGCCCTGAAACAAACATAAATGACAAAGATGCTTCCTCTTTGAAAAATTCTTTGTGATGTTAATTTTTCAAACACTCACGAACTATATCTGAAAGGGTTGGTGATTAAGTTAATTTAGTATTTTGTTTTTCCATCATGATCTTTCAGATGCGGAGGCTACTTTGACCGGGAGGGTGTCATTCAGAGTAAGTACTATGGTGGGAAAGATTTCTTCAGTATTTGAAATAGTTTCCATGTAAGGACTGGAAAACATGTTCAAGTGTGCCCAAGCCAAAGGCTTTTTTTTCTGTTTGTTTTTTATTTAATTTAATTTAATTTTATTTATTATGTTCAATTAGCCACTGCATAGTACATAATTAGTCCCTGATACAGTGTTCAATGATACCCAGTGTTCATCACAGCACATGCCCTCCTTAATACCTATCATCCGTTACCCTACCATCCCTCCTCCTCCCCTCTGAAACCCCCAGAATGTTTCTTGGGGTCCATACCCCCTCATGGTTATATCCCTCCCTGATTTCTCACCTTTGGATTTCCCCTCCCTTCCCCTATGGTCCTCTGTGCTATTGCTTTTGTTCCACATATGAGTAAAACCATATGATAGTTGTCTTTCTCTGCTTGACTTACTTCACTTGCCATAATTCCCTCCAGTTTCATCCATGTCGATGCAAGTGGTGGGTATTCATCATTTCTGATGGCTGAATAATATTCCATAGTAACTTTTTAGCTTGTACTTTTTCACAGGCCAAAGCAGAAAAGCAACCTTGGGATGTTAAATAGTACCCAAAGAACTGGCTCTTACCTTCTAATGAGAGAGAGAGAGAGCAATGCAGACTGAAATTTTCTTACCATGGTTTGTAAATTTCACATTTCAGTACCAGATGGCATTAACTTGCCAGAAATGTCTGAACTGAAGTTCATTTGAGGTAACGATCTTGGATTTATTTCACTTTAGTCCATTCCTTTGTTTTCAGAAAACAAAAAATATTAAAATACATAGAAAAAAAACCCAGAATATTCAAGACAATAAAAAACAAGCAGCTGCATTCAATTTTGGAATTAGGATCTTTAAAAAGACTAGCTGGTAAATTCTAGTTGCTTTTCTAATATAACATGTTGAGAAACAGAGTCTAGTTATTAAATCCAGAGCTAAAATGATTTTCAAATAATTATTCTTCCACTATCCACAGTTCACTGAAAAGATGCTGGAAACCTAATATTTTTCTGGTAGCCAAAGGTGAAATGATAATATTCAGTAAAATGTGGTCCTGAGAAGTATTGAAAGAGAAGATACTGGTTTTGCTGTTGAGGATTTTCTCTCTGGCATCAATAGAATTTCCCCCTAGCAAAAATATCCTTTGTCTGGATTGATGGAATATCATTCTGCCATCTTCCATGAGTTGCTAGGGAGTTAGCTGAAGCACACAAACTGTATTGTGACAGAATTGTGTTTCTTATACAAGGTGAAAATTGGGCAAATTGTAGAGTTGGGCATTTTAAGATTTCACAATCCATTACTAATTCATCGTTATTTCTTCTCCATTCCAAAGCTAGTACTTTTCCTTCCATTGAGATCCAGGCTTAATTTGTATCAAAATTGTCCAAAAATTCATGGGAATTTGCTCTCCAGGGATCAGCTCTTAAGTCATCCAGTATATAATTTTTTTAGTGATAAAGAGTCCCAGGCCTGTTTCCTTTGGCTTTCGTACAGATTTTACCTGTTTGGAATCTACCATTTCTTTAGAAATGACAAACATTTGAATAAGCTTTCTTAAAATTCTCTTGTTAACTCTTCTAATCCCGCACATTGAATACATTTTCCCTAAAAGGACCAACTATTTGATTTCATCCTGGTAACCTATTATGTTCTTTAGAAGCCAAAGAAACATAAATTTTAGCATCTTAAATTTCAGTTACTACAGTCCAGAGGACTCTGGTGACCTTTCCTCCTACAACTCAATTTGATCACACTTTACATTGCATAGCCTGTCTTGAAGCTGGCAAGTCATCCAGTCCACTCGACTAATTCCAGGTTCAATGTAGGTTAAAATATTGTCAGTTCAAGTTTCTACTCTGCCTTCCTCCTTCAGAGATGGCATTGGGATTGCAGGAGAATTTTATTGCAGGGATTAATGAAGGTGAGCTTTGGTCCCTGACAGCATCCCCACAGTGTCCCCTATTAACGTAACACATGATGTGTCCTCTTCCCCTGGATCCTCCATGGTGACCGCTCTGGCAAGGGGAGGACGTGGTTTCCTTCCTTGACTCTGTGCTGTGTCCGTACTTAAAAAATTTCAGCTCCTCAATTCCCAGCCAGTGGTTGATATACCACACTCTTTCCAGTGTAAGTTTCTTCACTTCTTTCTTTTCTTTTCTTTCTTTCTTTCTTCTTTTTTTTTTTTAAGATTTTATTTATTTATTTGACAGAGAGGGAGAGAGGGAGAGAGCACAAGTAGGAGGAGTAGGAGAGGAAGAAGCAGGCTCTCTGCTGAGCAGGGAAGCCCAATGCCCGCCTCCATCCTAAGACCTTGGGATCATGTCCCGAGCTGAAGGCAGACGCTTAATCCACTAAGCCACCCAGGTGCCCCCTTCACTTTTTTAAGGAAATTTTTGTCAGGTAATGGCTCTCACCTTCGACAAATTTCCATATTCCATGTATGGGTATGAAATTTTGGATCTCTTTCTCACCGTTTGTGAGATTACAGGAAAATTTAAGAAGAGGCTGTCCTCAGCATCTGCTCTCTGTATTCATTTCTGTCACCTAACTACACCCTCCAAATGCCAGGTGGTGAGGGGACTGTTGCCAGAAAGGAAATTGTTCTCAAAAACCTTCAACTAGAAGCTGTTTCTGGTACTTCCCAAATTTCAAAAGAGAGTTTGTTCCTCTGTTACTTGCCCACTATTTTAAATTCTTTTTAAGCACCTAAACACTCTTCTCAACTCTCTGCTACCAGAGTTTTTTTGTTTTTAATAAAGAAGGTGAGGACAAGTGAGAGGAAACAGTAAATAGTTCAGCTGGATGATAACTACCTTAAAATTCTCCACCTTACACCTAAATCCTGGACTGTTTGCCAAAAATTCCACCCTCCCAAATTTGATGTCTTTGTTCATTGTTCTTGACAGCTTCTTTCTCACTCATCATAGGCATGCAGATGCTTCCAGGTACAAAGGAGAGGGGTCAAAGAGGAGAAATGCATGCTAATTAATGTAATCAGAATGCATACTCTGGTCCCTGCTGAGGTTTATGATGGAACCAAGTAAGATTATTGGTTGAGGTGCTGGTGATAACAATGGAGTACCAGAGGATACAGCTAAATGTCTAAGAGGGTAAATGCTTCTCCAGGCAGATGAATTTTGGCCGCCCTTGGGCTTAATTAGGAGAAAATAAGTGTTGTTTTTTGGAGGCAAATTATGTCTCAGACTTTTTTTGTTGTTGTTGTTGATTTTTTTTATTGTGTTATGTTAGTCACCATACAGTAGTACATCATTAGTTTTTGATGTAGTGTTCCATGACTCATTGTTTGCATATAACACCCGGTGCTCCATGCAATCTGCCCTCCTTGATGCTCATCACCAGGCTCACACCCTCCCTTCTAAAACTCTCTGTTTCCTGGAGTCCACAGTCTTTCACAGATCCTCTCCCATTCTGGTTTTTCCCCCTTCATTATTCCCTTCTCCTAATGCCCGCCATGCTGTTCCTCATGTTCCACAAATAAGTGAAACCATATGATAATTGACTTTCTCTGTTTGACTTATTTCACTTAGCATAATCTCTTCCAGTCTTATCCATGTTGATGCAAAATCTGGGTATTCATCCTTTCAGATGACTGAGTAATATTCCATTGTATACATGGACCACATCTTCTTTATCCATTAGTCTGTTGAAGGGCGTCTTGGCTCTTTCCACATTTTGAAATTCAGATCAAAACCACATTGAGATACTACCTTACACCAGTTAGAATAGCAAAAATTGACAAGGCAAGAACAATAAATTTGGGGGAAATTGTGGGAGAAAGGGGGACCCTCTTACATTGTTAGTAAGAATAGAAATTGGTGTAGCCACTTTGGAAAACAGTGTGGAGCTTCCTCAAATAATTAAAAATAGAGCTACCCTATGACCCAGCAATAGAACTACTGGGTATTTACCCTAAAGATACAGATATAGTGAAAAGAAGGGCCATATGCACCCCAATGTTCATAGCAGCAGTGTCTCAGACTTTAAAATGTCAATCCAGTGGAAGCTGTTCATCAGAGAAGTAGGATATCATTTTGCATAGAACCCCAGAGCAGACTCTACCTATATAATAGCAGAAAGACTGTTTGCATGAGAGAATATCATAAATCCACTAGGTACTAATAGCATTGGAAAACTCCTTTCAGAGGAGAGATTTTGCACACAAAGAGCCCCGAGGGAAGAGATAGAAATGGAAGCATCCATCAAGTAAGGAAAGGGTGTTTAGAAAATCGCTTTTCTGACTTCATCTATCATACTATCAGAGACTGCTGTGTTAATCCATTTACCACCACGGAGTATGAACCCAAAGACAGAATGCAGAAATACTCCTTGGGGAGAGCTTTCAACAAAACTTCTGCAGAGGCTAATGTGGACAATGGGGATTTTATTCCAGTCACTGTGAATCCTGTTGGTTTGCTGCTGTGGTTTTTGAGGAGAGTCCATGGGGGTAGAAGCACTTGAACCTGGGAACAATCCCACTGCGAGCTGGGCCTTGTCAGTGAATTGGTGAGAATGAAAATGGCCTGTATGTGCCAGGTGCTCTGGAAGAAAGTCAACATGTATTTTCTGGGGGGTTTTGATTTTTCTGTATTTAATAAATTTACTAATTATGTATATAATGCACTTCTGGGACATTATTTGTGTTCAGTTTAAATGTAAAAATAAATCCTATTTTCTATTAAAAAAGGGGGGACAATGGGGATTGTCCCATATCATATTCAGGGAGTACTGACTTCAACTTATACACCAACATGCAGTGGACGGTGGTTTTTCAAATGTGAATTCTTTGGCCTAGAGAACATTTTTTTTCTTCTTTTATAATACAAATTCTGAATTATGAATATATGCTGTAGCTCCATCCCTGCCCTTTCCATGGTGTGTGAGCCTGCTATTATCTAAGGGTTAAAAACCAAATAAGACCTTACTTCTCTGAATGTTACTGTGATATATTAGTTCTCCATGTATAAAGAAAGGGTGTTAATTAGAAATGCTGCAATGATTATGGAAAAAAATCTTCACAATATTACTTTCTTAGCTTTTATAATTGCCCAACGGAAGAAAGCAAATGCCAAGTGCTCACTGTGCTATTAAATGTTACCAATTTCAATATTAATAACTTAATAATGAAAATAATTCCTTTTGTTTTTACAGTGCTTTTCTCTTTTTATGGTGCTTTCATACCTTTTATCACATTTGATTAATTTTTTTTCCCTTTTTATTAATTTTTTCAGCATAACAGTATTCATTCTTTTTGCACAACACCCAGTGCTCCATGCAAAACGTGCCCTCCCCATCACCCACCACCTGTTCCCCCAACCTCCCACCCCTGACCCTTCAAAACCCTCAGGTTGTTTTTCAGAGTCCATAGTCTCTTATGGTTCGCCTCCCCTCCCCAATGTCCATAGCCCGCTCCCCCTCTCCCAATCCCACCTCCCCCCAGCAACCCCCAGTTTGTTTTGTGAGATTAAGAGTCATTTATGGTTTGTCTCCCTCCCAATCCCATCTTGTTTCATTTATTCTTCTCCTATCCCCCTACCCCCCCATGTTGCTTCTCCATGTCCTCATATCAGGGAGATCATATGATAGTTGTCTTTCTCCGATTGACTTATTTCACTAAGCATGATACGCTCTAGTTCCATCCACGTCGTCGCAAATGGCAAGATTTCATTTCTTTTGATGGCTGCATAGTATTCCATTGTGTATATATACCACATCTTCTTGATCCATTCATCTGTTGATGGACATCTAGGTTCTTTCCATAGTCTGGCTATTGTAGACATTGGTGCTATAAACATTCGGGTACACGTGCCCCTTCGGATCACTATGTTTGTATCTTTAGGGTAAATACCCAGTAGTGCAATTGCTGGGTCATAGGGTAGTTCTATTTTCAACATTTTGAGGAACCTCCATGCTGTTTTCCAGAGTGGTTGGACCAGCTTTCATTCCCACCAACAGTGGAGGAGGGTTCCCCTTTCTCCACATCCTCTCCAGCATCTGTCATTTCCTGACTTGTTCATTTTAGCCATTCTGACTGGTGTGAGGTGATATCTCATTGTGGTTTTGATTTGTATTTCCCTGATGCCGAGTGACGTGGAGCACTTTTTCATGTGTCTGTTGGCCATCTGGATGTCTTCTTTGCAGAAATGTCTGTTCATGTCCTCTGCCCATTTCTTGATTGGATTATTTGTTCTTTGGGTGTTGAGTTTGCTAAGTTCCTTATAGATTTTGGATACTAGCCCTTTATCTGATATGTCGTTTGCAAATATCGTCTCCCATTCTGTCAGCTGTCTTTTGGTTTTGTTAACTGTTTCCTTTGCTGTGCAAAAGCTTTTGATCTTGATGAAATCCCAATAGTTCATTTTTGCCCTTGCTTCCCTTGCCTTTGCCGTTGTTCCTAGGAAGATGTTGCTGCGGCTGAGGTCGAAGAGGTTGCTGCCTGCGTTCTCCTCAAGGATTTTGATGGATTCCTTTCTCACATTGAGGTCCTTCATCCTTTTGGAGTCTATTTTCGTGTGTGGTGTAAGGAAGTGGTCCAATTTCATTTTTCTGCATATGGCTGTCCAATTTTCCCAGCACCATTTATTGAAGAGGCTGTCTTTTTTCCATTGGACATTCTTTCCTGCTTTGTCGAAGATTAGTTGACCACAGAGTTGAGGGTCGATTTCTGGGCTCTCTATTCTGTTCCACTGGTCTATGTGTCTGTTTTTGTGCCAGTACCATGCTGTCTTGATGATGACAGCTTTGTAATAGAGCTTGAAGTCCGGAATTGTGATGCCACCAACTTTGGCTTTGTTCTTCAATATTCCTTTGGCTATTCGAGGTCTTTTCTGGTTCCATATAAATTTTAGGATTATTTGTTCCATTTCTTTGAAAAAAATGGATGGTATTTTGATAGGGATTGCATTAAATGTGTAGATTGCTTTAGGTAGCATAGACATTTTCACAATATTTATTCTTCCAATCCAGGAGCATGGAACATTTTTCCATTTTTTTGTGTCTTCCTCAATTTCTTTCATGAGTACTTTATAATTTTCTGTGTATAGATTCTTAGTCTCTTTGGTTAGGTTTATTCCTAGGTATCTTATAGTTTTGGGTACAATTGTGAATGGGATTGACTCCTTAATTTCTCTTTCTTCAGTCTTGTTGTTGGTGTACAGAAATGCAACTGATTTCTGTGCATTGATTTTATATCCTGACACTTTACTGAATTCCTGGACAAGTTCTAGCAGTTTTGGAGTGGAGTCTTTTGGGTTTTCCACATATAGTATCATATCATCTGCGAAGAGTGATAGTTTGACTTCTTCTTTACCAATTTGGATGCCTTTAATTTCTTTTTGTTGTCTGATTGCTGAGGCTAGGACTTCTAATAATATGTTGAATAGCAGTGGTGATAATGGACATCCCTGCCGTGTTCCTGACCTTAATGGAAAAGCTTTCAGTTTTTCTCCATTGAGAATGATATTTGCGGTGGGTTTTTCATAGATGGCTTTGATAATATTGAGGTATGTGCCCTCTATCCCTACACTTTGAAGAGTTTTGATCAGGAAGGGATGCTGTACTTTGTCAAATGCTTTTTCAGCATCTATTGAGAGTATCATATGGTTCTTGTTCTTTCTTTTATTAATGTGTTCTATCACATTGATTGATTTGCGGATGTTGAACCAACCCTGCAGCCCTGGAATAAATCCCACTTGATCGTGGTGAATAATCCTTTTAATGTACTGTTGAATCCTATTGGCTAGTATTTTGGCGAGAATTTTTGCGTCTGTGTTCATCAAGGATATTGGTCTGTAGTTCTCTTTTTTGGTGGGATCCTTGTCTGGTTTTGGGATCAAGGTGATGCTGGCCTCATAGAATGAGTTTGGAAGTTTTCCTTCCATTTCTATTTTTTGGAACAGTTTCAGGAGAATAGGAATGAGTTCTTCTTTAAATGTTTGGTAGAATTCCCCTGGGAAGCCGTCTGGCCCTGGGCTTTTGTTTGTTTGGAGATTTTTGATGACTGTTTCAATCTCCTTACTGGTTATGGGCCTGTTCAGGTTTTCTATTTCTTCCTGGTTCAGTTGTGGTAGTTTATATGTCTCTAGGAATGCATCCATTTCTTCCAGATTGTCCAATTTGTTGGCGTAGAGTTGCTCATAGTATGTTCTTATAATTGTCTGTATTTCTTTGGTGTTAGTTGTGATCTCTCCTCTTTCATTCATGATTTTATTGATTTGGGTCCTTTCTCTTTTCTTTTTGATGAGTCTGGCCAGGGGTTTATCAATCCTATTGATTCTTTCAAAGAACCAGCTCCTAGTTTCATTGATTTTTTCTATTGTTTTTTTGGTTTCTATTTCATTGATTTCTGCTCTGATCTTTATGATTTCTCTTCTCCTGCTGGGTTTAGGGTTTCTTTCTTGTTCTTTCTCCAGCTCCTTTACGCGTAGGGTTAGGTTGTGTACTTGAGACCTTTCTTGTTTCTTGAGAAAGGCTTGTACCGCTATATATTTTCCTCTCAGGACTGCCTTTGCTGTGTCCCACAGATTTTGAACTGTTGTGTTTTCATTATCATTTGTTTCCATGAATTTTTTCAATTCTTCTTTAATTTCCTGGTTGACCCATTCATTCTTTAGAAGGATGCTGTTTAGTCTCCATGTATTTGGGTTCTTTCCAGCTTTCGTCTTGTGATTGAGTTCTAGCTTCAGAGCATTGTGGTCTGAAAATATGCAGGGAATAATCCTAATCTTTTGATACTGGTTGAGACCTGATTTGTGACCGAGGATGTGATCTATTCTGGAGAAGGTTCCATGTGCACTAGAGAAGAATGTGTATTCTGTTGCTTTGGGATGAAATGTTCTGAATATATCTGTGATGTCCATCTGGTCCAGTGTGTCATTTAAGGCCTTTATTTCCTTGTTGATCTTTGGCTTGGATGATCTGTCCATTTCAGTGAGGGGAGTGTTAAAGTCCCCTACTATTATTTTATTATTATTGATGTGTTTCTTTGATTTTGTTATTAATTGGTTGATATAGTTGGCTGCTCCCACGTTAGGGGCATAGATATTTAAAATTGTTAGATCTTCTTGTTGGACAGACCCTTTGAGTAGGATATAGTGTCCTTCCTCATCTCTTATTATAGTCTTTGGCTTAAAATCTAATTGATCTGATATAAGGATTGCCACCCCAGCTTTCTTCTGATGCCCATTAGCATGGTAAATTGTTTTCCACCCCCTCACTTTAAATCTGGAGGTGTCTTCACGTCTAAAATGAGTTTCTTGTAGGCAACATACTGATGGGTTTTGTTTTTTTATCCATTCTGATACCCTGTGTCTTTTGATTGGGGCATTTAGCCCATTAACATTCAGGGTAACTATTGAGAGATATGAATTTAGTGCCATTAGTAGCCTGTAAGGTGACTGTTACTGTATATTGTCTCTGTACCTTTCTGATCTACTACTTTTAGGCTCTCTCTTTGCTTAGAGGACCCCTTTCAATATTTCCTGGAGAGCTGGTTTGGTGTTTGCAAATTCTTTCAGTTTTTGTTTGTCCTGGAAGCTTTTGATCTCTCCTTCTATTTTCAATGATAGCCTAGCTGGATAGAGTATTCTTGGCTGCATGTTTTTCTCGTTGAGTGCTCTGAATATATCATGCCAGCTCTTTCTGGCCTGCCAGGTCTCTGTGGATAAGTCTGCCGCCAATCTAATATTTTTACCATTGTATGTTACTGATTTCTTTTCTCGGGCTGCTTTCAGGATTTTCTCTTTGTCACTAAGACTTGTAAATTTTACTATTAGGTGACGGGGTGTGGACCTATTCTTGTTGACTTTGAGGGGGGTTCTCTGCATCTCCTGGATTTTAATGCTTGTTCCCTTTGCCATATTAGGGAAATTCTCTCCAATGATTCTCTCCAATAGACCCTCTGCTCCCCTCTCTGTTTCTTCTTCTTCTGGAATCCCAATTATTCTAATGTTGTTTCGTCTTATGGTGTCACTTATCTCTCGAATTCTCCCCTCATGGTCCAGTAGCTGTTTGTCCCTCTTTTGCTCGGCTTCCTTATTCTCTGTCATTTGGTCTTCTATATCACTAATTCTTTCTTCTGCCTCATTGATCCTAGCAGTGAGAGCCTCCATTTTTGATTGCACCTCATTAATAGCTTTTTTGATTTCAACTTGGTTAGACTTTAGTTCTTTAATTTCTCCAGAAAGGGCTTTAATATCTCCAGAGAGGGTTTCTCTAATATCTTCCATGCCTTTTTCGAGCCCGGCTAGAATGTTCAGAATCGTCATTCTGAACTCTTGATCTGACATAGTACCAATGTCTGTGTTGATTAGGTCCCTAGCCTTCGGTACTGTCTCTTGTTCTTTTGTTTGTGGTGATTTTTTCCGCCTTGTCATTTTGTCCAGATAAGAGGATATGAAGGAGCAAATAAACTACTAATAGGGTGGCAAAGACCCCGGAAAAATGCGCTGTAACCAAATCAGAAGAGACCCCAAATTGTGGGGGAGGGGGAAGGGGATAAAAAACAGGTTCTGAAAAAAAAAGAAAAAAAAAAAAAGAAAAAAATTTAAAAAATAAAACAAATAAAAAAATATAAAAAAGAAAGAAAAAATATATATATTTAGATGAACTAGTCAAAAAACGTTAAAAAAGAAAAGGGTAAAAGTTTTTAAAAAAATTTAGCAGAAGAAGAAAAAAGAAAAAAGAAAAAAAATTGAAAAAAGAAAAAAAAAAATAAAAAATTGAAAAAAGAAAAAAAAATTGAAGTAGCCGCAAGACTAAGGAATCATGGGGAGAAAGCCATGAGTTCCGTGCTTTGCTTTCTCCTCCTCTGGAATTGCTCTGCTGTCTTAGGAATTGAATCTGCTTTCTCCTTGATAGATGAACTTCGTCCTGGCTGGATATTTTGTTGATCTTCTGGGGGAGGGGCCTGTTGTAGTGACTCTCAAGTGTCTTTGCCCGAGGCGGGATTGCACCGCCCTTACCGGCGGCCGGACTAAGTAATCGGCTCGGGTTCGCTTTTGGGAGCTTCTGTTCCCTGAATGCTTTCCGTAGAGTTCCGGAGGACGGGAATGAAAATGGCGGCCTCCCAGTCTCCGGCCCAGAGGAGCCGAGAGCCTGGGGCCCCACTCCTCAGTGCGCCCCCAGAGGACAGCACCCAATCACTCCCGTATCCCCAGCCTCTAGCCGCGCTCCGAGCTCACCCAGCCCGCGACCAGTTCAAGGTAACCCCGAGCTGAGAGTTCAGTCCTCGGCTCTGTCTTTGCAGCTGGTTTCTCCGTTCTAATACCTGCGAGCTCTCCGACACTCTGACACCCCCGATCCTTCTGTGACCTTGCGGGGCCTGGGGCCACGCTGGCCCCGCGTGGGCTTCACCCCGGTTTAGCCCCTGGAGCAATGTCCCTCAGTGGAACAGACTTTTAAAAGTCCTGATTTTGTGCTCCGTTCCTCCGCCGCTTGCCGGGAGCCGGCCCCTCCCCCCGCGGTCTATCTTCCCGTCGTTTTAGATTCACTTCTCCGCCAGTCCTACCTTTCAGAAAGTGGTTGATTTTCTGTTTCTAGAGTTGCTGTTCTTCTTCTCTTCGCTCTCCCGTTGGATTTGTAGGTGTTTGCTATGTTTAGATAAGCTATCGAGCTGATCTCCTGTTACCTGATGTAGTCTCAGGCTGCTACTTCTCCGCCATCTTGACCTGTTTCGGACCATTTGATTAATTTTTATGAACATTCTGAAAGTTAAACTCTCCCTTACTTGATCGACTAATAGTTCATTCAAATGATTGAATAAATCTTGGTTTTCGTGAAGAGATATATGAAATTACAAGATGGGAACAGGTTTTTTTGGCCCATTATTCTTTGGTGGTTTCAGTGGAGCCTTAGTGGTGTGTGACACTATACGGGAGAGAAAGAAGCCTTGCCTTGTGAAATAACCATGAGTTGTAAAGGCAGCTTAAGAGAGCAACCTGCCTGGCCATTGTTGCATTATTAAGAGGGATCACCCCCTCGAGGGAAAGATGTAGGCCAGTCATTCTTTTAATTGTGAGTGTAGAACAGCAGAAAGGAGATTTAGCTTTAAGTCTCTTCAATAAATGCATACACTACTAAAATTTACTTGTAATAATGATCACAGCATGCTATGCTGATGTTAGTGTTTTCAATCTTTTGAGTAGAACCTGTTTTCAATATAAAATATTACACAAATACAATAATACTTTCATTTTTATTATTTGATGGCTGGGAGAAGGGCCACAAATTTTTATTAATTCAGCAATACATACCTTCCTAAAAATTTCCCTTGAAATCATCACACCATCATTCACATATATTTCAGGTAAAAGCAACCTGTGTCTATGGCTATGCTTGGTTAGTGTGCTGATTCTTATTAGAATTTCAAAACCCTCAGAAATCCTCAACTCATCCGCTCAGAGCCTCTGTCATCCAAAATCAAGTTTATGTCCACAAAATGATTAATGTATTTATTAACATATCCTTCTCACAATTTTAAAGTATTTCTATAGACATTGCATGGTACTGGATATTATGGAGCATTGAAATTGCAGATTTAATAAATGGAGAAAGAATCCATAAACAAGATAGAAAAAAATATTCAAAATGCTTCTCAGACAGAAAAACTACTAGAAGGTCTAAGAATGAGAATGAATGAAATGGAAGAGAGTGAACAACTTGACATATGTCTATCTGATGTTGCAAAAGAAACACATAACAGCAGCAGGAGAGAGTCCATATGTGAGGAGTTAGTGTCCAAAAACATTTCAAATGTATTAAAAAAAAAAGTCTTTATTTCCAGAAAATGGAAAATGCTGAAGAGTATAAATAAGGTAAAAAAGAAATCTACAAATAGAAGTCGTATCACAGAAGACAAAGACAAAAAGAGAGAAGGCAGATTATACATATGGAGAGGAAAGACAGATTTTCTAGAGGAATTATTATTAAAGTGAGAGCAACCACATATAAAAGATGAAGTAATATCTTCAAGATATTAAGAGAAAATAACTATGAATCCAGAATTACATACTTCATAAGAGTATCTTCTAATAATAAGGGTAGAATTAAATACTTTTAGGAAAAAACTGAGAGAATGTGCCAATAACCAACTCTTACAGAAGACATTCACAAAGATTGAAACTTTGAGGTGCGAGAAGGAATAATAAGACATAGACAAATATATGAGTAAATCTAGAAAAACTAATAGTATAAAATAATAGTAATAATGTCTAATTTATAGAATTAAATAAATAAGGTGGAACCAAAATTCTGTACAGTAATAGCATGTAAACTGAGAACAATTGATCAGAGTTAGTCATCTGAGGGCTTTGCATTGTTTATGAAGAAGGAAAAATGATGATTTACTTTAATCTTTGCACATTAAGGTTTTTAGAGTGAGCACTAACAGAATAAAAATCATATCTAGAGGCAGAAATGAAATGAAAGAAAAAAAAAGCAGATCTCACTTTGTATTAAATGTGTAACAAATTATCCTAAAACTTAGCACCTTAAAACAATAATCATTTTGCTACTCATGAGCCCATGTACTGCTCATCAGGCAGTTCTGCTAATCTGGGGTAGTGGAATCATCTATTCAATGTCATAGATGCTTGGTCTCTGGGAGCTGGCTAATCTGAACTGGACTTATGCAGGAAAACTCATCTCGGCTCCACGTGGACTCTCATCCTCCAGTGGACTAGCTTGTTCTTGTTCACAGGGCAACTGGACAAGTTCCAATAGAATGAATGAAAGCTCTAGACCAGAGGTAGGCAAACTTTTTCTGAAAAGATCCACACAGTAAATATTTTAGGCTTTACAGGCCACACCACTCAAGAGTCTTGACTGCTGGACTCTGCTATTTTGCCAAGAGGCATCCGTAGACAATTTGTAATGGATGAGTGTGACTTTGTTACAATAAGTTTTTATTTACAAAAATATACAGGATGCCAGATTTGGCCAGTGGCTATAGTTTGCAGATTCCCAACCTAGACTTAGAACTGGCATTAGCTTCTCTTTCACCTTTTGATAGAAGGAAATACAGTCTTATTGCCAAAGGGATTTGCTTACAAGGAGAGAAATAATTGCATCCCATTTTTAACAACAGCAACAGTGAAATCCACCATAATGCCAATAAATCAGAAAGAAATCTAGAAAAGGGGGGGAAGTCCACAGAAAAAGTAAAATAAGACAATATAAGGTAGTATAAATAAATTCAAACATATCATTATTCACAAATTCACAATAAATGTGAAGGGAATCATCTCTCATTTTAAAGCTATAAAGCCAAAATTGCTAGAACTGCAAAAAGAAATTTTAAAATTCATCATCACTGCGGGAGATTTTAGCTCATTTCTCTCAGTAATTGATTACAAAAATGACATTATGGAGTGCCGCTGAAAACATGCACGCTGCATAACTCTGCGGTTCTAGTCCCAGATATACATTCTGAAGTTATTCTTATATGTGTTCCCCAAGATTCATGTCCGAGGTGGCTCACAGAAGCAGCATATGTAAAGCAAAATGCTGGCAACAACCAAAATATCAGTCAAAAGGAGAATGAACGAAGAAAATAGGCAGGAGGCCTGAGCTAGAATCCTTCACTCAGGGAAGATCCATGAACTCCGCTGCACAGATGAGTCTCAGAAACTGAGCGTGGAGTGTCCAAAGCACGTTGCAGAAGAGCACACACAATGCGATGCCATCGCCTAGTGTTCAGAACACGCCAAGCTAAACTACATACTTTTAGAAATGAATACATATCTGACAGACTATTTAGATGGTGCCTGCCTTCGTAGGTTAGGGATGGGAATGGGATGAGGTAGGGCATACGGAAGGTTCCAAATACCTCTTAAGGAGAGTGTTCATATTACATTATCTCTTTCCAGTATAAACCAAGGAGGCTCTGAGTTTCCTCTCCTCTCCTCCATTATTTCATTTGCATAATATAGACTCTGTGAGTCTGAACTCATCTTAGTCAAAGAGAGAGAGAAAGAGGTTATGTGGCCTGTGACAGATGAGACTATGGGTTCTCATATATAAGAAGTTCCCTTTCACCTTGTAATTACATTATCCAGAAAGTGGGAATTATATCTCATTCTGCTAAGATAAAAACTTTAAATACCATTTTTCAGATCTCATTATAAATTATATTTATGCTCAGTAAAATATAATTCGATTTTTATCCTTTATTGCTTCTGGTTTTCATATTTGATTTTAATAAATGTGCATTTATGAATTTTTGTATGACTTAATTTAGACACTTCAAGCTAAAGTCTACCAACCATGTATGATTGTTTAATCTACTAGGTAAAGTGTGTTATTGTAAAATTTATCCTGATGTGGGTACTTTCCCTAACCTGATGCCATTAAACCAGGTGGTCCACCGATGAACCTTGACTCCTTCAGTAAATAAAGTTGAGTCAAAGGCACTCCAGCCTTTCTCCTATTATTTGTCTGGAATCCTCTTGCTCACTCATTCACTCTTGTTTGGGTGGGGGTGGAAGGAGAGAAGGAAAATTTTCCAATCTCAACCAAGCCTTCCATGCAGAGGTGATGTCTGGGGGAAGAGTCAGAGGGACAGGGAGCCACTGTGCTAGAGATGATTGAGTTCACTCCTTCCCTTGCTTTGTCTCTAGTACCCACACAAATTTGAACCTTGTGGCCTGGACTCTTGTCCTGATTCATCTTTCCTGTGGGACTTGATGGCAGAGGTTGAATTATCCTGGCTTGCTGCTCAGAGCTCCCTAGCCCAAGGCTTTCACCTGCTTCCCACTCTTCCTGTCAGTGATTTTTCAGGCACCATCCTGCCTGAGATGGATCCACCAGCTAGTCAGAGCTCCTGTGATCCCCTGCAAGTGGGGTTTATGTAGTATTAATGCTAAATCTTCATTTATTTGTTCACACAATTTAAATTATCACTGATGGTTGGGAATGGTGTTTGTAGAGCAAGACTGCTTGGGTTCCAATCCCAGTTTATAGCTATGTGACCCAGGACAGGTTTCCATGTCTTTGTTCTTTGGCTTCTTCTCTATAACATGAATATGATAAAGCACCCATTTCATAGGTTTATTTGAGAGGATTAAACCAGTAAAATATTGTAAAGCATTTAGGGCATGCCTAGAATGTAGAAAACACTCAGTTAATGTTCACAATTCTTACTGTTAAGTTTTAAGGAAAATTCTTGATGCAAAGGGGATTTTATGTCTAGAGACCAAGTACAAATTGGGGAGTTTTAACATTAATGCTGGAAGAGCAGTTCTCAGGCTTCTGGTCTCAGGATCCTTCACACTGTTTTTTGTTTTTGTTTTTGTTTTTTTAAATTATGTTATGTTAGTCATCATACAGTACATCATTAGTTTTTGATGTAGTGTTCCATGATACATTATTTGAGTATAATACTCAGTGCTCCATGCAATACATGCCCTCTTTAATACCATCATTAAGAGAATGAAGAATCCTTTACACTCTTAAAAAAATTATGGAGGATTCCATATGAAATTCATATGGAATTGGAGGAATCCATATGGAACCTCCATTATGGAGGTTCCAAGTAACTTTTGTTTTTGTGAGTTTTATCTATTGGTATTTACCATTAAAAATCAATACTGAGCAATTTTAAAAAGCTATTAATTTGTTGAAAATAATATCAATAGTTCCTTTTTGTGTAAATATAAAAACATATTATGAAAAAGAACTGTTTTACAAAACCAAAATAATTTAATGGCAAAAGGGGCATTGCTTTCCGTGTTTTTAAGTGTCTTTAACATCTGGCTCAACAGAAGACAGCTGGATTCTTATATCAGCTTTGGATTCAATCTGTTGCCATATCATATGTCCTGTGGAAAACACTGTAGACTTGTGAAAGAATTAGTATAAAAAAGAACAAATAATGGCTTAGCATTAGTATGAGAGGAGTTTTGGCCTGGGGGACCCTCCTGAAAGCATCTCAGGGAATTCTGGGGTCTGGAGATCATACCTTGGAAACCATGGTGCTAGAATATGTAAGAGTAAGGGAAAAACAAAACAAAACAAAAAACAAAAGAGGCTTAAGAGTTGGGCAGACTGCTTTAATTCCTGGTTTCCTGCTTTGCAGCCATGAGCCTCCACCTGGCACATTCTCTACCTGCATCTTTGTATGGAGGACCCCTTCTCATTCTGTCTTTAGCTTACCACCTCCTCAGAGAGATGGTCCCTCACTCCCCTACTGAAAGCAGAGAGCCCTGGCTTATTTCGTTGCATAGCATTCTGTTGTTTCCTTTTTAGTACTTATCACAAACTGTAATCACATGTATTTGTTTGCTAGTTTATTGGCCTCCTATCCCAACAGTAGATAAACTCCCTGAGGTCAGGCCCCTGTCTGTTCTGTTCATCATTCTAAGAGACATCTGACCCCTCTCTTTCTTCCATATCTTGTATTCAATCCATCAGCAAATCCTGTTGAATCCACCATCAAACTGAATCCGGGAATCAGGTCATCTCTTACCTCCCCCATCCCGCTACTCTACCCAAGTCCATGACCTTCACAGTCCTATCTGTTAAATAGCCTTCTGAATGAACTCCCCCACCCTTTTCCCTGCTGCTTACTGTCTTAGCAGCACAGCCAGAATGATTCTTTCAAAACCTAAGTGAAAAAAGAAATCAGGGCTCTGCTTAAGGCTTCAGTTGTACTTAGTGTCAGATCCAAAATCTGACCCATGCTCTATAGGGCCCAATCTGATTTATTTCTTACTTCTTTCCTTATGTTAGTCATAATAATCACCTTGCTGTTCTTCAAACACATTAAGCATAATTGGAAAACCCTATTCCTCTAGAAGAGTAATTGCCTCACTTTCTTCAGGTCTCAGTTCTAATTAATCTCAGTCATCTTATTAGAAAAACCTTCCATGACTAGTCTTCATAAGATAGCCACCACTGCTCCCTGCCGGTAACCAAGATTATTCTATATACATCTTCACTTGTTTTAGCTTCCTCTTTAGCGCCAATTAATATCCTATATTTTATAGATGCATTTGTTTGAACCTTTCCTCTCTCAATAAAATGTAATATCTCTGAGCACAGGAATTTTATCTTTTTTCCTCACGATTCTATTTTCTATGCCAAGAACAGTGCCTGATACTGAACAGACCATCGCATTTTTGTTGCTGTGTGAATGATTGAAAAAGAGGTCTCTTGAATTCTATGAAACCCAGTTTCTTGTTCTACGCAATGAGGGAAGGTCAAAGGTGTCTTACAGTTTTGTTGTAGAATCAGAAGGACAGAGAAGTCATTTCCGTCACCTCCAGGTGTGGGTCAGAGGGTCTCCCTAAGTTCTCCAGCACTCTGAGGTTATGTTTATGGTGACATTTGTTACAAAGAACTTGCTTGCTTTTCTCTGCGGACTGTCATAACCCCAGTAGCAAACCCAGTGCCTTTCCACATAGTGGATGCTCAACTAGGGTTTAATAAATGAATTCATGAATGAACAAATAAATAACGTTGAAAGCAAGGTTTGTAAAAGTAGTACACAGTTGAAAAGTAGTACACAGTTCTATGCATCTGTAAGCTGTTATATGAAGAAGGAGGGCTAGCCTCCTCTTTCAAATCAGACACAAACTGGAGAAAGTCGAAGATAAACAGAGAGCATACATGATAGCAACAGTCATATTTCAACTGGTGGAGATGGGAGTAGAAAACAAAACAGAACAAAAAATGCATATTAACTCCAAACTATTTCTTGTCCCAGTTATGTAGCTGACCTATAGCAATCACCCCTACACTATGGGTAGCAATTGCTCCTTTTAGGAGGAAATTATATTAGTTCCTTTAGTTTTTACTTGTTATAAATTTTTAGCAAATTAAAGCGCACAGCAACATGTCTGGCTCTCATCAATATATATATTCTTTCCTAAAGAACTGAACAGGCTAAGTAAGACTCCCCCACTCCGCCCTAGGCAAGCTGGCTCTGTGAGCACACATCAGTGAGAAAACTCTGGATGTATCTAGTATAATCTACCTTGCTTTATTGAGAAGAAGCGATAATATCATTTCCTTAGTCAACAAATCCTAGCCTATCAAAATATAGGTCTATTTTGAGAAAACGTATGTCATATTTCTTTTATTCCTATAAAAAAGGTATGAGACTTTTAAAAAATTTATAATGGAAACCTCCTAATCCTGGAGAGGATGTTTTTGTTTGGACTCTACAGTTTAACTAACCATGTGACCTTGGTTAAATCACATAACCCCTCTGACTGTAATTTCTTCATACAAAGAACAGAAGAATGATAAGAAATAAACCCACGGGTCCCTTACCAGTCCTCTTCCCCAGCACCTAGAAAAATACTTGTATCTGGTTCATGCTTGATGACTGCTCTGAGAATTATGACACATGATATTGAGAAACTGGTTTCCGTCTTTTGAATTTTCACATAGTATCAACTCCTGGCACACGAGTGGAATTTAGAACATGTTTATGAAAAGGAAATGATTTCTTTTTGGTAGTATAAAGAGACTAAGACAATGCAATTCAAACTGTGGATAATCTAGATTAAATTATTTAAAAATATATTATTTAAAATAAATAAGTAGATGTAGGCAAGTCAATAACTGTGACTTGTTCTTTCTCAATCTTCCCTTGAGAGCTCAGCAATGTGGTTTTCAGTACTTTGCCTTCATTAAGGGATTTTCTTCACACAGAGGAGCACCCCAAATGAGCTCGAATCCAAAGATCTCAGGATGGTTTTCCACATGGAAATTGGTGAGAAAGTGAGGTTTTGGGTCACTTGCTTTCAGAGTCACTAATACAAGTGTCACATCAAAAAGGAAGCTCTCACACCACCTGTACAAGGAAGAAACTGTACTTATGATGTACTGTTCCCCCAGGAGAAGAGGTACTCCTATGGCACTGGTGAAAGACATCTACTATCCAGACCAACCAGAAAACTTGAGAGCCCTTCAGGTGGACACAGCACAGCCCAGAAGGTTGTGAGCAGAATCACTAACTGACAGTGATTCCATGGAGATATATATATACACACACACACACACACACACATATATATATATATATATATACACACACACACACACATACACACATACATATATATATATTTCATAGTCATAGTAAGAAATCAAGATATATATATATGTATACAAGATGTATACGTATATATATATATATCTTGATTATAGATATATATATATCTATATATATATCTATATATATATCTTGATATATATGTATACAAGATGTATACGTATATATATATATCTTGATTTCTTACTATGACTATACATATATATATTTCATAGTCATAGTAAGAAATCAAGATATATATATATGTATACAAGATGTATACGTATATATATATATCTTGATTTCTTACTATGACTATGAAATGTCTCTTCATATCAATTTGTTACAAAGACATAGTTTTCCCAAAGATGATCTGCTTACTTGCAGATATGAATAAGGTGGAATCTGTGAGGACCTGTTCAACCATTCATCGTGCCGAGAGAAAAGAAAACTCTGAGCGTACTCCATGGATGGAGCCTGCCATTCTCATGTATGAATAGCACACTTTTGGAATAAAGTCTATTTCTGTGTATCCGATTATTACTGGTCATTCAAGTTCTGGTCAACCCTTCTACGAATCCTGCCATAATCTCCCAGCTGAAGATGAGTTGTCTCTCCTCTTAGAACTCTGTTTCTCTCCTGTGGCTTTGAGAATTCCTTCCTTCTATTACAGATACTTGGACCTGCATTTCCTTTTTTCCTTCCAGTTTTATTGAGATAAAATGGACACAAACTTTGTACTAATTTAAGGTGTACACCATAATGATTGAAAATTCGTATATAGTATGAAATGATGCCACAGTAGCTCTAGTTAACATCTATCACCTCATAAAATTATACCTGTCTTTCTTCTGATGAGTACTTTTTTTTTTTAAAAGACTTTATTTATTTGACAGAGAGAGATCACAAGTAGGCAGAGAAGCAGGCAGAGAGAGAGGAAGGGAAGAAGGCTCCCTGCTGAGCAGAGAGCCTGATGCAGAACTTGATCTCAGAACCCTGGAATCATGACCTGAGCTGAAGGCAGAGGCTTTAACCCACTGAGCCACCCAGGTGCCCCTTCTGATGGGTACTTTTAAGATGTATTCTTTTTCTTTCTCTTTTTTTTTAAAGTTGACATATAATGTATTATTAACCCCAGGGGTATAGGTCTGTGGATCCCCAGGTTTATACACTTCACACACTCATCACAGCACATACCTTCCCCAATGTCCATAACCTAACCACCCTCTCCCTCCCTACCCCCCCAACCCTCAGTTTGTTTTGTGAGATTAAGAGTCTCTGATGGTTTATCTCCCTCCTAATCCCATTTTGTTTCATTTATTCCTTCCTACCTCTCAACTACCCCCACATTGCCTCTCAACTTCCTCATATCAGGGAGACCATATGATAATTGTCTTTCTCTGACTTATTTCGCTAAGCATAATACCCTCTAGTTACCGTAAGATGTATTCTTTTTTTTTTAAGATGTATTCTTTTAACAACTTTCAAAAATATGCAATACAGTATTCTTTTTTTTTTTTTAAGATTTTATTTATTCATTTGGCAGACAGAGATCACAAGCAGGCAGAGAGGCAGAGAAAGAAGAAGGGAAGCAGGCTCCCCGCTGAGCAGAGAGTCAGATGCAGGGCTCGATCCCAGGACCCTGGGATCATGACCTGAGCTGAAGGCAGAGGCTTTAACCCACTGAGCCACTTGGGGCCCCTGTGATACAGTATTCTTAACTACACTTGCCATGCCGTACATGACATCCGCAACACTTATAACTGGAAGTTTGTATGTTTTGCCCACCTTCACCCATTTTGCCCATCCTCCACCCCCTTCTTCTGGCAACCATCAATCTGTTCTTCACATTTGTGGGTTTGGGTTTTTTTTAGATTCCACATATGGTGAGATTGGACCGGTGTTTTTATTCTTCCACTAGACCAAGGAGCAGGCATTGCTGTGACTATTATTGCCTGCTAAAGGCATGTTTAGCATGTAGTAAATAGTAAAAAGTGAATAAATGAAGCATTAATCTAATACTTCAGAGTTAACTATGGCCTTCTCATTTGGATAAACTCTATTTGCTACAGCTTTAGGAACTAATTATACAGAAGCCCTGTGGCTTAGTAGCTGGAGTTGGGCTTGGAAGTTGGGAGATAATTCTTACTGCTCATTTATTAGGACCCTTGAGGAAAATACCTTACTTATCGTTTCTCTCCTGGAATAGAAGAACTGAAAGCATCCATAAAGGTCATTTAGTCTATTTCCTAAGACATGCAGAGGAAGAGAGACTTGTACAGTTAGGCACTGTATATTAATGATCAAGTCAGAACAGGAGCCTACTTCCTGACCCTAATCTATGTGATTCAAGTCAAAGTGAGGTTACCTTGGTGAGTGATTGGCTAGGGAGAGGGACAAGGAAACTATCTCAGGTGACAGAAATATTCTCTGTCTTGATCTGAATGGTGATTGCTGGGATGTATAGACCTAACCCAAGTACTATACTTAAGATTTATAAATTATACTCAGTGTACCATTATACTTCAGAAAAAAAAATTTTAAATGCCATGTTTTAATGAAACTGTGTACTCATCCAATATTTCACTATTGTTATTTCCTACATGTCTGCATTTTTTTCTGATTACAAAATAATACATATTTAGTAAAATCCAACATATCAGAAATGTAAAAACCTAGAAAATGATTATCTTTCAAAGTAACACTCTGTACTGGAAAAAACAAAACAAAACAAAACGTTGTTATAAATTTTTACACCCAGGTTGCATCTTCACATAAAAAAAGCAGCTCCTTTGGGAGCTTTGGAAGTGCTATGTTTTGTCACCTGCCCCATAATCTCTAGGACATAATGAGAAGTTGTGATGTGCTGTTATCTGAGAGAAGCTTCTGAAGCTTCTTAAACCCAGAGCTCCTTTTAATCCTGGGCAAGGTTTGGTTTGCTCATCATCAGTTTTCCCCATTTCCAAAACTGGAGGTTTGTTTACCTTTTAGGTGACTTCTCTAGGCTACCTTTTTGTGTGTGTGTGCCCACCTCCCTAACTCACATTAGGAATGTGTTAAAATGTCACCAGTTCTTTCATTACCGAAGTTCCTAAAACAGATGCATGTTACTGCTTTGTTTCACAAATCTGTTGCCAAGCACTATAGAGGAAGGAACAAAAGGTGTAACATAAGTAATCAACCCAGGAACTGACAAAGTCTCAGGTAGGTGTAAACCCAACTCTCCTTGATAATAAACATATGGTGAGGTCTTAACTCCCTCACACCGCCACTCATATCAGCAGAGGGGAAGCAATTGATCCTGTCTCCCACACACTGGATAGAGGTAGGGAAGATAGAAGTTAACTTGTTTGCTTCAGCTGGAAACTTAGTCATCTCTCCCCCTTCCTGTCTTGAACATTTCAGTCCTGAGCAAGACAGGTCGCAGAGCCTGGAGCGTCTGGTTGTACCAGAAAGCTCAGCGCTCAAGGCATAATCATATCAAAAGGACAGTGAATGTCAAAATAAACAATGATAATAGGGGCACAGAGTATCAAAATAAGCAATGATAGTAAAGGATTATAGCTCACTAAAAAAAAATAGGAATTTATGAATCAGTTAATGAATACATTGAAAGTGTGGGAAAGAACAGGATATTTACATAGCTTCAAAGTAACTCCCCCACAAAATATTGGTTAATTAAAAAAAAAAGGGGGGAGAGTAACTTTATAGACTTTACTTGAGTGATCAAAGTGAGCATCATCAGTGATGCAAATTGAAAAATACGCCACCTGGGGCGCCTGGGTGGCTCAGTGGGTTAAGCCTCTGCCTTCGGCTCAGGTCATGATCTCAGGGTCCTGGGATCGAGCCCCGCATCGGGCTCTCTGCTCAGCAGGGAGCCTGCTTCCCCCTCTCTCTCTACCTGCCTCTCTATCTACTTATGATCTCTCTCTATATATCAAATAAATAAAATCTTTAAAAAAAAAAAAAGAAAAAGAAAAATACGCCACCTGATCAGAAGCAATGAGAAGAGCACGGCATGACTTCTGTGATCTTCCCGCCAGAGATGAATAACCTAGATCTAATTGTGAGGAAACATCAGAAAACCTAACTCCAGGGATATTCTACCAAATAAATAAGTACACTCTTGAGTGTTCAAGGCCATAGTAGCATTCCAAATAGAAATAATTAAGGACCCGAGCCCTGTGTGATTCTGAACGGTATCTTCTTGCTATAAAGGACATTATTGTGACAGTTGGTGGATCTGAATGGAGCTGGAGGGTGAAACAGAAGCCCCGTATTGATGATGTAAATCTCCTGATTTTAATGTTGGTGCTGTGATCGGGGGGAGAATTTTCTTTTTTTCTTGGAAATATGACATGTTAAAATATTTGAAGGTTAAAAGGTATCATGCCAATAACTCCTCATACAGTTTGAAGGCGGGGGAGGTTGTACTACACGTGAAACGCCTCTGTAAATTTCAGATTATTTCAAAATTAAAGAACAACAACAAAAATCTTAATCTGCTGCAATGATTTAGATAGTCCCTTCACATGATATTTAAGAATGTCAAAAATAGACAAAATACCCTGTCTGCCTTTCCCCTGTGCTTCTCTAAGTTTGAAGTACTTATGTAAAGAGAGGGCACCAGATTATGGAACATCCTGATTGGGAGAGGAACCATATCCACAAGGCTTCCTTGGACTATCTTCACTGATCTCTGAGGCACGGTCTCTGGTCACTGTTGCAGTTAGTGCCTATTGTCATCTGGTCTCTCTCTGGGCTTGCGTCAGCCTAGTGATGCTCCCTGGCTGTCTCTACCCTATTTTAGCTCTCATTAGCATTTCAGACTGTTCTGGATCTCTGTTGTGGCTTCTCTCTGGCCTCTGACACGAGCCATGCAGTCCCTACTGTGGAGTTTTACCTCCCCTTGGTATGCATCATGTGCCTTGAGAATCAGCCATTTCTAAGAGGTAATGCAGGTCTGTATCTGTATGGGCATTTGCCCTCAAGGTCTTCTTTAGATCATCTAAAAGTGCTTAATATTTAGGTAGAATTAATGTGGTGTGTTCTAGAGCTATTTAGGAAATTTAGGACTATTTAGGGAAAACAAATATCAAGGCCTCTTCCTACCTAATGATGTTGCCAAATTTATTTTGATATGGTTGTATGATGAATTCAGCCCACCAAAGATCTCTTTCCAGAGTCTTAAATGACAGTAGGACAATGCTTGTCTTGCTTAGCTTTTTTTATTATTATTATGTTCAGTTAGCCACTGTATAGTACATAATTAGTCCTTGATGCAGTGTTCATTGATTCATTACTTAAGTATAACCCCCAGGGCTCATCATAGCATGTGCCCGCCTCAATACCCATCACCCTGTTACTCCCTCCTCTCACCTTCCTGCCCTCTGAAACCCCAGATTGTTTCTCAGGGACCATAGCTCTCATGGTTCATTTCACTCCCTGATTTCTCCCCCTCTGGATTTCCCTCCCTTCCCCTATGGTCCTCCGTGCTATTGCTTATGTTCCATATATGAGTAAAACCGTATGATAATTGTCTTTCTCTGCTTGACTTACTTTACTTAACATAATTCCCTCCAGTTCCAACCATGTTGATGCAAATGGTGGGTATTCATCATTTCTGATGGCTGAGTAATATTCCATTGTATATATGGACCACACCTTTTTTATCCATTCATCTCTTGAAGGGCATCTTGGCTCTTTCCACAGTTTGGCTATTGTGGACATTGGTGCTATGAACATTGGGGTGCATGTGCCCCAAAGTCTATATCTTTGGGGTAAATACCTACTTATCTTAATGCACCTCCTATCTATAGCCTAAAGCCCAGAGATGAGAAGTCAGGATGCGTTGGCCTGCCCACTACCGTCGACTGTCTCTGTGCCCTGATACCTTCCTTTCCCCACCATCCCTCTGGCCTGGGAAGAGCAGACTTTCCTTCAGGTCACATTCTCCTGCCTTCCCACTCTTGCCACAAGTCTAGCCATTCTTGGTGGGCCAGAATTTTCATCCATACAAGAGATACTCCTGAATTAGTTGCTAAACCTTTGTTTCAGTGTAGACTTTAACTTCCTGCCCTCGGGAAATTCACCACAGTTTGATATAAAATATTTAAAGCACCAAAGGAATGGCCAGAAGATTGAATTATTTTACAGAATTTTTATTGTATGATTGCTATTCCTGGGTGTAAAATTCTCTGTCACTAAGACTTATGGAAATCAGTCATCCTATTAGAGCCCAGGTTGGCCATGGTGCAGTGAACAAAGTATGGGCCCCTGTGTTCTAGTCCCTGTGGCTTCATTGAACCAACCATCCCCTCAAACTGGTTAACATTCCTGAAATTCCTGAACTTGGGCTTTCTTATTGGCTAAATGGGAATGTTAAAGATAAAAATCTAGATTTGCAAATACCTTCCTTGATAGTCTTTATTAAAAAGTAATTAACTTGAATAGACATTAAATGGTGTAGCATGATTTGGTTAAAAACAAAAACAAAAGCAAACAAAACCAGAGCTGGGCAATAGGAGGCCGAGTAGAGTTACAGTCACCAACTTTGTGACTTTAGACAATCACTTTCTGGACCTTAGTTTCATCATATGTCAAGTAACAATTAAAATATCCATCTGTGTGTATAAGGGTACAAGAAGACTAAGAATTAAGTGAATTGAAAGGAAGAATTAAGTGAAATGAAAGGAAAATGCATGAGAGCATTTTCTCTGTTAAGAACGATTAAAAATAGGTTTATACAGCACCATTGCAAATTGACTATTTGATGCCTGATTAAATCGAGGATCGCCTCTGAAAGTAACAAGCAGGATATTCAGGGAGTGACAAATGATGTATGCCTGTGGTATATGTGGCCAGGGTTGGGCAGCAGAAGAATTTTAGAACAATATTCAAACCAACCAGAAGTCAATCTATTTTTACGACTACCATGTACTAATGATTGTAAACCATGTTGGTGGTAAGACACTACCCCTTTCAGGATGGACCACAGCTCTCCCCTGCTTCCCCCTTGTTAGGTCTGTCTCTGTTCAAGAATAAAGATAGAACTTCCTCCTGCAAGGAGAATCCACAGGCTAAGGATACAACTGCTACACACACACACACACACACACACCCCATTTAGCAATACTGGTTTGCCCTTCTAACCCAAAACCTAGTGGATCTTACAAGATTTTGGATAGAAGCTAATCTAGGAAACCCGATGCTTTGCCATGCTGACTTAGTGTAATACGGAAAGATTAAACCTAGGGAGGCAAATGTATCCTGGAAATGTGAAGAACTTGCTTGTTTGAAGACAAAATTATATAAAACTCCTTTCATGTGGGTGACCATCTTTATGACTTGCTCTTGCTTCATATTTTAGTTTTGAAATATTTTCTCTTTGTTTCTCACTAAAGAAACTATTCTTTCTGACTTTCTGTGGTGAACCAGCTAATGAATCATTTATAACTTGCCGTTAACAGCCAAGTTCTAATTTTTATATCTATATATAATTTCTATGTCTTTTCCAGTCACGCTTATAGGATTTTTTCACTGCTCTAGGGGTTCTTTCAAATCCTCAGAATCTGCAAAATCCAAGTACCAAATCTAAGCATAAAACTGTAAACTTTCTTATAGAAAGTAATTAATAACTAGTTTTTAAAGTAGTCATTGAAAAGAATAATGTATATTTGCATGCTTACTTGGGTTTCTTGGTTTTATGTCAGGGATTGTATTTTGCAGTTTATTTCCATTGTTCACTTACTATGTCTATGTTCCTTTAAATCTATAAACATATGTATTTTTTATAGCTGGTTTAAGTTCTTATTTGCTAATTCCAGCACCTTGACCATCTCTGGGTCTGTTCCTATTGTTCTCCCTGACCACCCCCCACCTCCTGTTGTGTGTTACATCCTTTGGTCTTTTAAAGAAAAAGATATATATATATTTATATATGTAAATATAAATATATATAGATATATATATTTATATATGTAAATATAAATATATATATTTAGATATCATATGATATAGATATACAATATAATATATTTTAAAGAAAAAGATATATAATTATATATTTAGATATATTTTATATAGAGATATAAATGCATATAAATATAATATCATATAAATATATGACAATGGATATATGAATATATTTATTTATTATCATATGCTCGTTATTGGAAATGCTTTAATTTTTTTTTTAAGAATTTATTTATTTATTTGACAGAGAGAGATCACAAGTAGGCAGAGAGGCAGGCAGAGAGAGAGGAGGAAGCAGGCTCCCTGCGGAGCAGAGAGCCCGATGCGGGGCTCGATCCCAGGACCCTGAGATCATGACCTGAGCCGAAGGCAGCGGCTTAATCCACTGAGCCACCCAGGCGCCCCTGGAAATGCTTTAATTTTGAGAGTCTGGATATTTTTCCTTCTGGAAGGACTACTGAATTTTGTTATGGAAGTGATTGAGTGGCAGGTTGGATGGATTCTTTAGAGGCTTGTTTTTAAGCTTTGTTAGGTGGGATCTAGTGCAGCCCTTAGTCGAGAGTGCGAGTCCCGCTGGTGCTCAATCGAGAGCCCACGCATGCAGCAGAGTCTCCTCACTCAGGATGGTTGAACCCTATGTCTCCCAGCACTGTGAGAAGTCCCAGACCTCCCAGGAGCTCACAACCACCCCAGGCGCCCCATAGCTGTTTTCTGCCAGGTTGGCACTGAGCTCCCCTTTACATGAGTGTTGTATTTGGCCAAAAACAAGAGGACCGACCTCTGGGTAGATTGCTGGAGTTCCTTCTCCGTGGACCCTCTTTCTGGGACCCTCCCACAGAGTCCCAGCTGCCTCATCCCCAAGTCTGATCTCTACTCCTCAGCTCAGTGAAATTGCTCCATTTGGGTTCCCCTCTCTGCACCTTATCTGGACACAGCCCCAGGTTAAAGGACAGCCAGCCCTGGGGCTCACTTAAAGGGTTTTTCTTCTCATAAGTGTCACACTCTGAGCTGCCTGTTATCCAGTGTTTGAAAACAGTTACTTCCTGTATTATGTTCACTTTTGTATCTGCTAGTAGAAGTAGAAGTAGCAGCCTCTCAGTATCAGTACTGAAGAAAGTTATTTCTTGCCTTTACTCCATTGTTTCAAGTGTACTTGTATTTTTTCAGTACTTATTATTGATCTTTTAAAATGTATTATCTATGGCATTGTTTTCCAAAATGTGTTCCATGAAAAATTAAAGACTCTGTCTTAAAATAGCTTGGGAATGCATTTGTCTTAACAGCAGGACATCTCAGAGCCATAAAAAGCTAATATGGATTGTAAATTTTCAAGGGACTATATTATTTGCATTTTTCAATTTCATTTGACCACAGAATTCTTAACAGATTGCCTTATGGGAGTACTAGACAATGGACCACTTTTGGGTAATGCTGCTAAGAAGTTGCTATTTATTAATTTTATTAAAAATTTATATGCCTAATTAAAAAGCAATCATGGTTACAACTATCTTTTAATTTTTAGATGGAAAATAAGCATAGTTTCTCTTTCTTCTTCTAATATCCTTCCATCCAAAATTATTTCAGGAAGTCCTCAAGAAATGTATGGAGATCTATGAGAACATGTATGTAGGTTCCCAATGGTGAGTTTACAGTAGACTCTTCTATATTTTATGTAATATGAAAAGAAGAGAAAATAATTTTAAAGGGAGAAGTGAAACTTTACTTTTTGAAAACATGTAGTTCATTTTGGCTTTTTTTCCCCAAAAGAAAAAGTCACTTTTTTTAAGACCCTGTAAAATAAAGTCAGCATTTTTCATTCTGTGAAGTTATCATCCTATCATGCTGTTTGATAAATGAGATGTCACTAAGGATGCAAGAATGATGAGCCGTCAGGAGCAGCAGCAGCTGCTGGATCTTGTCTTTACCACTAATAATTCAATTATTTTAAGTGTTTTTTGTGAGCAATCCTCCTCCTTCAACATACTCACACAAAGCTCTGGGTGCAGCTGGTTGGAGGCAACTGCCCGCTACATGTCTAGGAATTTAATGGAACCAGCAGAAAGGCAACAGAAGGGAAGATAATTGGCTGAGAGAGATTCCGGGCACAGGGTGCCATTTGGTTCTTTCATTAATCTCTGCCCAGCAGGTCCCCTCTCTGGACCTTGGTTTCTCCAACAGGACAATGAGTTCTTTGCATGGAGTGACTTCAGTTTCCTTCTGGCTCAGTTCTTACATTCCACAGATCCTTTTGAATAGCACTCCATTAACTAAAAAGTGGTAAGAATGTCATTTCTGTAGAATATTGCCTCTCTGGGCTAGGAGAAGAAGAGATGGGTTCTGAGAAGCAATGGAAAATATGGCTGTCAAGAAATTTATAGGTTTATTTTAGCTTTAGGCCTGTAAACAAAAAAATTCTTACCCTTCAGATTTGGCCTTCATGGCAGAAATAGTTCCCCCAATCACAATCAATTTGTCATCTGTCAAAGCCTCACGTTTTGTTCTTGTCGCGTGACAAAGGTGACGTTTCTCCTGGAACTTTATTCCATGTTAGCTTCCTACGAATCGGAGAAGGGTATAAGGCAGGAGAGAGACTTTCTCCCCAAAGATACAATGAAATTTTGCAGAGAACCAGAACAAAAGGTTTTCGAATCTCTAAATGAAACCAGGAGAAATAAATAAATCTTTCTGATTCTGGTTGCTAACAGAGGCAGAAAAAGAAAAACAAAACAAAATAAAAAACAAAACAAAACAAAACAAAAAAAACAAAAAAACCCAACAGTTGCTATGTTACTTCTCCATAAGCCAAACTCAATACAAAGTGAAAAAGTATTTCCTGGCACTGCTCTACATTATCTTCCATTGCCTATCGATTTAGAGCATAGTGAAAGGAAAGAATCAAAGATCAAAATCTTTGTTTTCCCTGGAGCTTCAAACACATCCAATATTGCATCCATCTATAGGACCATTATATATGGACACCTATGGGAGGCTTTGTGTTCTTGTCCTACCCAAGCCAGGTGAACTTGAAGAGTTGTGGGTTGCACTACCTTAGACAGTGCATTTGCCTAGAGCTGTGGAGAGCAATACCAGAAGAGGTCCTGATGAGAGTTGGATTCTTACGTAGAGATAGCAGTAGCGTTAAGCCCGAGGGCAAGGCAAATGCGTAAAAAGGAAAGGAGACCTGAAGTTTAAAGCAAGAAAGATGAGGAACAGAGTGGAAAGTGGAACATTCGGTACAAGAGGTGGATGAGGGAAAGACACTGGGAGGAAGAAGGAGGGGTGTGATGCCCATTTTTATATATTGCCCCGGCTGCCTAGTCATGGGGCTGAAGTTGGACCATGCACCATTCCTTCCACTCCTTACTCGCCTACCCCTTACTTGGCCTTAGAAGGGGAGGCAGAGATGTGCTTCGCTTTTGCTGGGTAAGTGTTGCAGCTTTCTTGCTATGGAACTTTTATAGAGCACAAGGGCTCAGCACACAGACATGGCAAAGACAGACACTTACTAACTCTATGATCTGGAGCAAGTTGTTGCATGTCTTTGAACTTTGGTTTCCTCTGCTATGAGTATAATAAACTTAATAAAAATCAAAGAGATGAGGATAATAACCTTAACCACAGGGTGGTGATGAGTATTAAATGAATGAATAGAAGGAAGGCACTTAGCACTGGCACACAGAAGTTAAACGTTAGAGCTGCTATGATTACATCCTACTCTTTGGAGTTTTGCCTGCTTCTGGCTATCCTTAGTAGCTACTAGGATATAAGCTCCAAGGGGGTGCATATCACTCCCTTCAGGTTCACACCTGCATCGCCAGCCCAGCACCATGCCTGGCATACAGGAGGCCCTTCATGAATATTTGTTGCATGAGTAAATGAATAAACAAATAAAAGAATTTCTGATGAGCACTCCCCAACAACCTGCCTCAGTCTCTGTGAGGGAGGGTCATGCAGCCACGAAGTGCCAGGACACTCCAAGGTGAAGGGCTCTGACCCTGCTTGGTTTGGCCAGGGACTCTGACCCAGGCCTGAACATTCATATTCTATGGCTCAGGGGACGTAGACAAATTTCTTTGCTTTTTGTTACCATCTCCAGCACTTTGGTTCAAATCTTCCTTATACGTGTGTGGCAGTGTAGCGTGTATCCCTTTTTGGTATTTTCACATAAACATTTTTAAACTTGTGGTGCTGGGTCAATAGAGTAGTGATACCACTTTGTCCTGTCTCCCATATCATTCCCCAAAGAGACCAGTTACAGCAGGCATTTCATGTCATCTGCTTTTCTAAATATTTTATTTATTTGATAGAGAGATCACAAGTAGGCAGTGAGGCAGGCAGAGAGAGAGGGAAGAAGCAAGCTCCCTGCTGAGCAGAGAGCCCGATGTGGGCTCGATCCCAGGACCCTGAGACCATGACCTGAGCCGAAGGCAGAGAGAGGCTTTAACCCACTGAGTCACCCAGGCGCCCCTCATCTGCTTTTCTATAATAGATATTAAATGTACACAGACAACTCATTATCCTGACACACATTTTCCACCCTGAGATTCAGCTTCTCAAAATCTGGTTTCAAGTCCTTTCCATGGAATGACTAACACATTTTAATAGATCTCTTCTGGGGTCTCACTTCATATGCAAGGAAAAGAGAGAAAAGGTGGGTGAAGAAAGGGAGGCATGCCGGTGGTGGGGCAAACAGCTGGCTCAAGTGCTGAAGACCAGGTTGGGGGAGAATGATGTGCGGGATCAGAGGAGTCACAGAAATGAAGGAGGTGGGAAGGAAGGCAGCTAGTCACCAGCAAGCTCCCACACCATGCTGTTCTGACTTCTTATTATAGTACACATCACATCTTAGCGGTTTTCTTTTTTTAGAAGCTGTTCTCTACCGCTATATTGTAGACTTGATGATGTAGACCCTGTCTTATTCCAAGAGTCTAACAGCCTTTGGCACATAGTAATTCTTAAAAATTTTGAATGGGGGATTAGATGAGTGGATGGATGGTTGGATGGATGGATGACCAGATTATAAGAGAGAGAGAGAGAAGAGTGGAGATTATTGAGTAAGAGCGTTCAAAGTATCCAATACACCTAGTACTTTCTAGGGTTGGCACGAGGTACAAAGTCTGCCTTAGGTTGTGACCAAAGGAACCTTTTCCCTGGGGGTGGAGAGAGGCACAACTTTCAGTCAGAAGGCTGAGTTCAGTAGGCTAGAGAGAAGAAGCCAAATATATCATCACCCAGGAACCAGAATCAACATCTAAACCTGGAACTGGAAGCTGTAACTTAAAAAAAAAAAAAAAAAAAAAGTTGATTTACTTGAAACAGATATTGTTGTCTCTTTTAGATCTGATGTGTCTATCTTAAAGCTTATGAGAGGACTGAATCTTTTCTACGGAGTCAGTTATGATGGAGACACTCATTCCCAGAATGATCCTTCAGATTTATTCTAGGTTTTGAGGGGTCAGAGCACCAAATTTCAGAGCACATGCCCCATCCCATACATTCTGACTTCTAAGACCTAAGGCTGAACATGACTTTGGCAAGGGTCCAGAGGGACTTTGACAATATATTCAGGTCACCCATGTTAGATTCTGGGATCTGAGAGATGTATAGAACAGAGTTTTAACTGGACAGATGGAGCAGAAAGTGGTAAGAACAGGTGGACAAAAATAATACAGGATGGCGGTTAGAGTTGCAAACTGCAAAATCATAAGGTTGATTATGGGTATTAAATTGAAAGACTCAAGGTCACAGTCCTTCAATATTTAACAGGTGCAAGGATTTCTTGTGTATCATCTACCATCTGAGATTCTTTGCTGGCACATTCCTGTTCTACTGTGTAAGAGAGAGTACATTTACATTTTCTTAAACACTCTCAGGCTACTCTAGGAAATGTTTTTAAAAATATTTTATTTGGGACACTTGGGCAGCTCAGTGGGTTAAAGCCTCTGCCTTCGGCTCAGGTCATGATCCCAGGGTCCTGGGATGGAGCCCTGCATCAGACTCTCTGCTTAGCGGGGAGCCTGCTTCTCCCTCTCTCTCTGCCTGCTTCTCTGCCTACTTGTGATCTCTGTCTGTCAAATAAATAAGTAAAATCTTTAAAAAATATATTTTATTTTTTTATTTGAGAGTGAGACTGTGAGCTTGAGGGGAAGGGGGTGTGAGAGAGAATCTGAAGTAGACTCTGAACTAAGCGCAAAGCCTGATGGGGAGCTCAGTCCCACAACCCTGAGACCATGACCTGAGCTGAAACAAAGAGTTGGCCACTCAACTCACTTAGCCACCCAGGCACCCTACCAGGAAGCTTTTTGCTACTGAAGAGGTGGTGGTGCTGGGCATAGGGAGTTTGGGGGCAGAATTAGTACTTATTTGAAAAAGGTGGTCTGTGTAGAAGATGCAAAGCCTTCAGGGTAGGGTTTGGTCCATTCCATTATCTGCAATATACTAGGGTCCCATTGACTCCACCAGCTTGTTGTTAGCCTAGGAGAGGTATGGGATGGGCAGGTTAGTATGAATGCGCAAGTGTCGTAGGATCTTTGAGATGAGGAGAAATGCAGGTTTTCGGGCCTCTCTAGTACAAGAGGAACTATCTCTTGTATTTCTGTTTCTCAAGCCTGCCCATAACAAGCTACCAAAAGAACTCAGGATCATGTTCATAGCCTGTAGTGGGCTTTGGCAGCCAGACTGGTTGGTCCAGTGTCACAGTTTCTAGGTGGGGAGAGCTCTTATTATCAGTCTCTCTTGTAGCCCATTCCCTGGAGTTGCCTCTAGCAGCCACGTATTTACTCCAAGTATTGTTATACATATTTATCAGTGGATGTCTCGTTTGGATTGTCTTCTTTTTAGAACTGAGGTGGGATAGATGACCATGGAGTTTTCTAGAAAGAATGATTTTTCTAGGTGTGGCAGTCTCAACCACCTTCCAGTCTGAGAGCTTTTCTAATAGGGTTTCTGCCCATCGGTTTTGCTTGGAACGAAGATGATGGAGAACTTGAATCAAAGAACTTGCACTTCCTAGTATAGGTCATTTCCATTGTCAGTGTCCTCTAGTCAAAGAACGCTGGAAGCACACCTATAGTTGAACAAGTTGAATTTATCACTTCAAGTGAGGGAGACCATGGAGAACTGTGAGATATTTCAGTTAGAGGGTGTCAGAAAGGACTTAGAGGACTTGACTTTGGTTAGGCAATTTGGGGGAGGGTCCAAGGGAATGTGAGTTTGCTCTGGATTGTGTGCTGTCAGAAGTGGACACAATTCTGTGATTGGGTCTCTTAACAAACCTTGTCAAGATGGAGGGATGGCTAAATAAAGCAAGGCTATAGCTATAGTTGGTAAAGAAGCAACATTCACTTGTATTAGCCAGGAGAGGGGGATGTTTGATATTTTGTGGTTTGCAGAGTGATTTTGCTTTTTTCTGTGCCCAGAAAAAATTATGAAGTGGCCATGTTTAGTCGCAGTTGATCATGGTCACAGTGTGACCTTGTCTGATGTTGACATTCCGAGAGATTGTATCTAAAGGGAGAACACATGGCCTAGCCGTGAGCAGTTAGGCAACTTCTAATAATACTGAGGCCATACTTTGTCAGGCCAAGTCCCCATGTCAGGGGCTGTTTTTCCCTTTCTCACCAGGCTTGTCACAATGTTCCTTTGTTTGCCCTTGTTTGAGTCAGGAAGCATAATTCACTCTGATATTTTCAATGAAGAGACTTTAATGAAAGTACAATCAGAGGTATGGCCAGGTTAAGGAAAAAAATAAAGTCAAAATTAGGCACTTGGAGGGGTGCCTGAGTGACTCAGTCAGTTAAGTATCTGACTCTTGGTTTTTGGCCCAGGTCCTAATCTCATGGGTTGTGAGATCGACCCCTATGTCTGCCCCATGCTCAATGTGGAGTCTGCTTGAGATCCTCTGTCTCTCTGCCCCTCCCCCTGCTCACACAAACACACACTCTCTCTCTTTCTCAAATAAATAAATAAAATCTTAAAGAAACCAATTATATACCTGGATATCAGCAACAATGGCAATCCATTACCACCACCACCAGCACCCCTTTCCAGAGCTGACAGATAAGGAGAGTAATCACTTAAACTGAAACCCAGTGAGAATGGGAACCCCAGAGGAGGGGCTGCCTTCTAAAAGACAGAGTTTTGGAGACATGAAGCCACTGTCAGAAATGCTTGAAGCAGGAGGGTTGGGGGAAGAAATATCCAACTTTTTCTCTCCTGCTGGTGCTTATCACGGCACGAACAAGAGCTGGTCTGCAGAGGAGCCTAGATTATGAAGTCAGAGCTTCCTAGGGCATATGGCAGGGCAGAAAAGAACAGACAATCAGTATGGAGATGGGGATGGAAAGTGGAAAATAACTGAAAGTGTTTTCATATCAAGAGAGAACAAGGGGGATTGGGGTGAGCAAGGAACGATCAACACATAAGTCAATTTATAAACTATGGCTGTAGAGGGGCACCTGGGTGGCTCAATGGGTTAAAGCCTTTGCCTTCGGCTCAGGGTCCTGGGATCAAGCCCTGCATCGGGCTCTCTGCTCAGCGGGAAGCCTGCTTCCCCCCAACCCCCTCTCTCTGCCCACCTCTCTGCCTACTTGTGATCACTCTCTGTCAAATAAATGAATAAAAATCTTAAAAAGGATGTACTCCCCACCTTTAAAAAATAAAATAAAATAAACTATGGCTGTAGATACTATGGAAGAACAACAGCGTGTGTCCTGGGTTGTCATAAAGGGTTGAAGACATACAGAGAGTTGATGGCCTGGTAAGGGTCAATTTTTCAGGTTCAAATGTATCCTCAACACTGCCCTGCCAACTCAATGGAATTTTTAAAACATAAGCTCTGGGGTAAGGGGGAAGTCTGAATACTATCTCCACAAAGTTCTTTCTTTTGCAAAGCTAGGCCACTGGAAGAATTCGTTGATTATATTTGAAAGGTGTAGGGGATGGAGGCTTCAATATGGCTTCAAGATTGAAAAAGAGTATGGTTAGGCCTTAGAGAAAGAAGCACATAGTGGCTGGTTTTGCCCTTGTATTGGGGGTACCTGTATGTCAGGTACCACTGTGTTGCTAGTTAAAGATATGAGAGGCTCGGGGGTAAGAATTAATACATGAGGAGAAGGGGGGGATATCTTAAACTATGACAGAAATGATAAGGATTTTTAATTCCAGATCGGAGATAGTTTTTGAGGAACAAAACTTTCACTATGGGAAAAATAACAGAGCATCTTATTTAGTGACGTTTTATGGATGGCTGGGATTTGTTTTTAATCAGATATGGTAAGAAACACAGACATGGAAATGACAATAATGAAGGAGGAAATGTATTATATTTATAGATCTCTAGAACAGAACGTTCAGCTTGCTATGCAGGGGGACCACATGGAGAAGCGTCAGGGTCAATCAGGAGGCAGAGGGAGTGAGGGGAAAATGTAGGCAAGAGATTTCTGTGTGAGTGAGGGTAAGCAGGCTTAGGTTTGGCTAGTTTGAGTAATTTCAGTGGGCTCTGGGGTTTAGGGGCTGTTTCTAGTCATTTGGTACCTCACTGTGACAGTTAATTTTATGTGTTAACTTAGCTGGGTCAGAGTACCCAGATACTTGCTCAAACATTATTCTGGATATTTCTGTGGAGGTGTTTTTTGTTTTTTGTTTTTGTTTTTGGTGAGATTGACTTTTACATCCCTGGGTCTTGCGTATAGCAGATTATCCTCCATCTAAGGCTTCTAGTAGAAGCCTTGACTAACACAAAGTTTAACCTCCCCTGAATGAGAAGGAATTTTGCCAGAAGATTCCTTTGGGACTAAAACTGCAACCCTCCCTAAATGTTCAGCTTGCCAGCTTGCCCCGCAGATTTAGATTACTAAGTCTCCATGATCACATGAGCCAATGCTTTAAAACAAAATCTCCCTCCCTCTCTCTCTCTCTCTCTCTCTCTCTCTAACACACACACACACACACACACACACACACACACACACACACACACACTGTTTTGTTTCTCTCTCTGGAGAAGTCTAATTCCCTGGACTTGGGTGATTGGGGCAGATGTCCAGTGGCCAGGAGTATGAGAGCTCAATAAAAGAGGTAGGAAGGGATGTGGGCTCTGGGATGAATGGTTTGCGTTTGAAGGTATGGATGTGAGTGGTTGACTGTCTCTAAGAATTCACTAACCCTGTAAGTAACATCCCTCCAGTATCAGGAAGGTCTTAGATGTCACAAAATACCAAAATACAGAGGGGGAAAAAAGACATATGGTTAATACAAGTGAGAAAGGAGGAAGCTATGGGAACTGATGGAATAGCTTGGGGACCATTCATATCTCCAAACAAAAATGCTACAGTAGCTGGGACTGAGAAACCTCCATGATGCATGAAGACAGGCAAGGCTCCTGCTCTCAATGTTCTTACATTAGAATGGAATGAATGCCTGGAGATAAGCAGTGGGCATTTTCAAATGTAAGAAGCTTACTAAAAGGGTGGCAAAGAAAAAAATGTCTGGTCATGGGCTGAGGTGGGTAATTAAAGTAGAGGAAGTTTTGGCTAGAAGAATCAAAGCTCTCGGAACTCCAGGCTTAGACCATTATTTAGAACAGATCCCTTTGGAACAGGAGGATACAGAGCACTCTTGGGCGACTCCCTCACCACCACACTCAGCCAGACATTCTCTAAATGAACAGAGAAGCACAGTAAAAAAGAATCAGTTGAGGTAACGCTACCAGAAGCATTGTCAGGTTGTAACCCTAGGAGGAGTGAGACAGGGGGGTTGGGAGGCTGCACCAGTGACTGGAAAAGTGATAACTGGCTTTTAATGAATTTATCTATAGGTCCCATAATTTCATATTGCTTTGTCTAGTCTCTGTGGTATAGGTGGCTAACTGTTCAGCTAATTAATTTCTTCTAGCAATTAATATTCCTTGGCAGATTTGTCAGACTCTTGCAGGTCCATGTGGCGCAGTGTCTGAATCAACGGGTTGTGAGCACAAGTAAAGGGTATTGTTTCCAAGCTAAGGCTTTTAAGAAACAAGAGTGTTTTCTCCCTGCTCTTTTCCCTTTATGGCTAATTCGGAGAGCAACCCCCCTGGGTGATCTTATAAATCATAACTTGCAGATGGCAAATGCATTGGCAGCATGGCTCCTTGGATGACTGTGGGGTGGACAGCAAACCGGTAGAGCAGGAACACCCACTTTGGACTATAACGTGAATCAGAAACAAACTTCCACTGGTTTGGAGCCATTGTTTATATTAGGTCTATTTCACGATCCTAAGCAATGTAAAGGTAAATGAAAATTATTTTCTCCATTTATAAAGGGCAAAGAGACCATTTTCCCCTTTCTCCCTTTTCTTAGTATTTCCTTGGAGACATAATAAATCTGAGGTTTTGCTCTAACCTTCGGAATAAAGGTAAATCTCACTAGGGATTAAGCATAGCCTCCAGATTTTATAATATGAGCTATTTCTGAAGGCAAGAGCCAAATAACCTCTATTTATGTAAAACGGTGCCTTTTCGAATGGGCTCAGAGGCCTCATGAGATGAATGGAGACTGTCACAAGCTTCAGCCCCTTTGTCTCTCAAGGAGATAAAATAAGTCTTAATTGCTCTTCCTACCACTTTTCTGCATAAATTTGAGTAAAATGCTTCCCAGATTTGGTAATCATTCTTCTCTACCTCATGCAAGTGTAAATCTATTAATGGTTACTCAATAATGAATTGTGTTTTCCCTCTCTCTTCTATATTGATATAGGAAGGTCTGTTTGTTGACAGGGTTGGATTATTTCTCCATCAGAGAAAAATGAAAAGAAAAGAATGGCTTTTAGAAAAAGCCAGTTGTCTGCATGTTTGCACGTGCGCTATGACTGTTGGTGTAGTTAGCAAGATATTATAAAGAAGAAATAAGCATGCAAGGACTGGCTGATTTGAAATTAGAAACAACAGTGATAGCAATCTAGAAATTTGGGCGTGAGAAGCCCACTGTTTCCAGACTCTGAAGAGCAGGAAATACAAAGGCCTTTAGCAAAGCAGTTATGTAAGAATTTACCAATTTAATGAAGAAACTCAGTCCTGTAGCACAGGTCAGGTTAAGAATGTTCCCTTCCTGCCAATGCCTATTGTTTTAGAATGCTATTATGTTGAGTGAATCCAGCATGGGTTTGAGGAAGTAATGAACACAGTCAGCTGAAGGGGAAAATTTGGGGGTATGGTCCTTGGAACATAGAATTGACAGAAAATAAATCAGAAAGAAACTTTCTGTTTTTTAGGAAAATGCTTTGCTATAAGAAATGATAAACCTGACTTTAAAAACTCTTGGCTAGAAATCTGATCCTGCAACTTTCCAGACAGCAAAGCGAGGACATAGAAACAATAGACTAGGGAGTTCCTCCCTGAAACCAGGTCCAAGATTTATTAAGAATTTCCTCTACCAAAGAACAAGAGTTTGGGGTGCCTGGTTGGCTTAGTCAGTTAAGCATCTGCCTTTGGCTCAGGGCATGATCCTGCAGTCCTGGGATCACATCTGGCTGAGTCTGCTTCTTTCTCTCCCTCTGCCTCTGCTCCTGTACTCACTCTCTCTCTCTCTCTCTCAGATAAATAAAATCTAAAAAAAAAAAAAAAAAAACATGAAACGAAACAAAAAAACAAGAGTTCTTCACAAGACCCATCCATCAGTATCTCATCCTTCCCTTGGACCACTGCCTTAGACCACTGCCTCTGGAGTTGGCAAAAGGGAGCTTTAGTTTGGATGTCCTGTCCAGGCCTACCCCTGACTGGTGGCAGGAATTTGTCTTTCCCATATTCTCAACCATAAGTTGCCATATCCAGAATAGATAGAAAGGACATATCACCAAGTGATCCTGGCCTTAAAGATGGTAAGATGGGACTTTGGATTGTCTCCCTTTGGGAAGAAGGCAAGTGGAAATTTGGGGAACAGATGGGTAGAGTTTAGGAAATTTTGCTTCGTATATCCCATTCATTCCACTTTTTCTCTTCTTCAGGTCTTCAGCACACACTTAGAATATTTTTCAAAACTTTCGAGATAAATTTATTTTTATTTTTATTTTCTTCCCAAACACAGGTAGATTTTAAGGCAGGAGCAAAAGTTTGAGATAAACTGAGATAAACACATCACTATTTTTTTTAGGGGGGGGTGGCTAACTAAGCACAGCCTAGGAAAGACACCACTAGTAAACAATCTTCTTAAATGAGTATTATGCTCTAATATCTTACAATTTGGATTTGACTCTGAATCCTAATAGTAAATGATTTATTTTCCTGCCTCCATGAAGGAATCCAGTTTAATCAGTATATACATAGATTGTTATTTATATTTAACTCTGGGGTATTTATGCCATGAGCTACAAAGCCAAAGAAAGCTACAGTGTCCTTACAGAAAATGCATGCTCTTCTTCCACTGTGGGGATGGGGTGATCCACAGTTGTGCTGGCTTAATCATGCCTGCACCTGGAAATCAATCACTCTTCTGGAGACTGCAGCCCATTAGGCATCAGCACAAAAAGGACTCTTGCCAGGTAGAAACAGGAGCAAAAAACGCAATTCCAATATCTGACAGTGATTGAACATAGGCCAAAGCTTTGCCCAGAATCCCTGGACTCGAAACATGCACAGAAATGTTGCTGAATGCGTGGCTCATTCTTTCTTCAGAACAAGACTGCCCTGATTTTTTTTTTTTTATTATACAACTTATCCACAGCAAGTACATGGAATACAAAACTAGACCTATATGTTCTTTGGAAAAGGTGTATTATGGTATTAGAGGTATTAGAGGTATACTCCAAGTAGACAGTTCAGCGACAAAGAATTGGGTCCTGAACGGCCCACCCATGTATAAGACTTTTCTAAGAAGGTAAGAATTTTATAAACTTAACCCTTTCCTCCTGCACATCATGCCTGAACTGCCTACGTCATTTAGTCCCCTTCCCCAAAGGGTTCATTTAAACCTTGGCCCAATCTAGATCTTTCCTGGAATCACAAAAACCACAGAATGCTGGCATAAGAAAGCTCCATAAGCAATTTCCCTTCATCCCCTTGTTATAAGTACTGGAAAACTAAGCCCAAGAATGATGAAGCGATTTATCCACTTTCAAATAGCTAATCAACAGAGGACTCAGGATTAGGTCTCCAGGCTCCCATCTCCTAGACCAGAGCTTTTCTCTTGTTTACAAACACTTTTCTATTCACATTCAGATTTCTGAATGTTGGTAGACATAACTGAATAAATGACATTTTTATCTGTTACTATTAGGTAATCAAGTACAATTCTAAATTTTAACACTGGTGAAAAGACACATAAGAGGCAACCCCCATGCTCTGTTTGAAAAGAAGCAAACAGTGCTCCTGAATTCCATTATGAATTGCATCCTTTATACTTACAGATCTTCCTCAAACAAAGATTTATTGCCTGATAATCTGGAGTGAGAATATTATCTTGTCAAAAGAAGAAACTTACCCTGGAGAGAGGGATGTAGTAAGTGACAGCGAAGACGGTTAAGGTTGATAATTATTCAGTTAGTTATCTCATTTTTCACTCTTTCTGTATGTATATATTTAGTTCCTGTGATGTTTGCAAGATATTGTGCTAAGGTCCATGGGGAATACAAAAGCAAATAAGACCTATGTCTGCTATCAGTGAACTAGCTTCTGGTCTGTTAAGGAGAACTAAGTAATGGTATTAGACATGGTATTTTGAATCTGTAGGAGAAGCGAAAACTCTGATGTTTCTGGAGAAAAAGTTCAGCTGGCATGTTTTCCCTACATATCCATTTAAAAAAAAGCTTTATTGCAGTATCATTATCAGGAAAAACCACATATATTTTTACAGCAAACAGTTTGATATACTTTGACACAGGTAGGCATCCATGAAAAATCACCATAGTCAAGATGAAGAACACATTCATAACTTTGCAAAATTTGCTACTGCATTTTTACAATCCCTTCCTCTCACCTCTCCTTGACCCCACCCCCAAGCCCAACAAAATCCTGACTGCTTCATTGTAGATTACTATAGATTAAGTTTCATTTTTTGATCATTTTATATGAACGGAATCATCAATTTTTTTTTTTGTTTGGCTTTTATTATGCAGCATAACTTTTTTTTTGAGATCCACTTATACTGTTGTGTGTATCAACAGGTCACTCATTTTTATCACCAATATTCCACTGAATATATAAATATGTTTATATTGTTATATATAATATTGTAAAATTATTCAGTGGAATGATACTATATCCATATCTATACCTGCAACCACAATAAATTGTTAACCATTTGTCTGTTACTGAAAATTTGGGCAGTTTTCAATTTTTAGCTTTTACAAATAAAACTATGAACATTCATGTACAAGTCTTTATTTATGTGGGTAAATGCTTTCATTTATCTTGAGTTTATACCAGGGAGTGGAGTGTTTGGGTCATATGGTAAATAGATGTTTAACTTTTTAAGAAAAGGCCAAACTGTTTTCCAGAGTGCCTATACCTTTTTGCATTTTCACTGGCAATGTGTGAGAGTTCCAGTTGCTCCACATACTTGCCAACACTTGATATGGTCAGTCTTTTTAATTTCAGCTTTTCTAAAATTATCCATTTACACTCACTGATTTACAGAAAGGCTGGTAACCTCTTTAGAAAAAAACCTTGAATCCATTCTACCATTTGTTTTCAGAAATATATGCCTGATCCTGCAGAGAGAAACAAAATGCACCATTGAGGGGAAAATGAGCTTATCATGAAGGGGAAAAAAGACTGTTTCACAGGATACCAGATTTAGCAACAAAGATGGAAGAGACTAGCAATCCTGAAAACTATGTGTTGGTGAGAGCAGAACTCATCTTATTCCAGTTTTGCTAGCATTATGCATATGCACAGGGGAGAGAGTTATTACATCCCTGAAGCCTGTAGTACCAAAGTATGCAAGAAACCTTGCTAGGGATCTGCCCAAATATCACAAAAGATGTGTTGTCTTTTTCACTTCATAAGAGTAATGCGGGGACTTCTGTGGTTGAGTTGTTCCCATTCCACCAGGATTAGGTATGGCAGCTTCCCAGCTTTGCCCGGTTCCATGTGATGGCAGTGGTGTTGGTAGGTGCAGAGTTCCAAGTCCAGGGGACACCACTGAGGAACTATTGGGCTCAGGCTAGTTCAAGGGGTTGAGTTCTTATCAGGATTTGATTATGGAAGCATGAAAACAGCCTTGAGGGCTATTGAAAAGGGACTGAATTTCTGGTTGTGTCTCTGAAACTATCAAGTTGAGGGTCAGAGTCATTGATATTTGGTGGAATAGATGGGACTACACTTGTACTCACTGAATGCTGACGCCTGAGACATTGAGGTAACAGACTTAAGTAGTCATAAAGCTAGGTAGAATTAAGAGCTTTAAGAGGGGCGCCTGGGTGGCTCAGTGGTTTAAGCCGCTGCCTTCAGCTCAGGTCATGATCTCAGGGTCCTGGGATCGAGCCCCGCATCGGGCTCTCTGCTTGGCAGGGAGCCTGCTTCCCTCTCACTCTCTCTGCTTGCCTCTCTGCCTACTTGTGATCTCTCTCTGTCAAATAAATAAATAAAATCTTTAAAAAAAAAAAAAAAAAAAGAGCTTTAAGAGATGGATAAAGATAGCAGACATTAACTGAGAACTTAATGATGTGTCAGGTAGTATTCAGAGTGCTTTAAATGGATGAATTCATTTGGTCTCATAACATAGGGCTTTTACATTATGGGTTGCAAAATTAAAAAAAAAAAAGCACTAATGTGTCCTCATAGAAACCACGTGTTTTTCTTCGTAAACTTTGGGGATGTAGTACCACAGAGATGTATTCACTTTATCATGACTGTAACTGTGAGTGGCTGTCAAAATTATCTCCCTTTTACCGGTGAAGAATTTGAGACCCAACAGGTTTAAGTGAATTTCCTAAGGTTATAGAGCTAAGATGTGGCAGAGACAAGATAAGAATCAGGGCAGTCTGGATCCAGAGCCCATGCTCTTAATCACTCTGCCACATTGACTCTAGAAAGAAGTAAAAAATCCTACTGAGTTTGGTGAAATGTAATTTTTTTTTTTTTTTTTTTTTTTTTACTGAAGGAATAGGAATAGGCTCATGTAAGATACAGTATTCTAAATTATCTCTTTGAAGAACTGTGGAAGTAAAGACTTGGAAATTTGTAAGAATTAGGACAGAATGGAAAGCGTTTCTGTTGGACATTCAATAATGCCAATGATTTTGTATATATTATATTCACTCTGAATTTGAACATAAATACAATGAAAGCAGCCTATATCAACCAAAGCTTATTTGGCTTATTGAGGAAACATATATATATTTTTTAACTTTTATGTAATATAATACATATTTGAATTGTATCCTTCTGTCTTCTGGTCACTTGGAGCCACCATTTGTGGTTTTTTGTTTGTTAGTTTGTTTTTTACTACAGCATGGTGGGGGAGAACATGTATTAGGGCATAGAACTTCCTGGGCTTGTCTCTTCCTGGCTTTCCTACTTTTTAGCTGAGTGGCCTTGAACATATTCTTAATCTCTTCTTCGAATTGTGAGGAGTCTGCGAATTTACCTAAGTGCAAGCTAACAAGTTAGTCTGCCACTACTTCTTGGATTCTAGCGGAAGACACAAGACTCATGAGTCAGAGACAAAGGACATCATTACTCTAGGCAACAACAGTAGCCAGAGCTTCAGCTTTTGTGCCAGGTACCTGAGTGCCAGTCTCTATGGGGTGCTGATGCAAAGAGGGCAAGAGATGCTTACATGGGCTATGGGTTGTTACAGGAGAGGAACCTCCAGTGTAGAGAACCCAAATCTTTTATGAGAGACAGTAAACCTGCCTAGCTTTTGCCCTGAAAGGAGATGTTACCTTTGTTACATCTGGAAAATAAACAAACCTGCCTTTGTACCTGAGGGAGACGCTACCTCTATGCTCCAAGCCTGTTTACTATACAAACATCCTTGAAAAAACAGTCTAGAAACATGACAGCCAGTATTTCTGTTCACAAGATGTACAAAAATGTGAGAGACCCATGGAGAGTTGTCTCCCAGTACCTCTATATGTACAATTTATTCATCTATGGAAAGGAATTTTTGGGTCCCCAATGTTGGGTCCCCCAATAATGGGTCCATGGTCAAAGGAGCAAGACTGATACAAAGCGCAGGTCAAGCAAAGCTTTATTTCACACCAAGCATCAAGAATCAGACCGAGCATCAAACAGAGAGGACAACCCCTCCCTGCTTTCCAGACTAACTTTTATAGAGCAAAGGCCACGTGGTTGGGCCTGGCCACACACAGGTGGCTAATTGAATTACAATTCACTCCATAGTAGCTATGGAAACTAGCCTATCGCCTTGGTAGCTAGGAGAAAGTATGCACCCCCACTGATTGAATGTCTCCACCTGACCTGACCCACCCTTGTATTTGGGCTGTTACCTGGGATTGGTTTCCCGGACTTGCTTTTAAATAAGTTCCCCTGGGGGGGCAGGGTCAATTTAAGTTTTACTGCATAAACAACAAAATGGCTGTTCAACCGAGGTGGGGCTGCTCTAGCTAAATAGGCCCTTACAGAATAACTACGAATCTTCACAGGGTTGCTGTGAGGATGTAATTAGATTCTATTTAAAAAGAACTTAGAAGGTATCTGCCATATTTTAAGCATTCGGTCATCACAGTTCTTGTAGCTATTATTTATTAGTATTATTTTCCCCTTCCCCCCTTCCAAAGAAAGAAAATTGGACATGATCTCATGGAATTGTAGGAAGTCTTACAAAGGATTCCTGGGGATTATCTGTTATACATTACTCTAAACTGTTTCTCATTCAATTCTCTATTACTTAAATGTCTCCTTCTATATTCTCTAGCCCTCTCTGACTTCCTTTGTTTCCAAAATATGGCCACTGTCCCATCTCCTTTGTTCCCCAAAGAACAACAAGTGGAATATTCTTCTGTGTAGCCAATTTCCACTGAAGGTTTGGCTAAAATGAATTCTGCTGAAACTTTTCTATTAGTCATTGTCATTCTAAAGTTCTTTAGCTGTGGCTTTCATCAGGGGATTACTTCCCCTTAAAACCATCCCCACCCAACCCAACCACCAGCAATGGGAAAATCTTGTGGTCTTTTACTCTTTTATGCAGAGTTATTTACAGCCTTTTTGTCCCAAGACTAGCCTGGGGCCTTCTTTTGTAACTAGAGGTCCATTAATATGCTTTTCATAAATGAAAAAGCGATTTATCCCCCTAAGATAAATTCTGCAATTTCCCTAGGATGTAGAAGTGGTTGAGGTCAAATTAAAAAATACATTAGTTTTCCTTCTAGCTCAAAAAGAAGCCGTTTAGAATTGCTAATTTTTAAAATAATCTCTAGAGTTTGGTCAACATGTTTAGTCAGTCTTTCAGATAAAAATCCAGGGTATAGAACATTCAATTGATTTATTCAAGAAAAGCAGCAAATTCACGGTGAAATCATAATGAAACAACACCTGGATGATTCATAGTACAGCGCTTTAGCTTTTTAAAGTTTAATAAAGGTATGTGTTGGGTCGGTTGCTCCGGGAATGCAGGAGAAACAATAAAAATGAACGCCGGTCCGCCATCTTCCAGGCTCCCCCACTTTCCTAACTCTTGACTCTCTTGCAATAAGGATGTATGCCCAGGTCACGTCTCCACAAGTAACCTGATACCTATGCAGGAAACAGGAGCATCAAGACTCCCCTGACCCTCTGATCACCAAATACCTTACCATATATGGATGTGAACCCATGCCCTGCCTTGGCCTGATAAAAGACCCTGTGGCCCGCTGACTCCCTCCCAGGGCGACTTCCTCAACTCCCCCTTCTGGAGTTGCGAAACCTTGCCCAAGAGTGCCAACCTCCTCCTGGCATGACTTTCCTGGCTCCCCTTCTCCTGAGACCCAAAACATCGCCACATCGCCAGAGAGTGCCTTTAATAAATCTTGCCTTGCGCCTACCTCTCCTGGTGTCGTGTTTATCTCCTCTGTAAAACCTTACATTTGGTGCCGAAACCCGGAGGAGATCAAGCCCCCACCCTGGTTGGGAGACTCTCTTATCTCCCTATCTGGACCTGGACCTGCCTTTCCAAACGCCACTTCCGAAGCCGTGGTGAGTTTCCCCTGATTCCGCGCCTCCGTCCGGAAAGCCCTGCCCTAACCTCGGCCAAGTCAGGGCTGACCCCGCTGGTCACCAGGTGACCTCCGTGACTCCAGAGAGGCTGGGAGACGTCCTAACCTCCATGGCAGTCAGCACAGTTCTTCCGCAATCCCAGAGGAAGACGCCTTCCTCCAGCCCTCGGTTTGCCTGGCAATGAATCATGGGGACCTCCCAATCCAAATTCGACTCTAAAATACCCCTGGGGTGTTTTAGGCTTGTTGGCCAATTTTAAAACCCTGGAACTGGACCAGGACTGCAAAAGCAACGTTACTGTACTGTCACTTGGCCACAATACCGATTAGACAATCAGTCCCAATGGCCTCTGGAAGGCATTTTTAATTATCAGATTCTCATGGACCTAAATAACCTCAGCAGACACCAAGGCAGATGGGCCAAGGTCCCTTGTTCAGGCTTTCTGAACCGGCGCTCTCGTCTACCCCTCCCCTTCCCCACTCCTATCCCAGCTCCTTACAGAGTTATCCGCAGTAAATGTGAAACTTCAATCAAAGTTTACTGAAGGTCAAATTGATGAGGGAGCAGAAGGCTGGCTGAATACAAAGCAAAAACTGGCACCTTACACCCCCTCACCCCTCCCCCCAACCTCGGTAACATGTGTGGCACTCCTCAGGCATTCCTGGCAGCCCTAAAAGAAAAACAAATGGTTAACCTGCAGAGATCACAATCCTGCAAGACAGGAGTCTCCCTCAGTTTACAAATGTCCCAGTGATTTACAGCAAAGAAGCTATCTTATCAATAGCCCGACTTCCGGAGACAAGTAACTCAGTTCCACAAGCCCTAACATCACTCTCCTCTCCATAAAACTGAAGGAGGCTGGGGCAGAAGGAAATGTAAATAAAGTTAAATTTCTTCTCAACTTAAAACTCACTGACCAGGATGTCTGATAGGAGGAATGTGACATTGCACCAGGAAACTCCCAATTGTCTTCGTGTTAGTGCCTCATTAAAGGGAAAAACAGCCTTGGCTTCACAATAACCAGGCCTCCAGTATCCTGACAGTCTTCTTTACTGTGACAGCCCTTCTTAACGTCCCCTTTGTCCTCACCTACCCAACTCCTGTGTATATAATCAGCTACTCCTCAGGATATCAGGGCAGCATCTCCTCCTGCCCACGGGTCCTGTCCCTGTGCTTTAAAGTTGTGGAAGGTTTGTGAAGGGAAATCATTCAGGAACCCAATGAAAAGCCGGCCGTATTTCTTAACCGACTTACTGAGACACTGACTCAATACACCCGCCTACACCTGGCCTCTCCGGCTGGGGCGACTGTTTTAGCTACCCACTTTATTTCTCAGTCAGCCACCGACATTCGGAAAAAATTAAAGCGGAGGAGGGCCCTCAAACTCCCATTTCTGATCTGGTGAAAATGGCATTTAAAGTCTTTAACTCCTGAGAGGAGGGAGCAGAACTTAAGCACCAAGCCAGACTCCAACAGAAGGTCCAACTGCAGACCCAAGCCCTGGTAGCAGCCCTGAGGCCGGCAGGTTCTGGGAGTCAACAGAAGGGAGCACCTAACCGCGTCCATCCGGGGGCCTGTTTCAAGTGCAGAGCTGAGGGACACTGGGCCCGTCAATGCCCCAATCCAAAAGCGCCTACTAGGCCGTGCCCTCAATGCCGCATGATGGGCCACTGGAAATCGGACTGCCCCAGCCTCGTGGATTCCCAGTGCCTCCATGCAGGGGAGACCCTGAGGCGGTAAGTCCTGCCTTCCAACTTCTTAGATTGGAGGATGACTGATGGAGCCCAGACTCAGACACCCCTCTCACCCATGCCGAGCCCAGGGTCACACTCCAGGTAGTAGGTAAGTCCATTTCCTTTCTGTGGAACATGGGGGCTACCTTTTCTGTCCTGCCTTCCTAGTCGGGTCCTACTCATCCCTCCCCAGTTGCAGTTATGGGAATTGATGGTACTTCCTCCACTCCAAAGGCCACCCCACCCCTTACATGCAGCCTGGATGGGTTCCTCTTCTCACACTCCTTCCTCATTATCCTTTCCTGCCCTGTTCCACTACTAGGCAGGGACATCCTCCACAAACTTCAGGCCACCATTCGTCTCTCTCCCTCCCCCTCGACTTCTGCTCACCTCATCTTCCCTCTACTCCCTCTGACTTGTCCTCTATCCCGGACCATCTCCCTTCTGTAGACCCGCAGGTATGGGACATTTCCAGACCTATAGTAGCAACCCACTAGGGAGGACTTAAGCCCACCAGTGACCACCTTTGGCAGCAGGGTCTCCTTATCCCCATTAACTCTCTATGCAACACCCCCATCCTCCCCGCTAAAAAGCCCTCAGGAGCTTATCACCTGGTACAGGACCTGAGACTTATTAACAAGGCAGTGGTCCCACTCCATCCGGTGGTCCCAATCCCTACACTCTCCTTTCCAATGTTCCCCCACACACTACGCACTTCTCATGGATCTCAAGGATGCATTCTTCACTATCCCCCTTCATCTGGACTCCTATTTCCTCTTTGCCTTCACCTGGGAGGACCTGGAAATGCATGTTTCTGGACAGCTAACCTGGATGGCCCTGCCCCAGGGCTTCCGAGATAGCCCTCACATCTTTGGTCAGGCCCTGGCCAAAGATTTCCAACAGTGCATGCTCGTGGCCAGCACTCTCCTCCAATATGTAGATGATCTCTTCCTCTGCAGCCCCTCCCTCCCTTCCTCTCAGGAGGACACCGCCACTCTGCTCAATTTCCTTGGCTCCAAGGGATACAGAATGACACCTGCCAAGGCCCAACTCTGTAATCCCTTGGTCACCTACTTGGGAATATTACTAACTCCCACTTCCAAATCCCTCACAGGAGACCATATCTGCCTTCTACAAGACCTACAACCCCCTCAGAATGCAGATGATATACTGTGATTTCTAGGACTGGTGGGCTTTTTTAGACAGTGGATCCCCAATTTTGCCATTCTGGCCCAGCCCCTATACAGGGCCGCCAAAGACACACCACAGGGAGCTCTAACTAACCGAGGCTCCATCAGACATCTGTTCTACCTGCTCAGGAGCCACCTAATTTCGGGACCAAGTCTGGCCTTGCCTGACCCTTCAAAGCCTTTCACCTTTCCACTGATGAACGGTCTGGGTTGGCCACCGGCCTCCTGGCCCAACCGACTGGTCCCACCTACCAGGCGGTAGTCTATCTCTCCAAGCAACTAGATGTCACCGCTCAGGGTTGGTTGAGGCAGGTTGCCTCAGGGCCCTAGTTGCAGCCACTTCTCTTACAAAGGAGACCCTCAAACTTACCTTAGCAGACAGCCCCTCATGGTCTTCTCCCCCCATTGACTGATGGACTTAGTCAGCCACAAATCCTTGGCACAACTCACTCCTTCCCATCTCCAACTCTACCACCTGCTATTCATAGAAAATCCCCAGGTCACTCTGTCTCCCCTCGCCTAAATCCCACCACTCTCTTGCTGACACCTTCGTCTACTCCCACTCCTTCCCACTCCTGCTCTCAACTCCTGGAAGAACTCTCTCCCTCCCATCCAGGACTTTTGGACCAGCTGCTGCCTGACCCGGATCGCACTCTGTTCGTGGATGGGAGCTCCCTCATAGTGCCAGATGGACAGCGACATGCAGCCCATGCAGTGGTCACCCTAAACGTTGTCATAGAAGCAGCCCCCCCTTCCCATTGGGACCACTTCTGAAAAGGCAGAACTCATGGCTCTCACCAAGGCCCTTCATTTATCTGAGGGCCAACGGGTCACTATTTATACTGACTCCAAATATGCTTTCCTTATTACCCACACTCACTCTGTCCTCTGGTGAGAAAGGGGATTTCTCATGACCAAGGGAACCCCCATAGTCAACGGGCCTCTCATTGCCAAACTCCTTGAGGCTCTCAATTACCCTACCGAGCTGGCTATTGTCCACTGCCATGGCCATCAGGCCTCCAAGGACCCCATCTCTTTAGGGAACAGCAAGGCCGACTCTATTGCCCGACAGATGGCCTTAAATTCCTCTCCAGCCCCTCTCCTGTTACTCAACACTCCCCACAGTCCCTCATACACTGATGAGGAGACTCGAGCCCTCAAAACATTAGGTGGCAGGTTGGGCGACAAAGGATGGTATTATGTCCAGGACAAAATTGCCCTTCCAAACAGCCTAATCCACACCCTCATTACTGACATCCACCAGTCCCTCCACATCGGTCTAAAGGCCCTATACCAATTTCTCCAACCTCTCTTTCACCACCCCCTCCTCCAAAAACACCATTAAGGAGGTACACCAGGCCCGCAGAACCTGTTCTGCGGTCAACGCCCAGGGCGACCTCCGCAGACGGGGACCCACCCACCAGCTCTGCGGGCATCAGCCAGGCGAGGACTGGCAACTTGACTTCACTCACATGCCTCGACACAAAACCTTCAGATACCTGCTAACTCTCATGGATACCTTCACAGGCTGGATCGAGGCATTCCCCACTTCTAGGGAAACAGAAGACGTGGTTGCCGTGGTTCTCACCGAACACATCATCCCGAGATTTGGACTCCCTCGAAACCTACAATCGGACAACGGACCAGCCTTCTTCTCCAGCATCACACAACAAATCTCAGAGCCTCAACATCACCTGGAAACTCCATATCCCCTATTACCCCCAATCCTCGGGTAAGGTCGAGAGGGCCAACGGCCTCCTCAAGAAACAACTCACCAAACTCACTCTTGAAACCTGCCTCTCTTGGCCAACCCTTCTCCCACTAACACTCACCCACCTTAGGGCATCTTCTTACAGCCCGTCAGGACTGAGCCCCTTTGAGCTCCTGTGCGGCAGGCTCTTCCTACTCAATCACAATCTGCCTGCCTCTCCTCCACCCCTCCTATATTATCTGCCCTATCTGACCCTCTTATGAGCCCCCCTAAGGGCTCATGCAGATGCAACCATCCCTGCCCCCGACAGCCTGGGTGGAAACTTCCCCCAGGCCCTAAATCCCCGGGGACCAAGTTCTCCCACGAGAATTTCACCCAAAGTCCTTACAGCCCAGGTGGACTGGTCGCCATACTGTTATTCTTACAACTCCCACTGCGACAAAACTTCTGGAACACCACCCGTGAGTACACATCTCCAACCTAAAACGAACTCCACCACAGGATGGCTGGACTTCCCAGACCCTGGGGCCCATGTGGATGTGGATTTCCATGCCACTTCTCCTCACCCTCCTCCCTTCTAGCCCCCCTCCCAATAGCTGCCCCTCCGGTGACCCTGGATTCAGGTGGTGCTTCTTCCTAGTGGAAACTTGAACCCATGGGGACACCACACGGTCTAGTCAGCTGGTCACCACAGATTGCCAGCCCGGTTGGTGCCAGCCCTCGCAGAAATGGCCGTCCTCTCCACCTCCCTCCTGCGACAGAAAAGGGCTGTGTTTCTTCCCCTGGTTATTGGGGTCTCCTTAGCGTCTTCCTTAGTGGCCACTGGACTGGGCACCGGGGCCCTAGATCACTCCATAGACACTACCTGGGACTTATCCAAACAGCTCCGAACAGCCGTGGAGGCCTCAGCCGAGTCCTTGACATCTCTACACAACAGATTACCTCAGTGGCCCAGGTAGCCCTACAGAACCGAGGAGCCCTGGACCTTCTCACTGTGAACAAGGGAGAAACCTGTGTATTCCTCAGTGAAAAATGCTGCTATTATATCAATGAATCCTGTATATCAATGATATCCTGTTGAAACTAATATCGATGCCCTGACAAAAATCTGCAACTCCCTTCATGGCCAACATTGCCCTGGAATAAACCCCCCTCAATTGTGGCTCTCCCCCTTAACGACCTGGCTCCTTCCAATCCTAGGTCCCCTTATTTTCCTCTGCCTATTATCACTAATCACCCCCTGTGTTCTTCGCTTCATTCAGGATCACATCCGTGAGGTTTCCAGGGTCACTGTCTACCAACTCCTCCTGCATCCCTATATCTGCCTACCCACATCTGAAAAACCGTATAATGATGCTCCTTCGCCAGCAGGAAGTAGCCAGATCTGAATCACTGCCCCTATGACACCAAAAAGGTCAGAATGTTGGGTCAGCAGCTCCGGGAATGCAGGAGAAACATTAAAAATGACCGCCCGGCCGCCATCTTCCAGACCCACCCCCACCCCTTTCCTTAACTCTTGACTCTCCCACCATAAGGATGTATGCCCAGGTCACGTCTCAACAAGTAACCTGATACCTATGCAGGAAACAGGAGCATCAAGACTCCCCTGACCCTCTGATCACCAAATACCTTACCATATATGGTTGTGAACCCATGCCCTGCCTTGGCCCCGATAAAAGATCCCCCCGACTCCCTCCCAGCGTGACTTCCCGGACAGGGAGTCACGGAACCTCACCTGAGGGTGCCTTTAAGAAATCTTGCCTTGCGCCTACCTCATCTGGTGTCGTGTTTATCTCACCTGTAAAACCTTACAGTATGTAACTTCTAGTTTCATATATCAATATGAAATCTAAATAAGGTAGAACAATGTCTTCTCTATTCTTACAGTATAGTTGAAAGCAAAGCAAATAATATTTGGGGATTCCAGAATTAAGAACTACTACTTAAATGTAGGGTACTTCTTTGCTGTTATTCTTCAATAAGAATAGTGTCAATTATTAGTACACTACTTAAGTTTAGTAAAATGCAACATCCATTATTCTTAAGAATGGAATGCTTTTCTCTTTACCTCCCTATAAAAGATCCCGATATTTATTAAGTAGAGATATTTATTTTGGCATATTACAGTTGGTTGAATTTCTTCATGCAAGTTTTCATTCTACCTTCTCTTTTGAATACTTATATAATTTTTCCCACTGTTCAAAAAGCAATGAAAACAAAACATTTTATATCAGCATTTTAATGAACTTTGCTTTAATGATTAACTCAATGTGAAGTTAGTCACACTTAATTGAGTTACAAAAATAGAAAATATTCAGATGCTTGAGTTAAGGGTACAATGATATTAGGTACAACAAAATCCTATTTAACTAAACTTACCAGATGGTAACGTTCAATTAAGTTTTCATTTTATTTGTTTGTTTTGGAAAAATCAGAGGAGGGAAGGAGGGACTATTATCAGGTGAGAAAAATAAAACATTTTGTTTCAACATTCATCCTCTCTCCTGAGAAATTCGACTAGTGGCTTTTATATATATAGATAGATAGATAGATAGATAGTTGAGGAAGGCCCAGAATAAACATATACTTATACACACACATATACATATACACATACTTTGATATTTTAGGTACACCATGAAATGATCTCATTGGTACCATATTCCAAAATGGACAATCCTAACTCACCTAAATTTCATATGTCTAATAAGGAGAAGACAAATTCTCTATTTTTCTCCTTAAAAAAAAATCCAATTAGTTAACATACAACGTTATATTAGTTTCAGCTGTAGAATTTAGTAATGCATCACCTGGTGCTCATCACGACAAATGCACTCCTTCATCTGTATCACTCATTTCCCCCCGCCCTCTGGTAACCATCATATTGTTCTCTATTATTAAGAGTGTGTTTCATGGTTTTTCTCTATCTTTTCCCCCCTTTGCTCTTTTTCTTTCTTAAACTACACATGAGTGAAATCATACAGTGTTTGTCTTTCTCTGACTTATTTTGCTTAGCATTATACTCTCTACCTCTATCCATGTCTTTGCAAATGGTAAGAGTTCATTCTTCTTTATGGCTGAGTGATACTCCACTGTATATACATACCACATCTAATTTGTCCATTCATTAGTCAATGGACACTTGGGCTGCTTCAATATTTTGGCTATTATAAATAATACTGCCAGGTGCCTGGGTGGCTCAGTTGGTTAAGCAACTGCCTTCAGTTCAGGTCATGGTCCCAGAGTTCTGGGATCGAGTCCCACATCAGGCTCCCAGCTCCATGGGGAGTCTGTTTCTCCCTCTGACCTCCCCTCTCGTGCTCTCTCTCACTCTGTCTGTCTTCTGTCTCTCAAAATAAATAAATAAAAATCTTTAAAAAAATAAATAATACTGCCATAAACATAGGGGTGCCTATGTCCCTTTGAATTAGTGTTTTGTATTCTTTGGGTAAATACCTACTAGTGTGATTGCTGGATTCTAGGGTAGTTCTATTTTGAACTTTTTGAGAAACCTCCATACTGTTTTCCACAGTGGCTTTACCAGGTTGCATTCCCACCAACAATACACGAAGTTCCTTTTTCTCCACATCTTCACCAACAGCTGTTGTTTCTTGTGTTGTTGATTTTACCCATTCTGACAGATGTGAGGTGATATTTCACTATGATTTTGATTTGCTTTTTCCTCATGAGCGGTAATGATGAACAGCTTTTCATGTGTCTGTTAGCCATCTGTACAACTTTGGAGAAATGTCTATTCATGTCTTTGGTTCATTTTTAAATTGGATTATTTATTTTATAAGTTCTTAATATATTTTGGATATTACTCCTTTATCAGCTACATCATTTGCAAATATCTTCTCCTATTCTGTAGGTTGCCTTTTAGTTTTGTTGATTGTTTCCTTCACTGTGCAGAAGCTTTTTATTTTGATACAGTCCAGTTGGTTTAAATTTGCTTTTGTTCCCCTTACCTCATGAGACATATCTAGAAAGAAGTTGTTATGGCCAGTGTCATAAAAGTTACTGCTTGTGTTCTTCTCTAGAATTTTTATGGTTTCAGGTCTCACATTTAGGTCGTTGAACAATTTTGAATTTATTTTTTGTGCGTGCATAAGAAAGTGGACCAGTTTCTTTCTTATCCGTGTAGCTGTCAAATTTTCCTAACACCATGTATTGGAGAGACTGCCTTTTCCCCATGAATATTCTTTCCTGCTTTGTTGAAGATTAATTGACCATATAATTGTGGGCTTATTTCTGAGTTTTCTATTCTGTTCCAATGATCTACATGCCTTTTTTGGTGCTAGTACCATTCTGTTTTGATTACTATAACTTTGTAATATAACTTAAAGTCCAGAATTGAGCCATCTCCAGCTTTGCTCTTCTTTTTCAAGATTGCTTTGGCTATTTGGAGTCTTTTGTGGTTTCATACAAATTGTAGAAATGTTTGTTCTAGTTCTATGAAAAATGCTGTTGGCATTTTGATAAAGATTGCATTAAATGTGTAGATTGATTTGCTTTTTATAGACTTTTAATAATATTTGTTCTTCCAATCCATAAACACGGAATGTCTTTCCATTTATTTATGTCATTTTCAATTTCTTTCATCAGTGTTTTATAGTTTTCAGAGTACAGATCTTTCACTTCTTTGGTTAGGATTATTCCTAAGTATCTTATTATCCTTGGTGCAATTGTAAATGGGATTGCTTTCTTAATTTCTCTTTCCGTTGCTTCATTATTGGTGTATAAAAATGCAATAGATTTATGTACATTGATTTTGTATTGCACTACTTTCCTGATTTTGTTTTAGGCTCTAGCTGTTTTTTTAGTGGAGTCTTTTAGGTTTTCTATATAGAGTATCATGTAATCTGCAAATAATGGATGTTTTACTTCTTTCTTACCAATTTGGATGGCTTTTATTTCTTTTTGAGGTCTGATTGTTCTGGCTAGGGTTTCTACTACTATGCTGAATAAAAGTGGTGAAAAGTGGACACCTTTGTCTTATTCCTGACCTTGAGAGAAAAGCTCTCAGTTTTTTACCATTGAATATCATGTTAGCTGTGGTTTTTCATTTATGGCCTTTCTTATGTTGAGGTATGTTTCTTGTAAACCTACTTTGTTGCGGGTTTTTATCATGAATTAATGTTGTATTTTGTCAAATGCTTTTTCTGCATCTATTGAAATGATCATGGGGTTCTTATCCTTCCTCTTACTAATGTGACTTATCACATTGATTGATGTGCAAATATTGAATCATTCTTGCAACCCAGGAATAAATCCCAAGTGATTGTGGTGAATGTTTTTTTTTAAATGTATTGTTCCATTTGGTTTGCTGATATTTTTTTGAGCATTTTTGCATCTATATTCATCAGGGATATTGGTCTGTAATTCTTTTTATTCATATCTTTATCTGGTTTTGGTATCAGGATAATAATCCTGGCCTCAGGGAATAAATTTGGAAATTTTCCTTCCTTTTCTTTACTTTTTTTTTTTTTTTGCATAGTTTGAGAAGAATAGATATTAACTGTTCTTTAGATGTCTGATAGAATTTGCCTGTGAATCCATCTGACCCAAGGACTTTTGTTTGCTGGGAGTTTTTTGATTACTGATTCAATTTGTTTTCTGGGTATGCTCAAATTTTCTATTCCTTCCTGTTTCAGTTTTGGTAGTTCGGATGTTTCTAGGAATTTATCTATTTCTTCTAGGTTGTCCAACTTTCTGACTTAGTTTTTTCATAATATTCTCTTATAATTGTTTGTATTTTTCTGATATTAATTGTTATATGTCCTTTCTCACTTATGATTTTATTTATTTGAGTCCTTTCTCTTTTTTCTTGATAAGTTTGGCTACAGGTTTGTCAATTTTATTGATTTTTTTCAAAGAACTAGTTCCTGGTTTCATCAATCTGTTCTTTTTTTTTTCTTTTCTTCCCATATCTTTTATTTCTGCTCTAATCTTTATTATTTCCTACCTTCTGCTGGCTTTAGACTTTGTTTTTTTTTTCTAGCTCCTTTAGATATAAGCTTAGGTTGCTTATTTGAGATTTTTCTTGCTTTTAGAGGGAGGCCTTTATTGCTATAAACTTCCCTCTTCCTACTTTTCTTCTTTTAACAGGGAGCTGAAAATCACTCTAAGGCTTAAAAGACACACCTAATGTAATTGTCTGGGAATAAAAGGAGCAAAAAGGTGGACATTTGCAGCCATTACCCTTGACAGCTATAAGCAGTAAGAACACATTTGAGCTCCTTAGCAAAGTTATTATAACTTTTGGTAGTTAATTGTAGGTCTCTGTAGTAGTCCTCAATGAAATTATTTAACTATATTTAACTACTTCTTAAAGGATTTAGGAAGTTTTCGGTTTACACACAAACACAGAAAGACAAGCACTCACATGTATGAACATGCACACACAAATAACATGGAGAAGCTAAAAACAAATTCAGATGAAAATACCAGAAAGTACCAGGTAGAAGAGGACAAAGATGAGGTGTCAAGAACCTGAGTGATGGTGGAGGTAATAACGATGGTGTATTCTCATGGGAACGGTGGCTATTATTTTTTAGTTGCTTATAATGTCTAACCATGGTGTCAGGAATTTTACCTCAAAGGGACTTACTACATTTGAACATTGCATTTATTAAGCTCTAAAATTTTTGTATCCAGGGCAAAGGAAGGAAGCCCAAGGTGAATATAATTTAGAATTTAAAAGCAGAATTGGAATTTGTGGCAAGAAACAATCTGCCTAAATGTAATTCAAATATCACAAACTCACTTTTATTACCGAATTTTCATACATATTCTTGAATAGATATTTCTTCGTTTCCTTTTTGCTCTTACAATCATTTCTAGGAGCTTTAATTTTTTTTTTATCTTTTAAGGATTTTTACAAGTTTCACTGGGAAATGTATCACTGGAGTTCCTCATGCTGTCATGCCAGAAGTCAGTCTCCTCAGAACACTTTTTAATGGATATACAACTGACCACCAAACCCCCATGCATATAACGTTTGACTCCCTCATAACTTAACTGCTAATAGACTACTGTTGACCAATAGGTTACTAATAACATGTATAGTCAATTAACACATATTTTTTCATGTGATATGTATTATATACTACATTCTTATAATAAATTCTTATAATAAAGTAAACCAGAGAAAAGAAAATGCTATAAGAAAATCATAAGAAGAGAAAATGCATTTACAGTATTGTATTTATTAGAAAAAAATTACACACATGGGGACACAAGCAGTTCAATCCAGTGTTGTTCAAGGGTCAACTATATTTTACAATGTTCTGAGACATACAAAAGTTGAAGGTGTTTAAGGAATGCATTAGGGTTTTGTAAATTTCATGATTTATTTCAAACATAGACAAATCCCAGTTGGACTTTTTGATCTTCAGTAATCAATCTACACAATCAGGCTCAGTGTGGGTGATTCAGGTAATTTATTACATACAATAACATAAAGGCCCCACTGTGTGCCTATCTTGGAGAGCACTGAAACTTAAAATAGGTTGCTTCTCTTTCTTTTTTGTTGGATTCAAATCCAATTAGAGCTAGAAAAAGATTAAATCTCCAGATTTCATTTTAATCAATAAATTCAGCTTTTTTTCTACTTAAAATTTCTTTTTTTTGAGTTTTATTAAAAATTGAGCAAAGTGAGGGCCGCCTGGGTGACTCAGTCCGTTGAGCATCTGACTCTTGAGTTTGGCTCACGTTACGATATCAAGGTCGTGAAGTTAATCCCAGTGCTGGTCTTTGTGCTGGGCATGGGACTGCTTTAATATTCTCTCTCTCCCTCCCTCTGCCCCTCCTCGCAACCCCCCACTCTCATGCACATGTGCTCTCTCTCTGCCTCAAGATAAATAAATAAAAATTTCTAAAAATGAAGCAGAGTGAATATAATTTATAATACAATTTTCTGCAGTTGGGGCACTAATCTAGAGTGAAAGGTCTATGAAACACAGATGAAACCAAAAAATTTCCAAGTAATCTTCATATTGGTTAGGATTGGTTTTGGCTGCATGTAAGAGAAAAACTAAAATAATATCTACTTAAACACTCAGGATTTATCTTTTTCTAATATAAGAGGAGGTAGAGGAGGCTATCTGGTGTTGACAGAATGCTCCAAAAAAGAAGTGGAATCTCAGGTTCCTTCTCTCTCTCTTTCTGTCTCTGCATATGGTTTTCATCCTTCAGGCCATTCATGATCCAGCACAACTACTGGAGCTCCAACCATGTCTAAAACTCACGTAAGGGAAAGAAAAAAAAAGTGAGAGAAAGGTGCACCTGCCAGCTCTGTGAACTCCCTTTTCTGGAAATACCACAAACTATGCTAGGGTACTACTTCTATTACCATCACACTGCACATGACAGTTACATAGCTACACATAGCATCGGGGAGGCTGGGAAATATAAGTTTCAGATGGACATATTACCAGTTCAAATAGAAGTTGGATTCTTTTATTGAGCAAGAAGTAAAAGTTTTTGGATAGGATATTAACCCCTGTACAACAATCTGAAAAAATAGACAATCATTCATACTTCAGAATTTCCTCCCACTGGAATTTATTGAAGTTGACTATACAGACAAACCATACAGAATATTTACACCTCAGGCTTTTTAGGGAAAAAGAGAGAGAGTTTGCCTCAAGGAAATTTTAGCTGCTGGTGGTCCTCACATACGCAACCCAGGGCCCCATGGAGAGTTAAGCTCCCAGGTAGCTGAGTCAGGCGGAGTTGGGTTTGTGTCCTTTGTCTACACTCTGTAGGTGTGTGAGTTAATTTTCCTCAGTGTAAAATAAGGCTATCAAAGGAACCTGCCTCTCAAAGAACTATTGTGTGGGTGAAAGTAATATAGGATAATCCCTGAGGACTGTGCCTAGTACTGGTTGAGCTTGCTGGAAGTGTTTGCTACTGTTATTGTCTGCTACAGTTTTCTTCATCATTTATCCTACCTGGCTTTTAATAACTTTAATCAAAGTAGATGTAGAATCCTAATCTAAGCAGAACAAGACTGTCCTATTCTGTGTCTGATGACATAGAGCCACTATATTGCTCAAGGGATATAACCAGAAATGTCCATGCAAGCTAGTTAATCACTTCTCAGGGACGTACACACACATTTCTAGGACATGGCTTTTATTTGTCCTATAATCAATCCTCCATAATTCTCATGTAGCTAAATGGAGCCAGACATGTGGTCTTACTTATAAATGGTACCAAAGGTGACAACTGGTCAATCTGCTTTGCAGAGTAGCTTGGAGATGTCCCAGGTTACTGGTGTAGAGTTTGGTCTTTCACCTGGATAACAGAATATGTCTCAGCCATTGTATCTAGTTTGATCTTCCTGAAGAAATAAATACCTCTATTTTAGACATTGTGCTTAATTTGATCTTCCTGAAGAAAAAAACAGTTGTAGAAAAACCTCAGATGGCCAATATTAAGGAATAAATAATGCTAAATCACTACTCTCCATCTCCCCAGTGAATTTTCTATTTTGTAAAGTGATTTCAAATTCTTTACAGCCTCTGAACTTCATAAAAATCCAACAAGGTCAGCAGGCTGGGGAAAGGATCATTTTCCTTGTTTTTTGCACATAAGGAAAGAGACCCAGCTCTATGTGGCCTACATTAAGTCATATGGATTTCAAGCTACAGAGCCAAGACCAGAATTCAGGCCTTCTGACTACAAGCCAGTGCTTTTTCAGCTCTGCTGAAAGCAAGTCAGTGGGGAGGCTGCTGAACAGCTTCTGAGTTGTCAGAAAGCAGAATTTGCAAGGGGTTTCGGTAGCAGTCCTGGTGACAGCAGGTGACAGAGGGCAGCTGTTTTTATCAGATTATAATTTTGTGTGATAAATATCCATAGAACATCCTTCAAGCAGTTAGTGAGATGCACCTTCCTGCCATTTGTGTCTGAGGTCTTACAGGGACACTGGTATCAGAACAGCAAGAACTGGCACTTAGGATTAGCAAAATGACTCCCTGGTGAGAAGGGCCAAATGATTGTAAGGAGACAGAAAATAAAGCAAAGGCAATGTTCACTTTTTCATTCCTCTAATATCATTTAACCACTCTAACACCTGCAATTCTGAGTTAGCTATTAGGGACACAAATGTGAATAATAGGTCACAAAACCATCAATACTTTTGATGCTGAGGAGGTCACAAAAGAGGAAAGCACCTATGTCAGGCATTGTTCTAAAAAAGTTACAAATGAAATGAAATGCAATGGAAGAAGGGAAAATGCTGTTCATTTTCAGAGGTTCATTTTCAGGTTACCACTGGTAACCGGGCCTTGAAATATGAGGAATTTTTCCATTGAAACAGGAGGCAAAAGGGCGTAATGGACATGGAGATAAGATGACACATGACATGGTCAGGGAATTTTAAGTAGTTCAAATGCAGGGAGGACATATGTGTAGGGCTGGAGGTGGCTGGGTGGGAGAGGGAAGTAGATAGAAATGGGAGGTGAAGTCTGAACGGTGTAATGGGATAATATCCAGGCCAAAAGGAAGGGCTGAGAAATTTACACTTTATCCTGCAGGTGGTGGAGAAGGATTTAATCAGCGGAGGGATGTGATCACATCTGCGTCAGGAGGTTAAACTGAGGCAGGTGATCTGGGGTGCGCAGGAAAAGTAACTGCAAAAAAAGTGAATGCTTCCTTGGAAGTGGAACTCTTTGTATTTCCTTTCCCTTCAATTTTCTTCTACTTGTTCACTTATATTTTTCCAGTAGTTTCTAGGCATTCTGGAGATACTAGTGCTCTTTCTAACCAGTCCAGGAAGTATGTCTAATGGCTAACCTGGATATTCATAAGAGACTATGCCCATTAAATATCACTGCGAAGAGTACTGGGCCGTGCTTTATAGAGTCGCTCTTGTGTGCATGGGGGGACTGCTTTGCACCTGCGACGTCATGGAGACCCAGCACTCTCAAGTGTGTGTTTGCCCCTGGGCCCACCACCAGCCAATTTACCACAGATAACCTTGCTGTACTTTATGTGCAAAATGCTAGGCCCTGGCCTCTAAGCCGACAGTATTAGCTGGGTTAAGACAGATATTGAGAATCAGAAGTCCAAGAATTCTTGACATTTCTTATAGCAATAAGCCACAGAGAATCACTATTTAAAGTTTAACATTAACAAGCTGTGCTTCACGTTGCCCTGGGAAGAGTAAAAAAAAAAAAAGTAAAGATTAGTTATCTGCTTAAAAAAAAAAAAAAAAAAAGGCAGTTCCAAGCAGCCTAGAGGATAGAAGATACCTGTTCAGCCGGTTCTACCACCCAATGGAATCAATCGGTTTGGGCAGAGAAAGAAACAAGATCAGTCTGAGCTAAAAACTTGATTTCAATGATTTAATGTCCTGGATTGAATGATTATTTCTGACCCAATTTTCCAGCCAGTTTGGTGATGAGTCTAGTTTTATGTACAGTCCATATCGGAGAGAAATGGGCATCTGTGATCCATTTTATGCAAGACAATGTCTTTTATATCTTTTGAAATAAACAACATCCTACAATGTCTTATTAATGGGTTTTGCCATTCTTTTTTACTTAGAAAATACTTATGTTTCTTCTGTCTTTGAATCTACTTTATCAAAGTTTCATTTCCACCATATTCGTTCAAATGTCCACTCACTGACCACATATCTATTTTGGGTAACAACAACGATAAGAATAGCTAACACCTACATAACATTTATCAAGCATTATTCCACATTTTTATTACTTATTAGTTTGTTCAACCCTTGGATTAACCAGAAAAAGTAGGTTTTCAGAGAAAATAGGAAAATTGGAGACAGGGAGATGAAGTGATCTGCCATGGTCAGTCACAGGGCTATGCATGGGTAAACTACCATAGAAAATCTGGGAATCTGTCCTTCTGACCTCTCACAGCACAGGCTGGTCAAGGGGTCATATATCACAAGCTCTAAAAATTGGTGGAGAATCAGTGATCTCAAGGGCAATGTGTTCACCTTTATTGTCCAGTCTCTTTTTAGTTTCTTTCAACTGAAAGCCAGTTTTTAATAGATTAGAGAAAGCGCCAATTTGATACCAAGATGCACTATGTGTGAACAGAGGGCAACGAGCCCGTGTCCTTCTCCCAGATGTCACATTTGACAAAAGATTTCACAGCCAGCGGTGATTTTCATTAATTCCATTTTACCTGTTTCTCATCCATGCTTTGTTGCAAAAGATACCTAAATGACTAGGCATTCATATGTCATTTATTTTAAAATGTCTGCCTCACATGTCATCCTAAATGTCATGACAAAACGTGAAAAGTTCTCCTTCTTCCTTGAACGGCTACAGGCGGAAAGAGCAGGATCACGTAATGTCTGTCCACTCGCATCAGGCAGGGCTAATGTGAAACTCTGGTAGTGCTGGCACCTGTACATTTCAGACCTTCTGATTTCAGGGTTCTGGGACTCTGAGCCATTATTTTCTTCTGTGCCAGAATGCTTGAGATAAAAAGGTAAGGAGGCTCTCCTGGCTTCTTCTGTCTTGATCTGGAGTCCTGTGCAGGTTGCTTTCTCATCTATTGCCCCACACGTTAGACCTGAACTTCACGTCTTCACCCTGCAGTTGAGATACTAAGCCATTGGTAGCTCATGAAAGACATGAAGAGAGTACAGTAATCCTAGCGTCTCTTCCAGATTCCTTTAGAACTAGCAGGATTGTGTCATGTACCACAGCATCAACCTGCCCAGAACTGAGCTTTGGGAAGTTACTTAAAAGGAAGAATGAAGGTGTTGGAGAGGATGTGGAGAAAGGAGAACCCTCCTACACTGTTGGTGGGAATGTAAGCTGGTGCAGCCACTGTGGAAAACAGTGTGGAGGTTCCTCAAAATGTTGAAAATAGAGCTACTCTACCACCCAGCAATTGCACTACTGGTATTTACCCTAAAGATACAAATGTAGTGATCTGAAGGGGCACGTGCACCCGAATGTTTATAGCAGCAATGTCCACAATAGCCAAACTATGGAGAACCTAGATGTCTATCAACAGATGAATGGATAAAGAAGGTGTGGTATATAAAAACAATGGAATACTATGCATCCATAAAAAAAAAACCCTGAAATCTTGCCATTTCCAATGACGTGGGTGGACCTAGAGTATATTATGCTAAGTGAAATAAGTCAATCAGAAAAAGACAATTATCATATGATCTCACTGATACGAGGAATTTGAGAAACAGGACAGAGAATCATAGGGGAAGGGAAGGAGAAATGAAATAAGATGAAATCAGAGAGGGAGACAAACCATAAGAGACTCTTAATCTCAGGAAACAAACTGAGGGTTGCTGGAGGGGAGGGGTGTTAGAGGGATGGGGTGGTCAGATGAAGGACATAGGGGAGGGTATGTGCTATGGTGAATGCTGTGAATTGTGTAAGACTGATGAATCACAGCCCTGTACCCCTGAAACAAATGACACATTATATGCTAATAAAAAATAAAAATTTAATAAAAAGGAAAAATGAATTTCTATGCAACATTCTGAGGGTGTGATTTACAATGTTACTTAAAAAGCTGGTCTTGGTTCGTTTGCAAAGTATGAATAAGGATGTGAAATCAAGTAGGAAAGTATGGTCTCTGGCTCCTGTCCTCAACCTCCAATCTCACCCTCCAGCTCCTTTACCAATATGATTGTGTCAATCTCTCAGCAGAGCAAATTTTCCTTAGATTTTCCCCTTTTTTAAAAAAAATTTATTTATTTATTTGATAGGAGGGCGATCACAAATAGGCAGAGAGGCAGGCAGAGAGAGGGGGGAAGCAGGCTCCCTGCTGAGCAGAGAGCGCCATGCAGGGCTCAATCCCAGGACCCCAAGATCATGACCTGAGCTGAAGGCAGAGGCTTAACTCACCGAGTCACCCAGGTGCCCCAGCTTTTCTCCTTTTGTCCTGTTCTGAGATATGCATGCCTTTGGTCATTTTCCTTCATCTGTCTATCCAGATATCCCCTCAATATATTTTTCTATCAACCTTCTCTAGTAGGATTACATATGTATTTTTCCCACGTAATTATTTGAAAATGTTTTTGTTTAATGAAACAGTCATTAAATTGGAAAGATAAGTCATATAAATGGCTATACTTTCAAGATGTGAAGGGTGGAAAAAGCAGGGGCATTAGAGGGTGAAAGCACTCTATTGATTGCCTCTGGATCTCACAGTTTATCAATCAACTGGGGTAATAGAAAGCATAATATTTTATTGACCTGGTGATTTTATGAATCATAGTTTTCTCCCTTGCCTGTATCACTCTCTTTCTCTCTCAAGACCAAGTACTTTCTCACCTCTCTTTCAGACTGAGGTAGCCCTTGAGCCAGTTCTAGTCAGTAAAAGTTAAATGGAAGTCTCCTGGAAGATTCTAGGGGGAGGTATTTGTCTTTCTGTTAAAAGAGAAGTGCAGAAAGAAAAAGGTTCAGTCCCCAGTGCTTCCTACTTCTGAAGGTGGTTGCGTGAGGACACGGTGGTTGGAGCAGCTGCAGCCATCTTGCCCCAAGGGGGAGAACACCAAGGGGATTGCAAAGACACCAACAGAGGGCCTTGATATCATTCAGTTGCCCAGGTACTCATTCAGCCACCATATAATGAATGCTTATTTTGTACCAGACTGTACTGGTGCTGGGAATTCACATGTCCATTTGTACAAAATAAACCAAGTCCCTGTTTACAGGAAACTTACATTTAATAGAAGGAAAGACAGCAAAAATAAATATATACCAGGTAGAGTTAGGAGCTATGTAAAATGTTAAGAAAAATAAGAGAACTGGAGAATGATGGGGTGACATCTTATATAGCTTGATAAAGGAAAGTCTGATAAAGTGACTTTTGAGAGACACAAAGGAAGTGAGGGAGTTAGTTATGCAGATATTTGGGGTGTAGGAAGAAGTGTTTCAGGAAAAGGGAACAGCATATGCAAAGGTCCTGCACCAGGAAGGCCAGGGAGGCCAGAACTGAGTGAGCAACAGGGACAATGGAGGAATGAGATAAGAGAGATAGCAGGCATCCAGATCATTTAAAGGCTGGAGAAGAATAAATGAAACAAGATGGGATTGGGAGGGAGACAAACCATAAGTGACTCTTAATCTCACAAAACAAAGTGAGGGTTGCTGGGGGAAGGGGGGGTTGGGAGGGGGGAGTGGGGTTATGGACATTGGGGAGGGTATGTGATATGGTGAGTGCTGTGAAGTGTGTAAACCTGGCAATTCACAGACCTGTACCGCTGGGGATAAAAATACATTATATATTTATAAAAAAATAAAAAATAAAAAATAAAAAAAAGGTTTTTGGCCATTGGATATAGATATGTTTAAAAATAAAGAGCAAGGGAGGAAACAGGGAGACAGAAAAATATTGCGAGAGATGATGATGGTGGCTGGCTACAGGTGGGGGTGGTGAGGAAGAGAGAAAAGTTAGATTCTAGGTATGTTTTGAATTTCCTGATGGGTTCCATGCAAGATATTAGTCCAATGAGGGTCTATCTTCAGATTTCTTCATCCATGAGAAATATCAAATTCCTCCTGTCTAAGCCACGATTGACGGTTGTTCTCCTACTTAGGGCCAAAGTATTACTGATAGAGTTGGAAGCAAAACTGCTCTTTCTTCAGATGTTCTTTTCTTCCCGTTTTATAAATTCCAACAGAGTCATTAGAGTCCCGAACCATTTTGTACTCTTAGCCTAGGGTTTACCTTTAACATTTACTTAATTATTAAAATCCATTAGAAATAGAATAGAATAAAAGAAAACTGAGGACTGGAGAGCTTATGTGACTTGACAAAAGTCACATAGCCCATTCACGAGTATTGATATTACAGCTCAGGTTGTAATCCATGTTCGGATTACAGTAAGAAAAGATGATAATGCAAAACTACTTCAACTATTTTTCCAGAACAGTTGGAAGTGGCTGAGCCAATTTCAACATGGAGCAGCCCTCTCTTGTGAGGTACTTAACGGATTTTTGTCTCGTATCCCGTGTGCTTTCCCTGGCAAACTGTGCATCAGGCAAGGGCAGGGTTTCCTGGGTCTCCCAGAGCAGGTGCTCTGCCTCATTGCCTCTCTGGAAGCAAAGAAAAAGGACCTGGGTTGATTCGCTTAGTGGGATTTTGTCAGGGAGACTTGGATGGGAGAAAAGGAGAAACACCTGGCCCAGAAAAAAAGCAAATATAAAGCACTTTTTTTTTTTTAGGTGAAAGCAATTAGTGCTGTTAATCTCTTTATTCTGGTGAAAAGTATGGCAGGTTAATTACAGGAATGAGCAAATCTGGTACACTGGGAATGATGAGAAAAGACCCCTTTTAGAGGCTGGGGACAGCTTCATGAGAACAGAGCTGTCCAGTAGAAAATAGAATGCTAGCCACATATATAATTTTCAATATTTCAGTAAGCATATTTTAAAAGTAAGAAGAAACAGGTGAATTAAAGTCATATAGTTAGTTTACCTCAATATATTCAAATATTATCATCTCAAAATGAGACACGCCACATTTCAAATGCTCAGTAGTCGCCCACCGCTAATGGCTACCGCATTGCATAGCACATTTTCAGAGAACTAAACATGAAAATATCTTTAATGAGAAAACTTCCGTGAGGGTAAAACTCAGTCTTATTCCTTTTGTAATATTTTATTTATCTATTTATTTATTTACTGAGAGCGTGTGAATTGGGGGAGGGGCAGAGGGAGAGGGAAAGAATGTCAAGCAGACTCCATGCTGAGTACCCGGGGCCCGACGTGGGGCTCGATCTCTTGACCCAGAGATACCACCCTAGTGGAAATGAAGAGTCAGAGACCTAACCTACTGAGGTGTCCCCCAAACAACATCTTTTTAAGAACTCAACAGTGTTACCTGTTTCAATGTATTTCAACCAAAACACAGACCATTTCTAAGTCATTAAAATCTAGAATAACATTTGAGGAAGAATCCAGGACTTGGTAATGAAGGGAAAAATGGGGATAGTAATACTCATAAAGACTGATGTTGCCCCTAAATAAGATGATATGTATGTTTTAAAAAATAGAACACTATGTGAATATACCTCTATGAGTAACATTCCTTTTATTTTATCAAAATATTGGTCCTTGGCTATGTAAACACTTCAAATATCTGTAGCATTTATAGAATCATCTGTAGATGATTCTTTCCTTCCGATGTTTTTATGCTCTTTGCCTTTAAACCAATTATACATTTGGAAGCACTGACCAGGAACACATTCAAATTCCCAGAAATAATCAGTCTGATAGAAGACTTGTAGCATTTTCTCTAGCCAATCAGGAAATATCTGAATGTGCACACATGGAAAATCTAAAGTCTTTCTGAATGTAGCTAAAAATGTTGGGGGAGGGCCAGCGTTGGGGGGAGAAAAACACTGATGGTTTCTCAAGCCTTTTCTGGTCAAATATCTGATTTAAGGACACCGTATTCTGAGAGATAGAAGTACTTATAAATATATAAACATGCTTTTTTTTTTCTGCATCATGTCTGAGATTTCTGAATTTCTCTGTAATTACATTTAGCAGGAGAAAAACATCCACGCCTGTGCTGAGCAGCTCCCAGCAATCTGTCAGCCTTTCACAGCGTAGTAACCTACTGATCGCTGCCTCAGCCCTTCAATAAATACGTAGGCTGCGTGCGTGTGCGCTTAGAGAACTTCACAGGTTTCCATGGATACAGGAATTTTAGTGCTGAGGCACATTTACTATCGCTTTTCTTGTCACCGAGAGTCCTGTAAACACTTGTGTTGTAAGATTTTGTGCAGAAATTTAGCATTTTACAGAGAACTAAGTCAAAATTACCTTTTCCCAAGATGCATTGTAGGATTTTCCCTTACGGCAAAGTCCCTGAAATCATTTATATTTGTGGCCTCTTTTTAGTGATGTGCTTTCATTTATTAGACTAATAAAAGACAATAAAGGCTTAACTACATTGTCAGTATCACTTTTAAGTGGCAGATATTTACACTATGTAAATGTTACAATTAATAAATAAGACTACTGGCTCTGAATTTAGAATGGGAAGAGGCAAATAGGGGAAGTAGGAATAGAAATATTATGTATATATTGAGCCATTTTTCTGGCTGACTATGGTGAAATTCAAGCGTCATTTCCAAGGATATCCCAGTGTATCTATTGACTGAGCATAATTTGAATTTATTCTCTCTTACTCATTACTTATTACTTTGAATATTTTAAAGACCTTTCCACAGAAATATGAGAATGGCAGGATATGTGTTATTTTTCCCATTTCACACATGTATAACTGAGGCTTAGAAGGCTTAAGGAACGTGCGCTAGCAAGTGGTAAAACTGGGATTAGAACCCAAGACTCTTGACTCACTGTTCAGGGCTTTTCTATTGTCTTTTTTCTTGGGTGGAATGCAGGCAACTTCTATAGAAAGTGTACCCCTTTCCTTCCTTCTGTGTTTCTGTGTGCCTCTGACCTGGGGCCTCATTAAATCACTCTTTTCTCCACCTATCCTCTTGGTGGCCCCAGAGACTTTGTTCAACCTGATTTACTGAGCTTAGTAATTTCAAAAGCACATGACCATTCAGAAGTAGTAATCCTAGAGAGATCACATAGCCTGGATGTGCACAGCATGAGGACTCTTCAGGGGAAGAGATTTCTAGATCCGATCATGCTGACTGAGGATGTACAAAGCAGAATGAGAGGCTCGAGCACTTTGTAGAAAAATCTAGTCTGAACAGACATGAGCCCGGATATTGCAGTCAAGAAAAAAGCTTTTACTTTAATAACATGGATTTTGGGGTACAGGGGTGGGACTGTTTGAGTGACTGTCTCAACTCTCACTTAATATGCTCATGTAGCCAGCAGACTCTGTCACCTCAGCAAATACCCCAGCCAAGGCCGGGAGATCTTAAGACAGTTTTTTGCTTGAGACCTCATTCACCTCATTTTGTACAGGCCTTTTGTTTTTGTGGTGTTTTGCATGTGGGTGTCTTTCTAGTTTTATTTCATTTTTGTTTTGCTTGTTTGTTTAATCTAGAAGGAAAGCTTTGCTTTCACTGTCCAATACAAGAGAGAGTTCAACCTGATTTACCAAGAATTCTCCAGTAAGAGGCCTGATCTTGGTCCTATCCCCATAGACACCAAGAAAGATGCTTTGTGGCTCAGGCCTCAAGGGCAACTTTCGGACCTGAGGAGTCATGGGTTTGTTGTGAGGATCAAATGAGACTATGGATATGAAAGTATTTACTGATTGTGTGTGTGTGTGTGTGTGTGTGTGTGTGTGTGTGTGTGTGTATAAATACCCACACACCAAAAAGTTGTGTTGAGCACTCTGTCTAACATCATACAATACAAACTGGTTTTAGTCTCCATGTATTAATATGGCAAATAGTGTTTTGTTACATCACAGGCTTTTGCTAGAATGCGGACTTTATTCATTTAGCAACAAACATGACTAAATCATCTCCATTATAGTTATTTCAATGTGTTTCAACCGACCCAGTTAGGCAACAACTGAGGGGCCATGCACGTGGTGCTTCAGTTAACAGAATAACCAAAGTAATGGAAAATGGTGATTTGGTTGTAAGCTGACATCTGTTCCCATTGCATACCATGTGAAGCCCATGAGATCCCAGGATCACAGCTCTGGATTCAGATCAGCTTTGGTTATAACTGCCCAAGGTTAACTCCTCATTCCTTCTGCCTGGAAATTTGAGTTCTGTGCTGCTCCTCCATAGAGAACCACTGAGTGATTAACTATCACTCCTTCCTGTAGAAAGGAAGAGAGAACTCAGGGTTCTCCTGGACTACAAGTTTCTCTCTGTCTTCCCTGCAAATTTCACTCAGGCATCAAATTAAATTTACTCTGAACTGAATGCATTTTATCTATACCTGGCAGGGATCTAGAAGTAAAATTATAAGATTTATTTCATTTTAATTCTATTATGATGCATTTAATCACAAATACCCCCAAAAAGAAATATAATTTATCATTTTGCCCTGACTGAGCATTCCTCCTTGGTTCACATTCATGAATCCATAATACAGAGAGGAGATGGGATGATTAAGTGTCCGATTAGAGAAAACAGATTAACCTGGCAAACATAATAAATTTAACTCATAAGTGGGATGGCTTTATAAATGCTCACAATAACTCTCTTGTAGAAAATCATGAACCACTTCCTTCAGTGATGACTCAATGGAAGTAGTTGGGGAACATAAAGCAAATGCATGTTTATGGCTTTTTCTTACAGACATTCAATGGGTATTGAAAGGCATTATCTGATTCAGCTTAGAACTCTAAAAATATATCAAAAAGGAAACATATAATAAAAATATAAGCTAAAAAAAAAAAAAAAAAACAAAAAACAACTACCCAAAGCTACAGCCTGTCAAGTGTTCTAGTTTTCTTTCCACTTTGCCAGGGATTATATCTAGATGCCTCATGCTTTCCATGTCTTTCTATGTTCTTTCTCTGTCTCCAAAGTTGCCAAAGCCAGACCTAGTTTCAAACCATGCAGATTCACCCTTAATTTTCATAACAGAACCTGATTCCTTTATAAAGGCAGCTGCATCTTTACATAATTCTTATCCTACTGTGGCAAAACACATAAAATTAGCAAGCTATTTCAGCCCTTGACTTCTCCCTTTTAGCTGTGATTCCATTTAAATCAGAGTAAAAATCTAGGTTATGACTTGTTTGAAGGAAAGTCCTGTACAGAGCTCCAAAAAGTTCACTTAGCAGTCCATCAGGCTTTCCTTACTTAGCTGGCTAGCCTTCCTGGCCTTCCTTTTTTAGCAGTAAGAAAAGGGATACTCTTCATGCCCAGCTTTATTTTTAAACTTGCATGGCTTTATTCCTGGAAACCTCTGCTGGCCTACCTGGCCTGAAAGAGAGTCAGTTAGGCCCTGCTCTTTCACATGCACCCAATTCATGCTGAAAAAGGACCTGCAGAACCAGAACTTTGGCAGGGAAGGGCAGAAGAGGTGAGGGAGGGGCACACTGGCTGCTGGAGAAGGAGAGTGGCTTGTCTTTAAGGAAGGCCCCAACCCATCAGGAGCCAGGTAAACTTGCCCTGGGAGAAACTAGTACCTGGCTGCGGAGGGGGTGGCAGGCCCTTCTCCTCTCCTTTCTTCTTCCTCTCCTCTTCCCATTCTGAAGCTGATCTTAGGTTAGAGGGTGGTGATAGGTAGGGGTCCAAAGGGAGCCAGGTCCATGTGTGTCCTCATAACCCTTAGGCTCTGGATCAGGCTCACAAGCTCTCATCGCATAGGGGTGTGTGTCTTTGGAAGCAGGGATATTTTCTAAGGCCACGCCCTCCTTCCTCTTTTGCTGAGTTAAAGACCGAGCTGCTTTCCTGGGGGCACAGGCACTAAGATATGGGTCCTTTCCTGGGTAAAGGAATCTACGCAGCTCTAGAAGGGTGTATACTTCTAGCGGTGCAGTGTGCATGCATGACGAGTGTACATGAACATTTCCAGGTTCAACAAGACGTTAATTTAGTAATTGCTGTGCCTAGCACAGTCCTTGATACCATAAAAAATCTGACGCAAGAGTGTCCCAGTGGCTAGGGGCCGGGCTGGGGAGGGCGGAGGACCTCCCGGGAGAGTGGGGGGTGGGGGCCCTCATTGTTCAGGTTCCCCGCTGGGGCTGCGCTTTGACCGCTGTGTGTGCGCGTAAGAGTGCGCGGCGTCGTCAGGGGCCGCGGGGGCGCGCGGGGGAGCTGGCGTTGGTCTGGAGGGCGGCGCCGAGTGGTGGTGGGGACTGCGCCTTGACCTCACCGGAGAGTAGATGGAGTGGGCCCGTGGCCGCTAGCCAGAGGGACGGCAGCTGCGAGTCCAGGGCGACCCCAGGACCCCGACAGCTGCCACCGGCGGAAAAGACCCCCCCGGGCTTGAGCGAGGTGGGCTGGGGATGGTGGGGAGGACTTCTAGGTTCCCAGATAACCTTGTTTGCACCACCTGTCAGATGTGAAAAACTCGAAGGACCAGTAGAGAGCATCCGTGCCCTTATTTGTTACAAATGGAAGCGCCGACTCCACTCAGTCCCCAAGTCACACAGCTATTAAGTAGCAGAACCAGGACTAGAAACTGGTCTTGCATAAGAAGTTTTTTGAAGCTATCGTCCTCACTGAACGAATACGGATAATAATACAAGTAATTGGTATTACAAAATATTAGATTTGGGGGATGGTGATACTACTTTGGCATTTGGGACTATTAACATGATTTATGTGTTGGAAAAACCCAACCACTCTGTCCTCCCTGGGCTGGGGCTTCTCATTCCCTCATTCATTAAATATTTGCTCAGCAGTTATTTGTGCCAGGCGCTCTGCTAGAAACTGAAGGTGTAGAGATAAACAAGAACCAGCCCTCCATACTGAGCGGAAGAGATTATTCCCTGGACACCAGTAACTGACGCAGGTGTGGGAAACGCAATAGGCGTTAGATAACGCACCGTGGAAGCTACCAAGGAGACGTCATTTCTGGCTGACTGCCAGCAGACCTTGGGAAGGAGGCGGCATCTGACCTGGATCTCTAAGAGTGGGACTTTGGGGGGCATTTGGAAAGGGGCAGCGCATTCCAGGTAGAAGGTTCAGTGTTAGCAACAAAATTCCAGGTGAGTGTGAAGAACAATGAATAGTTTGGTTTTCCTGTAACGTAGGGATAAACATATGCCGGCAAGGTGGGAAGTCAGTAGTGGGGATTGAAGCTTGATTGATTCCAAGCAGTGGTTGAGTGAGGGGAGGATGGTTCATCTCCTCAGCCATAGAGTGAAGATGTGGGACCAAAGTGCCTGCAGCTCTGAGAGGTTGCGAAGTAGCTGTTCTGGGAATGTGGGGCTTCATGGAACCATCTCAGTGTACTGGGACCATGGATGAAAAAATTCGGTTGAAGTGGGAAAGGGTCCAAATCAAATTGGAAGATTGTTGGACAAGGGATGATCTGTGGCAGTGTTTCAGATTTCCAAAAGCATTGCATTTTGGGGAGGAATTTGTGGAAAAAGTGCTCTTAGCATTCCTGTAACACAGGTGGCTTTATGGACATGAGCAGCAGGTAATCAGCCTGTCTCTATCTGTTCAGGGGACAGTTGTATCTTTAGATGCACTGGGAGGGACCAACAAGGAGCTGTAAACAAGGTAGGCTGTTTTGGCAGTTGAAACAAGAAATTTCTTGTACAAAGATTGCAGATTTACCTTCGTGCCACTCTTTGTTATGAACTAGACAAACAATTCTGTGCAAATGAACTGTTAAAACAGCCTTTTTTATCTTAAAGGAGACACACACAGATTGTAATAGAGGACTTTATAAATGTATCTTTCATTGGTTCTGTGTTATCTCATGTTTATGAAGCACACTATTATTTTCGTATGCCCAAATGAAATGGGTAGATGTGGTCCCAAGCAGACAGGCTATAGCCATTTGTCTAGGGTCTGAGTCTTGGCACCTTCTAGATGCTTCTAGCCCCACCTTGACACCCCTCCTGCAGGAGAAGATTAGGGATTCCCCAAGGTCCATTTCCCATTACTCTCTGGTTGTGCATGTAAATGTTTAAAAACTTTCTGTGTTGTTAGATGAAATATATATTCCATGTGCTTTCACAGCTTCTCCATGTGATGGGCTTTTGAGAAGAGGGAAAACAAGAAATGGTTAGTAGCAGTTCCTTTGGTTAACGGTGTTAATCAATGGTATAAAGAAGGAACTTGCAGGCTGGAATAAGAAGACAAACCTGGAATTGAATTCTCTCTCTGCCACTTACTACCTTTGTGACTTTAGGTCTGACAGATAACTCATCGGAGCCTCAGGTTCCTCATCTGTAAAATGGTGATCATAATAATCAGCTCACAATGGCTAACCAGCCCAAGAGTGTTCTAGAAGGGCTGCTGAAATGCCAGCAATGGGGGCAGTACAGTGTGAATGAGCAGAAGCAGTTAGGATAGGGAGCCTGATCTTGAGGGAGACTAATCTGAGTCTGTAATCAGGTTGTGAGTTCTGCCCTTTCCCACTGTGTGACTTTGGGTAGGTTCCTGAACTGCTTGTGGACACCATAAAATGGGGGAAATCATTCTCTCTCGTTCATGGTGTTGATTTGAGGATTCCCCCTAGCACCATGCTGGGGAAACAGAAGGAGAGAACATCAGAGCTGAAAGGGACCTTACAAGGCCTCCTAACCCTAATCACTCTCGCCTTCCACCACTACTGTGGAAATGTCATTTTTATCAACCCTGACTGTATTTAAACATTCCCGGTGACAGACTGCTTTCTGCACAAGGTGCTCTATGCCATTGTTTGACCACTTTCGATGAAGCTTTCCTCCTACACAGCTGAAATCTGCCTCAATATAACTTCCACATATCTGTCCTCTGCTATGTCCTATATTTTAAAAGAGCATTGGTCTCTTTTTTCACTAATATTTTTGTTTTTAGGTCATTCTCGATCCACGTGTAATTGTACGAAATGATGCCGAGCGATCGCTTGCACCTTTCCCCAGTTTCCCCCAGTGATAACATCTTGCAGACTGCAGTGCGATGTCACAGACAGGTTATTGCACTGATGTGATCAAAGATGCAAAACGTTTCCATCATCTCTAGAATCTCTCATGTTGCCCTTTTATAGCGACACTCTCTTCCCTCTCACCACTTCCTTAACCCCTGGCAACCACTATTTGTTCTCTATTTCTATGATTTTGTCATTTCAAGAATATTCTATAGATAGAATCATACAGTATCACACTTTCTGGCATGTTTTTTTTCACTCAGCATAATTCTGTGGAGATTCACTCAGGTTGCTTAACCTATCAATGGTTTGTTTCTTTTTATTCCTTAGTAGTATTTCATGGTATGTCTGTACCATAATTTATTTACCCATTAAAGGTCTCTCCTGGGCTCTTTCCAGTTTTTGGCTATTATGAATAAGCTGCTCTAAACACTCATGTATAGGTTTTTTTGGTAAATATAAGTCTTCATTGTCTTCAGTCTCTGGAGCAAATGCTAGCAGTACATCTCTGGATCATATGGTAGTTACAAGTTTTTAAAGAAATTGGTTCAAGAATGGCTAGGCCATTTTATGTTCTCACCAGCAAATGAGTGATATAGTTACTGTGCCTCCTTGCCAGCATTTTCCGTTGTCAGTATTTTTAATTTCTGTTATTGGGGTAAGTGTGTGATGTTATCCCATTGTGGTTTTAATCTGCATTTCCCAAATGGCTAATGATGTTTAACATGGCTTACTTGATATCTGAGTCTCTTCTTTGGTGAAATGTCTTGGTGTCTTGTAGTCAGGTTCTAATTGCATTCCTTGCTCTTTCACACTTGAGTTTTGAGAGTTCTTTACATGTTCTCAATACTAGTCCTTTCTTAGTTATGGGGTTTGCAAATATTTTCTCCCATTCTGAAGCTTGTCTTCTTGAGCTTTTAACAGGGTCTTCTTCAGTGCAAAAGCTCTAAATTTTGAGGACGTCAATTTGCCAGTTTTTCCTTGTATGGATAGTACTTTTGGTATCAAGACTAAGAACCCGTCTACCCTGGATCCTGGAGAATTTCTTTTATGTGCTTTCTCCTCTATGTTTTATAGTTTTACATTTAATTCCATGATCCATTTTGAAATATTTTTTGTATAAGATGTGAGACTTGGGTAGAGATTTGTATTTACTTCTGTTTTGTTTTTTGTCTGTTGTTGTTTTGTTGTTTTTTTTTTAATGAATGTTCAATTGCTCTCGCACCATTTGTTGAAAATCTTTTGTAAAATAGCATATGACCTTTGGCGAGTCAAAGTATCCACCTGTTACTAGTTCCCCTATCTTGAAAATGAGGGGCTGTGCTAGAACTAGATGGGTGTTATTCAAGCTCCATTCCTAGAATTTCTGGGGTCCCAGAGAACCTCAGTAGCAGCAGCAATGAGAAGCAGATAGGACTCGCATGCTCCTTCCTGACTTCATCCAGGATAGAGGTACTTTAGTGTTTTATATTTTTGTGGGTCCCTCTGATATTTGATTTAATTCAGGGCCCTGTGCTAAAAACAAGTTTGGAGAGCAGTGGAGTAAGTAATGTCTGATGTACCTTTCTGGAGTAAATTGCTGTGTTTCTAAGCACTTACTGTTGGAACTCACTTTCTCCTTACATATTAGCTTCCTATCTCCTCCCTTAGTTTCTTGAGTGGCTACTCATATGAAATGTTTTCATTGTTATCCCACTATCTATCTATCTATCTATCTATTAGGCTTCATGAAATCAATTAACTTACATTTCATAAATCAGTTTACAAACTGTATGTCAGAATTGAAAATGTGTTAAATATGTTAAAATTGTGCAGTGGAATCATCTATTTCATGGAATTATTGTGGCTGAAAGGATAAGGAGCTCAAATCACACAAAAGCCATGAGCTACTTACTCAACATTTACACACAGCCACCTCTGTGGCTTATCATCTACCTGTCTAGCTTTGGCCAGTTCACAAAGCCTGGTTACGGCAGCTCACCACCACTGCCCCAGCATTGGGAACCATTTTGTAGCCATATAGCCATACAGCCATATTTTTCATTTTTAGTACAATTCTCAATAAATTACATGAGATGTTCAGCTCTTGAATATAAAATAGGCTTTGTGGTAGATGATTTTGCCAACTGTAAGCTTATGGAAGTATTCTGAGCATGTAGAAGGTAGGCTAGGCTAAGTTATGGTGTTTGGTAGGTTAGAAGAAGAAAATGCATTTTGACCTATGATATTTTCAGCTAACAATGGGTTTCCTGGGATATAACCCCAATATAAGTGATCCGTATGAAGGTTTCAATGAGTATTTTCCAGAAGTTGGCATTAGCTACTGTATATTTTTTCTACAAAATGGAATGGCAACATAATAAGCTCAAATAATTGTTTAAAAAGTTAAATAGGGTTAATTGAGATAGTGCATTTGAAAAAAAAATGTTACACTACAAAGTGCTCTCTGTTCAAAGGATGATTATTATTGTAAGCTTGGCTAGGTCCCTGAATTCTAGTAGGCAGCTGTGTGTGTTTGCTGAATCCTATTCATGGGAAATGTGTTTGTTTATTTCATAGTATATTATCTATTTTTCCTTTTAGTGCCCATGTGGCCAAATTCTGAACTCCATCTTAATAAGACTCAAACATATTTGACAGAGTGGTTAGACTTAATGGTTTCCATAAAGTTGTTTTAATAGTTATTTTTCAACAGATGGACAGCTTACATTTGGCTGGATTTCTGTGATAGTGTGATGATTGAAGTTTTCAACAGATGGCACACAAATACTTGGGAAAACACCCTCCCAATATTAAGTGTTGTAAAAAAGACTTTTAGAGTGCCAGAAAAATGATAGTCTGTATTCCCAAGTCCTTAACCTATGCTATTAAGATTATAACTTAGATGGTTTGGAAATTTCCCTTTCTGGCACTTGGATTTATTTTGTAAATGAGCATACATATCTATATTAGAGTAAGAGATGATGAGAAACTGCTGTCAATTAGAGATTCAACACGGATATAGCACTAAAATCTCCTTTTGAGTACTGATGAAAGTCTCTAAGTTCTGCCTGCTGAGTCATTCTACTTCCACGCCATACATACATAGGAAATGTAACCTCCCATAAAAATCAACCATCAGGGATTTATATGTTCTTTCTGAAAAGTATTGACTTAAAAGAAAAAAAAAAAAACTTCACCAAACTCAGAATTTTCAGACATGTTCATCAACATGGTGAACTCTCCGACCTTTCAAGTTGTCTCACTTCTACAATGGCTACTTTACACTGTTTTTGGAATCAGTAAGTAAGGAATCAGACAGTGAGTGAAGCAGCAGGGGAGTGGTGGAAATCTGTGGGAATGTTCGTGGTTGTCATATGACACAGAGCATTTACTGATTATTTAGTGGGTAGAGACTGAATTACCTAGTCCTGCACAGTACAGTTTGGCACAAGGAAGCAATGTCCTGTTTCTTACAGTATGACTGAATATCTGGCTGGCCACTCATCTGAGCCTGGAACTTATCTCTGGTTAAGTTAAATGATAGAGTAAGTTTTGTAATATAAGGTATTTTTGGGCACAGAATATCAGTATACACCCATGCCCTCTTCTTTGATTTTACTAGGCTGGTATATGAAAGGTGGAAAGACTTCTCATCTTCTGCTTCTGAATGTTGACTTTTTCATGTTAAGTAAGTATAAGCATATGGACACTTTATTATGCGTTTTGGTACAGTCACAGACTGAGTGTTTACATAAAACGGATGTTATTATAAATTAAATTCCCCTTTCTATTCCAAATAGGAATTATATTATTATTTATTATATATTAATAAATAATATATAATTGTATTACATGTATAATAAATAATAATATATTATTATTTATTATATATTAATACTTTGGAAATTTTGTATACAGGTAAATTATACTGTCTATGAATTTCTGGATTTAAAGAGGGAACTCTAAAATGCTTACTATTGTAAAGGAGCCCTGGGATTGACCAGGTTGAGAAGCATTGCTATAGAAAATTAAGCGATTAGCAAACAAAATTCTTTCTCACATCTTTTTCAACTGTATGCACATAATACAGTGTTGGAATCATTGAAAGAAAAGGACAGTGGCATGATTTAAGTCTTTAATAAGGAATGCAATCCCAATAATTTCTGTGTGTCTATACTTCTATGGAAGTCTTAAATGGATTTTCTTTTTGCAAGTCATGTCAGCTAGATCTTCTTTGTGTCTATCATTTCAGATGGCGTTTAATGATTGCTTTAGTTTGAGCTATCCTGGTAACCCCCAGCCAGGGGACTTGATTGAAGTATTTCGTTCTGGCTATCAGCACTGGGCACTGTACTTGGGTGATGGTTATGTTATCAACATAGCACCTCTAGGTAAGGTTTGTTTCCAGCAACTCCTAAGAGCTTTTGAATTTTCTTGTTATAAGGAGGAATCATGAATGAAATCATGAAATAAAATAGAAACAAAATATAGAAAGTAGATAAACCTATATGAAACAGGTTTAGAGAAGGACGTATTAAGACCAAACTGGCATTGGATAAATCACAAAGACCAATTAACATTAAGATTTAAAACCTCTGGATTGGAAAAGAAAAATGAAAAAGTAAATAATCCACTGGGGAAAATATTTGTCACAAGCATGGTAAGAATCATTGTCTTTCTATATCACACAAATTATATCAATTCATTCAACATTTATTTATAGATTACTCAGCATATGCCAAATGCTATTCTAGATGCTGTGGATACATAAACATCAAAATCCCAACAAACAACTGGGTAAGGAACTATGAACGGTTTATAGGAAAAGAATACCAAAAGCCAATACCTATCTTTAAAGGTAGTAATCTAGAAATTGTGTAATAAAATAATAGATTTTATTACTATTACATAGCAAAGATTTTAAAATGATAATAGTGTGGATAAGGCTATAAAGGATATTAAAAAAGGGTATTGTTGAAAGAAATGAAAGTTGCTAACATCATTCCTGAAAACAATTTAACAGTATGTATTAAGTCTTTTTAAAAAGATTTTATTTATTTATTTGGCAGAGAGAGACACAGCAAGAAAGGGAACACAAGTGGTGGGGGGTAGAGGGGAGGTGGGTGGGAGGGGGAGAAGCAGGCTTCCTGCCCATCAGGGAGCCTGATGTGGGCATCTGGATCCCAGGATCCTGGGATCATGACCTGAGCTGAAGGCAGAGGCTTCAGGACTGAGCCACCCAGGCGATCCTATGTATTAAAAGTCTTAAAAGAGATCATGTATTCTGACCCTGTAATTGTACTTCTATGATTTTATTCTTCAGAAATATTTATAGAAATGTGGAATAACATTCCTTATAAGAGTGTTTACTTCTATCTCATTTATAACAGTTTAAAAAATAGACGATAGCAAAATAACAAATGTTAGTGAGGATGTGGAGAAAAAGGGAACCCTCTAGCACTGTTGGTGGGAATGCAAACTGGTGCAGCCACATTGCAGAAAACAATATGGAGGTTCCTCAAAAAATTAAAAATAGAAATTCCTATGATCCAGTAATTCCATTATTGGATATTTACCTAAAGAAAATGAAAACACCATTTTGAAACGATACATGTACCCCTATGTTTATTGCAGCATTATTTACGATGGCTAACATATGGGAAACAACCTAGGTGTCCATCCATAGATGAATAGATAAAGAAGATGTGGTATATAAATAATGGACTATTGGGCGCCTGGGTGGCTCAGTGTGTTAAGCCTCTGCCTTCGGCTCAGGTCATGATCTTGGGGTCCTGGGATCGAGTCCCGCATTAGGTTCTCTGCTCAGCAGGGAGCCTGCTTCCTCCTCTCTTTCTGCCTGCCTCTCTGCCTACTTGTGATTTCTGTCTGTCAAATAAATAAATAATCTTAAAAAAAAATAATGGACTATTACTCAGCCATAAAAAAGAATCAGTTCTTACCATTTGCAACAACATGAATGCACCTAGAGGGTATTATGCTAAGTGAAATAAGTCAGGCAGAGAGAGACAAATACCATATGATTTCACTTACATGTGGAATCTAAAACACACACACACACACACACACACACAAGTGAACAAACAAGCCAGAAACAGACTTGTAAATATAGAGAGCAAATGGGTGGTTACCAGCGAGAAGAGGATAGGGGAATGGATGAAATAATGTGGAGGAGACTAAGAGATACAAAAAAAGAATTTCTTAGTTGCTTAATGTTCAGTAGGGAACTAGTTAAATGAATTATGACTTTGCCACAGAATATTAGATATATGTCATATCTAATATTTGACATATTAGATATGTCAAACATATTCTATGTTTGACAGAATTCTTTAGTTGCAAGTAACAGAAAACAAACAAATTAGGTTGAGCAAAAAGGCAAATTCATTGCTTCACTGAGGGGAACTACAAAAAGGTTGAAGATGGCCCCGGACCCAGGGATGCCTGGATGAAGGGGATTGAACATGATTATCAAGTCTCATATCTGTATTTTCTTTCTGTATGTTGTCTTAATAATCCCAGACTATGTCTCTCTAGGAAGCTGAACTAATACCCGTCAGTATCCTTAGCCTCTCATTCTTCCAGTCCTGTGACCCAACAGAAGAGAGCTAATCTCGTCCTGTTCTAGTAGGAACTAGCATGGAGAACAATCCTAGTTCGTATAGTGTGGATCCCATGCCCATCACTGGACGAGCCCTGTGCCCAGGAGAATGAGATACTGTATCTGACCCATACAAAACCTTTTCCAGAAAGAAAGAGTCAGTTGTGGGATGGGGTGCTAGATAGGCCAAAACAACATCTCCTATAATGGCCATTAAAAAATCCTATTTCTGGCCATGTTTAATTGCATGAGATAATCTTGCATGATATTTATTTGAAAATTCCAGATTAAAAATGCAGTATGTAATATGATACCTAGTTTGCAAAGAAATAATATATACACATGTGAATGCACACATATACACACATCAGTATTCATGTGTTAATAAGACATAATAGAAATACATCAAAATATTAACAGTTATTTCTGGGTGGGTAGATAATGGGTGATTTATATCTACATGTTTATGTAGTTTTTTCTGTATTTCCTAAATGCTTAGAAATAAGCACAAATCATTTCTTAAGAAAAAATGTATGCAATTAAATAGACTGGGACATTTTTTTCTTCATGATACCTTTAGAAAAAAGTGTAAATAATCCTAGTCTTACTATCTTGAAAACATCTGAGAATTTTTAATGAAGTGGTTTTTGCAACATTTTGAAATATTTGCCTCTTGTTCTAGAGTACTGGAAATAGAAATGGCAAATAAAATAACATACATGATAAAGAGCCATTAGTTTCTGCAGAGTCTGGTGATTACCATTAAGCAATGTTACATTATTTCTGCAGTTTTCACATCTGGAAAATAATAAAGAGATTTTTCTGTTCTTTCTTTATTTTCACGCATTAAGCTTCATATTACTGTGGTTGTAGCATGGAGCTTTGATCCTAGATACTGAAATCCAATTCCTGGTTCTGTTGTTAACTACTCACATCATATTCTTGCAAGCCAGTTTCTCTCCACACTTCAATATCCTCACCTGTGAATTGATTGCAACAGACTAGTTTTAAAAAATTTTAGGAATTCTAACTAGGAGATGCAGGCTTTAAGAACTTGTAATGTCTAAGGACTTTCTTTATTATTATTATTTTTTTTAAGATTTTATTTTATTTATTTGGCAGAGAAAGAGAGATTACAAGTAGGCAGAGAGGCAGGCAGAGAGAGAGGGGGAAGCAGACTCCCTGCTGAGCAGAGGGCCTGATGTGGGTCTCGATCCCAGAACCCTGAGATCATGACCTGAGCCGAAGGCAGAGGCCTAACCCACTGAGCCACTCAGGTGCCCCTGTCTAAGGACTTTCAATGTGTAAGATAGTAACTGGAAATGCTGCTTGAAGAAAAGGATCTTGGAAGTTAGGAAAAAAGAGAAGTAGAAAAAAGAAGAGTGTCTAACCACCAGTTATATGGAGACACCCCCCCCCCCCATGATTTACTTGAAAAATAGCTAAGCATAGCAGTCTCAGGCAGATGGAGAGGGACCAGGGCCTGGCATTAGAGCTGAACACTGAGCAATCATCTGTCCAGGCTCAGATACTGATAGTGGCAGGCCAGGAGACAATGGTCCCTGGCAGTCTAGGCAGATGCTTGCCAAATAAGGCAGCTAAAATGGAGTGGCAGGGGATGGGGCATATAACAGGTGGCTGGGTAGAGCATAGCCTAGGGCCACATCTATTGGACAGTACCTACTAGGTTAGTTTCAGTTTCAGAACTTAGTTTCTTTGTCAAAAGGAACTGGCAAGACAAAAGCAGGGCCCCAGTTGACCCTATCTGACCCTTTAGAGGACTGAGGTACCACGCAGGTTTCAAATTGTACCATGCAGATTTCAAGCCACGTCAAAAGGACAAGTGTAAAAGGCAGAGGAAAGGGTAAGGAGCACAGCTTCGACACTAGGATGAGCTCACTGATCCTAATATACAACTGCCGAGCTCCAGAGATACTAGTTTGGAAGGTTCGGATGCTGGAAACGAGCATGTTTTATAGAAAAAATGTAGACAGTGATCTTAGATGTACTGTGCTAAGAACATATACCAAGATCTCTAACAATAATGCCAACTGATAGAGATCTTATTCCTCAAGAATGGGTAGTTTTCTCACCCAGTCTGCTCTATGGGCAGATACAAATATTCAGAGAGTTTCCTTATATTCCCACTCATATTGTACTAAGTGTCACTGATAAACTTACAGAATGAGTTGTTCAGACTGGCAAGAATAACTGGCCTCTGGTTTGGTGGTAAGTTAGGAACAGAGCTCCCTTCCTTCAGGGGCTTCAGTGACTCCATCAGTTCCGAAGGTGTGGCACTGTAATTATATGGCATTGGGTTTTACTGGGTTGTGTCACTTGATCTTGCTAACTAGAATTCTCCTTATAGAGGATGGCATTTCTTCATCATTTACAAGCGCCAAGTCTGTATTCAGCAGGAAAGCCCTGGTGAAGATGCAGTTGCTGAGGGATGTTGTGGGAAAGGACACATACAGAATAAACAATAAATATGATGGGACCTACTCCCCTCTCCCCGTGGAAGAAGTCATGCAACGGTCAGAGATGGTTATTGGACAGGAGGTGGAATATGACATACTTGTCAACAACTGTGAGCATTTTGTGACTTTGCTTCGTTATGGAGAAGGAGTTTCAGAACAGGTGAGTTTCCTTTAGAAGATATATAGAAAGGTTCTTATATTGGAAAAAATAATAACTATTGACTGTAAGACTTCCAGGCAGCAAACAAAAGGAAAAGGACATGAAAATATGAGAATTCCAAAGGATAAAGGAAGGAATCTAGTTGACCAAGGTCATATAGCAAGCTAATGGCCAAATTAAAGCTTGAACGTGGACATCATGAATTTGGGGCTGGAAGGAACTTGAAGCAAAATCAAGACCATAGCTTTCCTGTCAGTCCTATTACCCTCTGTCCTTCAGGGTTTTGTTTTGTTCTGTTTTCCCATTTCCCTGTCATACAGCAGTTTCAAATCAGTAACCTCATGCACTGAAAAGAACATTCTGAAAAGAATGTTGACATTTTTAAGTGGGAGATCATTTGCCAAAAACATAGATGGTAACTCTGGGATTCTTTTCCCTTAGCTGAAAGAGGCCAACTAATAACAGACATATTTTGGTAGATTTGAAAATGGTTTCTGTCTCCTTGCAATGCTAGTTTCAGAGAAATTGTGTGCTTTTAAGCAGCTCCTTTGATTCATTGAGCTTTTGAATGATTTTTTAAAAATGGATCGATTATTTTTAAAATAGCATGTAATGTTGCCATTTCTCACACTATTTTGTAGCATAGCAGATTTCTAACTAAGAGCATGCTTGATTCATTTGCCTTCTTTTTTCCTATCATACCACCAATCCAATTCCATCATGGATGTTTTAACCTAAAGATTTATTAAAGTGATATAAGAGAATGAATAAAGGTTCCCAGTATCTTGAAACTGTTGAATCTGTTATATAAAAGTCTATTCTAAGGAATGAGTTTACAATTCTTCTCCTGGAAGCTTGGGAAGATAGGAGAGGGAACATTATGAAAGGATACATTTGTTTTCATTAGGAAATAATTTAATTGGAAATTCATTTTTATTAGGAAATACATGAACATAATGAATGTTCTATTCACATGTAACAATAAATTGCTTCTGAACCAGAACACAGAGGATATCCACACAAATTCCTGCTCACCTTTGCATTGAAAACTAGTAATATAGCTGGAAATGGAGTCCATCCCTCTCCTTTGCAAATGATAAATTTGTCTGCTGTGTTCAACAAGCAATTTTTTAAATGTGGCTTTAAAAAAAGGGGGGGGATTAATACCACCTTTTTTGCTTTGACTCTAATTTATAATCCCTCATCTTTTCACCTTTCGTACCCTAATCAACTCAGGAAAATTAATCATTCCTCAACAACTAGAACGGTTTTCTAACAGGTTCTGTTGAAGACATTGCTCTGACAGCCCTAAGCAGCCATCTAAACTTTGGAATTCTGCTGACCGGAGCTAGACCAACTTCTTCCCCAGGGGTTAGCTAGGTGGTTTTGGGAATATTGTTTATCAGTTTCCTAATCTATAAACTGAGGTTGTTTGGAGGATTATAGGAGATATTTGAAGTCTGTTAGCACACTGTATTACATATTATCCATCGCCAAACCAGCAAAACTTGGATGAATATTTTTAATCACAATATTTAAAAATTTTTATAAATCTTTGTTGGTACTCTTCAATAAAATGTTGACCTGATAGAAACTACAGCACTTGTATTATTATTTTCATTACTATCAATAATTAATAGTATTATTACTAATAATAGCTAATATTGGATTCATTTTTTGATCTCCTCAGGGCTTTGGGGTTTTAGGGGACGCCTAGGTGGCTCAGTTGGTTAAGCGGCTGCCTTCGGCTCAGGTCATGATCCTAGCGTCCTGGGATCGAGTCCCATATTGGGCTCCTTGCTCGACAGGGAGCCTGCTTCTCCCTCTGCCTCTGCCTACTTGTGATCTTTCTCTCTCTGTCTCTCTCTCTGACAAATAAATAAATAAATAAATAATAATAAAAAAATCTTTAAAAAAAAATAAAAAAAAGAACTGTTTTTTTAGGGGGGGAATGGCTGTGTATTTATCCCAATTTAAAAAACTGCAAATGCATTTAAAAAGATTAGAAAGGTGGAAGGATTGTAGCCCCATCTTTTTCTTCTTTGTGTTTTTCTGTATTTAAAAAAACAATAATAGACTTTATTTTTTAGAGCAGTATATAGTTCACAGCAAAATTGAACTGGAAGTTTAGAGAATTCCCTCAAAGCCCTCCCCATTAGCCATGTACACAGCCTCCCCCACTATTAGCAGTCCACATCAGTGTAGTATACTTGTTACAAAAGATGAACCAACACTGACATGTTACCCACCAGAGTACATAGTGATGAAAGCTGGAATATATCACCTCAAAATATGTGGCATAAGGATTATTTTGAGCTGAAGGCAATTGAGAAGCAGACCCTAAAAGTGGGACATACATTTTCAAAGGCGTTCCTCTGCCCTTCTCTAGCAGGAAGGACAAAAGTTAATCATCCAGGACAACTGGTGGTTATCATTAAGACTCTTACCAGCCTGGAGAGGACACCAGAGGCATCTAAATGACAACCTTAACTAACTAGATTTTGTCATAAGTTTCTCATATATTTACCTTCCCATGGTCCACTGCTCTGGGAAGCCTAAAACTGCTTTCTTTTGTCCTGTCATTACTCTACAAACTTACTGTTCTTTTTTGAAGATGCCATATAAGCCTGAATTCTACTCCACCTCTTTGAGATACTCTTCCCTGAGTTTCTCCCATGTATATATGAGATGAACATTAGTAAACTTGTTGGTTTTCTTTTGTAAAGTTGTCTTTTATTAATAAGGTTCAGCTGAGAAACTAAGGTGGATACAGGAAAAAGTTTTGCCTCTCCTAAAATAGTTTACATTAGGGTTCACTCTCAGTGTTGTACATTCTATAAATTTTGACAGATGTATAGTGACATATATATATACATCACTATAGTTTCATACAGAATACTTTCCCTGCCTTAAAATTCCTCTATCTTCTGCTTGAGTATTCATCTTTCCTTCACTCTAAACCTCTGGCAACAATTGAGCAGTATGCATACTAAGCAATATGCATGGAAAATTCCTCCATCTATTTTCATGGTTTGGTAGCTCACTTTTCTTTATCACTCAGTAACATTCCATTGTCTGGATGTACGTTCATCTACTAAAAAACATCTTGGTTGATTTCAGGTTTTGGTAATTGTGACTAAAACTGCTAGAAACATTTGTGTGCAGGTTTTCATGTGGATATGAATTTTCAGCTCCTTTCAGTAAATACCAAGGAGCATGATTACTGGATTGTATGGTAAGAGTATGTTTAGTTTTGTAAAAAACCACCAAAGTGTCTTACAAAGTGGCTCTACCCTTTTGCATTCCCACCAACAGGAAATGAGAGTTCCTGTTTTTCCACATCTTCTTTAGGATTTGGTGTTGTGATCATTTTGGGTTTAGTCATTCTGCTAGATACAGAGTGGTATCTCATTGTCTTAATTTGCAGTTCCCTAAATCTGTGAAGTTAAGCATCCTTTCATGTGCTTCTTTGTCACCTGCATATCGTATTTGATGATGTGTCTTTTGAGATCTTTTGTCAATTATAGTTTTTTTTTTTAAGATTTTATTTATTTATTTGACAGACAGAGACCACAAGTAGGCAGAGAAGCAGGCAGAGAGAGAGAGAGGGAAGCGGCCTCCCTGCTGAACAGACAGCCTGATGTGGGGCTCAATCTCAGGACCCTGAGATCGAAGGCAGAGGCTTTAACCCACTGAGCCACCCAGGCGCCCTTCAATTATAGATTTTTAAATTGGGTTCCTTGCTCATTTTCTTTTTGTTGAGTTTTAAGAGCTTTTTGCATATTTTGAATAACAGTTCTTTACCAGATCTGTCTGTTGGAAACTTTTTTTTTCCTAGTCTGTGGCTTGTCTTTAAAAAAAATTTTAAATAGACATTTGCCACTGATACAGTTTTAACAAGGTATTAAAATGTGCCTGCCTTTGTGGAAGATGGCAGTGCCCTTGAATAGGCCTGGACAAGCTGAACTGTGATACACTCTGACTGTGCTTCAGTGCATAGCACTGTGGCCTTAGTCTCAGGGGAAGAGGAATTTTGATAAGCCCTGCAGTCATCTGTGACCCAACTACACTATGTCAGGACACAGCACTCCAGATTCAGCTAATGTTTCATTGGTCACGTATAGATCCTTGGAATGCGGCCTTTATTCTTTATAAGCCCTGTAAAGGATAAAATGTGAAGAGCCAGCTTAAGTGATTTTATAATCCTAAATTGTAAAATAAAAGCTCTTGTTCATAATAGTTCACTGAGAACATTCTGGGATGTTATATTCTTGCAGGTCAAATCCCATTACACATAACTCCAAGAGATTATCCAAATTACTCAGAATTTTGCCATCTAGACTATAACTTGAAATAAGTGTTTGGGATTTGGGAAACTGCCTACACTGTAGGAAGTAGCTTCCTTGTCATGGTATCTGGCCTATGTGCTTTCAGGGGGTTTTGGTTTAGGATCACATTGCTCTCCCCAGACCTCTTAGATCTGTGGGATTTCTCTCACCGCTTATGTTTCAAGTGGCTGAAGGAGACACAGTGAATTAGGTCTGCATTTAGCTGGGACCACCCTACCCACAGGATTCTGCCACCTCCCCAGGCTATCTTTTGACTCCTCTTTCTAAAGGCACCAATTGCCCCTTCTTATTTGTTTATTACCTGCCACATTTCCCCATCTCAGAACTTCCTGGGATCTCAGTATCCACCTGAAATTAAATGAGGGGTAGGCTTGAATTATAATCCTTGATCCTTGTCTGATTACTGATTTTGCCCCTCTTTGGAATGTTGTCCTATATCTCCTATCCTCTTGTCCCTTTGACTCTCCATGTGCCAAGTGTGTAGCTCTATGCTGCGGCAAATTCTGACTCTTCCCTGGGAAATAACTTAGGTGGTGACTCATTAAAATGTATGAATAAAATAATCAACCAAACAGAATTAGAATTGTAAACTAAATTGGATTTGTCAGTTGTTTGCCAATGCCACTCTCCCTGGCAACTGAGGATGGTGGCAGAGTAGGGAGCTACAATGACAGGCCTTGTCCCTAGAGACCACAGGATGGTGTAATGGAATGAATACTCCTGTCACTGTGTTTCTTTCTTGGCCAGGCCCTTGTGGTCTATTTCCAACAGGGAAGCTACAGTTGGGGAGGCACTGTGTGGCAGTCTTGTGGGGATGGCAGCCTATGTGGGGAAGGCCTGTGGGTTAGACAGAAGGTATGCTCAAATGTGAGCTGGGTCAGGATTTCCAGTATTTGGGTTGGTCCCTAGAGTCATTTGGGAGAAATGTTTTGCTTTATTTGAAAGCCCGATTCTTAAATCCCAGAGAACAACTGTTGTTTTCAGAATACCTGATGACTCTGAAGCATCTGAATGTGACCTTTGGGTCATAAAATTGCACTCAAACTCATACAGATGGAAGGCAATATTAGCTGAGTGCCATGAAAACCATGAATATTCATTAGATCCCTCATCATGATGATGATTAATACCCTTAAAGCTATAAATGTCTGAACTCCTTTATGGACAATTGAACTTGAGAGTGGTTTATTTTAGTTTGTCTACATGAGAAATTAATTTTTGACACAATAGTTAACATCATTATTGACTTCTTTGGAAGTTTGTTTATCAAAATAGATATTGTATCTACCAAATAAGAGCTTATAGGTATTTAGCTTGGATTACATCTCTGAATTATTTTGCTAGTAGACATTCTCAAGTCAGAAAACACACACACACACACACACACACACAGACACAGATTTTCACCCTGGTATAGACCCAAACAAACCAGTATGTGTTTAGGAGATAATGATTGTTTAGAGGGAATTGGTTCATGACTCAACCTGTATCTAAACAGCATGGTGGTATGACCTCAGGCAAATCACTTAACTTACCAAGTCTTGCAAAACAGGAGTAAAACTACCTCCCAGATATACTACCATGGTTATAAGGAATTGTGCCATAATGAGTAATAAATTGTTGGGGACCACAAAAATATGAAGAATATATACATATGTGCATTTAACTATATCTTTGTCATAATTGTAAAAATTATAAATTTATTTGTTCATTTCAGTTGAATTTTACATGAAGCTTTAAATTTATCCTTTGTACATTAAAAATGTCTTCGTTTTAATTAACAAGCTAAAGTTTGGGTTTAGGACAGAGATGCCTTTAGAATAAGATTTGTTTTTTGTTTGTTTCTCATTTCTTTATAGGCCAACCAAGCAATAAGTACCATTGGGTTTGTGGCAGCTGCTGCTGGTGCCTTCTCACTCCTGGGCTTGTTTCCAAAAAGACAAAGAGCAAAATACTATTAACAATTTACTGAAGAGATATTGGAGCTGAAGGAATTTGTGAGGCGGGGGAAAAAAAACTGGGATGAATACTTATTTTCAATGCATCATTATTGTTCCACATTCCAGTGATGGATGGCAGGCTCTTTAATAAATTGCTTACTGATATTATCTCATCATTGAGCCATGGAAATTTTTCTCCCTACTAGCAAAGATTTGCTGTGGCAGTTTGAACAAGAAGCAGTAGCCTTTTGAGCAAGCCAGCAGCGGATCTTAACAAAATCACATCATATTTTATCTTCTACCATAAATGTTGTTTTCCTTTTTCCTGAGGGTGGCTATTTTCTACTTTCTGAAGGAATAGAGAACAGTTTATATGTGATTTTAAAAGAAATGTTAAGAGCCCCAAATTGAGATTGACATCTAACTTCTTATTCCCTTTCTGGTCAGAAAAGAAACTGGGACATTTGAACATTTCATTAGGCAGTTTGAGGAGCTCTGATTAACAATCCATTTGAGAGTGCACGCCCATCTCCTAGCTCCTGTGTAGATGCAGGTGCAGTAGGCGGGAGACGAAATTCTGTGCTCCAGCGTTTTAGATCCAGTGATTTCCCTGGAAGTGACTCATTTGTCAGGAGTATGTGACAAGCAAGAGTGGGCTGTTACTTCTACATTATTCCCTTTGGATTTTGAAATATTTCAAGGATTTGACCCTTTTAACCTTAGCAAGAGATCATTAAATGCTGGTTTAAAGTGCCATATTTAGAAAACAATATCTCGTGTTACTATTTCAGATTTTTACTGTAAGTCATGGAGTGTCATGATTTTATTCTTGTGTTTTATTGATTATGTGTTGAATGAAACAAACTACCTTTTAATAACTTCCCAGTGGAATTCTTGTTGGCAGCAGGTGGAGAAAAGTGAATGCGGGTCTCTAAACCCTAGGATTGTATCAGACATTACAACATTACCCTACAAACCACACTACTAGCCAAAGACATCCTTCTCGTGCCATAATTAAAAGCATGGCATTAAATAAAGGAAAAGTTCAAGTAGGTGGGGGGTGAAAGGGTATGTTCAGGGAACTAGAAATGTGGTAGATAAAGTAAACAGAAGACTCATTGAAAGTCTTGGACCTATTAAGCTGATGTAGATTTTACCTCCGAGTCAGAAATACTTTATGGTTTAATTGCAGCGTTAAGAGTAATGATGACAGCAGGGTAATGTGCTACACTCAGGGCCAGTAGGGATCCTGTCTTTCTTCTTTTTCCCTGACCAATCTCTTTTCTTTCTTATGATACCAATTCAGTCTCCTGATAACCCCCAAAATGGTCCTCTGGGAGGTGTGAATGTCTTCTACCAAGTACCATGATCAAAAATGCCCCCTTCAGTTTTATTCTAAATTAAATTTCCCTTTCCTTTTATGTTCTGCATTCAAGTAAGATTAAAAAACAAACAAAAAACCCCCCAAAAAACAAAAACTTTTTTTAAGATTGTCAGATAAGGATGAGATTGGCAGCCGTTTAATATGTTACTTTTCCCAAGGTGTACTTACTTTTTAATAAAGGATGACTGGAGAGGACAAATCTTACCCAAGGCAGGAGACTTGAGTGTGGTGGGATTACCATGCTAACCAATGGGAGAGGAGAGAGAGTGGAACTGGAGAAAGAGAGGACCTCCTGAGGACCCTCAAGTCAAACATTTCTAGACATTTCCACTCCAGAAAAGAGTTACAGCTATGCTATGTCACAAATGCACTTTTAAATTGAATTTGAGGAAACCTTTTCAGATAAGTAGCGTCCAGACTCCATTGGTTTTTACCCTGAAAGGAAAGCTCACAAGGTTAGTTATCAGTCTTTCCATAAAAATGGCCAGTCTTGATGATGGGCAACTTAAGACTGTATAGTTTGTGTTTCCTATAGGTAATCATTGATAGATGGTCATGCTCATTGTGCTTTTATCAAACATTTCTTCCAAGACTATTAAACCTTTCTCTGAGTGTTCTTTTAGCAAAGTCAAGTGTAGAGTTCAATTTTATTATGTACCCCCTCTACACAAAAGGATGCGTGAAATAAATATCATCATCTATCAGGTAAAAAATAGGTTATTGGAAAAACTGGGTGGGAGAAGCTGTACATTTATTTAATAAAGTTTAAAAAAATCTTTTTATGTTATCTAAATGTCATGGTGTATCAGTTGAATCTCTGATTCTAAAGGTCAAATTACTAAATACAGATATGCCAGTTCAAGGAACCTGAGCTGTCATATATTTTAGGTTGGCATACATTTCTTAATCATAATCTAAAAATCTTTTTCATCTTTTGATCTTTCATTGGTAGTCACTAAATTAAACACATTTAAAAATTATCATTCTCCAAAGCTGTGCACCAAAGAAAAGGTTAAAAAGCAAATAAAATGTAAATATAAAGGCTTTATTCCTATAGGAATTGGCATTTATGCTACTGGCTTGAATAACATAGTAAAAAATACTATTTAGGGCAATGCATTGCTGAAATGTTAAAAACATTTTTTTTCAATCCTAAAGATTCCAGAATCGTGAAGGTGTATGGAATCCATACATCCCACAGTATTCGGCACATAATTGGCACTCATGGGATAGAACTGGCTAACTAATCACCTATAAGCTGCTAGAAATCTGTTAAATTGGCAAAATCAGATTTATTTTTACAAGGAAAGCCTAGTAGTTAATTTAAAGTGTTCACTAGGGATATATGCCCTCTCAAGGTCACAGTGAGGTTGATATATATTAAAGGTAATAGTGTGCAGAATATATCTGCTGATATGCCATTCCTTGTGGCCACTAAGTGGCCATTAATAATTGATTAAGATAATAAAAAGATGAAATGGAGCTTAAGGTTGTTTAGCAGCTTGATGATTGTCATGCTGTAGATACAAACATCATGGGCCCTTCCCCAGGATTGTTTTTAAGATGAGCGATGCTGATTTTGAACCAACTTTTCACCTTAGTACTTGAGGTTTCATCTGTCAGTAGCAAAAAATAAATAGAAGTGCCATGCTTCTTTAAGTGAAAAGTACATTTTAACAAGTTATCCCATTATCTTTGTGATTTACCCAGGATTTTCTTGCTCTCTGAGCCCAAAACAATATCCTTTGGAAGATGCCAACATTGGTTGGGTTTGCTTAGATACAGGTTGTGCCCAAGCCAAGATTATAGACAATTAACAGACATCTCCATCACTCTCCTCACCCACACTACTACAGGTAGTGTTGACTTTTCTGAAGTAAATGTCAATTCTTGTTTCTCCGTTAAAGCCATACAAAAGAAGCAAAAAGAGGAATTTTGTGACCTTGGGAAAAGATACACACATAAATGATCTTTGCAAGTGAATAGAAGATTAAGTAAACTTGTGAAGATTTATTAAGAGAAAGCCTTTTCCCCCAAATTCCTTTATTTCTGGAGATGCAAATAAAAATATATTGGTGAAACTTTCAAACATCAAACTCTTCTTCAATTTTCCTTTGTTCTACCAATGTTCATACTCCTAATTTCACTACCATGAAAACTTGTGCATTTTAGCCAGGGTAATGCTATGCAACGTGACTAGTTTATTAGGGGGAAAAAAAAAAGATAATCCAGGAAGTGCATTTTTTTCCTCAATAGGAGAGGATACAGTCCAAATAAGCATATTTAAAGTTCTCTTTTGCTAGGCTCAGTACATTGAGAAACACCCTTTGAATCATCCGATGGAGAGAGAAAAGATAAGGATAGACTATGATCCGTTTTCCGTAATGGTTTAGTTTCAGGGAACGAGGAGATGCTGTGAAGCAAGTACGACAACAATTCTGATTACAGCCTCGTCCAAAAATGCTGTTCTGTGCTTTGGCCTCCCAATTCGAGTTTTGCTCTTGGAATCCGTTCATGGTCCTCATAGCCGAGGTTGATGTAGAATCCATTTCTGCCATCACCTGAATAATCTGTTCTGTGTGTAGGAGGCCAGGTGGAGTCTTCTGCCAGCTTTTTTTGCCAGTTTTTATACTGACTTTTAGAAGAGAATCCAAATTCTTTTTTGATCCATAGCCAGAGCTTTTGGTTTTGAAGGATGACATCCTGAGAAATCAGGTAGAGAAAACAACCAAATTATGATTCTACTTTTCCCTGCAGCTAGGTTGCTCACCACCGCACTCTGCTCCCCCAGGTCTTCCCAGGAGATGTGCTTAGTACGGCTGCTTCTGTGGCAGCTTCTCCTTCCCGCTGTCCCCACGACGTCTAGCAGCTCCCCCCGGTTCTTTCCCTTGAGGAAGAAGAGTGCTTGAGAGAAATTTGCCCAAAGCTTACAGCCTTTCATTTCTACAGATTTTCTAGTTAAATCCTGGCTGCTGATTCACTTAGAATTATCTCACTGCCAGACTGAAATAATAACAAAATAATGTACTCAAAATCAAGGAGAGAAAAAAAAAATCACTGCTACCTACCATGTGCCACATAGGAGGTGCCACGTAATGGTTTGCTGAATGAATGGGTAAACTCCAGAATTCCAATGGGTTTTGTTTTCCATTCAGGGGTGGGGGGGGTCCTCTCTTTTTTTTTCTTCATAATAGAAATGGTCAAATTTTCATTCCACTTTTGGTTATGCTAGACTTGCTGTCATATACAGTTTATAGCTATGGTCTTTTAATAATCACCTTTAATGATCAAATACCATTTTTATCAAATTGTATAACTATTTAAAGAAACAGCATCTCTACTTTTGAACGCATGAGTTGAGTCTAAAATTTCAGATAATACTGAGATAATACCTGAGATAATACTATAATGAATACCTTCATACATGTAAGTTTTTTCTCTCTCTCTCTCCTTTTGGGTTATTTAAATATATATATATATATATAGGCTCAAAAATTAAATTCCTTAAAGAGTATGAGAAATTTTACACTCATTGTATACAGTTATATGTGTGGGTGTGTGTGTGTGTGTGTGTATTTTTTGAAATTTGGTTGATCCCTTTCCCCAAGGGACTTAGAATACATGAATCTTTTTTTTTTTTAACTGTCCCTTTAAAAAAAAACAATAGTGCCTGAAACTTTCACTGAGTAGGTGAAGTCATTTAGTGACACTGAGTGGAAGAAAAATGCTGTAGAGGAAAACTTTCAAGGGTAAGAATTGACTAAAATGAGAAATGGCTTCCTTTCTCTCTTAATTAAGGAAGCCCTTCTGAAGACAGTTCTTCACTCGAAAGGTCTCATTGAATTTTAGAGCTAGTAGGTCACCTGGTCTTGTCTCTACTAGCTCATGAGAATACTAGAAAAGTATAATACAATGCCTTCATGGGAGATTACATTAGAGTTAATTTAATGTTTTGCTTTTTATGCTACAGATCCTGAAAGCACTTCTACCCAGTCTTTAGAGAATTTTAGATCACTCTCCACGGAATTTCCCCCAAAAAGAGCATGCACAGCATTTACAAAACCTTAATAACTATCACTTTTGGGGACAAAAGAGGTTGCACTAAAAAACAGGCATGTGTTGAGAATGATACCTTTTTTTCCCTAGAAAGAAAGTAAGAGATGTATAGAAATCACTTTACCTCTACAAAGAAGGCCACACAGAATTGGATGAGGACTACCAGCAAAACTGAAACCCTCCATGATGTCAGGGTTGGGATGAGCTGTTAAAAAAAAAAATACTACCTTTATGCTTTGCATATCTTCCATTTTCAAACAAAATATCTTAATGATCTTGTTTAATTTATATTTGTAACAAGTCTCTGAGCTTGGAGGGTGGGCACCACTTTCTCCACTTCACAGGTGAGGTCAGTACCTTGCCCAAGGATTCAAAGCCAATCAATAAATGGCAGAGCCAGAATGCAAAAGAGAATTGACTGCCTCTGGGCCTGTGCTCCCTCGACTGCCTGACAAGAGACTTCGGAAAATGTGCTCTGGGTCACACACATGAGAAAAATCCTGTGTGTCTCTCTTCATTTTTATCTTTTCAAATACAGGAAGGAGAATACAAGACTAAGTTGTTCATTTAATAATACTATTACTTCTAGTCCTCCCAAAGTAAAATCTACGTGGAGTTCATTCTTTCGGTGAAACTGATGTATGAGTAAAACATAAAGGGGAGATTCAAGTTGCTTTTGAAACTAAGTGGAAATTTTCTGAACAAATGGTCCCAACCCTAAATCTAATGGCTTGATGGAAGTTGAACCCACCCAACCCAACTCCTTTTTTTTTTTTTAAAGATTTCATTCGTTTATTTGACAGACAGAGACCACAGGTAGGCAGAGAGGCAGCCAGAGAGAGAGAGGAAGGGAAGCAGGCTCCCTGCTGAGCAGAGAGCCCGATGCGGGGCTCCATCCCAGGACCCTGGGCTTGATCCCAGGACCCTGGGATCATGACCCGAGCCAAAGGCAGAGGCTTTAACCCACTGAGCCACCCAGGCGCCCCCAACCCAACTCCTTTTAAGGACTAAAGGGTGCATACTGACCACCAAATAAAATTAGGTAATAGGTGTGAACACTACAACTTCTCATGCTACAGCAACAGCAAGAGACTATTCACACAGAGCCTTTCTGACCCAAAGTAAAGGATGGGGATTGAGCTGACTTTAGGACTAAACCCACAGACCCTTCACTGTCTAGAAGCTCACTTGCAATTCTCACCCCTAGTCCGATATGGGGTATTTCAAAGTAACACTTCGTTATTTTTTTTCCCCCAAGTGCAGACAGACTTTCCTCAAGTACAGACAGACTTTCTGAGGTTGTGAGACATAGCCTGGGAGCAGGCTATCTGGAAAAGGTTGTAAGGTGTGGTAGGGGGTCAGATCCTAGTGGAGAACCTGGCCCTTGCCCTCCCTGTGGCCCCTGCCCTCATCCCCTCATCCTGGAGGTCTCTTCTCCAACTCTTGGCTTGGACGGCACCTGTCATATTGCTTTGGAATCATCTGCTTGTGGGATGATCTTCCCTCCTAGTCCCTGAACTACTTGAGAGGGGTGCCCACATATTACTCATCTTTGGAGCCCCAGTGCCAAGCATGCGCTAAAACTTCATAATGTATTGTAAGTGACTAAATGATCTAGATTTTCACTTCCTAACTCTGTCTCTATCCACAACCTCTCTGGTTCTAGCATGAGCCTTCCTGCCATCATCTAATTAGTCATCCTTAAAAGCTCTGCTGAAGAAAACCTGTTTGGATATCTTCAATGACTCCCTGTTGCTTTCAGAAGAGAGCCCAAACGTCCCTGACCCTCTCCACCCAGCCATGCCTTCATCACATTCCACAGCATGGTGCTGCCATCTTTGCCAGTCTTCCAGGTGTTCTGTGAAACAAGTCTGGCTTTTGATTTTTATCTCTGCCGCCCCACATTCTTTTGCATTTCCAAGACAAAAGAGATTCTTCCAGCCCTTTCTTCTTGTGCTCAGGCTGTTCTCCTGGTTGGAAATACCCCTACCCCTTACCTAGCAAAACCTAGCCTATCCTCTAGACACAGATCACATTGTGCCTCCTCCATGAAGCCTCCCACGATAGCCACAGGCCCCATGAGAACTACTCCTTCCTGTGTTCTCACTTCTGTGTTATACCCTCTTGAAGCATGGGCGGTCTCATGTCACCACATCATCATATCTCTTGGGTGGGACTCATTTTCACAAGAAAACTATAGATTGCAAATCAAGAGTCAGTCCTTCTCTTTTTTTATTTCTCCCACAAGTCTGGCTCCAAGAATAGGTTCAATGACCTCATCATAAATTTTATTTTAACTCACTGCACCCCGGATTAAGTGATGTCCACTGAAATAAAACTCCCTGCAGTTGATGTCTGACAGAGAGAATATGCTTGGCCTCTATGGCTACTTTTTCTTACTCCTTACAACTATATCATAAAGGATTTCTACTATATGTTAAAAAAAACTAAAATTGAAGAATTAGTTATTATTGTGTTAATACATTAATTTATTATATTAGTATAACATGGAAGGATAAAATATCCACACATAGTATTTTAGGTGCGAAGAGATAAATGTTCTTGACTGAAAATATAAATCATCTGAAAACAATCAGAGGGTCGCATATGGGAGAGCCAGGTAAGCTATTTGTTGTTTTAGTAAATGGGAAGAACCTCACAATATTAAAAGATCAGAGAGAATGTGGTAATAATTAACGGTGCAGATATGGTTCCATCACACATGTGATCACTGAAGATGTGATAATGAATAGCTCTTACCTCCATTCCACGGTATATATCTTGAAAGTCAGAAAACAGAATGAAAACTGTGAGGCCCAAGGCAGACATCAGCAGAAATGAAAATATATCTGAAGAAACACCAAAACATTATTTTTAGATGCTAAATGAATGTTTCACATAATTTGGCACACACTGCAGAACCAATGATCTCTGTTGGGCAAATACCGGATACATCTTCAGATGTTTTGATATATCCTCATATGCTTTAAAATATGTTCTAATGCTTACAAGACAAAGGCTGTATCGTAACATCTTTCTTTGAAAGGCGAGGTGCAGAAAACTGCCAGTTAACTACGGTAAACTCCATAAAGGAGTCACGTCAGCTGAGAAGTCCAGGGGGGCTAGGACACCCCGCAGCGACCAGCTCATGTAAAAGGTCCCCAGAGAGACCCTGACGCTTTCTCACTGCACAGCTAGTGAGTCGTGCATGAATGGAGAGTCAGTCCCCCAACACCACTTCATTCTTCCTTGTTGCCTAGAGAATAAGGTCCAGGGTCTTCAACTGACGTTCAAGGCCTTCCCCTATTCGATTTCAATCTGCCTTTCTGATCTGCTCTCTGACGGCTCCTCCTTACGTGTCTTAGGGAAGTTAAATCACACAGCTGCCACTTCCACGGAGGCCTTTATTGACAACATACACTGTGTAGGTGCTATTTTTCCTGTCTTGGCAAGTTCCAGTTTTTCTTGAAAAAGCCCAATTCAGACACCACTTTTTAAAAAAGACTTCCCCAGCCTCTCTTACAAAGTTTTATTTCGTATGGTTAGGGGCCACTCTGCTTTGCCTGATCTTCTTTTATGAATCTACTAGACTGTAACCACTTCAAAGTATCTTTGTATGTGTTTTTCTAGGACTCTGAATGGAAAGAATGAGCAACTCTCCTGTACATCTGCTGGGTTCTTTCTTTCCAGCCAGCACCAATAGCTTTGCTTTGGGGAGCTAAACTTCCCAGGATGCAATGTGCCAGCACCACTGTTCTTAACCCTCCAAGCCCCCCAACACCTGTGTCCTCAGAGCTCTTGGGCACTTTGTACATGGTGCCTTAGAAATGCTTTTGGTAAGATTAGCATCTTCAGGCCAAAACAGTAGCATTTCATCTGTGTTGCCATGATACAAATGATTCTTACAAGCCTTAAAAATCATAAACAAACAAACAGAGTAGGTTTTCTCTTATGTTCTCTCCACCTCATTTATTCCAGAGTTTATGGTCTGCCAGCCCCCAACTCTATATAGGCCTCTATAACAAGAAATCAGAAGTAACTGCTTCTCTACTGCTGGCCCTATTCTTTTTTTTTTTTTTTTTTAAGATATCAGAGGTCTGTTTTCACCCTTATGCCCAACATGCGCCCACATACTCTTCCAAGCTTCACTTTATTTATTTTTTTAGATTTTATTTATTTATTTGACAGAGAGGGACAGTGAAAGAGAGAGAGCACAAGCGGCGGGGCCAGGGGGTGGTGCCGAGCAGCAGAGGGAGAGGGAGAAGCAGGCGTTCCACTGAGCAGGGAGCCTGATATGGGGTTCGATCCCAGGATCCTGGGATCATGAGCCAAAGGCAGATGCTTAACGACTGAGTCACCCAGGTGCCCCAAAGCTTCACTTTAGATACACAGCTAGATTCAGCACCTCCCAGAAGAATACTCAGGCTTGCTTGGAAGAGGTGTGAGGCAGACAGAAGAAAAGCAGGAGCTGCAGGATTGCTTATTTCCCAAAATAAAGTGACCTGAGTAGCTTGGTGATAAGGAGAGCCCAGAAAGGGGCTGTGTGGAGTTTTCATTTATTCCATTGTCTCCATGTCCCAGGGACCCAGCTACTGGGAAGAAGAGGATGCACATCACACTGTCCTCAGACTGATGATCTGAAAACCAGGCCAGATGGGTGCGCAAATGACCACTGTGGAAGCAAACGCTTAAGACCCTCATTTAATTCAGCTTTTATTAGAAAACATAATGAAGAACCGGATGAATGTTGCCTCCCCTGATCAATCACTATTGATGAGGAAACGTGAAACTCTTTTTACATAGGTGATTTGGAATGACAAGTCCTTGGCAAGGCACTACAGATTGTTTTCAGACCATGAAAGGGAAGGGATCGCAAATATTCCTACTTCCATAAAAAATAAATTTGTATTTTTTTCTATATCTCATCATCATAAAGTTGATCTCCTGTCCCAGGTTATTAAGACAGGTACAGACTTGTCTTTTTTTTTAAGATTTTATTTATTTATTTGACAGACGGCAAAGAAGCAGGCAGAGAGAGAGGAGGAACCAGGCTCCCCACTGAGCAGAGAGCCGGATGCGGGGCTCAATCCCAGGACCCTGGGATCATGACCTGGGCCAAAGGAAGACGCTTAACCCACTGAGTCACCCAGGCGCCCTAGACTTGTCTGTTATATCAAAATAAAATCGTTTGATATTTTAATAGTAGTTCCAAGACTTTGAAAGTATGCGATTTATTTCAAGATTATGTTGTTAAACTATTTGTTTATAAAACTTTTAAATTTAAAATTAGCAGTTTATAAAACTTTTAAATTTAATATTAGCAGTTAGATTTGACATAGAACTTGAATTCACCCACAAACTCTAAGTCATTATGTTGTAACTAATCCAATTCTCGCTTAATTCAATTTATGAAAAAAGACTTTGTAACTACTGTTCAAATTAAAGCGCTAGCTAATACAATATATCATATCCTCCTTACAAAATATATTCACAATTTAAAAAAGGGACTATAAGTGATTAACCATAAAACATAAAGTGAAACCTTGATTGTTGTGAGAAGAGCTAAGGGCATTACCAAAATGGAATCAAAATTAAGAAATCTCATAAGAAATTCAGGAAGAAGTTTATAGAATATATAAAATTAAAAGAAGATATTAACATGTTCTCAAAATCTTTGACAAAACAGCTATACAGAAAAAAGGTGGGGTTGTGAAAACAAATAGAATGTAAATAATTACTAAAATTAGTTTAATGTAGTAAATGTATGTTTCTAATTTAGAAAGAGGAATAAGGCTTACTTTTCTAATATCTATGACTTATTTTGAAAATTAGAGGTTATAGGTTGTGCCATGGGATGGCATAACTGTAGTAAATTCTCTAAATCAAAAATTTTATAGACTAGATTTTCTGATCATGATAATGAAAGTAGAAATTATTAACCAAATTTAAATGAAAAATCCTTTCCAATGTAGAAATTTAAAACAAAATTCTAAACATCTGTTGGTCAAAAAGGAAATCAAGTCCATTTCATTTGTAAGCTACTGATAAGAAGAGTAGTAGGAGAATGAAAACAAAATCTCTTCCCACTTGAAGATGAAAAATTGATATTCTGAAACTAGTGGGTCAAAGAGGAAATTCAATCATAATTAGACACATGAAAATGTAAAGAATGTAACCCAAAATATATTTCTTGATCTTGAATGCTTTTCTAATTTCTTAAAAATAAAAGAAAATGTATACATTATAAAGTCAATTCAAACATTACAATTTTTTTCAGACAAAGTAAGAAGGGGGAAAGAATGGGAAAAGCAAAAATTAACAAGTTAGAAAATAGAAGACAGAATTATTAAATTTTAAAGAAAAGCAATAAAGATACATTTCTGCTAAGAATAAATGAAACCAGGGAAATCGGAGGGGTAGAGGAGAGACTGTGGACTCAGAAACAAACTGAGGGTTTTGGAAGGGAGGGGTATGGGAGGGATGAATGAGTCTGGTGGTATTAAGTCTAGTGGGTATTAAGGAGGGCACGTATTGCATGGAGCACTGGGTGGGGTGCATAAACAATGAATCTTGGGACACTGAAAAAATAAAATTAAATTAAAAAAAGAATAAATGAAACATAAGACATATAGGATGAGAACATTAAAAGTTAGAGAAGTCATTAAGGTTAAAAGAAAATACCACTCAAGATCACTTGATAATCTCGATGAAATTGAACTATCTGGACAAAAAAATTTTTTTATTATTTAAAAAACAGTTTAAAAAGAAGATAACTTAAATCAATTCTTTAAAAAAACAATCTTTGAAAGGAAGGATTTTAAGCCAGATGATATTACTCGGTTCTTGCAAACTGTCAAGGAATAAACAATTTCTATCTACAAAGTATTTTTTCTGGGAAAGAAAAAGTCAAAGAGTTTTCAAATCTAATACTCATACCTAACAAAACACTGCACAAAAACATCAGACCAATCCAACATAAAATGCAGACATTAAAAAAACTATAAAATTCAATTTAGTGAGAGTATAATCTGCCACAAATAAGTAGGGTTTTCTCAAGAATATGAAGATAATTTAATAATAAGTTTATTAATATAACAGATTCTACCAACGGGTCAAAAGGGAAAAAAAAGGCGTCATCATCTCAGTAGGTGATGGGAAGGCATTTGATGAAATACATCTCCTGCTCTTGGTTTAAAATGTACTTTTTATTTCATGGAAAAAAAGGTATTTTCTTTACATGAACCAATATTGAACCAATATTTGAAATCATATTTACAGGTGAAAACGATTGAACTATTTTTATTAAGGAGTAGAACTCTTTGCTACCAACACAATTATTTAATATTATCCTGAAAATTCTGGACTGTATACTAAGACAGAAAATATAAATAAGCATTGTAATCACTGGAAAAGAAGAAGCATTACCTGCAGATGATATTTATTATCTTTCTAGAACACTCAAGAATCAAGGAGTAACAGCAAAGTTCAAAAAGTATTCTGGATAGAAAATAAATGTAAACAACACTATAACTTCTACAAGTATTAGTGATAACCAGTTAAAAAAAATGTGATGGGGGTCTGGGTGGCTCAGTGGGCTAAGCCACTGCCTTCACCTCAGGTCATGATCCCAGGGTCCTGGGATAGAGCCCTGCATTGGGCTCTCTGCTCAGCAGGGAGCCTGCTTCCTCCTCTTTCTCTGCCTGCTTCTCTGCCTACTTGTGATCTCCATCTGTCAAATAAATAAATAAAATCTTTTTTAAAAAGTGTTTAAAAAAATGTGATGGGAAAAAGTCACTCAATATAAAGAAAAATATTAAAAAAACACAAAATAATTTTCTTAAATGTCCAGGATCTACAATGGAGAAAACAATAAATATTTACTGAAAGATGTAAAAAAAAAAAAAAAGCATGAATAAATAGAGAAGGATGGCATGTTTTTAAATGTGAGGACTAAATTGTGTTAACAAATAATTTTTCCCAAAGTATCAGAATTCAGAAGGGGATTTTTTTTTTACAGTTTGTTATAGAGTTTATCTGGAAGGATGAATAAGCAAGAAAAGCAAGAAATTTTTGAAAAATGAAGAGTAATGAAGATATGCCAATCTTACTACTCATTAAAATTTATTATAAAACTATAGCTAAATGAATGAAACTGTAATTTTTAGATCAAGAATAGACTGGTACATTAATGAGACAGAAAAGATAGTCTAGGAACTAATTAATTATATAAAAATTGATTTGTAGGTATATAACATATATAAATATAATATAGGGGTGCCTGGGTTGCTCAGTAGGTTCAGTGACAACTCTTGGTTTTGGCTCAGGTCATGATCTCAGGGTCATAGGATCCAGCCCCGACGTGGGCTCTGAACTCAGTGGAGAGTCTGCTTGAAGTTCTTTCACCTTCCCTCTCCCTTCCTCTCTTCTCCTCGCCCCTACCCTCACGGTCTCTCTTCCTAGAATAAATAAATAAAAATAAAATATTTAAACATAATATAAAAACTCACATAATGTAAATTATGTATACAACAAAGCCATACATATACATGAATATGTATGTATGCTAAGGGTGGCATTATATTTAATTAAGAAATAAATGATCCAGGGGCGCCTGGGTGGCTCAGTGGATTAAGCCGCTGCCTTCGGCTCAGGTCATGATCTCAGGGTCCTGGGATCGAGCCCTGGGTCGGGCTCTCTGTTCCGCAGGGAGCCTGCTTCCTCATCTCTCTCTGCCTGCCTCTCTGCCTACTTGTGATCTCTCTCTCTGTCAAATAAATAAAATAAAATCTTTAAAAAAAAAAAAGAAAAGAAATAAATGATCCAAACAAATATTAAGTAATAAAATCTTCTGGGAAAACTAGTAATTACTTGAGTAAAGTAGTTTGAGTTCTCAAACTATATGCCACTATTAACCTTAGATTTACCTCAAACTATATGCCACTATTAACATTAGATTTTAAAAAAGAATGGATTAAAAAATATAAATAAGCAATTCAGAGAAGAAACGGTTAATCATATGAAAATATGTTCATCCTCACTGGTGACTAAAGAAATGCACAGAATGGTAAAAGTAACTTGTCCAATATTATGAAGCTACTAAAGAGGTCAAGTTGTATCTGAATTGATTAAAAGGTCTTCTACATGGGTGCGTGCGTAGCTTAGTCAGTTAAGTGTCTGCCTTGAGCTCAGGTCATGAACCCAGGGTCCTTGGACCCAGCCCCGCATGGTGTTCCCTTCTCAGTGGGGAGACTGCTTCTCCCTATCCTCCTACCCTTTCTCCCACTCATGTACTCCCTCCCACTTGTGGACTCTCTCTCAAATAAATAAATTTTTTAAAAAAGAAAAATACCTTGACATATACAAATGTGCTTAAAATCATTCTTGATGACTTACAATGGGACAGGACTCACGTGACCATTTAATAATGCATGTGTTTATCTGCCAATGAGGAGGTTGCTGCCCATGCTTCTACCACCTAGGAAAGCGTCCTTCAATACTCAATTAAAAAAAATTTAGAACAGAATTATATTTTAATTACAAGACAAAGCTGAGAAAATAGAGAAAACTGAATAAAATAATGAAAAATACAGATAACTAGAAGGGGAACTTAGAAGAATGAATCAAGTCAAAACAGCATTATACAACCAGTAGAAATGCCAGTGCTCCATTTTGGTGGTCAGCCATCCCTTCACCACTGACCTGAGACTCTGGGAGGGTGGGGAAATGGAAAGAAAATGTGAAAAGGAAAATTAAACTTCATATACTCACAGTTTGTGTAGATGGGTTTTCGAAATGGCTTTCCCTTAGAAAAGATAAACGCCACCGTGATGCAGTTGATGGTGGCGATGGGCCACAGTGTGGTACTCTCAAAACTTAAAATTGAACCAGGAATCAGAGTCACATTTCTCTCCAAACTTGCATTCGTTGAGAAATTACTTTGGTTGTCCAGAAAGCACTTACTACAAAAGAATTGCCAGCATTTATGAGATCTTTTATTCTATTTTTATCCAGGTGGTAGGAAAAAAAAAAAGTTTATCACTACCACGGGGTCTCAGCTTTCAAATTGCTCCAGCCAGTAACTACCGGAACATATTTTGTTCACTTTTTGCAACGACAAAGCGGAAATAAAATTTAAAACAAGTCAAAATTATTCTTTGTCTAACATTCCATTTAGAACAAGTGATCTGTCTTGAAAGGACTTGGATGATAATTTTCTATGGCATTCCTTTCAATTCAGAATGAATAAAACATGGCTATCTGTGTGTGTGTGTGTGTGTCTGTGTGTATGGTTAGGTGTGTTGTCACACGTGTGCCTTTATGCGTTAGAATGTGTGTGTGTGTGTGTGTGTGTGTGTGTTGTTTTCTCTTCTGTGGATGAGCGTAAGCCTACTAACTTAGGCCCTCAATTTGAATTTGCCCACTCTAATCCACTCTCTTACTGAGGATCCAAACAGGACCCTCTCCTGCTTCTGAGTGTCTATGACTCTATTTTGCTAATAAATTAAGTTCCAGCTTCTCAGGCAAGCTCAGAAGATCTGTGTTCTCTGGTCTCTATTAGCCTCCTTCCCTTATCTTTTGACAGTCTTCCTATGCTCCTTATATCCCAAACATAGGAATATTTTCTGTTCCCCAGATGTCACAGTTTGCACACATCTGGGTCAGGTACTCTATTTCCTCTTCACCCCTTTATCTGAAAGTCTTTGTCTTTAGTTCACTGGCAAGCATAACTACCGGACTCCATTCTTGCCTCTAGCACTGAATTTAGCTCACTGTTTTGCAATCATTCATTTGCATATTTTTATTTTCCATCTCAGGGATGAGAGCTCCTTGAATATGAACTGTCTCTTTTGGTTTTATTTTGTTATTGTTTTACTCAAATTTACAAATCCTTAGCACTTAGCGCAGATACGCCACAGAATATTTGCTTAGAAAAGTATTTAAGAGATGGGTTTTCCCAGTCCAGATTGATCTATTAGCAATATTCATTTTTTAAATAATCAAAACAAATTAGTTTCTATCCACTTTCTTGTTCAGCTTGAAACTTTTTACTCTTATAACTTGTTATAGATGAAATTAGTTCCCAAGAAATAGACTTAAGTCTTTTAATCCTTGGTTCCCTAGGGTCCTGAGATGTGCTTTCCATAGAGCAGAGGTTCAGTGACTATTTGCTGAATATATTAATCATCAGTAGCCACAAAGTGTTTTTGCACAAAGGGGACAGACAGACCAAAGGCCTATCTGAATTATAGAGTTTAACATAAAAGTGTATCTAATCTGTTATACTTACATCGCAGATAAGAAAGTTAAGGCATAGCATGGCTTAGCCGTGCTATGGTAGAGGCAGGACTACCTATCGATCACCCTTGGGACTATACATTCTTGTCCTCCAGATTCAATCAGAATTTTATCTCTGAGTACACACACTCCAATTAGGAGAAAAATCTTGTTTTGAGAAAAATCTGGTTATGAATTCTCACTCCAAGTAATACTTGAATTTCTGAATTTAGGATCTCAATGACAATCTTGGACATCATTTGATAGCTTTTAATCTTTCACTGATTAGGTTCTGGCATCTTTAGGATCACAGTAGAGTGTGTGTAAAGGAGTTTGTACAAGCCTTACTTCAAAAAGAGCTGCTCCTTTTCTGCCTTTCCTTTGGAGGTCAGGCAGGCTTTGTCAGAAAAAACAAAGTTTGAATATATATGGCATAGTTCACTACATTTTACCCTTAATTTATAGTTAAAGACTTGCCCTGAGTCTAGTGTTCAGTTCAATCAGAAAAATGGTACCATCAACTAACATATTATTCATTTGAAAAAGGCAAACAAATTTAAGCAAATATATCTTGTAAAACAGGGGTCAGCTGACTACAGCTCATTAGGTCAAATCCAACTCAACACCTCTTTTTGTAAATAAAGTTTTTTTTTAATTAACATATAATATATTACTTGTCTTAAGGGTACAGATTTGTGATTCATCAGTCTTACACAGTTCACAGCACTCACCAGGGCAAGTACCCTCCCCATCTTTTTATAAATGAAGTTTTATTGGAACAGGGTCCCACCTACTTTTTTACACATCGTCTATGGCTGCTTTTCACTACAACAGTAGCACTGAGTAATTACAACAGAGATTGTCAGGTCCACAGAGCCTAAAATATTTACTGTCTGACCCTCCACAAGAAATGTTTGCTGACCTCTGGTCTACATGATCTGCAAACCACCAAAGGATGAGTATGTTCATTCAGTCAACCAATGGTTGGATCTACACATCAGCAACAAACGTGAAAATCTTTTCCCGCCCACTGCACATGGCTCACCCCAGGACTCTACCCATTAACTGTGTTCTGTGTTCTATCCAGCCATTGGTATTTTGCAGTGTGGAGACACATCTTTTGTAAATTAAAAAGTTAGGGACTAGGGAGGGGGGCAAACCATAAGAGACTCCTAATCTCAGGAAACAAATTGAGGGTTGTTGAGGGTGAGGGGAGGGATAGGGTGGCTGGGTTATGGACATTGGGGAAGGTATGTGCTATGGCGAGTGCTCTGAAGTGTGTAAGACTGATGATTCACAGACCTATACCCCTGAAGCAAATAATAATTATATGTTAATAAAATAAAAAATTAATTAACTAATTAATTAATTTAGGGTATATGTGCAAAACAAGTTGTACAATGACATTGGGGACTCATTGTATCACCTTTAGAAAGGAAAACTAAAAAACTGAACTTTACCTGTATCTGTAGACCTCACAATACCAGGGCTGCTGCTTCACATAGAGAAATGCACAGATTTGCACGATGCAGGTGAAACAGGTGTTCAAAAAGACTGAGAGCAGCAAAGGTGGAGAGAGGAGCTGTCCTGCTGGTCGGTAAGGAGCCAGCTTTGGGTAGGCATGAGTAGAACTCACTGAAAAACAAATGCATTTTCCCCTATTATGATTTCATTATTGACAGTAAAAATTGGGATGCATCTTATCTCGAGACTTGCATTAGGGTTCAGAGTCAGCAAACATGAATGAGGCTTTATAACTAGATAAGCACATTGCCTAGGTGCATAGCCAATGCTACCAGCCCTTGCCTCTTCCATGTTTTTGTTTCACCTTCAGAAATGAAAACCAATAAGTTTAAAAGTTCTGCTAATTATACATTTACCATGTTTCATGGTGCAAATATTTTCTCCATAACCAGACTGACCAGGAATGGTAGGTAAAATAGAGTGTGGCCTTTCATCTGAATAAGGAGTACTCTGCTCTCTCAGTAGTGGTGGGAAGGTGGGGAGTTAAGAAGAGGAGCATAAGGGGCGCCTGGGTGGCTCAGTCAGTTAAGCATCTGCCTTTGGCTTAGGTCATGATCCCAGGGTCCTGGGATTGAATCCCCTGTCAGGCTCCTTGCTCAGCAGGGAGCCTGCTTCCCCCTCTGCCTGCCTCTCCCCCACTTGTCTTGTGCTCTCTCTCTCTGAAAAATAAATAAATAAAATCTTCAAAAAAAAAAAAAAGAGGAACATAAGAGGCATCAGGCTAGATTAATCTTCATATGCTGGTGATTTTTTTTTAAAAGCACTCATTTTATTTTTCACTCAGTCAACATTCTCTGAGTACTTCAGTGTACCAGGATAGATGCTAAAGGTGTGTTCTGTTCCATCCTGGTTAAGACATAAATGGAGAACTGCTAGAACACATTATAGCTGGTCAGGGAAAAGAGCTCATAAAATAATCTGGCTTCCAGATGAGAGTGTTAAAATGTATTATAGTTTTGATCCTAAGGTATTTTTTTTAAATTTAAAGGTTTGACAATTGGCAGAGGTTAAATAGAACAACTATAAGAAAAGATGACTGCATTCTTCTTAGAAGCCCCATATTCTAACAAGCTGATGAAAATGGAATGTACTTTACTTCTTAGGGCATCACAGGAAAGAAGCATGGAAAGGTCAGGAATTAGATACAATGCATTCAAAGGTTTATATTATAGTCAGGTTTCAGTTCTTATCTTCATATCTATTGCCTTTTCCTTTTTTATAGCTGGTTTCTTTGATGTAAAGAAAAAAAGTAGGATACATATGATTAGGTTTGTGTTCATGCATGTAGGGGCAAGGCAGTAGGAGCAGGTGTCCAGTTGGGATGATAACACTCTAAAGTAGGTCTTCAGTTTGCTCAGTGGGTTCTTGGGTAATCACGTGGACTCTCTGGTACTTCATTTCTCATGTAGAAAGTGAATGTGTAGGAATGTCCAAATGGTCTCCAAAGTCTCTCCCGACTCATTTACTCTAAACTCTATAACGATCTAAGGCTTTAGCTTTACCAATTTAATCAGTGTTTCCCCAGGAGGATGCTAGGCTACAGACCATGGGGTATGCAGAGATGAAGAGGACATCTCATTTGCCCTGAAGAGCTTGAATTCTGATGGAAAAACACAGAAGGGTTGTGTAATAAAGAATTTGGTCGACCTTTATTCCCAGTTCCTGGGATGTATCCTTTAAATTGTTGGGATTTCTTGAGTTGACAAAAGTGTCTTTTTATCCATGGTAGCCCTGATGGCATGCAAACAAGATCACAGATGGTGGGCCAAAAGAAAGTTGGTGATGAAGTGATGACTCAGGATGGAACTGGCCATGCCACAAAAAAAGCTAGAGATTGTGATCAACTTCATGGCCAATGATTCAATCAAACGTCTACATAAGAAAAACCCAATAAAAATTCTAGACAAGACACCAAAGTTCAGGTGAGTGCTGTTTGGTAATACTCTGCATATTGTCGCCATGGATGTGCCAGGAAAGTAGGGCAAACGGACACCCCAGGAAAAGGACAATGGAAGTGTTGAGATCCTCCCACCATGGGATCCTTTCACCAGACCACCCTTCAACTGGTTCTGATTTGTATCCCTTTGCTATAATGAAACTATCAACCTATGTAGAGCACTTTCCTGAATTCTGTGAGTTATTGATATGAATTACTGAACCTGAGGAGAAAATGAGAACCTCCACATTTGCAGCCAGCTGGTCAAAAATGTGAATGGGACCCAAACTTATGGTTGAGGTCTGAAGTAAGGACAGTCTTAAGGACGTTGTGCCCTTAACTTGCGAAGTTTGGCCTCACTCTGGGTAGTTGGTGGGAGAAGTCATTGCATGGCATGCAAGGAAGAGGCACACAGTGTGGCCTCTTATCAACGCAAAGATACTGTGCTCTGGCCACAGAAGGCAGAGGCTGCCATGCTTGGAGTTTTTTCCACGTTCCTATACTCAAGGAAGAAGATGGCTACGAAGCGCATGAAGAGGCTGTGGGTGATGGAGAGAGGTGCAACTGTATCTCTATGCATTTGGCTCTACCTCTCCAGTCCTCCCTTTCTCAGAGGCTCACCGAGTTTCTGACTTTTCTATTACCTCAGACACTATACTGGCTTGAATTATTGGCCTCATGGTGGTAGAATGCACTTTACCAGTCTTTAATTTTGGTTTCACTGTGTGATTTTTCTGAGGCCAAAGCAATGTTTGCAGAGGTTTCAGGTGTGCTTGTGTGGCCAACCTCACTCTCTGTGATCACAATGAGAGCATGCCCAAGTCTGTCATTCCAGCCTGGTTCCAGAATGTAAAATGTGGAGCAGACCTGAACGAAACCCACAGCCTGGACCGAGACCACCTGATCTACATCCTAAAGCTGACCAGATTCAGCTGACCTAGATGAGCTGAATGACAGTCTATCTACAGAGGAAGAGTGGTTATTGTAAGCCACAGAACTGGGGGGAGAGGTTTGTTATACAGTATTATTGTGGCAATAGCTGATTGAAGCAGAGTCCCTACATAATGAATATTTTAACTATTTCCATATTAAAAATTCTAATGCTTTCTGATAGAGAACCTGAATATCCGTGAAGTGTCTTACAAACATTATTTTGTTAAAAAGCAATGTAAGGGGCACCTGGGTGATGCAGTCAGTTCAGCATCCAACTCGTGATTTCTGTTCAGGTTGTGACCTCAGAGTTGAAAGATTGAGTCCTGCCTTGAGTTCTGTGATGGGCGTAGAGTCTGTTTCGGATTATCTCTCCGCCCCCACCCCCACCTCTCTCTGACCCTATCACTTGCTCATTCTCTCTCAAAATAAAAAAAATAAATAATTTTAAAAAAAGTAATGCAAAATAGGTATTTTATTTTTATTTTACAAGTGAAGAAAATGAGGTTCAGAGAAGTAGGGTCCCTTATTTAAAGACCCATAGTTTGTGAGCAACAGGGTGGTAATATAAACTTAAGTCTGCCTAATTATAAAGCCCCCCCCATTCTCTGCTCTATGGCATATTGCAGTAGTGTGGATTTCCTGAACTGAAAAGGATAAAATGAGGAGCCCTACAATGCCAGCTTGTTATTTCTCAGCAGTCAGAACTTTTACTGAATAGTCCAGGTTTCCTTAAAATGGTGATGATATATGTTATCATACCGTATGCAGAGGAATGTAAGCCTGTGAAGTGCTCTATTTCATTCAGAATTAATCATTCCCTCCTCTGAGTTTCCACAGCCCATTACTCATTTTGCTGCTATGTACTGAGGATGTCTTTGCATTAAATCCAGTCATTTACACATGCACTCAGCAGATCGTGAGCTCCCTGAAGGAGGAAACCCTGTCTCATCCCACTATCTGTCCCTCGCTGAACCTGGTACAGGGCCTGCTAAGTAGGAAGACATTTTCAAAGTCTACTTTTTAGTTGTTCAGCATCATTTGGATATAAGGTAAGCATGCTTTTCCTAAACAGTTGGCTTAGCTTTATATAAGGGACATCTCAAGCCATGTACATCAAATTTTCAGAGGCTTCCAAACCCACCTGAACTACATGCAAAATTTTGAATGTGCCTCATGAGATTTTTAAGGTGAAAAGATCTATGTCTTCCATGAGATTCTCCAAAGGGACCAAGACCCCAAAAATGTGAGGAGTCCCTGAAGCACTGATGGAATTATGTAAGAGAGGTATTTATATAATGGATGGGTTCCCTCCCACAGTCTTCTCTGGACACTGTCTACTTCCATATGCTGAAGTGGTTGGCCTAAATTGAGCTAAATTACATGACCTCATCTTTATTTACAGAAAGGACTGGCTTAGAAGTCGACATTTTACCCAAGTTAGGTCAATGAATTTTCTCTCCAAAATATTTGCAAAGGAGACACTGAGAGGCTGAGCTAATTAGCTGTCCAAAGACAAACAGAAAGGTTATGGAGATTCAATAGTAGAGTCACCATTTAGGGTCATTTTCAAGGTGAATGAGTAGAAGTCACACAAAAACAGTAAGAACAGAAAGAAGAAGAAAGAGATAAGATGGCCTCTTGGAAATAAAAAAGGTGGCCTCTGCTTTCTACCCTTTAGTGCTCTAGACCTGCTCTGACCCCAGGTGCTTCTGAGTTTCTATTCTCAGATTTTTTTCTTTTGAGAATTATGTTCTTAAACATCCCCCTACTTCTTTTTTCTTGATCTACTTTGAGTGGGTTTTGTTAAAACGAGTAGAGAGGCAGCTAGAACAATTTCCTTTTAAAATGACTTTGGTAACTTTTAGGGTCAAATTGGGCTTTAAGACATACATTTTCTTAATTGAGTTCTCTGACTTCATTTTACTTTTCTCCTTGATTTCCCTTTAACATATTATATCTTGTCTTATTAGCTGCTTTTGTGTTGCCTTAAAAACCTATGGAAACAAGACAAAGTATATATAGATAAGCAAGTACCTAAATTAATTAAATATATTATGGTGCTGTCTTTGTCCTCTACTAATTCAGGCTTGAGGTCAAAATTCCTCATCCCGGAACTTGGAAAGGCAGGCCCCTTGGTGAGAATGATTTTACATTGATTGTCCAATTGCCAATGACTATTAACATCCACAGATGAATGTCCACAGTTCCCAGCCTGGAAGTCAAGTTCTGTGATCTGATCTGACTCACCTTTTCAAATTTTATCTCCTGCTATTTCTTTTCACATACCCTACAGTATGGTCAAATTGAAAAACTCATGTCCCAGCTCTCTCTTGATCATGCTGCTTCATTCTACTTGAAGTACCCATCCTTTAGGAAAAGATTTTTTAAATCTGTCCATCTTTTTCTATTTTGATGCAAATGTTACTTCTTCCACAAAGCAATCCTTAGTATTTCTCTGTTTTCTACATTGCTAGCTCTTCCCTAACCCCAGATTTTCAGCAACAATCTCTCCTTTCTCTGAACATCCAAAGCACCTGTTGCTTCTCTCTCACTCTCACCAAGGTGCCTGCCTTTTCAGATTGGGGCTTTGACCTCAAGCTTAAGTTAGTATGAAACAAAAACAACGCCATCATGTATTAATTAATTTATGTACTTGCTTATCTATATATAGCCTGTCTTGTTCCCACAAGATTTTATAATCTCTCCTTTCTCTGAGCTCCCAAAGTATACATTGTTTTCTAGCACTTGCTACTTTTGACTTGCATTTCTTTTTTCATGTATGTGAATACCCCACTAAACTGTAAACTTCAGTGACGAGGCTTTTTATGTCCCAGGCACCTATGTGCCTAACATACAGTAGGAGATGAACACATCTAAGAGGATATTAAATGGGGCTTTTCCTTTGCTTGGGCCTTTCCTTGCTGAGCCTTATATTTGCTGACCATGAATGGTAATTGCTAACTGAATGAAAAGAGAGATGACGGCCTATTTCCATTGTACCCACTCAGAGGGATCCACACTGGTCCCTCAACTGTGAGCACGCCCCTAACCCCAAGCAATTACCTATGTGCAGAATATATAAAACCATAGAAACTATTAAGAGATTTTTTAAAGGGAATTGTGAAGAGTAGCAAGAACTGTGATTTTCTTCCTGGCATCATTCCAATCCAAAATGAGGGGAGGTCATAAGAACCCCTCCAGGAGAGACCTGAAGTATTTTGGGAGGCGGAGATTAGCTTGTTCATTCTGGTTGCAATACCAGAGGGAAAGACAGAAGGCAGCAGTGAGAGCAGGCTACATCCACTATCTGGTAGGTCAGGTAGAAACAATGAAAATGAGCCAGGCTAGAGTTGTCTTGGAAGGACTCTGCCCGGTGTGGGTAGAGGACCGAGCAATAGAAAAATGCTTCATGGTGCATACCATTAGAAGGCAGCTGCTCAGAGGAATCCTGAGGAGTCAGAGAGTAAGAGCACCACCCATGTCAGGGAGTAGACTAGTTCAGAGTAATTTGCAGGAATTTCTGAAGAGCCCAAGAACTCACCAGTGAGTCCCATGCCAATTTAAATCAATGATACTGCTTTGGCAATATTGAATATTTTTAAGCAATTTGTATGATTTACTTGTGAATGTGAATTTTAGATGGCTGCCATGTTAGAGGACACTTGATAGGACAGACTACAATACCCCCATGTAAGTAAAAAGTCATTTGCTCTTGTTGCTCCCAGAGTCTCTGAAGCAAGAGTGGAGAGTCAGCAACACAAGCAAAGCAGAGACCATGGCCTTCTCTTCCACTGCTTGCTCCAAGGTCAGGCTTGATCTAGAGGAAGAAAAAGTCTGAACTGGAAGAAAACGTGAAATGTTAGCTTACAATGTCTAGACTAATGTCTAAAGATGAGATCATTTTAATACCTGATACTGACCAGGAAATGATCTGCCTGTGGGATGACTGGGTTTGCAATGATGGAAAAACAATAGTGATTGAAGGCAGAGGGTAAAAAAACAAACACTGAGGTGCGTGGGTGGCTCAGTCAGTTAAACATCCAACTCTTGATTTCACCTCAGTGTCATGAGACTGAGCCCCTCATCAGGTTCTGTTCAGCTCGGAGCCTCCTTGAGATTCTCCCTCTTCCTCTTCCTCTGCCCCTCCCCCCCATCTCTTTCTGTTTCTCTATCTCTTTCTCTCTCTCTCAAACAAACAACTAAATAAAATCTTTAAAAAATTACCCCAAACACACTATCCATATTTTTGGATTTCTAATCAATCTACTTGTAGTTAGTCTAATTTTGTTCAAGCGTTCACTGAGTTAGCCAGTCATTTTGAAAAAATAGAAGACTAGGTGCAAGGTGATAGCACTCGTGTTGTGACAAGAGCTTACGGTGTGTGGCACACTGCTGTACACTTCACACGCATCGTTTATGTCTGATCCTCTCAACCCTACAACGACATCTCATATCAAGAAATTATTTCATGAGCAGTTTGCCAAAGTTCACAGAGATAGGGAGTGATCGAAAATGGCCGTGGCCTTCTCCACCATGCTATTGCCTTCTAGCATAGCTCCTAGAACTTCCTGGTGTATTTTTGGTGTTTTTTTTTTTTAGCATCATCGACCATGTTCACAAATAAATCATACAAATTACTTAAAAATGTCCAACACTGCAAAAGCAATATCACTGATTCAAAATGTTCCAGTCATGTGACTATTAATAGCACACAGAAAAATATGTTAATGGACTATGAATATATATTTCAGCCTGAGGAATCAAAACTGATGTTACTTACATCTCTAATGCTGGTAACTTCTGTCATCGGGTTGATATAATAAACGATTCCTGTATCAGTTTCATGTTTTAAGATGTTACATGAAATTCTCAAGGTTATTAATATCCTGCATTGCCTGATGTTTTATGTTAGTTTTCATAACACTTCCATTGTTGAACAAGGAAAAAGAGATGACTATGTTATTCTTTTTCTTTGCTCTCTGTTGAGGTAGTCACCTTTCTTGCTTATTAAGAGTTAGTATGAAGCCCTGAGTTCTTTGATAGCAAACACTTTATCAGTGTCATCTCAAAGGAAGGAAATGAGCAATAGCTACTGTGAGCCACACCTTGCTTTTGATAGAATTCCTAGAATTAAATGCTAGCATTTGTTTTCACATGTCAAAGACCTAGCAAAAATCTGGTTTTATGTCAATGTGAAGTATAGCTGAATAATAGAAAGTGACCTTTGGGTTTTAAAGATTTCCCTTTCTAGATTTCTTGTACATTTTTCTATGTAAAAGACACACACTGATGAAGAACTCAGAAAACACTGATCATTTTATGAGGCTAAGACCTATTTTCTATCAGGATGTTTTAGTGCCAAATCTGAGGACTTCAAGACTCAACTTACTCCAACACCTCTTTCAAAAAACTCACAGGTGATGTGGGTTTAGTACATAAAGGTGCATCTTTCTCAGAAGCTTCAGTATGTGTGAGCATTTCTGGAGTGTCATGGATAAATACAAATAATTCTGTTTACTTTGCTAAAACACTTACTTGTTAAACAGACCATCAAAGTAATGGCTACATCTTGCATGAGGTACTGGTAATTCCCAAAGAGCTGTAGTTGCTGCAAAGGAAATAAAAGTAAATAGAAAGGGGCACCTGAGTGGCTCAGTCAGTTGAGCATCCAATTCCTGGCTTTGGCTCAGGTCATGAGCTCAGGGTCATGGGATTGAGCCCCATCTCTGGCTCTGCACTCAGTGCAGAATCTGCTTTAGATTCTCTCTCTCCCTCTGCCTATGTCCCTCCCTCCCAGGCTCTCTTTCTCTCTCTCCCTCTCTCTCTCTAAAAATAAATAAATAACTGAATCTTGAACAAAAAGTAAATGGAATTGTTGCTTCTGCCATTGCAGCATTGTTATCACTGCCAAAACTCTTTCTGAAAGTAGTCAGGAAGCAAGTTATTTTTCTTTCTTCTTTAAAAAGGAAGTAATTTACCTACAATCTTTAGCATCTCATTGGAGAGAATGAAACCAGATCACGATTTTTGCAGTGTTTCCCTTAATTCCATATTAGCAATGAGAGTCAGCCAGTTGGGAAACACCCTCTTTATTGGCCACAGTAATCTGGCAGCTGTAGTCTCCGCCTGGACAGTTGAATTCTCAACATAAGATACCCATTGGGAACGTCAAACTTAAAATTTTGAAATCCAAGCTGCAAATCATTCAACAGGTATTACTCTCCATCTTTATCCATAGATTGAGTTCACAATATCGTTCTCTTGGTGTTCATTCACTTTCACAAACTGAACAAGTACCGCCTACCCCAAGTAAGCCCATTGCAGACTTCAGTCTGGTATGCTTGACTTCCTAGGTTTGTGTAGACAGAGAACCTGTCTAAAATTCACGTTTATGAAGTCTTATATAAAGGTCAACTCATTACCACCAGAAACTTACTTTGCAATACCTGTTGCAGCCAGCTGTTTCTCTGCTTCATGGCTGCTGACTGAACACTAAATTATGATTTGAACCATTGGGGACCACATTCATGCGTATAAGAAGTATTTCTGGATTTTTAGAGTGTGAACCCAAGACCCTGAAGTTTCTGATTAAAGGTATTTTGTGGGGTGGGAGGGCGCACCTCAGTGGCTCAGTTGGTTTAAGCATTTGCCTTTGGCTCAGTCATGATCCCAGAGTCCCAGGACTGAGCCCGGCATCAGGCTCCCTGCTCAGCAGGGAGTCTACTTCTCCTTCTGCTCTCCACCCCGCTGGTGCTCACTCTCTTTCTCTCTCTCAAATCAATAAGTAAAATCTTTAAAAAAAAAAAAGATTTTTTGGGGGGAACACTTTTAGTTAAGTGTTTGGGGAACACTTTTAGTTAAGTCTAGACCATCAGAATGAATGGCTGCAGAGTGGCCTCTCTCTATGTGGACATGTCTTTATGCATGTCTTTCATATTTTTGAGAAGACATAAATTGTTCCTCATCCCCATAAATTGTTCCCCAAGGTTCTCCAACTCTCTCTCTGTCTTCCTACATTTCTTCCTCATTCTTTTCCCCTCAGAATGCAGGTGAGATGGAACAGGGAGAAATTTTCCAAGGCAGCCTTGGTTTTTGTTCTAGAAGCTGCTTTCCTAGAACTATGGAGAACTTTGGAAATCTGCAACCTGATTTCCCAGAGGCACATAAGGGCTTGGCCAAGGGCAAAATCTAAGGTGTTCTTAGTGATAGAGGTAGAACTTGAATCTAGGTTTCCTGACTCTCAACCCAGTTCCTGTTTCTAATCTGCCTGGTTGCCACTTAACCCTCTGTGTGTGATTCTTGCACACAACAGCCCACCAGATGCTAGAGGCCTGTGGTCCTCTCGTTCATCTCTCAAATGTCTCAGAAAAACAGTATAATAATTGCCTCCTTGAAGTGTTCCCTGAGCCTGTTGGATCATCTCACTGTAGAGCAAGCTATGACTGAATTAATGAAGATTACTTTTGACTTATACATATTTCTTCCATACAGTTAGTTAATTTTAAAATGTTCATTTTTATCATTTAATTTCAAAAATCTTTTTAAAAATTTTTTTAAATAGGGACACCTGGGTGGCTTAGTCAGTTAACTGTCTGCCTTCCACTCAGGACATGATCCTGGGGTCCTGGGATTGAGCCCCACATTGGGCTCCCTGCTCAGTGGAGAGTCTACTCCTCCCTTTTCCTCTGCTGCTCTCTCTCTCTGTTAAATAAATAAATAAATATATTTTAAAAATTTTAAAATACTAATCCTTTGTTAATGGCATGTCTAAGTGCGTACGTTCTGACCAGGTTCAGCAGTAAATTTCTGGTTTGGGAGTTTTTCTAGTTCTTGGTGCTTCAAGGTCAAATTCAAAAACTTCTCTTTCTTTTTATCTCCTCTTAGTCTTTTGTCAAAAATATTCCATAGTTGGAGACTGATGCATTTCCTGCTGAGTTATATTTAGGCTGTTCTGAAGCTCTCTTCATATTCCAAGTAAAGAAATAGATGCTTGAAGAGGTCAAGTGTCTCCAGTTATCTAGAAAAAACAACACTCCTAGAAAACTGATCCCTAGCTACTTATTTCCAGCTCCATGTGTCATGTGCAGTTATGCCAAGTTCCCAAGTTTGCAGACATCTATTTTGAGAAATGTCATTTATTTATAAAACATTAAATCCAATGTAGGAGCCACACCCCAAAGAATAAACCAGTGATGTAAATGCAATTAAAACTGGGAAGAAATTATTTAGGTTCGTACCCAATAGAGCAGTGAAGTACCAATAAACTGGATTATGCCATACATGGTCAAGTATTTAAATACCCCGAAGGATGAAACCAGAGCAGCTCGGCCTTCTCTGTTTGAGAATAAAAATAAAAATAACTGATTATGCATGATATACATTTCTCAATCTCTTATATTTCAAACAGAGTTCAAGTTTAATAGCTTATTGATATACATTCACTTAATCAGTGATTCATCCTCTCGATTATTTACTGAAGCGCTCATTTGCTCATTCATTCTCTGCTTCAATCATGACCTCACTCACTGACTCATGCACGCACTCTTATTTAGGACTGATGAGGTACTAACATTCTGCTTAGAATCGTGGAGGATATAAATGAATCAGGCACAGTCTTTATTTTCAGTGAATTAAAAAGATTAACATGGATATTATGAACACAAGACATCATGATAAGGTGCAAAATGTCAAGCTTTGATTCGACTGTGACTCGTTATATCCTAACAACTTGCTTCTGAGAACTGAACTGTGTACGTTTTAGAGTCCCACAGAGACTTCACGCTAAAGGACAGGTGTTCTTGCATATTAGGAAGCATGGCTGTGACTCCAATATGTGAGATGAATGGGGTTTTGTTAGTTTCAATGCTCCAGGAAGATCCCATGGTAATAATCTGAGCCGGTGTGGAGTTCAAAGACATAAAAACAACAGTAGAAACTGCAGGTTAAAAAGTAAGCATTTCCCTTTAAAAAATGCTGTTTGAGCTCTTATTCCCTTAACTGAGGCTTGGTTCAGTGGTGGGTGATGACAGGCAAAGAAGACAGTGTGGGGCAGGAGCTCACAATGGAGGAGTGAGGAAACCTGGCAAACAACCCCTCCTGTAGCCTGCTCTTGTCATGGCAGAAGTGAATTCACATGGGAGGCAGCCCACGTCCTCCCTCTGTGGCATGGACATTTGCACTGCCTGAACACTTTGTCAAAGGAAGGGGTACCCAAGAAGGAAAACCTTAAAAGCCAAACTAGTAACCACTTCTCCTTAGACATGATGAGAAGGTTTGGGAGAGACGGGCCAGGATGCATTGGCCAGATGTTTTCCACCAGTTTTAAGGCACTGCCATTTGTTTTCAATGCATAATGGAGCAACCCACAAGCTGAGGAGGGGCCAGCATGTGAAGCCTGGACCGATTTCTCACGTAAACTTTGTAGTTTCATCCTTTTTATCCTTTTGTGTGTACCTTTCCAGAAAAAATGAAAGCACCCAGATCCAAAGGCAAATGCAAAAAGCCATTTTGAGGAAAGTATAAGGGAGGTTTGCACAAGCCTCCAAAATTACCACTATTCCTAATGATGTTGAATTTTAAGAAGCTAACTCATCATTTATGCATTCCGCAACCATTCCTCGAATGTTCTGATGTATCCAGCTTAGTACTGGGCATGATAATACAAACAGGAATAAGGTACCATCCTTGTCCTGAAGCGTTTCAACTAGAGCAACAAGTTAATCATGTTTCAAAAGACACAAACTAGAACCTGTGGATCTACGCATCTAAAACTATATCTCAGTGTGCCTGGGGTGGAGGGATGCTTTCCCAGGAATAAGCATGCATCAAGGATAGCAAGGGTAAAATGAGCCTAACAGAGCTGAACCACACCTAATTTTTATGAATCTATGAAATATAAAAGCAAAGAGCTTCTACCCAAAGTCTTACTAAACCATCTGCCACTAGAGAAATTTTACATCATGACTTGGATCTTAAAATACTACACTGCATTCACAGATGCATTAGGTCACATGTGTAAGACAGAGCATCTGAAGTTCAAATGCAACTGCCTTTTGGATGGATCAAGTAGGCACTTTGTGCAACTGTCCAAGAGTTTAAACTCTCTCCACACTTGGCACTCCAGCTTATCCTGCGTAACTCCCACCTGAGAAGCTTCTTAGCCCAACTGGGCCATTGGGCTTCTACACTCTCCAGTCAAAGCCCCATTGCCAAACATGGCTCTCAACTTTCCCAACCTGGAATATTCTCCCACCTCCTTCCTGTTTACACATATTCTGTCCATCCTTTGAGTTCCAACTCCTCTGCTGAAATCTTCCTTCCTGGCTTAAGTCATCAACCTGAACTACTGGAAAAATTACCACATTGTTAGGGCATTAATTTATTAAAACTAATTTGTTGAACACTTCTCACTTATCAGGCAGAAGATTCTCCATTCTAGGATTATATTTCTATCTATCTGTACCCTTACTAAGATGTGAGTCTTCCAGGGCAAGATTGGTCTCATCCTTCATCCACCACATTTCCAAGCACAATATTTTAAAAAGCTCCATGAGTTGTGTTGATGATGGAAGGCGTGATCTAGGGTACTGCCATTTTGTAGTTGCCATGATATAAACCAAAGTTAAGACAGTAGAGAGAGTAAGGAAAGGGCTTGGAGAGAGTCTCTGAAAGAGCAGGAAAACACAATGCTCGCTTGGCTATGAACAAAAAAGGGAAAGAGTTCAAAATGCTCCGAGGTTCTCAGGGCTCTAAGGACCAGAGAACACAGGAGTTAGGAAGAGGAGCTGTTCTGGAGGCAGGGGAGGTGCTGATGTTTCAGGGTGTGGAAGGACACAGGTACACGCACCCTGGGGTCAGGTAGATGTGTCAAGCTATCTCTCTGCTGTGCAAACAGATGCGGGCGTGGAAAAGATCGCACTGGAATATTTAGGTGAATGACTCCTTCCAGTAGTTGCCCATTCAGATGCACAGATGCACCAAGGGACATGCTGGAGAACTTCATGATCATCCTTTTTGAATAAATCTCAAGTTTTGGTGCTTTCACTGGCTGTGAATATAGACTGAAGTTACCCCACCCTGTTACAGGTGAATAAGATTTGTGAACAAAACATAAAACTTAATGTTTTCTTTTTAACTACATTTCAAATATTGAGTAGAGACAAAATCAGCAATGAGAGCTGAGTGGAGGTGAGGGAGCTACTGAGAAAATCAAGTTTTTATTCCTTAACCTTCCCTCAAATGTAGTCTTCCATGTGATCGTTTTGGATTTTCGCTGATTTGTATCTTGGAGATGTAACACTATTGGGGGAAGTTATCTGATGCAGTGTTCCCTTTGTGCTTCCTCACCCACCCCAATCCTAGGGAGGAAGGTTCCAGTATCCATCCAACGTATAAGATAAGGGAGAGGAGAAGTAAGAAATGCAACTGTTTTTTAAATATCAACTCTACCTTTCAACTATTCACATGGCATAGGCTTTCATCTTGTAAGCCTCAGCAAAAGTCACTTTTTGGGTGGCTGTTACCAGCATTCCCAAGCACTGATGGTCCCTTAATTGGAGCTCTGATAACATTTTACCCATACCTCTGTTGGGACATTTATCACTTTAAATTGTGGTTGAATTCTGCCCAGAGTCAGACAAGGAGCCCATCAGTCATGAGGGAGGAAGAGGAAGTAGTGGCTTACTTGATGAGCTGAGGCACACACTTGATGTTGGCTATTTTCGAGGTGAAGTGGGAGGCCACAGATGCTTCCTGCTCTGACAGCGAAATGCCCGCATGAGCCATTTTCAAAGCCTAGAACGACAAGTCCACATTACACCCAGGACTCCTCAGGCCACGTTCTAACTCTTCCAACTCCACAAGGCTATTCTTAACATTGTCGAGTTTATAACACTGGAACATTCCAGCCCTGGGTATGTGCTTATGCCATTCCCCCACCTGGAGTACCCTCCCTCTCCTGATCCAGAAAGTCATCAACTGAAGAGGGACCAGCTAAACAATGACCTCAAGGTAGGAGAGTGGTGGGTGTGTTCGTGTGTGTGTGTGTGTGTGTGTGTGTGTGTGTGTGCATTGGTTGCAGGAATGTAGATGTGATAAGAAAATGGAAGCATTCATTCAAATAGTCCATGAGAAAGATGACAACATTTGGGTGGACGTTTGCCGGGGCTGTCACGGTTCTTACCACTCAGCAGGCTATCTTCATGAACAAAAGGAAAAGCTATCTAATCTTCATCTTTTCCTGCGTAGCCTGATCTAGCCATCCAGCTAACTGCTGGGATGAAGTACGGGATGGAAAGCATCTTCACTGGAGACAGGGACCGGATCATATACATCACAGATCACTCCAGGACATGTTTCCTCACTGAAATAAAGGCTAATTCATTCTCATCAAGACGAGAAGCAGCCCAGAGAGTGCACAGAACAGACAATGGCTAATTAGCAGGCCAGCAAGTTCCTAATCCTACAAGAATTGTATGAGCATAAAATGGGATTTTGTACCTTCTGTAGTTCTGTAGCACACAAAGTATCTTGTTACCACGGCTGGTACATGCTAAATTCCTATTCAATAAATATTAGAGTATTTGCTTCTTCCTCTTTTCTCCCTTAGTATTTGGTTTCTTTATTACATATTTTAGGACCATCTACTTTATGTTTCAGTTAATATTGTGCAAGATTCTTTCCCCGACTAGATAATGAATTTTAAGGAGACAGAGACTATGTCCTTTTTAACACTTATTATTTCTTTTGGACTAAATTCTACATAACTATGGCAATGGGTACTCATTCTAGGTTTTGAAGAGCAGACTAACAACTGGCTTCTCATGAAGTGTAAGGTAGAAAAATGTATAAGAGATCTTTAAGTGTGAGCCATTTTTCCATAGCACTTTGAAGAAAATATGTAAAAAGAAAGTAAACAACTACTCAGATCTTAAATATCTAATAGGCTTTAGAAATACAAAGCAATACTCTTCAGTTTTGTACTGAAAATTTTGTACTAAAAATATTTTCTTATTTTCAAGGTAGGCTATGGTTTCAACATATCTTCAAAACTCAGAATCCAAAACATGTGCTGCCTTCTCTTGTATATGGAATGTAATCTGCTGAGAATCATTAATTTAGGCTTGCTATAGTTCGTAATAGCCCAATAGTTTGGTCTATGATTTCACTGATGGTAAGAATTTGGGATTAAAGCCAACTTTTAAAACTAACCTTGGGGAAGTTTAGCAGGGAGAAAATGCAGTTTATACATAATTCAAAACTTTAAACCATCTGCTTCAAATGTTTTCTTCACTAAGACTTTACCAAGTTGTGTGACTTGGGACAAAATAAATAAATAAATAAAAATGAAACAAAAAAGAAGAAAAAGAAAGAGAATAAGGAATTCACCTCCTTGAGATTCACTTCTGTATTGGTAACATGAGTGATTTAAAGCAGCTCATCGTGAAGAGTCCCTTCTGGGTCTGAACCACAGGAGTCTAAGAAGTTCTAGAATAAGAAGTTCATTGTCCTTCTTATTCTAGGAGTTGTCAGAAAACAGAAGTGACTCATCTGACTTTACACCTCTCAGTGTCCAGCTCACACTCAGGTGTGGGGAATGTAAACAGCAGACTGATGAAGTGATTGCTGACAGAAGGGTGAAGAGACAGACCCGGGGAACTGTGGGGTCCTCAAGAGGGACAGTAGGGAACCACCTGCATTGGTTGAAGTCATTTCTACTCACCCCGCAGTCATTAGCCCCATCTCCACACATGGCCACATAGTAACTGCAAGGGAAAGCATGAGAAAAATTAATGCCTTAATGCCTCACTTGGATAATTTTCATCACAACCAACTTGCATGCAATGCGTGTGTGTGTGTGTGTGTGTGTGTGTGTGTGTGTGTGTGTTTTGAACACATGTGGAATCAGGCTGACGGAAAATGACTGGGAGAGAAGTATTCCTAGACAAATAAAGCTATTGTGTTATCTAAATTGTTTCAATCACATAGAAAGTATAGTGATTCTGCCAAAGACATCCACCAAGATGAATATACATTTTGTGAGAAGTTCTGGGTGATTGTATCAACTACGGCTAAGCTTTAGTGCGTGCAACCGTAATCATAGCACTTTCCTCACCTAACACACAGATAGAACATAATCCATCTGTGTTTGGTGGCTGACAGCATGGAAACCTCAGAGTTTAGACATGAGGAGGAGAAACACTTGGGAAATGGTTGAACAGATTAAACCAGAGACATAGACACATAATCTTGGTGCAACCTGGAGTGATATGAGATAACATGTTATACCAGTTTGATGTGCAAACACATGATATAAATAGAAGGTCAATATAAAGCTGTTGGCAAAGAAAAGGAATTTCTGATGCAGGACATACTCTGTCTTCTCTTATAGGTTAAATAATACATTATGGGTATTGATTAATGGCAATACTATTAAAGGTTCAGAGACAATTTGCCAGAAACACACAAAATAACAAAATCAATACAGGCAAAAAATGAAGTTCTCAGAATTTTCCTTATTATTAGTTGGAACATAAGAAATATTCATTTTTATAAGTCGAAAATGGTCAAATGTGAAAAACTCATGAGGTTCGAGCTAGTATTTGGCTGGGAGAGATGAAGATCCCCCATGAACATTTCATGTGCTCACATGAGTGTCATGACCACACACACTTGTGGAAGTGGCTTCCTCTCTTCAGGCTTGAAGCCCATGATCCGTCTTTACAGCACACAAAGAATCTTACATCTTCTAGTGTTCCCTGAATGCAGGCAAGAACTTGGACAACTTTATGTGCATTGAAGACAAGGAGGAGTAAGATGGGGAAATCAAGAAGAGGGTTCATTCTGAGGCAGCATCTATCTTCCTGAATTGATTTTAAAGGGAATATAGCTTTTCAAAAGTAAGCATATATATTGGTAAAATACCTTGGGTATTTGAGAAAGGTAAAATCACTTTCTTCAGCCACTATCATATAATGACCATGTAAGTAAAATAGTCATTTTACGCACTGGTTACTAACCCAGCTTCAAGGCATTATAGGAGTTGGTAGGCAGTTTCTTAAAACGTCACTAAGAATGTTTTGGCAACAAAAAATAGTGGTGAAAGTCAGTCTCCTGATTTTACCTACTACTTCTTGGCAATTATGTGAAGTTTCACTGTTCTCTTTTCCTTTTTACTTTCCAGAAGTCTGTAGGCCAGAAATTGTAACATTCCCAGAAAGTTATAGGTAGGTCTGGTCTCAAGAACTATTTTGTTCTGATGTGACTTGGTCATCTATGTTTTTAAAAGACATAAGAAAGGACGGTTTTTTTTTTTCTTATTTTGCCTCTATACCCAAGCCCCTGCCAGGGCTGGATGCAGTGAAAATATCACTCCACCTCTTTCCTAGAAGAGCTGAAATTATTCACCTATTCCCTAATGAACCAACTTTAAATAATTCCAGGTGACGACTCCCACACGTCCCCATTTTTCCCGTTTTAAATGATACAAGCCCCTATTTTTCCTATTCTCCACATTCAAGCCGAGAATCTTCCTCTACGTGATGCTGTAGAGACCACAGGAGGAAGGCTGTCTGGGGCAGGCAGCTTCCAAAATGGCTCTCTGCGTTTGCCACCTCTTGGAATTCATAATGTTGTTTAAGCCCCACCTTCAGTGTGGGCTGCACCTACTGACTTGCTTCTCATAAAGAGAATATAGCAGAAGTAATGGGATATCACTTGTAAGATGAGGTTATTAAAAATGATGATCTCTCTCTGTCTCTCTTGCTCACTCTTGTGGAAGCTAGCCACCACACTGTGAACTGCCTTATGAAATGACCTGTGTAGCAAGGAAGTGTGGGTGGCTTCTGTCCAACAGCCAAGGGAAAAGTAGGACTCTTAGCCCAACCACACACAAGGAACTAAATCCTGCCAACAACAGGGAAGGGAGACTGGTGGCAGACCCCTCCAACTCCAGTGCTGAAGGAGCTGCTGTCCTGGCAGACCCTTGATGGCAGCCTTGTGAGAGGTCCCAAGCCAGAAGACTCCGCTCAGTACACCTGGGTTTCTGACCCATAGAAATGAAAAATAATAGTGTTATTCTAAGCTAGTAAACTTGGAGGTAATTTGTTATACAGCAATAGATAATGAATACACTCTCCTTTCATGCAATAATATGCAATAATACCTACTTTAACTTTTGAAATTCTTCAACAAGACTAGATTTCTGTCCAGGAGACATTCTTGCAAAAATGGTTCCATTCACCAGAATCTGAAGAGAAAAACAATATCGCAATAAGATTAGGAAGAGGAACACCTTTTAAGTTAAAGAACAGCCCTGAAAATCATTCCTGGCCTATGTTTGAATATAGCCTTGGGAGGTGTGTCATTAGCGCAAATGTCAAGACAGGGAGAAAGGGGACTCAGTGCTTTACTTTTCAGCTTTCACTTTCATCCCCCATCACGACTTTATGGCTTTCTTCCAGGCCATTTTTCTGAAATGGGATAACCTTGAGTTAATAACTGGAAAGCAGCAGAGCATATGGGACAAAAATGCTTAAGGAAATACAGTTTTCTACTAAACACCATCTCCACAATTGCAGTATAGGTAGCGGAAAAACAGCAGGTGAGGAGTAGAGAACCAAGGTTCTTTTCTCAGCTCTGGTCCAACTCGCTGGGCAAACCTTCCACAAGGGACCTAACCTCTCTGAGTCTTAGCTGCCCCATCTCCTCAAGGAGGAACTACACTAACAGCTTTCTAGAAGCCTCTAGGGTTGAGATTCAATGGTCCTTGACTGGTAAGGCAACGGAATTTTCAAGAAACTGCGAACAGATGGTTGCTGCCCTCAGCTTGTGCTTTACACTTATCTCCTTCACACTGACAGCACAACCCTAAATAGACACACAGAGGACAAGATAACAAATGATTTTGAAAATAAACCATGAAGCCTTTGTTTCCTGCTGCTGTAATTTAAGAATCCAGACAGGACAGGGAATAGAGCTCAGCTTGACATTGAGTTGGTGACTTTTAGAGAGAGGGTAACCCACAAAACAGGCAGCACATTTGGAACTATTTGGAGGTACTCCCTGCTAGGGAGGGAGAGATGGAGGAAGCCTGAGGTTGGGCTGGCCATGGGGGTGAGGAGCTGGACCAGAGCTCAGACTCTGAAGAAGGGGTCATGTGCTTATGTGGGACCAGGTAGGTCTGGGGAACTTCTGAAGGGACAGTGCCACTTTGGGGGTGTATATTCCCTAAATCTGAGACAATCTCACTAATTATCACCTTCACTTCTCTCTTCTTTTTTGACTCACTAATTTGAGGCAAAACAAAACACTTCATTTCACCAGTACTTACTTTTGGAAGCAAGCTGTTGAAATGCTGAAATATCACTTGGTATGATTTCCCACTCATTGCAAAATGGTAACAGCTCCCTCTTGCTCCATCAGGCACTGAACTGTTCCCAATGTTAAGGTATGTTTCCTAAATTCAAAAGAGCATGGTTTTCACATGGGTTCTCAGGGAATGTTTCTGCTTTCCTATGTTTTATAGAAGGAAGTATGTTTAAGTTATGTAACAGTGGGAGGACCAGCAAATACATAATGTGTAATTATCCAGGGAACGTAGATACAGATGAAGAAGATGCTTACAATGTCCTCCCCCAATTATATGAACATATGAGACATTGACAACATAATGCTTGGGATTCTATCCTAGGAGATAATACCTGCACTATCAGTCTACTGAGGAAATCCTTCCAAGGTATCACTTGGCGATTCCAAGGAAGAACAGAACACATTCTTCCCTTCTCTTTCTTCTCCTCTTCATGCAGACTTTAATTTTCTAAGATCTTTTACTATTCATTCATTCATTCACACATCATGCGCCAGACTCCTTCTTTGGAGCCTAATTCCTTATAGCACCTGCGTTCTCCCCACCTCAACAGGTGACACATTCCTACACAGTGGCCAGCATCTCTTGCATACCCTAGGTGCCATTATACCAGCTTGACTCCTTTGCTGAAACCCTTCTCTCCTGCCCTCTGTATGTCAATGTGTCCCACGTGGCTCAACCTCGAAAAAGAGCTCCCAGTGAATGCATATGCATTCATCATACCCACAGTTGATCATACTTTTTTTTTTAAGATTTTTATTTATTCATTTGAAACAGAGAGAGAGAACATGAGCAGGAGGAAAGGGAGAGGGAGAAGCTGACTTCACTGAACAGGGAGCCCAATATGGGGTTTGATCCCACAACCCTGGAGATCATGACCTGAGCCGAAGGCAGATGCTTAACCATCTGGACCACCCAGGTGCCCAGATGCGCTGGGTGCATGCACCCAGGTGCGCTGATCATGCTTTTTAATGCAACATTTCTCGAGGTCTTTATATTAGTGTAGGACTCTAAGTTCAAGTGATATAAAAGGTGAGAACATTTTTTTTTCATTAGAGGGATCCATCTGAGGAAAAGCATTGTTTTGGGAAGAAAAATATTTTGATGTACTGAATTAGGAGGCAAAATGATATAGCCCTCCCTTTCCATTCCCCATTGCAAAACAGCCAATAAAAGATATGCTTAAAGAATTCTACATGCGGTAAAGAGAGAATTCCTTTTATTTTCACTGAAAAGCTAGAGAAGAAAAGTGTGGTGGGGAGCCAGGGAGGAGGAAAAAGCCTGAGACTGTGATGTGACTTCTCCCAGCAACAACTAAAAATTCACTAAAGGTATTACACAGGTGAATGGGTAGTGTGAATGGACTGTTTGTTAAAAATTAATGCAGACTTGGGGTGCCTGGGTGGCTCAGTGGGTTAAAGCCTCTGCCATCGGCTCAGGTCGTGATCCCAGGGTCCTGGGATTGAGCCCCGCATTGGACTTTCTGCTCCGTGGGAGGCCTGCTTACTTCTCTCTCTCTGCCTAGTTGTGATTTCTCTCTGTCAAGTAAATAAAATATTTTAAAAAATTAATGCAGACTGATCCCTAAAAAAAATAATAGTAGTGAAGACTTGAGTTTTATCACACAGTGCAATTGAGGCAACATGTATTGACACAGAAGCAAGTGAGTTTGCAAGGAAATAAGCACCAGAAATCTGCAAAACATAGAGGGAGCTGCCATCTTTTACAGCCAATGCAAAGGGGTTTGAGCCAAGTAAGGGCAAAGTCACTCTGTACAGTTGTGCAGTTTGTATACTGAACAAGGCCTGCTCTACACGTAACAATCCAAAGGGCTAGTCAGTCTCAAGGAAGGGAGCATTTTTGTAATCTACCATCTGAAGAACCACCTTCTTGAACTCACCATGTAGGCAGAGGCATTACACTTAGGGATGGGATGTCAGGCTGCAGCTCATTTTCTTCACAAAAGCATAAGAAACTTGCTATCTAGAGAAGCCCAACACCTGTTAACTTCATGTCACAGGCACAGCACAATCTAAATGCCCGTGGATCTGGGTGCAATCAGACTGACTTAAATTTTATTTCCCAGTCTGCAACTTGCCAGTTGTGTGTCTTGGGTAAGCTCACCTTGCTGGGCCTCAGTTTTTTTCATTTGCAAAATGAACATTTTGTCAACTGTATAAGCTAACTGTGAAAATCAAATGGGAAATATGGATGCAAATTATTGGTTCCCAGCCACGATTGCATATCAGAATCTTGGGGAGAAAAAGGCTGCTGCAAGCTCCCAACATAGAGATTTGGATTTCATCAATAAAGCCTTGGCACTGGAAGCTTAAAAACTCTTCCAGGTGATTTCTTCGCACAGCCAGGGCTGACACGTGCTGGTGGAAATGCTAAACGTTTTGCAAATTGCAGAACTCTGGACAGCTGTAAGGGGTTTCGACCGTGGTGACTTCTAATGGTGAGAGAAGGTTGCTGGGACCAGGGGTATATGCCGTCAGGGCAGGCCACCAAGGGGCCTTCTAACATTTGCTCACATTCTTCCCCAGGCCATTCTCTTGGTTCTCGACCAATTGCCAAGTCACAGAGGCAGGAACAAAATCTTCTGGTTCATTGGCTTCAACAAGGATCACTTGGCTTCCTCTAGGAATCATTTCAGAATTCTTTGCCACAGTAATAGCTGTTTGAAGGTTGTCACCTAGATGACAAAGAGAGTTAGCTTGCTTCTGTATTAATCTCTCAGCAGCCAGAATTGAGCTCTGCCTCTTCTGAGTGTCCATACTACATTGCTGGTGCTCTTTGGGGGCATTTCCCTTTTTCTGCCTTATTTTATAACCATTTGGCAGCATCTCTTGCCCAAGCTTGTCTGTCCCTAGTGGTCAAAAACTATGTCTGCATCTCCCTCCCATAATAACATCATGTCCAGAACATTGCATATTCCCCAAACATGCAGGACTGAAGAAAGACATGGTTAAGCACTTTATGACAGATCTCAGGAGACTGACAGCCCTGACTGGTTGAAGGTAACGTGGGCCCACTCTGATAGCATGGAACCAGCTTGGGGATCCGGATTGCTGTCAAGCAGAGAACAGAACACTGAAAGCTGCGTCGTGCTTGGATTAGATCAGCATATGACTGCCAGCTTCACAGCCCTGAAGGACAGTCCAGTAGAGTCTTTACACCCTTTACACAGAAGTCTCACTAAGATTCCTGGTGATCACATATCTATTCTTATGTTTAAACATTTACTATGAGCTGACTAGCATTGTGCCAAGCCCAGGTAGGGAGAGGGAACGTGAAACATAGAGCATGAAGTATGGTCCCTGCCACCAAAATATTTGGTCATATTAGGGCTGCTGCACTTGGGCTCGGGTAATGGGAGTCCAAGATAACAAATGACAACTAAGCATTTTTCCTTCTATCTTAGCCACCTGAACCCACTCAGCTCACACGGTCTTTTCTGATTCCTGGGATACATTGAATGTTTCAGGCCTCCAGAAACACACACCAGTAATCATCACCGTCCTGATGCGGGCTTCACTCAGTTCCTTCAAGACTGGTTTGGTTTCCTTTTTCAAGCGATTCTCCATTATGAGAAGTCCCAGAAATGTCAACTCTGACTCTGCTTTCTCTCTTTGGATTCAGGAGAAAATCAATTTTAAAGCTTATTTATGTAGTTTTGACAATTGAACTTTATTTCTTCCTTTTAAACAAAGCTAAGTTTTATCAATGTAACATATGCATATGTTTTAAAAATTGGAAAGAAAGAACCCAAAGCTTGTGATGAAAACCAATAGTTCCTGTCTCCAGACACCCTCTCCCCTTTGGCTTCCCAGAGGAAAGCACTTCTATATCTTTTAGCAACTTCTCCCAGTTTCACCGTCCTGATGCAGGCTTCACTCAGTTCCTTCAAGACTGGTTTGGTTTCCTTTTTAAAAACAATGTGCTTATCTAACAACTTTTGTTGTTTTAAAAAACTTCTATTTTTAATGTGCTTATCTAACAACTCTTTTGTTGTTTTTAAAAACTTTTATTAATCATATATACATGTCATATTAATCATATATATATTTATTTATTTCAAATAGTTTTTTTTACCTTGTAATTATTTTAGACATTGATTAAGTATGTACTGCATATGAAATACTATGGTAATAGTCAAATATGGAATCATTCATTTCAACCTCCATCTGTAACCTCCAGAAAATACATGACATCAGCCAAACATTTGAAAAGTCTTCAGAATTTGAAATTGGAAGCTTGGAATCTAACTGGGTTACATTCATTATGTGGGACAACTCCTCAGAAATGAAGACCTTTTAAAAAGGAAATGTGGGACCTTGAGAGCTTGTTTGGAGGTTCTAGCAGGGGAGCGCAGCTACTCGTATAACAAATAACATGGAGGACATGGGGAGATGGAGAGGAGAGGGAGTTGAGGGAAACTGGAAGGGGAGATGAACCATAAGAGACTATGGACTCTGAAAAACAACCAGAGGGTTATGAAGGGGCGGCAGGAGGGGGGGGGTGGGAGGTTGAGGAACCAGGTGGTGGGTAATAGGGAGGGCACGTACTGCATGGAGCACTGGGTGTGATGCCAAAACAATGAACACTGTTATGCTGTAAATAAGCAAATAAAAATAAATAAATTAATTTAAAAAAAAAAAAGGAAATGTGGGACCAAGATCTCTTTTTTTTTTCTTTTTCTTTTCAGCGTAACAGATTTCATTGTTTTTGCACCACACCCAGTGCTCCATGCAATATGTGCCCTCCTTAATACCCACCACCTGGCTCCCCCAACCTCCCACCCCCGCCCCTTCAAAACCCTCTGGTTGTTTTTCAGAGTCCATAGTCTCTCATGGTTCATCTCCCCTTCCAATTTCCCTCAACTCCCTTCTCCTCTCCATCTCCCCATGTCCTCCATGTTCTTTGTTATGCTCCACAAATAAGTGAGACTATATGATAATTGACTCTCTCTGCTTGACTTATTTCGCTCAGCATAATCTCTTCCAGTCCCGTCCACGTTGCTACAAAATCTTATATTGTTTCTTATCCTGTCCAGAGAGGAGTTAAGATTGAAGAAGGAGAGGGAGATTATGGTCAGTCAACCCTGATGTTGGGTCCTGTCTCACCTCCATCTTCCACAGTATATGACAGAGCTGAGTCTCAGCCTCTCAGCTTCCACAGGGTGAAGCAACTTCCCTCTCCTGACATCTCTCTTTCTGCGTGGTGTAGACTATACTTCTTCCATCTGCTGATTCAGCTGCCTCTCCTCTCCCCCGGCCCCACTTCAAATCTTACAGAAACGTACAGAAATCTCTCATCTGCAATTATTGCTTGTCTGGTTTTCTTTGATATTGTTTCTTTTCTATCATGTTGGTAGAACTGGGAGGAAGAGGAAATAGACACATGAGAAAGAAAAAGATCAGAGTTGGATGTCCTGGTGAAAAATATAACTCAAACTTAGATGGGAACATGGTGAAGAAACTTCTCTCTGGAGTAGAGAGCAAGTTACTACATCTTCATTCAAAAGTCCATCCACCAAATAATTACTCTGTTTTAGACCTAATAGTAGGCACTTTGGTGAATACTCAGATAATTAGATATGAATCATGCCTTAGTGACCTCAGGAGAATATTATAAAAGAAGATCTATCTAATACATATTATGCTAAATTCCCATCATTTAACTTCATGAGTCTCTATTACAGATTGGACTAATATTTTCTAATTACCTAGAACTAAAAGAAACATCCAGAAATCTTGTCACCAGTTTATTCTGGTTTTGATCTCTATTTTATGACTCTTCTGTCTTTCACCAATTCAGGCACTTAGGCCTCTTTTTACTCTGCCACATTCTCAGCAAGATCCTGTGTCAGGGCTGTGCCCGCTCTTCCTATTGCCTGCAATGCTCTTCCTCCGGATATCCACGTGCTTTGCTCCCCTACTTTATGCATTTTTCTGTTAAAATGTCACCTCCTCAGTGGACTCGCTGATCACCCCATGTAAAATGGCATTATTATCTATCTCCCCCAATTAGGATATAAACTTCTGAAGGCAAAGATTTTGTTTTATTCATTTCTGAATTTTCAGTGTCTTGAAGAGCATCACACAGAGTCAAGCTCAATAGAAATTTGCTAAACCAATGAAAGAGGGAATTTTGAAAAAGCCCTGCTTCTGTTTTCTAGTTTTGTTTTTCCTTAAAAAAAGAAACTCTTCTACTTCCCTTTTATGATACTATTTTTTAAAGAAGTTTTTGATTTTCCTGATTGGGAAACTTTGCTAAATATAATTTGATTGTGCTAAAACTCAAAACACTTTTCCTTTTCTCTGTTTGAAAATAGTAACTAAATTTTAAGAAGCATAGTAGGGGGTTGATATTCTCTATGAAAATGTGAGATGGTTGGAAATCTAGCACATTATATCACCACTTTCTTATTTTGTTATATTTATAATAATAGCTATCTCACTAGTTACTTTTAAATGAGAGCATCACAGCTGTACTAGTATGTGGCAGCTGAGTGATGGCTATCCTCCTTGTCTAAATACATCAATTTTTTTCTTCACACATAACCCTAGCTTTGTTATTAAAATTTTTTTGTCATGAAAAATTACAAAATCCTGTGTGTAATGGGTCTTCATGCTTGCTTAAGAATAGCTAACACCTTGAATATTAAATCTGACAGTGCCATTCATTTTTTTCAAAATGATCTTTGCAATTCTATTTAGAAGAATAAAATGTCATGGTTGAAAGTCTCCTTGAAGATCATCCAATCCTACACTTTAGAGATGAGGGAAATAGACACAGTGTAAAGAAGAGACAATGATTCCATTAGAGCAGATTGACATAGGTTGCAAATAGTTACACTGAACCAAGGATATCCACATCTTATGCAAAGGTGCTAATTGTATATAAATGAGGGTCTCTCTATCAGCAACACAAAGTCAAAGATAATAATGCATAGATAATTTGTTATTCAATGTTCCACAGTATTTCACTATTCCTTTGTCTTAGACAATTCAAAAATAACCTTTAAAAACTAAGAAACAAGCTTTGCGCAGTGGCAGTATCGTAGCCAATGAGGTTTATCCGAGGCGCGATTATTGCTAATTGAAAAACTGAGAAACATTAAAAGAAAAAAAAAAGAATCTGCAGATTATCCTCTAATGAGGATGATTTATACCCTTAATGTAATGAAGAATACTGAATTCTATTTCATATAACTCAACTTGTACACACTATCTCTCCAGAACTGAGAGAGATGTACTACTGAGCCCTGGAAGAAGCCAGGTCGGAAGGATGCTCGAGGTCTGTCACATGCCCATTGTCTCCTTCTTTCAAGGAGATGGGACCCCAGTCAGTCAGCCACATAATGTTCCAAGGCTGAAGGAGTGTTGGTTATTTTTGATGGGATGTTGGGATGTAGGGCAGAGATAGCTCACTGGCGCCTGGGAGTCAGGAGATCTGGACTGCCATCCTTGTTCTACCTCCAACCGGCATTTTGACTTCAGCAAGTCTTTCCCAGTGTGGCTTAGAGTCACCTATCTCCAAATTAGGAGATTGGAGGAGATGAGTCTCCATCTCCAGGAAGCTTCCCTGTGATTTGAGCTGTCCTGTCTGTCTCCAGCATTCACTTACTTGATGCACACAGAGCCTGCTCTAGTGCTGATTTCTGAGTTCCTTACCGGGCTAAATTCTGTAATTCTGAAAGCTTCTCCATCTTCAAGTCTTTATGGGCAAGGGCAATAACACGGAAGCCTTGTACTGTATAATTCCTCAGTTTCTGTGGGAAATCCTTGGGTACTGTCAGGTGAGAGGAAAGAGGTAAACGTAAGGTCACACTGAAGGCTACCCAGCTCCTAAACAAGACTCTGGGATCCAGTCACTGTACCTTGTTTTAAAACTCCAGAAAACACTTTAATAGAAAAACTAAAGCTCCAGCTAAAAGCCACAAACAACTTCATTCGTGTGATCTTATTATTCTGACAGAAATGAACGCCAAAGTAACACTGGGTCATCAACTGGGTGTCAAATCCCCTGGCTAGGTTGAATAAGGACAGGCCTCAGGACTGAGTCTACGTGGGTGAAACGAGGGAAACAGCCAATCCTCTAGACTAGAAGTCAGCAAACTACTGGCCAAACCTGGCCCATTACTTGTTTTTTAAAATAAAGTTTTATCAAAATGAAATGTAGCCATGCCCATTTGGTTACCATTTATGACTACTCTGGAGTCACAATGGCAGGGTTAGTGGTTGACACAATACCATGTAGCCTACAAAACCTAAAATATTTTCTACCTGGTTCTTTGCAGAAAAGCTGTCCAGTCCCTGCTTTGGATGACAGATGATACAATGCCAACATTTGTGTATTTTGGCATAGTAGTCATAACTATCGTTAAAATACTTACAAAATCTTCATGGTTTGTAGAATGCCTATAAGGGTATTAAAAAGAAGCACAGCATAATGGAAGTATATTGTGGCTTAGGTAACAAAACACCTAATTTTTAGTCTCCACACTACCATTAACTAGATCTCTGACCTTGGGCTTGTTAGGTCTCTCTTCTATACTTTCATTTCTCCGTCCATAGAATGAGGGAATACGGAACTCTATGTCCCCATTCAGCTCTGACTTTCTGTAGTTCTAAAATGTTCCAGGAGGCGAGGATCGAGGAAGATCCTGGTTCTCTCCCTTTCTTAAATACAGGGGGAGAAATCACTGTAGTCCTTATTAGCCTATGTCAAAGATCTGAGATAAGAACAATAAGAAAAATTGAAAGTTCTACCAGAAGGTTGAGAGGTGAGAAGTGACAGGCCCAAACCCTCACAACAGAACAGGGGCAATAGTCATCGGTTAGAATTTCAAGAAGATACTCACTTGTATCTGTGAGGAAAAAAAAAATTAAACCGCAAAATATAGGACATCAGTCTGTGAAGCATAGAGTGATAGAGGTAATGAGAGCTCTGAGAAAGATCAAAGTCAGAGAAAAGGGGCCGCTTCCAAGGTAAAAATGGCTCTAAGTAGGAGGCAGAAGTTAAAGCAATCATTTGCCAAATCTAGAATTGTGTGCACAAGTTGATGGCTATCAGCAATCATAAGGAGAAAAAAATGAAAATCAGGAGAAAAAGACCAATTTTATCCAAATGAACTCATTTGAATGCAACAATATTCTTACAAATCTGGGCTGCCGCTTAGAGGGTGCATGTATTTATAAGACTAAGAAACAATACAAATCAACTCAAAATCTGTCCCAGAAAGAGGAAATTGCTGTGAAAATGATCAATTACATTGCTCTAATACCATCTAATTCACTCTAATCACTTTTTTTGGTAAGAGATTTATCTTGTCTATATTCTCCTTCCATTGATCTGCACAAGCGCTTATGTGGTATCAGCCCCTGGAGGGGGCGGGTGGAGCACCCCAGCCGCAGGATGAGTGCAGGGTCCATACCTGTCCTGTTGGTTCCCAGAGCATGCTCCTCATTCTTGCCCTTCTGGAGATCCTTATATAGCTTCCTGTTTTGGCTCCTGATGTCTGCTTCGTATCTCCTTCCCTGACACCCCATTGTGGTTGGACTTTTCTGGATGGACCGAAGTCAGATATTTACTCTCTGCCTTTCTGCCTTGAAATTCTCAACCTCTGCCTTATCAAATGTATTCATTGATTTAGACTTTTGTGTTTTATGTATTTGGATTTCTGAAATATTTTACCTCCTAAAAGCGAACAGGGTCAGTTAAATGAGTACCTGTTTCAGGCTTGCAGAACTTGGCCAGCATCTCTGGGGCACCCTTCATGTAGACATGGAAGTGATCCTCCCCAGACACCTGAGTGACCACAGACATCCTCTGCAGACTTGAGGAGAATGGAAACTGGCGCAAGATGGCTATGGCTTCCACAGGACTCTGCGAGAGCACCAAGAAAGGGGAGCTTAAGATGCCTGTAAGTGAAATTTAGCAGGTGCACACCAATAGGGTTTGCTCTGCAGAAACCCAGGGACATAACGAATTGGTGTATTTGTCACAACATTGATACTTTCCTGACTGTCTCTAAGGCGATTCCCTCATCAAATTGTCCCCTCTGCAGGGCCCTTCCCCATGGCTGCCTGGGGAAATCCTAATTACCTTCCAGGCAAAGTTAACAGGTCACTTCATCTGTGATGCTTCTCTCTCTCTCAGAAACATATTCACTCCCACCTCTGGACACATGTAGCTCTTTCTTCGGCCTTTATTATAGAACTTGACACATTATCTTGCACTCATTTGCACCTATATGGATTTTTCTACCCACCCACATATTCCTCCAACACAGAGGCCAACACGTCTAGCTCTGAATTCACTCTGTCTTTAGCACATAGCATAGTGCTCTAGCGTATTTGTTGAATAAATTAAAGGACAGATTCATTAATAAATTAAAGGATATATTCAGGAGTGAAGGAATGAGGAAACCTATGCATACTGTTAGGAGAAGGCAAAATAATAGGAATATAAAAATACGTGATAGTGAAATAAGTCAATCGGAGAAAGACAACTATCATATGATCTCCCTGATATGAGGACATGGAGAAGCAACATGGGGGGGTAGGGGGATAGGAGAAGAATAAATGAAACAAGATGGGATTGGGAGGGAGACAAACCATAAATGACTCTTAATCTCACAAAACAAACTGGGGGTTGCTGGGGGGAGGTGGGATTGGGAGAGGGGGGGCGGGCTATGGACATTGGGGAGGGGAGGCGAACCATAAGAGACTATGGACTCTGAAAAACAACCTGAGGGTTTTGAAGGGTCAGGGGTGGGATGTTGGAGCAACCTGAGGGTTTTGAAGGGTCAGGGGTGGAAGGTTGGGGGAACAGGTGGTGGGTAATGGGGAGGGCACGTTTTGCATGGAGCACTGGGTGTTGTGCAAAAAGAATGAATACTGTTACGCTGAAAAAATAAATAAAATGGAAAAAAAATATGTGAAAGTCAGAAGAAATCTACCAATTTCAAGGAGAAAAAAACCATTTGATTTAAAAAAGCAAATCATACCCAACTGGCTTTTGGTCCTGGTTTTATTACGATGTTTGAATCTGACATCCCAAATTTGCCATAAGCTGCATTGCAATCTTCCATTATCTGTTTTAAAATGAAAACATTCATAAGATTCCTTAGAGAAAAATAAGAAGAAAGAAATACCTCTCATTTGTGTAGCACTTGAATCTTTTCAAAGCCCCTTTCACATGTCTTCTCTTCTAGGACAATTATCTGAATACCATCATTGTCAAATTTCTGTTGCATTGATTTAGATTAAGGATGTTATTGTAGAATGTCAAAAAGCCCACCAATGGCTCTTCCTAATTAGTATGTCTAGTAACTGAATGAGAGTTTAAGTAGAGATCGACCCTCTAATAGAGCTGAGCACATTAGCCCTCAGATAAACATGATCCTGAGATAAACATGGGGTTATTTCTTATTGTATATTTATGTTACTAAACAAATTGGTTAGCTAGAGAATTAGCAACTTAGTTCCTAGCAAATTAGAATGCATATTTGAAAATGGTTTGTATACCTTGGATGTTAAACAGTGTAAGTTATATCATCTGAGAAACTGATATTAACCAAAAATATGGAAAAGGCCATCCATTGTACAAATCTGTTGTACAAATCAGAAAATAGGAGACTACATCTGGCCTTTGCTCTTTCACTTACCTATTTAACCTTGGGAACATTACTCCATTTCTCCAGGTCTCAAATTTCTCCTGAAAAATATTCTGATATCCCTTTTAGAGCTAAAATTCTTAGAGTATACAAGGAAGTCCCCCCCCCTTATGTTTCATGAAAGGTTCCTAACCACCAAAGGATATTTAACTGGAGGCTGCTTCTCACCCAGCTTTAAACTCAGTGAATCACCTTGCACTTTCATGCTTTGTTTGGGGTGGATACCACTGTTCTTAAAGACAATTCTTCTTATAGAGCTAATACTAAAGATTTATGTTTCCATGCAAGACCCCAACTTATAAGTTATTTATACAAACAGATCAAACCCCCTCGATGAAGAAGAGGCACTGTCAGAACCAGGATCAAAGTCACATACAGTAAATATTGACCCTAAGCAGCTCATCATTGTGTCAGCTCAAATGATGCTGCTAAAGACATTGTTTATAAGGATTACACCAATTACTCCCCTGTAAGATCCAGGAAAATGATCACTGCTTTGTCATTATGTCAAAAATTTCTCCACAGCACATGCTCGAATTTTAACTTACTGATATCAGAAATTTCCCTGCTATCCAGGTTTCTTCTTTCATTACTTCGGCTTCTAGAAAGCTGCTCTTTTCTCACTCTACATCTTTAAATTATCTTTTGTGAGGTGTATTTCATGTCCCTGCAACCATTTGTTTTCTTCCCTTCACCATTCTGTTTAAATACTGTCCTGTAGTTGATGTATCACTGTCAGTAGTTTTAAAATTTATTTTTGAGAGCAGAATAATGTAATTAATTAAATAGTGAATGAATAAATGTTTGCCTTCCATGCGTTGGGCACTTTACAATGCAAGGAGTCCCTGTAGGCTCATAAGCTCAATGCTTGCAACAAGTCTGTGAATGAGACATCATTATCACAAATGAACGCATGAAGGTAACAGACACAGAGTCTTTGTTTTGGTTTTGGGGTCACAGAGCTAGAAAGTGGTGGAGTTGAGAGGTCTGCCCACCATGTCATGACGGCCACCAGGATGGTATTATACCCTTCAACTCCCATTCACACTCACCTCAGAAAACTGAGCCAATTTGGAGTGGGGGACCTTCAGTTTGGTGTCTAGACCTATACTGTCTAACACAGTAGCTACCAGCCACTTGTGGCTATTTGTATTTAAATTAATTAAAGTGAATAAAATTGAAAATTCAGTTTCTCAGTTGCATAGCCACATGTCAAGTAGTCGATAGTTACATGTGGCTAGTGACTACCATGCTAAATAGCACTGCTTTAGACTACTGTTTCTCTGAGGGTGTTAAAGAGCTTCATTGTACCATGTTTTGGCCTGTCAAGATTTTGTGGTCAAGTAGGCTTGATAAATGCTGCATATCATAGTCATTCTTGAATATTCATAGAGTACCACAATATATTAAAGAAATCCCATAGTTAAGAAATCCACTTTACTTTCTTAAAATAGAAGTTCCCCCAAATTATTTTGATCGTGGAACACTTCCATGTTGCACTCATTAATAGAGTTCTTTTGCATATAGATCCGGAAATTTGGGAACAGTCAGACATTCAATCACATATTGTTATACATCTTCTCTGGGTTTCAACCGAGTTAGAAAAGCTTTACCACGCCCAGTAAGAATATCTTCAAGTTTTTCTCATTTAGTCGCACCAAGAAACTATCACCTTACCCAGGCAGTGCCCTCAAACATTTTGAGGTCCAGTGGGTCTCCCTGGATGGTCCCGTTGAGAAGGATCAGAGAGTGGCAGCTAGCCATGGCAGCACACAGCGGGCTCCATGGCAAAGCCTCGCCTGAGGCAAAGCTATGGACTTCTTGAAAACTGATATAGAAGATGATTAATAAGTGAAGGTCCTCAAGAAAATCATTTTACACATTCTGCCCCTTAAATCTTTTTTTTTTTTAATTTTTTTTTCCCCTTTTTATTAATTTTTTCAGCGTAACAGTATTCATTCTTTTTGCACAACACCCAGTGCTCCATGCAAAACGTGCCCTCCCCATCACCCACCACCTGTTCCCCCAACCTCCCACCCCTGACCCTTCAAAACCCTCAGGTTGTTTTTCAGAGTCCATAGTCTCTTATGGTTCGCCTCCCCTCCCCAATGTCCATAGCCCGCTCCCCCTCTCCCAATCCCACCTCCCTCCAGCAACCCCCAGTTTGTTTTGTGAGATTAAGAGTCATTTATGGTTTGTCTCCCTCCCAATCCCATCTTGTTTCATTTATTCTTCTCCTATCCCCCTACCCCCCCAAGATTGCCCCTTAAATCTTACCGGCATAGAGTTTAAATACTATGTAAACCTTATGCTCAAATCCTTCCATATCTCCCATGCCCTGTGTAATAAAGTCTGAGCACTCGGATATAATCACTGAGACTTCTGTCAGATTACTTGCAGCCAGAACCTATGGTGGGAGTGGTAGGGGAAGGCTCAGACTGACACCTGCAAGCTCTTCAGAGTAGGTTATAGAAAGCCACACCTCCAGGCAAGAGGTCTCTGGGCCAGTGAAGTAGCAGGGATTGGAAGGAAGACTGTCTGCTGGTTTCTTTTTCCTTCAAGTAAAAGCACACCTGGACTGTGAAATGTTTCTCATGACTCAGCCCTTCACCCTTTGTCCTATTTCTGAAACTCTGGGCATGGATATCCAGCATCTGAAGTTCACTTTCCTCTATGCAAATAGATTGGCTGGGTTTAGCTTTCCCTCCTCCCATCTTACAGGCAAACAGTAACTGTATCCAGTTTTCTCCCCAAAAGCTTACTTGGGGAAAGCAAAGAAGAGGAGCGGTGAAATCTGCAAACATCCCATTCTCCTTTCACTGGTCTGGCCAATAGAAGGCAAAGTGGTACGTGTCTGAACAAAAGCCTGGACCAGACATCTGAGCAGCCAGGAGCTGAAGCACATGAGTAGGGTTGAACCCAAGCATCTTCACATGTCTCACTGCCTGTCTGCTGTTATCTTGTGCCAGAGCTACACTCTCCCCATCACTGTCTTGGGGAGCTCCTGTATGACTCCTTCAGTGACAGAGACTGAGCCATGTTTGGAGCCAAAGTAGAGTATCCAGAGCTTAAGTGCTGAGGGATTTGCACTTGGATTTAGAAGGCAGATCTCATCCCCACTGGGAAGGGGAGCTAGGGCTTCCCTAGCTTCCCTTCCCCTCTCTAGCTCCATTCTGGGGTAGCATCTCTGTGATTGCTGTCCCCACTCCCTGGCCACTTTAAGCCCATGTCTATAAAAATTTTAGCCATACCTGTTTCAAGACTCTATTTCAAGTGGTATCTTTGTCAGGTGGTTTTCCTCATTCTATTCATTTTCAAAATTAATTTCTACCATTTATTTTGTCATTCTAAAATCTGGACTGTGTAGCATATCAAGCAATCAATATTGTTTCTTCTTCTCTATACTGATATGTGTGTCTTAATAGTAGCACTTTCCACAGCCTGGATTGTGCATAGAAGGCAGGTGAATGTTTTTCCCATGAAATGTGAGCTCTATGAGGGAGGAGACAGAGCTTTTCCTCTCTGGACTCCTCCCCACTCCCACCCCCACCAACCCACTAACCACTAGCAAGTCTTTGCAGTTTTTAATTAAGCACAGTTCTGATTTCACTCTTTGTCCTTCCATTTTATTCATGCAATTCCTTACTCATTCAGCTCATTCTATTTTCATGTGGAGTTTGAAGACCTACTTTCCTTGCCTGATTCTGTACTTAGAACTCATTTAATTTAACAAATTAGAATAATTGGGAAGTAGTTCTAGTAAATTACTATATATATTTTATGTGACATTCATCCCTCACCACTGGAAGGATGGCTCTGAGTAGCACCAAGATAGACACACAAATCCCACAGTCCACCTTTGCTAAAGTACCTACCAATTGTCAACAGCTGGGACAGTCCCCCAGAGGTCCAGTCCATCTTCTGTAAGAGTGCCAGTCTGGAAGAAATTAGAATTGGTGTTAACATAAGTTTTAGAGCTTTTACTTATATCATGACTTAAACAAAACCCAAGCTCCTAAGAAATCAAAGTAGATCTAGTTGTCCAAAGCCCTTCTTTGTAAACATCAAATTTTAAGTCAGAGAAGGGTACCTGAAGGAAAGAATCAGCAAGTAACAAATGATTCCCCCAAAGCCTATGTTGATCATTAAATGACTCGAGATACTAGTCATTACAATAAAATGCGAGTGGTTTGTTTGTGTGCTTATTGTACTTGCTATTGTTCAACGGTAGATGTTCAGGGAATGGAAATCCAATAAGAATCAGTGCGAGTCTGACTTTTCAGTTGGCACTTGCTGTCTTTCTAAAGCAGAGCTCTGAATTTTTTCTTTCTTTTCAAGATGATTTAGTTCATAGTGTGCCATCTGGTTCATAGCAATTTTATAAAATATGGGTGACATGGTGACTGTCCAAATTGATAATGAAATGTCGATAAAGGACTTTGAGAATTTGGAGATAATGAAGTATTAATAATAAATATTCATTAATGCCCATGAAAGAGTTTTATTGTCAGATCAAGAGGAAAATGGTTGGGAGAATCTGATTTGGTGTGTTATGAGAATATTTGTCACATAATGTAACAGAGAAAGCTACATGAAACTAAGTACTATCACAGCACTTTGAATTTGCTCATTGCTTCAGAGTCCACTATTAATTACAGACGCTGGTGTCTTTATGCAAGAAGCCAACACCCAGAGTAAGCATGAGGCCACACTGCTTCAGCACTGTCAAGGCTAAACAGAACACTACCAAAGGGCTGGGGTGCGTCCTTCAATACTGACACCCAGGTCTCTGTCATCATTCTTTTAAAATCATTTCTGTACAAGACACTGAATTTTCTAGTCTTCTATCAATGACATTTCTGTCATTAAAAAAACATAAAATAGGCATAATGCTTTACAATGAAGTGCTTATGATGCTTCCAATTCTTACAACTGAGTAAACAGGGAAGGGACATTATCAGGTTAGAAATGAAATGAGCAGCCTCAAGGTCCAGTGGCCTGCAAGTTGAAAAGAAAGAGCCAGAATCCAGCCTGTCTAGATAAAGTTAAATAAATTTTGCAAAATATGCAGAAAGACAAAACCCATACTGGACTTCCAATTAAATAATGAAGGAATTTTGGTTTCATTAATTCATTTGGACTTCCCAGAAAGCTAACATGCTTTGTGTGAGTTATTCCTTGAAGAACAATAGCAAAAATCTATTTGCTTCATTTCCCTCCTGCGATTTGTAAGGGTCCCAACCTGTGTGTTTAGATTTCAAATCCTCTTAAGTTTTTCCATAAAAAAGTTAGTAGCTTAATTGAAACTGAAGTGTTTTCCTGATGATCAGATTATATTTTTAAACATCAATGTTTTGAACATTAAAACAGAATTGATACCAAAACAAAATAGAAATGGGACCGTGTTATTTCTCTATGTGAAAATGATCTTTATACAATAAAACTAGACATGAACAGAAAGAAAAGTAAATTATAGTTGCAGTTGTAAAGGGAGTAAGACAGAGAAAGCAAACTTCTTAGCATGAATACTAGCCCAGGCATAGGATGAACTGGATAGAAAAGAGAGAACTTGGGGGCGCCTGGGTGGCTCAGCGGGTTAAAGCCTCTGCCTTCAGCTCAGGTCATGATCCCAGGGTCCTGGGATCGAGCCCCGCACCGGGCTCTCTGCTTGGCTGGGAGCCTGCTTCCTCCTCTCTCTCTCTCTGCCTGCCTCTCTGCCTACTTGTGATCTCTATCTGTCAAATAAATAAATCTTAAAAAAAAAAAAAAGAGAGAACTTGTTTTGTAACAAAGCAACATAAACTAGAAATATATGGGAACAGATGTATGCAGAAGCCCAGTGGTGAATGTCTTCAAAATGGAAATAACAGTAGATGGGGCTTCAATTAATTGTGGGGTGCTTTATTCCCACAGCATATTGGTAGAGTTTTACAATGTGAAATCTAGAAAGACACTTAAGAGTTTATTAGAGTTCAAACTTTTTCTCTTAAAAGATCACACAGAAACTTAGTGTCAGATCCAGGATCTGACTTCCCATTTTGATGATTCCCAATCCAGAGTTCTTTGCACTATAACGTGCTCTCGTGCCACTGGGTTTGGCCGAGCCTGCCAAACCAGTCCTTCAGTTGTTCTGGCAAAAGAGCACATGAGGATGTGGAGGAAAAAAACTTTATGTGAGATGTAAAATGAACATCCTCTGGAAGAATTAGTTTTAGAAATAGATGACTATGAAATGAACGTGTTTTATAATCTCCCTCTTGTTTTACAGGCACTAGTGAGGCTTCTGGATAAGTACTGGGAATCCCTACCAGAAAACTTCCCAAGGGCTGTTCTCTGGTCCTGAAACTAAAAGGAGGTTACTGTTAAAATACACCTACAACAATGTCACCCATCTTCTTAAAATAAATGGTAAGACCCCCATTCTCCTTCACAACAAAACTCCAGTCCTTAGCTTGGCATATCAGGCCCTGAGCAATTGGACTCACTCCTCTCTCCACCTGCATCCCCTACCACACAGCACCCAAACTAGCCACACCCCACTGTCCTCTGTCCCCCATGTGCCAAAGGCCCTGATATCACTGTTCTTCTGAACTGCTTGCTTCTGAGGCCAGGACCCATTCTGCATAACACCCAAAGCAACGGCTCAAAAGTGACCTCTCACCCATGGCAGGTAACTTCACCTCAGTGCCTTGTTCATACCTCTTCCAGCATGCATTTCACTGTGTTATCCTTGTCTACACTTCTGCTTACCTGCTTCCTCAGTTAAGGCAAGAACTTCTGCAGCGCGAGGAACATCTCATTAACGGGGCTTTTGGCCAATGCAGATTAGATAAAAAGTGGCAAAGCCTTTATCAATTACTCAAATGAGAATGAAGTGGAGACATGGAAGAACCAGGCCAGGTCCACTGTGTTATAGCAGTTAAATTGACCTGCCCAAGCAGAGGCAGGATCTGAACAGCAGGCAACTATGGCTGAGGTCCCTCCATGTCCCCTACAGGAGAGGCACCAGAAGGGGTCTTAGAACCTGTCCCAGAGTAGCAATCCTCCCCATTTAGACAGACTTTTCCCCTGCCACTTCTAGGACCCTAAGCACAGGGATATATTCGCTAGTGTGGAATTTTGCTAACCTGAGGATCAAAGGAGAAAGGAAGAACTGAGTACATAAACATAGCCATGGTCCCCTCCCTCCCTTTCCTTAAAAGAAACAGAGGAAATGAAGGGGAATATGCTCAATGAAGCACAGGACAAACAAAGCACTTCAGGGAACAGAAATGTCCCAACATTTTTTGTCTGAAAAGTCAGCCATAGAAATTTTTATAATAGGAGACTGTTTTAAAACCCAACATGGGCACAAAAATATTAAATTTTGTAGGAAAGGAATTCATGATGTGATAGCTAAACCACTTCCTTAGGACTCAGTAGAGTGGTCTTCTAGAACATGGTCTCATGCTAGCTCGCTGTCTGACCGTCTCTGGCTTCAGTGTTCCCATCGGTAAAATGAGTGCAGTGAGCCAAGCGTTCTTGGAGTCCTTTTCTGGCTCTGCTGTACCTTGAAATCATTAACCTCCAACCTGGAAAGTTTAGATCATACTTTGTCAAAGCACACGAGGTTTATTTGCCCACACATATTGATTCTCTGTGGGGAGATACAGAAGATTTTCTTTTTCTTCAGCCTCTTTTGTGCATACACGATGCCTGTGGTCAGGGCAGCTGGCAGCACAGGAGGGACAGTTACGGTGAAGAGGAGCAGGGCCATGGTCGTGGTATCTCTTGAAGAAGCCTGGGGAGGGAGGGACATACAGGTTAGCTCAGCAGAGCAGGCTGGCACCCTTTCTGGCCCCATCTCCTATAATACCACAAGAGTATTCAAAGTGATCTGGCTTTCTTGGTGGGACTAAGAGCTCTCTTGGGTGTGCCGAGGAATGGACAAGTTGTCTCCCACAGAGAACAAAAGGGGATTCTGATCCCTACTCTATGTCCAGCCTGCCCTTGGCTGATTCTGTTTCTTATCACTTCGCATTCTCTCTCTCCACCCAGAGCACCGTCCTTCCTCTGCTCATCATAACACACTGTCTGGACTCCCAGGTACAGAGACCACCTTAAATTTGTAACAATTCACACACTGGCTTGATATTTAGGTTATAAATCTCTCTCAAAAACTTCCAAACTCCTTTGGGGAAGCAGCTTTAGCTTATACATTTTTGAAGTCATTTTCAAGTTCATCATTTCTAGATACAGAGCCTTAGCACAGTTTCTGACATAGAGGAGGTACCCAGCACATATAAGAAATGAATGGTGACCTGGGGGCGCCTGGGTGGCTCAGTGGGTTAAGCCTCTGCCTTCGGCTCAGGTCATGATCTCAGGGTCCTGGGATCGAGCCCCACATCCGGCTCTCTGCTCAGCGGGAAGCCTGCTTCCCCCTCTCTCTCTACTTGCCTCTCTACTTGTGATCTCTCTCTATATATCAAATAAATAAAATCTTAAAAAAAAAGAAAGAAATGGTGACCTGTTAAAGATGATGACCAAGATTCTGCTAAGATCTCAGCATGTGTTATCTGTTATAGGGAGGTCAATACTAAAAATACTTTGCTCTCACCACTCATGCTCTGGGGCAGGCATTGTGTTAATCTACATATATTATTTAGTGATTTCTCATGGCAAACTTATGTTGTAAATACTGTTATTTTTTTCTATTTAACAGATAAGGAAACCAAGGCTTAAAAAATTAAATAACTTTCTCAATCTACCTGCTAATTAAATGGTGAGGATCTAAACCCTAGTCTGTCCCACTCCAGGGTACAAATACGTGACCATTGTGTTGTGTTACTAGGCCAGTTCTCATCAAGTCAGGATCCCAGTCAAGTCTGCAGAAATTCACATGACTGATGAGAGTGGAGCCAAGATCAAATCACAAGGTGGTTTGTTGTATGTTTCAAATACTTTGGATACTATTGGCTTTACCCTAGATTTTGATGAAATCAAACATAATTTTAGCCATAAAGTCCTCTTTTGAGTACTGGAAACTCAGGTTCAAGTTCAGTAACAATGCCTGCTCAATACATCATTGGTTCAATCTCAAGTTTATTACAAAATCCATCAACTTCTGCTTTTTCCAATTACAGCTGTGGAGTGTTCACCCTGAGGACTCAGCCCTGTCAAGTCCTGAGCCAGTACAGATAGAAGCAGCCAACAGGGCCACAGGTTATGACCAAGAAGATGGGGTTTGTGATTAGTGTCATTATTTTGGTGTATATTGGATGCTGAGTCTCACCCAGGAAATCTTCATTCCCAAAGTAGCAATCCTCCCCATTTAGACATACTGCAGGGACTTTTTACTTGTTTTCTTGCTCAACACTCCTGCTCCCCATATAAAACTGGCACATTGCCTCAAGTTCCAGCCCCATTGGCTTCAATAGGCTGTGGAGCTCTTTTCAGGATCTATTCTACTGGTACCAATACACCATGGCTTACTTTGCCCTCTCCTGACCTAGAAATACTCCCTGGGGGCTTATATCCGGCTGAAATGACTACCCAAAGCGCAAATGTGAGCATGAACATTGCCTGGAAGTTCTTGTGACTCTACAGCAATATTTACCCTTCTCCCCAATAACACACACATAGAATGCACTAAAGTTACCAATTTGGGCATTGTAATTAGGTCACCCAGACCCAGTTTCATATCTATGTTTGGATCCTTTTATTCATAATTTTTTCTTCTTCCCTGTGAGCCCACATTCTTAAGATCCTAATATGTCTTACAGAAAGGACCTCACAATTCACCACAGAATCAGACTCTCAGGACCAGAAAGGACTTCAGAGGTCATCTACTTCTCTGTCCAGCCAACACAACTATTAAGAGGGACATTCAAATGAAACCAGATACCATGAAGCTTAAAAGAAAGTGGGGATCCATGCTGCATACAGTTCTGTAAAAGTGGACATTTATCATTTTTATTCTTTTTAAGAGAAAGTGTGTGAGTGGGGAGAAAGAAAATGGGAGGACAGAGGGAGAGAAAGAATATCAGGAGCTGAGTGTGGAGCCTGACACAGGGCTCGATCTCACAACTGAGATCATGACTTGAGCTGAAATCAAGAGTTGGACCCTGAACTGACTGAGCCACCCAGGAACCCCTGCAAAAGTGGACATTTAATTCCATTTCAGAACCCAGCAGAACACAGAGCAATTCATTGCCTACATAGTCTATCTATCAGATATGTCTTGGACAATGTACGCACTCAAATATTTCAATATTCTCAAATAATCCTAAATTTCTAGGCATGGAATTCAAGAGTCCCTTCAATGTGACCTATTTCTACCTTGCTAGACTTAATGTCTCAGTTGCTTACTGGTTCCAGAAGACACATCTGCATTTCTTGCTTTGTCCTTTGCTCACTCTAATTAGTATGCCCTTTCTGCTCTCTGGTATGATTGACTAAGTCCCCTCCATCCTATCAGACTTGAGAAGCATGTATTACCTCTGAAGCTTGGGTATTGCAAATGCCACACATACAGTAACCTCTCATTCTCATCAAAATGGTGAAAGGACCATGAACTTTGCAACTTTTTGTAGCCGTGTCATTCAATACAATTTTCACTAACCACATATGGGTACTTAAATTGAAATTAATCAAATAATCAAGTTAGTTAAATTAAATTTAATTAAAGTAATTACAATGAAGTAAAATTGAAAGTTCATTTCCTCAGTCACACTAGCCACAGTTCAAGCATTCAATAAGCACATGTGGTTAAGGGCTACCAAATTAAACAGTGTATGTATAGAATAGTTTAGTCATCTAAGAAAGCTCTATTGGATGTGCTGACTCACAGAATGATGGTGCTAAAGGGTAGCCTTATCTAATCCTTTTGAGTTAGGTCAAGTTCCTTGAGAAAGCTACGCTATTAAAACCCTTACCCCCAATACTTACTCCATGGTACATATATACACCAAGGGCATAGAAGAAACCCACAACTCCAAGGCAGGCCAGGAACACTATGAACTTGAAGGCATCATTGTATAGTTTGAAGTTCAGAGGCCGAGGGTAGAGGATGGATCTGACCAAGTCCCCTTTGGCAGTATTGTAACCTACATGAAGATAATTGCAGGTGGAGTAAGGTCCTTTAATACAGTTTCCCCCAAACCCAAAATGGTTTGCATCAAGTTAAGGATTGGTTAATAGTGTCATTTGAATATGGAATGAAAACACCATTGCTAATAGTACATTTATATGGATTATTCTTACAAAATTGCCAGGAACAATAAATGGCATTCCTTAGCCCTGCTCAGTTTCTCTTGTTCTGGGAGTCAGTGTTTCAGTGGCTCACACAGTGCAGCTCCTCACTCAAGCATGAGACTGGGGACAAGAAGACTAAGGAACCAACAGATGCAGTCACCAGAGAAGATGAGCTGCTGAGAGAAGAAGACTTTAAAGCTCAAATATGCATTGAAAAACAATAGAAAATTAAGAGAAAAGGAAAACACGAAACAAGTAATTTCTTAAATAAATGTGCCTCTCATCATGTCATTTTTATGCTCAAAAACCTTCCAGAGCCTCCATTTTTTATAATAAAGTTCAAATTTCTAGACATGGCATTCCAAGCCCGATCAATCCAGTAGACTACTATCTTGCTAGACTTTTAACTAACACTGCTCTCAGAAGACTCCAGTGCATTCTTTCCTTTGTGTTTTGCAGAAACAGATCAGGATCTTTTTAGCTCTCTGATAAGATTGGCTAAATCCTTCCCATTCTATCAGGCTTGGAGCAATATGCCACTTTAACAAAATATCAAAATATGGGACTTCATATCAAACTCCATATCAGAAATAATTTCTCCCCTTCTTTAGAGTCCCTCTAATACTTAATCACATGACATCTATCACTGTTCTTTGTTTAGCTAGCTATAAATTCACTTGTCTCCTGACCCAGACCACAGTCTTCTTTAAGTTCAAGGAGTATCTCACTTTTTCTTCCCTTTAGCCCTCAGGGCATAGCACTTTGTAGATACCCATTAAAATCTAAGTCATTGGCAAAAAAAAAAAAAAAATTTGACTGCTAGAAATAGGTCACTATTGTTAAGTATGAAATGCCTTAATTCCTTAATTCCTATGCCTTTTGAACATCTTGGCTCCTCAAACATGGCTTTGTAGGCTTTGGAGACAAGGAGCAGAACTTTCTCTAACCTGCTGCTTCAGCATTTTACAAGCTCAGATCAGGGTGTTTCCATGATTACCATCCATTAGGTGCTGCTTATCAGCTAGCTGAGAGATGTTCTTATGCCTACTGACTACTTTGAAACAAAACTTGATATTTTTAATTAAAAAAGAATCAGGTAGAACAATTGAATCATAGACTAACTAAAGCTTAGGGACAACAAAGTCCAAGGTATGTTTTGAATTTGTGCTTGTGTGGGCTGGCAGAAACACAGGTCAGGGGTAAATATAGTGAGCTAGGATAGGTCATGGAAGGTATTGTCTGCATCATGTAATATGAAAGATTGGGCATAATATTAAGAGTTTTGAAAAGTTTTTGAGCATGGTGTGCATAAACTGCTTCAAAATATGTTTTAGAAATGTGACTTGGTGACAGAGCAAGGGATAGACAGAATGAAAGTCAAGACAAAGTATTTCAGGCAAAAACTCAAATGGAACAGTCAAAACAATATTTCTCTGGTAATAGTTAGACAGGAGATGATGAAGGGCCTGGACAAAACACCAACTGTAGGGGATGAAGGAGAGAGAGACAGGACTTGGAGGTATTTGTAGAATCAACAGGATGTGGTGCCCTACTTGGTTCGGGAAAAGTAAGGAGTTAAAGGCGATGTGGAAGGACTGGCTAGATGGTAAAGCCGTCAACAGAGGAGGATGAGTCCTTTACATGCTTCGACATTGAAGTGTCTGTAGGGAAACTAAGTGGAGGTATCCAGCAGGGATCTTGAAATAATATCCTAGCAAGCAGCACTTTAAAAGGAAAAAGTCCTCAAGCAATGATTTTGGAAGTGCTTTCTTGGTAATCACTCAGAGTGGGTATAGAAGGAAAAGAAAAGAAGCACGTGGACATAAAACAAAAACAAAAACAAACAAACAAACCTACAATAACATAGTCTTGCCTTTGAGGACATCTACTTCATCTCTGTATATGCTTCATCATAGACACATGGTTTAACAACAAACCATTCAGTTGGAAATGGTGGCACCTTAGAATAACAAGGGTCTGACTACAAATAGGTATGGCTGTTATTACCAGAATGTAGCGAACTCCATATTCCCACACAAAATTGTTCCAATCCAATTCCCCCACCTCTAATCATGAACTAAATTTACAAAAGTGGAATCTACCAACCTGTTTGCAAGACAACTGCTCTCACTGGCCCTTGTCCAGACGGCTTGACCTGGATAACGTCTGTCCCACAGAAAAGGACATGCTTCCGATAATCTTCCAAGCTGTGGGATTTCCAGGCCATGGTGCTGTCCACATGGGGCAATGGTGTCTTTGTGACAGGTATACTTTCTCCTGAAGAAGATTGTCTTTTGTTGATTCCATGTGATCTCAGGTAGTCATTTAGAGCTGGTACTTTCCAGCTTTAAGAAAGTATACAAACACAGCTATTCAGGTCTTACTGAGCATCCCCTGAGTCAGATGACTTCTCAGGGATGCTGGTGATGCAAGAAGTGGTATATTTGGCTATATATCAGATATTTACTTAATTTAAATTTACCTATATTTTCCATACCTGGTCTGCATGGAATGCTATTATAATTTAAAAAGCAGGCCATTTTAGCAAAGGGAATTGTCACTTAAATGTCCACATTAGTATTCCTTAAGCCCAGATCTATGCTAGGCAATGAAGGAACTAAAAAGTAAAATGTGTATAACTGGGGTGCCTGGGTGGCTCAGTGGGTTAAGCTTCTGCCTTCGGCTTGGGTCATGATCCCAGGATCCTGGGATCAAGCCCCAAATCAGGCTCTCTGCTCAGCAGGGAGCCTGCTTCCCTCTGTCTCTCTGCCTGCCTATCTGTCTACTTGTGATCTCTCTGTGTAAAATAAATTAAAAATCTTTTTAAAAAATGTGTATAATTATTATTATTCCCTTTCATCTACTTGTTTATCCATCCATTCATCCATTCATTCAACAAATATTCAACAAAAAGTGCTTTTTCTGTGCCAGGCACTGCTCTAGGTGCTGAAAATACACTAATGAACAAGGCAAACAGAAATTCTGCCCTCAGAGGCCCAGGGGGGCTAAGCCAATAAAGAGTAGTATATAATTAATGAAAATACAATAAGAGAAGTATTTTGGTAGTAGTACCAGGTGATCTGAAGATCTAACCCAAGAGGGGATTATCCAGGAAAGAGGTCCTGGACAATTAATAAATGACAACTCAAAAGGAAATGAGGCCAACTAGATCAAGGGGAAGAGGAAAGTGTTCTTGGAAGAAATGAGAGCAAGAGCTTGCTGTGCTCTGGGCACTAAAGATGGCTGAGAGTGTTTGGAACATTGAGTGTTGACGGTAGAGGTAGAGTCCTAGAAGTACAGAGATGAACAAGAAATTACACCCTCATACAATCTATAAAATATTTTTCATGATGTTTTTGGAGCTTGTAGTGAAAACTGGAAACCAATATAACAGGACATCTTTTTTTTTCTTTCTGGATCATCTCAGCTCTATTCTCATTAATTAATACTTCTAAATCGTTAGATCAATGACATCTATCTTCATCTTCCCTCCCTCCTGTGTTCTTGTTTTATATTTCCCAGTGGTGGGTTGTTCTTCACAATCTGGATATCTTACTAGCATCCCCAAGTCACCATATCTACAATATCTACAATCCGTATTAATATTTTCATCATGAAACATCCTCCTGACTATTTATGGTACCACTCTTTTGTTTACAGTCTCAGAATCACCTCCTTTTCCCATGCTCCTCCCTCTCATGGATTGATTCTCCAACTCTTACTGCTTTTGCCTGTGAGTGGGTCTCACTGATTCATTCTTGGACTCTTGCATTTGGATCCCAAAGGCTTCTTTGGTAACTGCTGACTCATGGTGATTGCCTTATCAATAGATTACCTGTAATTGCTTAGCCCCTTGACAGGAAACACATTTTAATAATAATAATTTGAGACTACAGTAGAATTAATACCTCTTTTTTAAAATGAGTAATTATTTCACCCACAATCTGGCTTGACCTCCTGAGATGGGAGAAACCTTCAGTCTTTCCTTCTTTTTTTTTTTTTTTTTTTTTTTTTTTTTTTTTTTTTTTTCTCATTTTATTTATTTTTTCAGCGTAACAGTATTCATTCTTTTTGCACAACACCCAGTGCTCCATGCAAAACGTGCCTTCTATGTGTCTCCTTTGCTATGACACTACTACCACACTCACTCACACACTCTTGATACCAGATGGGTGAGGGTTTTCCCCACAACAAGCAATTCTGTGCCACTAGCTGGTTGTCCTACAATTTAACTGAATGCAATTCAATCCTCACACTATCTGCCTAGAGACAGCATCAGATCTCACAGCTTAAGGACACAGTCCCATAGGACTGTTCCCCCCCATTTCAGATGCTAGTTGCAAATCCACATTGTCACCTACACTTCTGACTAATAAATCTAAGGTTCCCACAATCCCCTTCTGGGGTTCAATTAATTTGCTAGAGTGGCTCACAGAACTCAGGGAAATACTTGCATTTACTAATTTGTTAAGGGATATGTCAAAGGATACAGATAAATAGCCAGATGAAAAGAAACATAGGATGAGGTTTGGAAGGTTCCCGAGTGCAAACTTTCTCTCTTGCTAGATTTTCAAAGCCACCACAAACTGGGCATCACTGGCTCTTTTTCCTACACATTCCAGCTAAACCAGGCCACTGCTTATCCTATTACTGACTGCCATTCTTTGCTGGTACTATTCCTCTACTTTTCCTGATGGCAGCAGGAAGACGGGTTATTTAAAATACAAAGAAAATTAGCCCAGAGTTTAAAAGGATAGGTTTCAGAGACAAAATAAAAATGCTAATAACACTTTCTGGCTCTCAGATTTAAAAAGCACTAGAATGAATTTAAAATTCCACCAGTCTTCTGCTAAATGTTCAATTAGCAAAATAACATGTCATATTTCTAATTTGGAAATAGTATTATATTGATTATAGTTACACAAATTCAGGTTCTCTCTCTTCTAGGTAATAACTGAGGGCAAGGACTTTGACATTAAAACTTTTTATACTGTTCATTTTCCTTGCTGGTATGTAATAGGTTCAAAAGACATATTTTTGCTGAATGCCTGGGTGAATTGAATAAAAACAATTACCCAGGTTTTCCTATGATTGGTTTTTCAAAACTTGTTTTCTACGTGATGCATTTTTACATCCTAAGGTACAAGAAGCTATACAATTTTTATTAGTGATCTTGAATATTCTCAAGAAATTCCTTTAGCCAAGCATTGTTCCTAACTCATTCTCTTTCAAACAATTATGCTATTTATTCTTTGTTTGGCTTTACCAGTTATGTTCTAAGTGGTTTTGGAAAAGGGAAAGAACCTTTTTGACAAATCTACAAATCACTGTATCCCCATTGTTTTTGAAATCAGCCTTTGTAAAAGCAGATACTTAGAGACAATTTCTAATGTTTTTCTGCTTTTGAATCACAGAATATTAATCTACAATACAGTCTTAGGCTAATGTTGGTGGATAGCTTCTGCACGCACTACCCACAGTACTGGTGGCAGGCAGGCATTCAATCAACCAGAGATGGAAGTCATTTGGAGATAATGTTCCAAAGATAACATTCAAATCAGATATGATTTTACACAGAAATGACTTTCAAGGCTCTTTTACGCTATTCACATATTAATGAGGAGTCTCGTGCTTGGCCTTTCTCAGAATCCCAAGAAAGAGTGATTTGCCTACAAATGTTTGGAGGTCTAAAGAGTCTGGAGAGTGTTTTAGAAGGACAAGCACTCATCATCAACTTCCGCTGACTTCTGGGACCTGGGAGCACTGGCTGCTGTGAAGTGGGATTCTGCCTCTTAGCCGCAATGAGCCAGTGCCTCCTCATGAAGTGCCACGTTCTTGTCTGTTCTATTTCGGGGCCATTCGACTGGAAGCTGTTGGAGGCTAGTGGTCATCTCTCATTTGTCTTGCCACTCAGGAACTCAGCACAGTGCCCGGCACAGAGTAGGCATTTCCGAACCTTTATTGAATAAATGGATGGACGAATGAGTAAATGAAAAAAAGGGAGAAGTGAAAGACAGAAGGAAAGGAAAAGGGAAGAGAGAAAAGAGCTGACCTAGCAACTCATTACAAGCTTGGCTGACAGGATGCAAATGTGACATCACCACTTCAGGAAATTCCCGTGTGTTCAACTTGGATCTCAGCACACGACCCACACACACATTTCAAATATGTCACTAAGTCTAATGAGTAGAGGGAGAAGGAGGGGATTGTGGCAGCGGTGATACTACCAATCTGTCCCATAAGAGAATGAGGGGTCTATAGTTTCAGGCCTATGTTCTCAGGTCAAAAGACCTGGATTTGAGTGTTTTACTTTCTTCTTGGCATTTATGTTTGAAAACGTGTCATTGGAAATTTATGTCATTTACCAATTCTCGTGGTTTTTTTTTTTCCTCCCCACTAGACTGTCACCCCCATGAGGGCAGAATCTTACCTGCCCTTTTCACTGCTATATCCCCAGCACCTAATAGAGTGCTCCATAAACAGGAGCTAATACACATTTATGGAATGAATGAATGAATGGATAAATAAATAAGCAAATGAATCCAAATAGCAACTCTACCACTTTGAAAATGTGTGACTTTAGGCAAATGACTTATCCTCTCTGGGCCTTAGATTCTCCCACCTAGAGAGTTATAGATTGAATGAAATAATATATGTAAAACATTAGCATAATGCTGAATATATACAAGAAAGAGAAACGAGTTATTGTGCCAAGAGAAATTTCAGAACATTAATAGAATTTCCCCCACAGTATTTATTCCCTTTTGCCTCTTGACTGCTTTGTGAGGAGCTATAACTTGAAGGGGTTCACCTCCTTCAGAGGCAGAAAGGACTGAGGAGTTGGTAACTGGCTTTTGGGTCTCAGAAGTCATTCATAAGTTTGACCATGAACTTTAGAGACCACCTGAGAATAAAAATAAAGCTTTTCTGTTCACTATGCCTTCCCTCTACTACTTTTCTAGCTAAATAAAAATCTCTGGATTGGAAATTAGAAGGATCCAAAGGAAACTTAGATATTATGTGTCCTTGAGAGAAGCGTAAAGAAACACTCTAGAAGTTTCTGAAAACTAAGCGAAAGGTACCACTTGGCTTCCTTTTGCAGGGACACAGGCCTGGGACATTTCCCAAGCCCAGAGTGTGGAGTGGGGGCAAAAAACAAAAGAGTTACCCTAAACCAGACCTACCTCCCCAGTGCTTTGCATCAGGGGACACGCCAACTGAGGGGAACACCTGACTTATACCATTACTTATTCTCAAGGATGGCAAATTTGGAACAAAAATTAAAACTAAGTTTAGTTATAAAATTAAATTTCTTGCATAATTGAGCTTATGGCAATAGGATGAGGCTAAGGAGATGAGAAGGAGGAAGATCCTATAATGGGCATGTGCTGTGAGTAGGAATATCCATTTGAGAGAAAAAAATGATAAGGCACAAGAAATGAGAGCTTTACCCCTCTTAGAATCATCCTCCTCCTCCCATGGTCCCTCCTGTTCGGAAGCAAAAGCCACCTCGGACCCTGATACTTGCTAGCTGGCCAGTCTGATCTCTCTCCACCTGGGTTTCCTCATCTGGAAGTTGGGTATTATAATGGTTCTTCATTTATTTTATGTTATGATGAAGTGAGATATAAAAGTTAGTTATAAAATGTAAATTGCTCTAGAGATGCTAGGAGTATTTGCTATTTTTCTTCTAAATAAAGATATAAAGACTTCCATATCTGCAAAGGACTGGTTTGCACATAGAAAAACAAAAAACAAAAAGCTGAGTCAAATTTGTGGACAAATGCTCTAGGAAGACATATGCATTTTCAGGAATCTAAGCATAATCTAATTGTTCAATCAGGATCCTTCTTACAAATAGTGTACATGAGCGGGCAGATCTATGTTGACTGTGTAATAATGTATTTAAAGCATGGTGGTATTTAGATCTTACTGAAGAAAACAATGAGAAAGAAATATATGTACTTCTGTTTTATGGGTTTGTCCCTAAAATTGACATTTATTTAGTACTTAGGTTACGTAGATATTAATGCTGGTTACCTTATTTTTCCAGAAACAGACCTAAGAAATGCCACTTACTTCTTAAGGTCATTTTAGGTCAATTCTGGAAAATTGTGGAAAAGCAGCATTGTTTACCCTCTCTACTTCTCCGGAACTCTCTGAGTTTTCCTGGAATCAAGGCAAGAACCATACACCCAAGTCAGTACACCCAGGGGCATAAACCTGATCAGTCCTCCCCTTCTTCCTCACAGCCATGCTCCTTTGCCAGTGAGAAAAGCCATTCTTCACTCGCAGGCTGCTGGAAATGTGAGAAAGTTGCTACCTGGGAGTGAGGAGGACAGTTTTTCTTGGGCTTGAGGTTTGTGCATTGGGTACTATGGCAACATTCTGGATAAAGGATATGATCAGTATGCAAATCCTCATCGCTATCATTATAAGGCAGTTAGATTTCAACACACTAAAGGGGTATTTTGTAATTATACCGAGCATATTTATGTTTACTACATTTTCCTGCCTCAATTTTAAATTAAGCAGACCCATTTTTAATGTGAAATCTGCTTATGTTGAACAATTTAGGAATTGGTAATGTACTTTACATTTAGGTGATATTAAAAACGTGTGTGTGTGTGTGTGTGTGTGTGTACGCACGCGTGCATGTGTGTTTGTATTTTTCCTGTCTTTAGCAACTTGGAAACAGAAAAATACAATTTGTAAGCAGCAAAAAACAAATATTTTCTATTTTGTGTTATCGTATGGTTTCTTCTTATATGATGCCCTGTGTATTTGGGGATTTTTTGACTAAAGAATATTTTATACCTAGTGCCTTGCTAATTACACAAATTCAAGTGAACTTTATGAAGTACAAACGAGAATAAGAATGACAGTTCAAACCATTACAAGAAAACTGGCTTTCTGCCCAGTAAGATCAACTGGAAACACAATTCTAAAGAACAGAACTGTTATATGGCCTTTCCTTGAAGGTTCAAGTCAATCTCCTTCCCAGGGAATCCTGGGGCTCAGTTTTCCATCTACAGAGAGCAGGGTTGGGTAAAATCTCTGCACCCTGCCAACTGTGAGAACTGTTGGTTTCCTGTTGTGTTGTGCTTGGATAGGCGTGTAAACCATGCTCGTGTTTATGAAGATACTGTGCACCAAGCAGTCTTACACATTCACCCTCCTCTGAACCAATGCACCCAATTCACCCCACCCATCAGGAAATGAACCAATCACATGCATTAGACTTTTCTTCTATTTATAAATTTTGTATTTATTGTCATTTGATTCTTAAGTTATTAAAGGTTTCTTCTTTGCATATATGGAGTCTCCATCTGCATGAATAGCCTAGTTGTGTCTCCCTCACCTGTCTCCCCACATCTTAATATCAGGCTGGTATAAAGCAGGTCAGGATGTGTTGATGCACTTTGCTAACTCTTGGCCTAGGCGTTGGACAGGAAAGGAGAAGCTCCATGACAACAGCCTACCTGTGAGCATGCCTTCATTCACCACACAGCTTCCGTCAATCAGAATAGCATCACAAGGCAATGAGAATTTTCCTGGAAGAATAAGAGTATCTCCAGGAACCAAGAGACGGGATTCCAGCTCCTGCAAACCTACACAACAGCAAAAGTTCCATGATTGGCTGATCTAGTCATGTTTTTACTGAAAAATGCAAGTGGCTGAGAACTCTAAACCAACCTGCTGACCAAGAACCACACTACACATTCACTTGCTCCAGCTCCTTTCTGCTCATTTGCAGAATCACAGAAACCAGGATTACGGATTTGATTCCAGGGCCATAGCTAAAGATTACCAGAGTAACAAGATTCTAACTTGATCTTAGTACTTAGGACAGTTCTCTGTCCATAGGAGATACTCCAGGGTATCGGTCATCTGAGAGGTGCCCCTTTAATGCTGCTTACTTGCTGGGGCTGGGCTCCTAACCCACTTGGCATACTCTGTCTTTGGAGTGGGGCCTAGTGTAAATCATTCAGACAGCTTCTGCTGCCCTAAGGTGAAGCTCCTCACTCGTTGCAAAGAACCATGACCTCCCTACTCCAGGCTAAATCCAGAGAAAATGCCAAATGCCCAGCCATCAGCAATTTACAAGAATTACTCAGGGCTGGATTCTGAATAAGGATTGTAAATGTTATGATTCAGGGTCTGTTTGGGATGGTTAGTAAGGGAATTCAAAAAGCCTTAAGAAGGCTTACTGAGAAACATTCAAATGAGTGAAGTATGGAAGGCAGAGGGAACTGGAAGCAACCCAGACACTGGGTGGAAATGGTTCAATCAAGGCAAGGCATGCAAAGCACCCAGGTTACAAAATTCAGTGAGATGCTCACCTTCTGGGTCCTGCAAACACAGAGGAAATTTAGCATGATCTTTCCTCCTTAACTTTTGCATCTTAGAAACCTTATTTGCCTCACTTTAGCCCCAGACCTGGGTTTAATCAGAGAAGAATTTTCTCCTCAACTAATAATCAAGAACAGATGAGACTGATTCCACCCCGAAATATTAGGATGCTGAAGCTGGCAGAACATATCACTTACCTGTGCCCTTTACGGTGACCGTAACCTGGACTTTGTTGTGGTCCTCCACAAGGTTGTGCAGCTTAATTGATTGCTGCCAATTCAAAGTTCACGTTTAAACATCAGATAGCCCGTAACTTGAAAACCGCATGATCTCAATACGGTAAAAACAGAGCCTGCCATCGCAACCAAAGCAACTGTGGGCAAAGGGTCAAGCTCTGCTTTTGATGCTTCTGCTTCCCTACCCCGACCCCTACCCTGACCAACCCCCAACCAATAGCAATAAATATGCTAATCCATTTAATACTATTTCAATTCCAGGAAACATAATGCGCAACCACCCTGCGCAAGGACCAATGCTAAGTCCTGAGGCCGCACTTCTTGAAGGCACCTGATGAAGCAGGGGAAAGACAACAAGACCATGAATAGGTTACTTTCCCTCTTGGTACCTCTTTCCCATCTATAAAACAATTAATCTGGGTTTGATCTTTCCATTGCAAGATCCTGGGAATATTTGGGTTGTGTTTTGATTTTATGTGGAACAACCATCCCTTCCTTTATGAACAGGTGGCTTTTCATCTTGGGGATGTCTGCAGACTAGACCAGTGCTGCTCGTTTTGGAAGCCTGGTGCTTCCAGTAAGGCATTATTCAACCTAACTCCCTTTTCCTCATCTGAAAATGGAGACAATAGCAGTATCTGTTTCAGATGGCTTTTAAAATTTAGTTAGTGCCTATCTTAGTTCTCCCTTTGAATAGTACTCATTACCATGGTAAGAGCTCAGTAAGTATTAATGATTAATAAAAGTTGTTGCTGGATAAAAAATTGTCGAAGTGCGTCATCAGGGAAGATCTGCTTGGGGTGGAATTCACTGAGATATGACCCTGTTCGAAGTGGAGGAATTAGAAGCTGCCTGGAAAAGTGGAGGCAGAGTCTTCCAGGGAAACTCAGGAGAGGGGAAGGCAGAGGTGAGAGAGCATGTTCTCCACGCAGTTCCCCATATCGACTGTAGGGGGCGCCATCGGCTGGGGCTTTCCTGGAAGGCACAGCCCGGCTCACCTGGATACTCAGGAGAGATCTGAATACTGTCAACAGTACTGAAACACAGCCCAGCTTAATGCAAGTATAAAACTTTCTTTCAGATGTTAGGGTAAATTATTTTTATCTGTCCTATTGATGATTTTTAGCCGATGGTAGCCAATGTCACCAGACTAAGACAAGCATTAAACACAATTATGTAACTTTCCTCTTGAGAAATATAATAAATTCGTGTTTTTATTTATACAGAACAATTTATTCTTCTCTTCAGTTTTTATAAAAAGCTACACTTCGAACATGTGGACCAACCGAGTGGAAGAGGTGATATTACTGTTTGCTAGGTACATGTTCAGTGCCCTAAATTGACTTCCTGTGGCTTGCCAAGTGGGGCATCCATTTTAATGATGGATAATGGTGAGAAAGTGAGCCTCGGTTCTGTGACAAGAAAACTGGATTCAGTCAGGATTCCTGATTTGTGGGTCAGGTTTACACACTAACCAGCCATGTACTCCTATATAAGAAATTTCACGTGATAAGTTAGTTGTTCCTTCTCCCTGAACATTGAATTGAATCATTTTCAGTTACCTTCCAAAACTGAACATGGTCTGATACTGATTTATTTTGCATATCAGAGATTTATTCAAAGCCCCCAAGGCTTCATAGAAGAAATACCCAGTGTTTCTTATGGCTTACATTCATTATTTTTAAACAGTTTAGAACATTAAGTCACTACTCTGTGCCAGGCACAGTTGGTAAGCACCTGGAAGGTATTGCTTGATTTTTTCTACTCCTCAAACTAATCCGACAATTAAAATGTTATCATCTCCAGTGTACATATAACAAAATAAAATCCAAACAAAAGCAAAACCAAGACAAACTAGGGGCTTGAAAATGTTAAAGTAACTTGCCTACAATCATTCACTTACTAAGTATTAAGATTGACAATAAAACCCTAGTTCATCTGACTCTAAAGCCTTTTCTGTTGATGAATACATTCTCCTAAAGTGCTTCAAAATAGCTTTTTTTCCTGTAAGAAGATAAATAACCTTCCTTATAAATTTCTTTAAGTTACTTTCTTGCTTAGCAAACTCTTTTAGTCAAAGCCATGATAACTTCAACCTAGCTTAAGAGGATGATAATCAACACATTTGGAAGTGGTGAAGTATGAGTTCATAATGATTGACTGTAACTCTCAAAACTCATTATGGCATCAAGCCGGATTTATTCATCAGGCTTAGCGTTCTGTGAGACCTGTCATGCTTCCACGCCTTTGTTCAAGCTCATATTCCGAATGCTCACCCAGGTTTTCCACTAGCCAGTTGTTCGAATCCTTCACATAAAGCCTTTCTCAAATGTCACTTCCACCCTGTATGTCACTAACATCCCCAGAAAGGATTAATTGTTCCGCTGTCTGTGTTCCCACCTGTATTAGTGGCCTGATCACCTTCCATTACAGCTGTTTACTTGTCAGGTCTCCCCTGTGAAGCAGGCAGTTCAAAGAAGACCCAAGTACTCATCCAGGCACCCTGGGAGTCTATCCCATAGTAGGCCCTCAGCAAACACTTCTTTCATAGAACTGAATTATTTTACTCCCCCCAACAACACCGGAGAAGGATAATGTAAGCATCCTCTTCCAGCTAATGTACCAGGAAACTCTACAAACGCGGGTTTCTATGACAACCAATCAGTTAGGAGAAAGCGAGGGCTGTGATGCTTGCCCTGATTTGGAAGCTCGCTGCCTCCTTTTCCTTAGGCCCCCTCTGGTTTCTCCAGTCCCTGCTTAGTGGGACCAGGATCGGTTTCCAAGACTAATTTGCATATTGTTATTACTCGGCATCTGTTGCTGTGTGTCCTTGTGTTTGCTGTGGCTGGATTTCCTCCAGAGATGAGTAATGAGGGCATTAACTCAGGTATCTTTTGAGTCCAGTTCCGTCATGACTGAAGGCCAGAGGCACTGTGGGTCAGATACTCTCCGCGCTATTTCTAGCAGCGGCCTGTGGAGCCAGCGATGGAGTGTGCGAATTAGCTCAGTGTAAATACAGCTGAATGCCAACCCAACTTGCACTCACACCTGCACAGACTTGTTAGGGGCTGCCACGGGGGTTTTCTTGGCTTAGGCAAGGTTACTCTCTCTTTGCGGTGTGATTTGGAGCTAGCGTAGATAGAGAATGATAGCTTATCCCACTCCTGCCGACACCACTTCCCCTCTTGCAATTTTCAAGGCTGGTATTTGTTTAGCAGGATTTAGAGAGGACCGAAGATGGCCCTTCCATTCCTGGCAAAGCCTTTCCCCAGTCTTTTTTTGTAATAAAATGATCAAACAATGGTTTACTGCTGCAAGGAAACTCCTAGGCCGCTTTGAAATTTTGCTCAGTGGGACTGTGTGAAATACTTGACTTGGAATCAGGAAACCTGGGGCCATGGTCTGCATAGCCACCATCACACGGGGAGCCTAAGCAAGTCACTTCCCCTCCCTGACTGTTCCCTCCTTTTCCTCTCCGGTGGTGGGAGGATACAATCATCACAAGTCTATCCTTTTAGAGTTTGCCCTGCCCCACACAAGCGTCTGTTACGGATGTGGGAACCCACTTTAATAGTGAAGATTGTTGAGGATTTGTGACTTCAACTGCAAAGATACAGTTTCAGGAAATTGGCTTATTTCCTGCTGTGGTACCTGCCGCTTTACAGGGTGGGTCAGATAAGCTTTTGTTAACAAATAGGAGATGCTAATGGGATTAGTCTCTCCTTGTTAAAGAACTCTTGGGCAGTACTTCGTTCAAGTGAAGTTCCCAGGCCACTCACTACTTTAAGCAAAGGCATTTCAGAACTTTTAAAATGTAGAACCAAAAAAAAAAAAAAAAAAAATTAAAATGTAGAACCTGAATGTTCAAGATTCATTAAGGATTTTAAAATAAATATTAAGAAAGCTACAAATGGGAAAATAGAGCATACCTACTTTTGGAAAAGGAGAACTTGATAAGCAAAACAGGAAACCCAGAAACCCAGAAAAGGAAAAGAGAAACATATTTGACTACACACATTTTTAAATCTGGGAAAAGTCAAGGTCAAAAGAAAAAAGATGGATTAAAAAAATGAAACTTCTCCACATGTACGATGGATATGAAAAGACAGTAAATAGAAAGGAAAAATGCATATATCTATTAGAGAAAAATGTGTCTAATCTCACCAATAGTCAGCAAAATATAAATTAAAACAATGATGGGACGTAATTTAAAAAAATGTTAGCTTGAAAAATTATAAACATTAGTATATAACACCAAATGCTGGTGAGGATCTGGGGAAATGGATACTCCTATATGTTGCTGTTATTTTATTTGAAGAAAATAATATCTCAGTATCTATTAACATCCAAGATACATGTATCTTTTGATTCAACAATGTGGCTTTTGGTTGCTTTGCTAAAAAACAAAACAAAACAAAACAAAACTGTGAACACTAAAATGTAAGGATACATCCATAGTGTAGTTGTGTGTAATTCAGCATACTTATGGAAAAATTGGAAAGGAAGCCCCTATTTTCCATAAAGAAAAGGATTGTTGAATAACTTATGATCTACCATGGAATGTCACACCATGATTTTTGAAATATGGTTTAGAATTATTTATTTACCTGCTGGATGGCCACTGCATGTATTGTAAAGTGAAAAATACAAGTTCCAGATTAATAATCAAAGTACCTTCCTGTTTTAATAAAACAAATTAATAAGTATATAAATAAATCTCTATATAAACTAGAATTTCTGTGCATCCTATAGAGTAGAAAGAGTGAAAAATATGTCCACTGATGATGCCATTAATAAATAACTAAATAGATGTATTTGGATCCTAGTGCTTGAAATTGTCCTTTGGTGGATTCCTCTGCAACAACAGCTCTTAAGCTTTTAGCATGCATCGCAATCACCTGTAATGAAACTATGAAAAAGCACGGATTCCTGTTTTACTCTGAATATTTGGATTTAATAGGTAAAGAGCTTAGGAGACTTGAGTAATTCTCTCACTGAAACATTGCCCTCTAGAGTAAAGAATCAAACCTATTTTTTCTGTAACCCTTCCCCCAGGAATCTCTATATTTCTTTTCTGTTTCCCTCAAGACAGTTGTACCTAAATTCTAAGTGAAGAAATGGGCATTGTAAAGAAATTTTTTAAAGATCTTATTTATTTATTTGACAGACAGAGACCACAAGTAGGCAGAGAGGCAGGCAGAGAGAGAAAGAGAAGAGGAAGCAGTCTCCCCGCTGAGCAGAGAGCCTAATACAGGGCTCAATCCCAGGACCCTGGATCATGACCTGAGCCGAAGGCAGAGGCTTTAACCCACTGAGCCACCCAGACACCTCTGTAGAGAAATTTTAAAAGAGAGACTGAAGTTTGTCGTAAACATGTAGATGGGAAATGTGTAGAACAAAAACAGTATTTAAGTGGGGAAATATGTGGAAACACTCTAGGGGGCATAACATAGCATGTGGTAATACCCCATTTACTGGGGACCCATTGATTAGAGGTAACAGAAATTTGTTAAGTTGGCTTAGGCAGGTGAGAATTTGTGAAGATGCAGGGATGTCATATAAACCTAAGGTGGGGTGAAGCCAGAGGTCTCAATGGATCCCAACAGAAACAGGAAAAGCTATGAGGAGCAGGTCATTCATTCTCTTTCTCCCTCAACCCTCTCCTTCTCCCTCAGCCTCTCCCCTGGACTCCATATTGCTCACCTCTGTGTTTCACTGTGTATTTGGCTCATTCTTTTGCTCTTTCTCTGCATAGCATTTTCTCTGTTTGTCCCCACACAGGGATCAAAGGTAGTCACTCTGGTCCTAGCTAGGCAGCATTTCTCAGATCACATTCCTAACAGAGTATAACGAACAGCTTCAAGCCCTTAGGCTTGGATCCCAGGCAAAAAGTTATATTGGCATCATTCCTGTCGACAAACTGGCTTCTCCAGAGTCAGGTGACCCCTGTTCCAACTATGTGTGCCAGTGCATTGATAGAGCCATTGAAACAAACTAGCTGCAGGCTGCTAGAGCTCGGGGTGCTCTCAATGGTCAGAGAAGAGGAGGGAGGCAGATCACTTGCTCCAAAATATGTGTGCTTAATTTCATGCCTGTCAAAAAGTAGGAGGCTGGAGAGAGTAACCCAAGTTCATGGTCCAGCCCCTGTTGAAGTCTGCTATACTTTATGTCCTTGGGTTCTATGAGCTACTGGTACATATTTATAATATATATCCATTGGATAATTAGGGTAGTTTAAGTAGGTTTCTATTATTTGTACACATCCTGATCTGATTTGTTTATCTGGTAGGTAGGCTAACACCTAATAGTTGCACCTAAGGGTCTAATGGAAGTGACTCCAGTCTAACACATGCACCCAGATTTCTAGTGGTCAGAAAATTTCTTAGTAGTGTTCTGAAATTTTCAAGGGCTCTTTTTCATTCCTTATTTGTGGCCCGGGCAAAATAATAGAACCCTCATGGTGAGACCTAAAAAAATAGAGTATAGCTTCCACCATTTACAGCTGAGGAAAGTGAATCCAGGGAAAACAGAGTCCAGAGAGTCATACAATGAGTGAGCCAGTGGTTGTTAGCAGCCCTGTCCCCATATTCCCATGATGCTTCCCTATTCACATTATAGGGCTCCTCCCTTCCATCTCTGTGCCCGCTCCCATCTGTCCATTGCCCACTTTCCCCACTCCAGACATAATAATAAAAACAATGACAGTAATACTAGTGATAACAAGAACTAGCATTTGGTGAGTATCTACTATGTACCAGGAATATAAATATTCAAATTCATGGTTCCATTTAATCCTCTCAGCTGTAACATCAACACACACACACACACACACACACACACACACACACACACACACCTCTTATAGATGAGGAAGCTGATTATAAGGGCGTCAAGTAACACAAATAGGAGAGGTAAGAGGGAGATTTTTAACTTGAGTAGATAAGATCTCCATACCACAAAGGTCTTCAGAGAGTTCTGTATTTTTCCTGAGAACATTTAGATGGTTTGTGATGATGTATTCGAGTGAATGTATGTAGCTGTCTCCCCTGTGGAATGAAGGACGTGAGGGTAGGACCATATTTACTGATGTTTGACTTAAGCCAGACAGTGTATGAATGGCTTGCAGGTATCAAATTAGATATTCTAATAAAGCAAAGATTTCTCAAAATCTGTGGGCTATTTGTGGGCTTCACATTACATACATTTATCATACGACCAAGGTAAAAGCTTAGGACACTACGGTTTCCTATTGTGGCTGGCAGAATGTGTCAGATCTTTTATTATCCTTTTATTATCTATTTTCATGCTTTTGCCCAAATGTTTAGACTTCACCAAAAGGACTGTCACTCTTCCCCCTGACTTGGCAGCCCAGAAGAAAGTATTCACCACCACCAAAGGCAGTTTACGGGTCACTGTTAATATTTTCGTGATTTAAATTAGTTTGTGAAAAAACACACATAGGCACTCATTTTTTAAAAAGAAAAGAAAAAGCAGAAACAAATAAAGAAAACAGGGCCCTGTCATCCTCTCTCTCTAGTTCATAGAATTTCCATTCATTTAACTTCTCATGTTTAGGTTCTGTTTTCTAACTTTTTACATACTTATTGCTTCTCTTTCATTTCTCATCCAACATTTCATAACTCAAAATTTGTAGGATCTAAACCAGATAAAGAACAAATATTAGACCTAATATTTGTTGAGCGACTGAAATAGAGTTGGAATAAAAGGTCCTTTCAGTGACTCTTGTGTCAACACCCCGTGTCTGCCTTACTGACACGTGCCCAGAGCTCACTCTGCGGACATCTAGAAGTCGTCTCTCTTCTCACACGTGTGTTCGACTTCCATCCCCAGCTGCAGTACTAGATTTCTGCTGATGAAATATTGCCCATGCAGTAGAATTTTGTTTTATAAGGAGCCAGAAGCCCTGACTCTCTCACAAACCCCTTTCTGACCTGGAACAAGCACTCTGGATCTTAGTTCCTTCCCTCTCAATGAAGGATGAAGTTGGAGACGAGATGGTTTCAACAGGTCAGTAGGATTGACAGACTGACACATTGTGCTGTACCACCATCTGCCCCCCAACCCCATGTATAAGCTAATTCCACACTCAAGTTTTCAAAACTTTACAATAAATACAGTGAGACATCTTTTTGGAGTAGCCTCATGATTCAGCCTGATGACTCTTAAGCAAAGTTGCAGAACATTTTCTAGAAAGATGTTGTGGGAAGCTGAGACTTGCAGGGACTATAGGATTATAAGTAATATTCGGGAAAATTTTATTTCAGAATGCATTGTTATATTATTTATAAGACTGATTTTTTAAAAAAGGAAGGCTTTAAATGGCTATAAGATGAACAATAATGGAAAGTTACTATGTTAGCATCATTAACCCATCACAGCATTCTTTCCCACCATATTCAGACACAACCTCAGAGTCCTTCCAAACAGAGTATGCCATTCAGCCTTCAGTCAATAATCAGACTTTACAAGACCATTTTCATCTACCTGCCAGTCCTGAAGCACTCTTCTTGAGATCCCTCATTGAGTAAGACCTTGCTTTTTGCTTTATGACATAAGTTTAACAAAACAACTCCTTGCTCTCAGTGGAAATCCTGTAGGTTTTGCTGTGTGGGCACCAGAAGCTAAATAGAATCCCAGTGTGATTTCAGCTCTTACCTGTCGCAAATCATACACACTTAAGACAATGGAGAGAACAGACAAGATGATGATGGCCACAGCGTATTCTATGTAACCTTGAGACAGCCACAAAGTTAGGGTAAAGGCTTGGAACACGTAGAATGGATTTAAAACCTGCAGGTACAAAAACTGCATTTCAGTCACTTGCTTGGATCTTAGTGGCAATCAGGATGATGTCATTTCTTTATGGAAATTTTTAAAAAAAATTTTTTTACAACACACAATGATCTCTAATATTCAGGAATTCACTTAGAACTCAATTTCGGTAGAGAAAATGTCAAGCACAGAGAATGTTTTATGGTGGAAGCAAAGTTATTTTAAGCACTCAGAGCCTGACCACACATTGATCATTCTTATTTCTTTTGAACTTTGAAAAATATTTTAGAGCTGTCTGGGTGGCTTAGTTGGTTAAGTGTCTGGCTTCAGCTCAGGTCATGATCTCGGAGTCCTGGGATTGAGTCCTGCTTTGAGCTCCCTGCTCAGCGGGGATCCTGCTTCTCCTTCTCCCTCTGCCCCTTCCCCCCACTCATGCTCTCTCGCTCACTCTCTCTCAAATAAATGAATACAATCTTTAAAAACAACAAAAAAATAAAAAATATCTTATCAATAACAAAATCTAACAAGTTATCTTTTTAAACAGTATTTACCCATAATGGAAGAGAATTATGATTTATTCTCTCTCTCTTTTTTTTTTTTAAGTTTTGTTTATGTATTTGAAAGAGAGAGAGAGAGATCACAAGCAAGCAGAGAGGCAGGCAGAGAGAAGAGGAAGCAGTTTCCCTGCTGAGCAGAGAGTCCAGGACCCTGGGATCATGACATGAGCCAAAGGCAGAGGCTTAACCCAGGTACCCCGATCTAGTCTCTTTTGAAAACAAACTTCAGCTTTGACCATTTTATTGCATTCTTCACGTGATCACATGCTGCAGATTGAGTCAAGGTGTATGAGGAAGATGCAAGACTGCACTTGTATCCGAGTCATTTAAAAATAACATACTCTTCATGTCACAGGTCTTAGCACAATGCTCTGAGAGTCAGGCAAGTCAGCACAGGCCTGCTTAAACAGGGACCGTTGTGCCCATAGCTGTGGTGAAAAACATAGACAGAATCTATCCCCAGCCCAAAGATGGCCATCCATGCACATAGTTTTTTGGTCTCTTTATAACACTTTTAACTTTTTTTAAGCCCTCGATTGTCCCCATTTTGGCTTTGCTGAACCCACTATTAATGATAGCAGAGAGAGCAAACCTGAGGAGCTAGAGTCATATGATGTACACACATAGCATGAATTAAAGAGCCCATCTGAGCAAAACAAGAATTCTTTTCTTTTCTCTTTTTTTTTAAGATTTTATTTATTTATTTGACAGTCATAGATCACAAGTGGGCAGAGAGGCAGGCAGAGAGAGAGAGGTGGAAGCAGGCTCCCCGCTGAGCAGAGAGCCCCGATGGGGGGCTTGATCCCAGGACCCTGGGATCATGACCCGAGCGGAAGGCAGAGGCTTAACCCACTGAGCCACCCAGGCACCCCTAAGAATTATTTTCTAGATAAAGTGCTCTTTATGATGATTATGAATTAGATGCAGTATTACCTAAAACCAGTGCTATTCTTTCTACCTCTACTTTCTATAATTCTCTAACATGATAAATAAACTTCTCCATTAGTCCTGAAAATGAACTGACATCAGGTTAATAAGTTAATAGGCTTTATCTTAAGAGTTCCTTAAACCCTTGGATATATTTTGTACATTAACAAAGCTTTTGTTCCTTAATGTTTCTTATTATTTCCACTGCAACATGCTTTCCTTAGAAATTATAGCTCTTCTGTCTGCTTGGTATAAAATGTTTTAATTGTAGATTATGCACTAATGATAATATGATTTTGAGTTTGTATAAATTCAGTAGAAAATTGGTTAAATACTTCTTGTGTAAGAAACAACACCATCAAAATTAATTTAGCTCCCTTGTTCAATATTCTTTTGAAATCAAATACAAAATAGTTTTATCTGCTTTTTTCCTACTAAAGCCTTAGTAAGTAGGTAGAGATAATACTACCACTCCTTTCAAAATACACCAAATTGATACCTGGGAGAATCTTCAGCAGCTTGAAAATAAATAAGTTTATTTATTTTTTTTAAAGATTGTGTTTGTTTATTTATTTGACAGAGAAAGAGAGAGAGAGAGAGCACAGCATGGGGAGCAGCAGGCAGAGGGAGAGAGAGAGAGAAGCAAGCTCTCTGAGCAGGGAACGCAATGTGGGGCTCTATCCCAAGACCCTGGGATCATGACCTGAGTTGAAGGCAGACACTTAACAACTGAGCCACCCAGGTGCCCCATGAATAAGAAGTTTAAAAATCAGCCTGCCTTTTGATAGTGGAGGAAACTGTGTGTATGTGGAGAAATAGGGTAAATGGGAAAATCTCAGTACCTTCTAATCAATTTTTCTGTGAACCTTAGATTGCTCTAAAAAAAGTCTAATAATAAAACATTATTTTGAAAAACATGTCTTGCTAAACAAAATGTCCATCATTGTTAATTAGAAATAGATTAGAAACATGCAGCATGGAGTGGAGGCTCCCACAATCAGCCCACTGGGTTCCACATAGGTACTGGAGAGTGATGGCTAGGAGTTCAGTGCTGTGGGGAATAAGACCAACAGTGTTCCACAATTAGCAGGAGACCAAACCAGGGTTGCCCCCCTGCCCCAGGGCAGAGGCCAAGAAAAGTCACAACCAGCGACTGTCCCCTAGCAGAGGGTGGAGTAAGAAACAACATTCACGGTGCAACTGTGAACCTGGCCAAATCCCAACTGGCTCAGGGCCTTTGTCTACTAGATCCTGGGGAGCAGAGCCCCAACCCTCAGGAGAGGCCCTGGCTCTGAATGGAGAACCCTGGGACCACTTAGAGGCAGTCAAACTCAGAGCCTTCCAGGAGGGTGAGTGAACACAGAGAGAAAGAGAGAAATGGAGGCAGGGGAAGGCCCACTGATGGGGAGCCGCCACCACCGCCGCCACTGCCACCAGCACCGTCGTCACCGCCACCGCCACCGCCACCGCCGCCACCGTCACCACCACTGATAATAGTAACTTCAAAGCACACAAAGAAAATATTCCAAAAAAATAAATAAATAAGCTCACTAACAAAAAAATCATTCTCAGGAAAATTAATATGATAGAGTAACATGAGAAAGCCAAACAGTTCCACGTAAAATAGTCAAAAACATCATAGAAGTAATGACATTACTCCCACCACCAGCATGACAACCACCATCAGAAACATAAGAAAATAATTTTTTTTTAAAAAAGGAAAATTATGAAATGGCAATATGTCTCTCACACTGGGATGGGGTTTTTTTAAAAGTGGATTTTACTTTAAAACAAGTAGTTATTGAAAAGGACCAGTTAGAAATCCTGGAATAGGGGCACCTGGGTGGCTCAGTTGGTTAAATGTTTACCTCTTGATTTGGGGTCAGGCCGTTATCTCAGGATCATGAGATTGAGCCCCACAACAGGCTCCATGCTCAGTGGGGGGTCTGCTTGGGATTCTCTCTCCCTCTGCCCCTCTCCCTACTTGTGTGCATGCTCTTTCTCTCTCTCACTCTCTCTTTTCTTTTGCTCACTCTTTCAAATAAACAAATAAATCTTTTTAAAAATCCTGGAATAAAAAATACATATTTATCGAAATATTTTTTAAAAAAGAAAAGAAAAGAAAACCTCTATGGACAGGAAAGAATAGAACTAAACACAATAGGGAATAAAAAGAAGTTATATGAAACACAGATTTTGTTCAGATCAAAGTATCTACTTATTACCTGAAATTCCCCTGTGTACCAAGAAGTAAAAAGTAAACAACCAAAAATTTTTTTTCAAAAATAGATTAAAAACAGTTAGTTACCTGTTTAATAAGCAGCTTCCATATGGGCTGGATTTCTACCTCAATGGCATTGGGCCCGCACACTAATCTTCTGTAGGAGATTGATCACCTATTAGTAGCATATCTAAAACCTCATTGGTAAGTGAGTACAAGCCAAACTAAGCAAAAGTCACTGTTCTACCCTCTAGGCACTTTGCGCCTTTAAACAAAAATTAATGTGCAAATACTAAAATATTAATGTATTTTTAAAAGGAAAGTGCATGATGGACAAAGTGGTTTTTCTAGTTAAAAAATATCTTAAGTACAATGTAACTCAAGAATCAAAATGAAGTTAGTAAGGCATTTTGAGTTATTTTTTAAATAATTAAATTATATTCTAGGAACAGCTAAAAAGACACGGATATGAAGATGTTCCTAGAATTCTCAGGCATTTGAAATTGCTCTTAACTGTAGAGATCTTCTCCATTTTACCTTGGTCTCTTCAGTACCGAAGACCAGGCCTTTAATATATGAAAATAAGTACATAAATGAATGGGCTAATGAATTGGAAGATGACATATGGTCTTCACAGCTAACCTTTGTAAATCCACATATATGTACATTCCAATAAGAAGCTCTCATGTTTGTGTAGCATTTAACAATTTACAGAGTTCTCACACAAGATTTTCTCATTTGGTTGTCAATCAAATGGTCCAAAGGTAAGGGACAATATCCCCATCTTGCGAATGGGAAAAACTATTCATTTGGGTGTTTTGGCAAAAGCATGCATATCTAGTATTCATTGTGACAATGCAACTTTTAAGCACAGGTGACTGTCAGAAACTGCACTTAGCCTTTTGTATGTATTATCTTCTGTAATCCACATATTACCCCTGTGAGGTTTCATATTATCATCTTTATTATAAAGAACACTGAGCTTCGGATAAAGTCAGTAACTCTGCCCATCTCAGAGCTAGAAAGAAGCGGATCCTGGTTTCACACCCTGGTTTCCATGCCTCAACTTCACACTCCATGAGCACCAACGGTGCAGTGTGTATGATGGCTTCTTTAGCTAAGCCATGACATCGCTGAGCCCAGGTTTGTCTGACTTCCAAGCCATGCCTTTCCAAGTGCAATTATTGCTTGCTGGGTCCAAGAGGATGCAAACCAGGGTTTTCTGACCCCATACGTGAAAACCCTGAGGTGCAGAGATGCTGGAAGACAGAAAGGTCAAACAGTATGTGCTACTGGTTTGGAATGTTATGTGTCTCCAAACTTCACACTGGGAAGGGAACGTAACCAAGCCACTTGGTGCTCAGGATCCTTTCCAAAATCTGTGGAAATAACCTATTGTTGGCAAAGTGTCAGAACTTCTCAGAATCCTGAACTTGGTCTTCTCTCTCTCTATCTCTCTGCTTAGAATGCCCCTCCCACAATCTTCAATTTATAAAGGCCCACTCAGCCTTTGAGAGTCAAATCTGATGACAGAGCTTAAAGGTGGAGAAATCTGAGATTTAACAAACCTGGATTTGAATCCAGCTAAGGCTTAGTTGCTCCCTAGACCTGGAACTGGATTTCCCCACATCTTTGTGTGGCCTACTCTCTCATTTCATTCAGGTCTTTCTCCAAATAGCACTTCCTTAATGGAGTTTTCTTTAACAATTCTATTGAGAACAGCCACCCTGATACTCAACTCAGATTCTCTTTATCTCCTTTATCTCCTTACCTTATCTCGTTTTTCTCTATATTGTGTTGATAATCTGAAATTGTACCTAATTTTTTACATGTTCGTAAGCATGCAACAAGAGACTCTTATCATTCCCTATAATATAGGCTTCTAGAGGACACTGATATATCTTGAATGCCTAAAACAGGGCCTAATACATATACTACTCTCAAGTAATATTTGTTGAATGAATGAGGGGTGAGCCTCAGTTCCCTTACTTATAAAATGGGTTTGATAACACATTCCTGATAAAACTGTGCTATCAGTAACATATAACATAAACAAATAAAGCATTTAGCTTTACCAAGGGCATGACAAGCTCTCAATAAATGCCAGTTATCTTTCAAGTCTTCCTTAGTCCCACAGGCACAATCAACTGTGTTTTCCTCTCCTCCAACATGTCTCCTTTTCTTAGTGGTAGCAGGCACCTCTTTGAATTGTAGCATATAGTTGTATATCTTTTTCTTAAAATTTCCTAGATGCTCTTTAATGGCAGGGATGGAGCCTTTTCAACTCTGTTTTTGTAACATCTAGAGGCACACTGTTTGAAAGAAAATGTTCCCTAAATATTGGGATTAATTAATGAGGACCTTTGTGAGCCATGTCTAGAATGCTCTCTCCCCTAACAAGTCTGAAAATCCAGTTCACAGAACTATAGAAGCACACAGTTGTGAAAAGTCAGTTTAGAAAGAAACAAGGCAAGTGCCTGATGTTCTTCATCTTTTTCTGTCTGGTGACATGGTTTCTGGTGTTACCACCAAAAGGAGAGGAGCTCATTTCCCATGAGGACTGAGACCCAACAGATTAAGCAGTGCCTATAGATTATCCTTTTTAGGGCTTGTCTGAGACACGTTTGGATCACAGTCTGGCATACCTCTTGCTGCTTGGTCTTTTCCACCATCTCTTGCCAAAAGGCATTGTGTGTTTAGGGATCGTGTACTCGTCTCAGTCTGAGCACAAAGAAGGATTTTCAGGGACATTGACTAATGGCTGAGCAACCAGAAGGAATGGAAGTCTTGAAGCTGGAAATGTGAGGAAAGTTCCAAGGAACAGAGGAGATTACACACCCCAACTTTAAAAATCTGACAAGCTGGAAGGGAAAAGTTGTCCTAGAATTATTCCAGGTGCCTTTTTAGAACTAAATAGGCTGAATAAAATTATGTAGACTTTCCTAATATTCAGAACTATTCATTAATAGTATAATATCTTTGGAGGCAGAAGGTCCCTCTCCAAAGAGACTGAAATATTTCTTAACAGGGAAGCTGTGGAAAGCATTTCTGGGTTGGCTCTAAACTACACTTGAAGAATCACTGAGCTTGAGGAGGTGGAGTCAAGATGGCGGAGAAGTAGCAGGCTGAGACTACATCAGGTAGCAGGACATCAGCTCGATAGCTTATCTAAACATTCCAAACATCTACAAATCCAACGGGAGTTTGAAGACAAGAAGAACAGCAATTCTAGAAACAGAAAATCAACCACTTTCTGAAAGGTAGGACTGGCAGAGAAGTGAATCTAAAACAACAGGAAGATAGACCGCGGGGGAGGGCCTGGCTCCCGGCAAGCGGCAGAGCAACGGAGCACAAAATCAGAACTTTTAAAAGTCTGTTCCACTGAGGGACATTGCTCCAGAGCCTAAACTGGGGTGAAGCCCACGCTGGGGTCAGCATGGCCCAGGTCCTGCAGGGTCACAGAAGGATCGGGAGTGTCGGAGTGTCGCAGAGCTCGCAGGTATTAGAACAGAGAAGCCGGCTACAGAGACAGAGCCGAGGACTGAACTCTCAGCTCGGGGTTACCTTGAACTGGTCGCGGGCTGGGTGAGCTCGGAGCACGGCTGGAGGGTGGGGATACAGGAGTGATTGGGTGCTGTCCTCTGGGGGCGCACTGAGGAGTGGGGCCCTGGACTCTCGGCTCCTCTGGGCCGGAGACTAGGAGGCCGCCATTTTCATTCCCGTCCTCCAGAACTCTACGGAAAGCGTTCAGGGAACAGAAGCTCCCAAAAGCGAACCAGAGCGGATTACTTAGTCCAGCCCCCGGTAAGGGCGGTGCAATTCTGCCTGGGGCAAAGACACTTGAGAGTCACTAAAACAGGACCCTCCCCCAGAAGATCAACGAAATATCCAGCCAGGACGAAGCTCATCTATCAAGGAAAGCAGGTTCAATGCCTAAGACAGCAGCGGAATTCCAGAGGAGGAGAAAGCAAAGCACAGAACTCATGGTTTTCTCCCCATGATTCTTTAGTCTTGCGGTTAATTCAATTTTTTTTCTTTTTTCAATTTTTTTTCTTTCTTTTTTCTTCTTCTGCTAGATTTTCTTAAAACTTTTACCCTTTTCTTTTTTAATTTTTTTGACTAGTTTATCTAAATATATATATATATATATATATATATATATATATATATCTTCTTTCTTTTTTATATTTTTTCTTTATTTGTTTTATTTTTTAAATTTTTTTCTTTTTTTTCTGAACCTCTTTTTATCGCCTTTCTCCCCCCCACAATTTGGGGTCTCTTCTGATTTTGTTACAGTGCATTTTTCTAGGGTCTTTGCCTTTTAGTATTTTATTTGATTTTATTTGATCCTTCATATCCTCTTATCTGGACAAAATGACAAGGAGGAAAAAATCACCACAAACAAAAGAAAAAGAGGCAGTACCGAAGGCTAGGGACCTAATCAACACAGACATTGGTAATATGTCAGATCAAGAGTTCAGAATGGCGATTCTGAATGTGCTAGCCAGGCTTGAAAAAGGCATGGAAGATATTAGAGAAACCCTCTCTGGAGAGATAAAAGCCTTTCTGGAGAAATTAAAGAACTAAAATCTAACCAAGTTGAAAAAAAAAAGCTATTAATGAGCTACAATCAAAAATGGAGGCTCTCACTGCTAGAATAAATGAGGCAGAAGAAAGAATTAGTGATATAGAAGACCAAATGACAGAGAATAAAGAAGCCGAGCAAAAGAGGGACAAACAGCTACTGGACCACGAGGGGAGAATTCGAGAGATAAGTGACACCATAAGACGAAACAACATTAGAATAATTGGGATTCCAGAAGAAGAAGAAAGAGGGAGGGGAGCAGAAGGTCTATTGGAGAGAATTATTGGAGAGAATTTCCCTAATATGGCAAAGCATCAAAATCCAGGAGATGCAGAGAACCCCCCTCAAAGTCAACAAGAATAGGTCCACACCCCGTCACCTAATAGTAAAATTTACAAGTCTTAGTGACAAAGAGAAAATCCTGAAAGCAGCCCGAGAAAAGAAGTCTGTAACATACAATGGTAAAAATATTAGATTGGCAGCAGACTTATCCACAGAGACCTGGCAGGCCAGGAAGAGCTGGCATGATATATTCAGAGCACTAAATGAGAAAAACATGCAGCCAAGAATACTCTATCCAGCTAAGCTATCATTGAAAATAGAAGGAGAGATCAAAAGCTTCCAGGACAAACAAAAACTGAAAGAATTTGCAAACACCAAACCAGCTCTACAGGAAATATTGAAAGGGGTCCTCTAAGCAAAGAGAGAGCCTAAAAGTAGTAGATCAGAAAGGTACAGAGACAATATACAGTAACATTTACCTTATAGGCTAATAATGGCACTAAATTCATATCTCTCAATAGTTACCCTGAATGTTAATGGGCTAAATGCCCCAATCAAAAGACACAGGGTGTCAGAATGGATAAAAAAACAAAACTCATCAGTATGTTGCCTACAAGAAACTCATTTTAGACGCAAAGACACCTCCAGATTTAAAGTGAGGGGGTGGAAAACAATTTACCATGCTAATGGGCATCTGAAGAAAGCTGGGGTGGCAATCCTTATATCAGATCAATTAGATTTTAAGCCAAAGACTATAATAAGAGATGAGGAAGGACACTATATCCTACTCAAAGGGTCTGTCCAACAAGAAGATCTAACAATTTTCAATATCTATGCCCCTAACGTGGGAGCAGCCAACTATATCAACCAATTAATAACAAAATCAAAGAAACACATCAATAATAATAAAATAAGAGTAGGGGACTTTAACACTCCCCTCACTGAAATGGACAGATCATCCAAGCAAAAGATCAACAAGGAAATAAAGGCCTTAAATGACACACTGGACCAGATGGACATCACAGATATATTCAGAACATTTCATCCCAAAGCAACAGAATACACATTCTTCTCTAGTGCACATGGAACATTCTCCAGAATAGATCACATCCTGGGTCACAAATCAGGTCTCAACCAGTATCAAAAGATTAGGATCATTCCCTGCATATTTTCAGACTACAATGCTCTGAAGCTAGAACTCAATCACAAGAGGAAAGCTGGAAAGAACCCAAATACATGGAGACTAAACAGCATCCTTCTAAAGAATGAATGGGTCAACCAGGAAAGTAAAGAAGAATTGAAAAAACTTATGGAAACAAATGATAATGAAAACACAACGGTTCAAAATCTGTGGGACACAGCAAAGGCAGTCCTGAGAGGAAAATATATAGCGGTACAAGCCTTTCTCAAGAAACAAGAAAGGTCTCAAGTACACAACCTAACCCTACACCTAAAGGAGCTGGAGAAAGAACAAGAAAGAAACCCTAAACCCAGCAGGAGAAGAGAAATCATAAAGAACAGAGCAGAAATCAATGAAATAGAAACCAAAAAAACAATAGAACAAATCAATGAAACTAGGAGCTGGTTCTTTGAAAGAATCAATAAGATTGATAAACCCCTGGCCAGACTCATCAAAAAGAAAAGAGAAAGGACCCAAATCAATAAAATCATGAATGAAAGAGGAGAGATCACAACTAACACCAAAGAAATACAGACAATTATAAGAACATACTATGAGCAATTCTACGCCAACAAATTTGACAATCTGGAAGAAATGGATGCATTCCTAGAGACATATAAACTACCACAACTGAACCAGGAAGAAATAGAAAACCTGAACAGGCCCATAAGGAGTAAGGAGATTGAAGCAGTCATCAAAAATCTCCAAACAAACAAAAGCCCAGGGCCAGACGGCTTCCCAGGGGAATTCTACCAAACATTTAAAGAAGAACTAATTCCTATTCTCCTGAAACTGTTCCAAAAAATAGAAATGGAAGGAAAACTTCCAAACTCATTTTATGAGGCCAGCATCACCTTGATCCCAAAACCAGACAAGGATCCTACCAAAAAAGAGAACTACAGACCAATATCCTTGATGAACACAGATGCAAAAATTCTCACCAAAATACTAGCCAATAGGATTCAACAGTACATTAAAAGGATTATTCACCACGATCAAGTGGGATTTATTCCAGGGCTGCAAGGTTGGTTCAACATCCCCAAATCAATCAATGTGATACAACACATTAATAAAAGAAAGAACAAGAACCATATGATACTCTCGATAGATGCTGAAAAAGCATTTAACAAAGTATAGCATCCCTTCCTGATCAAAACTCTTCAAAGTGTAGGGATAGAGGGCACATAGCTCAATATTATCAAAGCCATCTATGAAAAACCCACCGCAAATATCATTCTCAATGGAGAAAAACTGAAAGCTTTTCCTCTAAGGTCAGGAACACGGCAGGGATGTCCATTATCACCACTGCTATTCAACATAGTACTAGAAGTACTAGAAGTCCTAGCCTCAGCAATCAGATTAAGAAATTAAAGGCATCCAAATCGGCAAAGAGGAAGTCAAACTATCACTCTTCGCAGATGATATGATACTATATGTGGAAAACCCAAAAGACTCCACTCCAAAACTGCTAGAACTTGTACAGGAATTCAGTAAAGTGTCAGGATATAAAATCAATGCACAGAAATCAGTTGCATTTCTGTACACCAACAACAAGACAGAAGAAAGAGAAATTAAGGAGTCAATCCCGTTTACAATTGCACCCAAAACTATAAGATACCTAGGAATAAACCTAACCAAAGAGGCTAAGAATCTATACGCAGAAAACTATAAAGTACTCATGAAAGCAATTGAGGAAGACACAAAGAAATGGAAAAATGTTCCATGCTCCTGGATTGGAAGAATAAATATTGTGAAAATGTCTATGCTACCTAAAGCAATCTACACATTTAATGCAATCCCTATCAAAATACCATTCATTTTTTTCAAAGAAATGGAACAAATAATCCTCAAATTTATATGGAACCAGAAAAGACCTCGAATAGCCAAAGGAATATTGAAAAAGAAAGCCAACGTTGGTGGCATCACAATTCCGGACTTCAAGCTCTATTACAAAGCTGTCATCATCAAGACAGCATGGTACTGGCACAAAAACAGACACATAGATCAATGGAATAGAATACAGAGCCCAGAAATAGACCCTCAACTCTATGGTCAACTAATCTTCGACAAAGCAGGAAAGAATGTGCAATGGAAAAAAGACAGCCTCTTCAATAAATGGTGCTGGGAAAATTGGACAGCCACATGCAGAAAAATGAAATTGGACCACTTCCTTACACCACACACGAAAATAGACTCCAAATGGATGAAGGACCTCAATGTGAGAAAGGAATCCATCAAAATCCTTGAAGAGAAAGCAGGCAACAACCTCTTCGACCTCAGCCACAGCAACATCTTCCTAGGAACATCAGCAAAGGCAAGGGAAGCAAGGGCAAAAATGAACTATTGGGATTTCATCAAGATCAAAAGCTTTTGCAGAGCAAAGGAAACAGTTCACAAAACCAAAAGACAACTGACAGAATGGGAGAAGATATTTGCAAACGACATATCAGATAAAGGGCTAGTATCCAAAATTTATAAGAAACTTAGCAAACTCAACACCCAAAGAAAAAACAGTCCAATCAAGAAATGGGCAGAGGACATGAACAGACATGTCTGCAAAGAAGACATCCAGATGGCCAACAGACACATGAAAAAGTGCTCCACATCACTTGGCATCAGGGAAATACAAATCAAAACCACAATGAGATATCACCTCATATCAGTCAGAATGGCTAAGATTAACAAGTCAGGAAATGACAGATGCTGGTGAGGATGCAGAGAAAGGGGAACCCTCCTACACTGTTGGTGGGAATGCAAGCTGGTGCAACCACTCTGGAAAACAGTATGGAGATTCCTCAAAATGTTGAAAATAGAACTACCCTATGACCCAGCAATTGCACTACTGGGTATTTACCCTAAAGATACAAACATAGTGATCCGAAGGGGCACGTGGACCTGAATGTTTATAGCAGCAATGTCTACAATAGCCAAACTATGGAAAGAACCTAGATGTCCATCAACAGATGAATGGATACAGAAGATGTGGTATATATACACAATGGAATACTATGCAGCCATCAAAAGAAATGAAATCTTGCCATTTGCGACGACATTGATGGAACTAGAGGGTATCATGCTTAGTGAAATAAGTCAATCGGAGAAAGACAATTATCATATGATCTCCCTGATATGAGGATGTGGAGATGCAACATGGGGGGTTTAGGGGGATAGGAGAAGAATCAATGAAACAAGATGGGATTGGGAGGGAGACAAACCATAAATGACTCTTAATCTCACAAAACAAACTGGGGGTTGCTGGGGGGAGGTGGGGTTGGGAGGGGGGGAGAGGTTATGGACATTGGGGAGGGTATGTGCTATCGTGAGTGCTGTGAAGTATGTAAACCTGGCAATTCACAGAGCTGTACCCCTGGGGATAAAAATACATTATATGTTTATAAAAAAAAAAATTGGAAGGGGAAGCGAACCATAAGAGACTATGGACTCTGAAAAACAACCTGAGGGTTTTGAAGGGGTGGGGTTGGGAGGTTGGGGGAACCAGGTGGTGGGTAATAGGGACGGCACGTATTGCATGGAGCACTGGGTGTTGTGCAAAAACAATGAATACTGTTATGCTGAAAAAATAAATAAATTTATATATAAAAAAAGAAAGTCTATTGCAAAAGCAATCAAAAGTTAGCAAACTTTGTGTTTGTTTTTTTTTTTGTTTTGTTTTGTTTTTTTTTTTTGTAAAGAGCCATAGAGTATTATTTTAGGCTTTGCGGGCCATATTGTCTTTGTCATACCTATTCAACTCTGCCATTGTAGTGGGGGAAAAAACAAAGATACTATGTAAACAAATGGATGTACCTGTGACTCAATAAAACAATTTACAAAAAAAAAAAAAAAAAAAGAATCACTGAGCTTTCCGGCAACCGTTCCATAATAGTAAATCTAGTGGGATGTATTTATTTCTGAAAAATCAAACATGAATAACTAGGAATACTATCTTTTGGGATGGTCTATGTCTGTTTTCAATTTTATTGTTTGTTCATTCATTCATTTTTCAGTTTATTCACCAAATAATTATGGAGAATATGTTGCGTGAGGCTCCAAATGGTGAATCCTAGAGTCGGGGTACTCAAGGAGGTAGGAGGACTGTGTCAGAATCACTAGTGACCTTTTTCAAACCACACATGTCCACTCTGATTCCATTTTGATAAGCCGCCATAGGAGTCCTTGGCAGGGAGGGAGACCTGAAGTTTCCTAAATAGTTAAGGCTAATCCAGGGGGTTCTGGCATGACCCACTTCTGTGAACTTTAGAATTTTTAGGGAGCAGACTCATAGAATTAAAAAAAGTTCCCAGGCCTCCAGTTCATGAATGGAGATAGGAGCAGGGGACGTCCTAGAACATTTTTCTTCCCTGAGGCCCTCTGAAAATTTCTCTTCAGGACAATGTTATCTCTCCCGATGTCCCAAATTGCCTTTTTGCTACAGATATGTGTGCATTTTCCATTGTTTCCTGGTGGCGAGGAAGCCTAAAGAGAATGTTGTATTTAGACATCGTGGCTTTTCATTATCAGAGAGTTTTGTGATTCTCCTTCCTTTACTGCTCATGTTGCATCCTTGCTTTTCATAAAGGTAAGCTTATATCCATTCAGGAAATTAATCTAATATCACACAACCAACAAATCAATTGATCACATTTAATTTTTGAATAAAAGCCCTAGTCTTTTAGCCTAGTCTTTAGCCCTAGTCTTTAGTCTTTTTAGCCCTTTTTAGCCCTTTTTAGCCCTTTTTAGTCCTTTTAGCCTAGTCTTTAGCCCTAGTCTTTAGTCTTTTTAGCCCTAGTCTTTTTTAGACTAAAAAATTAAGGGGGGGAAAATTAAGGGGGGAAATAGTTTACATTCTCCTTACTTGCTTTACTGTCCAATTTTAAAAGTCCATAAATAAAATCCACCTATATATTTATAAGGACATTATCTCCTCTATTCTTCATATCTGGGAAACTATTATATATATATGCATATTGTATATATATATATAATATGTATATATATAAAATAAGCAAGACTCTTTCTCTTGCTTATTAGATTGCAAGTTCTTTACTGCATGGGTCAGATTTAAATTTAATTATGTATGATGTTTTTTAAATGTTTATTAAAGCTTGGCACTTGATAAATAAGGACAAACACGAGGTAGCTACATTGATGGGCAATCTTTCCTATGGAAATGGTTTCCCAGGCAAAGGCAAAGTATATCTGTGGTAATCAATTAAATTTCCTAATTAGATCAACTCTTTGCACACCTGGTACTTAATGCTATTAAACCAGTATGTTTTTAATGACTTGAAAATATTTTGTGTTTCAGAGTATTAAGCACTGCATCTGAAATATTATATAATGATATTCTTTCTAAGGCATTTTGCAAATATTGTCAGAGTCTAGATGCCTTGTTCATTTTTCAACATGTTCAGGCAGTATGAAAGTTTAAAAACAACAGCAGATAGGTAATTCTCAGAGTTGGTATGCATACGAATTGTGGGGCTGCTTGCTAAAAGGGCATTTTCTGCTCTTACCACCACCCTTAACTCCTACTAGATCAGAATTATTGGGGTGAGCCCAAGAACCTATATTTTAAGTACCAGATTGCTTCTTAGCTTGAGAATTTGTGTTTCTGATGGACTGGAAGAAGGATGGGCAGGAAATGTCCTTAAAATGTGCAAGAAATGAAGGTGATTATTAAGATTCTGGGGAAGGCTTGCAATGGTTTTCTTTCAGACTCACCAGGATTCACCATTTCAGATGATAGATGAGGGAACCAGGAACTCAAAATCTCCATGGGTTAATGAGCAGCATAAGCACTTTTATACTATTATTACACTATTATGTCCTAATCTATGTGCATTTATAGAGCTCATTTTCACAATTATACCACTGTTCTTTGACTCTCTTTCCCAATAGTCAACGAATGCCTTTGGAGCAATGACTAGTCTTATTTATCCTTAGATCCCTAGTTCCTTCCAAAGTGCCTAGCATAGTGGAGACATTCAGTTCATAGGTCAACAAATACATTACTATACTCATTCATTCTGTAAATACCTATCAAACTTCTACCATAAATCAGGCACTGTTCCAGGTGCCTGGATACAATGGTGAATGACACAACTACCTGAGCAAACAAAATCCTCATCTCTAGGCTGTTTCTTCACAGGAAAACGCAGTCATAATATTGTCTTTCTCTTTCTCTCAGAGGATTTGAAGGATGAGGAAGCAGATGTCTATGAAATGACTCACAATTTTTTGAGGAAAGAAAAAAAAAGACAACAAAAAGGAGACTGTTCTGCAGTCCTGAGAGGGGAGAAATCAAATATTATTTGATTGGCTTTTCTTTTTAATAAGTTTGTCTAAGATGAGAACAACTTAAAATATATCTTTGTTGATGGTAAATAAACTGGGATTATAGGAAGCTGATGAAACATTATGTCAACAGTTCACTGATCATAAGCCATTTGATATCTCACTTTTTGCTGGCAGAGTTTATCTCAGGGAGTGTCACAAACCCTACCTGACCTCTTGTTCTTCACTGGTCAGGCCCAGTCCAAATGTGTGATGGATGTCGTGGCAGGAGTTGCTGTCTTCCAGTAGCCTAGGATGTGGTCAGGACAAGAAGCAGGCTTCAGTTCATGGCCTTCAACATATCAGTGCTTTTCCTTTATACCCTGATGAATGTTGAGAAAAAGTCAAACTTACCCGACTTTTTGAAACCTCTTCTCCAAGTAGTCCCAAACGTACCTGATTTTCTGCACTTGGATACATCGCAGCTGCAATTACAAATGTGATAGGACAAAGTAAAGCCCATGGTGTTAGTGAGGTCTATTTGGCCCAAGTCCCAATGCCATGTGAACGTTCCTTGATACCTTGCAATTCCCAGCCCAGCACTGTGACATTCAGAACTTCCATCCAACAAACATTTGCATTATTCTTTTGTTAAAAACATGCCATAACATTGCACTCAAAATTACTTACTTTTAATTCTGGCTTTAATACGGCTTGGTTAATGACAGAGTGGCGGTCAGCCACCACGGGTTCTTCTGGATTCTTGCTTATAGGGAACTTTAGTGTGGATAAGTAGAGGCATATAACCTTCTTCCTCATATATCTTTGAAATTCATCCTAGAGAAGACAATCCAGCCCATGAAATTCTCAAATGTCATTTATTTAATAAGACAATCTACCAAATACCTACCTAGACTAATGGTTACCAAGAGCCTCAGCATTATATTGGAACTTGCTAGAAATGCAAATTCTCAGTCCCACCACAAGCCTACTGAATCAGAAATTCTGGGGTGAGGTCAGCAGTCTGTGTTTTTTTTTTTTTCCCCATTTTATTTATTTTTTTAGCGTAACAGTATTCATTGTTTTTGCACAACACCCAGTGCTCCATGCAAATCGTGCCCTCCCCATTACCCACCACCTGTTCCCCCAACCTCCCACCCCTGACCCTTCAAAACCCTCAGGTTGTTTTCCAGAGTTCATAGTCTCTTATGGTTCGCCTCCCCTTCCAAATTTTTTTTTTTAATAAACATATAATGTATTTTTATCCCCAGGGGTACAGGTCTGTGGATCGCCAGGTTTACACACTTCACAGCACTCACGATAGCACATACCCTTCCCAATGTCCATAGCCCCCTCCCCCTCTCCCAATCCCACCTCCCCCCAGCAACCCCCAGTTTGTTTTGTGAGATTAAGAGTCATTTATGGTTTGTCTCCCTCCCAATCCCATCTTGTTTCATTGATTCTTCTCCTATCCCCCTAACCCCCCAGATTGCTTCTCCATGTCCTCATATCAGGGAGATCATATGATAGTTGTCTTTCTCTGATTGACTTATTTCACTAAGCATGATACGCTCTAGTTCCATCCACGTTGTCGCAAATGGCAAGATTTCATTTCTTTTGATGGCTGCATAGTATTCCATTGTGTATATATACCACATCTTCTTTATCCATTCATCTGTTGATGGACATCTAGGTTCTTTCCATAGTTTGGCTATTGTAGACATTGCTGCTATAAACATTCGGGTACACGTGCCCCTTCGGATCACTACGTCTGTATCTTTAGGGTAAATACCCAGTAGTGCAATTGCTGGGTCATAGGGTAGTTCAATTTTCAACATTTTGAGGAACCTCCATGCTGTTTTCCAGAGTGGTTGCACCAGCTTGCATTCCCACCAACAGTGTAGGAGGGTTCCCCTTTCTCCACATCCTCGCCAGCATCTGTCATTTCCTGACTTGTTAATTTTAGCCATTCTGACTGGTGTGAGGTGATATCTCATTGTGGTTTTGATTTGTATTTCCCTGATGCCGAGTGACGTAGAGCACTTTTTCATGTGTCTGTTGGCCATCTGGATGTCTTCTTTGCAGACATGTCTGTTCATGTCCTCTGCCCATTTCTTAATTGGATTGTTTGTTCTTTGGGTGTTGAGTTTGCTAAGTTCCTTATAGATTTTGGATACTAGCCCTTTATCTGATGTGTCGTTTGCAAATATCTTCTCCCATTCTGTCAGTTGTCTTTTGGTTTTGTGAACTGTTTCCTTTGCTGTGCAAAAGCTTTTGATCTTGATGAAATCCCAATAGTTCATTTTTGCCCTTGCTTCCCTTGCCTTTGCCGTTGTTCCTAGGAAGATGTTGCTACGGCTGAGGTCGAAGAGGTTGCTGCCTGCATTCTCCTCAAGGATTTTGATGGATTCCTTTCTCACATTGAGGTCCTTCATCCATTTGGAGTCTATTTTCGTGTGTGGTGTAAGGAAGTGGTCCAATTTCATTTTTCTGCATGTGGCTGTCCAATTTTCCCAGCACCATTTATTGAAGAGGCTGTCTTTTTTCCATTGGACATTCTTTCCTGCTTTGTCGAAGATTAGTTGACCATAGAGTTGAGGGTTGATTTCTGGGCTCTCTATTCTGTTCCACTGATCTATGTGTCTGTTTTTGTGCCAGTACCATGCTGTCTTGATGATGACAGCTTTGTAATAGAGCTTGAAGTCCGGAATTGTGATGCCACCAACGTTGGCTTTCTTTTTCAATATTCCTTTGGCTATTCGAGGTCTTTTCTGGTTCCATATAAATTTGAGGATTATTTGTTCCATTTCTTTGAAAAAAATGGACGGTATTTTGATAGGGATTGCATTAAATGTGTAGATTGCTTTAGGTAGCATGGACATTTTCACAATATTTATTCTTCCATTCCAGGAGCATGGAACATTTTTCCATTTCTTTGTGTCTTCCTCAATTTCTTTCATGAGTACTTTATAATTTTCTGTGTATAGATTCTTACCCTCTTTGGTTAGGTTTATTCCTAGGTATCTTATAGTTTTGGGTACAATTGTAAATGGGATTGACTCCTTAATTTCTCTTTCTTCTGTCTTGTTGTTGGTGTACAGAAATGCAACTGATTTCTGTGCATTGATTTTATATCCTGACACTTTACTGTATTCCTGTACAAGTTCTAGCAGTTTTGGAGTGGAGTCTTTTGGGTTTTCCACATATAGTATCATATCATCTGTGAAGAGTGATAGTTTGACTTCTTCTTTACCAATTTGGATGCCTTTAATTTCTTTTTGTTGTCTGATTGCTGAGGCTAGGACTTCTAGTACTATGTTGAATAGCAGTGGTGATAATGGACATCCCTGCCGTGTTCCTGACCTTAGCGGAAAAGCTTTCAGTTTTTCTCCATTGAGAATGATATTTGCGGTGGGTTTTTCATAGATGGCTTTGATAATATTGAGGTATGTGCCTTCTATCCCTACAGTTTGAAGAGTTTTGATCAGGAAGGGATGCTATACTTTGTTAAATGCTTTTTCAGCATCTATCGAGAGTATCATATGGTTCGTGTTCTTTCTTTTATTAATGTGTTCTATCACGTTGATTGATTTGCAGATGTTGAACCAACCCTGCAGCCCTGAAATAAATCCCACTTGATCGTGGTGAATAATCCTTTTAATGTACTGTTGAATCCTATTGGCTAGTATTTTGGCGAGAATTGTTGCATCTGTGTTCATCAAGGATATTGGTCTGTAGTTCTCTTTTTTGGTGGGATCCTTGTCTGGTTTTGGGATCAAGGTGATGCTGGCCTCATAAAATGAGTTTGGAAGTTTTCCTTCCATTTCTATTTTTTGGAACAGTTTCAGGAGAATAGGAATTAGTTCTTCTTTAAATGTTTGGTAGAATTCCCCTGGGAAGCCGTCTGGCCCTGGGCTTTTGTTTGTTTGGAGAGTTTTGATGACTGTTTCAATCTCCTTACTCGTTATGGGCCTGTTCAGGTTTTCTATTTCTTCCTGGTTCAGTTGTGGTAGTTTATATGTCTCTAGGAATGCATCCATTTCTTCCAGATTGTCCAATTTGTTGGCGTAGAGTTGCTCATAGTATGTTCTTAAAATTGTCTGTATTTCGTTGATGTTAGTTGTGATCTCTCCTCTTTCATTCATGATTTTATTGATTTGGGTCCTTTCTCTTTTCTTTTTGATGAGTCTGGCCAGGGGTTTATCAATCTTATTGATTCTTTCAAAGAACCAGCTCCTAGTTTCATTGATTTTTTCTATTGTTTTTTTGGTTTCTATTTCATTGATTTCTGCTCTGTTCTTTATGATTTCTCTTCTCCTGCTGGGTTTAGGGTTTCTTTCTTGTTCTTTCTCCAGCTCCTTTAGGTGTAGGGTTAGGTTGTATACTTGAGACCTTTCTTGTTTCTTGAGAAAGGCTTGTACCGCTATATATTTTCCTCTCAGGACTGCCTTTGCTGTGTCCCACAGATTTTGAACCGTTGTGTTTTCATTATCATTTGTTTCCATGAATTTTTTCAATTCTTCTTTAATTTCCTGGTTGACCCATTCATTCTTTAGAAGGATGCTGTTTAGTCTCCATGTATTTGGGTTCTTTCCAGCTTTCCTCTTGTGATTGAGTTCTAGCTTCAGAGCATTGTAGTCTGAAAATATGCAGGGAATGATCCTAATCTTTTGATACCGGTTGAGACCTGATTTGTGACCCAGGATGTGATCTATTCTGGAGAAGGTTCCATGTGCACTAGAGAAGAATGTGTATTCTGTTGCTTTGGGATGAAATGTTCTGAATATATCTGTGATGTCCATCTCGTCCAGTGTGTCATTTAAGGCCTTTATTTCCTTGTTGATCTTTGGCTCGGATGATCTGTCCATTTCAGTGAGGGAAGTGTTAAAGTCTCCTACTATTATTGTATAATTATTGATGTGTTTCTTTGATTTTGTTATTAATTGGTTGATATAGTTGGCTGCTCCCACGTTAGGGGCATAGATATTGAAAATTGTTAGATCTTCTTGTTGGACAGACCCTTTGAGTAGGATATAGTGTACTTCCTCATCTCTTAGTATACTCTTTGGCTTAAAATCTAATTGATCTGATATAAGCATTGCCACCCCAGCTTTCTTCTGATGCCCATTAGCATGGTAAGTTGTTTTCCACCCCCTCACTTTAAATCTGGAAGTGTCTTCACGTCTAAAATGGGTTTCTTGCAGGCAACATACTGATGAGTTTTGTTTTTTTATCCATTCTGATACCCTGTGTCTTTTGATTGGAGCATTTAGCCCATTAACATTCAGGGTAACTATTGAGAGATATGAATTTAGTGCCATTATTAGCCTATAAGGTAAATGTTACTGTATATTGTCTCTGTACCTTTCTGATCTACTACTTTTAGGCTCTCTCTTTGCTTAGAGGACCCCTTTCAATATTTCCTGTAGAGCTGGTTTGGTGTTTGCAAATTCTTTCAGTTTTTGTTTGTCCTGGAAGCTTTTGATCTCTCCTTCTATTTTCAATGATAGCTTAGCTGGATAGAGTATTCTTGGCTGCATGTTTTTCTCATTTAGTGCTCTGAATATATCATGCCAGCTCTTCCTGGCCTGCCAGGTCTCTGTGGATAAGTCTGCTGCCAATCTAATATTTTTACCATTGTATGTTACAGACTTCTTTTCTCGGGCTGCTTTCAGGATTTTCTCTTTGTCACTAAGACTTGTAAATTTTACTATTAGGTGACGGGGTGTGGACTTATTCTTGTTGACTTTGAGGGGGGTTCTCTGCATCTCCTGGATTTTGATGCTTGTTCCCTTTGCCATATTAGGGAAATTCTCTCCAATGATTCTCTCCAATAGACCTTCTGCTCCCCTCTCTGTTTCTTCTTCTTCTGGAATCCTAATTATTCTAATGTTGTTTCATCTTATGGTGTCACTTATCTCTCGAATTCTCCCCTCATGGTCCAGTAGCTGTTTGTCCCTCTTTTGTTCGGCTTCTTTATTCTCTGTCATTTGGTCTTCTATATCACTAATTCTTTCTTCTGCCTCATTGATCCTAGCAGTGAGAGCCTCCATTTTGATTGCACCTCATTAATAGCTTTTTTGATTTCAACTTGGTTAGATTTTAGTTCTTTAATTTCTCCAGAAAGGGCTTTAATATCTCCAGAGAGGGTTTCTCTAATATCTTCCATGCCTTTTTCGAGCCCGGCTAGAATGTTCAGAATCGTCATTCTGAACTCTTGATCTGACATATTACCAATGTCTGTGTTGATTAGGTCCCTAGCCTTTGGTACTGTCTCTTGTTCTTTTGTTTGTGGTGATTTTTTCCGCCTTGTCATTTTGTCCAGATAAGAGGATATGAAGGAGCAAATAAACTACTAATAGGGTGGCAAAGACCCCGGAAAAATGCGCTGTAACCAAGTCAGAAGAGACCCCTAATTGTGGGGGGGGGGAGAAAGGGGATAAAAACAGGTTCTTTCAGAAAGTGGTTGATTTTCTGTTTCTAGAGTTGCTGTTCTTCTTCTCTTCGCTCTCCCGTTGGATTTGTAGGTGTTTGCAATGTTTAGATAAGCTATCGAGCTGATCTCCTGCTACCTGATGTAGTCTCAGGCTGCTACTTCTCCGCCATCTTGACTCCTCCCCCCAGCAGTCTGTGTTTTAAGGAGCCCTCCAGGTCACTGAATTGCATTAAAATTTGAGAACCACTGTGCAAGAGAATACTGAGAAAGACACACTTTACTGGAGAGTTTTATATCCAGAAAACATTTTCTGGCTATCTTAAAAGTGACATATAGGTGTTTCATCTGTCTTCTTTCCCCTCAGAATATATATTCTTAAAAAACTGAACTATTGGGGCACCTGGGTGGCTCAGTTGGTTAAACGTCTGCCTTTGACTCAGGTCATCATCCCAGGGCCCTAGGTTTGAGTCCCACAGTATGCTTCATGCATAGAAGGAGCCTGCTTCTCCCTCTCCCTCTGCCTTCTGCTCCCTCTGCTTGTGTGCTCTATCTCTGTCAAATAAATAAATAAAATCTTAGAAAAAACAAACAAACCAGAAAACTGAACTATTCTTTCTGTGTTTAAGAGTTATAAGAGTGTATAAGAGTTTTGTCTGTAAGAGTTATAACAGTGACAGCCCTAGCTCTTATAATGGCTAAATCATTGACAATTAGCCTGACATGGTAGAAACTTCCCCAGGGTGACATGGAGGCCATGTTCTTTCCTGAGTCGAAATAAGATATGGCAAGTAGGTTCAGGGATAGTTTGGCCATCTCCTATTTGGGGACAAGGAAGCTTAAGTAAAGACAGGTCTACTCTGGAATGCCAGCCAGTCATTAGTTGTGCCACCAATGCAATGCTGAAGGGCACTCACCGTTGTTTTTAGCAAAACAGTGTCTGCTTCTTGCAAAGGGCATGGGATGCAGTTGGCCCACACCCTCCACTGGGGCTTCCAGTAGAACACAAGCAGAAGAACCCCACAGGTAAGCACGGAGGTTATAAGGCAGAGGGCTCTGCGTAGATTCTGGGTCCGGTAACCAAACACCTCCTGGAATGTAAATAAAACATGACTCTATTTTTCTTTTTTCACATAAACACATCACTTTGTTCCAAGAAACACAAGTGTTAGAGGCAGCAGTATTAGTTGGGAGGGAAATCTGGTTTCAGCCAGTTGAATTAGATTGATTGCTTACAGCTGTCAGCTGATATCATAAAAAAAGAAGGACTCATTTTGCTACCCTGGCATATGAAACTAAAACATGAGGCAGGAGGAGCAAGGAATGGGCAGACTTATTTGGTTCTAAACACCTCAAGAGTCACCTTGACAGGCACCCCATTATGGTCCAGTGACTGTTGCTGTCCCTCCAGAGACATTTCGAGGCTTCTTGAAAAGCCTCTCAAGGCTTCTTCTAGTCAAGAGTCACCCTAAAACTGGCTTTGGAGCAGTTTTACTTTTTTCAGGTATAAGGTTTTAAAAAATATATATATTAATGTAAATTTACTGGAGGAGGATAATACAAAGGGTAGGATGATATAAATCAAGAGATTATCCGTGGACATGAAAGACTTAAAAGATTGTTCATAGGAATTTACCCTGACAGTAACATGCTGAAATAGTTCTACTTTTAGTAGTAGGGTAGTTGATATTAATCTGAATGGAGTGAAGTCTTTGAAATGTGGTTTTAGAGGGAACACATAGCCAAAAACAATAGATTCCTTTATTTCTTTTTTTTTTTAAGATTTTATTTATTTATTTGAAAGACAGAAATTACAAGCAGGCAGAGAGGCAGGCAGAGAGAGAGAGGAGGAAGCAGGCTCCCTGCTGAGCAGAGAGCCCGATGCGGGGCTCGATCCCAGGACGCTGGGATCATGAACTGAGCCAAAGGCAGAGGCTTTACCCCACTGAGCCACCCAGGCGCCCCGATTCCTTTATTTCAAGCCAATTTCTATTTTCCATCTTCCACAATGAGGTTTCATAGCATTGGTTTTTAAATTTCAAAAACTAGACTTTTATTGTATTTGGATGACTCAGAGGGATGCTGATTATTAATTATATCATTACTATCTTATTATTTTAGGCTCTTCTGTTATTTTTATGTGTTTTTTCCCTAAGATTCTGAACTCCTGTGTCCAGATCACAGAAATATAATGTGAAGAAAATAGGTTTTTGCTGACGTTTTTAATGACAGAATCTCCTGAATCTTATGCCAGTTTAGATCATGTTATAATTCATCTCTTGGCTTAATATTTTGGAAAAGTTTTCATCTTCTATATGGTCATTTTCATTAATTGTTTCTAGTAGAGAACTCTGTGGTAGATTAAGATTGTAATAACAGTTGCTGAAAGTAATCCTTAAACGTAATGGGAAGGTCACAGGTAGCAAAGATGTAAGTTTGAGTCACTGCTCTACTAGTTATCAGCTATGTGACCTTAGGTAAATCATATCACCTCTAGGGAATCCTCATGTATTCCTTTACAAAACAATTAGAAATACGTGCCTTACAGGGTACTTGTGCTCAAATGGGATAATGTCTCCTTAAGTGCTCTGCAAAGTAATTACAATTTTAAGAGTTCCTTTCCAGTGCTCCTCAGTATTATCATCCACCTGGGAAAAAATGTTCATTAAGTTTACTGATGCAGCCCCTCTATTTTGAAATTATTCATGATGAGGTTTAAATGTTACTTAAAAATGTGTTAGCATATTTTCAGTTGGGTCTCCTTTCTGTCTTCCTACCTACCTTCTGATTCTATAAACCTGCTTTAGTTTTATTTGTGAATGATAGTTGTATTAGACTCCAATAAACTGCATATGCCAGTTCACATATTATGTCATTAAATTTGCATTCTTTTATTAAGTTATTCATGGAGCTTATTGTCAAAGTGTTCAAAATTGAAGCAGAATGGTTTGGAATTTTAGGTCAGCTTGTAATTGAAAAAGCAGATCTCAAATGTCTTACCTTTTTTTTTTTGGTTAACTTACATACAATGATGACATTGGTAATCATAATTCTGATACCCCTTCAGTTCTTTTCTATACAACATTTTTCATTTAAAAAAAAGGAACTGACAATGCCAGCAAAATGGCAATAAAATCACTGCAACTACATACTGCTAATAACCTTATAAATTGGAGTAATTCTTTAGAGAAAGCAAGATGATAAGTTATATGAAGATTTATAAAGATGTTTTTATCTCTTGAATCAGTAATTCCACACTTGGAAATACACTGTAAGGAAATGATACACAAGTAGAAAGTGATGTGCATAATAGCGTTCAGGGCAGTATTATTTGTAATAGCAAAGTTACTGGAAGAACCAAATGATAGCTAATAGCTCAGCTAGATGTGAAATATCAAAACAACAGCCAAGGTGGCACCATTAAAAGAAAATGTATGAAGTCGATGCAGAAATATGGGCCAGTCTATGACATAACATTAGGTGAAGAAAAAGACAGAGTAGGTAGACTAGATCAGAAACAAATAGTAAGTTTAACCCAACGATATCAGTTATTACATTACACATAAATGACATTAATACTGTGATTGAAAACAAAGATTGTCAGACTAGATAGTAAAAACCCCACTATATCTTATTTACAAGAGACCCCTTTAAATACAAAGAAGCAAAAAGATTAAGGGGGGGGAGGGAAAGAAAAATAATGCAAAGACTAGCAAAGGAGAACCAATATAGCTATGTTAATTTCATGCAAGTAGATTTTATTATATTTTTTTAAGATTTTATTTATTTATTTGACAGAGGAAGAGAGAGCTCAAGTAGGGAGAGCAGCAGCAGGCAGAGAGAGAGGGAGAAGCAGGCTCCCCACTGAGTAGGGAGCCCTATACTCCATCCAAGGACCCCAGGATCATAACCTGAGCTGAAGACAGATGATGTTTAACTGGCTGAGCCACCCAGGAGCCCCCAAAATATACTTGAAAAAATACATATTCTGAGAAAAAGAAGGGTAGCTCATAATCTAAAAAGTCAATTCAATGGGAAGAAATAGAGAAAGAAAGGGGGGGAAAAAAGAAAGGAAGAAAGAAAGAAGAGAGAGAAAGAAGGAAGGAAGGGAGGGAGGCAGGGAAAGAAAGAAAGAAGAGAGAAGGAAAAAAGAGAAAAGGAAAGAAAGAAAGAAGAGAGATGAGGGAGGGAAAAAGAAAGGAAGAAAATAAAGAAGACTCAGCATACTAGGAATAGACAGGAACATCCTTCAGCTAACATCATGGTTAATAATGAACTACTGAGTACTTTCCCCATGAAGTTACAGGTAAAATAAGATTATCAATATTTACCACTAGTATTTAATATAGTACTGAAAGTTCTAACAAGTGCAGTAAGACAGGAAAAAGTAACAATTTTATAACAATTGGAACATAAGAAGTAACAATTCTGTATTAATACTTAACAGTTGTTAAGAGAGTAGATCTTTAATGTTCTTCCCACGAAAAATGAATGGTAATTATGTGAAGTGATGGAAGTGTTAGCTGAAACTTTGGTGGTAATAATTTCATAGTATTTAAGCGTACAAAATCGACATGTTTAAACACCTTAAACTTATACGTTGTTATATGTCAATTATATCTCAACAAAGCTAAGAAAAAAAGCAGAACTCTCTGTATGAATAAATAATATAATTATGTACATCAGGAAAACCAAAAGAATGTACAAATTATTAGAGTTAATAAGTGAATTTTACTGGGACCTGGCAGCTCAGTCAGGTAAGCATCTGACTCTTGATTTCAGGTCAGGGAATCACTGGTTGGGGGGATTCGAGTCCCACCTCGGTATCAGTGCTCAGCTCAGAGTCTGCTGGAGATTCTCTTTCTCCCTCTCCCCTCCCCCAGCTCACACTCTCTCTCTAAAATAAATAAATAGGATCTTAAAAAAATAAGTGAATTTATCAAGGTTGCTAGACACTGGGTCAATATAGAAAACCAGTCATATTAATAATAATTTGAAAATGAAGCTATTTATAATATTTTCAAGCAAAAAAATCAATATCCTTATAATGTTTTTAACAAAGTTAAACCTCTAAACTGAAAACTACACATTATTGCTGAAAGCAACGATCTAAATAAAGGAAAATATATATTAAGTTTGGGGATTAGCCAGGAACAATTCCATTTATGATCACATTAGACATTTTTTATGGGAATTGATGAGCTGACTCTAAAATTGGTATGGAAGTATAAAAGACCTAAAGTAATTAAGACAATTTTTAAAAAGAACAATTGTGGAGGACTTACACTACCAGAAATAAAGACTTACTACAAATTCCTAATAATTTAAAAAAAAAAAAAAAGACAAGAAGAAAGAAAAAACAAAGAGAAACAAAATAGAGAGTCCAGAAAGAGACTCAAACGTATATAATCGCTTTATTTACAAAAAAAGGAACCAGAACCACTGCAATTCAGTAGGAGAAAGGGTGGTTTGCTCAATGAGTAGTTGCTGGATCAAAATGAATAGTACCAGAAAAATGAGTTTTTACCCCGGTTTACTCTATACACAAAATTTCATTAATGGTAGCACATATACTTAAATGTGACAACTAAAACAATAGATCATCTAAAAGAAAACATATTTCATGAAGTACACACAGTTAAGTACACAAATATTTCTTAAAAAAGAAACAAAAAAAGACAAAAAATGTATCTGACTTTATTAAATGAAAAGCTTCTGTTTAACAAAAGATGTCTGGAGAAAATATTAGCTATATGTATATATATCTGTACCTATATATAAAAAAGGAATCATATTTGAAAAACACAAAAAACTACTTCAAATCAACAAAAAAAGAAATACATACACAATAAAAAATGAGCAGAACAGTGAAACAGGCAATTTACAAAAGATTTCTCATATAGCATGCAAGAAGATACTCAATATCATGTCATTAAGAAAATGCAAAATAAAATTACAATGACATATCACAGCCTAGAATAGCCAAGACAATCCTAAAAAAGAACAAAGTTGAAAGGCTTACTCAATCAGATTTGAAGATTTACTCTAAAAAGACACAATGATAAAATGACAAAATGATATAGCCATAGAATAGCAAAATTAAAAAAGACTGAATATACCAAGTATTGGTAAAAACGTGGAGAAATGATACTCTGATACATTGCTATTGGGAGTGTATATTGATACAAACATTTTGAAAAGCTCTGTTGCTCAAGATACAAATAATTTATGAGCTAGTAACTCCATTCTTAGATTTTTACACAGAGAATTACATATGTTCACGACAAGATTTGCACAAGAATATTCATGTCAGCTTTATTCAGAAGAGCTCCAAACTGGAAACAATCTAAAGGTACATCAACAGGAGAAAGATAAATAAATTTTGTGTTTTCATGCAATGGAATACTACAAAACAATTTTAAAAATGAACTTCTGGGGTGCCTGGGTGGCTCAGTGGGTTAAAGCCTCTGCCTTCAGCTCAGGTCATGATCCCAGAGTCCTGGGATGGAGCCCCGCATCGGGCTCTCTGCTCAGCAGGGAGCCTGCTTCCTCCTCTCTCTCTCTGCCTGCCTCTCCGCCTACTTGTAATTTCTGTCTTTCAAATAAATAAATAAAATCTTTAAAAAAAATAAAAATAAAAATGAACTTCTAATGCAAACAACAGTATGCATGAATTTCACAGACATTATACTGAGTCAATGAAGTATGGTAAATTGACACACAACTCTATCCATAGGAAGTTCCAAAATGAGCAAAAATAATTGGTGATAGATGTCATTGAACTGTGCACTTAAAATAAGTGCATCTAATCAACACCACCAATATAAAGTAAAGGTGGGGGGTTGCCTGGGTGGCTCAATGGGTTAAGTTCCTGCCTTTGGCCCAGGTCATGATCCCAGAGTCCTGGAACCGAGCCCTGCGTTGGGCTTCCTGCTCAACAGAGAGTCTGCTTCTCCCTCTGCCCCTCCCCCCTGCTCAGACACTCTCTTTCTCTCTCTCAAATAAAGAAATAAAATCTCAAAAAAAATTAATAAATAAAGAGTGGTGTTTATTAGCCACGGTTCCAAATAGGCGGGAGTTACTTTAATTTCTTTAATGGAGTTATATTGAGAAAGAGAAAATGGCTCCAAAATTTGAGAAGTAAGTGAAAGCAGGTAAGAGCAAGAGGAGTTTCTGTGGGATATGGAAGGAAGGTTTGATGACCTAGGAAGTCTGTAGCTGCCTCCCGGTGTGCATGATTGGGAAGTGCTTGTTTTCACTGAGCATAGATAAGATCACATACCTAATAAACAAGAAAGGGGAAAGGTTTCTGTTTAAGACCTCTTTATAGTTGGGGACAGCCCAATCAAAATGTCAGCAGATTTCCCCTCCCGTCTGTCAAAAAATAAGTAAGTAGATCGATATAAAAGAGCTTATAAGTGTCAGAGTAGCTTTCAGAAATATGTACCTCCTTGAGCAAAGATGAATAGAAACAGTATTTTTGCTTCCTCGATAAACTGGTCTTATAAACTCTGGTAAATTTCCTTTCTATCATTTCTCAGTTTTCCCAATAGTTATATGCTAGACATGGGACTTGAGGTTTTGGTTAAAAGAATCATTCTTTAATCTGGAATTCTTTTAATCAAATTGCTCTTGGTCAGCTTGCCAATATTTGCATAATTTGAGTTTATCACAGTATATGTTTCCATTTTGATCAATTAATCTCAAGTATTATTTGAGTGTTCTAAATTATTATTCTTCTGATGCAGTAAGAGTCATTCAGATTTCTCCAAAGTATTCAATACCCATGGTAAAATCCACTAAGATATGCAGGGTAGGGGAGGGAACCAGGGGCAGTTTGTGTGCTGTAAGAGGAAGATAAGTAGAATCCGGACGTCTCGTAGATATAAAGACATTGGGAACAGGAGAGGGACGATCAGAATTTCAAACCCACTACACATGGTTCCTTGCAGTAGTGGGTTTTGCCACTTCCTAGCTATGTGATCTCGGGATTTAACTTCTTTCAATCTCAGTTTCCATCTCTGTACTTAGGGGATAATAGCACACACCTGGAGGCATAGTTGTGAAGATTAAATAGAGGTGTAAGGTGTTGCACACAAAGGAAGCTTTCAATCAATGTCAGCAGGTGCCTTGGTTACAGGTTCAGCCAAAGGTGGAGAAGAGTTTTCAGTTTTGAGTTGCAATATACTGAAACAAGGTTGTGAATGGAAACAGGCTGTGTTCCAGGGGGTGGGTTCCCAGATCTGACACCTATGAGTCAAGTTGAATAGCACAGGGGTCATGCCATCTTCACATAGACTTGAATTGTACTCTAAGCAGTCCCCTCACTTTTCCGTTTCTCACTAAAACTCTATTCCTGATACCAGGAAAGGTACCACATCTTTAATGGTCTTTTCATAGGCCCAAAGTCCGGAGGAAGTAGCCTGGATTAGGAGGAAGAATAAAATATGCACATGCCTCTCATTGCTAGTAAGTAAAGGTCATTAACTTAGAGCCCCTCCCAGGTTTATCAGCAGAGCCTCTTTTATACCCCACCTCATTGCCTTCTAGACGCTTTCATTCTCTGTTCCTTGCTCCATCACTTACTACTTAATGTGATTTGGGTAAATGATTTAAATTCACTAAATTTTAGATTCCTCGTGTGAAAAATGCATCTGGTTGTAAAATGCAACAGAAATATTCTGGTGTAGCCGTTAAAAGCTGGGGATATGGCATGAGAAAATCAGTTCAGATAATTCTTCTACCACTTAACCAGGTGTAAGACATTGGGCAACCCACTTTATTTCTTCTGATGACCCAATTTCCTCTTCCATAAATGAAAATGATAAAAATACCTTCCAGGGTTGTTGTGAGAAACTAATGAGTTAATGCATGCAAAGCATTTAGCACAGTTCCTGAAACATTTTGAGTGTGCAGCATATATTAAAAGTTAATATTAGCTTGAATAATCTACAGTTCAACAGAATCTCAGTGGATGAAAAGTGGCTGGTCCCATTGGAGTTATTGTGAAATGATTCGACCACAGGCAATATTCAGAACCAAATGCTCTTTGGGAAAACTGTAAGTTGTATCTCTAAAAGTGATTGAGCCAATGTCCTAAATGGAATTTTTGCTTTTCGCACAGAACACCAATTGTCAAAATTAAAGCCAAACACAGGCCAAACAGAAAACTGCTCACCTTTGTAATACATGGAACTGGGAGAAGGGCTGTAAGATAAACACCAAATTGATTCAAAGATTAATTAGCTCAGGAACTATATAAATGAGCACACACACACATCAGGAAGAAAACCATGTAATAGGGGATCCTCACCAGCAACGTGATGTGACTTTGTATCTGTGACTTAACTGAGCCTCATTTTCCCAGTGTAAAGTGGCTATCTGACTGGCTAGCTCCTAGGGATTAAATGAGAACATACATACATGGAGTAATAGTATATAAAGGGCACTTTTTTTAAAAAAGATTTTATTTATTTGACAGACAGAGATCACAGGTAGGCAGAGAGGCAGGCAGAGAGAGAGAGAAGGAAGCAGGCTCCCCACTGAGGAGAGAGCCTGATGTGGGGCTCGATCCCAGATCATGACCTGCGCTGAAGGCAGAGGCTTAAACCCACTGAGCCACCCAGGTGTCCCTATGAGGGCACTTTTAAAATCATTTTCCTTTCTTTCCTTTTTTTAATAGGTAGCTCTTCTACTTCCATCAGAAATGGAGCAAAGATTAGCCAAATTTCTTAGGAAAGAAGAGTTACAGGGTGCAGCTTCAACTAAACATTGTTTCTTCTCAAAATTCTCTTTAGGAGGGATCCTCTTAGTCTGTGGAACCGCCCACAGGCTCTCTGTCTGTCTTTGTTCCTGGGTTTTCATTGCATCGGGAGCACTAGCATTTGTGCATAGTTGGTCTTGTGAACATGTCCTTTATCACTTTTGTAAATCCTTTTATTCTTACACTCACCTTTCATGTATTCATCTAAATATTTGTTGCACACCCACCATGCACAAGCACAGTAGTATGGGTCTTTTGGGTTACAGTTCATAACACAATCAGTTACTCTAACCAACATTCTCACAGCACAAAGTTGTAAAATACCTACTCAACCAAGACATGACATCAATAACTCTCAGTACTATAATTACTTTCGGAGAATGGCAATGCCAGTTTTTGGCTGTGAAGTGTTAAGTTTTTCCATGGGTGAGTGTTCCGAAAGACTTAGAGTAAGTTAGCTTTTTCTGGGGAGGCATCAAACATTTTGACCCTTGAATTGTGGCCAAGGAGATAATATCTCTGATTCCTTTGACGGGGCAAGAATTCATCGTGTTTGCCTTCTTTTTTTCGAACAACAATCACATCACCAGGTTTCTATTCATTATTCACAATCTACCCTTTGTCATCTTTATCTGAACATGCCAAGATGTGTTCCTTATGTGTTCCATGGGAAGCAGTTCTTAAAACTCTGCTCTCTTGTCTCCAAATCTGACATGTTTCAAGGTTCTTTAATGTTAGGATAATAGTGTCTCTGTTTAAAAGATCGTGTTAATATGGTCATTTTCCTCACCCCTCTATTACTGCTTTGGTTTAACCGCATGTAGGCATTTATGTTAGTTATCACTAATCATCAAGCATTGTTAGTTATAGTTTCATATATTTTGCCTTGCATTCATGCCATGAAGTGTCCTTTGAGTAGGGGAAGAAAATGTCTTGGACTACTTTCACGGTTTCTACATATTGCAATGAGAAATAACCTTTCTCAAGCACTTACTTAGTGCTTCATCATCACAACCTAGTCCGTGAAATAGGCATAATTTTATTGAAAATACTATTATTAATTAATATTCTAATTAATTATAATTATTAAGTAATAATATAATTATTGATATGTTGATAAATTATTATTTGTAGATCAAGAAAACTGAGTCTTGAAGATGTTCAAAATAAGTATTAAAATAGTTCATCATCTTAAATTTTCCTTTATGCTTTCCTTCTGGAATAAGGAAGTCCCTTTCCTCTTGAGTGGTGTGAATCTAAACCCAGTACCAAAGAGATGAGCATATTATTACTCTCAGCTACATGCATTCACATAAAGTTGACTAACAAGAGTGCTGATATGTGGTCTTCCGCAAGACACAATTACAAGTAAAAGTGGAACTAAGGACCTTCTTTTGATGTGGCTGGGGTGAAAGAGCAGTAGGCATGGGTCAAAAGGTAATGAGATGCATGGGCTAATCAGCAGGAACAATTTCTAGAGCCAGAATTTACCTTGAACCAAGGACATGTGACAACATGGCATGTTCTGTTAAAGTTTATTCCTGGAATAAGATCGCTAAACAAGAGCAGTGTCTCAGACATTATTTGGTTCAAATTCCTTCCTGAAAAAAATGGCTATAGACCATCTTTCGCCAATGAGCATCTGGTGTCTGCTTAAGATACTCCCTGACTTATAGGGGTATACTTTCTCTTGTTGGACAGCTGTGGTGCGTTAGTTTTCTGTTGCTCTGTAACAAACTTAGTGGCTTAAAACAACACAAATTTATTATCTCACAGTTTCTGTGGGTTAGGAGTCTCATTAGCTGGATCATTTGCTCAGTGTCTCAAAAAACTGACATCAAGGTGTCGTCTGGGCTGTGTCCCTTCTGGAAATCAAGGGTCTCTTTCCAGATCTTTTTGTTACTGGCAGGATTCAGTTGTCTGTAGCTCTGAGATAGAGATACCCATTTTCCTGCTGGTTGTCAGCCAGAAGTTGCACTCGGTTCTCTGTTCTTAGAGACAGAGTTCCTACCACCCTGAGCCTTCCATCATCAAAATGGCAATGGAGAACTTCCCTTGCATCAAGCCCCTCTCACACTCTTAATCTCTCTAACTTCAGAAAGGACACAGTATCATTTCTGGCTCACCTGATTAGGTGAGGCCCACTCAGACAATCTTCCTTTTGATGAACTCAACTGAGTTCAAGTTAATTAGAGCTGTAAAATACGTTTTGCCACATAACATTACATAATCACAGGAATTACAGCTCATCATATTTATGGGTTCCAACACACTCAGCTGAAAGGAATTATATAAGGGCAGGTTCAGTGGAGAGTTTTCACATTAAAATTCTCCCACCACAGATGGTTAGGAAATCCTCCTATAATGAAAATAAATCAGGCTGGGTTCTCCCAACTTCTACTCTGTTCTCCACATCAACCTTTCAACTACTGGAAGACAAGTGCCTTGACTGCTCTCTGGGGAACTATTCCCAATGTCCTTTAGATAATTGTTATTTGTGATATCCGGATATCCCTCTAAAAACGCTATGCTTCTTGTGTGAATCTTAGGATGAAATATAACTCCTTAGAGGTTTCTTAAATAGTACAGATTATAGCAGGACTATTACTTCTTCTATTATGCAGAACAGACTTCTATTGAGACATCCAAGGGTTAATTTTTTATAGCAATATCATCCTGGCAACTAAAATTCAGCCATAACCAAATAAAGAACTTTAATTACTTTCTCATTCATAGGCACTAAACCCAAGTCATTGATATTCCCACATTCTGTCACCTAGATTGTTATCTCTCCCTCATAGTAAGGCCTCAGTTGCAGATTAGATAAGCTTGCCTTCATCCAAGCTGTTAATATAAATGTTGACAAAAGACAAAAGCCAATAGAGCATGATTTTTATTTTCTTTTTTAATCCTTTGAGTAAGGTGTGTGTGCGTGTGTGTGTGTGTGTGTGTGTGTGTGTGTGTGTGGTTTGTTTTTTTTTTAAGATTTTATTTATTTTTTTATTTGACAGACAGAGATCATAAGTAGGCAGAGAGGCGGGCAGAGAGCCTGATGCAGAACTTGATCATAGGACCCTGGGATCATGACCTGAGCTGAAGGCAGAGGTTTTAACCCACTGAGCCACCCAGGTGCCCTGTTTGTGTGTTTTTTAATAGAAGATGACGAGTACATGATGTCTAAAATAACTTAGACATTCTAAGTTCCTAATTTTTCCTAACTCTTCACACACTGTTTCCATAATGGTAGATCTCAAGCAATTATCACCACCCAAGTTTAATCAGAGAAAAGGGAGATATTCCCAATCTCAATTTCACCTACAATATGCAGTTCTGCATTTTTCAAATTGCCCACCATGTAAGTCCTGACTCCTTGGATTTAAATAACTCTTTGTATTTTCATAGCACTCCCCACATTTCATATGTGGCCCTTAAGAACCTTTTAATTCAGGAGGGAAAAGTGATGTTGTTTGGGGCAACTAGCAAGGTCCCAAAATTTGTCCACACCACATGGTTAGCAGTGGTTCTTTGACTAAAGCCCAGTTCTGTGGTCTTAGAGTCCAGGAGTGCTCCACTGGTTCCCAGGAAAAACGTACCACAAAGTGAAGTGCTCTCCAGTCAAATCTGTGTCCTCCACACCAAGTACCCATTTTTCCCTCTGGAGCTGCTTCCAATTGTAATATTGACACTTAGTTGGTAGGTGTTTGTACAGGCATGGGGGTACCAACTGAATGGTTGGGCTTTGCAAAACATGTGAACAAAGCATCTCTTGTGTTTCAGGGGCAGAATCAAGGTTATCTCCACAAAGTAAATGCAGCAAGAATAACCAAAAAGGATCCCAAAATAAATGCTAATATTGCACACAGTGTGCCTCCAGACACGCGTGACTGAAGAGAGGTAGCTATGTTCCCTCTGTGATTAAAAGAATTAGAATACTAGGCTATAAACTTTACAAATATGCACATCTTTAGGGAAAAATAATAAGCTACCAAAGATTTTCATGAACACTCATCTACACATTGAAAAAAACATCAGAATCAGCACAGAACTGTTGAATAGTGAACACAGGTAAGTAGGTTTTAGTTTTTTAAATCCCTTCAGTCTAAAGATTGTAAGCACTGTAACATTGTCAAGATCAGCATGGTATAATAACAGAAGTGATGGGAACCAAATTTGGAATCTAAGTTTTCTAGTGGCCACGTTAAAGAAGTAAAAAGGAGTGAAATCAATTTTCATAATATAGTTCATTTAATCCAACATATCCAAAAGTTGTCATTTCAATATGGAACCAATATAAAAATTACAATGAGATATTTCACTGTCTTTTACTGTCTTCAAAATCTGGTATGTATGCTATACATTTAGCACATTTCAGTTTGGTCCAGCTACTTTATTAGTGCTCAAAACCACATGTGGGGGGCACCTGGGTGGCTCAGTGGGTTAAAGCCTCTGCCTTCAGCTCAGGTCATGATCCCAGGGTCCTGGGATCGAGTCCCACATCAGGCTCTCTGCTTGGCAGGGAGCCTGCTTCCCCCCTCTCTCTGCTTGCCTCTCTGCCTACTTGTGATCTCTGTCTGTCAAATAAATAAATAAATAAATCTTAAAAAAACAAAAAACACATGTGGCCAATGCCTGCCTTCTTAGACAGTGCAGATATAAATGAAATCATTTATTTGTCTTAGGTTAACAAAGAAGGGTATGTGGAGAGAGGGTGGGTGTGGATTTCCCACAGATCTCATGGGGAACCAGGAGGCCAAGCAGGAAACTGACACCCTTCTGCTGTGTGAACCATATCCCTTGGGCCCATCCCCCTCCAGCTTGCTCTCTCTGATCCAGCCCTCCTGTTCCTTCTCTTTTTCTCATTGTCTACCTGTGGACGTGACTGCCCTGTAAACATCATGGAGTGTGAAAGGGGAAGAAGTGGGCTGGATTTCCCACCCGTCCCTTGTAGACTGAAGACCTTAGGCGAGTTACTTAACCTCCGTGGTCTCAAATGTCCTTCCTATGAGATAGGATTAATCCTTCATCACTGAGTTCTGAGGATCAAATAAAATAACAAATGTAAACCTCTCGGTCCCAAATAGGCACTGTAATTTTCAAGGTTTTAATGATCGTTTTCCTTTTTTATTTAACACTTTATTTATTTATTTGAAAGAAAGAGAGTGTGCAAGAGAGAGCATGAGTTGGAGGTGGGGGTGGAAGGAAGGTGGCAGAGGGAGAGGGAGAGGCAGACTCCCCACTGAGCAGGAAGCCTGATGCGGGGCTCTATCTTAGGATCCCAGGATCATAACCTGACCCAAAGGCAGACACTTAACTGATTGAGCCACCGAAGCACCCCAGTAATAGTTTTCGAAGCGTATATATATTTGGTGGAAAAGGTAACAGGGAAAAAAGTGAAAACTTTAAAAAAACAGGTGTTAAATCCCAGGCCACACTACACTTTAAACCTCTCTATGCAGTTAGCATAACTTCAGCCCAAAGCACACTGAGCCTAAGTTAAACAGATATACCAAAACCCTAAGAATTTTGGGGGGCACCTGGGTGGCTCAGTGGGTTAAGCCTCTGCCTTCGGCTTAGGTCATGATCCCAGGGTCCTGGGATCAAGCCCCACATCGGGCTCTCTGCTCAGCGGGGAGCCTGCTTCCTCCTCTCTCTCTGTCTGCCTCTCTGCTTACTCGTGATCTCTCTCTGTCAAATAAATAAATTTAAAAAAAAAAAAAACCTAAGAATTTTTTTAAGAAGTTTCAGTTTTTCCCTGAGTTTGCCAATTACCTGGAGACCCAGATGATAAGGGGGAGACATCTTAATGAGCACCACGTAGGGTACATGTTGACTACTCTACAAAATGTCTAAGAAGGAAGAAGTTTCATTTGGTCTGATGCATATGAGGATGGCAATAATTCAGTCATCTAGAAAACACAGTTTTCTCAGCCCCTGCAGTTTTCCTGACTGTAAAACTGTGACCTCAGATCTCAGGGAGCCTTACCATACTTAAACCTCTGCAGTTCCTAAAGCCAGCCCCAATACAGTAGCACCTGCCCACAGCCTCAGGTACTTTGAGAAGACTGTAATGACGAAAAGGGAAGACTCACCAGTTCATTCTCCTCTCCTTGGTTGAGCAAACCCCGGTGGTCCTTACTCTTCTCTTCCATCTAAACAAGACCTCCAGGATAATTCTTTGGGGAAAGTCAAGACCAGTTGGGGCTATGGGAACTCAGAACAGCCACTACTTGTCACTGCTGTTCTTAGGTGCTTTTAAAATCTCCTAGCACATACTTCACCAATCAGGCTAACAGAGAGAAGAGAGGAAATACTCTCGTCAGCCACAGGATTGGTCTACTAACCTATCGGCTTGTTGTGTTTTTTTTTTCTTCTTCCTCCCTGGTGTTTATTTGTTGAGCTAAATGTGAATGCCTCTAGACTTAAGTTGTCAAACCAGAAAGACAAATAATTTCTTGTGCTGTCCCTAAATGTCTCAGCTAACGAATGAGAATAGTTACTTTCTAAAATCCCAAAACAGGTGCACCTCATTGGCTCAGTTGGTTAAGCAACCAACTCTTGATTCCTGCTCAGGACATGAGCTCAGGGTCATGAAGTTGAGCCCTGCATGGGTCTACACTCAGTGCAGAGTCTGCTTGTCCCTCCCTCTCTGTTCCTCCCCACTGTCTGTCTCTCTCAAATAAATAAATAAAATCTTAAAATAACATCAACAACCTAAGACAGAAAGATTAACCAGTGAGAGATAAATAAAAACCATGTGCACTTTGGGGAAGTAATGGACATGTTGGGATGACAAAGAGATTTTAAGGAAGGAGGGTTGGCTCCTGGCAGGGAATGTAGCAATCATTTTGGAATTAGGAAAACCTGAATTCTAATCCCTGCTCTACTGATGACACTGGACAGATCAGGATTAAATTTATAGATATAAATGTAGTTTATACCTATAATTTATATTATAATATATTATAAATTATAAATTAATAATTTAAGCTAAATATAGATTACATATAAATCTATATTTATAGATTATATTTATATTAGATTCTATTTTAATCTGCATATTAGTTTTCTAATATGTAAAATATCAATAAGTTATAGAGTTGATATGAAGATCTAAGATGATATTTGTAAAAAATTATCTACAACTCTTGTCATACTCCATAAAAGATAATCATCATTACCATCATCATAAACTAATTGGGAGAAGTTTTTTAAAAAGTAAACTATAATAATAATAATTTGGTTCTTTTCATTTTCTCTTTTTAGTTTGCAAAAAGTTTTCAGAGAAGTATATAATGCAGGAAAATGAGAAAGGCTGATTATTAGAGATATCATATAAATTTTCACGATTATGTAATTGCCAGTGAATTTGATATTTTTATCAAAAAATAAGTACACTAGGATCCATTCAAGGGCTGGTTTATTTATTTCCAATAAACACTTTTATCTTTTTTTTTTCTTTTTTTGCATCCAGTCCAATGAGCAAAATCCTTGCCACTTTGACCATGGAAGAAAACTTACCAGGAATCAAGACTACAGAGAATGATACTTGACTCTTTCTACTGAGAGGGAGTTATTGGGTGCCTTAAGGAGGACCTAGTGCCACCTTGAAGTTTAGAGAATCCAATGTGCTCCCTGGCCCAGGAGGAAGTGGTGGAAAGTAAACAAACAGCTTTTCATGCCAGAGAGGCTCCTGAGACGCCCACACTAAAGAATACTATATCATCACAAATGCTGCATTTTAAGTATCACCAATTTAAGGTAAAACTAAAATATGGAGAAAGGAGTCCCGAGTTTTAATAAAATCTAATTAAAGACTTGAGTCGTGCTCATTCACTTCTTACCCATTAGCTATACACTAATATTTCTGGCTAAAAGAACATTTCCTTTGTCTGGCAGCCTGACTTCAGCTAAAGCACCACGATGAGTCATGATTAACCTAAGAGTGGGCACATGACCTGGTTTTCAACAATAAATGCGAAGGAAAGACAACTGGGGGCAGAGGTCTTCTGGAAAAGATTATCCTATTTTTTAAATTATCCTATTGATGAAAGAGCGCGAATAACTTATTTTCTACCCATGCCAATAAAGTGCAGCAAAGGACAAAAGAGCTTAGGTCCTTATGATGCCACTAAGCCATGGCACTATGGCTGGGACTACTAACTCTAGACATCTTTCCAATATATAATGAGATGTTCTTAATAAAACTGCTGCTGTATGTGGTTTCTGCTACTTATAGCCCAAAGACACAAAATATATCACTCATCAAAACTTTGTTCAACACTTACTCAGCAATTACATGTTTAACAGCAGATATTTCAGACACTTGCCAGCCCCTTGGGATTCAGTGGCAAAAAAGAAAGTCATTACCCTGAGGGACTTTACAGATGCTTAGGAGAGACAGACCAGTAAGCAGCCTCTTAAACAGAAAGGATCCAGAACTCAGACTGAATTGCTGAGACAAGAACTGCTTCCTGAAAGAAATTACATCCATGCTGACATCTCAAAGATGAGCAGAAACTAAGCAAGTGGAAGGAATGGGGTATAGTGGTAGGTTGTGAGCACAATCTAGGACAGAGAACAAAAGAGAATGTGGAACAATGTTCAAGAGAGATGAGAAAATATAGCCTGTGTGGTATATCAAGAGAAATCAAAGTAAGACTTGAGAACAGAAGGGAAGAAGGGAGGCACTGAGCGATGATGATGGAGATGTGAACAGAGGTGTGCCTGACCACTAAGAGCTTGTACACCAGGCCATTCTGTGTGTGTGTGTGTGTGTGTTTGCTTTGTATGTGGCTAAAGGGCTCTCTCTACTCACCAAACCAAAGACCTTAGCTTCTTTCTACAGATGAACAATATTCTTTCAGTTAAACATGAACTCTTCTAATAATCACAACTGTTCACAAATACCTCACAAGTAATGAGCTTCCCAACCCAGAGGTATACATGCTGACATTCGGCCTATTCACCATACAGATAATTAAGTTGTTAGGTCAAAGTTTGTATTAGGTAATCTTGAGGTCCTTTAAGTACTGAGCACTTGCTTCAGCCACCAGAGGATTTGCTCTGCCGGGAAAATTATCACATCTGCTTTAAACCCTAACTCCTGGGGTTAGGGTTTTAGATATTAAAAGTCAAAAGATCTACTTTTGAATGTCCATTTGAACAGATATTAAAAGTCAAAAGATCTACTTTCAAATGTCCATAAGCAAGAGAATGCCAGTCATACCCCCATGGCTTAATAAGCCCCTTGAAGGCCACAGGTGGAAGAGTCACCAGTTGTGCTTATGCATGTAGCAGGGACATGGAGACACAGGAGTGGAGGATAGGGAGAGAATGAAAGGGTCTCTTGTGGGAGAAGTAGTTTCAGCATTGCTCGGAATGGCTTCCTCTAGGCTGCTCAGTCATAGCACTCAGGAGGTTTTAACTTAAGTTGGGACGCTCCAGATTTCTTTTCTATCTGAAGAGACCAGATTCTTGATCTCTTGTGATTGGAAGCAAAACACAGTGCCTCCTGGTGAACCCCAAAGGCAAACTCCTTATTAATGAGAAGTTGTCAGCACCATATGCCATAATGTAGGAACTCCAGAGATAGGAGGGAAGGAAGGAGCGGAATGATGAAATGTAAAGGAAAAGGAGTGAAATGCTCACTTCATGAAAATACTCACCTCACCTGAAGAACTGGTTCCCCCCAGAACCCTAGTCTTAGATTTAATAGGGCCTTACTGTTCAGAGTGAAGCCAGAGGAAGTAAAGGACTAAGAGTATCTCATCTCCTCTCAGAGTCCCTGACTCAGGACACAATTTCCAGAAAACAGGAAAGAAACATGGAGATGGAAGGAGGTTTGCTCAGAGCTACACAACAAAATAAAGGCAGATCAAGAACTCAGAGACAGGTCTCTGGTCTGTGGTCCATCTTATTTCCACTAGGAAATACTTCCCCCTCTTCTGCTGTATTTTCTTGAGAACTCTTTTCTGATTCTGGAGAGGTGAAGGCCATGGGGGATTATATGGATTACGACAGAAGGGATGTCTCTACCTCTATTAAATGAGCCTTACGAAATGAAGAGGCAGTATGCATGGTGGAGTATGTTAGAACAACACTGCACCTTCGTACTTGGCAGGGACATGATTACCTATCTTCACTTCCCCATGACCTAAAGGGAAACCAGGCTAGATTTGGATGTCTTATCTAGATTTCAAAGCTCCCTTGCTGTTCTCTCTACTAACTACTGGAGCCTTATTAGGGCATCCCATTTCACAAACACTGTGGAATGTCTACACTGGCAATACTGTTTAGTTAAGGTAAGCTGACAGCTAGAACAGCCACAAAGGATAACATTTGTCAGTGGTTTAACACAGTAGAAGAGTGGGTCTAAAATTGTGGTGGTAGGAAGGCTTGGTAGAACAGTGGAAGGAAGAGAAGTTATCCTCCAAGCAGTGATCCTGAGTCCCAGGGTCCTTCTCTCTTGTGTCTTCATCATCTTCAGCAAGTAGCTTCCAAGGCTCCTGTGATTATTACAGAAGAAAAATGCATGGAGGATAATCAGTGAAGGTCTCCATGGACCAGTCCTGAAAAAGGTACTTTTACTCATACTAGAAGATTAGCTAGAGCTCAGCCAGATGTCTATACCTGACTAACTGCAAAGTTGACTAGGAAATGTGGTCCACCTGTGTGCCAGGAGGAAGAAGAAGTAAATATGGTGGTTGCTAGCAGTCTGTCCCACACAGACCCTATGAAGGGTGAAGGGATGGATCAGACTGGATCCTTGTCCTCAGGGGACTCCGGCCCGATGAAAGGGGAAAAACAACACAGAGGTGGCTGCTATACCAGGCAAAGTGAGGAAGGCTTGGGTTATTGCAAGATTAAGAAGGAGTATTCTTAAGTGGTCCTAATATTGGGTGACAGGGTATGGAGTGGCCTATGATATCCAGTTGAATGACCTTGAGAGCTCTTTGCAACAACCACAAGGTGAGGGAGAAACTCATATTTCAATACACGAGTAATCCTCCATCTGAAATATGGACTCAATGATGGGGGTAAACATCTACTCTTTAACTGCACTCAGTCTGTCACCCACTCCTTGCCCCTACCACCCCTAACCACAACTGCACCAAAACCCCACATTTTCTACAGATTAGAACAGAGCAGAGGGAGCTCCCTTTAGGAAACACAAATATGGGATGTTTCAGCTGAAGTCATGGTTTGTCTTTCATATTCCCTACCTTAATTTTCTATTTGGGAGATCCACAAATTGAAAATGTGATGAATATGTCAAAACTTAAATGAATAGAAGTAAAATTTTATCTTATCTGGGGACAAAAAAAGAGCCCAAACTGTGAAAAAGGACCTTCTCTTATTAATCCTCAACTTCTTGCTGTCCTCTTAATTCATATAGCAAACAACTTCCAAGCTCTTAGACTACGTTTAGACCCGAAGGGGTTGCAGAAATGAATCGGACACTAACCCTGCCCTTAGTAAGTTAACAGTTTGTAAGAAAACTAGACAAAAATATGACTCCTCTATGGGAAGAACAAATGGAATAGGCCAGATGGAGAGAGAATGGAAAAGGGAGAGAGCTCTGAATCCAGCAGCTCAAAGGACTAACAAAGGTGTGTGTCTAGTGGCTTATTCACCTTCATGATCTCACAGAGAATTTTGAAAATCTGATGAGCTTCATAGATTTTTATCCTCCCAAGAATGGAATTCTAAGAGTGGGCAGCATGGTCTGAGAATCTCCCAGGTCATGGAAGGAGAAGCTGTTTCCCTGCTTGGAGTGCATGTGGGAGTGGTGGCATAGGAACAAAAGACCTGTGGACACCATTGACTTGCCCCTTTCCCTACCACAGGAACAAAGACACTGGCTGAAGGCTGCAAACTTTAGTGCTGGCTTTTAGGTCCACTTTGCCAGAAACTCCATACTACGGTGTGGTTGCACAACTGATTTTAGGACAAGCCGGTACCAGCCACAGGGCAGCAAGACCCTCCCACTAAGAGGATTAGTGCTGGTCTGTCGGGGGGGGGGGGGTGGTGTCGGGGGGGGGGGGGGGTGTCTCTAAAATTTGGAGTTTTGAAACCCTACTGCACACCTGAGATAAAACACGGAAGTTCCGTGCCCTTTGGCAGATGGACAGGACAGACTCAGGCAGGGTGAAGGGGGGGATCTGGTGGAAGCCTGACACAAGAGAGGTGTGTGAGGGATTTCTGAGGAATAGCAGCCCTGAGTTCCCTGCTCTAGGGGTGGTGCAATTTCCCCAGACCCCACCCCACCCTTTAGCACTGACTGACCTCAAGGAGCATAATAGTGCCACCTAGTGGACGCTGGAGCTGCTTACACCGAGCTCTGACCCCTGCAGATATATCTGGACTAGGGCACGTTCACCTGAGAATCAGAGCAGCAGGCCCTGCCCGCAGAAGACCAGCACAAACCCCTTGGCCACACCAAATCTACCGATTAGAGAGCGGAGCAAAGCTTCAGTTCCAGAGGAAAAAGGATCTAGCTTCTTTTTTATTTTTTATTTTTATTTTTTTGTTTTTAAATTTTTTAATTTATCTTTATTATTATTACTATTATTATTATTATTATTATTATTATTATTATTATTATTTGCATCTTGCTTCTTTTAATGAGCAGACCAAAACACACCTAGGATCTAGCTTCCCTTTTTGTTTTGCTTTGTTTTGTTTGGATCTACCTTCTTTTAATGAGCAAACCAAAACACACTTGTTCTAGTTTCCTTTCTTTTGCTTTTTTGTTTTGTTTTGGTTTGGGTTTTTTTTGTTTTGTTTTGTTTTGGCTTTTGGTTGGTTGGTTTGTTTATTGGACCTCTTCTTAATATAGCCATTAGTCTCAGGAGCAGGATATAATAGGCTTTACTAATCATTACACACACACACACACACACACACAAGAAAATAGTGACCTAGACATAATGACAAGATGAAGCAATTCACCCCAAAAGAAAGAACAGAAAGAATTCACTGCCAGGGATTTAATCAGTAGAGATACAAGTAAGATTTAATCAGTACAGATACAAGTTATTTAAAACAATAATTATCAGGGCACCTGGGTGGCTCAGTGGGTTAAAGGCTCTGCCTTCGGCTCAGGTCATGATCCCAGGGTCCTGGGATCCAGCCCCACATCAGGCTCTCTGCTCCACAGGGAGCCTGCTTCCTCCTCTCTCTCTGCCTGCCTTTCTGCCTAGTTGTGATTTCTGTCAAATAAATAAAATATTTTTTAAAAAATAAATAAATAATAAAACAATAATTAAAAGAATACTACCTAGGATTGAGAAAAGTATTGAAGACAGTAGAGGTACCTTTACTCCAGAGGTAAAAAGTACCCTTACTCCAGAGGTAAAAAGAACTAAAAACTAGTCAGAAATAAATGATCTAACCAAAATGCAAAACAATGGATTCAATGACAATGAGGATAGATAAACAGAGGAACGAGTGAATCCTTGATATAGAAGATAAAATTATGGAAAACAATGAAGGTGAAAGAGAGTGGGAAAGAAAGGTATTGTATCACCAGTGTAGACTTAGGGAACTTGGAGAAAACTTTAAGCATAATAACATTCATATCATAGGCATCCTAGGAGAAAAAAAAGAAAAATGAACAGAAGATTTATTTGAGCAAATTATAGCTGAGAACTTCCCTAGTCTGAAGATGGAAACAGACACTGAAATCCAAGAAGCTCAGAGATCTCACATTAAATTCAACAAAAGCTGGCCATCACCAAAGACATATAGTCAGATTCACAAAATAAGCAGACAAGGAAATAATCCTGAAAGCAGCAACGGAAAAGTCTATAACAGATGAGTTTGCAGCAGATCTACCCATAGAAACTTAGCAGGCCAGAAGAAAGTGACACAATATATTCAACGTGTTGAAAAATATGCAGCCAAAATACTTTATCAAGCAAGGCTGTCATTCAGAATACAAGCAGAAATAAAGTTTCCCTGACAAACAAAAACTAAAATAGTTTATGACTACTAAACCAGCCCTGAAAGAAATATTAAAGGGGACTCTTTGAGTGGGAAAATAAGACCAAAAGCAACCGAGACTAGAAAGGAACAGAGAACATCACCAGAAACACCAACTTTATAAGTAACACAATGGCACTAAATGCATATCTTTCAATAATCTCTTTGAATGTAAACGGACTAAATGCTCCAATCAAAATACATAGGGTTTATGCACCACACCCAGTGCTCCATGAAATACATGCCCTCCTTAATACCCAACCTTGGAACACTGAAAAAGTAAAATTAAATTTAAAAAAAAATCAAGAACAAAAACAAAACACATAGGGTAACAGAATGGATAAAAACAAGACCCATCTCTATGACATCTATAGAACCATAGGTAATGCTGCCTCCTGCATACAGGAGACTCATTTTAGACCTAAAGATAACTGCAGACTGAAAGTGAGGGGATGGAAAATCATCTATCATGCTAATGGATATCAAAAGAAAGCTGGAGTCATGTGGCTGGGTGGCTCCACTACTAAAGCATCCAACTCTTAACTTCAGCCCAGGTCATGGTCTCAGGGTTGTGAGATCAAGCCCTGCATTGGGGCTTGATTCTCTCTCCCTTCTCTCTCTGCCTCTTCCCCTCTACCACCCTGCTCAAACTCTCTTTCTCTCAAAAGAAAGAAAAGAAGAAAGAGAGAGAGAAAGCAAGCAAGCAAGCTGGAGTAGCCATACTTATATCAGACAAACTAGATTTTAAACCAAAGACTGTAACAAACAATGAAGAAGGGCATTATATCATAATTAAGGGGTCTATCCATCAAGAAGATCTAACAATTGTAAATATTTATGTGCCTAACTTGGGGGCACTCTACTACATAAACCAATTAATAGTAAACATAAAGAAACTCATGATAATAGTATAATAATATTAGAGAACTTTAATACCCCACTTATGGCAATGGACAGATCATCTAAGCAGAAAATCAACAAGAAAACAAAGGCTTTCAATGACATACTGGACCTGATGGACTTCAGATATGTTCAGAATATACCATCCTAAAACAACAGAATACACATTATTTTCAAGGCACATCCCACATTCTCTTGAATAGATCACATACTGGGTCACAAATCAGCCCTCAAAAAGTACAGAAAGATTGAGATCATGCCATGCATATTTTCAGACCACAATGTGATGAAACTTGAAGTCAACCACAAGAAAAAATTGAGGAAGACCAGAAATACATGGACATTAAAGAACATCCTACTAGAGAATGAAAATTAAAGAAAAAATTAAAAAAAAATACACAGAAGCAAATGAAAATGAAAACATAACAGTCCAAAACCTTAGGGATAGAGCAAAGGTGGTCCTAATAGGGTAGTATATTGCAATACATGTCTACCTCGAGAAGCAAGAAAAGTTTCAAATACACAAATACAATAGGCTAGAAAATGAACAACATAAAGCCTAAAGCCAGCAGAAGAAGGAAAATAATAAAGATTAGCACAGAAATAAATGATATAGAAACAAACAAAAAATCCCCACTAGAACAGTTCAATGAAACTAAGAGCTGATTCTTTGAAAGAATTAATAAAATTGATAAATCCCTAGCCAGACTTATCAAAAAGAAAAGATAAAGGACTCAAATAAATAAAATCATGAATGAAAGAGGAGCGATCACAACCAACACACAGAAACACAAACAATTATAAAAGAATATTATAAAAGAATATTATAAAAAATTATATGCCAACAAACTGGGCAATCTAGAAGAAATGGACAAATTCCTAGAAACATACAGACTACCAAAACTGGAACAGGAAGAAATAGAAAATTTGAGCAGACCCATAACCAGCAAAAATATTGAATCAGTAATCAAAAATCTCAACAATCTAAAGTGTAAGGCCAGATGGCTTCCCAGAGAAATTCTACCAGACATTTAAAGAATTAATATCTATCTTCTCAAAGTCTTCTAAAAACAGAAGTGGAAAGAAAACTTCCAAACTCTTTTTATGAGGCCAGCATTACGTGGATTCCAAAACCAGACAAAGACTCACTAAAAAGGAGAACTACAGGCCATTATACCTGATGAACATGGATGCAAAAATTCTCAAAAAGATAATAGCAAATATGAGGCACTTGGATGGCTCTGTCAGTTAAGCATTTGCCTTTGTCTCAGATCATGAACTCAGGGTCCTGGAATTGAGTCCCACATCAGGCTCCCTGCTCAGTGGGGACCCTCCTTGTCCCTCTCTCTGGCTCCCCCTTCCCTGTTGTGCACTTCCTTCTCTAAAATAAATAAATAAAATCTTAAAAAAAAAAAAGGAAGATACTAGTAAATCCAATCCAACAGTATATTAAAAGAATTATTCACCACAATCAAGTGGGATTTATTCCTGAGCTGCAGGGGTAGTTCAGTATTCACAATCCACTCAACATGATACATCACATTAATAAAAGAAATGATAAGAACCATATGATCCTGTCAATGCAGAAAAAGCCTTGGACAAAATATAGCATCAGTTCTTGATAAAAATTTGAAAAAGAAAAAATATATTATTTAATATTACTGCTTTAGAATATGATAGGGAATGAATCAAGTCCTTCATCTTTGTTTCCCCACTTTTAAAAATTGACTTAAAATATTTTTTGACAGAATCTAAGAATTTGCCATTTACAGTGACTATATAGATTAATTGGTCAAAGAAATTTAGATACTAAGTTTTTGTATGCATTAACATAATATATATTCTCCTTTATTTACTTTATATATTTATTACTTTTAATTTTCTTTATAAAATATATCAGAAAAAATAACAATGTTGGCTGGAAAATAAATATTGACATTACGTTTTTTATTGGATATTGTGTGTATAACTATGCCAGTGAAAACAATTTAAAAAAAGAAAATAAATATTCTTGTACATAAAGAAGTAAAGGATTAATATATTTTTACAGAAGGAGAAAAATACATATGTTGTAATTAATAGTAATGTTGCAGTAACTAATAAATGAATTTTAGTAAAATCAAAACACCTACAAAACAATCAAAACACCTGTGAAACACTTGTAAAAGACAAAATTTAAGCAATCACCAAATTGTTCTATTGATGTAATATTTTATTTTCTTGACCCACTCTTTAATTTTAAAACATGGATGGAACTGGAGGGTATTATGCTAAATGAAAAAAGACAAGCAGAGAAAGACAATTATCATATGGTTTCACTTATACGTGGAATATAAGGAATAGTCCAGAGGACCATAGGGGAAGGGAGGGAAAACTGAATGGGAAGAAATCAGAGATGGAGACAAACCATGAGAGACTCTGGGCTCCTGGAAACCAACAGAGGGTTGTAGAGGAGAGCGTGGGGGAGGGGATGGGGCATTAAGGAAGGCACATGATCTGATGAGCACTGGGTATTACATGCAAATAATGAATATTGAACACTACATTAAAAATGAATGATGTACTATATGTTGGCTAATTGAACTTTCATTAATTAAAAATTTGAAAAGAAAAATACATTTCAATTTTAAAGATACTATTCAAAGTCAGTAATATATTTCAAGTATGAACTAAAATTTTCACTTAGTATACAAAAATAGTTCAACTCACAATGTGTACCTTGCTTTATCTTTTTTGAGGAAGAGCCTTGGAAGAAAAAAAAAAAAAAACACTATATAACCAAACTGGAGCCAGGGGATGGGAATCTGAACTGTCTAACTAAGGAATTAAAGTGTGTATGGTTGGCAAAAAAGCATCCCTTGGAGATGTTGGTAACTCACAGGCCTGTCCAGCTCTCCCCCATTCCATTCTTCTCACACGTGTGAAAAGCTGTCATGTGCAGTACACTATTCTAGGCCCTAAAATGAGAATCCAAAGATGAATGAGGCTCAAACCCTGCCCTTGAGCTCAGTCTACTGGAGTCATGCTCTGGAATCTAAATCTTCAGTATTTTCTACTTTTCCTCCAGCTGTTCTTGTGCCCCATATCACAAAAAAGTTTTGACAACCTCATCTTTCACTGATATGTAAACCATTCACTGCTCAACTGGATCCTTTGAGGGATCTTCTTCCTGTAGAAACTGGATGATTCAGAATCTGTTGACAAAGATTATACTGTTTGAAGTGATTGATTGTTGGAATATCTGAGCTTATTATAGAAAACAAGCCAGCTCAAGGACTTCTGATTAGAGCATGTGAAGAAAAAGGAAAAAAAAAAAATTTCACCTCACCCTTAAAACTGACTCCTGATCCATGAGGGAAAGTCTCCCCCTCTTCTGCTATTGGCTTTTCCCTGAGGCTCTCATTTCTGCTCTTCATCTAGGTCTGACTGCCTATCCAACTACCCTCTGTAGGGCAGAGGTACAAATTAGGTAGCTGAGCTAGCTCTTCCATGGCCCTCATGGGAGTCAAGCACCAGAACTTGGATTAAATCCTAGGCTCTACTTGGTCTCTATTTAAAAAATATCTTCCAATGCATTGCTGATAACTGTAATTTGGTATGGACCATTGAAGAAACTATTCTTTTCATTTAATTGCTCACATTGGGGTTGTAAAAACATCATCTCTTCAGTCATTAAATAAGTATTAATTGATTTCATCTGTTATAGAGTAGTTATATTTTCTGAGTGGTTTATATGTCCAGCCTTGGTAGCCCTCACTTCTCATGGGTCCAACAACTTTTGGGGTCCATTCCCATAGCATTTGGTACATTAGTCAGTAAGGGTTCTTACCACATTCAAGGGAAAGGACTGTTCTTCAAATCTAAGCGCTTAGTTCAGGGAGTGGGAGATATGGTAGGTATCTCAGTCTGCTTGTGGAAATAGAACTTCAGAAAAGACCTAAGCGTTCCTGGTATTTGTACCCCTGAATCTATGTAGACACCATCTACCTATTTCTTTTGAGGAGAGGGAAACCACCTACTATATAAGCAGTTTTCACCTTTCCATGCTCTCTCAACCTGCTCCAACACAGCAATTTCATCTCAAAGCCTCTAATTTCTTCTGTCTTTGCTATAAAATTTTCCATGAAACCACTTGAGTTTAGTCTAACCATTTTTTTCTGCCTAAGGTATTCAAATATTGCAAGAGAATTCAATAACTCATTTTATGCTTCTGGAAACATATTGACTTTAAGCTTGCCAAAGCTGATGCCACATTGCCTAGGTACTCTGTGTATTTAGTAGCTGCATAGGAACAGAATGTCTCTTTAATTTAAAATTTGGGAGGTCTTTCTGGATGACCACCCACAAGAACAAATCTACACAGACTGCTAGTTGCATGACTTGTTAGCTGAGCACAGTAAATGTCAGTGAGGATGATTGTCAAGTGGTAACTGTATTTGTTAGGTAAGTCACCAACAAGAATCTGACTAGTGGCCAAAAATGCCCCAAAGCCCCATAAATGGATCAATACCATGGGAAACACCAAACCCTCATCTCTGCCTCCCTCACTGCTACTGAAAATGCTGATAACCACTGAGACTAGTGAAGGATGCTGAACAGAAGAAGAGTGTTAGTGTCTCAGAAATTGGCGTTGTCTCTGCTCAAAGAACAAAGTTCAATTATATTTGTCAATCCAAGAGGCTTCCCTGGGAAGAAAACAGCCTGGATGAGGTGGGATGGTTACAAAGACAAGGAAGAATTTAGGTATTCCACAGTGAGATGGATCCTATGGTCTATCCTAAGGAGAATATAAGCCTCTAAAGTGATCTTCTGAAACAAATTGATTTCTTACTAATCAATTCTAGATGATCTAACCAGGTTAGGAAGATGAGGATTCCTTTGAGATATCCAGACCTGGGCACAGTCCAAGATCAGTTATTCTTTTTCTCCCTTATCTGAAGTATGGATCAGATTGAATATTTATGGAGGAGGATCTTTGCATAAATTTTCAACTAGTTCCAAGAATACAGGACATTACACATCATTCTATGCTTTGCCTCTGGCTAGTGGCAATGTTTTCCTTATTGAACTTAGCTAGTAGGTAATTGTTTTGTCAGGAATGGAGTACTTAAAGCTTTAACAAAGAGTGAGGATAACTGGGCTCTACTCAAGGGAAAGAAGTTTGTCAGTAGGATTTCTTCTCACCAGTCTCTTATAAAATGGAGTAGAGAATACATGGCGACAAACGTAGTATTTCCAAAAGAAGTACACCACAAAAATTCTCTCAGCACTATAGGAGTTGGCATAGATGAGTCTCTATAGGGACAAGTGCAAGATGACACATTTAGGGGAAAATAATCTAAATTACTCTCTTAGGGTTAGAGTCCTCTACCTGATTCATCATCAGAATTACCTGGAGAATCAAGAAATGCACAGAAGACAGGAACAGACATTTCTGCAAAAAAGACATCCAAATGGCCAACAGACACATGAAAAAGTGCTCAACATCACTCACCATCAGGGAAATACAAATCAAAACCATGATGAGATACCATCTCGCACAAGTCAGAATGGCTAAAATTAACCAGTCGTGAAATGACAGGTGTTGGCAAGGATGCGGAGAAAAGGGAACCTTCCTACATTGTTGGTGGGAATGCAAGGCGATGCAGCTACTCTGGAGAACTGTATGGCGTTTCCTCAAAAAGTTGAAAATAGAGCTACCCTACCACCCAGTAATTGCACTACTGAGTATTTACCCTAAAGAATCAAAGGTGGTGATCTGAAGGGGCACGTGCATCTGAATCTTTATAGCAGCAATGTCCACAATAACCACTCTATGGAAAGAGCCTAGATGTCCACCAATAGATGAATGGATAAAGAAGATGTAGTGTATATATACAATGGAATACTACGCAGTCATAAAAAAAACCTTCCATTTGCAATGATGTGGATGGAAGTAGAGGGTATTATGTTAAGTGAAATAAGTCAATCAGAGAAAGACAATTATCATATGATCTCTCTGACATGACGAATTTGAGAGGAAGGGCAGGGGTTTGTGTGGAGGCCAAGAAAAACAAGACTGCACCCACCTCGAGTCTAACCCTGACATAAGTACAGCCATCTTCGCAAAGCAAAAGCTAGCACCTTGCACCCCCTCTCCCCCTGCTCCCCTCCCCTCAGTAGTATGTGTGACATTCCTCAGCGACCCCGGCTGCCCTAAAAGAAAAACAAATAGTTAACTTGCAGAAATCACAATCCTGCAAGACAGGAGTCTCCCTTGGTTTACAAATGTCCCAGTGCTAAATCTCACTAACATGGATGCTTGATAGAAGGAATGTGACATTCCACCAGGAAACTCCCAATTGTCTTCATGTTAGTGCTTCATTAGAGGGAAAAACAGCCTTGGCCTGATAATAACCAGGCTTCCAATATCCTGACAGTCTTCTTTACCCTAATAGCCCTTCTGAATATCCCCTTTTGTCCTCATCCACCATCGAGTCCACCCCTACTCTGCCTTTAAAAACTCTGACTGTCATCTGGTTCAGGGTCCAAGTCCCTACTCCACTGTGTCGGGTATACTTGGGCCCAAACTTAAGCTTGTCAAATAAACCCTCATGTGATTGCATTGGTGTTGGCTCCTTGGTGGTCTCTCAGACATGAAAACTTGGGCATAATATTTGGAGGTCCTACCGAGATCTGAGAGACCCCACGAGGGTCCTGCGCCGGCTGGTGAGTGCACTCATTTTTGTATCTATTTGCGTGCATACTTTTGGAGCTCCACTCTGCATTTTTTTTTACCTGTAGGAATTCCAATCTGAGTATCTGGAGTCGACATTGGCTCAAGCAGACACGTGGTGGGCTGTCGACCAGGAGGTCTTGGGAGACGTCCCTTTGCCCCCGTCTGGAGGCTCGGCTGCTGGGAGGATGAGGTCCTCATCTGTGAAGAGAGCTGGCTGCCATTACGGCTGGATTCTCCCTTAACTTCCTTCCAGTTTTGTCTTTGCAGCCGCGCTGGATCGTTTGTCTTTGTGAGTGTGTTCTTGCTAATTGTCGTAAGTGTATTTGTCTTGTTGTGGACTGAAGATGTGATGGGACAGACACAGACAACTCCTCTATCTCTGATGATTGTCCACTTCTGGGATGTTAGGGAAAGAGCTTATAACCTGAGCACGGACATATGAAAGGGAAAGCTTCGGACTTTCTGCAAGTCTGAATGGCCATCATTTAATGTTGGATGGCCCCGGGAGGGCCCCTGGGTCTGTGGTTGTCTTTGTCTTGTCTTTTTGTTGTCTGTTGTGTTGTTTGTTGTGTTTGAAGGAATGGGGCAAGTAGAAAGTCAGAGGACCCTGACTTTCATCTCTCTGTTCCTCCTAATAGATGTGGGGCTTCTCCCTTACTCATTTCTTGTTTTAATGGCTGGCTATAACTGGAGCCAACTGGGGTTGGTCTAACTTGAGACAGAGACTTTAAGGAATATTCCCAAGCAGCTGCTGAAACTCCCTTTGTTTCGGGGAAATTCCCTGTTTTCTCTGGCCAGACATGGACTGCCTCACCCCTTCCCCCTTGCTGGTGGGAAAGCATGGCGTCTGCTCCTCTGTTGGAGTTGATGAGCTCTAAAACAGGGAATCCTTTCTCTGCCTTCTGGCAGCACTTTGTTCTTCTGTCTCCCCCTCTCTTTCTATACCAACATGCGTGCAGCCTGCATAACTGGCCTCTAGACCATCCTCGGTGCTTCCTGCACCACGGCTCCTTCCCTCTTCACTGTCAAGGAGCAAGAAGAGCATTCCCTGGACCTAACACCCTCCCCACTCCAGATCTTCCCACCTGTGTCTCAGGTAAACATTCAAAGTGGAGTGAGCCCAGGTGGAACGTAAATCAGTATTTGAACTAAGTTAAGTTTGTTGGTTTAATTAAGATAAACATGTCTTTGAAGTTATAGCAGTAAATGCGAAACTTCAGTCAAAGTTTACTTAAGATCAAATAAGCTCATGTTATTTATGTTAAAATCTGTTGAAATCTATTAGCAAAGAGATGACTAAACTGATGATTAATTGTCTGTCCCAAAGTTTGTTTTTTTTTTAAGATTTTTTTAAAATTTATTTATTTGACAGACAGCGAACACAAGTAGGCAGAGAAGCAGGCAGAGAGAGAGAGAGGAGGAAGCAGGCTCCCTGTGGAGCAGAGAGCCTGATGTGGGGCTCGATCCCAGGACCCTGGGATCATGACCTGAGTGGAAAGCAGAAGCTTTAACCCACTGAGCCACCTAGGCGCCCCTGTCCCAAAGTTTTAATGGATAATTGTTGAAGTTGCTTTCAAAGTCTTTGGTAACCTGAAACCTTAAAGTTTTGGTTGGATGACAAATGGAATTAAATTATGGACATCTAGTTCTTAACCAAACAGGATAAAATGCGAAGTCATTAATTACTGGATGTAGGTTTGTGCTTTTTACTTCTTACTGCAAAGAAACTAAGAATATTTAAATCGGTTGGTAAACATGTTTTGCACTTAACTGATTCATAAATTGGCATCTAAAGAATTCTGTTGTAACAGTTCACAATTGGTTTATATTTAGTCTTCACTAGAGATTAAGGTGTTTCTAAGAGTACAAAATCCTGCTAAGTGTAACTAAGACTGATGGAAATAAGGGAAACCATGTAGAAGATATGTAAAGAGATAAGAAATGGGAATACGTTTTATTAAAAGTAGAAGGTAATTTAATTAATTAATTTATTTTTTTCAGCAAAACAGTATAAAAGTAGAAGGTAATTTAATGTTAAGAGAAGGTAATTTTGTCCTAAATGAAATAGTTGTTTGAAAAAAAAAAAAAAAACAGCTTGGGACAAAACCTGAATGTAAAGGAAAATTATAGAAGGTTTGTGAAGGAAAATCTTTAGGAGAAAAAATTTAGGTATGGTCAGGATGGACTAAAAAAAAGAAAAAGGAGGGCGCCTGGGTGGCTCAGTGGGTTAAAGCCTCTGCCTTCGGCTCAGGTCATGATCCCAGGGTCCTGGGATCGAGCCCCACATCAGGCTCTCTGCTCCACAGGGAGCCTACTTCCTCCTCTCTCTCTGCCTGCCTACTTGCCTAGTTGTGATTTCTCTCTGTCAAATAAATAAAATATTAAAAAAAAAAAGAAAAAGGAGAAAAAGACCAGATGCCTAATCCTGTTTGAATAAGAAAAAAAAGAAAGAAAGAAAGAAAGAAAGAAGGAAGGAAAGAAAAACAGCCCCCATGGTGATTTAGCACTCTCCTGATATACCTCCACATATATTATACTTCCAAGTGAAAGGGCCATTTGGCCTTGAGAGACTGCAAAAGCACCCAGTTACCATCCCCCATTGCCTATAACCATAGAAACTCACTCTTAACCCTGTTGGGTACTCAGTCTTTGGGAAGGATCCCACTGAGCCCGCTGGTGTTGATAAAGCTGTGTTCTCCCATATCTCTGTATGCCATTTGGGCTTCCTTGGTCACCTCGAATTTTCTGCAACATTTGGTTCCCTGACCAGGAATCCCAACTGCGCTGGCCCATTGTGCCACCAGTGTTGGACAGGAGATGGGCCATGGAGGGCAAACGGAGCACCTGCCCTAGGGCTTAGGCGCGCCTTGCTGATTTCAGCAGACCCAAGCCTGGGCTCTCCTGGACAGCCAGGGCTCACCTCCGCCCAGCTGGACCAACAATAGGAGGCCAAGGACAACTGACTGGATCCACCTGTTGAACCAGGAAAGCCCCGGGGCCACTGTCTGAGCCAGACCCATTCATATAGAACAGAAGAGGAGACTGATCACCTCCCATTAGCCAGGATACCCAGAGGGGGGTAACTCCAACCTGTTTGAATCTTAAGAGTGACTGACTGCAAATCTGTTTGTATGGTTCCACCACTTCGGCCACGAAGTCTGAATGGGCTGCACCCTGAGTCTCATGGGGCGTCATATGGCATAACAGTCATCTACTCCACGGAGTAGCCTGGTCCGGGACTTATATGGACAGACCTTAGCTAAGATGCTCCTAAGTTCCCGCAAGGGACATGAGCAGGACAGCATCTGAAAGATCCCCCTCCCTTTGTCTGCGATATCATTCACGATGGGAGGGAAACCCAGTAAACCCACTATCTTAAGACTGCATGCTTAAGAATAAAAAAAGAAAAGACACTGGTATAGAAAAGCTGGTTTTCTCTCTGTTTAAAAGGGCAAAGTTTTCGGGGTGCCTGGGTGGCTCAGTGGATTAAGCTGCTGCCTTCGGCTCAGGTCATGATCTCAAGGTCCTGGGATCAAGCCCCACATCGGGCTCTCTGCTCCGCAGGGAGCCTGCTTCCTCCTCTCTCTTGGCTTGCCTCTCTGCCTACTTGTGATCTCTCTCTCTGTCAAATAAATAAATAAAATCTTTAAAAAAAAAAAAGGGCAAAGTTTTCTTGGGTTAATTGATCTGTTATGGTTTTCTCTTTGCCTGCCCAGAAAACCCAGTTTCTATGTTTTGTTTTATCAAGAGTTTAACATCCCTAATTATATTTAGGCATGTGTTTTAAAACTTTTGAAGGTTTTCGCAATTGTTGGCAAGATTTAAATTGTAAATGAGATCTCTTTGATTCATAAGGCTTTTCCTTGGTATGCTAAGTTACTCAGTAAGTACTGCTAAACCAATAATAAACCTTGGGTTACATTTGGGTAAATGCTGTAACTACTCTAGAGATTCTATGCATTTCCTAAAGTTTTAATGTTTTGATAGATCATCACTTGATATTATAATTATGGAAATGTTATGTGTCACAGAAATAACCTGATTTCCTTGCCAGCTAAATTGTAAACTCTTCATCTCATCAGCGCTAACCATATCCATTCTGAGTTTTTGTCATTTATAATTGTTTTAATTCTTTTGTAAAGGAGAGTCCTATAAAGGACTTTCAGAACAAATACAGATATTTGCTGTACTTGAAAATCCTAAAACTGAAATGGGTAAGAACTTCCAAAACTAAAACTGCATTCACCAGATTTAGTAACATGGTACTAAATGAACTAAAAGATTATAGTGCTGTGTCTCTTAATGTTTTGTCTTATTTTAAACATTGCTGGTTCTCTAATGTTTACTCTTCCAGACTAGGGATACTTTTTTTCTTAAGTTATCTATAACTTACAGAGATGTAAAAGTACTCATTTGTAAACAAATCAAGGCATTCAATTTTCTCTCTATCTGAACCCTTTGAAAATCAAAAGGTCTCAGCAAGTATTCTTTCTTCCATGACAATCAGTCATTTGCATACGTTCAATAAGAATCTGTTCTCCTTGTAACAGGACACCATTGGAAACACTGGTTATTTTACCCAGGCTTTGGCTGAAATGTCATATTTGAAAAGACTCACATATGACCAGACAGCTTAAAGGAACTAAGGTTGACTTTATAAAATCTGGAGCCATGAAGCCCTTTGGAACTGTTGGCCTGATACCTTGTTTACAGAGTTCCCAGCAGCCTCACCAGGTGAGTAAAGAATGTCACTTCCTGGCAGGATACTTTGGGAACCTCAGGGAGAGGAATTCGCCCAAATCCAACAGGTAATCCAGGCATGTCTGATGGCAAGTACCTGGCTTGGCTTCTGACCCTGAAAGGCTACCTAAAAGTTCAACCTAGAGAGACCTTATAAAAAGTTCCAGCAAAGCAGATTCTAAAAGATCTATATGATCACTTACTGTTCTTGCTGAGCTTATGTAAATAATGGAGCCAAGTTTGTTAAAACTGGACTTGTTTTTCAAATGAATTAGTCCTGATTTGACTATCTCTGGAAATGAGGGTTATTCTAGAGAGAAAAATTATGTTTTAGTAACATACCTTTATGGATGTTAAATTCTAGATTTGATTGTTTTTAAATGCTTGTTTACCTAAGCAAGACAACTTGAGGTAAATTTCAGAGAAGTTGCATGATAGCTTGTTTAGACGATCTTGCTTTTGCCAGTCAGTCAGTCCCAGATATAAGGAGCATTTCGGGAATTACAAACAGCTTTAATGAGTGCCCCAGCATTGGCCATCCCAGATGTTACCACGCCCTCCCACTTGTATGTGGATAAAGAGGCAGGGGTGGCCAAAGGAGTTGTGACTCAGACTCTGGGGCCTTGGCAAAGACCAGTAGCCTATCTTAGCAAGAAACTAAATCCAGTAGCGGCTGGGTTCCCACTTGCCTCCACATAATGCTGCCATGGCCTTCCTGGTCAAGGATGCAAGTAAACTGACTTCGGGTCAAAATCTCATCTTGACCACCACTCACACTATCAAGGGCCTTCTCTGGACTCCACCAGACCAGTGGATAACAAACACCAGAGTGACGGGGTATCAGGCCATCCTTCTTAACAATGACTGGTCAGTTTGTACTCCAGTCACTGCAGGCATTACAGTCTGTCTAGCCCACACAGGGATCCTAACTGCCCACAGTGAGATGGAGACGGAGCTGGAACCACATCCTTACCAACCCGGGGACTTGGTTTGGATGCACTGTCGCCAAGTGGAAAACTTGGAGCCTCGCTGGAAGGGACCCTACATCGTGATCCTGACCACTCCCACCACTCTCAAGGTCAATGGGGTTACTCCCTGGGCCCACTACACCCACGTCCGGCCAGCTGACCCACATGCCGTTCTCAAGGACTTTGTTCCAGAATGGAAGAGCCAGCTGGACAAAAATAATCCCTAAAGCTGAGACTGTGCCACTCTCACATACCCACGAATGTTACTTATACTATGCCCTCTTCTTACACCAGTGCGGGGAGTGAAAAGTAACCCTCATTATCCCCCTTCTCCTCTTTACCTTCAGGCCCTGCATTATCAATAGATTAGTTACTTTTGTCAAAGACAGAGTCAGGGCAGTTCAACTCATGGTACTCAGACAGCAATACCAACCACTGTACCTTGTTACTGAGACCAGCCTGGACCCATGATTGGGTCCTTCCTTAGGTTCCTCTGAGAAGGTGAAATGTGGAGGCCAAGAAAAACAAGACTTTACCCACCCCGAGTCTAGCCCCGACATAAGTACAGCCATCTTGGCAAAGCAAAAGCTGGCACCTTGCACCCCCTCTCCCCCTGCTCCCCTCCCCTCGGTATTATGTGTGACATTCCTCAGCGACCCCTGGCTGCCCTAAAAGAAAAACAAATAGTTAACTTGTAGAAATCACAATCCTGCAAGACAGGAGTCTCCCTCAGTTTACAAATGTCCCAGTGCTAAATCTCACTAACATGGATGCTTGATAGAAGGAATGTAACATTCCACCAGGAAACTCCCAATTGTCTTCATGTTAGTGCCTCCTTAGAGGGAAAAACAGCCTTGGCTTGATAATAACCAGGCTTCCAATATCCTGACAGTCTTCTTTACCCTAATAGCCCTTCTGAATATCCCCTTTATCCTCACCCACCATTGAGTCCACCCCTACTCTGCCTTTAAAAACTCTGACTGTGATCTGGTTCGGGGTCCAAGTCCCTACTCCACCGTGTCGGGTATACTTGGGCCCAAGCTTAAGCTTGTCAAATAAACCCTCATGTGATTGCATCGGTGTTGGCTCCTTGGTGGTCTCTCAGACACAAAAACTCGGGCATAACAGTTTGCGGGGGGAAAGGAGGGAAAAATGAAACAAGATGAGACCAGGGAGGGAGACAAACCATAAGAGACCCTTAATCTCAGGAAACAAACTAAGGGCTGCTGGGTGGGGGATAGGGATAGGGTGGCTGGGTGATGGACATTGGGGAGGCTATTTGCTATGGTGAGTGCTGTGAATTGTGTAAGACTAATGAATCACAGACCTGTACCCCTGAAACAAATAATACATTCTATGTTAATAAAAGAAAAAAAAATCACCTGGAGAGCTTCTCCCCAGGATCCATCCCAGAGATTCTCTAACTGAGTTATGTCTGAGGTTGGGCCCAGAACTTTATTCCTAATAAGTTCCTTGGGAATTTTCATGATGGGTCGAGTTTGAGAACCATGTTCCAAAAGAAGGCTATGAACAGCTATGGACTATTTCCTGGAGACAGTGAGCTAACACATGATGAGACAGCCCAACTAACCACTCCTACAAATATGTCCAAATCTGGACTACTTTGTGCAGGTCTTCGCATCTCTTGAGAGATCTGGTAGACTTGAAAGTCATCCAACAAGGACCAATTTTAAAAAGCAAGCCTTCAGGATAGTCACATGATGGGATCACAACATGGCAACATGATGTCTAAAAAGAAAATTGACTCTTTTTTTTTTAAATATTTTATTTATTTGACAGAGAGAAATCACAACTAGGCAGAGAGGCAGGCAGAGAGAGAGGAGGAAGCAGGCTCCCCGCGGAGCAGAGAGCCCGATGTGGGGCTCGATCCCAGGACCCTGGGATCATGACCCGAGCCGAAGGCAGAGGCTTTAACCCACTGACCCACCCAGGCGCCCCGAAAGTTGACTCTTTTTAATTGCAAGCAATGATTCTATAAACAAGAATTTGTTTATATTGGTGGTATATATCCAATATATATTATCTGGTGGTAGGTCATTCTATACCTTATTTTAAATAAATAAGAATCAACACACTACATAAAAAAGAATAATTTTAAGTAATTAGTAAATCATGGATAATTACATTTTAATTAAAATAGAATTACACTCATTCAATTCCTAAAAGTTTATATGTGTTCTTTAGTTCACTCATTCTTCATTTATGCTTCTTTTATCTACTCCTTTACCAATTCATACAACACATTAAATAACTATACTCTGTACAAGACCAAGACTTAAGAATCCTCCTTAAAGTTTTAGAGATGAAGGGAAAGAAGTTATTGCCACATTTAATTTTCTTTGATTTTTGCAGTTATGAATGAGGTAATAAATAATATTTCCATGCCAATAGTCAAGGCAACCAAGATGCAGTGACTAATTTGCTCAAATCACAAATCAGGAAAGTCTAGATTAGAGCTCAGACCTGTCTGTCTCCTAAGCTTATACTCTTTATTTTTTTTTCTTTTAAGGCAAAGAATGAGTGAGAGAGCCAGTGAATGAACATGGGCAGGCAGAGGGGGAGACTGAGGGGGAGAAGCAGACTCCCCTGCTGAGCAAGGAACCCAATGTGGGGCTCAATCCCAGGACCCTGGAATTGTTACCTGAGCCAAAGGCAGATTAACCAACTGAGCCATCCAGGTGCCATTAAACTTATACTCTTAACTGACATATGCCAATGCCTAAAGGAGCATTAGAGATTGACTTTATCTGTCCAAGTTCCGTGTAGCTCCTGATAATGTGGTCAGATATGGGGCACTGACTGAAAGCCAATGACTTCAGCTAGCATGACTGTGTGCCAAGAAAAGTCAGCTCTGCCCTCACACAGGCCCCAGGTGCAGGCCCAGACTCCTGCTGGTCTGAGCCATGGACTCTTCTGGGAAACCTGTGAGCTTTTCCTCTGGTGCTAGGGTATGGTATGGACAGATACACAAAGATTTGGCCTTTCCCAACTACAGATCTTGGCATCCAGACCAAATCAGTTTCCAGGATCCATTTAGGGAGGTCCCAAACCTGTGAAATTGTCCCCATATCAAACCAGTTCCCAGTTAGTCATGGATGGTAGCTAGATGCTTAAGACTATCAAGTTCACCAAATTCTCAAGGCTAGCTTTGTGTTGGGTGAGGAGAACACTGGCTCAGCTTTCAGGAAAGAGCATCCAGCCAGCTGTGCAGTCACTTCTCTTGCGTTTTGCTCTGTCCCTAAGCAGGCCAGGGACAGAGTGGCCTTGGGGCTCTGCAGAGCTTTCTCAGGGTGTTTTCTCCCTAAATGTTCCTGTATGCACTTTCACCCAATTGGAATTCACCTAATGGGGAGGAATCTTTCCTATCTTTATAATCTATGTTTCCCTGGTCACATAAACCTGGAACAGTAGTCCAAAATAGGATCATAGAAGGCCCACCACTCTGAAGTCCCTCCTGAGTCATGGAGAAATTCCATAGAAGCCCCCTGCAAATCATGCTGCACGCAGGGCTCCTGCTTGTAACATGCTCTCTCCTCCTGCAACCTGGATTGGCTATATGTACCACAGAGATCATACCACTTTCGGATGATCTCTGCTACTGACTGAAGCTTCTATGGGCCTTGCCTGATCCTGAGCTTGGTTGCCAGGGACCCCAGACTTCCATGACTGCACGATCACTCTGTATCATCTGGCCATCCTCTATCCTCTTCAGCCACTTTCTATCTCCTTTAGCCATTTGGATACATGCTCAGACAGTCCAAGTCACCTATGTGTCTCAGCATGGTACCATCAACCACTAGCATCATACATCTTCCACCTATGCTCCCATAGTCACATCACTGCTGGGTGACAGAGGACTCATGTGGATTCCCTCTGCCCTCCTTTCATTATACTCTCTGATGCACAGATCACAGAACGGGCCTTTCTTTCTCTGCCCTCCTCCTCTCTCCATCATATCTTTCTTTTCCTGAAGTCCTTGAGGAAACATTCCTCAAAGTTCCTAAAGTTAGGGTTAGAAAAATACACACCTAATTGAACTCAAACTTTTCTCTTGTTCTCTATTACATAGTGCTTGATTTTTAAACGAGTTTGCTTTCCTCAATTCTCCCCCCCCCACCCAACCCGCCCCTTGGATTGAGTGTATTCCTTGGAGAGCCTTTGTAGCTGCACAAAAATTCACCTCTAGGGTCCCCTACATGTTGAAAGAGTCTTTTTTTTTAAGATTTTATTTATTTATTTGAGAGAGAGGAGAGAATGAGAGAGAGTGAGCATGAGAGGGGGAAGTTCAGAGGGGAAGCAGACCCCCTGCTGAGCAGGAAGCTCAATGTGAGACTCGATCCCAGGGTTCCAGTATCATGATCTGTGCCAAAGGCAGTCGCTCAAACAACTGAGGCACCCAGGCACCCTTGAGAGAGTCTTTGTAGCATGCACCCAGCTCTAACTCTACAGCACACCTATGCATCCCACCACGTAAATGGACAGACAAACTGAGTAAGTTCAACATTGGAATCATTATACTTGGCACTTTTTGTTTTTATTCATAGTCCTATTACTTCGGTTAAGCTTCTTTGTACTGAATAGAAAACATATGTTCACAGACAAAGGAGGAATAATAAATCAACAAAATATCCCAGTGGTTATATTTTTTATCCAGTCATGCCACCACTGTTTGCTGAGTCCCTGCCATCACCCTGTGCTAGGTGCAGAGTGGGTAGGCGAGATGAATCAAGTTTGGTCCCTACCCTCAGAGAATGTGCTCTCTAGTTAAAGCGGGGTTGAGTGAGAGTGGGAAGAAGTCAGAACACTATAGGACTAGAACACATGGCAAAAAGAGCTGCCTGGTGCACAAAAGAGGCATATGTGGAGTGTGAGCAGTGTGTAGACAGAAAAGATCTCCCTTCTGGCTTGGCAGACCAGGTGGCCTTCTAACTGGGTCTTGAGAAATGGGAGGGATTTGAGTGTGTGGAGATGAGAGTAATAATGATTGATGCCTGCAAAGAGAAAGCAGCATGAGCAAAAGTACCGAGTTAAGAGAGTTAACTTTCTGTATGCCTGAGTTACCTGAGTGCTGGAAAGAATGAGTGAGCTATTGACTACATAAGGAAGTGAATTTAGCACAAAGCCAAGACAGAATCCATATGACCCTAAACTGCTGTACAAAGCAGAGGCAAAATTCAAGCTGAGATACAGGTTTCTGGTTCTGGAGACTGAAGTCAGGAACCAGAGCTATATCTTCCCACATGAAATAGACTTAAAGGGCTCTGGTTATATGATTTTACTCCCTAGCTATAGGAGTTGACCTTTTCTGTGATCGATGATCAAATTCAAGAGAATGTCTATGAGAACTAAAACGTCTTTTTGGAAGCAATTACACTTGTGATGGCAATCCATTGGATAGTTGCCTTGCCTTGCTTGCTTTGTTTTTCAGCGCTACAAACATTTCATCTAGGAGAAACATCATGGGAGAATGACAGAGCAGGAAACTCATTGGTAGAAGTTCTGCATCTGAATGCAGCTCTAGTTCCAGTATGTCCTTGGACAAGGTACTGAGACTTTTGGAGGGTCTGGTACCTCATCAAAAGAAGGAGGCTAGTAATCCTTGTCCTGCCTTCCTTCTATGACTGTTATGAGGCTTAAACAAGAGAATGAGTATGAAAGTATTTTGTAGACTGTATATGCCCTGTTACAAAACAGGAAATAATAGTGTCTATACTGTTAGGAAATGTCTGGAACTTTTTAAAGATGTTTTGTTGCTTTAACATTACTGGAGTAGACCACACCATTTTATTAGCTGGAATGAAAGACTCCACTGCAGTAAGGAGAAAGATTGATTTTTAGAACACCAGAATTATAGATTATACTTGCCTTTTTTGTAAAGAATAATTTATTACAACATAAACTAAATACAAGGTTCTGAATAAATAATCACTTTCCCAGTCATCACATCTGCAAGTGTGTACATGCACACTTCTATGAGCTCATAAGGACGCAGATGGCACAGACATATTTCCATTCTCAGATCATTACTTGTTTAGTGAGAAGAGCCCAGAGTAAGGGTTCCTCTCTATGGGTCAGAGCTGTGTGCCTTGGAGTAAACATATGGTGAACGTCTTAAATGATTTGGGTCAGATGAGTGTCATTTTCTCCTCCAACTTCTAGTCAGATAAGCGTATTGGGTGCAGGTGCTCTACCCTCAGGTTTGGGGCACTGTCCCACATTCTTTTACTGAAATATTCAAACTTCTTTTTCTATGAAAACACATACATCAGAAGTATTCCCCAGCTGTCAGTTAGGCAGTCAGGACCCATCAGTGGGCACCTATTTTCGAGAATTTTATCTCCATCAAAAGTCACCTTCCAAGGCAGGGAGCAGTCAAGCCCATTTGTCCACAGGGCTGGGAATCTGTCCTCCCCAGCTCATCTCCCCACAATAGGCAGTCTGATATTCTGTGTGGCAAGTAACAATGAATGGTTCACATCATAGCATAAAATTGAGACATGTACATAACAAGCCTGAAAGGGATCTTGCAGGTAATTGAATTCCATCTGATACTTGACTTTTATCTCTAATTGGTATTTGAATACCACTTGCACCTCCAATGTCACGGAGCACACACTCCATGAGGTCACCAGATTCCACTTCTGTTTGTGCTGTTGGGACAGGGTCTTTGTGTCAGCCAGAAGCCTTTCCCACCATGCCCTTTACCCACTGATAATGCCACCTGGCACAGGTGGGAGGCTTCTCTCCCACGGAAACCCTTCAAGTATTTGAAAACAACTCTTACATTCCTAGACAATACCCCTACCAGCCCTGCTTTTCCAAGTTAAGCATTTTCTCACTACCTCTAAGATATAGTTAATTTCAAGTACAGTCTTCAGAATAAGTCCCTTTTGACAAAGATTATAGATTCAGTCCTCAGTGATTGAATGACTTAGGACCAAGTTAAGAGCAACTCAGAGTCTCAGACGAACACTCATGGGTTTTTGTTTTGTTTTGTGTTGAACATACCTCTAGCCCAAGCCTGGTAGGATTCCTGGTATTCATTTGAACATTAGGCCCTGGTATTAGCAAAACGTTCCTCCTTCCACCTGGCAATTAAGAAACTTCAGTCTTTGTTTGACTGTGAGATCACCTCAAACACCCTGCCCTGCTGGAGCTTTGTAATTAGGAGATATTTAGAAACCACAGAAGGTTTGCTCTGAAGAGCTAGGTCTAAGGCCTGAGTCAGCTTGCCTTACTCTGAATCTCAGTTTTCTCACCTGTAAAAGTCAATGATAAGTCCTCCCTTGCCTAAGTCTGGAGAGAATCATGCAATTCAATGAGCTAATGGAGGTAACAGCACCTGGTAAGGGGCTCTTCAAGGTGTGAATGCACATGCTGCTCTTGTCCATCACCAGGTTGTGGAGCATCTCTGGCTTGTTCTGTCCACAATCCTCCACTCTTGAAAAATGAGTAAACTATGAGTCTTTGAAAAAGACATTCAGAACTACCATATCACTGCTGAGGCTAACTTTGTAAAAGGAAACATTTCTTACTGAACAGAGGAAGACAATGATTCTACAGCTTATTTAAATGACTCTTCACACCCTATTTTAAAACCAGAAGAAAAAAGGTACTTTCATGGCTGATAGAAACCATGTTCCCAGAATTATCTATAGCCACAGAGCCTCCAACCATCCCCAGAAATTCAGCCAGGGAAGGGATGCTTGTCTATGCTACCAGGAAGTAACAAAGCCAGCCTGGGACCCACCCATGCCTAGAACATTCACTTAGGATCTGATGTTTGTAATGAACATTTTGCTTTTGCTTTAAAGTACTATTTGTGGGTATTGTTCTAAAACATAGAGTTGTCTGCTGAACTAACAGAAATCTCAATGTTTTCTATGTTAAAGGAATAAAAAAAATGAAATTGTAATAGTGATAAAAATAGGGCCATTTTTATTTTCAGAAAATAGACTTAAGCCTCAGACTTAAGAAATGTGTAGATTGTGTAAGGACTTATGTTAATGATAACATATAATGTTGTAGCACAAGACTAACTTTTCTCAAAAATAATAGAGCAGAGGAGTGGAAATACCTGAAGTTGGATATGTGAGATGTGGAGTTCCTAAAACAGGAAATGTTCACAGGGGCAGGAGATGCAGACCTTAGAGGACAGTGTCTGTGCTCTTTGATATGGGCTACTTTCCCTTCTTTCCTAGGAATACAAGCTGGACCAACTACATAATTTGTGGAGCTGAATCCAAAATGCAAATGTGGGTATTTCAAAATTAAGAATTTCAAGGTGGCAACAGTAAAGCATTAAAATAAAGGTGGGGCCCTTCTAAGCATGGGGATCTAGATGAATGCACAGGTCATACGCCCATGAAACCAGCCCTAAACACAAGTGACTGTACTTTGCTACTTCTTTGCCAAATCCCTAATGAATGAGATTAAAGTAGTGGAAGAAATACAACCACTTTTGGGGTGAGGCAGTGGAAAGCCCTGTGTGAGCTCCAGACTCTTCCTTCCCCATCACAGTGAATGTGGAGTCCTCATTTTCAGTCAGTGGGGCCAACAGACTGAGACAGTCAGCACTGTGAAGAAAGCTAGTCTAGACTAGAGTCACCTGGACCATAAAAGAAGTTCTTGTGTGTCAAGCCACTGAGACAAGGGAGTTGTTTGTTATTGCAACATCAGCTTAGCCCATCCTTAGTAATATGTAGGGGATGGCCAGAGGCAGAGGGAATTTTCTCAACTGAAAAAGTACCATAAAAGAATGGAAACTGGACAATGAAGATTGGTGTGATGTCTCCCATGCATTTGTTTTTCCTCCAATAAAACACAAATTCAAAAGGGATCTTTTGCATGTTACAGTTCTATGACTACACGTAGTACTACTTTCTCTCAACTCATTTAAAAAATATGTTATCTAAGAAGAAAGATTATATATTCTCTTTGTCCATTAGCTTCCCAATCTCTTGGTCAATTGCCATCCTTGGCCCATTCTTGATTCACTAACACCATCAATATTTTCAGAAGCCAAGAGGAAAGCACTCTTCTGGGGCAGTGTTCTGTTCCGTAGAAAGTATTTTATCAAGTTTTTAATTTGTCAGCATGATTGGGTAGGTTTTTGATTCCAGAAACTCCGGCTGATTTTAGAAGAGTCTCATTGCTTGAAAATCACTGAAACTGCTCTCTGTCGTCATTTCCATGTTTTGTTAACTCATATATCACACTGGCTTCAGAGTTGTTCTTCATTGCTCTCAAACACCGGATTGCTATAAGACACTTCTCTTCCACACCCTGGCATGTCAGAGTAAGATGTTTTGTTTAATAGTGGCCAACTAGGGTCATTTGCCAAGGCTCTCTGCCATATCCGATACTGACTTTTTGATTGATAGCCAAAACACCTTTTGAATGTCATCCACAGGGCTCGATTTTCAATGATGGCCTCCTGCAAAATACAGAGTTACTCTTTATAATCAGAAGTCAAATATTTCCAGGTTAGGGCCCTCCATACACCCCAGCCTCTCAAACTTTTCCACTTATGGAACTTTTCTAGGAGGAGAGAGAGGTACATAGTTTCAAGAATCTAGAAACAGCTTGAAGTAGTCTCTCTCAAGGGTGAAATTTCTTCTAAATCTTGTATATAAATTGAATTTAAAATCATTCAAATTCTGCAAACTACTCCATACCACACCCATATTTAATTTTGTATAAACTGATATTTAAAATTACTTACCACCAAATGGAATTACCCAACAGAAAGATGTGCCATGGGTATGATGTGGCTTTGGTATGCCCTGGCATATAAGTGCATAGTTACAAACATGCACCAGTCTTAGACTTGGACAGATCTGGATTCAGGTTCTAGATCTGACATCTACTATGGACAAATTAATTACCTTCCATGAGCCTCAGTAAGCAGAAATAATAATTCCTTCCTGTTATGTTTGTCATAAAGATTATGTAACTCTCCTTATAACGCAAGATATGGCACGATATAGGTGCCTCCCTTTGCCACCCTTCTGAGCTATTTAACAAATGGCTATGCACTATGTTGGTTGTGGCCTTTGACCTTCACCTACACATATTTCATTGCAATGCATTTTTTAAGATTACAAAAGATACGTCTCTTTGGAAACATTTTAGACTGCCATTTTATTTCATGACAGAGCCTCAAATTGAGCCCAAATTATAATTTACAACATAGAATGCATGAGTGGTTATTTTGTTAATTTTTCATTTTTATCATATGTAGCCATGAATGCTAACCATCTTGAAGTTATCATAAAAGAAACAAAAAGAAAAATATGAAAATCCTGCTGTCCCACAGGTTTAAAACTCATTTTGGTGTTTGTCAGTGCTATCTTTGTTAAATTAGAAGAGTCAATTATATGGGATTCTACAAGGAACTTTGCCAGAGTAGCAGTTTTCCTAAAATTCACCCATCTTTGACATTTGACTCCCACTGCCAATGGAAATAATGGGTGCAACTAGTCTGAATCATTCTCTAAAAACGGATCATCTGTTAACAGGCTTTTAAAGACCCACACAGCCATCTCAAGAGCATCTTGCAATCCTCAGGGCTCGCCTAGCCAGATTTGTGATTCTACTTTCCCACACCAAGGTTATTTTGTCCTTCTTAATCCATAAGAGAACAGTAGTTCTCCTTAGAGCTGGAATAAGGCAGGATCATAGGTATCCAACTAATGGTCTTAAAATTTGACTTACCTCTGGGAAAATTTAGCAGGTTTTAAACAAAACAAATGAAACAAAGCAAAACACAGACACACACATGGACTTTAGTGCTGTGTGCCACGCACTGAGAGTTTTCACAATTCCAGAATTATGTAGTCATGACGACCTGTAGCACTTCACTGCTCTATAAAGGGAAACTAAAGCACCGGGAAGTGATCTTTCCTATCACTCTACATTGTAAATTAAATGTAGAACTAGAAACAAAAAGAACCTCTTTATGAAATACCATTTCTTAAAAAACAAAAAAACAAAACTTCATCACACAAGCTCTTCAGATTGGCTATGAAAACAATTCATATATTTGTGTGTGTGTGTACACACACACACACACACAAATACATAATTAATTTTAAGACAAGGAAGGAGAATTAAGCTATCCATGTTAGCTCCTCTGCCTTTCAGTTGGAGGCTACATCATGAGAAAGAGAAGTAAAGATAAGGTTCCATTCAAATCTGTTTGTTGGGCCATTCTAAGATTAGGGGTAGGGTTAGACCTCTTAGCAGACCAGGCAATATTCAGGACTACACAAAGAGGCCAGCCATCCCTCATGCCTGTCCCCCAAAACCTCTCTGGATGATCTCTGTCACAGGCTGGCCAGGGAGTATGGAGTTAGCATGCCTATCCCAGGAATCTTTAGCATCTGCTGTCAGACATACCTACAACTACCTGAGGAGAATACCTTGCTGCATCCATGACAGCCTGGGGACTTTACCGACTCTACTAGGCTCACCTTGTAAGGCAAGAAATCTCAGTGTCCATAATTCTCCATTACAAGGTCCTTCACCACGGACTCAAATGGCTTTGGCTTGTTCCTGAGTATCCCCTGACACAGAAGAGTGAGCTCAAACAGCTGAGATGGCAGTGGAAGAGGCTGGTGGTGAGAAGTGGGGTCTAATAGTGTTATTGCTCCGTGGGAAAGCTGCTGGGAACCAAACATCCACGCCTATCTCCACGTCTCACTCAACATAAGAAAAAAGGAGAAACTTAATCTTTCATGGGGATCAAATTACCCTCTCCATCCGCTGCAGGCAAGCAGCATCACCTCTCACATTTAATAATTGAACAAAACTTTACCCAGCTTCTATTAGAATAAAGCAGGGTTTCAGATACTGCAGGTACTGAGATGAGTTCTTGCCAGCACAGTTGATATCCATATACAACCTATACACACATAACTGTGGCATTTATCCTCTTGCTCACTCGAAACTCTGAGCAATGGACAAGATCATCAAAATCCACCTTGCACTGTGCCCGAGGACATGGCACATGGTCAACAAATGTTTGTGGGAAGAGCGAATAAACAAATGAAATCCTGAATGACTGATAGATTCAAAGTAAGAAACACTACGTACCACAAGAGATAATATAATATTAATAGATTATATTATCAAATATTTACTATGTGCTTTTCTGTGTTCACATTTCATGCTCACAACAGCCCTTTGAGGTAAGGTACCCTTATTATCACTGTTTTTCAGAAGAAGAAACAGAGACACAGAGAAGTGGAATAGGTGTCGCCCAGAGTCAGGCAGCAGGAAAGGGTGGACCCAGGATTCAAACCCAGGTAGAATACTTCTGCAAACGTAGTGGCAGTTGAACAGCTTCTTACTAGGGGATTATGGCAGACTTCGTTGCTTAGTTACCTGGCACCTGTCACCAGACCTACTGAATCAGAAATTGTAGGGGAAGGGCTGGAGAAGTCCTCCTACTTTGTTGTTCAGCACACTCCTTCCAACTTATTCCTGTCTGCCTTAAATGGGGCGGGGGGGGGGATCCTCACAAGCAATCTAAGCCAATCTGTCTAATTTTTTAGCATAGATCCAGTTTCCCAGAATCCTTTACTACTCAGGTTGAGTAGATAAGACACAGTTCTAACCAATGAAACATCAGGGTGGCTGTAGGAAATTACTTTGTTTCCTCGTAAAAGGTTCACACTTGAGGGGAAAAAGCTTGCAGAAGCCTTCATGTTCTCCTGCATTAAAACAGAAATAATGCCCAGCTACATGGAAGTGATCTGGACACATAAGCAATACACACAAACGTGAAAGGCCAATATCTAAAGATGGAGAGAGAGAAAAGTGAAAGATTCATGATCCCCAATGACACCACTGAGGTACTAAACCAGCCCTGCAAGCACTTACCTCCTATCTTCTTCACTTGATCTTAGCCAAAAGGCCGAGAAGCGATACCTACTATCTTCTTAAGTAAATCAATAAATATATTTATTGTTTAAGCCACTGTTACTTGTCTAACCTATCCAGGCCTTGGGAAAGATTCACGAAGAGGATAGTACTACAACCGTGCCATAGAGGATGGAACAGCATTTCAATATGCAGAAACGGGGGCAGACGCACTAAACAGAGAAATAATGTGATCACTGCCAGGGACAAGATACATACCTAAGATTATCCCTTAAAGGGCAAGGTTCACCCTTCTGCAACTAGGTATGAGGTCACCCATGTGATGCTTTTTTATTAATTTGGTGGTTTTGGAGATCCATATGGGTTAGCATGGTCCTTGTCAATGTGGTTTCTCAAGCAGCAGTATCAGAATCACCTGACAACCTGTTAGAAGCAAAAACTTGCGCCTATTCCAGACCTACTGAATCAGAAATGCTAGGAGAAGACCTGGACAACCTGTGTTTTAACAAGTCTTCCAGGTGACTCTGGTGCCCATCCCAGTTTAAGAGGCCCTGGTTTGCATACAGAGAGAGCTCCAGTACCTTCATTCCATGCTCTGTTCTGCCACCAGCTCCTGTGCAGTTTTTACCCTGCCTAGTATGGAGCCTTCTGCAGGGAAGTCAGGTTCCAGATACCTTCCACCCACCATGAATCTCCCCCTCACTGGAACAAGGCTGGGTTTGCAACCAGAAGAATGTGGACAGAATGAATCCTGATGCTCACCTCCCCTTTGACACAGATGCCTTTTCCAGGGATGCTCCCTGTTCTCCAGGAGGCTTTGAAGAATGGAGTTTGTCTAACAGCACTGAAGGAGGTGAGAGTGAACCACAAAGCCAAAGAATGAGGGAGCACAGACTCATTTTACTGAGGGAATGGAGCAAATGGGAGATGAAGAATAAAAGCCAGGAAAAGCTCTATGAATCTTATCTCCCATCTGTAAAGTAAAAGTAATAGAAGTTGTTAAGTAAAAGAAGCCAGACACAAAAGGCCATATATTACATGATTCCCTTTATGTGAAATGTCCAGAACAGGCAAATCCATAGAGACAGAAAGTAAATTAGTGGTTGCCAAGGGGTGAAGGAGGAGAAGGGGGAATGAGCAGTGACTGCTGCTGGGCACGGGATTTCTTCTGGGGTGATGAGAATGTTCTGGAATTAGTGGCGATGGTTGCACAACTCGGTTAATATACTAAAAACCACTGAACTGCATACTTCAAGAAGGTAGATTTTATAGTATGTGAATCATATTTAATTTCAAAAATGAGTTGGTTCTCTATTTGTGGATTTTATAAATGAACAGGACTTTAGACACCATAATTCCATTCTTTCCAGGTCCACTCTGTAGATGGGAGAACTAACACCTTGTTTGGAATTCACCGGGAGAAAGCACCATTGCTCAATGTGGCTGAAGAATGGAGTCCCTTGCACTACTGAGTCTTATCAAATAAAACCATTGTTTTTTTCAGACTCCCAAAGAATGCCCTGTCCATCTCTGCCCCAAATGATCAGCACCCCCGGGAAGCTTACCTCCACAACAAGAGACACGATGAAATTGGAACTGAGCATAATGATGATGTAGACCCTCCACAGAACAGGAGTGCAGAGCAGCTGGTGGGAGATGGAGAGTCACTGTTAGTTTGAAGAAAAATAAACACTAGAAAAATGTTCACATGTTCATGGTGTACATTTTCATAGGTTATAGATCATGTATGTAATAGACATGCATTGTGTGTATCTTACATATGTATATAATACACACATATACATATAATACATACAATAAGACATGTTTTTATGCATGTATCAAACAATGTGGAAGGCTTATACCCAATGATTCCAATGATTTGCAAACTGTGATTGTTGCTTTATTTTCTTTTGTCTTTCTTTCTTCTTCCTTTTATTTTTTGGTTCCTCTGTAATTTCTGAATTTCCTAAAATAAATTTTATCAAAATTTGATAAATTTGATAAGAGTGTTTTTGTTTGCTTCCATTGTTTGCTTTTGCAAAGGAATAGAGGAATGTGGCCCTATTCCCAGGAGGCTCTGAGGGTACACATGTCAAACCTCCACAATGGGCAGTGTTGCCCTCTTCTCTCTGGTCCTACATCTCCCCTCAGCCGAGTCAGGCTTTTGAGACTCGATTCAAGGTTGCACCCTCAGGACTGTGTGTACAGCTGCAAGGAAGGTGCCACCACGAGGTTACTCACAGATGCAGCAAACAGGTATGAAATGAAGCTGGCACTTCAGATTTCTCTGAATCTTTCTCAATCCCTCCCCAGGCAAGTGATATATATAATAGATATGTATACTGAATGGATGGATGGATGGATAAATGAAGGAATGGATGGATGGATGGATGAATGAAATGAAGCCAAGTGCACACCGCTGGGCAGGGCAACGGCCTCATACACTGCCTTCCACAACAAGGGATTAAGAAGTGGTAAAACTCTGTGGTAGGCAATGCTATTAAAATTAAAAGTTCAAAACCATTTCTTGGAATTTATCCTAGAGACATGTTTGTATGTGCGTATAATGATATATGTATAAGGTTATTTCATTGCAGCTTTAAACACTGGAAGCAACTTAAATGTCTATCAATATGGGACTACAGATAAATTACGGTACATATACGTATATTGAAATGATATATTAGCATAAAAAAGGAAGGAGGAAGCTTTATGTACCGATATGAAGCAATTATCAGAATACATTGTCTCATGAAAGAACAGGTGAAGAGTTAGTATGTGTTTGGGGCAGCCGTGAGCATGCTCCATGGAAGGGTCGTACCGGAAGAATAAGCGGCAGGCGCTGCAGTGCCGCACTCAGAATCTCCCACATGCTCACCTGAGGCCACGCTTCCCATGGGTTGCTCATAGCTGATAGCTGAGGATGTCAGGCTTTCTCACTGCACTCATTTTTGTGAGACACTAGACATCTCTGATAAGCAACTGTAGTCAGGCTTTCTTAGAATTGCACCACCCAGTGCCTAGGTGGCTCAATCAGTTAAGTGTCTGCCTTCAGCTCGGGTAATGATCCCAGAGTCCTGGGAGTGAGCCCTGCATCGGCCTCCCCGTTCAGAGGGGAGTCTGCTTCTCCCTCTCCCTCTGCTCCTCTCCCCATCCCATGGGCTTATGCTCACCCCCCATCTCTCTATCCAATTCATTCTCTCTCAAATGAATAAATGAAATCTTCAAAAATAAAAGAATTTAAAAAAAAAAGAACTGCACTGTAGTTTGAACCCCTACTCATCTGGCCCTCCTTCATGAGGGTCAGACTCACATCATAGTGGGGGACTCTCCCCCTCCTTTTATGGCTTGCTTGTTCTTTCCAATATGGGCAGCTCCTCCAAAACTTGCTTACATATCTCATCTCACCTTGCCATCTCCAGCTCAGAGGACCTGGACAAATGTAATAGTCTGCTACTATTTGTGTAAAAATGATATATATGTATGCATGCACATGTATAAAATATGCCTGAAAGTATATAAAATAAAGAGGTGTCATCAGTTACCTCAAGGTCCCCTGTCATCTGGGGAAAAAGGATGGGAGGATATAGAGTGTCTAATTTTTGAATTTTAAACTGTGTGAATGTAGTCTTTATTTTTAAAAAATCATGCACTTTTTGAAAAAATGAGCAATAACTAGGTTATAAAACAGCATGATTCCATTTAAAAGAAACTTCATAAATCAGTCAATGTACATTTATAATATATGAAGTTTCAAAGATGGAAGGATATAGTGAATAATGTTATGATTTTCTTTGCCTGCATAGTCACTTACTAAAATGTACTTGCAATTTTGTGTAATAAGAGGAAAAATAGTTATTTTTTAAGGTGAGCAATAATTCTCTGGAAACTCCTTTGCAGTCATGTTAGCAATGACCTCACACAGGTTCCCCTCAAAGACATCAGCCTCTCCATGAGAGTTTTTGCTTTTAAAGAGTGTGATAAACCTAACGTATCTTGACCCTAACTTCTGCAGGATTAAGAAGTTTTAATTTACTTAGAAGACTATTCACGAAGACTATCTCCATGAATTCTTACTCTAATTTTTGGAGATATTTAATAACAGTGGCAATTACAGTGTTAGCCACAGGGACACAATTATCAAAATGAAAAACAAAACGTAGACATTAGTTTGTGTGTCACATGTCAAGAAGGGTTTGCGAAGGTTCTGCTGGTTTGCAATGAACTGTGAGCTCCTAGTGCTCATCCCCATGTAGGAACCTAATCTACAACAGCCAGCCAGTCACTTATTGCCATTATGTACCATGGGCTATGTTAGGCACTGGTAATATGAGAATGAATAAGAAAGGATCTTGACCTTCTTGAAATGTGTCTTTGAGATGGAGAGGAGGCCAGGTAGGCTCACGTAGCACTAAGTGAGAAAACTCATTTCCTTTTACTATCTCTTCTCTATTCTACTTATTGGTCTAAAGGACATTTGGTAATAATGAACTTCTAATTTGAGGGTATAGATTAAAAGAATAGAAATACATATATTTTCCCTTGCTCAAATATGTAAAATTTGTCTCTTAAAGAGTTTTAAATTTGTCTCAAAATTACTCATTATTAGACAATTCATGCAGCAAGATATGTCTCTTTTCAAGCAGGTTTTGCAGACATTAAATATGAATATATAGACAAACATGTTTTTAAAGAGTTTTTAAAAAAAAGATGTAAATACAGATTTGAGAATTAACAGAAAAAGTGTTATAGGCAAACTGTTTTCAACAGCTTCAAAACAGAAGCATTTAGAAAAAAAATCTCTCACACTTGAAAGAGAATATATATATATAAATAGATTTTTCCATTCTTACAGGGATCTTTTAAAAGAAAAATGTTCAATGCTTCTGAAATACATGGAAATCAAGACTAGATAGAATCTTATTTCCTGGCCAGCTTAAATACAAAATATGAATAAATTCAGTATTCTTTTTTAACTCTACTATTTGAAAAGAATAATCAGTGTCAAGAATCTGTGTCAATTGCAATTGTGACCTGCTTCTTGAAGTCAGGGTGTTACATAACTATAAACCATCATCATATCCCAGAGATAAGACTTACATCCAAACGCCTATATAATTCTGGAATATCAGCAAACAGAATGAACAGACACACACTCAGCTGTAGGACCAGCACAAGGACAAATATATCTGAGGAAATAAGAACACAAGCTATCATTTAGAGAAATCAGAATATAGAATGTCACATCTATTGATAGACCTATTCTAAATTAACACTGATTAAATTTACTTGATTTCTACGTCCAAACACAGCATAATAAATGGAAAGTATTCATTTCTATGCAATAGGTCTCACCTCCACAATTTCTATGCATGTCCTTGAGGCAAGTGGAAATTTTCACATGCATGTAGTAAGTTTCAATTAATAAAAGTAGGAAATATAGAGAGAGCAACATTGACATAATATATATTCAAAAAATGTCTTGAAGACATTTAAGTACCTGAATCTCCTTAATACAAAATACCTGCCTTACGGGTGCCTGGGTGTCTCAGTGGGTTAAAGCCTCTGCCTTCAGCTCAGGTCATGATCCCAGGGTCCTGGGATTAAGCCCCGCATCGGGCTCTCTGCTCAGTAAGGAGCCTGCTTCCTCCTTTCTCTCTGCCTGCCTCTCTGCCTATTTGTGATCTCTGTCTGTCAAATAAATAAATAAATAAATCTTTAAAAACAAAAACAAACAAACAAAAAAACACACCGGCCTCAAATCCTTTTCTGGAAAAAAAAGGAGGGCTCTAAATAATTAAATGTTTAAATGGCAGCATTTGACTGCTTTCTCATCCTAAGAAGAAGGGCAAAATAATTTTCTCTGAACAAACACATTTTTATGAGGATACTGATTCTTCAACAGGTGCTTCTAAATCTTCCCAATTAGAGAGGCAGTGGTGGCATACAAATGAATGTCCCAAGGGCTAATCAGCTCGCCCACTTGTCCTAACACACTCCCCACCACAGACCAGAATGTAAGGAGGCTGTAGGTATTTTGTCTAAGAGCTTCCACAATCACTAAGGACAGGTTCCTTCAGGAAGGACCCACTCCCAGGCTGCCAACCATCTTAATCATTGTCTTCATGGCAGGAGACATGTTCCGTCTGAACACTATGATGCTTCTGTCCACTTCCTCCCAGAAGAATTGTGATCAAAACTGACAAGTAAGGAAATAAATGGCCATCCCAATTTGGAGTAGTGTCATAAAAAGACACCTAGATATAAACTTTGGTGAAGGAAAGGGTAGAGAAATAAACCCTAGAATTTAATGCAGCTTTGAAGGAAGGAGCAAAGGATGAGGTTGCATGATGTGTTTTAGCAAACCTTAGAGTAGAAGTCAGCAAATCCAAAATAATCATCAACTCTGCAGCTGCTCCCTGAGTGACCTAGGAATATCTGTTCCCTCTGGTCACCTCTCACCTCTGATCTACTACAATGTTACTCACAGTTTGTATAGATGGGCTGCCTAAACGGTTTTCCTTTAGAGAAAATAAGAGCCACAATGATACAGTTGATTGTTCCCAAGAACCATATGGTAGTGTTCTCAAAGCTTGTGAAGGCACCATTACTTCCAATTTTTTCTGGAGCAGTTGGAGAAATAATTAACTTTGAGATGTTTTCATTTTGTAGTGTGCAGACACTAAAAAGGAAGCAAAAAAAGTAATGAAGTAAGATAACAGGACTTTATGGAACATTTGTATCTATAGGACTCCATGTCCTCAATGTAATTGCTTATACTTTGGGAAAGAATATACTGAAAAGTAAGGAGAAGGATACCAGCACAGATAGATCTATATTTTGGATAGATGAATAGATAAAAGATAGCTAGATGATAAATAGATAGATGATAGATAAACAGATGATATAAGATGATGGATAAATAGAGAATAGATAGATAAGCAAATTATATATATGTTCAATAAATTGGACACCCATCATGTGTATTTTGGATATGTGGGAAAGACATGAGTAAGTCATGATTCTTCCCTCTCATGGCTTAAGATCTCTAGACATTTATAAATAGGGTGACTATATAATTTGTCACACAATAAGAACAGATTTTAATGTGAAAGAAAAAGACAAATATCATCAGAAAAACTGGTACTTGCCAGAGGAGACATGAATGGGGGTGGGTGGGGAAAATAGATAAAGGGGATTAAGATGTACAGATTTCCAGATACAGCTGAATAAGTCTCAGGGATGCAAAGTACAGCATAGAGAATATAATCAGTAGTATCATAGTAACATATGGTGATAGATGGTGCTTAACGTGGTAAGCACAGAATGGTGTATAGAATCGCCAAACCGATAGCTCGTACACCTGAAACTAATATAACATGGTATGCAAATTACACTTCAGTAATTAATTACAATTGATCTCATTGTTATATCAGTCTTAAAGAGAAGCTGACTGGGCAAATTACAATGCATGGTCACCCTAGATATAAAAGATGGTCATAGGTCCTTATGACACAAGACAGGGAAAGATTCATGCCAAAGAATAACATCCTCAAACTGTGCTACTGAGAAGAGAAGATCACTGGAAATTTCCCAAGCGACTTAAAGAAGCCAACAATTCTAGAAGAATGAAGAACCATTGGCTTCCTATCATTAGAAATTAGAAAGTGAAATGTTGGAATCGAGGTTTTGATAGTACCTGTGCATATCCATGGAATACCAAGGCTGCCTCTGAACCAGAATGAAGCCCACAATGTGCATAGCCAGGCTGAGAAGGATGTTGAAAATCACAGAGAGCAGCAGAGGTGGGGAGATCAGCCTTCCTGCAGGCCTGAAAGGCACCAGCTTGGGGTAGGCGCCATTCAAATTCACTACAAAATAAATTCAAGTTTTGTATTTGTGAGAGCAGGGAAATGTTTTATTCTTCATCAGAAGAACAGTGTAACTTCTTGGACTCACATATCCAAGCACACTGACACACTGAAATACATCATTTTTTTGAATGGACCCCAGCTCAAGTCATATGAGAAATTCTTAAGAGAGCAGCAGACAGAACAATCATGAGCCATTTTATTTTTGCCTATTAAATGAGCAAAGGCCATCAAATCATAAGTGAGGGCATAATGAAATGCATACTTTCATACACTGCTTATGGGAATCTACATTGACACAAAACTTCTGCAGGGCAATTTAATAATAAATAAGAAAAAAGTGAAAATTGTTCATAACATTTGACATGGTCATTCCTGGAAATGTACCCTAAGCTAAAAAAATCAGAGGTATAGAAAGATGTTCATTACTGTATCATTTACAGTAAATTATGGTACATCTATATAATGAAACAACATACAGTCACTAAAAAGCAATGCTTTAAAATATTCAATGACAAAATGAGGAGTGACATCAGAAAAATGGCAGAGAAGGAAGCCCCAAGTTCCCATCCTTCCACAGAAACATTGAAAAACAAGCAGAAACTGTTAAAACTAACTACATTGGAACTCTGAAAAACAAAGGCTTATAGCAATCAAACAAATGCTAAATCAAAAAAAAAAAAAAAGGCAACTTAAAAGTGGTCGGTAGGCTTTGTGTCATTTTTACTTTCCCTTGCCATACTCCTCTTCATCTCAGTGGCAATCTCAAAATTGATTGTTCACACTCCTAATATGGGGAGGACTCTCATGTCTTGCCACAGGAGGAAAAGAGCAGACTTCAACACAAATTATTGTGTAGGTCTGTTCTAACCTGTCTGGGAGTTACCTGAAGGACTAGTGCAAGGTGCTCATCTCTCTCACCTAATGTGAAACTTAACGCAGGACAGCAGCATACACTGCTTAAAAACATTGTAAGACTAACCAACTACCCACAATCACCTGGGGCAAAAGATTGAGACATAAACATAAACAGCTGAGACATAAAATAACAGCCAAAATAATGAAAACCTAAAGAAATTTTCATTGGGAAATTATGGCTTTCAAAAGCACCTGTATATATTGGGGACTGTAGAAAGCCATGCACACACCTAAGGTAAGATATATGCTCAGAAAAGACCAGAACAGCCCCTCAGTTTTCAACTCTGGATGATCTCTGCACTCAGCACAAGACTGGCTAAGTGTTGAAGTGCCCCAGCACAGAACAAATCTGCAAAATCATAATTAGAAACTTTTGTACAACAAAGACAATCTTCTTTGTTCATTGTTTTAAACTGATGGAGGTTGAGAAAAATCTCAAACAAAACACTAGCTGAACAAAAGCCAAAGGAACAGAGATTTCATTGACCACACATAACAACTGATACAGTCTTTTCAAAAATAGTTTAGGGAAATCATTAAACAAATGTACTCTGACAGTCTTCAAAAAACAGCAAAACAAAAACCATCAAGCCCTAGGGAAGGGGGTAAATCTGATTTCCAGAGTTATGACACTATAATATTCAATGGAACAAAATAAATTGACAGAATTCATCTCTGAGGAAGCCTGGGCATTGAATGTATTGGACAAAGACTTTAAAACAACTGTTTCAAATAAGCTCAAAGATATCAGGAAGCAATGTACAAACAAAATGAAAGTGTCAATAAAGAGATAGAAAATCTGAACCAAGGACAATAGGAGTAACTTAAAGACACATGAGCACTTAATCAAATCCTGTTTTTCTCTTTGGAGTTGCACAAGGCAGCAGTATTAGCTAGCTAGTGTCTAATATTGCTCTTTTTAGCATAAACACAGCTAAACACACAGTGCTAAACACTGACAGCTTCGGTACCTGCTTTAGTGGCTTCAGTGTTTACCTCTCAGTCCAGCATGCTGACTATAATCCTCGGCTTTTGAAAGTTTTAATTATTTGACAGTTAAGGCATTAGAGAGAAAGTTTTAAGGCTCTATCTTAATATATACAAGCATTCACTTCAGTTAATATATTGCTTTCTAGAATACGCTGTTCAAATCTTCTCATTTTACGATATTAAAAACTATGGAATTTCTCTTATTGAAGTCCAAACCATCAGTAACGGGCAAAATACAATATAAAATAATACATATGAAGTCATGTTCAGTTATAGTTTAAACTAGAAATTACTAACTACAGATAGCTGCTTCATTTTTGGTTTGGCATTTAGGCCTCTAGTTCATTCTTATTTACAACTGGTACCTGCTGAGAAAAAAAGGTGAAACTTTGAAGCTAGGGTGTTTGGTGGTGGGTGTGAGAGGTCTTCTGATGTATCCCAAGGTGTTTAAAAAGGCGTGAAGTAGTTTTATGAAGTAGTTTCGTTGGTTTAACTGTAAGACTTAAGGATTTCAAGACCTTATTCTTGAATTACTTAGTAAGAGGGCACACTTAAGTGCTCCTGTGTCTTTAAGTTACTCCTATTGTCCTTGGTTCAGATGCAGTGCCCTGCAGGCTTCTGTGGCTGCTATTTTTATTTCCTTTGCATTATTTTGATTAACACCTTGAATGGAGAGCCAAACATTCCCTCTTCACCTGACCAGCAATGGCCCTCTAACTGCAGTAGGAAAAAAACAAAACAAAACACAACATTTGGAGAAAAAAAAAAAAAAAACACAACATTTGGTCTGAAAATTGGTGACAACTGGCACTTAAGATCAGAAAAAGTGTTGTTTATACTTGATGCCTTAAGATGCTGTCATCCCAAAGCTCTGAGAGACTGTAAGATAGAAAATAATACTTAACCACGGTACTAGAGTTTTCATAGAATTGTTACATTTGATAATAAAACCCGCCTGTTTAATCTCAAAAAAAAAAAAAGAGATAGAAAATATGAAAACAAGCCAAAAGGAATTCTTTTTAAAGAATTATTTTTTATAATTTCTACCTCTTTACTGACACTTCATTTTGTCCAGTAGAAGTAACAGTTGAACAAATATAGAAGACTGCATTATTGTATTTTTGGTTTGGAATTCCAGTTTTTATTCCTACATGGTTTAAAAGATAACACATAAAAAATAATTATAGATCTATATTGTTGGGCCCACAATGGATAAAGATGTAATTTGTGGCTACAACAATATAAAAGGAGGAGACAGAGTTGTGAAGTTGCAGAGTTCTGCATGCTCTTAAAGTTAAGGTATCGATTCAAAGTAAATTATTATAAATTTAGGATGCTACATGCAATCCCCATGATTAAAAGTTATGTCAGGGTTAACATTATATCCAAGGGTAAAAGACTGAGAGGTTCCCCTTAAGATAGGAACAAGACAAGAATGCCCATTTCACCACTGCTATTCAACATTATACTGAAAGTTCTATCCAGAACAATTAGAAAAGGAAAAGAAATAAAGTCATCCAAATTAGAATGAAGAAGTAAAACTATCTCTATTCACAAATGACATAATCCTGTATATTGGGAATCCCAAAGAATACACAACAAAGTAACTAGAGGGGCACTTGGTTGCTAGTGGAGAGAGCATACAGTCTTGATCTTAGGATTGTGAGTTTGAACCCCACATTGAGCATGGAACTTACCTAAAAAAATTAAACTTCTACTTCGGCTCTTTAAAAAAAAAAAAAAAGAAAGAAAGAAAGCTACTAGAGTTGATAAACACATTCAGCTACATTTCAGGATACAAGAGCAAAACAAAAAAATCAGTTGTATTTCTATACAATAGCAATAAACAATTTTAAAAAGAAATTAATAGAACAATTCCATTTTCAAAAGCATCCAAAACAATAAAATATCTAGGAATAAGTTTAGCCAAAGAGGAGAAAGAGTTGAACACTAAAAATCACAAACTTTGCTAAAAGAAATTAAGCAAAACATAAGTAAAAAGAAATACATCAGATGTTCATAGATTGGAAAACTTAATATTGTTGAGATTTCAATATTATCCAAGGTGATCTATAGATTCAACACAATCTCTATCAAAAGTCAAATGGTTTTATTTTCAGAATAATAAATTTGATCTTCAAATTCACATTGAATTAAAGGAGACCCTGAATAGTCAAAACAATCTTGAAAAAGAATAATGTTGGAGGACTCAACACTTCCTGATTTCAAACTTACTATAAAAAAAGTAATCAGAACACTGTGGTAATAGTGTAAGGTAATGGCATATAGACCAGTGGAAGAGAATTGAGAATTGAGGGTCCCGAAATAAACCCATACATCCATGGCCAATTGATTCTTCAATATAAGTGTTAAGACTATCCACTGGGGAAAGAACAGTCTTTTTAACAAATGGGGCTGAGACAACTAGATATCCACAGGCCAAATAAATGAAATTGGACCCCAACTTCACATCATATAGAGAAATTAACACATACATGCAAAAAGAATCAATGACTTCAGTATAAAAGCCAAAAATAAAATAAAACTTTTTAGAAAACATAGGGTAAATCTACATGACCTTAGATTTGACAATGGATTCTTAGATATGACACCTAAAGCATGAGCTATAAAAGAAATAAATAGATACATTGGACTTAATCATAATTAGAAACTTTTGTACATCAAAGGACATTATCAAGAAAAGGAAAAAGCAACATAGAATGGGAGAAAATGTCTCCAATAATGTATATGAGAAGGTTTTAACAACCACAACATCTGAAGAACTCGAGAGCTCAACAACCAAAAGACAAAAATCCAGTTAAGAAATCAGCAAAAGACTTAAACAAATATTTCTCCAAAAAAGAAATAAAAATGACCAATAAGTATATGAAAATATACTCAACATGATTAGTTATTAGGCAAATAAATTTAAAACCACAATAAGATACCATTCCATGCTGACTAGGATATGAAAATAATTTAAGTGAAATAACAAGTGTGGATGACACTATGGAGAAATTGAGATCCTCACTGAGATCTGAATAATAAGAAAAAGTCAAAGCCATATGAAGATTGACGGGAAGAGTGTGTTACACAAAGGAAATAGCAGAACAAAGGTACTGTGGTGCCCACAAGTTTGGCAGTGCTCAAGAGACTGAAAAACCGGGGTGCCTGGAACAAGTGAGTAGCAATGTCGTTGGAGGCAAAGGTAGAGAAGCAGGCAGGGACCAAAGCATTTTAAGCAAGTGGATGACAATAAAATTTATTTTTTAAAATATTTTATTTATTTATTTGACACAGAGAGAGACAGGGAGAGCAGGAGGGAGTGGGAGAGGGAGAAGCTGGCTTCCTGCTGAGCAGGGAGCCCCATGTGGGGCTCGATCCCAGCATCCCGAGATCATGACCTGAGCTCAAGGCAGACGCTTAACGACTGAGCCACCCAGGCACCCCAACAAAATTTATTTCTTAAAAATAACATTCTACTACCCTTGGAAAGGTAAATGTGGGTGAGAGGAAGCAAGATCAGTTGTGAGGTTGCTACAGGAATCCACAAGGGAGGCGACATTGCTCTGTGACAGGCGTTACAAAGCTGCGGATGGACAGGAGAGATGCAGGATAGCTTCTGCAGGTAGAGCCACCCAGAATTTCATAGGTATGGAATGTGAAGAGTAATAAAAAGGGAAACTAAGGATGGCTCCAGGTTTTTGAACAAGTAGGCGGATAGTGGTGCTATTTTGCTAGAATGGAAGGAAAGGAAGTTTTATTTGTTTTTGTTCTTTCACGGATGTATTCTAAGTGCCCATTTCAGTAAGTAGTACAAGCTCAGCACTCAGTCAGTAGTTAATGATTTTGTTGAATATCAAGTCTGGTAGAAGATAAGAAAATATATTTATATGCTGATAAGAATGATCCAGCAGACCAGTGAAAAGTTGAGGATGGTGGAGAAAGAGATTATTACATTAACAAAATCCTTGAGAAGGTAGGAGGAAGTAAGATTAAAGGTACAAGTGGAATTGTTGGCATTCATATTTAACAGAGAGGAAAGCAGAGAATATGGTAAAGATAATGGGGAGTGGATGGCTTGGGGAAAAATCCTACAGCAGGAAAACTGAAGAGAAACTTAAGAGGTGGGAGTGGGAGTGGCCTAATGGAAAGACTACCTTTAATGTCCATTCAAAACCCTGAAAAGCTAGGATTTAAAGATGGAAAACATAAAAGCCATTCAGCTTCTATAAGCTGGGCACATTTTAACTGTAATTAATTACACCAGAAAGCATACTGTGGTCAGCATTCCTGATTTTCAAAGAGCATTTTTTCATCTTAAATGGTTAGTGACCATTATGGAATCTCTGTATTTTGTAGAAAACAACAAAAGAACTAGCCAGATTTCCTTTTGCTAACACTTTTCTTTTAGCCCAACTCTCAAAAGTAGAGTTATTATTTCCTGGAACAGAAGGAAATACATTGAAGGGAGCAAGGGAAGTTTTAAAAAATATCTTACTTGTTATGCCAATAAGAGTTGTGATGGCCAGATCCTGGAACAGAAACTGGTAATTTGAAAGACTGTTTGTCTCCTGCAAATAAAAAGGAAAACGACTTAAAAAAAAAAAAAAGTATGACCTTTTAGATGAAGTCTGATACGAACTACATTCATTTTGTCACTGCAACATAGGATTTTACAAGGAGAGGGTGCAGCCAAGGTCCTGTCCGTGTTAGTGAGAGTACCAAAGGCAGGGCTGTGATACCCTCTCTGGCCAGGAGGACACCCTCGTGTGCTCTCTGGCCTGGGTCATTTGTGCATCAATAACCCCTTATTGAGGGGGATGTCTCACTCAACTAGATTCGTCTCTGGTCTTCTTTCTACCTTCTAGCAGAGAAGTCAGGGTTTGGTCTGGCACAATGAAACAGTGAGTTCCCAGGAGTAACAAGTGTTAAGTATGTGGTGATCTTAGCAAAATGTTACCAATGGCAAAAGAATACCTGAACCCACTATTTGCATTTTGGGGCATTGTTAGAAAGTTCTGATAAAGCAGCTAGATGTTCTTGAGAAAAAAAAGTGTGAAGGTCTTTCTGATTTCAAGTAACTTGCTTCCTTGCCCCCCCTTTAGTGGAAAGGAGTAATGGTGATCTGTGTTTAACTCTATAGCATGAGTTATTGGGAGTCCAAAATAGTGCCAAATTTACATACATAGCTTCTCCTTCTCCAGCCATTCATTAATGAGTGGGAAGAGACATAGGTAATCTGAAAATAACAGAACTAAATCCTTCAATCCAGAGGCGAGAGGGCAGGACATAGAGATGAATTTAAGGAATCAACAATAAGCTGCTTCTACTGGTTCGTGAGAGTTAATTGCTAAGTTTTGGGGGATCTTTTTGAACTGGTTGTTAAGCACAGCCATTATAAAAATTTAAGTCATACAAATCTACCATTAAATACATTATGCTAAAAACAAAGCTAATAAATACTCCCAAACCCACCACTTCCTAATCATTTTCCTACATTGTGCTGTTATCTATGCCTTTCAAGAAATTTACAACTCTTATATCTCTGTGGTGCAAGTACTACATAATGGCATGCTCCTGTATATCTCTCCCAACTCCATGCTCAGTGACAGCAGGTAGACAGCTTGAAACCAGCCATGGTAGTATTTACACCATGAAAGCTGGCAAACATTAATAACCAGGGCTTGTTTTTCCAGGGAGAGCCGGCTATGAAATATCTACCAGCAACCCCAATCAGAGAATCATCTCTCTACTGAATGGTACCCTAGAGTAGAGTCACACTGTAACTGGGAAGACAGAGACCTGGTCCAAGCAGGCAGAAGCAACAGTGAGAGAGAAAGTGCTGTGTCCGGATCTTCAGCAACCACTGCATTAAAAATGTCAAGAGAGTCAGAGAATTGACACCATCAACTTTTCCCGAGTACATTCATCTATTTCTGATTTACTTTCAAAATAAAGGTGGTTTTAGAGGGGCTACTGGTGCTCGCAATTCCCCACATGCACTCTTCCTTAAAAAGCATTGCAAACTGGGACGGGTGGTACACCATGACTTGTTTTGGTTCTCGGTAACCGAAGAACTCAGGTCCCCAGTCATACCCAGTAGAGCAGCAGAACACCAACATACTGAATCATGCTGTACAGAGCCATGTACTTAAACATGCAAAATGAGGTAACCAGAGCTGCACGTCCTTCCCTGTGTGAGAAAAGAAATGAAAAAGTGAGGAAATGAAAAGAATAGAAAGAACTGAGGTCAGTTACAATGTGCTGTTCCGCTGAGCTCAGGAGAAAAAACTCGAAAGCTGATTATTCAACTGTTTGTCTGACAGACTGGACAGCCTTGAGTCCGTGGGAGCTGGCTGTCAGAATAGGACTAGATTTTTAGGGAACACTGATTCCAGGCCAAGGTCCACAGATTTGGTCCAGCTATGGAGTCCAGGTTGAGTGTTAGTCTTGTCCTTTTTTTGTGGGGACTATGTCAGCCCAGAGTCAGAGGAACTGGTCCCAGATCTCACACCTACACACTGATGTCATTTGGAAAGTCAGTTTCCTTCTGTCACAGTTTCTTCATCTGTGAACTAAGGGATTTCAATAAGATTGCAGGCTTGGGGGTTATTTTCCTGCAGGTGTTTCACTTCATTCAAATCTCATTTGGCAATCCCAACTTTTTCTGAAACTGGGCTAGAATAGTACTGAAGTTAGTCATACATGGAATTTAAATAGACTGGAAACAATGAGCATGCTTATTTCTGTTCATGTTGATTGAATCTGAGTAAATAGTATATATTGGAAGCATAAAATAGATTACTTATGAAATGTCACTTTTATACCTTTCACTGGAAAGAAAATAGAGTTTAAATTTTCCTTCTGGTCATAATGTTTTCCTGGGATTCCAAAACCTGATTTTAAAACGGGCTTTTTCCTGTGTGGGGGCTCTGCTGCTATCATTGGCTTCACCAGAACATAGTTTCTCCTCATCTCTCACCTCCTTAGAAAGGCTTTCACATACCACACACCTGCAGCAGCCAGTTCTACCTCCCCAGTCCCCTTCCAACTTTTCCCATTCCCCTTGATTTATCTGTATATGTGTTTATTGCCTGACTTCTTCACCAGAAGAAAGCTTTATGAGATCAAGGGATGTGTGATTTACTTTCTTCTGGGTGTTCAGTGTCTCCACCAGTCCCTGGCACTAAGTGTCTACTCTATCAATATTGGTCGAATACATGCATAAGTTTTTTAAAAATTGGGAAGAGCTAGCCAAATCATTATTATTTTAATGTGGTGGGAATAGTACGATGTTTGTAGATAAAACATATTTAAATAAAATCAATTTTAATAGAACTTTTAATCCTATATGGCTGTTTGAGCTTGGGCATATCAATTGAACATGAATTTCCATATTTGCAAAAGAAAATAGTGACCATTCTTACATCTCCAGGGTATTTTGAAGTATAAGATAGTAGGTATTAGAGCACTTCACAAACTGTAAATACGTGTTAGTTATAACAGCCCAAAGCGGCCACAATGCTAACCATCTCTATGATTCAAATAAAATAAAGTAGAAGTACATATTCTGGGAGGCAGAGATAAAACACCAAGGGAAATTTTAGTAGAAGCAGCAAAGATGAATAAATATTTTGAAAACTGGGGATGGGAAGAATATTCCAAAAAGTATAGAGTCAAGCGGAAAAGAGGCAGGTGGGAAAGAAAAACTTTCTGTCCCTCCCCCATCATAAAGCATCTAAGGAGATCCATGTAAAAATAACAATAATAAGAATATGAGCAACACTTACAAAGCAGTAACAAAGTCCAGATTCCAATTTTCTAAAAGTAACCTTTGAGTGATTTTCATTAGAAATTCCACTGCTCTCCCACAGTTATTTTTAACTCCTGGTAAATTCACTTGGGATTAGAATGGCTGATTGCATTGTCCTGCAAAGCACCCTCCCCATCCAGGGACACAAAGTTTCCCTGCTCTTTCCCTAACAGGACAATGGAATCTGTACCTAAAAGTCAAGAGAGATTAAAACAATGCTAGTGGAAAGCATCTACTTACTTGAGAAGGTGAGGCACGCACTCAATGTTTGGAGTTTTTGAAGTGAAAGGGGAGGCCACAGATGCCTCCTGCTCTGATAAAGAGATGCCCACGTGAGCCATTTTCAAAGCCTGAAAGCAAAGGGTCAGCTTACTCTCCATATACACTCACATACATCTCTCCCGAGGCTACATGAGAAAAGTCTGTCAAGCTAGGCACAAAGTGGTTTGTGGACCCAAGCACTAGCCAGGAGATGACCAGATTTTGCTCTGCCTACTATATAGGAAAAATATGGCGATGGGACACTTGGCCAAAGAAGTGGAGAGTCCAGAGCCATATTCTACCGCATTTGGTCTATGCCAACCACTGAGGCATTGTGTGGCTTTGGTCGAAACCCTCCCAAACCTTCTACATCAGTTTCTCCAGCAAGAACAATGGAGGTAGTGTATATCCCAGGGATACTATCTCTAGAGAACTCCAGGCAAGCACAATCAAGTGTAAGTCTTTGTCTGTCTTAGTGCTGCTATGGCCCCATACACTGGCAGCTACTTACCCCACAGTCATTGGCCCCATCACCGCACATACCTACAAAGTAACTAAAAGGGAACCATGTCAAATGTAAGGGATATCAGAGCAATTTTACCTATTAATTTCTCTAATTAAAAAGATAAGTTGAACTTCATTACTGAGGATTTGAACTGATTATTCATTTTAAGGGAGTTTTCCTAAGAGTCTAGTTTGACTAAAAGTAAAGTGTGACTCAGCAGTCCAGTGCACAATTCCTGATTCCAAGCATTTCAGGGAGACCCTGAACATCACTGTGTAGGAAGCGACTTTGTTGGCTATAAAGTGGGATGCTCACAGATGACAATGTGACACCATGGCACAGTGAAGAGGGCAACAGATTTGAAACCAGACAGATCTTTGGACCTGATCACTAGGCTATTTTGGCTATCATTTTTCTCTCCTACAAAGTGTTATACGTATTCAGTGAGGTGCTGTATGGAAGAGTGCCTTATAATCTCTAAAACAAGAAAAAAATTACTTGTTGGTGCTATTAATAGTAACAGGAGAGGAGATCTGCCATCTTAGCAGTCACTCAACTAAAAAATGCAGTGCCAGGCCCAGACTTTGAAGAAAGAAAACACATCCCTGCCTCGGGATGGTTTTTTGAGGTTGCATACAGACTGCTGGCTTTCATTGTTGACAAAAATTATAGATAGTCTGCTTTTTAAGGTAGGAGTGTTCTCACAGCATTTACCGAATTGGTTATACTTCTCTTCCACACTGTCATATGAAGGCAACTCATTTACTGTCTGTGTTGTCAACCATGTGGAGAAGGCAGGGCTTTCTGAATCAAGAAGCTTGCCTAGTGACTAAATCAAGTAGGAGGATTAAGTGGGAATGAGTAGGAGTAGAAGTCACATTGGTATGGTCCAGCACCAGAAGTAAAGAAAGCTTTCAGGACTCCATGGGTTCTATTAACAAGAAATAATAGGTCCTAAATGATGGGCATGTTATTTGAACTGTCTATTCTGTAATGGAGACCCTTGTGTTGGAAGAGAATAATTTTTCTGATTTAGGACAGAAAGGATTCCCTGTCATATAAATGTTTTCATATTTTTAAGTTTATGTGAATCTCTTGCCATATAAATCACCTTATGTCAGAACTGTGATAACTTATAAAATCTAAATTCTCATTGTACCTCAGGAGCTGAACTCAAACTATACTTCCAGGTTCATTTCTCACCCTACATTTTCATGCCCTATATGTCCTAGTCCAGTGATTCTCAACTCTGGATCCACAGTTGACTTACTTGAGGAGATCTGAAAAAAACACTAATGTCTAAGCCTCACATGAGCAACTGAATCAGAATCTGAACAACAGTGTCTTGGTATTGGTATGTTCTCAAAACTCTTGAGGTGACTGTCATATGCAGTTAGGTTAAGAACCACTGCCTTGGCCAAGGTAGGTGACTTCCTGTACCTTTTATACTCTCCCTGACTGCCATGCCTCCAGGCACTTCATACCACCCCAAATGGCAAAGAACCTTACTCCAGTTTCTGAAATTCTTCCACCAGACTGGATTTCTGCCCAGGAGACATTCTTGCAAAGATGGTCCCATTGATCAGTATCTGTAAGGAACACGAAAGAAACTGCAGCATGTCAGTTAGCCATACATGAGGTAATTGATAATACTCATAACAATGGGTAATAAAATCCATGAATGGCAAAAATTGTTTGTTTCCAAGAAGTCCATTTTTGGATTTTAAGACATTGAGACCTTAGTCATCAAATAAGTGAGCAGGAGACCAAAAATCAGTAAAGATGTAATAAAAATATTGATTAAAATGATGATCTTCAAGAATTTAGCTGAGCTGTCATTGAGAATGTGGTAAAAAAAAAAAAAAAAAAAAAAAGAGAGAGAAGAAAAGAAAAAAAAATCCGGACCTTAACGGAATCTTGAGTCAGTAGAGTAGCAGAAATTATGAGATATCCAAAGGTTAACATCCCAGGAAAAGGAAAAGAGGTAACTGCTTCTCAGAAAATTGTTCAGTACTAGCAGAAAAACAGTCTAATGATGAAATAGTGACAATTTGTGATCTTTGATGTAACCATACCATCTGGACTTGACCAATTGTGAAACTCAGCTAATATCCCAAGCCTAACCTGGGCTATGGAACATTGATGGTTTGGAGATATTAAACCTATACCAGCTCCATCCACCTGAGCTTTATCCTATAGAGTCTAAATTCTTCCATGTTAGATCTCTACATTCCCTTCTCTTTTTGGCAGTAACTCAGCTTAATGTTCAGTCAGCCTCAAAGTCTTTATTCTTTTTTCCTAAATAGTACCTAAGAGGATAAGCAATTGAATTTAAAAAAAAAAAAGAATAAAAACCATTTATCTTTGTATTATACTGGGTACAGTCTTTTTCTAGTTTGTCTACATGTGATATATAAAACTTACCTGCCCCCACTATGAGTTTGTTCTTCATCAGAAAAGTGTTAAGTTTGACTGTCTTTTGTATAGAGGTTCTCTATCAAAAACCTAATGGAATTCCTCTATTCTTGGCCTGCCTTCCTGTATAATTGCTGGATTTCCACTATAGTAGGAGACCCCTCACCATGGCAATATAAAGACAGCCACCCAAAAGCAATATTTATGATTTGAGAATTCCTTAATAATTTATTCCTATAGATGATGAGAAATTGGCTCATCAAATTCACTGATTTTAAATCTAGTAGGAAATGAGACAACAAAAATATCTGTCTCTTTTTTTTATATATTCAATAGGTATATCTTATCTGTAGAGGCTTGAAATTACTTAGGAACATGTTCTGTAAGTAACATCATCAGCATCTTTACTGGGAGATTACCTTTGGTAGTAGGCTGCTGAAATGTTGACTTATAACCTGAAAAGATTTTCCACTTAAGGCAAAATGGTAACTTCCTTCTCTGTCATTATCAGAGACATCTTCCCTGATATTAATGTAATTATCCTGCAAAGCAAGACACAGTTACTTTAGACATTTGATAGAGATTTGGTAAAGAACCACAAATATATCAAAGAAAAGAAAAAGAGGACAGTTTGGTGTCTCTTTAAGAGTCACACTCCAGCCCTGATTCCTCAGAGAAGCACTTTCTCTTTGCTGGATCAATCTTTGCACAAACAGCCTCTAGTGAATAGAAGAATAACACTTATTCATGTCTTGTTCTCATCCTGATTTGACCGTGGTGAGACCCAGAGAAGAACACATTTCACACATTTCAAGTGTACTATACAAAGCATTGCAGCTTAACAAATCTCTCCCTGAAGTGAGAACTTACAATTTGTTTTCTTATAGAATTAATATTGTCCCACAAGGACACAATGGAGATAAGATACTGACAAGATTGGGAATAAATGAATAAAACTTTTTTCCCACCCTGAAGACATAATCTAATTTCCCGATGCACACAGCAGTTTCTCTCCCAGGGACTAAATCTCCTTTGGACTGGAGGGGATGGCTAGCAAGCAAGAGGAAGAAGAGAAATTAGATTCGCAGTCCCACTTACTACATTCTTTCTTATATAGAGCCAACAAGAGCCAACTCTTGAAAGAATGAATTCTTCCCAGCACTCAGGAAAGCACTATACATTAAAGCTCAGTAGGACAGTATGAGAAAGTGATCGGAGCTCTTCAAACAGCATATGTGTCAGACATTTAGAGAAATATGTTGACTCTAGGTGACCTGTACATCTTGGCCAATCAAAGCTGCTCAGCAGCCAATACTGTGAGCCATAATATTGCAGAAGGTCTGTTTTTTATGTATACCTGATTGTGATATGAAAACTGTTTCTTGTCTTCTACTAATTTCCAAGTTATAGATGCTGAGGAGGACCCAGTGGTTTCATTTGCTTCAATAAGAATGACTTTTTGGTTTTCAGAAACCATTCCAGACTTCCTGGCCACTGTTATTGCAGTCTGAAGATTGTCACCTACAAGAAAGGAGAAGTATAGCAAGATGAAGTTGAAGAAATAGAATCAATTCATGTATGGCCTGGAAAACTAGGATAAGGAGTTCAGAACTTATTTTAAGTGTGAAAAGAAATAATTTCTAAGTCTCTCTCACTCTGATTCTCCATGGATTCATGATCCCTTTTGTGATTCTTGTTGCTTTTCATCTGATTACTTCATAACCTACCAGTATATTTTTTTCCAGATAGTGGGAAGGAAAAATAAAAAGGCAAACTTCAAATCTATCTCCATCATTTGTTAGCTTGGTAAACATTAAGCAAAATCCCACTGATTTAATATAGTATCATGTGGTTCTACTTTCAGCAAAACTGGAATAAAACCATTAAAATCTCTCTCTCCCACCGATTACAGTGTAAAATTATAGGCAAAATACAAAAAACAACTATCAAAGGATTTTGAAAAGTAAACATAAGCAGGCAGAATGTGGAAGAGAGTTGAATCTGGAGAAACAATCTAAAAGGTGATGATATTTTTGGCTTTTTTTTTCCTCTTTCCTCCCACATGTTTGACCTGAATGTGACCCCTAGTCCCAGAGCTGTGAAGGAAGCTAAAACTCCAAGAGAAACTTAGTCTTTCTGGCCAGAGAAACCAGGGAAAAAAAAAAAAATAAAGAGCCTGAAGGCTGAAGAATTATGGGGCAGACCCAAGAAAGAAGATAGATAGACAAAAAGACTAACTCAGGATATGAACTCAACTCAGAGTTGTGCATGCATAGAACAAACCCAGAGAAAAGCAAAAGTCTCAAGAACTAAACTATGATATTAATCACCTCACACATCCTAGAGTTTTCCTTGCTAAAACAAGCAAACAAACAAAGAGCCTCAATAATCTCCAGAGGATTTTAACAGGATCCAAAGTCTTGTAATATCATAATTTAAATGTTCAGGATATTCAACATACCAAAAAAAAAAAAAATGAACATGGAAAATGTGGTCAAGTCTCAAGGAAAAAAAAAAATCAACATTTGCTTGTCCAAGGATGATCCAAATGTTGGACTTACCAGACAATGTTTTAAAGCAGCCCTTATAAACTTCCTCCATGAGGTGAAGGTTAATGCTCTTAAAATAAATGACAAGATAGAAGTTCTCAAGTAAAAAAAAAATACACTCTGTAAATAAGAACCAAATGACTACTTCAAAATTGAACAATATAATAACTGAAATAAAAAATTCATTGGATGCTCTCAAGAGCAGAATGGAGATGACAGGAAAAGGAGTCAATGAATTTAAAAGATAAATCATAGAAGTTATGCAATCTGAAAAACAGAGAGAAAATTTTAAAAACAAAAGAACAGAGATGGAAGAATAACAAGATTCATGTCATTAGAGTCCAGGAAGGAGAGGAGAAAGGAATGAGAACAGGGAAAAAAAAAATATTTTGAAGAAGTAAAGCAGAAAAGTTCCCAAATATGGTAAAAGATTTAAATTTATATATTTAAGAAGCTTGGTGAATCTCAAGCAAAATAAACTCAGTGAGAACCATACCCAAAAACATTATAATAAAACTTCTAAAAACAAAGATATAGAAAATATCTTAAAAACAGATAGAGAAAACAATATATTATATATTAGGGAATGATTATTTGAATTATCACAGATTTCTCATCAAAAATCATGGAAGAAAGATGACAGTGGAATATTCCTGAAGTGCTGAAGAAAGAACAGTCAACTCAGACTCCTATAGCTAGTGGAAGAATCCTTCAGAAACACAGAGAAATAAAGACATTCTAAGATATGTCTTATTACTTACCTAAGATAATTTGTTGCATATACATGGCAACTATAATGTAAAGGAGAAAAAGGCAGAGGACTTTTAAGTTTGTAAGTCTTCTTGAAAGGGTAGGTACAGATGTTGTGATTCCTAGAGCAATCACTGAACAATAAATAACGTAACACCTGGCTGACTATCCCTGACATGGCTTTCTTCAGATTTCTACCAAAGTATTTATGAGAATCTCCAGAAGAGCTCATTAGTGAGCGAGAGCTTCTCTATCTACCCTGAGGCTGGATCCCTGAGCCCTAAGAGGAGTTCACCACATGCCTTAGCAAGTGACCAAGAGTTTGGTTGCTTTGCAACACAAGATCATTTTGTTATCCACCATCCTAGAAGTTCAACTGTTTGGGAGATTCAGCCCAGGTCTGAGCCTCAATCACCTGACAGAGAAATATAACAAACTATTTAAGAAATCCCAGAAGTTAAACAAGAAAAGATCAGGCAGAACAACCAGAACACATGAAAGGCAAAATAGAGTAGTTGTTGAAGATAGATGAAACCTGCATTAGAACATTAAAAATAAGGAATGCACTTAAAAAAACTCAAATGTGCCTTCCTCTCTCCCCACCACCACCACCAAAAAAAAAAAAAAAAAAAAAGTTTTAAGGGCCATTACCACCCCAAAACATGATTTCAGAACTTAACACTTAAGAGGTGATAATGGTCATTTTTGGAACCTGAGTTTGAGCTTTGGAAAAATTGGGTGCAAAAAAAAAAAAAAATCTTTTTTTTTTTTTTTTTAAAGATTTTATTTATTTATTTGACAGACAGAGATCACAAGTAGGCAGAGAGGCAGGCAGAGAGAGAGGAGGAAGCAGGCTCCCTGCTGAGCAGAGAGCCCGATGTGGGGCTCGATCCCAGGACCCTGAGATCATGACCTGAGCCGAAGGCAGAGGCTTTAACCCACTGAGCCACCCAGGCGCCCCCAAAAAAAAAAAAAAAATCTTAAACACAAAGCAAAATTATAACAAATACAAGAATCACAAGAAAAAAGATAAGAGACTAAGAGGATAGATCCAGGAAGCCTATCATGCGAACAACAGAAATTTCAGAAGAGAAAAAGGAGGAGACCAAACAAAGGCAATAATTAAATGAACAGTAGAAGAGATATTCCTGACAGGAAGAAGATAGATTAAAAGTGCTCACTGTGTTCCATATTCAATTAATGTAAGAAGATAAACATATAGACATACCCTGGTAGCATTTCTAAACTCCAGAATAAAAGAAAAGGATTATATAGGGAAGAGGACAAATTTAACTACAGTGGACAGATGTTAGACTTGTAATAACATCTGAGACAATTACGAAAAAAAAAAAGACTATAACCCCCAAATCCTATACCCAGGCAAGATATCATTCACCTGTCAGAGTGAAGAAAGATATCTGAGATATGCAAGAATTCAGAGAACATATCACCCTTCCATCCTATCCAAGGACAAGTCTTGGGGAAAAAAATTTAACCAAGGAGCCAAGAAAGAGAACAGAAATTCCTATGTGAGGGCAGAAGAGAAGAGGTAGGGTACAGAATGATGTATTTTTATTTCTATACTAAGGATAGATTGTGAGAATGTGTCAAATAAGTGCTAAATAAATATTTTTGAAACAGGAAGGTCATAACATAAGGGGAATTCGAAGTAGTAAATTAACTCAGCAATGCCTAGACGTTGGATTGAGGGACTAAAAAGGGATAGAGTAAAAGTGATCCCAAAGTCTTGGATTGCAGTAATAGAATGGAAGATGGAGAGGTACAGAGGGGAAAGTAGAAGTATCCGAGAGTTCTCTGCAATGACATTGGGTTCAGGAAAAGTGGGCTGGGGAATATGGGCTCTGGTGGGGAAATACTGTATCTTGGTGACACAATTATCACAATTTAAATGCATCAGACTTAAAAGCAGGGGAAGAAAGACACACACTCAAAGAAATGAATGCATTAAGACATCATCAGTTCCACTCAGAAGGATTCATTAAGAAATTCCACACACTTGTTTTGCATGATCCTTTCTCACCCCTCCCCTGTTTGTGTGATTTGGGGTTTGAAAGAAGTATGGGTATAGCAGTTTTTACTACCGGAATCATAGGCCTCATTATTGATGGACCTTCGGTGTAGTTTGCAGACCACACTGACTGAACACTGCTCTTCCTCTAACATTTAACAAAAATCACCATCTTTGCATGGCTCACATCTTCTTATGAGGCAGGTGTTATCCCAAACGACCCCTCTCTGAGAGGACACCACGTATATATTAGTCAGTCAGACACACTTTACCACATCACTCTGTTTTGTTTCATGTAACTCATAGCTCTTAAAGCTAGCTGCTTATTTGCCCGACTGATTGATTGATTTTCTATCTCACCCCACCTGAATAGAAACTTGGTGAAAACAGTAACTTTGCATTTTCTGTTGCCAATCTCCAATACCTAGAATGGTGTCCAACCCACAGTAGGTTGTCAACAGTCTTTGGGAGATGAGTGAATCTTGCCTATTTCTGCATCAAATTCTTTCTGTTTTCTCATACACGTTGTTCTATACCTGTGACCATTACAGTCCTTATCCGGGCTGAGATGAGTTCTTCCAGAACAGGTTTTGTCTCGTCCTTCAGCTGATTCTCCAAGATCAGCAATCCCAGAAATATCAGGTCTGATTCTACTCGGTCCCTGGAAATATATACATATAATTGAGCAGAAATAGCACATTGTGGTCTTTCTTTGGGGAAGCAAAACAAAAACAAAGGCAAATAGGTTCCTGTCAGAGTGGTTCCCACTTACCCACTGAAGCACCATTCCTTAGCTATTACATACATGCCAGGAGATACCCAGAAAGAAGACGGGAGGGGACAGGAAGGACACCGAGACATTTACTCTGACTGAATCAATTGGAAAAGAGAGTATTTATTAAGCGAAATATTTGCTTTAACTTTCGTAGAGAGTGAATCAAATGATTCAAAGTCTTCTTTCTTTGCTGTGACTCATCTGATTTCCAGCACCTCACCTGTTAGCAACCACCTGGGAGGAGTTCTAGCTCTGGTACAGAACATCATAAAAAGTAAGTGAGGCTCAAGAACAAGAAAACAAAATGCCAATCTCTCCAGAATCCAGGCCTATAAGTAATACTATTTCAACCCCAGGAGATATGAAACTCAAAACACAGCCCTCTCTCTCCTCCCTTCCCTTCCTCCCTCTGCAGACAGACAGCATTGCTCTTTTGCTTAAGGTGTGAATGTTTCTGCAAGGAAGTGGGGCCTCTGAGGCTCCCAATCACCACAAGACCATCACCACGACATTCCACAGGATTAAGTGCAGGGGAGCAATTCTGGGGGTACTTTTCAGGGACCCAATTTTCGGGGACCCCAAAATCCTGCCATGATTCATTTATCAGACCCAGACAACCCCAGCAGACACAACAGCAAGACACCAGTATTGCCTAATTCTGGCTGAAATACGAATGAAAGCAGAACCCAGGAGAGCAACTGGCCTTGCTTGCCATGGGCGTCTCAATGCTGGGCCTCATGTCAGCCAGGGGCAGGGGCTAAAGTTAGTCACGCTCCTAAGACACTACTAACATCTCCCGCAGAATGGCTGGAAGGAAGTCGGCAGAGTTTGCTCTCCTCATCCCAAGAATTCCCCATTCTTCTGAACCTGGAATTAAGTCTCTGTATAATCTGGTTCCAAACTAATTTTTCAGCTTTCTCTATCACTAAATTCTTCAACTACCCTAACGTCCAGACAAGGTGACCCAGCCACCAAGGCTATGCTCTGTACTCAACCGTCTTGAAACATTTGCTCTGGACTGCCGTAAGACATTCTTTCTTATTTCATGGAGGAGGTTGTAAGTTCCCCCATGATCTGCCATTTAAACTTCCCATTTATATTTTGAGGGCCACTTCACATGTGCCTCCCAATGAAAACCTCCCCAGGGAGACATGATTGCTTCCTCTGCACCTTACCTCGGCCTCAGGGTAGCATGCATTTTATTTGTTCCTTTATCACTCACCATTCTTTGTTACCTGATCTGTCTCAACAACTTGAGGACTAGCTTGCCTGGTTCAACATCAGGCTCAACAACATGCACGTGATGCCCAGCACAGAGGAAGTGCTCAGACAGGGTACCCTTAGTTGAAGTGCTCTGGTGTCCAAAGTGACCATTTTTTTGATAGACAGCCTAGGAAAATTTATTTCCTTTTTCAGAAATTCTGCTGTCAGAGGGTTCTTATGGAAAGTGAAGCCAGTCTGTCAAGTGATTGACCATTTACTAAATACCTAATTAGGTGAAAGGAACAGGACGAAGGAAAAGGGGGAGAGAATATGCAGAAACTACAGTAGCCCCTAACTCCAAAGATTTCATGTTTAGCCAACAGGACAACATTAGACTTGATCACCTCAGTTGTTATGGAAGGCTGAGAAAAGTACTATGATGTACAAATAATTGTCCTATGGAGTCAGAGAGGAAAAATCATTTTTAGGTGGAGTGATTGGAGAAACTTTCCTGAAACAGAAGAGATTTGAGCTGTTCTTTGAATGATAACTTAGTTCATCCCTGATTGAGTTCCTCCAATCTTTCTAGTGGTCCTTGTATCCAAACCTCAGGCTTTAGATATTTTCAGACATGATATGACATAAGCCAACCACAAGGCATCAGACTGGGTCAAAAAAATGGCCGCAAGGTCTACCATCTGACATACTCTGCAACCTACCTTGGCACTCCTATTTCTGGTTCCTCTGGCACATGGTGTTCATAGGATTCAATATAAAATAATCAGGAGACTATACTTCTAATCCCAGATCTGCCACTATTGTGCTGTATGACCATGGGCAAATCGCTTTCTTTGTCTGGTCATCTATATCTTATTTTGTGAAAGAAGGTGATAAAACTAATGGATTGCCAAGATCTCTTCTAGCTCTAACACTACATGATCCTTCTTTTCATGAGTTTCATGATATGAACCAAGAAGTAAAGAGAAGTGGTCCCTTGAGGGATCTCAAGGTCTGCAACTTGGAATAGTGAGCTATCTTTTCCTGCTTCCGCACAGACATCATACGTCCTCTGGAAACATCCAAAAATAATAAAGAATGGGTATTGTAACACAAAAGCAGCATTGTCATCCGTGAAATTACACTTCATGTTCTTAAAATCCATGCAAAGGCTGAAATATGCAAAAAGTGGGCCAAGAACACTCAAAGAAATTATGGTATCAGTGCTGAAAGCACTTTGAGTAAACTTACACACACTTGCACACACATTCCCCTCGAAAGAAAGAATGTTCTGCTCTCATTAGGAATTAGCAAAGGTAATCAGGTAAATTAGCTTACTAGGAATAGATGTAGTGGTGGGGTGGCTTTAGCACACGGGGAGCAAAGCGACAACCTAAGATTAGATCCTATGAGATCCTAGAAGTGTTTAGATATTACCAGACTTTGAAAAAGTTGGAATGTCAGTGTTGTTAGCCAGGCCGTGTACTCTCCTCTGTACCCAGCCCCCACCATTCCCTACGGCTTATGTGCTTTCACCATTAGTGCTTTGTTATCTGCAGCAGCCCCAAAGCCATGATTTTGAAATGTGTAGATGTGCAAATATTTTATTATAATAATCAGAAGCAGCAGCATGGTAGCCAGAGTCCTGATATATATCTGTCAACAGGTTCTCAAGAAACAAAGTTCCATTCCCAATTCTGGTATATCCTAGACCCAAGATTTCTTTTCTTTAAAACGTGACGTCCAATCTCATAGTTCACTTGTAGTTCTCTGACTTGAGTATGTGAATGGCCTGTATTGATTAAATTACAGTAAATACCCAGAGGTGTAATAGCCCACGTTTTGAAGGTCACTCTAAGCTGGTCACAGGAATCCAATACTCAGGGATTTTCAGTGTGCTACTTCCCTTTCTGCCCATTCACAAAATGACTGAGTTGGGGTATTTGGGTGATTCTCAACAGGAGTGATACTGTCTCTAGAGGACATTTTGGAAAATTTTCAGGCATCTATCAAAGATTTTCTGCAATGATCAATGCACAGTAAAGAATTCCCCTGCATCCCACATGCCTTTTGAATATTTCACAGGACATTCATGGACATAAAAAAATCATTTATACTTTCCTAAACTGTATAAGCATAGGCTTATACAGTTTATTTTGTACTATTATTACAGTATATAGTATACTGTATTATTATAATATATCTAATACTACTAATATTATTAGTAGTATGCTAATATACTATGAATATACATTTTTATACTTCCCCTTGCTGTGTTTTACATATAAACATAAAACATTTTGCACATTTTTGATATCCTGTAGAACTTTTTAGGAATGTAACTACCATGTAAACTGAAAAGAGGTTATACAGTTTTATTCAGTTTAACCAAGAATTTGTAACTATTTCAGAGTCATCTCACTGACAGCACAACTGCTGGATGTATTTGCGATTTCAACATGTAAACACACCTGTATCAGTCGGCACTCTTAGCTATTGCAACCACCCCCCGCCCCGTAATTCTACACACAGGTGCAAGAGTATATTGCTTCAGTTTGATTTACTGGAGTCAGCTGAGCATATACTGAATTATTACTTTTGTCAAGAATTGTACTTTTGCTTCTATTTTTACTATAGGAGAAGGCATTATAATTATTTTTATAAAGTATGTGCAGATCATATTACATATGAACTTTATCTTAAAGGAAGTGGTACAAAATATAATTACAGTAATATGAATCTGACAGGGTTGAACACAATTATGTTAGATCTCACGAATTTAAAATCCAAAATAACAAAATAAGCCTTGATTATCTCCACAGCAATGTTATCCATAGAAGCTGACACAGAGTATTGGACGTGGCAGTGGAGGTGAAATAAACACAGTAATCTCTAACCCATGGAAAATAAAGCAACAAATTTGAACTAATAAATACTCCAGTCCATTTTAGTTTTTAAGCACTCCTTTTACATATCAAAACTTTCTCTAAAAGGGCTCCTCTGAAGCTTTTCTTGCTTTCTTACAAACATTATCTGGATCACACATTAAATCTAAGCTCTATTGTTTCATTAAGTTGAGTATTTATCAAGAATTTTTTTCAGACAAATGTTATGTTTACTAACTCAACAAATTTGCTAACTCTAAAAAAAAATAGCTACTTGTATTGGGTTCAAAATGAGGTCATAACCATAATTTCAAACTCTCTGAAACACTGGTTATATTCATGTTTGTGTACAATTAGAACATATTTTGTAGTTTATACAGCTATTTCTCATAAATTCTCCCAGGGTTCACATCAGCTTTGTGATTGACATAGGACAAGAATGACTATATCCTTGTTTACCAAGCTTTATGCACACAAAATCCCAGCAAGCAATGTTGCTCAGTCCCCTGCCTAGTCCACTGCCCAGCAAACCATTCTGCCTTATCAAACCCTTCCCACTTACCTCGTCAGGGGAGTTCTGTGATGATCCATTTCTAGCTTCTTGTAGGCCAGTGCTATCACCCGGAAGCCTTGTGTTGTATAACTCTGAAGTTCGCTAACAAAACTAGTTGGTACTGTTCAGAAAATAATGCAAGATTAGTATGCAACATTTACTCAGCCAGTATTGGTGGAGAAATTTTTTTTTTTTTTTTAAAGATTTTATTCATTTATTTGACAGAGAGAGAGATCACAAGTAGGCAGAGAGGCAGGCAGAGAGAGAGGAGGAAGCAGGCTCCCTGCGGAGCAGAGAGCCCGATGCGGGGCTCGATCCTAGGACCCTGAGACCATGACCTGAGCCAAAGGCAGCGGCTTAGTCCACTGAGCCACCCAGGCACCCCTGGTGGAGAAATTCTTTACAAACAAATTCAATTATTTCCCAAGAAAGCACACTTCTAAAAAAGACACACAAATAAGTCAGTGGGAACCCTAAACATAATTACATTTTCAGGATTGACCTCTTGGGATCCAGTGAAACTGAAATGAGAATGAAGCACTGGAAGGAAGGAAGGAAGGAAGGAAGGCAGGCAGGAAGGCAGGAAGGAAGGAAGGAAGGAAGGAAAAAGTAAAAAAATGGGGAAAGCATGTAATTCTTTTTTCTCCATTTTAACCAACAAACATTTATGGAGAGTCTACTTATAATGCATGTGTCAGGTGTCGAGTCTGCAGAGACTAAACTGCAGGCCCTGCTCCAGAGATCTCTGTCTCTGACGGTAGAATGAGATCATTGCCATTGCAATGGGATCCAAGTAATTGCAATGTGCTATGGAACTTTGAGGGGCTTATACCATACTGGCAGGAAGTGAGTAGATGAAGGAAGGGGAAAGGCATTTTTGACCAAGGAAGCATCATATGCTCAGACAAGGAGACACAAAACAGCAACACTTAAGTAGTAAATGCAGCTCAGGGAAGCACAAGAGGGGAGGACAGTACTGGTAAAGCGTATCTGGAAAGTATGGTAAGAGTTAGATTCTAAAGGAGTATGAGCCTATCCTGGAGCCTGTGGGAAGCAACCAGAAGAATAAGAACAAGAAAGTGACAACAGGGTTACAGTATGTGATGGAAAAACCAATCTGGTCCCAGTATAAAAGGTGAATCAGAGTAGGGGAGACCAGGGGCTGCAGTTCAATTCACCAAATATTGAAGCGATCCAGTGGAGGGATGATGAGGGACTGAGCTAATAGAGTGACAGGCCATGGATTAGCAGTTGACAAAACAGAGACTATGAAGAGAGGGAGGAATCAGGGACAAATCCTGAATTCGGGGTAGCAGTGTAAATTAGTAGTACCATTCACCAAGATGGAAAATACAGGAAGCAAGAAAGATAACTATTGAGTCTGGGATGTCAGTTGAGTCACCACATTAGCAATGACCAGTAGGCAATTAAATTTATAGATTTAGTGCTGATGGGACACATTTGGGCTGGAAATACAGATTTGTCAGTTGTACTACAAGTCTATTCACTTACCTGTCTCAGGTTGGCAAAAGCTGGCCACCCTTTCTGGTGCACCTTTCATGAATGCCAGCCGGTCACCCCCCATCTCTTGGACAATGACTGTCATCCTCTGCAGTGTTGATGAGAATGGGAACTGATGCAGGATTGCAATTCCTTCCACTGGGACCTGGTTGAGGGATGAGGAATGGAGAGGGACATATCGACATAGCTCTTAGATATTAGGAATCAATTACTCTTACCCCTATTCTTATTTTAGCAGACACAGGAACCAAGGCATGAGCAATTTTCACATACAGAATTCAAAGAAGACATATCTGTGCCCTTTCAAAACTGTAGGCTTGATGAGATTTTCCCTTTAATTTTGAGCATTATGGGGCAGAGAGCAGGCAAGGCTTACCTGGCTGGCAGTTTTGCAGGGCTTAACTACCATGGCATGTGCTGGCACTCCCGTGATGTGGAAATCGTCCCCAGAAATAGCCATCTCCTATTTCACAAATGGGATATTTCATTATAGGGATTTATTTATTTCTCATTCATCCACTAATACCAGGCTCAAACTCGCCTCTTGAGAAAATCCTGAGACCACCTCAGTGTATTCTCGGTGTCTCCTCCCTCCGCTAGATGGAGGTGAACGAGACTTATTTCACCACGGGGAAAAAAGTGCACCGGAAATACAGCAGAACTTGAAAGGCAGATACTTCTGAATTATTCATGCAATTTATCCTGCTTTCTCTGTTGGAATGTGCTGCATAAAGCTTCATTCCCCACTACTGAAGAGCTTAACTTGAAAACAGTGAGCATGAAGAGCCAGACTTGTGTGCAAGGGTCTTTGTTTTCCTGGAGTTTGAGGCTGTTCCTGCCCTTCTCCCTCTATCTAACTTGAATCGATAGTCCTCAGGGCCAGGCAGGGCAGGGACTGTGATGGGCATGGCTAGTGTTCAGTAAACACTCAGTCCTTGCTGAAATAATAATCCTAAATTATAGTCAAAGGAACCTTTTACCCAAAGATTTCAAAATGCTTTGTAATCATATCAGCCAGCAGCTGAAAAAAAAAAAAAATCTCAGACAGGAAATTGTAATTCCTACTTAAAGATACAAAAACAGTAACCCAGGAAGGATGGGGGACTGGTAAGGTTACCTCGGCATGCTACAGAACCGTGCCCCACCACAGCTGGAAGGGACTCTAGAGACTGCCTCCTTCAGCAGGGCTAACACATGTACCACGGGGGTCCAGAGCTGCACCAGGATGCATGGTGTGGGGGTGGGCTTGTGGCTAAGTAGGTGGAAGGGGCTTCCCGCACTTCACGTGGTACTCAACCACAGCAACTCCAACTGTCGGTGTTTTATAGAATACTTCCGAATAAGGTTTCCTTTTTGTATATGAAGAAAGATAATTTTTGTGGGTTTTTTTTTATTATTATATTCAGTTAGCCACCATATAGTACATCAGGTTGAGATGAGCACTGGCTGTGATATACAGCTATGCAAATAAGGTTTCCTTTTAAGAAAAGATTCCAGCTTGTTTGCTTTGTTTTGTTTTGTTTTGTCTGCTTTATAGGAACACTGCTGATCTAATTCAGCCCTGTCGTTTTAAGGTCATGAGAGCCAGAGGCCCAACAAAAGGGCTGACTTCACAGGGTCAAGCAGAACAGAGCCAAAACTAGAACTGGGAAGCCAGACTACAGAACAAAGCCAGAACCAGAACTGGGAAGTCCGGAACTACACCGTTTGTTCTTAAATCTCCTTCAAAATTTCAACAGAAGTTCTTTCATGGTTTCCCTTTCTCTTGTTTTTAGCTTGGGAAACAAAATCAATATTTAATGAATAAGAATAAAACTTTCAGGAACAATGAGTTATCCTAAGCACAGAAGACAGTGCTGTTTCCTAATCCCCACGTTTTAGAAAACTTTAAAACCAGACCTTGCTCAAGAGTTGGAAAATAATTATACAATAATTATATTGTCTCGAGAGTTGGAAGATATATAATAATCATAATTACATTAATCCTATTAACCTGTAATGGTCCAGGCACACTACCAGGGATTTTTTTTAAGTGCATTATTCTATTTAATGCTCACAATAACCCTACAATGGAGATAATATTATTAGCCACATTGTACAGGTGCAGAAAACAGGCTTAGATTAGTTTGCATGTCACTACCACATGCCACTCTTTATTGTAAACCTCACACTTGTAAGTACTGAATCTGTGTTGTCCTGGCATTGAAAATGCTTCTGAGCTTCCGTGAAGAGCAGGGTCTTACCCAGGTGGTGGCTTCAAACATCTTGAGATCCAGAGGATCTCCCTGGATGGTCCCATCGAGAAGGATCAGAGAGTGGCAGCTAGCCATGGCGGCACACAGCGGGCCCCAAGGCAAAGACCTGCCCGAGGCAAAGCTGTGGATTTCCTGGAAGCTAAAGGAGAAAAGAAAAGGGGCTTCAGTCCTCTCCCTCCATGCCAAAATGGAGCTTCTGGAAGTAAATATCAATTTAAAAATTAATTTAGCATGGTTTGTTACATTAGTACCCATTCTCCAATCCGCAACGCCAGGTTAATAGTGTTTCATTTAGCCATCGTCCTTCTTTAAGTTCAGCAAGTATGAGAAAGGTCTCTGGGTTCTTTCAAGGTCTTTCTTTTCCCTGTTCTTTCTCTGCCACTGGTTTAGTTCCAGTGGTATGGAAAAAAAAACTAGAAGTATCACCTTTAGTTTGGAGCATATCCCTATTATCGTTTCTTCCTCTGGGGCTACACAGGAACCTCTAGCTCTGTCTCCAATGTGCAGATTCCAGACCTCTCACCATCCTAGTTGCTCTTTACTGGGAAAGTTTGTATTTGTCATAGTTTGCCTTCAAATGCAGTCTCCAGGATCAGATTACTATTTCTGATGATAAGAACATTGCAATGCTTTAAATATGGCCTTAGGTGGCTCTAGCCTTTTCTTCTTTTTTTTTTTTTAGTTTTATTTATTTATTTGACACACAGAGAGAGAGATCACAAATAGGCAGAGAGACAGGCAGAGAGATAAAGGGAAGCAGGCTCCCCACAGAGCAGAGAGCCAGATGTGGGGCTCGATCCCAGGACCCTGAGATCATGACCTAAGCTGAAGGCAGAGGCTTAACCCACTGAGCCACCCAGACGCCCCCATCCTTTTCTTCTTGAAAGCAACCACATAACAGTGTTAACTCATAATTCAGCCATATTTCTTCCTGCCTTTCTCATTCAAGCTTCCCTACAAGTTCAAAAACCTCTTGGCTGATTACCGACCCTGTTGATTGTTCCTATCATTATATATCAAAAGTTCAAGTTATCCTAGTGCTTTTCAACATATTCTCTAGTATTTCATTAAACATTAAGCAATCACCAGCAATGTGATTAACACAGAAGCTTAAGCTCACGCTGGAAAGCAAACACTGATAAGGTGGGGGAGGATCTTATTTTTAAGATGGCACACACTCTCATTACTGTGTACTGTGTACATTATTGATTAAATGTATCAATTTTTTTCAAATTTTAAACTTCTTTTTTAGTCATTAAAGCCAACTTTGACCTTTTTGAGAGAAGGAAGGAAAGGAGGAAGAAAGAGTGGCAGACCTAATTAATCACTCAATAACCTAAACATGATACCAATTATTTTTATTTAAATTTGACAGGCTGCTTTTAGAAATTGAAAGTTTTGTAGGTAAGATGATGTCAATTCAATAAGTAGAAAAGCATTTAAAAAATGGAACATAGTAAGTTCATGTTAAATTAAACAAACATTTGGGGCGCCTGGGTGGCTCAGTGGATTAAAACCTCTGCCTTCAGCTCAGGTCACAATCCCAGAGTCCTGGGATCAAGCCCCACATCGGGCTCTCTGCCCAGCAGGGAGCCTGCTTCCCTTCCTCTCTCTCTGCCTACTTGTGATTTCTATCAAATGAATAAATAAAATCTTTAAAAAAATAAATTAATTAAAAAAATAAACTAAATAAACATTTGTTATGCATGTGCTGTATGTACCTGGTATAATGCCACTAGGAACACAAATGTAAATAAGAAACACACTGCTGGGATACTTGGGTGGCTCAGTTGGTTAATCCTCTGCCTTCAGCTCAGGTCATGAACCCAGGGTCCTGGGATCGAGTCCTGCAAGGGGGTCCTTGCTTGGTGGGGAGCCTGCTTCTCCCACCACCCCTGCCTGCTACTCTGCCTACTTGTGCGCACTCTATCTCTCTCTGACAAATAAATAAATAAAATCTGAAAAAAAAAAAAAAAAAAAAGAAAGAAACACACTGCTCTCTGGATTTTTGCATATTTGAATAAATGCATACTTTTTTTTGTAGAAGCTGAGGTAGAAACATACTAGTTAACAGGATGACTAGATACATATCTAAATCTCTCTTTGAGAGAAAATAGAAATAACTTTAGAAGGTTTAAAACTTAGAAGAGGTTTCTTTTGTGGACTTAAGTGGCTAGAAGCACCAAGATTTATTTTTTAACCCAGGAAAGAGACCTGTCTATAAATAATAATTTAATATGAAAATGTATTAAACACATGTAATTAAAATCTTTTATGGGAAAATTCTAAGTCATCTGCAAAGCGAAGAAGAACAATAATGTACCCTTTAGTAATATATGTTTTTGCTACGAAAGTTGTTAAGTGTGAGAGGGAAACACTTTCATTAAAAAAGAAAAAAAAATGTAAATGTCAAATGTTTCCTGATCACAAGTGAAAGGTAGCGGCGAGAAAAAGCAGCCAAGGCTGCAAAGTCAGACATGGCCACAAGAGGGCCACCCAAGAGAGCTGTGCCAACCTTACCACCAGGAGCTGAAAATTGCTAAAAAATGAGTCTTTTCTGGCCAGACAGGAGGAGTTTCTGGCAACCATAAGATGGAGTTTCCAGAACTACAGTACCAGGGAAAATAAGTGCATTAGCTATGGCTCCAAGGTGTTCCTCTTCCTACAGCTCAGTGTACCCAGGTCCGAGCAGCGTTCTTCCTCCTGGCACACCTGAAGGCTTCAGTTTGTGCAAGGAACGTACCTCCTGAAGGGACAGTGTCCTGGTATTCTCTGAAGAGGTACCCGGGGTCAACTTTGGCCCCTGGCTAATATGATGACAGCAAATTACATTATATATATTTTTTAACTTTTTTTGCAAATTACATTTTAGCAAGGACTTGAAACTCCTCCATCTCCTAGGTTTGTGAGTGGCACAGGGCAGGGGGTGGTGGAGGGAGATATGCATGTTTTAGGAAGACTTGGAAGTGTTCAAAAAGAGAAATTCCATGAAAATACTATGTCAACCACTGCTCCAAAGCCAAAGTCAAAATGTCTTCATTATTAACTTTCAGGAGAAAATATTTTTTCTGGGGAAAGAGAAATGCGAATGCATTCGGTCCAGGGTACTCACCCACTCCTATCGCAGGGCACGACTCCCCAGAGATCCAAACCATCCCTTGTTAAGGTGCCTGTCTAAACAAAAACAAGCACTCGGTTTACTCTGAAGATTCCGCAGCCCTATAATGACAACCTATGAGGTATGTTTTAACAGGGAAATATATGTCACGAACACATTACTGAGATAAGCACTTCAAGGAAGGGCACGATGAAGTGGGTGCCTGGGGTCCCAGGCAGAAGCTTTGATGAACTCACACTGGTTGTCTGGCCAAGCTGGAGATAAAAGGAAGAAAGTGGTATCTGCCTTATTACTCCGGAGGCCGGTTTTGAGATCTAATGGTAGACTAAATGGATGGAGAAAGTTTCAGTAAGCCTGTAAGAAGGCTCACTGAGCAGAAGATAAAAAGTATGTCACCAGAAATAAGTAATGGAATAGACTTGGTTCCTGCTTTAAACAGATGGTTTGCTATTTGACACTAAAAAAAAGGTGTTTATTGATATTTCTCTCAGTGCAGGATAATGATGAAGAGCTTGGATTCATTTCCAACACCAGCTATATGACCTGGGCAAATTATTTAATCCATTTGAACATCAGAGCCCTTACCTGTAACATGCTTATAATCAAATAAGGTTGTTGTGAACATCAAATGGGGTAATTCAAAGAGCTTAACTTAATGTCTGACATAGAGTAGGACCAAATTGTAATGATAATTACTCATAATTATTACTTATTTTATTCAAATTCATGTCCTAATGGTCTTTCCCACCCCTGCTTCTTTTGCCAGGTCCAAGGAGGAGATGATCTCATCAATAGAACAGCCTTCTCTGTTATGCTAGTTTGATCACAAAATAATACTGAAATGCAGACAAGAGCCATGTTAACCTTCTGATCTTGGTAGATCACTCAGAGATTCTAGTAATTATATAATGCCACTCTGATCCCGTTAATTCTCTGTCATCAAAACCCCCAATGTACTGTTTAATAGGCACAGAGTTTCAGTTTGGGAAGATGGAAAAATTTTCAAGTTGGATAGTGGTGATGTACTTCGAACCACTTAAAAATGGCTAGAATGGTTAATGTACATTTTGTCACAATAAAAAATAAATTAAGAAAAAAGAGAAAAACAATTAAACAAAAACAAAAAACACCTCAAAGTTTCCCCACTCCCTAAAGAGTATGTATGAATTTCTTAGCCAGATGTTAAAGGTGCCTCCCATTACTAGTGTCTTGCTCTGGCCACAAACACAAGCCTTATTGCTTTTCTGAATCCATTTGTGTGCCCATGTCCACCTGCCTCTAATACCCTTGAATCGCATTAATTTTCTCTACCTATATTATGATGATGTGACATCTTAAAACCTTCTCTGGGGTTGGCCAGTTCTTACAGAGGTAGCAAGGAATTCAGCGTGTGTTTGACGTGTGAACTAACCAATCCTCTACCTGTCCCTTCCTCCTCAGGAGGCAATAGTTTTCTGCCTTCCTCATCCCAGGGCCAAGTGCCAGAGACAACCCTATAGCCCAAAGCTCACCCAGGTCATTCAAAGTAACCAATCATAATCTATGGCCTGACTTGCCTTCCCTAGAAAGACCCCAGTAAAGACCATGGCCTGAGCATTCCCCTCACTCCTGCTTTGCTACCTCATCAAAGACTGACATTCCTCCTGTGGCCTCACATGGCAAGCTGTGAGTGCCTCTTCTTACCAGGAGAACTGTGAATAAGGTTAAGCTTCTTTCAAAGGCAATGACCTCTTTCTGCAGTCATCAGTCATCTTCACAAATGGAGACCTGGGCACAAAACAGCCTGTCTTCTCCATCCTCTCCCTCACAGCTCCCACCCTCAACTAGTACAGACACAGACCAAAAGAATACATTCAAGAGAAGGTAGAGAACCAACCAGAGGCTGGTTATGAGTAACTGACAAATCATCAATTTTAAGCAATTACATTTTATATATTTTATAAATATATATATATATTGTATATTTTAAGCAATATACAACAGATGCAAAAATACAGTAAGGATTTGATTGGGGGCTTCCTATAACCAAGTCCAATTAACCGAGTAAAACACAGTTAAATAAACTCTTCCTTTTTTTACTCATTCATTAAATCAATAAACATTTATTGAGCACTGACTATACACTAGGCAATATTCTTAGCATTAGGGATACAGCAGTGACCATGGTAAAGGGCTTCAGTTTTGTTCTTTGTATGGGGCTTTGACCAGGAGGGACAGAATCCTATTTCATTGTGTTTTATAGAATATTGGAGCTGGAAGGACTGTAAAAGAGTCACTACTCCATATCTATTCTCCCTCCTCTAAACCCCAGCATCTGAGAGCCCAAGAGATGTGACTTTCCTAGATCACACACCCAACCAGAGAAAAAATGAAGTCCGATGCCACATCCTCTGTTTCCTGCCCCAGAAGAGTATGAAGAACCTGCACCAGATGACAATGATGGGAATGAGGATGAAATACACATACCTTATCAAAGCAGACAAGGTTTATTTGTCCACATACATTGATCCTCTGTGGGCTGATGCAAAAGATGCCTCTCTTCTTCAGCCTCCTCTGGGCATAGATAATGCCCGTGGTCAGAGCAGCAGGAAGAGCAGGAGGAACTGCAATTGTGATGACATCGAGGGCTTTCTTCACCACCTCCTCTGGAGGCTCCTGGGACAAAAAGTCACTCTTCAGCATTAACAGGTAAAGCAGTCCTGAATAGCATATGGCTTTTTTCTTTCTACTTCTTCTTCTTCTTCTTTTTTTTTTTTTTTTTTTTTTACTTTTTTGGTCAAATTCCCAGAAATGATAAAAGAGGGTCAAAGAGTATGGCTCTCATAAATTTTTCAAAGTCCAGTGAAAAGGTTTGTAATGCTTCATACTATGACCAGCAGAGAACGACGTACAAATCTGCCGTGACATCACTGACATTGGGTATCTGGGTTTTATTTTAAATTCCTTATTTAATAACTATAAAACACTACATTAGTGGGATAAATAAATTCTCAGATTGAAAATGAAAAAATAGCATAAGGAAAAGTGTACCAGATGAGAGGCATGTTGATAGCTCAATAAACGGTGCTTCGTCCCTCTGGATCTTATTTTTACCATATGACTTGGTGATCAGTCTCTGATATGGGGGAACTGTGAGTGTATGTGCAGGTTTCAGTGTTCGGCCTTGTTTCCCAGGTTTGTAAACCATGCCTGAGATTAAGGTCAACACGCAGAGTGTAAATGATACATAGACAAGTGTATGTGTGCGTGTAGTAAAAGAACAAAAGCAGTTTACCCCGCTGAGCACATAGACGCACAAAGTATAGATCATCCCGATGGTTGCTGTCCCTACAAGGCACAGGAGGAACATGATGGCATCCCGGTAGAGCTTAAAGTTCATTGGCTTCGGGTAGAGAATGGATCTCACGAGGTCCCCTTTGGCAGTGTTGAATCCTGGAGTAACAAACACACACTCCACATTCTCAGGATGAGTTTCCGTAGTGTAGTGGTTATCACGTTCGCCTCACACATTCTCAGGATGACACATCCTACTGCTAGTGCTCTTCTAAGCCCCAACGTGGCCTTCATTTTTCTCTAGAGATATTTAAACAGTGCTGAAGCCCAAGGACTGTTAAAGGATAATTGCGAAAATAGCCCGAGTGCTGGAATGGAAATATCTCACCACACCGATTTCAGAGCCTCTTCCTCTCTGATCTTTCTTCTCTCTACTTTCAATTCCAATGCCTTCCAGAACAAGGAAACCACCGCACTGAGGTCAGAGCACAGCTTTTCCAAGCATATCTTCATTTTTTTTTTTTTCAGATTTTATTTATTTTAGAGACAGCATGCATGAGAGTGGAGTTAGGGGCAGAAGGACAGGGACAAGCAGACTTGGGCTGAGTGCCCAGCTCAACATGGGGCTCGGTCTCACAACCTTGAGATCATGACCAGAGCCAAAATTAGGAGTTGGATGCTTGACTGAGCCACACAGGTACCCCCAAGTATAACATCATTTTAAGGGAATGACTCATGAGCATTCACACACACACACACACACACACACACACACACACACACACATGTTGTTGGTTTTAAACCATATGACCCACTAAATACCAATGGACTTAATTTCTAATACTTTTCAGTGTCAAGCTTTCAGTTTCTAACCCTGCCCAGAAAGCACTTGCAATTTGGGGTTAAAAGATCCAGGTTCAGGGCGCCTGGGTGGCTCAGTGGATTAAGCCGCTGCCTTCAGCTCAGGTCATGATCTCAGGGTCCTGGAATCGAGCCCCGCATCGGGCTCTCTGCTCAGCGGGGAGCCTGCTTCCTCCTCTCTCTCTGCCTGCCTCTCTGCCTACTTGTGATCTCTCTCTCTCTGTCAAATAAATAAATAAAATCTTTTAAAAAAAAAAAAAGATCCAGGTTCTAAGTCCAGCTCTGTCGGTGACTAGCTGTGTCATTTTTTTAAGTATGCTTGGATTGTGCTGAACTCAGCCTATTTACATATGAAGTTGGAAAAGTCATCTTTACTGTGCGGATTTGATATGTGGAAATAGTTTCTAAACCACAAAACACATAAATAGTAACTTTCATCAGTATTACTTTTACTAAAAAGGCATACACCGTAGTACAATTCACACTTAAAATATAAAAATTTATATATATTTGGCTTATAGCCTAAAAATTATTCCTTACTTAATAAATTTAAGGCACTAGACAAATGGAGCAAAAATATTTCATTAAAGTAACAAAATAAAAGAAAAACTCCTAACTCACCAGTCTGCAGCACCACTGCTTTCACGGTCCCAGAACAGGCTCCCTTGGCTTGGATAATCTCTGTCCCACAGAAGAGGACATGTCGTTTATAGTCTGCTTCACTCTGTGTTTTCCAGGGCTCAGAGCTCTCTGTCTTGGGTAGCGGAGTTTTAGTCACTGGAATACTTTCTCCTATAAAAATCCAAGCATCTCATTTTGTGAGGTAAGGAGCCTTCACTCTTTTAAATCACGCATGCTCTGACTCAGCATGTGGCAGACATTTGTTATAAGCCTGCCTTGGGGGAAGGGACAACCCTAGGTTTTAGGTATACAAGGAGAAAGAAACATGGTTCTTGTTTTTAAGAGATTTATAGTCCAGACAAATAAGTATAATGTTGTATTATAAATATTACAAGTTTTGTAACATCACACATGGATGCTCAAAAAGGCTAGAAATAGCTACATGGGGAATGGCAAGTTGTGCATTCCAGAATGTAGGGTGTTGGGGAGTGAATGGCTATGAGACCTGTGGAGGAGCCAAAGCATGGATGGCCTAAGCGCACATATTTACGTGTTGAAATGGTTTTCATAGGCATTAGTGGCAGAAGAGGGGTGGGGAGATATTTCATTGCTTTCTTCAGGAGACTAACATCGTATTTGTGTATAAGAGAGAGCACTCTGTCTGCTGTTTGGGAGTAGACTGAAGTCTGGTGAGACTGTAGGCTGGACATCCAGTTGGACAGAATGAGGTCTGAACTACAGCAGTTGGCAGTGGGAGCAGAGAGAAAGTGCTGGATTTGAGAAATAAAGAGGTAAGAAGTTATAAAATTGGGGGAGTTCTTTTTATCTTGGCAGGTCATAGGGACAGAGAAATTCAAAATGGCTTCCTGGTTTCCAACTTGGGGAAAATGAGCAGAGGGTAGGGTTTGTTGTCAACACAGGGATTATAGGAGGAAGGAAAAAGTGCCTTTGGTCACCATGAGTTGGAGACGCCTTGTGGAATGGCTCTTCTGAGATGTCTTGCATTTATTAAATTGGGTCTGGACTTCAGGGGAGAGGCCAGAGACATTTAGTCAGATTCCCCACCTTACAGACTATGATTAAAGCTGTGGGAGAGATGAGATTATTAGGGACCACGTGTGCGGATCGAAGAGGATAGGGCTAGGGCATAGCTCTGAGCAACACCAACAATGAAGAGTACAGGGGAGAAGGAGCAGCACAGGATGCTGGATAGTGTTGTCAGGGGTAGAAGAACTTGGAGAGAAGGAACAATCGTGGAAAATTAGGGAGAAGAGTTCGCCAAAGGAAGAGATGGTCAGAATAGTCAAAAGCAACAGAGAGGTGCATAAGAGAAATCCGCAGAATCCTTTGAATTTGGCAATTGGAACAAGGGTGACTTACCAGTGCAGTGGGGACAGATTGGGGCAGGGTGAAGTGTTAGTACAAGGTGGTGAATGAAGTTACAGAAATAATTAGGGACCGTTCTGAGAAACAAAACTTATAAAGCCTTCCACTGGTCTTTGCAGAGTGGGCAGGTCAAAGTCAGATATATACGCTGCACTTGTGCAAGAAAGTGGTCCTTAGCACTGCACAAGTCCCAGTACTCAGAGATTTTTAAAAATCCACATATTCCTTATAGGAAGAAACCTGGCATGCCACACATTTTAAAATTTTTTGGTAAAGTTAATAGAAGAAAGATATGTGTTCTTGTCTCTATTTCATGCCTTCTTGGGTTGCCCAGGGGAAATGGATCCAATTTGGGCTTTCATGGGAATCATAGTAAGTCAGTGTGTCTTCTCGGCGCCCTGGTCCATCCATGTAAAAGACTTTATGATTCTTCTTTTTCTTACAGAAATGTTGGCAAACATCTCCTCAAAGGTAGGCATGAGAACTCAAATCACTGTGACCTTGAACAAGTCACTTTGCCTTTCTGGACCTCAGTTTCCATATCCATGAGACGTAGTGACGTCTAAGGTCTCCCCTCACCCCCAGCTCTAGCATGTTATTTAAAAATGAAATACAGTTAGCCCAAAATTCTTAGTGTGTATTTTCACAGCAGCGGATGTGCCAAATCCTGTGTCATGAACTTCTTGACATGTTCAGGCCAAGCCAAAAAGAGCTTGGACTTGATCATCTGGGTTTCAGAAGGTCATCAACAGCTCTCATATCCTCCACGTTTATTTGAAGATATATTTTATATGAAAACACTAAACATAAAAGTCACCGTTGAGAAGAATGGATAAGGAAGATGTGGTACATACACACGATAGAGTATTATGCCTCCATCAGAAAGGATGAATACCCAACTTTTGTAGCAGCATGGACGGGACTGGAAGAGATTATGCTGAGTGAAATAAGTCAAGCAGAGAGAGTCAAGTATCATATGGTTTCACTTATTTGTGGAGCATAACAAAGAACATGGAGGACATGGGGAGATGGAGAGGAGAAGGGAGTTGAGCGAAATTGGAAGGGGAGATGAACCATGAGAGACTATGGACTCTGAAAAACAACCTGAGGGTTTTGAAGGGGCGGGGGTGGGAGGTTGGGGAACCAGGTGGTGGGTAATAGGGAGGGCACGTATTGCATGGAGCACTGGGTGTGGTGCAAAAACAATGAATACTGTTACGCTGAAAATAAATTAAATTTAAAAAAAAGTCACCTTTTTGATTCTGAAATGTCTAAAGATCTCTACAGCCTTTTAAAATAAAATGACAGGGTTGCAATACCCTTTGTTCAAGAAGAAAATGCTAAGCACTCAGAAAGTTACAACTGTATCAAACTTAGCACATAGAAAGCAGCTTTAATTTGAACCTCAGAACCATCCAGAGCATCCTGCTGGGGAGAAGGCCCCACAGCAGCCCCATCCTCTGCCACTATTGTTCAGATAGAGGAGGAAGCTGGGAGAGCTTGCAGAGCCTGTAAGTCGTGAGACAGAACCATACCTGTCAGCATGCCTTCATCTACCACACAGCTGCCGTCAATCAGGATGGCATCGCATGGCATTTGCATTTTGTTCCCTGTCAAAACTAATAGATCTCCAGGTACCAAGAAGCGTGATTCCAGCTCTTGGACTCCAGCTGAAAGTGTGAGATGGTAGAGTCAAGTCAGATTTTTTTTTCCCCACAAAAACATAATCTAACAACTCCCTTAATTGGACATCAATGAAAAAACAACCGGGACATTTTTAAAAGGGAAGCTGTTCCTCAACATTGATTCGAAATCTGGAAATAATAAGGAAAAAAGTAATAAGTTACATAAAATAAAAACCTTTGTGTGGTAAAACAATAAATAAATAAGCAGAGAAAAATACTAAAGACAAATTCAGAAAATATGTTTGAAACTTATATTATATTCTATTACAAAAGATTAACATTGCTGATATATAAAGAACTCCTGAAGAAAAAAGAGAGATGTATAGCAAATGACTATAGCAAAATTGCTAGAGATGTTAGCATTTTACATGTGTGCATGCACACACACAATGTAAGTGACATGTTAAACATTTGAAGAGATCTCCTTCTTATTCATAACTTAAAAATTGGAAGTACCTTCCTGCCTGCCTGCCTTCCTTCCTTCCTGTCTGCTTTCTTATAGTTCTTTCCTTCCTTACTCAGCCCCAAAGCTATAGACGTTAAACAAGCTAGGCATCCTTGCAGAAGGTTGGGGATGTGGTTGGCAGCCTGCTGCAGGTGTTGGAGACTAACCAGGATGGACAGGTGTTTCCTGGTGTGGGGCATGTTTTCAGAGCCCAAGGAGGGAGAGAAGGGCCCCAAATGGTGACAGTGGCCTGGTGTGAGCTGTTGGAGTCCAAGCAGTGAAAAAGGTGTCTACATGGAAGTGAGGGAGAGAATCAGTAATGAGAGATGATGGGTTACACCCAGCAGGGATTGATAGAATGAGTAGATACAATGAGGCTAATGAGAGCCAGGTTTCTTATGAAGAAAGGGAGTTACAAATATGGATGGAAATAAAACTAGACTGAACACTGTGGTATTGGATTAGAATTGGAGACAACAATGTAAACCGATGGTTTTCAATAGATAATAGATAAAAAATAAAATAGCTGTAAATGAATATGTATAATACATGTATATAATATGTTTGCTTGTCTTTCTTATACATACATTCACTAATTCTGTTCTCTGAGAGGGACTAGGAGTAATGAAATTCCAATAATGATGTGCATATCTAGTGCCCAAATTTTATTCCTTCCCCCAAAAAAGAATCAGGGTTCCTTAAGGAAATGGATGATTACAAAGCTGGGCCAAAAAAAAAAATCATATAAGCTGGAACATTTTGTTGCACCATTAAGTAAAAAAGTGCCCAAAGAAAGATGGAGGCAGATAGAAAAAACATCAAAGCCAACTTAACAGACTCTCATTGCCCAAACCTGTAATGATTTGAGCATCACAGTAAATAATGATAAATGAACTATAAACCCATAAAATAAAATAGGAATTCATGAGTCCATATGACATAAGTAAATGGATAAATAAATGGGGAGAAAAGATGTAATTAGAAAATCATGATTTGGCAACTATCAAAGTAATAATTCAGCTAAGAAATGGCAATGGATACAACTAGTGGGTAAATTTAATGAGGATGGCTTGTTTATATAGTCTCAAGTATCTCTCAACACAAGAACTATTAATTACAAAGGACAAAAGAGTAAATTTACAATGGAGAAACCTGGAAGATACTATTTAATTAAGTGATCCAAAGTAACATCATTAGTAATGGGACAAATTTAAATTATGTACCACCCGAGAGGAAACAATGAGAACATGGGATCACTTCTATGATATTCCAGCCCAAAGTGCATAACCTGAATTGAACTATGAGGAAACATCAGACAAATCCAAATTGAGAGACATTCCACAAAATAACCAGAGTCAAGGGAGTCAAGATCATGAAGTCAAGGTAAGATTGAAGATTAAAGAGATGTGTCAAACAATACTTCTGTATAATTCTAAATCCTCTCCTATAAAGAACATTATTAAGACCACGAGATGAACCATGAGAGACTATGGACTCTGAAAAACAACCAGAGGGTTTTGAAGGGGCGGGGGGTGGGGGCGGTGGGAGGTTGAGGAACCAGGTGATGGGTAATAGGGAGGGCACGTACTGCATGGAGCACTGGGTGTGATGTCAAAACAATGAACACTGTTATGCTGTAAATAAACAAATAAACGAATAAAAAAAAACCACACACACACACACACACACACAAAAACCACTAGAAAAATTTGGATGGGGGTTGAGCATCAGTTGCTATTAATATGTCAATATTTACTTCCTGATGTTAATGGTTGCACTGTCATTTAGGTAGAAGAATGTTCTTGTCTTTGAGAAATATACACTACAATATGTAGGAGTCATCGAGCCATATGTTGGCAACTTACTCTCAAATGGCTCAGGGAAAAAGTTATTTGAACTATTCTTGTAACTTTTCTGTAAGTTTTAAGTTATTTCCTAAAAAAAGAAAAAATAAATACATCTAACATTGCCCACCTAGCTAATTAGAAAAAGGTAAAAATTTGCCAGCATATTCTGTCAACAAGTCTATGCAGAAACACACATTTCTGGCACAAACTCAAGCTGGTACAATCTCCATGGAAAGAAATTTGGCTCGATCTATCTAGCAAAAGAACATACATGCATTTACTCTTTAACTCAGCAATTTCAGTTCTCAAAATCTATGCCAAAGATAGACTGGTGGAAATAAGAAAAGACAATATATGCACAAGCCTTTTGATTACAGCACTATCTTTATAGTAAAAAACTAAAAAATAAAATAAAATAAAAACCTTTCAATAAAGATCTGATTGAATAAACAATGGTTCCCCCATACATGAGAGTACTAGAAAGCTGAAATAATGAGCAAAAAATGTTATATATTCTGCTATGAAAGAATCTCTAGGAAACATATTTAAGTATGTAAATACACCTGAAGCTAATATAACATTGTACATCAACTATGTTTCAATATTTTTAAAAAGCAGGTGAAGCAAACACGCCAGCAAATGTGAGCTAAACCTGCATGGTATATCCCTGTTATCTAAGCAGCAGTGTAAATATATACACTATTTTGTATATATACTATATAGAAATGGATATTATATATAATTTCTTTGTATCTTGTAAATGTAAGAATAAATCAAAAACAAAAAAAATTATTCTTACAGAGACAGCAAGTGCACAAGGTAGAGAAAAGAGGGATAGGAGCCAGACTTCCTGAATGTTTTGACTTACAGGTTTAACTTTTGAACCATGTAGATATTTGATATAATATCTATTTTTTTAAAGATTTTATTTATTTGACAGAGAGAGATCACAAGTAGGCAGAGAGGCAGGCAGAGAGAGAGGAAGGGAAGCAGGCTCCCAGCTGAGCAGAGAGTCCGATGCGGGACTCGATCCCAGGGCTCTGAGATCATGACCAGAGCCGAAGGCAGAGGCTGAACCCACTGAGTCACCCAGGTGCCCCTAATATAATATCTATTTTATTATTTGATATATTATTTGATATTTGATACATTATTTGATATGATATCTATAATATTTGATATATCTATTTTATATAATTTATATATTTAATATATAATTTTATTAAATCTATGATTATATATTTTTATATAATATATATTTGTGTATAATACCCACATAAACGAATACAAAAATATATTTGAAAAGTTAACACTAAAAATCTAAAGCAAAATGAATGAGATAAACCTATTGAGTTGCTGATATAACCATACAGAGAAGAACCATTTCAAGCAACTTTGAAATATAAGTTTTTTTAAACATATAATTTGTACATTTCATATGGTATATCACAAAAGAGGAAAAGAAAAACTCCAACAAAATCTCAAATTGTTTTTAGGAATTATATTCCTCCCAGGTGTTTTGGCTTTCAACTCTGAGATTACTGTGTATGAGGTATAGAGCAAATGAGTAATCTGTTGCTTTCATTGAGAATTGCAACTTCTGAGATAAAGGAGAGACTAAAGTAAAATCCACAAAGTTAAGTAAAAAGCCTGCAGTTCTAAACTTGAATTTGAAATGTCAGAAGATGGGGGTTAAGCATCCAACTCTTGATTACAACTCAGGTCATGATCTCAAGGTTGTGAGATCGAGCCCCGTGTCAGGCTCTGGGCTGGGCATGGAGCTTGCTTAAGATTTTCTCTCCCTCTGCCACTCTGCCTACTCTTTCTCTCTCCCTCTCTAAAAAGAAATGTCAGAAGACTAGGTCTGTCTTCTGAAAAGGCCAAACAATAGTGACTAACACCATAGAAATGAACACTCTGAGTGCTCTGGTTGAGGTCTATAATGATATATAAGAGCTCTTTGGAAAAAAGGATGTGTCCAGGTTTGGAGCAGGAATTGTCCAAGGTAAGTTTGGAATATCATATCATATCAGAAAGCAACAAAACTTTTAAAGGCTACTGGGGTCATAGAATAATTCAGAAGCCAACTGAGGAGGCACTCAAAAGCCAAAGAAGAGAAAATTTGAGCACAGTAAGAATAAAAATTGCCATGGATGGAAATGTGTCGCCCCATATGAACGCATAATGACACTAAAAAATCCTTTAGGTAATGCTAGAGGATCAACCCATTATTCCGAAAGCTAGCACATGAAAGGAAATAATCAAATATTAATCTTGTCTTTCTTAAACAAACTGAATCTCAGGGTAATGAAATGGTTGAGGAGAGTGTTTTTTTTTTTACATAAATATTCCCCTTAGTATGTGAAAATCATATGATAGAAGTAGAAATTTCAAACTCTTAATGAAATAGTTAATCTAAGTCATAAATATTTATGTCTGCTAACATCACTAAAAGAAGATAATCAGTATGTATCTCACATTGGAAGTATGCGATATTAACTATGAAATATTCTTGTCAAAAACTCAAGCCTCTAACAACCAATTTACAGGAAGTGTAAACCACAGAAAATCGTGTTAAATAATTTTGTGAATATGTAACCAATATAATCTAAACTGTAGAACCCCTAGGATGAACTATTTGCTTTCCTCAATAAAAAATTTGTGAGGAAAAAAGTAAGATATAAAGGAAGGAATGTGTAGAGTTCAAAGAAACTAGGATAACTAGTAGCAAGATGTGGGCTTTATTTGAACATTATTTGAAAATATACGCATGTATAAGCACATACTTGTGATTCAATTGGGAAAATTTCAACCCTTCTATGTAATTGATTTTTTTTAATTATGGAATTATTTTAGTTTTTTTAGGCAAAAGAATTAAAAAGGAATCTTTATATTTTACATATATACTGCATTTTTTTCAAATTAAATTATATGATATCTGAGATAGTTCAAAAATAATCCAGAGAGAGGGATGAAAAAGATTCAATGTGTTATAATTGTTGAGTCTCAGTGATTGCTACATGGGATTTCATTATCATATTCTTCCCATTGTTGTATGTATGCCAAACATTTCATCACAAAAGGTTAAACAAGAAAATGATGAGGGTGTTTTTAAAAGGGGAAGTTTTACTTCAGCTACAAAAAGGAGCAGATTTATCTTCTCATCCGAAACAAGTGAGATATACATATATTCATATATGTATCAATATTCATATACAAAATATATGAAACAATGGTTTTAAATACCTAACATAAACAACAAAAGACAGGAAACAAGTGAAGGTGCCCTACAATTGCTCAGTTTACTGTCTTTAGAGAGTTCCCAGGCCATTGTGCAGGAAGGGGGAACCCAGACAAAATCCAGAGGTCTCCCTGACTTCAGAATACAGACATGACAGTCTATAGAGACGAATAATCACATGCATTTGAAGAAGGTACTAGCAAATGAACAATTGAACATACACCTTTTGAACTACAACTCACGATAGCATCAAAATCATGAAATATTTAGGAATGCATCTTAGAATGTGTAAGACCCATACACTGAACACTGCAAAACATTGCTGAGAGAAATCAAAGACCAAATTAACAAAGATTGAAAAATGGAGACATATACCATATCCATAAGACAGAAACCCCAAATTTATTGACATATCCATTTTTCACAAATTAATCTATAGGTTCAACACAATCCTAATCAAAATTTCATGTTTTTTTCTTGTTAGAAACTGACAGTTTGATTCTAAGTCAAAGGTTCCAATATCAGCAAAGCAACACTGAAAAGAAGAACAAAGCTAAAGGACTAACATCATCCTATTTAAAGACTTATTTTTTTCTTCATTCACCCCTCCTTTGTTTTTTTTAAAACTTTCCTTTATTTTTTCAGTGTTCCAAGATTCATCATTTATGCATAACTAATTATAAAGCTATTTGATGGTATTGGTATAAAGACAAGCAGATGGATGAGTAGAACAGAACAGTGAGTCCAGAAACAGATCCACCTGAGTATGAGCAATATTTGACCAAGATGCAAAGACAGCCCAGTGGAGAAAGGACAGTCCTTTCAACAAATGGTATTGAAATACTTGAATGTCTATTTGCAAAGAATGAACTTCAATTTAAAAAAACCTCGAAATGCCATATAGATCTAAATGTGAAAGCTAAAACTGAATATTTTAAAAAAACAATGTAGTTTTTGTTTTGTGTTTGTTGCTATTAATCTCTAAGGGAGACTGCCTATCTATCATGAGTTTAACATTATTTGATAAGACTGACCATATAAATTATGAGTTCCCAACAGCATTCAATTATCAAGTAGAAGAATTATATACAAAATAAAATCTAAGCAGATGTTGGAAGTCCAAGTGAATTTCAAAAACAGTTTTCTCACTGCCCAACATGTCTTCCCAATTCTGCCATTCTGTTGTCTCTTCCTCAACATACATCTAAGACCTCAGATGAAGTTTTTTATGGCCATTAATAGACAGGAAAGAATCCAAACACTTCGTGGTATTAGATCCTAGCTTAAAGAGTCCCAGAATGACTGTGGAGAAGACCATTGTCATTCTCCTTCACTGTGGGCAGAACTCCACCTATTACATTGAGTTTCCTATCGTGCCTGAAGGGAAAGATAACTAGAAGACCAGAAGTATGCTAATTTTTAGTAGGGAGCAAAGAATTGTTCTGAAAGATTGCAAGTATGTTTGTCCATTAGAAGACTCATTAATGATGTCTAGTCTGGAGAAGGCCTTTTAAACCTGGAGAAAACAAAACAAAACAACAAAATAAAACAATACACTCATGGCTATCAGCTAACCACCAAGGACTTCACCAATAGTCTCATGAAAGGAATAGGTGGCAGTGTTGCTGATTATTCATGAGTTCAAAAACATGTTCTTCTATTCACCAAAGCTAACTTGGTTATAAACCCTGCTAAGTATCCAATTTTCCAGGAGCAACCACAAAATTTTAGCAGCCGTAAGTAAATAAACCTAAGCAAACAGCCTGGGTTTTGCTACCAACTGTTAAACTGGCAACACTTGATTTGATCTGAGTATGTATTTCTCTCTCTCTCTCTCTCTCTCTCTCTCTCATGCAGGACATTTCCCTTTGTAAAGAACCCCATTTCGTGGAGGTCTGAGATAAAGTGTGAGAGGGGGGCATCTCTCTATATTTTATGTAACATTTTGATCCTGGAACCCAAATCATTTCTGCTTGGGCTACAAATTGTATAGATTTCTGTTTGCTACTTTGTGTTATAGGAAAATATCTGTTGCAGTTGTTAATTATGGCCCCGTCTCCTGGGAACCAGACAGATATGTTCATAGCGTTGGATAAAGAAAAACTAGAATTATATCCACCAGCCCATACTCATAATTACTGTCCCATTTTGAAAAATGACGATCATTTCTTGATAAAATGCATTGTTCAGACTCTTCAATCCTTTAGGAAAATTTCCTTCTTTGTACTCCCTACCCTCCTATGCAACAAAGTTGTTAAATATTGTTAAATCTGTTCAATTTAACAAATTTCCCAGATGTGTAGAATTTCCAAGCAGGGCTCCAGCTTGTAACCCTTCATATTGAGAAGGATTTGATGAACTCATTCTAGAAAGAAAATAACTCATATTTTCCTATTGTATTGTTATAAAAATATATTTTTGAATCTCAAAAAGTACCTCACCTCAGTTTATTGAATAGATATTCATTAAGAACTTACATAAGAAGCACTTATTTACATTAGGACACCACAGAAAAGCTTAATAACCTTGGGTTAGTCAAAGGTGTCTTAGATGTAGTGCAAAAAGCAAAATCCACAAAAGGAAAATTTGATAAATCGGATTTTAACAGAAGTAGAAATATCCACCCTTTGGGAGACACTGTAAAGAAAATGGAAATGATAAGTCATAGAGTGGAGAAGATCTTTACAAATCATATTTCTGATAAAGGTTTTGGATTCAGAATATAGGAAGAACTTCTTCTCAAAAGCTAATTACAGAAAACAACATAATAAGCAAAAAATTTGAAAAGACACTTCACAAAGAAGATATATAAGTAGAAAATAAGCACTTGAAAAGATGGTCAGTGCCATTAGTCATTAGGGAAATGCAAATTAAAACTACAATGACATACCACTACACATCTGTTAAAATGGCTAAAATTTTAAAAAACTGACCATACCAAGTGTAGACAAGAATGTGGAAGCACTACAATTCTCATACACTGCCAGTAAGAATGCAAAATGGTACAAACAATTTGGGAAACAGTTGGGCAGTTTCTTAAAAAGCTAAACATTTACCTGCCCCTATGACCCAGCCATTCAGCAATTATGTATTTTCCCATACAAAATGAAAGTGTACGTCTATGCAAAGACTTGAACCCAAACTTTCATTGAGACATCATTTGTAATAGCCCAATACTAGGAACAACTCAAATTTCCCATCAGTAGGTGAATGGAAATACAAGCCAATCTATCCATACACAGGGGTTCTCCTCAGGAATAAAAGAGGAATAAACTATTGACATACTTAACAAAAGGACACATTTTTAAATAGTTATGAATTTGATCCCTGTAAAATTACCCCAAAATATGTTATAAAAGACATAAAAATGCCTACCGGATAATACCATTTATATACAGTTCTAAACATGCAAAATCATTGCCTAAGGATGGGGATGGGGAGAGAGAGAGGTTGAGAAGAGGGATTACAAACAGGTACAAGGCAACCTTTGGGAGTAATGGATAGTCACCACCTTTATTGTGGTGATAGTTTCATGGATAGTTACACAGATGTACATAAGTTAAAATCTATCAAATTGTACATTTTAAATATGTTCAGTCAATTATATGTCAATTTTACCTCAGTAGAGATTTTTTAATGTTTATTTTGATTTTTTTATTTACTTGACAGACAGAGGTCACAAGTAGACAGAGAGGCAGGCAGAGAGAGAGGAGGAAGCAGGCTCCCCGCTGAGCAGAGAGCCTGATGCGGGGCTTGATCCCAGGACCCTGAGACCATGACCTGAGCCGAAGGCAGAGGCTTTAACTCACCGAGCCACCCAGATGCCCCAGTAAAGTTTTGTTTTTGTTTAAGGCGAAAATGCCTCAAGCACTTCATTCCATTAGGTAAATGTACAGAAAAAAAATGCATACGAAGATGAGAGTAGTCGAAACAGAGACAAAAATTTAAGTCCTGTTTTGATTCATATGAACACACATAGTTCTAAATTAATGAGACTTACCTTTTCTCCCACATACAGAGACTGTAATACTATTATGTGACTCAACTAGGCGGTGAAGTTTTACAGATTGCTGAAAGAGAGGAACGGAAAATAGGAAAAGGCTTATCTATTTGAAGATACATCCAAAGTATTAATTCAGTAAAGCATTAGTCTCTTTAAAGATAGAACACTGTCTTGTTCCTGACTGAATATGCTGGCTAAAAACGAAGGACTAAGTAGCCTCTCAGTCAACAGAAAAGTCATCCAGCTTGCTGTCCTGCTCACCAACAATAAGAAGTATGTGTTCTTTGGTAGAAAGGAATTTCTCAGCCTGCGCGGTTCACTCAAAGTCATTTTTGATAACCATAAATTTGTCTTTAGTTCTTTTAGTTGAGTACATCAAGAACTTTAATCATTCAAGATATGTGTTTATACCTAAATAGCTTCAAGAACTAAGCATTATTTCAGGCTTAGTTATCCCACATCAGAGTTCCTAATCTATAACTTTATAAGGAGTTTGGTGGTGCCTGTTATTTCCTCACTAGTATCTGTTGTATTAATATATGAAATACACAGGACACTGAGAGTGAATCCATAACAAGATAGAAAAGAAAGATATAATAAAATTATATTAGATTTCACATTAATTAAGAAACTGTTGTGTAAAAGAACTACCTGCTTCTAGGAGTTAAAACTCCTAATCATTTAGTGTATTCATTTTTTTATTCTGATTTTGCTATTTAAGAAACCCCTAAATCTCTGACATCAAATCATTTACAGATCTGACTAATATGCCCTAAGAATGATTAATAGAATAATATAAGGTGAAAGAGTATTCTATTGTTAACTTATTCTTTTATTCGTGTTTGCATTCACTCAACTTTTATTAAACAACCTTTATGTGCTAGGGACTATGCTAAGAGGTGGAGATGGAATGGTTAAAAAAGAAAAAAGGGTATGGTTCTTACCAGCAAGGAATTTACAACCCACCAGGAAAAATATTTTTAATCAAATAATCACAAACATAAAGGTATCATCACAATTAGTAATACAGGGGGAAAATGTGCTTTTGGAGCATATATAGCCAATGGAAGCAATAAAAATCTTCCCGAAAAAAGTGGCTTTCAATCAAATAGATTGTTGAATCTATGAATGTCAAACTCAAAAGAAATATTTGGATTTGAAATATTTATAAATTTAAAAGTCACTTTAGAATTCATTGGTATACAGCTATAAGAATAAGGAAGAATCTCTTAATATAGTCACATGAAAAGGCCAACGAGACATAGTGTTAGTAGAAGCAATAATAAAACTAGGTAGGAAATGATATAATGATGCTACCTGATGCTAATATAATGATGCTATAGTTTGCATATTGTTTTGATGTTGAGACACTCCTCCCCAAGGAAAAGCCAGGTAGAGGAGGAGGAACTATAAAAAGAGATTGAGAAAGAACTGCTAGAGAGGATGAGAATGTGTGTCTCTGAAGCCTAAGGGAAAGAGCGTTTCAGAAAGAAGCAATGGAGCAGTTAACTGTCAAATGCAAGGGAGAGGGTTAGCGAAAGCTGCAATGCGGAAAAAAAATGTCCACTGTGGGAGGGGGACTATAAAATCAGCAAACAAAAGACTGACAATCCAATAAAAATTAATGGAGGACATGAATACAGTTCACAGTGGAAAAATACAAACAGCTTAGGACATGAGCAAGGGCTCCACTCATAATGGAAAACATGCTGTTAAAGTTATGGGATTCTATTTTCACTTATACTAGCAAAGATAAGGAAAACCAACACTCGTCTACTATTGGGAGGAGTGTAAATTAGTATTCCTTGTTTAAGAAGCATTTTGAGCACATCTATTGAAATAATATATCTAGTTTATAATTATAATTTCAAGTATAGAAATTTTATATCTCCATACAAGTCATATATAAGTGGACATATATACCTGTTATATACATAACTACATGTAATATAAATTGTGCATACTCATCACTTATATATATTTATAAACATACATATATGTGGAGGTGTGAACAGGTATATGTGCAAGAATTGTCATTATTTTAATAGCAAAAGACTAGAAATGATCTAAATATCCAACAGCATAATTGGTTTAAAAATTATGGTACATCTAGAGAAAACACATTTGTGCAGATTTGGAATATTTAAGATATATTGGGTGAAAAATGCAAGTGCAGAACAGTGTGCATAGTGTATTTCCATTTGTGTGAAACAAATTAGTGTTTAATACTGCTAAACATTATAGGGGCACCTGGGTGGCTCAGTGGTTTAAGCTGCTACCTTCGGCTCAGGTCATGATCTCAGGGTCCTGGGATCGAGTCCCGCATCAGGCTCTCTGCTCGGCAGGGAGCCTGCTTCCCTCTCGCTCTTTCTGCCTGCCTCTCTGCCTACTTGTGATCTCTCTCTGTCAAATTAAAAAAAAAAAAATCTTTGAAAAAAAAATACTGCTAAACATTATAGAACATTTGGACCCAGTGGATGCCTTCAGAAAGGGGATCTGGATGCTGGGAGAACCAAGGTCGGAGGGATATTTATTTTTTATTTACACTGTATTGTTATATTTGAGTCTTTTAAAAATTATGTCCATGTATAACTCCTTCTACTAAGAAAAAAATAACTAGTTTAAAAAAGGAATTTTAAAAAGAAAAATTTAAAACTACCTATGGCCTTAGGATTATAGTGGTGACTTTAACAAGAGTTTTTTTTAATGGAGTCACAAAAGTGAAAATCAGGTCAGTATAGCGAAAAGTGAGAGGAAGATGAGTAAGTCATAAAAGCATGCACAAAGAAGTTTTCCTATAAAACGAAGAAGAAAGGCTGAGTAGTAGCTAAATGTAGAAGATTTGTCAAGAGAAGGGATTGTTACTTGTTTAATGCTGATAGAAAGGCCCTTGGGGGAGTGATTGAGGAGGTCATTCAGTGACCGCATAAGTACCCTGAGCAGATGGAAAAGGATGCTATTGCAAGCACAGGCAGAGGAACCTTTCTACTCTGTAATAAGAGGGCAGGGCAGAAGGGAGGCAGAGACAGGGTCATTTGGGAGTTGGTGGTTGGGGAGTTGAGCAAATTCCTGTCTTATAGTTTCTATCTTCTTTGTGGAACAAGTGTGAGAGTATCTGCTGAATTAGCGAAGTGGAATAAGAGCAATTGGGCATCTCATAAAAAGTGAGGAGAGTTTGGTTTGAAACCTGACTTTTGAGAATGGGAGACTGGGATCAACCAATCTCTTCTACATGACTTTTTCTCAAAAGCACTTAGACCCCTTGATGTGGGCATAAAGAAAGCCAAGTGTTGGACTCAGGCTTTCACAAATAAGTACCAACCAAACAAAATGGGCAAAAGAGTCGTTATTAAATAGACTCTTCCAACTTCCACCCTCTTCCACCACCTTCAGGATCTAACAGTGTTCTCTGCATATATTTTTTCATTTGTTCACAATTCATAGAATTTGTATCTTCTGGCTGTTCAGCCTGAATAAACTAAAGAGGGGAAAACATAACTTGGAAGGTTAGGAATTGGGATGTGAGAGAAGGAAAAGGAATAACATTATTCGGCCTAAGTACTTGTGTTAGATATTCACAAACTTGGTCTCATTTGTTGTAGAGTCCGCAATGACTATTTCCTGATTCTTCTTTCTAACAAAATTTCAATAAAGTTCCTACTGATCCCTTTCTGTGGCCACAAGATAGGTGGAAAAAACTTACCTCTCTGAGATCATAGACCGCCAAAGCTATGGACATGATGGACATAATTATGATAGCAAAAGCATATTCTTTATAGTCTTCACTAAACCACAAACAGACACTGAAGAGTTGAAATATGTAAAATGGATTTAAAACCTGATGGCAGGAAAACAGGAAGACAAAGGGAATAATAAGTCTTCACATCAGCTATTCATTGACTTGTTTGCTTTCATAAATCACCCTATACAATATTCTCATTCTTATTATATTTATTCAGCAATTGTCATATGCCAGACACTGCACTAAGCAACTTTACCTGAATTTTCTCTTTTAATTTCCATAATTACCTTATTACCCAGAAGCTATTACTTATCACCATTAAAAAGATGGAGAAGCTGAGTCTTAGACCTTGACAAACTTTCTCAAGGTCATGCAGCTGCAATAGCCACAGATTAGGGCTTGAACCCAGGCAATCTGGCCCTGGAGCACTTACTTTAAATCACTTGTTAACCTTATCATTTACAAAGTAGTGTCTCATGGATCCTCATACTGACCATCGCAACGGTGTGGGGTGTGAATATTACCAGGTCCTGTTTACATGTACTGGCCATAAAAAGGCTGAAGTTAAGACTTCAGGTTTACAAAGTTAAAATGTTCTCAAGTCTGTTTTTCTTTCTTATGACACACCATCTACAGTCTTCAAAGCCATCAAAATACCTTAGATTAATGGCTAAGTTGAAGACCACAATTGCTCATAAGTAGAGAGCCAAGCTGAAAGTGGGAAACTGTCACTGAATATCTAGAACACTGTGGAGAAAGGAGAGGCTAACTCCAACAGTCGTTAGCCTGTTTTGGTTTAAGACTTTTTGTGCCCTTACTCCAATACTCTCTAGTTGATTCCCATTTGTTTAGGATGGGAACATTATTCCTTGACTCTGGTTAGGGAAGGAACACACAGAAACATTTCCTTTCAGTTTCTTTTGCTTCCTTCCATTCCTGAAAGAAAACTTGCTAGAAATATTCAGAAAATACTTTGAATTTAGTATGTTTTCTATAAAGGAAGTAGTGAAGTGCAGGAAAAGACCCAGAGTACAGCTGTACGGTTATAGTTTCATAATAATCATGGCTAAATGAAAAATAAGCTCAGTAGTAGATTCAAAGAAGAAAAATTCAACTCATTAAATGATGTTCAAGTCCTTTTTTTCCTCCCACACAGACATTGAGATGGAGAAAACTAGTAAGTCCAAGCAGATGTTTTTCTTCCTATAATTTTAGATGTTGAGGAAATTGTATATTATTGCTCATAAGAAAAGTTCTTATTTTTTAAAATTTTTAATTATTATTTCAGTTTCATAAATTTGAGACAGACTAAGAAACATTGGATTAAAAAGAAAAGAAAGAGAAGAAATGTATGTTTATCCAGTTATAAAAGGATAAGTGGATACATCAGCATCATATCTTATACTGTATCAGGCAACATGTACAAAAGATGGTCTCCAAGAAAAAGAGTAGAAGAGAGATATGAAGAAACTATACTTTGTATTTTTTTAAATATCCCAAATTACAGTTATGTATTGACAACTAGCATTCTTGACCTTGATTTTTTAAATATCCCAAATTGCAGTTATGTATTGACAACTAGCATTCTTGATCTTAGAACTGAACTCCTTTATTCTCTAGCCAGAATGAAGAGAAAGTACTGATTACCTCCTTGATGAGTAGTTTCCAAATTGGTGTGATTTCAACATCAATAGTATTAGGCCCACATATTAACCTCCTACAGAGAAAGATCAGAGATCAGTTAGTTATTAATAATAAAAATGAAACCCACATTTTACTTGTTCAAAAAAGTTCTTTTCACTCTCTCACAATCAATAAAAGCCCCCCTTGTTACATAATGTCCTCATCCTTTTCAAAATAACTGAGGAAGGGGAAAGTTCCCAAGGCCAAAAACAATAAACTTGATCTTTTTGCATCTGTTGAATTGACTCTTCCTCGGGTCTAAATATTTCCCTGATGTCAATTTGGGTATTTAATTTAGCCATTGCCTCATTAAAGTAGTTTCAAGATTGGCACTCTCTCAACTCTGTCCCCAACTTTGGCTCTGTGGATGTGGGATGGAGGGATAATTACAAGAAAATCATTTTACCTTCCTACACCTATTCAGCTCTGGGAATCTGCAGAATTTGTTTTAAGAAAAGATGTTGGGGACATTAGGCTGTAGGCAAGATAGCAGAGGAGTAGGAAATGTAAATATCATCAGGTCCCAGGAGTTCAACTAAATAGTTATCAAACCATTCTGAACACCTACAAACTCAACAAGAGATTGAAGAGAAGAAGAGCAGGAATTCTAGGAACAGAAAATTGAGCACTTTCTGGAAGGTGGGACGTGTGGAGAAGTGAATCCAAAGCAACATACGGGAAGACATCCACAGACCATGGAGGGAGGGGCCTTCTCCTGGGAAGTGAGAGAGCAGTGGAGCACAAAATCGGAACTTTTAGAAGTCTGCTTCCCTGAAGGACATCCCTCCAGAAGCTAAGAAGAGAGTGGAGCCCTCATGGGGACAATGTGGTCTCAGAACCCTCAGGGTCACAGAGAGACTGGGGGTGTCTGAGTGTGGCAGAGCCTCCAGGCATTGGAGCAGGGAAGCCAGCTGCAGAGATGGAGACAAGGAGTGGTCTCTCAGCTCGAGTTTACCTTAAACTATGATCCAAGGCACAGTTGGGCCACTGCTCTTCAAGCAGGGATCCCACAAATGGCAGATCTGGAGAGACCCCCTCCTTCCTCCTCTGAGAGGAGCAGTGCAGGAGTGCACTGTAGGAATCTGCTGGGTTTGGAGACTCCAAACCGGGTTGTGCACCATAGATAGAAATGCTCAGTCACAGGTCAGGTTAGTACGGAGCCTGGCCGGGGACCTGGGAGAGGGAGTGATTGACTGCTTTTCTCTGAGGGTGCACTGAGAAGTGGGGCCCTGAGCTCTCTGCTCCTCAGGGCTGGAGATTGGGAGGTTGACATTTTCATTCCCATCCTTCAAAGCTCTATGGAAAGCATTCAGGGAGCAAAAGCTACCAAGAGGGGTGCCAGGGTGGCTCAGTGGGTTAAGCCTCTGCCTTCAGCTCAGGTCATGATCCCAAGGTCCTGGGATCAAGCCCTGCATCAGGGTCTCTGCTCAGCGGGGAGCCTGCTTCCCTCTCTGTCTCTGCCTGCTGCTCTGCCTACTTGTGATCTCTCGCTCTGTCCAATAAATAAATAAAATATTAAGGAAAAAAAAAGCTACTGAGAGTGAACTGAAGGAACAGATTGCTTAGCCTGGCCCCTGGCAAGGGCAATGCAATTCTGCCTCAGCAAAGACATTTGAGAATCACTACAACAGGCCCCTCCCCCAGAATATCAACAAGAACATCCAGCCAAGACCAAGTTCACTGATCAATGAGAACTGCAGAATGCCAGAGCTAGGGAAAAGCAACACATAGAATTGATGGCTTTTTTCCCCATGATTCTTTAGTCTTTCAAAGTTAAATTTTTAAAAATTCTTTTCTTATTCTATTTTTTGAATTTTTCTCTTTCTTATTTTTACATTTTTTCCCATTTTATTTATTTTTTCAGCGTAACAGTATTCATTCTTTTTGCACAACACCCAGTGCTCCATGCAAAACGTGCCCTCCCCATTACCCACCACCTGTTCCCCCAACCTCCCACCCCTGACCCTTCAAAACCCTCAGGTTGCCCCAACCTCCCACCCCTGACCCTTCAAAACCCTCAGGTTGTTTTTCAGAGTCCATAGTCTCTTATGGTTTGCCTCCCCTCCCCAATGTCCATAGCCCGCTCCCCCTCTCCCAATCCCACCTCCCCCCAGCAACTTAGTGAAATAAGTCAATCGGAGAAAGACAACTATCATATGATCTCCCTGATATGAGGACATGGAGAAGCAACATGGGGGGGTAGGGGGATAGGAGAAGAATAAATGAAACAAGATGGGATTGGGAGGGAGACAAACCATAAATGACTCTTAATCTTATTTTTACATTTTTTAACTATTTTATCTTATCAATACCTTTTAAAAATCTTTTTAAATTTTCATTGTTATAGTCATACTTTATCCCTTCATTGTATTTAACCTTAATTTTTGTACACATATAAGTATTTTTTTTCTTTAAAATTTTGGGATACAGTTTCTTCTAATAGATCAATATATACCCAAATCTAGCACATGGCTTTGTTCTAGTCTCCATCCTGATCACATTCTTTCCTCTTTTTTCTTTTGTTTTAAACTAACTTCTTATCTTATCAGCTCCTTTTTTAGAATCCTTTTTAATTTTCATCTTTATAGTCATATTCCATCCCTTCATTGTGTTTACCTTATTTTTGTGTATAGATAAGTTTTTCTTTCTTTAAAATTTTGGGAGGTAGTTTCTTCTAAGAGACCAAAATACACCCAAAATCAACTGTGTGGCTCTATTCTATTCACCAGTCCAATACATATACATATATATTTTTTTCTTTTTTCCCCCCTTTCTTCTCCCCACAGTTTTGGATTCCTTCTGATTTGGTTAATGTATATTTTTCTGGGGTCATTGCTACCATTTTAGCCTTTTGTTTTCTCATTCATCTGTTCTTATCTGGATAAAATGACAAGGGGGAAAAACTCACCACAAAAAAAAAGAACAAGAGGAAGTACCGATAGTTAGGGACCTAATCAATACAGACATTAATAATATGTCAGAACTAGAGTTAAGAATGATGATTATCAAAGTGCTAGCTGGGCAAGAAAGAAGCATGGAAGATATTAGAGAATCCCTTTCTGGAGAAATAAAATCCTTTTCTGGAGAAATAAAAGAACTAAAACCTAACCAAGTTGAAATTTTGAAAAAAAGGTATTAATGAGGTGCTATACAAAATGGAGGCTCTTACTGCTAGGATAAATGAGGTAGAAGAGAGAATTAGTGATATAGAAGACCAAATAATAGAGAATAAAGGAGCTGAGCAGAAGAGAGACAGACAACCACTGGACCATAAGGGGAGAATTCAAGAGATAAGTGATACCATTAGACAAAACAATATTAGAATAATTGGGATTCCAGAAGAAGAAGAAGAAAGAGAGAGAGGGGCAGAAAGTATATTGGAGCATATTATAGCATAGAATTTCCCTAATTTGGCAAAGGGAACAAGCATCAGAATCTAGGAGGCACAGAGAATGCCCCCTCAAAATCCATAAAAATATGTCCACACCCCATCATCTAAAAGTGAAACTTACCAGTCTCAGTGACAAAGAGAAAATCCTGAAAGCAGCTCAGGACAAGAGGTCTATAACATACATTGGTGGAATTATTAGATTGACAGCAGACCTATCCACACAGAGACCTGGCAGGCCAGAAAGGGCTGGCATGATATATTCAGAGCACTAAATGAGAAAAATATGCAGCCAAGAATACAATATCCAGCCAGGCTGTCATTGAAAATAGAAGGAGAGATAAAAAGCATTCAGGACAAACAAAAATTAAAAGAATTTGCAAATAATAAACTAGCCCTACAGGAAATATTGAAAGGCATCCTCTAGGCAAAAAGAGAGCCTAAAAGTAACAGGCCAGAAAGGAACAGAGACAATATACAGTAACAGTTACCTTACAGGCAATACAATGGCACTAAATTCATATCTTTTAATAGTTACCCTGAATGTAAATGAGCCAAATGCCACAATCAAAAGACACAGGGCATCAGAATGGATAAAAAACAAGACCCATCAATATTCAATCTACAAGAAACTCATTTTAGACCCAAAGACACCTCCAGATTTAAAGTGAGGGGGTGGAAAGCAATTTACCATGCTAATGAACATCAAAAGAAAGCTGGAGTGGCAATCATTATATCAGATACATTATATTTTAAGCCAAAGACTATTATAAGAGATGAGGAAGGACACTATATCATCCTCAAAAGGTCTGTCCAACAAGATCTAATTATTTTAAATACCTATGCCCCTAACATGGGAGCAGCCAACTATATAAACCAATTAATAACAAAATCAAAGAAACACATCAACAATAATACAATAATAGTAGGGGATTTTAACACCCCCCATCACTGAAATGGACAGATCGTCTAAGCAAAAGATCAACAAGGAAATAAAAGCTTTAAATGACACACTGGACAAGATGAACATTACAGATATATTTAGAACATTCCATCCCAAAACAACAGAATACACATTCTTCTCTAGTACACATGGAACTTCTCCAGAATAGACCACATCCTGGGTTCCAAATCAGGTCTCAACCATTAACAAAAGATTGGGATCATTTCCTGCATATTGTCAGACCACAATGCTTTGAAACTAGAACTCAATCACAAGAGAAAAGTTGGAAAGAACTCAAATACATGGAGGCTAAAGAACATCCTACTAAGGAATGGATGGGTCAACCGGGAAATTAAAGGAGAATTTTAAAAATTCATGGGAACAAATGTAAATGAAAGCACAACTATTCAAAATCTTTGGGACACAGCAAAGGCAATCCTGAAAGGAAAGTATATAGCAATACAAGACTTTCTCAAGAAACAAGGAAGGTCTCAAGTACACAACCTAACCCTACACCTAAAGATACTGGAAAAAGAACACCAAAGAAACCCTAAACCCAGCAGAAGAATAGAAATAATAAAGATCAGAGAAGAAACCAATGAAATAGAAACAAAAAGAACAGTAGAAAAAAATTAACAAAACTAGGAGCTTGTTCTTTGAAAGAATTAAGAGTGATAAATCCCTGGCCACACTTATCAAAAAGAAAAGAGAAAGGACCCAAATTAATAAAACCATAAATGAAAGAGGACAGACACAACCAATACCAAAGAAATACAAACAATTATAAGAACATATTATAAGCAACTATACACCAGCAAATTTGACAATCTGGAAGAAATGAATGCATTCCTAGAGACATATAAACTACAAAAACTGAACCAGGAAGAAGTAGAAAACCCAAACAGACCCATAACCAGTAAGGAGATTGAAGCAGTTATTAAAAATCTCCCAATGAATAAGAGCCCAGGGCCAGAGGGCTTCCAGGGGAATTCTACCAAACATTTAAAGAAGAATTAATACCTATTCTTCTGAAACTGTTCCAAAAAATAGAAATGGAAGGAAAACTTCTAAACTCCTTTAATTTTGTTTTAAAGAATTTAAAGAGAGAGAGATCACAAGTAGGCAGAAAGGCAGGCAGAGAGAGAGGTGGGGGAAGCAGGCTCCCCACTGAGCAGAGAGCCAGATGTGGGGTTCAATCCCAGGACCCTGAGATCATAACCTGAGCCGAAGGCAAAAGCTTAAACCACTGAGCCACCCAGGCGCCCCTAAACTTCTTTTATGAGGCCAACATTACTTTGATCCCAAAACCAGAAAAAGACCCCGTCAAAAAGGGGAATTACAGACCAATACCCTGACGAATACAGATGCAAAAATTCTCACCAAAATACTAGCCAATAGGATCCATCAGTACATTAAAAGGATTATTTACACCAACCAAGTGAGATTTATTCCTGGGCTGCAAGTTTCGTTCAACATCCACGAATCAGTCAATGTGATACAATACATTAATAAAAGAAAGAACAAGAACCATATGATACTCTCGATAGATGCTGAAAAAGTATTTCACAAAATACAACATCTTTTCTTGATCAAAACTCTTCACAGTGTAGGGATAGAGTGTACATACCTCAATATCATCAAAGCCATCTACGAAAAACCCACAACAAATACCATTGTCAATGGGGAAGAACTGAGAGCTTTCCCCTAATGTCAGGAACATGGCATGAATGTCCAATATCACCACTGCTATTCAACATAGTACTAGAATTTCTAGCCTCAGCAATCAGATAACAAAAAGAAATAAAAGGCATCCGAATTGGCACAGAAGTCAAACTCTCACTCTTTGCAGATGAAATGTTACTTTATGTGGAAAACCCAAAAGACTCCACTCCAAAACTGCTAGAACTTGTACAGGAATTCAGTAAAGTGTCAGGATATAAAATCAATGCACAGAAATCAGTTGCATTTCTATACACTAATAACAAGACAGAAGACAGAGAAATTAAGGGACTGATCCCATTTATAATTGCACCCAAAACCATAAGATACCTAGGAATAAACCTAACCAAAGAAGCAAAGAATCTGTACTCAGAAAACTATAAAGTAAACATGAAAGAAATTGAGGAAGACACAAAGAAATGGAAAAGCATTCCATGCTCATGCACTGCAAAAACAAATATTGTGAAACTGTCTATGCTACCTAAAACAATCTACACATTTATTGCAATCCCTATCAAAATACCAACCTTTTTTTTTTCCAAAGAAATGGAACAACTAATCCTAAAATTTATATGGAACCAGAAAAGACCCTGAATAGCCAGAGGAATGTTGAAAAAGGAAACCAAAGTTGGTGGCATCACAATTCCAGACTTAAAGCTCTAGTACAAAGCTGTAGACATCAAGACAGTATGGTACTGGCACAAAAACAGGCACATAGATCAGTGGAAGAGAATAGAGAGCCCAGAAATGGACCCTCAACTCTATGGTCAACTAGTTTTCAACAAAGCAGGAAAGAATGTACAATGGAAAAAAGACATTCCCTTCAACAAATGGTGTTGGGAAAATTGGACAGCCACATGCAAAAGAATGAAACTGGACCATTTTGTGTGTGGACACCACACACAAAAATAGACTCAAAATGGATGAAAGACCTCAATGTGAGAAAGGAATCCATCAAATTCCTTGAGAAGAACACAGGCAGCAACCTCTTTGACCTCAGCAGCAGCAACTTCTTCCTAGAAACATCACCAAAGGCTTGGGAAGCAGGGGCAAAAATGAACTATTAGGACTTCATCAAGATCAAAAGCTTTTGCACAGCAAAGGAAACAGTCAACAAAATCAAAAGACAAATGACAAAATGGAAGAAGATATTTGCAAATGACATATCAGATAACGGGCTAGTATCCAAAATCTATAATGAACTTATCAAACTCGACACCCAAAGAACAAAGAATCCGATCAAGAAATGGGCAAAAGACATGAACAGACATTTCTGCAAAGAAGACATCCAAATGGACAACAGACACATGAAAAAGTGCTCAACATCATTCGGCATCAGGGAAATACAAATCAAAACCACAGTGAGGTACCACCTCACACCAGTCAGAACAGCTAAAATTAACAAGTTAAGAAATGACAGATGTTGGCAAAGATGCAGAGAAAGGGGAACACTCCTACACCGTTGGTGGGAATGCAAGCTCATGCAGCCACTCTGGAAAACAGTATGGAGGTTCCTCAAAAGGTTGAAAATAGAGCTACCCTACAATCCAGCAATCACACTACTAAGTATTTACCCTAAAGATAACAAATGTAGGGATCCAAAGGGGCACGTGCAAAAAAATACTTCTAGCAGCAATGTCCACAATAGACAAACTACGGAAAAAACATAGATGTCCATCAGCAGATGAAGGGATAAAGACAATGTAGTGTATATATACAATGGACCATTATGCAACCATCAAAAAAATGAAATCTTGCATTTGCAATGATGTGGATGAAACTAGAGGGTATTATTTAAGCAAAATAAGTCAATCAGAGAAAGCCAATTATCATATAATCTCTCTCATATGAGGAATTTGAGAGACAGGGCAGGGGGTCGTGGGGGATAGGGAGGGAAAAAATGAAACAAGATGGGATCAGGAGGGAGATCAACCATAAGAGACTCTTAATCTCAGGAAAAAAATGAGGGTTACTGGGGGGTTGGGTGGGTGGCAGAGGGATAGGGTAGCTTGGTTATGGACATTGGGGAGGGTATGTGTTATGGTGAGTGCTGTGAAATGTGTAAGTAAGCCTGATGATTCACAGACCTACACCCGTGGGGGAAATAATACATTATATGTTAATAAAAAATAAAAAAATAAATTTAAAAAAGAAAGAAAAGTTATTAGAATCTCAAAAATAGCTCTCACACAGTTATATAGCTCTTTAATTGAAAACCTAGAGCTATGTATCTCTGATTATGCAGAGCAATGACCGTTTAAGAGTTATTTTGCTGTTGGGAATACCAACCACTCTCTCCTTGCCTTCTATATAGACTTTCAGATCAAATAGTTTGGGCAAATACATTAGAGCAGTGCCTCCTGAACTTTAATGTTCATACAGATTACTTCATGATCTTGTTAATGTGAAGACTCTAATTCAATAAGGATGATGCATGGTCTAAGATTCTGCATTTCTTTTTTTTTTTTTTAAGATTTTATTTATTTATTTGACAAAGAGAGAGAGATCACAAGCAAGGGGAGCAGCAGAGAGGAGTGGGAGAATCAGGCTTCCCACTGAGCAGGAGCCTGATGCAGGACTTGATCCCAGGACCCTGAGATCATGACCTGAGCTGGAGGAAGATGCTTATCCAACTGAATCACCCAGGTGCCCCCAGATTCTGAATTTCTAACAAGTTTCTAGGTGATGCTGATGCTAAGGCTCTAGGTCCCTCCAATTACTAAGAAACAGGGTGGAGGAGAATGTGAGAATCATAGAAACTTAGGAGCAGCAAGAACTTTATCGAATCCTCCTTGCCTAGTTAATAATTAAGCAACCAAATCCCAGAGATGAGAGGTTACCGGCTCAAAACCACACAGTGATATTTTGAGAGATTCTAAACATTCCACACTGTGCCCTTCCTCTTCTTCTTTCACCTCCCATCTCTGTGACCTTGTTTGGGCCATCATACTTCGGTGAGTCTCAGATTTCTCATGTGTTACACTGGGAGGATAAGGACATTTGTTCTACCTCCCCCACAAGGTTGCTCTAATGAAGTGAAATAATATATGTGCATGCATTTAATTTAACCATACTGAATAGAGCATTACAAGGTTTTCTGATATTGACCAGCGAAGATAACTATGCATTGGGCTATTTGCTAATGGTAACTGTCCTTTGGAGCGGATGTAGATAATAGGAGGCATGGTACCTAATCTCTTGTTCTTCTTTTGTTAGACCTGATCCAAATTTTAGATGTATCTTGGCAGAACTGAGCCAGTCTTCCAAACAACTGAAATAACAATAATGAGAAAGACATATTTAGAAATAATATTTTTGAGATAATTTTCTCTCTTTTGAATGAAACTTCCAAAACAACTTACCCAATTTTCTGGAACTGTCCTTCTAAGTTGTTCCAAACATATCTTATTTTCTGCACTTTTATGCATCTCACCTGCAAAAGAAAAGTACTAAGAAAGTCTCTAGTTTAAGAATTTATACATACATAGCAGTTCAGTAGCCAAAGAAGCATCTGGGGAAGAAGCAAGGATAGAGCCCTAATATACTTAAAATGATCCTTTCCTAACTTACCCCAACCTTCCCTAATAACACAAGTGGCCTTCTTTATTAGAAGTTATCATTCAGTCAGTGTGTATCATGGGCCTACTATATGGATAAGCATGTGACTAAAACTTAGTCTCTGCATTCCACTATGTGATAACCCAACAAGGGAAGAAAATGTTACAAATGAGAAAACTAGGGACACCTGCGTGGTGTAGTCGGTTAAGTGGCCGATTCTTGGTTTTGGCTCAGGGCGCGATCTCCAGGACCCCGATCTCAGGATTGTGAGGTGGTGGAGTCCTGGGTAGAGCTCTGCACTGAGCTTGGAGTCTACTTGAGATTCCTCTCCTTCTGACCCTCCTTCTCCTGCTCATATATTCCCTCTTTCTCTCTTTCCCTCTCACAAATAAATAAATAAAACTCAATCTCAAAAAAACAGAGAGAGAAAACTATACCATACAGTCAAACATATACATGCCAAAGAAATAAAAATACAATAAAGTAAAATTTGTAGTACTGAAATGTAGAAATATAGAAAGGACGGATGTCTGAAGGCATCATGGAGGAGATGACATCCGAGATGCAGCCCTGAAGGGTTGGAAGACTTTTGCTCAGATGAGAAGGAAAGAGGGCATTTCAAAGAGATTATGCACAAGTTAGTCATGGGGAGGGACAAATGAGTGGGCCCATTTGACTACAGACTGGAGAATGAGGCTAGAAAGATAAAGATAAATAAATAAAGAGCATACAGCCTTAAATGCTAGGATGAGGTATCTAGGGCATTTTCTTGTAGGCAATGGACTTGTAGAAAGACTATAGAGGAGACAATGACAAAGATTAGACAGAAAGCAGGTTCTAGAAGACAGTGAGCAGGCTATTGCAAGAAAATGTGCTCCAGGAAGTGAGGGTCTGAGGGCGTGGGCAATAAGAAGGGAAAGTAAGGTTCATGCTGATGGCAATTAGGCATTCTTGTTTCTGAATTTCTTTAAGCAACTTTATACGCACATCTGAATCTCTGTCACCTAGTGATTTAACTGATGCAACTGAGCACAAAGCGAGACTGTCATATGGTTATAGAGCCATGCTTATAAGCTCATTTTGTCCAGAATTACCTAGGAAGCTTTAAAATATACTAATGCCGGGTTCCACCCCCAGGTGATTCCTATTTCATTTGTCTGGGTTGCAACCTGGCCATAAATAGTCTTAAATTTTCTTCAGATAGTTCTAATGTGCAAAGTTGAGAAACGGTATTCTTCCTTTTACAGTTTCTCTGATAATTGTGTCCTTGAGAAATTCAAGTAAATTTTTCTACGCCTAAGTTTCCCCATGAATAAATTGAGGCAATTGAGCCGATTATCCACTGCAGCTCTTCTGAGTATGTTCTATACCCATGAATAGGATAGTCCATATAAAGGTTAGATAAATTCTAGAACTGGGTAGAGCATATAGCTGAAATATAATAAGGGTCCAACACTTTTTTTTTTAAATAAGTGAATGAATGCTTTGTACAACCACATGACAACTAGAAATAGAGGTTATTCCCTAAGCTTCAACACCTGGGTTACACTAAATGAATCTCAACACTGTTCGATAAATATATGTGTGTGCACATGGATGTGCACGAGCACACACACACACACACACACACACACACACACATACATTCGTAGTTACCCAGTAAGAGTGTTAAATGCTGTATGTTTTACTTTACAGAATGGACTTATTTCAGCAAGACTGGTTGCAAAATAACTTTTAATTAATTTATTTTTTCAGCATAACAGTATTCATTGTTTTTGCACAACACCCAGTGCTCCATGCAGTACATGCCCTCCCTATTACCCACCACCTGTTCCCCCAACCTCCCACCCCTGACCCTTCAAAACCCTCAGGTTGTTTTTCAGAGTCCATAGTCTCTTATGGTTCGTCTCCCCTTCCAATTTTTTTTTTATAAACATATAATGTATTTTTATCCCCAGGGGTACAGGTCTGTGAATCGCCAGGTTTACAAGGTTGCAAAATAACTTTAAAAAATAAATCCTATTTTCCAATTGATTTTCAGTCTATAAAGTTAGAGTGCACCGCCACTGGGAGGGATTCTTCCTTCACAAGCTTCAAGACAGAGTAAAGAAAAAGTGTGTGAAGGCGGTCATGGCCCACATTGGGACTTCACGCTTCCTGCCTCACACTTGCCGTTCCTGTTCAGTCCCTGTAATTCTGTAAGCAGAGCTGGACTGTACTCACAGTTACTGTCTGTTGAGGACTTGGGGGCCTTTCACACATTCTCTTTAGTTTTGTTCATCATCCTCTGGCACAACAGGCATTACTTTCACCTTTACTCCATCCTTCATCCCTGAAGTTCATTTTGATTAAATCATTTGCCCAAGAACACACCTATTAAGAAGCCAGGGTCAAAATTGAACTCAAACCCATCTGGCTCCAAAGTCCAGTCTCTCAAGGGATATAATGTTCAAACAAGTCTCAGAAGAAGTTCTGAAAAATCCCATCACTGCCAAAATTCAAGCTGAAGAAAGTGAGGGTTGCCTCCTTTATTAATTCCCTAGGTTCAAAATTCTGAGTTAGAACATGTTTAAAGGGCAAGCTGTGGGAGAATGTGAGGCCCCTGCTCCATTAGGGAGCCTAAATCCACACTGAGATTGAGAAGCTAATAAAATATAATAGACACAGAACTTTAACAGGTGAAGGCAGCAATAATGGAGAATAAAGAGGTTACTGGTAAATTTTACCTCAGGCCAGAAAATAGAAAGCTCCATTATCTCCTGATAATTTCTTGAGTCCATTCCTCATAGAGTGAGAAGAATGATCCCATCAAAGACCTTTCAAATATGTTTAACATTTCCCTAGCAGGAATCATCTCTGCCTGGAGTCTCTCTGCTTCCCTTATCCCCTTCAGAGGCTCTGGACACAAGTAAGAGGATGTGAAGTACAATATTTGCATGGGGTGGAGTTTATTTGCCCATTTCCTGGAACTTCAGACCAGGAAATCGTAATTAGGACATCAGGGGTATGCGGTGGGGTGATTGTCATCTTTCCGCTCAGAACCAGGAACCTTGCCTTTCCCCAGGCTTCCTGCTCCTCATTTCTTGTTGAAACACGTTGTGAGAGCATCCTGTTTAACAGGTTAAGCACTGGGTTTTCCTTTTGCCTGTGATCCTTAGAGTCTCTCTTGGCCTGCATTTGTAAGCCTGACAGAGCTCTTTTGTGCAGGTCTCCAAACTCTCCCTGCAGGGCCTGAATGGTTGTCCTGTCCGTACTGTTGCTCTTCTCACTGTCCCCATGAGCATTGTCATGGCTGAGCCGATGGAACCTCCTTCAATTTCAGTGAAAGTTTCTGTCCTTTATGAATGTAGCTCAGGACAGTTCACAAATCACCTTAATGTCTCATCTTGGGTTTACGACAGCCTGAGAAACGGGCACAGAAGGAGTTATTCCTCTCATTTTATAAGTAAGCAGCTCAAGGCTCAGAGAGGCAGTAATTATCCAAAGTCTCTAAGCCATATGTGGTAAATGAAGATATCATGCCTGGGGCCAGGGCTTTCCATTTGAAGACCTCTGTCCCTTCTTTACATTTTGATTATTTAAGCATTTCTTCATCTTGTTGTCCACCTATTTGTTTGATGCAATTAAAAAAGGTGGAGGTCAATAATAATCTCAGGTACATAAAATTGATTTGGGATGCCTACTTACCCAGGTGAATAACCACCTGTTAGCTGAAGATGTTAGTTGAAGGTGTTTGACCTCTTTTGTTTTTGTTTTTTTAGGCAATTAAGACAATTGGATGATAACAATTGACAACAGAGAAACTGCTCAGCAATTGACTTTTATTATTTTTAAAAATTGAACCTGAGCTCATAAAACTGAACAGCTGTCTACACATACATAAATTTAAGAGAAAACAGTTGTCTTATAAAATATGTCTTTATTATGAATGTTAGCTAGTCATAATCCAAGTAGTATTAATTTGATATGGAGAACAGGGAGTAACCAAATACATTTTTGAAAGACAGAACTCAAAATAAGGTCATTTTGAAGACATAAGAAAAGACCCTAGGATGTTTCTGGGTGATTACCTTTAAGTAAGAGAAACCCTGTTTCATACGTTATCATACAAGTTCTGATGGTTCTAAGAGCTAATGTGTACTGAGCATCTACTGTGCACCTGGCACCGTATTTTCTTTGTATTCCTTAACTTGCTGAATGTCATCAATGAACGGTAGAGGTAGGCATTGTCATCATCATTCCATACATGAGGAAACAGGTTCAGCAGAGCTTAGTAACAGATCCAAGGCTGTACAGTTTAGAAAGATGAAGCTGAGATTGGAACTCAGCTCTGTCTACCTCCAAAGTGCATGTTCTTTATAATGTTCTATGCGTACTGTAGAGGATTGGCACAGTGGAGGATCTAAACTTATATTTCGGGGGAGAAAGATTACATTTCTCTAGCATCAGCAGTTACCATAGTTTACTTACCTTTAGGTCTGGCTTTTTGATGGCTCTATTTATGATGTACTCCTCATCTGTAATGAGAGGGTGGTCAGGAGTGACACCTAACTCGCTGTTTAATGATGACAGGTGGATCCACATTACCTTTTTCCATGAGTAAGTTTGGAATTCATCCTGAGGAAATAGACACCAAAACCCCCATAAAGATGAGAGAAGTCATCAGGCTAAAACTCAACATAGGAAACATCATTTTAATATAATCCTGCAAGTTTATGGAATTAATAAACATTCTACACAAAAATTACTAGTAGATATAAAGCCTTGAAGGAAAAATCCTGTTACCATTTATTGAGGAATCCTGATGTGAATATGAGGCAATGCCCTATATAACAAAATTCAAGGGTAGGGAGGTAGATTCCCAGAAAAGAGCTAGTTTTCCCTCTTACCGTTCAATCCATGAGGCCACAGCCAGATGCAAAATTTCAGAGAAAAAAAAAGGCAAAAAGCAAGCACTCTAAAGGGCTTCTGCGGGTTTCTGAGGATGGGGAAACCAGATCAATCAAAGCATCCCAGGACTTTCAGATCTAACTTCGATTCTACCTCTTCCAGGACAGCCCCTGTAGCACCATTTGGAGGTGGGGGACTATCACTATCCTCACTCCCAAAGATCCTAACTGCCCTCTCCTGTGCTCCTAATCACTTTCTTTTTTTTTAAATTATTATTATTATTATGTTCAGTTAACCACTGTATAGTACATCATTGGTTTTTGATGTAGTGTTCAAGGATTCATTAGTTGTGTACAACACCCAGTGCTCATCACAACACGTGCTCTCCTTAATACCCAACACATGATTACCCTATCCCCCCAACTCCCTCCTTTCTGAAATCCTCAGTTTGCTTCCCAGAGTCCAGAGTCTCCGATAGTTTGTCTCCAGCACTGATTTCTTCCCATTAAGTTTTCCCTCCCTTCCCCTGTGGCCCTCTGTGCTATTCCTTATGTTCCACATATGACTGAAACCATATGATAATTGTCTTTCTCTGCTTGGCTTATTTCACTTAGCATAACACCCTCCAGTTCCATCTTAATCAGTGTTTGCTTTGTATTCTCTTAGTTCACATAGACCACTGGAAGGTAGAAAACATGTTTTATTGTCCCTGTCCATGTGGAGAACTGTGATCTGCCCAGTTAAAGTGAATGAATGGATGTTTGTCCGTGACTGAACGCATGGATTGAAGGCGCCCAAAGGTAACTATCAAAAGGTTAGCACAGGTAGGATTCAAGAAGGTACCTTCCTTCATGATCTTAACTGAAACCTCTTCCTTTGAAGTTCACTGCTGAATTCATCACAGAATAAAACTAGAATGAGTAGCACTGGATTGAGTAACAGGTACTACAATGGTAACTCAGAGACCGACACAGTAATAACTGTAGTTATTATCTGGAATGAGCAAATCTTTTTTTTTTTTTCTTTTTTTTTTTTTTTCAGAAAAAAACACGACTGATTTATTTTACCATGTAAGCATTAAAAAGTTTTACTCTTGTATGTAAATGACAAGAAAAATATGACAGGCAAGTATTTGTAATATATACAATGAAGGGTTAATACTTTGTTGGTGCAAACTAGAAGACAAACACTGGGAGTAAAACTGAAATAACAATTCAGAAAAGACAAAAACGTGAAAAGTGAATATTGAAGGTTGGGTTAATAAGTAATAGAAATCCAGTGAAAACAATGAAGATCCATAGTTTATGTACAAAAATAGGCAATGTTTTCAAAATGATAAAGGTTTTGTTAGAGAGGCATCCCCACAGGTTGGTGAGGTCTCTTTAACAAAGCAAATTTGACAGTTAACACATGATTTATTTTTAAAAATCATATTTATAACCTTATAATTTTATTTCTAGAAATGTACCCCTAAAGAATAACCATAAACATTTAAAAAAAACCCACATTTGTGCAAAGGCTGTCCATCATTTTTACATTAACAGTTTTAAACAACTAAAAACAATGTCAAAGTCCAAAAGAATTCAATGGAATGGGTAAATCTTATGCATAACATCCACAGGATGACTGGGACACCTCAGGACCTAGAAAGGATGGCAAGGGAAGTCCAGCCTGAAAAATAATCTGATGCCTAAGGAATAGAGATCAGAGCTGGGAATTGTCTCCACCAAACCCACTTTTGTGGGGAAGAGTATACCAGCTGCTGCTGCAAAAGGACAAGAGCAGAAGATACACTTGTTGTTGGAGCTAATCTCTTACATTGACTTTCCTCAAGAGAAGCCCACCTCCATAGTTTTGCTCCTTTAGCTTCTTCAGCCTGGATTACACGTCCTTCTTTACTCTCTTTAAGCCTTCATAAGGCTAGACCCTAACCATCTTATAGGGTCCAGCTCAAATTTCGCATTATGGGAACCTCTTCAATTCTTCTTTCCCCTAAAATATCAGGGTACTTGAACCTTTACCTGTCACCTTATCATTCCTCTTTAACTGTGGGTAGGGACGGCTTCTGATGGGTATCTGTGTTCAGCCAGGCCTAACACAGCTTCTGAGAGACAGCCAGAGACTACACCAGGGAGAGATAGAGAAGTAGGGTAGAAGCAGTAGAGGGGAAAGCAAAGCAAAAGGTGTAGGGAGAGAAGGGGGCATAAAGAGGGAAGAGAAAGAAAGGGAAGGAGAAGGAAGGGGACAGACATAAGGAAGGGGGGAAATAGTAGAAATTTGAAAGTTAATGGATGAATTCTAAAAACCAGTAAGTATATAACTAAATCAAATTAGATTTCTATGAAGTTACCTTCAGAGCCTAAAAATGACAGAAAATGATTACATTTCTAATGACTGAGCCACTGAACTGCTGGACATGTTCTGGGTATTGTGGGATAGGCAACAACTCCATAGGACAGATCTTGACAACGATACTGTCAGCATTATATGACTTTGCCTTTGATCACGTCAAAGGGAATATTGTTGTAAGGGGGCCTTTGTCTGAATATCTAACAATAAGAAGAAATAGTTAACATTTATTTAGCATTTCTGTCCCAAGCACTCCATCAGCAAGGCTCAGGCCAGACCAGTCTGGTATGGGTAGCAAGGCCAGAACCGAGACCTGAAGCCAGGTCTTCCTACTCCAAATCTTGACTCCTTCCTCTTTGTTTCAACAAGTTGTCCATATTTTTTTTTTTTTTTTGCTCATGTATGAAAATTACCATGAAATCCGCATTATGTAACAAATAGCATCCAGTTTTCCACAATCTCTGCTCTTTTGGCAGCAGAGAATCTGATTCCTAAAACCAAGCTGTCACCCAGTGGCCCTGTGAGGCAGCCAACAGACCTCTTGATTATAATGCCTAAAAAGGGAATGGCGAAGTGGAATACTGGAACTCCCAAGCTCTCCCAGGCCAATGATAATCTAATGCACCAACTGCATGCCTTCATCTAGGTCCAAAATTCATCTATATGCCTCCATCTTATTATATAACCTGTATCATATTTAAATCAAAGGTGTTTGGATATAGTTGCCTTTAAGTTTATTTCTTACCATCACTCTTACCCCCCCAACTCCTATAACCCATAATTCTATATAATGCAAATGTATAAATCTTTTTTTTTTTTTTGAAAGAGAGAGTACATGGGTGCGTGTTGGGGGAGGGAGGGGCAGCAAAGCGAGCCCCACCCCAAGCTCAATTTCACCACCTTGAAATCATGACCTGAGCCAAAATCAAGTGTCAAATGTCCAACACTTAACCAACTGAGTCACCCAGACCACTGATATAATGCAAACTATAATTCTATAGGTAAAGGAAAGATACCAATAGTGAGACAACTGTTTTTCTTAGAGTGGGTAATAATACTGATTTTTCTCATTTATTGCCATGTTAAACACTCTGTAAAATTATTCATATTTTTTTAAACCCAACTTTTTAAGGAAAAAAGAGCAGGCAAAAAAATGGAGGGGAAAGTGTGTCAGTTGTGAGGTGGTCGCTCTGGTTTACGCCAACAGCTTCTCCCGGTGTTTGGTCTGGCATCGCCCAATATGGAAAAAGCACAGGCCCCTTCCTGAACAGATTTCAGGTCTGAACGATCTTGACCATCTCTGCAATTCTCTGAGCCTAATTTTCTGCATCCGGCAAGTGGGGCTGAGAATACCACATGTCAGGGGTGCTTGAAGAATTAAATGCAATAACACATAATGCACCTGGACCCCGGTCTGGCCTGTCACTGAGTGCAACAAATACTGGTTGGCCGATGGCTCTGTGCCTTATTTTCCACCGCGTGTTGTTCCTGAGAGCTTTCTGTAAATAGGACTTCATTTTCCCTTTGAGGAAATGTGAGAGTCTCAGAGAGTCTTTCTATTTATTTTTCCTTTCTGAAAAAGAAGCAGTCTTACCTGGAAATGGCCATTCCACTTCACTCTGTTTCCCAGCTCTCTCAAGCAGTTAATGATCCATAAGAGACTTAAGTGCACCAGAGGAGCGACCACTTTAAATAACTGCTTTGTAATGCAAATAATCCAAACTGTTTGCTTGGCAAGTCTAGACTTTTAACACCTCCAGGCTCCTGGAGCAGGCTTTACCTTCTTTTTATCAAGAGAATTAACCAGCTCAGTCCCTGAATTTAAAGAGCAGAATTTAAAATAATTCAAGAGTGCATTTCAAAGAACTGAATGTACACAGGGGAACTTTGTTTGACCTAGGTATGTGTTGGGCGGGGGATGGCCACTGGGCATTTTTTAATTTCCTGTGGTCTTGAAATTTCTGAACTTTGAAATGCCAGGCTAATTTTTATATTTGCACAAAGTGAGTGGCCTTGCTTATCTTCTTACAACTTTTTGTAATACACAGCTGTTGGAATTTCAGAGTAGTGTAATGATCACTTTAAGTTCATGCCAATGCTGTGGCTGACCTTGTGTAAGAATTTGCTACACTTCTGAGGGGCGCCTGGGTGGCTCAGTGGTTTGGGCCGCTGCCTTCGGCTCGGGTCATGATCTCGGGGTCCTGGGATCGAGTTCTGCATCGGGATCTCTGCTGGGCGGGGAGCCTGCTTCCCTCTCACTCTCTCTGCCTGCCTCTCTGCTTACTTGTGTCTCTCTCTGTCAAATAAACAAACAAAATCTTAAAAAAAAAAAAAATGTACTTCTGAGATTGCCTTAAGAAGAAAAGTGACCCAGGGTGCCTGGGTGGCTCAGTCTGTTACACGTCTGTCTGCCTTTGGCTCAGGTCATGATCCCAGAGTCTCAGGATTGAGCCCTATGGGCTCCCTGCTCAATAGGGAGGTTGCTTCTCCTTCTCCCTCTGCGCCTTTGCCTGCTTGTGCTCTCTCTCAAATAAATAAATAAAATCTTTACCCCAAAAATAAATAAATAAATAAATTTTAAAAAGATGAGGAAAAGTAACCCATTGCAAAGTTCCAAAAAGAGATCAGAATGGCAGTATTTTTCATTTGGACATGGATACATTGCAAGGCTAAAAACATAAACTCTAGCTAAGATGAAGTCCTTAGAGGATTATGAATAAAGTAATAATAACTTACATTTTTCAGGTTCTTTCTAAAACACTATGCTGTCTTTACAGACCCATGATTTTGGCAAAATATTATTCTTTTTATATTTAATTATCACTTTTTTCTTTCCTTTCTCCTTCTTGGTCACACCCACTGATACTCTTAATAGTTTGACCTAATATTCCCAAAGTTGCTTAGCTGGAAAAAGTTGACATTGGCTAGAATGTAGGATTTAGTTATAAAATAGAGAAAGAAAGTTCTGTGCATTGAAGAAATCTCTCACTAATTATTGTCTCAGTACTCTTGGGACATGTTGCCAGAAAAAGGGGAGAGGTGTAGTGGTATGGAGACAGGACAAAGCAGGGAAGTTGTATGACAAAACAATAATCTATGTTCGTATACCAAAAAAAAAAAGGAAATTCTGAACAATTCAGCATATACTTTTGGGGAGATTAAATATTTTGCTTGTATTCATGATCATTTTCTGAAGGAAGAATGGGTAGTGAGTTAGCTAATTGACCAAAATGTCTGGAGATGCAGGGCATGGCAAGAAGTAACAAATAAAAAGTCAAAATTGGTTTTACAAAGTGTGTAGTAACCAAGGCCCATGGAATGGCTACACGCTAGGCAGGGATTTCATCAAAGCACCTTCCATGTACCATCTCATTTATTTCTCATGACAATATGGCAGATACTATTGTTAGCGCCACTTAACACAAGAAGAGGAAATAGAGGCAAAGTGGGTGGGGTGTGCTAAGTAACTTGCCTGTTATGGATTGGTTCCATATGTTGAAGCCCTATCCCCCAGTGTGAGTGCATTTGGAGATAGAGACATTAGGAAGTAATTAAGATTAAGTGAGGTCATAAAGGTGAGGTCCTAATCCAATAGGACTGGTGCCCTTATGGGGAGAGAAAGAACCAAACTTCTCCCTCTACCACGTGAGAACACAGAGAGCGGGCATTTGGTCATTTGCAAGCCAGAAGAAAGGTCTCACCAGGAACTACTCCTGCCAACACCTTGATCTCGAAATTCTAGCTTCCAGAACTGTGAGAAAATAAGTTTTTATTGTTCAAGGCACCCCGTCTGTGGTATGCTATTATGGCAGCCTAAGCTAATACATTGCTCAAAGTAGGTCAAGAGCAACACTGGGAATAAACCCAGGCAGTCAGGCTCCAGACTCCGCTCTTCCACTGTTTTACAGTATTGCCTCTGTTGAGCTTGCTCACTGGCCAGAGGGTAATAAGATCCTTGGTTCTAACTCTAGTTCAGCTCTGGACAGAAGTTTTTCTTTCACTGCTTACAGCTATGGGACCCTAAACTTTTCTTTAAAGTTCTCTATGCTTCCATCTGTAAAATGGCAGGGGAGGAGGGGAAATAATCTCTACCAGAAAAGACCATGTGAGGTAACATATTTGCAAATATCTTGCAAACTGTAAATCACAATACAATCGGCCCTGTGTTAGTAATCACAGTGGTATGGTACTGGCACAAAAACAAACACATAGATCAGTGGAATAGAATAGAAAACCCAGAAACAAACCCACAGTTTTATGGTCACTTAATCTTTGACAAAGTAGGAAAGAACATGCAATGACAAAAACACAGTCTCTTCAACAAATGGTGTTAAGAAAATGGACAGCTACGTGCAAAAGAATGAAACTGGACCAATTTCTCACACCGTACATAAAAATAAATTCAAAATGAATCAATGGCCTAAATGTAGGACCTAAAACCATAAAAACCCTAGAACAGGGAAATCTGGATGGCTCAGTCGGTTAAGCGTTTGCCTTCAACTCAGGTCATGATCCCAGGGTCCTGAAATTGAGTTCCACATCAGGTGCCTCACTCAGTGGAAGCCTGCTTCTCCCTCTGCTTGCCACTCTCCCTGCTTATGCTCTCTCTCCCTCTGACAAATAAATAAATGATATATATTTTTTTAATCCTAGAAGAGAGCACAGGTGGAAATTTCTCCTACATCAGCCATAGCAACATTTTTACTAGATAGGTCTTCTGAGGCAAGAGAAATAAAAGCCAAAAAACAACAACAAAAACCTATTAGGACTAAATCAAAATAAAAACTTCTGCACAGTGAAGGAAACAACAAAACTGAAAGGCAACCTAGTGGGTGGGAAAAGATATTTGCAAATGACACATCCGATAAAGGGTTAATATCCAAAATATATAAAGAACTGATACAACTCAACACCCAAAAAACAAATAATCCAATTAAAAAATGGACAGAAGACATGAACAGACACTTTTCCAAAGAGGACATACCGATGGCCAAAAAACAAATGAAAAGATGTTCACATCATTCATCATCAGGAAAATGTAAGTCAAAACTACAATGAGATATCATCTCATATCTGTCAGAATGGCTAAAAAAAAAAAAAAAAAAAAAAAACCAAGAAACAAGTGTTGGTGAGGATGTGGAGGAAAAGGAGTCCTCGTACACTGTTGGTGGGAATGCAAACTGATGCAGTCACTGTGGAAAACAGGATGGCTGTCCTTCTAAAAATAAAAATAAAACTACTGTACGATCCAGTAATTGCACTACCAGGTATTAACACCAAAAAATACAAAAACACTTATTTGAAAGATATATGCACCCTTATGTTTATTGCAGCATTGTTTACAATAGCCAAGTTACAGAAGCAGCTCAAGTGTCCATCAGTAGATCAATGGGTAAAGAAGATGTGCACACACACACACTAGAATATTATTCAGTCAAAAAAGAATGAAATCTTGCTGTTTGCAAGCCATGGATGGAGCTAGAGAGTATAATGCTGAGTGAAATAAGTCAGTCAAAGAAAGACAAATACCACATGATTGCACTCACATGTGGAATTTAAGGAACAAAACAAACAAGCAAAAGGAGACAAAGGAGAGATACAGAGAGAGACAAACCAAGAAGGAGACTTTTATCTAGAGACAAAAAAACTGATGCTTACTGGAAGGGAGGTTGGAGGGGGATGGGTATAATAGGTGATTAGGATTAAAGTGTACACTAAAAAAAATAAGTCAGTAAATATATAGCCCTGTGTTATGAAGGACAATGGCTTAAAAACTATTTTTCTTAACATAGAATCATTTCTGATAGGAGAGCCCACAGAATCTCAGGGCTCTCTGGTTGCATGTTTAAGGAAAAACCATGTTGAAATAAGGAGTGGGGGAAGGTGATTCAGAAGAGGGAATGTGTACCTAAAAGAAATATAAAACTGTCTTCTCTTACTTTCTCAGCCTTGACTCTTCACTTTAGTATCTTTGTAGGAAAGTGCTGGTAAAAACCATTAGACCATTTATTACAGATTAAATTCAATTTATTTAATTGTATTAAATAAATATTGAGCACCTGCTGTGGCCACATACTAGATGATGTGGAGAGTGAAAAGTAAGTCACAGTTACTGTCTTCAAAAAGCCTATAATCTAATAAAATAAAAACTATAAATAAACGAATATAGCATAGTGAGGAAAAACTCTGGATTTAGAGGGTCAGAAGACAAGTGCAAGTTCTTTGTCCACACTATTACCTTTCCCTGAGCCATTTCCCATGTGCCCCTCCCCACCAGCCAGTCAGAAGGTGATGTTCTGACTCATTATCCTTTGGAGATTGGAAAGCCTCCTTGACTTGGTCAAAGCCCTATCCTGCCTTATAATCTCACCATAACCATGAATCTTTCCTGAGCAGCACTTATAACAATTGGATATTTATATTTTTTTGTTTAGTGATCTAGTAAACTTCATGAGGTCAAGAACTTCGATTTGACTATTGTTATACCCCACTCCCTGTCCAGAGTTACTCCTGTGGCTGGCACACAACCTGTGTTCATCAAATTTATGAAGGAGGGAGGAGGGAATGAGGGAGAGAGGAGTGGGGGAGGGAAATCCTGGGTGACATTTACTAGGCTTTCTAGACTGCAAAGCTGTTATCTGTATCCTCATCTGTTAAACAGAGACAGATGATAGTGCCCATTTCCCAGGGTTCTTATGGAAATTATATGAAATAGTCAATGAAATTCTGTTTTATAAAATGTGAAATGAATAGCATTTTAATAAAGGGCAGATTGCAGAAAGCATTATAGCAGTCAGAGGTGAAAATATGGAGCTAAAAGAGAATGAAGGAAAGGTAATTAATTCCCCCCAGAATTGAGGCAGAGAATGGATCAGCAATGGAAAAGGAGGTAGATGGCTGGGGGATGACTAGGTTTTCACAAATAGCAGAAGAACACCTACTTTCTATATTCGTGTGTGTGAGTGTGTGCATGTATGAGTTGACTCCTCACCAGAATGTCACTCTACTGGACAGGGATTTCCATCTGTTTGGGTCGTAGCTGTATTCCCAGTACCTATAACAATGTCTGGTACATGATTGGTGCTCAGGAAGTATTTAGTGAATGAATAAATAATTGAATGAATGAACAGGTTAGAAAATAGCAGAAGAAATGTTATGAGTAAAGGCAAAGACAAAAAGTGTCTGGCTCCCTTGGGAAACGGCGTTGATGTGAGGCACCTGGGCTTGGGGAGACCAGACTACAGAGAAGGAGGGAAAGATGAGTCAGGGATCCAGGATACGTGAATACAAATACTGGTGGCTAAGAGCATCCCAGGGCTGGTGGTCTCGGATGCCATTTGCATGGCTGAGTTGCAGAATTTCTGAGTTTTCTAACTAAGGCCCCCAGCACTGACATCTTTAGGTGAAACTGAAGAAAAATGCTCCCCATTAAAACACTGAAATAAAACACCCTGACTCAGCCTAGTAACCAATCATCACATTCTCCTCTGTACATCATGAGTCTTTGACAACATGTCACATATGACAGGAAAGGGAAAAAAAATGCATTTGTAATTATAATAAAGATGAAGACCATGGAAATTATCAGGAGCATCTGAATTCAAAACACCAATGAATGTAAATCATGGTATTTGCATAGAAATGTGGCAACCCTACAGATATCAGTTAAAATTCAGAAGTAGATGAATAATGAATAAAATGCCACTTTTAAAATTACAAAATACAAGTGTAATTACTCTTGTATTTTGGAAAAATCTCACTCTTAGAGGGGCTTAATAAGAGATGGGAAACTGAAAATAAACTGAGCACTAAAGACTTTTTAGTCAGTACATCAGCGCCCACCCCCAATTTTTAATGTTAAAAAATGACTACCTCATCAGTGCCTGTGTTAATGATCTGTAATCTTACCAGTGTGAGATTGATGATAAATACCAAGTACTGATTTTTTAGTAACATGAAAAATAGACATACAACACATTTTCAGGTAATAGTTTTCTTAGCCCTCCTTAATGGGAGGTCTTTATAGTCCAGCTATCACAATATAATTCAAATAAAAAAATTTTAAGGTGTCATTTCATGCAAATAACCTAGCCACAGACTTTTAAACTATTGGTGGCCAAAGCTTCTTTTTATCTAAAGCTCCGATTGTAGGAATGTTTGGTATAATTGAGTTCTTGTCTAATTACATAAAGACTAATTTAGAACCTCATTTATTTGGAGAGTTTCTGGCATAGCAAATCCATTTAAAATGACACATAAGAGGAGGTAATTAAAAATTAAAGTTGAAATCAAGATGAAAAAGGCAAGATTGAAGCTCTGATTAGTTATGGAGGGCAGTGAGATGGGAGAGGGGCTTAAAACACTTTGAAAGAAACAAAGAGGAAGAGGATGGAACACAGCACCCTAAAGCACCAGTGTTTTTAAATTTCTTCCAGTATGTAGCCAGGTGCAAAGTTGACCACATGCCACCGGGAGAGGTTACGTCATGGAGCATGGGTGAATACTGGGGATTCACAGGCACTAGACCTCTTTCCTATGTCCCCCATCCTAGAAGGGAATGCTCCCGGCTCAAAAGGGGAGGGCACAGCTTCCAGAAAGCAGCCTGTTATATGTGGGGCACCTAGCCCAGAGCAGCCTCTTCTATAAAGCAAGCTCTCTGAGCTGCTTCAGCACTAATACACACACACACACACACACACACAAACACACACACACACACACACATTCACAATTAAAATGATCTTCGATCACATATTTTACAGTTTGCAACAGGCTTTTCAGTCCACAACCTCATTTCATCCTCACACCAACGCAAGCAAGAACAAGTACTCTTCCTAGGCCTATTTCCCAAGTGGGGAAATAGAGGTCCTGAAAGGTTAGGTAACACTCCCAAGGTGTCACACATCTGGAGTGCTAGGACCTCTTGACTCGAAATCCCAAATGGTACACTTGTTCCCTGTTGGCTGACAATTTGTTTGTTTCTCTTACTGGATGTTTCTTTCTCTTTTCTCCCTCTTCATTTTCCCTTTACACACTTCCCCTCAAGTTCTCTCATTTTCCTCCCTTCCATTGCCATTTCCTGCTTGTTTCCTCCTATTCCTGTCCATGCCTTGACTCTGTCCGCGGTCTCAGACAGTGTCAGACAGCTAGGCCAGTCAGTCATTGTCAGATCCAGAGAGTCTGGTGGTACTCTCTGAAAGGCAGGGAGCTTTTCTGTTCCTGAGGTTGTTTCTGCAGCAGCAAGAGCGTTGGCCCCTGAGAACGATAGTAGAGCTTGGGAGGAGGTGCCTCTGGTTTCATGCTTATGACTTGTTGCTATCCTCCCCTCTTGCCGCATTAAATTGTGTGAGAGACTGCTGTATATAAAGAGGTGCTAACAGCCCAGCAGAGGTTGATTTATCAATAGTTTGGCTGTCATTCTGGGTCATTTGGGCTGATGTGTTGTGAGAAACGCTCACTAAAAGTCAGTCAGAGATGGATCGTTCCGTGAGACTGTATCTTGACTCCTTCCAATGGGAAGAGCCACTTCAGCCTATCAGCCACTACATATTTACGAACCCCCACCACATACAGGAACTAATGAGCAATTAGCTAATTAGAAACAATCCCTTCCCTTGTGGAGCTGACATGGCAGCAGGAACAGGAATGACACACATTGCCTAAGTGGAATGAACGCTAGGAGGAAGTATTCGCTGAGCAAATTCAGGGAAACTTGCCTAACACCAGCACTTTGTATTAGAGAGAGAGAGAGAGAGCGCGACAATGAGCTCAAAACAAGATGGCTGCCTTTTTTTTTTTTTTTCACCCTAGCATATCTGCAGAATGCAACACACTCCCTCAAAGATTGTGGCTCTCTCAAATCAACAGAAGCAGTATCCTCCCCAGAGGGGTGCTCCCCGTCTCCTCCCCACCTCTTCCCATCCCTTCCTGCAGAGTTGCTCGAGGGGCACTAGGATAGTAGATACATCAAGACATGGGAGAAGCATCCATTTGAACTTTGTATCTTGCTGCCTGCCTTAACTACTTCACATTACCCATTACTTTCAGCTGTTCAGAGGGTTATTCAGGCTCTAATATTCACAAGACTCACAAGTTTAGAAGGAATATCCCGTGAAGCAGGTCTTCTTAATGAGATCCTGTCATACACAAATTATTGAGTTCTTGGTAAATAAATGCAAGACTGTGATGGGACTTTCCATGTGCACGTCTCCCACAGCCATCCTGCAATGAGCTGTCCAAGAGAAAGGGCCACCAGGTACAAAGCCAGATGCACACTTACCGTTGTCCTCAGCAACACGACATCTGCCTCTTGTAAGGAACACGGGACACAATTTGCCCACACATGCCAAGCGGGTCTCCAGTAAAACACCAAGGGGAGGAGCCCAAATGAGAAGATGGATCCAGCAAGACAGAGGGTTTTCCGGCAGCCTTGAGTCCGGTAGCCAAATATCTCCTGGGGAAGAATCAAAATGACCCCAAATATTGGTTAAGTACCGTAAGTATCAAATCAACCAATTGGGATTTTGGTGATAAAACTGGGGGCAGAGAATGAAGAAGTTGAGGAGAGACTGAGAAACTGGAGAAGCATCCCTAACAAAATACCACGTGTTCCCAGGCCTCCAGGAAGTCGCAGTCAAACTGGGAAACTCAGTTTCTATAATTCGAGCACCTGGTTACTCTGTGCCAAACACTATATTAAGTGATACGTTATCTTAAGTCTCTTGAACATTCCTTGAATAGAATGATATTACTCTCATTCATAAATGATAAGGTTGAGCTCAGAAAGCTTGAATGGAAAGACATGGCCAAGGACCCCAAGCTAGGAATTCTGCTTCCAAGAGTCAAACCCACATTTGATCCATAGCCTTCACAGACATGACTATGAGCTATGTGATGGGAGGACCAGATGACCAGCAGTCACATGGGCAGGATAGAACCAGGCTTTGAGGGTGTAGTCTGGATGTGATGAAAAGTGTTTGACCCACAAGAGGGTGAATAACTAACTGTGAACTTGCCGTCAGGGGTTTAGGGTGGGGCTGTGCATTCCCATCCTCCACCCTTGTTCAGTTGCACAAAGAATTTCACAGAATGGGGGAAAATTCGTAGAAACTGTTTGGGTTATTGAGCCCTTGCTATGAGCTGGGAGAGGATTTGAGACCCTGAATGATACAAATATGGCAAGAGAAGAGTCTTCTAATATATTTACAATCTGGACAAACTTCTTCCTTCCAAGTACAGCCTGAGACAGGAAAACCAGCCCTAAAGTTTATGGCCTCAGTTCCACAGTTCTATCACACCAAGTCAAAGGTATCCATTATACTGATCCTCGTGGCCAAAACTGAGAAATCAACTATCTTCATTAAAAGCATATTCTCTGGACCAAGACACGTTGGATTCAAAGCCTAACTCTACCACTTGCTGGGAATGAACCTGAGCACGTCATTTATCCTCTTTATTCTTCAGTTTCTCATCCATAAGATGGGCATGATGATAGAACCCTCTTCACAGGGTTACGGTAAAGATTAAATAAGTTACTACACGTAAGGTCTACAGATGCGTTCATTGCTGCTGCTGCTTACACTGCTGGTTACTGTTTCTCCTACCACCATCTAACCATTTCCCCTGAAGTAGACCTGAAATTCTACCCCTCAGTTACCGGCATTTAGATCTAAGGATTCCTCATGTCAATCATTCTGCTCCTGCTAGGATTGCCTGTTAGGATAACAAGAAAGCTCAAACACACAACTTTAAATCAGCCACCTTCCCTGTCTCACTTGATAAAGATTACATTATCAGAGGGTTTTCTGTGATCCTTGGCTAAAGGTGCCTACATGTGTAATTTTGGGGGGTCTTCCTCATATTAGGAGTGCATATAGGTGCTGACTGTCTGCCTTCGGTACTGTCCACATTTGGCATGCCTTGGATAAAGTATTCACATTAACTCAGAAACATAAGCTCTTGACCAGTTTTGAAAACTAGAATGTCTCTCTTGACATGAATCCTCTCTTGTCCCAAATTCAAGCTCTTGCTGTCCAGCTGCCAGGCCTGGAATGGTTCTGCCCCCTCATCATTCCTGAAGCAATGCTTTGTTGACCCCATATTGAACAGGATCCCAGTCCTAAATCCCATACCTGTTCTGAGTCTATCCCATTGTCTTTTCCCATGTGCTTTTTAATGTTTCTACAGTTTGGAATAGGTCAACTTCTACCTGACAACCCAGACATGGTATCACATTTTTTGAACGTTATATTTAGAAGTTTCTTTATATTGTCCATGAATTGAGTCCCCCATTAATATGTCTGAGTTATACCAATTCTAGAAGCACAGATATCCCTGTTATCATGTATTCTTTTATAGGCTCTGCAATGAGAGCCCTCTATAGTTTCCAAATTGTCTTCATGTTCATTATCGAAATAATGTAAACAGGAATTTTTACCTTCAATTTTTAGCTAAGAAAACTGAAGTTTAAAGTTATTATATATAATAGATGTGATTAGCAACTATTATTGGTAACAATGATAGTAGCTAAGATTTATTGAGCACTTCAAAGCCCTTCACCAAGCACTTTAAACGAGATTAAATAAGTTTCTCAAAGCATAAAGCTCATCAGTAGCTCAAAACTAGACCTCTGGTCTAGACCTCTATGGCACAGGGCAGATAATGTGAGCTGGTCATTTCCACTCTAAGGTTCTTCTTCATTCTGCCTTGGATTTCAGTTCAATGTAGCAAATAATTTTTAAGTGTCCACCAAAAGAACAGACATGTGCTAGACACAGAGATGAATGAGATGATGTCGCTAGCCTCAAGGAGGCTATTAGTTTATCCATTAGTTTAATGGAAAGAGAGACACATAAACATATAAGAACAAACAAGGTTAGAACAATATAAGGGTTATATAGAAAAATGACTATATAAATTGTCATCTGAATTGGATGCTACTAATAACACTGGTACAGCAGTAGACCAGAGTGTCACAGCCAGGCCAGGTAAATATCCCCTGGTTACACAAGAGTGTTGCTTTCAAAGCTTGCCTGCCTTCATTTCTGTGGACACTGTCTCAGTTAATAGCTCATGACCAATAATCCATTGTCAATCTTTTAGTAGAAAGGCTGGAATAATGTGGACAAGGAGTGTTCAATTATTGCTTATTGACGTAAGTTGAATTATACTGACTGGAAGTAAATTGCGTTGCAGGGACTATTAATAGGTATTGGATTTAGAATTGCAAAAATTAGCATGGTGCTGTTTGTTACGATCCTGTAGCAGTTTACTTCCTACAGTATGGAGTGCCTCCCACGTCCCTGAAAATTCTTGAAGGAACCTTCTTGCTACTCTGCACTCCACCTACCCTTACCTCCTACAAAAAGGAATAAATCAGCCAAAAAAAAAAAAAAAAAAAAAGAGAAAGAGAGAGAGAATATTGAGAAAATGTCAAAAGAATATCACACTCATGGCAGTCTACATGCATTATGAAATAGCACACTGTCCCTTTCTTTATCTCCCCTGCTACCCACAGATTCTGTTCTCTCTGTTCCTGAAGATCTAGGTACTTTGCATTCCTAAGGGCTTAATCTTTGGCTGCCAGGAGTCCAGGTCTTCTCCTTTGCAGAGCCCCAATATTCAAGAAGTCAGACTTAACGCTCTCCAAAGCAGTGGTTTCAACTACCTCAGCCAACAGAGCCCCTTAAGTCTACAGATGCTATCGCCAGAAAAAAGTACACACAGATGCATACAAATAGACTTCTCCATAGAGATTCAGAGAACTCCCAGAGTCTAGGTAAAACCTTTCCTTAGAAGGTTCTTGAGGCTGAATCAAGGCTGATCTTTCCAGAGTTTACATTCTGTACTTGAACTTAGGACCTGACACTAAGTGAGCATTTAATGAGTGTAAATGTATGAAGACAATGCTTCTGGAAATGTACATGAGAGGGTGATGAGAGCAGGGCATTGGCCGACTCCAGGAAGCTTCTAGGGTAATGTCATCATCTGGGGGCTCACCAAGTCCTGAGAGTGGCTCTCAGCATTCTAGTCCCAGAACTAGCTAGCAGAACTCCTCTCACAGAGAAGATTCAAGGTCACCAGGTCCAAGAGACTAGTTGGAATGAGAGAGTGAGATGTATGCAATAGTCATAAGACCAGATGAATACATGGGTAGGTATTAAGAGTTTTTCTTTTCCCAACAGCACTGTCTCCAGGCCTGATTGTTCTGCCAGTGGAGCCATACGCAAGCATAGTGCTTAAAATGGGCTCTGGACTCTTCTATGACCATCTCCCACCCTGACTGACATGCCTTCTTTAATCATTGTAATTCATTCAATCAAATTACGGTAAAATCCCATTAGCCTGGAAGCCATTTATTCTCTTTAAGACAATTTTGAGTTTCTTTACTGGCTCCACTAAATATTTGAAAGTTTAAGTGATTTTTTTTTTAAAGTTTCTCTTCCTTAAGATAATCTTTTTTCCCTTATTTCCAAATTTTGGGTGTGAAGAGAATGTTTCACTGTACGAAATTGTACTAAATGAATGCAATTTACATCACTGTTTATCCCCACCACACACCTTACTCCAATTTCTACCTCAGTAGCTTCTTGCTCAACACTTCAATGCTGAAGGATGATTTTCCAAGGGTCTCCTAAGTTCATTTGACTTCTAGATCAATGTGAGATATTCTCAACCGGAATGACTGAATCTAGAAATCTTAAACTGGAGGCTCAAGAAGAATGGCCTGCAGACAGGTTTCTTCTTGGCCCGGTAAGCATTTCTTAAAACTTTATATTGGTCCCCCAGTTGCTTTCATGTAAACATTCTGATTTCTAGCTTTTCTTTAAAATAGATCAGAAATGGGTACCTGGGTGTCTCAGTGAGTTAAGCCTCTGCCTTCAGCTCAGGTCATGATCTCAGGGTCCTGGGATTGAGGCCCACGTTGGGCTCTCTGCTCAGCGGGGAGCCTGCTTCCCCCCACCCCTCTCTCTGCCTGCCTCTGCCTCCTTGTGATCTCTGTCTGTCAAATAAATAAATAAAATCTTAAAATAAAAAATTAAATTAAATTAAAATAATAAAATAAAATAAATCAGAAATTGTGATAGCACAGTACCCATTCTTGTACTGGAAGATTCAGCTAGAGAACACCAAATAACCCAGGAACTATCCCAAAACCATCCGGCGAGAGAGAGGATGAGGCCCTGCAGTACATTCAGACACTGGGATCTTACACAGCACTTCAGACAAACTCTACAGCAACACTCCACAACGTGGATGACTCTTAGTAACATACCAGTAAGTGATAAAAGTTGCTGCAGACAATTACATAAGCATGGAAACATTTTTACAAGGTTAAAAACAACAAAAATTTAAAGTGTATTTTTGCGATAGACTTAAGTGAAAGAAAGCTACATCAAAAGGAAAGCGTCGATTGATGAAGGCCAGGAATTGATGAAGACATGCTATAGGACAATGGGTACACCCACTGAGACAAGGCAGGACCACATTGTCAAATGTAGACTATTATCCAGGTCCTAGCTTTTGCTGGGGGTGGTAGAGTCATCATGTTATTATAAAGAACCCATTAAAGAGATAACCGAACTAATGCAACTCAGCATTGCCAAGTAAAGAGAGTGTCATGAACCAAAGATTATATAGACAATCTAATTGTGAGCACCTAAAGGAAAAAAGGAAGAAAGAATTGATCAGAGTAAGAGATGCCTCCCCTTTAAATGAGCAGGTGCTCCCCTGTTTCTCATGGTCCCTGCCATGCTTTCTCTTTTTCTCCACCCTGAGGCCATATGTCAGATTCATTTCTCATCTCATACTGGGCTGCTCATCAGAGTTACAGCCTCCTCCTAAAGGCCAGCGGTTCTCACCCAGGAGTGATCCGGCCTCCAGGGGACATTGGGCAATAGCTGGAGACATTCTGGGTCATTGTCAACTAGGTGAGAGGTGATACTGACATAGCTTCTAGGTAGAGGCTAGGAATGCTAGTAAATACCCCCCAGTGGAGGTAAATGTGTTACAGTGCAGAGGACAGCTGTCCATCAACCTCCACAACAAAAACTTCTCCAACCCCAAACAATGCTGAGGTTGAGAAACCCGAGTAGGTATTGAGTTTCCCCCACCTAAACTAAGCAAGTCCCTAGTCTTAGTGTCAGGATGTCCTCCTCAGTACTCAGAGGAGACCCAGAGAATTTTGATACTGACATCTAGGGTAGAAAAGAATTCACACTTCACAAGTGCCCACTGAGTTCAGTAGTGGGCGCAGCCCCTCATTTAACAGATGAGGAAAACTAAAGTGTTAAGAAAGAAAGCACATTGCCCTTGTGGTCTGCACCAGCCTCCCACCCCAAACTAAGCCACTCTCATACCTCCTCATTCTGCCCTGGCCATGCCAAACACAGTCCCGGAACCCTCTCCTGCCTCAGGGTCTTCTCACGGCTGACTATCTCTCGTTTGCAGAAGCCTCCTTCAAGTATGTTCTTCTCAGAGTCATCTTAGCCAGTCTCCTACACAATGATAAGCCCCTGACTTCACCCACCTTTTATATCTTTTTAGCATTTTCACAATTCGTACTTAGTATTTTTTGCTTGCTGCTCTAACTCCCTCCTTTCTACCCCCCAAGACTTTAAGTTCTATCAGTTCAGAATCCTTTCAAGGTTGTTTCCTCCAATATATTTAACTAGCACCTGGCACATTATCTGCATGTTGTAGGTATTCAGCGGATGTGTGCTGAATGGATGAATAAATCAGTAAGTGACTGTACTGAAGGAAAGAGGGAAGGGAGGAAGGGAGGAAGAAAGGAAGGAGAGAAGGAAGGAAGGAGAGAAGGAAAGGAGGAAGGTAAGGTCGTGAACCATTACACTTCTTGTTCCTAGCCCTAGTTTAACTTATCTATTTCTTGGATTCTCTAAAAATTAAGCCATTCCAAGGTCAGGGAAAATGAAACACAAACCACTTTGAGATACTGCTCTACTTTGGTCATTAGGAAATGTATTTGCATTACACTCAAGTTAATCTTTAAGGCTAGGTTTCTTAGACAAGCGCTTTCATTTTTCTTTTTCTTCTTCCTTATTGTCTGTCTCTAGGAGCTGAAAAGATGATAAAGGTAAGACTGAGTCTCACAAACTCCTTACCATCAACAGAGGCAAAACAAGAACCTGGACTGCAAAGAACAAACTGATTTGGACATCTGCTGCCCAGGCTTCTGCTCTGGACCAAAATATGTGTTCACAATGCCTATGAGTGAACTATAATAATTTCCCAGTATAGTATACCAATTATACTAATATCTACCAAAAAAACAAAATTATTTTAGAAATGGATAAAGAAATATCACTTCTCCAACTAAAAAATGACTTTAGGAATAAAGAAATATATCACTACTTAATAGCTGACTACCATTTTCCATTAACAATGTTGACGTCCATTAACTCATGGCAAGCTTGTGCCTTGAGGGGATCCTAAGGAGTCTGGTGACCTGGCCACCATTCACGATCCCATGACAAATAGTTGGAATGTCACTTAATTTCATTTCCAGCTCTGGATTCTCACTTCTTTCTCATTCCTAACTTGGAATGTCCTCTCTCTGGCCATTGACTCCTGGTTCTCTTGCTAAAGCCTTACATCACACAATTACTATGGGAAACAATGGAATGACAACTGTGTCAGGTGTCAGGCCCCAGAATTGAGGAACTCGTCATAAAAATGTTTAGGTGTTACCTCCCAGCATAAAGTCTTCAGGTGTCTTTCCTGAAGTTCAACTCAATTGCCCACTGTGTCTAGGGCCATGGATAAAGTAGGTCTGCTAGAGACAAGTTTCCCACCCTCCAAGACCTGACAAGGGAGAGAATGAATTAAATAAATTAGTAATTAATTAATTAAAATATTATTTTGGGCAGAAAATATTGAGTGTTATCTGAAAAACACTAGGAGAAAAATACTATTAGGTTCAAAGAGATGAGGATGTCCAACTGAGATGATAATTAGGAAGCGCTTTCCAGGAACATTGTTCGTGGAGGTGGACTTGGAGAGGTTTGGAATTTCAACAGTGAAGAAAGGAGGGTAGAAGAAAAGTCACTCGAATCAGGAGGAACTAGCCCACAGCAAAGGTGTGGAGTCTGAAAACATGGAAGTGTATTTCAGGACAAAATGTCATTTTAAGGCAGAAGGTCAGCGTACAGTGGTGTTACAATTAACCCAGTCATGTCAGGCCAGTTACTGCACTTTTGGGAAGGACTTTGGGATTCAAGGATGTGTATTCTACTGCAGGTAGCCAGTGGCCAAAAGTTGCTGAATCCTTAAAATTTACACTTCCTAGATGTCCATCAACAGATGAATGGATAAAGAAGATGTGGTATATATACACAATGGAATACTATGCAGCCATCAAAATAAATGAAATCTTGTCATTTGCGACGACGTGGATGGAACTAGAGCGTATCATGCTTAGTGAAATAAGTCAATCGGAGAAAGACAACTATCATATGATCTCCCTGATATGAGGACATGGAGAAGCAACATGGGGGGTTAGGGGGATAGGAGAATAAATGAAACAAGATGGGATTGGGAGGGAGACAAACCATAAATGACTCTTAATCTCACAAACAAACTGGGGGTTGCTGGGGGGAGGTGGGATTGGGAGAGGGGGAGGGGGCTATGGACATTGGGGAGGGTATGTGCTATCGTGAGTGCTGTGACGTGTGTAAACCTGGCGATTCACAGACCTGGGGATAAAAATACATTATATGTTTATTAAAAAAAAAAATTTGGAAGGGGAGGCGAACCATAAGAGACTATGGACTCTGAAAAACAACCTGAGGGTTTTGAAGCGTCAGGGGTGGGAGGTTGGGGGAACAGGTGGTGGGTAATAGGGAGGGCACGTTTTGCATGGAGCACTGGGTGTTGTGCAAAAACAATGAATACTGTTACGCTGAAAAAATAAATAAAATGGAAAAAAAAAATTTACACTTCCATCTTTCCCCCTCCACACCCAGCAATTGGACCTCTCGTGGCTTCCCTAAAACTTGGTGTCTTTGGGTGAAATCAGAGGAAGAGGTCACTGCCTATGGTCTTCCTAGCTGGGCAGAAGTCCGACTATGGGAACAGGAAGAAGAGATATGTGTGGGACTTCAGTGTCCTTTGACTAAGCACGGTTTCTTCTTTGCTCAGGATGCTGCCAGCCTGGGCTATGGAAACTCCTCTTTGTCACACCAGTTGGAAGGCTGAAAAACAAACTGTCCCACCCATCAGTGGCAGACAGGGTGGTAATACCCTGTCCTGTGAATAATTGTCCATCTGGATTGGCTGAAGCTCATGAAACATCAGTTCATGTAAAAAAAAAAAAATTCTAGTATGTCCTTGTCACCCTAAATATTTATTTTTTCCCACATTCTGATTCAACCCTCACAACTCTATAAGGACATTAATATCAGCTATGGGCAAGAAATAAGGAAGGTAGGGCTCAAAGAAGTTTGCCCTGCTGCTAGATAACAGAGACAGGTCCTTCTTACTTAAAACTGTTTCCTTCCCCACCCCAGCCTGCCTCTCCTGAAGACATTCTGTCCTCAGCTCTCTGACATCCTTATCTGACAGGTGTCATGGGGGACACGGCTTGAACTCTTATTAATTGCTCACATCTGAGCTAGTGTAGGTGCTGCCCAGACAAGTTCTTAGGTTTCCCTTAAACAGGTTTTCACAAGCTCAAACTGCAAAGGGAGAAGAAATAGGCAAGAGGGACTCCACCCAGCAAGCAGATGGTGGTTTCTGCCAGCAACATCCTAATCTTCTGGTCTGGCAATCTTGGGCAAGAGGCATTTTCTAGGTTCTTATGTGGTGCTGAAATTAAAACTTCTCTTCTAATGATGTCTGAGTGACGTAAAACAAAGCACAAACAGGTCAGTATGCGGGACTACTGGCTTGTCTGGGCAGCCTACTCACTGAACAGGATAAAGATCCAAGACTGGGCAGGGAGGGGAGAAGGCCACATTTAAAGACCAAACACTTGGGTTCAAGACTGTTTTTGTTTTGCCACTTACTAATTGTATCATCTGGAAGTCAGTACCCCATCTAAAAGTTAAGAACACTATTGTTCACAAAACTGTTATGACAATGAAATGAATAAGAGTGGTAGAAGCATTATTCAAATATAGGCTGCTGTTATTCTGAGGGCAATTAGACTTAAGGTTAGTTATTAAACCCCAAGGGATGCCCTGACACGTCTGGTCCCTCCTTATCATTGAGATCTCAACTTCCTTGACCACAGGGCCTCAAGAAGCCACCCAATGACTTTTTAGCACATCATCCTATTTTAAACTTCTACAAGCCCTTATCCCATTCTGATATTTTTGTTTATTTTTTTGTGATCTGTTCCTAGCATGTAAGTTCCACAAGAGCAGAGCTTTGGTTTCTCTTGTTCATTGCTGGATCCCTGGCACAGAGCAGAACAGTTCCCAGCACACAACAGGCCCACAGATACTGTTTGAGTGCACCAATGGCTCCAATTATATGGTAAACAGAGAGGACAAAAATGGTAATCATTGACTATTAGCACCTGGTGAATCATAGCAAACAACCCGCCAAACATCATTCCTCAGAGAAGAAAGCTGAGATGTTTTTTAAAGATTTATTTATTTATTTATTTATTTATTTGAGAAAGAGAGATAGTGAGAGTGAGAAGAGGGGCAAAGGGAAAGAATCTTCAAGCAGACTCCCTGCTGAGCACGGAGCTCAACACAGGGCTCAATCTCATGACCCATGAGATCATGACCTAAGCTGAAACCAAGAGTCAGATGCTTCACCAGCTGAGCCACCAAGCACTCCGAAAGCTGAGATCTTAAGAGAATTCTCAGATAAAAACACAGAGAGAAAGAAAGAGAGAGCAGAGGAAAAGCAATGATCTCCTTCCAAAGTCAGCTCCCTACTCTTTGACCGACAGAGAATTTATCCCAACAATAAATTGTATCCCTGAACATTATTATTTGTCTTTCTCCCCAAGTATGATTACTTGTTACTTACCATATGATTTAAGAAAATGAAAGAGGGAGAATATGCTGTCATGAACTCTGAGAGAGGGAAAGATCAGAGATGACCCGATCCTGTATTTCTCTCATAATGTGAAACTGCCACACCTCCAATGAAGCAAACTCTATTTCCTGTGGAAGGCTGTTCCATTTCAGACAACTGTACTAATAATTACACCATGTGCCAGACATTAGGTTGGGGTCCAGGTGTACTCTACACTCCCTCCCACTTAGTACACACACACACACACCAAACACTGCCCTTTCAACCAGAACAACTCCATTTCTACCTGTTCAAACAACGTAAAATCAATATAAGTATACTGATTTCCATTACAAGTTTACGCCTAAACAGGGCCTGGGTAGATAAAAACCATTTTGAAAAGCACTATATTACCAAGCTCTCTCATTGAGAAGGCGGGAAATCGTTTCCACAGTGTGGAAGTGAGGAGAAAGCACGCGCTAGAACAATGTCACCACCCGTTCTTAGAATGAGGAATCCTCTCTGAGCATTGCTGTTGAGATAAATTGTCAAGACCACTTTGGAAAGCACTTTGGCATTACACAGTGAAGTTAAAGACACACACATTGTGCAATTCAACTGTTCTACTTGTATCTTCTCTACAGAAACCTGTGTATCTGGGTACCAGGAACACAAACAAGAAAAATTCAAAGCTGGTAACAATCCAAAAGTCCATCAAAATAGAACTGACCTTTTCAAAAGTGAATAATACATTCTGACACAATGATATATTCTGACACAATGCAAATAAACTACAATTTTGTGTAGTAATGTACACCTTACCAATCTAATAAGCAAAAGCAGCAGAACACAAAAGAATATAATCAGTTTGATTTCAATCACAGAAACCTCAAAAATATTGTCATGGTATGCATACATAATTAGAAAAATATTTTTAAAGGCAAGAAAATTATAATTATACAAGCCAGGTGAGAGGTGACAGACAGCAGAGATGGGTCACAGTTAGGGCAGGTCCCGGGAGAACCTCTGTACTGCTAGCAGTGTTCTCTCTTCTGACTCAGGCAATGACTATACACGTTTTGAATTATTATTAAATTGACTGTATATATTTTTTGCACATTTATATGCCATTTCAAAAACTGCCACACACTCTCAAATGACTGAGTTCTACTTTTGCTTCTAAAGGTTCTACCAGTGTTTGTTGGGCATGCATGGCCTTGAGCCTAAAGTAATAACATTAACAGTTATCAAGAATCATACCCCATGAGTTGGGGGAAATCGGAGGGGGAGACAAACCATGAGAGACTATGGACTCAGAAACAAACTGAGGGTTTTGGAGAGGAGGAGGGGTAGGGGGTTAGGTGAGTCTGGTGGTGGGTATTTAAAAAGGCATGTATTGGGGTGCCTGGGCGGCTCAGTGTGTTGGAGCCTCTGTCTTTGACTCTGGTCATGATCCGAAGACCCTGGGATCGAGCCCCGCATGGGGCTCTCTGCTCAGTGGGGGCCTGCTTCCCCTTCTCTCTCTGCCTGCCTCTCTGCCTACTTGTGATCTCTCTGTCAAATAAATAAAAAATAAACTCTTAAAATAAATAAATAAATAAAAATAAATTAAAAAGGCATGTATTGCATGGAGTGCTGAGTGTGGTGCATAAACAATGAATTTTGGAACACACAAAGAAATTAAATTAAATTAAACTAAATGTTTAAAAAAAGAGTCATACCCCACAATTTTGCAGCCACTAGTGTAGGGAAAAAATATATACTGGTTTGGAGATGGGGTTCGAGCCTGAACTGTGGTCCAATGAAATTGGACCAATCCTTTCCCCTGTCTGGACCTCCATTTCTCCATCTGTCAGAAAGAGGGTTGGACTGTATGAGCTCTTGAATCTCTCTAAATTTTGATACCTGTAATTACTGTAATAAGAACTTTCCTAACACCAGCTGTGTGACAGCTTGCAGTCTCCTGAGATATCCACCATAAATCCTTTCCAGGGAGATGTCTGCTTTTACTTTAAAGCCACCCATGTGACCCTCGTTCAAGCTTTGGATGGATTCTGTTGCACCATTTGTGCAAAGTGGTGCCAACGGGCATGTGCAGACCACCTGCCGGGGAGCTATCAGATAGCTCTCTGGAAGAGGGAGCATGCGACATGCAGGAAGCCCCATGCTTGACCCTGAGAACGCCACAGTATGACTCCCCAGCCACTGTGTTGTATTCATCAATGGAGTATCAGAACTCCCCAGTGTGACAAGACAACTTGATTCATTTCCACAACTGGCATTCAGAATTGAGCACCGCCTTGGGCACAGGTTTCTCACTGTTCAGTTTCTCATGTCACCATCAGGCTGTGATACCTGATTCTGGCTGTGGCAGGTGGAAGAGGAACCTCCTAATCTCCCGAAGAATTTCAAGCAAATGAACAGATGCGGCAAAAGGTAAAATTAGGGTAGGTAATAGCGAAATGAGTAACTTGATAAGAATGGAACGTGTTTGGGAGAAGAGTGGGGTATAAGGGGGACCAGAATTTCTACACTTTTCAAACATCCTGGGATGGCACACCCAACTGATACAAGGTAATTCAGGGCATTTAATGCTGGGCCAGATATTTATGACATCATCTGGGGAGTGTCATGTTTTTGTTATTACAGAAGCAATACATATGCACTTTAAAGATGATAAAAATACAAACAAAAACTTGACATTCCTACAACCTAGAGATCACCACAATTAACAACTTCCTGCATATATGTTGTTTCTTTTACCAAAAGGAAACCATACTGTACATGTTTTTTTACAGTGTGCTTTTCATTCACTGGCCTCCTTTTTTTCAGGTCAGTGAGTTTTTATTGCAACACATACCCAAACCATATTCAAATTTCACAACATCATCACATTAGTGTCCCCTACAACTGGTTTTTCCAAACTGCTTAGGCATTATTCTATTTCTTAACCTGGACAACAGTTAATAAATGTTCACCTTATAATTATCCATTTATTTCTACAAAAATATTTATGCACTTTTATATAGATATATAAGAATACATTTTACAATAAAAAAGAGGAAATGTCACACACCCTTATGAACATCAATGTACTTTTGCTGGTTCTTTTTTTTTTTTTTTAAGATTCTACTTATTTGACAGAGACAGAGATCACAAGTAGGCAAAGAGGCAGGCGGCGGGGGGTGCGGGGGGGGGGGGTGAGGGGGGTGGGGGGGCGGGGAGAAGACTCCCCGCTGAGCAGAGAGCCCGTTATGGGGCTCAAACCTGGGACTCTGGGATCATGACCTGAGCTGAAGGCAGAGACCCCAGCTGGTTCTTTTTTAATCAAGCTCCTCCCCTATTTCATAATAATGACTTATTAAAGGGCCAGTCATTCTGTAAGAGTTCAAATACTAATAGCTACATTCCCACTAATTTCAAAGACAGCAGACAAGTGACCAGTTTTAGCTACTTTTATTTTAATGGGTACACTTTTTTTTTTAGAAATAATAACTTTTGTCCCACAAGGGAATGGTGAAAAAAAAATGCTGAAGTTTTTGTTTCTAAAGAACATAATCATTTTGCAATATCTACGTATATCAAATCATTACATTGTACACCTTAATCTTACACAATGTTACATGTAATTACATCTCAATAAAGCTGGGGAAAAATAAGATATATGAGATGGAAAGAAATGAAAACTTAATTTTTGCTTTGTTATTTTGCATTCTAATAAAAACTGAGGTGTATTTTTGGTCAATTTAAGTTTAACTCTAAACCCAACAAAAGAAGGGATTTCCCCAGCACAGTGCTTACACATCTTTTCCATATAATGGCACCCATAGTAAAATGACAATATTTGCACAGTGCACATCACATAAATAGATGAGGACACCTATAATTAGAGGAGATCAATATCTCAACGTTTCTGTAAGAACCTCTGTAATCCATATCTAGCACCCCAGTACCACTCATGGCACACGAGTTGGGTAGTCTTGCCTTGTCCTATATTTATAGCAAAACAATGCCTTTGTCTTTCCTTATTTCCCTCAGCCTAATCAGAGCAATATCAGGCAAAACTGCACCTAAACTGAGTATATCCTATAACTATCACCGTTCCTAGAAATGTCGTATCTTACTCACCAGTGTACCTTAATTCAAGCAGGCTTTTGGGTTTTTTTTATTTTGTAAACACCTGCCCAACCTCATTGTTCCCTCTCCCAGAAGGAAAAAAAACCTAGCGATCTTTAAAAACACCATTCATATAAAACTCCTTCTGTGATGCCTCCTCAGTCAGAATTAATCCTAAGTTTAAAATCAAACTCATTAACCACACACTCCTCTCTCCCTGCATTAGCACCACCACCATCACTACACACCCAGTTGTACAACTCAGAAATCTAGGAATTCTCTTTAATAGTTTCCTCCTTCTCCCTCAACATCTAATTAGTCCCATGGTCTAGTCATCTTGTCCCCCAGGTATTTCTCAGATTGGTCTCTTCTTCTCCATCCCTGAGACTCCTGCCTTATTAGGTCAACCAGTGCTCACACTAGAATCACTACAAAAGCCTTCATGTCCCAGTTTCACTTCTCTCTACACGGTTGTCCACACTGCTACCGTGTTCCCTTTCTAAAGCAGACATCTGATTTCAGTTCCTTATTAGAGGGACCAACCATTCCAGTTTGTCCAACACTGAAGGATTTCTCAGGATGTGACCTTTAGTGCCAATGCTCAGAAAGTCTAGGCAAACCAGTACGGTTGGTTATCTACTTAAAACCCTTAAATCCCTTTAGAATGTCATGCAGAGTTCTTCCTAATCTTCCCCACGCTATCTTTTCAGCCTCAACTCTCTGTTCTCCCAGTCCCACTCCACCACACACACATACATCTGCACACCAGCTTTGCCAAGCTACATTCAGTTCTCTGAATGGAATGTGCTTTGTTCCTTTACATCTCAGTACCTTTGTACATTGTGTTTCCTTCACTTGGAATGTCCTTCACCCTAACTGGGCTTGCTGGTAAACTCCTATTCATGCATCTAGACTCTTTTCAATTGGCACTTTCCCACTGAAGTAATCCAGGAATTGGCTGTAGCTTCTTCTGTGTTCTCACAGAAACTTCTATATTCTGCTGTCAGAGCACTAGACCACTGAAGTCTATCCTCCTCTACCACTTCACTGTATAACTAATAGCTTGCACAGGGAATCACACATATTAAGTATTTAATAAATGAGGGAGAGAGGGAGGGAGGGAAGGAAGGAAAGAAGGGGAAAGAAAATAAAGGAGCTATAGACCAATCTCCTTCAGGAACATAGAAGCAAAAATCTTCAACAAAATATTAACAAATAAAATTAAAAGATTTATAAACCATTCCTAAGTAAGATTTATTCCAAGGATAGGAAGCTACTTTAACACTCAAAAATCAATCTATGTAATCCACCATGTTAACAGACCAAAAAAAATGTTTTTTAATTCAAAAATCACATGATCATATCAACTGACACAGAAAAAAATCTTTTGACAAAATTTTACATACATTCATGATAAAAATTCTTAGGGAACCAAGAATGAAAATGAACTTCTTCAGCTTGATAAAGAGCATTTTTAAAAACATACAGGTAGCATAATATTTAATGATGAAATAGTGAATATTTTCCCAGTGAGATTAGGAACAAGATGAGGATGTCTACTCTCAGTGCTTTTATTCAACATAAGAAAAAGAAACAAACAGCATACAAATTTAAAACTGTTCCTACTTGCATGTGATATATTTTTATATAGAAAATCCCAAGGACTCTACAAAAAGCAAAACAAAACAAAACACAAAAGCTCTCCTAGAACTAATAAGTTAGTTAACCATGGTCATAAGATGCAAGATAAACATATAAAAATCAATTAATTGTATTTCTATAACCTAGTAATAAACATTGAATACCAAAATTTGAAAAACAAGACCTTTTACAATCTCTCAAAAAATGAAATACTTAGGTGTAAATCTAACAAAACACAATAGGACTTGCATTTTGAAAACTGTAAAATGTTCTAAGAGAAATCAAATAAGATTCTAAATAAGTGGAGAGATACACCACAATCATGGTGCAGAAAACTTAACACAGCAAAGATTTTAACTCTCCCGAATTTAATATATAGATTTTACACAATTCCTATTAAAACCTCAGTAAGATTTTTTGTAGATAAAAATGAAATTATTCTAAAATTTATATGGAAAGCAAATGAACTATGTCAGCTAAAACAATTTTGAAAAAAATGAGAATGAAGTGGAAGCAACAAGTCTACCTGATTTCAGGAATTATTATATGCTTCCTTAATCAAGACTGTGTAGCACTGGCACATAGATCAATGGAACACAATAAAAACCAAGAAATAGACCTATATAACTCGGCCCAATTGATTTTTGACAAATGTGCAAAAGCAATTCAACAGAGAAAAAAATGGTCTTTTCAACAAATAGTGCTGGAGAAATTGGACATCCACATCACAAACATATGGCAAACCACATATTCGATAAAGAACTACTATCTAGAATACATAAAGAACACTCAAATCTCAACAGTAAAATACCAAACAAGTCAATCAGATAATTGAAAAAAGACATGAAATTGCACATGGCAAATAAGCACATAAAAAGATATTAAAAATCATTAGCTATTAAGAAAATTCAAATTGAAACCATAATGAGATATCACTCGACAGCTATAGAGAGAATGGTTAGAGATAAATGGTCCGAATGGTTAAGATAAAAAATAGTGAAAATAGCAAGTGCTGGTGAGGATTTGGAGAGTCAGGATCGCTCATAATTGCCAATAGGAATGTAAATAGTACAACCACACTGGAAATCAATTTGGTAGTTTTCTTAAAAGCTGGATATGTAACTACCATACAACCCAGCAACTCTTCTCCTGAGCGTTTATCCCAGAAAAATAAAAACCTATGTTCACATAAAAACCTATTCACAAATGTTCACAGCAATTATATTCATAATATCCAAATACTGGAAACAACTACAGTGTCTTTCAATGGATGAATGGTTTAAATAAATCAGGGCACCTGAGTGGCTCAGTCAGTTAAGCAACCACCTTTGGCTCAGATCATGATCCCAGGGACCTGGGATAGAGTCCCAAATCGGCCTCCCTGCTCAGCAGAGAGCCTGCTTCTCCCTCTCCCTCTGCCTGCTGCTCTGCCTACTTGTGCTCTCTCTATCTGTCAAATAAATAAATAATATCTTTTAAAAATAAAAAAACCATGGCACCATGAAATGTCATGGATAACTACTCAGCAATAAAAAGGAATGAACTGCTGACACACACAACTTAGATGAATCTCCAGGGAATTACACTGGGTAAAAAAAGTCAATCTCGAAGTTTGCATAATGTATGATATTATTTATATAACATTCTCTTTTTTTAAGATTTTATTTATTTATTCGACAGACAAAGATCACAAGTAGGCAGAGAGGCAGGCAGAGAGAGAGGAGGAAGCAGGCTCCCTGACAAGCAGGGAGCCCGATGCGGGGCTTGATCCCAGGACTCTGAGATCATGACCTGAGCTGAAGGCAGAGGCTTTAACCCACTGAGCCACCCAGGTGCCCCTATATAACATTCTTGAAATGAGAAACAGAAAGCAGAATAGTAGTTGCCAGGACTTAAGGAGTAGAGATGGATGGGGAAAAAATGATATGACTATAAAAAGGCAAAACGAAGAATACTTGTAATGATGGAAATATTGTGTATCGTGACCTATCCGTGTGAATTCCCTGACTGTGATATTTTATTACAGTTTTACAAGATACTACCAATGGAGAAAAATGGGTAAAACATACACAGAATGTCTGTGTATTATTTCTTGCAAAAGGATGTGAATCTATGATTATCTTTACAAAAACTTTTAAAAAATGAACGTGTTGGACTAGATTATCTTTGAGTGATTTTCTCTATCTGAAATTCCATGATCTGGGGCATCTACGGATCCACTGGCTCTTGGTTATACATGGCTCTACTATTTCCAACAGACGAAGCGTCTTGTACGTCTGGACACCAATGTTCAGGCTGGTAAGTAAGGGTCTGGACAACCAAATGAAGATAAGTGTGTAATTACACCAAACAGATCCTACAGATCTAAATCTATTTAGAGATGGAAAAGAAACAGAGGCCCAGCAAGGGGAAACTCCTCACACAAAATGAATGGTTAATGGAAGAATTAGAAAGAACCAGATTAGAAGGCTTCCAAACAGGACACTTTCCACCACAGTAATTTGTAAATATCTACTGACTAGGCTGACAGCCATTCAAATCCTTAAACACACTCAGCCCAAGCCTTTCCAGAGCTCTCCTAAACCATCTCTGGTGGATGCAAAATTTGGACAATAAAGAAAAAGTTTTGTTTTTTTTTTTTTAAGTAAGATCAGAAGGAAAAGGGTAGGATCAGCAAACTATTTTGTCAAGTGCCCGACAGAAAATATTTTCAGCTTTGCTGATCCACATGGTTTCTCTAACGACCATTCAGTTCTGCCATCGACGTACAACAGCAGCCAGAGACAATCTGTAAACAAATGCAAGAAAAGGTTCTCCAACAAAATTTTATTCTCAGAGACGTCAGTGAGCCAGATATCACCCTCAGTCAAAGTTGGCAGATCCTGCTGCAGAGAAACAATGGAAACATGTGGTCTTTGCACCTGTGGTGACAGTGTCTGCCCAGTGAGGTTACTGTGAATAATGCATCGCTTGGAAGTGCTTAGCAATGCGCCCGGGACATAGTAAGTCGTCGATGTAGTAGTTCATAGTAACTATGCCACATGGAGAGTGGTTGAAGATACTGAGTGTGTTTAGATTGAAGAAGAGATGCCAGGAGGCATGAAGACAGGGGACGTGTAGGAACAATTTTTAAATTCCTGAGAAAAGGGAGTTGATTTTTGACAGGCAGCCCCAAAAGGCAAAAATAGATCTAATGAATTCAGGTTAACAGAACCATATTTCAGTTCAGCATAGGAGGAGTCTTTATAGTAGTCATTTTGTCTCACAAGGAAATAACCTGTCTCATGGTAAGTTTCCTTTTCTGAGGGCATTTAAGGAAAGTTTCGAGGAGCAAGGCAATGAGCAGGAGAAAGACAAGTCTGAGTTGTATAGTCAACCAATCCTCTACTTTTCTGAATTCTAATCCTTATTTACCTTTAGATCTGTATGCTATTTCATACAGTTTTAGAATATAACTATAACTAGCTATATTCATCCATCATTCATTCATTTACCCCCAAAATATATATTGCGTATTTATAATTTTTCTAAGCACTAGAGATATAGCAGTGAATAGTTGATCAATAAGTCATTAAAAAATAAATAGAAAAACATATCCTCCCTTGGGGAAATGAAATATTCCACTTTTATTTGTATATTATTTGGATGTTTTTTATTTTATTTTATTAAAGATTTTATTTATTTATTTGATAGAGAGAGAAATCACAAGTAGGCAGAGCAGTAGAAAGGGGGGGGGGAAGCAGACTCCCTGCTGAGCAGACAGCCGGATGCGGGGCTTGATCCCAGGACCCTGGGATCATGACCTGAGCCAAAAGCAGAGGCTTAACCCACTGAGCCACCCAGGCGCCCCAATTTGGCTATTTTTTAATTGGGATACTCTATAGGCAATTATTTCAGTAATGTTAACACTCAGAAATAAAATTGTTTTCCTGTTCTGGGAGCTTGTGTAAAAGTTCAGAAGGAAGATGATTAGATTTTTCTCCCTGTAAGGTTAAAGACCCCCACAATCAGGACTTTATTAAAAAACGGATACTCGCTTAACCAACTGCGCCTGCCAGATGCTCCAAGGGCTTATTTTCTTAATAGACACAGAATGCATCACTTATTATATAATTATATTGGGTCCTTACTACTTTGTCTTTTTGTTTGTTAAGATTTTGTACTTAGCTTAGAGAATTCCATGTCTTCAACAGGCTAGTGATAATATCATGTCATATGTACATAAAGTTAATAGATTTGAAAACCATACTTCTTTTTTACTATTATGAAAAATATCAAAGAGAATAGTAAAATGAACTGTTATCAATAAAAAAAAAAAAAAAAGGATACTCTGTGACCACAGGGGATAGAATTTGTTACCAAAACAATAGGAATTCTAGCCTTTATTTATCCCTTCTACAAAAGAAACAGCAGGAGGAAGCTACACAAGATACTTTCTGGAATGAAATATGAAGGCCCTGCAGTTTGTTGCTGGACCCTTGTCATCTGCTATGGTCAGAACTGACCCTTTATATGCACATGTTGCTTTCTGCCTGCAAAGCTGCTAAGTAATAGAAGCTTCATAACTTCCTGGTACACACTCTCTCCACATAGTTCTCAGGTATAGACAATGGCAAACACAGCCTTTCAGAGGCAGATCTCATCCTGGCAATTCCTTATTAGCCTAGATCTCTACTGCTGAGAGGGATTTTGAAAGAATGTGCACACCTCCAAATGGTATGCTTTTAGGCCACTGAGAAAGACTCTCAGTCTTAAAAACAAACAAACAAAAAAAAAACAATCCTTTTAACTTTTGCAAAACACAGAAAAAAGACGTATGCAGAGATGTTTGCTGCAATAGTCATTGTAGTAGCAAACAGAAAACAATCTTTGAATAAAAGAATAGGGTAATAAACATTGGGGTACAGATGGCCCTTCTTTATTGCAGCAATGGCTACGGTCGCCAAACTGTGGAGAGAACCAAGATGCCCTTCAATGGACGAATGGATAAGGACGATGTGGTACATATACACAATGGAGTATTATGCCTCCATCAGAAAGGATGAATACCCAACTTTTGTAACAACATGGATGGGACTGGAAGAGATTATGCTGAGCGAAATAAGTCAAGCAGAGAGAGTCAAGTATCATATGGTTTCACTTATTTGTGGAGCATAACAAATAACATGGAGGACATGGGGAGATGGAGAGGAGAGGGAGTTGAGGGAAACTGGAAGGGGAGATGAACCATGAGAGACTATGGACTCTGAAAAACAACCAGAGGGTTTTGAAGGGGCGGGGGGGGGGGGTTGGGAGGTTGAGGAACTAGGTGATGGGTAATAGGGAGGGCACGTACTGCATGGAGCACTGGGTGTGATGCCAAAACAATGAACACTGTTATGCTGTAAATAAACAAACAAACAAAAAAAGAATAGGGTAATTACTAAATGTTATATAGGCATTAAAATAATGTTTATTAAATATTTTAATAATATGAAGAAAAGTATACTTAATAATATTAAGTGAAGAGAGACAACACGAAAGTATACAGTATAATTTCAAACTTAATTGAAAAAAGGTGAGGTACAAACGAAAAAGACTGGAAGTGAAATATACCAGATAAAATACTAAAGACATTTGCCTTGGGTGATGGAATCATTGTGATCCTTCTTTTACATCTGTGTTGAGCACATTCCTTTTTTTTTTTTTTTAAGATTGATTGATTGATTGATTGATTTGACAGAGCCAGAGCACACACACAAGAGGCACGGGAGGGAGAGAGAAACCCAAAGCAGACTAGCCACTGAGCAGAGAGCCTCACCAGAGGCTTGATCCCAGGACCCTGAGATCATCACCTGAGTCAAAATCAATGAGGTGGCCGCGTAACTGATTGAGGCACCAGGCGCCCCTGTTTTATGCACATTTTAGTCACTGAACATATTTCACTTTTAACATCTGAAAAACAAATACATATGTCTTAAAGGCCCTCTTCTACTTCTTTACAGATATCTAAAATACCAGTAGGAAAACTCTAAATTTTATATTCTCTCTAGCAAAAAAATCATGTGGGGGACCTGACCACTTTAAACATGATCTGCTTAGTTCAATTCAACTACTATTTATTGACTATCAGTTTGGAGATTCTGTTTATCCAGTTATATTTTTTGCTGAGACCACTCAATCTCCATTTATCTCACTTACTTCTTTCTGTCACACCAGCCCCTTCCTCACTGTCAGCCGTTCTTCATGAAGAACTAACTCTGATCCCAACTCCAGATGTGGATGTGTAACTAACGGCTCGGTATTCTTCTAGTCCCACTAATAAGTTTGAAAAGGGAGATGTTTGTGGAGCTTGGGTGGCTCAGTCAGCTAAACATCTGTCTTCAGCTCAGGTCATGATCTCACCTGTGCTCGCTCTCTCTCTCTCTCTCTGTCAAATAAATAAAATCTTTAAAAAGGGGCAGGGGGTGGAGGGAGATGATCTAATGAGAACCAGTTAGAAAACAAAATGAGTATTTTCCTGAGACTCTTGAAAGAAGGGCAACTTTTCCCTCACTGGTATAGTACCTGAGGCTATGTAATATCCTCGGTTACCAGAAGGCCTCACGTAAAGTTTGAAAATGAAACCATCATGGCTCAATGAACACAGGTCCATTACTTCTAAGTAGGAAATCCTCTACCAGGATGAAAGCAAAAATCAATTGATGCTGGATGAAGAATAAAACCAAATATCTTCTACAGCTTACCATCCTGAAGTCAAGATTCTATCAAATCAAGCCCAGGTAACTGCTAGAGGAGGGCAGGAAACTCCCACCTGAAGCCAAATTCAGATAAAAGACAGAGATAGCTGCCATGCAGAGGCTGAACAGGAATATTAATAAAACTCCATTCCCACTCCTCCAAGCCCAGACACAAAGAGACTTCCCAAGACTGAGTAGAATGAGGGCAACAGACAACACTCTACCCTTACTAGAAGCTTAGCCCTGAGTGACAAGTCAAGGAGGCCGCCTCAGGGGGAGGAGCAAGAGCACAGAGAGAGAGCACTTCAGTAATGCAGGCACACAGTGAAGGCTGATCTGGTTCCAGCGCCTGCACCCCTCTTTCCTTCTATGCCCAAGATCAGAGACCTGTGACTTTTGTAAAAACAGACCTGGAGGTTTTCTCTCTCACAAGCTGAAAAGGAGTCCAAAGTATAAAATAGCTGCGAAACTTATATGGTCTCGGGCTTATTTTGCAGTTCTTGACGTGGTCACAGTAGTGGTAGTCATGGTGGGGGGAGCAGGGGTGAGGGGTGGCAGCAGTGACTGGAGTAACAGGAGTGGTGGTGGTCGCAGTAGCACAAGGCCATGTCAGAGACCTAAGGCAGTTAGAGTAGGAGCTTCGGAGTCCAGCTGTTTGGGGGTGCCAGATCTGTGTTTGCTCCTTCTTAGTTTCCAGATTTGGACAAATTATATAATTGCTCAGTGTATCCTTTTGTAACATTGGCATTGACCACTCAAGAGTCCGTAAAGAAGATAAAAACTCTTGTTAAGATGTGCACGAACATTACAAGACGACCTTATCAGAAACATCGTCGGTAACTTCAGTGTTGTATATAAGACACAGACATGACATAAGACCCCGTCTCTGCTGATAACAACTCACAAACGGTTGGGGGAGAAGGAGTAACACATGACTCTACTATAAAACCTAGTGAAAATTGCCAAGTTAGGCATTCAAATCGACTCCAAACAAGAAAGTGAAGTGTGACACAGGGGCTCCCTGATGGCTTTAAGGAAAGGAATGGGGTTTGAGATGGGTTCTGGTGAATGGGCAGGACTCAGATGGCCAGGTATCAAGGTGGAGACATGGCAGAGAAAGTGCATAATGTGTTCTGTGAAAACAAGCAGACCACATTTGGGTAAGCAGAAAAAATGGCATGTAAGCAATTAACTGTTGAAACTGACTAAAGGAAAAACCTACCCAGGATGGCTTGGTCTCCAAGCTAAAAATCTTTACTTCGCTTGATGATCCCAAGTTGAAAGAGGGCAAAATTGCAGGTAAATGTGTGCCATAAAAATTGACCTTATTTTTCCATTAAAAAGTAAGTAAGGGGTGCCTGGGTGGCTCAGTGGATTAAAGCCTCTGCCTTCGGCTCAGGTCATGATCTCAGGGTCCTGGGATTGAGCCCCACATGGGGTTCTCTGCTCGGCAGGTAGCCTGCTTCCCTTCCTCTCTCTCTGCCTTCTGCTCTGCCCACTTGTGATCTCTGTCTGTCAAATAAATAAAATCTTAAAAAAAAAAAAACAAGTAAAAGTTACCATTTATCTAGCCAAGCTGATTTCTTAGATTATTTTGTTTTTGAACTGGCCTCAAATCATTGATCTCACAGTATCATCTCTACTGATTCTGAGACTCAAGTAACAGAGCTTCAAAATCCTCCAAACAAATAGATTCTGGAAATGCTAAAATCTTGCAGTCCCGGCCAGAGCCGTGTGTGTGCAAGCACCAAAATCAGAAAGTGTCCTAGCCTGAGGGACATATTTCTCTGGAAAGTATGCAGCACACTGGGCCTCCTCTCTATTTCTGAGGGGGCATTTGGGCATAGCTGTGCTCATTGTCCAGAAGAGTAGCCTTAGGCTGACAGAGTTGAGGAGACAGTGTTCTGAGCTGCCTTCCATCTCAACCCAGGCTCTGGTTTCACTGAAGTTTATTTACTTGACAGGCATCCAGAAATAGCTATAGGCCATGGAGGTAGGTGATCCCACTCTGGTTCATCTTCACAAAGCTTTAAAATAACGACAAAGACTTGAAAATGGCACCCAGGAATGAATCTCCTCTGGACGCATCAACAGTGCACTAATGGTTTTGAAGGTCAAGTTCCTGTGCTCTCTGTCTTCTGTAGGCCTGAGGACCCTATAGGGTTCAGCACTGGTTAATCATTTACCAATGGATTTACTCTTTATCCATAACTAATTCACATTACAACTTCCATAAATTTCCGGTTCTCACTTGATACCTCCAGACATGTTCTCCTTTTCTTGACTAAAAACTCACAGTGCTTTGAAAAAAATCAAAAGTGTCACTTACATTTCTTAAGACATTTCATAGTGATTTAATCCACCTGTTTTAAAACTTTTGAAATCACAACATTGTGTGTATTGGAGAGGACCTCAATAAACCACCTGCATTGGTCCCTTGTTCAAACTAGTAAAGTATTATTATTTCCACCTTATAAATGAGACAAAGCAAAAGAGATGTGAACATGATTTGCTTTACAGCTCTAAGGATGAATAATAGCGGAGCCAACACAACAATGCTGGCCTCCAGTCTCCTGATGTGTCTCTTTCAATGATGCGCTGCCATTTTGCCACCATTAACAACCAAAGGAGTGCATCCAGAATTTGGCAAAAGTAAGAGGCTGTAAACAAGGGTGCATGGGTGGCTCAGTCAATTAAGTGACAGACTCTCGATTTTGGCTCAGGTCAGGATCCTGGAGTTGTAGGATCAGCCATGTCCCGCCCACGCTCAGCAGGGAGTCCACTTGAGATTCTCTCTCTCTCTTTCTCCCTCTGCCCCTCCCCGCCTAAAACAAATAAATCCTTAAAAAAAGAGAGAGAGAGAGAGTAAACTGTTGTATTTAAACTGGGGTCTTAAGGCATAGCCTTCCATGTACTTAGTCAAAGGAACCTAGTCATATTACTTAACCTCTCTACACCTCAGTTCCTACATGTGCAGGAGAGAGATGATAATTCCTCTTGGGGTTTCTGAGACAATCAAATACATTACTGTATATAAAGTTTCTAGTCCGTATCAATCACTGTCTAGGTATCTGCTACTACAATCTCTATTTCCATTGCCAACCTGTTCCTAGTTTTACCTGTGGGATTCAGAGCTTGTGTCATCTTCTCCCATTGTACAGATTAGGAACCTTAAAGACATCCTTAATCCTACTCATCCCGTTCACCTCTCCTCTCTTACCCCACGGTCTATGGATTGTGAGGTCTTTTCAATTCTAATTTCCAAGTATCTTTCAAATCCCTTCTCTACACTGCATCCTCTATGTCGAGGCTGCTGTAGCATGCTGAATCTCTTGTTTATATACTCCCCAACTTGATCCTGGTACAGTTGTTTTTTTTTTTTGTCAACCAGTGTTTGGGAGTCATTGGAAAGGATAAAATGTGCACTCGTGGGGGTGTTCTATAAAGTTTTTCATGTTTGGGCCCTCAGCTACTCCTCCAAGGAAATTAAATGCCCTCTCCCCCCTTGGCTGTGCTGCTCCTTCTTCTGTGCCCCCACAGCTCTGTGTTCATGACTCCCACATTGGCACCTGTTTCATCAGTTTCATTGTGTTTGTACCCCTGGTTCCCCCACTTGCAGGGCCAGCTACATGGCCTCGTGCCTGTGTAATCCCACAGGGCCCTGCTCTCGAAAGGGCCCTGAACTTGTTTGAAAGCTCTGCTAGAGCCATCCTGAAATTCTTAATAATTGTTGAACAAGGGACAACTCATTGTCATTTTGCACTAGGCCCCACAAATTATGTACTCAGTCCTGCCCGCTCGACTGTGAACTCCTTAAAAACAAAAGCTTTTTGCTACTCACTCAAAATCCTCCTTGGTTAGCACAGAGAAGTCCTGGCACAGAGCAAGCTTTTGGTAAATATTTGTTGAATTTATACATGAACGGATGAAAGGATAGCATAAAGCATCTCATACAAAAATAGTGTAGTATGGCTAATTAACTCCGAAGAATAAGCTTTGTTTTTGCTTGGGGGAAAGAGGAGTCAATTGATAAATTCACAAAATGACTGGCCATTCCAAATAAATAACACAAAATTTCCTAAGTTTCTTTTTTGACTATTCAAACTGTTTCTCTCTTTAAGCCCTGCTGCCTCCCTATTCTTCTCAGAATGCAAAACTGCAGGTTAATGGCGCTTGGAATTGTGCTATCAAATATGCCCTGACTGTTTGTGCCAAGCACTACTATGCTCAATTCTGGGAAATAGTGAGAAAGGGAAGGGAGAGGCCACAGAAAGGTGAACTAAGCAGGGTCCCTGTCCTCAAGAAGCAATTAAATCTTACTCCTCAAGAGCTTATATCAAAGATGAGTTGACTTCATGGGAGTTCTGCAGCAATGAATCAAGAATAAAGACACTAGACTTGGCCAGTGGCCCAGCTTCCTGAACATTTCAACTGACAAAATGTCTCAGTCTGAATACAATTCCCCCACTATGAGATCTGTGGTTTCACTAGTTAACATGGGCAACCAACTCGGAGGTGCTCATGGAGCATAATAAATAAGTAGCTATTGAGGTGGGGGGAGGTGTTTCTGCTTCCCCGTGTTAGAGAAGAAAAGACAAACATCAGTTGTGAAAGTGAGCCAAATAATTGGTGAGGACAGATGTCCCTTGCTCATGCTGAAGGCATGATCGCGTTTCCAGTGTGGCAAAGACCACACACCACCCTGCTGCCTTATTATGCACTCCCTGCAGTACTAACTTCTTCCTGTTCTCAGAAACAACACGGAAGTTCAAAGAGAGTTTCTCTCGCTTTTCCCGATTCAACAGGTTTTACTTAACCACTCTACTACTTGATCCAACAAGAGTGATAACATTGAGAGAGTCTAGTCAAAAAAAATAAATAAATAAATGCCAATAAACATAGAGATGTGCTCAATTTCAAATCAAAGAAATGTAGAAATAATAGAGCCACAAAGTATCATTTTCACATAGCAGGTGAGCCCAAGTTGAAAAGATTGATAGTGCTCAACATTGACAAGTATGGTAGAAAAGGTAAGTATTCTTAAAAAAGATTGCTTGTCAGAGTGTAAATTGGTACAAGCACAATCTTCTAAAAGGCAATTTAGCATTATGTATCAATCAAAATTTAAAACACACATCCCCTTTTATGCATCAATGCTATTTTTAGGACTTTATCCTGAGGAAAAAAAATCTGACAAGCATGTGAAATTACATGTGCAAATTGTCCATCACAGCCAAAAAATTTAGAATTAACTTAAGTGAGCAACATCAGAGATTTGCTTAATATAACATAGTTCATCCAAATACAATTTAAAGGTTAAAATAGTTACCTGGAGCTACAATTCTCAGAAGAAAAATATAGCCAGGATATATTTTCAGGTGTAATGAAAAGGACAGCTTAAAAAATATATAGATGGAATGTCTCCATCTTTTGTTTAAAGAATATATTTATGAATATGTGTATGCATTCTTTTTGGAGTAGATTATGACTGGTTTTATTGTGTTTTGGCATGATTTGGCATGATGCATAGTACAAATAAATGGATGACATCCAAATACAACATGCTTCCTATATTAGATATGTATCGGGGGAGAAGGGAAGTCTTAAAGAAATGATATGTTCAGTAGTATGCTGGTAAATATTTAACAACTGGCCTTCAGGTGGGGCAAGACGCAAGTCCTGTGGAGCATTGCTGATTTCTATGGCATAAATACTCCCAGCATTACTCATTTCGGGCTGCTGAATATGGAGTAGAAAGAGCTGAACAGTAGCACACCACTATGTAGTATTTCCATGATACAAATGTAAATAAACACAATGGTATAGAGAATATTAAAATGTGGTAAAAAAATTATAAAGTTTTGTATGTTAGATGAGTTAGATGAATTTTGTGGATTCATCTTTTATAAGTCTTTAGAAGGAAGGTCAACAAATACTGATCATGTCTGAGTGGAAGATTTATGAATCATATTTACTTCATTTTTTAGATTCTTATGTGCCATTTCAATATTTTTATAGTAAACATATGTTATCTTTATAATCAGAAGAATCAAGGGGTTTGTTTGCTTATTCACTAGAAACTAGGAAAGAAAAAAAAATCAGAGAACAATTACTTTTAAAAACAAGTCTTACTAGAATAAAAACAAAACATTCCCCAAAAGGAGTATGATTTCGTCATGGTATAATGGACAACCGTGAGCAATGTTCTAAACAATTAAACCACAATATTAATCAATTAACCACTTTTTTAAGTCATAGTATAAGGAAATAGGCCCTTGTATTTCTTTATTTAAAATATTTTATTTATTTGCTTTTTTGACAGAAAGAGCAGAGGGAGAGAGGAGAAGCAGACTCCCCACTGAGCAGGGAGGCAGATGCCAGACTCAAGCCCAGGACCGTGGGATCATGACCTGAGCGAAGGCAGCCGCTTAACTGACTGAGCCACGCAGACACCCAAGCACTTAGTATTTCTAAGGCATTTCAAAACATAAATGTGTACCCACAGAATTTCAAAGGAATTCAAGCTCCCAGGAGGTCTGATACTTCCTTTCTACTAATAATGAAACTTAGTTCCAAGGAGAGTTGTGGTTTTCCCAAAGTAAGCACTACAGGGCTGGGTATGAGGTAGCTCAACTCCTCTCCATTTTTAAATGGTCTCTGTAGCTTGTGAATGAATAAAAGTATACAGTCCTTACTTATGGTTACTTAGCGAGAAGCAATGACCTCACGTTGGGGTTAGTGGTCATTCAACTGGTTAATTTCTGAAGCCCTGACACTTCCTATCTTCATTTCGATAATAGCAGCTTACACTCACCTAAGATTTTGTATTTCTCAAAACACTTGCCCATAGATTATTTGAGCTGATCCTCAAAAGAGCCCTGTGAGACAGGTAGAGTAGGAAGGACCACTCCTATTGGACAGATTTGGAAACAGGGTAAAGCAGCAAGTGACTAGCCTAAGGCCAGTGCGAGCGGGGCCGCTGGTCCACTTGCAGCACTGGCTAGGAAACAGTTTGCTCTTTGAGGCTATGAGGAAGTCATCTGGGTGAACCTGCTCTTAAGGTTACTTTCTCCCCTTTACTTCCTTGTTAAATTTCAAACAAATTCTTTTTTCTCTTGACTCCTGTCTTACTTTGCACTTAAGATTACTACTTTCATATCACCTAGAGTTGCTCTCTAATTCCTCTTTCTTTTGTTCTAGAATGGAAGACAGTCCCAGGCATCTTTAGGCCTGGAAACATTCCTGTTCTTCATTTGACATGAGGGCTACACTCTAGAATGTTATTTTTTCTTGAAATTTGAAGTGATTTCTATTATTGGAGGAATGTCTTCTGCAAAGGTCCAAATAGTGTATATTATAAAGCAAGAAACTATAAACACTTTGATGTGACACATTTCTAGACAATTTCTCGGCTTTCTAAAAAGGATTAAAATTCAAGAGGAGACAGACTTACTCAGGAAATACAAGTCTACAAATTATATATAACAAAACAGATCTTGGGGAATCTAAGATCAGACATTTTCTTAAGCTTTGTTATCTTAAGAAAGAAAATGTATTCTGTTAACAGTACAATGTCCTGGGGAAGGACTGAAAAAGGGATCACTGGGCTATATTTAGGTCCAGAAACAAAAGAAGTGACAACTTAATGAATGTGGGGCCTCAGCCCCTGGACTTACTGACGGATGCCACCTTAGACAAATTCCCAGTACGTCAATTTCTTTATCCTTAAAGTGGGAATCATAGCATGTACCTCACAAAGTATAGTAAAAACCAAAATAGCTAACGGCCAAGAAAATACTTGGTAAACTAAAACTCACTATAAAAACACATGGAATATCTTGAAGCTATCTTGATCATTTTTCTGAGATCTTCCCGTTTACAACACCATGGATGGACCTAGAAAGTATTATGCTAAGTGAAGTCAGACAGAGAAAGACAAATACCATATGATTTCACTCATATGTGGAATCTAAAAAACAAAATAAAACAAGCAAACAAACAAAAACAGGCTCATAAACACAGAGAACAAACTGGTGGTTGCCAGAGAGGAGAGCACTGAGGGAATGGATAAAATTGGTGAAGGAGACAAAGACGTACAAGCTTCCAGTTACACAGGGATGAAACGTACAGCACAGGGAATATAGTCACGAATATTGTAATAACCTCATCTGGTGACAGATGGTAACCACACTTATTGTGGTGAGCATTTCATAATGCAGAGAATTGTCACATCACTATCCTGTACACCTGAAACTAACATGACATTGTATGTCAATCGGACTCTATCAAAATCAAACCAATAAAAAAAGATCTTCAGAATTTTGGAAGTTTACAGCTCTAGGTGAGGGGGGCATGGGGAATGGAGTAATGAGTTACAAAGGGAGAGAGTCAGACACAGCAACAGGCAGGTGGCCAGGTTTCTCCAGGCGGAACAAGATGGAGCGCTCAAGACTGCATACTAATGGCCTCACCTCCGCTGAGACCGCTGGCCAAATGACTCTGGGCCAGAAAGCACAGAGCCCCTTTTCCATACCAAAGGCCCTCTCCTAACTGGACTTCCAGGTGCCCACAACATGATATGGACACCCTGATGCACTGGGCGGTGCCATTATGAAGATGAACTCTGAACAAAATTGCCGCACTGCAGTGTGTAGGCTAGGGAAGGAGTCGTTTCCCCGGCACTAGGAATGTCTGCTAGCAAGTGGATGACTCTTAATGACTATTGAGTGGCAAATTGTCAAAGAGCAGAAATGAGTGTATGAGAAAAGAGTGGGTGTGTTTCCATTTGAGGATGTGAGGGAGGAGCCCCTGCCTTCTGGTGAAGAGCATTCCAGATAAGGGTCAAGTTTTCAACTTAATATAGAGAATAATAGAATATTGACTCTCCAAAGAAAACATTTTGGAGAAACAAGGATGATAGCCAACAGAGCATTAGAAAGTCATTTTTAGTGATGTTTGTGTAGGGCCTGGAGAGAATGGTCATTCAGCAGTCCAATCTGAAAGAAGTAAGGAGATGGTTAAGAAGCCCATATCCATTCGGGTGCTTTCTATTCCCTTATAATTTTTTCAGCTTTGATAGCACAAGGGATCTACTCTTGAAGTTCCAAAAAATGTTGTTGCTATAGGAACAGGTAAGCAGATTAAACTTGAAAGACCAGTTCAGGAACAAAGAATTTAATAGTCAGGGCTAAAGCAATTAACCAGGATAAAATTTAAATAAATATCTTTTGGGTTTGTTATTTCATTATTAATTCCAGGAAGATAAAATGCTATTATAGAATGGGAGTATTGCATTTTAATTACACCATTACTGGCATAAAAGACTATACTTACTCAATTAACAGAAAGGCCTTATTAACCAAAAATATGCATTTCTAACTCTCTCTTGATTACATGGTAAATGAGAAATACAGCTTTAAATTCAGCAAGAACATAAGAATCATCTCTGATTTTCCCATAGTTCCCCAGAAGAGAGCACATCTAAAATAAAAGAGACCGTGAACTACCAAAAGTTGTCTGTAAAAAATCTCCATAACGAGAGACCTATGAGCAAAATTTGAGAAGTAAACATAAAAGTGTATAGGCTGAAAATTGCTAATATTTTACATTTTTCCCAGCCAACATTGTTTGCAAACACAGATATGTGAGAAGAGAGGACAGTCAGAGACTCAGCTGCACACCTACCTCACAGTGGCTATTCTGCTTCTTCCTATCAAGGAATACACCGCTCCCAACATGAGGGGTTTGCTGAAATTATTTAAGTTCTGCACAGAACTTGCAGGACTCATGAGGCTCAAAAAGGCATCGTAAAGTGGCATTGTGCTTCTCTCCCTTCTCGATAAAATGAATACAATGTGTTCAGCCTGGCAAATTTCTGCTGTCAGAGATTATACCTACGGGACAGAGAGATTTCTTGGATGCCACCTTTTCTCACGGAATACCAGAATCAAATTGCAGAGAAGCATGTCAGTGTGTCTGAGAGTGTGCGTACCCGCATATTTGTGTGTGTGTGTGTGTGTGTGTGTGTGTATGCATGTGTGTGTGGCAGGGGGACAGTATTGGAGGCTGGGGAATGGGAATGGGAAGAGGGGAGTGTGGCTAGAATCTTACCATCTCATTCTCTTCACCTTCATTGAGCAGAGTGTGCTGGCCCTTCTCAAAGTGGTCCCCCATGAAAAAGTGATTCCACTCCTCCTCCCTGGCCTTCCTGAGCAGGAGCCTCCGGGACCAACTTGCCGAGCCACCGCAGCTCTCCAGCCGGCCGAAAGAGTTAATGATCCTCCAGGTTAGGACTCCTTCTTGAACACACACCTACTCTCCGCAAATGACAATACTTAGCAAACTGGACTCCTCCCACGAGTCACCCTCAGCTCTGAGGAATTTCTGCCTTGCTTACTGCATTGTCTCAGAGCAGCTGTCCCAAAACAGGCAGCTCCCATGCCGGTCTTTTTGTGCCCAACTTCCAAGGAAAGAACTCATTGCCTGCCCAGTGCCTGCCAGCATAAGACATCTGACTGCAAATCCAACAGGACAATGCAGAGTTGGCAGGACCTTTCCAAGGAGTGGGGGAGCGGGCTCAAGAACTCCCAGGTCACTGCTTTATTCACAGAGGCTAAGAAATTGGGGGTGGGGAGGGCTAACAGAGCTGCAGATTTTATTTGATTAATGAAAGCCCCAATCCACCAGCTTTTAATAGTATCCTCATTCATTTTGCTTACAAAAGGTACAAGTTACGACTAATCCTCTTCCAAAGTTATTTGTGGCCACATTTCTTTGCGTATGCAAAAAGCATTCTACTTAACGTGTATGTGGAATTAAGTTCACTTTGGGAAAAACAGAGAGAACAAAGGTATGATCAAGCTATTTTATGTGGTCTCCTTTCACTAAAATGGTGGTGGTTAAACTCTTCAGGCGGTCTAGAAACCAAATATTCAAGTGACTTTGTGGTAAGACCCATTTTTTTTTAATTTTTTTATTTGTTTATTTACAGCATAACAGTGTTCATTGTTTTGGCATAACACCCAGTGCTCCATGCAGTACGTGCCCTCACTATTACCCACCACCTGGTTCCTCAACCTCCCACCCACCCCCACCCCCACCCCTTCAAAACCCTCTGGTTGTTTTTCAGAGTCCATAGTCTCTCATGGTTCATCTCCCCTTCCAGTTTCCCTCAACTCCCTCTCCTCTCCATCTCCCCATGCCCTCCGTGTTATTTGTTATGCTCCACATATAAGTGAAACCATATGATACTTGACTCTCTCTGCTTGACTTACTTCGCTCAGCATAATCTCCTCCAGTCCCGTCCATGTTGCTACAAAAGTTGGGTATTCATCATTTCTGATGGAGGCATAATACTCCATCGTGTATATGTACCACATCTTCCTTATCCATTCATCCGTTGAAGGGCATCTTGGTTCTTTCCACAGTTTGGTGACCGTAGCCATTGCTGCAATAAACATTGGGGTACAGATGGCCCTTCTTTTCACTACATCTGTATCTTTGGGGTAAATACCCAGCAGTGCAATTGCAGGGTCATAGGGAAGCTCTATTCTTAATTTCTTCAGGAGTCTCCACACTGTTCTCCAAAGTGGCTGCACTAACTTGCATTCCCACCAACAGTGTAAGAGGGTTCCCCTTTCTCCACATCCTCTCCAACACACGTTGTTTCCTGTCTTGCTAATTTTGGCCATTCTAACTGGTGTCAGGTGGTATCTCAATGTTGTTTTAATTTGAATCTCCCTGATGGCTAGTGATGATGAACATTTTTTCATGTGTCTGATAGCCATTTGTATGTCTTCGTTGGAGAAGTGTCTGTTCATATCTTCTGCCCATTTTTCGATATGATTATCTGTTTTGTGTGTGTTGAGTTTGAGAAGTTCTTTTTTTTTTTTTTTTTTAGATTTTATTTATTTATTTGACAGAGAGAGATCACAAGTAGGCAGAGAGGCAGGCAGAGAGAGTGAGAGGGAAGCAGGCTCCCTTCAGAGCAGAGAGCCCGACGCGGGACTCGATCCCAGGACTCTGAGATCATGACCTGAGCCGAAGGCAGCGGCTTAAACCACTAAGCCACCCAGGCGTCCCGAGTTTGAGAAGTTCTTTATAGATCCTGGATATCAACCTTTTGGTAAGACCCATTTTTTAATTTATCCACACATCCATTCAATACACACTATCTGAGCACATGGACTACACATATAAATCAAGTCCTATCTGCTGCCCTCAGACTGAGGCAGGCATTCAAACAAATACAATAGAAGGTATTTTGTTATTATGAAAGCCGGAACAGAGAAGTCTAAGATATCTGTCAGAAGTCTCAACATGGTATAGGGGTCACCCAGCCATGTTGGCTCTGGAAAGAACCCTGGATTCCAGCTCCTGTCCATGTTGGTTGAGCTGTGTGATTATTTCACCTATAGGAGCTGTCTCTTCTCATCCAGTAATCCGGGGCATTGCACAAGGATTTGGGAAAGCATACCTCACAGCACCCATCAAGAGCTGTTGGTGTAATTAAACCAAATGCCCAAGGTAACAGCAGGCAGTAGAGCAGAGTAGTTAGGGGCGTGTGCTCTGAATTTGGAGAGCCTCAGTTCAAATTTGGACCATGAACCAAGGTGGGCTAGTTCTGCCATCTTAGGATAATAAGTTTCATAAGCTTTATAAGCCTCCATTTGCCCACATAAGTGAGGAATAGTACATGGAAAACAGTATTTATTCAATAAAGGAGAATTATTTTTACCTTCACTGTGTCTACTCACTCCTTCAAGCTACAGCTCTTGGCACTAGTATCCCAACCTGGCCCGGATTGCCCTAACAAGACCAAAGTGTGTGTGTGCATGTGTGTGTGTGTGTGTGTGCGCACGCGCGCGCACCTTGATCAAATGGTAAAGTATAAGCAAGATAAACATTAACGATATTAAGCTATTATAATATTAATTACTATATATACATGCTGTTCATTGAATTTCCAAAGATTATTAGCACAGCTTAATCAAATAAATAAGTGAAATTCACATTTGATCGCAAGATCAACATACAAGGAGTATGGCTTTTTTTTTAAGGGGGATGAAAACATTCTGGAAGCACATAGTGGTTGTGGCTGCACAACTTAGCAAATATACTAAAATTCACTGAATTGTATACTTTTGAAGAGTGAATTTTATGAATGTGAGTTATGTCTCAATAAAAAATCATACCTCCAAAAAGTTAAGTGAACATGTTAGAACTCTAGCAGACAGTCATTCCAATATTGAGCAGAGAAAGAAACAGAATAAGAAGACTTCAAACTTTATCTCAACTGATGGGGTTGAGGAGTGTTAGTATATGATGTGGTGAAACCATATCTGTGTTGGTGTGTCATTAAGAGGGTTTCATTCTAGTGTCCATAATTGGTAAACCCCACACTGTGGCTTTCTGGCTGGGTTCCTGGATACCTTTGGCAAGGCAGGCTCCATTGTGGGTGAAGATGAGTGTGTAACTGATTCAGAGTTAAAGGAAAACCCTCACACAAACTTACTTCACTCAAGGAATCTGGTTATGCAATAACAATATTTAAGCCACACTCAAATAGCAAAATCAGTCCCTAAAAAACTTTTGTGAAAACCAGGAAAATCTATGGAAAATTATTTTCCAGCAACATAGCCCAGTAGGACTGAGGACTTTGAAATAGTGACAGTTTCTTCACGTTCCTCGGGGAGTTCTAATAGCAAAACATCCCAGGGCCTCTCTGGCAGCGTGACTTATGGGCGGTGCCCTTACAGATTATATGCATGTTTATTTGGCATATCCAAAGTGTTCTGCAAGGGATGTTGCCTTTATTGGCCAGGAAAGTCTTTGTGTTGTGGAAGCATTTGAGAAGGGTCTTGAAAACAGACAGGGAAGGCTTAACAGGTGGAGATGCTAGAACGCAGACTGGGAGCGGGGCCTCGGGAAACAGCATCGGAAGCTGAGAAGCCATCAGAAGGAGAAACACGGGTTTGTCCAGAGGGAGCCCATTACCTTAGCTCCAACCAGGGTGTGTGTGTGACGGAAAAAAAGAGGAGTGAGATGTGGCAGAAAATACAGATAAAGGCACTCCAGGGAGGTCTGGACTTAATGCAATGAGCAATGGCACCAGTGACAGCAAAGTGATGTCATAAACACTCGCATTTTTAGTGATCAGCCTGTGTGTAAATATTATAGGAATCTTGCATAAGTGGGTTCTAAAGTGACTCACTCAGTCTTTCTAGGTAGCATATTCCTTTGGAGAGTTTCCTTGAACACTGTAAGTTACATCTTTAATTTGCCTGTTGGGAAGTGTGTTTTTTTCATTAAAAACAAATTTAATAGACTATTTTTAGAGCAGTCTTGGGTTCACACCAAAACTGAGCAGCAGATTCTCATATACTTCTTGCCTATATACATCTTCCCCTACTACCAGCAACCCCCACCAGTGACACATTTGTTACCGTCAGTGAACCACCCTCAACTCAACACCAGAAGTCCATAGTTGAGGTTACGAGTTACTCTTGGTGTCATACATCCTATGAGTTTTGACAGATGTATAATGACATTTGTATCCACCATCGCCGTATCATACAGAGTAGTTCCACTACCCTCAAATTCCCTCAGCTCCCTTTAATCATCCTTACGTCTCTCCTAACCCCTAGTGACCACTGATTCTTTTTACTATCCCCATTTTGCTTTTTCCAGAATGTTACACAATTGGAATCATACAGTATGTTGCGTTCTCAGAGTGATTTCTTTCGCTTAGTCATATGCATATAAGTTACCTCCATGTCTCATTCCCTTTCAAAGTTAAATAATATTTCATTGCCTGGATGCACCACAGTTTATTTATCCATTCACTTCCCGAAGGACTTCTTGGTTGTTTCCAAGTTTTGGCAATTAGAAATAAAGCAGCATACATTCATGTGTAGACTTTGGTGTGGACATATATTTCCAACACATTTGATAATGTTATCAAGGAAATGCAAATTAAAGCAACAATGAGAGTCCACTGCATACCTACTAAAATGGCCAAAATTGAAAGCACTGACAATACCAAATGCTGACAAGGATGTAGAGCAACAGGAACTCTCCTCATTCTTTGCTGGTGGGAATGCAAAAGCTCACAGTCATGATAGAAGACAGTTTAGAGGTTTCTTACAAAATTAGACATCTTATCATATGATCCAGCAATCATGTTCCTTGGCATTTACCCAAAAGGATGGAAAGTTTCAATCAGGCTGTCTCTCCCCAATTTTGCCTGTTCAATATTTCTATTCTTCACTACATGTGCCTCACAGGTACAATATGGCATGGTGAGAGTAGTGGATGTAGATTTGGTGTGGTCTGAATTGGAATCTTGACATTTTGTTGACAGATTCCATTTTCTCATTTATTTAATACTTATTTGATTAACTGCAGTGTGCCAAGACCTGTAGTAGGTAAAAAAAAAATAGAGATTAGTACAATATGCCTTTGAAAGTTAAGTCTACTATAAAGAAACCCCAACATCAAAATATACATTCCAAAACACGTTCTAACCATATTGGAGTGTCAGAGGGAGTTCAGGTAGAGAGTGAGGCCAGGAAGGTTCCATGGAGGTAGGGAGCTCTGTGCCGGCCTAGGTAAATGGAGATGAATAGGGAAAACATTATTGAAAAAGGAGACAGAAGGCAAAGGCACAGACAAGGATTTGCCCGTGAGCTCATTCAGAGATTGTGAATCATGCACTGATGACTTAGAATTGAGAGGAATGTCCAAAGAAAAGTTGCTTCATCCATTCCCTGATTCTCTTTCTGCACTCATTTCCTCTTAACCACTCCATCTCAAATGAGAATGAAAAAGGAAAACAAGAAGAAAATAAATAATTAGCTACCTCTTTGTTGATCTGGTATCTCCGCTTGCTTTCATTTATCCTAGGAGCAAGCCTGCTGCTCTCAGCAATTCTCAACCTCTTTGGGTGTATATAATAGATATTAAGTGGAAATAATGGCAGTACTAGACTCTGCCAGGACTGTGGGGATGCTGATACTTCCCTAGCTAACCCATTTAGATAGTGTGAAGGTAAGTGGTAATAATGTTTCGTCATATATTAATTTCCACCTTTCATCTGAGAACTCCACAGCATATTACAAACATTATTCCTTGCAACATTTCTGTGAAGTATTGAGATGAGTAATATCATTGCCCCTACTTGAGAGCGGTAAGAACTGAGTCACAAAGGGGTCACAGAGAACTGATCAAGGTCATGTGTCCTCCGCATGGAGTGGAACCCAAAACACATGTAACGTTGGTGCCTTCTCATTATTGGCAATGAGCTGCCTCAAGCTTCCTCTTTGGTCCTCGTTACCCAACTGCTCTTTGTAGAGTACTTGAGATCTTTAGTTATAGAACTTTATCTAAACTCAAGGTTTTACTGTTATTATGCGTTGTCCTAATCTGCACTAATGCTTAATGTGTGGATAATACTGGAGCAAGCAAAGATGTGATGTCCCAAAGAGGAATTACCTGCCTCAAGGTGGTGAGGTGAAGTTTAATTGAATTAATTAATGTTTGTAAAACATTTAGCAACCCTTAGATTAAAGGGTCTAATACAAAGATACAGGGCTTCCCCATTAATTACAGAAGAAAAGAGCTGGCTAATGGCTGTTTCTACTTCTCAGAGGCATTGCTCCTAATTTTCCCTGCTCAGCACTGGGTTCCGACCTTCTTTAATGTGGCTTGTGGTGGCGCATATATCCACATGCAGAAAAGCCCCATCCCCTTGCATTCTGTCCTTTTCCAAAAATAAAAGATTCCTCTTTAGAGGTAAGTCTGCTTCCCTTCTGTGAAGCTTACCTCACTTGGCAACTCATATCATTCCAGGTCATGAAGGATAGTCTATTAAAAAAATAATAAGGGGGGTGCCTGTGTGGCTCAGTGGATTGAGCCTTTGCCTTCGGTTCAGGTCATGATCTCAGGGTCCTGGGATCGAGCCCCACGTCGGGCTCTCTGCTCAGCAGGGAGCCTGCTTCCTCCTCCTCTCTCTCTCTCTCTCTCTCTCTGCCTGCCTCTCTGCCTACTTGTGATCTCTGTCTGTCAAATAAATAAATAAAATCTTAAAAAAAAAAATAAGGCACCTGGGTGGTTCAGTGGGTTAAAGCCTCTGCCTTCGGCTCAGGTCATGATCTCAGGGTCCTGGGATCAAGCCCCGCATCCAGCTCTCTGCTCAGCAGTGAGCCTGCTTCCCTTCCTCTCTCTCTGCCTGCCTCTATGCCTACTTGTGATCTCTCTCTGTCAAATAAATAAATAAAATCTTTAAAAAAAAAAAAAAAGAAGAAGAAGAAGAAGAAAAAAAAAAAAGCCAAAAGAGTAAATGCCCAGAAAGAAACTTCATGTCAGTATACTAATTTTGAGAACTTTCAAACTGGAAATTTGAATATACAAAATAATACATATTAGAGAGCAACTATTAAGAATCACTGGGGATGCCTGGGTAGCTCAGTTGGTTAAGTGGTTAAGTGGCTGATCTAGCTCAGGTCATGAACTCAGTGTCCTGGGATTGAGACCCCTATCAGGTTCACGCTCAGCACAGAGTCTCCTTGAGGATTGTCTCTCTCCCTTTCCCTCTGCCCCCGCCCCTCTTCTCTCTCTCAGATAAATAAATAAGTCTTTAAAAAAAAAAAAAAAGAATCATGCACTATTACAACTCCACCTTAGAAATTAATAAATGACCTCATTGTTTCTCAGGTAAAGAAAAAGTTCCGGGAAGACTGAACAATGATTTGCCCAAGGTTACAATCTGTGAGAGATGGGACTCAAATCAGGGACTCAAATGTTCATGTAGCACCATATTGCTGTCCACCTTTTATAAAAGAATCAGAATTAGATATATGAAATATTCTCTGTAGAATACTTAAAAGGGAATTTCATTTGAAAAGTTCGATTTAAATAAAAAAATTCCTAGAACCCACCCATTGTGTAGGCTGTGGCCATACACAGAATTGTAGAATATATCCAACTATTTTAGTAGGATAAAGAGGCTTTGGGACATGGCATTGGACACACCCACTGAGGTTAAAAAAAAAAAAAAATCGGCTCTTGGGGAACTGATGAAATCGCAGGGACTAACAAAGGAAGTTCAATCTAGCAAGCAACTGAAATTTACAGCAATCTTTGCTTATAGCTCAAGAGAGTAGTTGGCCAAGGGGGTTGGGGGAGGTTCTTAAAACAAAAGTGGAATATTCCCAACAAGCAGTTAGAGGTGGCTAAGCAGTTAGAGGCCAGCCATGAGGCAAGTGATACCTGGAAATCCAGACAGGAAGCTGGCTCCAGGAGTCTGTCCTCTGGTGACCAATCCCAACCAGAGACTTTGGGCCTGGGGCAAGGTTCCAATTCCAGGTGAGAGCCTGGCAAGAGAATGATTAGTACAAAATTCTAGGAAGGATCTGGGCTCAATATAGGCCTTCAGACAGCAACGTGGGAGAGAGACTTAAGAAATGAAGCAGGAGCCCAATTAGAAGAATCAGGGCACCACATCCAGTCAAACTGGCAGGGAATATGACATCACTGAGCAATGGAGGACTGGGCTGGGCTGGCTTCAGGATCTCTGCCATGGGCCCAGAATGACCCAAGCACAGAACTGAGCCACCCAGTGGGAATCAAGAACAGATCCCTGCTGGAGATGGAAACAGAGAGGCAAAATGGGACTGCTATCGGGCCTCTCTGTTTACCTCCTTCCTGGTGTTCACTTTATGCTAGTTATTGCTTTCATCAGCAAGAAAGCCACACCGAAGGTAGGACACTTTTAAGGGGATCAATCAATGATATTTGGGGAGAAGACTAAAATGAACTAATGAATTTCAGAGGTTTTATTTGTCCATATTATACGTATCTTTCAAGGCCCTAAGCAAATAGGCAATGAAATATGTTATTTCCTGGTGGAAGAAAGGATGGGAAGTGAAACTAAGGCACTCCTGGTACTCAGATCCTCCCCCAGTTTGCGTGACAGAGGGGGACTCCCTGAGGTTTTTTTTAGTTCTCCCCTCAAGCTTCCATTAACTCTGCCAAAGCACCTCAAATCAACAATTTAGTAAATACAGTGTTTTACACTCAAATGCAACTTTAAAGTCATCCTCCAGCCTAGTCTCTGCTCTTCCAAAGGGTTCTGGGGGCTGTCATGGTCTCGGCACTTCCCTCCTTTACAAGCCTCTGTGAAATCCATACCTTTCTTCCAGCGTCTGCCACAGGAGTATTACTGTACTTTCTCCCCCACTGGACCGGAGTCCAGGCTTCTCCCCATTCCTCTCTGTCTTTCTCTGGCTGGAGGGCCCTTGTAGTTGCCTAGTCGTGTGCCTTGTTGTTTCTCTGTTTATGTCTCCTTCACCCTGCAGGAGGTGGCACTGAAAGTCAGTCACCTCAGGAGCTCTTCTAATCCACAAGTTCTGGTCTAAACCCAGACCTACTAAAGCAGAGTCCCTGGGAGAGGAAACATAAGATATACATTTTTTGGCAAGTATAGATAAACTTGTTATGCTTGCATTCCTTTAAAAAAAAAAAAAAGTAAATAGGCGCATGTGGTGGTTCAGTCAGCTGAACACCTGCCTTTGGCTCAGGTCCTGTCTCAGGGTCCTGAGACTGGACTCCATATCAGGCTTCCTGCTCAGCAGGGAGTCTGCTTCTCCCTCTCCCTCTGCTCCTCCTCCCAACTTGTGCGGCTCGCTCTCGCTCTCTCTCTCTTTCTCTCTTGTCTCTCTTTCGAATAAATAAATAAAATCTTTTTTTAAAAAGGTAAATAAAGCAATATGCTAGGTCTATTGTCATGGCAAGCTGTCTAGGATACATACCTGCAAAGTTAAGTTACAGAGCACTGTGTAGAAGAGGATCCCATTTTTGTAACAGCAGAAAATGTATGTGTGTGGGGGGGTATGATGTGGTATATTTGAGGTTATTTAATCAAAAGAAGTCCTTGGACTTAGGATTTTAGTCACTGATCCCTGTTTCCCTCTGCCATCCACCTCCCAAACCCTTGATGCGCTCAAACCTGTCACAGCCTTAGGGCAGATACTGTATTATTACGGCTCTACCATTTAATACCAGTGGAAAATTTGCCAGGTCACTTAATTACCCGAAGCTTCAGTTTTTTCACCTGTGAACTGGAATACTACTACTCTATTCTATGGGATGTAATAAGGATATATAAGGTAATGTACACATGCCCAGCCTAGTGTCAGAATACTTCTAAGAGTGCTTTTATTTTTTTATTTTTTTTAAAGATTTTATTTATTTATTTTACAGAGACAGAGAGAGGGCACAAGCAGGCAGTGGGAGAGGGAGAAGCAGGCTCCCCAACAAGCAAGGATCCCGATGCGGGACTCCATCCCAGGGCCCCGAGATCATGACCTGAGCTAAAGGCAGCTGCTTAACCAACTGAGACACCCAGGCGTCCCTAAGAGTGTTTTTAAAGAAAAGATATTAAATATAAATATTTTAAGTATATATATTTAGTGACAGAAGTTGGAGATAAGCTGTACTTGGAAATTTTGTCTTCCATATATATATTTTAAAAACAGGGGGAAAGACCATTCAAATGTTTTTATTGATCTTTCTAAAATAAACACACATGTAAATTGATGGCTTATTCGAAGGCCGTCAGACTATTTGCACAAGAACACTCAGAGCAGGACCTGCTAACCTGGAGGCCTCCCAGCCCTGGTCTGCCTGCCCAACCTGGCCTTGCAGTGGGCACTGTTGGCTGCCACCTGCAGGCCTGGTTCCAGCCAGGGAAATGGGCTTTGTGACAAAAGCTTGAATGGCTTTTGACATATTGGAGAATCATCCAAATATCCAAATTACCTGGGCAAAAATCCCTATGGGAGGGTTAACAAGCTGGTAAACGAAACTCAGCCGTGCACTATGAAATGAATTTACAGAAACTTACAAAGGTGTTTGTCTTGAGGAATGGGAGATCTAGAAAGCACGAGTTGGTCATCTTCCAATATCTGACCTCTCATCACGTAGAAGGATGGGGTTGATACTACAGGAGGAAGCTGCTGCCTACCAGTTAAGAATAAGGTCCTCTTCAACCCACGGAATGGGAGAAGATATTTGCAAATGACAGTACAGACAAAAGGTTGATATCCAGGATCTATAAAGAACTTCTCAAACTCAACACACACAAAACAGATAATCATATCAAAAAATGGGCAGAAGATATGAACAGACACTTCTCCAACGAAGACATACAAATGGCTATCAGACACATGAAAAAATGTTCATCATCACTAGCCATCAGGAAGATTCAAATTAAAACAACATTGAGATACCACCTGACACCAGTTAGAATGGCCAAAATTAGCAAGACAGGAAACAACGTGTGTTGGAGAGGATGTGGAGAAAGGGGAACCCTCTTACACTGTTGGTGGGAATGCAAGTTAGTGCAGCCACTTTGGAGAACAGTGTGGAGATTCCTGAAGAAATTAAGAATAGAGATTCCCTATGACCCTGCAATTGCACTGCTGGGTATTTACCCCCAAAGATACAGATGTAGTGAAAAGAAGGGCCATTTGTACCCCAATGTTTATTGCAGCAATGGCTACGGTCGCCAAACTGTGGAAAGAACCAAGATGCCCTTCAACGGAGGAATGGATAAGGAAGATGTGGTCCATATACACAATGGAGTATTATGCCTCCATCAGAAAGGACGAATACCCAACTTTTGTAGCAACATGGACGGGACTGGAAGAAATTATGCTGAGTGAAATAAGTCAAGCAGAGAGAGTCAAGTATCATATGGTCTCACTTATTTGTGGAGCATAACAAATAACATGGAGGACATGGGGAGATGGAGAGGAGAGGGAGTCGAGGGAAACTGGAAGGGGAGATGAACCATGAGAGACTATGGACTCTGAAAAACAACCAGAGGGTTATGAAGGGGCGGCAGGGGGGTGGGGGGGGGATGGGAGGTTGAGGAACCAGGTGGTGGGTAATAGGGAGGGCACGTACTGCATGGAGCACTGGGTGTGATGCCAAAACAATGAACACTGTTATGCTGTAAATAAACAAATAAAAATAAATATTTAAAAAAAAAAAAAGAATAAGGTCCTCTTGTTTGTGGAGACAGCTTCACAGGTGTGCACCTGACTTATTTTGCACTTTATATATGTCCAGTTTATTGTAATTAAATTATACTTCAATAAAGTAGAAAAAAGTATTTGCCCTAATGTCAGAGAGCTCGGGCTCCAGTGATTGCCTTTTCTCTTCTGCTCAGCGTGATCGAGAACCAATTCCCTGACCTCTAATCTCTTGGAATTGACGAGACGCTTAGGAGAGAAGAGGCAGGTAAAGCACTTGGCACCGAGTCTGTGTGAGACAACTATCGCTGCCCGTGCTGCGTGCTCAGACTTCTGCGAAGCTCTTCATCGTGGAAGGGGTGGTTTAATATAAGAGAGGGCTGTTGTAGGGTCTTGAGTTCCTGGGGGGCTCTTTGACAGGACATCGCAGAGCACAGAAAAGGGCAAGAATCTTAGCCGATCTCTGCCAGTCTCACTGTCTAATGAGGGCAACCCCAGCCCTTTAAATGAGAGAAATTCAGAGCCAGACAATTTTGGCATGAGAAGTAGCGTCAGAGGTTGGCCGTCCAAGTCCCACTCAGAAGTCCCACTCTGTCAGGAGGTGTCCCGGCCTTCTTCTTCTCCCCCTGCCGTGCTTCCCCCACCCCCACCACCACACAGGGAACTTCCCCAGCTGGCATCTGAGCCGGGAGCTTGCACACCAAACACTGTGAAATAGTCACTTATTGTGGAATAGGAGGTGGGAAGCACATCCACTTCCCGTCTCTCGTTCTTTTGTCATATGCCCTTCAACAAGTCTCCTCACTGCTCTGAGCCTCAGTTGCCTCATCTGTACAATAGAACTGATACTGTCTGCCCCATCTTCCTGACACTGGACTGCCCAGGACAGACTTAAGTGCTCCATGAGAGACAGGTCACGAGGCCATCATCATTGAGCATCTGTGAGGTAAGGGAGGTGAGGGCAACATACAGGGAACACATGCGTCCTCAAATCACAAGCCTGAGCAGTTGCTGGCTGGAACACGTCGAGGGCTTTCCTGCCCTCCTGGTAACACAAATGTATTTTAGACCATGGTTCTCTGGAACCTGCCTTTTGTTTCTTTTTTTTTTTTTTTTAAGATTTTATTGATTTATTTGAGAGAGAGAGAGTGAGCTTAGGAGCAGGAGGAGGACTAGAGGGAGAAGGAAAAGCAGATTTCCTGCTGAGCAGAGAGCCCAATGCAGGGCTTGATCCCAGGACCCTGAGATCATGACGTGAGCTGAAGGCAGAGGCTTAACGGACTGAGCCACCCAGGTGCCCGTCTTTTGTTTCTTAATTTACTCTTCTTGTCACTGCCCAAAACTCCAGTTTCATTTATTAGAATTTACTACCTCGGTGATTATCTTTAATTTGGAATCCACAGGCTTTTCTTTCCTTTGATCTTTATAACTCCTGTGATATGGTCTCCAACTCATCCATTCTCCACAACTGAACATTCCATTATCTGGGCAGCAGCTGGCCTGCCTCCTTCCTCAAAGCACTGGTGACCCCATTAAGCTTGTATTCTACCCTCAAGAATCTGTGACTGCTCTTGGGTGTGTAGCCCAAAACTGATGTCATGATGTCACATACATACATATGCATGCACACACATACATGTGTGTATCTCAGTATCCCAACATATGCCCTGGTTACACTCCCATTAGATCCAATGGATCTCACCACTACTTTCCAGGATTTTTCTCACCCCTTCATTCTTTGGGAGGTCTACTCCTAATTTCTTCAATCCCTTTGGTCAAGACCCCATCTCTTATCCCAGATAGCATTCACAAAGCGTAGTGTTATGGTTCACACTAGTTTCAGTTACTATTAAAATATCTGATAACATGTTCATACTAAGAATGAAAAGGAGTTTTCTGGAAGACTATTTGTTAGTATTTGTCAAGCGGAATATATTTACAATGATCAACCCCAACATTCATTGAATGCTTGCCTGTACCAAACACTGGTGTAAGCTAACTCACCTCACCTCATTTTTCCAGTCATCAACTCAATGAGGTAGACATTTTTATTACCATCACTTCATTCCCCTTCTAGAAATTGTTCCACAGGGAATAATTTTGGCTATATTCAAAATGAATGTATACAGAAATTTATGACAGCATAGTTCAAACTGAATATATCCAATTTGATGGAGTATTGTGCATCTCAGCTATCAAATTTTTAGGAATATTTAGTAATGTGGAAAAGGTAATTGAATATTAAGCAAAGAGCAAGAGGCAAAGTTTTAAATTATTTATTTATTTATTTATTTATTTGACAGAGAGAGAGATCACAAGTAGGCAGAGAGGCAGGCAGAGAGAGAGGGGGAAGCAGGCTCCCTGCCGAGCAGAGAGCCCGATGTGGGGCTCGATCCCAGGCCCTGAGATCATGACCTGAGCCAAAGGCAGATGCTTAACCCACCGAGCCACCCAGGCGCCCCAAGAGGCAAAGTTTAATATGCAACACAAGCACAATATTACCCATGGATGCACAGACAAGAAAAAAAAAAAAAACAGAAAAAGAAAAAATAGAGCAAAGTCCTAATGGTGAGTATTTCTGAGTGAGATAATTCTTTGCTCTATTCATTTGTCTGTATCATCTATTATTCCATAATGAACATACTTTAATGGCATAATCAGAAAAAGATGTTATTAAGCATGGTTTTTGCTATAGCATAATTTCTTTAAGTTCTTTTAACTTCTATTATAGGCCAAGTTTCTTACTAGCCCTCATTGGGAGCTGCAGATGGTCATTCTGTTTGAAGGCAACCATGAGCTAGAAGTTAATAGTATTCCCAAGAACATGGAGTTGGAAATGTAATGCAACTTTATTCCAATTGCACAGAAAATACCGAAATAAAGAAGCTGTGCACTTCACTTGGTAGCAAGAGATGAATCCTCATTAAGGATGCACTGAATTCCCGGAACTGCCCAAGAAGTATAGATTTGGATCCCGTGGAGTAGACCTTTTATTTCCCCTGGGGATGTTTACTTCTTCCAGAAATTTTCATCTCCGTAGTGTCCCTTGCTTCTTTTCTTGCCTCCAGTCCTGCCTCTCCCAAAGCCGATTGGCCCTGGTCCCATTCATAGCCTGCCCAGGGATCTCCAGAAGACTCCCCTTCCCCTGCTCACATGAGCCTGGGCACAGCAGCCTGCCCGAGATGCGAAGTCCCCAGTGGTGCCCTTCAATAAACTGGGAGCCCTGGAAGCACCACCCATTGCCTCTGACTGCCAGAGAGCTTTGGCAAACAACTGATTCAGTCACAAAAGCTGCTTCATTCTCTGGGGAGAAAAAGTAAAAGTAAAGGCAAATTGGTCATCCAACTGCATGCAATAATGGACATTCCTCTTTGCTTTAGCCATTATTTCTGGGCACACTGAAAGGAACATGGGTCTCTAGTCACCCCAAGTCCAGATGGGAAGCCAGACTCTGCCACTAAATGGGGGAACCTATACAAGGCTGCAAGATTGCCCATCTATAAAATAGAACTAATAATGTACAGAAAAGTGTACAAAATGTGTCCATGGGAGAACATATACCTAGCCCTCAGATCTTTGTTTCCAATACCATTTTCCAATAAAAATTGGAAAAATGGCTGATTCCAGGACCAGAGCAACAAGTATACAGGATGAGCCTGGAGCCTCTTACAGTGCCAGAAACTAAAGACGTGCTCAGAAACAAAACAAAACAGTGGTGGGGATATACCACAAAGGCACGGGAGCAGCTAAAGAGCTCCCCATGGCCAAAGCTCCAACAATCTGAGCAACAGAATTTAAACATTGGATTTGGGATTATGCTGAGTGAAATAAGTCAAGCAGAGAGAGTCAATTATCACATGGTTTCACTTATTTGTGGAGCATAAGGGGTAACACGGAGGACATTGTGAGAAGGAAAGGAGAAGTGAATTGGGGGAAATTGGAAAGCATGAGAGACTGTGGACTCTGAGAAACAAACTGAGGGCTTTGGAGGGGAGGGGAGGGGAGGGTTAGGTGAGCGTGGTAGTAGGTATTAAGGAGGGCACGTATTGCATGGAACACTGGGTGTGGTGCATAAACAACGAATTCGGGAACACTGAAAAGAAATTTTAAAAAATAAATAAAAATAGACATAGGGAGATGGAGAGGAGATGGGAGTTGAGGGAAATTGGAAGGGGAGATGAACCATGAAAGACTATGGACTATGAAAAACAATCTGAGGGTTTTGAAGGGGCGGGGGGTGGGAGGTTGGGGGAGCCAGGTGATGGGTATTAAGGAGGGCATGTATTGCATGTAGCACTGGGTGTGGTGCAAAAACAATGAATTCTGTTATGCTGAAAAGAAATTTAAAAAAATTAAAAAATCTTTTTTAAAAATTAAAAATTGGATTTGGGATTATGCTGAGTGAAATAAGTCAAGCAGACAGTCAATTATCATATGGTTTTGCTTATTTGTAGAGCATAAGGAATAACATGAAGGACATGGGGAGATGGAGAGGAGAAGGGAATTGGGGGAAATTAGAGGGGGAGACACCATGAGAGACTGTGGACTCTGAGGAACTAACTGAGGGTTTTGGAGGAGAGGAGGTGGGAGGTTGGGTGAGCCTGGTGGTGGGTATTAAGGAGGGCATGTATTGCATAGGGCACTGGGTATGGTGCATAAACAATGAATTCTGGAACACTGAAAAGAAATTTTTAAAAAATAAATAAAAATTTAAATTTTTTTAATTGGATTTGAGTTATAACCCAAAGTATAAAATAGCTATCCCTGAGTCTACACTGATGTAAATAAAGGGTAGAGTAAATAAATAAATCAGAGAGAAGAGCTCAGTCTTCTACACGGAGTCTTTATGTAGATCCTACCCTACCCCAGGAGAGTAACGCAGCTCTCCCCTTATGTGTGGGCTGCACACAGTGACTTCCTCCCCTAAGAGTACAGTATAGAAAAAGAAAAAAAGAAAAAAAAAGTAACTTTGTGGTGGAGAAACCTGACAAGCTCCACCTCAAACAAGGGACAGAGATCAGCATCAACAATGATAAATCATGTTGGTGGTATCTGCTCTTACCAAGATGAGATGGGAATGGCACTTTGCCTCTGTATGTTCCCTTTCCCCGAAAACTCATAATTCTGGTCTAATAATGAGAAAAACATTAGACAAACCCCAGTAGAGGGACATTCCATGAAACACTCCCCACCACCGCCCGTGGTACTCCTCAAAACTGTCAACGTCACCAAAAACAAGGAAAGTTTGATAAACTGTCACAGGTAAGAGGAGCCTAAGGAGACATGACTACTAAGTGTAATGTGGTTTCCTGGAACAAATAAGGTTAAAACTAAGAAAATCTGAATAAATTATAGACTTTACTTAACAGTGATATGTCAATATTGGTCCGTTAGTTGTAATAAATATGAAACACTAAAGCAAGATGTTACCCATAGGGGAAACTGGAACTGGAGCACATGGAAAGTCTGTACTATGTTCACAATCTTTCTGTAAATCGAAAACTATTCTGATATTAAAAGTTTAGTCTTTACAGTGTGGTACTGGCATAAAAATAGACACATAGACCAGTGGAACAGAGTAGAGAGCCCAGATATGGACCCTCAATTCTATGGTCAAATAATCTTTGACAAAACAGGAAAAAATATACTGTGGAAAAAAGACAGTCTCTTCAATAAATGGTTCTGGGAAAACTGGACAGCTATATGTAGAAGAATGAAACTCGACCATTCTCTTACATCGTACACAAAGATAAACTCAAAATGGATAAAAGACCTCAATGTGAGACAGGAATCCATCAGAATCCTAGAGGAGAACATAGGCAGTAACCTCTTCGATATCAGCCACAGCAACTTCTTCCAAGATATGTCTCCAAAAGCGAAAATAAACTTTTGGGACTTCATCAAGATCAAAAGCTTCTGCACAGCAAAGGAAACAGTCAACAAAACAAAGAGGCAACCCACGGAATGGGAGAAGATATTTGCAAATGAAAGTACAGACAAAAGGTTGATATCCAGGATCTATAAAGAACTCCTTAAACTCAACACACACAAAACAGATAATCACATCAAAAAATGGGCAGAAGAGGGGCGCCTGGGTGGCTCAGTGGGTTAAGCCACTGCCTTCGGCTCAGGTCATGATCTTGGGGTCCTGGGATCGAGTCCCACATCGGGCTCTCTGCTCAGCAGGGAGCCTGCTTCCCTCTCTCTCTCTCTGCCTGCCTCTCTATCTGCTTGTGATCTCTCTCTGTCAAATAAATAAATAAAATCTTTACAAAAAAAAAATGGGCAGAAGATATGAACAGACACTTTTCCAATGAAGACATACAAATGGCTATCAGACACATGAAAAAATGCTCATCATCACTAGCCATCAGGGAGATTTAAATTAAAACCACATTGAGATACCACCTCACACCAGTTAGAATGGCCAAAATTAGCAAGACAGGAAATAACATGTGTTGGAGAGGATGTGGAGAAAGGGGAACCCTCTTACACTGTTGGTGGGAATGCAAGTTGGTGCAGCCACTCTGGAGAACAGTGTGGAGATTCCTCACGAAATTAAAAATAGAGCTTCCCTATGACCCTGCAATTGCACTACTGGGTATTTACCCCAAAGATACAGATGTAGTGAAAAGAAGGGCCATCTGTACCCCAATGTTTATAGCAGCAATGGCCACGGTCGTCAAACTGTGGAAAGAACCAAGATGCCCTTCAGCGGATGAATGGATGAGGAAGATGTGGTCCATATACACTATGGAGTATTATGCCTCTATCAGAAAAGATGAATACCCAACTTTTGTGACAACACAGACGGGACTGGAAGAGATTATGCTGAGTGAAATAAGTCAAGCAGATAGAGTCAGTTATCATATGGTTTCACTTATTTGTGGAGCATAACAAAGAACATGGAGGACATGGGGAGATGGAGAGGAGAAGGGAGTTGAGGGAAATTGGAAGGGGAGATGAACCATGAGAGACTATGGACTCTGAAAAACAACCTGAGGGTTTTGAAGGGGTGGGGGGTGGGAGGTTGGGGGAACAAGGTGGTATTAGTGAGGGCATGTGTTGCATGGAGCACTGGGTGTGGTGCAAAAACAATGAACACTGTTATGCTGAAAAGAAAAAAAAATAAAGTGATATACATTTAAAAAAAAGAACACCACATTGAGATACCACCTTATACCAGTTAGAATGGCCAAAATTAGCAAGACAGGAACAACATGTGTTGGAGAGGATGTGGAGAAAGGGGAACCCTCTTACACTATTGGTGGGAATGCAAGTTGGTGCAGCCACTTTGGAAAACAGTGTGGAGATTCCCTCAAGAAATCAAAAATAGAGCTACCCTATGACCCTGCAATTGCACTAATGGGTATTTACTCCAAAGATTCAGATGCAGTGAAAAGAAGGGCCATCTGTACCCCAATGTTCATAGGAGCAATGTCCACAGTCACCAGACTGTAGAAAGAACCAAGATGCCCTTCAACGGACGAATGGATAAGGAAGATGTGGTCCATATATACCATGGAGTATTATGCCTCCATTGGAAAGGATGAATACCCAACTTTTGTATCAACATGGACAGGGCTGGAGGAGATTATGCTGAGTGAAATAAGTCAAGCAGAGAGAGTCAGTTATCATATGGTTTCACTTACTTGTGGAGCATAAGGAATAACATGGAGGATATTGGGTGAAGGAAAAGAAAAATGAATTGGAGGAAATTGGAGGGGGAGATGAAGCATGAGAGACTGTGGACTCTGAGAAACAAACTGGGGGTTTTAGAAGGGAGGGGAGTGGGGGGATGGGTAAGCCTGGTGGTGGGTATTAAGGATGGCACGTATTGCATGGAGCACTGGGTGTCGTGAATAAACAATGAATCTTGGAACACTGAGAAAATGAAATAAAATTTTTTTAAAAGACTAAATAAAAATTATCTGAATGGGAAAAAAAGTTTAGTCTTTAAAAAGCAGTGTGAATGCAATGTGTTTATTATAGTAATTGGGAACTGATTGGTTTAAATTTATAGCATCCTTGCCTTTGTTTATCACCTTGATAAAATAGTTAAAGCCACCTTGACCGCAATGTCAGGATTTTGATCTGGACTGATGCTATAAACCGTTTTGGGATTTACAAAAACAAACCAACCACCAACAAAAAAAACCTCTTGGTTTAGTGAGATAACTCTGCCCTCTAGTGGCTTAATATTTTATGTACATTTAGTGGTCTACTTGTACCAGTCACTTTTGATGTTTCAAAGTCCATACGGGAGCCAGAATATACTCAAGGACATTTACTCTGCTGGAACCATCCCCCACTCTGTTCACATGCGAGAACTTTACCTTCCTGAATGGTCTCGGAGGAGAGACACGTTTATGCGAGGGAACTGGCTGGTGTAAAAGGCATTTTTAGAGGCTGGGGGGCAGTTTGACAGTGTGAATGGGAAGATTTAATAATGTTTATGCATCTTCACCCAGTAATTTCACTTTTGGAAACTGTTCCCTAGAAAATAATGCAAGTTACAGTAAAAGATTTAAAATACTTTTTAAAAATGCGGGCTCCATGGTGGCTCAGTCGGTTAAGCCCCTGCCTTCAGCTCAGGTTATGATCTCAGGGTCCTGGGATCAAGCTCCACATCGGGTTCTCTGCTCAGTGGCAAGTCTGCTTCTACCTCTGCCTCTGTGGCCCCTCTCTCTCTGTGATGCTTTCTCTTTCTCTCAATAAATAAATAAAACCTTTAAAAAATAAAATAAACTATTTTTTGAAATTTTATATATAACAATGAAAAATCTGAAACAAAGTAAGTGACAATCAGGGAATTGTGGAGGAAGAGAGGATGGAAGGGAAAGAAGGAAAACTCTCTATACACTGGACTACTGTGCAGTTGATAAAGGCATTCCTAAAAATATTTAGTGACATGGTTAAACTGTTCCTGATACAATGTTTAGTAAAACAATATCAACAGTGTGATCAAAACTTCAGGGAATAATAATACAGACGACCATATATACACATCCACAAACAAACAATGACACGTAGTTCTTAGGTTACTGTTGTTCAGAAAATGTATATTTTTTTTAATAGCTCAACTTGATTTTGTTTTAATCCCTCATTTTGCCTGATGGCAGAAAAAGCCCAGTCACCCCCACGATATTCCTCAGCACTCTATGTTTAAACAATCATTTAAAGATTTACCCCTTCTCTCCTCCTCCCATTAGACTGGTACCTATATTCACCAGATTTTGGTGTCACAGAGTGAGGAAAGGCGGGTCCTTCCCCATCCTCTGTCCTCCGTTGGCATAAGCCGAGCCATCACTTGTCTTTGTTTATCTGGTCCTTTGCCTGTGCTAGGCTTCCCTCCTCTGCGACATGTGCATGAGTTTTATCTCTGCCTTCTCTATCCCTTTAGAGGAAATGAAACTCTAAAGCACTTGTCCTCCTGGGCCATAGGCAATGTGCGGTGTGGTCTCTAACTAGACTTGCCCGGTTTTGCCCATTTCTGCTCCACTCCTGCTGTGACATGTGAGTATGAAGGACTTCTGTGCCATCATCACTACCCCCTCAGGTCTCCCCAGGAATCAGGACATAGTTCTCTGCTTCAGGTCCCAGCCCCATCCCTCTAGGACTTCTACCATTCCGCAAAGTCTAAGAGTGTCCCTGAGACTGACACCAGCACCAAACCCAATCATACGTCCCATATCTTTCCTCCTTCAGCTGTGACACTCCTATCAAATTCATGGCAGGAAAATTGGCTCTTACTTCACTCATGCTTCCAAAGTCTATTATTTATGAAAATAAAATTAAGTTTTTGTCCCCCAAGGCAAACTTGGAAACTCAGAAATCTTTTTTCTCTAAGTAATGTCTCTTCCAAGAATTTCAAATCTATTTAGAAACCGTAAATTCTGAAAAGTGTCTCTTTCCTTTCTCTTCGCATTCTTGTTGTAACCTTACTCTAAGTGTACACACAAAAAAAGTTTTGCTGGTGATTAAACAATCAGAGGAAGGATGAGAGTAAAAAGGAACAAATATATACACACATGCTCATATATACATGTCTATGTAAGTGTACATGTTCATATAAAGAATAGAGAAACCAATTCAGTGAAAGGTTTCAGTGGTCATCTACACATTATACTTTCTTTTTAATAGTTTTCCATATTTTCTGAATTTCTAGAAGAAACATATTCTATACCATCAGAAAAAGAAAATTATACATAAGAAGGGAAGTAAACAAGGTCTTTGGCTCCCAGCATCTCCACCACAGTGCAAGAGGGGGAATGAAGGACCTAAGCCTTCCACTGGCCAAACTCAAAGCTCTCCTCTCTTCAGTCTCTGGATTACTTGATCTTTAACCCTCCTGACCACTCTCCTTGAGACCCACTTGTTCCTCAGCTTTCAGAGCACCAAGCTCTCATAACTCTTTTTTCCCTAGGTCTCTGATGCTTCAAAAACCTAGACTTCAAGTCTGAGTCTGATGCTATAATGGAACGAAACTTAGGGTGTTCCTAGGAGGGGAAGAGGGTTATTTGCATGAAGGAGTAATGTCAAAATTTACGGCCAGATGTTGTACTGTGGCAAAATAAAGACACTGCACATTGACTTGAATCTGACAGACTTAAGACCCCTTTGACCCATATGGCAAAAAGTGACATTAAAGACCCAAGACTTTATGAGACTGGTATGGCTCTCTCTTCCTGTCACATAAAACCTTTCCTCTGGGACCCCTGAGCCACCACGTAAAAAATGAACTAGTCCAAGAGTATCCTGCTGGAGGAGCCCAAACTAATCATGTGGATATGCCATTTGAAGAGAAATACGATGTCATGGTTGTTGTTTTAAGCCACTATGTTTTGGTCAGTTGTTATGCTGCAACAGATAATTAGAACAGCTTCCTTCCTAAAAGGGGGGTTAATACTACTGTAGCTACACAAAAAGAGCTTGTAGTGAGAATTGCGACAAGATTCTATTTTAATTATCTCCATAATAGGCTCCAGAATTACCATGGGAGAAGGCCCTTTTTTGTTTAGAAAAATACCTTGATTTTCCAATTAGGAGTGGAAGGCGAGACCCTGAGGGGATGAGTTGGCACAGAGAAGTAAAACGATAAAACTAAACCCCTCTAAATTGAAAATGGACAGAAATTTGGAAGTAGGGAAGAATAGAGAATAGAGGAGGTAAAGAGAGATAAGGGAAGAGAAACCAAGGAGGGACAAGCAACGTGGCCAGAGGTTAGAACCCAAGTTGCAAAAATGACCAGGAGACGTTTTTGTTTTTGTTTTTGTTTTTTCATCTGTTTTCCTTTTATTTCTGTATTTTTTTTCCATTTTATTTATTTTTTCAGCATAACAGTATTCATTGTTTTTGCACAACACCCAGTGCTCCATGCAAAACGTGCCCTCCCCATCAGGAGACGTTTTTAAAAACATAGACATCTAACAAATTTGATTTGGTTGAATATTTATGATGAAAATCTGAATTTCTCCAGAACTCTCATCAGATTTGCTACCAGCATAGATATCTTTTGTGACTTAAAAAAAAAAAAAAGAAAAGAAAGAAAGAAAAGTGGAAACTAAGAAAAATGTTTAAGTATCACACCTATGTAGACTTGGTGACAACAGGGACAGGTGTCACTTCCAACACTAAACTAATTCAGGATAGTGGTTCCCAAATAGGAATGATTTTGCTTCCGACCAGGCAACATTTAGAAATGTCTGGAAACACTTTCAATTGTCATAACAGGGACAGGGCAGCCACTAGCATTGAGTGGGCAGATGCCAAAATTCCTCCAATATGCAAGACAGCCACCCAAAATAAAGAATTGTCCAGCATAAAATATCAAAGTTGAGAAATCCTGATTTAGAAGAAGCAAAGGATCTGAGTCAGATGTGTCCATGAGAACCTAAATCTCCCAGCAGAATTTGTAGAAATCTTGGAGAAGACACTGGACTTTCTAGCATCCATTGAATGTACTTTGAATCAATCTTATCTAAATCATCAGGGCAGGCTGGTTCTAGTTAACATCTGGGTTATGGCATCAAAGCTAACAAATGAACCAGTCAATGCTCTTATTTGGAAATAACAGAAACAGCCTCTAGGAAAAAAAGTGAGCAAAAAAGGAATGTATTAATAATGGGCATCTCAGAGAATCATTAGAAGGGCTGGAGAAAGGGGCCTGGAGACCACACAGAAAAGAACAACTCATAGAAGCAAACTCCATAACAGGACTATGAAGACGTCAGTGCTCCCGTAGCTGTCAGAGACACTGCTGGAAGGAAGGAAGGGTAGCATAGCCATCAGATAGAATGGACACCTGAGAAGAGAAAGGAGAAGAGCTTCCAAGTTGGTGAAGATGTGGAGATGCCAGGAGAGTGGCAGCCTGGAGAAGACATGGAAGCTTGCACACTTTCTCCACACCAATGCATCTCTTCATCTGGCTGCAGATTTGTACCTTTTACCACATCCTTTAACACACTAGTAAATGTCAGTTAGTCAATAGAGATGCCCTGGTGGAGGCTCTTTGGACCTTAAAAGTTAGTAAGACAGCAGCACTGGATGCCATGCTCCTAGGGCCCCTGCCCAGAGATTGATTTTTGTTGAAGACCACACCCTGACACCCCACAACAGAAGGGCTGCTCATCCAGCCAGATGACAGGTGATGGAAGTTTTGGTTGAAAGCATCCTGGCGGGGCGCCTGGGTGGTTCAGTGGATTAAGCCGCTGCCTTCGGCTCAGGTCATGATCTCCGGGTCCTGGTATCAAGCCCTGCATCAGGCTCTCTGCTCTGCGGGGAGCCTGCTTCCTCCTCTCTCTCTGCCTGCCTCTCTGCCTACTTGTGATCTCTCTCTCTGTCAAATAAATAAATAAAATCTTTTAAAAAAAAAAAAGCATCCTGGCTTCTCCCAACGGCCTTCTCATTCCTAATGAAGCATGACTGAAATGATCTTATGCAGGCTGACAATTCAGTGGGATGAAACATGGCAGATTAAATGGGGGGGGGGAGTACATGACATCAAAAAAGTTCACTTTACAAGCATATAAATGTCTTTCAGCCTTAACATAGAAAATCTAAATTCAGCCACTTATACTTAAAAGTTAGTTGCTATCATTGACCCAACCATAATCTAGATCAGACCACATTAGGATAATTATGTAGCCTCCTAACGAGGCTCTCTGCTTGTAGCTTCCCACCTTTACCCACCACCCCTCAACACACACACGCATGGGTAGATTAACCTCCATGGAATACCATTTGAATCACGGTGCTTCCTTGCAAAGAAACTGCACAAAGGTTCTTTTGCCAGAAGAAAAATATCCAAAAATCACTGGAAATCTTCAAACCACTTTATGATCTGTTTTAAACCTACTTTCCAGTTTTCTCTGCCAAAACTCTTCCAGGGAAATGGTTTGCATTTTGATCCTAAATATACCAAATACATCCAAATGACTGTATGACCTTGAGAAAATTAATATATTTTCTGAAGTCATAAAAACACAAAATGGAAATCCTCTTATCTGTGCTGCTCATTGGCAGAACTGGAAGCCTCAAATCCTGTGTCCTGACGAAACTGGAGGGTAAGCACTAGCACACAGTCTTTCTCCTGCTTTTTGCTGATGCAGTAGGACTAACAAGTCTAACCCTTTCTCAATCAGATCTCTAAGCTGCAGCCTAACATATGGAAGGCTGTAGCTCACATTAACCTTTTCTTCCAGTTCTCTTAAAATAGCCAGACCTTCTTGACAGGTCCATGGAATGGTCCTGAAGTTGAGAATACTTCGATCTCTTTCAATCTCTCTGCGTAGAATGTATATTTTAATGCGGTAGGAATCAGTCTCAGACTGCAAACTCAGGTGTGCAATAAATACTGCATTTCTTTACATCAACTGAATTTTAACTCTGAGCCCATGTTTAGTTGGTTTCTAGGAAATTTAACACCTATCAATATGGTGGCTCTCCTATTATGGAGAGTAAAATAAAATTAGGTACTCTACCATTATGGAGAATAAAATAAAAGTAGGTTTCATGGTGTTTTAGACATTGATAGACATAGGTTACAAAGTAATCTAAAACTCCAAGTTCAACGGGAATATAGATAGCAAATGTAACCAGAAGACAATATTCCATTCTTGGAGAATAACAACATTATCATGGGAGAATAATATGTTGTTGTTGTTGTTGTTGTTGTCATAGCTAATGCTCATAATGGCAGAGCTAGGGAGTCTGCACGACTTTCATGTGCTCCTCTGTAGTTCCCAGCTTTATTTGTGGTTAAGTTGGCCATATGATGAGGCTCTGGCAAATAAAGTGTGGGCAGAAGTGATCTTTGACCTCTTGACCATTCTCAGAGTGGTCATTTTCAAGTTATTTCTATTCTAGTCCTTAACAATCATCCCAGACAACCCACTGGGCTCTCCAAATGACCTTGAAGACCAGATGTTTCAGATGGTGTAGGCTCAAGCAGGAAGCAACGTGCAGGTCCGAGTCTCCAGGCTTCAAGAAACCACCCCCCACCATTGTACATTAGACTGTCATTTGAGAAAGAAATAGCTCTGTTTGTGATTAAATCCTTGAAATTTGGGAATATATTTTCTAGAGCATCATATCCCACCCTACCTCAACTAATACAACTAGTCAGTGTTTACTAAATACCAGGCATAGCTCTAAATGCCTCAACATCTATTAGCTTTTTAAATAATGAGATAGACACATTAGCCCATAGTATAGTGTCATGGTAACAGAACAATGCAGATATACAAACCTAAAACAGTCATTGAACTACAAATTCACCACACACATCCTTATAGTATTTCGCTTTTCTAAATCTCACCCATCCCCAAGGACGAAAGAAGATGGCAAACAAAGAAAACAAAGGAAGAAAGGGTTCTAATTTCTGTCTGATTTATGTAAATGTGTAAATCCAATCCTGCTTGCTCAGAATTCCTCGGGTATTGTGCATTCCTATCATCTCTCCTACTGGAATAAACAGGTAAATGAATCACTTTGTCTTCTCTAAATGCTGGCACCATTGTTGTGTAGGTGGGTCTCCAGACCAGGAGATGGTAGATCTCACTTTTCTGATGGCTTTCATGAGCTATATTAAGATTACAGCACTTGTAACAAGCTACTGCCTCAACTGTTCATCTTGGCCCTTCCTACTGAAGAAACTCAAGACCACCCAAAAGATGAGAAAGTGAGGAGACTGTCAACAGCTTGTAACAATGAGCAGCAAGGGTATGGGAGCCTATCCCTCTGCAAGGCACATAGTCCCAACTCCTCTTACTGAAGAAGACACTAGTAAGCTGGAAAGGAGTTTGTACAGGTAATTCCAGAATAGACTGCCATGCAGAATTACTTAGGGACTAATATATATTTTATTTCTTGCACAGGCCAAGTTTGGGAACATGGTGAAAGTAGAAGATATATTTTTAATCTAAAAAGGAAGCAAAAAGCAAATGTTCCAAAGTGTGAGCAAAAATACCTCCAAGCAGGAGGGAGAAACCTCAGAACCTGGAGAGTGGAAGAAGGTAATACTTCTGCCTGCTTTGGTCTTGGCATTGGGCCCCCAAAATGAGACAGTGTTTAAGTAGTCAGAGATATAGGAAACTGAAACAAATTAGGAACTAAATGGCAAGTTTTCTATGATGGAAAGATGGAAATACATCAAAGGAGAGAACTGGTACAATGCTCAAGCATACATATACATACCAGCGGTATGCTGCTAAAAATTCAGCAATCAGGTCTACAAAAAAAAAAAAAAAAAAACACGCATATATATGCATGTTTATTATACGTTTTAGTAGGAATAAATGCTTGATTATTTTGATTGCTAGCTATTCAGCAAAGAAGTTGCTCACATCATTGACCTATGAGTTTAAATCTGACATGAATATTGGTTGCTATTTTTCTATACATTAACAAGAAGAAAGTGAAACAACAAAGATATATGTGATAACTTAAATAATTCATGAAAACATCATGACTTCTTTACTGAATCAGATAAAAGGTTTTAAATACTGGAAGAATATTTCCTCAGTTTTCCATGCTTTTCACAATGAAATAGCCACAGACGCAACACACTTTAAAATTTAACCTGTAGTATCACTGTTTTTCCATAACTTTCTTTTTTTTAATTAATTTATTTATTTTCAGGGTAACAGTACTCATTGTTTTTGCACCACCCCCAGTGCTCCATGCAATACGTGCCCTCTCTATTACCCTCCACCTGGTTCCCCAACCTCCCACCCCCCTGCCCCTTCAAACCCTCAGGTTGTTTTTCAGAGTCCATAGTCTCTCATGGTTCACCTCCCCTTCCAATTTCCCACAACTCCCTTCTCCTCTCCATCTCCCCATGTCCTCCATGTTCTTTGTTATGCTCCACAAATAAGTGAAACCATGTGATACTTGACTCTCTCTGCTTGACTTATTTCGCTCAGCATAATCTCTTCCAGTCCCGTCTGTTTTGCCACAAAAGTTGGGTATTCATCCTTTCTGATGGAGGCATAACACTCTATCGTGTATATGTACCACATCTTCCTCATCCATTCATCCGTTGAAGGGCATCTTGGTTCTTTCCACAGTTTGACGACCGTAGCCATTGCTGCTATAAACATTGGGGTACAGATGGCCCTTCTTTTCACTACATCTGTATCTTTGGGGTAAATACCCAGTAGTGCAATTGCAGGGTCATAGGGAAGCTCTATTTTTAATTTTGTGAGGAATCTCCACACTGTTCTCCAGAGTGGCTGCACCAACTTGCATTCCCACCAACAGTGTAAGAGGGTTCCCCTTTCTCCACAACCTCTCCAACACACGTTGTTTCCTGTCTTGCTAATTTTGGCCATTCTAATGGTGTAAGGTGATATGTCAATGTTGTTTTAATTTGAATCTCCCTGATGGCTAGTGATGATGAGCATTTTTTCATGTGTCTGATAGCCATTTGTATGTCCTCATTGGAAAAGTGTCTGTTCATATCTTCTGCCCATTTTTTGATATGATTATCTGTTTTGTGTGTGTTGAGTTTGAGGAGTTCTTTATAGATCCTGAATATCAACCTTTTGTCTGTACTGTCATTTGCAAATATCTTCTCCCATTCCATGGGTTGCCTCTTTGTTTTGTTGACTGTTTCCTTTGCTGTGCAGAAGCTTTTGATCTTGATGAAGTCCCAAAAGTTTATTTTCACTTTTGTTTCCTTTGCTTTTGGTGACATATCTTGGAAGAAGTTGCTGTGGCTGATATCGAAGAGGTTACTGCCTATGTTCTCCTCTAGGATTCTGATGGATTCCTGTCTCACATTGAGGTCTTTTATCCATTTTGAGTTTATCTCTGTGTACGATGTAAGAGAATGGTCGAGTTTCATTCTTCTACATATAGCTGTCCAGTTTTCCCAGCACCATTTATTGAAAAGAATGTCTTTGTTCCACAGTATATTTTTTCCTGTTTTGTCAAAGATTATTTGACCATAGAGTTGAGGGTCCATATCTGGGCTCTCCACTCTGTTCCACTGGTCTATATGTCTGTTTTCATGCCAGTACCACGCTGTCTTGGTGATCACAGCTTTGTAATAAAGCTTGAAATGAGGTAACATGATGCCACCAGTTTTGTTTTTGTTTTTCAATATTTCCTTAGCAATTCAGGATCTCTTCTGATTCCATACAAATTTTAGGATTATTTGTTCCAACTCTTTGAAAAATACCGGTGGAATTTTGATCGGAATGGCATTAAAAGTATAGATTGCTCTAGGCAGTATAGACATTTTAACAATGTTTATTCTTCCAATCCAAGAGCATTTCCTTAACTTTCTTAAGACAAAACAATCAATAGAATGATAAATGGAGCCCCGATTTGTAGGGTTTGCTTACTTCTGTGGTATAAATATTGCCACCAAAACTAATGTCAGGCTATCAACTAGATATCAGTGAATGTAGAGTTGGAAAGAGATACACAGTAACATGCTATTATATATTTTCCCCACACAGATTTACTGGATATAAATAACAGTGTGCATAGAAAATAGTTCTTTTTATAATTTTTATAATTATGAAAAGTTTTTATTTTTATAATTTTATAATAAAAAATTTAATTTTTTAATTTAAAAAATTAAAATTAAAATTATTGTTAAAATTAATAAATTTAAAATTATTAATTAATTTAATTACTTATTAATTAAAATTAAGTATTAAAAACTTAAGAATTAAAATTAAAATTTTAATTTTTAAAAAAAATTTATGATTTTATAATAAGTGGTCATAGGTAATCTCTGTTGTCCCCCAAATTCCTAATTCTCATGAACTTTTTGAATCTGATGGTCCACTGTTTCTGATCATGCTTAGGTGGAATCTTTTGAGGGGCTGAGAACCCTCCGAGATCTTGATGTCTCCCAAGTATGGGAACGGTAGTTAGGGGAGAACATTCTCCTCTTTCTGGCCTCTATAAATCTCTACCTTCCAACTTTTGCTTCTCCAAGGCCCTCTGCACTCCCAGGCTCCCAGCAAAATCCCAGGACAGACTTAGGCTTTCTTAGAGAGCTTTTACCAAAAGAGCCATTGAATTCCCCACACATTCCTTCCTGCTAATATCCCTGAGACAAGGAAATTATAAAAACTGCCTCTCCTTTCAATGGGGGAAGGAAAAGAGAAGTCTGGAAAATTAACATAAATTCAGTTCAAAAGTTTACATCAACTAAGTAGTGTATACATCTGGAGAAAGTCTTCTTTTTCGGTTTGAGTGTCCACAGTGGAACCACATTTTCTCAGTCAATAAGGTATTTGACTAGCAGTCCTTGATGCAGCTTTTTTTTCCCTAGTCAATTACTAAAATACTTGTGGAAACTCAATAAAAATATGAACATTTATAACCAGATTCACAGGACTAGCCACTAAGGATAAGACCTGTGCAATAGAATTAAGATTATAGTCATTGGCCAATACATCTTTTGCTGCATAAAACAAAATAAACCCTCTGGCCTTAGGAGAACAAGAAAGGGGGAGAAAAGATGAAGCCTGTGAAAAAATATTGTAGGAAAGAATGGAAGGAGATATTATACATAAAGTGTAACATACCACCTAGCACATTACATGGGTGTCCACTGGCAATAGTAGTAACAATAGTCTTTGTAATAAAAAGATCTATTATAACAAAAGATCCAAATTCATATCAGTAAATTTATTATCTATGAGTTTATCACTATAGGGACAAGAAAAAATTTTAAACAGTAATTTTACACCTTTAATATGATGAAAAAACGCTTGACCTCTAAGATACCTGTTCCAGAAAGCAATAAAGATAAGTAAAGGAAAGATTTCAAGATTTACAATGCAAAAGTAAATTTTAGAAACTACTTAGAAGGCAAAAGTGCCACTGTAGAAAATAAAATTTGTGACATGGAATGCAGACTTGAGGTTTCTTCTTAGATTGTAGGAAAAGAAGAAAAAGGTATGAAAGTCATTAAAACTAAGAAAATGATAAATATAAAGAACAAATATTAGAAGTACAGTTTTAAAGCAACAGCTATTTCCGAGTGTGACTGAGCTGCATAAACTTGATACTTCAAACATACGCACACACTCCTTAGTATCAGAGAGACCTCACTGAAAAGAATTTAAATGGAGCTGTGAGGTAGGCAGAATAATGCCTCCCACAAAGAAGTCTGCATCCTATTTCCTGGAACCTGTGAATATGGCAAAGGAGAATTAAGGATGCAGATGGAATTAAGGTTGCTAACTCCTGACTTTAAAATAAGAAGATTATGTGGTGCCTGGGTGGCTCAGTCATGCTCAGGTCATGATCTCAGGGTCCTGGGATAGAGCCTCATATCGAACTCTCTGTTCGGCAGGGAGTTTGCTTCCTCCTCTCTCTCTGCCTGCCTCTCTACCTACTTGTGATCTCTGTCTGTCAAATAAATAAAAATAAAATCTTGGAAAAAATAAATAAATAAATAAATAAAATAAGATTATCCTAGAGTCTCTGGATGGTCCCAATGCAACCACAAGTGTCCCTAAATGCAGAAGAGGAAAGCAGGAGAGTCATGGTCAAAGGCTATAATATTACAAAGATTCAACCAGTCATTGCTAGCTTTGAAGACAGAAATGAGCCAGAAGCCAAGGAATGTGGGGAGCATCTAAAAGCTGTAAAAGGCAAAAAGCCAGCTTCTTCCTGAGAGTCGCCCTCCAAAAGGAAGCAGCACTGTACACACTTTGTTTTTAGCCCAGCGAAACCAATTTTTTAAGTCTGACCCATAGAACAGTAAGATAATAAGTTTGTTTTGTTTTAAGTCATTAGTCGGGGTAATCTGTTGTAGCCGAATAGGAAACAAATGCAGCTAGAATAAATTCTACATAGTACACAGGCTGTGTGCCTTTCATATTCACCACTCCCCTCCTTCATACACCCACAAGACTGCTTTTCTGTTACATTCATTTTGTTTTTCTTCCTGCATCATTTTTATAAGAAGTATGTGATAAATTTTAGTCATTATGATGAAAAATTTCCAGTATGTACAAAGTGAACAGAATAGTATAAGGAGCCCTCAGGTACCTACCACCCTGCTTCCATAATTATCAACATTTTATCATTCTTGTTCCCCCTAGTCTCCACCCACTTCAACCCTCCCCACTCAATCAATTATAGATGCTTACAAAGTGTACATACACACATCTGAAACTTGGAATGCACAGTTCTTAGCTACACATTATGATAAACAGATACATCCAAGTAACTCAGACTCCTAACATTTCCATCTTCCTAAAAAAGTTCCCAAATGTTCCTTTCCCACTCCCAACACCCATTTTTCCATGTGGAACATCCTCTTTGATTTCAGCATGTGTGTTAGACTGATTCATGTTGTTACACGTCCAGTAGTTATTTCCTGTGTGGTGTTAAGTAGTATTTCCTTGTATAAATTCATTTATCCATTTTCTTGTTGATGCATATTTGGTTTGGTTCCAGTTCTTGGCTACTATGAATAAAGCTGCTATGAACATTTTTGTATAAGCCTTTTTGTGCACAACATGTTTTTTTTTCTCTTAGATAAGTCTGTATGACTGGAATTGCTAGACCAAAGGAGAGGTGTATGTTTAACTTTGTGAGAAACTGCCAAATATTTTTCCAAAGTGGTCATATCATGTACATTCCCATCAGCAGTGGCTGACAGTTCTTGTTGTCTCACATTCTTGCCAAACTTGGTATAGTCTTTGTAAGGCTTGTAGTTTTAGCGAAGAGAGTGCTATCTCACTGTGGCTTTAATTTGCATTTCCTTGATGACCATTAACATTGAGCACTATATGTGTGAGCACTGTGTGTAAGATATATATATCTTCCTTTGTGTAGTGTTTGGATTTTTAACTGGGTTGTGTCTTAGTCCGTTTGGGCTGCTATAACAAAATACCATATATTGGGTAGCATATAAAGACACAAATTTCTCGCAGTTCTAGAGGCTGGGGAGTCCAAGATCAAGGCGACAACGTGGTCTTGTTTTGGTCAGTGAGAGTCTGCTTTCTGCTTCATAAACGGCTGTCTTTTTTGCTGTAACTTTATAGCATGGAAAATTCAAGGAGCTATGTAAGGTCTCTTTTATAAGAGGCTAATACTATTCATGAGGGCTTCCCCCTCATGATTTAAGGCCTCCCAAAGACCCTAAATCCTAACAAAATGGGCCTTAGTACAAACATTCAAAGTAAATTTTTTATCTTATTACTGAGTTGTAAGAACTTTTTATATATTCTGGAGATGTATACTTTGTTAGATAAATGTTCTAAAAATACCTTCTCCAAATTTGATGCTTGTCTATTAAATTTTCTCAGTGTTGTTATTTCATGAGCAGAAGTATTTCAGTTTGATGGAGTCTAATTTATCAATTTAAATTTTGTGGTATTACATCTGTGACCTAAGAAATCTTTGTCTACTTTAGATTTATAGTTTTTTTTTTACATTTAGGACTGTGTCCCAGCTTACATAATTTTTGTTTAAGTATAATAATTTTTATATATGATATAAATTTATAATAAATTTTATGTGTAGCATATGCAGGGTATATTTTTTCCCATATAGATACTCAATATTTCTCACGTCATTTATTGAAAAGACTTCCATCTTTATTGAATTGCTTTGGTGCTTTTGTAAAGAACCAATTGACTGCACAGAGATCTATTTCTGAGCCCTCTAATTTGGTCCCTTCATCTATTTCTTACTATACTATCTTGATTATAACATTAAGTTTTGAAGTCAGTTGGTTATAAATACTCTAGTTTTGTTCTTTGTTTTGGCTATTCTAGGCACTTTGTATTTCTACATACATTTTAGAATATATTGTTAATTTCTACAATACTTGCTGGGATTATGTTGGGAATGGGCTGAATACATAGACCAACTTGGTTTCAGTACCTTGGCAGACTACTAAGCAAACCAAAATGGAAGCCTATAAATGCCTAAGGTTAAGAAAGCAATACTGATGAATTACTGAACTCTACATCTGAAACAAATGGTATACCATATGTTGGCTAATTATGTTTAAATTTAAAAAAAAAAAAGAAGGCAACCAATCACAGTTAACTAGACTTTCCCAAATAAGGCAATCATGTAAGCTATTAGCCAAACAAATAATTTCCTTGCTTTTGCTTCCCTTTCTTCTCTATAAAAGTCTCGTCCCTGGCTCCTGTTGATGGAGCACTCCTAATCAATTCTGGCTTGGCATTGCTTAATTCAAATCAATTTTTGATCAAATAAATGTTTACAATTTTTATTATGCCTCAGTTTATCTTTTAATGATATAGATTCCAATCTTTCACTATTTCATACAATGCAAAAATAAACATCATGCCTTTGTCTTTGCACACGTGGGAATGTTTCAGTATTCATTTCTGCCTAGAAATAGAATTGCAAAAAAAAAAAAAAAAAAGGGCTTTGTGAAATGTAAAGGTAACCCATATATGAGAGGGGTTACCATTATTTGGTTTCTCTTATTTTTTAAAAACAACTGGGAAGTAACAGTAACAAAGGAGTTTTGCACAACTCTGCAATCCTGGAAAAGCTACAGTTTGCAGAGGTCAGTATAGCAAGTTCCTAACTGGACCTGCCATTAAAATAGTCACCACAATAAATATAATAAAGAAAATCCCCAGAGTCCTACATTTGGGAAGTTTACTAGCAATGACTGGGTCTAATACTTGGCTTTGTTGTGAATGGATGGATACTAATTTAGGATTCTGGTGATTAAGGGAAAAGGAGTGGGGGGAGGGTGCCCTTGAAGTGAAGAAGGAGGAATAGGGCCCTTTGATTTTGGTCTTGGTTAAGCCAGCAATGGAATTTATTACCTTTCATGGACCACATCCTTTTATGGGCCTCAATTTCCTCATAAAACACAGAGTGTTAAGGGAAAACAGTATTTAAAGTCATAGAACGGATTCAGATAAGGTAGGAAGAGAATGAAGATAGAGAAGGAAAGGGGTCCAGGATCTCTGCGATCTGGAAGCTTCCTACACCAAGAGTTTTGGGAGTGGAAGAACTAGCAAAGGAGGATGGGGAGTAGCGGATCCCGGAGAAAAAGGAAAAGGTCATGTCCTAAAAACCTAGAAAGGGAAGCCAACTAAGGAGAATGCTGGTTACCCAACATTCTTTTTTTTTTTTTTAATATTTTATTTATTTGATAGAGAGATATCACAAGTAGGCAGAGAGAGAGGGAAGAAGCAGGCTCCCTGCCGAGCAGAGAGCCCAATGCGGGACTAGATCCCAGGACCCCGAGATCATGACCCGAGATCATGAACCGAGATCATGACCCGAGATCATGACCCGAGCCAAAGGCAGCGGCTTAACCCACTGAGCCACCCAGGCGCCCCTTCCCCATTCACTTTTTAAATGGCTTTCATTTGACTTTTAATCCCACTCATTTGTTTAAATGGCTTGTGTCAAAGACTCTGACAGTTCCATATTATCAGTGGCCACTGGACTTCAGCATTTAGTTTGGAATGTTGGGGGGCGCCTGGGTGGCTCAGGTTAAAGCCTCTGCCTTCCGCTCAGGTCATGATCTCAGGGTCCTAGGATCGAGCCCCGCATTGGGCTCTCTGCTCGGCGGGGAGCCTGCTTCCCTCTCTCTCTCTCTGCCTGCCTGTCTATCGACTTGTGATCTCTCTCTGTCAAATAAATAAATAAAATCTTTTTTTAAAAAAAGTGAATGGGGAAAAAAATCATTTTCGATGCTTTTATAAAGTGCACAAACTTACTCCAAACCCACAGCTGCTCATCCGAGCCCTTCTCAGATGTGCCCTTCAGAGGATCCTAAAGCACTTAACCAATCCAGGACTCCTCTTGCTTCCCAGGATTGCTCTGAAAGTGCTTTGTAAACAAGGACACCGAACAATCCACTGGCAACCACTGGCTTTTATTATTCTATTACCCTATCACTGTATTCATTTGGTACTACTCCATGCCCCCCCTCCCGGACTAAATTTTCTTAAATCCGTAGCCGATAGCCACCTAGTGAGAATTTATCAACCCGCTTTCTTCGCCCTACACTCCGCCAGTCCCTGTTGAACTTTCAACTTCTTCCCTCTCCAAATCTTTGACCAGGGCAACTCAAATTTCGTTAATTCCAACCCGGAAACGAAGAGGGAGGGAAAGGGTGAGGGGAAGCGGAAAGTATTTCCTCTGGAGTCTCTGAGCGAGAGCACTACTCCTCCGCGGACCGTTTGTGCTGCCCTCCTAGGAAGGATGGGAGGGTGCTTGTTTTTCTGACGGACCGAGTACGGGTGCCGGGCGGGCTCTCGCGGAAGTCCATGCGCCATTGGGAGGGCCGCAGCGGCAGCTCTGTGCCCTTGTTGCAGAGGGCTTCTTCTTGGGTCATTCCTGGAGCAAGGGCCGGACGGGGGCTGACACCCGGGCTCCCGCGTGGCCCTGCAGGCGCCTGTGTGACCTCCTCGCCGGCGGGATGTGGCGACTACACCGGGCCGCCGTGGCCTGGTAAGTGTGGGCTCCGACCTGGCCCCGTTATTTCTGGGGCCTCCAAAAAGCCGAGTTATTTCATCGCTGCCTCCAGAATATGCATGTAACTCTCGGGTCAGGCGGAGGAAGGTTGGAGGATTCCGCAATATTTTTGAGGACCCGTGGTTACAGGAGCCCTGAGCCGGCTTACCTGAGGTGCCGGCTGCAGTACTGGTCCTTGTTCCTGTCCTGTGCCACTCGAAGATTCTGGGCTCTTTTCATTCTTGGCCTGTCTCCGTTGTCCTTTTGTCCCTGCCTCTTTCACCTTTCTGTCCTTGCTGTTATCGCTCTCTCTGGTTGCTTGTTTCTGCCCTCTACCTCCCGGCTCCTGGCTCTATTCATGTGTCCCCCTCTCCGTCTTTCAACTATTTCTTCTACCTCCACGACAGGTGTACGTTGCTCTTGCGAGTACTCGTTCTTCTCCCAGAGTGAAGAGGCTCTGCCTATTGTCCTAATCGTCTGAATAGACTTGCTTTGGAGTCTGATCTGGGCAGTGACGCAAATAGTGTCGGAGATAGTGATTAGAGATGCCCTCTCAATAGCAGCTTTTCAGTGTTTAGGGAGGAAGATTTGCTTTGGATGAAAAATGGTGAATATAGCATCAACTTTCTTATCACATGGTTATTGCTGCCCTGGCCTGGTTTAATTCCAAGTAAAAAAAGTCTTAGGATCTTTTCATTTCTGTGGGTTACTATATACATTTTAATAAGCTTTAAATTTGACTTTATCTTTAAATGTATTTGTGTTCTAATATCCTTAGATACTTTCAGGCTTAACTTATTGTTGCAGTCTGTTGATAAGAAGTAATATGCATCAAATAAGGTTGAAAGAACTTGGTTTTCCGGAATTAGCCTCTCAACACCTGTCTTGAATTTTTTTCATACCATTGTTTAAAGAGTGTGGATAATTTATAGTTTTTATAAGGAATGGTATCCATTTTTTTATGAAGGTTGAGTCTAAATTTAGAACTGGATGACATACAGTAGTTATAGTCAGTTGGAATAATTGGATAGTTATTTCTCATTTTATGGAATTTGAGTTTCTGAGTAAATCCACAGCTCTTGATACTGCAGTAAATTATTTACTACCTTTTTATTTATACTCCTCCCTGTTTCCTGGAGAAACATACCTAATGTCATTCAAATAAAAAGGGGAAAAGCTTTGCAGAAAAGAGCATGCTTCATTGGAACAATTGAGACATGTAGGAAAACTTTAAAATTTGAACTTAACAGACTGATTAATAACTGATATTTGTTTATTCAGGTGGATGCTGTTGGGCTAAATTGTTTATTAAGTTATTATGGACTCCACAGAGTCATGGCTTGAAAGTGTTTTATGTTGATAGCACAGTTTAGCTTTCTTGCAGAAGAGGATATGTGGAAGGTTAGAAGCCTCAAGCTCTGGAGTTTGTCTTTTGCTGTATTTCTTCTGTATGTTTGTTATGAAGGAGTACATTTAAATTCCCATTCTTAAGCAGATCGGAACATAAACATTTTTTGATATAAGGTATATAAATACATACTCACTGACAAATAAGATAGTGACCAACATTTATTTAGGTGCAATAAATGTTTGTGTAAATTTGTTGAAAAAAGAATTCGTATTAGGAGATGTTATATAGTTAAAAGAGATGAGAGATGAGAGAGAATACATGATTTCGGGAATCATGGAGGGTGGTTGTTCTGCATCACATTGATTTTTAGTTTGGCCAAATATAGAAGTCTATATTCAAAATACTTTTTCAGAACAGTAAAGGCATTGGTACATTTTTTCTAGCATCCTTTGTTACTAATACAGACTCTCAGGACAATCTGATTTTTGTGGTTTTGTAGGTATCAGTTTTTCCCTTCAGAGGAGCTTTCAGGATCTTGGCCTTATCTTTAATTTCTCAAGGCTTTGTCCTTGAGAAAGGTGTGGGTCCCCCCTCACCCCCACCCAAATCTGGCTTGGTACTAGTGGGCCTTTCGGTTAAAAAGATTCTTTCTTCAGTTCTTCAGTTTTCTTTATTTTCTTCCTTCCATTTTTCCTCTTTTTGTTTTTAGACTCCTGTTAGATGGATTGGTGTTCTCAGATTGACCCTGTATGTCCATGATTTGCAAAATATGACCTGTGCTTATCATATATTTTAAAAAAAATAGTAGGCATATGCCACAAATGTGCATATACACACTTATTTTTGAATTACATATATCTCTGTATTACTTAATTATTTACATTATAATTCTACCCTTACATAATCTTGAAAGATGAGATACAAAAAAATACTGTATTTAGAAGCATTGGTACTTTTTCCTGAATCCCAGTGAGTTATTTTGTGTATCCTTTGAAACACATTCCACACACATCCCCACTTTGGATACCAGTTCTCTGAGTCACTTTTTTCTCATGGTTTCCACCTTTTATCTTTATGTTCTACGTTCCCAGGAGTTTCCTTAATGCATTTTTTGGTGTTGCTATTCATTTTTTTTAATTGACTATTACAGCTTTAATTTCCATGAATTCCTTTCAAGCATTTATTAAACTCAAACTTTATAATAGTATCTTAGCAGTAGGACTACTTGGGTCTTTATCTGTTTTGGATATATATTTGGATTAACTCCTTTTTTGTAAAAAGCAAACTTTTGAGGGATACAGTGTACTCACCGATACATTAGTAGAGGTTAGTGTGGTTAATGTTGAAATGACATTTATTGAGTACTTACTCTATGGTCATTGCTAGGTTCTTTCACCTTTTATTTTGTTTTCGCTATTGTCCCAATTACATATGTTCATTCAGTGAATTTATTAAGCATCTACTACTTGTGAAGCACTGGACTAGGCTTTAGAAATACAGTGAAAAGTAAAACAGGACCACCCTGGCTTTATGAAGATTGCATTTTACTGGTAGAGACAAATATTAATCCAATAATTACACTGTTATTTAATACCAATTTTATGTGCACTGAAGAAGCTAAGAACTATAGCAAGGGACTCGAATTAGAATGTAGGTTCCAAGCTAAGCAGGACCGGGCCTGGTTAGTACTTGGATGGGAGAATGTAGGTTCCAGGAGAGGAGGGAATGCTGAGGTGAAACCATTTGTGACCAGAGTTAACAGGAGTAATGGGAGTTAAGTAGGTAGAAGAGTTTGTCCAGGCACAGTGGGTATCAGGGCCTTGAGGTGGGAAGGAGTATGGCACAGTTGAGGAGCTAGATGAAAACTGGTCTGGGTGGAACTGGGAGGTGAGAGGGAGAGAGGCAGGACCAGACCATGGAGAGTTTGGATTTTATTCTGAATGTAGGAGGAGGCATTGAGATTTATGCAGGTTCGTGACAGCGATCAGATTCACATTTCAGAAGAGTGTTCTGATTGTGCTGTGGAGAACACCGCAGTCAGGACTGTTACAGCAGCCCAGGTAAGGAACCCTGGTAGTGGAGACGGGATAAATGGAAGCTTCAAGATCTGTGTTGGAAGTAGAACTTGAGGATGAAGAAGGTATCAAGAATGAGCCCCAAGCTTGTGGCTTGTGCAACTGCTGGACAGATGTTTTTGCCATTTCCTGATACAGGAAGTACTAGAGAGGGTCTGGGTTTGGGGGAGGGAGGAAAGATATCATGAATTTGAATTTGGACATTTGGGGTACTTTTTGGTATCTAAGGGGTGATGTTCAGTAGGCAGTTGGACACAAGGGTCTGGAACTTAACTATTTGTATTAGACATAGAAGTTTGGAGAAACATGAATATGTATATGGTAATTGAGGAAATGGGTGTAGATAAGATTAGCTAGGAAGAGTGAATAGAATGAGAAGAAAAGTGACTTTACATCTGAGTCCCATGAACTCCCAACATTTAAAAGGTAGTTGGGAAGGGGTGCCTCGGTGGCTCAGTTGGTTGAGCATCTGATTCTTGATTTTGCCTGGAGGGGTGGTCTCTGGGTCCTAGGATCAAGCCCATGTTGGGCTGTATGCTCACTGGGGAGTCTGCTTGGGATTCTCTTTCCCTCTCCCTCTGCCCCCCACCCTCCATGCTCACAAGCTCTCTAAAATAAATAAATCAAAAAGGGGGGGAGGGATAGTTGGGGAAGAGGTGCTTGAAAAAGAGTGGCCAGTGAGTAGGGGTAAAGCTAGCAACTTTTGGTGTAAAGGAGTTCCTGCAAGGAGGGGTCAGATATTGCTGAGAGAAAGAAAATGAGAATTGAAAAAACAAATGCCCATTGGAAGGCATCAGGACACTCAGTAAGGGCTGTTTCAGTGAAGTGATACAAATGGAAATCAGGTTGGTTTGGCTTTTAATAGAATAGCTAGAGCAGGGAACTGGAGGTTTTTTTCCATCTCTTCATTAAATTGGGAGAGACTTGACTAGTGATTCCTAAAAAGGCAGAAAGAATTCAGAGGAAACAGAGGGAGTTGCCTTTGAAGGGAAGAGGAGTACTTACTGTAATCTTACAGGACTCAGGGTTCAGGGCTCCGGGGATTGGGGGGGCAGCTAGAGGAGGGTGGGCGTAGATGCAATAGGAAGCAAGGAAGCAACAGCGTGTCTCCTTCAGATGGCTTCCATTTTCTCCAGAAAATTGCAGGAAGTATAGGGAGAATATGGGAGGGTCGAGGAGGGGGGAAAACATCCGAAATGGTCCTATCAGAGAGTAGAACAATGGACTGGTAAACAAAGTAGGATTGTCAGGCATTCTTGGTGAGATGTCTGTGCAGTTTTCTTCAGTACTGCTTCATTCCCTTGGTACAGCCTTAAAGTGATGAGGTTCATATAGGGTTTGTATTTTGCCAGACAAGTGTAACAAAAAGCCAGAGGGCAATTGAGTTTAGACTATTTGCTATTTGCAAAAGAGTCATTGAAACTGTGAACTATGAACTATGAACTATTTATAAGGTGGGTAAGTAGGTAAATAGATAAGGTAGAGACTAATAGGTTAAAAAGAAGATAGAAGGATCCATGCCTTGGTTCTTCCACTAGGATCAAAGATGGTTGTAGTGAAGGGGATTATGGTCTGAGAAGAAGATAACCTAGATTAGTGATTATTGACAATAACTCTGATGTAGCTATTATCCCATTTTAACAGATTTTTAAAAACTGAGCCTTTGGCACGTTCATAATTTGCCCTTGACTGCACACCTAAGCAGTGAAACTATAATGGAACCGAAGTTTATCTGGCTCAAAACACTAAGTGGCTGTAAGAATAGAGCTAAAAGAAGTTTGAGATAAATATTATGGAACCGTGGGCTACTCCCCCCAACCCAATTGGTTAGGCTCTTGATTTTTTTTTTTTTTTTAAATATCTGTAAGTGGTAATGTTAGTCTCCCAGCAAAAATGTCAGCATTACTATTTGCTTCTTCCCTTGATTCCCATGTCTAGTCCATCATTCTGGTATCTGTCTTTCCTTTTTCAGTGCTGCCACCTCAACTCACTCCAGCGTGTTCCCTTATATCTGCACAACTGATATACAGTCACCTTATCACTCCCCAAATTACCAAAAACTGGGTGGCTTCAACAGTAAACATTTATTTCTCACAGTTATTGGTGGCTGAGGGCTCCAGGATCAAGGTGCCAGCATATTTGGTGTATGGTGAGGACTCTCTTCCTGGCTCATAGTCAGGCATCATCTTTTTGTGACCTCACAAGAAAGAGGGGACAGAGAGATCTGTGCCCTTCACTTCCTTATAAGGGCACCAGTCCCAACACAGGGGCTCCGTGTCCATGACCACATACAAAACAAATTACCTCCCAAAGGCCTCACCTCCAAATACTTCATGTTGAGAATTTGGCTTCCATATATAAATTGCGGGAGGACACAAATATTCAGATGGTTGCACATTGCTTTTAGTATCTTCTTTCATTACTCTTTAATTAATTTATTCTACTCAGAAACTTTCAGTCAGGTGCCTTATATAGAGTTAATGATTTTTCCTTAATTTCTATCCCTGGGCTGTCTCAGGATCCTGAGACCTAGAGGAGAGGCCAAAGAATAGGTATTCTAAGCTGTTGGAATTTTTGTGCTTAAAAGCAGGTTTGCATTCATTTTGTTTTCCAGTTTTACTGACAGCAAATAGCAGTTAATAAAAGAAGTAAATGAGAGGACAGGCTCTGGAGCCCAGCTCTTGGGTTTGAATCCTATCTGTGTGGACTTGGGCAAGTTATTTATGTGTGTGTGCCACCTTTTCTCATTGGTAGGATGGAGGTAATACTAGTATTTTCACCACAGGATTTTTAGCAGAGTTAAAGGAGGTAACGCATGCTGCATGCAGCAGTGCCTGGCGTGTAATAAATGGTTAGTAAATGCGAGGTGCGGTTCGACATAGTGGGTTTGGACACGTGCCCGCAGGTGTGTTTTCTCTTGTACATATTGCTCTTTTTTTTTTTTTAATCATTTCCTTTGCACTGTTACCCAGTCTGATCTTTGTCCCATGCTTTTTTTTTTTTTTTTTTTTAGTGAGGTCTGCCAGTCCTTAGTGAAACATAGCTCTGGAGTCAAACGAAGCTTACCACTACAAAAACTGCATCTGGTTTCACGAAGCATTTATCATTCACATCATCCTACCTTAAAGCTTCAAAGACCCCAATTCAGGACGTCATTTCATCAGTTCTCCTCTTTAACTAACCTTCCCTTACGTAAATTGAAACTTTCTCCAATTAAATATGGCTTCCAGCCACGCAGGAATTTTTGGCCAGCGAGATTAGCTGCAAGACTCTTAAAACTTCGCTATCTCATACTAGGATCTGCTGTTGGGGGTGGCTATACAGCCAAAAAGGTGAGTCTCATTTCCATTGTTTTTTTAGTTTTTTTAGCATGATTATTTGAAGGGTTTAAAGCACAAATCATTTTTCTTTAGTGCAATAGACTATAATTTGATATTTTAAAATGTATTGTGTATCTCTACCATGTGCTAAGTTGTTTTAATGATGCTAATAGAAAACTGCTCTCTGAATCTTGGTTATACTTATAAGAGATCAGAATGGCCCTAATGGAAGGAGCATTGGGCTGGAGTGAGGTACCTAGGTTTGATTTTCAGCTTGCCACTTAGTAGCTCAGACAAGAAAGTAGGTGGCATGCTAACACAACCACTTTTTGGCAGCTTTGAGAGTAGAGGCAAGGTGTCATGACCCCTGGTTTGTCTTCTGTTCTGCAGTGTTGTTTAAAGCCAAATCATGAAACCTGTTTAAAATAAGACTGTCTTTTGAATTTTTACATTTTCCGTATTTTGTAAAGGAACATTTACATATTTTATATGCTTGCCAACTAATTTATTTTTAGAAGCGCCAAGGCTACTTTGTTTCTAAAATATTTGTACATAATACATCATTTTTAGTAGATTAGCATGTTTTAATTAGATAATTTAAGGTAGTTTTTCTCTATTTTTGTATGACATTCAGAGCATTTGATTGGCATACTTTCTTTTCTTTTAGACTTTTGATCAGTGGAAAGATATGATACCTGACCTTAGTGATTATAAATGGATTGTGCCTGACATTGTGTGGGAAATTGATGAGTATATCGATTTAGGTCTGTATCATCAACATTAAAACATGTTTCTTGGTCGTATCTTTGGGAAAGAGAAATAGTGGTATTGAGATTTTCTTACCTCGTGAGCTGTGTAGCAGTTTTATTTGAATGGTAGACGTAATAGAATATCAGAGAAAAAATTGTTTAAAAAAAAATAATGCCCTCACCCATCACTCTCACATGTTCTTTCAGTTGCAGCTAATCTGTGTGTGTGGTTGATATTTTAGAGCCATAGTGAACATAGGCTTTCATTTTTTATCTTTTGCTAACTAACAGATTTGTCAGCTAAGCAGCCTTCTAGACATCACTTTCAGTGTTTTGTATTATTACCCAAAACAGATGCACCGTGACCCACCTAACTAGTTAATTTTGACTAGCTGCCTTGTTTACCTCCACTTCTTGTAACCAGGTCCCTTAAAGTCTGCTATGTGTCCAGAGTAATTTCTCCCCATAGTCAGCTACTGTTCCCCTTTTTCTATAATGGGTAAATGAGAAAAAAGGATATTTGATAGTTCTGAGTGCCAAGATAAAGTTAGAGTAATTAAAAAAAATTTTTTTGAATGAAATTATTTTCCTCAGCCTCTATTTTTAGACTTTGTCTAATTTCTTAGCCTAGGTGTATATAGGGGTAGAATTAATTTCTCTGTGTACTTACTCACATGGCATTTCCTTAAAGAGAAAACTGTGCTGCATTGACAGAGGAACCTGCAGGAATTTGAAGTATTCTTTGAGTATTTTTCCAATATTCATGTGGAGAGCTTTCGACTTTGATGTATTTGCCAGTACCACAGTATGGGGCTGAGGACCTGGATTCTGAAGCTGGCCTGGCTAGGCTTGAAGCTTGACTCCCCACTTGTTTGCTGTGTGCACAGGTCCAGCTACTTAACCTCAGTGGCTCAGTCCCTCACCTGTAAAGTGGAGTTGATGATAACTGTTTTGTAGGGTTGCTATGAAGATTAAACAGGTGAATGCTTTTATAGCACTAGAACAATATCTGACATATATCCTTATTTTGAGAATATTTATGTGTTTTGGTCTTCTGCAGAGAAGATAAGCCTATCCTAATTCAGAAGATACTATAAAGTTGTAAACAAAAGTGCTCTGACCATTTTATAAATGAAGCTAGCAAAAATAAAACCAAAGCTTGCCTTGGGCTCATAGACAGTTATTTCTAAATGGTAACAAGTGTGAATTTTCAGAAAGTCTGTGAAAGGACAGAGAAAAGTAATGGAACTCTGTTTCTGAACTTGAACTGAGATTTCATTACTTTTTTTGAGTTTGGACCAGGTGTTACAGGAGGCGTTTTCCCTTTTTTTGATTCTTGGCCTCTTCACTGTGACTTTATCCTTAAAACTACCTCTGATTCCAATACAGTGTTAACCTTGTTAATTTCCTGCTTGCTTTAAGGCATTTAACTTATAGATCAAAGCTGTCCATCTAAGCCAGACATTCGGTGAGTCTTTTTAAACAAATTTCATGGCTCATGGAATATTCTCAGAATTACACATTGTTCCAGATACATGTAGCAGTTGTGGTTGTAATAGGATGAAAAATGCAGACACTTATGTACAGTATTATTTAAATTTTATAAATGTTTTAATAGTGAAATTCTTATTTTGAGAATTTTTTTTTTTTGTCTTCTCCAGAGAAAATTAGAAAAGCACTTCCTAATTCAGAGGACCTTGCAAAATTGGCACCTGACTTTGATAAGATTGTTGAAAGCCTCAGCTTATTGAAGGACTTTTTCACCACAGGTAAGGATGGACCTATTTGATCTCACTTAAAATGTCAGAAACCCTGAAGGAAAAGTACTGAGATATATTCATTGTTGATTCCAGTCTTTTAAATGAAAACATTTAGTACAAATGAAAAACAGGTTTTTGAAAAAAAGACAAAGTTTTGGTGCTTATTGGTTTTAAATTTTGGTTAGTGCAACAAAAATGAAAATTTGTAAGAGTTTAAACATGCTTGGCTTTAGTCAATGAGGGAAAAAGTATTTCTTGTTCCTGACAAGTAGATGAGACTTCCTATGTGCTTGCTTTTCATAATTGGTTAGAACCAATTTGGTGACTTTAAGACAAACTTAATTATGACGGACCATAATGAGTGGAATTTATTGAGGTTAATCCTGTTGTATTTGCCCAATTCATGCCCTATCGTGATATAACTCTGAGATCTCAGACATACTTGTTTGCTCATTCCTGTCAAATTTTACATTTCTATTTCCCCTTTTGCTGGTTTTTCACAGGTCACAAATTGGTTAGTGAAGTCATAGGAGCTTCTGACCTACTTCTCTTGTTAGGTGTGTAAACAGACATTTTTGCTGACCTTAACATGCCTTTTAAATGCTTCTAATAAACTAGTTGCAAATAAAATTGCAGACCAAATTTATGCTGCTTATGCTGAATTTTAAAACTCCAGAACTATATTGGGCAAATTCTTTATCTTACAGGAGAAAATAATGAAATAATTATTTTGCAGTAAAACTAAAATTCCTAAGTATGTATCTATAAGATTAAAACTATTACTGCCTAACCAAAATATTTTCTCAAAATATCACTTGATTTGATTGTTTCTGATAATTGAAATGAAAAGTAATTTTAGTTTGTCTCATCTGTCCTGTCACAGTTGACATTTTAAATTTATTTTGTTACTATCTGTGGTCTGTAATGGCAGTGGTAAATGGCTGAGCTGTAAGTACTCTCATGGAAAATAATCCTTATCAAATATTGTCTTCTTTTTTTTTAATTGAAAATTTCAGTGGAATTTTAAAAACTTGTCCTGTAATATTTAAAAAGGTTTTTTGGGTTTTTTTTTTTTTTTTTTGCATAGGTTACCAGTATGTTCCATAAAATAGGAATAGCTTTTAATTTTCAAAAAAGTGATTTTTGCTCTAAAAATCTACTTGCCTTTAAAATAAGTTGGAATTTGGGCTTTTGACAGCAATGGAGAATTTAAAGGACTACATATTTATCTTTAAGGTTCACCGGGAGAAACAGCATTTAGAGCAACAGATCATGGATCTGAAAGTGACAAGCATTATAGAAAGGTAAGTACAAAGGAGAATTCATTACATCAGTAGTCCTGAAAGAGATAAAATAGTTTTTACTCACCTAGAAGATTTGACAACAGTAACATCTGAGGAGCAAATATAAAAACATCTAAGTAGAGATGTTTTTAATCTTGGTACAAAGTGGAGGTACTATGTGACAGTTCTGGAAATATTGGAGAAGCCCATTTCCTTCAAATATGCTCTATGAAATACTAGTTACAAGCATTGTTTTCAGCAAAGGGCTTTATTGTTAAATATGTATAGGAAAAGCTGATTAAGTGAAATAAGCAGGCTTTTTTTTTTCCCTAGGACTTCTCAGACCTTAATATACTTGTGTGCATTGTGAATCCCAGGAGAAGTCAAAGTGTACAGAGTCATCCAGATTTATTTAGCAACAGAACCTTTTTCCATGAAATACATTCTGTGGACTACTGTTTCCATGGCATATACTTTGTGGAAATATTAAGGGAATAGGAAATGGGCTGTTGGAGGATAAATTGATTCTCTCACATTAATAGTTAACAATTGTGTATGGATTTATTTCAGTTATGTCAATTTCAGTTCTTGTGTTAAAATCCATACGAAGATTTGGGAGAACGACTGATATTACATATGCATTGCCCTTTATTTATATTCATATGTTAACCTGACATTCTCTTAGTCTTCATTTTTTTCATCTTTTGGAATTGGCAACATAACGATTCCTTGGAAGTTTTTCTGAAATAATATTTATATAAATAGATACCTGCAAAAGATATTTAATGAACATTTCAGAATTAAATATGGAATATGTAACTTTTATACTGAAGGTTATTATTGTTTTTTATAAATTGAAGGGAAATTAATTTTATGTTTATTTGGAAGGCAGAAAGAAAATAATTCCTATGCATAGGTTTCCATCTCTCTCCTTGTCCTTTAACTTTGAACTTTTTATGTGATATTCCAAGTTTGAATTCTAGTATTTCAAAAGACTTTTCTCTTGCCTTTTAACTAGATCTTTCGGAGAAAACATTTTAAAATGTGTGTATGTGTATGTGTGTGTGTAAGTGTATTTGCCTTTTAACTTGATCTTGTTTGATACCTTTTCCATTGGCATTTTTACAAAAGGAACACCCTTGACTATTCATGCTACCGGGGAGAAAAATTTGAATAGCAATTAGCCTATTGTGCAAAGCTTATTTTGGGCCAAGTCCTGGTCCCTTAATGCAGGTAGACTTAATATGCACAGAACAGCTAATCTAAAGAGGGGGTAGGAACCTCTCTTACTGGATTAGTAGTGTGGTTTTAGAGTGATGAGGCCTTGTTGCCTAGATCAGTTAGGGGAGGTCTGCATCTTTGCTATTCTCTGGTATGGCCAAGAAGGATTGCTTTGGTGAATGAAAAACCTGTTTCAGGGTCTAACTCAGATAATCTCCTTAAAATTCTGCTAAGATGCTTAATGAATAATTGGTAAGTGATCAGGAGCTTTGCAGTACAGAAGAAGCAAGAGAATGGATCCCTAGGAATATAATTATATTCTCAGATGTCATTTTACACAAAAGACATAAGAGTAAATTTACTGCTTTATTTTATAATTTACTTCGCTTGAAGGTAAATGTTCTCATCTGCTATTTCCTTTTAACTTCTTCATAATTTATGGGGATTATCTTTCCCATTAAAAGCTCAGCAATTAATATTACTAAGTCTAGAGTTGTAATTAAGCTACTTTCATTACAGTTTAAATTAAATTGTAGCAAATGCTAGTATAAGAATTTATTATACAGGAAAAGTATTTCCAGCCTCAACTAGTGGTTTTGAATTTTGTTGATTCGCAACATTACGGGTTTCAAGGCTTGGCTGTTAACCTATGATACGCTTACCTATGAGAGCCCCCAGATCAGAAATGGTATTCAGAGTTTGAAGCAGTCATGTCTTAGCTTAATGGTTGTCTGGGTTGTACCAAAATTTCTGGCCAGACTTAAACTACAAATGTAAAATTTCAACTAAATGTGAATCATTTTATTTTTTAAAGTAGTGAAACATTTCTATAGCTAGAACTAGGAAAGAGATTTGTCCTTTCTAATAGAACACAGGGGCACCTGGGTGGCTCAGTCCATTGAATGTATGACTGAGTTTCAGCTGGGGTTGTGATCTCCCCATCCTGAGATGGGGCCCTATATGGGGCTCCCCACTCATCAGGGAGTCTCCTTCCCCTCTGCCTCTCCCCATACTCATGTACTCATGCACATGCACTCTCTTTCTCTCACCCGCTCCCCCTAAAATAAATAAATAAATTTAAAAAGAACAGGAACAGGTAGGACCTTTCAAAATCAATTGAAGTGAAAATGACGGAGTTGAGAGAATACAGATTCAGATTGTTTGACTTGAGTTAGACAGAATGAATAGCACAATGAACTGATTACCTGTGGCGCCCGGTCTGGGGTCACTAGACTTTTAGGTACTCTGGAAAGTTGTAATTGAGGTCTACCAAAAGTCTACAAAAGTGAAAAGCATGTATTTCTGCATGATGCTGCACAGGTTAACTAAACATCAAGTTTCTTTGACTTTGCAGATTTATATCCATTCAGTTTATGGACAGTAGATATTTACATCATTTGACCAGAAGTTCTGATACATATTACCAAATTTAAAAAATGGAAAAACACCAAAACCACTTTTCAATAAATGGTGTTAGTCAGAAATTTTAGAATTTGTATCCACTGAAGAAAAATACTAGAGCCCTTGATGTCAACTGAATAATATCCTTGAGACCTTCAGAACCACCTGAAGGCAAATTGAGAATTGAAGTGATGAGCCTTTTTAGTGAATAATTTGCAAATCTGCAGATTTCTGTATATCAGTCACAACATAGATAGGTGACAAGACCAGTTAGTGAATCTCCTTTTTTTAGATTCAGTAAGATTGTCTGTGACTAGTGAAAACTAACTTGCTGAATGACAGTTATTTTCTGTGCTTTTGTTTTATCATGTTTTTGATTGGTCATAAACATCTCACAGAAGTAAGCAGTATGGTCATTCTGAAGGTTACAGACACGTTTATAATTTACAGGAAATATTTGAAGGACCTTTTAGAAGTCTAAATCATGAAGAATGGGGATACTGTTTTAAGTATAATTATTAGGTAGTAATTAATGTTCTTCCTTTTCACATATTGCTCTAATTCTTATTTTTGTGGCTTTACTTCTGTTGTACTTCCAGCTGAAATCTCTCTTTGCTTTTCTGCCAAATTTTTTCTCATCCTTAAAGCCTTACTCTGTTGTCCTCTTCATGAAACCTTGCATCATTATTTTAGTTCCATTAACTATACACTTAACACTGAAAATGGTTGCCAGCTAAAACATTATTTACTTCTGCTTGCATTCTATCATAAAATCTCTCTCCTCAGATTAGCAAAATTGAGTGATTGATTTAATATGGTAAAAGAGATGCTAATTGAAGTATATAAATTTCATTTAATGCCAACAAGTAGGCCACAAAATTTTATATGTGTTCACTCTGATCACATGTGAATTTTCCTTGGCCTTTGATATTTGGCAGCTACTGAGGAGCATGGGAATACAAAAGTAGAACCTATGCTTGGTAACTATAATGAAACAGCATTGCTTAAGTAGGATTTATGTTTCTGGGATTCCTTGGGCAGCAGATAATGTACTACCTGTGGCAAAATAAAATTCCCACCACCAATATCATCAAGCAACCACAGATGAGTATACTTAAGTTCCCAGAGCAGCTAACTGGCAACAACTAGAGTAGGTTAGAATCTTAGCTAGGAAGCCAACCCACTTGTGAACCAGAGTATAGTAGTTAGGAAGCAGAGGGATCAGAGGAAGAAAAGCAGGGAAGATCTACATGAAGAAAAATGGAATGGCAAAACAGGCAATCCTATTTTATTCCTTCATAAGCATACTGTCTTTTTATGTCTTTTAAGAAACATTAAGTACATACTCTGTATTTAATACTATTTTTTGGTAACAATTTAGAACAAAGGAGATTTGTAGGAATTATAATATTGATAATAACTATCCATAATAGACTGATTTATTCATCTCTTAAAAATTATCATTTGTAGAAATGTCTAACTAGTAAAATAGGAAATGATATGTCTGAATAGAAGCAGGTTAAATAATCCAAAGGGAAAGACATATTTCCTTCTGATATCCATGAATAAACATTTTTCCATTGACCATAAATACCTTGAACAGTACTATGTATTACTGGGAGGGGGGAAAATAGTTGTTTTTAGCTAATCAAATAGAATTATTCAAATTTTGAAAAGTACTTTAATGCATACCAGTATTTTTTGAATGGAAGGGAAAAGAAGTCTTCACTTTCATAAAGTTCTTTTCTAGACCCAAGTTACTTTTAAAACTAATAAAGCAGAGGTTAGCACTTTTCCGTAAAGAGCTAGATAGTGAATATTTTTTTTTCCATTTTATCTATTTTTTCAGCGTAACAGTATTCATTCTTTTTGCACAACACCCAGTGCTCCATGCAAAACGTGCCCTCCCCATTACCCACCACCTGTTCCCCCAACCTCCCACCCCTGACCCTTCAAAACCCTCAGGTTGTTTTTCAGAGTCCATAGTCTCTTATGGTTCGCCTCCCCTCCCCAATGTCCATAGCCCGCTCCCCCTCTCCCAATCCCACCTCCCCCCAGCAACCCCCAGTTTGTTTTGTGAGATTAAGAGTCATTTATGGTTTGTCTCCCTCCCAATCCCATCTTGTTTCATTTATTCTTCTCCTATCCCCCTACCCCCCCATGTTGCTTCTCCATGTCCTCATATCAGGGAGATCATATGATAGTTGTCTTTCTCCGATTGACTTATTTCACTAAGCATGATACGCTCTAGTTCCATCCACGTCGTCGCAAATGGCAAGATTTCATTTCTTTTGATGGCTGCATAGTATTCCATTGTGTATATATACCACATCTTCTTTATCCATTCATCTGTTGATGGACATATAGGTTCTTTCCATACATAGTGATCCGAAGGGGCACGTGTACCCGAATGTTTATAGCAGCAATGTCTACAATAGCCAGACTATGGATAGTGAATATTTTACGTTTGTAGGCCCAAATGTCCTTGTGGACTACTCAGCCAGTCCACCTTCTTAGTGATTCAGATATGCCTTCTGGTATATTGTAGTATTACCATTTTCTTCTTTTAAATGTGGATTAAATCGGATGGAGTCAAGGCTACTTTGTAAATAGACCGTCATTGCAGTAAGACAGTATCAGACACAGATTTTTGTAGTCACACTGCCTGCGTTGAGATCCTGTCCTGCTTGCTTTCTGAGCTATGTGATTTTGGTTGGACAAGATCAAACTCTGAGTTGCTGGTCTCCTCTTCTGTAAAATGCAGGCCCCCTGCTTGATAGGGTTGTTTTATGTATAGCCCTTTAGCACAAGATCTGCACATAATAAAACTAAACAAATACTGGCTATTTGGGTGATGATGATGGTGATGATGATTACCTTACATTTTTAATCACTATGAGTTTATTGCCTAGTAACGTTATTTGATGACTTTTCTCCCCTTTTCTTAATTTCTGTGGCGTCTGTTCTGGGGATTATGAAAAATGGGAAAATAGATTATAGGGCTGATGTATAGCTTATGGCCAATATGCATTTTTTGGGAAAGCCAATTTGGATTTTTATACTAGAAACTTCGTGTGCATCATTATTATTAGGTAAAAGTGGGTCATAATTCGATTCACTGAAGGAGCAAACATGTGCCAAGCCTTTCCTTAGGTGTCAGCTGTAACACATCTCAAGTGTCAGGTCTTATTCTAGGTGGCGGGTATGCAAACAATGTAAGGGCCTCGTTCTGCTATAAATTTTTAAAATGCTGTTATAAATACAGTATTTTTTTTTTAAGATTTTATTCATTTTCTACAGAGAGAGAGAGAAATCACAAGTAGGCAGAGAGACAGGGGAAGCAGGCTCCCTGCTGAGCAGAGAGCCTGATGTGGGGCTCGATCCCAGGACCCTGAGATCATGACCTGAGCCGAAGGCAGAGGCTTAACCCACTGAGCCACCCAGGTGCCCCTAAATACAGTATTTTAAATGTATTCATATATGAATGACTTCTAAATTTAAGATTATTTAAAATCTTTCCTATCAAAAGGAAAGACTTTAAGGTTTTCACAGCATTTTTGGCTGATGTTTTGGTTTCTAGAGTTATCACTGATTTTCTTGATCTAATAATATTTTTAAAATCTGACAATTCTATAGAAATATGGGACTGTGAGAGATGCAGTATCAAATTGACAATAACTAAGAGATGTTTAGAGAGCATATCATCTGTAAATAACTATCATCTGTAAATAACTATTGTTATTTACAACAATTATTTTTATATATAATGTGTACGATTTTAACATAATTACGTGCTGTTTCTTGATGGAAAATGTCTGAGGTTGGGAAAATATTTATTGAACAAAATGTATTTTGTCCATTTGTAGCCACATTTCTTTCCCTTCCTTATTCCACATGGCCTTAGCTCAGAAGCTGTATTTAGGGTGAGATTTGATGCCCCAAATTGAATAACAGTAACCTCCTTTAGTCATGTAACATAGTGTAAGTAGTTTTTTCCGTGTCTAATTCTTGTTTTCTTCCTACTCTTTTTAGGAGGTAACAGTTAATTTCAGCTACCTTCACATAGCAGTGCTTCAGTAACAAACTTGGAAGGAAAGTGAGGTGTCACTAGAAAGAGGGTGTTTGCTTGTAACGTAATAGATATTAAGTATTTACCATATAATTTATATATAGATATATATGAGCAATGGATTAGGAAGGGTATTTAAGCTATAGATAAAAAGGAATCGTGTGCCTGGTAGACTAGACAGTTAAGAAATGTGGAGTATTTGCTTACTGCTTTGATATTCTATAAGTTTGAGTATTGGTGGTATGTTAATCAAACCATAAGTACACTACTGTATAAGCTAACACAGAAACCTTTAAAAGGATATTGTTTTGAGACGTCTAAACATTTGGATGATGAGAAGTGATTATAGTAAATGACTAAATTAATAAAAATAAGTTGGATTACTCTTTTTTCTGCTTTATGAAAAACAGTCATACAAAAAAAATGAAAAAATGACAGATGATGAGGGGAATGATGAGAACAGTGAGAGTAGTTGGTTGGCATTGTCTTTTCTTTGATAGATATATCTATGACCATAGAAATGTTCATTTAGAAGAGTTATCTCTAAAGACAGCCACAGGTTTTTGTAAATACATTTTGTACTGTTGAATTTGGAAACAGATGTGGACAGTTCAGTTATGTCACCTGCCATTTTGATATTCTCTTGCTTGTCACACAGAAATTTCAACTAGTTTCATCTTTTGATGTATAGTAAATCTACCAGTTTCGTTACTATTGGCATAGCCTAATATATTCAGTCTAAGAATCAGACAAAAATCTCCCAAATTATATGCTAATACTTTCCCTTAATTTAAAATGCCTTACTGTTTGTATTTTTTTCTTTTCTGGGAAATTTTTATTTATAGTAGAAGTCTTTGGGTTATATAAAGTTAAGCCTCTGGATGAGTCTATTAATTAAAATTTTGAATGTAATGTTAACTAGCATTTTGGGAAACTTTCTAGTTGTATTATATAAAATATATTTGGACAATTATTTTTAAAAACTCTGAAGCTATTTGAAACTGCCAATTTAGATTATTTTAATGAGTTTAGTTTTCCTAACTCTTATTTTTATAATGTGGTAAAAATTGAGCCCATTGTTCTCCCAGAACACTGTTCTTGTGCAAATTAGTGACCTCATTCATTGAAACTTTACCCTTTTGGGGTGTCTAATTGAAAAAATATTAGGCTTGTGACATTGTCAATTCTTAGTTGTCTTTTCTCCCACATCTCTTGACGTCTCTTATCTGATAGGCCAGCAGTTAAAAATACTGTACAGAAAATAACATGTATTGAGTACCAATCCACATGTAAATACATTGTGATAAAAATTGCACCAGTTAACATTTCACAATTATTAAATGGAATGAATTTTAAGCATAGAAATGGTGTTTGTGTTGTATATGGGTAACTGGGTTTTGTTTCATTTTGAATTTTCAGAATAACTGTATTATCTCCAAATCTCAGTTATGTTCTTTTATAGTACTTCTGCTTTAGCAATTATAGATTTTTACCTACGTTCTTAGAGGCTGCTTTTACTGAATGTCACAGCAGCTCATAAAAAGTGAAAATTCAGTCAAACTACTTACTTTATGTAGTATAAAGTTAAAACAGTGCCTCAAATGTCATTTTTTAATTTGGAAAGAGATCCTAAATTGTAGTCATATAAGCTTGTGTGAGAAGGTATATAGAATATATGAATTAATGTAAAACTGTGATTAACTTGATGCTTAGAAACTCAAATTAATAGTTTTGAGGGGCTGTAATCTTTAATTGAAGTCATTAGATATCAAGGAAAAAATACTTAATAATAATTTAATAATTAAATAAGCTACTATATATACTCCAGTCTTGTGAGAATTATGGTTGAAAATTAAAAGCTTTTTTCCCCTTTTGATTCAAGTCAGGAGCATACACTAGTTCATATTGGCAATTCAAAAACAGGGGTTGAAATAATAAGTTGTTAATGACAGTGCCACTTTCCTTGAGCATTCCAGTTAGTCTAGGTTTTACTGTATCTTAATATTATATGTCTGGCTCATTTTATTCAGCTGACAGAAGCGTTACTTTTCACTTTTTAAACTCTGCTGTTTTATATTTCTGACACATCTAGTTTTAGTGAGGGGGGAAAATGGAAATGCAGTATAGAGCCCTGTTATATAGCGGCTCGAGAGGTACAGAAATGCATTTCCATTTTTGTTAGAAGCTATCCATTCTTCCCTAACTTACACCTGTTCCTTGCTTGTGCCCTTTGGTTTAACATTGTTCTCCTCCCCAATTTTCCTCTTCTCCTCATTGTAAACTCATGGCAGGGTCTGCTTGGTGAGCTCATTCTCTTACAACAGCAAATTCAAGAGCATGAAGAGGAAGCACGCAGAGCCGCTGGCCAGTATAGCACGAGCTATGCCCAACAGAAGCGCAAGGTGATGGATGATTTAAGGGGGCTACTGATGTGTTCACACTAACCGGGCATTGCTGCCAGGATCATGTCCATAATCCATTCGAGGACTCCAGTGATGGGAAATTATTTTTAACAAAGTAAAAATATAAAAGACACCTAATACAAATATGTAACTTTCCTGGAGTGGATTAATAAACCCAAAATATTAAATAAATAGGAGTTTATTTTCTGAAACTGAGATTCTCTGTGAGGGTCCATGGATTTGTATTTAGAGAAGAATTATGAATTGTGGTTCACTTGGTCCAGTGACTGTATGGAGTCACCCCAGTTTGTAGCCAGCTTGTCTGTGGTTCGCCCAAGTTTTCATTCCTAAAATGTAAAGGATTACTGTGGATGACTACTATTTAAATTATTTAAAGAATGCAATTTACTTGTTTTAGTAAAATGGGTCAGCAGAAAACATGGCTATGTCTTGTAGAAGAAAATATTCTGGTATAAATTTTGGGCAAAGTTATTCAAATACACCCTGATAAGCTCATTGATTATTTCCACAATCATCAGTGAAGTTAGCACAAATAAATTTTCACCTTGGACTACTGAAGGATTGAACATTGGAAATTTGATATGATTCAGGTCCTAAAGAACAGATTCTAATAAAAGTTGGCATAAATCTATACAAACGTTTGGTTATAGATGTAATTAAGAAGTCCTTAAAAGAGTGCTTTTGGCTATTAGATGATTCTGTGGTGTAGATCCCAAGGTTAATGTTCTGAAAAGACTTGAGTCAAAATGAAAGGAACGTAATGACTTCAGAGTTACGTTCTGAGATCTTGACATCAGCTTAATTAGGTTACATATATTAGATCAGGAAAGTTTTTAAAGTGGTATGTAAGTTTTACTCAGGAAAAGAGATTTCAGCCATTTAATTAGCTTCCTGTAGGTTCTGGTTTGAAGTCAACCAATATTGTAATGATTTAATGAAGTTTTGCTTACTAACCTTACCTCATTTGGTGATGGGTAATACTTGAGAGTACTCCTCACAGTTTCATTTATCTTGTCAGTGTCACTTCCTGACTTTTCACAATTCCATGGCTGTGGAATCAATTCCTGTATATTTAACTTTCAGTGAATGAACAACATAGGTAGAAATTGAAAAAAGTTATTTTCCTATTTGGTTAAGTTAAAGTACATGCCTTAAACCAAAAAGGGCTTATGTTAAATGGTGCTTTAGCATTCTCTGCTCTGTGTGTCTTTGAAGTGCCATAAATAGTCTCACAAATTGGATGCTTAAGCCGAGCCATCTGTTCTTAGGATTGTTACACAAAGAAGGGAAGGAGTTACTATGTTCTGGTATGTTAGAAATATGAAGAGCTCTACTTACAATTTCTTGTTTTCTCATAATGGTAAAATAATTTGAAATGAGCACCATAGATCTGCCATCCTAAGATTCTAAGATGTGGTTTAAGATTATCGATACACTTTTGAATCAGATGATTAAAAGGATCTTAGTAGTGAATAATGTTAATTTTCTACATTGCTCAAGGTTAGTGTTCATTTGAGGCCTACTTTACTAGGCTGCTTTCAGGTTTAGAAATCTCATTTCTATTTCTGATGTCATCAGATTGTCCAAGGAACCTTTTATTTTGCATTTTCCCCATTTGTAAAACAGTAGCTGGCAGGATTGCACCTCCATGTGTGTATGGCTCATTGAGGCGTACTTAGTAGAGTACCAGACAGTCTGGCCCACTCCGGAGTTACTCGGTGCAAAAGGAAATGGAACTTCAAAAACAATCCATGCTCTTCTGTAATGAGATCATTCCCTATCTGTCCTGAAAGATCATTTCCTTACTTCACCTTCCCCTGTTTGTCCCTGTGGTGAGTACACAGGTGATTTTTCAGCCCTTCACTGTCCTCATGATCTGAACCCCAGTTCATGAGATTTGTGTCATTCCTCTAAACATTTGAAGTTTTCTTGAGGTGCAAAACCACAGCTTATTGTTGCGTTTAAATTATTCTTCCTCCCTTATCTTCCTGAAAATGTAGGTAGGCCTTAACTTCTTTATATCTTATTAGTAACAGGTAATAAACTGTCCCTATAGCTCATGCAGAGACAGTAGATTCAAACTGCCTTTGGTAGTTCTGCCTCCTATGAATACATAACATAAGTGGAAATGTTTACGAGTCCTTTACCTTTGTATTTTGGTATTTCAGAATGGCCACAGTGCTTAGTAGGAAGAAACACTTGAAATATGAAACTCAGGCTTGGTTTTGTGAGGAGCTAGTAAAGGTTTTTCTTTTTCAGCTTTAGCTTGTTTCTGCGGAGGATTCCGCTCTTTCTCCATCAGTTTCACAGCCCTGGAATTGTAGAAAAGCTCTGGTTTCAAGACCATTGATACCCATTTCTGTCAGGGTGAGTTTTAAATTAATTTCATAATGCAAACTGAATATATTGAGCAACGGGACAAGAACTTAACTCTTGTCATAAGTGGCAGAACTGTACCAGCGAAGTGCATCAACATTAAATATAGCCAGATTGCTGGTTAAGATACTGAATAGATGACAGGTGAAAAGTCAGATGTGCTGTTCCCTTAAGAAAATACGGAAAAGTATCTTCTCATTATCTTTAATATTTACTTTAGAAACCTGAAAGTTTTCATCTTATTTGCCAGAAAATATTAGGTCTGATTCTTGACTTCCACCACAACACCTGTCTTAATATGTTAATTCTGATATTCCATTAAACTGAGCAGATAGGAAGCATAGTGATAAATCTGTGCATGAGTTATGCCTAACACTCATGCCAAAAAGGCAAATGATAAACCTAAAGACTCCTAAAAATAAAAATTTATAAAAATCTTAAGTCACTGCTACTAAATACTAATGTTAGCATAAAGATTGTAATTAATAGTCTAATAACCTTGTATCATTTAACTTACCCTTTTTATTTTACCAAATTACCAAGTTAAACTTCTGTAGACCTTGGTTTCCAGTAAGCATTCGAGCTGTTTTGGTGTAATTAGTTACTTAATTATTGTCCCAGATGTAGAGCCCTGGTGGGTTTTTCTATTATAATTTAGGGTATATTGCATGAAGCCATTAATACTCACATTCAAAATTAAAACAGTTTATACTAACACTGCTTATATATTTCATACTAATTAGCTGCAGTCAGATGAGTATTTAATGAACAGTTACCCTTTTAAATGAATTGGGAATTGAATCGACATAGCAGAATTTTTATGAGTGCATTATTATAGTATGATGGCATGCCATATGAAAATAGTAAGAAATTATTTATTTCTCCATCGGTCTTCAAGATTTTGTTCTTCTGGTTGTTGGTGCCTTCTCAACTTGCTTATTTCCTCACATTTTAGGAGAATATTAATAATTCTTGTCCATTTTACACAAACACAGTCAAATGAAAAAGCTTTTCTCCATAAGTCTGCTTGCTATACAAGAATGAGAAGACAGTAATACAGAGTTTGTTTTATATTATCTTTTCTTCTAATTACTGAATCATATTTGCAGAGATTTTTAGGCATAGGCTTTTAAGGAAAAAACAGTATGTTCGTAGCAAGCGTTGCCATTTTTATTTAAAAGAAGTTTGGGGAATGTTTTGAGAAACTATTTGGAAAGAGGAATTAAAACCTCAAAATACATTTTTATGTGTGGATAAGAGTTATTAATATCTATCTCAATAAGTAAATCACTTAAAATTTTCTCATATGTAGTTGCTACCATAATGTCTTGATTTCTTAAATAACTTGAATGAAAGTGAACAAGAACTTACATGAATTTCACCTTGAGTTTTGTCTCCTATGAAATAAAGTCATGTTTATGAATTTTGATTATCAGAAATTAGATAATTATTTTGAAAGACCGAGTATGACAGCTTCTGTACCTCACCAAGGAGTCAAAGAGCAGTTATATGGATTTGTCATAAATGACATCATTTTAATAAAATTGATCAGTTGTTCTATATTTTGAATCATACTGTGATTAGAGCCTGTTAATGCGATAAAGTTCTTTGTTGTTTCGGATATTTTATCTTAGAACTGTTAGCATTAGTAACAATTGGAAGTAGTTTCCACAGTAGCGATAGATTTTATCCTACTTTTGTTTTATGTTTAAATCAATTTTAGTTGCCTTACTCAATTTTATTGCTACTGATACATTCACTCTGTTGTGGGTTAGCAGATCTTGCACTGGAATTGAATTTAAAAACAAGCATCTGGCTCTACTTAAAGCTCTGAAAATACAAGTTGTTCTTTGATTTATTAAATACTTCTCTACTTACAGAACAGAAATGGGTAATAGATGCTTAACATATACACTGTGACTAGTGAATTTTTTTAGTAGCTATAAATGATAAAATAAATGCATCTAAGTTCCCAAAACACATTTCGGAGGTGTCAGTGCTCTTTTTCTCCAAGCATCCAAATGCCTGGGGCAGAGTATAAAACAACCTATGAAAACTATAGTAACTGTATGTGCTGATCTCTTATTTTTTTAACAAGTCCTTCATCAGAAATGACTAAAATAGTGTCTGGAAAAGGATTGGTTTTTAAGGCTTTTACCTATTAATATAGTTAAAAATTTTTGATAAGCAATTTCAATGTTGAATACAGATTTTTTTACTTTATTAAATCATGTAACTTAAAATTTGCTTTGATTAAATATGCATATAAAGTCAATAGATTTTAAAAATACTTTTCAAAAAATTTAACTTACTGTACATTTTATGTAAATCTATTTCTACTGAAATAAAATTAATTTATTTTAAATATTTAGGTGACAGACAAAGAGAAAATTGATCAGCTTCAAGAAGAACTTCTGCATACTCAGGTAATTCTGATGAATAGAAAGAACGAGGGACTTGAGGGGCACCTGGGTGGCTCAGTGGTTAAGCATCTGCCTTCATCTCAGGTCATGTCCCCAGGACCCTGGGATCAAGCCCCGCATCAGGCTGCCTGCTTCTCCCTCTGCCTGCCACTCACCCTGCTTGGCTCTCTCTCTTTCCCTCTCTCTATCAAATAAATACAATTTAAAAAAAGAAAGGGACTTTATCTTATACTTAAGTTTGATAATGGAATTTTTTTAAGAGAGCAAAATTTGGAGTGGTTTGATGATACAACCTTATTATAAATAGATGTAAAAAAATGCAAAAGTAAATTAAGAAATAAAGAATAAAAAAGAAACTTGGTAAGTGTGCTTTTCTCATTTATGTGTAAAAACCTATATCTGAGTGAATTTTATACTTCTAATTTTAATGAAAAACTGCTGTGGAAAAAAAAGTGGGGGAAAGTGACTTGTTCTTATGTAGACCTATGCTTGCATTTTTACGTAGATAGACTAGTAATTCAAGTCATTTAGTAGGTTGATTTGAGTCTACTGTAGTTCTAATCATCCCTCAGTATCTTTTTCCTTTACTTCTCTAATCCCAAAATGAATCAGATAATGGCTTTTCTAAATGTATTTCTGACACTGATTTGGAAAGCTCTTCTCCTGTAGTTGGTTATAAAACCTTGATTATTTTAAAGACTTCTTATTCTGTGCAATCTGATGAGTAGGTAAATTCTAGTGCAGAATTGCCATATCACTCACTCCATCATTAATTAATATATTTTTATGATTACTATATGATATAAATACAATTGAAATATATAATCTAGTTATTTTAATTTACATGGATAACAACAATATGCAATAATAATTAAGTTTTTGTCTTTTAAATTAACACTTTTTTTAAGGAGGGTCTCTTTTTTGGGGAAGAAATACAAGGGACAACCTAGATGAAATTAAACAGTATATTTTGAGTCACAGATTCTCTTAATATCATTGATTTCGTGATATCTATGCATTGATCCTCATGCCTGACTGTACCATAGAATCACTTGTGCTCTGGCCATCTCCATGTATATTTTTAAAGGCTTCTCAGCCAAGCAATTCCAATCTTCAATTCAGCCAGAGGTTAGAAATCATTGGTCTCAAAGTGTGGTCTCTAGAGCAGTTGCATCAGTATCCTTCCAGGAGCTTGTTAAAAATGCAAATTATTGACCCCTTCCTAAACCTGAGTCAGAAACTCTAGAAGTAAAACCCAGCAATCTTTCTTTTTAAAAGCTCTCAAGTTACTCTGGTGCATCCTTAAGTTTGAGAACTATTGTTCTTGATCTTTGGAGGACAGCTCAGCAACACGTATCTGCAGAATGGCTAAAGATTGGCACCTGTACCGGGGCACCTGGGTGGCTCAGTGGGTTAAAGCCTCTGCCTTCAGCTCAGGTCATGATCTCAGGGTCCTGGGATCAAGCCCCACATGGGGCTCTCTGCTCAGCAGGGAGCCTGCTTCCTCCTGTCTCTCTACCTGCCTCTCTGCCTACTTGTGATCTCTCTCTCTCTGTCAAATAAATTAAAAAAAAAAAAAAAGATTGGCACCTATACCAAAGAATTATTCTATCCCCAGAAAATGTAGATCCGCATAATTGATTCCATATTTACAAAGAAATGAGCCAGGGTAAATCCTACCACCCTTGTGTATCTATATTGATATCAACTCTTTGACTTGTGTAATGTGTAGTGTCAGCCATGGGCATTGACACAAACACTATGAAAAATTCTTGATATAATAAACCCTAGGGTTAGCTATCTATACCAGTGATGTGCAGTCGAAATACAATGCAAGCCACATGTGTGATTTAAAATTTTTGCATTCCAAAAAGGTAAAAAGGAATAGGTAGAACTGATTTTAATAATATATTTTATTTAACACAGTGAATTCCAAATTAGGATCATTTAACATGTAATTAGTATAAACATAGTAATGAGGTATTTTATTTATTCATTTATTTACTGAATTGTAAAAAGTCTGGTGTGTATTTTACATTTAACAGTGCATCTCATTTCCGACTGACTACACTTCAGAGTGCTCAACAACTCCAGTGGCTAGTGGCTACCATATTACACAGCAGAGATCTATTTATGTCAGAGTTTTGTTGTATATATTACATATACAATGTATAAATGAGCAGGTATTGCTTAAAAATGTTTATAGTAGAATCTAGCTTCTTGTTCTACCTGTCTCATATTACTGAGTTCTACTGCAGAATATGTTTTTTTAAAATTCGACTATAGTTGGACATTGTCTGAGGATAGACCCCTGATTGCCTATTACTTTATTCTTGAAAGATTACAACAACCTAAAAATTTTCCAAAGAATGATTTTTCCATCTTGAAAGGCATGATATAAGTTGGACATAAACATTCTGCTGGTTTTAGGAAGAAGTAATTCTTAATAGTGTCGGAACATTGCTCATATTTAGAGAAGAGATGATAGTATACAAACTGAGAAGATCAAGTAGAAAAGGATTGCATTTATTTGAGAAGAAAAGTGTGTAGCTAAGCATCTACTTTGACAAAGCAAGCTGTCTACATGTATCAGTCTTTTTAAAAATTCTCTTTTTATATCAGTATTTTAAGAATTAATGTGAAATCTCTGGCCTTGGAAGCTTAACCAAAATTTGGAGAGTTTGAGTTCTTGACTCTGACCTATAATCAAAACCCTGTGATAAGCTACCAAGGGACCCTAACCTCAGATCCCTAATCTGGGGAACCTTTGCATCATGTAAAGACTTTAGGAAGCTAATGCTAATAAAACATTCAGTATTGGGGCACCTGGGTGGCTCAGTGGGTTAAGCCTCTGCCTTCGGCTAAGGTCATGATCTCAGGTCCTGGGGTCGAGCCCCGCATCAGGCTCTCTGCTCAACAGGGAGCCTGCTTCCTCCTCTCTCTCTGCCTGCCTCTCTGCCTGCCTCTCTGCCTACTTATGATCTCTCTGTCAAATAAATAAATAAAATCTTTAAAAAAAAAAAAAAACATTCAGTATTGGGCCTGTCACATAATACATGCTCAAGTACTATAGCTGTTGTTATTTCATTTTAATATACAACATAAAATAATGTGGGGAATGGGAAGAATTTGAATTTTTGTCAAATGTCCCTATGGTAAAGACTTAAATGTTTGATGTAATAAGAAATACTGTTTCAGTAGAGTATACGTAAAAACTTGCTGCTTTAAATTCTTACATTTTACTATTTTTAAATAATTGAATTTCTTCAATGTAAATAGCAAAGAATTTTCCAAAGAAAATGCCAAGTTATAATAGAAAAATGAATTCCATTGTTTGTATGAGAATTTTCATAATTTATTTTATCCTCAGCATTTTCAAAGAAGCTTCTTAAATGAAATAATTCATTTTAAATATTCGGAAGATATGACTTCAGGATTTTGGAAGATCTTAATTTAGACTTAATTAAATTGTTAACTCATCTTTTTCTTATGTAATTATGGTGTTATTTTGTTACAGTTAAAGTACCAGAGGATCTTGGAACGGTTAGAAAAAGAGAACAAAGAATTAAGAAAATTAGTATTGCAGAAAGATGACAAAGGCATCCATCACAGAAAACTTAAGGTATTTTCTTAATTTTGCTAATTCCAGAACTTTGCCACTTCACATTGTACATTCATCAATACCAGTTTTTAAAGCCATAATGTGTTCTATCCTTTTCTTTCTAACCTGATATCCTTTGGAGATAGGGAAGTCTTTTCCTATATTAAGACACTTCATAAATTATAGTCTACAGATATTTGTTTCATATGAGGCCCATAAAATCTTCATCCTTTTAACAGTCATTTCTTGTGAATCAATTTATTTTTCAGAAATACCCCATTTGTCTTTAGGCTGATTTAAGTTCTACAGTTATAAAATAAGAATTGTGAGTTGAGGGACATTTAGATATGACTTGGCATCATATCTTAAATTTCCAGTGAATGATTAGTCCATTTTCTTCAGTTTTATGAGAATTACTGTTTTCTTCTGGAAGGTTTCGTAGGCATTTTACAGCATTTTTGTAAAAAGTGTATGCTGGTATTTTTATCATCAGCACGTTGGTAATTACCAGTATCAGTAAGTTAAATCTCGTTATTGCCCACTAAACCAAACTGTATGTGCTGAATTAGTTGAATTAGTAACATTTTTAACGTATATCTCCTATAAGTAAACAGAATTTATATATAGCAAACCTACAATAAGTCATGGCACATGTATTCTGAAGCCAGGGTCCAAAGATATGTAGTTCCTCTTTAACCAACATGGGTCCAAAGATAAGTAGTTCCTCTTTAACCATCATGTGTTAATAGATCTAACTGTAAATCATGACTTCATAAAACAGATAAATAGCATGGCTTTATTCATAATTTACATGTGGCAATGGAGTAAAGTCATGTCCACATGTAATATATTTTGAGAGTTCACCTCAGAAACGGTATTTTTTTCTCATAAAATGAAATGGTAATGAAAATTTCAAGAATTTTTTGTTTATTTTTTGAAGGGATAGCAGTTGCTTTCCATTTAATTACTTCTAGGTGTTAAGAGCTGAAAGGAAATGTTGGCCCTCATTTTGTTCCTACCTTGTATTGAAATTTGTCTTTAATTTAAATGCTTGGCATGGTAGTCCTTTTTTTCCTCACTTGTTTATTTGTTCATTTGTTGTTCAAATACTTTATTGAAGTATTTGCCGGGTACCATGTTCTGTCCTGGTTCTAGAGAAAGAAACAATGCAGGATGTCTGCCCTTGATGCTCTCACACTTGAGTCTGTACAACTGTCACAGTACACTTACTCATTCTTACTGATTTAACAGTCTTCTTAGTGATTTCTTCTCTACTTTTATCCTTTCTCCAGTTTCTCTCTCTCTCTCTGCCCCCCTCCCTCTGATAGGGGATGATTTCCTTGTAGTTGGTCACCTGGCTCCTTTTTGGCCTTTGTGGTGTTAATGGTCTTCCTTTGTTGGGCATTTAATATTTGTTCTTCAATATTAAACCGTAACTTCCCTCTTTTAACATTTAATTGGAAGGTTAGGAAATCCTCAGTTAATGTACCATATTAAATCAGCATATCTCTAAATTGAGTAAAAGAAAATGGAATTTTATTATATACTGTTTTACTATGAAAGTATATTATGTAATTAGGAAAAAACAATATAATTAAACATTATGGAAAAACATTTTGGATTTATTGACTTTTTTTCTCTTGACACATCTGATTTTCTTAATTTGTTCATATTAATTTTTGAAATTTTCTAGAAATCTTTGATTGACATGTATTCTGAAGTTCTTGATGTTCTATCTGATTATGATGCCAGTTACAATACACAAGATCATCTGCCAAGGGTAAGTGAAAAATTTATACATAGTGAGCTTGCTCTTCAGCAAAAGAACACTTCAGATTTTAAAAAAGTTATGTGTGTGTGTATTGTATGTATATACTCAGACACACAGTCTAGTCCATTCATACATATGGACATACGACACATATAAACAGAGATATATATTTTTTACCTATATGATATTATTTATGTGCTTTAGGTGATGTCTTAAGCATTGACTGTTGTTTGACTCTTGGTCCACTGGCTTACTTATATGTAATGAAGTAAGGTTATCAGGTACTTGGCATTATGTATTTGTAACATCCACGAAACTAAAATATTGGAACAGTGGATTAAATTAGTCATGAGGGAAATTTAACATCATAGAATTGAAAATGTCTTTATAATGAATAAGCTAGCTATGGAAAAGATTCATAGAACATGAGTGATCTGGTTTTAGAAGTAGTAGTTTAATTTAGCACAACTTTTTGTTAAAAATTTGGATATAAATACTGGATCCAATTAGTATTTTACTGTTTATATTTTCAGTATGCATAGAGGTAATGACCATCTTTGTTTTTATGGATGGGATTTTTTAAATCATTTAACTGTAGTATTTTAAAAGACTGAAAAAAATCTCAGTGATATTTCAAATCTGTTTAAGTAAAAGTGTGTATTTAAAAAATCTGAACTGATGTTATTTGTTCTATGGTAAGGTTGTTGTGGTTGGAGACCAGAGTGCTGGAAAAACCAGCGTGTTGGAAATGATTGCTCAAGCACGGATATTCCCTCGAGGATCTGGGGAGATGATGACACGCTCTCCGGTTAAGGTAGGACAGTAGGCCATCTGGATGAAGCTCCTCGGGAACATAGCTGCTGCAGTGAAGTTTGTTATGTTGAAATGAAGAATTATAACGAAAAAGAATGGATACATAGCCCTGGGAATTAGTCCTATTGTGGAAATTGGTGCAGACAGAGCCTGGAGACCAGTGTGACAGGAGCGGAGCCGGTGATAGATGAGAGATGGAAGAGGAGGGCAGAGGTGTGGTGGGACCAAGCTACACTAATACATTGTTAGGACTCTGGATTTTATTCAGAGTGAGGTCAGTGAGAGGTTGAGTCAGAAAATGAGAATATTGGAAGTGGAGTCTGTAAATGTAGATAATTTTCCAGTTTTACTCTAAGAAGAGTGGAGCAATGGGGCAGTAGTAGTTGAAATATGTTGGGTCAAGGGAAGGATATTTACAGACTGATTGTAATGAGTTTGTAATGAGGTAAAATGATGATGTAAGGGACAGGGAACAATTGCTCGCAGTAGCAGTCTTTGAGGACAAAGGCTGGGACTCAGCATGCAATATATAGAAGTTCTCACAGTTCATCCATTGCCACAGGAAAAAAGTCTATGGCTACAGTCTTTCATTCAACAAATATTTATTGAGTGCCTAATATGCTCTGGCACTGTTCTAGGCAGTGTGTTAGTTAAATAAAACAAAGATCCTTTCCATAATGGAGGATGAGTTCCAGTAGAAGAAGCAGGCAATAAGTAAGAAGCAAAATAAATGACTAAATTACATAGTATGTTAGAAGGTGGTAATTGTTGTGCCACAAAAAAAAGAAGGTGAAGCCAGGTAAGGGTAGGGTGCCAGGTAGACTGCATTGAGACGGTGACATTTGAACCAGGACTTGCACAAAGTGAGGGAAGAAGTCATGTGGATATCTAGTTCAAGAGTGTTCCATGCAGAGAAAAAGTTAGTGCAAAACCCCTGAGGTAGTTAGGTGGCTGTTGTGTTCAAGGCCAGTGTGCCTAGAGCAGAGTGAAGAGTAGTGGATGATGAGATCAGAGGAATTAATGGGAGGCAGGAGGAAACAGGTCATTAGGTCTTTGTTGGTCATTGCACGGACTTCAGTTTTTATTTTGAATAAAATTGGGAGCCAGTGCAGAGTTTTGAACAGAGTAATGCTACATTTTTTAATAGAGAAAGTGCTCCTGTGCATACAAGTGGAGAGAGCTCAAAGGGAGAGGGAGAATATCCCAAGCAGACTCTGTGCTGAGTGAGAGCCCGACACAGGGCTCCATCGCAGGACCCCAAGATGACGACCTGAGCCAAAATCAAAAGCTGAATGCTCAATCGACTGAGCTACCCAGGCGCCCTATAATACTACTTTTTAAAAAGGCTCACTGTACCTGCTGTGCTGAAAATAGATGTAAGTAAGATGGGTAGATAGAGAGAGACCAAATGGGAAGCTATTGGAATGGAATGTTCAGGTGATTCTTTCACCAGGGAACTAGCCACAAAGATGATAAGAGATGGTTGGATTATGGATCGATTCTTAAAGCAAAATCAGTAGGATTTCTTGGCATGCTTGATATGAAGAAGTGTAAGTCAGTTATCAAGATGATGTCAGTGCTGGGGCGCCTGGGTGGCTCAGTGGGTTAAAGCCTCTGCCTTCGGCTCAGCCCCACATCAGGCTCTCTGCTCTGCGGGGAGCCTGTTTCCTCCTCTCTCTCTGCCTGCCTCTCTGCCTACTTGTGATCTCTGTCTGTCAAATAAATAAATAAAATCTTTAAAAAAAAAAAAAGATGATGTCAGTGCTTTTGGCCTGAATAAATTAGAACATGTAATTGATATGGGAGAGTTTGGAGTAGTGGGAGTTAGCTCTGGAGAGAAGATTGGGAGTTTTGGACTTGCAAGGGATATTAACAAATAAGTAGCAGTTGGAGACCTGGGCTAGAGACATAAATTTAGACGTCATAATCAAATATCTAAAGGTGGTATGTAAAGCCATGATCTTACTAGGTAAGATCACCGAGGGAGTGAGGAAAGAAAAGACATAGGATGAAGGATTTTGTCCTGGGCATACCCAAGATTAAGAGGTTGAGGGTGGAGCGGACAACAAAGGAGCTTCTCAAGGAGCCAGCAGTGTAATAGGGGGAACCCAAGCAATACAGTGTACTGGAAGTCAGGTCAAGAAAATATCTAGGAGGAGGCAGTGATCAGTGAGGTCAAACACTGCTGACAGATCAGGAAAGATGAAGACTAATAATCAGCCATTTTACCAGTGAAGGCAATTAAGTAGAATATGTGCAAGTATCCTTCTGCTTGCTTCTACTTGCTCAGTGAAATGAGAGGCTAGACTATCAGCTGTGAAGTATTGAGAGGGGAGAAGGTATTAAAAATCAAGTGAAGGGCGCCTGGGTGGCTCAGTGGGTTAAGCCGCTGCCTTCAGCTCAGGTCATGATCTCAGGGTCCTGGGATCGAGTCCCGCATCAGGCTCTCTGCTCAGCGGCGAGCCTGCTTCCCTCTCTCTCTCTGCCTGCCTCTCTGTCTACTTGTGATCGCTCTCTCTGTCAAATGAATAAATAAAATCTTTAAAAAAAAAAAAAAATCAAGTGAAGAAGTCTTTCTAGGCAAGTGGTGACTCCAGAAGTGAGTTGATGAGATAAAGCAAGATATAATAGGATTCCTGAGCCATACTAAGGTCTCCATTAAGATCTGTGGATATAGGGGCGCCTGGTTCAGTCAGTTGAATGTCCAACTCTTCAGTTTTGGCTCAGTTCATAATCTCAAAGTCATGAGATCGAGCCCCACGTTGGGCTCTGTTGCTGGGTTGGGGCCTACTTAAGATTCTCTTTCTCCCTCTGCCTCTCTGTCCACCCCTCCACTTGCACATCTGCTCTTTCTCTCAAAAAAGAACTGTGGACATAAATTTGGGGGAAGCTATCGTATGGTTATTTTTTTTTTTCTTTTACTTTAGCTGGTGGGTGTAGAGTAATGGGTGAATTAGAAAATTGACATCACCAAGAACAAAGGCCAGAATAGATAATAAGGCTAGTGCTAAAATCTTCCAGAAATGAAGTCTGTTCATAACTGCAACAAGCAGTCTAGTGTGATTTATAACGGAGTGCACTGTTTTGGATCTGGGCATGAATTCAACTATGTTGTGTAAAACCAGTTTCTTTTCCATTGCTCCATGGTTTTGTGTGAACACACCAAGCTTTATAGATCCATTTTACTATTGATAGGCACTTGGGATATTTGCGGTGGGGGGAAAGTCTGTACCTCATAGCTTGCTCTATAATCATCTCTAAAAAAAGAGTTGTAAATCTACCTTCTACAGGTAGGTTGTAGGTTGTTGTAAATCTACCTTCTACATTGCTACCAGCACTCTATTTATAGTGGCTCTTATATGAATAGTGTTATGAACGATGCGTTATATTTTAGGAAGGAATTAATTTTCTTCTGGCAAGTGAGTAAATCATGGACAGATTTCCTTGAAACAGACAAAGCTGGTTTCTTTCCAGTTCACCATTACTTCTCTAGAATTTACCAGGACTTCTCCTCTTTGATAGACTCTGAATTCCGTGTTTTTGTCTCCCCTAGACAGATTGCCAGAATCTTGATTTAGCCTCTTTAGCAGATTCTTTCTGTTTTGCTAACTCATGTGTAAACATGTTATGGGGAAATTGTGGACAAAAGGTAGGGCTTGGTTTTGGGAGATTGATTTCTGCTGTCAGTTTTTTTTCTGGAGCTTTAGCACCTTAAGCCAGGCCTGCTTTGATACCCTCTGATCTCTAATCTTGTCTCCTCAACCCAGTAAGATGCTTCAAGTTTTAACCTTTTCTCTTACGTTATCCTGTGCTACAAATCTGCAAGCACCCCGAGGAAAACAGCCATAGGAATATGCCTCTAAAATCCTCTGGGGTCTTGGGCCCAGTCCAGGATGCCATGGCTGCTCTCTGATGCTTTCAAACAGCTGAGTTTTGTTGGTTTTCTTAGCATGTCTCAGTAGAAGGAATTGTATTTTAAAAGTAAAATTGGGTCATTGTAAAGAAGCCTGAAAAGCTGCAGTTGAAAAGCAAAGGAATGTGAACTTTAGAAGTTCTCATGAAAGCCCTGACTGTTCATATATAAGTTGTTAGAGAATTCTTTATGCAGATATCTCTCACTCCTTGGGTAGAGGCTACATTAGCTCCCCTGTGGTCAGTCTTATGTGCGCCTAGGTTTTGCTGCACTGTCCATTTAGTTCTGTCTGTTATTTCTCCCAGGAGGTAGTGAGGATAGTAGGTTCTTTGTTTACCCTCCAGCAGCACTTGACACAGTTAGTCCTGAATAGATAGAAGTTGAATGAATGAATTGTCCTTTACCTAAGTTAACCTTTGAAGTTAAATCCAAGGTTTCTTTTTGTTTTTCCAAGTTGTAGTTTGATGGTTCTGTGCTTAGTAGTCTTATAGCATTGACTGGAAAAGGATAGGGGCAGCAGCATTTTGTTTTAGGTCATGAAAGATCAAGAGTAGCCAGCAGTCTTGTTGGGAAATCAAAGCGCACATGCAACAGATACATGGATAATACAGATAAAAAATTCTGTAGTCTTTGCACTGCCATGTTGACAGCCCCCAGGGATGTTCCTTTATGTGTACTGTGAGGGGATGCCTGGATTTATGCAGTGAGGTGGGCTGCTCTAGACCCTGTAAGTCCTATGGGATCAATATGAATTGTAAATGTATTACTACATCTTGATTTTCCATTAATTTCAGGTTACTCTGAGTGAAGGTCCTCACCATGTGGCCTTGTTTAAAGATAGTTCTCGGGAGTTCGATCTTACCAAAGAGGAGGATGTAAGTAGAATTTGTATGAGGTTCATGTGTGTAGCTTTTAACTCCTATAAGCTTATGAAAGACAGCTAAACTGGAATATTTGTTAGTTGAAGATTTTCTAGGATTTTGTTGTTTTCTCTTAATAGCTCGCAGCATTAAGACATGAAATAGAACTCCGAATGAGGAAAAATGTGAAAGAAGGCTGTACTGTTAGTCCTGAGGTAAGTGTTGTAATTCATTTTAACAATGTTCTATGAAAATTCAGAGTTTATGATTTGAGATAAATCATGATTGGCATTTATGTTTAGATTGCAGCTATTCTAAAACACACAGATTTTTTTTTAATATTCCAAATAATGTATCATTTTGTGAGTAATTTTCTAGAATAATTAAATAAAAGGATCAGAGAAAGAATAACTTCTTTCTGAATGGATGAGGTACAGAATTTTCAGAACATATATATCATGAATAAATTCCTAACAGATTGCCCCCCCATGGTGAGTTTTGTTTTGTTTTGTTTTCCCTGAGTAGACCATATCTTTAAATGTAAAAGGCCCGGGACTGCAGAGGATGGTGCTTGTTGACTTACCAGGTGTGATCAATGTAAGTATATATAGAACATGTATTTTGTCTTGTTCCTATTGTGGAAAATATGTATAACGATATTTAAAACCTTTTTCTTCAAGACTGTGACATCAGGCATGGCTCCTGACACAAAGGAAACTATTTTCAGTATCAGCAAAGCTTATATGCAGAATCCTAATGCCATCATACTGTGTATTCAAGGTAAATCTTATCAAAAGGTTTTAATTGCACTGTTATGCTTCCCTCTTTAGCAGGCTAAGCTTTGCTCTAAATATGCACATTCCATAAACATACAAGATAAATGTCTTGCCCTCCCTAAATCATTCATTTATTAGTAAATAGGATTGATATTGACAGTATTTTGATAAATTTCACTGTAGGCAGCGCAGATTTTTATTAGCTAGAAGTTCTTTTCATAACTAAAATAAATGTATTAAGAACAGTTTTCTTACTATAATGTAAATACAAGGGTGTAGCATATAGAAATTTTAAAGTCTACTTTGCAGTTGTTATAGTGTCATTTTTCAAATTTTTTTCAGATGGATCTGTGGATGCTGAACGCAGCATTGTTACAGACCTGGTCAGTCAAATGGATCCCCATGGAAGGAGGACGATATTTGTTTTGACCAAAGTAGACCTGGCAGAAAAAAACGTGGCTAGTCCAAGCAGGGTGAGGGCAAGTTCTTCATTGTGAGAGAACAGATTCTTTGTATAAGCTTCAGCTATGATAGGGACTGGTAATAAAAACAAAAACACAGAAGCAAAAACTTGTGGAATACTTTAGTGGGATTTTTCTTCTCATTAAAAACAAAGTATTAGAAAGTTAAAGTAAATTACTTAAGTGCAATTTTGAGGTTTAAATAAAATTCCATAATTTCAGTTTGTTTGCTTCAGAAATTCTTAGAAAACTATTAATGCTGCTTACTCTAATTTAAATAATCTTATATGCTGACAACCATTAACCACTTATTAATTAACCACAAATTAATAATGATTGTGGTGTTTCTTTTCTAAAAAAATTTTTTTTAAATTAGTGTAGGCCTAGTGACACTACAGATTCCTTCTGGACATTGTGTATACTTTTTTTGTTGGTTGTTTTTTTTTTTTTTGCAAACAAACATTACCTTTCCTAACTGATCAAAGACTATGAAGCAGATTTTTATAATACGGAAGGCAATGGGTTGGTCTCAGGCCTCACAGTTGTTACTCATGCTCCACCACCAAGCTGTGTGTCCTTGGGCAAATCTTGATACTTCTCTGCATCTAGTTAGTGCATAATCCATCCTATTAGTCTAGCTGATCTCTAGGGTCATTTTCATTTCTAAGATTCCGCAGCTTTATACATCTTTATACATGGGGTTCAGTGTCCCTCTTTCTCCTCTAACAAAGAGAGAGTTTTATTTCAACATGACATTGTAACTATTATTAGGGAGCAAGTCATGACTTAGAGCGAGTTCTTTACTTAGTTCTAAAAGCGGAAGGCAGTGATTGAAAGTATAGAGTCTGTAGCCAGATTGCTTGGTTTCAAATGCTGGCTCTACTCTTTGCTAGCTACATAATGTTGGGTAAATTTTTAAGCGTTTTTAGTGCTTTTGGCTTCCTCATCTGTTGGAATGAAGATGTTAATGGTACTATCTCATAAGTTGCAAAGATTTAATGAGCTAAATATTTGTTGTGAAGTGGTTAAAATAGTGCTTGGCACTGTCTTATATACATGGTGGCTGTCATCTGTTATTATTATATCTTGATCCCCCATAGAACAACTTCAGGTATAAGTACCCATCCCTTGTGCTACTGCTTAGAATTTCTTTCCTTCCCACCTGAAACTTGCTGCGTGTGTGCCTCTTGTGCTGTGTTCCCAAGGCAGACCACCCCAAAGTTCACCAGTTCGATAGAAGGACTCACAAGACTCAGCACATAGTCATCCTTACACCAGCATCTGTTAACAGTGATTGGATACAAAGCAGAATCCCAAAAAGCCAAAGTACAAGAGATGGTATCTGGAGGAAACCAGACTCAGGTTTCCAAGAGCCCTCTCCCGGGAGGGTCCTGCAGCAAACGCTTAATCCCTTCAGCAACAAGTTTCTCATGAGAGACTCAACACCCATTTTTTTTACTGGGGGCTGTTCATGTAGGCCCCCTCAAGTACCAAAATTCCAGATGCCCAAAGGAAAGCAGATGCTCAGCAGAAACCACATTACTGACACAATGAGCCACTCTTTTGCGGGGAAGGTTTTGTTGCAATGTGGGAATTGTTTACCAGTGAGGTCCTCGGATGCCAGCCAAGGACAGCACGAACAGGCCTTTCTAAGGACAGCAGTCTCATGCCTGCTATGTTAACTCTTTTCTGCATAGCGTCCATGACCTTTGCTTTGCCTTGTTTTGAGGGGGAGGACTTGCTGTGGTGGTGCTGGTCCTGGTATGGAGACAAGTAGAAACAAAGTAGAAGCGAATTCTGTGCCTCCTTCCCATGTCCCTTCATTTCTTTCATTCCTTTCCCCTCTTCCCTAGGATAGTAAGTTTATATTTCTTTTGAAATGCAGTTGAAGTTTTCTATCAATCCTTTTTTATACCAAAGAGACAGCATTAGCTCAGGGTGTAACTTGTCTTGGAGGAGTGATTCTTACTGCAGTGTTAATGTGAATGGGCTTCTGGGAGCAGAAACTTCAGTTGTGTGAATGATGGATCTCTATGCATTTATGCATTTTTATGGGGACAGAGTTTATAGTTTTTACTACATTTAGAAAAAGGTTTTTGACCCTAAAAGAGATGAGAGCCAATGGATCCCAGTATTTTTGAAAGTAATATAAGACAGTCCACCTTGGTTAGAATTTATTTGAAGAAGAGTATAAGGAAATAATCATTGCAGCTGCCATTTATCAGAGTGCCTCTGCATACCTGGCACTGTGGTACGTATTGTAGTGCCGCAGAGAATCTTCTCAACAGTCATTTTGAAAAAAGTAAATAGCGGGGCGCCTGGGTGGCTCCGTGGGTTAAAGCTTCTGACTTCGGCTGGGGTCATGGTCCCAGGGTCCTGGGATTGAGCCCCGCATTGGGCTCTCTGCTCAGCATGGAGCCTGCTTCCTCCTCTCTCTCTCTCTGCCTGCCTCTCTGCCTACTTGTAATCTCTGTCAAATAAATAAATAAAATCTTAAAAAAAAAATATTAAAAAAGTAAGTAGCTTCTTCAGGCCTCGTAGCTAGTAAGTGGTGGAATTGAAATTGAACTAAGGCCTGACTCCACTGCACATCATTCCAGGTTTTACCAATGCATCTTAGGTCTTAATAATATATCTTTTAGTGTAGTAAAATTAAATATATTCACATTTTTCCCACAAATAGCAATTGAGAACCATTTTAATACTTTTGTACAGATTTATATATTTCACTGAACATATATGTATGCAGCGTTATTAAATTTTCTTTTCGAATAGTCTGTTGTGCTTTAAAAAATTACGTAAGCATATATCTCACATTTATTTCCCACTTTTAAAAATAGATTCAGCAGATTATTGAAGGAAAACTCTTCCCAATGAAAGCTCTGGGTTATTTTGCTGTTGTAACAGGAAAAGGTATGGAAAGAGGGATTATTACATAATTATTACATAAGTTTTTCTTGTTTTCAAATAAAATTAATTTTCTTAGACCTCCATCATCTTTCCCTAGGAAATAGCTCTGAAAGCATTGAAGCTATAAGAGAATATGAAGAAGAATTTTTTCAAAATTCAAAACTCCTAAAGTAGGTATATGGTTTAAATATTTTAAAATTTTATACTGAGGAAGTAGCTTAAACTGTTTTCACTTAAAAGTTTGTTTTATAGCTGTTAGTTTAACATTGGATTTCCAGAATTTTTCCCAAATAGCGATCTCTATCTAAAAGGCAAGTCCTCAAGCTACTCAGAATGAGAAACAGCTTATCACCTGGTACAACACATGCTCGTGTGATAAACTGCCCCTTGGACTGTGGGCACTGAAAGATAACACAGACACCTCTTTAGTTTTACTTATGAAGTGATATTTAAAAATCAGTACTTAACATTTTTATTTATCTTTTAAAGAAACCCATCTTGTATTTTATATTTATTTTCTTTCTTTCTCTCTCTCTCTCTCTCTCTCTTTTTTTTCTTCTTTTCTCTTTTCTTCTTTTTTTTTTTCTCTCATAAGTAAGTAAGTAAACTCTGCCCCTGATGTGGGTATCAAACTCAAAATAAGCTTCGCCTGCCCTAGGGGGCGCCTGGGTGGCTCAGTGGGTTAAAGCCTCTGCCTTGGGCTCTGGTCATGATCCCAGGGTCCTGGGATCGAGCCCTGCATCCGGTTCTCTGCTCGCTAGGGAGCCTGCTTCCTCCTCTGTCTCTCTCTCTCTGCCTGCCTCTCGCCTTTCTGCCTATTTGTGATCTCTCTCTCTCTGTAACATAAATAAATAAATAAATAAATCAAAAAAAAAAAAAGATTCGCCTGCCCTACCAGAGTGCCCTACCAAGGGGTCAGTCGGTTCAGCATCTGACTCTTGATTTTGGAGTTCAGGATCTCAGGGTTGTGGGATTGAACCCTGTGTTGGGCTTTGCACTTAGTGGGGAGTCTGCTTGAGATTCTCTCTGTCTTCCCCCTGCCCCTCCCCCTGCTTGCACCCATGCGCACACTCTCTCTCAATAAATAAATAAATAACATATTGTTTTAGTGTTTCAAAATTTTATGTATTATTTGAGAGAGAGCGGGGCAAGCAGGGGGAGGATCAGAGGGAAAGAGACAAGCAGACTTTGTGCTGAGCACAGAGCCCAATATCAGGCTCAATCTAATGACCCCAAGATCATGACCTGAGCAGAAACCAAGAGTCAGACAGTTAACCAACTGAGCCAGGCATCCTTAAATAAATAAAATCTTTTAAAATCTTTTTTAAAAAAAAGAGTTACATGCTGAACCAGCCAAGTGTCCTCAACAGTTACATTTTGAGTACACATATTTGGTTCTCTTTCAGTATTGGGGAAAGTTGGAGTAGGGATGGGGCTGTCAAAGGGATATCCCTAAGTAAATATTGACAGAAATTAACAGAAAATAAGAGCCAGACAGAGAAACAAAAAGGAAGAGTTAAGGGACAACTGAATTATATTAAAACCTTATATAGAGATTGTCTAAAAATGACAACATATATTTGCATCTGTATTAGTATAGTAAGTCAAGATAGCTCTTGAAAACATAGTCTTGAGTATTATCTGGGGGTACTGGAGCTGACAAGTATATGGAACTTAGCTGTCCAACATGATAGGCACTAGCCTCAGGTGGTTATTTAAATTTGAATTAGTTAACTTCAAGGAAATTTAGACTTCTGTTCCTCAGTCATGCCAGCCATACATTCCAAGGATTCAAATACCCCATGCGGTTAGTAGCTCCCATGTGGGTAGCTCAGACAGAGGACATTTTCTGCATCATAGAAGATTTTATTGAACAGCACCAGTATAAAATGTGAGAGTCACTATTCTCATATTATAACAAGCACATTTTCAAACCTGGTGAGAGTGTTGTCCTTTTTGCCATTTTTATGTACATAGCTTTTGTTATTTTTTAATAGGACAAGCATGCTGAAGGCACACCAAGTGACTACAAGAAATTTAAGCCTAGCTGTTTCAGACTGCTTTTGGAAAATGGTACGAGAGTCAGTTGAGCAACAGGCTGATAGTTTCAAAGGTAAGTTAACAACTTCAGACATTTCTTTAGTTGGCAGTCCTAGGTATCCAGCAGATTCTTTATTCCCTAAACAGTTGCTTTTTAGCTCATTGTCTATTAGCTAGCATGTGGAAAATGGGAAGAATAGAAATTTTCAGTTGTTCAAAAACACTTTCTCCTTCAGAGGAAACCTCGCAAGGAGCACTTTGCAGAGTTTAAACAGAGTGAAAAGTTTGCAGTAGTGTTTAGGGGAAAGCTTTGTAAACTAGAGATTCCCCTGATTCCTCAGATTCCTCTGTTTCAGGGGGAAGAGGGGAATGGTGTTGGAGGCAGAGCAGCCTCTGCTTCAGCTCTGTTGTCCTAGTTCCTGAAGCCCACACTTTCCTGCTCTGTGGCTTTGTATCCATAGTTTCATTTGATGGGAGTATACTTTCCTTCCCTTTTCCCACTTGGGAATTCTACCTGCTTAGTCCCTCAGCAACCCTATGAGTATTGTTATTGTTCCCATTTTACAGAAGAGGAAACTGGGACACCAGGGTAGCTTACCTAAAGTGAGGCACTCAGTATCACACACAATAAATAATAGACCCAGGATTTGAATCGTTGTGATGTGACTCCAGAGTCCATGCCTTAGCAGCTGTACTAAGCTGTTTCAGCTCTGTGCTGTGTGGATTGAAGAGGAGAAGCAAGTCAAGAAGATTGGTTTGGAAAACTGTTGCAATAGTGAGATTCTGAGATGTTGAGAGCCAGAATACTCAGGAGCCGTAGATACACACCAGAAATTCAGTTAGTACAGAGATAAGTGAGATCACCTTTAACCACTGCAGCTGGATAGAAAGAGAATCCTGACTGAAACTGGAACATCTTTCCTTCTTCCTTAGCAACACGTTTTAACCTTGAAACTGAGTGGAAGAATAACTATCCTCGCCTGCGAGAACTTGACCGGGTAATGTTTGTGTGCCTCATGTATTTTGCATATGGCTTGTTTAATATTTTGCTCTAACAGAATTTATGTTGATGAGCAAAGTCTGGTAAGCCAAACTGCTTTGGTTTTGACCATAGCATTACTAATTTAGAGCTGCAAGTATACAGTCTCTGTATAAATGCCAGAGTGCAGTTCTCTCTTCTATAATAATTTAAATTATTTAGCACACAATATTAAAAAATAATTTTAGATCATAAGATGCTAAAGCAAGTGTTTAAAAATGTTTTCTGAAAAAGTGAAGAACATTTCTTTAAAGGTCTTAATAGAATTAATATATGTGTAATGTAAACTTTTAAAAATTATACATCAACTTTTTTACCTTTTCAGTATTTACCATGGAGAAATATACTCTAATTTAGTGGGACTTAAATATTGGTTTTCTTTGATTTTAAAATGCTATCTGTTGTAAAACACTGCATCAGTTTACTAACGCTAATAGACTAAATTAATATGTATTGATATTTTCATGTAACATTTGTTACATGAAAAAATACACTCAGAATTGAGTGAATAAGATAGACGTCTGTGTCCATGTCTTTGTTCTTATCTGGCTACTGGTATTCCTAAAAAAGAGTAGGAGAGAAGAACATTACTTGCTGGTCATGCATGCTTCAGATGTAATCTAACCCTACTAGCCTGTCAGAGGCCTTCTTTTTAGTTATCTCTGAAATTCACATTAGGGCAGATTAATCTTATGAAAATCTTACTTACTTGTTATCTATATTACCTAGAATGAACTATTTGAAAAAGCAAAAAATGAAATCCTCGATGAAGTTATCAGTCTGAGCCAGGTTACACCAAAACATTGGTGAGTATTTGACCTTTTCTCAAAGATTTTACTATATGGATTATAACAAAATATTAAAATTTAGATTGATAGATCAGTGATTTATTGTAGCCTTGGCTCATCCCTCCAAACAGTAAATAGCATAAAAGTATTTCTTTTTGCAAAATCTAACTACTATTGTAGTCTAACTAATTTTTTAAAAAAGGCTATTTCAACTGAACTCTCAGGAAAATATTTGTATGGCTTCTCCCAAACTAATTTCTACTGTAAGATAATACTACAACATACAAAAAACATTCTGCTTACTGAAAGTGGTCAGTCTTAAATATAATAAATTATATATTTATTAAGTATCTTTCAGAAAAGGTATTCTGAAAAATTGCTTTCTGCATGGTCTTTTTAAATCTTAATTTGTCTTGGACTTCTTTTTACCTTGTAAAAATTTTGATTTCTGTCAAGTCATTTAGGCAAAAGTTATATTAAGTTGTGTTTTATATAAAGATTAGTCTATCAAAACTGGTTATTCTTATAGGGAAAGGGAGGGAGAAATAAAACAAAGCAAAGTCAGAGAGGGAGACAAACCATAAGAGACTCCTAATCATAGGAATCAAACTGGAGGGGCGGTGGGTGGAGAGATGGGGGAACTGGGTGGTGGACATTAAGGAGGGCACGTGATATAATGAGCACAGGGTGATAGAATGATCACTGATCTCTGTCTCTGAAACTCATAATATACTATATGTTATTTAACTGAATTTAAATAAGAAAATAAATTTTAAAAACCTGGTTTTCTTGTTAGATTAATCACAGAGAACAAAACTATAGTGAAAACTAATTTGTAAAGGGAAAAGAGTATGTATTTTCAAGTTCTCATTTCTGAGTAAGAACAATTGGTGCTTATTTATTTATTGTCACCTTCTATTTATGTTTAAGTGAATTTTGGCACTCTTAAATTTGTTGGAATAGGGCACTGAAACCGAAATAGGTTCTTGTACCTCAGGCAAGGTGTGTATAAATAGCCTTGATTTTTTTTTGGGGGGGTGATCATATTTTAATTAACAAATTCCTTGTACATGAATTATCTTTCTAATGAAGTCTATAGTGTTTTTAAGAATTTATCGTTCTTGGACTAGAACTAAATATTTTCTGTTCTTCTGTTTGCTCAGCTGAAGATCCAGATTGAGCCTAGAGAGTATATCCAGTCCTTAAATTTGAATTTAATATTCAGTATTATTAGTTTATTTAGTATTGTTAGTTTCCCCACATCAGTGTCCTTTTTCCTCTTCAAGGAGCCAAAGTTGGTCTGTTTCCAGTCTCTTCTCCTATCCCCAAAAGGATTCTTGATCTTATCTATACTTGTTGATTGATTAATCAGGTTTATATACACAGTCCAGCTTATGTTTGTTATTATTTGTATTTTAAGCCAGTTCTATGGCTTTCTGTAAGCCAATTAGCTTTTGAAATTGCAAGATATTATGTGTGTGTGTACACAAACACATGCACACATGTGCACACAAAGAGTGAATACTACTTATGGTACTAGGTTGTATGAGGATAATGTACATGAAAAGTGATTTGTAAACTATTATAACTAATAATGCTGTTTATGGGGGGAAAATATGGTGCCTCTGTAAATTTCTGTCATCATCATGAAATGGGTAATTTTGTATGCCTGCACTAAAGTGAGCAATGGATACAGATGTCATTTATTTAACACACAGGTGGCTGAAGGGAATTGTGAAGGGATGAGAAGCCTGTATTTCCAGGCTGCCTACTGATAAGGCAAGGGAAAGAAATAGGACATATGGCTGCTAGAGATTTATTCTGTGAGCTGCTGGATCAGATGATTCTATATTTTTTCATCAGCTTTTTTTTTTCCCCCCTGGACTCTGTAGCTTAACACAAACATAGATCAAAACAGCAGTTCCTAATTGGAAGTGTTCATACCACACTGAATTCAACTGCATTTTACCCAAAGCATTTTATTTTTGCGACATAGTTGTTACTGTCCTAAGTAGTATTTTTTGTTACTGTTGCATATGCCTTATGCGATATTTTAGGGTTGACTAAGATATTAGTTATTTAATTACCAAGACTACTTGATCTATACTTTGTGATCTGGAAGCAGTGTTACAAGTATTTATGTCCCAAATTTGATTGTTTATAATTTACTTATAGGCATTCTACTGTACTGTAACTGTGTTTTAAAAAAATTTGTTAGGGGTTTATATTTGACATATGATGCATTATAGGCAGAAATAGGCTCCCAGCAATTTCACGTAATATACCTCATCATCAGGAATTGATTACAAATATTAAGCAGGAGATACTGGTATACCATTAACATTAGGTGACCATTATTATAGTTTTATATGTTTCTCATAGTCATTTAGAAGGGTAGCTGGCTATATTGATAGAAATACACTTTTTAAAAAATGGTATGATGGTATGCATATAACTTTTGGTTAAAAATGTTAAGTTTATTTTTTTAAAAGAGTGAAAGGAAAATGGGAATGCACAGTCGAGTTCTCTAACTCAGAGCTGAGGAATTTAAAAAATTTCTGATATCATAATTCTAGATTTAATGGGTAAAAGGTGTTAGGTAAAGGCAGTGACAGAAAATTGCAGAACCCAGGAGGTGAGAGCAAGCAAGGTGACAAAAGTAGCTGAAGACTGTTACCTATGGCTTTAGCATAGGGGAGGTGAGTAGCAGGAGATAAAACAGTAGATACAAACAAGGGCCATATAAGCCTTGTTCAGAAGCTTGGAATGTATCCCATGAGCACTGAAGGCCACTGAATAACTTTAGGGCAGATTTGCGTTTTAGAAAGATCTTCGTACTAGGAAAAGTGGAATGTTACGAAGAAGAGGGAAGTGAGCAAAGAGACAGTTGGCTGTTGAAATTATGTAGCTGAGAGGTGATGGTGGCTCGAACTTGAATAGTGGTTGTGCAGATGGAGAAGAGGAGACAGTTTTGAAATATCTGAGAAGTTACCTAGAAGGTGGAATTGATAGGATTTAGTGATTGGATGTATAGGTAATAGAAAAATTAGTTAAACAGTGAGTACATTTTTATCCAGTCATTACATTGCTGTGAATTTGTAGGAATAAAGATATATTTGACAAAGGTGAACACATAAGAAGCTTCACTGTTGTTTTACTTATAAGTGTAAAAAAATTGAAAACTTGTGTTTTCTCTTTGAATTAACATATTTGATTTATTCATAGAGTGGAATACTGTGATGCCGTTGAAAAATACAAGATGTTGGGGCACCTGGGTGGCTCATGGGTTAAAGCCTCTGCCTTCAGCTTGGGTCATGATCTCAGGGTCCTGGAATCGAGCCCCGCATCAGGCTCTTTGCTTTGCGGGGAGCCTGCTTCTTCCTGTCTGCCTGTCTCTCTGCCTACTTGTGATCTCTGTCAAATAAATAAATAAAATCTTTATATATAATAAAAAAAAAAAGAAAAAGAAAAAATATAAGATGTTGACATGGAAAATTGTATAATATGCTTTTAACTTTTAAAAAGTATTTATAAATCAGTCTGTGTAATATGATCCACCTATGTAAACACACAAATATTTATGCAAGCATTAAATGTTTTTATTGATAAATTAAGCTGTGAATTATACTACTGAAAAAGGAATTATGGAGGACTTCTTATATTTTCTATATTAGTGGAAATTATAGAGTGAGTCCTCTGCTTTAAAACAAGAAATTTCCATTTTGAAAAGTTTTTTCATTAAAATGGAGTAAAACAGAGGTAAAGTTCCTGGAGATAATGAGGGGAATAAGTAGAACTATAATGTTAAAGTTATATTTTGTGTATTTGTGGAATTTTCCCTAGATGATGGCAAAATGTAGAATAGAGAAGTCTACAGTCACATAACATGTTAGGAAATGTAAGTAAGGGTGCATGTCAGGGTGGCAGACAGTGTAAGCACATGAGCTGGCCTCAGCACAGGGATTTTTGCATGAGAGTTGAGGACTAATGGTCCAGAAGAAAGATTGTGGGGTGAGGAGAACATGGCTTCCACTTCCTAACTGTGAGCAGCTTCCAGTCAGCAGAATGTAAGGACAACCACTGTCTGGAAGGGAGAGCCAGGAAAGGTTTGAGGATATAAGGAACAGGCAAAGAGTGAGAATGTAAAGTGGTTTGTTTGTTACAGAACAGAGTGTAGAGGGCACAGTAAACATGATGATGATGAAGGCAGGGGAGCAGGCGGAATGTGGACAGAGGACAACAGCTTGGTGGTGAAAGGGGAGGTGAGGATTGGGGGGTGAGGATAGGTGACAGCAGCTACCTGTGGTGAATTGGAAAGAGACCTCCTGTAAGAAAGTTACCATAAACTTGTCAGGATTTGATGGTCTGGAATTTTGTTACTATTTCCTTGAGAGGGTATCTGAGATGTCAATTCTTGGCCCAGACTCCAGGGAAGAGATGACAGACCATGTCTGTTCTGAGACTGGAGCAGCAAAAAGCTTGATGGTGAGAGGTTGGATCCTGGCCTTTTGTTCATCCTTCAGAAATCTTGAATTTGTGTTTAAAGTTATATGAATATGAATTAATTTGGAATTAATGAATAAGAGACCCTTAGAAGCTTTATTTTTCCAGTTTGCTCCTAAAAATCTCCCTGTCACTATCTGTCATTAACACTGACTAAATTAACTTTATCCTTCCGGTCCCCTGTGGTATATCCTTACCTCCTTACACTAACTCTTTGGTGTTCTGGTTGTCACTGAAAACAGACCTGAAAGTTAGCAAGGGGAAACCAGCAGCTAACCTTATTGACTCAGTAAACTTGTTTTTACACAAGATGTTGAGTGAATATGAGGAGTTTGGATAGAAGGGAGTGTTGACACTTCTCAACCAAGAAAATTGCAACTTGGCCCTTGGTCAGCTGTTTCTGCTACCCTGAGCTTTGTGGCTGCGTAGTAGCAGGTTGAGGTTACTCTTAAGACTGACCACTTTGGGGGCGCCTGGGTGGCTCGGTGGGTTAAGGCCTCTGCCTTCAGCTCAGGTCATGATCTCAGGGTCCTGGGATCGGGCCCCACAACAGGCTCTCTGCTCAGCATGGAGCCTGCTTCCCTTCCTCTCTCTCTGCCTGCCTCTCTGTCTACTTGTGATCTCTGTCTGTCAAGTAAATGAATAAAATATTAAAAAAAAAAAAAAAGACTGACCACTTTGGGTAAGCAGAATGTTTTTTATGTGTAGTATTATCTTATAGTAGAAATTAGTTTGGGAGAAGCCAAATAAATATTTTCTTAAGAGTTCAGTTTTTTCCTTGATTGAAATAGTTGTCTTTTTCTTGTTTAGAGATCTTTGTTCTTCTAAGATGTCTTTAAGGCAGGAAGGATTCTCAACTCGATTATCCATCTTTTACATTGTTACCTTTATTTATCGTGATGTGTTGGACAGTTTTATGTAGCAATATCCAATAACATCTCTGTGCTGTGTGCTGTGGTCTGATAAATTATTAAAATTATACCAAGAAGTTCTCAGACTTGGACTGCCCTTCACCATCAATACATACAAAGTATGTATTAATATTAGGCAAATAAGCCCTTGAAAAGATGCTCAGAAGTATTAACTATTAGGGAAGTGCAGAAGAAAACCACAGTGAGATACCACTGTAAACCTGGCAGAATGACTGACCATATCAAATGGTGGCAACATGTAGAGCATCTAGAACTCTCATACTGTCTGGTGGGAATGTAAACTATTTCAACCATTTTGAAAAACAGTTTTGGCAGTACCATAAAAAGTTATTTGTATAATTGCCATATGATACAGCTATTCCAATCTTAGATGTTTTACCCAAGAGGAGCAGCAGTATGTGCCCATGCAGTGAATGCTTGTAGCAACTTTATTTGGAATAGCCAGTAATGGGAAGCAACCCAGATGTCCATTAACAGGTAAATAGATAAACAGATTCATATAGTGGAATACTACTCAGCAGTAAAAAGAAGTGAAACATTGATAAACACAACAGTGTGGATGAATCTCAAAATATGCTGAGTAAAAGAAGACAGACAAAATAGGAGTATGCTGTATGGTTGCATTTATGTACAGTTCTAGAAAATAAAGCTAATCTCTAGTAATAAAGTGGATACAATGGCTAAAACTTTTGGAGACGATGGAGTTCATTATGTTGATTATGGTGATTCACACAGGTGTGTTCATTTTGTCAACATTTTAAATATGTGCAATCTATTATAAGTGAGTGATGCTTCAATAAAGCTGTTTTTGAAAACAAGGTTATGTTTAAATTTTGGTGTTTTTGAAACTTTTTTTTTTTAATTTTAGGGAAGAAATCCTTCAGCAGTCTTTATGGGAAAGAGTATCAACTCATGTGATTGAAAACATCTATCTTCCAGCTGCACAGACCATGAATTCAGGGACTTTTAATACAACAGTGGATATCAAGCTTAAACAGTGGACTGATAAACAGCTTCCTAATAAAGCAGTAGAGGTTAGGATATAATTTAATTAAATGGGTAAGAAGCATTATCTGAAGGGAGTAGGAGCTGTGAACTTTAGGTTTTATTCCCATCACAGCCATTGTCTCTCCTTTGGGTCATTATGCTCCATTTATTCTGTACTCCTCCTCTCTGTGGTGGGATTAACCTTAATGCTACTACTGGTGACTGCCATTATAAAAATTTACTAATTGGTATGGTGGTAGCCTGAGGGTATTTGTTCTTTTCCAAAGATAGCATATAACAAAACCAGCAAAATTTGCTCGAATGTGAAATGCTTTTAGCTTTTTCTATGGTTAAGGATTTCATATGGAAAATGTTTAATGGATAAAACATTTCATTTATTGATTTTCTGCAGAGCTCAGTTGTACTTAATCATTTCCTTAGTTTGGGTCCTGCCAGAAGGTTAGACTAGGAATTAAAAGAAAGTACCTTGAAGAATGCTTTTCTGTTACACATGGTCTCCCACTTAGTAGCTGTGTGAGCCTTGGACTGGTTGCTTAAGCTTTTTTTTGTCTGTACGTTAGGGATGGTCATGTTGCCTACCTCACAGATTGTTATAAGAGCTAAATGATATGTGGGGTGCCTGGGTGGCTCAGTGGGTGCCTCTGCCTTCGGCTCAGGTCATGATCCCAGGGTCCTGGGATGGAGCCTAGCATGGGGCTCTCTGCTCAGCGGGGAGCCTGCTTCTCCCCCTCCCTCTGCCTGCCACTGTACCTACTTGTGATCTCTGCCTGTCAAATAAATAAATAAAATCTTTAAAAAAAAAAAAAGTAAATGATACGTAAATGTATGTAACATGTAAAATATTTAGACATACCTGGCTCACAGTAACTGCACAGTTAGTGCCAGCTGCTATTATCTAAGTTGATCTGCCATACGTGTTACTCTGAAGAATGATTATTCTAGCAAAGACTCAGCGTTTCCTGTGCCTCTGTGTGAGGTTGCTCACAAAATTAGAATCAGTGTTAAAGATAATTTTATTTTTCATTTTCTTAAAGAGAAAATTTCAACTTTTTAATTATTCGGGTGTGTTTCCCCCTTTCCTGTCCTGCTCTGCTCCTGGCTTCTTCACCTCTTTTCTCAGCTTCTTTAAGCTTTCTAAGAACTGACAGCTGTTCTTCCAAAGCTGCACAGAGCTGACGCCTGTCAGTTCTCGACACATGTACTTCAAATAACTAGGGGGCTGCTGCCACCACTCCACTAGCTCTTCTCACAGCTGGCCTTGACATCTGTCTGGGCCCTGTCCCTAGGTAGGATATTGTCACTGCCTAAGGCTTAGCTGGGAAATGGTCATTCTGTTTCCTGATGCTTTCTCCCTTCATGGCTGTGTGTGGCAGAAAGAGGTAAATCTGCTGAACAGTCAGGAAATACAGATTCTCACACCTCACTGGGCATTTTTGGACGGTCACGTTGTTTATGCTCTGATTTCTTAATGTTTAAAATGAAGAGGGCTAAATAAAAAATACAACATCAACTAGCCCACTTAATCCTAAGTAGATTTAGTTCTTAGTTACTTTGGACACTATGCTCTTCCTTTCACTGGCCAGGTAATTATGAGTTAGTTATTAATATAAGTTGAATATTACTTATGTGGTATAAGTAATATTCAATATGATTGAAGGTATTGATGCGTTGGTTCATATATTTGCATAAAGGCAAAGATTTGAAGACTGGATCTTCACAATGATGTGAAGAAGATAAATTATTATGACATTTTAAACTTTCTACAGTATGGAAGAAGCAGGCAAACTCACATGTTATACAGAATGAAATAATTAAGTGAACTAAGTGTGGTGGCTGGTTGGAGTGCAAACCTATCTCAAGGGGGTAGCCCCAGTTCAGCTGCAGCTAGTGTTGTATGGGAACGCTGGTACAGTGCTGTCATTCAAGAGAGAGGCTGGAAACACAGGTTTTATATGAAGTCTATTTTTAGTGTTGGCTACTAATTTTTTAAAATTTAAAACACTATGTCTAGGAAAAAATGTCAGGACACCGGCTCTATCCTACCAGCTACCAGTGTGAGATATCTAGGCCAGAGTTTGTATTTGCTGCCTTTAAAAAAAAAAATTGTGGTTTCATATGTGTTTTGTGACAAGCTGACTTATTACATCCGTTTGGCTTAAATTCACGTCTTTGTCATGTTACATATTAAAGTATGTAGTATAAATATAGCTTTTTTTCTTTTAAATCTAGGTTGCTTGGGAGACCCTACAAGAAGAATTTTCCCGCTTCATGACAGAACCAAAAGGGAAAGAGCATGATGACATATTTGATAAACTTAAAGAGGCTGTTAAGGAAGAAAGTATTAAACGCCACAAGTGGAATGATTTTGCAGAGGACAGCTTGGTATGTCATTTGATTATTATATTATATTACATATATATATATATACTTACAGATATATAGTTATATGTAATTATATATTACTATGTATTATATAATTTGATTATTCTATTATAATGTAATATAATTATATTACAGTGTCATCCTCACAGTTTTATATAATTTCTCAAATTTATACCCTTTTTATAGGAAGTTGTTTCTATATGACTATTTCATTTAGGATCTGCATTTAAAATAATGAGGAAAAGAAATAGTTTAACTGTCCGTAATGAGCCCTTTAACAATTCTCTGCTATTTCTTTCATGGCTGTCATTTCAGAGAAAAGTCAAATTTCGCAGTAAAAAGCCTTCTTTAAACTTTCACAAATTGTTGTAGACTAGCCATTACATGAGCCTGAACCACAGATGGCTCAGAGGATAGCTGCTTCTCATTTTTACCCTTGGGGGTAATGAAAGGTATTAGATGCATTGCTTTTCAGTGGATTTGAGTCACAAAATATTAGACTCCTAAAATAATGCTAATTACCACATGTTGAATGATTAAAAGGTGCCAGAAACTCTATATTTTCTAAGCACTATTTTATTTAGTTCTTAAGCAGTTTTACTACTGTCCTTAGCAAAGCTCAGACTCAAGCCCTGCTCTAATTACAAAGCCTGGCTCTTGACCTTCACCAAATCCTTCGCCTCCAACAGATCTTTTGTTATGTAAAACGTTCACATCACCATAAACCTTGTTAATAAGCTCCTGCTGGGCTCAGACAATTCCAAAGAGGTACCTTTGAAAGATAAGATAGAACAGTTTTCTAGAAAAATGCATATTTCACTGGGGGCTGGTTGTAATTACAGTTTATTTTTAAACAAGGGTTTGTCTTTGTGTTTGAAAGCTGTATTCATTCTTGTTAAATGCCTTTGAGACTAGCTTCCTGCGAGTGTCCTTTTTCATTCATTCATTCATTCAAAAATTATAAAATTTAGAAATCAATTTTCTTATAATAACTCACGTTTGCTTATAGTTGTCCAGACCTTTTAAGCTTCTCTCTTTTATACTTTTCAGTGATGTTAACAGTGAGACAGGTTGTTTTTCTCTTTTTTGAAGATGAGACATACAGATCATATGACAAAAAGGAGAGTAGCGAAGATCTGAATCATTAACTCTCGAGTACTAGGGTTCTAGTCAGATTTTATGTAGTTACATGTATGATATGTCTCTATCTTAGACATAGATCATTTAATTTGGTATAGGAAAAAGTCTTCACTTTTTGTCAGAAAGCTGACAAATAGATAGTAGGACCTCCTGTATTTGCGTGGGAGCTACATTTATATTTTAGGTGTAGCTGTTATTTTGTATATTTGATAAGCTATGTATTTGAATAAAATTACTAAGATGATAAGGCATAGGGGTGCCTGGGTGGCTCAATGGATTAAGCCTCTGCCTTCAGCTTAGGTCATGATCTCAGGGTCCTGGGATCATGACCTGAGCCGAAGCCCGGGCTTAACCCACTGAGCCACCCAGGCTCCCCTATGCCTTCAGGCTCTGCTCTGAGGGGAGCCTGCTTCCCCCTCTCTCTCTGCCTGCCTCTCTGCCTGCTTGCGATCTCTCTGTCTCTGTCAAATAAATAAATTAAATGTTTGAAAAAAAAAAGATAAGGCATCAATCAAATTAGCTGTTTCTCTTTCCTTGTCATTTCAGAGGGTTATTCAACACAATGCTTTAGAAGATCGTTCCATATCTGATAAACAGCAGTGGGATGCAGCTATTTATTTTATGGAAGAAGCTCTTCAAGCTCGTCTCAAAGATAGTAAGTAGGGACACAGGTTATTGAGTTCTGAGTATTCCCAGTGGTGAAGGAGTTAAGTCAACTTGATGAACATTTGTTTTTAATAAAAAAAGTTTTTCAGGGTGCCTGCGTGGCTCAGTGGGTTAAAGCCTCTGCCTTCAGTTCAGGTCATGATCCCAGGGTGCTGGGATGGAGCCCCACATCGGGCTCTCTGCTCAGCAGGGAGCCTGCTTCCCTTCCTTTCTCTGCCTGCCTCCGCCTACTTGTGATCTCTGTCAAATAAATAAATAAAATCTTTAAAAAAAAAAAGTTTTTAAAAAATAAATGAAACCGACATTTCATAGTCTTTGTGGTAAATACTATAATTAAATATTTTTGTGAGATTTTTCAGTCAACTGCTTAGTAACTACTGAAAATACTAAATAAACTGGACACGTTTATATGTACTCATATTCTTAAAAAACTAAAATTGAAGACTATTTTAGTGTTTGACTCTATGTTTATAGGATCTTTGCAAGCAACTGTACCTTTCATAGATTATAAACACATATAATTAAATTATTTCTTCTATATGTACCATATCAATCATGTAATCTTTTCATTTATTTCCGCTGACTTTATATTGAGATAGCAGTCGGAAATAGTTAAGAAAATAAGACTATTATTAGTTATAATTTATGTACTTGGTAAATGATCAAATTCTTGATGAATTAAAAAAAGTTTTTTAATTTTTCTAGCTGAAAACGCAATTGAAAACATGATAGGTCCAGATTGGAAAAAGAGGTGGTTGTACTGGAAGAACCGGACACAAGAACAGGTTAAAACAAACATATCTCTGTGTTATGATATAATTTCATTTATTTTAATTCAGATATTAAAATACAGGTTTTCCATGCCTCCAGACCAAGCTTAATAATTTCAAATGTTTTACATCAGCCTTTCTAAACTATAATGAATCTTTAGAATAAATAGAAAACTACAAAAGAAAGTTGCTTTGGAGGGGTTTTTTAGGTTTTTGTTTTTTTTTTTTTAAGTGAAGTAGCTGTGTTATTAAAAGGAAGGGGAAATGAACCATGACCGGCACTTTTGTGGTAGATTACTTTGTTCATTTCGGTTCCCTGTTTGAGGTAAAGCGAAAATTAAAATTATGAACAGAAATAAAAAATGACAGGGATTTCAGAGGATGTAGAGTGAATATGATTAGAATAAAAGCTATAGTGACTTTTTTTTTTTAAACCTCATCTGATATCAGTTACCTCTGTATTTTTCTGTTATTTTGCTGTTGTATTCCCAAAATGGTATAAATTTTCAGATAGGAAGAGGAACTATAGAATTTGTTCATTCAGTAAATACTTAATGAGCACTTCAGAAGAATAAAACAGTAAAAGCAAGTATAAATAACGACAAATGAATGGAGGGAAGATGTACAGATCATTCAAGTCCCTATCCTCAACCCTCTTTTTATTCCTTATCCGTAGGGCTTCTTTTGCTAACTCGCAATCAGTTTTATACCACATCTCATTCTTATGTTCATTCCTCAAACTAAAGAGAGAAAAGAGGGTATAAGAATGAAAATACGTAAGTGAAGGAAGTAATGAATAAGAAAAAGAGGTGGAATCCAATCTTCTTTCTTTCCTTCAGTCTTTAAATCCATGTAATTAGAGAAAGGAGGCCAAGATACGGAAATATCAAGAGAAAAAATTTTAAAAATGGAAAATTACCAAATACCATGTCATTCCTGTTTTCTTATATTTTTGTTCTCATCTTAAATACAGAATTAAGTTATATAATCAACACCCAATACATACATATATATTTTTTTTTCTTTTCTTTTTTTTAGTTTCATCCATTTTTTTGTTTCATAAGCTGTCCGATGTGAGTTCCAATTTGTCTTAAAAAAGTGAAGGGACAGTCTTCCTCTTCTCTTTTTCCTGAAAGGATTCTTTTGGAAAAATGAGTCATTAAGGGACTGGAGAGAAGCCAAGGAAGTGGACAGTTAGTGTTTGGATCATGCATGTTTTCAGGGAGCATCAGTTATCTCTCTTGACACATGGGTTGAGAGGACGAAGTCTGTCAGAAGTTTTAGGAGATCCATCAGAGGTTTCTGATTTTAAGACTAGAAGAAAAATTGATTGAAAAGCACAGGGATGAGGCAGGTAAACTTGGAAGGAAAATGATGTCTGACCATCATGGCTAATGGGCAATTAGGCCTGAAGTCCCCAGAATAATCAATGATGGCAGCTTGCCTCAGCAACTAGTGGCAAATGTGCTTTGGTCAGTCACTGTCAGAGAGAAATAATTCTTAGTCGTAACTTATTTTCTCGGGAATTTGAAACCATATGGGATCCCTACAAGAAAGGAGAAGAATTAGTTTTAGATTAATGCAGGGATCTGTCGCCTAGGAGAGGAATGTGGAAAACCTTCAGAGAAGAGCCGTCTCAGGGTTTCAGGACAGCATGCGTAAGACCCAGACTGACTTTAGAACAGAGGCTGTAACTGGAAGTGTAGGGGCAGGGGCATCAGGACCGCCTGGGAAGGTATTTGTATGTGTTATGTTTCATTTTCTGTTTCAGAAGAAATCCCCTCCTGTCAGATTCACTGAACCAAGTTCTCATTCTCTAACCTTTTTATCCCTCCTGCTCCCTGTTGAAAGCCACTATTCTAGACCTCATTCCTAGAGACTACTATGAGAAACAGATTCTGGAAGAGGTTGAGACTATACCCAAGGCTCACACTGCAAGTTTCAGTGGTTGTGTAACAATTCCTTCTGTCTTTTTGAATGACTGATTTAGCAGAAAATTTTAAGATTGTCCTAGTTAAAGATGAGACGTCTATGCTCTGAAAACTGTTTTGTTCTTTTATGTTACTACATTTTCGTTAGTTATCTAGGGAAAAATCCATCCCATCGAAACATTCTCTCCCTGTCGGAGCTGAATTGTGGAGATCATCTTCAGGATGGATGGGAGAGTAGTGTTCTCGTGAAGACCCACTGTGGTCAGGGGATAGGTGGACAGACAGAAATGAAAACAGGACAAGAGTTAGGGAACATTATCTAACTTAGAGATTTCCTTCTTTCTTCAGACCACGAGCAGATGTTTAAGGAAACTGTAAAATTCTCTTCATTAAGTAATAGCTCTTAAAAAGTGTCATGTGTTAGGAGAATATTAATTAGTAGTTTCATTTATAAGCCAGTTGTTTACATTTACATCTTATTCTTCTATACTTAAATAGGGGCAAAGTGCTGTCGGTGGTAGTAGTTTGTTGAGAATAATTGGTGAATATGAAGCTAGTTTCTTTTACTATGCAATTTTGAAAGGATTGAAGAAAAAGAATAAACATAATTTGACACTGCATGAGTCTTATTTTCAGATTTATCCCTAGTATGTGTTTTCCTCCTTTGGTCATCAGACTGAACAATTATAGAGAAGGAATTGGAAGTACATTTAAGAATAATAGGCACCGGGGCACCTGGGTGGCTCAGTGGCTTAAGCTGCTGCCTTCGGCTCAGGTCATGATCTCAGGGTCCTGGGATCGAGTCCTGCATCGGGCTCTCTGCTCGGCAGGGAGCCTGCTTCCCTCTCACTCTGCCTGCCTCTCTGCCTACTTGTGATCTCTCTCTGTCAAATAAATAAATAAGAAATCTTTAAAAAAAAAAAAGAATAGCCACCTTGGGGTGCCTGACTGGCTCAGTCCGTAGAGGTGCTACCCTTGATCTCGGGGTTGTAAGCTCAAGCCCCATGTTGGGTGTAGAGATTACTTAAAAATAAAATCTTAGGTGTACTTGGGTGACTGAGTGGGTTAAGCGTCTGCCTTTGGCTCAGGTCATGATCCCAGGGTCCAGGGATGGAGCCCCACATCAGGTTCCCTGCTTAGCCAGGAGTCTGCTTCTCCCTCTCCCTCTGCCCTTCCCCTGCTTGTGCTCTCTCTTTCCTGCTTTGTCTCTCATGCTTGCTTGTTCTGGCACTCAAATAAATAAATAAATAAATAAATAAAAATTAAACCTTTAAAAAAGGGGGAGGATAAGCACCTTGCAGAAGCAGTCTAAAGCACAATTTTTAATGAACAGACATTTTTTAAAAATCCCAACTGTGTATTTAATATTTATCTGGAAAGAAACATGTCAGCAGGTGCAAGTCCTTATAGTCCTCTAGTTCTTAGATACGAGGCATTAATAAAACATTATCTCTTCCCGTGTATTCAGGGTCCTTTTTCCTAGACTGATATTCCACACTAAGGTCAAGAAGTAAGGTACCTGGTACTGTAACTTTGACAATAAAACATTTCAGCAAAAGTAAAACATGTAACAGATAAGGCTTTTTTTCTTTTTGCCTCACCTAAGTCCAGCCCGTTGTTATGTATTCATAAGCCAGGATACTATGTTCTTTTTTGTTTCTTGTGTGGCGCTTGTGTCCCCTGTTGTGCAATAGCAATATATTTATTAAAATTTTTTATAAGTGTGCCAAAGGATGAACCATCTAAAATACAGTCCTCTTTTAAACAATTTAAAGTTTGTCCACAATGAAACCAAGAATGAATTGGAGAAGATGTTGAAGTGTAATGAGGAGCACCCAGCCTATCTGGCGAGTGATGAGATAACTACGGTCCGTAAGAACCTCGAATCCCGAGGAGTAGAAGTGGACCCAAGCTTGGTAATACATATTGCTGATTAACATGAACTTGCTTCCTTAATCTTTGTTTCTTGTGGTGAAATGTGACTATTTCTCACATGTTATTTGGGTATTTAACTGCTTGATTTGACCTTGGTCATGTGTACTTTTGTTGGCTCTAAAAATGAGTGTAAGAACAGTCATTTTGACTGTGTACAGAGCAGAGATTTATTCTTGGTATTGCTTTCTTAAACATAATGCTTTAATTTGTAAGTGAGGAGATTGAGACTTGAAAAAGTGACGTACCTAGGCAGGTTCAGCAAGGAGCTCTGGCAGGAGGGGGTGAAGCCCACCCACATCTCCACACCCCACTCCACTGCTTCAGGTTGCAAAATACAAGTTCTACTTCAATACAGTTCTTTTTTATTTGTATTTTCTCAGTCCAGTGTACCTTAATCAGGTATGAGTAGGTTGAGAAAAAATAGAAATGTTACAGTCTTATTAAACTGGATAGTGCCTTAGGGTTCTCTCTCATTTTCCTCATTCATAATAAATATGAGAATAAAAATAAATATAGTTCAGACTGTGTTTTACTTACCTTCGTGATGCTTATTTGGGAAAATTTTAAAAAATAACTCTCTGGGCCTTTGTGCCCCAGTTAGAGTGTAAGGGGCCGAAATTTCATTTTAATATTAGCTTAAGTTAAGTGAAACACAATTAGAAAAATAATTCTAAGGAGAAAAATAATCATACAAGAAATATCAGAGCCACCCATTAATTCTTTCAGAGACTATCTACTATTTATGTTTCTGCACTTGAGAAATAAGTATACTTAATATATAAATTCCACCAGAGGTCAAAACAAGAAAAGAAAGGAGATAAAATGCTTTATCTAGCATTATTTATAAATTAAAAATGAAATTAAAACTAATGATTACATGGAACTACTAGTTGACTATAAATTAAATTTATCCACATTTGGACTTTGTCCACGTATTAAGATATGGACTGACTATATATCTTAATTTCTTTTTCTGAGCAGGAAAATCTCTGGTTTTTTCCAAGAGACATTTTGTTCAGGATACTTTATGAAGCTATGAAATAGTTAGCAAAATATAATGACAAGAATAGCAGATGGGCTAGATATCAGAGGTGTGAATTCTAGCACAGTTTGACTCCATTCATTAGTAATAGTACCTTTAGTAACTAATATAATCTATTTGAGCTTCAACTTTCCTCATCTGCCATATAGTGTTGGTGATATTTGTTTTGCCTACTTAACATTATTACTGTCATGCTCAGAAAAGATAATGATGTCAAAGAACCTTGAACACTACATAGTAATGACATTAGCGGGGGTCATTTTGCTGTGGTAACAATGAAATGAAGTAATCAAGAAGGAGATATTGTTACATTGATGGACATGGTCTGAGATCCGCTTCCTAGTCCTAACTGTCCTTAGATTAGGCTCACCTCCCCTTTTTCCTGGGGGTTCATTACCTCTAACTAGGGGAGATGATAATCTCAACCCTATCTACTCTACAGGATGATTATATGAATATAATAACAACACTTGTTAAAAAACACTGCATATTTGGAAATACATAAACTGGTAAGGGTCAGAGTAGTGGTAAATCTAATCTTTGTCTTAAAATATTTTTAATGGATAAAAATGTTGGTTAGAATAATAATATTACCATTAGTTTTAATTATTTTTTTTTGTAAGTAAACTCTTTGGATGACTTTTCAGAATGTGTTTGGTTAACCTACAGAGTGTACAGTAACTCTGTTTTTTTGTTTTCTTTTTTCATTTTAGATTAAGGATACTTGGCACCAAGTTTATAGAAGACACTTCTTAAAAACAGCTCTAAACCATTGTAACCTTTGTCGGAGAGGCTTTTACTACTACCAAAGGCATTTTGTAGATTCTGAGGTAAGGTGTCCAAAAACAAGGGGAAATGCTTTTAGTGATTGTTATTTAGATGCTTAAAAGTGAACTATAGCTTCTGCATTAGTTTTAAATCCTTTGATATACTGGGGAAAGTAAGTGTGATTTATGAAAAATAACCTAACTCCTGTCTTTTCTAAGGTATTTCCAGTTTATATTTTACACACTATAAAATTTTGTATGCAGATAATGGGCTCCAAACCACTTTTTAAATTTTTTTTTAAGAATTAACTTCTTGGGTCAGCTGGGTGGCTCAGTTAAGTGTCTGCCTTCAGCTCAGGTCATGAACTCAGAGTTCAGTGATGAAGACCCACTTTGGGCTCTCTGCTCAGCAGGCAGTCTGCTCCTGCCTCTCCATCTGCCACCCCCCCTGCTTGTGCTCTCTCTCTCACTCTCTCTCTAGTAAACCAATAAACAAAATTAAAAATTTTTTTAATGTTAGAAAATAATGCATTTTTATGTTTTATGAAAATAATGCATTCTTCTTGTGGAAATGCAATAAACAAATGTAAAAGAAAATTCTTCTTGTGAAAATCAATAAACAAGTGTAAAAAAAATTGCAAAAGGAAATAGTCACCTAGCTAAATATTCCCTATTAAGGAATAAGTCACTTATAATTTCCAGTCCTAGAAGTAATTTTAGTTAACATATTTATATATATCTTTTCAATTCTTCTATACTTAGTTGTGTGTGCATGTGTATGAAATAGCAATCCTTTTGGATATAAGACTGCAAAAACAATTTTTATTGTGCTTTTTCCTGTATTATATTGTAATTCTTTCTTCATATCATTAAAATCTCTATTTGAAAGGAGTGTACAAAGTTGTACTTTGTTCAATGCCACGTTTCATAGGATAACCCCTAGGTGGCAGCAGACGGATATATTTTGAGCATTTTCTTACAAGCAGAAATGCTTTTTAAATTCAGTGACCTTATTTGAGACCCCTAAAATAAGAGCTTTTGTGTTTTCTACAGCTAAAAGTAAATTTGTATTTAAATATACCTATGTAAAAAGTGGCAAGTTTTTTGCAGAATTGAGGAGGCCTCTCTACAGAATAAGCTTCTTTTAAAACATATCATTAATTTGCCTTTATATACAGCTGCATTTCAAAACTGGCTTGAGTGTAGAAAAGAGGTTAACCTAAGGGTATATTTAAGCTAACATGGATGTTAGCTGAAACTAAATAAAAATTTAGGGTATATGCTATGAATTTCTACTTGTGTATAATGTCATGAAATTCTCTACTTCCCAAATTTATTTGCTTTGTCATTGGAATCAAAACAAACCTCTGCTTGGGGGGGGGGGGGCGGGAGAGTATGGGTTGATGCCAATTCATGCAAATGTTCTTGGATCTGTATAGAAAAGATTCAGTGGCTTATATCTACAATAGGAATATATGTATTAGGTAAATATGAGGGGTTTTTTTTATTTAAGTTTAGGGTATGGGTACCAACTTCAGTAGCCATATGTGTTTATGATTGTGGTTTTCAATTTTAAATTTGCATCTGGTAATCTTATTACCTAAATTTCAGTTGGAATGCAATGATGTCGTCCTCTTTTGGCGAATACAGCGCATGCTTGCTATCACTGCAAATACTTTGAGGCAGCAACTTACAAATACTGAAGGTAAGCCACAGAGGGACCGCTTTGTAATTCTAACATCAAAAAAATAGTAATAACTCCTTTTTAATGGAAGGATATCAAAATACTTCCTTAAAAATAGATTCATTAGGGGTACTTGGGTGTATGAGTTGGTTAAGTCCCTGACTCTTGGTTTTGGCTCAGGTCATGATCTCAGGGTCATGAAATTGAATCTGTTTGAAATTCTCTCTCTCCCTCTCCCTCTGACTCTCCCCACCCCTCATGCACACTTTAAAAATAAATTTTAAAGTAAAAATAGATTTGTTAGAAAAATTGAGAACTATAATCTGCCCTTAAAATATTAATGAAAATAAATCATAATTGGAAAAGATAGAAGTTAAAACATACCAGGAGTCTTCCTTCATTACACAAAAACTGTTAGAAAGGGACTTCTAAGCATCACTTAAGTTTTTTGGGGAAATCCTCACTTCTTTAAAGTGTTAGGACTTGAGAATATGACTTCCTCTGAGAATATGACTTCCTCTGAGAATATGTATTAGATTCCTGCTGGATAAATGTACTATGTAATAGGTACAGATTCTGCCTATAACTGTGAGAAGTCTGAACTCAATAGATCTAACATGATGAGAAAAATTGGAACTTACTCTCCAAATATTGCTAATTTATCATCCCCGTGCATTCATAAAAATGATGCCCTTCAAGTTTGTTTGTTTACTTTAAACAGTCAGGCGATTAGAGAAAAATGTGAAAGAGGTATTAGAAGATTTTGCTGAAGATAGTGAGAAGAAGGTAAAACTGCTCACTGGCAAACGAGTTCAGCTGGCTGAAGACCTCAGTAAGTAGTTCTTCTTGCCCTCCACTTATTACCTTTTTTCCTTCCGCATTTCCATTATTGGATCATCCATTTAATTGCAAACTGTAGAAAAGTATATACAAGAACTTTCTTCCCATGAACTATTTGAGAAAAAATTGCTGACCTGTATCCCCATCACTTTCAAGTACTTTAATGTGTGTTTCTTAGAAACAAGGATTTTCTCCTAGCAACCATAATGCAACCATTAAAATCAGGATTTTGACACTGATAAATCACTACATCTAATTTTCAGACCCTCTTCAAGTGTCATCCTGTACTTTCCCTGATCCAGCTTCTTCTTTTTTTTTTTTTGAGAATGGTATTTAGAAATCAAGAGTTAGAAACTAGATACGCTGATTATGATTGGAATATCACGATTCCCAGACCCTCTCAATGGAAAGAGCTGGGGAACAGATTTTGCATGCATTCGTGTGTGTGTGTGTGTATGTATGTATGTGCACGTTCCCTTCATTGCACTGTATTGTCACTGTTCCCTTCGTTGCACAGGCATCCTTTTCACGAGTTCAGGCTCTAACCACCCGACTCCAGGCCACACCACAGTAACTTGCCCTGTGTTGACAGTCTTTTCACTGAGCTCATGCTCTGTCACTGTGCACCAGATGTTTCCCCCTTCATCCTTCCCACCTCTTCCCCAGCAGCAGGACATCCTCCTCACCCAAAGCCAGGCCATGCTTTTTTGGGGGACACCCTCTTCATCCTACATGTGCTCCAGTACTGTGCACCAGACTGGACTGCCCTCCTGCAGGTATAGTCCCCTCACTTACTAGGCCAAGCCACCAGCACTCCCACGTGAACACCCTCTTCTGCCAGATTGGGCTTTAACAGTTACACTAGATGTATGAGGCTTTCCCTACCGTCACCACTCCCCCACCCCGAACCTGGCTTGGCCTTTCTGATCCCTTGTCGCTTTGTGTGGGGGGGATATTTGGTTCTCTCTGAACGCTAGTCGGTTCCTAGCTTTAAGGTATTTGGATTGCATATTAAGATTTATTTAGATCCTTGAGAACCCGAGGCACTCCGTGAAAGAGTAATATTAAATAAAAATAAAAATACTGAGGTTGGTACTTCCATTTGAGCTTACCTTGGTACAAGTTACCCCTCATTAATTTCATGAAACAAAGTATTTTTCCTTAAATTTAGTCTTAGGAGTTTTCTGATATCTAAGAGAAAGCAGATACTAAATAGGAAGAAGTTCTTCACATTTGAAAACCATTTCTAATCTGAACTTAGGTCACTACAATATGCTCCCTAAAATAACTAAGAGAAACCAGCAGTTTTCCTGTTTAACACCCAGTGCCTCAGCAACGCACTTCTCCACCGCCGTTGCCTCCTCTCTGTTACCTCAGCTCATCATTTGTCCTCTCTGCTGTCCCTTCTTCCCTTAAATAATCTTTTTTTTTTTTGAAACATATCTCATTTTAGCCTTTATTTTCATTTTCTGCTGCTTTTTTTAAAATGTCTTTCATGTCACTTTATCGAATAATTAAGATTGTGCTAACTTGTAGATCCGTGTTTGTGAACTGCCTTTCACTAGCTGTGTTACCTTAGGCAGGGTATCTCTCAGAGCCTTAGCCCCTTTGTTTATAAAAATGACTCCTGTAGTTACTGTATTGCTTGGAGGGGCTTTGGGAGAATTACTTCAAAAACCACTTGCAAGTCCCTGCTTCAGTTTTATGCTCCGTTAGTGCTGTGACAGAAAGAGGTGTGTCAGTGTTGCAAGGGGTGCAAATAATTTCTTTCGTATCCCTCAGGACATGGTTATCAGACAGCAAGATACTTCATTGTATTTCACCAGCATATATAATTTTAAGTAATTAAAAATAATGTGTCTTTTCTCATATTTTATAAGAAAGCTTTATATAACCCCATTACTTTCCGGGCCCAATTTGATTATTTCAAGAAAGTGAATTGCTAACACAGATTTGTACCCTGTCAAGCCAAGTCTTACATTATCCTACTCGTTTTCCTGAGAAAGTACTTTATGACTCCCTTGAAATGATTTACTGTTTTTGTACATATAAAATTATGGTCGTGTTAATGTACCAAGTAACGTCCTTGCAAGTGTTTCACCAGTGACTCAGCTTCATCATTCACACTGAAGGAGCAGATGAGCCATGACGTTGTCTATTAGTTGGAAAAGACTCTTGGGAGTATTTTTTCCATATTTTTTTATCTTTAGTGTAACACTTGGGAATATGGTCATGGATCCTTTTAGCCAGAAAACTTTTAAAGGTTTAACAGTAACTACTGTATTACTTGTATGAGAGTTTTTCATATATAGCGTATTCAGTTAGAATATCATGTGTTGATGGAATTTAGAGAAGGGAAAACTGTCAAACAAGCTTTTACTACAATTTCAAAATAGTACAGGGGTAGAGTATCGTGGAGTTTGGGAAAATTTGGTGCAATCGTATTTTTTGCCAATCTTACTAAACTTGCTCGATTTTAAATCCTTTCACTACTTTACTTTGGAGATTCATCAACTGATTGTCCTGAGTTAGGAGGGTCAAAGAAATGTAACAAGAGCCTACCCCTTCTAGTGTCAAGAACAGAAGTCATACATAGGAAACAGGACTCTTTGGAGACGTGGTGGATTCCATAGCTGGAGCAAGAAAAGATTAGGATGAACCTGGAGCATCCTCAGATGACAGAAGAAGGAAGTGGTTGAAGGGTGATGAGGACATGTCAGCAAGGTGCAAAGCCAGCTTGAGAAGGCTTCCGCTAGCCAAATGAGGACAACTGGGGTATCGAAAGAAATAATGACAAATACTAACTGTAACCCACTGAATAAAATGGGATTCCATAAGTTGATAATTATATAAATTAATAAAATGGATTATATAGATAAACAAAATTAGTGATGAGGAATGGGGTGGTTATGTAATCACACAAAGTATCTCCTCACAAAATAATTAAAAAAGGAAAAAGAGTAACTTTACAATGGAGAAGCCTGGCAATAACCACCTTAATCAGGTTGTCAAAGTTAATATTATCAGTAATGGTCAAATTAGAACTGTGTGCCCACCTTGTGGAATGCAGTAAAGAAATGCCAAACATCACTTCTTGGATATTTTTACCAAAGGATGTGTAACTTAAATCCAATCATGAAGATACATTAGACAAACCCAAATTGAGGCATAGTCTGTAGAATAACTGGTCTATAATCTTCAAATGTATCAAGATCATGAGAAACAAAATAGGAAGTATTTCAGGTTGAAGGAGACTAAAGAATGAAAACAAAATGCAGTGTGTAATCCTGAACCTAATCTTGTTGCTCTATAGGATGTTATTGGGATGTTGTTGGATGTTATTGGGACAGTTGGTATAACTTGAATGGGGTGTTACATGATAATGATACATCAGTGTAAATTTTTTTAATTTTGATTATAAAATTGGGATTATTTGGGAAGATAATCTGCATTTGTTGCAAGTACACAATACAATATTTGGGCTTTCTGGGATGTAGTGACAGTAAATTATTCAGGAAAAATATGTTCTTTGTAGTGTTCTTATAACTTTTCTCCATATCTGAAATAATTTTTACATAAAAAAAGGTAAAAAATGGTTTAATTTTATTTTTATAACTGGATTTGTTTGTATAAATGGATCGTGGTCAGATGAAAATAATTTAGAGAAAATGAGAATTTTTAAAAATATGAACTCTGAATGTGTTGAAAGGCTTAGTTACATCCTGGACATTTTTTTTTCTTTTTTACATAGGCTCCACATCCAACGTGGGGCTTGAATTCATGACTCTGAGACCAAGAGTCACATGCTCTACCAACTGAGCCAGCCAGGTACCCCACCTCCTGCATAGCTCATCTTTCCACCTTAATTCCTTATTTGCAGCATCTAATTCCACCTACAACTATTTAGTGTTGAAATACGCCCACTATGACCTTGATGAAATTCTTTTGACTTTGTAGCAAATTTTATTTCAAAGGATTTTTTTGTAGATACTTAAATACAGTGTCAACTTAGATAAAATCCATTTGGATTCCCAGTAAAATTTGTAGTAATGTTTTCAATATATTTATTGAAACAGACTACATTTTTAATGCTTTCTTTGAAGAGAGGAAGATTGGTATAGTTTTTTCATAAGGTACTGTTCTATGATTTATAAAATCTATTTTATAATTGTCATCATATAAAACAATACTAACATCTCATAGATAATGCTAACATCTCATAGACATTTTGGAATTTGTTCTACCCACCCTGGAAATGGAGTATTTGGGCACTGGTAACAATTGCTGTAATGTTGCTAAAGTGAGTTTCAGCAAAACAGCATGGAATTCTTTTATTATTTATTATATGAATGTTATATCAATTGTTAGCAAGGTTATTGTGAGTTTTGGACCTTTATATCAATTGCCTGGGATTTAGAGCTTAGGTTTCTTTCTAAATTCTTGTTCACTAAAGCCCGAGTTTTCATTCTGTACGTAATCAAAGAATCATTGATACCTGGGAGTTAAAGGGGCATTACAAATCATTTAGATCTAAGATCTATAGTCTTTCCCTTTTATTTTAAAGTACATTTCATTTTTATATCAGAACTTGAAACTGTTTATGATGAGTTAAAGGATACTTTTCCTGTGCTCGATGTTACTTTGTGTGCCTTATATGCATTCTCATAGGTACAGTCTTTTTTTTTTATATATATAGATAAAGAAATGGAAGCCTAGGAACACATAGGTAGGAAGTGGTAAAGCCAAGATTTGAGTCCATGTCTTCAACTACTGTGCCGAATTAACTTGAGAATAAACTCAAGCCTTTGAAAAATATAATTACACAAAATGTGGTCCTTTACATTTGGAAGCTTATAGTTAACAATGTCCTTTATGGAGTGGGTCAGAAAAACATACATATTAATGATTTAATATTTAAACTTTCAAATGATATGAAAACTGATAGAATTAGAACATCTAGATAAGGGAACACTGAAGTGTAAACCAAGACATTCCCCAGGTTAAAGAAATTAATTTATGACTTGTAAACATGCTTCAAATTAATATCTATCAAATTCCACCATAGTTAAGAAGTATGTACATTGCCCAAAATTCAGACACAGCTTTTCAAGATCCAGTTGTAACAGATAGAGAATGTTTACTTGAGCATAAACATTGTTACTCCAAGTTGAGAGGGGTTTTTTTGTTTTTGTTTTTTTGCCTGGGAGTTTTGAAATCTGTGGTAATAGGCTTCAGTGTATTGCTTCCTGCTTCTTGTACTTTATACAAATTGAAGGTGTGCTTCAGTAAAAATTGAGTAACTTCGTATTTCCATCTCATTTACTAAGTGAAATGTGAAACAGTGATAAACTCCTTTACTTGGGCTGCCATTGCTTTATACTTTATTTTATTTAATGATATAGTTTGATGTCCCTGATGTTTAAAATAGTATAGCTAATAGAGCCTAGCAAATTAGAATTTTCCAATATCCGCAGCTTTTTTCCTCCTTCAGTTAATTTGCTCTGCTGACTCCCTACACGAGGTGGCAACAGCTGGCCTTTCACTGGAGCTGGGGGATTAGGAAGCCGGAATCACAGCAGCGTGCTCGGCCTCTTGCCTCTGTTGACTGTTCTTTATTGTTTGATGCCTGGGCATCTCCCAGACAGCCAGCAATTGTTTCTTAAAACTTTAAGTTTGTTTCTCTTGGGAGTGTACAATGCTGGTGGGGCTTGTCTTTGTGTCTCTTCACTTTCCCAGTCTCCTCTTATAATCCATTCTGTGCTTTCTCTTGGTAATTAGAAAGGAGCAAAGTTACCAGCTTTGTATCTTAGTGTGCATGAGATTCAGTTTTGACTCTAAAAACTTAGAAGGAAATTTTATTTTTCTCTGAGCTACCAGATATTCACTAGCAAATTATTTTTGGAGTAAAAGTTTTGTTCATTATTAGTATACTAGGGTATTTTTGAAATTATGATGATAAAAAGGGCATGACAACAGAGTGAACCAGTACTGCCATTTTAAAAGCTAAAATTGGAAGAGAAATGCACATAGCTGCTTAAATTTTAAAAAGATCCTTTACTGGTACAGCATAGGGAATCAAGTTGATGGTATTATAATGGCACTGTATGGTGACAGATGGGAGCTACATTTGTGGCGCACATAGAATACCAGACTTGTCTCAACATCACTGAGTTGTACACCTGAAACTAATGTAACATTGCATGTCAGCTATACTTCAACTAAAAAATTTTTAAACCTTTTTTATTAGATCTAAAACATAATTCTGAGGGTGCCTGGGTGACTCAGTCTGTTAAGCAGCCGACTTATTTCAGCTCAGGTCATGGTCTTGGGACCAAGCCCTACAAGTTGGGCTCTGAACTCTGCAGGGAGTCAGCTCCAGGATGATTTCTCTCTCCCTCTTCCTTTGCCCCTCCCCCCATGCGTGTATGTGCTCACTCGCGCTCTCCCTTTCTCTAAAATAAATCTTTTGGGGCGCCTGGGTGGCTCAGGGTTAAAGCCTCTGCCTTCGGCTCAGGTCATGATCCCAGGGTCCTGGGATCAAGCCCCACGTCCGGCTCTCTGCTCCGCAGGGAGCCTGCTTCTCCCTCTCTCTCTGCCTGCCTCTCTGCCAACTTGTGATCTCTGTCTGTCAAATAAATAAATAAAATCTTTAAATAAAATAAATCTTTTTTAAAAAGATCACTGACATTAAATAAATAAATAAATAAATAAAGCATGATTCTAAGTGTGTATGGTGGTTAAGAAATATATCTTTGTGCTATGTTAAAACTTTAGTAAGAGATAGTCAGAACATATCCAGATGGAAACTTTAGCCAGAAAGATACTGTTGTTCTTGATCTAGAAGACTACCAGGATACTCTTGGGTTTAATTTCTGTTGGTTATTACACATTCCTAAACTTCTTCCACACCTGCCATATCCTCAAAGGCCATTATGGATGAAAATAGTGACTATGAAGTAGTGTGAGACTGAAAATTATCCTAAAAGATGACTATTATACTCAGAATCTGGAACTTAAAATTATGGAAAAGAGAACTCCTATTTAAAACTATTTTTCTAGTGGTAGGGCTCTGGCATGCAAATTTTAACAAGTCTCCATAGAGGATTTTTGCTGAGCACCACCACTACCCATCCTCCTGCCCCTCAAGTCCATACTCTAGAAAATTCTAACTATTCACAGCATTGAAATTGTCATTTTATATTAACTGGGATAAAATTGACACATATCTTCTTCTAGTAGAACCTTAGAAACCATGTGACTGTTGAAAATTGGTAAGTTATTTGAACTCTGTAGTAGCATATTCATTTTATGTCTGTTGATGTAACCAAAGAAAATAAATTTTATTTTTTTAAGATTTTTAAAATTTATTTGACAGAGATTACAAGTAGGCAGAGAGAGAGGGTGGGGAAGCAGGCTCCCCAGTGAGCAGAGAGCCGGATTCGGGGCTGGATCCCAGGACCCTGAATTCATGACCTGAGCGGAAGGGAGAAAGGGAGAGGCTTAACCCACTGAGCTACCCAGGTGCCCCAGAAAATGAATTTTGAAGGGATTTGAAAAGGGAACAGGTAGCACTGAATTGTAGAATTCTAGGTAAGTAGGCCTAGAGAGGATTTTTTTTAAAGGCACAATCATGGAGAATAGAGTAAGGTCCCCTGGAGAGAAAACATGAAGTATAAGGACCATAACCCGTGCAGTTTCACTTGTATCTGAATACTGTTAGTTCATTTCTTTGGCCAGTAATTGTAAGACCTCAGTATAGGTTTCTCATCTCTCCTGGCATTTAGCACATTTCTAAGCAGTCTTTTCCCTTTGTCTGTTTTTTATGTCTCTTCCTGTGCCGCCTTGCAGACTATTACCACTTGCTCAACCAGGATTTTTCCTCCTCCCTACTTATTTGCCTTCCTCCAGTGATTGAAAACCTTACTGAGTTACTGCCAGTATTGTTTAATTGAGCAGAAGACAGGCTTCCCACTGTAGGCAACAGTAGATCAACTGAAATAACCAGTTTAAAAAATAAAATTTGGTGGGGGTACAGGGGGAGTCACCTGCATGACTCTGTCAGTTAAGTGCCTGCCTTCTGCTCAGGTATCCCAGGACCCTGGGATAGAGTACCACATAGATAGAGTCCTGCCTGCTCAGCAGGGAGCCTGCTTCTTCCTCTGCCCCTCCCCCTGCTTGTGAGGCATGCTCACTCTCTCTCAAATAAATAAATCTTTAAAAAAATTTCTTATCTGTTTTGATCTGTTCTGCTAAAGTGATTTGGTTCTTTCATAAATGCACCATATCTTGTATGGTATATATTGTAAGTGTTCAGTGACTATTTAATCATGACCTTTTAATACAGATTCTTTATTAGGCTCCTCCTCCTCCTCCTGGCTTAAAAAAGAGGAAGGAAGCTAACTCTTATCCTGAGGAATCTTTCTGACACTCTGTCCTGCGGGAAAGCTACCATATCATTTCTCTTGTAGAACAGCTTGCATTTGCTCTGTTCTCCCCTGTCTCCACCCACCCACTCCCTTGCTGACATCTTGTGATACGGCTTTCATTGCTAATGAAACCACTTGCTTCTAGGTCACCAGTGATTTCCTAATTGCCAATCCATCCAATTTACCAAAACACTTCCATAATTTTTTAAGTTGATTGGAATTACTTTCATTGTCTTTAACATTTGGGTACATTTTGTGTACTTTTTGGAATGGTTATTAATAGAAATTAGTATATTTTTAAAAACGGAAAGGTTGGAATATTTCTCTTGTTGATACAGAGTAAGATAAACTTCTTTCTGTTTTGTGTTACCAGTGTTTGAGGTCTTTAAGGCATCTGTTCAGGGTAGAAGCAGTTGAATTTTACATTTTGCCTTTGTGAAATATTTTTCATAGTAAGTGAAATTGACAAAGACTAAGGAAGATAGCAAAGGATTATTTTTACCTTGAGTCTGCACAAGTGAAGTAGACTCTGCTTTGTGTTGTAGCGAGAGAGACAGACAGACAACACAAAGAATAAAGTAATCCTGAGGGAGAGTCCTCTGTGTTAGAGAAGTAGTTATTTACACACAGAATTCCACATGACAAGCCTGAGCAGTGTGCTTCCCAGGTTATTGAGAAAATCCAGTCTCAAAATGGGGCATTTAGAATCAAGCACATTTTTCGTGGTCTAAGTGTATCTTTTAAAGGCAGCATTCAGGGATATTGATAAATTGGTATATGATGGAAATGGTATTTACTTCTCTGTAATCTTATACAGGCTACTGGTAGTCAGTGTTTTAGAATATAGCAAGTATATTCTTTTTGCCTTAAACTCACATTTTAACTTACTAAAAGTAAGAATAAAGATAAGAAAGGTATTCATTTATCATTTTGAAGTAGGTTTTATTTACATATTGTGATGTGTTTATGTGTCTATTGTTATGTAAAAAGGCCAGTGTGCATATTTTCAGCTAGAACTTCAACTCCCCCCCCCCAGGCTAATAATGCTTAACCACTTCCTCCTTACTGAGACCTTACTAGAATGAAGTAGTATCTTTTTTTTTTTTTAAGATTTTATTGATTTATTTGTCAGAGAGAAAGAGAGAAGGAGAGCACACAAGCAGCGGGAGAGGCAGAGAGAGAGAGAAGCAGGCTCCCCGCTGAGCAAGGAGCCCTATGTGGGACTCGATCCCAGGACATTGGGATCATGACCTGAGCCGAAGGCAGTGACTTAACCAACTGAGCCACCCAGGTGTCCTGAAGTAGTATCTTTAATGTTGGGATTAAATTGTGATGTGTTTTGGTTTTTGTTTTACGATTTTCTCTCCATTGCTAGGATGGAAAAAAACAACATTTAGTCATTGAGAACCAAATCTAATCATAAAACAGGCTACTGGCCTGTGAAACACTATGTTAAAAAAATAAAATTAAGCAAGATGTGAATAATTTTTTTTAAAAGGAACAGTCTTGGAGGATTAATTGGTGCGCACTGAACAGGTAACCTCTGTGAAGTAGGGTTCTCAGGGTAGTTGGGGAGGGGAATTAAAAGCAAAGGAATTTTAACTATACTATTTTGTACATTTCTAAATTTCTTTTCCCAAATAAGCATAATTCAGAATTACTTTAGAAATTTCATATTCTTAATTATTATATTCATAGAAGTGACAAATCTAATTCATGATATAATAAATCTTAAAAGTGACTGCTTTTATTTTCTCAAATGATTTCTATTTATTTTCTCAATTTCTTGGTGATTGTGATGACAAGAGACACTTCATGGGAATAGATAGTAATTGCTCATCGTGGGTCTTCCTCAGTAGTTGTGATTCACTTTGAAATCTTCTGATTTCCAGTAAATGCCCACTCCGTATCTGTCTTCTGTAAACAAATTGAAATCTTTCTTGAACTGGTGAAGTTTTCAAGCTCATGCAACCCATGCAAGATAATAGATTTTCCCTGCTTCATTGTTACCTGTTAATTTCTCTTAGGACAACTGTTTCGTATCTTCCTTAGTATTGGGCATTGTAGAAATGAGTTTGCTGGGTTTGTTTGTTTGTTTTTGTTTTTTTTTTTATTATTTATTTGACAGACAAAGATCACAAGTAGGCAGAGAGACAGGCAGAGAGAGAGGAGGAGGAAGCAGGCTCCCTGACAAGCAGAGAGCCTGATGCGGGGCTCGATTCCAGGACCCTGAGATCATGACCTGAGCTGAAGGCAGAGGCTTTAACCCACTGAGCCACCCAGGTGCCCCAGTTTGCTGGTGTTTATTCACTTCAGTTACATCTGTTTCTTAATAAAGAATTCTTAATAAAGAAATGCAAGTCTTTCTAAACTAACCTGTTGAGTCTCCTTGAGGCAGTACTTCATTCTCTGAGTCACAGGTGCAAACTACCTATCTCCACCAAGTAGACTACCAGGATTTCAGATGTTGGTTTTAATCCCTCTTACTATCACAGAACTAGTACATATATTTGCATTGTGTGGAAAATTAGAAAATATTAGGCACGTGGGTGGCTCAGTCTTTTAAGCTTTTGCCTTTCAACCCCACATCTGGCTCCCTGCTCAGTGGGGATCCTGCTTCTCCAATTTCCTCTTCCTCTCCTGTTCCCCCTGCTTGTGCTTGCTCGCTCGCGCTCTCTCTCTCTCTCTCTCTCTCTCTGTCTCTCACATAAATAAAGTCTTTGGAAAGAAAATTAGAAAATACAGAGCGCAAAATTTTTAAAACAATTGCCACTACCCAGAGATAACCACTGTAACATTGTATTCTAACAAAAATTTTAGTGTGGTCTCAGGGACATAATTTCTGCACATTTCTGGAATACATTTTTCATGCGGAGATCTTAGCTTGGCTTTCTCTTACACTACCAATCTTCACTACCTTGCTATTTTTCCTATTTCTGGACCCTTCATTTATCAGAGTAAGCGAAATTTCTCCTCTTTTTTTCTTCATATGGTACTAGTTACATTAAATAGGTCAGGTATTCCAAAGGATATATTGTAGCAAAACACACAGAAAATCACTCTGCTTTGAAAGTTAATCCCAACCTTGTATCCAGGACCCTGGCACTTCCCATGTGTGCTTATGCCTGCAATATGTCTGTCTTCTCTCCAAAGATGTTCACATCAGCCCCATCTTAAAGCCACTGGATTGATTCTTCCATGCACTCTGCCTTGATCTTGACTTTCTTATCCAGAAAAACCTTTGAATGTTTGCCTGCTACCTCCACTTTAACCATCCACTCTCAACTTCGTAATCTTTTATTCTCACTTCTGCCAAATTTGTTTGTTCCAAGATCGCTGCCAGTCAGGAGAAAGCAGTGAGCCAGGCGAGCATTAAGGAATAGAAAGTATGTTCCGGTGTAACCGCAGCATTTGGTTCTTTGGGACCCACATGGATCTGCTTGGACCTCTACAACTGTGTAGAGCTTTGTACTTTACAAAACGTGTTACATTTGTCCACGTTTGCCTTGTAAAGGCATCTGAAGCTTGTGAGGTATTCTCCCCCATTGTTCAGATGGGGAAGTTAATGATGATTGAGGGAAAAGATTTAGCTAGTTACATAAATATTTATGGCAACGCTGGGGATAACAGCATGTGTTAGAGTTTATTTTCGGATTTGTTTTGGGATCTGCTCATCTTTAGTCGTTAGGTTTGTGCTTGTGCGTGACCAAATTCATGTAATTTGGCTTCCTTTTTTATATTATTTTCAGTGTGCTAGTTTTTTTTTTTTAATTTTTTTTTCTTCCATTTTATTTATTTTTTCAGCGTAACAGTATTCATTCTTTTTGCACAACACCCAGTGCTCCATGCAAAACGTGCCCTCCCCATTACCCACCACCTGTTCCCCCAGCCTCCCACCCCTGACCCTTCAAAACCCTCAGGTTGTTTTTCAGAGTCCATAGTCTCTTATGGTTCGCCTCCCCTTCCAAATTTTTTTTTTTTAATAAACATATAATGTATTTTTATCCCCAGGGGTACAGGTCTGTGAATCGCCAGGTTTACACTCAGTGTGCTAGTTTTGATCCTACTCTCCTAAACTAATTATTAAGAATCAAGAACAATGAATTTGTCTCCTAAAGATGTGTATAATGGTTTCATTCTTTAAAAAAGATAAATATATAGGTTTATAAAACTGTGTGTTCTGCATTGGTCTTTCAATTTTGTGATTTTCCTTTTCTGTAGGAAATAAGAAATTGTGATGAAATGTGAAGGTGATTTTTCTGAATTAATGATTATATGTAAAACTAATTCTGAAGTTATTTTCATTTCTTTGAGTCTTATTCTGACTGGAACCAACATCAACAATGATACCTCTTTCCAGGGTCATAGTGAGAAATAACTGAGAACTTATGGAATCAGCCTAACAAAACATGAATTCCTGTTAGCTCTTCTTGTGATAAGTTTAATAATAATCCTTTGTCCTAGTGCAGCATCTAAGTTAAGAAGTATCATTGTATTTCATTTTTGTTTTTCATCTCACTTAGCTCATAACTTTATTGAAACCTGCAATTTTTAGTACCATATTTTTTTCATAAGCTTTTGGTAAGGTTCATAAATCAGATTACAGTCTTTATTCTCATATTATTTTCTTCTACTTTTAAAGATTACGTTAATGAGCTGACTGTTTAAGAATCATTCTCATGATTCATTCATCTGTTACGCCTCCTTTTAAAACTTCAGCACTGAAGGTCTTTTGACAAACCAATATTTATAACAGTTTGACAGCAGGATGAGGAACAGCGTTTGTCTTTGTAACAGCTTGAAGAAAGACCCTTTCCAGGACCCAGTCATGCAGTTACAATCTTGACCTCTTTCTTATGCTGGGAACATACATACAGCAGCACCTCCCATGTGTTTTCTTGTCCCATTGACTGTCCATTCACTTCCCATCTGTTTTGCAGCCTTAAAGGAACAGAAGGGGCCCTCTTCTTATAAATCTGTCTTCGCAGGTGATAAATGATGTCCTGTCTCTTTAAGGGCTGCCTGGGTGGTTTTCTTTTTCTTAAAATGTTTCAGCTTTCCTTCTAATAAAATTCAGAATAAAATATACTTTTAAGAAGAAGAGGAAAATAGGAAAGAAAAAAGTGATGGATTATTTTCAAACTTTCTTAATTGATTAGGACCGAATATTTTACTAAAGATTTTTTAGCCTTCTCAATTAATTGCCTCAATCATATTTTAGAAATTGTTTTGATATTTAGATTTTTCTGTGGAGACAAAAGGAATGTATTTATTTTGAAATAGTGTATTTATTTAAACTTTTTTTTTTTTTTTTTAAAGATTTTATTTATTTGACAGAGAGAAATCACAAGAGAGGCAGGCAGAGAGAGAGGAAGGGAAGCAGGCTCTCCGCTGAGCAGAGAGCCCGATGCGGGACTCGATCCCAGGACCCTGAGATCATGACCTGAGCCGAAGGCAGCGGCCTAACCCACCGAGCCACCCAGTGGGGACAAACAAAGCAATGTATCATTAATGACTTAGCATGTAAAAAAATTTTAAAGATTTTTTTCACCATAATTTGAGTTGATAGATGTAATTAATATGGAACATTTTAGTACTGGATACAGAATAAAATAATTCACAGTAGATGACTATTTATCTTATGCTAGAATCTTAATTTTTACACTGAAAAGACAGTCATGAATCCCATAAAAATTTATTATTTTTTCTTCTGTTGCTAAAAAGAAATGCTTCAAGTATACATATTTATATCATTGGATTTTCCAAGCATTGAGCAGAAATAAAAGTGTTTTTTTTCTCCCATGCAGAAATTCCTTTAGAAGCCTAATGGGACAAATATCGCTCCCCAAAAAATGTTTTTAAATTACTGATTTTAAAAATATTAACAGCATAAAAAGACCACTTTTCAAGTTTTATGCTGTATTATATGAAACAGCTGCCTAGTGGTATGCCTTCCACGAACTAGTTTTTTTAGCTTGTTTATTGATTCCCTCTCCTGTTTCAAAAAGGGTTTGCAGCATTTTGCAAAGGTCTATCTGGTACAAAACGTAGAAATGCTTAAGTGGAAAGTTGGGTGAAAGGAAAGAGAAAGTTAAGGCCCATGAGATCATGTGAAACTTGGGATAAGATTGGTACCCTCTCAAAATACTTGTTTAGGGGTTCTTCTGTTTTGCACGTAACCTGAAAATTTAGCTCTGAGTTTCCCAGATAGCTGATGCAAAATGGAAAGCAAAGTTGATTACGTTGCTGGTGGCTATCAGACCCAGCAGTTGCTTAGTGGAAGCATAGGTGTTGCTAGCACACAACACCTGAGGGAAATTTCATCCCTCTTCACAGACGGAACACTGAGTTATATGATAGGATACATCAGATGACTGCGTATGATCATGAATTTTGTGGGGCTCTTGGTTTTGGCTCATTGTAGGCTAATAACATAAGTAGTTCTAGGTGAAATCAAAATGATGCAGTCCAGATACATAGCTGTTTGACTTCTCTAAAGATGAACTTACATAGTATCTAATATCCTCCATACAGTCTTTCATACATATGATTTCTTTTTGCAGCTGAGCCTTGTAATAATCAAGTAGTAGAAAGTTCAAGGTTTTATACTCATTGACAGTAACAAACACCTGGAATGGAGCTACTCTGTTGATTAAGGGCAGATCCGTAAGCATTAATAGTTAGCTGAGAGAAATTACAGGGCCATCTACTTACAAAAATGAAAGAGCTGAGTGTAAGGCTACTCTGTGTTCATTCATCCTGAAGTCTTTTGGAGAATTTGCTTTAATATATCACGGAAATGTTTTAAGAGGTTTTGATTATATTGGCCAAAAGAGCCTGGTAGAAATGCTTGCAGTTAAGAATTTTAAAAAAGAAAGAGAAAAGGAGAGAGGGAGGAAGAAAGGAAGGCCGGCAGGCTGGCAGGCAGGCAGGCAAATTTACTAACAAGTCACTTTGAGCTATTTATATATTCATTAGACCTAAGTTGTAATTTATCTTAATAGACTTTCTTAAGGCATCTTTCTTTCTAAATCATATTGTTTTAGGGGTCTGATTACAGCAAATTTTTAAAATAGTCATCTTTACTGTTTGACTTATGTTTCGGTTAAGTAGATTACCCAGCAGTGAATGAATATTCATAGGCATCTATTGCATAGCAAGTTCTGTGCTAGGCCAAGTGATATTAAAAGACACTTTTTTGTCCCACATTGATTCCAGTTGTTTTTTTTTTAATATTTTATTTATTTATTTGACAGAGATCACAAGTAGGCAGAGAGGCAAGCAGAGAGGCAGGCGGGGGGGGGGGGGGGCGGGGGGGGGGAGCAGGCTCCCTGCCAAGCAGAGAGCCCGATGCGGGGCTCGATCCCAGGACCCTGGGATCATGACCCGAGCCGAAGGCAGAGGCTTTAACCCACTGAGCCACCCAGGCGCCCCAGTTTTTTGTTTTTTTTTAAAGATTTTATTTATTTATTTGACAGCGAGAGAGATCACAAGTAGGCAGAGAGGCAGGCAGAGAGAGAGGAGGAAGCAGGCTCCCTGCAGAGCAGAGAGCCCGATGCGGGGCTCGATCCCAGGACCCTGAGATCATGACCTGAGCCGAAGGCAGCGGCTTAATCCACTGAGCCACCCAGGCGCCCCTGATTCCAGTTTTATACAATAGTATAAAACTGATGTTTCTGATGAGCCTGGATGGCTCAGCCATTAAACGTCTGCCTTCGGCTCAGGTCATGATCCCAGGGTCCTGGAATCGAGCCCCACATCGGGCTCTCTGCTCTGCAGGGAGCCTGCTTCCTCCTCTCCCTCTGCCTGCCTCTCTGCCTAGTTGTGATTTCTCTCTGTCAAATAAATAAAATATTTTTTAGAAAATCTGATGTTTCTAAAATTATGTAGCCCTGTGAGAAGAATAATGTCATTTGCGGTTGAATTTTTATTCCGTGCTTAATACTGAATAAATTATAAAAAGTAGTAAGGAGCAAACAAGACAATTAAGTTTAAAAGGATGCAGTTAAAAGATATGATCAGTTAGAATAGTACATTTCAGTTCTGAGCTTTATTTTTTTTTTAATATTTTATTTATTTATTTATTTGACAGAGAGAGAGATCACAAGTAGGCAGAGAGACAGGCAGATAGAGAGGGAGGAAGCGGGCTCCCTGCTGAGAAGAGAGCCCGATGCAGGGCTCGATCCCAGGACCCTGGGATCATGACCTGGGCCGAAGGCAGAGGCTTCAATCCACTGAGCCACCCAGGCGCCCCTCAGTTCTGGGTTTTAAAGGAATGCAGGCTTTGAATTCTTCTGGATAGATTCCCTCACACTATAGATAAACTGGGGCTGTGACATGACTATGAATGTTAAAGGCAAGGAAGGACTAGAAGCCTTGCTTCTGCTGACTCCGCTATCATATAGCTCTTAATCCATTATGTTCTCATCTTTATAAAAACCATATAAAGTTACTACCCCATTGATTATTAGAGGTGTTAGTGCAGGGGTTTCTAACATTTGTTGTCATAAAACACTCCTTTCATTGTATACTCCTGAGAAGTCTATGTTTTGGAAGATCTGTCTATAGTAATATATTTTTTTTCATTAGAAACATAGTTAAAATTATATCTTCTATCAGACTAAATAATAATTTTTCTGGGAATAGGTGTAATTCTGGCCAAAGATTTCCTGAGATAATAGAAATAACCCAGACCCCTAAATAGAAATAACTTCAGCAGACCCCTAAAAGTCCAGGGACCCCACCCAGCTTTGAAATTCCTGTGTCAGTCTCAGACAGCTTTCCAGAACATAGGAAATGATGCCTCCTTTTTCTATAACAAGCAGAAGTATTCTGTTCATCTTCATTAATAAGTCTTTAAAAATAGCCATGCCTGTTTGAAGGGGGGAAAAAAACTACAGTGCCAAGATTTGGAGGAGAAGTATGAGATTTAGCAATACACCTATCTCTTTGGTTTTCCCTCTCATTGACTATAAAAGGTGCTCTGTTTTACTTGTGCTAAATCTGTTTTGACTATACCTTTGAGACCTTAAATCTGGTCTCTTGTCCACCTTTTTCCTCTGTTGGGTATTTTCCTTGTTTCCCTGTACTCTAGGTAATTCCTCTAAATACTGAAGTTCTATAGAGCACTTACAGTATAATTGTCTAATAAAAGGCAAACCTTTTTAGGAACAACAAATATTACATCTTAAGAACTCTTCCTTTAGTGAACAACTTTTTTACAGCGAAATCTCACCTACTAGGTGTCTTCAAGCTTGGTACAACGTAGGTATGCAGCATGTTACAAAACAGTTCTTTTAAGGTACATTTTGATCTTTGGATGCAGTGGTTTGCTGAAAGTACACTGCATTAGTAACTGCAGTTCGTTTCTTTGTGCTTTCTTTTAAAACCTCAGAAGTTGTAAAAGATTTATTTCAACGCATATAGTAGTGTTTTGTGTGTGATTCTTTGTTCCTATTCTAAACTGTTATTAACCACTGAAGTGAACCTTCTCCCTGGTTTGGTCTTTTGGTATTCACAGTGTATTCAAAACCTAATTACAGATTAGTCTATATTTGAGACTTTTAGAGCAAGTATCAGAAGATTCAAAAAGAAATCCAGAGTAGCAGTATCATTTCATGTGGAGATAAAGAGACCCAAAACATGAATGGGTGTCAAGTCATCTGAAGAAAAGAAAAAAGAGAAGGAACTTCATTCACTGAGACGGATGGTTTATGAGGTGGGGATTATGGGAATATTCATGACTCAAGAAGCACAATGAATTGATGTTTGAAATAGTTCATCTTTTAAGTAAACATTGGGTAAATGGAAAGTGGACTCCGTATTCACTATATGTAGAATTGCCTATTTCAGAGTCGAAATAGCAGTTCAAACAGAAATAGTGGTTTGTTAATCCCTTCCTGAGTTGGTTTAATTTATCAAGTTAATCTGAAATTTTATAAGAATCTCTAGCTATAAATATTTAATGCAAATAGTAATAGAAAAAGTTGTTTTGTAATTAGCTATGCTAATCTGTACACACATTTCCATGGGAAAATAATTTCTAAATAGCAAAATAGTTAAATAAAGTAAGATCTTGGAATTTGAACACTAATACTGGGACTTTGATTTGGAAAGTTCAGAAAGTAGAAAGTTTTAGTTGCTAACACTTAACCTTATTTTTACAGATAACTCTGTTTCCTGTGTGCAGTTAGATGACAGTTTGTATATAAGAAGAGCTGAAAACTTAGAATTTAAAATGAATGAATTCAAATATAAAATAATACTGTTTATTATTGGTAATATAGATTCTTTGCAAGCAATGAAATCTGTCTACTTTCTAAACCTGTGTGTGTGTGTGCGCGCATGTGCGTGCACATGCACACACACAGCATAGTTTAGTCTTCTTAATAAGGTGAAATAATCAAATTGATGTTTCTCTTTACACTGGTATTATATTGTTAGATCTAAGTATTCTCTTCTGTGTTGCTTATATGATTTGGGTGACCCACCAGCTGTCCTTGACCTTCGTGGTCAGTGTGTATGTACCCTGCCTCCTGTTCCCAGGGTGGCTCTAGTTCTGGCCTTTGCTCCTGGCTTCTGTCCTCTTGGTCATTGACATCATACCCAGGAAGCCCATTAAGTGATATTTTTCCTTCTTAATAACCTATAGCCTTTATTTTTTGTGCTATACTTTTGGGAACTTCGCTTACCACCTGTCGAGTATTTATTGAGCATGTATGTTGAGTCTGACATTGTTGTAGATGCTAAAGATGCTGACTTTTTTTGTCCAGTTTCATACGTTTGTATTATTTTCCAAGGATTTCTTCAAATGTGTGTAGATCTAGTCTCCTTAAGAAGTAATAATATTTATTATATGTTTTTTAGTCATTCATAGGCACATACTTGGGAGCATGCTTGGTAACTAGTCCATTCTCTAACTTTTACTACAGTGTGTCTTACTTCACATAGAAGGTAAAACTTAAAACAAACACAGTTGAAATAACAGCATTTGTTTTGTTACCATTTAGAGTGTGTGTATGGTAACAGATCTGGTATGTTTCTGAATTAGAGCGATGTCACAAAGCTACTTCTCCAGGCTTCATGTCCTTGTCTTTGGCAGTGACACCTTTGGTCTATGAGAACCAAATGAAATGTGGGAAATAAAATCATTCCACATATAGCAGACACTTCATAGACTTAGAATGAGGTAGGTAGGAGGTGATCAAAGAGTTCTTCTCAAAGGCAGGATAGCATCTGTATACCCATGTCACTCCGTTAAGTGCACTGTATTAAATGAAGGAACAAACACAGAAATAAATTTTTATATTTAATGTAAAAAGGATACATTTATCACAATTACTCTTTTTTTTATTTGAAATGTTTACCTCCACCCTCTCCTCTCTCTTCTCTTCTACCCCCGTTACTTGCTGGTTACTTACTTAAATACCCTTTGTGTCATTCTTGGGATTTCAGAGTATAGTGGCACAGTGTCCTGATATTCTAATTGTAAAATATGTAAAAACAGCTTTTTGGAAGGGAAATTTGGCAATTTTATTCTGTGGTTTTCTTACTAAAGTTAATTAGATAAGCCTTTTACTGTCATTTGGAAAAAAAAATTGCGTATCTCTAATTTTAGAAGAATTTGAGTTTGATTCAGACTCCACAGTTAGCTGCCTGCATCTGAGTAGCCCTTGGTTTCTTTCAGTACAAATAGATCTTGCTCTGAACAGTCTCTAGTGAGTGATGCTGCTATACTACCCACTCTCAGGTTGTCTGTCCAGCTGAGAATGGAGGTCATGGACAGGGCAAAAGGATGGACAGAGATGGCCCTGCAGCTGCCCGATTGTACGTAGATCGTGGAGAAGATAGAATCAGAATTCCTCTTCATACAGTACAGCTTTCCCAATTGAAGTGGTTCTCGGTGAAATGTTTAGAGGAGCTGCCAAGGCTTTAAACACCTGGTTTAGATTTCCATATGTTGTGCCATTTAAGCCGGATGATTTTTTAAATACCCTGTTCATTTCCAAAATTCTGTGAGACAACTTAAAAAACTCCTTTTCTCCTACTCTCCCCTTTTTTAAAAAAAATTCTTCAGCTGATGAACTGCTCTACATGGAACTCTCTAAGTACTCGCTGGAGAAAATGGGTGAAACTGTTTCTAAGCAACAAATAAATTAATTTTAAAAATAAAAATACAGCCTTATTTTGAGAAAGGTTCTATATTTTTGGTTTGACTGTTTATAGTCAAAAAGTACAGACTAAACTTCATGAGATGGGTTGGGATTATTTTTTCCGGTTTCTCTAGTTTATTTTCACATACAAGGAATTACTGTTACCTCTGCGATAACTATTCTCATGTTTGCTCAGTAAATAGTTTGATTAAAACAGTATACTTTTTTTTCCTATATCTAGATTTTTTGTTAGTCTCAGACTAATACCAAGAGGTAGAAGTGTTAAATTACCGGCAAAAAAAGATGAAGACGTTATGTTCTTGATCTGGAACCATATAGGCTTTGTTGAGTTCCTATAATGCTACTAAGAATTCATGAAGAGGACAGGTCTTCCTTTTTTGGATGTTCATCAAAACTCCTGTCTCACTGATAGAAATACTTATGTCTTCAGTTGCAGATTCTTTATTTTGAAATATAAAAGATATAAATGTTGAGGTCTTGGGTGGCTCAGTCACCTGAGTATCTGAAACCTGAAGTTTCAGCTCAGGTCATGATTATGAGATGAGCCCCACATGAGGCTCCATGCCCAGCACAGAGTCTGCTTGAGATTCTCTCCCTCTCCCTTTGTCCCTTCTCCTGCTTGAAAGTACTCTTGCTCTCTCTAAAATAAGTAAATAAATAAATAAATAAATTTTTTAAAAAGATACTAATGTTGAAAATCTTAATGGTTTTTCTATACCTATAATGCAGAATACAGTTTTGTTTCTAGATCAGTATCCAGTTTATCTGGTTTAGAGGAACCAGTCACTTTAATTGATAATTCCCACTAATATATAGAATTGTGTTAAAAGAACAAAAATATTTGTCACTGTGCTTACCACAAGCTATATTTTGAAGGAGGAGTTGCATTATTAAGTTGGCAATGAAGTAGAATAAATCACAACTTCCCTTGTTTTTAACATTTGGAAATTGACATGTACTGTGACTAGTGTATATCTGTGAAGAAAATCTTTATATTTCATAGAGAAGTTATAGATTTTATTTGGAAGTCTATGAGCATGAAAACCTAAAATCAAATAAAATAATGTAAGTCTGTCTTCAGTGCCTGCAGTGTTTTTAAACTGTATTCATTTATAGCTAGAAAAGTACCTTTTTTATATGTATTTTTGAAGTGTTGTGCCCTTTTCATGTTTGTTGCAAATATTTCCTGCAATTTCTTTGATCTACTTTGACATATAAAGTATGCATTTTAATGTGGTCTTACTGGTAATCTTACCCTTTGTAACTTTTCCCGTTTATCCTAGAAAGTCATTTTCCAGTCTAAGGCCTGTTTAATGCTCACCTGTATTCACTTTTAATTTTTAAAAATGGCTTGATTATTTTATTTTATATTTTCCTCTGTTCCAGATATTGCTGACTGAGTCCTGGGTTAGACTCCAGAGAATCTGAGAATTCCCTAAAATTCTATACACAATTACCTGTGTATCTATACATACATTTTTCTGTGTAAGGTTCTGTAACTCTCACTACATTCTGAAAGGGGTCTGTCACAAACCCTACATTCCCCTTCCCAGAAAATTGTTATGAGCTACTACTACAATTTATCTTAATCTTTTTTCGATATAAGGCGGTATGAGGTGCAAAAGTAATTTTTTTTCCCTTTTCCCTAATAGAGTATCCCAGACCATCTATTGGACAATTATCTTTTAAGATTTGTGTTGCCTTGAAAAATAAATTCACTTTTAACTAATTGGTTATCTTTTTATCTCTGCAGAAAAAGTCAGAGAAATTCAAGAAAAACTTGATGCTTTTATTGAAGCTCTTCATCAGGAGAAATAAATGGTAATAAATAAAAGTCCTCTCGCTGCATTGGTACTGACTAAATGCAAAATCTGTATTTTTTAACTTATTATTATAGTTTATCATTATAGTTGACTCTATCTTGCTTGTCCTTAATAACAGTTTTAGTGTAATTAAATAATTTTGATAGCAGGAATCTCTGAAACTAATTCTACATTTCATACATGTAATGTCCCTTTTGAATACTTGATTGTCTTCTGGCTGAACTAAAACTATCCTCTAGAACTCATTTTGAACAGAACAAAGGTAAAACAACAGCTTAGAACAAAGCTCTAAGCTGTTTTTTAATATGCATGTGGCTCATAAGTTTTCTGCCTGTAAAGAATTAGACTGTAGCCCTCATTATTTTATTGCTTATTGTTCACATTCCAGTAGGTAATTATGTGTATGTTAAGTTGCAAAGCATTTATTTGGCTTGATTAGTAATCCTAAAACTTTTCCTAAATCTTATTCTCTTATGTTTAAAAATATTTCTGTTGTTTAAAATAACTCAGGTAGCCTTAGAATGTAGTACTCTTCTAAATGTGTGGACTCTTGTCTAATTCTGTAGTCTGGCATTGGAAGCATGTTCCAAATAAAGTATTACATATTTAAAGACTTGCCTTAGTAGCTTAGTAACCTGCTGATTATTGCTAAAGAATTATAATTAGTAAGTCTTTTGCTTTTACTGAAGAAATTGAGAAAGGGAAAATGCTATAATTAAGCCATTATCCTGTATTTAAAATATTTAATTAATCACTTCATTTGTGAGCCTTGCCCTGTAGGCAGCCTGCAACACATTCAGAACTGGAAGGAATAGAAAAGTGAAAGATTCCCTCCCTAGCTGCATTCATTTCAGGAAAGGCCTTTAGCCAAACTACCTGTTTTCCTCTATTGGAGGTACAGTATATTTGAGAAAGCAAGCTAGAAAAGGAAGCACAGCTCAGATCCTCCTCATCAGAATAGCATCCCAGCAATGAATAAGGGAGGAAGGAGTTAGAAAGCTTTCCAGTAATGCTTTGCTGCTTTGCTCTATCTCTCTCCCTGAAGTTAAGACAGATGTATATATGGGTGTATACAAAATGTATCTAGAAACTAAGTATCAATCATCTTGAACACAATCCAAAAGTAATTCATTGTTTTTAAGTGTCTGTGTTCATAAATTATTTTATACAACTTCAGTGTCTGAAAATTTTCTCTTAAAGCCATAAGGTTGTTATATCTTCCTCGCTGTCATAATTACTATCAATAATTAATGTTAGAAATAAACATTTTGAGAGCCTTTTTGATTTGGAGCTTCTCCTCTTCAGCACCAACGTTCTCTTGAAATTTTTGTTTATAAATGTGGTTCAGGGCAGGGGCGGGGGGGGGCGGAGAAAATTCATGAAAATCACAGAAACCCGTTAAAAATAGAAGCTTCATTTCTGTCTTTAATAAAATGAAGAAGCCTAAAGCCAGCCAGTGTTTTACATAATGGTTGATGTCACTTCCCTAAGCTGGTCAATGTGACATCTTGGTGTTACCATTGCTACTGAGAACATGCCTTTTCCTGTCAGAGTGTCTGTGTCAGGTAGAGTCCATGGTGGTCCCAAGAGCTAAGTTGTAATGATATTTGTCTATGAGGAAACCACCCCAACTTTCATTGTTCCTTACTTGTCTTTAGTCTCTAAGGCCCTTCCCAACCCTTGGGATTTATAACCCTGTGAACTGTTAGTAATTCTATTTTGTACCCTGCAAAGCCAATGAAAAGAATAAACATGACAAAATGGTAGTAGCCTTGCTTCATTCCCACCATTTTAGAAAAGTTACCAGGAAGGAACTTTAAAGAATAGTTTCTTAATGATAGGGTTCCTCAGCCTGATGGTTTTTAAGTAGTTCATTCTGATAATTGCTGAAGAGGTTTATACCCAATACAGTCATACACAGTTTGCTTCTGCTGATCGGTTTTAATAGGTTTTTAAATTTTTGCCATAAAAAATAAATTACAGCATTTTTTGATTCACACATCATGTTAATAAAATTGTTCTATTGTTACATTAGGTGATATTTTGAATTTAATAAAACTAGCAGACAGGCAGTTAAGCTTCCGTATTTTTATAATCATGCAGTAATAAAGTTTAGAAATTTTGTATTGGTCTCATACCTTAATTTATCAAATATGTTTATTTTTGCAGAATCCTACCCATAATATAATCACCTCTGCATACATGTGAAGAAAGAAAACTTCAAGGTCTCTTGTCCTGCCTTTTTTCCTTCTGCTATTCCACCTTTTTAAACATAAAATAAAGTCATGGGATAAAAATAATTTATGCGTGTTCGAGGCACTGTAACCATCAGTTGCCTTCCGAATGCAAGAACAATGGAAATGGCATTAAAATTCTATTTTATTGTATTGAAGTGACAAATTGAGATAGTACAAGTGGTGTGGCAGTTAGATTCAGTCCCTGAAGATAAGAAACCTGCTCTCCTGCTTGTCTCGTTTGTGGTGGCACGTGTTCAACTAATTCATTAGCTCATGTTACTCAGTGTCTTTTTTTTTCAGGGGAAAAAATGCCAGATGTTGTGAAAAGCTATCAATTGTATATAAGATGATGGTAACCCGCTAAGTTGTTGTCTTTATCTGTAATGCTCTATATGCAGTAGTTATCTGATTATGAAAATTCAGTTTACATTTATCATGTGAAAGAGGACTAGCTAACAGAAGAGTGCCTCAAATAGGTGAATTCGGATTTCAGCAACTCCGGGTACATCCCGTGAAAGAGGTCTCACCCTTCATTGCTGGCTAAGAGGGCTGCCTTAAACGCGAAGTTGGCAGTGGCTTCCCTGTTTGCTTCCGTTGATAGTTTCATCCTTTCTGTACCCATTTGAAATTCATTCATTTTGGATGTTGTATAGGTAAGTCGGTGTTCTGTTAACCATGGGTGTTTTGAACCTATGGGCAGAGCTACTGGGTTGTGACACAGGGTAAGGAAGATAAAGAATAATCAGTTGACTGATTTCATTGAGATTGTTATCAAGCACTCTGGTGGGCTTCAGGAAAAGGCTTTCTGTCACAAGACTGTTTTAAATAGAAATTATTTCAACCGAATATCGTTGACCATCTCCCTCTTAGCTGAACGTGTAAAAACAACATAAAATTTGATTCACTGCAGTTCAGTTACTATACCCTCACAGCATTTTTGTGTGTTTCAAATACTTTTTTATTGGCTCACGGACTTTAAAGCAAGAAATACGCCATTTTGGGCTTAAAATCTCTTTCTTGTTTATCTCTGCTCTTTGTTGCCATTTCATTAAGCCTTTATTATTCTAATAAAAGTGCCCATTGTGTGACAGTTTTATTTTATAGTTTACTTAATTTTACAGCTTTTTTAGAATTATGTTTTGGTAACAGTTTCCTTGCTACCCCACTTTTTTTTTTTTTAATTTAGCATCAATATACTCTTCATTGTGATTCTCTAAGATCTGAGAACATTTAATACAAAGTTGGAAGGATATCACAGAATATTTCAGAAATTGAGAGTTCAGTAAATATTTATTTTATACTGTTTGATAAGAAAGGTAGATCCAGTTTTACACAGCTGGTAGCAATCTACGTTGTTATTTGGTAGATGAGAGTCAAGAACATTTCATGTGTCTTTCACCTCTCGGGCTGATGGGTGAACAGAAAGGGAATAAATATACACAAACACACACACACACACACACACACACACACGTGTTCCATGCTAGGTTTAGAGATGACCTCACTGGTTAACTCCCTCTAACCAGTGCTGTTTGGTGGTAACTCCTCACTGAAGCAGGCACCCTGCAATTATTAATATTTTTGTTGTTGTAAAACACAGCCACTTTACAACTATAAATCTGTTTCTAAAGAAATAGGACCATGTTTATTTGTATGTGCTATGGATAGGAAAAAAATACCCTCAGCTGTATTTCTATAGCTTTTTCCCAAGCAGAAGGTTAATGTTAAGTCAGTACTTTTTCACATCTCTTTGTATAAATACAAGAAACAGTGATGGGTGTCTTCATTTTTGAGATCAGTATTTATAAATTAAACACACAAATAGATGATAAAAATTAATGTGATTAAAAATCCCATGTAAGAGTCCAGACAACCCCCCTCATCCCCCACACTAATATGACTTCTTTCTTTCATGGGCTACATTTTTTTTTTCCTTTTTAAGCTGATCTCATTCTAAGCGTGCCTCCTCCCCACCCTTGGAAGTTAGGTTGATGCAGATGTTATTTAAAGAAAAAATAAAATTCAGATTCTCAACAGTAAATCCTGTGTGTTTTGTCTGTAGTTCAAAAAATTACAAATGATTCGAATTTAAACAAATCACTTCAGAAATTGAATATACAGGAGTTAAGTTCTAACTTGACCAGAAATCATTTGTTTTTCATGGCAGAATTTGTCAAGAATAGGGTGAACAAAGCCCTATATGGAAGACAGAACAACTGTAAGTAGATGATATCTATAATTGACTCGGTCAAGGTGTCAATTTTAAAACTCCAGATTCGTAGGCAGTGCACAACAGGAAATAAGCCGTTCTCGCTGCTTCACAGTTGAATCCGCTGAGCTCTAGCTATCGGTGGAGCAATCCGCCTTTCTTAGTGTCTTCATTATATTCTCTCCTCTTTGTATGACCCCCTTTTTCAGACTTTACCCTGTGGACTCCTTCCCACAAATAATTTGGCCTCCAAATGCAAATGAATAGTGTAAAGATGAGTAGGCAACGTTGCAGAGAGTGATGCTTCCTCACCGTATAATTTGGGAAATTTACATATGATGGTAAGATTCAGAGTGTAGACTTAAAAGGTAAATTCCTTAAGTAGTTAATAATTTTATATTTATTTATTTCAGATGTATTTATCTTAAAAAAAATAATGGTATTTTAGTTTTCCACTGAAGGGGATCAAAATAGTGCTTTTTCTCTCAGTTCTCTCAGTTCTCTAAACTGGCGTTGGCTGTAGTTTCAGGTACTTAGCAGTGTAGAGATGTGCTTACAAATATACTTACTTTTGAATGGTCATGGCTACATGTTTAAATATTTAAAACATAACCTTGTTTTTACTTGTGCACTGTGAATGAACTTTGTATTATTTTTTAAAACCTTCATACTCCATGTAGATGTTATTGCAATTTGATTTTGCCTGTGCTTAATTAAGGTCATTTGTATAAATTAGTAATAAAAGATATTTAAATCATGTTATAATTTGATATTGGAAAGCATCTTTTAACTTTTCTCTGTATTAATGAGGAGGTGAGAGAGAGAAAGGGAGAGAGAGAGACCTGTGCACCTAGGCTCATAATTTGACCTCATAGTGTAACCAAATTCATGGTCTCATAAGCCCCTTAATGTGGCTCTTTTCTGAATACTTATATTTCACATGCTTCACATTTCACTGTTGTAATCCATGGTCAAACAATGCCTTTTTTCATGTCTTGATATTTGTCAAAACATTTTGGTATTTTCTCTGATAAAATATATTAAAAATGTCTTTTAATTGGATTTTGCTGCCACGGCCATCATTTTCATTAATGATGCTAGCATGTTCATTTGTACAGGAGGCTTACTGGAAAGTCATACCCAAGTCTTAGAACGGGAAGAAATTGAGGATCCCTTACTTCCATCGACCACCTTGTTATGAACTCCTATTTCTCTCTTTTTTTTTGTCTTCCCAGAACTTTGCTCCTAAATGATGCTTATTAGATGGTTGTTGATCATTTGATGTGTAAAATAAGGCAGAGTAGAGGTGTGCCTTATCCAGGATTCCTATGGTTGGCTGAAGTCAAAACTAGGGAAAGACTCAAAGTCATGATTGCTTCTATAAGTAGTACATTCTAGCTAGAAAATGGTTTATTGCTGGTGAGTTAATGTCAAGAGACAGTCTTGGAATTCCTTTGGAAGTTTTGTAGAAAAGAACATGTTTTAGTCACGTTAGCCTGTATGTCACTTGTCACTATTAACAGACCAGTCTCAATGTGAGGCTCAAAAAGTAGTTGTACTTTATTATCCTTTGTATACTTCAGATTCAAAAACTGCATGCATCAGAAAAGGTTGAAGAATTTACTTCCTGTAGATTTAACAGAGTGATTTGTTCCTTCTCATGCTTCCAAATGAAAAAAAATCATACCTTTTAAAAATTACTCATTTTTTAATTGAAATATAGTTAACATAATATTAAACTGTTTCAGATGTATGAAGAATTCTCTACCAAAATGAAGCAGCTATCATGTGCTTGTAAATAATACAGATGTATTGTTTAATTGTATTACAAAATGTGTTTTAAAATAATCAAACACATCCAATTGGTGATAATTAAAATGGTCATATTCTGCACATATAAGTTAATAGATATAGAAAACTTTAGAGTTAAGATGAGTGCTATAAAAATTGTCAAAGATTAAGAAGCGGAACAGTATCAGGAAAGTTTATTTTTGTTTATTATTTATTTAAATTCAGTTAGCCAACATTTAGTACATCATTAGTTTCTGATGTATGTTCAGTGATTCATCAGTTTCATATACCACCCAGTGCTCATTACATCACATGCTCTCCTTAATACCCATCACCCAGTTACCCCATCCCCCCACCCACCTCCCCTCCAGCAACCCTGTTTGTTTCCCAGACTCAGGAGTATCTCATGGTTAGTCTCCCTCATTTCTTCCCATTCAGTTTCCCTCCCTTCCCCTATGGTCCTCTGCACTGTTTCTTACATTCCGCATATGAGTGAAACCATATTATAATTATCTTTCTCTGATTGACTTATTTCACTTAGCATAGTACCCTCTGGTTCCATCCACATTGATATGAATGGAAGGTATGGTGGCTGAGTAATACTCCATTGTATATATGAACCACATCTTCTTTATCCATTCATCTATTGAAGGACATCTCGGCTCTTTCCACAGTTTGGCTCTTGTGGACGTTGCTGCTATGAACATTGGGATGCAGTTGCCCTTCTTTTCACGTCTGTATTTTGGGGGGTAAATACCCAGCTGTGCTAGGTCTTAGGGTAGCTCTATTTTGAACTTTCTGAGGAACCTCCATTCTATTTAAATGTGAGTGGCCTTTACCCTGAAGAAGACAGTTCTATAGAATAAGGGTGAGAAAAATGTGCCTCATAAGGTTAAATAAGTATCTTGAAATGAAGGAGTTGAGTTAGGTTCACATTCCCTAGGGCCAGTGTTGAGGCTCATTTGGGGACAAGTCACTGAGTAGCAAGTAACTTTTGTAAATCCCTGTTCCCTCATTCTTTGCGGTAAAGAATTCTTGCTTGTTTTGTTTTTAACTAATTAATCCAGGTGTTGTCCTGGTTCCTATCCAGGTATTTGAGAAAATTTAAAAACACGGTTTTTTAAGAACCTGTAGGCCCAAGGCCCCAGTGAAGACCCAGTCACCAGCCGTGACACTGCCTGCTGCCTCCCCCAGAAGCTGTGTTACCAATACAGGATACACTCCATGTTTGAAGCTGAATGTCTGTTCTGCTGCTCCTTCTTGCAGTCACTTAATCACATAGCAACAGCATGAAAATTAGAATTGTATCCACTTGTCAGAAAATATAGTCATGGTTTACCTGATTTAGCACTTGCCAGAAGCTTGTGAGACCTCTAACATTTCTGAGAAAGTAGGTAGAGAATAGACTAACTCCATCTTGCTCTACTAAAATTTTTCTGAGAATTAGGCCAACTCTGGAGGAAACAATACTGCCTGGACTGCCACTGACCTGCCTCTTGATTTATCAAATATGCCCTTGACTCTCCCAGATCCTATATGATGTACCTATTTGAAGAAAATACTCTTCTGCAAGGTATCCTTTGCAGAAGTAAAACCTAAGAACATAACTGTTATTTAAGTTCATTAGAGTAAGGATTACGAGACAATTAAGTTCTAGCAAAGCTTCCCGCTCGAAACAAATGTATATGTCACTTTTCTGTCAAAAAGAATTCAAGACCTTAACCTGTTTCTTCACTTCAGCTGCAGGAAATGCTGAAATTAATTTACCTCTTAAGGAATCAACCTATCCATTTTTCTGCTTTCCACTTTTTTTTGTTGTTGTTGTTGTTGTTGTTTTATATATATTTTATTTATTTGACAGAAATCACAACTAGGCAGAGAGGCAGGCAGAGAGAGAGGAGGAAGCAGGCTCCCTGCGGAGCAGAGAGCCCGATGTGGGGCTCGATCCCAGGACCCTGGGATCATGACCCGAGCCGAAGGCAGAGGCTTTAACCCACTGAGCCACTCAGACGCCCCATTCCACTTTTGTTTTTAATCTCTCTTTTCCATAGGTCCTAACATGGAAGTAGTCACACATCACTAACAAGCTACAATGCTTACTCTCTCTCCATCAAGAAATGTATTTGTCTAGAGAGCTTAAGTCCAAAGTACCCACTTATAACACCTTAGCTATGCTTTAAGAGCACAGCACGCACCCAGCTAAAACAGTGAATCTGCCTCCTTACCTCCAAGAGCAGTACTAACAGGAGGAAGAGGTGCCTGGTGTGTTTTGGGAGAAAGGTACAGACGGTAGCACACCCTTACTAAGGGCCCATCAGAAAGGTCCTTGCAGGACTCAGCGCATAGCAAAGATGTGTACTGTCACTGGCCATTAGCATTTTGAGGTCCCTAAGCCTTTTTAGTATCCTATCTTGACAAGAATTGGTCCCATGAATTTGGGGGGAGGGGCAGTCTTTTAAGTTTTGATGTTAAGAAAAGAACTCGAACTGGTATGTCTTGTGTTTTGCATTCATTACCCCAGATAGTATTTCCATTTTGTCAATGAGGAAATTGGCTCCGAAATTTTAAGTAACTTGCCCAAGGTCATTCTAGTGAGTAGTAAAGTCTAAATTTGAAAACAAGCCTGGTTACAAACCCATGTGCACTTTGCTGTCTCTCAGACATAGTTTCAGGACAGTGAGCTTATTTATGAGGTGAATTATTTGAGCTGTATCCTGGCCCCCGACGTTCATAAGGGACTTAGAACGTGCATAAGGGACTAACCCTAACTGAGGCTGTTGTTGCATCACAAGAATGGGGATCTCGGCAGAGGCAGGGGGCTCCTGTGGGGTCCTGGGGGATAAGATGATACTGAGATTCAGGGGGTTCTAATCTGCCTGCCTGCCTCAGACCTCAAACCTCAGTAGTAATTAGTACTTGGTGATTTTTTCCTCAACATGGTAATCATGTTAATTTTGCCATCTTACCTATGTTGATTCTCTACATTCTTTTGAGTTAACCAGATCCAGGATTATTTTTACCCCAGTTTTTAAACCCTGGATTGAATCTCTTCTCAAACTTTGGCTGCCTTTCTGTTTCTAATAAGCTTAAACCTTGAGAGAAAGGCTGTTAGCAGAAGCCTCTACAATTTTGACTCAACTTTTTTTAAGAACATCATATACATTCTTTATTTAATTTTCTTGCCTTGAGTTTCTAGTTTCCCAGGACTTGGAAATAGATACTTTTCTTGCCAGCATCCTCTTGAGTTTATCTTCTCGTGTATCAGATCACCCTTAATTAAACACCCCCGCCCTTTGCTGCCTCTCCCATATGGGAGGCTCTCAGCACAGCGAAACCACTCCCGTTTTCATACATCCAGATTTCTCTTTTTAAACATCTGAGACATCTCCTTTCTTGCTAATTATACTTGCCAATTGCCATGGTCATAGCTGAACCAGGATTGTGAGATGGTAGTTTCATTCATGTCAAAAGTACCGTGTGTGTCGCTGCATGGACGGACGAGGCGTTTGGATCTTGTTCTCCGTTGGGCACCCCCATCGGTGCAGTTCGCCAGCTGCGCACCCTATGATTGGCTGGGCTTTTGATGTGCAGATACTACAAGTTGGTCACAAACGTGCGTACAATGGGCCTGTTCTGGTTCATGTGAAAATCAACATCCTTTTTTGTGTTCCTGGGTGACAGGATGCTACAATACTATTAGCATTTGCAAAGAGTGTGCTCTGTCCAAGGGTGTAACCACAGATCGTGTGCTGCTCAGTTTGTGTTTCTCTATTATGTGAGAGACACAAAGAAGCTGAAGGCTGGCAAAGGCCTGTCAAATCTCGTAATGTAGCGCTCGACCCCCAAACTCCACTTGGCCTCCGAGCATCTCTTGTTCCCCGTTCCACCCCTTTCCCTGAATGGGCTCTGAGGTAGGTAAATGAATTCAGAGGCCTGGTAGGCGGGGGATTCCTTTCTGACCTCATTCCTGTACCATTTGTTTGCAGGCTTGTAGGGGGAGAGGAGGACATTTTGGAATCCTTTGTGTTAAATAATTTTCTTGCAGGTTGGGGAGTTAATGGTAACTTTGTCTGTAGCCAACCGAGCAGAAAGCCTCCACGGACCAGGCGTGGCATGCTCAGCCAACCTCCTCAAAACTACAAGATGAGAATGTGGAAATAGGGAAATTTCTAGAGCAGATGTATACGCGGCGTGTTTGCCATCTGGTTGTGGGAAGCCGAGATCGTCCTGTGTATATAAAATAGAGTAGTTCTTCCTTTAAAAAAGAGTTCCTCTTTCTGAACTACCATAGCTTTTATTATTAACGCCTGTAGTTTGGATAGTCTTCTGTACAACCAGATATGTATATTTGGAAACATTTTTGAAGGCTTCCACGACCTGGCTGACTGTATGGAGGATGGTGTGATATGCAGAGGCTTTCTATCCTTTTTTTAACCCTCAGCTTCACTTTAGCCAGTAAATTATAGTTTTAGAACGATAGCTTGCCTTTTGCAAAAGAAGAAATGAGGTCCTGAGAGAAGAAACAATTTGTTCAATTAGTGGCAGAACGAGAACCCTTCTGTCCTGACTCCTAAGCAAGTACAGGCATCCTCCCTTACCTAGGACTCCAGTGATCCAAGGGCAACCCCATCCGGAAGCGGGTGACCCTCCTCTTGAGGCATCATCAGGCCAGCAGTGTCCTAACGCTCTGTCACGGTGCCTACGCCATTCCCCTCACTCCGTCTCATCACAAGAAGGAGGGTGAGTACAGGCCAATAAGGTATTTGAAAAAAGAGACCATATTCACACAACTTTTATTACAGTATATTGTTATAATTGTTCTGTCTAGTTATGGTTATTGTTAATCTCTTAGTAGGTTTACTAAACTAAACTTTATCATAGGTATGTATGAATAGGGAAAAACATGACGTCTATAGGGCCGGAACTCTCTGCAGTTTCAGGCATCCACCGGGGTCTTGATCATGGGGCACTGTTTCTATTCTGAGAAGATTTAAGCCAGGCCACAAACTCAGTGCCCCCAAAGTCAGGCATTTTGCAAAAAAACCTGGGGAATCTGGATATTTATTTGAAATCACCTTACTTTTGAATGTTAGCGCTATTTTAAAAATCTTGGGGCACCTGGGTGGCTCAGTGGGCTGAGCGTCCAGCTCTTGATTTGGGCTCAGGTCACAGTCTTAGGGTCCTGGGATCTAGCCCTGTGTCAGGCTCTGCACTCAGCGGGGAGTCTGCTTCTTCCTATCCCTCTCCCTCGGCTTGCTCGCTCACTCTCTCTCTCAAATAAGTAAATATTTTTTTGAAAAAATCCTAAACGGTATGTAAGTCAGACAGAAACATCCACAACCAGCATGCTGCCCGGCCACGGATCACCACGTGAAAACTCTCAGTTTGACCGCTGCCGGCCTCAGTGAAGCTGAGTGACAACACTCCTGAGAGCTTCTGAAGAGAGCATGATTTCTGGGCATGCTTACAGGTGCACAGATGTTCAGCTTCATTTAGAGGCATGAAGCCTTAACTTTAAGTGAAGTTAAATGATGAGGCTGGACTGAAAGGGAAAATCTCATTTATTAAATGCCAACTATATTAAATATATTTCGTATTCTTCCTTACATCGGCACTATCACTGTTTTTCAGTACGTGGATGCCTGCTGGAAGGGCTTCCCTGAGTGTCCAGGCTGACAAGTTGGCTAAGTCTGTCTGGGATTCCATGTAGGTTTGCCTGCAGAGCCTGGAAAACAAAGTGGGTATTGAATAAGCGGGCAACGTGCCCGGAGCCCCCTTCCATCACCCACTCACCTGTCCAGACCCGGCAGTTCCTTTTCATGTTGTAAGCTGCAAAAAAGTGTGTACATTCCTGAAGAGATACTTAATATACTACTTCCAGGACCATGGACAAGTCGGTGCTGAGAGGAAACCCTGACTGAATAAGATGCACATATTTAAGTAAAAGTCTTTTGTTCTACACGCCTGCCTTTTTCAAGTTCTGAAAGTCACGCTGGTGAACTTCAACAGGGGAAAATGGCCCTGAGGCCAATTTTGCACAATTTAAGTGAATCCTGAGTATTCAGAGCACATTCTATTTTTAAGGTTTACAGAGGAAGAGGTAACCCAGAATTCTGGTAATTATTTTGTTTTTGTTGCTCGGCTTTAATAAAATCATTTCACTAACTAAAGGGTACTGTATCGTAAGGGAAAAGCCAGTTGTCTACTGTGTATGTGTGTGTGTATTTATCCTGGATCTGTAACAAAGGGTTCATCTTAGTTCCCAAAAAAAGCCATCCTATTTGGAGAAATTCTGTCAGGAAAGAAGGCAACGACACAGGCACACACACAGAGCTCAAGCCTGTGTGTCTGGCTCTTCAGAAGGGCAAAGAAGAGCCCAGGACCATGAAGCACAGGAGTCCTACTTCAGATTAAGCATGCTCTGCTCCCCACATGACCATGTCAGAGCCGCTTCCTTCCCCAGACCAGATGTGTGAAAGGACAGCAAGTTGGTTAGCCCCACAGGTTTCCTCCAGCCCAGATAACCTCTGAGTTTCTGCCACTGATTAAACTTAGCATCCAGAGAAACCAAGGAAACATGTGTCCTTGTCCAACTAAGTCAGGCAAGATGTTTTCCAGATCACATTCTTTTTTCAGTGAAAGCCATTCTAATAGTTGCCTCCAAACCAGGTACAAGGTGTTTCTCTATTGAATCTTTCTAAATAACTAGTTACCACGTACTGTTTGTCAGACACTGTTGTAGGCACTTAAACTATGTGAATGTTGATAACTTCCACAACCCTGAGAGATAGGTACTATTATTTTCCCCATTTTATAGGCAAAAACAAAACAAAACAGCTTTTAAATTGTCCACATTGTCAGAGTTTGCTTAGCTTATAAGTGGCAAAGCTGGGATTTCCACCTTGATCTGTGCGCCTGTGCTATAAATTGTTTCTCGCCCATAAATGGCCTGCATTGCACGGTACGATGCAAGACGAAGAAGTTACTGTTGGCAAAGATGCCAGAGAAGTTTGGGAGGTTGTGAGTTCAGAAGGGAGGCATTGGGGAGCTGTACGTAAGGAGAGGTCCTGCTTTCTCAGGAATGTTTACACAGAGAAATAGCTTTGCTGGCTCACAGGTGCCTTGGCTCCACACACCTGTCCTGAGATAACCCTGACTGTGAACAAGACAGCTCACAGCCAGCAGTTGCTTCCTGCCAAGGGCAAAGGGCATGAGCCTGTGTTAATCTGCACTAGAACAGGAATGAGCAGAGACCTAAATCTAAAGTAGGGTTCTTTTTTCTTTTTTCTTTTTTTTTTTTTTTTGGTATTTTTTTTTTTTATTAACCTATAATGTATTATTTGTTTCAGGGGTACAAGTCTGTGAATCATCAGTCTTACACAATTCACAGCACACACCATAGCACATACCCTCCCCAGTGTCCACCCCATCCCTCCTACCCTCTCCCCTCCAGCAACCCTCAGTTTGTTTCCTGAGATTAAGAGTCTCTTATGGTTTGTCTCCCTCTCTGGTTTCATTTCGTTTCATTTTCCCCTCCCTTCCCCTATGATCCTCTTGTCTTGTTTCTCAAATTCCTCATATCAGGGAGATCATATGATAATTGTCTTTCTCTGATTGACTTATTTTGCTCAGCACAATACCTTCTAGTTCCATCCACAGTCGTTGCAAATGGCAAGATTTATTTCTTAATTTTTTGATGGCTGCATTATATTACACTGTGTATATATATATATATGTTATATATATATATAACATATATACACATATGTTATATGTGTATATATGTGTATATGTGTATATATATATGTGTATATATAACATATATATATATACACAGTGTAATATAATGCAGCTATATACACACACACACACACTATAGGCTTCCAAAGAGACTATTGGTTGGCTGCCTGGGAGAGTGCACGGTGCGAGCTGAGTGAACTTAGGTTCACAACAAGGTAGAAAAGGGATTGCCTTCTCTACTAATAGCCCTGCTGGGATCCCAGGCCATGCTTTAGCCACCATGTGGGTATAAGGAAACTGGATTTGGAGCATTTTAGATCACCAGTATGGTGGTTTGCATTTGCTGATTTTGCATTTTTCTAAACTGAATGGGTTTTCCTTTATTCTCATTTTAGACCACCACTTAAACATACTGTGTTCTGGGTACTCTAGATATAGTTATTTGGAAATAAGACAAATGAACTTTTCTTAAAAAAATTTTTTTTTTAAGATTTGCTTATTTATTTTAGAGAGGGCATGTGCACTTGCAAGCAGGAGGGGCGGAGGGAGAGAATCTCAAGCAGTCTCTGTGCTGAGGGCAGAGCCCGATGGGGGGCTCGATCCCAGGACCCTGAGATCATGACCTGAGCCAAAATCAAGGGTCAGGGGCTCAACCTACTGAGCCACTCAGACACTCCAAATGAACTTTTAAAATATCTGTGAATCCCAGGATCTAGAAATAAATTGGTATCTTTTGGTGAAGTCTGTCAATCTGTAAAGTGTACATTATCTTTCCTTTCATTCACAGCCAGGCTCCTTGAAAGAGAAATCATGTACCATTCCTCGTTCAGCTGACTCTGCCGAACCCCTCGTCGAGGCCACCAGTGTCCCCTCAAGCACTCTTTTACTTACTTGGCCATTTAACACAGTGGCATCCGTTCCCCCTCCCTCCCCTTCCCTCTCGCTCTGTAAACCGTTATTTCCTTAGCTTCTGTCCTTTGATGACACCACTTTTTCCTGGATTGCCTTCTAGTAACAAAGCAGCTGCTGATTCTCAGTGCTGTTAGCAGACCTTTCTAAATGGTGGTCTTTCCCAGAGCTCTCCCTCAGTGTCCTTTCCTCAATCTCACGTTCTCCCTGGCTGGTCAACTCCTGCCATGTTTGCAGTGACTGTCACTTTCTGGCTCTGTCCCAGTCCTTTCCCCATGCCCCAAAGCCCCATCTCCAGTTGTCCACTCCCATGTCCCACAGACACCTGTCCACAGCAAGACTACTGCTTTCTCCATTAAACCTGGCCCTTCTCCAGACCTCACTATTTTGGTGACAGACACTGACTGATAGGTGCACAAGACAGACATCTGGGAATCTCCCTCTCCTCCCGATACAGGAACAAACCCAATCACGAGTCTCCCTAGTTTTCATCCTACTATCCCACATCACCATCCTACGGCCTCTGCGCATATCAGACGACCCTCACGTCTGATATTGCCACCACAGACCTTCACCGTCCCCCCATCCATCCTCCACACTCTGGTCAGAATGATGTGTCCAAAGTGCACACGTGACCACTTAATTAATAACTGTCTCCAGATAGCTTTCAAGGTAAAGTTCAAAATTGTCAGCTCATAGCTCTTCCTGATAAGACATCTGCCCACCTCTCTGACAGCAGTTCCAGCCCTGCTCCTCACCCCGCATCGCTGCTGGTGCCCGGAGCCCCCCGCTCCACCACACTGCCTCTCTGCGCACACACTGCTCAGGCTGGACCAGCTTCCTTGCTCTGGTGACCCTCCTGCCTTCCTGGGGACCACGATCCAGCACCATCTCCTCTGGGGACTTATGTGACCCCTTCCTTACTCCCTTTTCTCCCACCTGAGTTAACTGCCTTTCATCAGTATCTTAAGCGCACGCCTGTCCTAACACAGCGGCATGTCCTGGAGTCACTGTCCACTCATGCATTTCCTCACAAGATTGAAAGATCTTGAGGACAGGGACTGTGTTCTCTCTTTTCAGATACCCAACACTTAGCACATCACAAATATGGAAAAACTGTCTAAATGAGTCAATGGTTCATGTCTATAAAGCATAGAGTACATAGATACTGATTTACATACAAATTAATGTTTACTGCTCTCTGTGTGTTTACTCGTGTGTGTGTGTGCGCGTGCGCACACGTGTGATCTCTTTTTTCGTTTGCTAACTGGCATAAACAACTTTTCACTTCAATTGGCAAAAAATTGGACCCATAATCAGGATTCGCTGTAACTTGGAAAGTCCTTTTCATCTTTGGTCTTAATTTCCTCACTGATAAAACAGAAGGTTTGATTGGATATTCACTAAAGGTCCTTCTGATGCCGATAATTTGTGAAAAGTTTAATACTATTTTTTTTTAAGATTTTATTTATTTGACAGAGAGACAGAGAGAGAACAGAAGCAGGGGAAGTGGAAGAGGGAGAAGCAGGCTTCCTGCTGAGCAGAGAGCCCGAAGTGGGGCTCCATCCCAGGACCCCAGGACCATGACCTGAGCAGAAGGCAGACACTTAATGGCTGAGCCACCCCGGCGCCCCCTGAAAAGTTTAATACTATTTTTATATAAAACTGCCTCTTACCAATAAAACTACCCTTAAAAATAAAAAATAAAACAACCCTTAATTCGCATACAGCCATCAGAGCTATTACCTCATTTGATCTTCACAATGTATCAATACCTTAGTCATTGTGATAGGGTGAGTAGAATTCGGCGATTAGCCTATTTTAAGCATTTATCTAACCTTAATTAAATGGTTTGACTCTACCACTAAATTTCTGAAGTATTTTGTTTCTTTTTTTTCTTTTTTAAAGATTTTATTTATTTATTTGACAGAGAGAGATCACAAGTAGGCAGAGAGGCAGAGAGGCAGGCAGAGAGAGTGAGAGGGAAGCAGGCTCCCCGCCAAGCAGAGAGCCCGATGCGGGACTCGATCCCAGGACCCTGAGATCATGACCTGAGCCGAAGGCAGCGGCTTAAACCACTGAGCCACCCAGGCGCCCTGAAGTATTTTGTTTCTGCAAAAGTATTTGTTTCTGCAGCACAGGATGCATTTCTAATTCTTGGAGCTGTCAGAGCTGTACTCAAGGCGTAAAACATGTTCATAAGGAAATGCTTGCCTTTTCTTACTTGGGGTCTGGAGACCCTCTCCTCGAGTAACTGCTGTCTTGCAAACCTGGTCTTCCTCTGCACCTGAGTCTGGTAGAAGGTGGTCTGTGCACCCCAGGGGTTTCAAGACTCTTCCAGGCTCACAAGGCCAACATGACTTTGTAGTAATACTAACATGTTGTTCGCCCTTTGCACTGCATTGATACCCACTGGCTGTGCCAGAGTCGCGGCGGGTGACCCTGCTAAGATCGAGTCAGGCAGGGATGTCGTGCTGCCTGCACCGCCACACACTCACCGTTTAGAAAAAGGAAAATGCCAGTTTTACTTAACGAATGGCTTGATGAAGTAGCAAAGTCATGTATCTTATTATTTTGTATTACTATTATTTTACTGATTTTTACTTTTGCTTAATCTCCACCTGTAAGTACTTTTCATGCCTTTTTCATGGTCTGTGACGAATTCGGAGGTTCACATAAAACACTTTGCCACCCAAAATTTGATGGTCATCTTGAGGAAAAATAGTTATGCAGTTACTTGATTTGTGACCTGAAGTCTCACTTTTTTGAAGGGACACAATTTTGGTAAGGATGACTGAGAAACTATGCTAATTCCAACTTAGTCAGGCGGCAGACATTTTCTCAAAAATAAGCAGAGTGGGCCTGCCACTTCATGGAAAACAACTCTGTTGTATTCGTTTCCGATGATAAAACTTACACATTTAGGCAAAAAGCGGAATCTGGAAAAACAGTGAGCGTGACAACTTCTCAGTATTTTTCTGGCGAAATGAATGATGACTTTGATGAATATCTTTTTTTTAAAAGCACGTTTTAAATTTTTAATGGTTTTGAGAATAACTGACACACAGTGTTACATAGTTTCAGAGGTACAACATAGTAATTCATCCTCTCTGTGCTATGCTCACCACAAGTGCAGCTCCCATCTGTCACCATGCAATGCTGTTACAATGTCATTGACTGTATTTCCTATGCTGCGCCTTTTATTCTCATGACTTAGATGAATGTCTCTTTTTGATATTGTAAAAAGAAATGTATCAGAAGATCTGCATAACCAAGAAAACCAGTATTTTCCAAATGGCTAATATGATGATGGGGTCAAGTCAAGCTTAGGGAAAGCTCCTTTGCAAGGGGGAGGTAGACCTATAGATTTTACGTCAGAGTTTGAAAAGTTCATTGATAACGATTACGGAGTCTACATTGCAACTAAACTTTCTCAAATGTTGATGTAGTACCAAAGAAGATTCACAATTACCTGGAAAGCTATTAAATTCTCCTTCATTTTCCTAATTACATTACTGTGTGAGATCAAGTTTTCTTCATACACTTCAATCAAAACAATACATTGTAATAGGTTGAATGTAGAAGTGGATGGAAGACTCCAGTTATCTTCTATCAAGCCAGACATCAAAGAGAATTCAAAAAATAAGCTATAGTTTTTAATAAGAAATGTAATTTATGTTAACATGAAGTTTTATTTTTTAATTAATGAGTATATATTTTAAATGATTCTCCATGTCAATTTTTAATATACCAATATCAAATATTATATTAAATATTAAATATCAATACATGTAACCCATCTAAAGAAAAATTTCTCTGGGATACACGATAATTTTAAGAGATTAAAATTCTAAAAATCACTGCTTAACTATAGGACCTGACCATTTCTTTGTTTAAAATATCTGAAGCAGAGTCACCTGGGTGGCTCAGTCAGTTGGGCGTCTGCCTTCTGCTCGGTTTGTGGTCCTGGGATCCTGGGATTGAACCCCGCATTGGGCTCCCTGCTCGGCGGGGTGCCTGATTCTCCCTCTTCCTCTGCTTGCCACTCTGCCTACTTTTCTTCTATCTCTCTGTCAAGTAAATTAAAAAAAAAAAAAAAACCAAAAACTTAAAAATAAAAACCTCTTTAAAATATCTGAAGCAGGGGCGCCTGGGTGGCTCAGTGGGTTAAACCTCTGCCTTAGGCTCAGGTCATGATCTCAGGGTCCTGGGATCAAACCCCGCCATCGGGCTCTCTGTTCGGCAGAGAACCTGCTCCATCCCCTCTCTTCCTGACTCTCTGCCTACTTGTGATCTATCAAATAAATAAATAAAATCTTCTTTAAAAAAATCTGAAGCATGCAATCCCCATGAGAATTACCTCTTAGTTTCTTAGCCTAATTCAAGATGGATTTTAAATCCATAGCAAGGGTTAAAAGTAGTCTAGCAAACGTCAGTGATTGTTGGTATGTGACTTGCAGGTTGAACTGTTTGACAGACAAATTGAGGAAACTGTTCTAAGATTAGGGGTGATATGTGTAGTGCAGTGCATGAAAATTTTTGTTTGTTTAAGGACCCATTGTTGGTAGAGGGTCTCAGCCCTCAGTGTCAGGGAGAATTGTGCTTCCCCTGAGCGACTGGTATGCTCTAACTATCCATAGACCATTTTTCTCCCTTTTCTTGGGCTTCTAGGAAGCCCAAATTTACATTCTGAGCTCAGCCTTGCTCCCATATGGAAACTGACATTTACTTGTAACTTACTTGTTAACATTGACTGGTGGTACCAAGCTTTCCCCTGCCTTGGTTACATTTTGCTCTAATTATCTTTGATTTCTTCATCTGAATTTTTGTGGGTATTTCCAAAAGCGACCTCCAGTTCTTCTGCCAAATATAGGTAAAACATGTAAACGTAAGAACACTCAACTCTCAGAGATGCTGCCACTTTGCTCTCCTTCCAGTACTGACTCCAGCTCCTTTCTAAGCAGCAGGAGGCACGTCTGGGGTTTCTTTGTTATGTCCTTTGATTCGTCTGCAGAAGAGGGACAGGGAGTAGTGAGGGAAGCAGCATAGCAATGCCTTAGGAAAATCTGGCTCTCCATGCAACCTGCGCCAAGAGCGGAGAAGCTAGCCAGACCCAGAGGCCGCGGAGCAGGAAAGCAGCCAGCAGGCAAGCCGGTGGGTAGGAGGAGGGGGGAGGCCAGCCCCCAGGCCTCCAAGGAGGAATCTGCTCCTCTAATGAAAGGGCCCTTCTTTCTAGGGGATTATAAGAATATTCATGACCCTTGAGATCAGCAGGTGAGGCTCAGCCCTCCCTACTCATCCTTTGGGCAAATAGTCCAGAAAGCCGAGGTTGCCAGGACGAGAAAGGAACAGTGGGAGTTGGGAGCTTTTCCTGCTTCCCTAGGCCCCCAACCCCCTTTATTTTCAGAGGAGAGCAGGGTGGGGGGCACTTGTCCTGAGGTGAAGCAAGGACTGTGTCTTTCATTTCTAAAGAGCAGGCAGCGAGGCCGAGGCAGAAGTCCCGTGACATGACTTGAGACACAAAATGGTATCTTAGCATCGAAGACCCCCTTTGACAACAAGAAGAAAAGCCCTTTTCTTCCCAGCCCGGATTAGGCGAGGAGGGAATTCTCCCGAACATGTGTGCATTGTTTCGTGGAGGGCAGCCAGGCTGGCCTGGGGCTTGCCTCCCAAAGTCAGCCCAAGGAAGCTTGTCCCCGTGTAATTAAAAGGGAAGGCAAACAGCAGGGAGGCTTGTTCCGCTGCCGCCCACCAAAGTGGGGTCCCGGGGGGCCGGTGTGGCCCAGGAAATTGGCTAAATTAATGGTTATTGGAGGCCTCACTGAATGTGTGGGCCCTGGAGGCAGAGAGAGGGCAGGCCAGGCAGTGTCCTCAGAGCTCTTCAGATCAAATGGAAAAAAGAGTCATTCTCAGCTGAGATGTCTCAGCAACTTGCCACCTGACCACGCAGCAAGCTGCCCTGGGGACAGGCACCTGCAGCGAGGGGTCAGCGCCTCACGGAAAGCAGAGCCTCCAGGCGGCCTTTCCAGGCCCTCGTCTGTCCAGCTGACGCAGGCAGGGCCCCTCTCTTTCTCCAGCTGACGGCAAGGCCGGGAGCCAGGAGGTCACAGGTCATGGCCGCCGCGGCAGGGGCCTGGAGCTCACAAAGGGGCAGAGTTTCTGGAAAGTAGTCTCTTGTGTTGGTCCATGGGAAAGCGCCTCACTCAGAAGTTACTGGGGGGGACGTCAAACCCTGAACCGGAGGCTAACATGTTTGGCATTTGTAAGGTTTAATTCTGTTATGAAAAAGAAAACTTTTTCAGTGAAAAAAAAAAATCTTTCTAATTGCCATTTCCTGAAAGCTTCAGTTCAAGGCTGTGACCTTCATGCCTCGTGTTCCCGGCTGCCTCCTCGGCATTCACACAGGGCTACAGGCGATCGGGAAAGGCCAGGGAGAAGGTAACAGTGACAACAGCGACAGCCGGGAAGCCACGCAGGGCTGTCTCCAAACCCGCGGGCCCCCAGCTTTCTGCCGAAGGCCACAGACTTGCTGAAGGCCCGGGCAGGTGAGCAGGCAGGGCTGGGGCCTCCACTTTTTCTGGAAAGTGGTGGATCTAAGTCAATATGGCAGAGTGGACATGGCTTGTCTGACTCTGCAAATATTGGACCAAAGACTCGAGTACGGCCATGCTGTTGACAGTTCCGAGACGGTGTCTTTGTTGTCTTTGTCACCATGAAGTGCAGCCCGGGGGAGTCCAGCCTAACACCCTGTGTACACAGAGGGGCCAGTGTGCTCGGAGGCCTCTGTGTTTGCTCTGCCAATACGTGCGGGCGGCCGTGCCTTCCAGCCTCCCACTGCCGGGGGACATCTGGGGGTGTGAGCCTAGCCCACCCTCTCCTGCCTGCCCCCTGGGGAGAGGTGCTGACCACAGTAGCCAAGACACGGGCTTCCTTTCCTCTCTTTTCAGTTCGTTTAAAAAAAAAAAGTTTGCTGTAGAATGCACAGGTGTCATCTGTCAGCCTCACGGACTATCCCAGAGCACCCCACCCTGTATCCAGCAGATCAAGAACCCGAACGTTCCCAGCATCCCCCAAGCCCGCCTGCGACCTCCCAGGCATCACATCCCGCAAGGCTGATGGCTCACCTGACTTCTAGTATATGGTAGTCCCCCCTGCGTTAAGCTGCATGGTTTTGAAAACTTCCCGTGGCACGTGAAGCCAGCCTGCAATGTGTCTGTCCCGCAGGGCCTGGTCACCGCACAGCCTGGCACCGACGGCTCCCAGCTCTGCCCTGACCCAGGCAAGCCCCTTCCCTGCTCTGGTGTCAGGGTGGGCTCTGGGAAAGCGCAGAGTTGGTCTCATGTCCCTTGGGGCCCTCCCAGTACCGGTGTGTGGTCCCTGGGTCCACTCTACTGCCTCCAGCATGAGGAGTCTAAGCCATGGGCAATGCACAGGCAATGCAATGTCCCAGGAAGGTGGCAGATGCCCAGCCTACCATGCCCCACTGTACCTCCATACCTTCCATACCACTGTCCGGAAACATCAGAAGACAGGTTGTTTACGGATTCCCTCCATGCCACCGAATACACTGGAGTCATTCCAGTCCTGAATCTCGTCCATTCTTCTGCCTGAAAACCCTCCCAGGCCAACTGAGAGAGGGAAGGGGGGGCCTCCCTCTAACTACGCTCTGCTATGTGACACCCCACTCCTTTCACATTCCTAAAGCAAATTGGGGGCTGGGAGATGAGAGGCAGCTTAAAATGGGTGACAAAACATGCCAGAGCTAGGGGTTCAACTATCTCACTCAACAGGTGGGGAAACTGAGGCCCGGAAAGGGAGGGGGCTTCCCTGAGACTACGTAGAGAGTGTCTGGACAGACTCCCTCCAGTTTGCTATATCCATCCTGGAATGCTTTTAAAGAACTTCATTGCTAATGTCAAAGGACACACACAGAGACCCACAAACACACAACAAAAACAACTGTTCCCACCATGAGAATTCTCCAGGTCACCTACTTCTCCAGGCGTTGCATCGCCTCTTCCCCCACCCCCACCGAGGGCTCTTTCGGAATCTGCGCTTCCCATGATCACAACAATCCTGGGTCTTGCTACTGGGAGTTCTGCATTTTGGATTGTGTCACCCCGTGTCACATTCTTGGCCAAGAAGCTGACTTGAAAACTCTATGTTCCTGAGAGACTTCTGTTGCCAAGGCAGCGGGCAGAGCCTCTGGATTTCCCTCTTGCCTGAATCCAGAGTCCAGCTCCCTCTCTCCTGAGCATGCGCGGTGGACCTGCTACCGCCAGATTGCCAAGACGCGCCACCCACCAGAGGCAGAAGGGCCTGGCAGAGACCACCAGCGCAGGGGCCTCCATGGGGGGACCCGGATGCCCTACAGCCCCTGTAATCTTGGGAACATTTCCCTTGTCCTGAGGCCTTTGCTTCACTTCCCTTCAAGACACACACCAGCAACACGCCAGACCCCACCACTGGACTCCCTAAAAGCTGGAAGCTGGGGGCGAGGCTGGGGTGCTGTGTCTACACAGGTGCCCAAGAATCCTTGGGAAGCTCTGGGGGTTCTGCAGCCTTGGGAGGAGCCCGCTCCAGGCGTGTGGCTTCCGTTCCATTCATGTCTTCCTCCTGGCCTGGAGAAACACAGGTGAACAAGACATGCACACTCAGCTCGAGGGGCTCATACCATTTGGTAAGGACTGAACTTGAAGAAGAGAGTCATAATCCTGATCACAGGCAAAATAAATAAATAAATAAAAATTAAAAAAATAACTTTAGACAACCAGCACTCCAAAAAGGAGCAGAAAGAGAGCAGATCCAGCCTAGGTGGGCTTTACGGAGGAGGTGGCCTGTAAGCTGACGTTCAGACAATGAACCATCCTGGGCGCCTGGGTGGCTCAGTGGGTTAAGCATTTGCCTTCGGCCCAGGTCATGATCTCAGGGTCCTGAGATCCCTGCATTGGGCTCTCTGCTCAGCAGGGAGCCTGCTTCCCCCTCTCTTTCTGCCTGCCTCTCAGTCTACTTGTGATCTCTCGCTCTCTCTCAAATAAACAAATAAAATTAAAAAAAAAAAAGAGGTGCTTCACCTTATAAAAAAAAAAAAAAAGAAAGAAAGAAATGAACCACCCTGTTTTCCCTTTGGCATAGTAAGCTCTTACTTCGTTGTCGTGAAGCCTGGGAAAGTTTACAGTGAAAATGCACTTAGCAGGGTTTTTGGCACACAACAGGCGCTCGTTAAACATCACACACGGAGTTAGGTAACCGCAGCTGACGTGGTGTGATGAGAGCTGAGTCTGCGTCTTTGTCTGGGGAAGCAGGCTGGGTGATGAGATGGAAGAGTCAGGTTTGGGTTACATTGCAACCAGCTGAGTTTAGGTTTTCATCCTGAAGGTGATGAAGAGCCTTTGAAGAATTTTGAGAAAGAAGAGACATAATCAGAATTGCTTTATTGAAAGATCATTTTGACCACAGTAATGGAGAGTAGCTTTGGAAGTGAGGAGCTGGAGGTCAGCGTAAAAGTGGAGGCTCGGTGACCTTTATGAGTCTTCACCATGGTCCAGGTGTGAAGTGACAAGGGTCACAGCCTGACCCTGGCTGTAAGGATGAAGCTGATGGGACCAACTTGGGTGTTCACTCTTTGTCTGTGGCTTGGCATAGTATCTCCTTCAGTGCTGGTGTGGGGGCGGGGAGGAGCATGGGTGGGTCGGCATTTGAATGATTCCCAGAGAAAGCCATCAGGAAGGATGCCCCGGAAGTGGGCAAGGGTGGTGGGTGGGCCAGGTTAGCAGCAGCTTGCCTTGGCCCCATCCTGGTTCTGGCCTGGACTCAGCCTTGGTTCCAGAGACAAGGTTTTTCTTAGCTTCCATTTGCAGAGCTGAGATGGACTCAAGATCCCAAGGCCTGGTTTTAGACTGTTTGTTAGGCGGCATGCCTTTCACTGAGCACCCCTGTCTCAGCACCATATTTCTTACAATCATTGGGTGAGGTATGCTTTATTGTGCCCATTTCAGATGAGAGAGCTGAGGCTCAGAAAAGTCAAGTCAAATACATAGTAGAAATAGAGCTATAGTTCAGGTCCCGTGATTCCCTGACCAGGGCTTTTTCCAGAGCACACCTCTGCCTGTGTTTAGCACAGTGGAAACCTGAGGTCATACCAGGCCATATGGAAAGAGATGTAAATTTTTTTTCTAACAGTATTTTTTGGTTTAAAAAAATAATTACAAAGATTATATTCTTTTTTTTTTTTTAGGTTTTATTAATTTGAGAGAGAAAGAAAGAGCATGCATGCATGTGCAAGAGAGAGAGAGAGAATGAGCACACAAGCAGGGGGAGGGGGAGGGAGAGGGAGAAGCAGACTCCCTGTGGAGCAGGACCCTGAGATGATGACCTGAGCCAAAGGCAGCCACTTAACCGACTAAACCACCCAAGCAACCCACAAAGATTATATTCTTAAATTGTTATTTTTAAATAATTTTAAAGTTATTAATTTTAAATTAATAATTAGAATTATTAAATTGTTATTTTTAAATAATTTTAAAATTATGTCAAAGTCACAGAAAAATTATAAGAAAAGTGACAAGTATTCCATGTACATTTCACCCTGACTCTTCTATTGTTAAAAGGTTAACATCGTTGTTTATGTTACACATATTGCCTTTGGATTCAGGCATTTAGACCATTTTCATTTAATGTGACTATTGATAAGTTGGTCTTAAATCGATCATCTTGTCATTTTATGTCTGTCATCGTGATATTTTCTACTTATCTGATTTTTTGTTCCCCCTTTTCTCCTTCTTTTGGGATAATTGAATATACTTTATGATTCCATTTTATTTCTTTTATCAGCATATTAGCTATACCTCTTTGTTTTGATTCTTAATGTTAGCTTTGGGTTCATGATGTAAATCTTTACCTCAAATAATATTATACTTCACATGTAATGTAAGAACCTTTCAGAGAACACTTCCATTTTGTGCTCTCTCAACTTTGGGCTATTCCATCATACATTTTACTTCAACATGTGTTACAAATCCTCCAATACATGGTTGTTATTTTTATTTTTGTAAAGATTTTATCTATTTATTTGACAGAGAGAGAGATCACAAGTAGGCAGAGAGGCAGGCAGAGAGAGAGGGGGAAGCAGGCTCCCTGTTGAGCAGACAGCCTGATACAGGCCCGATCCCAGGACCCTGAGACCATGACCTGAGCTGAAGGCAGAGGCTTAACCCACTGAGCCACCCAGGTGCCCCAAGACTTTTTTTTTTTAAAGAATCTTTCAAAGGGATTTACATGATTTTATGCCCTTACCCACGTTTAGCCATTCCTGGTGTTCACCATTCCTTTCTGTAGATCTCAGATGTCCACCTGGTATCATTTTTAATGATAATGTAATCATTTAATGTAATGATTACATTACATAATGTAATGATAATGTAATCATTTTAATGATTACCTTAATATTTTGCATAGTGTAGGCCTGCTGAAGATGACCCCTTTCAGTGTTCATATGTCCCAGAAAGTCTATACTTCACCTTCTCTGGGTATAGAATTCTAAGTTGCTTTTCTTTTTTTCAGAACTTTCATGACGTTTCACCACCGTCTTCTGACTTGCATTGTTAGGCGAAGTATGCTGTCATTCTTGTTTCTTTTTTACACACTGTGCCTATTTTTTCTAATTGCTTTTATTTTATTTATTTTTTTCTTCTTACCACTGGTCTTAAGCTATTTGATTAGAATATGCCTTATATTTTTCTTCATATTTCTTGTTCTTGGGGGTTTATGGACTTTCTTCCATCTGGGCTGGTTTTTGTTTGTTTGTTTGTTTGCTTTTTTTTAATTAAATGTACAAAAAGTTTAGCTATTACTTCTTCGGTATTTTCTTGGGCAACCTCTCCTCTTCTTCTGTCACCCAGTTACATATATTAGGCCACTTGGAGCTATCTTGCAACTCATTGACTGTCTGTTTTTCCTGTTCTCTTTTTATCTCTGGGTTTTATTTTGGCTCTCATTTGGTGTTCTGTTGCTATGTCATCAAATTCTCTCATCTTCTCCTCTGTAGTCACCAATCTGCTCTTAATTCCACCCAGGGTATTTTTTATATCAGACCCAGGATGATGGAAACTTGGGGGTGGAGGATGAAGAACATAATTCCTGCATTTGGACGAATCACAGATTTCACAGAAGAGGTGACATTTGAGATCAGCCTCAAGTGACAGGGAGTAGGGGTATTTTAGGAAGAAACGGATGCAAAGAGAGAAAGGATTATTCATCACTGGCAGACAGACCAGCAGAAAGCAAGGCACAGAGGTCAGGAAGGGTCCTGCTGGTGTGGACACCAGCTGCCTGGAGTATGCTAGAAACAGGCAGCGTGTGAGTGAGGAGAGCCTTGAATGGCAGAGTGACTCTTAGATTTTTAGAAGAAAAAGCATTAGGCTGGGACTGCAATAAACATCCTGCCATAAAGCTCAAAACCAAATAAAACAAAACCAGAATTCCTCAGACAGGTGGAGTTATAGATTCCTTGCATCAAAGTCATTTCCTCTCCTTGGTAATTAGCTCTTCCATCAGAAACAGGAGGGTTGAACATGACTTCTTCACAGTCTTGTATGCTTGATCTCTAAGGCTCTTTTTGCTCTAAATGTGCACAACTCCACAAGTCCACATAATTTAGTAGCATTGGAAGTCATTTTTTGTGTTTGGGCAAGAGAGTGACATGCTTTTAAGGAAATGATTACTTGAGCATTAATGACAGGCCCAGTAAGTAAGTTGTCATTATATTCATGCATAGTGAGACTCACAGGAAAGGTGCGATTTGCATAGATGAGAGCATGTGTTTTTCCCACTCATGGAAGAAGTGAGGATGAAGACAGGGTCAGTCAGAAGCAGCATGAAGGATGTGTTTTGAAGGTCTATTTTGCAGTCAAGTAAACATCAAATGATGGCTTCATGGGTTGATTACAACCCAAAAATGTTTAAGGGGAAATCCCAGATGAAGGCTGGGACACCATTTATGACCCAGCTAAGTTTTCCAAGCTCTACTGGTATAGCAAGAATTAAAGCAATTGTGGGTTCTAGTTCTTTTTTTTTTTTTTTTGAACTTGAACTTTTTTTTTTTTTTAAGATTTTATGTATTTATTTGACAGAGAGAGAGATCACAAGTAGGCAGAAGAGAGGCAGGCAGACAGAGAGGGGGAAGCAGACTCCCTGCTGAGCAGAGAGCCGGATGGGATGCGGATGGGATGCGGGGCTTGAGAAGCCTGAGATCATGACCTGAGGCCAAGGCCGAGGCTTAACCCTCTGAGCCACCCAGGCGCCCCATGGGTTCTAGTTCTAATGAGATTCTGTTACCTATATGAGTCTTGGTTTCTTCATCTATAAAATAGTAAGAATAATGCTAACTTCAAAGATTTTTGGTAAAATTCAAATATGATTAACATGTAATTAAAGATAGGAGTTTCATCAATATGCCAGCAGATTTTTAAATATGCCCAGTTTGGAGCTTGAACTCACCACCCCAAAATCAAGAGCTTCATATTCTACTGACTGAGCTAGTCAGGTGCCCCACAGCACCATTAGCATCTACTAATTTTTTAGTAGAAATTGACTAACTGATTCTAAAATTTGTATGGCCATGCAAAGGACTTAAAAACTAAAACAAATTTGCAAAGAAGAATAAACCAGAACAAGATAATCAATAAAGCAGGTGGGGACAACATGATATTGTGTTAAAGACAAACAAATAGGTCAATGGAACAGAATAGAATACAGAAATAGAATAAACCTATGCATATATGGACACCTGATTCCTGACAGATGTTCAAAGACAATTCAATAAAGAAAGGATGTTTTTTCAGCAAATGTTTCCAAAAACAAATGAATATGCAAAAAAAAAAAAGCTTTAATTTATCATACACAAAAAACAACAAGAAAAGGATCATATGCATAAATGTAAAAACTATAACTATGAAACTTATAGAAGAAAACATAGGGAAACAATCTTTACAACTTTAAATTAGGCAACCATGTATTACATACTACAATTAAAGTACCATCTGTAAAAGAAGAAATTGATAAATTGGACATCATCAAAATGTAAAACTTCCGCTCTTCCAAAGACAAACCACAGACTGGGAGAAAATATTTATAAATCCTGATCTGATTAAGGACTTGTATGTAGAATATATAAAGAACTCTCAAAACTCCAATAATCACTCAAACAACCCAATAAAAATAAGGGCAATAGATTTGAGTAGACATTTCAGCAAAGAAGGTATATGATGGCAAATAAGCATATGGAAAGATGAGGTTTCACCATCCACCATACCTATTAGAAATGTTAAAATTAAAGACTGCCCACACCACGTGCTGATAAAGGTGTGGAGCAATTGGAATCTTCATACACTATTGGTGGAAAATGTAAAACACTGCAACCACTTTGGAAAACAGTTGGCCCATTCTTAAATGTTTAAATATGTAACCTACCATATGATCTAATCATTCTATTCCTAGGTTTCCACCGAAGAAAAATGAAAGTATGTGTCTATACAAGACTTGTGATTTATTATTTTTTAAGAGTTTATTTACTTATTTGAGAGAGAGAGAATGAGCAGGGGGAGGGGCAGAGGGAGAAGGAGAAGCAGACTCCCCGCTGAGCAGGGATCCTAATGTAAGACTCCATTCCAGGACCCCGAGATCATGATCTGAGCCCAAGGCAGATGTTTAATCCACTGAGCCACCCAGGCGCCCCATCTATACAAGATTTGTACACAGATATTCATAATAGCTTCATTTCTAACAGCCAGAAACTGGACATAATCCCAACGTCCACCAACAGAGAAATGTATAAACAAACATTGGTGCATCTAGGCAATGGAATGGTACTTGACCATCAAAAGGAACAGACTGGTGGTCTACACAACAACATGAGTGAGTCTTAAAATGATTATGCCAAGTGAAAGAAGGCACATTAAAAAAAAAGTATATATTATATGGTTCTAGGAATCATATAGGAATTATACACTAATTATAGTAAGAATACATCTGTGGTTGCTCTGGGATAGGATAAAGGTGCTACAAAGAGGCACGAAGGAACTCCCGGGAAATGAATATGTTCAGCACCTTGAGTGATGATGATCTCACGCACACTGAAAACGATCAACTGTACACTTTCACTCTGTGGCATACCTTCTTTGTCAGTTATACATGAATAAAGAAAAAGAATATAGACTTCGGGGCGCCTGGGTGGCTCAGTGGATTAAGCCGCTGCCTTCGGCTCGGGTCATGATCTCAGGGTCCTGGGATTGAGCCCCGCATCGGACTCTCTGCTCCTCGGGGAGCCTGCTTCCTCCTCTCTCTCTGCCTGCCTCTCTGCCTGCTTGTGATCTCTCTCTCTGTCAAATAAATAAATAAAAATCTTAAAAAAAAAAAAAAAGAATATAGACTTCCCTGTTGCACAGACGTGGGTTTAAATCCCAGTGCACCACTTACAGACTGTGGGACCATAGGCAATTCCCTAGAACTCTTCGAAGCTCAGCACTGTCACCTGTAAAATGAGGACTGTACTATTCCTACCTTCTGGGTAAGATTGTTGGGAACCTAAAGTGAAATGAGGGATATTAATTAACAGAATGCCTGGGACATAGTAGATGCTTAATACATGTTAATTTGTTAAGGTGCTTCCCACACCACCTGGCATTCAGTAAGTGCCCCATAACTTTTCCCCACTGAACCCTCTGTCTTTGGTCATGACATAGTCTTGGCACTCTGGACAAAGAGGGGTCTCTATCTGCACTGGGCAGAAAAAGGCCGCCTCGGAGTGAGACAGCTCAGCTGAGTTTCGATCTCCCTTCTTGCTCCCCAGTGGATCTGGTGATGTTGGCACCATTAGGCAGGCGAGGGCTGGCAGCCGCTGTCCCTTGGGTTGTGACTTGGCCTAAGAGAGGCCCGGCACAGTAGAAGCCTGAGCTCTCCATATCTCCTGGGCTTTATGGAACTTTCCACGTCCACAAAGTGCTGGGGAGTCAACAGTGTGTGAGCCTCGGCCCTCCCTCCAGGGTGGAGGAAGCGTTTTGCAGGAGGGTAGCCCTATTGTCCAGGAGATTTCTTTGGCCACAAAGGTCCCGCTGAAGGCTTCACATCCCTGGAACAAAACTGGGGCTAGAACTTTCAGGAGTGAACAAGGCCTGCTCTGTGTGGCCATAGCAGCTGAAACTTGAGCAGGGATGGCAGAGTCCCAGCCCCACTGCTAACTTATTCTGGCCCCAAAGATGTCCCCCTTCAGTTAACCTTTCACTTCTCAGATCTTTGACAAAGGGCTGTTGAACAAGGTGGCGACAGCTGGGAGGTGTGGTCCAGCGGGTGGTGGCCAGGCGTGGTGAGCAGGTTTCAGACACTCCTGAAATAAAGGGAGTTTGTTCAGCTTCTCATGGAAGGTTTGCTATTTGCCTGCTAGCCAGTGATGTTACCAGTATTTAAGTATCAGATCAGACCCACGCATGAGGCCAGTGGGCAGTGAGCTGAGCTCTGAAGGCCAAATATCTTCAAGAGGGTATCCGTATGCATTATCTGCAGCATGGGGTTTGGGGAATTCTGGAAAGAAGGTGGCTTCCGTACATGTTTGTTAACCAAACAAACAGCTAGGACCCATTTGTAACCTCACACCAAGTCCATGAGGTTCATATTATTTCTAGATAAGGCAATGGAACCACAGGATATATTTGAGCTTCGGAGTGAAAAGAATCTTGTTTCATTCATTCATTCAACAAATACTCAAAATTGCACGGCATGGACAGGGTGTGGGGGCTACAACAGTGAGCGCAATGCTGTCTTACCCTCAGGTTCTACGCAGCAGAATAATTTGGTTCCATTGTGTTTCCTTGTGTAGCCTCGAGCAAGTTAATGACGTCTTCTGGACCCCAGCTCCTACCACTGATACATGGGGTGATGACTCTTTGAAAGGATTCCCCATAAAGATGAAGTGGAATTAAATGAGATGATGGATGTCATAGACTTGGGGTCTAGCGGAGAACAGACACCTCACAGATCCCGCCATGGTGGCTATCAGTGATGAGCAGGGCTGGGTCCGGGCTGGGCTCATCTTGTCACGGGACCTGCATCAGATGGGAAGAGCCAAAGCAAAGCATGAATAGAGGCAGCTAGAAACTTCCTGGGATGGGGTAAGACCCAAGGGGCCACACTATCCAAAATGTAGCTCCCTCACAAACCCTTTGCGCAAGCTTTCACTAACGGGCTCTCCTGAAGGCACAGGGTACATTTGAGTCACCCTCATTCATTCCACACATGTATTTACTAGCACCTTCCATGGGCCAGATGCCGGGCATATGAGGTTGCTCTGATACCTTTTCAAGGAGCGTACAGTCCAGTGTGGGAGACCGACAAGCCACAGGCAGCTGTAATGCCGTCTATGGATGGGGTTGCCTTGGGGTAACAGATGACCCACTCATGGTGTCATGGACACTGCTTCTTGGCCTTCCTTCCTCCCCCATCAGAAGGTCATCTGCAAAGGCCCCTTCCTTTAGGGAGTAAAGGGTGGAGTCTGAATCCACTCTCTCCTCACCGTTGCCACAACCCAGTCCACACCTGCCTGGCTACTATGGCCACCCACTCATGGTGGCCTTCTCCATCGTCTCCATCCTCCAGCACAACCTGTCATAGTCACTGCACTCAGATGGAGCTCAGAGCACATCACCTCTTGGCTCAAAAATCCTCGAGGGCTTTCCTAATACTCATGTGAAGCCTCTACAGATACCGCTCAACCAGCTCGTCCAGACTCACCTTGTGAGTCCTCTTGGTTCCAATAAACCAGGTGGCCATTTTCCATTCACACCTGCCTGGTTCCCTTCCCTGATGTCCTCCCGCCCTGCCCCGCTTCCAGCACCAGGGAGACTGTAATTTTATATACAGATCCTTCCACATTCTTAATTTCATTATCATATAAATCGAAAGTTTAGAATTTTTTGAAAGCAGAAAATACTAAACGATTTTGAATGCACAAGACCCCCGGTAGATCCTTAGATAGATCCTTAATAGGGAAAACAAAACAAAAAACAAAAAAAACTCTGAGCAAACCATTTTCTTGTTCTTGTGATAAACCAGCGTAACACTTGGGATGAACCCTCTTTGCAGCCACACAAATGATACATGACGCCCAAGGCCAGCCTCCGTATTCTTCATGGACTGGCAGCTTTCAGCAGGTTTTCCCAGCTGGAGGCTGGGCCGCCTCCGGCAGGCCTGGGCTCCCCTGTGGCTGGGAACACGACCCACTCCTCAGGAGCAGTCAGTCCTGGCTAGGTGATGGCCGGAAAGAGAGACCTGAGGGCATGTGCAAAGGAGCGTTCCTCTGAGCGCCCAGTGTCCTCCTGGGGCAGAGAGGGCCCCACAAAGCCCTGGAAGGAGCTATTGAGATTTAATTGTGCAGACCCACGTGGCTGATGGGAAAGACAGGAGAGCGGGTCTAAGGGGCTTCTTTTTCTTTTCGTCCCTTTCTTTTCTCTCTCTCACTCCCGCCCCCCCTCCACCCCCACTGATGAGATAAAAAGAAACGATGCGATGCGTCTGTCTGTCGCAGCCTGGGGACTTTCTTACGGTTCTCTGTGTGGCGTTATTTGAAAAAAGACAAAACTCCCAAACAAAACATGGTTGTATTAACACAAAAGTCCAACTCCACGGTTGAAATCTCCCATTCCATTCCCAGGGACAAGTTTCCCGAATGAACCCCGGCTTATCCATGCAGACAATGGGGTCCCCAGGGAGCTGCACGTGATGGGAGCTGGGAGTGAGGGGCCAGTCGGGTCAGTGGGAGGGGAGACTCTCCCAGGCTGCCCACTGCGTCCCTGTGACCTCCGCCATAGCCCTGTGCACAGGGCAATGTGAGTTTCCTAATTTTAGCCTTCATCTCCTGCGTTCAAGTCTGATCCCAAATGCTTGGAGGATCTAGGCACAGGACATGTTCATGTTAGCTTCTGACGTCATTTTCTGCTTGCTTATCTCGTCTGCATCCCCGTGAGACTGTCAGCCTGGCACATGGCACAGAAGTTGGACCAGGACGCATTTCGCTGAATAAATGTGCATGGGTGTGTGCACGTATCTTCCCATGTATTCCTAAAAGTTTATAAAGATTCCGAAGAAAAGGATATTGCTGAGCTGCTGGAAATAGGGAAACAGTTGGAAACCTGTACCAGGACCTAAAAAGGGCACTTTCGGACCTGGAGGAACCTGAGGGATCCTCCAGGCAGAGCTTCGGCTGAATTAATAGAAAGCCATGGCGACTTCTACCTAGATTATTATATTAACCTCGTATTATATTAAACTCGCAGCTGAATTAGGGAGCCGCACTGACACACCTGAGGCTGTCACGGAAAAATGGAATATTTTCTTGGTTTTGATGCTTGGTAAAGCAGCGGCTTCTCTCTGGGATAAAATCTCACGTAGGTCTGCCTGGAGCGTCTGGGGACACAGACTTTTTGAAAGTCAACGTGTAGGATTTAGAGTCACAGGAGAGTGGGACAAACACTGGGAATTTCCTTTAGCCCCTTGTCCCACAGATGTGGAAATGAAAGTCCCCAAAGAACCCCTACTTGTGAGAAAAAATTGAAAACCTCTTCTCCAGCTTCTCAGAGTAGAGTCCCCACTGGAGGGAGGGGATGTCTGGACCATCCTTGCCTTGAACTCCAAGATGCCAAGGACTGGGGCTAGTGGGCAAAACACAGGCACAGGACAAGTCTAGTGATTGCTTTCCTCTCTCTCCCCTTCCCTCTTTTTCTCCCTCTTGCCCCCCTCCCTCCCTCTTAGTCTCTCTCTCTCTTTCTCCCCGTCTCTGTTTCTTATAAATGACACTGCCAGGTGAGGCTGCCACAGCGGCCATGGTCCATGACCTTCCTCCTTGATTTGGCCGCATCTCTGCCCTTCGTCAAAGTATGGCTTCAAGGCTCTAAGGCGCCTGTGTGGCCTCGATGTACGTGCCCTCGGGTCCAGCTCAGGACCCTTTGTCTCCTCTTCAATCCCATGGCTGAGCCTCATCAGCAAGCCCTCTGAAGTTCTGAGCAGAGGGACTGGGCTCACAGCCAGGAGGAGCTTCCTCTTACTTCCAGCCAGACCCCCACACTCAGCTCTAATGGTCTGGGGCCGGGGCAGGAGGCACAGGCTTCGTGCTTGCGATCGCTGCCGGGCCAATGCTGGAATTCCAACACTTCTCCGTTCTGTCCTGTTTTTCTTTCACCTTTCTCCTCCTCCACCTTCCCTGCCCCCTGGTATTGACGGATGGCAGGTATTTGAACAGGGCAGCAGAACTGGTCCAAGAACAAAGACGGGAGGAAATGAAGAAGATTCTAGGGGCCAGGGAGGGGGTGGGGGGGGCAGAAAGAACCTTCAGTGAGGAGTTGGAAGACAGAATATAAACCAATCTCTGCTGCCAGGGAGCTGGGCCACCTTAAGGAGGTTCTTCGCCTCTCCTTGTCTCGGCTTCTCATCTGTGAAATGGAAATCAGACCTCCCACATGCCTTATTTTAAGGTTAAACAAAATAAAGAAGATGGTGGAGTTTTGCATCGTCATGTGGCTCAGGTCTGCCGACTTCCAAGGACCCACAGAACTTCTCTGGCAGAAACCATGCTCACAGACAAGGTGAGCATTCTCTCTATGCTAATCAGGTGGTTACAGGATACTATTCCAAGTCTCTCCTCTGCAGGCAGGAAATCTGACTCCCCCTGTGGCTGGGTAGAGCAGGTGCAGAGAGGAGGTCTGGCCATCAGGAGGTCAACAGGAGGCTCCCAGTGGGACTCTTGGGGTGTCCTGAAAGAGAGGGTGACTTAGGATTGCCCTGATTAGCACATGTCATGTCTTCTAGAACAGATGCTTGACCAGCTCTTGAGAATCGAGGGAATTTTTTTAAATGATGGGTTGGAGAACTCCCATCAATTCCGGGTCCTGAGCTTCATTCAAAAAATAATCTAAACCACTTCTTGAAGCCAGTGAGTCTCCTCTGGTCAAGGTCTGGGACTGACCTTACCTACGACTGGATTAATGGGCAGCTAGGCAAGTTAGCAGGAGCCTCCCCACCTACACTCTCCTCTGTTACCTATCAGTCTGCCCTGCTGCCTAAAATTTGCCCATGGGAGAGCAATTCCTCAGATTCCTTTTGGAATCCAATCACCCAGACAGAGGAGCCAATATTTGCTATCGCTGAATATGTCGAATATATGTTGGATATCTTTCATTCTAGGACATGTAGGCTTCCCACGGGTACTTATAATTTTTATTTTTTAAAGATTTTTATTTATTTATTTGAGAGAGAGAGAGAGAGCACACAGAGGGAGAGGGAGAGGGAGAAGCAGACTTCCCGCTGAGCAGAGAGTCTGATGCAGGGTTTGATCCCAGGACCCGGAGATCATGACCTGACCTGAAGGTAGACGCTTAATCGACTGAGCCACCCAGGCGTTCCCCCCACCACCGATGGGTGCTTTTTAATTGTTGCATAGAGTTGGGGGGTACACCCAATAATCAGAGTTGTCTGGCAGCCATAAGAACAGCCTTGAAAGGTGATGAGCTGCCTGTTGCTAGAGGAAGTCAAGTAGACAGTAACTGCATGTGAGTCATCATGGGGATTCCTGCAGGGGTGCGCAGGTTATAGACACATGAATTAGTAATTGATACGGAGCAAGCATTATGTCTCCAGGACTGTTCTAAACACGTCACATGGGTCCTCACCTGTGATAGTCACAGAACGCTAAGAAGTAAGCACTGTTATTGTTTCCGTTAGTACAGATGAGAAAATGGAGTTACAGGGAAATGTCCTAGGTCTTAGAGCTGGAATGGCACAGAGCCCGGACTCAAACCTGGGGAGGACGCTTCCACAGTCCATGCTCTCAGCCTTAATACGATAACACTGACCTTCAAAGGAAATCTCCGAGCAAGTACCCTTCCATCTCCGGAGTCCAGCGAGGCCCCACTTTCCTGAGGGCTGGTGCCACTGATGTTCTTGTCCAATCAGCCCTGACTGGCTGGTACCTTCCCTTGCTCATCGAGACCATAAGGGCCACAAAAGATGCATGTCTTTGAGGGATGAGAGGCTTCTCCTAGGAGAAGAAAACAATGGGAACGTCCCCTTCTGCTGCATGGTTGGCCTGGGCAGCTGGGGTGTGTCCTCTCCTGGCCATCCCCAGCCTAGTCCCAGGGAAAACAAGGACCCCGGAGCTCTCACCATCCTCTCGGAGGCTCCTCCACTGCCCCTCACATATTTGATCCGGCCCTCCATCTGGCTTGCACACATGGGCTGAGCCTCCAGACTGGGAGGAGATGAAACCATTTGGAGCCTGGCACATCCTGACTTGGCAGCCCACGGACTGGAAGCCGGCCAGGCCCAGAACTCCTGGCCCACTGAGACCCCCAGCTCCTCCATGGCCAGAAGGTCTTTTGTAGCTTCAGAGTAACTCACTCCTGCTGATCGGATTTCCTTGCGAAGACTCTTAGATCTTTTTTTTTTTTTTAACAAATTATGGAATTTATGTTTTTGAAATTTGAGGTTTTTTGTTTTTGTTTTTGTTTTTTTTTTAAGAGAAAACACATTCTGGAACATAGACTTTTCGGGCTAGTAACAGTCCTAGAAGCTACCATTTATGGAGCAGCTACTAGGAAGAAGGCCCTGGACAAAACACCGTTTCTACAGGTGCTCCTGGTGTTGCCCCCCTCATACCAGAAAGCGTCGAGGGGGTGCGTGCATGGCAAGTGTTGGCTGTGCGGGGAATAGAGCGCCGTGGTTCCAGGTGAGTCAGATCCCGCCCTTCCACCAAATGACTGCATGACCTTGGGCAACTGGCGGACTCTTTCTGTGCCACACTGTATTCCCATCCATGAAACAGGAATAAGAAGAGTGTGTTGTTCAGAGATAGAGATAAGACATATTTAGCACAGAATCTGGCACTTAATAAACATTATCTTCCATTGTTATTAGCGATAATTTATTAGGTCAGTGTAGTATTATTCCCATTTTATAGATGAAAGAAGTAAGGCACAGAGAAGTCCAGAGCATTGCCCAAAATCACACAGCTAATACACGGCAGAGCCAGGATTTAACCCCGGGGGTTTCTGGCTCCAAAACACTCACTCTTACCTGTCACCTGAACTGCCTCCAGAGATTCATAGAATGTTACCATAAAGTTTAAGGAATGTTCCTTAAATCATTTCTAGTCATTGATGTTGTGTGGAAATGTCAGATATTCCCATTTATACCAACAGGCTGCTTATCTGGAGAAATTGCTCAAACTAATCAAAAGGGCGAGGGCCCTTCACAAGGAATTTAAAGAATCAACCTTCCAGAGAGAAAGCCGTTGGCAGATGTGAATTGAAAGGTAATGTAGTTTGCTGCCCAGAGCCCTCGGCTGGGTCAGGAGACCTGTGTTTCCTTTGGAGTCTGCCGCTCGTTTGCCATATGGCCCAGTGTGCTATCGGCCTTCTCTGGGGTCAGTTTCCTTATCCCTACAGTGAGGGTTGACAGTCAGTGATCTTCACGAGGCTTCCTGTTCAGTGAACCCTTTTACTCACAGCTTCATTCAACAAATTTTGTCCAGTTCCGACAGTGGGCCAGGAACCCTTGCAGAGCTAGAAAGGCAAGAGCAAACAGCACTGTGGTTGTGGTCTGTGACTTCAGAGAGTCTGGAGTGACACAGAGAGAAGCAAACAGATAACGGCCACAAAGTGGAGGGCATACTGGAGGCACAGGTTGGAGGGACCCTATAGGAAGGCTCTAAGCCAGCTTGAGGGGCCAGATAGGTTTTCTTAGAGGAGGGGACATTTCAGCGGAGACCTGGCGTGAGCGGATGCTAGCATGGGGCGAGGGGGCAAGGAAGACACAGACTTGTAGATTTGTGAATGTGGATTTGTAGAAGTGAAGTGTGGCATGGTTGGGTCTCAGAGGTTGAGGGGCAAGGAGGTGGCTGGAGAGAAGGATGGACAGGCAGGCAAAGCCCTGATATCATGCCAGACCTTGGCAACTCGGGTGAGGATTCTGATTTTACCTTGACATCATTCAGGAGCATCCAAAGAATTTTAGATCTTTAGAATGATCACCCCGGCTTCCCTGGAGGAGGCTGAAGCAGACTGAAGAATGAACGTGGGCAGCCCTGTAAGGTAGCTATTGCAACAGACTGCTACAGAGGCCATGGTGCCTCGATGGGGAGGGCAGGCCAAGGAGCAGGAAAACAGGAGATGAGGGCAAGTGAGAAGATGGAATGGGTAGGGCTTGGTCTCTGGTAACTTGATGTGGAGCAAGAGGGTAGGAGAGAAGCCAGTAAACAGTAGAGTTGTGCTGGTGGAAGGGGGGTGGGGTGGACTGGGCAGGAGACCCACCCCCGCAAACCTCCAGCTGGGGTACATCCGGGGCCCTGAGCCCGGCCTTCCCTACTTTGCCCCTAACACGCCCTCCTTGGCAACCATAGCTCCAGCCCCACATCTGAGCTCCAGATCCATCTGTCCACTAGACAAGGTCCCCCTTCCTCTTGGCCATCCTTGACCACCAAGATGCCAACGTGTTCAGCCCAAACCATTCGCCTTTTGCGCCCTCCTCCTCCCCCTCTCCTTAGACCCCTGGTTCAGCAACAGGCACCACCTCCATCCCGCCCACTTTCCAAAGCAGGCTGTCTGATGCTATGAGGAGATTTGCGTGCTTGCAGGATCCACGTGCATCTCGGAAACCTGGGGTTCAGAGCAGGCTGCGGTGAGGGGAAGGAGGGACAGAGCAATTATCGGCCTTCAAGACACCGCCTGTGCTGTTGGCAGGAATGTTTTTTTCCTGGGTGTCAATACGAGCCCATGGTCATTTTTCAGCGTTTGCCAATGGCTGTAATTGCATAAGGCTGAGTGGCTCTCCAGAGAATCCCCACCGCTCTCCATTCTCTCCTCCCGGACAGTGCTCTATAGACACGCCCCAGGCCATGGATCATGTTTTTCACATAACCCGTTAATTACTAAATAAAACAACCCAGCTTTCAACCTGATTAGCCCAGATTAATGGCCAGCAGCGGGTTTCACGCGCCTGCACAATTTATCACTGAAAAGAACTGTGTCTTTAATGATTTAGCTACCTGGCCTAGCGGGGCCTGCTCAGGGCCGCGGGCCTCCGGGAGAAGTTAATTGCTGTTCTTCGTTTCTGACCTGGAAAGGCCCAGGTGACAGTTCCCATTAGCTAGGCTTGGCCTGCTTGATGACAAAGGATGGCAGGAAGCCCTTCCCTCCCACTTTGTTCGGAAGATATATCGAGGTCAAGTGTCCCCAGCCCCACCACACCAGCTGCTAGCTGGAACAGGTTGAGTCAACCTGTAAATTTATGGATTTCTCTGCACGCCCCCCTCCCCCCATGGCTCCCTACCCCCACTCCCCCACCCCCACCCACCAACCCCCACCCACCACCCACCACCAGCCCTTTCTTCATTCCTTCCTCAGTATGTTGAAAGAGTGAATCATTTTTTGTTTGTAATTGTTAAATTTCACCAGGAATTCCAGGACCTTTCATAAAAATGAGAAAAAATATTCACTCTGGTTCTTTTCCTTGACATGTTAGCCCGGTTTGGTTCTTTGGTGGGGGAGAGAGAGTGTGAATATTTCTTTAATCACTTATCATCGAAAGATCCTTTGAGCAAGAGGCTCTTTACATGTCAGAACTGGTCACAGGCATCTGGTGCAACTCTTGCATTTTCCAGACAAAATGGAAAATACCTCGGGCGCCTGGGTGGCTCAGTGGGTGAGGCCGCTGCCTTCGGCTCGGGTCATGATCTCAGGGTCCTGGGATCGAGTCCCGCATCGGGCTCTCTGCTCGGCGGGGAGCCTGCTTCCCTCTCTCTCTCTCTGCCTGCCTCTCTGCCTACTTGTGATCTCTCTCTCTCGCTCGCTGTCAAATAGATAAATAAAATCTTTAAAAAAAAAAAAAAGAAAAAGAAAAAATGGAAAATACCTCTTGCTGAGGCCCAAGGTAGGGGGAATAAAGGCTCCAACGTGACGTGGCGGGTGAGCGCGTGGCCCTGAGGGTGGCCAGGCGGGGCATTTTCCAACAACCAATGCTGCCCACTCTTTGTTCATCATAACAAAACCAGCACTTAACGAACACTTATGTTCTAGACATCAGTTTTCTCAGGAGTCATAGCGACCGGTGAGGTGGAAACCATGCCCATTTTTCAGGCGAGGCCACTGAGCCCTTGTTCTGTGTTCGGGTGGTGCTGTCCGACGGAACTTTCTGTGATGGTGGGAATATTCTGCATCTGAGCTGTCCTATAGAGTGGCCGCCAGTCTCACGTGGCCATTGAGGAATTGAATTACAGCTGTAGTGACTGAACTTTCAGATTGTTTATTGTTATAATCTAGAAATACAGCTGATTTTTGTATGTTGATCTGGTATCCTGGAGGTGTCCTGAATTCATTTATTCCAATAGGCCTGGAAATAGAATTTATTTTTTAGAGCAGTTTACAGAGCAATGAGGTGGAATGTACGCAGAGTTCCCATGTACCCTCTTGGGAACGTCCCCCCCCTCCCCTTGCACACGGCCTCCCGTACGTTAGGGTGGTCTTTTGGTTACAACTGTGAACAGTATTGATTTCCTTGTTAGCTGAAGTCCTTAGTTTGCTGTTCACCCCTTGTGTTGTCCGTTCTATGGAGGCTGAAACACGCACAGTGCCATGTATCCATCATTACGGCATCTTACAGAACAGTTCTGCTGCCCTAAAAATCCTCTGGGCTCCACCTGAGCATCCCTCCATGCCTCCCCCAAACCCCTGGCAGCCACTTATCTTTTCAGTGTCTTCACAGTTTCGCCTTTCCCAGAATGTCATATAGTTGGAATCATACAGCCTTTTCAGACTGTCTTCCTTCACTTAGCAATTTGCATTGAACTTTCCATGTTGTCTTCTTATAACTTGAGCAGAAGTGAGAGCTCACTTCTCAGTGAATAACAATTGTATACAACAAATTGAGTATCAGAATGTTTATCTGTTCACCTACTGAAAGACATCTTGGTTGCTTCCAAGTTTTGGCAATGATGAAAAGGGCTGCTGTAAACATTAGTGCACAGATATTTGTGTGAACATATATTTTTAACTTATTTGGCTAAATACCCAGGAGTGTGGTTGCCGTATTATGAATGAGAGTTCCCCTTGCTCCACATCCTCACCAGCATTTGGTGTTGTTGGAGTTTTTCATTCTCACCTTTCTAATAGACATGATGTGGTATCTCAGTGTTGCTTTAATTCCTGGTTCCCTGATGACTTACGGTGTTGAGTATCTTTTCTTTTGCTTATTTGCCATCTGTATTTCTTTTTTGGTGAAATGTCTATTCAGATCTCTTGCCCACTTTTCAATCAAGTTGTTCATTTCCTTATTGTTGTGTTTTCAGAATTCTTTTTTTTTTTAAGATTTTATTTATTTGACAGATGGATCACAAGTAGGCAGAGAGGTAGGCAGGGAGAGAGGGGGAAGCAGGCTCCCCACTGAGCAGAGAGCCTGGGCTCCATCCAGGACCCTGGGATCATGACCTGAGCTGGAGGCAGTGGCTTTAACCCACTGAACCACCCAGGTGCCCTGAGTTTTCAGAATTCCTCATCTACTTTGGAAAATAGTCCTTTATCCAATGTGTCTTTTGTGAATATTTTCCGCTAGTCTGTGGCTTTTCTTCTCAGTCTTTTACAGAGCAGAAGCTTTTAATCTTAACGAAGTCCAACCCATCAAATATTTGTTTCATGGTTCGCACCTTTGTGGTTGCATCTAGGAAGTCATCACCAAACCCAAGGTCATTTAGCTTTTCTTTTATATTCCAGGAGTTTCACCTTTTACATTTAGATCTGCGATCTACTTTGAGTTAATTTTTATGAATGAATTTTTTGCATGTGGATGTCCAGTGGCTCCAGTGCTCTTTGTTGAAAAGATATTTTCTTCATTGTGTTGTCTTTGCTCCTATGTCAAAGATCACTTGACTATATTTGTGGGGGTATGTTTCTGGGCTCTCTATTTGATCCATTGAACTATTTGTCTATTTTTTCATCAATACCACTCTATTTTAATTACTGTAGCTTTATGGTAAGTCTTGAAATCAGACAATATCAATTCTCTGAATTTGTTCTTCTCCTTCAATATTGGACAGCTATAATTTTGCCTCTTTATGTAAACTTTAGAATCAATTTGTTGGTAGTCACAAAATAATTTTCTGGAACTTTGATTGAGATTGCATTGAATCAAATTAGGAAAGAACTGACATATTGACAGCACTGAGTCTTCTTATCCACAAACATGAACTATCTCTCCATTTATTTAGCTTCTTTTTGATTTCTCTTCTCAGGGTTTTGTACTTTTCCGCATTTATATCTTATATATATATTATATAGCTTCATACCGAATTATTTCATTTTTATGGTACGTAGAAAAGTTATTGACTGTATATCAACCTTGCTCCCTGCAATCGCTATACTAGCTTTATGTTCTCCAAGAGTTGTTTTGGTTTGGGGTTTGTTTTAGTTTTTTGTTTGTCTTCATCAATTCTTTTGGATTTTCTACACAGATAATCATCATTTGCAAATGAAGACAGTTTTATTTCTTTCTTCCCAATCTGTATGTTTGTACTTCCAAGCAAATATTTGTTTTTAAATGACATCCATGTGTTGTTGTTTCCTTTTTTCTTTTTTCCTCCTTTTTTTTAAAGGTCCAAAAATTAAAAAAGGTTCTAAAATTTTAACGTGGATAAATGGCAAAAAAGTCCTTAACTTCTAATACTTATTTTTCAAATCCTAGTACTACATTTAAACTACAAAGTAACATAAATTTGTATGTAAATTGTTAATAATTAGGAATTGTTAAAGGAATCTTTGTTCTATATGGGAAATCATTCCTTCTTGAAACTCAGAAACTTCCTGGCAGGAATGTTTTTTTTCCTTCGCAGTAGTTCTTTTTTAGAAAAATCCTTTAGTAACTATTCTGTTTATGGCAAAATTTCTCAAGTTTTGTTCATCTGAAAACGTATTTTTGTCCTTTTTCTTGAATAATATTTTAGTTGAGTTTACAATCCTGGGTTGACAATTGTTTTATTTTAGCACTTGGTCTTTCTGTTGACTCCAAAAATACGTATTCTGCGTATTTCTTTTGATCAAGTTCCCAGGTCACAGATTCTTTCTTTGGCTGTGCCTAATTTAATGCTTAAGGGTCATGTAGGTTTTTTTTCCTCATCCACTTAATTTTTAACTACAATGATTCTGTTTTCTCATGTTTAGAATTCTGTTGGGTTGTTTGCTACCAATGCCTAGGCCTTTTTGAAAGTATTTTGTTCTTTGCTTGTGTTTTTTTTTTTTTTTTTTTATTTGCGAGAGACAGTGAGAGAGAGCATGAACGACAAGAAGGTCAGAGAGAGAAACAGACTCCCTGCGGAGCTGGGAGCCCGATGCGGGACTCGATCCCGGCACTCCGGGATCATGACCTGAGCCGAAGGCAGTGGTCCAACCAACTGAGCCACCCAGGCGTCCCTGCTTGTGTTTTTTTATCTCCTCATTTATTCCCTAAAGCATTTCCTTTAATTCCCTTAAAACATACCAATTTTTTATTCTGTGCCATATAATTCATATGTATATATGTGTGTGTGTATATATATGTGTGTGTGTGTGTGTGTGTGTGTATGAAGTGCTTGGGAGTTCACAAGGCTGTTTGTTGTTTCTTCAGGTTTTTGTTTATAGTGCCTATTTTTTTTTAAGATTTGGGATTGTGAGGTCCCATAATCCCATGTTCAGCTGCGTTTTTCTGTGGAAACCCATGAGGTCTGGCTTATAAGTGCATCCTTACAAAAGGATATGACTTGACTTCTACCAGGTGACCCTGGGATGCTGTAACCCCAGATTACTTTAAAGTAAATTCTTCTGCTTGGGGCTTCCAGTCAACACAGGGAGTGTGAATTTAACCCCTATGCAGCTAGGTTTCATTTTCTCCTTCCTTTGATCAATGGCATGGTTTTTCCTGTCCAGCTTTCTATGAGAATATATCCCTAAGGCTTCCCACTTCATGGGGGGCCTGTTTCCATTACCCCAGTGTTCTGGGACTGAGTGTCTGGTCTTCTCCAAGGCAGAACCAGCAGAATCAGGTTCATTTCAGACTCTCACCCCCACTCTCAAGAAGAGCTGCAAGGTCAGCACTGACTCCCTCTTTTTTGGTTCCTGGTGATTTTCCTTACATTCTGACTGGCTCCTTTCTGAATCTAAAAAGTGCACATGGTGTATTTTACCTAGAATATCTAGATATGCTTTTTTTCACAGGAGGAATTTTCAAGCTTTCTAGCTATTTGCCAGAAATGCCATAGCATGAATTTCTTTCTAAAAGTAGTCATGTTTGGGGGCACTTGGAGGGGCTCAGTCAGTTAGGCATCTGCCTTTGGCTCAGGTCATGATCCCGGGGTCCTTGGACCCAGTCCGACATCTGACTCCTTGCTCAGCAGAGAGTCTGCTTCTCCCTCTCCCTCTCCATCTACCTGTTTCTCCCTCTGCTTGTATTCCCATCCTGTCAAATACACACATACATACATACATCTTTAAAAAAATAGAAGTAATCATGTTTTCACTTCATTGTTAAATATTAACTTTTTGGGGGGAAGAGATTGGTTGTATATATATTAAAAATATCTACTTTATAAGGAAGTACCAAACTCTCTCCCAAAGTGGCTGTGCCATTTTGCATTCCTACCAGGAATGAATGAGTGTTCCCCTTGCTCCAGATCCTTGCCAACATTTGCATTGAAGCTTCTATCATGTCTTCTTATAACCCGAGAGCTCACTTCTCAGTGAGTGACAACTGTATACAACAAATTGAGTATAAAAATGTTTATCTATTCACCTACTGAATAGATACCTACCACAGAAAAGGGGAAATTTAGAATAATTTGTCTTTTCATAAGGGAAAAAATGTGTGCCTCATTTTTAAGTGCCTTGTCATGAGAAAACCAGAGGAGTCTTCATGGTTATTTATCATCCGCAATTTAAAATAATTACTAAAACCACCTAACTGGGCTCATATGAATCGCAACCTCCTCATAAGCTGAGAGGAGATAGAACAAATGAATTTTCTGTCTACCTGCCAAGTTGTCTCACTGATAGATCTTGGATGATGGCATCAGTAATGTTAATCAAATTTAAATTCTATGTTTTATCATCAAGTGAAAATCTGTAGAAGTTCTAATAGTCTCTTTCTCTCTTCCCAGTGGCAAATCTCACCTGCCCTCGGGGGCACAGGTACCAGTCCCTACACCACAAATATTTTTGGTTGTCACAGTTGGAAGAAGGTACTTGGGGCATCTAGTGGGTGGAGGCCAGGGATTCTGGTAAATATCCTACAGTGCACAGGACAGGTCCTCTGGAACTGAGAATTATTTGTCAAAAATTTTAAAAGCTCTCAGGTTGAGAAGCTCTGAGCTACAAATCCCTCAGAGTGCCATGGCCCGTGTTTCAGTCCTATTCCTCACCTCCCCTGACTCGGGTCCTGTGGGCTGAGCACACCTCACTCCCCAAATTGACTATATTGATTTGGTTTCTCCACTTCCCATTCTTAGTAGATTTCCCAGGTGTGGGTGTGAATTGTTCTCCAGGGATAGTTTTCTGATTTAGTATCTCTGCTTCAGAACTAGATGGTTTACTGGGTTCAAAAGAAAAGCACTTTTCCTAATCTTTTGCTTCAGGTGATTATTCCAATAATGTCATTATTCTACACCAAAGAGACTGTAGGCATTGACTTCTCCCATGAAAGTGAACTTGGGGGGACTGCAATGCTGTCTCCTGTAATGTCAGGGTTCTCGTTCTAAGAGTGGAGATTGGGGGGTGGAGGGAGATGGGGTGGCAAGTTCAAGAATGGAATAAACACAGTGGAGGGTGGGGTGAGGGGACAGGGACCCAAATGACACACCTGAAGCTTGGGTTACTTGAAGGCACTGATAATAAACAGGGTCCAGGGCAGACAGGCAAGAGAAGAGGAAAACAAGGGCCAGAAGTGGAATATAATCACCAAACCAGTCATTAAAGATTTTGAGAAATGTTTGCTAGAAATTAGTGGCAAGATTTTCACCAGTTTCTCTTCAACCATGACACCAACCAGGCTCTATCGAAGAGTGAGAAGCCCTTTGCTGGAGACATGCCTGGACTCTGCTGGCCTGAGGGTCAAGCAGGATGTCCCTCCCCACTTCTTCCCTGCTGGCTGGCCCCCCTAGCCTAAGCCCACCCTGCATTCAGATGCTGCCTGGCCCCTTGGTGGCTTTCCACTCCACCCAATGCTAGGATTGGAACGTCCTGAGACGTCATTCATTTCATCTTTGCCCTGTGTTTTCAGGATGAAGAAACTAACGAAGAAGGCCCTGGCTCCCATTTGGAGGTAGCCCCTTGTTTCTGAGGGTGGTGCTCTGTGGTTGGAAGGACCTGGGAGCAAGCACTGTCCTCGACCTCACAGGCCCAGAAAAGGAAGCTAGGCAAGTCAGAAGTGTGCCGGGGCACACCTTGGCATGAAGAGCAGGCCAGCTGGGCCTGGTGGAACAGTCCTCCCAAGTGGGACCCAACTCTCAGCCTCAAGGAACACAGGCAGAGAAGCTTTTGAAGCCAGGATCAATGTCTTCTCCCATAAGGAGGGAGAAAATAAAATCCATGTTGAGCCCTCTCATGCAGCTAATGAAAAGGAGACAGGGCTGCTGGGTGGGAGTCCCCAGGGAGCGCAGGGGGAGGCATTTAACCATTGAGGTTTTCTGCTTATGCAATAGATCTTCATTATCTCCACTGTCCTGTGGTTCCCCAGTTCCCCAGGGAGATGCTTAACGACAAAAACTGCTTACTAAGCGGTGCCTGTGCCCTCCAAGAGCTGATGGAAGGGGGAGGCAGCACTTTCCACCTCCTAGTGCTGGTCATTTCCTTTCTTATAGCCGATCTTGGAGCCACTGGCCAGAGTCGGAGAGCAAGGGCAGCGGGCTCCCCACAGGGGCCTCCAGATTCGCTCTGAGGGAAGCTGACTCTGGGGCAAGGCTGCCAGTCTCCTTCCCTGGTAAAGGGAGTCTGAGCCGCCATTTTGTGTGCCCTTCTGGGTGGGTTTCCCCCTTGGGCACTGCTCAGGTTCCCCCCGGAAGCCACATTTACACTGGGTGCCAGTTAATGTTCCAGACACTTGACCAACATTAACCCACTTCATCTACGAACGAGTATTACAGTCAGCAGCTGTTCCTAGGCTGTTTTTAAAGCAAAGAAAGTGGACGCCCACAGGAGTCACGTTGGCCAGCTGTAGGAACATGTCTGCTTCCACGTATTTCTAATCTCTGTTCTGCATGCAGGCATGGGCTCATTTTTCCTCTGCCCGCCGTTCTGACCCAATCCTGCACGCGCTCCTCTTCCCCCGCCCCCAGAGCCCTCCCAGGCTGTGCCCCTCTTGTTGCTCTGCCCACTTGGCCTCTCTCTGTCCTGTGGGGCACAGCCACTTGCACCTCTCACACGCACCTTCATTTGTACATTTTCGGCTATTTCTGCCAAAAATTTCCTCAAACATAAAAACACAAGAAGAGGCATTTCTCTTCTAAGGAAATCACCTGAAAAAAAATCAAGGTCTTAAGCACAGAGAGACATCATCCCAGTGTTGTTTGTAAGGCTGACAAACTGGGAACAATCTTAGTGTTCGAGGATGGGGGATCAGTTAACAAAATTTGAAGGAGTATCAGGCAACCAGTAAAAACTCCTATTTCAAGCCCAGCATAGGGAGTAGAGTCAATGAAATGTAACAACATCGTATGGTGACAGATAGAGGTTGCCCTTGTGGTGAGTATAGCGTAATGTATAGAGAAGTCCAATCACTATGTTACACCTCCAACTAATGTAACATTGTGTGTTGACTATTCTCAAACTAAAAAAGTTCCTATTCCAGGAAGCTTCTAATGAGGAAATATGCTTATGATTAATGTTAAGGAGAAACAGGGGACCCAAATTTTATTTATATATATATAAAAATAAATAAATATATATATAATATATATATCATATATAAATATATAATATATTATATTATGTATATTATATAATATATTATATATTTTATATATAATATATATTATATATATATTATTTATATATATAAATGAAATTTATATATATATAAATAAAATTTGGGTCCCCTGTTTCTCCTTAACATTAATCATAAGCATATTTCCTCATTAGAAGCTTCCTGGAATAGGAACTTTTTTAGTATATGTATATTATATAATATATTATATATTTTATATATAATATATATTAATTATATAAATATATATTTATATATAAATTATATAAAAATATATAATATATAAATATAAAATATATTAAATTAAATATATTAAAATATATATAATATATTAAAAATGTACATATACATATATAATAATATATATAAAATATATATTACATATATATGTAAAAATATATACTTTATATATAGTATCATTTTATATTTATATATTACATATATATGTAATATATATTTTATATATATTATTATTTTATATTTATATAAATATAAATATATATTTATATATTATTTATATTATTATATATTATATTATTTATATATGTTTATAAATCTATATAAATAAATAAATATATTTATATAAATATATATTTATATTATATATTATTATATATCATTAATATAATATATATTATATATTATAATTATAATAATATAATAAAATAGAATAATATTTATTATATTATTGTATTATAATAATTATAATAATATATTATATATTATATTTAATATATATTACATACATTTATATATAATACATATATAAATATATTTTTATATATATATATAAAAGTTAAGCCCTTGTGGTGTGTGTGTGCGTGTGTGTATATATATATATATATGTGTGTGTGTATATGTATGTATATGTGTGTATATATATACCACAAGGGCTTAACTGTTTTCATCAATGGTAAGTGGACCGGGGTAAGAATATTTTGGGAAGTAAGTAATATTTCTATTGCTGATAATGTTTAGAATAATTGCAGTCACATAATGTAAAGCAGGCATCTTTTAGTCAATTTCATTTTTTTTTTTTCAATCCAGTCTGGCAAACTGCCTTTTGGTTGGTTTGTTTTTAAGCAGTTTCTTTTATTTTTTTTAGATTTTTAAAAAAATATTTTATTTATTTATTTATTTATTCGAGAGGCAGAGAGAGAGCAGGAGCAGGGGGAAGAGCAGAGGGAGAGGAAGAAGCAGGTTCCTGGCTGAGCAGGGAGCCTGACACCACGGGCCTCTTGCCATGGTTGTTTCTGTATCTTGGTTATTGAAGCAATGTTGCAAGGAACATGGGTGTGCGGATATCTTTTTAGGTTAGTGGTAGTAGTCGAAGTGGAATTGCTAGATCATGGGATAGTTCTATTTTTGATTTTCCAAGGAAGCTCGGCTTAGGCAGTATGCTTGAGGTGGCTATAGGCACACCTCCTTGGTTTCCTGCCTTTCGGGGATCCCTGTCCTTCACTGCCTGATGGCCAGTGTCTTCAGGGCTGTTGTTTCCTCTGCCTCATCTGCTTTTCTCCTTGTCTTTGGTCATTTTAGCTCTAAGAGTAAATCTGATCCTTGTTAATCATCTTGACTAGAAGTGCAGGTTCTGACTGGCATTCAAAGTCTCACAAATTTTGATACGATGATACGATGCATTTGATATGATGATACGAAGTAATCAGAGCTTAGATCAAAATATTTTCTCATTTCTCTCAATAGCTTCTTTACATTTAAAGTCTTATCTGTAAATTCTAACATCTCTTCTGTAGTCTGGAGTTCGCATCCCTGCCTTGTCGGCTTAGAGGGAGCCTGGTTTAGCGTGGAATCTAAGTCAACTGTTGCAGGGAAGCTCTCCTGGGCACAAAGCTGGGGTGACCATGGGTCTGTCCTCGTAGAGTTCATTTCTCTCCAAACTCAGTCTCCCACTGCCTGTTGTTCAGTGTCTGAAGTCAGTCCCTCATATGTTTTGTCTCTGTTGGTAGCTGTTTAAAGTGGGAGGGCAAGTTAGGTACCAGTTAGTCTGTCGTGTTCAGAAACAGAAATCCCCATGTGAGATTTTAATTCTTTGCAACATCAGTCTTCCTGATGCTCCAGAGTGGGTCTGATTTGTCTTAAACTGTTGTAATAGTCTTTAACAGGCTCCCTGTAGCTTAAAACAAGTAGTCGTGTGTCATCAGGCTTGGCTGACTGAGTGACTTCACTGGGAAGGCTTATGGGATTAACTAGAAACTGGCCAAAATGTACTAGGAAGAGAGAAATGGATGCTTTATTGCTAAACAAAATCTTCTCTGACCACAAACTCCCCAAAGGGAGGGGCTCGGCATTGGGCAGCCTTCTTATTCTGATTTTCTGTCCTCCACCTAGGAAATAAATGTGATGTCAGAGCCCAGAAAATCATCACCCCATCACCCTCCTCTCTTTCTACCAGATTCCCCATTTCCAGGTTAACCGAAAATCGACATCAATCCGAAACCAGTGAGTACTGCACATCCTCACAAAATTCTGTCGGAGCATAAGCTGGTACTTCCTCACTGGACCACCGTTATTTCCACTTTCCATGCCCCCTTGAACTTCAGTGCCCTTAAAGCCATTTGGGATCACACAAACACAGGTGTTGTGTGATCCCCACCCCCACCGCCACTCATCTGCTTGTCATAGATTGTAAGCTCCTTGAGGGCAGAAACCTTGCCTGTAGCTCCAGATCCGGCATATAGGAACCAAGAATTGTTCATTGAGTGTTCACAGAATTGGTGAGTGAATCCACAAATGAACTGATTCCTCTGGAACTCAACCAAAAAGGATAAAAACAGAAGGGCTTAAAGGATTGAAAGAGGAAGGGTTAGTTCCTGAGTATGTGTAGTTTTTAATCTATAAGACACAAAGACCTTTTGGCCAGAGATGACTGTGAAGGGCTACTTTTTACTGGAAACAGAAGTTGAATCAATAGAAAGATGCTGCTGATAGGAACTGGCTGTGCGTGTGTCCAGGCTTTCTGTTGGGGCTTTTGTGACACACTGAATCTTGTCCCAGGGATGTGCACCCAAATTGACCCTCCCTCACAGTGACACATACCAGGGAAGGGCTTCTTCTTTTCTATGGAGGGCTTGACATATATGGGTTTTAATAACTCTGAGGGCACTGAGCCTTCCACATATGGCTTAGTGAACATCTTGCTTTCTCTTAGTTATGGTGGCAGAAGAAACCAAGAACAAAAGCAGGACATTCTTTGATTGCAAGAGCCCTAGACATAGAACACTAGTGACTACTCGTCATAACATCTCAACTCGTCAGGGGGAAACCTGGGCTAGGGACCGAGATGGGACAGAATGAATCCAAGGGCACCTAGGGAGTAAGGAGCAGCACAAGGTCTACTTTCTGGGACATCTGCCTCTCGCTCAGGCTGTTTCTGTGTGTTTGTCCCCCCTCCTCTCCACCTTCTCCACCTGCTTCTGCCAACAGAGAAGGCTGTGTTTCAACTTGAGTCATTTATCTTCCCAAGTAAGGGTGGGAGACTTCCTAATCTCATGTCAAAATAGAAGCCTTTTTTGTTGTTGTTGTTGTTGTTGTTGGCAACATACCCCTAGGAAAATGTGAAATCTCCAGAGCAGTGAGACCTCAGTCAAAAGTCCAGTGACTGTTTAGAATCAGTAAAGGCTGTGGTGGGGATCAGAGCAGGATAGAGAGAGAACCAGCCCAGGAGCTGAAAGGTCTGAGCACATCCTGTCTCTGACTTGTTGCATGAACTGAGGAAGCTTATTTTACCATCTGTGAATAAGGGGCTGGAATAGATCATCTTACTTGTATCTTATTCTAAACCAGAAGCACATTTAGAAAATGTATACGACATGGGGCGCCTGGCTGTCTCAGTTGGTAGAACATGCGACTCTTGATCTTGGGGTTGTAGGCTCGAGCCCCATTTTGGGTATAGAGATTACTTAAAAAGATAAATCTTTTAAAAAAATGCATACTACCATGTATAGATTTATGGAATCTCTGTTTCTCTGTATGCTTTCAGAAACAGAAGAGATGGGGCACCTGGGTGGCTGAGTGGGTTAAGCATCTGCCTTTGTCTCAGGTCTTGATCTCATGGTCCTGGGATCGAGCCCTACATCAGACTCTCTGCTCAGCAAGGAGTCTGCTTCTCCCACTCCCTATGTGCTTGCCCCCACCTCAGATTAATAAATAAAATCTTTGGGAAAGCAAAAAAGAAACAGAAGAAACTCCCAGAAATACACATCCAGAAATCTACACTTATATTCCAAATAAGCAAACTGAGTAGACTCGTGACAGAACCTGAGGCAGTCAGAAAGCCTCTTCCCCCCACAAAGTGGATAAAAGTGACCTTCTCTGCTCAACCCTTCTTCTGGGGTTCAGAACATCAGGATTCTATTTCCAATTTCTTCTCCGATCCACGTGCAAGTCCATACAACTCCCTTTCATGGCAACCTCTATCTACAAGTTCAATACATAAACACAGAAACAAACAATTCATGACTATTACTTGTATCCTAGGATGAGAGTTGTGTTTGATGAGGAAAAAATACCTAAAATGTTCTTTAAGTTGTTTATTTATGGGAACATAAGGTTGCCAGTGTAAAGGTTTTATGAAGTGCTTTTAAACTTCCACAAATGTTTCCAGAGCGATGCTTATCAACATCTTTCACATCAGCTATATGAGCCCCCCCAGTGAGAGCCCTGAGGAAACCAACGGTTAATTTGAGCATCTCAAAGTCACTAGCTCCTCCTATCCTAATACCTCTGGCATTTTAGACAACAAGGCCTGGCACGGCGGGGTGGGGGGGGTACTGATGATGCGCTACTTCAAATAGACAACGCATACTGTTAGGAAAACTGAAGAAGGGATGAGTCTTCCCTGACTCTCAGCTCCCACACAGGAATCCAGCCCCATCTAACATCTTCACGAGATGTCAGCTGGGATTGAGTCAAGGGTGATGAAGAATGCTAGGCATGACTGACAGGAGAGAGTTTACAGAGGGCAGGAGAAACATTCTGGGTGTCATTAAGGAAACTAGAAACTAACAGCTTGATATTATTGAAAGTAGGGGAGAATATGGAACAAGACCACCTTTTTATCATATTTGGCCATAAAAAAATAAGTTTCTGTGTGAAGCTGAAATGTCCTTCTTAGATGGAGCCAGGCCCTTCAGGGTATACTAACTCTCAGAACATGTACAAGGGTGGTGGTGTTCTAGGAGATTCTCAGGGTCGTCTTCTCTAGTCAAGGATTCTGAGTTGGCAGAGAGAGGTAAGGCAGGTCTTGACTGAGAAGTGGTCTTTCTTCCTTCAGCTCTGCCTCCTCCAGGTGGAGCACTGCTGACCTGCAGACTACTGCAAAATCACGAGAAACTGGAAGACTTCTGCTGGGGTGGGCCTGGGGAGAGGGGTGGTGGGGGATCACGGATGCAGAAGAGGAGAGGCCCTTGGAGTTCAGATTCTACCCAAGGATACTATTCCAGTTGCTTTCCTCTCCTACATGCTCAACTTCCCTTCTGTTAGTCCACCATCAACAGCCTAAACAGAAGTCACAAACAGGATCCCAAATGCCCTTTCACTCTCACCTCCTTCTCTCTTTCCCTGTCCTGCCAAACAACTTAAGAGATTTGCCTTCTCACTCCAATACCAAATTCCACTCCTCTAATTCTTGCTTGGTAATGCTGCTTGCTCACAGCACCTACCCCTGACCTCCTCACCCAAATTACTCTTTTTCTTCCTAAAAGCCACATCCAATTTCAGCAGCATATTCTATTGTATCTCTCTGAAAAACACCCCAGCATCCTCCCACTTCATACCATCTCCAGTCCTATCAGCCTGTCTCAAGTCACCATGATAGTCAGCCCAGATTATCACAATACCCTCCTAACTGTTGTTAGCTTTCTGTACCTCACTGCTGTGTTCTATGCTCCACACAGTAGCCTGAGTCATCCTGGTAACACCTAAGTTGGATCATGCTATTCTTCTTCTTAAGACTCTCTAATGACTTCTTATTTTACTAATAACACCAACCAGGCTCTACACATCCTTTGTCTTCATTATCTCTCAGTCATCACCTCCCATTGCTATCTTCTTCACTTGAACTCCTATCTCCTTCTCCTTCACATTGAACTCCTGGATATTCCTTCAGATGTCAGGCATAATCCTGCCTCAGGGCCTTTGCACCTGTGGTTCCCTTTGTCTCAGAGGCTCTTCTCCCAGATATCCACGTATCTCACTCTCTCCTCTTTCAGATTTTTTCTCAAATGCCACTTTCTCAGTAAAGACTTCCCTGATCTCCATAGATTACAGTCCAGCCATTTTGCTCCAGGGCACCATCCCAACCTTCTTTATCTACATTTCTGCCTTATTTTTCTCCATTGCTTATTTCTACTTTAGTTGTTGCTCTCAGTCTATGTATTTTATATATTTGTTATGTTTATTGTTTTTCCCCATCCATATGATTTGTTCTCCTCCTCTAAACTATAAATTTCAGGAGTATAAACATTTTTGTCTGCTACGTTACTTTCTATAATCAAGAACAGTTTCTGGCATATAGTAGGACTCCATGCGTATTTGCTGAGTGAATGAAAAGAGTTTTTTTCCCCCTATATAGGTCCAGGAGGTCAGTGAAATGTGGCATTTACTGCACCTGTTCTTTAATTAATTTAGTCGCTCAATGTTTGCTGAGGGTCTACTCTGAGCCTAGCCCACAAGGAGCTAACAGTCTTTGGAGGAAATACCTGTGCTGTGATATCGATTTATAATAAGAAATACATATTTGGTCTTCATTCAGCTCCAGGCACAGAGCTCCTAAAATCCTTGGAATTTCCTGTGATAAGAACAATGAGATGACTTGTTATGCTACTGAGGTGACTTTTGGATCCCACTTAAAGACAGGGGCTGGCTGCCGGTGGACCCAGCCATGTGAATAAAGGGTTGAAAATTTCAGTCCCACCCTCTGATTTCTGGGGAGAGGCGAGGGTTTGAAGATTGAATTCAATCACCAATGGCCAATGATGCAATCAATTGTGCTTATGTAATGAAGCCTCCATAAAAAACCCAAAAGGATAGGTTTCAGAGAACTTCCAGGTTGGGGAACCTGGTTGCTCCATGCTGGACCCCAATCTCCATGGAACAGAAGCTCCTTTGTTCAGGACCTTGCCTTATGTATCTCTTCATCTGGCTATTGATTACTATCTTTTAATATCCTTTGTAATAAATTTGGAATCTAGTAAGTAACTGCTTTCCTGAATTCTCTGAGCCACTCCAGCAAATTAATTGACTAAGGTGTCATGGAAATCTCTGATTTACAGTAGTTATTATTTACAGTCTATCAGAAACACAGCTAACAACTCAGACTTGCAAATGGCATGTGAAGTGGGCGATCTTGTGGAACCAAGCCCTTAGCCTATGAAATCTGATGCTATCTCTGAGTAGATAGTACCAGAATTGACATGAATTGTAGGATACCCAGCTGGTGCCTGAGGATTGTTTGGTGGTGTGGGGGGGGGGGGGGGGGAACACATGCATTAGAATGGGTGTCAGAATTTGACATGAAACATATAACTTTTTTTTTTTTTAAGATTTTATTTCTTTGAGAGAGAGTGCACAAGCTGGGTGGTGGTGGTGGGGAGTGTTGGGGAGCAGGGAGCAGAGGGAGAAGCAGGGATCCCAAGGCAGGGCTCAACCCCAGGACCCTGAGATCTTGACCTGAGCTGAAGGCTTAACTGAGTGAGCCACCAGGTGCCTGGCAAACACCTAACTTTAATACAAAGTTGACTGATAAGTGCTCCAATATGAGTTCAAAGTGCCATAGGAGGGCACAGAGGAGGGAGAGAGACATTCTGTCTTCCTGGTGACTTTGAGTGATTGCAAGTGACTTCATGGAGGAGATGGCATTGGTGGCCTTCGAGCAGTCCTGGAAGACTCAGGATCCCGGCCTCAAGGCGGTCAGTGTTTCCTCAAAGCACAGCATGGCACCTGGTACAAGGACTGTGACCTGAAAACCCACCAGTCTAATAGTGGAAAGGCTAAGCTCCTTTTAAGCTCAGTCTGGCCCATCCCAGAGGTCTCTGGGGGAAAGGATTAAAAAAAACACATCTGCCACACAGCAGGCAATGCCTTCAGAGAAGTCATAGTAGAAACAGTGTCTTCCTGATGTCATCCCCGGGAGTCCGTGCGGAGAATCTGGGCAGATCAGAGCCTTGCCAGGAGGAGCACGGGCTGGCAGGAGCCAGGCCACCTGGGCCCACAGACTCTATGGTGAGGGCTAAAGAGAGGGTCGTTTAAGAGCAAGGATAGAGTAGCAGCCATGCAGCCCCGAACAGCTCTGCTCTCTCTGCCTCCCCATGAACTTGGAGTCCCAGTTGTCCCCTTCACGCCAATGTAAGATGTAAGTTTTGTGAGCAAATAATGACTGGCTGCCAGGCCATCTCATATCAGACCTTCGCTTTCCATTTCAGACTTCAGACTGGAGTCATCTTGGTTCCTTGCTTCTCATTTTCTTCTTCATTCACTCAAATGTCTTTCAGGGCAAAGGTAGAAGCAAACCAACTGGAGACTAGGTTTTATGGTCACCGTGGGTTATAACTGCCCCTTTCCCTCTTGCTAGCTGCTTGGGGGTCAGTGAGCTTTCTCATGGGTTTGAGCGAGTCATGGAACTGGACCATGATGGGGACATGCCCCTGTATAGACATTTATGTCCCTTGACAGGGCAATGGTGTTTTCCAGTGGGGTGGTGTTGCCCAGTGGGCATGTGCCGGTGTCTGGCACGCTTCCAAATTCTATGGCACTGCAGAAGAAGTAAAGCTTGTAGACGTACAGGCTGGAGGCAGTGTGTCCCGGCCAGAGGGATGGCCTGTATGAGTGGTATCTGTGACAGAGGCCTCTGCTGGCATGGGTAAGGCCTTCCCCTGCTTTGTGGTGCTCCCCAAGGTGGGAGCAAGAATGCTAAAGCATGATCTCCATGGAGAGCACGAGAGACACAAGGTCCTGGCTTACCCCATCTCTGCATAGGGTCGGTCCCTTTCTCTAGGGAGATGGCAATCTTGCTCTAAGTTATAGCTCTTGTGTGACTCTGCTTCCAACCAGCTAGGAAGATGAAAGAAGAGAACTGGGATCACTATATGGGTATGGGGACCACACAATGAGCAGGGGGCACCTCAGAGTATGTGGGACTGTGCGCTCATCTTCTCTTTTATCAAGTGATGGCCAGCGTCCTGATCTCTATCCCTTTGCCTGAGGCAGGAGATGGATTAAGCAAATGACTTACTTTAGGAGAAAAAAGGTGCTAAAATCCATGCATCTGTGCGAAAGAGTCGCCCCCTACAGGTTAAATCCTAGACCCAGATGTTCTGGGCTGATGCACAATTTGGTGTTTGCAGATGAAGCTCAGAGAGGCCAGACAGAGGCAGGTGACAGAGAGCCCGGCTGGGGAGAAGAGGAAAGCAAGGAGGCAGGTGGACCTCAGGAAGCTGCCGTCTCACACCCTGGTCCTGGGAACCCAACTGCAGTGGGCGTGGGGATGGAAGCTGGAGCCTTAAATTTGAACACGAGTTTCTCTGCAACACCAGCCCTGGTAACTTACTTTCAAACTCTTTACTCAATTTTTCAATAAAAACTAATTTTTAAAAACACCAAAATGACAAAAGTCAAGTAACAAAATCTCTTTTCCTTGTGTGATATTCTCGCTAGCCTCTATGAGTCTTCTGACTTACACACACATGACTTTCTACATAGTTGATCTGGAGCCTGACTGCCTGTGTAGGAATCCCTGCTCTGTCACTTAGCAGCTCATCGTGGGATGGGTAAGAATCTTAAGTTCTCCATGCCTCAGTTTCCTCCTCTGTAGGATGGAGCTCATAACAGAACAACCTTTTTGAGGATCAGATTAGTTAGAACAGTATGTTATACAGATTGAAATAAAATCGGTTCTCCAGGTGGGTTAGCCAGCCGGCTACCCTCTCCGCCCCCCCCAACCTTGGGAACTCCCCCATGCCAGGCAGCTTTCCCTCTCCCTGCAAACATCCCTCATCCAAGCATTTCCTCATCCATTACGCATTTGACCCTTACAGCTCTCTGCCTAGGTGGGCTCAGAGAGTGGGCTTAGAGAAATAAAACCCGTGCCTCTGCCCTAAAGAGTTTCTCCTCCGCAGGTAGACTGGACCCGGGAACATGTTACCACCTCTTTTTCTTAAGGCTCTCTGAGGCACTGTTGCCTTAGTTATCTCTGTGTCCCTTGCATCCTCATAGTAGGAGGCACATGACAAGGACTCAGAGACGCCTGTTGGAAATACATGAACATGTTCTCCACCTAATGATTCCTGGTACTGCCTTTGCCAATGATCTTCCAGCAGCTGCGGGAGCTTTCCAGGACCTGGATAGTGGTCTCCTGTTTGTGAGGTCCAGAGAGCAGACAAGAGCCTCCAGGGCCCCATGAGAGGTGGGGCCAGGGTGCCAACACAGGTCTCTGTCCAGGGTGCTTCCAACCAGCTGGTCTCGGCTTTAATGTTTTTCTTCCTTTCTCTCTCTCTCTTTCTTTCTTTCTTCCTTTCTCTCTCTCTCTTCCTCTCCTTCTCTCTCTCTCTTCCTTCCTTCCTTCCTATATTTTATTTATTCATTTGAGAGAGAGAGAGAGAGAGGGCACAAGTGGGGAGGGGGGAGAGAGGGAGAGGGAGAAGCAAGCTCCCCACTGAGCAGGGAGCCCAACTCAGTACTTGCTCAGGACCCTGTAATCATGACCAGAGCCAAAGGCAGAGGCTTAACGGACCGAACCATGCAAGAGCCCCTCCTTTAACGCTTTTCTACCAGTTCTTTCCCAGTGGCTGTATTCACTTCCTGACTTCCTCTAGCCACCCAAGCTGACCCTCTTAGAATGCAGAACAGAGGCCAGGGAGGCAGGGGCTTGCAGAGGGGGATCGGCTTCATCCCTGGATGGCCACAGCCTGTGCTCAGGACAAAGCTATAAGCCAGGGATGTAGCCTTTGGGACCCAGCTGCTCTGGCCCGGCCACAACAATACCTCCTCAAGTACCAGTGGTCTGTGCAGCAGACATCTGGGCCCTGATCCTCTCTCCAGCCTGCCCCACCCCATTCCTGAGCCCCCAGGACAGGGAAGGGCTTACTGTGGGAGATATTCCTGGGTCATTAAGAAGAAAACAAACAGAAAGATGGGGGGGGGGGTTGTTTGTTTGTTTGTTTGTTTTTCTTTTTAGCTACATCAAAATGCTTCTGGCTTCCAAATGGCCACATGGATTTGCCCCATCCCCCCCCTCAGATGCAGCTGCTCTATTTCTGGCTCCTGGGCTGTGGAGCTGAGTCAGCAACGTAGGCTGTGTGGGGAGAGAGAGGCTGCCACTCACTCTTGGGGCCAGGGGCCCTAGGAAGTGCTGGCGTAATAGTTACTGTACCTCAGCTCTCACTTTGCAAGCCACTTCTTCATCCATTATGCATTTGACCGGTCCAGCTCTCTGCCTAGGTCAGCGGGATATTAGCAAGAGCAAAAAGGGACTGTGTAAATCTCAGTAAACTCAGATTGTCTGTGACCCTAATCGCTATTGCTGGTGTGAAACCTGCAGCATAGGAATCTGACACTGCCCGTGACCGAGATAATGGAGTTATTCCAGAAACAAAATGTAACCTGGGGCACAGCCAGCACACCTGGCTTCTTGTCTCCCGTGCCAAATGAACTCGGGCAAGCTACAGCCTCCTCTGGGTCTCAGTTTTCCTACCTGTAAAGTGAGATTTATGAACCGTAAGATCTTGGGCAAAGATTTGGAAGATCTGGAAGAAGATATATCAAGAGATAGCATTATAGGGTTATTACGTCCCTAATGCTGGACCTCCCCACCTCCACACCCACACGCTCTGAAGTGGAGTAAATGTCTGTTGAAATCAACAGATTCATGAACTTATTCCCAGTTGTTAGCAAATCAGCAGACAATGCCTTTCTTAAGCATTTGAAACTAACTTCATTGTGTGATTGTCTTTTGTAGTCCCGAGCTCATGACATCCCCTAGAACTACTCAAGGGTTGTGAGAAGATGGGTCGGGGCCTGTACACCAACAATTTTGACGTGACCTCGGACCGTGATCTTCCTGCTGTTTCCTTGAGGGCAGTAGAGGGAGACAGGGAGTCAGTTGAGGGGGGAGTTGAGGGGGGAGTCAGACACAGAGACCTCCACAAATCCACAGACACCCTAAGAAACAAAATATAAACAGAAGCTCAGTCCATGATTTTGCCAAGCTCCAGAGCATGCAGCTGACGATGTGAGGCATTAAAGCCTGTGGAGATGACAATCGTCACCAAGTCAATGGACACAATGCAAGGTCGAACACCAAGACTTTCAGCACGTGTTTATCGTCAGTGGATCTGAACCACACAGTCACATCTCCCTCTGGGGCCGAAACCAACTCCCGACAGAGGACAAATGAAGAAAAGTTTGCTTTCACTTTAAAAAGTACCGTGAAAAGAGCAAAAACATATAATGACTTTATGAAATTTAGTATCAGTCATTTAAACAGATGTAGTTTATTAAAGCCTTTATAGTGTTATCATGTCAGAGAGGGAATTTATTAAATAAGATGAAAATTCATGGTGTGCACAAAACGGTACCAATTGCTTTTGAACTCAGAAGTGTTGTTCTTTTAAATTTAATGAGATGCTTTAAATCCTCATCATAGTTTTGTAGCCCTTGCAGAAAACCCAACAAATATATATTAGTTATACAAAATATTAGTGAGAAAAATCAATATATATTAGTGCAATGAATATTTTTTATGTCTCAAATGGATATAAAATATATCTTTTAATGGTGTAAATAGATTTTTTAAATTCTGCAAGAGATAATTGCTTTGAAGTCTAGATCCCAGCAAAGAGAATGATTTTCATAGTCTAATTTGTATGTGTTTAAGTTCAAGAGCCTCTCAAGAAGAAAGAAAATGAGAAGTTTTTATTAAGCTCTTGAAAATTAGAAAACAAATTATCATAGAAATTCTTGCCCCTGCATAAAAGGAGTATCTATTTTGAAAGAAGGAACAGAAGGGAAAAGAAAGAGCCAAGTAGAGTCAGGCGGGGGCCTTTCGGAGCCTGGACACCGGGTGAGGGCTGTGGAGGGCACCGGACAGCCATCGGCAGGCAAACCCGGCAAACCCTACCCCAGAACTTGGTCTCCAGCACAGATGACTATGCTATCAGCCACAGACCTGTCAAAGTTTCTTAAAACAAGGCTGTTCAAAGCTCCAGAGTCCAAACACTGGGGTCCCGGTGAGCGCTCCGCCCACACCCCCGCCCCCATGCCTCACCTGTCACAGCTCATTTCCTACACGTGTCAGGTGTAAAGGGTGCTGTATACAAACTCTGAGCTCGCTTTGGAATCTGTCATCCAGCCATCCGCCCATCCGCGAGTACTTCACGTTCTATGGAAAGAGCTCGAGAGGCAAGCAAGGTGAATGACCTGCCCAAGGTCACGGGGAAAGTAAGTAAGGCCAATGGAAATGGAACCTGTCTGCCCAGCAGGCTCTCCCACCTTGGGGTCCGCTTGCCCTCCCAGCTCTGTTCTGGGACCCATGAAGCAACCTGGGAGGAAACAAAATGAAAGAGCAGTTTTCATTGTCTTTGCCTTGCCTGCAGCTGGAAACACTGCTCTCCCGAGATGGTGCCCAATCTTTTGCTAAAGCACTCGGTGTAGGATGTCAGTCGCACCTACGCCCCTCCTTCCTGTTCTGTCATTACGATTGTGGTGGTGGTGGTGATCGTGGTGGTTCCCAGCTCTGGAGTCTCAGGCTTATCTCCCTACAGTCCTTTAGAACCAGAAATGAGGCTTATGATTTTGAGGTGGGAAGGTCACCCCTTCCCCAAATGCTCATGTGTGCCGGCCCACAGAAGAGGGGGTAACTGGGTGCTCATCGGAGGGCTCCAACCCTCTGTTAGATTTAGGATCCCGTTCGGGACCTGCTACGGGTGACCGTTCTCACCGTCTCTCACTCCCTGTCCACTGTTGGACGCTTCAAATCAGGTCCTCGTGAACTCCTTCAGCATGAGAGTTTCCAGGAAAGAGAATGTTAGTTTTGTTGACAAATTCCAGCTCCCCGAGGCCCTAGGTCTTAATTCTTTGTGCAAACTCTCGGTCCTGAGTTTGCCTGTCCCCCTTGTGCCCCTAATTAGTCTTGTCATGAGCCTGTAGGCTATTGTTTTAAACACAACCCTGCGCCCTGGGAGCCAAGGGGTCCTCCAGGGTGAGTAGCGTTGTATTTGCGTGTATTTTTTTTAAAAAAAGGTCATCACTCCTCTCCCTGCGGCTGCCACCATTTTTGAGTGGAGGTGTTGCCATAGAGATGTTGTCTGATCCATCTCTATTGCTAGCCGCCTCTAAAGGGGGCCGTGAATAGGCACGGAGGTAGGTAAATGTATGCAGTGACATTGAGCGGATGATTCTATTCGGAAAAATTCCTGCACCATTTGTTTCTGTGCTTGTCTGAGGGCTGGGACACGGTGCTGGGTTTTGTTGCACGTGCTCTCCTCACAGGCCCGGAGTTAATGCAAGCCTTGTTTGCAACCACTGAAGCAGAAATTTCTCTGCTGCCAAGGACAAAAGCTTCACAGGCCACCTCGGAGGCTGCTTTGGGAAGGCCGTGTCTCCTGGGCTCCCAAAGGAAATGGGAGATAACGTGGAACATGCAGGAGAGCCCATGGAATTCTCCCAGCCCTCCTGGACCGCCGGACACATCTGGCCCTGCCGAGTTTCCTCCCAGCCAAGGGCGGGCTTCTCCAATCAAGGGCTTTGATTCGATTTGCCCTTTTCCAGCCCGTGGAGGGACAGCTTGAGGATATGTGTGCTTCGCTGTCTGCGGTATTCAGGGTGTATTTGCACAACTCTCAGCTCTGCCTCTCCCCTCTTTGGTGCTGGGGAAGTAGCTCTCTTAGGGAAAACAATGATAATTTCATTGGCTCCTGCCTTTATGTTTAAACCAAATAACACCCAAGTCCTCTTCCCATTCCGAGAAAAAGAAAGGGAGGGAGAGCGGAAGGGAGGGAAGGAGGACTAATTGAGTGCCTTGTGTCCTGGAACGGTGTCTGGGACTTGGAAAGTCACCATAAACAAATTTTGTTGAAGAATGAATGAATGAATGTTTAAAGCCAGGCATCAATCATGCTAGGACTTTCCAGAAAGATGTTTTCTTCCCATTGACTTGGCATAGCCCGGTGACACAGGAGTCAGTGACGTGTCCGAGGCCACATGGAAGATGAATGATGGTCCCTGGACTCGAGATGGGTCTTTTGGTCCCAAGTCCAGCGCTCTTTGCTCTGGACGGTGGGAGTCCTGCCCCGTGCCACTGTTTGGTGGTCTCTGCCTTCGGGTCACAGCTTTTTTGCTTCAGGGCACCGGAGGGTCTGGAGGAGGCCACCCATTTCCTGTGCTCCTCTTGCCCTTACCCCTGTCCTTATCTATTTGGCCATGGCCTGCTGCTGCCCAGAGATAGTAGGACTACAGAGGGAAGGGCATGAGGACAAATGTGGGAACTGCCACGCTATGTACATTTCCTGAGCTTCAGGATCAGGTCTGGGGGGTTTGTGTAGGAGGGCTTCTGGGTCCCAGATGTTTGCTTCTCTGCTAAGTTGCTCCATATGTGAGTCATGTCAGCTGAAGGCTGGGAGGCAGGGGAGGGGACAAGCTTTGTCTCTGCTCTGCAGAGCTTTGGTATGGAGAATTGTGTACACAGAACTCCAGCGTCCATCCACCCATCCATTCACTTGCTAACTCATCTGTGAACCTACTCTTAACCTCATCATTCATTCCCATCTTCTGTATACACTCTGGATAAGACATGAACCTCACACAGGGGTCTAGTGCAAGGGTACAGAGATGAATAAGACATGGGTCATGTCTCCCAGAAGAGTATGATTATGGCACCAAAAATAGCAACAAGGAGCATCTTCCCTTCCTGGTTACAGCATGCTTCCATGCCTCTTCCCCAGTCTTCACAGTATACGAAGCGATAGGAATCATTGCTGAACCCATTCTACAGATGCAGAAAACAACCCTCAGAGAAGCAGAAGTTGTCCAAAGTTAGTTAAGTGGTGGGGCGTGAGCTTGAATCCCAGTCTTTGGAGCCCTATTCCTGTGTGGCTTTGAATGGTTGCAGTCTGGAGGGGCTTTTCTTCATTTCTCTGCTACCTTTTTATGACCAAGGCGTGAGCTGGTTTCGGGTAATGAGAAGCCACTTGTGTTAGCTCTATCTGACTCCTTCAAATACTTGAGGTGGGTGGGGGTAGCAATATTTTACAGAACTCGCCCGGAAAGCCTACTTTGGCTACATTCTCAAGAGTTCCAAAGTGGATTGCAAGGGTTTTGCTATTTTGGACTGAAGTAGTGATTTTCAATTTTGACTGCACATTGGGAGCTCAGAAACACTCGGGCCTGGACCTCATCCCAAAGCCTGTGATTAATTGGTCTGAGATGGGGTCCAAGCATTGCGTTCTTATCCATATGTATTCTGAGCTAGGGTGTTCCTTGGCCTGACTCAGAGACTCAGTTTTGGCCCGTTCTGCAGGTGTCCTCTGACAAGGGGTGTTAGGGGGAAGGAGGCGTGTATGTTCCAGTGGTGGTCTGGGCTGGACAGCGCTCATGCCCTGCTGGGCCCCGTGCTGCAGTGTTGGGACTTCCATGGACGGTTGGATGGACACTAAAAGCTGACATCTAACTAGCAGTCATCTGGAGACTAGTGACCCAGGAAATTCCTGTGAAATAGTCCAACACGATGTTCCCGCTTCCGTGTGTGGTACATATAGAGATATTGACCCTGTGCCCAGGAGGGGAGGCATAAGGATGAATGGAACATGCTCCCTCCCTCCACGGAGCTGACCACCTGGAGAGAACATACAGCGGTCATATCGACAGAGATGGGACATGGAGAAGGGGGTGGCAAGAGCCTGCCTCCACCATGGAGAGGCTGCGTAATTTGTTTTTGAGGGGCTCCTTTTTTTTTTTCCATGCCATACTGTGGAGAGTGTTTTGCATGTAGAAGGCACAGCCAGAGGAAAGGCAAGTGGTGCTCAGGGAGCACAGAGAGTGCAGTAGGATAACTGGGGCGGGGGTGGGGGAGACTGGGGCAAAGGTGAGGCTAAGGCTAGAAGACTGCAGCTTCGCTGTTGATTCTAGAAGCAAGGATGGATCAGGAATGAATTCTGAGCTAGGGAGTGAGAAGGTCTGTGTCTGGGGAAGATGGTCCAAGCGGTGGTGGAGAGGATGCATGGGGCTGACAGCGATTCCAGGGAGAGGTAGAGACTGGAAGGAGAGCCTCATTCAAGCCATTCCTGGGTTGGAACTGGGCAGTGGCTGCTGGTTGGACAGAGGGGACCAGAGGGGGCGCTCCAGCAGAGCCTCTGGAGAGAAGGAAGCGATCCCTCAGGGCAAACAAGGGCTCAGCAACAGCTCCTGTACGTTTTCCTAGGAACTGGACCTGGGGCCCCACCGGGCTCTGTCCTCCCTCCCACTGAGGGCCCCACCCAGATCCATCTCCGGGGATGCTCCCCAGGAACCTGCTCCCAGCGCTGTCTCTCCCCCTTCTCGCCCCTCAGTTCCCTGTGGGGCCCAGCTGCAGTCACCTCACATGGCGCCTTAGAGTTTCTCTTGTTGACCAAATGCTCGGGGCTCCCCAGGGCTGAGAGCTATTAGGGAAACAAAGGAGAACTCTTTTAATTAGGCTCTCTGCATGTCCCTGCAGGGGCTGGGAGGGGCGGCGCAGAAGGCCCAGTTGTTCTGGTGATTAGATACAACAGGGGAAAAGCTTAAAACATCTGGGTGTATTTATACCTCCAAAGCCATGACCGAAACACACGAGGATTTAAATGAGCTGAACCTTCCTCTAGGCTTTTGTTTAAATTTATTTGCGGCCCCCTGGGAGATCCAGTGATGGATGGAGAGCCTCAGGGTCAGCCCCCTCTGACTCTCTGGGGACACTCACCTGCCCCTCTGGCAGGGCCAAGGCCTGGGGAAACTTAGCATCTGCAAAAGTTACCTTTGCAGTGCCCTTAAGGGCACTCTGTGTTTTACGACTGGGTATCCCCGCTTTAAACTCAGTGGGCACACGAGGGCACCCAAGCTGGGATAGCGGTGACTGCAGAAGAGATCTTCAGGAAGGTCATGATTTTCAGCTGGGAGGTATACCAAGCTGCACACCCAGCTTCCTGTAACACATAAATACATATCCGAAGAGGAAGGGAAAGAAAAGGAACAATGCATTGTTTGAGACCTGTCCTCAGGAGTCACTGGTGAACTCAAACAGAAGACGGAGTTCCCTTCTCCCCAGAAGGGTCTGCTTTGGAGCATCTGGCCAAGTTCAGGTGCCACTGAGATCCTTCAGAGGGACTGACTTTTTAGTGCAAATGACAAAGAAGAATGCCCTTCACTGAAAATTGCTCCCAGTATAAGACCTGTATCTTACACTAAAGCTAAGAGGAAAAATAACTAAAAGGAGGCAAAGTCCTTTTCCCTTGATAAAATGCCCAGGGCTCGGGTGCCTGGGTGGCTCAGTGGGTTAAAGCCTCTGCCTTCGGCTCAGGTCATGATCTCAGGGTCCTGGGATCGAGCCCCACATCGGGCTCTCTCCTCCACGGGGAGCCTGCTTCCTCCTCTCTCTCTGCCTGCCTCTCTGCCTAGTTGTGATTTCTCTCTGTCAAATAAATAAAATATTAAAAAAAAAAAAATGCCCAGGGCTCATGTTCTAGAACAGTCACCTCTCCGAGAGTCACGGGGGGTGGGGGGGGAGCCGCTCTCCTGCTGATACTGCCGGGTTTTCCCCCCTCCGTCTAAGAAAGCCTGCTTTGCAAAGAGCGTTTTGGACAAATTGTGCCATTTGAAAGAAGGGAGGGATAGAACAGAAGCCGTCAAGCTTTAATTTCTCTGCTAATTAATGGTTGATCATCAATCCTTTTATGATTCTTGACCCCAGAAGGAAAATTTATTAGTACTTTTAGATTTTGCACAGTTGTGCTAAATGAGGCGTGTAATGCACTAATTTAGTGCCTAGTTAGCATAAGCAGGGCCTCCCCAGCCGCTCCCTTCCCCATAGAAGGATTTCTCCAGAGCTGTGAGGAATTTACCTGGGACAAGCATGGCAGGTGCCTGGGAGGCCAAAGACAGGATGTGGGCTGGCTGTACCCACCCTGGGCTTCAGACACTGGGTCTGCCTTTCATTTATTTATTTAAACATTTTATTTTTTTAGTAATCTCCACACCAAACACGGGGCCCGAACCCACAACCCGGGGATCAAGACTCGCATACTCCACCCATGAGCCCGCCAGGTGCCCCTGTCTTTCATTTTAATGAGAATATCTAAATGCCCGAATCTTGAAGCCACTTCCTAAGAGTTCCCTGTAAAATCCCATTTATAGGAGGCTCAGCCCTGGGCAGCTGTTTTCAACATCTCAGTCTTACCCCTCAAAGGGGAAAACCAAACGTTTTATCCTGAGGAGAGGATTTCTGTTTGTGGAGATCATGGGCAGTTGGTGTCCCAGCTGACGACGCTTCTATTTCATGGACATTTAGCCTAGACCTTTCTGTGGTGTGAATGCCAGCTCAGTAGATGTCCAGGTCTGGGGCACCTATGTTCAAACCCTGAGAAATGTGCTCCAAGCTGATGTTCCTCAGGGTCCAGGTTCTCCGTCAGGGAGGCGGGGTTACGCAGGGCAGCCCTCGGACAGGGAGTCTGGCCCTCACCCTAACTCTGCTGCCAGCTCCCTTTGGGAACTGGAGAAGGGCACTTGCCCCTTCTGGACCTCTGTTTTCCCATCTGTTAAACGATCCATAAATCTTCATGCCTAAGCTCCCTTCCGGTTTTGACATCCCATCATTCAGCCAGTCGGAAACGCCAGAGACAGGCTGGGTGACTTAGCTACAGCAAGGGGCCAATGAAGAAGAGAGTTTTAAAATATCAGAAATGTTCAGAAAGCCCATTATTCCTGAGAATTTCTTCTCAGTAATTCTCTTCTGAAGAATAACCCAAGGAGGTAACTAGACAAATGCGTTTAAGGGTAGTTATGAGACCTTAAAGTCTTGGTTAAGTAAAATATAGTGTTTCTACCTAATGGGATACTAGGACAACATTAAAAATCACACCGTAGGGGCACCTGGCTGGCGCAGGCAGTAGAGCATGTGACCCTTGATCTCAGGGTCCTGAGTTCATTCTCCATGTTGGGCGTGGAGCCTATTTAAAAAAAAATAACACCATAGAATATTGTAGGCATGGAAAAATGCTCACAGTATTTTGTGATGCAAAAATCCAGGATTTCTAAAGAGCATCTCTCACACGACACTAGTTTTGGAAAAGAATATCTCTAAATGTGTCTAGACAAAGGTCTGGAAGGAACTCTACCAGAGGGTTCACAGAGATCCTTGGTGGGGGTAGGATTCTAGCAGATTTATTTTCCTCTGTGAACTTCTCTATATTTCCAACATTTACTTATAATAAATATGTGTCACTCTGAGAATCAGAAAAAAAAAACAGAAATTATTTAAGGGAAATGAAATCTTGGTGCTGAATATATGTGTTCTTTTTCCCATCTCACTTTTCATACCTATGAAATGGCAACAAATAATAATCTCAAAGGGTCAGGCAATAAGTGATTCATTGGTTGGCCATTCTTAATGAGAACTATGGATGACTGAAACGGATATGTACACGCTCTGGATGGCTTAATTTTGGAGACCAAATGCGTGAAGGTTTTCAAATGAAGGGCCGCTTGGCTGATGTGCGTCCTTGTGACGCCAGGGTGCTGGTCTCCCAGAGGACTTCATGATGGGCTCTACCCCGTGCAGACGGGGGAGGAAGTGGCTTGAGGCTGAGAGCTGGTCACAGCAAAGCCAGGCCTCGAAACTTCGACTCCCATCTCTAGACCAGTGCTGTGAGGAGACCTTCACTCTCCGTCAGCTATGGAGGATGCCGGGGATTGAGATTTCCTTCTAGAGTTCTCCTGGTGTGAATTCTGAGAGTTCAGGTTCCTTTCTTCTCAGTGCAGCTCCTCAGCTCTGGAATGAGGCCTCCCTGCTTATCCTGAGTCTGGAGTAGACACGTCGGGAGCTGGTGAATCCATAGCACAGCCATTCCCTACCCACTGGAACTCCGGGCCATGCTCTCTCCTGAGAAGGATGACCGTGGTGAAGAGTTTGTCTGTTTTCCCTTAAGTACGTTGCTCTTCCAGGTTCCTTTGTCCTAAGGAAGGATAGCAGAGATTGGAAAAGTCAAAATAGTGGGTTGTCTGAATATCACTTACAAGGTCCCTAAGAGCATCCTTACTGCTGGGGACAGTGTCACTGGAGTGTGGGAGGGAGTGAGGAAAAAGATAGAGGAGAACTCCATGCTGCCTCTGCCTTCAAGGTGCTCAAAATCTATGAGGGGCTGTAATCCATGGGAGCGTGGAGTTATAAAATAAAGCAGTCTACAAGAACCTGCAGGGGTATAACCAAGTACAGACTGGGAGACTCAAAGGAGATTCTGTTTAGTTTGGAAGGAGGAGATCCCTGAAGGCTTCTAGGAGGAGGTGACTTTTGAAATCGGCCTTTGGAAAACAAAATATCACCATGTGGAGGGAGAAGAAAGAACATATGAGGTGGCAGGAAGCAGGGGAAGACAGCAGGGCCACGGTAAGCGCAGAGCAGCAGGGCGCGGAGGTCGGGTGGTGGAGGCAGGACCAGTGACAGGGAAGAACCTTGTGGCTGGTATTCAGTGCAGGCATGAAAATACGGCAAGAAAGCTCAGTGTTAGAGAAAGATGGGGGTCATGTCTTGTGGGGCTTGGAGACCCTGTAAAGCGTCTGGACTTATTCTACAGGCAAAAAGGGGGCCTTGGCTGCCAGACTATCAAGCTGAGCTGTTTCAGGAAGATTTTCCTCACAGTGGGGAGAAAAGACTAGAGCCAGAGCCAGAGGTTTTAGAGAACAGACAGGGAGAGCCCAGCTCCTCTTTCTTCCAGGTGGGGTGAGGAGAGGAACTAAGCCCTTCAGTTCTCCTGGGACTTAGGGCTGCTCTTCCAACCTGCAGAGAGAAATTTCCACTGATCTGATTATTCCAGCAGTCTTAGTTGGGAGCCAGGAAAGGTCAGTTATGTCCTCGGTGGCCCCTCCGTGGGTAATGGCAGGCTGGTGTCCTCCCCACCACCAGCCAGGAGAACGTCTGCTCCCACTTGAGAGCTGTGATCCCAGTGTGGTTCTGAGTTTGGAACTGTAAAGCCACATTTTCCAACTAAAGGAGCCACAGGAAATAATAAATCTCTCAAGATTTATGGGTTAGGAAATTCCTTCAGGAGGGTAAATAGAGAAGAGGTGGGTTAGAGTCAGGGCAGGGGAGCTGCTGCCCGGGATCTTCCTGGCACCAGGACCGGGTGGGGGTGGAAGGCGGTTGGTCCATCAGAACTCAGGGTTGGAGACTCTCCAGGTAATCTAAGCTGATCTCTCTTTTGCTTTTTCCTCACTGAATGCATGGTTTTTATTCTGCAAATGGTGAGGATGGACTGAATGACCTTTAGGATCTTTGTCCCCAGGGCATGATGCTTGTAGCCTTGATCATTTGGCCTGTCTCACTCTCCCCAACTGAAAATGCAATCAACTGAGTCTCACACATCAACCATGTTTGGGCTGAGGATTAAGGAGAGGACATCTGGAACTTTCCTGGGAGGGATACATCTGGGCCTGATTACCTTCTTATTTACTGTCTTTTCCCTCTGGAGACCGTCCCATAGACTCACCCTATAGAACAATAACAGAAGCACGCACACCATCCCAGCACACCCTCCCAAAGACTCACAGCCCCGCGGGCGGCCGGTCAACGCGGATGAATCTGCAAAGGCACAAACTCGGGCTCACACACGTGCAGGAGCAAGCTCGCCTCCTCTTGCTCCCCTTCTTCTGTCTGATGGCTGTTAAACAGTGAATTCTCTTCCCTGTCAGAGCCTGGGCTTGTCCCCCTCCCCTCTCTTCCTGCCCGCTGGCTTGTCCCAGGTCTCCCATTCCAGGCAGGCTGCTCGATTCCACCAGCAGATGGCGCTCGCAGCTCTCGGACGGCGGGGCCCAGCCCTCCAGCCTGAACTCCTGGCCTCCCTACCCCCCCCCCCCCCCCCCCCCCGGAATGGGATAATTTGGGAGTCATCTGTGGGAGGGCTGCCAAGGCCTTAAATTTACTGCTTGGAACTTGGATAAGTTTCCCCAGACGGGGCACTGGAGGGGGAAAGAGGAAAGGGAAGGGGGTGGGGTGGGTGGGCGCAGGTCCCTAGGGTGTGGGGAGGATCTGGGCAGGATCTGGGCAGGGTCAGGCCAGCTCCCGCTCTGGCCGCCAGAGAAGCCCTTCCTGCCAGGCCCCACCCAAAGGGGTGTCTGAAGCAAGGGCAGGTCACACCCAGAAAGGGGAAATGCTTTCACTGGTGTGAAAACCCAGGAGAACAAAAGATTCGCAGACCAGAAACGAAGCCAAGGAGATCTCCGAAATCTTGTCTGTCCTCCCACTCCCGGCCTCTGACTCAGCTGTGAACCCCGGTTTCAGCCTCACGGATTGTGCGAAGCCTTGGCGGACCTATGAGCCTCATGTCAGAATTCATCACCAGCAGCCTCCTTGGGGCCCCGTGGTACTCAGCTTCCTGCGTGCGGCTTCTGTCACAGCTCTCCCGGGAGGAGACCGACGTGCGTCAGTCTGTGTCACCCCCACTTGACTGTGGTTACCCCAGGCCAGGGGTCAGACCCTATTCATCCTGAAATCCCCCACGAACCCCCAACAGCGTCTGCCCAGAAATCCCAGAGTGTCAATGCACAATTAAGAACACTGTTGAAGAAGGCACTCCTATCTCTCGTAGAGAGCACTGGGACTTGGAGAAAATTCTACCAGTGGGAATCATGAGGTCAAAGGAGAAAATCCCTCTTAGTCTGGGTCACAGGACTCCTGTCCTTTTCTCCTGAGGTAGGTGAGACACACACACACACACACACACACACACACACACACACACCTCACAGCTCCAAAGGCAGCAGAAACAGGGAATGTAAAAAATGTGGTGGTGCCAGCCGCAGAGAGGTCTGCAAATGCCTTCTTAATTGAGCCTTTCTGGGAGCAGGCTGGCTGGAGGAGGGACTGGAGCCGAGAGGAGCATGGGGAGGACAAGCCTGGGGTGCTCTGATGCCGCCTCTTCTGTGGCAGCCGGAGAGACAGCCAAGGCAGAGCCTTCAGCTTCTTCCTAGAAAGCACCCCTATGTCCGGGATGCCCATTAAAAAAGATTTGCTGTCTCCTCCGACAGTCCTAGGGCAAAGTCTTTCTTAAAGGAGTCCAAGTCCCTTTTCCCGCAGATTTTGCCCACTGGAGCCATGCAGGACACCTTATTTGCTCAGACAGGAAACGTGTGATACAGATGGGGCTCAGAAGGCTCTGCAGGGCGCCTACTAAGTGCTAGATATCCTGCCTTGTTATTTCTTGAATGAGAAAACCCTAGGTACTATTGTTATAAGTGTTATTGCCTCCTCAGCACAGAGGGGGAAATGCAGCTCAGAGAGGTGGGTAGCTTGCCCCCAGATGCACAGACTGCCTGGGGTCTCTCTATCTAGCTGGTCTTCTGGCTTCCCTTCAGGTGTCTGGAGACAGGGGTGCTCTGCAAACCCCCTGGTCCCAAGGCTACATGCTGATGCCTTCAACTCTCCCTTCCCGAACATGCGTCCAGGCCCTAGCCCAACCTGGTCAGCTTCTGGATCGCCCTCTGGTTGGTCTGGCTCCTTCTACAGCAAGGTTTCCAGATGGGGACACCAGCATTCTTGTCGCTTTGCTTGTAAAGCATTACATGCCAGCTAGTAACCGATGTGACTACTTCTTTGCTTGCTTGAAGAACTAGCCAGAGCCTTGACTCCTGGACCTTGGTTCGTTAGAGTACTCAGGGTAGCAGGAGGAACCCACGCTGGGGTCAGGGGACATCACTGCTATCAGCTGGCCTGGCTGAGCCAGTCCCCTCTTCGTCCTGATTCTCGACCTGCAGGCCTCTGAACCACTCAGGGGCTGCATTGTGCTTTTAGCGAAATGTTATGTGTTCTTTTATAAATAGGTAATACATTCTCATGGTTTAAAATCCAAAAGTTACAAAACACCTAAGTGGAATTCTCCCCCCTACCTCTTCCTCCCACCACCTCTTATCCTTTCTTAATTTTTAAATCTTTTTTTCTTACCCTTTCGTAGAAACCTGTGCTATCAAATATATCGTCATGCCATTAATACGAGTAAATATGTGTGTATTCATACACTTTTTTCTTTTTTTTTAAATACTAATGTCGTAGACTATATCCACTGTTCCACACTTTTTCCTTTTTCTTCTCAATGAGCATTCATATCTTCCAATTTACGGGCTGGGAGTCAAATTGATCCTTTTCTACTCTGTAACACCAGTGGTCCAGCCTGAACCCTATTCAGCTCATCTAAAAGACAACGCAAATAAAACCGTCCATCAAGGCTTATTAAATAAATAGTCCTGGTGTAGATATTAGGAGATTACTGTACCAACACTCGTGTTCACACTTCCCATGTACATTTTCCAGGAATTCAGGGGACTTGGCATAAATCTTCCAGAGACGGGACCCTACTTTATACGGAAAATAATTATCCAGGAAATGAAATTATTTATTCAAATCAAGCTGCTGCTCTATCTCAGCTACTCTGATTTTCTGCTTTGGAGGCAGGAGAGCTGAGTCTCTGAGAGAGGAGAGTCTTGGCTGAGTTTTCCGCCATAATAATTTCAGTATACAGAGCCGTGCTAGGAAGGGCTCAAGCTGTCAATGTGATACAGTTATGGGACTTCACTTCCGGCTTCCACCTTGAACTGAACACAGAACATGCACCAGCCCATTTTTTTTTTTTTTTTGACCTTTCTTTATCTTCTGTGGCTGCAAAGCAGTGAAAATTCAACCTGCTATTAGGATTTGCAGTGCTCCAAAGTATTAAGTACCTAACATTAAACAGCACAACAAAAGGTATTTTTAAAAAGAAATACTAACTAGCCAAGTGCTAAGAATGACACTCTGTCTTTGCCTGAGAATGTTATAAGAAATGGAGATATCTGGCCTCCAGCGGTGGGGGCCGTCTGTGGAGCCTGGGAGTCTCGAGACCTTCCATGATGTATGTGCAATAACTTAGTTATACCGGAGAAAAGATCTAAAACAGACATAGCTTTCGAGCATTCATGATAAATGGTTCTTAACAAATTGAAGCTGATTATTTCTCTCCCTCACATTCCCAAAGAGGTGGTCCCTGCTTTTTAAACACAGTTCATTCCTGGAAACTCCATCTTAAAGGGAAATCCTGCCTTAATCGTATGGTTAAGGGCTTCTCTCTTCAAGCGCATTCAGTCTCATGAGAGCAGTGAATGGATGAACGTGACGGGGAGGAGGAAGAGGTATTGTTAGGCCACGTCTCGCCAGGGTGGCGAAAACTGAAGCCTGCTTCAAATAATGCTCTCCAAAGAGAATGAGGTTTATTGTAACAAGTAGTCGGTGTGCTGACTGAATGATGTAGATGGCCGCTGAAAGGGAAAGAAATAGCGATTGAGACACACGGGGAGGAGTGAAGCTCCCCTGGGGGAGATTTGGAAAGTGGTTCCCCCAGGAAGCCCTCTCTGCTGCCCCCCAAGAGAAGTCATCCATCCCCCTCAGGGCCCTACTACCTCCACACCTGGGTCTAGCGGAAACGACCACCGCTCTGGGCCTCAGCTTCCTTCCCAGGGAAGCGGCCCTGTGTGAAAGCACCAGAAGGTGGTCCAAGAATAAAACGCCAGGAAACACCCGTGGGTCTCCTGAGGAGGGAGGGACCGCCTTCCCCAAATGGTGCAGAGCCCCCTCTCTCAGCCTGAAGAACCAGGAGAGCAGAAAAGCAGAAAGCAGCTAATGAAGAAGTTAGCCGCAGGGCCAAGCCCATCTTTGTTGGCCTCACATTCTTTGTCTACCACCCTAAACACCAAATTTAAACATGTGAGGGTTTGCCTTTTGAGCTGATGGGTGACACTGACTCCTGGCAGAACAAACCTGAGGAGAAAGCAGTGAGCTCTCTCCCCGGAGTGGAGGGTACATCCTCTTGTGGTCTCCCCCGGCCGGAGGCAGCATGGGGACCTGGAACAAAGTCATGAGAGCCTGCTGGGAAGGAGTTGTTCACCGGTCCCAGACCTGGCAGGGAGTACTGAGGCAGGGACAGGTTCCGGGGGGTGGTGTCTGGAGCTGGGCTTGGGTCCTTGCAGGTGAGCTGCCATAGTTCTGTCTAGGGAAAGTACTAGGGAGGCCTCGCTCAGAGCAGGTTGGAGGTTCACTTGCCTGGCATCATCCTCAGGAGAGAGCAATCTGAAGATGGCATCTCTCCCCACCAGCTTGGCAGGAGTCTGCTCCTGTGTGGGGAGGCGAGGTGTTCTTTGGGATCAGGTGAGCACTCCTGAGGGAGCCAGCACACAGAGCACCTTGTCTCCTCTGCAGACAGAGGGAAATTGATGTCTGTTAGAGGCAACAACAGAGCTGCCCAACCATTCATGGCTTCCCTCAACACACATGGCCGTGTTGTGGTCTAGTCCTCGTGGACCCAGGATCCATTTTCCCTTTCTTCTTTGGTGACAGACTCCAGGTTGACTAGAGTCAAGGAGAGTAACTCTCAGCCACACCTGCCCCCAGAGTGGCCAATGAGATGCCAGCAAACGTCATTAGAGAGGTCTTCAAGGGGGCCTGACCTGGTGGGAAGGAGCCATGCAGACCCTGACCCTTCCCCTCTTCCTCTCTGGAGTGCAGAGGTGCTAGCTAGAAGTTAAGGGGTTCATCTTGGTTTGTGAGGCCCATAAGGAAGTTGTGCTCTAGAAATGACTGAGGAACAGTCTAGAAACAGCCTTAGCTCCTGATGCTTTCAAGGACTGCAGCCTATCCTCAAAAAAACCCTTTAGTGGAGCTGATAAGCTCCCAATGTGTGATTTGGACTCGGTTACTAATCAAACAAAATGCCTCACTGATTCATGCTGACTCACAAAACAGTGAGCTCCTCCTCACCGGAGATGTGCACGCATCAGCTGCGATGTTAGTTGGGGGGGTGGGGGGGAGGCCAGAGTGGAGGTGGGTAAGAGCAGGGCATTGGGCCAGAAGTCTGCAGTACTTCCTATTTGGTGACCCGTGCTGTACTGTGCCCAAACCAAAGGTCCCCTAGACGTGTTCACCCCCAGACTGTTGTGGCCATTGTATCAGGGGCTTTAGTCTGAGTTTTAAAGCACCAGGCTAAGAGGAGAGAGAGGTTCCCCAAATTAGTGAGCCATGGGCTTCTGAACCCGAGGCTTTGTAGGGGAAGGAGCCTTGGGTGCCCAGGGGGCAGGTGGCTGGCGGGACAACTCCAGCTTCCGCGGAACTGCCCTCTAGGCCTATAGGGGGCACTAAGGAACCACAGGATCTCTGCCTCCTGGCCGGCTGGGGTCAGGTCTCTCTTCCCCAGCTCTCCCTGGCCAAGAAGAGAGCAAAGAATGGGGCCGGGGCTAGCCCAGAGTGGATGGGAATGAAATCCTCTCCCTGTCCTTCTTCTTCTTAAAGATCTAAAAACGCAGAGCATCTGGTTTTAAGGTTCAAAAGAAAATGCCCCACCAAAGTCCTCCACAAGAGCTTGACATTTCAGTGCCTAAGTTCATGGAGAGCAGCCAGTCCTCAGCCCTCATTTAGCACAGGAGGAAACTGGAGGCCCCTGAGAGGGAGGCGTTGGGTCCGCAGCACAGGGCGTCCGTGGCAGCAAAGGGCCAGGGATCCAGGCCTTCCGATTTCCAGTCTAGAGTTCTTTCCACCACACCCACAGCCGTGGCCACATGTGTTTTCTTTTCTAGCCCTTGGGGGACTCTGGCAGGGCTGGGGGTCTGATGTGAACTGTAGTCTGTTCAATTTCACCTCTCATTGCTCCTGCCAGCTCGCCAGCGCTGGCTGACGGAGGCAATTAGAACCAGACATCCCAGAAGGGCATTCCAGGGAGATCTCTTAAAATTCCACAGCAGCTGGGGACTTGCCTTTTCCTGCAGGGATCATCTGGTGTGCAAACACCCAGGCGTGTAAGTCCCAGGGTGGGAGACGGGTGCGTACACACGCTATCTCTTGATACACACTCACCCACAGGCAGAGAAATAGAGAGATATTCACCAGCAATTCTCTTTCCTTCCTGCCTCCCAAAGAGAGAAGTTCAGAATTTACAGGCCACCCTGGGAACACCTAATTGCTTGCCGCCGAGGGAGGAGGACGGTGTTTGCACTGGGCAGTGGGTGGCAGAGGGCGGGAGGCCATTCCTGTTTGTCTTCCACCCCCTGCTGATGGTTGCTCACCTCCGGGCTCTGGGGGACAGCCAAGGGGTATTGGTAGCCAGCACAGCTAATACACAATCACAGGAGCCTGGTTTAAAGGTGTTACCTCAGTTTCTCTGTGGGAAAGCTGAGCCTCCAAAACACAAAACAGAGAAGCCAGGAACTCCAACCCTGGGACCTCTGCCTTCGACTTCCCCACCTGTGCTCCCTGGGGACCGCAGCATCGCAAGCCAAAAGAGACCCTGGCTCAGGAGTTGCTGGCAGCCCTCTCTGTTTCTCAGGGTTCCTATTCCACAACTGTCATCGGGAAACTTCGTTTTGGCCAACAACGTGCTACTGTCAAGTTGACTAATGTTCAAGTAAACCCAAAGGGTCTTTTGTTAGAAGTCTGTGGGAAATGGCCAAAGGCATTGGGAAGGCAGGTGGGAAAACTGTACGTCTTCTTTAATCTAAGGGTCACGTAGGACCACCTGGTCTAACTGTGATTTACAAGAGCAGAGAGGGAGCTAAGGGACATTCTTCTGATGTGTCTGCATACCCAGTTATTTGCAGAGCTTGGGTTAGAACCTCCATCTTCCAGCCTAGGATGTCACCAACATACCGTACACTCCTGCTTCCAGATTACCCCCTGGAGGTTGATTATTTGCTTGAATATCCCGGAAGAATAGGTGTAAACCCATTAAAACATTAAATCAGGTCGTGATTACTATGATTTTTATTAGATATACCCTATAACTCTGACTACCTTTTAAAAATATGTCCCGGGCTTTGTTAATTGGTTGTGGTTGTTGTTAATTGCCAACCCATGCACAATGTGACTTCACATTGCCAGTGCCTTTCAATGTCTGTGCTACCCATTTTCCAGAGATCTCCACTTGCTGACATCCCTTAGCTCTTCTGTCTGTTCCGTGTGCAGCTTTCTTCATGAGGCTGAAACCCAGAGAGAAAAGGATGCATTCCCCAGGCCATTTGGTGAAAGTAGGAGCGCATCCATTCATTGATTCTTTCAGCACCAAACCCTTGCTGGGTCTAGCAGTTCATTGTGCAAGGTGCTGGGGTAGGGGAGGGGGATGGGGGAACCGCACAATGGAGAACCTGGTCTTGAGCAATTCACACTACGGGTAAAGTGAGATAGAACATGGCCCTAATGAGCTTTACTAAAGAAAATAGACCCAATAGAGAAGGACAGATGAAGTGAATTCAGAGTAGAGGAAACCCCTTCTGTTGGGAGAGGGTAGGAGAACAGTCAGGGAAGCGTTCCTGGAGATGGTGGCATTACAATCACACCTAGAAGGATGGGCCGGCTTCTGTTGTGCAGAGGGGGAGGCGGAGGAGGTCGGGTAGGGCACTCTCCGTGGGAAGAGGCAGGCAAGGAGAAAAGCGACAGTTTGCCGGTTTGTTGGGCAACCGGGACAGAGTCAATATGGTTGGTGAGGCTGGTCCGTCCTTGGAAGGTTACGGGTGCTTGTGAAAGAGTTTGGGCAGCCCGCACGGAGAGCTGACATGGCTTTCTGAGTGGACAAGCAATGTGGGCGTAGCCAGCTTTGACAAAGGTGCCCTGGCAGCCCTGTGCGCGTGCGTGCACGTGACCCCGCCAACCTTCGCGAACTTCCCAGAAGATCCCTACAGTAACAACCTGTATTCCTAACTCCTGCTGGAGCGGCCCTTCACGGTTTGCCAGGAGCCTTTACAACCTTTACCCTTCCAATGTCCACAACACTGCTGTGAACACCTTGGCATTTCTGTTTGCTGTCTCTTGAGACAGAGGACTAGCCCCAGGTCGAACTGTGAGGCCAAGTCACAGGCAGGATCCTGCTCCCACTTCTTCCGACCCCAGATCCTGGACTTTGCTCGGCACCATCCTGGCAAACCAGGCAAGAAGGGAGGGTCTGTCCCAGAACACCAGCCTCGGGGTCTTTTTTCCTTTCATTAAAGAGAGTGTCATGGGAACAATGTTAGTCCAATCAAAGGGACAGGACAGCATGTGTGTATGTTGTGTGAATGTGCGCGCTCATGCCCCGGGGTGCTTTATGTGAAGCTGAGATACTTGGCTCAGAGGTTTTCCTGTTTCTCTTCCGGAAGTATAACCATGACCCTTAACCCCGGGGAAGTCGGTCCTACCGTGGTGGCACCATAGTGCTCTCACCACTGCTGGGTTTGTGAGCAGCAGAGCTATTGTGCTAACAGGGTAGGAAAGCACAGGCCTTGTCACTGCTGCTAGAAATAAGGAGAAGCCACCGTCCCCGTGGTCCCTTGTGAGTCTAGCCTAGGAGAGAGAAAGGAGTGCTTTCTGTCAAACACCTCCACCACCAATCACTAAAAGCATCTGTCATTTACTGTCCTTCATGTTCTTCTTCTTTCTTTTTAAAATATTTATTTATTTATTTATTTTTGGTCAGGGGCAGGGGGAGAGGGAGAGAGAGAGTCAAGGAGACTGTGCTGAGCCGACGTGGGGCTCGATCTCACAACCCTCAGATCAGGACCTGAGGGGAAACCAAGAGTTGACCACTCAGCCAACTGTGTCAGCCAGGTGCCTCTGTCCTTCATGTTCTTGATCACAACCTTTCACCCAGGCATTTAGGTGCCTAGATGTCTTCATTTGCATGCTGGGCATAGGTGTTAGGGGTAACATTGAACCACTTGTTCTGAAAAAACACTCCCAATTCTAAAAGAGGGGGAAATGTAATGTCACTTGTGGTTCCGAAGTTGACCAGAGTGACTCAGGTGTAGTGATAAAGGGATGGCTTCAGCCATGCCCAGTTCCCAAGGATAGAGACCCATAGGCAGGCCTGGGGCAGCAGGTGCTCATTAATATCACGTGTTTGTGGTTCTAATGTGGTGAGATATTTAAGCTCAGGGCCAGAGTCAAAAGCTAAGAATGACCCCTTGGGTCACTTGATTCAGGAGGATGGTGATGAGCTATGATTCCAGAGGCCAGAGGGGCTCTGGCCCCTCAGCTGACAGAGGGCTCAACAAATGACTGGGTAGCCTTGAGAATGGGAAGGGAAGGAAGAAAGGGCATTCACCAGAAGGATATGTTTCTAAGCTGCTAAGGCCACCAAGTTAAATATTTCCATGTAATTGATGGGCACTTCAGCTAGGGCTGTGACTTGCCCAGTACCACCCAGCTAATTGGTGATACAGCTGACTTTTAAGGGGCAGGGTGGGCCCTTTGCAGGATGAAGGAGGTGTTAAGATGGAGGTGAAGAGAGGACCAGAGGGAGCTGAGTAAGTTCCCGGAGGGGGAGTGGTCGAGCTTCTCACAGTGAGGAGGACTGATGTACACTTGGATGATGGTGAGCTGGAGATGTCCCCTTCTGGAGCCTACGGGCTTGTCTGCACGTGAGGAGATGGTCCGAGAGAGTGCAAGTCTCTCCAAGCTGGGATGCTCAGTGGTCCCACTAGAACATTGCTGGGGATCTGTGGGGAGAACTGCCCCTGGGTAAAAACTGTTAAAGGACAAGCATTCACATTCTTGGGCAGGAAGTGGCAGGATGACCTGTGGGGGAGCAAGATAGGCAAAGGGAAGTGCTCTAAGTGAGACATAAGACAGCTAAGGCCTGGATGGGGCTGGTGGTGGAAAGGGAGAAGAGACTGAGTCAGCTCGTTCAGAAATGAGGGAGGAACTGTAGGAATCCAGGACAGGCTGCCCTGTAGGGTACCATTCCAAGGTGTAGACCAAAGACCTGGGTTCAAGTTCTACCTCACTACCTACTAGCTGTATGACCTAAAGAAGTCACAGAACCTGAGATTCAGTTTCATTGATTGTAAAAGGGGAAGACTACTCCCTACCTTGCAGTGCTCCTGAGAGAGTTAAATAACACAGAATATGTGGAAATAATTTAGTCATACATCAGTTGGTTAATTTATTCCTACATTCAGCAAGTATTTGCTAAGTACCCACTGTGTGCCTGGAAAATAATTTAGGCACTCTAATCAGAGTATTAAAAAATAAGGTGGAGATAGAAAATAAATTCAGGGCGCCTGGGTGGCTCAGTGGGTTAAGCCTCTGCCTTCGGCTCAGGTCATGATCTCAGGGTCCTGGGATTGAGTCCCACATCGGGCTCTCTGCTTGGCGGGGAGCCTGCTTCCTCCTCTCTCTCTGCCTGTCTCTCTGCCTACTTGTGATCTCTGTCTGTCAAATAAATAAATAAAATCTTAAAAAGAAAATAAAAGAAAAGAAATTCAACTTGTCTGGTTTTGAAGTCTAGAGTGATCACAAGTATTAGGGACACTGGCATATGGAACCATCCAAAATGTACATGAGCTCCTTGGTAGTCACCTTTTTGGGTGTAGCTGGTGGAGAGATCAGACCTATTGAGTGAATATCGTGACTGGCAAGATCAAACAGAGGGGCAACATGGATAGATGTCATCTAGAGACAGTAGTGGGTCTCCTTTAACACAAAAGAAAGACAGAGTTCTAGGATTTCACACCCTGATCTTGGTAATTTGAAACAGCTCTGAAACACTTTTTTTTTTTTCTACTGTAGGGATGGTGGGTTCTATCTTCTCGGCCTAAGCTTCAGAATGTTAGACATAGATGGCTTCTCTAAACACATTTATTCCATCATTTCCCACTCCATTTGAGATCCTTAAGGTTTCTAGGGGTCTATGAGAATTGCAGTAAGGATTTGCAACCTATTTTCAAAATTTCAAACATCTTATAAAAAAACCACATGTCCTTACAATGAGGTTTTATTTGGCTAGAATAATATCAGCCAGCCCTGTTGATCAGAGCCTCTGGTGTGTGCTTTGATGAATAGAAAGGAGAAGTAAAATAAAGCCTGCTTAATAAGTTCAGTCTGTTTAGAAGTAAAAAATCTCTCCAACAAGGGGGCCTAGAGCAATAAGGATCTAATAAAAAGGATTGAAAATATAGTTGAGAATGTTGGTAACTATGACTTTGATTCAACTCTTCCACTCTCCAATTATGAACTCAAAAGCCAGAGAAGCAAAGAAATTTGTCCAAGGTCAGAGCTTCCCAGTGGCAAAGCCAGACCCAGAACCCAGATGCCAGGCCACTGGGTTTTATTGTGCCTTCGTGTTCTTGAGTGTGATTTTGAAATCTACTTAAATTGGTGGGTGGATATTAGTAAAAGCAAGTCACCTTCCTAAAAACCACTGTGTGGGTATCACAGGGCTTTTCCTTGGGCAACCCCTCATCCCAGTCCAGTCACCTGATGGGTCATTAGTCCAGCCCACATTTGTCTGATGGAATTCCCCAAGGCTGGGGGAAGACTGATAGGCAGGAATACCCTGGGAGCTTCTTGGGGAAGATGGACATCCTCTCTTTATCTTCAAAGCAAACGTTCAGGAAGGGAAATGGTAGCACTTCCCAGAATTCAGACTGAAGCAAAACACAGATGACATATCAGACTGACATCTCATCCATGAGAGGCAGATGCAGGATCGCCAGGGGTTGCTGAGGAAATGGGTTGTTCATCAGGGGAGAGCAGGATAGCTGGAAACCTCTCCAATCTGAAAAAGGGGCATTGGGGTCAATCTGGGTTTTCCAAACAAGGAATTATGCATAAGGCCCCCAAATTTTGAACTGTTGAAGAAAGGTATTTAGTTGAAATGTGTTCCCAAGCTTATCAATTAACAGCAGGACACATTTCAACTTTTTAAAAAAATTTTTAAATTTTTTTAAAAGATTTTATTTATTTCTTTGACAGACAGAGATCACAAGTAGGCAGAGAGGCAGGCAGAGAGAGAGGAAGGGAAGCAGGCTCCCTGCTGAGCAGAGAGCCCCATGCGGAGCTTGATCCCAGGACCCTGAGATCATGACCTGAGCTGAAGGCAGAGGCTTTAACCCACTGAGCTACCCAGGCACCCCACATTTCAACTTTTTATTAGGATGCAAGAATTCTGGGAAAATGAGGTAAGATGAATTTAGATTCATAATGGCCAAGTGGTCATATATTTCCATTTGGGAAGGCTAGAGATGCCACATTTGATTACATTTGGAATATGCAATTAACTTTTCTGTTTAGGGGCTTTCCTAATTTGATAAACTATTCCACGTGGATATTCCGTTCAATTTGGCGGTCTCTGTAATTTCCAGATTTGAGATTCCATCCTGGTTCAGCTTTCTTCCAATGAATTGACACACTCTGGCTCCAATAGGATATAATTAATAGTCATGGAACTTGCATTCACTTTTACCTTCTTTCAGGTGAAAAACACCTGGATCTTTCAAGAAAGCAAATCTGATTATGCCATCACTCCCTGCTTAAAACCTCATGGTGGATTCCTGTTGTTATTAACAGTTAAAACCTCTTAATGAGCCCTGTTGGGTCTTGTGAGCCTGGCATCCCCCTACCTCTCTGGCCTCAACAGCTCTTGCTCTAGCCATACTTCCTTTTCTTTCTTTTTTAAAAATTCCCTGTAATCACCAGGGTCCCTCCTACCATAGGCCCTTCATATATGCTTCTCCCTTCACCAAATACCTTGCCCTTCCCTCTTTACCTGATTACCCTTTAGATACAAATATCTACTTGTCACTTACCCAGGAAAATTTCCTCTACACTTCTGTCTACATCATATTCCCCATTTACATAGGCTCAGAACACCATGAACTTCTCCTTTAGAGCCCTGAAGACAGTTCCACTTTAATTTGTCTGTAGTTAATTTGGCTAATGTCTAATTCCTCCATTAGACTATGAACTTGAACTCGTGAGGACTATTGCTATCACCACTGTGGTTGAGACAGAGCCTTCTACAGAGTAGATGTTCACATGCGTTTGAGAGATTGAAGGGATCATCTCATGGCTGGTCCACAGGAGGTGCTCGTTAGAGTAGCTGAACGAAAGTGGGAAGAAGAGAGGCATTAGGGGCCAAGAGAGCGAGGTCCTAGGCCTGTCCCTCCACTAACTGTTCGGTGCCTTTGCACTGGGCCAGGCCTGTCCTTCTCTAGGCACCAGGGCCTCCTAGCAAGGCAGGAAATGGAATCCCTGTACTGCGCCGTATGGAATCGGAAGGACTCGAGGTTGGATCCTGGTTCTACCAGGTTGTAGAGTTGCTTCCTGCAACTTTGAGTCTGTTACTTTACCTCCCTGGGACATTATTAATTTGATTAAAATCTGTCCAAGTTCTCAAAGTTTAGAAATCTGGGAGGGCCCAAGAGGAGCCATTGGCAGTGAGAATGGAGAAGAATGGAGAGAGGAGGTAATTTGGACAGTGGGGAAGTGAACCAGTGAGTCTCAGTGTGGTCCTAAGACTGACAGCAGCAGCAACACCTGGGAACTTGATAGGACCGTAGGCTCCAGTCCCGTCCCACACCTATTAAGTTAGACACCATGGGGGTGGGTTCCGGGAAGCTGTGCTTTAAGGAGTCCGCCAGGAGATTCTCGTTCATGCCCAAGTTTGACAACCACTAGATGAGAGGCTGAGGGTGAAGGAGAGGAAAATACTGAAGGCAGAGGAGGTGCTAAAAGGCAAATGTAGCCAGTTGGGACTATTTAAGGGCTTGGCTTGCCTATCTCTAATAAGAGTGACTCCCTGGCTTGTTAGGCTGCCCGTGAGCCATACGGGGTAGAGTAGAGGAATTGAATGTGGGTCATCTACAGATAGAAAACCCACTTTCATGAGGGACATCAAAGAAGTTACAATCAGGGAGAAACATCTTGATTTCATGAGCTGTCCCAACGTAGCTTGAAATAGGACAAGGCCCTGGGAAATGGGACCATCCCATGCCAGATCCTGGAGCATCTGGCAACTCTAGACACAGGGAGAGTCAAACAACACTGAAGAGACTTAGGTATTTCCTTTCCCCGGAAACATCCTGGGCCTGAGTGATCCATTTGTGCCTGAGTGGTCTCTCTTTGAATGAAGGGTCCAACTAGGCGCTCTGTAGTTCACAGGAATGTTTTCTGTTCTTGCTAAATAATCAGAACATTTAATAGCTAAGACACTGAGGGGATGGTGGCTAAACACAGCCCCACCCATATCACCACAGAGTCTTGAACAATAAACCCAACATCTGGTTTCTTGTCTGTGACATTACCATTGGGATGCTGTGGAGACCAGGGAGTCATGGTTGTAAATTCACAGCCCTTGGAATCCAATGAGCACTTTCTTCGCTGATGTATTTTGCACATGCTTTGGCTATATTCTTTTTGCGTGTGCTTGTTTTAATCACTATGTTCTACATACATATGTTGACAATCAATAGTTATCTCTGTTTTTTAATCCTCTTTGTATATCACAAAGTTTTTCCAAGGAATGCTTATTGTCATCACTGTCCTCATTATCATTATCAGTATTATTTAACAGCTGGTGTTCAAAGAGGGGAAATCTCTGGAAGATGAGGTTAGAGAAACATATTCATTTATTCACATATTTGATACATATTTATTGAGCACCTATTATGTGCCAGACACTGGGGATACAGCAGTGAATAAAATAAACGAAGTTCAGCCTTCACAGAACTTACATTCTATTTGAGAATACAGACTATAAATAATAATAAGTGATTAGATAAACATATAGTACATCAGAAGGTTATATGTGCTCTGTTTAAAAAAAGAAAAGGCAGGAAAAATAGAAAAGGTTGGAGAAGTCAGAGAAGAGGGTAGTCAGGGAAGACCTCAAAGTACCTAAAAGAAACAAGGTAGTGGGCCATGCAGACACGTGGGGGAACAGCTCTCCAGGCAGAAGGAATGCCAGGCACAGGGTTCTGAGATTGGAGCTTGCCTAGAATGTGGATGGGGCCAGTATGGCTGAAGTGGAGGAGGCACTGGAGAGAACACTAGAGATGGGTTTGGGAAGCTTGTGAGGGACCAGATAGAGTAGGATTTTCTAGAACGTTGTAATAGGTTTTGCTTTCACTCTGAGCAAGGTGGTAACTGCGGATTTTGCACAACCGGCTCCTGGGTCTGAACAGAAATACTTTGGCTGCTATTTGAAAATAATAATAGTGGGGTAAGGGAGAAGGCAGGGAGACGAGTAAGACGCTTTTGCAATAATCCCGGTGAGAGATCAGTGAGATTTAATTCAGGGTGATGAAATAGAGGTGGTGAGCAGTAAGGATTCTGGATTTCTGTTGAAGATAAAGACGGCAGGGTTTGCTGACTAGATTAAATGTAGGGCAGAAAAGAAAGGTAGAGCCAGCTTTGACTCCAAGTTTTTGACTTGTACAACTGGATGAATGGAGCTGTCTTTCATTAAGATGGGGGAGAGTATGAGGGAGAGGTTAGGGAAGGACATTGAGATTTCAGTTTGGAGAGATTAACTTTGAGAAATGAATTACACATAGTGAAGCTAGAATTTAGGAAGACACAGTGATGAGTTTTTGGCTTACGAAGCTAACAAAAGATTCAACTTCTAGTGATCCTGCATAAGTTAGACTGGAGACAAGAAGACAAGAGGCAGGGAATATGCCAGGAAACCATGGCCATAGAGCTGAGCGGGAAGTCCCGAACAAGGACAGATGGGAATGAGGAGAGGAAGCAGAGTTGAGAGAGATACAGTACGTAGGCTCAACTATACAAGCTGGCAATATTATATATCAAGGCTGAATGATGAAGCCCAGCCCAAGCCATGTTCTCCAATGTGAGGGTTCACAACCCATTATAAGAGACACTGGGAAAAAAGTTCCTATGTTCCACCCAATGGCCTGCTCCTGAGCTCCTACCTAGGAAACCAGAACTACAGGGTCATCAACAAACGGAGGCAGCTATTTCAAGTTCTGATAATAGGTAAAATATGAGACATGTTACTTATTTGAATATCAATGCATGGCACCCAAGCTTCAGTTTAAAGCCTTGGCACCTCTGTGTAAGTAGGAACTGAGTAGAGTTTTGCTATCACTACGCCACCATTCTGCTGTCTTTTGGCAGTGGCTTGCACTCCTGCTAAAACTTTTCAGTATTCCTTCTGGGCCCTATCTATTACCCAAAGCAATACATAATGGACTAGACAGGATTATTGGCCCAAATGACAAAGCCAGATGTAATATGGAAGAGGTGGTTTTGGGGTGTTCTGTCGTTGTTGTGTTGTTTTTAGCTACACATGTATCTTTGGCCTCACATAGCTGTTCCTTGTAAATAGGAAGATTCATTCCAGGGTCTCCAAAATAGGCAATACATACAACCCATCAGTCCTCCAGGAGTAGGCAGTAGTGAAGGAGGGTTCCTCAGGTTTCAGTTACTGTCCCCGGGAGCCTTCAACTATTGCCTAAAGCATGTAATTTTTGGACTTTGCAGGGGCAAAGAGACTGGATTGGAAACCAGGGCCCTGCTACCGCTCTGCCATTTCCAAATCCTGAGATCTGGGGCAAGATGCGTCACAACTCTGAGCCTCAAGTGTTCTCACCCAAGGTGCAGGGATAATATATTCCTTTTCTTAAATGTCTTTCAGGTTTTTCTAGAAAGATTGTGTTAGCCTTATAAAATGAATTAAGAAATAGAGCTTTCACATCTATTTTTGTAAAAGAGTTTGAATATAATTGGTACTATTGATTCCATGAATACTTGGTAGAATTCACCAGTGAAACCATCTGGGCCTGGAATTTTCTTTGTGGAAATGTTTCTGAGTAAGATTGTGAATTGAATATTTTTAATAGACATTGAGTTATTTAGATATTCTGTTTCAACTTGAGTCAGCTTTAGTAAGTTATGTTTTCAAAGAATTTGTTCATTTCATCTAAATCACTGACTTTATTAACATGAGGCTTATAATATTGCTTGTTACCCTTTTAATATCTATATATAAAATATTCCCTCTTCCACCCTTGAAATTGGTCATTACTGCCTGCTCTTTTTTTATTGGTTAATTTTAATAAGGATTTATACATTTTATTAATTTTTTTCAAAGAACCAACTTCTGACTTTGTCAATTTTCTCTATTTAGGGTATGTGTTTCCTTTCATTGTTTTCTACTCTTATGTTTATTATTTTTTTTCTTCTGGACCAGATTTAATGTTTTCTTTTCAAGGTAGAAATCTATATCATTGATTTTAAATGTTTCTTCCTTTATTTTTTAAAAAGATTTTATTTATTTTTTTGTCAGAGAGAGGGGGAGAGAGCACTCACAAGCAGGGGGAACAGCAGGCAGAGAGAGAAGCAGGTTCCCTGCTGAGCAAGGACCCCAATGTAGGGCTCAATCTCAGGACCCTGGGATCCTGATCTGAGCTGAAGGCAGCTGCTTAAGAGGCTAAACCACCCAGGCATCTCTGTGTCTTCCTTTTTAATACAGGTAAGTAATGTATAAATTTCCCTCTAAGCATTGCTTTAGTTGTATGCCACAAATTTTGATATATTGTATTTTCTTTATTAGTTCAAAATTATCCAGTTTTCCTTATAGTTTCCCCTCTGATTCATGTGCTATTTAGAAGTGTGTTATTTAATTTCTAAGTATTTGGTGGAATTTGCTAGATAATATTATTCTGATTGATTTCCAATTTAGTTCCATTGGTTTAGAGAACATAGTCTACAGGATTTTAATTGCTTGACTGTACTGAGATTTATTTAATGGCTCAATAAATGTTTGATCTTCATCAATATTCTCTTTGTAGCTGAAAAGGATGTGTATTTTACAATTATTGGGTAGGTACTGTTCTATAAATATCAATTACGTGTTCTTTGGATCTGTATCTTTACTGTTTGCTTTTTTGTATACTTACTGTATTAGTCACTGAGAAACAGGTTCAGAGCAATCTTTTTAAAGCATAAATCAGAATATGTCCCTCCCAATATAAAGTTCTCAAAGGTATTTTGATGTCCTAAAATAAAATCCAAACTTTTTAGGATCTCTAAGAGATCACATGATATGGGCTATGCCCTGCTCTCAGATCTTCTCCACTCCTAGCTACTCTCCAGTCACGCTGGCCTTTCTTCTGTTCTCTGAACCCACTAAACTAATCCTTACCTCAGGACTTTTGCATTTGTTATATCCCTTTGCCTGAGATTATTTACCCAAATAATCACATGTCTGGCTCCTCCCTACCCCTTTGGCCTCAGCTCAAGTGTCTTTCCCTAAGAAAGGCCTTCCATGACCTCTCTCTCTGGGGCACTTTTTATCATATCACCCTGATCTATTCCCTCTGTAGAACTTTTCACTATTAGAATTAACTCTGCTTATTAACATTCTTTTTTGTGGTCTGCATGCTGGTTTTGCTGAGTGTACAGCATCCCCAGGGGAGAGACTAGAGCTCATTTGTAATGGATATATTTCATAAATACTTGTTGGATGGAGGGCTGGTGGATGGAAAGACGAATAGGTGGACTACCAGCCTTTACGTATTCAACATTATATCTATCTTGTTTCATGGTCCCCTCTCTCTAGGCGTCAGGACTGGACTGTGAGTGTGTACAAACAGGAACTCACTCTCCTCTACCTCTGTGTCTTTGACACTGCATAACCATTGCTCAGTAAGAGATTATTGGACAAAAGCAGAGGTGACCCTGGCATTTCCCAAGTGCTCTGTGCACACCTCTGTCAGCAGTCACCTTGTTGCCTCTCTCTTCTGGGTAAACTAGACCAGAGCTTGGCATAGGGCCTAGTACGTAGATAGGCTCAATATATTTTACAGAAAGAAGAAAAGAAGAAAGGAAGGTAGAAAAGGATTTGTCATACCTCTGGTGAATGCGCTGATGGCCAGTTTCAAGGCCAAAATGTCAGAAAGGGTCTCCTTGCTCTTTGTTAGCCAGAGAAGTCAGAAGAACTTCAGTTCTTCAGTGGATGGCCCATTTCACCTCCAACCACAGGCCCAGAAAGCAGGGCATGTGGAAATGAGTTTAGAGAGCCATGGTTCTTTCCCTATAGCTCTGTGGTATAGAAAAAGTATCATAGCGGTAGCCCGGAAAAATGGTGACCAAACACTTTTCATGCACATCTGACTAGCCACGGAGGCTTAATTGCTTCTTAAATGTTTGTTGGAAGCGGATCCTCACTAGTGATAAAGTGGTGAGGAATGTACCACACAGACCATGGAATCGTTCCTCACTGTCCGACCAGCTGTTGAACACCCACTGTTCTTTTCCTTTGAAATACTCAAATTATCATGAGAATATAAAATTTTTATCATGGTTCCGTCGGATCCTGAGTTCTTTAGAACTCCTAGAACGTTCTTCTCACAGGAGTCCAAGTTCCTTGCCTGTAACAGCTTATGTATTCAACTTCCGCCATGCCTGGCCACATGCTTGACCCCAGTTTGCACTCAGGGAGTGGGCCTTGAGTTGAAAAGATACAGACTTATGAGCTGCATTGTTTTCCTCCGAGGTGCAGAAATTCCGAGGTGGCCACTCGGCCTCTGTGTCTCCGCTGTTCCTCCGATCCGCACGCACGCGTTCTGGCTCTGCAGATCTCATGGTAGGGGCTGTCCACGTTTCTCCTGGACTTCTCTCCGTTCTCTTTGTCTAGAATGGGAGGGAGACCAGGGATTAGGTGGGGTTTCAACATATGGTATTTCTGTTTCCATACGGTAACCAGCCAAACCATTACAGAATATTAGGTATTTTAAAGAGTGGAAAATCTACTGCAATTTGGCTTCCTTAGACAGAGAGATATAATTTTGGAGAGGTGTGAACATTAGGACTAACCTCTTTTGGACTAAAAATTGGTACTATAGTCCAATAATAAAAATCAGTAAATGCTATATGTAGAAATAAAGGCTAGCCACTGCCCAAAAGCCGAGGTGCAAATCGACTACGATTGCAGAGCTAAATCAGGATTCAAATGCACACAATTAACCTGTCAGATCCTAATGCAATATTGCTTTAGGTCTCATCAAATCAGAATCTCTGATGTTAGCATTGTCAAAGTGAAGTTTTAGAATAAAAATGTTTAAGAAAATGGAGACATTTCCTATCATACATGACTTTGTAAAAGACATATTTTAGGTGCATAACATGTATATCCATGGTGTATATGACAAGATTTGAACTCACTAGCTTATTTTGAAATTTAAGAAGAAGAATTCTCTACCAGAAAAGCCAAAGCTCGAAGGGACCTTCATGACCAGATTGCCAACACTGTCTATGAAATAAGCAGATTGGCCTACAGCAGCAGGGGCTTCTGAATTTCAGTTCTTGGTTTGGAGCCAGGCTCCTGCAGTGTGATGCATCACCTCCTGAGTTTATTAAACAGGCAGATGGCCAGGCCCCATCCCTGGAGGTTGTGAGTCAGCCAGCCAGGTGTGGGAACCATAACATTCAAGGTACCCTGCCAGACATGACATTCAAAGAGTCGATGAAACCAGGCTTGACCCTGCCTTTCATTACCAGAGTGGTCAAAGTAAGGATGGAAGGGACGTGGTTCCATCTGCGTGGGATAAGCCTCTGTGTTATCAAAGACTTTGGGTGCCCAACCATTGCTCAAGCCCCTCAATTTATAGGTGACACCCTTCTGGTTGTCCACTGCAATCCCATAGCTCCAGCTGCAATGGTCTCGTTTCATTCACTCGTGTCATGAATAATGTGAGTGCCTGCCAGAAATGCAGCAGGCAATTAGTGCAGGTTCCTCGTGAGTCTAGGGAAGGTCATAGGCAATTTCATGGAGAGTTACAACCCAGGGATCCCAGAGAAAGGCCAGGGTACTGGGTGAGCATCTGGGAGGACCACCTCTCCTAGATGCAGGGGAGTCAGCTTATGCTGAGAGATGAGTGAAAGTTAGTTAAAATGAGAAAAGACTTGTTGACTCCATCTTTTGGGGATGGACACATTTCCACTAAAATTTCAAGCTTAAAAAAATGGGGGTAAAAAAGATTCTGGGGAAGCAAACTAAGTAACTAGGAGCATCTGTCGCAGAAGCCATAAAAATCATTCGGTACACACTGTTAACTTCTCAGTTTTGATAACTGTACCGTGGATTTGCAAGATGCTAACATTAGGGAAGCCAGGTGGAGGGAATACAGGAGCTCCCTATAGTAGGCTTGCAACTCTTCCATAACTTTAAATTAGTTGAAAATAAAAACAATCAAATCATTTGAGATAGAGAGGACACGGGGCAGACCCCAGGTGCTAACTGTGGGAATGGCTGATGCAGGATATTTAGGAGGTAGAGTGAGGAAAATTTCACTGAATCTGAACACATGTGGGAGGATGAAGTAGAGGGGCGCTTTGGCCAACAAGGGGATAGATATGGGGCACCACTGCCTGGGATGGAGAATAGAGAAAGGTAGGAGATCAGATGTGCACATGGTGACTGTGAGGTGTTGGTGGGAGCCTCATGTGGAGTTGGTCACAGGAGCACTTGGTATCTAGGTCTGGGACCCTGAAGAGGTATTGACACTAAATATAGAGACTTGGGAATCAACAAGAAACAAATGAGCACAACATGACCAAGAAGGTAATTGAAATAATTGGAAGCAGGTGGAATTTTCCTGAAGATGGTATACAGAGTGATAAATAAGAAAGGAGGGCGGGATGTTAAAGAAGGAGTTAGAGAAAGAGTAAATTGAAAAGAACATCCAGAGAAGAAGGGGACGACTAGCCAAGTATGATGTGGAAGGCAAGGGAGGAGGAATTTTCAAGAACAAGTTCAACCTTCAGAAAGCTCAAGCAAGATAAGAACAGCAGTGACTGGGTTGTTGACATCCTTGGTGAGTTCAACCTTTATCTCTTCACTAAATGTTTTGGATAGAGCAGAAACAACGTGGAAAAACCAGTGAATATTTTTAAGTGCCACTTTGATGAAACAAGTCCTTAGTATCAACAAGCCTAGCATTATAGAGAAAAATACATGTAATCTTGGATGTTGGACAGACCTAAGTTCAAGTCATGGCTCTGTGGCTTGCTCAGTGACCTTGAGCAAGTTACTTAATGTCTTGAAAACACAGTGGGTGCTCAACAAATGGCAGGCATCATTATGGGCCATGTGGTCCTCTTCTGGGCTCTGACACATCCTGTGCGTCCATGTACTGGGTCTCTAACTACAGTGTACTGAAACGACTTGGTCTTTATGACTCTCCCCCAACCCCAGCCTCTGTCAGGATGCCAGCTTCTTCAGGATGTCTTGTTCAACTTAGAGTCCCTATCATCCAACACTGAGTAGACATCCCAGATGGGACCTTCATTTTGCAGGATGACAAGGAAGCCTGAGAGGTGGGCTTTGCCCTAGATATGCTGTGGGAAGATTTGCTCAACTGGGATGGCATAGGAAGAGAGTCACGTGCTCACATGGTCTGCAGGGAGCCGAAGATCATTTTTCAAACTGTGCAAGGAAGCTAATTCTGGAAATCTCAAGGAAAGGATGGTGAATCAGGAAAACTGATGAGGACGCTTGGCACTAACAGGTTGTCTGACTCATGCGAACTCACACAGTATGATTCTAGAATTATTGAAAGTAAATCTTTCTGGGAAAAAAAAAGAAAAGAAAAAGAAGGGATAAAAGATATGAAAATAAGGATATGTGGTCTATTAAGAATTGTAAGCAGGTATAAAAAAGAATCTTGAGGAGTTGTAGCTTGAACATCTGTGTATGAGAATCTTTGAGTCATTTGAAGAGTTCCTTGAGAAATATTTCTGAAGCCAGGGGCATTCTAGGTAACCAGCAAGTGAGAGTTCAGAGTGGCTCATATCCCCATTACATTAATTTCCCAGGGCTTCCAGAAAAGATTACCACAAGCTGGGTGACTTAAAACAACAGAAACTCATTGGATTACAGTTCTGGAGGCCAGAAGTCTGACATTAAGGTGTCAGCAGTATTGATTCCTTCTTGGGGGCTCAAAGAAAAAAATCTGTTCCATGCCTCCCTCTTAATCTCTGGTAGCTACTGGCAATCCTTGGCATTCCTTGGCTTTTAGAGGTATCACTCCAATCTCTACCTGTCTTTACATTTACATATTTGTGAATTTTCCTCTGTGTCTCTATGTCCAAATTTTCCTCTTCTTATAAGGACACCTCCATAACAACCCCATCTTAACCTGATTACATCCACAAGGACCCTATTTCCAAATAAAGTCCCATTCACAAGTACCAGAGGTGAGGAATTCAATGTATCTTTTTGGGGGACACCATTCACCCTGTAAAACTTCCAGTGTCCCCTACTGCCCTTCTACCCTTGCACACCCTTCCCTAGCCTCTGAGACCTATTTGCAGTTCTTCACACGCTCCATATTCTCACACCTGTATGACTGCCCACGTGCTGGGCCTTCAGCCAGGAATGTCCTTGCCCACCCCTTCTCTTCCACAGGAGCAACTCCCAATAGCTTTCAAAACTCAAGGGACATTTTTTCCTCTCCTGTGAAGCTTTTCCTCCCTCGGAGCATCTCTCAGAATGAGCTGCTAGATTTTTGGTGCTCCCCTGGAACCCTCTGTGTATCTCGAGTGTGACATTTAGCAGAGGTAGATTGTGAGCGATTATTGGCGTGCTTGCTTTTCCCACTAGACTGCAAGATCTGTGAGGACAGGGGCCATATGCTTTTATCTCTGTATACACTGTGGCTGTTACACAGTGGCTATCCAACTGTGTGAGGTCAGCACTCGATAGGAAGCTTTACCTGGTGCTCTCTGTGGCTTTCCATGGGTCTGACTGAACAGGATACCCTGGCCAAGCTAAATGGACCATTCCTTCTAGCCCCAAACCAGCACTTTCCATGGGGTCAAGTGTAGGTTGCCAGTGAATTTCCAACCTGACTGCCTCTGTTTCCAGTCTCCCTGGGAGGTCTCCATGCTGGACCCAGCAGGCCAAGCCCAGTGAGAGCTGACAAACTGGGCCAGTCACTCCCCCAGTAGCTCTAATGCGGACTGCAAACAGAGGCTGTTGGCTCATGGGTCCCAGTGCCACAATGCAGCATTCAGTGGCTGCTGTGGGTTGCCCGTGTGTGTGTGTGTGGGCAGCTTGTGGTCCAAGGCCAGCAGAGTCCCATAAAAATGTCAGGCCTGTGCAAAGGCCAGCGCTCTTTTGGGCGTTTTTCTCTCCTTGCCAGTGGTTTTCTTCTGAGTCATCTGTCTCCTTAAAATAGAGCCTTCCACTTCGCCCTCTGGGGCTCCTGCTCTCTAATGCTCTTACTGACAGGCAGAGCAAAGCAGAGGTCAGCAGAGAAACTGCACGGATATTAATGGCATTTCAGAGCCAAAGAGTTCTCTAGAAAGAGTGTGTGTCTAGTCTAATCCTTCTTGCCATTAGATGGGGAAACTGAGGCCTGAAATGAGAAAACACTTGCCAAACATCATGTAGAAAACTGTCAAGAGGGAAAAGGATAGAGTCTGATTCCCTGAGCCCAGACCAGGGCTCTTTCCCTTCGAACACACTATCTCCACCTGTGTCCTCCAGGAAAGAAGAGAGTTAAGGTGTGATTGCCATTCTATGGCGGAACATGCTCTGAAAAGAGTTCACTTGAACCCCTCCTCTGCCTCTCTGCACTTGAAAGGCACTAACTATTCAAAGAGGCACTGTCCCCATTCAAAAGGACTTCTGCCCAGGACGGAGACAGAGTGGAGACAGTGTTTGTTGTCCAGGGTGGTGGCCATCAACACATCATGGGCACTGGAGACCACGTCTCATGGAGAATTATAGAGGTAAAAATGGATTTGGATGCTGACTACAAATTCAAATTGAGCCAACTTAAACCTCTCACTAAAACAAAAACTGGTTCATTCTTCACCATTCATTTATAAGGCCCAAGTGTTCACTTCAATTAGTGTCTTAAAAATAAAGGACCCCTCCTTTAAGTAAGTAGGATACTTAGATTCCTTTGAAACGCAAGTCAACAAGGACCACATTAAACACCAGCACCCTGAGTCTTGGTGTTGATTCTGTCACCACCGTTCTTTAGCCATTTCCCTCCCCACCGAGCCCTAAAGCCAGCCCCAGAGCTGTGATAAACAGAAGGTTACATTCCTCAGTCTGGCCACAAAAGCCCCACCCTGGTCTGCCAGCCACCTGTCCTTATCTGCTTCTACTTCCGTTCTAGCATCTTGCATTATTGACACGAATTCCTTCAGTGAGTTCTGCACCTGCACGGCCCTTTTTCCTATGCTTGAAATTCCCTCTCCTTTCTTCCTCCCCCCTCTTCCATCCCCACTGCTTCTGCGTCCTCCTGCCTGAGTTCTAAATCCACTCTCAAGGTCATAAAACAACACTGCACCTCCCCAGTCTAGTATTTCCTCCAATGAATGTCCAAGGCACTGGATTTGCCTGCCCCGTGGAATGCACGGATTCCAGCTCCGTGGTGGGCTCCCTGTCCACTCCTGTGTCCTTCTCTTCGCTATGTGACAACCATTTACTGAAAGCCTTCTATGTGCCAGCCGCATAGAAGAACCCCCAGGAACTCACACCGATGTGGAAGACAGAAGACAGAATTACAGCAGAACAGCCACAGCCATGAGATTTAACATTTATTCTGAAAACAATGGGTGGGACCTGGAGGCTTTTAAAGTGGCAAAGGGATGACAGGAACAGATCCACATGGTAAGGACTGTTCTTGGAGTGATGTGGAGGACAGATTTGGTGAGGGCGGGAGTGTGGGTGCGAGGGGAGTGAGGGTGCCAAAGTGAAGGTTAAAAGGCTAATTAAAAGGTTATTGCAGTAATCTCAGCAAAATATTAAAGCGTGCCCCAAGGGAAGAGCAGAAGGCATACAGAGGAGGAGGAACGTGGGCTGGAGCTGCTAGGAAGTCGTGGTTGTAGTCCGGGACTCTGTACGTCTAAGACCCCAGGGTCTACCTCTTGCATGGAGGGTGATATCAGCCGCCGGTCCAGGAATGGTGGGAGTGGGACCCGGTCTGCGGGAAGGGCTGAGATGCTCGCTGGTGCACATACGTGATTACAAAGACGGTGACATAGATGATGTGGAGCTGAGGTCCCCAGCAGGCTCTAGGACTGATGGACAGATTTTCCCTTGTGGCTCCTTGAAGCCAGGCACAGGCACTGAGAATTATTTCTATTTTCTTTCTTTCTCCCTTGAGCACAGTAGATTTTCATTTGTTCTGTGAGTCAATGAAGGATTTGAACCCCCACACAGATGACATTAGTAGAGAGAAGGCAGACACATTTACGGGGCAGAGTAACGAGCAGGAGTGTGTTCCGACTTGTCCCAACTGCCGCCCACAGCAGCTCTCTTCCCCTGAGTTGGAGAGGCCAGTACTCAGGACAGAGGACCACACGATGTCAAGTGTTCCCATCACGCAGCACCGTGAGTCTCTGGAAGAAGAATCAGTGTCCGATTTGGGAGTCTGTGGTTGTGTTTCAGGCCACGCCTTTGAACAAGTCCCTTTCCTTGACCAGATTTTGGTTTTCTCTACTGTGAACTGAGGGAAGCTTGGATGGCAGGTTGTCTTCAGGTTTAAGATGCCTCATCCCAGAGATACTGTGAGAAAATACTCATGTAGTGAATGTAAAGACTCATAATCACGACACAGCTCACAACTCACTAAATGAGGAAAGGATGGCAAAATGACCGTCAAACACGCCTTACGTCAGACAGCCATTCTTGGGAGAATTATTCACTGCAGTCTGCCCCTCCTAGGAGAACGGTGGTTAGCATTTGCTCTCCTCCACAAACAGACTGAGGGACGTCTTCCCCCGGGGACGCCTGTGCCTGCAATGGTGACCCATGAACCATGTCTGCATTTCCTGTCACAACTCACTTGGGGTGGAAAATGCAGAGCTTCTTTTGTGACTGTTGATGCTGGAGGAAGGGGATGGAGATATGGAAAGACAGAAGCTTCGGACAGGGTGGGGCCTCTGTGAGGACACCCAGTTGACTCCTGGATTCTGCCATGAGTGTCTATGTCGTCCCGGGGAGACCATGGCACTGAACCCCAGGCATGATTTGGTCTGTAACCCGGCTCTACTGCCTACTCACAATTGGACCTGGGTTAGCCACTCGCCTTCCTCGTGGGCATCTCCTTACCTGCAGAGTGAGAACTGTGACATCAACCCTGGGGAGCGATTAGAAGGATGAAAGGAGAGAATGTAGGACCTGGCACTGAGGATGAGGCCAAAATGTTCAGACGCCTCTAGAGTCTTAGAAACATTTTTTAATCCCCTTTCTCTTTTTCAAACCAAGTCCAGGCTGACAGTGGGTGGGTGGGTGGGGGGTGCGTGGGCAGCTGGGGGTCCTGGGGCTATGGTAGGGGAGGGGGCACCCCCTTCCTCCACACAAAAGGGAGTAGGCTTGCTTCCTGCAGTCTTGGGGAGTCCTTTCATATGCCTAGGCTAGTGGATTAGGCAAATGCTGGCCACATTTTACAAAATAACCTATGTGTCTGGGCTTGTTGAATGAAACTTTGTAGGAGTGCTTAGCTGGTGAGATGTCAGCGCTCGGATGTGCACCCTTTTCCATCACAGATCAATCCGTGGGCAAGAATTAATCCTTGCTGCCTTCTCCTTCTTAGACTCCCAGGGGTGGGGCTCTAGTTCGAATGACCTGGGGGTTGAACGAAATCCAAGATTTGTTTTCTGATGTGGAGCATAGCAGGGAGGAGTGTCTTTAAGTCACCCCCACCCCCCACCCCACAGGCTTTACTTCACCCTCCCTCCAGTGCTACCAGCAGCTGGAGTGGAGGTGTCAGAATGTGTGTTTGGGGGTGGGGGCGGAGGTGTGAGGGCGGGAGGGGACTTGGCATGACTCCAGAGTGTGAAAAGACAAGCTGCATCCGGGGTATTCAGGGCAGTGTTCATTCCCTTATCACCTACTTGGGGTGCTAGACAGAGGCAGAACTGGGGAAGAGGCAATGCGGGTGCTATGGGGTTTGACTTTAAGACGCGGAGGCTACCGAGGAAGAGGGGCTCTGCGTGGCTACACCACAGAGCAAAATACAAGCACCCAAAAGAAAGTCTGTCCTGCCAATACCAGCCTGCATTCCAGGACACCGGCCCTCACTCTTCCAGCCTCCAGCTTTTAAAGACCTTCTAGTTACATTCCGTGTGCGATGCACCTTCGTCTAGAAGGGAGGACGAAGAGAGATGCCTGAAGATAAGCAGAACATACCCACGCCCTTCTTCTTTCTCTCAGAGGCAATTTAGGGGGCTTTGGCACTCTCATAACTTGTCTCCTTTGATTTGTCCTTGACTTTTGTGGTGACCTGACATGGAGGACATCTCAGGTGGAGGCTGGTGAATGAAGGCTGATGAATGGGTGAATGAATGAATGAATGAATGAGTGACATAAAGATGAGCATTTCATGGCCCTGCTGCAGAGGCACTGGGGGCAAAATTCAGAGTCCTCTGTCACACAGTCAGCCACCTGCCTGAGCAGTCAGCTCGATGTTTATGCTTCCGAGCACTGTATTGGTCCCACTCAGAGTGAGTCCCTTGCTAGGGAAGAGGTCAGGCAACCTACGTGGGTGAAAATGGAACCCCAGTTCTTGAGCCTGCACTTATCTGGTGGCAAAAATTACCAACGGCACAAACATATCTGCCTTGTAGTTCTCATTGAAGGGTCCAGCTGAGACTTGAACGTGAAGACCAGAATGGCCATCTGAACAGTTTATCACAGCATTTAAGACAACAGCCTGCCTCCGAGCTTCGCCTCCTGCTTTTTTTTTTTTTTTCTTTCCATCACGATAAGTGCTCTCTTTACTCCCCATAACCTATTTTCCTCATCTCCTCTCCTACCCGGAGACCTCATTCTTTTTGGGGGCTGAATAATATTCCACCACGTGTCCATATCACATCTTTCTTATGCATTCATCTATCAGTGAACACTTGGGCTGCTTCCATATCTTGGTTATTGTAAATAATGCTACAGTAAACAAAGGGGTGCCTACATCCCCTTGAATTAATGATTTTGTATTTTGGGGCTAAATACCCAGTAGTGTGATTACTGAATCATAACGTGGCTCTTATTTTTAATTTTCTGAGGAACCTCCATACGGTTTCCCACAATGGCTGCACCAGTTTGCCTTCCCACCAACAGGGCATGCAGATTCCCCTTTCTCCACACGCTCGCCAGCACTTGCTTTTTCTTGTGCTTTTGATTTTAACCATTCTGACAGCTGTGCAGCGCCTTCCCTGCTCACCTTGCTCACCTCCTACCTGATGTCATCACACTCTTCCCAGCCTCCCGCCGATCCCCACCTCCTTGACTTGGCTCATGGATCTCTGCCTGTTTAAACTTTAGCCTCCTACAGAAGTCCTCACCAGTGAGGTTGTCCCCAGTCCCTCCACTTGAGATTAATCTGCCTGTGCCGTGTTATGGAGGGTGGTGAGGGCAGGCCTGCGAAGGAGAATTCTGGTGTGGGATAGGGCCTGCGAGCCCACGCTGAGACGGTGTCTGGCGCGGTGGAGGGAACAGACATCTGCGGGGAGCAGCTGATTTGCTGGAGGGCAAGGGGCCTGGGCAGTTACTGAGATGGAAACAAGGTGGTGTTAATTCAGAAACCTGCTCTCTATGGAGGGAAGCTGCAGGCAGGATGATGGGGGAGAGCTGAGGGTGACCGTGTCCTACTGCGGCCTCCCTGTGTGTTCGTCTCCCACTTGTTCCTCACACCGATGGTGAGCTAGGGTGGATTTTCTTCCACAATAGCCAGTGAAGGCTCTGCAGGGTTTGTACAGTACAAGGGGTCGAGTGAGGGACGGAGCCCAGGCCGTTCTTCTCTTCCTTCCCCCAGCAACATCCGCAAGGCGATCTGTGCCCAAATCTCGACACCCTGGCCCACATGTGCAGGTTTGGCTGCAGTGTTCCTTGGCTGGGCCTGGGCCTAGGGGTGGGCACTCTGGCAGTGTATCCCTTGGTGACCCCTGGCCAAGGAATGCACACCCTCGTGGCATGACCTGTGCTGGAAAGGACGGACCTGGGGGAAGACCTGTATGGGCCCTGGAAGTGCCTAGTGGGGTTTCGGTGGGGAATTACAGTCTCGAATAGGGAGTGCAGGTTCTTTGTAGCCATGGCTCTTGACCTGTTGGACGCCTGCCCCAGGAGATGCTGTAAAGTGTAGCACCCTTTGTATAGGCCCAAGAGTGGAATTGCTAAATGATAGCAGCCTAAGGTGCTAAGTTCCATGGCCAGGCAGGTGAGGTTGGTGAGCCAGGATTCTGGGCCTCCACCTGACACTACATCATCTGCCCAAAGGCAGACAGTGACATTCAGGTGGCACATGTCTCCCCCTGCATGTGGCTCTTTAATAACAGGTGCCTGGGCTTGTCATTTTTACTCTCGCTGGCAACTCGTACTATCCTTGAAGGCCTAAATGTTCAAGGGGTGTCTTTAAAAATTTACTTTTGTAAATGCTGTGAAAACAACCCTGGACTTGTACTAGGACCCTCGGGTTCTCTCCCGGATCTGCCATGACCCACTCTGCAGGCTAGACTTATCAGTTCCTGCTCAGGGACTGATAAGGACTCCCCAACTGTAAAATAAGGGGGTTGGCCTGAACTATTCTCAACCTCCCATTCTAATCAGAAGGTCTGAGGTTTCTGACTTCCTAAAGCTCTATCTTTCCTTATCCGACAGTCCTTCTCAACCCTGGGTTCTCATAAAAATCACCTAGGAAGCTTTACCAAAAAAAAAAAAAAAAAAAAAATCCCAGGGCCCAAGCCCTACGAGAGGTTCTGATTCAGTTGTTCTGGGGTGGGGCCCGGGCCAAAGCTCCCCAGAAGCTTCGGTTGTGCAGCCAAGGTTGCAAACTGCTGTTGGAGTTGCCTGGAGTCTCCCCCGCCCACCACCCACACACAGACAAGGAAGAATGTGGCAGGACAGATGCCTGACACAAAGGCAGAGCAGCTGTGAGCAAGGCTAGACGGCCGAGCCCAGGGCTGGGGGGCTCTCCTGGTCATTCCCCCAGGAAAACGTGCATAAATAGAGCCCGTGTCCTGGCCTCGCACTCCTCACCTCCCAGCCGTCTTCCCCTCCTCCAGCTGAGAATGGAGGGGGAGGAGGGAGGAGGCGAAGATGCAGGCAGCTGCCTAATCTAGGGAGATTTTCTCATGGGTGGGGGGAGGCCGCCTCTTGGCTCCAGCCTTGGTCCTTGCTCACAGCTGGAGCTGGAGCAGCCCGAGTGGGAGCCAGGGCTGCGGTCCCAGCTGCTGGCAGTTGTTCCCAGGCTGCGTCCCCGACAGCTGCGCACCTCCTGACGTGTTGCGTGTGCGCGCGTCCACGTGTGAGCGTGTACTCTCCAGCAGGAAAAACAAGAGGAAGAGGTGGAATGTAGACCCAGGAGATTACTAGTCTTGCTAAACCTCAGGACGCCCAGTAAGCCTTTCCTGACCCTCACCCGCTTCCTGTCTGTTGCTATCCCCTCCTCGTTGCTCCCCTAAGCAGGGTGGGAGGGGGGCTCCCCCTCGTTGAGATGCTATGCCAGACGCAGCTTCAGAAATTATGATAGCTATCATTTATTAACAGGGGGTGTTGTCCCGGGGCACCTGGGTGGCTCGGTCAGTGAAGAATCTGCTCAGGTCATGATCCCAGGGTCCTGGAATCGAGTCCCGCACCAGGCTCGCTGCTCAGTGGGGAGAATGCTTCTCCGTCTGCCTGCAGCTCCCCCTGCTCGTGTGCTTTCTCTCTGCAAATAAATAAATAAGATCTTAAAAAAAAAAAAAGGAGTGGCATTGTCCTAAGTGTCTTAGGCCAATGATTCTATTTAACCCTGAGAACAACCCTATGAAGCAACCAGTTACTATTTCCATTATACAGATGAGCAAACCAAGTACTGGAGAAGTTAATATTTACTCCTTGATCACACAGCTGCCGAGATTTAAAGTTCAGAAGTCTGATGCCAAAACTTGAGCTCTTTGCCATGTGGCTATTTTTGCTTCTGGTTGGAAACTGATGATGGATGAAGGTCTATTTGGATACATGAGTCTCTTTCAGCTCTGATGCTCTAACCATGATATTGCCCACAGTGACGTACACTCTATATTTTAATGTTTTTGTTTAGCTTGGGGTTCTTCTAGGCTACATTGGCTGAACTTGTAAGACACAAACTCAGAAGCACCTGTCATGGCTCCAGGAGGGCTCTCCTTCTAGTAGGACTGTAGGAGAATTACCTCGACAGGAGAACGGTCCAGGGCAGCACAGCTCATATTGGGGCTCCAGGGAACTGCCCAGAAGAGAGAACCTCTGAGGATGGTGCAGAAGGTAAGGACCTGGACTCTCCCAGTTGCAAACATTTCTGCTCTCTGGAAGCCTGTGTGCACTGACTGGGTCGCTTTCCCCGCAGCGGGGTTAGGTTGTACTGTAGTCCCGACGCTGTTGATCTCAGTGATGATTCATGGTACGCATTTCCAAGATAGCACGTCAGGACCTGAATGCAGCTTGGGACCTGCTGCCTGCAAAGCCTTTTGTTTGGGGTGTGTTTTTTGCTGAGTTTACTTACCTAGTATGTATGTATGACTGTGGCGAGGGAGTGAATCCTGAGAGGGGAGAGACGATGAGAACAGCCAAGATCTTCACCTCATCAGTCCCTGTTCCAAAGCAGGGAGTTATCAGTCCGATGGCAAAGGGTGAACCATTCACGGCAGAATTGCACAGGGTCCTCTCCAGCAATCTTATCTCATGCTTTTAATGAACTGACATCCCTTCTCCTCTTTCTTTAATCAGATTTTATTCCCATCTGGTTAATTACTGGTTGTATGGACAGATCTTTCCATTTTCTCTTACTAGATTTTAAATGTTCATTTATTGATACACACACACACAATTAAAGTTCTTTACCAGAGAGAGTTGAATCCTGCTTTAGGAAAGTGTTTTTTATGGTATAAGATGGTGTATCTCAGCCTTTAATGGATATAAACATCTCCTGGATGTCTTGTTAAAAATGCAGATTCTGGCTTCAGAGGTCTGGGTTGGGGTCTGGGATTTGCCATTTTTAACAAGCTTCCAGATGATGTCAATGCTGCTGGTTCCCAGACCACGTTTTTGTTTTTCTTAGAGAGAAAGAGAAAGGGGGTGGGACAAAGGGAGGGAGAACCCGAAGCAGGCTCCACTCTCAGCCCAGAGCCTGACCCAGGGCTCCTCCATCTCAACGACCCTGAGATCATGACCTGAGCTGAAACCAAGAGTCAGACGCTCAACCAACTGAGCCACCCAAGCGCCCCATGCTTGGGGCGCTTTTTAAAAAAATATATAATATATATATATATATATATATTTTAACATAATATATATATTTTTAATATAATATATAGGGGCACCTGGGTGGCTCAGTGGGTTAAGCCTCTGCCTTTGGCTCAGGTCATGATTTCAGGGTCCTGGGATCGAGTCCCACATTGGGCTCTCTGCTCGGCGGGAAGCCTGCTCCCCACCCCCGCCCCCCGCCGCCTGCCTCTCTGCCTGCTTATGATGTCTCCCTCTCTCTGTTAAATAAATAAATAAAATCTTTTAAAAAAATATCATATATATAAAGTACTTCTTTCTTCCAGTTTTATTGATTTAAAATTGACATATGACATTGTATAAGTTTTAGGTGTACAATGTGAGGATTTGCTATATGTATGCGTTGTGAAATGATTGCCACAATAAGGTTAGTTAGCACACCCATCATCTCACAGAGTTACCTTTTTGTTTTATTATTCTATGTATGTGGTGGGATCCTTGACGGTCCACTCAGTTAGCAACTTTCAAGTGTACGATACGATATCGTTAACTGTACTCACCATGCTGCCCATTAGATTCTCAGAACATCTTCATCTTGTAATGAAAGTCTGTACCCTTTGACCACTGTCACCCATTCCCCGTCCACTCCACCCCTGCCATCATCGGTGTGTTGTCTGTACCTATTAGTTTGGTTTTTGTAGATTCCACATGTAAGAGAAACAGTACAGTATTTGTATCTCTTGGACTTATTTCACATAGCCTAAGGCCCTGAAGTTTTTGCTCATGTTGTAGAAAATGTCAGGATTTCTATCTTTTTTTAATGACTGGATAATTTCCCTTCATCTCTTTCTCTCTCTAGATAGATAGATAGATAGATAGATCTCACATTTTCTTTATCCATACATCTGTTGAGGGGAAGTTAAGTTGTTTCGCATTCTTGACTATTGTAAATAATGCTACAGTGAACACGGAGGTGCAGATCTCCTCGAGGCAGTGATTTCCTTTCCTTTGGATATATACTCAGAAATGGGATTGCTGGATTATACCCAGACCACACTTTGAGACGCAAAATCGTGTGTCTAGGAATCCCATGGGGATCTCATTAAAATGCAGACTCCAATATAGCAGATCTAAGGTGAAGCCTGAGATTCCACAGTTCCAACAAGCTCTCCGGTGTGACCCCAGTTTGAGTAGGAACAATGGGAAGTCCCAGGCACAGCAGGAAGATGAGTGTGCTAGAGCACAGTGAAGAAGGGGAGGCTGGTGGGAGATGAAGCCAGAGAAGGGGATGGAGCCAGGTTACACAAAGCTTCAAAAGACATGGTATAGGGATGTCACTTCTATTGGCCAGAAGTGGTCGAAAAGTTTTGAGCAGAGAAGTAACGTAATCTGATTTTGACTGTAAAAGGGGAATACATGGGAGAGAGGGAGGAAGGAGAATAAAAATAGGAAAGAGAAGGAAGTGGCTGTTGAAGTATCGAGGTGAGAGTCAGGGGAGGCTGGGTTTGGTAGAAGCATCAGACGGGGAGACATGGATATACAGAACTCCCCTGTTTATCCGTTGGGGACCCCTTGAGACTAGGGACTGGTTCCTAACCATTCTCTGTCCTTCCTTTTTCATTCAGACTTCATGAAAGGTAATACCCCTGCTGTTCTATCGAAACTGACCTCCCAGAGGCCACTGGTGCCCTTTGTTGAGTAAAATAATTCCATTTTCAAACTCACTTCCCACCCCTATTCAACATTGTGCTGGAGGTCCTAACCAGTTCAATAAGGTATGAAAAGGGGGGAAAAAAGGCATACATATTGGAAAGAAAGAAGTAAAACTGTCTTTTTGTGAACGAGGTAAACATGTACGTAGAAAATTCTAAAGAGTCTTCAAAAGAGCTATTAGAACCAGTAAATGAATTTAGCAAGGTCATAGAATAGGAGATTAATATACAGAAATCAATTGTATTTCTATATGCTTGCAAAAAAGAACAAAACCCAAAAAATAAGACTCCGAAAATCCACTCATAGTGGTATATACATACTTAGGAATAAATTTATTAAAGATCTTTAAGGCCTGCACATTGAAAACTATGAAGCGGTGCTGAGAAATTAAAGACCTCACTAAACAGAGAAATATGCCAGGTTCATGATTTGGAAGTCTCAGTCGTGGAATCACACGGTGTTCGTCTTTTTGTGACTGGCTTATTTCACTTAATGGAATGTCCTAAAGATTGTGTTAGAATCTCCTTCCTTTTTAAGGCTGAATAACATTCCTTTATATGTATAGACCACATTGTCTTTACCCATTCATCCATCAAGAGGCATATAGCTTGCTAACCTTTCAGCTATTGTGAGTAATGCTGCTATGAACACAGGTGTACAAATGTGTATGTAGCCAGAAGCCCAAGTGCTGGGCCATATCTATTTTTAATTTTTTGAGGAAAAGTCATTCTGTTTTCCCTAGCACGTGCATCATTTTCCATTCCTGCTAACAGTGGACAAGGGTTTTCAGGTTCCCTACATTCTGGCCAACACATCATTTTCTGTTCTGTTCTGTTTTGTTTTCATAGTAGTCATCTTAATGAGTGTGGGCGTGAGATCTCATTGTGGTTTTGATTTATATTTCTCTGATGTTGAGCATCTTTTCATGTGTTTATTGGTCATTGTATAGCTTCTTTGGAGAAATGTCCATTCAAGTCCTTTGTCACAACCCAATTTTTTAAAAGAACAACAACAAAAAAAACCCTTATACTACACAACTTTAAGACTTACTATAAAGTTACAGTAACACAGAGTGGTATCAGGTAACATCTCACATGGAGGTACATGGAACAGAAATAGGCCCTCACTTAAAAGGTCAATTGATTTTGATAGAGGAATCAGGATAACTCAACAGGAAAAAAAATGAGTCTATAAACACTCTTAAAATAAGTGGATATTCCTTTTAAAAAAAAGATACTAATCTTGATCTTTCCTCATACCACACAAGAAAATTAATTCAAAGTGGATCACAGACCCAAATGTGAGAGCTAAAACCATAAAACTTCTAAAGGGAAGACAGAAGAAAATCTTTGTGACCTTGGTTAAGCAAAAACTTCTTAGATGGGACATAGGAGTACAAATCACAAAAGGTATTCATTCATTGGACTTCATCAAAATTGTAAAATTTGCTTGGCAAGAGAAAATGTAAAGATAGACTACAGATTAGGAGAAAATATTTGTGAACTGATATATATATTCTTTTTTTTTTAAAGATTTTATTTATTTATTTGACAGAGAGAGATCACAAGTAGGCAGAGAGGCAAGCAGAGAGAGAGAGGAGGAAGCAGGCTCCCCGCCAAGCAGAGAGCCCGATGCGGGACTCAATCCCAGGACCCTGGGATCATGACCTGAGCCGAAGGCAGAGGCCTAAACCACTGAGCCACCCAGGCGCCCCTGATGTATATATTCTGATGTATTCAGAATATGTAAAGAATTATCACTCAATTAGAAGAAGATAAATAACCCATGTAAAAAATTGGCAAAATATTTGAATAATTATTTCAGCAAGGAAGATGTGCAAATTGTCTAGGAGTACATGAAAAATGTTCAACCTCGCTGGTCATCAAATATAAATTAAAATCACAGTGAGATACCACCTTATGCCCACCAGAATAGTTTAAAACATTCAACAATGGCAAGTGTTGATAAGGATGTAGAGAAAATGGAGTTTTCTCTAAGTTTTTTTCATAAGTTGCTGGTGGAAATGTGAAGTGGTATAGCCTCTTGACAAAGTAATTTGACTATTTCTTTTAGAAGTAAGCACACATTTACCATGCAAGCCAGCAATTCTGCTCCTATGTATTTACTCGGGAAAATGGAAATACATGTCCTCATAAAGCGTACACATCCACTGTAGCGTAATTCATAATCATCAGTGCAAATGCCCATCAACTGGCGAATGGAACAGAATGCGGTGTATTCACATAGTTCTTGGTCTCTTGCACCATCGTTTTTGCTATTCACCCATGTCGCCGCATGTATCGGCAGTTTGTTTCTTTGTATTGCTTGGTGGTATTCTATCATATGGATATAACACAGTCTGTTTATCTATGCCTTTGTTGATGAACACGTGGGTTTGCTTCCAGATCTGCAATATTTGAATAAGGCTGCTGCAAACTCTCTTTATAATTTTATTGGGAACCTGTTTTTGGTACAAGTTTTAGGGAACATCTTTTTCTTGGGCAAATACCTAGAAGTGGCATTCCTTGGTCGTAAGATAGATAATTAACTCTCTAAGAATCTGTCACAGAGTTCTCCAAAGAGTTTGTACCATTTAACCTCCCCCCGCAATTCCACAAGCATTGTGTGTGTGAGTCCCTTCTCCCACATTCCCACCAGCACTCGGTGTGGTCAGTCATTTTGAAGATAGCCATTCTAGAGAGCTTGAAGTGTTCTCTCATTGGAGTTCCACGGTAAACATTGGAGTTTTAATTGGCATTTCCCTGATAACTGATGGTGTCTTTCATCTGCTTGGCGGGCATTCGTGGGTCTTCCTTTGCAAAATGACTGTTCAAGTCTTTTGCTCGTTGTTTTATTGGATCACTTGTCTTTGTGGCTTTCATTGGTTGGATGGCCTTGTTGATTTTTATATTTTAAAATCTCTCCTTTTGGTCCCTTCCTTTCCATCCTACTACAGTTACACTGGTTCAGGCCCTTCCCAAGGCTCACTGAACCATTAGAGGAGAATTGTGACTAGTGTTTCTAACATGGTTCTGCCCACCCCCCATATTATGTCTTTGAGGAAAGGCAGAAAAATCCCTATAAAGTAGGTCCATGTCGTACCTGTGTTCCCATAACCCATAGGAAAACATCAGGCACCTTAGAATGATAGGGTCCTTAGCACGTGTCCAGGCTGACTCATCCCCACCCCTCCCCGCCAGTCTCCTAATTTGCAGACTAGTAGTGCTAATCACTTGTGACAGCTGCCATGCAGCTTCTCCCTACTGGGCCTTAACTAGAATACCCTTCCCACTCCTTCTTCTCGCACCTGCTCTTTTCTCCTTAAAGAGCCAGGTCAAATGGCAGCTCTCCTGGTAAGCCTGCGTAAACCCTGGACTGAGGTCCCTCCTCTGTGCTCCCATAGCAACAGGGTGCACACCCACCAGAGTGGTGTCCTCGATGGTTGGGAGGCTGTGCCTGTTATCTCTGAACTTGCAACCCCAACCCGTGACAGGAGCTCAGCAAGTGCCTGCTGACTGGGGGAATCAATGGCGATTCACTTATTTCTTAGATAGTGATATCAGGAAAAAGATACACTTTCAACTAAAAAAAGAAAGAGCAAGAAGCTGTGTAGGGAAGGGTAGGCTGGAATGAGGGGGACGTGCATGGTAGGCACCCCCTCTGCTGAGAAAAGGTGGGGCGTGAAGAGGGCAGAGAGGCTGTGCCCACCTCGGGACTGGTGCCACCTGCCTTGCGCTGGAGGGGCTGAAGGTGGCCCGCTGCCCATGTGCGCCACTCTCTGCCCTCTTGCTCAGCGCCTGTCGCCTCTGAAAGAAGCCACAGACACTCTACCCCAGGCTGAAGTGTGACTATCAGCCCCAGAGGCCAGGAGGCATTGCATGGAGCAAAATGGAGGCTCAGAGGGCAAGCTCTGGGTCTGCAGAATGTTCTGCTTTCCTCCCTTTCCTCTCGTCCCTGTGGGCCTTTGTTACTCCCTGCCCCAGCTGGCACCTGGGCCTGTTCCACCAGGAACTCAGCTGCTGGCTTTATCAGCTCATTGAACTGTAGTGGGGAGAGGAGCCGCTAAGGCTTTCAGGCCAGAGTGAAGTTTAGAGGGTCCCTCCCTTTGGTTCTCAGTTTTTCTCTTCAGCAACTTGTTCGGAGGGCTTTCTGTCCTGGCCCGCAGGTCCTCCAGTAGTGGGATCTCTGCCTCCCAGCGCATCCCTTCTACCTGGGGGCGGCCCCGACTAGGGAGGACCCTCCATTTGGAAGCCCAGTTGCTTCTCCTGGACTCATCCTCCGTCGCAGTGCACCCTGGGTCTTCCCCACCACACACTCCCAGGTATGGGAAGCCAGCTCAGCTCAGCTCAGTTCCCCAAGTCTTTTCTTCTCCAGGCCAAAGTCTTCCACTCACACAAATCTCCTCCATGTGACATGATTTCAGCTTCCCTCAGCAACCGCCCTACCGTTACCATGCCATCAGAGGCATTTCTTGGTGTCCAAGGGATCAGGGCTCAGACTCCGTCCTCACCCTCCCAAGTCCAGCGGTCTCACCGAATCAGATTTTCTGCTTTGGTTTGGTTTTCTTTTCCTTTAGTTGGCCCTGCTCTTGGCAAATAGACACAGGCTATGAGCTTGCTCAGCTGCGGCAGCAACAGGAAAGATCGTGTCTCATTCAGTGCTCTCTCCCCTGAGGAACCCATGGCAGTCGTGGGAATGGGTGGGTGCTGAAGAAATGTTTGCGAAAGTGCACTGAACTGAGAGAGCTGGATGGAAACTTGGAAGAGACGATGACCACATAGACTATGGTCGACGCAACTGACTAGGTGGGTTTTTCGTCAGGTCCCAGCTCTTGTCACTAATATGGTCAGCCCCAGGGTGGTGGAAGGAAGCTGGAGAAGGCAAGGCCCCTTCAGTTGAGGCGGGTCTATGGAGTGCCTGCCATGGGCCACTTTCTGTGCCAGATTCTACCCTGAAACACAGCTTTCCACCTTCTTTTCCTTAAGGACACCTCAGAACCTGCATTTTGCCTTCTTCTTCTTTTTTTTTTTTTTAAGATTTATTTGTGAGAGAGAGCACACGCGTACACGTGGGGGGAGGAGCAGAACGAGAGAGAGAGAGAGAGAATCCCACGTGGACCCCACACTGAAGTGAGGAGCTCAGCTCGGGGCTCGATCTCACAACTCTGAGATCACAGCCTGAGCCAAAACCAAGACTCGGATGTTCAACTGACTGCACCATCCAGGTGCCCCATATCTTGCCTCCCTTATCTCCCTCTTGAAACATGTCTCAGGAAAGAAAAAAAAAAGTACATTACTTTGGAGAATCCATTCTTGGATTGGGAATTCATGTCAACGGGCCCTCAGAAAGGTGAGGGTGGCCATCTGCCTCCCTTAGATAATGAATGCTTTCCCAAGAGACCTGTGGCTTGTCTGATGCGGTCTACAAGGTCACCAGTCCAGCACCCCGTGCTCAGGGCTCCAGACCTTGACTTTCTCTTCAAAATAAGCTACCAGGAACGCTAGCCATCCGTGGCAGACCCTCACAACTCGTGGAGGGGAGGAGAGGCTATCTCTCCCAGCACAAGTCCTGAGTCTGAACTCAGCCTCAGGGACGGGCTTCTGGCATTGACCATCAGTCTCCCTGGAGATCTCAGGCCTGGCTATCCGGAATGATCCACATGGCAGTCCCCCGATACTGGTTAAGGGAGCTTGGGTTTCTGGAAACACTCCAGAGCTGAAGAAAGGGGGAAAAAAAACCCTCAGTGCCAGGAAAAAACTTCAGAATCAAAAATACTTCTTTACGCCTTTACTTTGTAGCCTTAAAAGTTTTGTGGCAAACATAACCTTCTACTTCTGGAAGAGTAGCCTGTTAGAGATCCTTGCCTCAAGGAATTTTTTTTCTCTTCCTTTCCTTTTTTTTTTTTTTTTCTTTTAGCTTTATGGGGCATTGGGGGAAATTACTGGATTTGTGTACTATGGGGCAGCAGAGGAAAAGCTCTCCAGAAACCTCACTAAAATATAACACATTTGTAAGACCAAAAGCCCATGTGATTTCATGCAGGCCTTTGATGTTAAGGTTTGATTCCAATCCATTCCCTCACCAGAAAGGGGTCTCCCTCAGTTCCACAGCTCTGGGGGAGTGAGGGACCCTGGGGGCTGCACCGACCAGGATCACTCAGCAGAGAAAAATGCCCTTTGTGACATTCAGGTTACATTCGTCTGGGGTTCCCACACATGTCCATGGAATCGGGAAGATTAACAGTGAAAAATGACCTATTTTAACAGGTGCACACTTGTGTGTAAGTGGAATTTAGCCGAGCGTGGAATTATTTTAACATGGAAATAAGTTGTGGACATCCTTCTTCTGACCACACAGGAATCAGACACATGGTCAACATTTGAGAGTTTCTCAGGACTGGAAACGGATGTATTGCTTGGATTTTTCCAGAGGAAGCTACAATATCACAGGGAAATAAACACTAATGTCTACAAAACATGACTGTTGAGACTCAAATTCCTTCTGTAAAGCATGTCTGTTTTCTCAGAGGAGCAGAGAGCAAAACTTGAACTTATTGAATCTGTTTAGGGAAGATCATTTCAATGATAGCAAACAACAGGGGACAGAGATAGACACTGGTCAGCAGTGTGCTTTTTAAAAGGTGTGGTGATCAGAGAAAAAAGCCCTCTTTGGGTCGGAAGCCGTGGTTTCACACTTGCGAGAGGCGTGACTGCAGGCCAGACACAGGACCGCTCTGTGCTTTGACTCTTTCTCCTGGAGAATGGGGGTGGGGAGCCTGCTTGCAGCCCACCTCGCCAGTCTGTGGACAGAACAAATTCGCTGACGAATGCCGAGACTCTGTGAGTGTCAAGCACTGTCCACGTGAGTCAGGGCTGTCCTGGTCACTGGATCCGTCATGGCTGTGAATGTGACTTCAGGCTGCACAGGAAGGAGGCAGAGCAGCACAGAAGAAATCCTTGAGTTCCAGTGGTGTCTCCAGGAGACAATAAATTTTCTTTTTGTTTTCAGGGTGACAGCTGTTCTCTTCTGCGACTTGACTTCCCAAGAATCTGTTCAGGGAATTAGGATATGGGACTCATCAGAGTCAGCACAGTGTGGGTGGAAGCACATTTCCTTAATGGGTAAAAAATCGAAACCTGCCTTTTCAAGATAGCTAAATGATACCTTTGAAAAGGAACTGGAATCAACCTAAAGGTATGATTTCAATGTTCCCATCTTACAAAGGAGGAGAGTGGAACCATGCCCCGTCTGCTGCACAGGGCTGTGTGTGTGGACAAGCTCGTGTGCACATGCACACACACATATATACACACATACATATACACATTTTCTAGGAGAGGGGAAATGTGGTCACCACGTGTCCAGTCTTCCTTTGTCTCTCCTGGTCTCTCTCTCACACATGCACATGCACACTCCCACACCCCATCTGAGGCTATGCATAAGGTGAAATCATTCAGAGAGAGGGCTAAGTATATATATGGAAAGTGGGTATGTGAGGGGAGGCTTGGAAAAGGTTGGAGTGAGCCACATTTGATCAGGGATGAGAATTCTATTTATTTAATGACTGCTATGTGCTGGGCATATGATAAACCAGGTCGTCATTGAACCTTTACACGGCATGTCTCCCTTTGCAAATGAGAAAGTGGAGACTCAGGCCCACTGAGGTATCCAAGGTCACACAGCCGGCAAGTGGCGGCGTTGGTCAGGCTCTGTTCTGTCTCCTGCGGAATCGGACCTCTCCCTGGCTGGCCCCAGGAGGCAGAGGGAACAGGGGTGGGGGACAGTGCATGATTCAGGGGTCCCCAGCTGTTCAGAAAGCACGGCAAACTGGTTTCTGAACCCTTATGCCTTTTGTGTTTGTTCGGAGCCTGTGTCGTCTTCGTGTGTCTCTTTCCCCAGGATCACTGACTTGGTTGTCTCTCCCAGTCTGTGTTCCGGTTCTCAGGACGACTCAGCCTCCAGGGCTGCACTAGGAACGTGCTAGCATCTCTGCCTTCTCCCCGCCCTGTTATGCCAGCTTCCCGGGCTGTGTGCAGGGCCCACATCAGGGGAATGGCAACAGGGGCCTCGCTCAGGAGGGAAGCCCGTCAGACCCTCAGTCCTTGCAGCAGGGGGCTCCCAGGGTCCCGGCTCTGCCTACCCCCGGAGACAGGACCTGCCTGGGCAGGGCGGGCAGCTGTGGGAGGTCCTCTGGTGGCCTTGTTTACCGTTACCCAGACTCCCGGACTCCCAACCCTGGCCCTGTCAGCCTGGGCCTGCCCACAGCCCTAAGAAGTGACAGGGAGGGGGTGGTTTCAGTCGCTGATGAAAGCCACAAAACCAGAACCCAGCACACATGAAAAGGAGGAGAGAAGAAGAGGCACAGGCCGACTGCCGGTGGCAGGCGTGATCAGGCTTGTTGCTCCCTTGGGGAGATGGAGACAAAGAGGGCCTCAGCCCCCAGAATGAGTGAGTGCGCTTCTGCAGGGCTGCTCAGGACCGGAGCTCCCAGGCCAGAGAAGGTCTGTGAGAAGGATGCCTTTGGCTGTCTGGGCTCTCAGCAATGTCCGCGGGTAGAGCAGGCTGTTCACGTCAGCACTCAGGAGTCCCGGGCGCAGAGGAACCTTGAACACCGGGAGCAGAGAGGTAGCTCCATCAATTCCTGTCTAGACTAGAGTTCTGGAATCCAGGTTCCCAAGATGAAAGGGTACATTATGAGGACAGGGGATAAATCTACTATGCCAACAAGACCCACATTCACTTCAGGTTACTTACAGCTTTCGGCCTCCCTCAGCTCGTGGCCTGGCCCACGGCAGGCCACTTTCAGGGCTTGGCAGATTCACTTAACACCTCCTCCCCACAAGTAGCCCATCACATATATTCCCATTTTTGCGGGGGTCCCTCACCCCAGGCTGATGCAAACTCCCAACTCCCTGCAGAAATGTTCCTTCTTGACTTGGGACCTCAATGACACCTAGAATGCCAAGTGAGAGGTGGCGTTAGTCATGAGCAGTGAAACCTGGCTGGGGTGACGGGGTCGCCACGTGTGCTTTACCAACTCCGTCTCCGCCACACCCTTGGTCCCGAGCCCGGCACCTTTGTGTGGCAGTTACTCAAGGATGTGGGAAGCCACCCAAGCAAGGCTACCGACACGGCCCTTCTCAAAACTGCCAGGCCGGGCTCCTTGGCAGCCAGAGCTCGCCATCTGCGCAGTCACCCAGGGAGAGCACAGAGGTCAGTGAACTTCTGCCAAGGGGGATGGTTCTGGCGCTGAAAACCAGCTGTGGGGTTTCAGTCAATCCCAGGGATCGGGTCCTGCCTCTGGCCTGGTCTTGGTCTCACATTCCCGACTGTCTGTGGGGTCCCTCGATGCTTACAACCTGAGAACAAGAGGCTGGTGTGAGCCATTTTATCTTTTAAGGAACGCCCCCATCTTTATCACAATGAAGACTGGACTGGAAGGATCTTCCAAGATCCCTTCCGGCACAATCCAGTGGAAAAATAGGATACGTGGGCTTTGAAATCAGAAATGTCCACATCCTGACCAAAGTCAGGCTCCTAAGCCTTTTCCCGCCCTCAGATCCCCAGCTGAGAATTAGAGATGAATGACGCCTATGAGCCCATCGGGATTGTTATTCCTGGTCTGCAGCAATGCTCAGAGCAGCTAACATTTACTGTCTGCTTTCTAAGACCCAGGCTCTCCTCTCAGTGCTTTGTAAATACTGACTCAGCTACTATGTAAGCGAACCTCTACAGACACAAGGCTGAGGGGGTTGCTTCTTCCCCAAGGCCATGCAGTGATTAGGTACGATGCCTAGGATTCGAACCCAACAGTACAGACCTTCATTATTACTCTGTCTCCAAGAGGAACCTCATAAATGTCAGTGTCTTCTTCTTTTCCTTTCCTCTTTCAGCTCTGTACATTCTTCTGTTTGGGTCCAAAAGTAATGTCCACCAATTCTTCATGTTTTCCCTAACAGCCTCATCCCACACAGCATATGGCTCCAGCCATTCCTCCCAACTCTGTTTACTTCCATATCTAGTAGTGTTCCACTGAGAGGGAACAGCTTGTGCAAATGTCCTGGGGCGGGAGAGAGTAGGGAGGGAAGACTAAAAGAGGGAAGAAGCCAGTGGCTTCCTCAGGGAAAGTCAAAGTTAGTAAGCTGATGGGGGCCCAGATACTCTGAGCTGTGAAGATTACATGAAGGAATTTACATGAAGGAGAAATGAGAAACTTCTGAAGCATTTAAAAGCCAGGAGTGACATGATCCAGGCTATTTTTTTGAAATGCAATTTTCATCCTACCAGAAACCTATCCAAGAGCCATCAGTGCCTTCCTATGCCTTCAAGCCCAAGTTTCTCTACCTCCCATTCCAGACCTCTGCCCAGCATTCAATGGGCATGTGTCTGGGTTGCAGTGAGGTGAGGGAATTCCTGGATAGGTGGAAGGTCAAGGTGGTCTGTAAGACCCTTCCATCTGAGCAAGTCCACAAGTCTGAAGTCACCTCTAGCTCCTTTCACCTCTAGTGCTCAGCCCCTTGCCTGCTGTCCACCCTCAAGTTCTCTTCCCCCTCCTCCCACAAATCACCAAACTTTCTTTTTTTCCAGTTCATCTTTGAAAGTGCTTTCAATCCAATCTGATGAACTCTGGCCTCCACATCTTCAGAGATCTGTACGTCCAACCACCCAGGGCTAACAAATATGTTTACTGAATACCTGCTAAGTGCTGGGCACAGTGTTAGACTCTAGGACACATAACCCTGACTTGAAGGTGTGCCCAGTCTGGCGTTGGGGGGTGGGTAGGGGAGGTGCCAGCTTTCCACCTGGCAGAGGAATGCAGATCAGCATAGTCGGTCATACTGGTGTGGGGGTGAGGAGGCATCTGAATGGGCCTCACAGGCACATCGGGGCACTCACATATGAGAGGGAGGACACTCCAGATGCAGGGAACAGCAGGGAAAGGCCAGGAGGAAGGGCAAGTGCTGGTCAGGTGCAGGTGAGCCGGGAAGGCACCTGCGAGAGGCCTGAGGGCACTGGGCAGAGGGTTGCAGGGGACGGCACCACTCCCGCTTCATGCGGAGCTGCCCCCTTGGCTCTAAGCTTCTGAGCCCCTACAAGACAGAGGCAAGCCACCTCCCGCCCCCGCCTCTTATAAACAGGATCAGCACCTGGAACTGTGATCTGAACAGCACAGGTGCTCAGAGACACTAAGAGAATCTCATGGGCTCTGCCATGTGCACCCCGTGAGAGGAGAAAGGACAGGGGCCAAGAAGTGGTGGCTGGGCCCTTCGAGGTTCATCCTCTCCGCCTTTGCCCAGGCCATCCCTACCATCTGTAGTTCTTCACATCCATCCCTTCCAAATTCCACAGTCAAGTTCTGGGGGCTACCCTGCCCTTCACCTTCTCATGATCCCCACCTGGAAGGCACTGCCTCCTCTTTGGAACTTGGGAACTTCTTCGGAACAGTCCCTGCCTCTCCTGCACCCCTGAACACCGCCCCACCCCCCGGCACCACACACCCACACACCACACACACACACACACACACACACACACACAGTTGTCTATGTATGGCCATTCCTGTCCTTGAGAGTGGAAAGTGCTTGAGGCATCCCTCATGCCTCCTCCCTCTTGTCACCCTCCAAGGCCCAAACACCTCAGTTCTCACGAATCCCTTGCCCAAGACCTGTGTGCTGCTGAGACAGTGGCTTTAACCAGAGGCCTGACCCCTTCCAGAGCCGGAGAGGTGCATGCCAGGGGGTGGTGAAGTCCTGGGCGGGGCCTGGGACAGCCTCTGGCATTACCTGGAGCTGCACTCGTCTGACTCTGGACCTGCTTGGCCGCTGACTCCTCTGCCCTCCAGAAGCATCTGTGACTTGATGGCTAAGGGCTGATAAGGGGGGCCGGGGAGGCTCAGGTCACCTGACTCCTCCCGCAATCAAACCTGCAAACTCTCCTCTGAGTCATTCAGGGAGGCACCCCTTCTGCCTTGTGGGTTTTTTTTTTTTAAACCTCTTCCCACGTGCAGTAAAAGCAACAGGAGGCAAAATACATAGCAGCCAGGGAGCTGGGAGCACTCAGTGGGGTTGTGGGAACGGGGCAAGGGTTTCTCTATAGGATTTGGGGCGTATTTGCTTTTTTCTCTTTGGGGCAGAATGTCCTCGCTCCCAATGGGGTGACAGAGTCTTATAAACCCTCCTCTATCTGCTGATTTACAAGCACCTCAGCTCCTTCTTTCCTTCTTGAAATCAAGGTAAGTTATCAGGGCTTTACGAGGCATTTATTGCCCATCTCCGTGCCCAGTGGTGTTTTAGGGTTTACTTTTTTTTTTTTTTAAAGATTTTATTTATTTGACAGAGATCACAAGTAGGCAGAGAGGCAGGCAGAGAGAGAGAGAGGAAGGGAAGCAGGCTCCCCGCTAAGCAGAGCCCGATGCTGGGCTCTATCCCAGGACCCTGAGATCACGACCCAAGCCGAAGGCAGAGGCTTTAACCCACTGAGCCACACAGGCACCCCAGTGTTTTAGGGTTTACAAAAGAATTATGGCCCAACTGCTGTGCGGCTCCAATCCCAAATGCCCAGTGCTCCATCGAGCCAGCAGCAGCCACAAGGGGCTCCCCTGTCTTTCTTTGCTCTGCAGACCCATTCCCACTGCCCATCAGGGTTCCGCTCAAGCTGTGCCCTCCACCTGGAATCCCTCCCACCCCCATTTGCTTATGCATTTCTACTACCTTTTAAGTCCTAGCTCTAGGTGGGCACTTCCCAGGAAACTGTCGCTGCTTCTCCCAGTCAGAACCCCTACCCACCTCCCACCCCAGCGCCTTGCTCTCATCACGGACCTCTGTGCCCTCCCTCACCAAGATACAGGTAGGTGGCTTTAGCCAGTGGTGGTGGCCATCGCCAGGGCTCTGGCCCACACAGAGAACGTGTCAGTGCTGAGCACACAGAGACAAATACCCGGACACTAAGGGTCCCGGGTCTGGTCTAGATGGAACCTGGAGAAGCTTCGGTGACTTTGGGCCCAGGGTCTTCCTCCAAAGTCTCTCTGCAGAATGAAGAACTTACCCAGAGCAGGGCTCCCATTCCCCAACTCCTGGGGCACCTGTCCAAAACAGACACTGCTGGGTTCCTTCCCCAGACGGATGAAATTAGACTCCCAGAGGGAGCAGCCGAGAATCTATATTTTTAGAAAGCTTCCCAGGCAGCTCGTACACAGCCCGTCTCGTACCTATCTCCGGACTAGGGTTGGAACCACTGCCCCCAGACGATTCCTGACCTGTATTTTCTTCAATGATTAATTTTTCATTTAATTTCGTGTTCTCCAGATTAAGCTACAGCAAAACCACCACGAGGAGAACATGTCTGGTGCTTAATGGGAGAACTCTGGGTTGTGACTCTGCTTTCATGTCTCTCGAGGGGCTGCTAGTTTTGGTAGAAATCCCAGGTATTTGAAAACACGTTAACTTCCACCAACTCCTCTGTCTGAGGAGGCGCAGGCTGCCATGACAAAATGCCACAGACTGGCTGGCTTATACACCATGCCTTTATTTCTCACAGTTCTGGAGCCTGGAAAGTCTGAGATCCGGGTACCTAAAGAATCACTTCCCGATGAGGACCCTCTTCTGGCTTGCAGATGGCCGCCTTCTGGCTATGTTCTCACATGGTGGAGAGAGAGCAGTCTGGTATCTCTTTCTCTTATAAGGCCCCAGTCTGATCAGAGTAGGACCCACGCTGATAAACTAACTTAAACTTGATGACTTCTAGGGGTGCCTGGGTGGCTTAGTCTGTCTCAGGGTCCTGGGATCAAGTCCCCCTACATGGGGCTCCCTGCTCAGCGGGGAGTCTGCTTTACCCTCTCCCTCTGCCCCTCAGCCCTGCTCGGGCGCTCTCTCTCTCTTGCTCTGCTCTCTCTCAAATAAATAAAATCTTAAAAAAAAAAAATAAGTTTTATCACCTCCTCCCAGGCCCTATCTCCACACAAAGTCAAATTTGGGGTTAGGGCTTTAACAGATGAATTGAGGCAGGGGGAGGGCACGAACATCGTGTCCACCGTATCCTCTCTGGCTGATGCTTTAGAGAAAGCTGAGCTGACCTATGGGGCAAATTAGTGCTAGATAAATTCTACTACATATCTACTACATATCTTCTCTAGAAATAGCTGCCGCTCCCTCCATTTCCTGGGTAATTCAGCATGCACAATTTGGAAGACCATGGTTGCTTCCCCCCTTGTAGTGGTGTGGGTCCCACTTCACAGCAGGGTGCCCCCAGCCCTGGACACGTGTCAGGGTGCTTCCAGCTGTCTGAACATCCCTTGTCCCACCCGCTTTTCAAGCAGGATTTCCATTTTTTTTTTTTTTTTTTTGCCAATTCTGCAAACACCTTCATTTCCTCTTAATGGTAATGTCTTTTCTACAGCAGTCAGCTAACATGGGTTTCTGCTGCTTGCGGTTTAGAATTTCAATGGATACGTCTATCACATAAGGAACCATTAAGAGGTTGTGAGTATTCGGTCTAAAGCAGGGAAGCCTCAGGAGTTGCTGTTTATCTACGGATATCTGAAGGGCTGTCATGTGGAGGAGAAACAGACTGCTTTTGTGTGGCTCCAGAAGGCAAAACGAGACGGATGAAGAAAGCTTGGAGGAGAAATACTTCAGCTCAACAAAAGGCAGAACCTTCTCAACTAGTCCTCAGGAAGATGGCGCTGAGCAACAAAGTGGGTTTGCTCCCAATCACAGGGGCGGTTTGGGGAGGCTGCACCCTTTTGTCAAGGGTGCTGTATAGTAAGGATCTATTTACGAGATAAGGCGCCCCTGCTTCTAAGATAGTCTCCATTTTTAATTGCATTTCTGTACAACTCAGGGGCCACTTTAGTAATCAATCAGCCACAGGGGGAAAGGAAAGGGAAAGGAGAGACAGGGAAAGAACCACCCAGCTGCATTCTTATTAATGTTTTATAATCTTAATTTTCATGATGATAAGAAGAAAAAGTAAACCGTGTGCTATGACCAAAATTTGGTTACTATAGAAAAGTCTGAAGTAGAAAATATCTGTCACCTATCTCCCACCGCACATTTTGGGTATCTATTTTTACTCCTCTTTTATCAATATATACATAATTTGGTAACAGTGTTCTTGAAATATAATTCACATACACACAATTCAGCCATTTCAAATGTACAGTTGAATGGTTTTTGGCACGTTCTCAGAGTTGTACAACCACCACCACAACCCAATTTAGAATATTTTCCTAAGCCCATTCCCCAAACCCTCTACCCTATAGCAGTGACCCCATTATTTCCTCCACTTCCTCACACCTTATCAGCTCAGGGAAACCACTGATCTATTTTCTAACTCTATAGACTTGTTATTATGGAATTTTCTGTAAGTAGAATATTATATAACCATAATATGTGGCCTTTTGGTCAGCTTCTTTCACTTACCGTAGTGTTTTCACAGTTCAGCCATATTGTAATATGCATCATTACTGTAATCATCTCTGTTACTGAAAAATACTCTAGTGTATGAGAATGCCACATTTTCTACCCATAACTTCAGGCTGATGGATTTTCGGATTGTTTCCATTTTTGCCTATGATGTATAAGGCTGCATGGATATTTGCATACACATTTTTGTATGGGCATATGTTTTCATTTCTCTTGGGTACATACCTAGAAATAGAATTTTCTAGGTCCTATGGTATCTATGTTTAAAGCTTTTGAGGAATTTCCAGACTGTTTCCCAAGATGCTTATACCATTTACATTTCTACCAGCAGAGGATGAGAATTCTAATTTCTCCACATCCTCACCAACACTTGCTATTACCAGCCTTTTTATTCAAGCCATCCTAGTGGCTATAAAGACACATCGCATGGGCCACCTAGCTGACTCAATCAGCAGAACGTGTGACTCTTGATCTTGGGGTCGTAGGTTTGTGCCCTATGTTGGGTGTAGAGATCACTTATAAATGTTTTTTTTTAAAAAACATCTCGTTGTGGTTTTTATTTGCATTTCCTGATGGCTGATTATCCATATTTTTAATGTGCTTATTGGCCATTGTATAGTCTTTGGAGAAATATGCAGATATTTTATCCATTTCTTAATTATGTTATTTGTCTTTTTTATTATTGAGCTTTAAGAGTTCTTTATATTTTCTAGATAAAAATCCCATATCAGATATATGAACTGTAAAAATTTTCTCACATTCTTTTGGTTGTCTTTTTACTTTTTTGACGGTGCCCTTAGAAGTACAAAATATTTTTAATGTTGTTGAAGTCCAACTTGATCTATTTTTTTTCTTTTGTTGTGAGTTCCTTTGGTGTCCTATCTGAGAAACCATTGCCTAATCCAAGCTCATGAGGATTTATCCCTATGTTTTCTTCTCAGAGTTTTACAGTTTTCACTTGTATATTCAAGTTTTTAATCCATTTGGAGTTAATTTTTGTGTATGGTATGAGAAATGGGTTCAATTCTCCATTTACATGTGGATATCCAGTTGTTCCAGCACCATTTGTTGGAAATGTTATTCTTTTCTCACTGAATTATTTTGGCACCTGTGTCAAAAATCAATTGACCATAAATGTGAGGGTTTACTTCTGGACTCTCAATTCTGTTCCTTCGATCTATAAGTCTGCCGTTATACCAGTACCACACTGTCTTGATGGCTGTAGTTTTGTGGTAATCTTTGAAATCAGAAGATGTGAGTCCTCTAATATCTTTCTTTTTTAAGATTGTTGTGACTACTCTAACTCCCTCAAATTTCCATGTGAATTTTAGGATCAGCTTACCAATTTCTGCCAAGAATCTAGCTTGGATTTTGAGAGAGTGCACGTAATCTGTAGATCATTCGGGGGAGTATTGTCATCTTAACAGTAGTAAGTCTTCTGATCCATGAACATAGGATATCTTTCCATTTATTTATGCTTAGCTTCTTTCAACAATTTTTTAAAATAATTTCTGAGTACAAGTTTTGCATTTCTTTTATTAAATCTATTCCTATATATATTATTTTTGATGATTTTGTAATTATATTGTTTTTTAAATTTCATTGTGCTGAACTCGCATATGGAGTTCTAATAGCTTTTTAGTGATTTCTTAAAATTTTTCATATGCAAAATCATGTCATCTGTAAATATCTCCAATCTCAGTGCCCTTTATTTTGTTTTCTTGCCTAAGTGAGATGCTGCATAACTTTGTAAGATAACTAGTAAGATGCTGGATATCTTTGTCTTCTACCTGATCTTAGAGGAAAACTTTCATTCTTTTATCCTTAAGTATAATGTTAGCTGTGAGTTTGGTTTTGTCTGTCTGTTTATTTTGTTTTATAGATACCCTCTATGAAGTTTAGGAAGCCCCCTTCTATTCCTGGTTTGTTGGGTGTTTGATCATGAATGGTGGGGTGTTGGATTTTGCTGAATTTTTTTTCTGCATCTACTGAGATGACTATGTATTATTAAAAGTCTATATATGGGGTACATTATATTAATTGTTTTTTGGACTCTAAATCAACCTTGCATTCCTGGGATAAGGTAAGTCCATTTAGTCATGGCATACAATACTTTTTATATTTGCTGAATTTGATCTGCTGGTATTATATCAAGGATTTCCATGTCATAAGAGATACTGGTCTGTAGTTTTCTTTTCTTGTAATTTCTTCATCTGGGTTTGTATCAGAGTAATTCTGACCTCACAAAATTAGTTGGGAAGTTTTCCCTCCTTGTGTTTTCTAGGGCTACCATAATAAATTACCACAAACTAATCACTTAAAACAACATGAAGTTATTCATGCACAGTTCCAGAGGCCAGAAGTCTGAAATCAAAATGTCAACAGGGTTGGTTCCTTCTAGATGCTCTGAGAGAAAATCTGTCCCATGCCTTTCGCACAGCTTCTGACAATTCTTGGCGATCCTTATCTTATATGTATCGTTCCAATCTCAGCCTCCATCTTTAAATGGCTTTCTCCTCCACGCATCTCGGTGTCTTCTTTTTTTCCTATCTTTTGTAAGAATCTGGGAAATATTCTAAATCCAGGGTGATCTCAACCTCTTTAACTTAATTGTATCTGCAAAGACCGTCCTTCCAACTAAAGTCACAGCCTCCATACTTTATGGTGTCCACTGTTCACCTGTCCCACTGACTACCAATCCTTGCAAGGTCATGTACTCAGTCATCTGCTCACTCCTTCAACAGTTAGACCAAAGATCACAGGAGGAAATGGGGATATGGTGATAAATTAGATAGAGTCCTTGCCCTAAAGAATAGCACTATCTAGCAGGGCATTGTGGGGGCACAAATAACTGAAATATAAAGAAGGGGATGCTAAGAGCCATATATGACTTGGAGGCTGAAGGACTAATAGGAACAACCCAGAAAATGCAAGAGCTTTCCAAGCAGAGGGTGGCATAGTCAGCAAAGGAAGGTACTAAAAAATGAGGGCAAGTAGGGGATTGCTGCATTTGAATTTGACAGAAATACAGGGTATGGATGGCAATAAAGCCGAAGAAGCAGTTACCCAGAGAACTCAGATTCCAACCAGCATAGTTCATCTTAGGGTGCGTGAGGGAGGGCTGGGGCTTCAGGCTATATTCAGGACCCTATATTCATACCTTCCAGAGGCTCCAAAACCAGCCTGAAGGTCTATGACTCCAGGTGGGGATCATCTTGAGCTGATCCTACAGCTAGAATATGTGAGCTGACCATGAATTTCATATATTTCCCTGGGGGAGGTCTCTGTGGATGACAGCCTTGAGCCAGCCCAGTCCTTAATCCAGGCTCATGCAAAAGCCAATTCTGAAAATCTCACTTCCTCACCTGACAAGAAAGCCCTGATTCCCGGGTTTTATTTCTTTCATACAAATTTGCTGATGACAGAATCCTTTGACAACAAAGAGAACAGGGCTGCTCCTTGGGGCTAAGTGATTGTGGACCAGGTGCATTGTGTCACTTTTAGAAGTCACAGGAGTGGCTGTTGTGATGGGGATGTAGAGTTGCTCCAGAACCCTGTGACCAGGATCCCAGGGGTCCGGGGGGCATGCAGGGCATGGAGAGTGCAGTGTGGAAAAAAGGATCACCCCGGTGTGTGAAAGATTGATATTCTGAGTGAAAGAGGTGTCACTTCACCCCACTGGACCTCACCCACCGTCTCTCCCCTCTGCAGGGCAAAGGCGGATGGAGGGGGGTAGGTGAGGGGGCAAAGAGGAAAACAGATTAATATCATAAAAGCTTCTGGGTCTTCAGCCAAGGAACAGCAAGTCCCAAACAAATTGACTCGAGGTTGTTTGAAAGGAAGCATGTCGCAGAAGCGTAACAATAAACAGCGGCGTCCAGCCAGCCACACCACTTCTGCCATAGAACAACGGGCTCAGGAGCCAATCTCCTGGGAGGAGCCCCCTTTGGTGGAACATTCAGACACACAGGAAGAACACACACTGGTGGGGCCTTCCTCTTGCGGCACCATCTGGGTGAAAAGGAGGTCAGCGTGTGCAGATCGGAAGTTTGAGGTTATGACAGGGAGTACGGAGGGACTTGCCTATCCTGAGCCACAGTTCTCCCAGATTCACAATGAACAGAGTAATATCCCCTGCCTGCCTGCCCCACCCTTTCTTGTAGTGTCCCTTATCTCATCTAATTCAGTCTGGGGCTGTCAGCCAGCCAGAGAGCCCTCCTGAAACAGGCCACATGAGCACTCCTCCCTCTACCCCCTCCCCCTGTTCCCTCCCACACCCCTACCTTCGCCCTGGGAGACCTCAGGGCTACAATGGAGGGGAGCCAGTAGACTTGACTTCTAGCTCCATTTCTGCTGCTAACATACTTGGTGGCTGGAGGACCGTCTTTCAGCATCTCTGAGCCTGAATTTTCTCTCTGTGAAATAACACAGGGTTAAACGATTCTTGAGCATGCAAAACTCCTCAGAGCTCTAGTTCATGAGTCCCTGGCTGCAGCCTAATGGTCAATGCTGTTCATAACCTCTTTTTGCAAATAAAGTTTTATTGGAACACAGCCACCCCTTTCATTCACATATTGTTTATGGCTGCCTTTTCACTATGTGGTACAGTGGAATAGTTGAGACAGATACCAACCTTGCGACCCAGAAGCCTAAAATACTCACTATTCAACTCTTTATAGAAAAAGTTTGCCAACAACTGCTTTGGGCCAACACTGTCATTTTCACAGCAAGGGAACTGGAGGCATGGATGGGGCAAGCAGTTTGCCAAAACTCATGCAAGTCGGGGCAGAACCCGGGACGGCCCCATTTTCTTGATTCATAGCAGCCAAGAAAGTCCTCATCTGGCCGCAAGCTCTTTGTTCAGTTCTAAATACCGGTGGGAGCAGTGTTGGGGTAGAGAGCCCATGGGCACGGGAGGCAGTTTCCAGTTTCCAGGAAAGGAATCAGTGGAGTTGGGGCAGAACTGGGAACTTCCATGGCAGGGGCAGATCTGGGGACTCCAGTGTGGCGGGGCACAGTGAGGGTCAGTGTGGGGCACCCACACCTCAGGGCCCCCCAACTGAATTGTAGAGCCTGATGGCTCTCCAGAAAGGCAGCTGCATTTCAGGTGGGAAGCAGATGACAAGCCAGCCTCGGAGGACATTTTAACCACAGGTCATGGATCTTGGTCAACTTCAATTGGCTTTTGAATCACAGGGAGACATTTTTTCTTGCCTCTTTACTCCCTGACTATTTCCTCCTTCTAGCATTTATTAATCTAGCTGGTTAAACATTGACCCTAAATGCAGACAACTCTTGTTTTAAGTCCTGTTCTCCCTGTTGGTTTCAGAAGAGAGCTCCCACTAAACAAATCTACTTTTCCTCTCTTTCTTTTCACAGCCAGGGTCAAGTGATAAAGGGGGGGGGTCAGGGGTGCTGTGTTGCTATAAAAGACACACCCCAAAACCTGGGCCCCACAGGGCAGGAGGCCCTTTGGCCGCAGACTAGCCATGCTCAGAAAGAAATTCATCAGCTGTAATACACACAAGGCAAAAGCCACGTAATTTACTTGGTGTGAAGGCACATTGTAGAGAAGAGATTTATAAAATGTTCATTTTTCTGACATCTCTGTCATTGCACAAAGTGTCCTATTCCCTGCTTCTAAACACAAATGCTGTTTTGCTTTAATTCTCCCTAGTTAAAAAGTTATGGCTTGGGGAAAGAACCATGAAAATGGAGGAGGAAACAGAGACAGTTGCTGTGGGAGGGGAGCGGAGAGAGGGTCTGTGGCAGGGGAGGGGAAGAGCCTTCTAAACAGAAGGGCCTCAGAGCCTGGTGCTGGTCCTGTTGCCACTTTCTTTGAATGGTTAGAATTCTCTGGAATGTGAGCTCCATGGAGGTCGGGACTTTACTTGTTCACTGCTGAGTTCCCAGCACCTAGAATAGTGTCTGGCAGGGGGCAGGTCCTCAAATATTTGTTGAATGAATGAATGAATGAATGAATGAATGAATGAATGCAAGATTGGTGGTCTGATCACTTCTCAGTGGGTGACAGAGGCTCACCGTGGTTCACTCAGAAGCTATTCCCCGGGCTGGGACCGCAGCCACCATGTCAAACTTCACGCAGGACAAGAAGAAGGACTTTCTCCAGAACCATTAAGACAAACTCCAGAGTAACATCACTCCCAAGGGCAACCTTTCCACCAAGCACCCAGTGACACCTACACGGTAACCAACATCTCCCTTTGGCCGTGAATTTCTCTCTCTTGTTTAAGGGATTTTATATGTACAGACAGCTACATTCAATATAACAATACCCACTAACTAGTGAGTGCCTATTTGTGTCAGGCATTTTATATCTTTTTTCTTGCTTAGCCCTCACGATAACCTTGCTAGGAGGTATTTTTACCACATTTTACAGATGAGAAAATGAAAGGTTAGTGAATTTGCCCAAGGTCCCATAGCAGAGTTTGGATCAGTCCTCGGCTTGTCTGACCCTACAGAGAGTGTCCTTTTCCACCAACCACACCTGCCCTAACAAGTTCTGCAACCTCGGGCAAGTCACTTCTCTCTGGGCCTCTGAGTCTATATCCTCTAATCCACAGAGCTGAGGAATATTATTTAGACAAGTTTTCCCAGGGGCACTTAGGTGGCTCAGTTGGTTAAGCAACTGCCTTTGGCTCAGGTCATGACCCTGGAGTCCCAGGATCAAGCCCCATATTGGGCTCCCCGCTCAGTGGAGAGTCTGCTTCTCCCTCTGACTCTCCCCGCTCTTGTGCTTGCTCTCTCATTCTCTTTCAAATAAATAAATAAAATCTTTTTAAAAAGTTTTCCACATGTGGGTCTGTGAACAGAGGACATCATTGCTTTGGGGGGCCACAACATAGTTTTACCATTAGAAGTTGAAATAGTCACATGTTTTATTAAGGGCAGCTCAAAATGTTTCCTGCCACTTGGCTTGGGGGCGCTCTGGGCTCCCATGCTAAGTCTTGGTCCTGCTTCCTTTTTTGAGGCAAAGAAGATGCCAGCTGTGTTCCCAGGACCAGCCTCACCCTTCTGGTGGCTGCAGGTTTTCACGATGGCCCTATCTTCTTTCCCCGGTGTTCTGCGCCCTGGTGAGAGTCAGCAGATCCCTTTGGGGGAGCCGGGCACAGGACAGCATGCTGACGCAGGCCTCCTCGTGTTCTGTGAGCACTTGTCTTGCAGCAGGCAGCCTCGTGGGGCGCCTGCAGACGTGAATTCCTTCTGAAGCTGAGTTGCTGGGGTGAGAAGACACAAGAGGGGCGCCTGGATGGCTCAGCGGTTTGGGCCTCTGCCTTCGGCTCAGGTCATGATCCCAGGGTCCTGGGATCAAGACCTGCATCGGGCTCTCTGCTCAGCGGGGAGCCTGCTTCCTCCTCTCTCTCTCTCTGCCTGCCTCTCTGCCTACTCGTAATCTCTGTCTGTCAAATAAAATAAATAAAATCTTAAAAAAAAAAAAAAGAGGGGAGGCTTCTGAAGGGTAAAACCCTGGGGAGCCAGCTGCACTCCCAGCAGGGCTGGGAGTCTTCATTCACTTGTTGCCCATCTGGGAGATAGAGGAAGTTCACACTCTTAGCACCCTAAGGAAGCTGAACAATAATTAAATGCATGGTTTTCAAGCTCTTATTGACTGCAAAATCCAGTGTGTTAAACAGAAGCCTATCCTTCTGGTTAAATCCAGACTAGTGGGGCCAAGAGCGCTTTTTTCCCTTCTCCCCAGCCTGCCCTGCGTACAGGTGGACTGTAGGGGTCTCCACAGAGCCCTGTTGGAAATCGTTTTAATCTGACCAGAACTCCCGAATTTTCCACCCAGACTCCTGGGAGGTGAGTCATTTACCAGGATTGACCACGTGGCTGGTGGCCACCCCACAGCTCACACTGATGACTGACCCGCCGCTGGTGAGGCAGTTAGGAAAAGGGTCAAAGCTGGTGCTGCAGGGAACACTCCAAACCCCACACAAGGCGGGGCCAGGTCTTTCCCCTGGGCAGCCTGGAGAGCAGCCCACCCTGAGAGAAGCCCACACCAAGAGCAGGCCAGGAGAGATGCTGTTGATGTCCTTGATGTCCTGAATGTCCAAACCTGTTGTCTTACCATGATTTCCTTCCTATCCTCACTCATTTACCTTCACTACACCTGCTTTGGAACTTTATCCAGATGCCCAGGTGCTCAGTTCCCCTGTTTTCTCTAAGTCTACAGTTCTCTCCTGGATGGTTTCTTCTCATATTCATCCCAGACCCTGGGATCCATCACTCTGAGCAATCTCTAACCAAGGCCCAAGGCCTCAACTCCTTCACTCCTGGGCCGTGCTGATCTACAGGTGATGACTCTGCGCTCCAGCTGCCAGCCCCAGTCTCTCTCCTCGGCTCCCAGCACGTAACCAGGTGCCGAGTGGGACTGGCCCATGGGTCCTGGGCCTGAGGCTACACGTCTAAAGAAGGAGGCCAAAAATCAGGCACATGTGTTCCTCAAGCTTGACCTCACTTTAGAATCCCCTGGACAACTTTGACACCATTAAGCTGCCTGAGCTCTACCGTAGACCAATGAAATCAGGGTCCCTGAGAATGGAAGCCGAGCAGTGGTATTTCCCTTTAAATGTAGTTATAATATAGGGGTACCTGGGGGGGTTCAGTCTTTAAGCGTCTGCCTTCGGCTCAGGTCTTTATCCCAGGGTCCTGCTGCTCCCTGGGCTCCCTGGGCTCCCTGCTCAGCGGGAAGCCTGCTTCTCCCTCTCTCACTCTCCCTGCTATGTTCCCTCTCTTGCTGTCTCTCTCTGTCAAATGAATAAATATAAGCTTTAAAAAAATATACATTATAAAATTACATAAAAAGTCTTGCTCATTTTCACCAAGTGAATAGCACCCGTCACTACCACCTGCCTCCAGGAATAAAAGCAGCCCCAGCCACCCAACACCCCGGCGTGTTCCTTCAGCTTCTCCTCCCCAGGGCAGTCATACTCCTCCGATTTCTAACGCCAGATATTGGTTTTGCCTGCTGCTGATGGTTCTAGAAATGGAACTGTGGAAGGTGCCCTCTTTGTGTCTGACTCCTTTGGTGCAACATTTCATTTGTAAGATTCACGCATGTTGTTTGGGGGAGCTGTTGTTCATTTATCTCCGTTGCTGTAGAATGTTCCATGGTCTGACCATCCTCACAATAGATGTAACTCTTCTCTGCTTGGTGAATGTGTAGATTGTTTGCAGTCCGTAGCGCTTCCAAATGCTGCTGCAATGAACACTCTTGTGTGTGTGTGTGTGGGAGGGGGTTTGGGCACACACGCGTATGCATTCCTGTTGACTATAGCTCTAGCAGTGGCAGAGCTAAGACACGCATATGTTCAGCTTCAGTCGGTGAAGAAACGCTTTCTGAAGTAATTGCACCATGCTGGAGTTACAAAAAGCTTCTCAGGTGATTCTAGTGGGTGGCTAGGGTCGACAACCCTATCTAAGGCTGACTAAGCGGGGGCCAAACCAACTCTGCTGACCGCCATTACCCTGAAGTTCCTCCTTCGACAGAAGGCTGATGAGGGGAGGTGGGGAGGGCGTCGTTGTTCCAAGTGAGAGGCTTAAAGGAAGGTGCTACATCCAACTCGGAGGCCAGGTGAGGTGGGATCTTCCTTAGAGGTTGTTGTGTCTTCGGGCAAGGAGGATGGACACCCCAGTCCCTGAGAGTTCAACCAGAGGCCCACGCTGACACCACCAACCAAATGGCAAGAGAATTCTTAGGACTGCTGAACACATAGCCCCTGAAGGAAAGCGCTCTGTGGGAGCGCAGCAGAGACAGTGCCCACTTCTTGTCTGGCCTTGTGGGACTGGCTGTTAACTACAGGGATTAGGGAGGACTGTGAGTCTTTGGCTGCCAAGCGAAGGACAGACGCCTTGCCCCAGTTTCCGGCAGCCTTCTGAGTACGAGCGCTGGCCATTCCCACTGCTCCCAGTGAGCAAGGACAAGAGCCACCGGGTTGCCCCACAGTGGCCGAGGGAGCTGAGGGTGTAGACTGCCAGTATCTGAGGGGTGCTTGGTAACAGGAGGAACCAACGTGAGGCTGAATAACATATTTACCATTTCTAGAGAGATGGTCATATTAGTGGAGGCCACCAGAAGCTCAAAGAACCAGAGTGAGGTCAGGGACAACTCCCTAAGATAAAGCCAGAAGCACAAAGTGACCTCCACCTCCCATGGCCCTTCTTCCTCCTCCATTTCATAAAGACAGTGAAGCCCAGAACAGGAAGAGGAGGACAGAGAGAACTGCTTTGCACCTTCCCCACAGAAATCCCTCAGTGGGGGAGGACAGCCTGCACCGGTGGGTGGAGAGGGAGATGAGGAGTGGGCAGGCAAGCTCTGAACCAGACAGGAGATTGAGGAGTTAAAGGAAGTTCAACTGCATTTTTTTTTTTTTAAAGATAAAAGTCATACAGTGCAAAATTCACCATTTAAAGAATTTTGAAGTGTACGATTCAGTGGCCTTTAGTACATTCACTTGACTGAGATTTAATTAACTGAAAATGATGCAGTCTGTCCAAGACGCCATTAAGGGCTAGGAGAAGAAGCAGGGATTTTCCCCTGACTGATTAGAAGGAATGAAGAACAATTTTATGACAATTCTATGAACCTTTATTAACACTGAGCCTCTCCATTCCTATATCCCACAGGCCACTCAAATTCATGCCCCAGTGTGAACACTTATCTCGCTCCTCTACTCATGCCTCTTGGGAGAAAATAAAAGAAACCAGCAGCCTTTCCATGCCCCAGTTCTGCAAATCTCCCAGATTCCTTCACCCGGACGCCTGTCAGTCACAGAGTCTGCACACCGTACTGCCTGCTTACATCGCTGCTTCATCCTGTCCCCTTAGCTCCCCTCTACGGCAGTCTTTGCTCGGAGCGTGGCTGTCCCTTCCCCGGACTGTGGCAGTAGCCTCCTCTCCGGATCTTCACATGCTCTGCCCCAAAAGCCCTACACATCTGGCGCTACCTGGTCACCCAGGTGTCACAATAAGCCTCCCTTCTGTGGCAAGTCCTTGCCTGTGTGCAGGCACACACCAGCATGGCTTAATACTTTCATTCTACGTGTTCCTTCTTTTTCACACTGCTTCTCACTGCTTCAAACAACGCTGGTTTACTTTCTTACTGGCTTCCTCTCAAGCTCCACCCTTCCCCCCTAGAATATAAGCTGCCTGAGAACAGAGACCTCCTCTGCTTTACCCTCCACCGTGTCCCCTGCATCTCAAGCTGCCCGGCCCAGTACAATAGCCACAAGCCACATGTGTGTGGTGAGCTTTTGAGATGTAGCTAGTCCAAGGTCAGATGTGCTAAGAGTAAAATACACACCAAGTTCAAAGTCTTAGAATGAAATAATGCAAAATATGCCAGTAACTTCTTAGATTGATTACCTGTTGAAATGACCATACTTTGGAACTATTGGGTGCAGTAAAATAGATCATTATAAAATTAACTCATCTGTTACTTTTTCCATTTTTAAATATTACTATGAGACAATTTGAAATCACATACATAGCTCACATTGCATTTCTTTTGGACATGACGTCTCTACAGCATGACTGGGTCAATGACGAGGCAGAACCTCAGGGAACATTTGTTGCTCAGGGAACATGTGTTGAATGAAAAAAGGAAGCCGACATGATCTAAGAGCAAATCTCATCATGTAACTCACCTGCTGAAAATCCTTTATTGGTTCTCCATTTTTGGGAGGAGCAGATTTCTGTTTTATGACCCGGCTTATGAGGCTGTTTTGTCAGGACCTGCTTCTCTCACCGGTTTTTATTGCCTGCTCTTCTCCACCCAGGATATACTATCTTCTTGCACACGAGCCTCCCTCTGGTGGACCACACCTCTTCCACCGTATCCACTGGTAAACTCCGAGGCACTTTTCAAGGTACGAATCAATGAATGTCATCCTTTCAGAAAATCCTTCCCTACTCTATAAGCAAAACCCCCTCATCTCCTGGCTGGGCGACCTGTCCACCGTGGGGCTCATTCTTCCTGTGTTGGATCCCATCAGGTCACCGCCTCATGCATGCGTCCTCCCAGTAGATCGGAGCTCCCTGAAGGTGAGAAGGCTTGTGTCCTAATTGTCTTTTATTCTTCAAACCCAGCGTCGTCTCTGGGTTGACTGGGCTCAGCTGCTGTGTGGCTCTCACTTGAGGTCTGATTAGAGTCAGTTGGAAGCCAGGACTGGGACCAGCTGAAGACTCTTCTGGGCTGGGTGCCCAAGATGGCTTCTTCTCCCCTGACCCCTGCTTGGTGCCTCACCAGGGGTGGCTGAAAGAGCTGGGGCCTGGCTAGGCAGTCCTCTCCAGGTGTCCAGTTCAGGAGACCTCACAGCATGATGATATCAGGACAACTGGCCTTCTTGCATGCCGAGGCTTTCTTCAGAGTGAGTATTCCCAGAGACCCAGGCCACAGCTGCAAGGCTTCTTCTGACCGGCAGCAAAAGTCAAGCAACATCATCTCCGCTGCGGCCCATTGTCCACAGGGGAGCCACAGGGCAGTGGCGACTCAAGAGGAAACTTCTCCAGGACTTGGACGTGTGAGGTTCATTTGGAGACCATCTCTGGGGACAAACTGCCACAAGCCTAATCTGAAAGTTAAACCAGGAAAGAGAAATGAAACTCGGATCCCTTAAGAATCTCTGGGAATGACACAGGACAAAAATAAATACTTAATGAAATACATATATGTTTAAGCAAAGTCCTTTCAGAAGGACTCTGGGACTCCACTGTTTATCACATTCTACCCCATACACCACACAAGTCATCAGGGGAAACCTTTCACACTTGGAGCAAACATGTGTGAGTCTCTACAAAAGCCGGGACACTTAAGAGTATCTCTCTCTCTCTCTGACAAATAAATAAAATAAAATTAAAAAAAAAAAAAAAGAATGTTCAACTCTATTATTTATACCAAAAAAATTGGTATCCAATGTAACCAGTCGGTGGGCCATTATACAAGCCTGAAACACTGCTTAATGAATTTTCATAGCAAAGTGCGTAACAAACAGAGAGAAAAAACTAATAGGCAACACGTTGCATAAGATATTCCAATTATGTTTAAATATGTACCTGCATAGAAAAAAGACTAGCACAGTAGTCATCAAAATTTCAGCCGTGAGTATAACCACCCAGCCGAATCATGGGAATTGTTTTAAAGCTTTCTTCTTTTGGCTTTTCCTACTCTGCAAGTGTCATACGGTGAGCACGTACTATTTTTATAAGCAGAAAAAAAAAAAAAAAACAAAAGAAGAGTAAAATGAAACTCGGCTCGGAAGTTGGGGCCGGCATCATGGTTCGGATGTACCCCACGTGCCTTTCCCGCAGCACTTTCGGGGATCGGCATCCTCATTCCTGGGGATATCGGTATGATCCCTGAGACCTTATCAGCTCCTACCTTAGAACCTCATGGTCGCATGTGTTTCTTAGGGGGTTAGACGATAAGATGAAACCTGTGGAATTGCAGAATTTACAAGCACTTTCCTGTATCCTCTCTGAGCCTCGCAGAAGCCTGAAGACAGAAGCAAGCCCAAGCTCTTGATCACCCTTTGACCCACGAGAAAACAGGGGGGTCAGTGGAGTAAGGTCACAGCCCAGCCCAGGGTCACACAGTCAGGATCCAGAACAAGGTCTTTAGGCTTTATGCTTGTACCCTCGCTGCCAAATTGGGGTTCCCTTCCTAGCTGAAATATACATTCCCATCCTGTGATAAAATTCCAGCTGTAGTTTCAGCCTTCTGAGGCCACATATGCTAAGCTGAATCTCTCTTCCTCGTTTCTGTATTCAAAGGATCTTTTTTTTTTTAAAGATTTTATTTATTTATTTGACAGAGATCATAAGTAGACAGAGAGGCAGGCAGAGAGAGAGAGAGGGAAGCAGGCTCCCTGCTGAGCAGAGAGCCCGATGCGGGACTCCATCCAGGACCCTGAGATCATGACCTGAGCTGAAGGCAGCGGCTTAAACCACTGAGCCACCCAGGCGCCCCTGTATTGAAAGGATCTTAAAGGCAGCTCTGGTGTCCCCTCTGAGTCACGCAGAGCTTCGGTTCTGTCTGTTCTCCCTGAAGTGGCACTGTTTGGGGACCACACACCGTTTCCGCATCTTAGAATTTCAGAACTGGAAAAGATCCTTAAAGGTCATCTGGCCTAAGCAGCTTCTGCCAGCCTTTTACAGACATCATCTCATCTGAAAGCTATGTGCTTCCACAGTACTCCCAACGGGGTGCGTGGGGGCTGGGACAGGGCGAGAAAGGTGTACTCTCCCCTACTGAGCCACCAGACATTCGCCAGCTTACCTGCATTCAGAGGGCAATGTCGAGCCTGCAGAGGGCAAGGCAGAGTGACTCAGCCTTCTACCAGGGACATGGCACACAATGGAAAGATCCGAGGGTTCCAAAAGGAAAGAAAACCAAAGGCCAAGACAAGTCACACACAGAGAAAGCCAGCTTAGAATAAATCCCACGGGCCAAGAAGAAACCCATGGGAAAAAAACAAAATCTCCCTCCTGAGAGAGCTCTATTGTGCATGCTCTGGGTCAAAAGAGGCTCACTGTGCAAAGGGGCTCCCCCACCTGCTGGGACTCTCCAGAATGACTTCTTTTTCTTCTGTCTGGGTTCAGCAAACTTCCTGCTTCCTCTCTCACAGGCCAGGGAGCCCCTTCTGCACCGGTCAGTGAGGGCAACGGGGCTTGGCAGCCACGGTGGCCGCTCGCCGGGCACTGGCACCGAGTTCCTTGGTAAATACCACAGCTTTGATAATTTCTTGCTTCACTAGTCTCTTGGGATTCTTTCCATCTGCATTGAGAAAAAGAAGCTGCCTTCCCTCTGCCCACAAAATCAGATGCTTTTATTCTGTGGGACACCGGCATAGATGGCTGCCTATTTCTAACACTGATCCTCTGAGGTAATGTATTTTAAATGGGTAGCAAGCAAAATTTTTAAAAAGGAAAGCCTTTCCCCACCTGCCTTCTACTGTCCACGAAACCTTTGTTCATATAGACATTGAAAAAGTAAAACTTCCTTCAGATTGAAATGGAAACACTTTATTTTGGAATCCCTTTTGACCCAAATGGCTTATACGTGTGAAAAACTATGAAGCACAAAAATCCTACGATTTTTTTCTCCTCCAGATAAAATCCTTTTCTGTTAATAAATGCTCCTTCATCCTGTCCAATATTAGGAACTCACAAAGAGATCCACTGAGGCCATATTCCATTGTTTCCCGGACTCCCTGAAATCATGTCATGCGTAGAAAGTGACTATCATGAGATATGCCTATCAAAACCTGTAAACCTCAGTCCACGCCACGGACGTCAGAGCCCCTCTCAGGCTGTCTCGAATCCACTGCGTACCAGGATGGTGCATGCTAAGAATTTGCATGACATTCTCATGTAATTGCCCCAGCAGCTGCGTGAGAGATGCGTAATCTCCATGTTCAACTAATGAAGTCAAGTGAAGAGAGGTCAAGAAATCTGTCCAAGGCCATGGAGCCAGTTGATAGGGAAGCAGGCCAGAAAGGCTCCTGGGTCCTTCTCAGTCAGGTGGTGGTCACTCAGTGCTCCAACTCCACGCTGGTCAGAAACTCATCGCCTCAGGCAACCCATTCCAGTTTGAGGCCACTTCAGTCATTCCAGAGAGTTCTCCCTTGTAGTGAGCTAAAGCCTGCCTCCTTGTAACAACAGAAGAGTGATTCCGCACCTGGGGCAGGAGCCAGAGCTGTCATGGAGGATATTAGCCGAAGGGCATTCTAGGAGGTGTAAGCTGGTGACCCACTTAACCAGGAAGTATGGTTTCCAAACTCTGAGTCGGGAGAAGTTGAGGGTGGCACATGAGGAAGTGTTATCCCAGGGCAGTGTCATGCCAAGACCACAGCTTCTGCACTGCCAAGGAGAAGGAACTGCTGGGGGATGGGTAGTACAGGAGGGGAAGCAAAGAGCGGACCATGACCCCCCACACCACAGGCACCTTCGTAGGAAGACTTGACTCAGGAGGGAGACACACATTGTGACTAGCCGTGAGCTCATTATCCCACTCAGCATCTGTTTGCAACCATTTCCAGGATCTTGGGGCCCCGTGGCCTGGAAATACAGACCCACAGAGGTCCTGATTCTAGAAAGGCTGTGCGAAGCCCTCACCAAGCTCCCCAGCCACATACGCACTCTGCCTGCACAGCTCTTTGTAGTTATCTCTTTACCACATTGTCTCAAAGCGAGCTGTTTGCTTTTGTCTCTCTTCTAACCCATGGACTGTGGTACGGGGTGAGCAAACCAGGGCTCTAGGGTGAAATCTGTCCCACCATCTGCTCTTGCCAAAAAAGTTTCACCGAAACACAGTCACACTTGTTTACGTGTGTGTTGGCTGTAGCCACTTTCTCTATAGTTGCAGAGTTGAACAGTTGTTACAGGGACTGCGTGGACCACAAGGCCTAAAATAGTCACTAGCTGCCCCTTTCCAGAAAAAGTTTGCCAACTGTTCTGGAGAGCAAGGGTGGGGTCTTGTTCATCTCCAAGTCCCCAATGTTATAACTGTCATTTCTTTTTTTTTTTTTTTTTTTTTTTAAAGATTTTTATTTATTTATTTGACAGAGAGAGAGAGATCACAAGTAGACAGAGAGGCAGGCAGAGAGAGAGGAGGAAGCAGGCTCCCCGCGGAGCAGAGAGCCCGATGCGGGGCTCGATCCCAGGACCCTGAGATCATGACCTGAGCCGAAGGCAGCGGCTTAATCCACTGAGCCACCCAGGCGCCCCTAACTGTCATTTCTTTATACGCAACATAGCAACGATCCCTTTGTCACAGAGATGTAGTGAAATAGAAGGGAGATATCCCATTTAGGGGCAACATATGCAAAACACCTGGCACAGGGCCTGGTATAGGACAGGTGCTCAAGAAATATGTAGTGGACAAGTGAAGGAAGTATAAGGTCCATCCACCCAAAATGAAAATATGGATATGGAAACACTTCACAAACCATGAAACACCCTCTAAGAGCCTGGTGGGTTATCACCATTGTTGTCAAATACAGAAATGTTCTGGAGCGAAGCCTGGCCTCCCCTCTGGCTTCCCGGATCCTGATTTTATGAGTAACCTCTCACAAATGGACTTAGCCGGATTCATGTTGTTACTTAGGGCCTCTCCAGCCCCCTCTCTTGACGTCTCCCTCTAAGCACTGATCCTTGGGTTAGATATGGAGGTTCTTAAATAAGAGTTACCAAATCTTGACAGCTGGGGCGATATTGTATTGGACCAGACTAGCTACATTCTGGCAACATTTCCTAGATTTCCCTTCTTCTTAAGACCCAGCAACTAGAATAAGAGACACTGGCATGAGGTTTGGAAGGCAGAGTGAGGTCATTACAGTTATAGGTCTGTGTGACACGTCCAGTGCCACCAGGGCTCCTGAGCACTGACCTGTCCACTCACCCCCTTGTTGTGGAGAAGGAGCCCATTCTGGAGCCCCGCCAGCTCCTGCTGGGTCCTGGATCAGGCATGTGTGCAGTTCCGTGGCAGGTGGGGGATGAGCTTTTTCCGTTGCCCGCCCACCATCATCAGGGTCATGTGGTAAGAGACGGTCGTGGGTCCCAGGGTGTCCTTGCTCGGTCCCGGTTCAGATCCAACTTGTCTTCCCGATGGGCCGCCCTTCATTGACTTCACAAACAACCAGGAGACACAGAGGCAAGAGTCACCTCCAAATTTCTTCACCAGTTGCCTTTTGCCATCCTTGATTAGTAACATTTCTTTTCCAGACCTTACCTTCCACAGCTTCTCTCACAATGATGTAAAATCTAAGGGTGCCTGGGTGGCTCAGTTGGTTAAGCATCTCCCCTTGGCTCCAGTCGTGATCCCAGGGTCCTGGGATCAAGCCCCACATGGGGCTTCCTGCTCAGTGGGAGCCTGTTTCTCCCTCTCCCTCTGCCTGCTGCTCCCCGTACTTGTGCTCTCTCTCTCTCTGTCAAATAAATAAATAAATAAATAAATAAATAATATCTTTTAAAAAACCTCAAAACAATTACAGAAAGTCTAATCCCTATAAGAAATCCTTCATTTTGTATCATTGAGAGTGGCCCTACTTCCCCAGTCAAGACATGAGGAAGGGAATCTAAAGGATGGTTTCTTTGAATTGGTTCTGGAATTGTTTTTCTAGAATGCTCTCTAGAATCTCTGGTCTGATTATAGTTAAAGGAAGTAATGATCCTGATGCCAGTGATAAAGGGGACACTGGCAGTCCATGGTGTGCAGTGGCAAAACATGTATTTAAATTATCACCTGTAATACCTATATGTGCCTTAAAAAAAATCTATAAGTGCCTATAGAAAGCAAGTCTTTGGATGACCAAAGACATTGCTGCCATAGAACATTTTAGTGACAATAAGGAGAAAAAAGGGATTTGTAGGTAACTTCTAGGTGTGCTGGAGAACTTTGAGAAAGAAAATTATGATCTTAAGACTGTAAGTCTCCAGCTCAAGGTCTAGCTAAGGAAAACCCAGAGCTCCAATGGCTACAGGGCCAAGATTATTCAAAATCAAATTCACAGTCTACTCTGGAGCTGAATAAAGCAAATTGAAATCATGACCTCACGGGATCTCTTTTGTTACAGTTAGCATATTGACTAGGAAGAAGTAGGACCCTGAAGACTGGGATATGGGGAGATTCAGATGAAACTGAGTGGCTCGAACTCAGAATTTTGCTGTGGCTTCTTTGCTAAGAGTAGCAGTATCTCCTCCCTGAATGAAGAGCTCAGTCTCCCCTCTTCTGAAGAAACTCACTGGACCTGAACCAGGATCAAGGACCTCAGATGCCTGCCAGGAAACTACCAATTCCCCTCAGAACCTGCTCCCCCACTCTCCCCACTTGTAGACTTAAACCTAAGGTTTTAGAAGGCCCCAAGGGTATGAATTAAAGTGTGATCCATGTGAAAATGTCATAGACAAAAGAATTGTCAAGTTTTGCCAATTTATATTCATAGAAACCTGAAAAACATGTTTAGAAATGGATCTTATTGATGTTGAATCAGGGTGGAAGGAATATAATGTTGGATCAGGCAACGTAGATACACTGAGCAGAGATTCTGAATTCAGTGTGTTACTTCGAGTAGCTTAGAGTGGCCCTAACGATTTGCTTCACTTATTGAAATAAAACCTACAACCAATGGTGGCTGACATCTAGTGCAATTGAAATTCTAGAACATTCTTGTTATAATACAAAGGAAGGTAGCCAAAGGCTTACGGAAATCAGAACTCCGAAGTAGATGTATTATGTGAGACCTGCATATGCACCTTCTAATCATGTCCCCAGGACAGTCCAGAGAACACCCTCTTTACCAAGGCCTTATAATATGGTGTGCATACTGCAAGAAGGGAGATACCCAGTACCTTTGAAAAACCCATGGTAGCTAACAACTATAGACCAGCGGTATTGCTGTCATTGAAGTAGGCTCCACAAATTCATGGAAATGACGGGATGTCCAGGTGGCCAAGACCAAGTGTCAGACACTTAGTCACCAGAGGCAATGGGGTTACCATCATGCACACAGAGCTATAACGTTGATCAGAACAGTTTGACCAGCACTCTGGTATTGGCTAATTGATCATGGTATCCTGAAAACTGAAACCAATGGGTTGTCTAGTCAAGTCTTACTTGATTTATATAAATTGAAAGCTCTAGGTCTGGTGAATAGATGACTTGATCACAGTAGAGAATCATGGTCCCCTCAGTCAATACCTACACTTGAGCCAGTTCTCAGTCCCATGGCTATTTGAATGAAACAGAAAGGGAATCTCATAAGGAAAGAACTAGTGCTCAGCCCCAAATTTATACAGTCAATATTTTTTCGAGCTTTCTCCAAAAGTCCCTGAGCGCATTCACCAGTGTGAGTTTGTACTGGGGAAAAGGAAATTATCACACATTTCAGGAATTACTGGGGATTGTCTTCGAGCTGACACTAATTTCAAGAGACTAAAAATGCCATTGTGGTCCACAGCTGGAAGAGGGGCTTATGAAGGTCAAGTGATGCATGGGGTTTTGGCTTAGGTCCATCTCATAGTGGGCTTAGTGTGTGTTTATACCCAGTGGTTATTCGCCCAGCTCCAGAACTGATCATTCGGAAATAGTCATTCTCAGAATCTGGTAAAGTCTTTGCATTGTTTTCCTTTTTTATGGAGTAAGGGCTGTTATAGTAGGAAAAATCAAGCGCAACCCTGTAGAATCATCTCTACCAGTAAGAGTTTCAATTAAAAAAAACCAAAACACATTCCTGAAGATGTGGCAGAAATGAATGCCACCATCACCATGGACTTGAAAGATGCAGAGAGGGTGAATCCCATTTAAATTGCTTATTTGGCCTGATGAGTGGATCTTGGTGAATCAAACTGGATTATTATAAACTTCATAGGTGGTAAGTCTGACTGAAGCTCCTTTTCCAGATGTGGCTTTTTGTTAAAGAAAATCAAAGCAAGCTCTGGCCGCTATTGATCCAGCAAATGTCTGGGTTTCTCTCCTCTCTCTCTCTACCTCTTAATAAAGACCAGCAGGAATGGTTTGCTTTGAGCTAGCAGGCCTAGAAACACAACTTTGCTGTCCTGCCAAAGGGCTGTATTCACCCCCCAGGCTACAGTCAGAATCCAATTCAGGGACCCTGCTGGCCTCTCCGTCCCACAGGACATCCCGCGGGCCGACTCTTCTGAGGACATCGTACTAATCAGTCCTGGTGGGCCGGAAGTAGCAGCCACTCTGAATACCTTGGTAAGCAAAATGCAAGCAGATGCAGGAAAATGAGTCTCACCAAAAAAATCAGGAGCCAGCTTTTGGGGCAGAATTTCTCAGAACTCACTGAGCAGGACACATTGAGGCTCTCTGTCCAAAGTTAGGGAGAAGTTGCGGCATCTGGTCTCCCTTACCACTGAGGAAATGGCAGAATGCCCAGTGAACCTCTGGCCTGGGAGGCAAGTGTGCTTTATTTGGGCATGCTACTTCAACTCATTTATTGAGTAACCTGAAAGGCTGCCACTTTTGAGCGGGATCCAGAAAATGAGAAGACTTTGCAACAGATTCAGCCTGCCAAGCAAGCTGCTCTGCCACCTGAATGGAACATATATGACTCAGCAGATCCATTTATGCTAGAAGTATCTAGGGTACGTAAGGGAGCTCTATGGGACCTTTAGAGGGTCCTCATAGGTAAGTCATCAAACAGAGCATTAGGATTTGAATGCAAAACCACGTCACACTCTGCAGATAATTATTCTTCCTTTAAGAAGGCTGCTGCCTTTCTCTTGGACCTCATAGAGACAGAATGTCTTCCACGGACTGCCAAGTTACCACGAGACCTGAGCTGACTATTATGAAGTGAGTTTTGACCTTGTGATTTCATTTGTCCTCGCTTTCTTCTGCTTTCCGTCCAGCCTTTCTTCCCAACTGCCTTTCCTGCTGACCTACAGCAACTTCAGACCCCCGTCAAATGCCAAAACTTACAGAGACTTCCTGACCAGGGTCACACTATGGTCCCTGGATGGGTGACTTTTCTCTGATCCTCCTTCTGTCCCCTTTCAGACTGTCACTGCTCCAGCTTCCACCATAATTGTGATGGTCAAATTCCTGTAACAGATCCTTTATTCTATATCACTTAAACTGGTTCTGTTTTCCTCATCAAACGCAAACTGGTATGACTGCCCATTATGTACATGATTGTGTTTACTTTTATAATCGCTCCACCTGACAGATGTGATTTCCTGAGTTTTCCCAGTGAAGAGCCTGAGAACTGAACAGTTGGCCAAGGTTCTCATTGCATGAGCACTAGAAGCAGATCCCACTCATGTCCTCAGCTCATTCCAGAGCTGAACCACATTGCCGCCTTTGGTGCCTGGGAGGAGCGTGAGGTCTCTGCCAAGCTGTACCAGGTCTCATCAGCTTCGGATTCCTGGTCTAAGTTGTTTTCATAGGCTCTTTGGTCAATCCAGCCAATAAAACCTTGGGATCTGCCCATTCAAGTGATCCCTTCTCTTTGTTAATATCAAATATTAAAACACATTTAAATTAGAAGTATTTCAAACACCTGGAAATGTCCAGAAAATAATAGAGCAGACATTTTTGTACTCAACATCCCAAATTGCCATCTTTGCTTCAGCTCAGTTTTATTTCATATCGTAAAAAATATATAAACTGAAAAAATGGTTGATTTCATCATTGTTTATGAATATCCACCAATATAGAAATGCATAAGTAAATGTGATGTTCAAATGCAAATTAATGCATACCATAAATATATATGGTAATTCCAATTAAGAAGCTAGATCATTATTTCGAGGGGAAAAGGCAAATTGCAGGTGAAAAAAAGCCAACATAAGAGTATTTATGTACATTTTTAGAACCCATGGCCCCATACCGACACATGGTTCTGAGATCTTAAACGCTTTCCCAGAGCTGCTCCTCTAAGGCCTCTACTCTGCCTCAGTTTACCCTTGATACTCTCCATCCTTACTTCCCTGTCCATCTCAAAGTATTTCCTGAAATACCATTTTATCTGCCGACCTTTCTACCTCTGTGGCACTAGCAGTCCCCCTCCCATCAGCCTGCTTCTGTAATTCCATTCATAGATTTACAATAATCGTTTGCATGTTAAAGTATGATTATCGATCTTCCCCGAAAAAGTCACTCGTTGTATTTATTTACAAGTATTACAGCTCTTTAGACCTGAAATTGATCAGGTAACACACCAACCTCCTGTTATTGGTTTGGATGCCCTTCAAACCTCCTTTAGTTACCAAAAGCAAACAAACAAACAAAACCTAAAAAAGATGGGCAAAACCAGGTTTGGATGAGTATGGAGTAAGGTGGGAAGTCTGGGGCCCTGCTGGTGAAAGTGTAGACTGGTGGAACTACTCTGGGAGACTGTTCACTGAACATGAAGCTACGCCTACTTTTTAGGACAGAGCAATTCAACTATCAGGAAAATCCCAGCGGAAATGTACGCACATGGATTAGAATGTTCCCAGCAGTACCATTCAGAAAAGTCCCCAAAAAGAACAAACACCCATCAAAAGTCAAATGGAGGGAATGTGGGTGGCTCAATTGGTTAAACCTCTGCCTTCAGCTCAGGTCTTGATCCCAGGATCCTGGGATCGAGACCCACGCCCGGCTCCTTACTCAGTGGGGAGCCTGCTTCTCCCTCTCCCTCTACCCCTTCCCTAGTTTGTGCTCTGCTCTCACTCACTCTGTCCCTCAAATAAATAAATAAAATCTAAAAAAAAAGTCAAATGGATAAGTAAATTATGGTGTATGTTTATAGAGTGGTGGTAAAAATATGCAAACTACAGGCTTATAACCCGCATGGGTGGTGGTGTTCCCAATGCTGAGATAGGGAAGCCAGACATGAAAGAGTTACATGCGTATGATTCCACTGTATGAGGGTTAAAGACCATCAAAAGGAAACCTTGGTGTTCAGGGACTAGAAATGCAAACATAGGTGGTAGGAGGAGAGAAACACTGGGAGGTGGCTGCCATAGAGGTCAAGACCAAAGTTATTTTTGGTGGAATAGGTGTAACAGGAAGGGGTGCTGCGGTGCTGACTCAGGTCAAGTAACAGTGATCTGTTACTTGACCTGAGTGGTAGTTATGCAAATACTCATTTTACAATGGTTTCTTTTGCCGGTACATTTCATGAATTTTTGTGTATGTATGTTGTTAAGTGGTTTTAGAACCCTACATATCATAACACTCTTGCAATTTTACAGTCAGAATATAAAAGATGATTTGCAAGAATTTTTTGGTGAAACCTCAAATTCTCCAACGCCTTTCTGGCAGTGATTCCCCCATAAAACTTCCATTTTTCTGCCCAAGAAACACCACTTTCTCAGACCTCTTCATTTTCAAGATTTTATCACTTAACAGAATCGTCACATGTATTACCATATGTGGAGAGGAGAGATGGGCAGGGAGCCCCACCCTCGTCAGCAAAGTGAGGCACCAAGAACACCGTCTTCACAGTGTACCCTGCTTAAATTCCAAGTCACAGACCCTTGAGGACCCCAGGGAAATACTAATACCAAAAAGTGCTAGGCCTGTCAGTGATAACCCCCAGGTTTACCGTGTGACTTGTCCATTCCCTTTTACAGAAGAGGAAACTGAGGCACAGAGAAATTGGTCAATTTCCTATCTAGGAAATTGAAAACCCAGACATTGAACAGAAGCCCTCTGACTTGAGAGCCTGTGCGAGTAACCACCCACTGCCCTCCATCCCCCAACCATTGTCTGAATGGGGGAGCTGCACATATTTGGGACCTTTAAATTCTTCCTCTCCCCATGGCCAAAAAATGCATTTTTTTTCTTTTCCAAAATACCTGTTGATTCTGCCCTTGATTTTTCATTTCCTCAGCCTAACATTGGCTGACCTCGTTCCTCGCCTGGTTTGTGGCAGGAAACTTTTACCTATTTTCTCTCTCTCCAGATCCTGCAAATCCTCTGCTGGTTGTCCACTGCCTGCCTTGCTGAGTCCAGCCTCTCACCTTGACTTAGAGCACCCTGCCTGGTCCCTGCCTTTTCTTCAAGTCTCATCTCCTACTCATCTCTGTTCATATCTATCTGCTTCTGACCCCAGGTTTACGAAATCCCCATGCACCACGACGTTCCAACCACAGTGCTCAGCTCTGGCAGTCTCTCCTCTCCCCCTCCACCATCTCTCTAGTCTCGTTCATCTTCTCAGACACCAGGCAAGTGCCAGCTCCTCTGGGAAGCCTTCCTTGGTTGGTTCCAGCCAGAACCTGTCTCCCCCATCTCTCTGACTCCTTCTTGTCATCTTTCTCAGCGTCTGCCCTGGCTGATATTTACACAGCTGTCACCCCGGCTAGACTGTCAACTCTGGAGAGCTGGGACTGTCTTATTTACCTCTGATTCCCAAAGTCTGGCATCAAGCCTGACATATACTAGCTATTCAATTAGTGTAAATGGATCTGTATCACTCAGTGAAGACCATTTCCAGTGGCGAGGACTTCTGCGGTGCTCTGACATTCCCTTGTCCCCTTCTGGGACATTCTGGCGTGGTTCCTCCCAGAGGAAAATGGCTAAAGCAGAAGGTGAATGGAGTCTTTCCCCTGCCAAAAGGAGACAACTGATACTGGAACAGCACAGAGGACTATTCATGTGGGGTGCTAGTCTGGCAGGGCACCCCCCGAAATAGACTCTCCCAGTCCCAGTCTGGGACTCCAAAGACTCCGCCAAGGTGAATCAGGACAAGGAGAAGTGGAAAATTCCTCATTCACATTTCATGGAGAAACTTGAACCAGAAATCAATGTTTCAGACTCAGTCTTTCTTGTTTTTGCAGACAGGGCTCCCTGATCTCCAGTCTGCCCTGAAAGAAACTGTAGAAGGAAGAGCGCGGGCTGCCGTGAAGACTTTCATGTGGCTTTCACTGCTCGAAAAACACCCTTCCCCCTGGATGCCTGCAGAACACAGATTCATTGAGAATCTGGCTTTTCTTCTGGGCGGGGCATCGGGACTATTTTTCAAGGGAAAGCACATGCATAATTGCTGGGGAAATATACATGTTTAATTTCCTTTAAGCCCTTGAAGTTTTCTTCCTTAAATAAATTATCCTGCGTGATCCAGTGACCTGAGACCTGGAAGTGGTTTTGTCCTGGCCTCAAGCCACGACCTCCACAGAGAGGGACTCTGTCCCATTTGGACGCCCACATGGGACGATGCTGCCTTGTTCTTACCCAGATGGGGTGGCCAGATGGAGTTGCTAGAGTCTATTATCTGTAGGACTTTTCAAGAGCTGAACAGGACCCGTCAACCTGCCTGCTTCATAAATTAAAAGACACAGGAAACAACTACGTTGAAGGAGATGACCAGGTCTGCAAGCTTGGCAAAGGAATGACGTGTCCACCTTTGAGAAACCCAGCACCAGAGTTGGCAGGGATGGTATGAATTGTCTTTGACAAACCTGTCCATTTACAGGGCAAGTCACAGACATCCACGCAGGAAAATCCTGTCCCTGTAGTTTCCCAAGGACTGCCTGTGTCAGATCACCGGAGGAACTGTTCCTAAATGCCACTCCTGGCCCATCCCGGACTCAGAGTCTTGGAGATTCCCCCAGGAACCAGGGCTTCAACCAGCTTCCCGTGTGATTCCCATGTGCCCCACAGTTTAGGAAGCTGTGATGAGCACTCCGGCCTTTCTGCTCCAACACAGGTGGGATCTCACAGGCCTCAGCTGCTCTCTTCATCTGGCTCTGTTTCTGTCCCTCCATCTCCCATCAGTCCTTCCTGGGCTTTGTTGCCTCCAAACCACCTTTCTCTTCCACTCCCCAACTCTTTCCTCCTACCCTGGTCTCCTGGCATCCCAAGCTGCCAATGATCCCCCATCTAACACTAGGAGTTTGCAAGCCGAATGGGGCCCCCAGAGAGGATCTAATGCTGTCTCCTCCTCCCCTGTCCCCCAGACAGATAGGATCCTTCCTCTGGTCCCCCTTGTGGACTTAGTGATGACATTATTCATGGAAGCGATAGCAACTGCTGCTTCCAGAAGCTGGAAGCATAGTGTGGTCTCCGGGCGGGGGGCGGGGGGGGGGTTGTAAGATGATAAAGTCTTTTGCATTTGGGGGCTCATTCAAGGCTTCTTATACATTGAGTTCTTGGATTAGATAAAAAGAAATAACCACTTGCCAAATGTCCCCATAGACTTCTGGTGTGTATAGTTTAGAACTTCGCCAAATTCGTGCAGTGAAGCATTTGTTGTTATAATCTGTTCCGTCCACCCACCCATTCCAGCCATCAGACATTAATTTAAGGAAAGGACACTCTGAAATTCCTTCATGAGTGAATGATACTTACTTAAAGGCAGACCTGTCTAGCCTTAAAGGAAGCACAGAAAAGGGATGGAAGCATTCGCTGTCGTCCCCCGACCACATTCCTTCTTCCCCTCTCAGAACTTTGCCTGGAGCTTCGATTTTCTCATCTGAAAGGGGACCGCCATACCCACTTTCCGGATTAGGTGTTCTAAAGTCTAAACCACCACGCCTGATGCCGACGCATAGTCCAATGCCCTCTCTTGGTCCTTAACTTCAGAAACTGCTATTTTAGATCAACTCTTCCTGGTAACAAGAGGACCTTTTTGAAAAACAAACAACAAACCAAACAAAAAACAAAAAACAAACAAACAAACAAACCCCTTACTTTGTTAAAGAGAGAAGAGGAGTTTCTGAGCCATTACCATTGAGATGACCGTATTTCAAATACATACTTAGGATACAGCCCTTCATGGTGCCACCTTAAGAAGAGGATAGGCACCCAATTACCTAATTGGGACTAGATAACATCCAAGGTCCTTCCCCTTCTCAGGATGCTGTGATAACAGGTTTGAGTCGGCATGCAACCCCCCTCAGAATCACAGTCAAACCTATCTTACTGACTCATCTAATATTATTTCTTTCAACGCTGTAATACTTCCAAGCCATGTTGCTTGCCATGTGCCATAAACATCCTGCCCCTTCCTGCCACCAGACTGCTGATTCATGTACTTTCCATTTCTCCTTCATTCCGATACGAAATCCCACCCATCCCTGAAGGCACCGGGCATCGTGTCTTTTCCGCTTCAGCCTTCCCTCCAGCCTCCATCCACACTTCTCCCAGGTTGCTAATACTAAACTCCCTTATGTTCTAGGAGTGTGGGAACACACTCTTCCAGACTGGGGCTTCTTTGAGGGAAGATAGCGTGTCTCAGTTTTTGTCAGAAGGCCCCCAGCACCTGTTGCATGGAAGTTGTTTATTGGATGGAGACGAAGAACTCCAAGGATTAATTCACGTATACTAAGTCTTTGATCTGAGTATGTGTCTTACTTTGGGCATGTTGGCAACGAGGATCAGGTCCCCTGTCAAATAATTTCAAGTGAAAAGAGAGATTTCTGAAAGGATACAGGAAACTGTCACTGAGTAGCACTGTCTGGGTCACAAGGGAAGAGAAAAGTCTCCTCTGTGTGTCCTTCAGGGGCTACAGGATCTCTTGTCTCTAACTCCTAATGCATGTGAACTCTATTCCCCTCTTGGTAGACTGGACCCCTTTGTAAGACTTATTTTTCTCTCTTGCATAATTTAGGCTTGTCTATGACTTCCGCTTTGTCACACACAGTACTAGCTACTGTCCTGATATCTCAGGGTCTCTCAGTTCAAGTATATTCTTAACTTGAGTCTCTATGTCTCTTAGCTCAAATTCTTTCAAAACAGAAGCTAGTTGGCTTGGCCCAGACTGTCGCCCAATGTCACAGGTCCATCCCTGGATCAATGAGCTGATGAAGAGCATTGGTCCATGATACCAATATGACTTCCCAGGTCCCACCCTTTCAACAAGAAAGGAGTTCGGTGGAAGGTTGCATTGTTTCCCAATGACTGACCATGGGTTAAACTGTCATCCCTAAATGAATCTAATACAACAGTGTCTATAAAAAGCAGTGAAGCTTATAATAACTACACTATATATCTTCAGTGTAGAACTACAAGTCAAAGTGTTGGCTGTTCCCCAGTGGGTTCCTGAGGGGCCCTTGGATGCTGCAAATATGGGTCTCTGGAGCCTAGAGGGGAGTTAAGGGCTACTTTCAGGTTGGCTCAGTCTTCCTTAGAACCTTCTACTTGTACTTGTGATTCTTTTCCAAGAGACACATGGATGGAGTGAGCAGACCTGACTGCGTGGATATTTCTGGTCTGCTCTCCCAGTAGCCAATCAGCCAAAGTGATGCTGGGGTTGACCACGTGAAGGACCAGGGAAAAGGAAGAGAGTGGAGATGCAGTGTGAGGACCCAAGGAGCCAGGGGCATACTCATTGGGTCATAAAGAGGACATTGGAAGAGCACCGAGTGTCAGTTAAAGCAGATTCAGGCTGATGCCTCTACTGATGCTTGGACACCATTTTTGCATTCCTCTCAGATCACTCCCTGTTGCATAAGCCATGCCATAGTATCTCCCATCCTAAGACAATCTTCCATTGACCCTTTCCGTCCCTCTCCAGCTTCCACCCCAGCTTTTCGAACTGGTGGTAGTTCCCAAATTCACACTCCCTCTGCCCACATTGCCTGTAGAATACAAGGGTCACTTCTTTGCCACAGAGACCGAGGAGGCCCAGAGGATGGTGCTCTATAGGAACGTCTAAGATCCTCAAATTTACAAAGTGCTGCTTCTGCTCTTATCGTCCTTTGGCTTCAGTACTGAAAGCCGAACTTAGAGCCAAGGGTGGTAAGGAGCCTGTGGTGACATGCTTCCCCTTCTCCTCTCTTCTTCCATCTGTAGGAGACCTCATCCACCTCTCAAGGCCTCATTTGAATGTCTCCTCTATTACAAAGCTTCCCTGACTTCACAGCCAAAACCAACCTCTCACTCCTCTGGACTCCACTGTCCCCTTGTTTCTAGCAGGAAGGCAGCAATCTGCATACCCTACCTGTGTGTCCCTGACAAACCTGGCTGTCCCTGGTGGCAAGAACCATACTGCCTCCATCTTTATGGGGCTTGACACGCCTCAGCCTCTGAGGACTGCTTGAAGGAAGACCTGGGTTCTTTCTCCTTACTTACTCTTTGCGGGTTATTAAGCTGGACTCACTCTCCCTAAAGCTGAGTATGGCTCGTGTCTAAAACAGGGGGCAGAAAATTTTTTCAGCCTGCTTACTTAAATCCAATGAGACTGACGACGGTGAAAGCTTTGCACATCCTAAAGTACCTCAGGAGCGTGTGCAGATGATTCTCAGCGCCTACCACAGTGTTCTCGTGGACCCCTGCTGACCTGGCCCAAGGCATGACATCATGACATCCTTGCATGTTTCTGCTTCAATGGTCTAATCATACATTGGAGTCAACTTTAACCCAGCATACTATTGCCAGATGCCCCTGCCAGACGCTGTGTGTGTCCTTCCTCCGTCCAGGGTACTGTCTTCACAATGACATCTCTAGGTTCACATGAGATGCCTAAAAGTGGCAAAAGGAAGGACAGAATTAGAGCCATTTTCTCAGGCTTCCTGTAAGGTTTGTTTGGGTGCCCACCCACAGGGCACTGGTGTGTGAAGCAATTTCCTTTCCCAAGCCATTCATTCATTCCCTCACTCCCTCACTCACTCCTTCAAGACCTTCCCTCATGTAAACAAGCAGGAATCACAGCAGAAGCAGTGGTCAGCACACTGACAAGGTTTTGCAAATGTTCTCAGGGGAGTGTGGAGGAGAAGCACCATGTCAGACCTCCAGGGAGAAGGTTCCTATGGAAGAGGACACCTGAGCTGGCTCTTGAAGGAAAGGATTAACCAGAGGCCCTTGAGAATGGGGAGAGCTCTCCTGGCAGCAGGAATGGCTCAAGCAAAACCAGGAGGTGGACAAGAACTAGGTGTGGTCCGGGAGGGATAAGTTGTTCCGAGTGGCTGGAGTGTAGAGTGTAAGTGGTGTGTGGGCAGGGAGAGATAAAGCCAGACCAGCAAGAGAGTTAGAAGCCCTGGCTTAGGAACTGTGCAGGAAGATGCCTGAAATGTCACTGGGAAAATGTACTGGAGGTTACTTAGGTTGCGGGAGAATTGGCTTCAGGCTCTCAGTCCAGCGTTCTGCCTCTCCTTGCCATTCATTAAGTGCCCCTAGCCCCTGCCTCTGGCCAAGACCAGCACAGCCTTGGAGGGGTGGGGTGGGCGGGGCAGGGGATCCCTGAGTGCGAGGGGCCCAAGCCCAAGCTCAGCCTAGCCAGGCAAGATGCCCCTGTGCAGATGGGCTCTTCCATACCCGCCAGGTCATCTGAGCTGTGCTCAGAGCCCCGCCAGGAGGCCGGCAGCCCACGTTGCTTCCCAAGCCATCGGGCCCTTCCCTTCCGTGGTTAATTTTCACTTTTCATAAAGATGTGTTCGTTTAGGAGACCGGGAGGAATGCCTGATGGGGAACACATGCCTCCCCCACGGCGGCCGCTTTGATTCGTGCCCAGGCGAGGCTACAAACATCTTGCCGGCCCGCCAGCCCTGTCTTTGTGAGGCCCTGGGCTGGGCTGGCCTCGCCTCCGCGTGCGCATGCGGGGAGCCCCCCTGCCACATGAAAGACATGCCGCAGGTCCCCTTCCCTGAGGGGCGACGCTGGAGAGCAGCCGCGGCGCCCCCTCCCCCGCGTGGCAGGCACACTGGGCTTCCAGCAAGGGGCCTGAGGCTTGCACAAAGGAAATGGCAAGATCGTGAGTCACCCAGGGGCTCTGCTGCCGCCTGGGCTGCAGGCCCACAACAGGACCTTTGTGCTGCACTCCAGGAGGATGAGCAGGACGGGCTGCAGGGAGGCACACATTTCAGGGCGCTGAGTAATGCTCTGGACAGGGGAGGAATCTCCGCAGGAAGCAGGACCGACTTCTGGGCGCCCTCCTCTCTCCAAAGCCACGTGGGGGTGGGGGAGACTCTCATCTGTCACACTGCTTGTCCCCTGTGAGGGTGCATCCTGTTTTGCAGAGTTCTGTCTCCTTCATAGTGGAGTGAGGAGCTTGAGACCTGGGTCCTATCAGTTCAGCTCTCCAGTCCTACCATAGCCTCTAATACAGTGTTCAAGTTTTGCCATGGATGGAAGGATGGATGGATGGATGGATGGATGGATGGATGGATGGATGGTTGGTTGGAGGGAAGGAAGGAAGGATGAATAGATAGACAGGATAATTCACCCACACAAACACAGCATGTGAGGAGCTGGCCCAGGGCCATCATTTCGAAATGGGGAAATGGATACCCAGAGATGGGAATGGACTAGAGCCAGGTCCCACAGTGAGCATGCAGCCGTTCCAGAATGTGGGTGCCACGGTGTCAGACCTGCTTTCCTCCACTGCAGAGCTGCTGTTGTGTGTCTTGGAGAGCACCTGGAGGGGCATGAGGTCAGGGTAAGAACCCACAGTGTGGATAAGACAGCCACGGAGGGCAAGGTCAGGTTGCAGGGACTTACTGGGGAACAAGGGAGAGAGACCAGAGGAATAGGAGGCAGGGTTCCAGACCTTAAGGTGACCATAGTCTCTTGGCCTAGGAAGTTGATAGGGTTTATATAAGATGGGGGAAGAATCAGCATTTATTGAGTACCTACTACGTGCCAGGCATGGATATCTAATCTTTGCACAACCCTGAGAGAGGCACGGCTACAGAAGAAGAAGGTGACTGGGGTCCAGGCTCTCTGGGACAGCCAGTTGCCAGCTCCATCAGGGCCTCAGGAGTGGTGGTGACTTGGTAGGTCACTGTGTGACAGGATGGCATTCTTAACCTGGCAGGCCTGGAAACTGTACTTTCGGGCCCTCGGATGGGGTCAGCGTCTCAGGACTAACTCCATAAACTCTCACTCGGAGTGTGATATGTGACCAGGAGGCTAGGGTGCCGATGGTCGGAGCTTTTCTCCCTGGAGAAGGTGGGCACCGGGAGGCAGGCAAGTTGCTTGGGAACACAGAGGTTTAGAGCCCCAACCAGGGAGCTCTGATCACTGAGGGCCCTCGTTTCCATGGGTGGGGGTGGTGGCCTGCCGCGGGCCACACATCTGAATTCCTGAGGCTGGGCGTGCCAAAGTCAATGGGTATAGATGTGGCCTTCCTTCCTCCGTGGACTTTTCTTTCTTAACCCCCATGCTAGTCACACTCACCGTGCACCTTCCTTACAATAATCTTCTTTCAACTCAAACCAAAACAGCAGACTGGCTGGAAACTTCAGACCAATAGAGAGACAGCCACCTGTGTTTCTGCCTCCAGGGTCTCCAGTGACCTTGGAGATCACACCCTGGATGCCCTGATGAGATTCAGAGAGTCCAGAAGTCCTTGGCCTTCTCTTAACAGATCACGGCATAGGGCAGATGCCGTCCACACGCGGCCAGAATCATCCTCTACCCCTGACATTTTCCAAATCCTTTACAAAAGCTGGTTTTTTTTAAGGAGGAGGGCTCCGGATTCTCACCCTCCCAGAACTTCCTGAATTAACCAGTTTAGAGATGAGGAGTTTAGAACAAGTTCAACCACTTGCCCAAAGTCACATAGCTAAAACTTGCCAGCGCCAAGATCCAACTGCACTATTAACCAGGCCCACAGTGCTAAAAAAGGCTACTGATTGCCGAAGGATTGCTAGGTGCCCAGGCGTACGTGCTCAGGGGGCACGTTACACACATTTTTTCACATAGTGTTCGCAGCGGCACCAGGAGACTGCTCTCGTCTTCATTTTACAGGTAAGGCTTGAAGGGCAGAGTGGTAAAAAAAACTTGCCCCAACCACAGGTGCACACAGCTGTTGAATTCAGGAGCCAGGTTTCAAACCAGTCTGTCTACCTCTCTACCCAAGCTCTTAGCCATCCCCACTCCATGGCAGAGCAAAGTCCAACCTCTGCCATAGCTCACCCCCTCGTTACCCCTCATACCCCCTCCCCCTGGGGTTGCCTCACTAGAGAGAAGCAGTCTGCCTTCTGAGTGGGGAGAGGGAGTATTAGCAGCCATATCGTGGGCTTGCTAAAGTCTGGAGCCACACCCTCAGCCTTGTCCCTTCGGGGATTAGGTTTGTATCAGTTTCCCAGAGACAAACAGGTTCAGGCAGTCTAATTTCGGATGACTCAGCGTCCCAGGGTCTGAGCCAAACCCAGCTAATTGATTCACCTGTGAGATACCCTGGCCAGGAGGTTGTGGTTAAAAGCCTGGCTGCATGGAGAGATGCAGCTGGGTCTGAAACTCCGGCCAGCACTCCTGAGCCGGGAGACTCTGGACATGTTACTCATGGTCTTTGAATCCTAGTTTTGACCTCAGAAAATGGGGGAACTAATGCCAACCCTTGCACCATGACAGTGGCTGGAGCAGAGAGTGTGTGTAAAATGCTTAGTACTGTAATTGACACTTTGTAGAAGCTCACTGAGCGGTAACACTTCTGATTTTCACTATGATTGTTTGAAAACTGGGCTTGGCCACCTGATAACCTCCTCTCCCTCCTGACCTCCCCACCTCAGTGGGCAGGTCACATTGTAAAAAAACAAATCTCAGCCCAGAAAGTTGTTAGGCGAGCCCAGGTAAGAGGGTGGTGCCTGAGCTCTGAGCCTGAGGTGCCCCCTACCCTTCCCTCCCACCTGCAGGATATTTCTGTTTGAACACCCACCCAGGGCTGGTTGGAACTCAGCCCTGTCTACTCCCAGACAGAGATGCTCTCTCAGTACTTCCTATCCACGGATAAACAATCTGATGTCACCCCATCTTCACAGCCCCGGGGAGCCAACTCTTGTACCCTGTCCAGGGCCCTGGCCAAATGTCTCTCTATTGGGGAGGCCTTCCCAGCTCCCCCAGGCAGAAGGATATCAACCGCAAGCGGATCCCACAGCAGGTGCATTCCAGGTACTGGGACAAAACAGTGGAGAACACTGAGGCTGCGCTTCCCTCTCTGGAGCTTGGAGTCTAGTGGGACAGTAATCAGAGCAAAGAAAGAAACCAAATCATTGCAGTTTCTGGTAATTAAGAAGAAGAATAACCAGTATGAGTGATACAGACATGAACTCTGGGGGCGATGGGGTGGTCCAGAAAGGGCTTTCTGAGGAACTGGCATTTACCCCGAGACTGGAAGGATGAGATGGAGTGAGCTTTGCCAAGAGTTAGGAACAGAGGGTTCCCAGCATAAGGAACAGTTCTTCCCTCCCGAGGAGGAAAAGAATTTGGTGTGTTTCCCATTGATCAGAAAATTAGGCTGCAGCAGATGGGAGGGGTGGGAGAAGGCATGGCAACCCGACAGAAGCAGAGAGGCCTTGCTCTTCTGTGTCCCCAGTGGGCCGTGTGATAGATGGCCAGAGTAAGCCTCGCTATTTATTGAGCAACTACTCTGTGCCAGGCAGTGTGTGGGCATTTTCCCTACACTCCCTGGCTTAATCCTCACTCTTCCTGCCACCCCAGCCACGGCACAACATCCCTTTCTGTGCTCTCGCTCCCCTCCTGCAGTATTATCAGTATCTCTCGGCAGCTTTGTTTCCCGGACCCCTCTCTCAGCCTCCTGCCGCAGAAGACCAGAAGCTCCTCTGTCGGCCATCTTGGAGACGGAGCACTGCGGTGTCTGCGGTGTTTCCAGCATAGCTTGGAGCAGTTACGGTTTGGGGCGGTGGCGGGGGAGCGGGTGGTCAGTAGCAGACACGGTTATGTTTCAGATGAAAGTCTGTATCTTGCTGTGACGATTTAAGAAATCCTTAGCTGCCTCAGTAGCATGCTTCAAGGTCTGCTTTAGGTCAGCTAGTTCCAGGATACTGTATGCAAGGGGCTGAGCGTACCTGCCTGCCTCTGTTGGAGTGGGGCGGCCTAGCTAGGCCACAGGGACCTGTGCTGCAGAGGGCGGAAATGAGTCTGTCCCATTGAACTCCCCACACTGGGCGCCTATGACGTCTAGACCCTGTGGCCGACGTTCTATGCCCTGTGCCCCCAGTCACTACATTGGGGCTGACAGCGTGCAACACTACAATGGAAGGGCGAGTGGCACAGTGACAAGGAGGTGACTGACACAGCAGGAGCTGGAGCCCAGCGCATCTGGAATGCCAGGCCGACAGCATGTGAGTCACGGAAGAGGAGGGACCCTAAAATGGGGTTCTCATTTTGAATTTTTTCCGAAGCAGGAAGTTGTAAATAGTTCTGTCTTGAAAGGGCCATTCTGGGAGAAAGTGAAGAAAACAACTGACAAAGGGCTTGGAATAATAAGCAAGAATTGGGTCAAGAGAAAGGCATCCGTGGGGCTTGGAGCAGCTCACTTCGTCCACAGTGTGAACAAGCCCAGGGCTGGGAGAGAGGGAGACAGCAGAGCGAGGGGCCAAGAAGCAGGTGGCAGGTGGGCAGGGGCGATACTGGGACTGCCTCGAGGTCAGTCAGCTTGCTCCCGTCTCCAGAAACAAGAGACAGCTGAGAAGTTGTGAACCATGGGAAAATCCCAGCCTTGAGTTAGAATCGGGTTTCAATCCAGTCTTTGTCATGATTTAGCTGTGTGACTTGGAGCAAGTCACTTCATACTCTGAGCCTATTTTATCAACTGAACAATGCGGGTGACAACCTACATGTCTTGGATATATCAAAAGACATGTGAAGGCCCTTCTTGAATCCAAGAACCCAGGGCCTTTTTCCAGATGGTCCTCTTATCAGTTTACAGAACAGATGCTTCTACCTGCAAATTAGTGACTTGCTTTTCAGTCTAACTTGGGGACGATTCTGGAAAACAACAGCTAATTTTCTGAATGCCACCCTCACATAAAAGGGGGAATAGAGGTTACACCTCAGGAAGACAGAGAGACGCTCCCCCCGGACCACTGTTTCCTCTTCCCCACAAGCATGTGAGGCTGCCAGAGTGCCACAGTAATGGTGAAGGCTGGCGTCCCTGCCTGGCCTCCCACAATAAGCAGGTCCACACCAGGAGCTGCTAGTTTATTTTGGAACATGATGTCAAGAAACAGGAGTGAGAAGCTGGGGAGAATAACCAGGGAAGCAGGAGAGCCCATTCAAGGGTCAGTTTCTGACTTGGCGGGCGTAGTGGAAAACGTGCGCTCCAAAGAGAGACCCCAAATGAGCCCCGAAGTGCGTCCTTGTCCACCACTGGCTCTCACCGATCCCAAGTTATGAGGTCCCTCCTACTTCCAGGTTTCCACAGTGTCAACATGGCAGAAGAGTTTTCCTCAGGCACTGCGCAGGGCAGAGGCAGAGCAGCCCTGGATGGAAAGCGAGAGAAATGAGATGCTGGCAGAGTGGTAGCTGGAGGCCAGGACCTGGCCGGAATGGAAAGGCAGCTGGAAGGTGTGCCATTCACTGAGTTAGAGAGGTCAGCTCTTAGCAAGCAATGGCGGACCTGCCCGTCAAACCTGGACTCCCGGCACACAGACGGGGAATGGGTCTAATTTTACGTCTAATATTTTTTGAAGATTCCAGAAAGATAATTGCCTTAGAAAGGAGCACAGAATGGAAGGAAGGAAGGAAGGGAATGGGAGGAGGGAGGAAAATTGCCAGAATTTCAGGCAGATGCACATTCGCCATCTTCTTCCTTTTTATTTATTTATTTATTTTTAAAGATTTTACTTATTTATTTGACAGACAGAGATCACAAGGAAGGCAGAGAGGCAGGCGGTGGGGGCGAGGAAGCAGGCTCCCCCCGAGCAGAGAGCCCGATTCGGGGCTCGATCCCAGGACCCTCAGATCATGACCTGAGCCAAAGGCAGAGGCTTAACCCACTGAGCCACCCAAGCACCCCTTCTTCCTTTTTAAAAAACAATACATCATTTTCTTTTTGTGTATCTGCAAAGCTAATTCACGCCTGTAATAAAATATTCAAGCACTCAAGACAAAAATACAGTCAGTTTTTCTCCTATCCCACATCTCAGGCTCTCTCTCCAGAGGCAGCCACTGTTAAGTATTGCTTGTGTATTCTTCCAGAAATATTTTAGGCATAAGTGTACATATCTTGATTTTCATTTAAAATCACAATTTAAAACACGCACACTGTGGACCTTGCTCTTCTCATCCTCCCCTCCTCTTCAAGGGTTGCTTCATAAGAACATGTGTAAATCCAGCTCATTTAAAAACATTCCTTTGTGGTTCTCCATTAAAAAGACTTTCACAATTTATTGAACTAGTCTTCCTTTGATGGACAGATAGCGGGTTTGGGGTTTTGTTTTGTTTTCCATTTGTTTTTCTTATTGGTTATGATGACCTGCTGAGTATTCCGTGTCCTTCCCTGTCCACATGGGTAAGAATATTTGAAGGATACGTTTCTACCAGTGAAACAGACAAACAAACAAAAGGCACAGTTAAACTTTTAGTAGAGATTGCCAAGTTGCTCTTGAAGGATTCTTGCGGATTTCTACTTCTGTCCCAGGGAGGAGACAGTCGGCTGGCATCTCCACATCCTCAGTGCTCTGTGATGTTTATGAATCTAGTAGGCAAAAGTGGAATCTCCTTGTTATTTTGATTTGCATCTGTTTAATTATGAGTCATGGTCAACATCTTGTCATGAACTTGTAAGACAGTTTTTTCTCTCTCTCTCTCCAACCCTTTTGAAGAGCCAAGATAACGACGTCCACACGCTCTGTGCATAGGCTTACGCCTGCATGGGTCACAGTCACCCAATCACAGCACCCAGTCCGCCGCACAGCCTGTGCCAGATGTGGGGGTGATGACGGCAGGGCTGGGGCGGGGGGACAAAGATGGCAGGGCCTCTGCCCGCAGCCCTTACAGTCACGGGGGGAGACTCCCAAAGAACCTGGCAATTGACATGTGTGCTTCGTGTCACAGGGGGAACTAGAAAGTGTCACACAGCAGGAGTGAGTCATCTGACCTCCCTGCCTTATCTTTCCCAAGTCCAGAGGGGGGATTTTAAATGTTAGGAAGGCAAAAGGGATGGGGTCCAGCGTTCTCTGGAGGAGGCAGTAGGACTGCAAGTGGGAATCCCTGAGGGGACAGGGGTGAAAATGAGGGGCAGCTGCTGGGGGTGAAGAAGGGACTGAAACACCAGCCCAGCCTGCCTGCTGGGGACTGAGTTGAATCCAGACTTCCAACGCTACCATCGGGGCAGTCCCTGGCTAGTGTGGGCCAGCTGGCCACCCCTGGGGGCTGAGGCCAGTTTCCGGCACTGCTTATGAACTGTGTTAAACAGTTGCATTTTATCTTTAGGGCAATAGTGAACAGGTAGGGTTTCCGCAGGGCAGTGATATGTTCGGAGGTCCTTTTCTCAAGGTTCAGCGTTGTAGTCTGGATGTAACTTGAAGGGGGAGGGGTTGGGACCATTTGGCAAGGGTGGAGGGGGGTCGCACAAGCTGAGGGGCAGCTAGCAGTACCCGCCCGGAAGAGATGGTGGTGCCTCAAACCCAACTGTGAGACTGATGATGGAGGCAGAGCCTAGGGACAGACTCGAGAACCACCAAAGAAGTAACAGCAGCAGGATGTAGCAGCTGACATACTAAGGGCCTGGGGTGGATGGCGCTCCTGTCTTCCAAGCCTGGGGAGTTGGGGGGGGGTTGTAGGAGCTGCAGTCTGGGGTGGCATGGGGAGGACGCTAGGGGCCTGGGAGACAGCCACAAAGTCACCTGCAGGAGGCCCTCAGAAATCTGGATCTGTGGTTCAGATAGAATGTGGGGCAACTTAACCTTAAAAATGCCAACCGAAGTCACTGGAGTGGATAAGAACACCGAAGGATGTCGATTTCTGAGTCACTGCACTTGGACACCAGCGCCAAGTGCTGGGGTGCCCCTGGACTAGACACCTGGCCTGACACTTGCATGAGGCCACCCTGCTATGCAGAAACCACCGCCTCATTCCGCTTAGGGTCTAAACCTCTGTGCTAGGCTGGCCTCCCTCAGGGGACTCCCTTGTCACCTGGCGTAGGCCTGACATCCCACACGTGGCCTCTCTTCTACAAGGAGACCTTTTTCAGGCCACTTGGGCTCTGACACATAGGGGGCCACCATCCTGCGTGGACACCTTTCTCATTCCCCATGGGTCCCCAACCTCACACTGGGCCACCACTCCCTGTGTGGACCTCCTCCTGCTCAGGGCCACCAGGGACCCTCCCCACTCAGGTGCAGAGGCTTACCTTGTTCCACCTCCCCAGATGGCTACTGGACAGAATTTTTTGAAAAGGAAGGGGAAAGGAGAGCTAATTGTCTCGGACAGTGACTGGATCCCATCCTTTTTCTTCTCTGTTCACCCTTCCTCCATTCTCTGGGAACTCCAGTCTCCCCTGGGAATTGCTGAGTCCTGAGTCCAGCGAGGCCCTTGCCAGGTCCCTCCAGGGTTCCCTGCCTCCTGTCTCATTTCTGTGCCACTGTGGATGGTCTAGAGCTCTTCCAGTGCTGAAACCTGTGGTTCTGTTGGAAAATGTGAGCAAACACCTCTGCTCACTGCTCTGCTTCCTCGCACTGGACTCGAGAAGACTCTGAGCACTGCTGCTTGGGCTCAGCGTCTGAGTTTGGAGTCAAAGCACATTCACGGGCTGTTCCTCGAGCAGCCCTACTTGCCCCATCCAAATTGGTGACAAATACCAGGGTGCATGTGGGGTTCCCTCCCTTCTTCCAGCTTAGACTTTGTACCACCAGATCAAGCTTGCAATTGCCTAATTCCTATCCTCTTAAAATAAGTAACCTCCCAGGCGGCTTCAGAGGCCCTGGCAAGAACAGACTTCCGGTTGTCCATTGCCGCACATTCTAGACACTTCTAAACTGCAGCCATGGGCACAGCTGGGGCTCACACTGGACCCATTTTAATATCTGAGCATTCTGTTTGTGGACTCTCCCTCTGCCCTCTACATGCTCCATGTACAGGGGGTCCTTGTTTTGTTACCCGGCCATCCACGGAGAACCCTGAAATAGTGAAGGGGGTGAGGAGTTGGAAAGGCTCACAACAGAGGCAGACAAGGGGCCCACCTGTTAGAATCAAGTCCCTTATGCGACCTAAAGGACAGCCTGGAGTGCTTTTCCCTCCCACTTACCTTAGCCTTTAGCTAGCCTGGAGGAAATCAGAATCTGCTTTCTCATTTTATGACGACTGAAGGAAGAGTTTGATAAGAGAACACTGAAGCGACCCACAACCAGGTAACTCATCTAGGGAGAGAGATTACTCAGACCATGGCTATGAGGCCAGGGAAGGCGGGGAAAGCCCATTAGGGAAATGTACAGAAGCGACCAGGCTAAGTCTTGGAGAAACCATCATTGGCCTGGATAACCCAACCCCACTTTTCTTTTCCCCATCCCTTTCTAGTTCCTGGATTCTAACACAGAGAGGAGATCTGTACGAGAGAAGTGAGGGCGAGAGAAGGAGCTCAACCAGCTGATGGGAGAGTGGAAGGAAAGTGCCCGCTGCTGTGGAAGGCAGGCAAGGCCCTTGCTCACACTGGTGGTAATGGAGAGATGGAGAGTGTGACCCAGTTTAGCCTGAGCACGTCCTCGGGCAGCCTCCACCCCCTTAAAGGACCCTCAGGCCCTGCTAGGAGTTCCAGGCAGGACTCACCTTGCTCAGGGACACTCCTACTCTCCGTTAAACCAGTGCCCTTCTGTCCCCAGGGAGCCACTTGCCACACTAGGCGCTAAAGTCCTGGTGCAAGGAGCATAGGACAGTGGGGAAGAAGAGGGTTGCCTCTCTTCTCGGGCATCCTTCTATCTATGGGATGCTGCGAAGCGTTTGCACTCTCGGGCAGTAGCGGCAGGGAGGGTGAGGCGCACAGACACGTTAAGCTGTCCTGCCAGAGTACCATCCTCCTTTCAACACGTCATTTCCTGCAACCCTACTGTGCTAGCTGCGAGGGCCCTCTGCAGTGACGGACGAGATCTCTGTCTGTGCTGGGCAGCAGGAGGGCCGTTTAGCCATCTGTGACTAGTATGCACTTGCATTGTGGCTACCCTGGCTGGTGAACTGCATTTTCATTTTTCTTGAATTCTAATGAATTTATTTTTACATTTACATAGCCCCATGGGGCTAATGGCTACAACATTGGTTGGGAACCCTGGACCTTGCTCGCTCTGTGGGACGCCAGCATCTCACTGATGCATGGCCAGTGACAGCCTGAATTCTGTGGGGGCCGCAGAAGGGTGCTTTGTGGAGGAGCAGAGTACACCTTTCTCCCAGGATCACGCTCTGTTGCGGGGGCGAGGGGGGGGAAGTGCCCAGAGAGTGCTGTTTCCTGTTTCTGCTTTTTTGAGAAACTGGCTCTTTATGTTTTATTCCTGCTCCTGACTTTCCGCTAGGTCCAACAGGGTCTGGGATTGGGATGCCGCTTCCAGAGACCCATGACTAAAGCTTCGTTACTGGGGAGACTGCCCAACCCCATCCCCTTTGCTCAGCAGGCTTCCCCTCCCAGGCACCTCCCCCACCCATCCTAGTGCCTCCCTGCTACTATCCTAGTATTAACCAGCTGCTTCCCTCTAGAAGCTCAGACTGCTGAGAAGACACGCAGATGGTCCGCTTGGTGGAAGTAGAGAGAAAACTTCCGAATAGACAAGGGCAGCAATGGAGGAAAGCCATTTTCTCTGGAGCTTGGGTCCTCAAAGTGTAGTCGGCAATGCAGCCCTGTCAGCCTCATCTGGGAACTTGGAAACACAGCTCCTCGGTGCTCAGACTGTTGACACAGAAATTCCAGGGGTGGACCCGGCAATCTGTGTTCTCACAAGCCCTGGGCACCACGGAGCCTCTCAAGTGTGAGAAGTGCCAGTGCCGGGTGGTGGGTGGGGGACAGGAAACAGGGTGACTTCTCGGGAGGGAGGAGGTTGCCCTGCCTGCAGAGAGGTTGGCTGGGGCCGGGGGTCCTGCCTAGGCCCAGGGCCCACACTGTGTCCTGCAAACCAGCGTTCAAGGCCAGCAGTCCTCCTGATGTGTGTTAATCACCTGGGAATCATCATTTGACTGATGTTAGATTGTTTGGCCTACATGGCAAAGAATTCCTTAGAGCTAAATGAATTTGCTCTCTGTTTTTAAAAGTGTTCTTGGTTGGTCTCAATTTTGTGTTCTGCATTTAACTAAGGATTATCTTTAGACTAATTTTTGAAAGTTTACAAAATCTATCTGACAAACTCATCCAACCTCTTACCTTTGAGGCCTTCCAAGAAAGTGTGTATCTTTTAACGCAAATATTCTACTCAAAAATGTACAGCGAGGATACCACTTATTTAAAAACTCTCTTCTCTTCGACTCATTTCATGTCTCTACCAACTTTATTTCCCCTGTGGTTCATCTACGTACCATCTTCTTCCCAAACCCCACATATTTTTGGCCTTTGAACAAGGACACCAGGTAACCGACTTGGTAACATTATACGAAGTTATGGGTGATTCCCTAAGCAAGAGACTTTCTCCCTTAACACGTGCTTTCATGCATGAGCATTACTCTGAAATGTCATGGGTTAGTGGAAAAAAGCAGAGGTTTATGGGTGGACAAATTAAGGTTCAGTCCTAGCCGTACCTCTTACTAGCTGGTCATTAAACCCTAGGTCTGCCTTTCCTGGGCTATAACACGGGGCTACGGATGTCTTGCGGGGTTTCAGCGAAATAAGCAGGTGTGAAGGAGCTGGCACTTAATAAACACTTCCTGTTTGTTCCTACCTCCGCTCCTTCTTCGGTGGCATAGGAAGCTCTCGGCTCTGAACCAGACCGACCTGAATCCAGCACAGCTGTGTATTGGTGGCGTGACCCTGGGTCATTTATTGAACTCATTATCCTTAGGTTAGGGGGTGGTAAAAAATAAGTCCTCCCTCCTAGAGCTGTGAGAGTTTAAAATCTTGATACATGCGGTGGGCTTGGGTGGCACAGTCGGTTTAGCACCCAGCTCTTGGTTTCAAGTCAGGGTCACGATCTCAGAGTTGTGATCTCAGGGTCATGATCTCAGGATCAGGAGATCGAGTCCCAAACTAGGCTCCACGCTCAGCATGGAGTCTGAGATTCTCTCCCTCTCCCTCTGCCCCTCCTGCTTGTGTGCTCTCTTTCTCTCTCTCTCTCCAAAAATAAATAAATCGTTTAAAAAAAATCTTGATATATACAAAGTTCATGGAAGAGGGCCTGGGATACCATAAACCCTCAACATAGAGTAGCTAGTGTCAGTGATGTCATTGTACCACACAGCTCTCCACTTGCGTGAATGAGTGAGATCACCAGAGGCAGGGGATCTGCAGAGAAGCCAGCCTTTCAGAGTGCCATCAGCTTCTAAGCACCATGTAACTGTTTCCATGAAATAAAGACTCATGTTCCCTCCAGAACATTCTTACCGTTCCTTTTATTTTTATTTATTTATTTATCTTGCCCTGATGGGCTTTGATGATTCAATGGATTTATATCATGTGACAGCCATTTTGTTACCAATTCTATGAGATGATTTGGAGAAAATATTTTTTTAGGGAGAGGGATTGACAGATTGACCAACTGTTTGATTCTCCCACTTTGTTCCCTAAAAGATTTAGGACAACCGAAGCTGAAGACTCTAATTTTATTTCAATCCAGTATTTTCTTTTTAGATTTTTATCTGTAATTCCTCAAAAAATTGAGTCAAGCACTGAACTTAATAAACCCAATTTTAGTTGAGCAGCTCTGTAGGTAGGGACACCATTCAGAAGGAAAGCTTGCTTTTACATTGGAGCATGGGCTATTTTGACAGAAAATTGTAAGGGGTTTAACTAGATCCTGCTTGGAGAATCTTCTATTACTTCTCTTACCCTAGGTTGAGATCCAAGAAGTGCTCTGCCTAGGTGAATATTCTCCAATAATGAGACTGTGCTCCTAGGAGTGGGAAGAATTCCAATGCCTCACATCAAAATTCTAGGACCTCTTGTCTCCTGTTCTATTACTTAATCCCAACCTTGTTTTTTCTCCCTCCACCAAAGCGAGTCCCCTAACTAAGGCTTGCTCATCTCTCGCTTTTCGTGGGGCACAGATGGTCACAATTCCAGATTCATCCACTCCTGAAAGACCTTTCCATGCACAAACCCACCTGGCCAAATCCACCTGCTCTGTCAGGTATCAGCTCAACACTACCTGAAAGTCTTTGAGTGATTCATCCGTAATACCCATAAAATATCCTACGGATTTTTTCCTAAACAGAATTCTCTATTGGTGGTTCTCAACTCTGCCTGCACATTAGAATAACCTGGGGGCTCTTAATAAATGTAGATAACAGATTCTACCACCCCATCAATTAAATCAGATTCTCCAAGGGTAGCGTGGAAGCATCAGTATTTTTCAGAGCTTCCAAAGTTCAGCCAGGGCTGAGACTCATTGCTTCAAATGGATGAAGCCTAAGTAAGCCCTAGTGACTCAGAACTGGAAGTAGAACACATTTCATATGACTCCTTACCCTGAGGTGTAATTGACATATGATAGACTGCATTTATTTATTTGTTTGTTTATAAAAGATTTAATTTATTTATTTGCCAGAGACACAGAGAGAGGGAATACAAGCAGGGGGAGTGGGAGAGGGAGAAGCAGGCATCCTGCTGAGAGGAGACCCTGATGTGGGGCTCGATCCCTGGACCCTGGGATCATGACCTGAGCTGAAGGCAGATGCTTAACGACTAAGTCATCCAGGCACCCGACTGCATATATTTAAAAAAAACTCACAGCTTGATGAGCTGGGTGGGACGTATGTATGCGTGTGTGAAACCATCATAATAAAGATTATGAACATATCCATTACTTTCACAAGTATCCGTGTGTTCCTTGTAATCACTGCTTCCTTCACCCCACCCCATACTCTTGGGGGGGATCACTGACCTGCTTTCTGTCATCATAGATTAGTTTACATGTCCTAGAATTTTATTTTATTATTTTATTTTACTTTATGTTATTTTATTCTTTTTTCGTTTGTTTTTAAGATTTTACTTTTAAGTAATCTCCATACCCAACATCGGGCTTGAACTCGCAACCCAGAGATCAAAGTCATGTGCTCTATGGACTGAGCCAGCCAGGTGCCCCAAGAATTTTATATAAGTAGAATCATGTGATATGTACTTTTTTTCCTGGCTTCTTTACTCAGCATAATTATTTAAAATTCAGCCACATTGTTAATGGATATCAATATTTCATTTAAAAAAATTTCTATATATTATTCCATTGTATACCTATACTACAATTTTTTACCTGATCACCCTGTTGAGTTGTTTCTGGTTCTGGGCTATTACAAACAAAGCAAAGAACAAACAAAGAACAAACATTCTTGTGCAAGCGTACGTTTGAATGTATATTTTTAGTTCTCTTAGCTGGGAATGAGAACAACTGGGATCACATGAGAGGTTTTTAATTTTTAAAAATAAACTGCCAAACTATTTATTTATTTATTTTAATAAACTACTTTTTCCAAAGTAGTTGCACCATCTTGCATTCCCACCAGAAGTATTTGAGGTTCTAATTAATTGCTCCACATCCTTGCCAATACTTGGTTTGGCCAACCTTTTTAATTTTAGCCACACTAGTGGGAGACTCAAGGAATTTCACTATGATTTTATTTTGCATTTCTCTAGTAACTAGTGATGTTGAGCATATTTTCCATGTTCTTACCTGCCATCCATTTATCTTCTTTGGTCGAATGTCTATTCACATCTTTCATCCACTTTTTCATTGTCTTTTATATAACTGAGTTTGTAAGAGTTCTTTATATATTCTGGATATAAGTCCTTTATCAGATACACATTCCATAAAAATACCTTCCGATCTGCAGCTTGTATTTGTGATTTTGTAAAATGACTTTTTTGAAGAGCAAAAGACGATTTTGATGAGACACCAGTTATTATTTGTTTAATTTTTATTGTTCATGGGTTTTTTGGTCAGATTTAAGAACTCTTTGCCAAACCTAAGATCACTAAGATTTTCTTCTGTGTTTTCTTCTAAAAGTTCTGTAGCTTTACCTCTCACTAGATCTATGATTTAGCAGAGGTGAAAAAACTGAGACTTGGGTGTCTGTGACTTGGCCAAGGTGACATGGTGAGTCAGATCCCAGAATGGCCCCATTGTCACATGACTCCTTGTCCTGAGCACTTAATTTTTATTTACGTTTGAACTTAACTATAGAATTGAGTTTATCATATTTTTTTTCTAAAGATTTTATTTATTCATTTGACGGAGAGAGAGAGAGAGAGATCACAAGCAGACAGAGAGGCAGGCAGAGAGAGGGGGGAAGCAGGCTCCCTGCTGAGCAGAAAGCCCGATGCGGGGCTCGATCCCAGGACCCTTGAGATCACGACCTGAGCCGAAGGCAGAGGCCCAACCCACTGAGCCACCCAGGTGCCCGAGTTTATCATATTCTTAATTCATATGTGCTTCATCACCAACAGTCCAAGACATGACTCCTCTTTTTGGTTAGGTTTTTATTATTTTTATAGCATTCATTATTTCTTGTTATCTCTGAGCCCAAGCCCTTCATTTTATAATTTGCTCCATAATATTGGAGATTAGCCTCTAAATTCATTTCCAAGACTTCTTTGCCAATTAGCTTCCTGGCAGGTTCTGCCAAAGGAACGTACTGTTTGGAGATAAGAAGGCAAGAGGAACAAAAGAGCTCCCTTCCTGTTTTCCAGCTCTGGTAAGCCCCCCATTCCCTCCCTCCTACACCCAGCAGCAGAGAACCACACTCCATCTCCAGCTGCACTCAGCACCCCAGCAACAACCATTAACAGAGGCTGTTTCCCTACCCCAGATCTCTGAGCACTATGCCTGCACACCAGCCATGGGGTTCCTTCCCTTGAACTCCTAGGTCTGGTAACACTGTCTCCTCCCTTTTGTTCTACCAGCCTTAGATGTGATAGGTTTTCTCTGCAGTTACAGTATCCCTTGGCCACCTTTCTCATTTCTTCCCCTTCCAATTCCTCTTGTAATCAAGCCCCTGTATTAAATCCTCTCTGTTGAAAATGCCTAGAGTGGTTTCTGTTTTCATGACTGGACACTGATTGATACATTATCTCCATTTTGTGCTGCTACATAGCCACCTCTCTAGTGGGGTTGTTATAGATCTTGGGACATGAATGAATCCTTGTAAAATATAAGTTGTTGTTGTTGTGATTTTAATTTAGATGAATGCTATTATGCTATATATCTCATTTCTCTTATTCCACCCAAACCCATTTTGCTAAGATCTACTCATGTTGGTGTTTGGCTTCCAGTTCACTGTTTCTAATGATTGCATAATATTCCTGCACTCACCTCATTTCATGTATCCATCCCCTGGAGAAGGTTTCAGCCCCAACTTCTTACTGCTTCATACAGCTTGGACTAATGTGAGCATGGCCTTTTTTAAAAAAATTCAATTAATTAACATATAATGTATTATTAGTTTCAGAGATAGAGTTCAGTGATTCATCAGTTGCATGTAACACCCAGTGCTCTTACATCACATGTCCTCCTTAATGCCCATCACCCAGTTACCCTATCCCCGCACCCTCCCCCCTCCAGTGATCCTCAGCATTTCTATGGCATTTAGCCCTGGAGTGAGAACTAGCCAGAGATCACATGCTTTCTTCAATTAAGTACCCACTGTACATGGAAGCCTCTGTAATAGCTTTACATGGGATGCAGGTGAGGGTCTGTTTCCTCCCATCTTCACCAGTATTTATGACCTGAAGCTTTCATTTTTGCAAATTTCATGCACATAAATAAAATTCTGCAATTTTACTTTACATGTCTTTATCAGTGAGATTGGGGTCTCTGTATACTTGCTAGTCTTTAATCTTCTGCTGTGTGACTTGCCTACACATAACGTTTGACCATTTCCCCATTGGTTTCCCTATGTTTTACTGTCGGTCTTCGGGAGTTCCTTGTCTAGTCTATTTACTTGCATTAGCTTGAGGCATTGCAAAGACATTCCCTTCATTTGCAGTCCCTCTTTAATCTTTATCTCATGTATCCTTTGTTGAACACAAAACATGAATATTGTTGTAGCCAATCCATCAATATTTGGCCCTAAGGTTTGTGCTCTTGCATTCTTTTTCAAGAGTCCTTCTCCACCCCAAGGTCACAAGTATATTCTCTTATCTTTTCCTTTATAGCTTCTCTTATAGTTTCATATTTTCCCTTTCCCATGTTTAATCCACCTGAAATTCAACTTTTACATAGTATAAGGTAGGACACTAACTTTATTTATTTTTTTTTCAAAAAGGGGCCCATATTCCCAACCCCATCTGGTCTCTTTCCATTTTATCTGTAGAAAAAAAATGGCCTTCCTCTTTGTGATAAAATAAATCTCTACGATAATCAAAATCATGATTTTTCTCAATGTTTTAAGTGAGGTCTGACTAAACTAGAACCATAAAAAATAAGAGGGAGATGGTCATGTGGTCCCAGACCCCTCACCAGCTAGTGCCTTCCCTCCCATACAATTCCCCTCACCTCTCACTGCCCCCACTGAGGTTCCTGACTCTTATAAAACATACCTCTGGCTTTCTCCTTGGGTTCCTCCCTCCTGAAGACCCGCCTTCACACATGCCACCCATGTGGAATGCCCATGCCAGACCACTTCCTTCTTCCCTGTGCCACACTAGTCCCTCTGAAGACTATTCATGGGACTCTCCCCAGACCCAACCCTTTCAATGCTTCATTAACACTGAAGTCAGCACTTGGCCTTAAACATCCTGGGCTCCTTGAACTCAGGGTGTCGGCTTGTGTGTGTGTATGTGTGGGGGGGGAGGGGCGTCATAAACATCTGCTTTTCATATTTACAAAACTCTTTCACATGTTCACTCATCAATCCTATACAGCAGGCCAAGCAGGAAATGTTTCTCCCCTTTACAGAAGAGGAAACTGAGGCTCAAAGAGTTTAAATCTTTTAATATTTAAGGATTTGCTTAAGCCATGCTTCAGGAATAAGGCATGGCTGAGACCAGCTCTTCTGGTTCTCAGTCCAGGAATCACTGAAGCTACCTTACCCTCTCTTAGCATGGGTGCAGAGTCTGTCTCTACAATTAGATGGGCCAGGGTTTGAACTTCCAGAAATTCTTTGTCTCAACTGGCCCAAATGAATTGCAGGCCCAGAAGCTACTGCACTTAGAGCCTGGTCTCATACTTCTGCCCTTTTGGTTGGGGCACTTACACTCTCCTTAGCCACAGAGCAAGGGCCCTCTTGTAATACTCTTCATCCTTGTCATAGCCCTGATCACAATTATAATCAAATCACTCCTGTGCCACTAATCTAACATCTGCCTCCCCACAGTTTCCATGTCTTGTTCATAACTATATTCTCAATGCCAAGCTATGTATTCAAACAAATATCTGTTGAATGTATGAATGAATGAATGAATGTTTCCTGTGCCTTCTCAGCCACTGCCTGGATTTGGGTGCTAAATGAACCAAGCACCCGTATTAGCAATGTTGACACCCATCTGACTTCAAGCTCTTTTACCACCCAAACGCCTCACTACAGTTTATCCTTTCCAGGTGGGCACCTGCATTTGCCATATACTTTCAGGCTCAGACAAAAGTCTAACTAATGGCCAGTACTACAACCAGGACATTTCCTCCTGCCCAGGTTCTGTCTGATCCCTGCCTGCTCCCCTTGCTGGCCCCTCCTCTCCCAGCTCTGCATCCCAGCATACCCTGTGTCCAAGGCCTCTCAAATCAGAATCCTCTGTGGTTCCTTCTAGAACCCAGCTTCATGGTCTGCACAAAACAGACTCTCAGTAGCTGACAACAAATAATGAGCTCTTTATTCATCTTGGCAGTCAGATTTCTAATCTGTCTCACAGATATGAATGGATAACACAGCTGATTGGTAAGTAGGAAAAAATGCTTCCCACTTCCAGTAATGGGACTACCCCCACCGATGTTCAGAAATGTCAGCCATCAGAGCACAACACATCCGTGGTCAACAGTATCTCTTGAACGATTACTCCAAAAAGAAATGTGGCTCCAAGCATTCCACTGGATGTGAGCCTGGTCAAGATAATTGCTAGAATATTCTCCCAGAGCACCCAGGTCCTGCCTAGGTGAGCTTACAATTAAACAAGGCTACCAAATACTGAGACACTGAGACATGTACAGAAGGACACACGCACACTCACATGTACATACGCACACACATGCGCACGCACACAGAATTAACTTAGAATGGCAAGGTGGCTTGTGGCATGGGTTTTGGAGTCAGACAGAACAGAGCTCAAATTCTGCCCCTAACATTTTCTAAGTAGTTTATCTAAGGCAAATTACTTTTCTGGCTCTGTTTTTTTCATGTACCAACTAGGATACTAATACCCGAGTTTGTTGCAAGGGTTACAAGAGATAGATAAAGCTCTAGGAATATACTGAGGGGCAAAGAAGTGGTAGCTGTTGGGAACACCAGAACTGGCTTTTTCACACATCAAAGCTGAGCTGTAGATGTTGGGGTAATGTGTAATAAAGATGACAGGGAAGGATCTGGGGAAAGGCAAGCTTTCCCGGTTTTGGGGAAAGGGGGAGAACCTGGCTCGGAAGAGAGACGTGAAGATGGTGGGTGTTGGAGGTGGGAGTGAAGGCCAAGGAGGACGCAATGAGGAACCGACTCAGCGGCAGCCCCTGGCTCTCGCTGTGCTCACTGCTGAATAGTCCCAGGGGGCAGTCTTGCATTGCCTCCGGATCTTATGCAATTACTTAAAAAACAAAAACAAAAACAAAAAACTTTCCACCAAAGTGGCCCTGGATATCCTGCCCAGCAGCCTGTGAGGCCCTGGGGGGTGCCAGGCTGACTCAGGCAGATAGTCTGCCTTTGAACACACCCTCCAACCCAGCCACCATCTCATCCTGCTCAGGACTCAACGGATCAAAGCTCTTGAGGGAGGTCAGTGAGTGGCAGATACCTCTAAGGTTCACAGGGAAAAGCAATGCTTATCTTGCCTTTCGATTTTAATAAGCCAGAGGAGATCTTTCTGTGTCCCAAAGTCTTGCTTGCTTGGGGAAAAAATAATATTTAAACACTCGCTCTTCCAAATGCGGTCCGTAGATCAGCAGGATCCGGGTCCCCTGGGAGCTGACTTCAGGGTCCTACTCCAGACATACTGAAAAAGAATCTCAGGGGGCTGTGGGGGGCTGGAGGGGCTTGCTGTTCCCAAGAGTCGGTGTTTTTAACAAGCTCTCCATGTGACTCTTATGCGCACAGCATTTAAGAAGCACTAATTCAAGCACAGGTTAGGCACATCGGCCTCCCTTGAGCTCACTTGTATCACCCATAGCTACTTTTCACCGCGCGACTAGGAGAAAGTCTATTTCTATTCAAGGACACAGGAAGTTCACTCTAAAACCCAGTTGCTTAAGCCTTCGTTCCAAAATATCGAAGAGTTTAAAAAGAACACCTCTGCGGATCAGGAAAGAATAGTCATAATATAAATTGAGCTTTAGAAATGTAGGTATTTGGACTGATCTACTGTCTCAGTATTCTCTAACTGAAAGCCAGAGAAACGGAATCTCAACTCAAACACAAAAGGAAGTTAGTAGAAGACACAGGACTGTAGAATCCAAATCCGAAGAATCAGTCTAGAATGGCCAGGACTGAGGCAGGCCCCAGGTAGCGGGAGCTCATGGGCAGTCTGGAGAGGGAGTGGCTGCAGGAGTTAAGTGACCTGAGTGGCTTTCTAGAGCTGCCATCTGTCCATCCAAGATACAAATGGCCGAGATAGTCTCTGATTGGCAGGGGCACAGCCACATGCCCAGCCCTGGCAAGTGGAAGACAGGTCTCCTGAGCTGATGCCTCCAGGACTGCAATGTAACGGGTGCTGGATGGTTCCTCCAAGCTCAATCAGGTCCGGCTCCCAGACACGAGTGGACGAAGTGGTCTGGCAAAACAGTGGGTGTGCCCTGCCTCCCCAGCCTGACTGGCTGTGACTGGACATCGGCAGGAACAACGCAGATGTGCAAACCTTAAGAGAGATGAAGGAAAATATGAACGTTCTCCCAGTTCAAACGCTAGGGAAACAGAGTGGAGACAACAGCATGAGTACGTGTCATTGTGAAGGCCAAAGAGAATGACCGGAGGTAATGACCAAGAAGCCCAGCTCCTGGGAGCTGACAGAAGCAGATGAGCTGTGTGCTCCTAAGAGAGAGGGAGGGAGGCACAAGTTCCAAGAGACATCTGAGGGTGACATCCACAGAGAATGTTCACGTTCCTGATCGAGCCCCGCCAGGACTGAGGGCTCTCCAACTTACATCCGTAGTCTGAGCGCACGCTCAATGTGAGAGGACATCACTCCTCTGAATAAGGCTGTGATGGTCCTGGAGTGGGGTCCCAGGGGACATGGAAGACCTGTCGGCCACAGTTGAGCTCTAGGTAAGTGCAGTGAGACAGCAATCTTGTGTACCAGAATGTTCTAGAGACCATACCCACACTTCCAGTGTGTAAGGGCTTACGGACCTTGGTATTTTTAAAGAGAAATGTTGAATATATCCACTTCTATCGTAAGATAAAAGTGGACCACAGCTATTGAAACCCAAGAAGGGCACTAGAAAATACGTAAGAAGTGGAAAAACTGCTAGCGTTCAGTGAGCACCTACTATGTGACAGGCATACTACCAAACTTAATGTCATCTCATTTAATCCCCAAAATAACCTTAAGACCTCTGTTTCAAAAATAAGATTTTAGGTGACAGGTGCGTGATTACACAGATAATACACATAAAGCCAGTGTTTGAGTCAGGCATGTTTAACGGCAAAGCCTACACGAAATATTACATCAGCAAAGTTTTTACTATTATTCAATTTACTAGCAAATTGGATCATACAAGTTTCTACAAGACACCACCAGAGAGGCACCTGGGTGGCTCAGTAGTTAAGCATCCGCCTTCGGCTCAGGTCATGATCCCAGGGTCCCAGGATCAAGCCCCCCATTGGACTCCCTGCTCAGCAGGAAGCCTGCTTCTCCTTCTCCCGCTCTCCCTGTGTGTTCCTTCTCACTGTGTCTCTCTCTCTGACAAATAAATAAATAAAATCTTAATTAAAAAAAGACACCACCAGAAATAAAGTTTTCATAACACTGAATGCATATATACTATTGTACAAGTTGGTGAGGAAAAAACTTGTATCTCTATATGGTATTTTAATTTTTATATGTAGTAGGTACTTAAGGTATATGGTGGGTATTTTATATGTGGTTGTTTAATGCCTAAGCATTCATAGAGATGTGTATGGATAGAGATACAAACTATACACAATTACTTTATATTTTTATTTATTTTTAGCCCGCCAAATCTAAAGAGAACCCATCAAAAATTAGACACCTCCAATACACTTGGCCAACAGTGGCATCAAACACCATGAAAATCTGAAACTTCTCTAAGAAGACTCTTTAATTGTTTCAATTCCAAATGAGGCAGCGCCCATGGCTCCGTGTTTATTATCCACCAGCTCCCGTGGGAACCAACGACCTTGACCACCGTCCCTGGCTGATTTACATAATGAGATCGAGGCTCTGCAGTTCGCCCACTGTGACTATTTATTTCCCGAGGCCACCACACCCTGTCACAAAGTCAGTGGGCGCCAGCACTAGAGGTTCTGAAGTCCTTCCAGGGGATGTGCCCGGCTGGGTCTACAACAAAGAGCAGCAGCAGACCCAAAGCTTTGGGAAGTCCTCTTGGGTTGGGTGTGGCAGGATATTAATAAGGGTTTCCTCTAGCGGGGCCTTCTTGTGGCAGAGAATCGAGGTAGTAAGGCTCTCTGAAATCTTTAAGAACACTGGGATCCACAACCCAGAGGCCTTCAGCTGAAGTTCTAGGCACAGGTGCTCTCCAGCGCCGGTCCCCCCCACTTAGCTGGGCCAGGAAGGACGCAGCAACAATGATCACACCGTTGGACGGCATTTTTTAGCATTTTCTTCCACACCAAAATGCTGACTTTCCAATTGGATACTTGCAAGCTGATGAGTCCCCAGCTGAGGAATCTCCTCTCCTTGCCCCCTCCATTGGCCACACAGATTTGCTCCCTAAAGGTTCCTCTGCGTGCCCCGCCACCCCTCCCCCATGCCATTTACAGAGCACAGTCTCTGCATGTGATTGCATCATGCTGCTGATGCCAGTGCTTAGCACTGGGCTTCGTATTTGGCTGGTGCTGAAGAAATACCTAGGAAAATGCTAAATAAAACAATTTCTGAGAATAGCTTGTATGGGAGAATTTTGCGTCCCTAATTTAGGGGCTCTTGTTGCCTTATGCCTGGAGATGCAGATAAATGTCTGCTTTTTAAAGCCTACCCGCGTTTTAGAAGCCTGTAAGCCAAGCATCTGGCACACAGTAGGTTCAATAAATATTTACTGAATGAATGAATAAATTCACTAAAAAACGCATGCAAGGAAAGGAAGATTACACTATGCATTTCAGCAGAGGAGAAGTCAACAGTGAAATTGTGGGCAAACTCCGTTTCACTCTGGAATCCACTCGAAATCCACAATTCCACAAGCTGCACCAATAAATAAAAGACCTCTACGTATCCCTCCGGTATCATCGTACTTTATTATCAGAAAATCAGTTGTCTCTACTTAACTTTTAAAATTACTAAATTTTTTCAAAGAAGAGGCCTCATTCACGGGAAACTTTGGAATAGAACTTAACTATAAACAAAGGGACTTTCGTTCTGTCCTTGTCGATTGCAAAGGTCAGACTACTTTCTAAGGTCTGGTTTTTCTTTGGTGAGGAAGATGTGCAAATCGGGAATTAAAACGATAAAGTCGGACCCCGTCGTCTGGAAGCACGGCCTCTCTGATTTTTAATAGGCCTCTTTTCCATTTGGTTTGAAATAAAGTAGCCCCAATTATTTTAGAATCCTTTAAAGGAAAAGATATCCATAAATTAAGCTACAGGGCTCTCCTGATTTCCCAGAGAAATTAAATTCTTACCTTAAATGACTTAAATCGCATTGCGCCCAAGCAGACAAAACTCCCTTCTGCAGGGTTACAAAAGACAGGCACAGCAGCACGGAATTTCGGAGCGAAAAAGATAAATAGAAATAGATATAAACACACACCCCACTAGCAAAATTCAATAGTAAGATCAAAGCTAAACTTTCTCCTTCACAGAGCTCCTGTTAAGATTTTTTTTTTTCCCCTCTTCTACACCATAATCTGAGTCTCGGATACTTTCGTTCCTATTCAACCTCGAGATCAAACAACTCACACACATCTGCTGGGGTAGGTTTTTTTTTTTTAGGCATTCAATAATTGATGGGGGTGAGGGGAGAAGAGGAGTTGAACATCAACATAAAGAAAACAGCAAAATACCCCATCACACTCCTGCCCATGGAAATGAGGGGCCCAGTGGGAGAAGAGCGCACATGAGGATATAAATGTCTGTACGAGGTAACCCCAACATGTTCCAAAGACACAATGGTCTCAAAATACGCGCCCTATCATTTAAAATTATCTTTTCTTTTTAAATAGAAAATGGCAGTTTATTTCATCTCTTTCCAAATGGAGTCCCGCCCCTGGCCTGTTGTGAGAGCAGTGAGGTCAGAGGCCTGGCCTTGGGAAGTCTGCGGGCTCACACAGGAGCTGGGCGTGTACACACGAACAAACGAGCAGAATATGGCCACTAGTCAACAGGGATCTTTTGTGAAGGGGAAGGACAAGAAATGCCGGATTATGACTAAGGAGAGGAGAAGGTTTCTTGGAGGAGGTGGCATTCAAACAGGGCTTTGGAGGATACAGACGGTTTTGCTGGAGGGAGGAGCCGATGGAACATATCCCTGGCAGAGGGACCCCTTTATTCAAGGGGTCCCGATAAATTATAGGCACGTTTGGGGTCCAGGGTAACTGGGGAGCAGGCGCTGGGACTGGGGAAGGACATGGAAGCCAGTGAAAATTCTGGAAGTGGGATGGAGGGTCAAGGCTACCATACAGGATGATTTATTTTGATTTATATTTATTCCTCATTTCATCTTTCGTCTAGTCCCCATTACTCCCTGTCCCTAACCATCCTGAATATTATCCTTCTGTCCTTTGGGTGATGAGATTCAGCGGCACGCTAAGGTCCTCTGTTAGGATGGGGCTTCGGAAGAGCAGTGGCCAAGGACGAGACATCAGAACAACGTACCAAGCCTAAACACACCCCAAGAGGCGAGACTTCACAGGCTGCTCTCCCGCTGGCTTCTCTGGGACACAGCTTCTCCTCCCAAAGCCATGAGCCTCTGCTGTTTGAGGGGCACCTTCCTGGTTTCTCTGTCCCTCTAACAGCCCAAGTATTAGTCGGGTTAAGCAATGTCAGCTGCTGAAACAACCCCCAAATCTAAATGGCTTAATAGGAGAAAAGTTGATTTCTCGCTCAGGCAAAAGTCCCACGCAGATCAGGAGCTCTCCCAAGTGACTCTGCAGCAGCCTTGGGGACTCAGGCTCCTTCTGTCCGCTGCTCAGCTTCGGTGAGGACTTCTGAAAACTGCTTCCCTTCTATGGGTATCAGATTCATTTACAAGGTGGTGCTAATAGTTCTTGCCCACCTTCCTGACACGACCATGGTGACTGTCAAGTGCTTAGTAAACAATCATTGTAATTATGAAGCAATTCACATATATTAAATTCTTCCTATGCAAAGACACTGTGCTGCATGTTATATGCGTTATTTCATTTAATGCTGATAACAGCAGGCTCACAAAAGTCCTCGCATGAATATTAGAACACTAAACAGGTTTGTCTTTGCATTCGTGCAACATCATCATAAAAGGATATTCTTTGAATGTATCAAGCATCCTCCCAACCCAGTGCCTTGTGCTTGCTAATCCCGCTACGGAGCTGCTCTGGCCCGGGTATGAGCGTGGCTTGTGCTCTCCCTCCACTCAAGTCTGTATGCTCTCCCACTCCAGCCGGAGAAGATGTTTTTACCCACTCAAACCAAAGTATCACCCCTATCCCGTCATCCTTCTTTATCCACCCCCTCCTTCATTTGATTGTTCTTTATAGCATTTTAACCCTCTGACATCTGGGGAATTTGCATAAGTCTTTACTTCCAGCATCCCCCACACTAAGCCCTATGAAACCAGAGACTTTGCTTGAAACCTTCACTGCAGTATCTCCACTGCCTAAAATAGGGCTTAGCACACAGTAGGTGCTCAGTAAATACTTACTGAGTCAATATGATTCACTCCTTATTCTGTGTTGCAAATTAACGAAATGGTCCTTCTTTACTTGCCTTTTCTTCTTCTGCAGAGGAGCTGTATCAAAATACAACCACTGTATTTTGAGAGCTCGAAGTCTAAATAAAATGTTGACCCCCTTCAGGCTTAGGGGAAAGAAATCTACCAGCTGCGACCTGTCAGTTCTCTCCTGGTGAAACATGAGAGGGGGAACATGCCCTCTTGCAGCCAAGTCCCAGGCATCTGGGTCGCTGTGCAATCCTTAATCAAGTTATCATATCTAGCCCCCTGTCTCCTGGATCCCGTCACTTCTGAATGAGAAAAAATTTGCAGACAAATTTCTAGCAGCAGGAAATCGGTGCTCTCCTGCAAGGCTGCCTGAAAAGCACCTGCAGCGTCAGCAGAAGCCCTCCCACTCCCGCTGGGAGCCGCTCCAAGCCTTCCCCTTCCGGACTGGGGGGAATCTCTGCTCGTTCACTTCCAACCTACCTGCCTCTTGGAAACACTGCTCTGGGCCAGGTGCTGCTCTGGGCCGGGATCAGGTGGGACATCAGCCCACATCCAGGCCAGTGATGTCCCTTAATGCACTTTCCCGAGTTGCTCCGGTCAAAGGAGAGCATTCTGCCCAGAGATCAAGAAGCCTACCACCAGCAGCAAAACCTGCCATCCTCATTGTTCCCAGGCTAAGGGGCATTTGATTAAGGACCGGGAAACTTCATTTTAACTTAAAAAAAACACACACAAAAAAACCAAAAAACATTCAGCTCTTCCTGGAAGGAAGGGCTGTGCTGGCTTCTGGCCTTTATTTGCGCCCAGCCATTTTCACTTTTTAATAAAAACTGCGAGAAAGAAACAAAAAACACTTTGCCCCTTCATCAGAAAGAAGAATTTTTTTTTTCCCTAGGAGAGAGAGTTTTGCTGGAGAATAGGAGCCAGGAGGATAAAGATATTGGCGGAGCTTAATGCCATAAATCTGATTAATTTACCTTGTGACACTCTCAACAAAAAAGTTAAGGGTCAGAGTCTTGCCTGCGAAGTGACCTTTCACCTGCAGCCAAGGCAGTCACAATAGGGGCCTGAGCCGCCTTTCACAGCTACCTGCTGCTTCCTACAATGAGATTGGACACAGTTTTCAACATGATGGAGGACACCTCTTGGGCAAGTGGCCTTTGTTCTTTCTGCCTGTGGAGTGGAAAGCGTCCAGGTCACCTTCACCTTCCGGCATTCCAATAGGACCAGAAAAGGGTTTGTATCTCTGGGACAGAGAGGAAGGAAACCGAAATAGAGAGCTTTCTCCATGACTCATTGTGTGAACATATATTTAATAACTTACAGAATATACAAAGATGAATGCGTCTTGGTCCTTGCCCTCAGGGAACACGGGGGACTGTGTCACTCATGCAAATGGGATACAATCCATGCCTCCCAGATGCGAAGGTCTCGATGCACCTTCTCGGATGGATGCTGGAATGATCTAGGAGAGCGCGTTGTGCAGAGGATGAGCCCTTCAGAGCCAGAGTTTGGAATTCCCAGACGGAAGAAACTCGGAGAACGATCTTCACAACTGTGTCTTAAATTACACTAATATACATAAGGAGTGGAAAGTCAGGTGGCCCTCCCTCTTCTCACACGTATGTGAAAACCGTCCCAGGCCCGTCCAGATCTCCAGAAGCACTCACAGCCTCCAGCGGGCCCAGGGAGGCAGCTCTCTCTGGGGGCGCGTGGCCCCGCAGAGCGGGCTTACAGAGACATCCCTGTTCCTGCAAGTTGCCACTTGGCGTTGCCAGCAAAGCTTGCAGCTCGCTAGTTTTACGTTTCTTCTCGACTTTAGCAGAATGTATTAATAGAGGGGAACATCTGGCAGAATGGCATAGCGAAATGGGAACCAGACGCTCCGTCAAGCGCCACTGAGAGCTGTTTATCCGTGGAATTAACCTTTTGTTCAACATTTGTTTTGTGGTGGGCTTGTGCTGTGTTTTTAAATTCACATTTCTCCCAATCTCTTCTAAAGACACCCATATTTTTTTTTGCTGATTCAGCACTTCTCGGGCCTGGCAGAAGGTGGTTTTGAACAGCTGAAAGCCTGGGGGCTGGAAGCCCCTCCACGGGCCGTTGAATCTGGCCCCCTGTGGGTTTACGAAGCCACAGATGGGCCCAGGTGGGCTCATGGGAGAATTTCAGGCAGGCCCCACTCCATCCGCACGCTGAAATTGTGTCTGGATGGGAGGCTGGGCATACTCACCTTCCAAATTCACTTTGAAACAGTTTCAAGTGCAAAAGGAATTTATGGCTGCAGAAAGGTCTCCTGCATGCAGGCAAAAATCCCAGGAAGCAGTCAGGAAGAAAGAAGGAAAGGAAGGAGGGCAGGAGGCAGGGAAGGAGGGAAGAATGGAAGGGAAGGCAGGCGGGAAGGCAGGGAGGAAGGAGTAAGGGAGGAAGGGAGGGAGAAATCCAGGGAGGGAAAGGAGGGAGGCGCACTCACCAGAGGGTATACATGCCAAACTAGCAGGCAGCCCTGGACTCTTCCATGCTACCTGGTCTCCTGCTGACATTGGGGATAGAAGCCCCTCTGGGAACACTAACCATCCTGCAGGTTATCCCCCATAGCTCAGCTCCAAGAAGGAACAAGAAATCCTCATACGCCAGACAGAGGCAGTCCCTTAGGGACCATGGAGCAGTAGACACAGCCCAACAGGAGGTTGCCGTTTTGAGGGGGTTCCCGTGGAAGCCCGAGGCATGGAACTGGCAGGGAGTGAAGCAGGAGTAGGAGGGGACAGGGAGCCCACTCTCTGAGACATTTCTTCCTCCCTCCCCACCAGCACCCAGGCAACATGCGAGCCTGTGGAGCCCCCATTTCCTGACGCTACAGAAAAGGAATGGAGGTTATTCTACCATTATAGGAGGAGCCAGAGCTTGGGGCTACAGGTCCTCTCCCCCGCGGGCACATATCCCCAGCTGGCAGACACAAGCTGGAGGCGACTGACACATTCTAAAAGCACCTCGAGCCCCAGATTCAGACAACCAGACTTCATCTGGGTGCCATATGTCTGGCATCTTAGAGACTTCACTTTACATTGAAAATATAAACAACACAATAAGGGAAAAGCTAAATTCATTCAATGCTTGTTCAATGAAGGGTTTGTGATTTATTAATTTTTTTTTAAAATAGGAAAGTAAAGAGAACAACAAAATGACAGATCACATATTCTCCAAGCAATTCACATGGCCTGATGCCAGTGTTGGGCCTATCTTAAATAGGATAGCCTTGACATGTTGAAAGATATATTTCAGTAGAGAAATCAATGAAAGAACTTGATACAATTTGAACAGATGAATAATGTGAGTGAAAGAAGTTCCCTGGCTCTTAGAAAACATTGCTTTGGAAGATTATCCAGACTTGCAATTTAATACCAGATGTTGGCATCTGGAAAGACCCTGATTTGACATTTTGGCAGGAGAAGTGAAGAAAACAGAAATGGCAGTTAAAAAAAAAAAAAAAATTGGAAGAAAGGATTGTTGCAATAGCCCAGGGGAGCAGTCCTGGAATGTCAGAAAGCATGTTTCTCACCCACGATACTCCAGTGATGTCAAGGGCAGCCTGGGCCCAGGAAGGTTCCAGAAGGGTATCTGAGGGTAAGGAGAAGGAAGATTCTTTGGTGAGCCCATGAGGCAGTCAGGGGTCGGGGGAAGCAGGCCAGAGAGTAAGGTCGGTGCCTGTGATGTGGCCGCAGGGCCCAGAGGAAATGGCTCTCCGAACCTGCTATTAGAGCTGTGTGGTGGGGCCTAGCCTAACAGCAAGGCGCAGGCAGAGGACACGGGCATCTGGCTGACCCAGCCCTTAGCACCGTCGGGAATAGGCAGCAGTTCTCCCAAGCTCTGGATTCCAGGACGCGCCACTGCAAACTCACTCTGGCAGAGTCCTGGCCTCCCACACCCTCTTCTCAACTAGACAAGGTATTGATACTGTACTATGGCTAAAAAGGCCATTCAAAAAAAATTTTTTTTGAGGTATAATTTCCACACAGTGAAACACTCAGACCTTAAGCGTTGGATCAGGTTTGACAGATAGGCTCTTGCCCCATACCCTGATCAAGACACAGAACATTTCTATCACCCCAGAAATTTCCCTCATGTCTCTTGCTAGCCCACGTCCTTCCATATACACAAACAGAAGGCAACCACGGATGTGATTTCCACCACCACAGGTCCCTGTCGCTACTGTAGAACGGTACAGAAATGGCAGCATACCCCATATCCTCTTTTGTGTCTGGCTTCCTTCACTCAGTAGGTGCTTGAAATCCATACATGCGTTGCCTGTATGACTAGGTCCCTCCTTTGTTTTCTTTCTGAGTAGTGTTCCCCTGTATGGACGTACCACAAATATCATAATATATTGTCTATCCATTCACCTGTTGTTGGATATCTGGGATGTACATAGTTTTCAGCTATTATGTACAAAACTGCTATGAGTAGTTGTACAGATAAATGATTTCATCCATTCTAGAGCAGATACCAAACAGCGGGATTGGCAGACCATAGGGTGCATGGATGTTCGATTTTTTAAGAAACTGATGAACAGAGTCCCGAGGGGGCTATTTAGAAGTTCATGTGGAAAATATGACTAGCACAGGGTTCCCATGCCTCGGGGTGTGTGAATGAATGCTCTGCCACAGTGTGCAAGGGGTGCACAGGGAGTGTGACCATGGGCAACCTAGCCTGGGAGCAGGGACATCCATTTCTGCTGAACTGTCTGGGTCCCGGTTTCCTCGTCTGTTGAGTGAGGCTGTTAAATAGATGCCACCAAGGCATTTCGAGCTCCATTCTGACATCATGAATCTTCTATTTCATCATGTTCTAGGAAGCAAAACAAAAATATATTCGTAACTCTTCTCTTTGAAAGCCAATATCTGATTTGTAACCTCATAGAGTGACTAGACTTGCCATCTAACAATTTCGGGCCTTGGGTCCATTCGTGATACTTCCAATATAAGAGCAGAAAATCCCATTCAAACTGGGATTTAATCCCATTAAACAATAAGGAGGAGTTATCCACTCAGGGACTTGAAACACGCCCAGAGTGGGAGACCAGGCGTCAGGCATGGAACGACCAGGATTTCCTCCCCCCTTCTGTACCATTCTCTTAACTTTGTTCTCCTTTCTATGATGGCTTCACCCCTCATTTGATAACAAGACGGGAGCCATTCCAGGTCTTACTGTTACACACAACAGAAGAAAAACTATCCTTTCCAGTGGGATATCCTTTTCTAGGAATTCCTTGAAAATTTCCCCTCATGTCTTGTTGGCCTGCCCTAGAATACAGGCCTTTTCCTGACCAAGCTCTGTGAGAAGGATATTGCCATGAGGTTTTTGATATGGGTCTAGATTTCTGGGTCAGTGGTCCATTAGACTTCTCAGCCCTACTAGCAAAGCTGGCATGAGGCCAGTTCCCCCTAAAGCATGAGACTGTGTGGAGATGGCATAGGCATGCCCCCAAAAAGGGTGTGTGTGTGAATATTTAGCAGGCAACCAGTATCCACACAGAGCCCTTCTTCACAGGTACAGGAATGTTATCACCTGGCCCTTACCCAGGGCTAACAGAGTCTTATAGGATCACACGAAAGACTCAGAATCGGCGGTAATTTGGAAATTGTGGTTGATTAAATATGATCATGAACAGTTTGTGGCCTCTTCTCCTATCAAATGGCGGAGTCTTTCCCCATCCCTTGAACCTGGGCCACAGAATCAGGCAGAAGCAATATTGTGTTCGATCCCCCAGGTTTGTCGCTTCTCCTGTTCCCTTGCAACACTCCTCACACCATATGCAGAAACACAGGCTCCATGACTGAATGAGAAGAAACCACGGAGAGACAAATTCCAGCGGACAGCCTGGACCAAGTTTCCAGATATGTGAGTGAGCCATCCCAGGGCCTCCTGGTTCAGTCAAGCTGTTAAAAGATTGAATTTGATGAGGGACTCAGGGCCCTGCTGAGCTCAGTCAATCAAAAGAATCATGAGAAAGAATGAATTGTTGTTTTAAGCCACGACGTTTGGAAGGGTTTATTACATAGCAATAGGGACCTGAGTCTGGACGGGCCTTTAAAACTTCCTGTCTCTCAGGTGGGTGATTGTCCACTGAGCCTGTTAGGTACACTCGCTATTTGCTGAGGTATGAGGGGTTCCCTCCTTTTTTGGAGAGCTCGAGGAGGATGTTTTTCTACTGCAGAGGCAGATTCAGACTCCTGATGCTTCCCTCCCTCAGCCCTAGCTCCTTGCTGCTCGTTGGGGTGGTAGACAGCAAATCCAGTCCCTCAACTGTGCAGAAGCACTTCAGCCATCTGGTCACCCTGACCTAGCCACAAAAGATCATCCTTCTTAGGCTCCTCAATCCTAGCTGTCAGCTCTTTTCTATCGCTGACAGCATGCAGGACAGTGGGCCTAGAGGGTCAGGAGAAGTAGGGGGAGGTTGCAATGACCAGATGATGCCATGAGGGTATCCTGAAGCCCTGGAGCCATGGCCAGAACATCCCCCAGGCAGGGGCTGTCCAGACCTGTGGAAGTACTAGCCAACCAGATTCCTAGAAAGGTGGGCTTCTGGAGAAGACAGTTTGCTGGGTTGCTGGAAGCCAAATGGGGCCTGAAGGAGAGGGTGGCAGGGTACCTGAGGGAGGGGTACTTGGGGCTGAGGGGCTTCTTCTGTGTGGGGGAAGAGGAGAAGGGGCTGCTGGGGAGAGAACAGGAGATATTGGGCCCCAAACCAGATCAGAGGGTGTGTGCAAAGCAGAAGAAATAGGCAGGCAGAAGGATCCAGAGAAATGGGACTGGCAAGAAGGGTAGGGCTGATACCTGCTGGCTGCTTCAGGAAGGTCCCTGGTGCATCAGCCTGGCCCAGCAGACAGGCACCATCTCATATCCCATGCCCTGGAGGGGCGCATCCATGGAGGGGCAGAAGAGGCTTGCTTGACAATATCCTCAAGCTGGCTCTGGCCCTCTTGTCCTTCTTGCTGCCTTACTGGGGGAGTCCTGGGCTGCTGACCAGCAAGCCTCAAGTCTCCCAGCAGAGAAACAGTAAGCAGTCATTGGCCCTAGTGCTCAGGGTGCTGGGTGAGTACGTGAGCCTACCCCAGCAGCCCTCAGATGCCTGAGGACCGAACGACATTTCTTTCTTCTCTTTCTGCTGTGAAGCATACTGCTGTGAAGCACAGAGTTTTTAGGAGGCCTCAAAAATATTTGTCATGAGATTTGCTGCCATCAAACAGAAACTGCCTGTTGACGCTCTTGGATGAGATGACTTCGAGCTACTCTTCAGCTGCCCCAAGTTGTCAAAGACCTCGGGCAGTCAGCCTCCTGGCCCCACCTCTGTGGGCCTCAGCAGCTGAGGGGGCAGTTCCTGGGGGCCCACCCTTGGACTAGCATGTGGAGGGTGCTCTGTTGAGGACACAGTGTGTCACAGATGGAGGCAACGGAAAGTGCGTCCAGGACCTGACTCCTGGAGCAAGTGAGGCCCTGCTTCATGGTAGTGAGGAGAGGCTCCTCCCAAAGTCCCAGGCCAGACCATAGGCTCTGAAGCCCAGAAGGTCCACAGGTGTGGAGAAGGAAGGCAAACCGTGCTGTTCTGTGGGGAGACCAAGGCCTTCCTCAGGGCGTGGGCGTGGGGAGGCTCCACAAGGAGGCTTCCTGGGGAAACACAATGGTGTGAGGAATAATATTGCCTGAGCTGACTGTGGGGGAGAAAGGAGACCAGACAGACAGGAGGAATATGGGCCCTAGAACTAACTGCCATCCACTTTCTTTCCTTCAGCCATTCTCATAAGAATGCTATGCCTTGGGGCGCCTGGGTGGCTCAGTCATTAATCGTCTGCCTTTGGCTCATGGGTTCAGGTCTTGATCCCAGGGTCCTGGGATTGAGCCCCAGGTTGGGCTCCCTGCTTAGTGGGAAGCCTGCTTCTCCCTCTCCCTCTCCCCCTGCTTGTGTTCCCGCTCTCTCTGTGTCTCTCTCTCAAATAAATAAATAAAATCTTAAAAAAAAAAATGCTATGCTTTAACTTTTCTTGGTCAGTCCATCATAATATCACAAGCTACTGCCCACAACCTCTCCCTCTCTCCACACCCTTAGTGTATATGTTTTCCTGAGGTTTTTACATTTTACCCTTCACAAATGATTTTCAGTATCCACACCCCTGGGTCTGGAAATGAGAAAATAAATTAACAAGTGATTACAGAATAAATGCTACCCCTCCTCTTCCTTTAGAAACTATATCTAGAAATCACTGGGAATCTTTCATGGAAATTACAGGATGAAGGCAGATAAGCCCGGGAGCTCTCAGCTCTGCGTGTGTGAGGCACTTGTGAACGACTGAGGACCGAGATTAGTGAGGTCACTGTTCCCACCATTTGCCTTGACATATAAAGATGCCTTTAATAGAGATATGGGGAGGGGCGCCTGGGTGGCTCAGTCAGTTAGGGAACCGACCTTTGATTTCACCTCAGGTCATGATCTCAGGGTCAAGGGATCAAGCCAGCTTGGGCCAACACCCACCCCTTCCCACACCCCACACCCTCCCCATCCCTCCCTCTTGTTGAACTCAGTGCTCAGCACAGAGTCTGATCCAGATTCTCTCTCCCTCTCCCTCTGCCCCTCCTCCCTGCCAAATATGTATATATGTATATACATATATATACATATATATATATATATATATTTAAATAGAGGTAAGCAAGCAGAGAGGCAGCTTTTCACCTGAGATGAAACTGTCATTCTGTAAACTAATCCTAAAAGTCAGGCCATCCCACAGTATGGTGGGGGAAAGAAAGGGGTTTCGTTTATGGCATCAGAATGCTGCATTAACAAATCTAAATACAGCTTTTGATAGCAATGAAGAAAAACAGTCTCCTCTAGGGAACTAAAAAAATCTCCCTCATGAAGAAACTGAGGCCTGGAGTTCCTACCCGATTTATCCAAAATCAAAGGCATCTATTGTCTCTGCTCTTCAGGCCACAGATTCACCAGGCTTCCAATCAGAACGCATTAAAGCCGAATTCGCTTGTCTCAGGCAAAGAAAAGGCTGAGCGTGAGCCGGGTGCCAGGAAGTCGGAGTGTGGTCACTGCCTCTAACTGTTTGCACGTCAGCCCCTCGGAATGTTGCAGCGCGATAAGGGTTAAATCAGACAAGTCCCAGAGAGCTCAGATCTGTGCGTGCAGAGGTCCATGTGAACCTCCAGGGAGAAAGGGCCTTCCGACCTGTTCCTGAGCTTATCTTGATGGCAGGGGTATTCAGTGCCCTTTGTGTAACCCCAAAAGCCGAGTCTGCTGACAAAGTTTGCAAAGGCTGTCTCCAGGCTGGGCTGTAGCCCTTGCAAGCATCTTTGCAAAGATTAGGCAGTTTGATAAACAGATAAACTTGGAGCTGGAAGGGACTTTAGAATTTGCCCAACTTGGCCCTCTACACTTTTATTCTTGAACAGAGGAGGAAGTGGCAGCTCAGAAAGGAGGCAAGAATCCCCCAGGGACACACAATGACCCACGGGTGTCTGTTGGAGCTGGGATGAGGAAGCAAGCCGGGGCCATTGTCTAGCACAGCCTGCCCCTGAGGGCGGGGGGGGGGGGGGGGGGGGGGGGGGGGGGGGGGGGGGGCTGGCCTCTGGAAAGGCCGCCAGAGCTCTCCTTCCACCTGGGCCCCACACCTTCTCCCTCCACCCACTCTCAGCCCCTGCACTGAGCCCCCAGTGCTGACCCCCTGAGGACTGGGGGCCAGAGCAGGCGAGCCAGACACATCCTGGGCAAGTGAAGACATTCTCAGGTCACACTTGGTTAAGAAAGTAAAGTTTCTTAAGCAGCACCTACGTAAGAATCACCGGGGGCCCTTGCTGAAGTCCCTCTGGCCGGTCCCCATCCCAGGGTAGGGCCTTGGGGGCCTCATTTCCTTAAGCACTTCCGGCGACTCAGACCGGGCAAGTCTGGGACGCCCTCCCCGGAACAGCCCGGTAGCCGTGCTTCCGGGGGGTCTCCTCAGCCTGGACACTCAACGCTCTTCCTTGTGGCGCCTCAAGGAGACTTTGCAGCCTGATTTCCTGGGTTTCTGCCCCTCATAGACCTGTGCATTAGCTTCCCTGAACTTTGTGGCACTTCGTAAGATGGCACGCAGCTAGTGAGAGCCACCGTCCACCCCGTGCCCGCAAGCACCACACAAGCACCGTCTGGGTCCAGCGCCCCACCTTCGGAGATGGCGCCGTGGTCCTCGTTCAACCACGGAGACTCTGCGGGACCCGAAGGGGGTAGCTCGTCTGAGGGCACGGAGCCCAGCGCCCTCGTTCCCAGTCACTTCATGGCGCCCTCTCCGTGAACATCACCTTTGTTTTTCTCACACATATCTTTGCCAATGCCATTTCCTCTGCAACAGTGACCTTCCCCCGGGCCACCATCTCGGCTCAATGATGTCCGTTCATCCGTCCAGCCAGCACCACCTTCCAATGCCCCTTCCCATGTACCTCTGACTCTGTGCCTTGTACTGTGGGTGATCCTGAGCACCTTCTGCATGGGCCCCTTGCTTAGGAAGACCACGGGATTCCTATTTGGTCCCGACCGGTGCTCCACACAGCAATAGGGGTGAGAGTTGTAAATAGCTGCCACGTTCATATGCTCCAGTGGCTCCCCATGTCCCTGGGGGTCGACCCCTTTCCCGTAGCCTCTGCTCAGTGTTGGTGTCTGACCTCATCCCTACTTCCCACCTCCTTGCTTGCTCTGCCCCAGCATACCGGCCTTCCTCGCTCCTGCAAGATGCCGTGCACACTCCTGCCTTGGGACTTACTTTTCTCTCTTCATAGAAAGCCCCAGAGAGCCACATGACTCACTCCGTCACTGCCTCTGAGTTTCTGCTTGGATGTCACTTTATCGCAGAGGCCCTCCCTAACTATCCCATATAGGAAGATAACTCCTATAGGCTGCACAAGTGGGAAGGTCGAGGCCCAAAGAGGGCAGTTTCCCTCAGGTCACATGTGAGTCAGAGGCAGTCCAGCCTGGAACCTGGATCTGTCCACGGCTCATCAGTCTCTTTGCGGCTGATTTCTGTAACCAGGAGGTCCCAGCAGCCAGTCTTCCTAATGTATGGATTTATCCAGTTTCTGCCACTCAGGGTGCTGTGATCATAGGCAGAGAGTTTCATGTCAAAGCCTTAATTTTCTTAAACATAGTGGGGAGGGAGCAGAAGGATACAAGGAGCATGGATATAGTTAGCCTCCCAGGTCCCTCTGAATTCAAGAATCAATCCTTGATGAAGGTTTAAGCATTGCTGCCAGACACCCAACCCTGGGAACAGATCCACATTATGTCGGGGCTAACGCAAATAGAATTTTGAGGGCTTCTATGAGAAAAGGAATACTAAAGATTACCAATAAAAAATTAGGTACAAACATTTGGAAAAAGCTGGTAAATGCCATAAACATTCAAAATCCTAAAGACAACTTTGCATTTTTAGTAACTAAATGCCTATATATATATATAATTATACATATATATTTTTAACCTACCCTTTTTACTACTTTTTGATCACATCTTAGTTAATAATTATGTTCAATAGACATAATAGAAAGATAATTCATTCTTTCCCCTAGCATGCTTGACTGGAGTTTATTGATTATTATTAAATGTTGCTGTGCATGAAACTCACAATTTCTCACTGGATATACTTACCTTTTATAGCACCCCTCTAGGTCCACATCGATAGACACGGAATTGTGATGAATTCTATCTCACACAACTCTCATTTTAAAAAGAAAAAAAAATGGTGCCTTTATAATGATAAATAATGCTTTTATTTAGTATATTCCTGACAAGAGAGAATTTGCTTTTACTGGAAGTCATTGAAATGGAATCTTCTATTTCCCACTGTATATCCATGACGATTAGACACACTTTCTGCAGGCTGGCCTTTAGGCCCATACCTGGCAAACCCTGCTTGTCCTCCATTCCTCCCAGACCTCCAGTGTTTACTTTATTGATTGGACCTTTGGTCTGCAGCTCTGTGTCCTGACAGCAGGTGAGTTGGCGCAGTAGTGAAAGCATTCCTGAACGTCATCTTTACCTTAGGAAGACTAGAAATAGCTTCACTGTACACAGGAAGGACAGCACATCACAGATATATCCCATGGAGCCCAAACAGAGGTCACCCCAGCTCAAAGTCCTCTTAGCTAGAGTGTACAATTGCTTTAATGCCATTCGACAGCCCTATAGGTAAGAAGGAAGAGACGTCAGAATGGAAAGAGTGTTCTTAACCAATTACGGTTAGACTATCTGATTTTTTCAAGTTTTACAAAGACGAACGACGATGACACCACCTTGGAAGGGCCTGTGCCCAGGAGAAGCTTTAAATTCATTAGCCTCCTGTGACTTCACCTCTGCCCTTGAAGCAAAGGACAGCCTGCTCCACCTGCCTGTATGAGAGGAATCTAGCCAGTTGAGCCGGTGACTTAAATCCAGGGAGAAGCAGCTTCCTTGACCCCACAGTAGTATGCCCCCCCCACTTATTACCCTCAATAAGCTCCAGGCAGGAAGTCAGGTATAGAACAAAACCCTGATGAGCTCAAATACAAAGGGCCTTGCAGAGCCCTGCTTGGAATGTGTTGGCCTTGGGTTCCATTCTCCAAGTGCTCCACTATCATTTACAATTCTCGTGACATTCTCGCAAGGCAGCTGGGTGGCAAGGATCCTTCTTTATGGTGTTGAAGCCATGGTTCAAACAGGGCCGAAGTCTGGCAAATGGAATATAATCACTGAGGTATAAAGAAAGATGCAAACATTAAATTGTCGCTTTGGCTACGTTTTCTGCTTACCCGAAATATCACCTGATGCTTTGTCTAATTGGGGGATACAGCTTCATAACTGCATTGTTGCCGAATTGGTGGCAACGACTTCTAGAAAAGGCAAATTTTTCAAGCGATTCAATATCACTTGCTCTTTTAATCTTTCCAAAGGGATTAGACTGAAATAGCTTGAAGATGAAAGAGTGAGATTTTTCCATTTATGGAGTGGTCTGCTGTTTCTGTTGGCCGGGAGATCGTTGATACCCATCTGAAGATAAATAGTTAATAAAGGTGTTTGGATTGCAACATCTGTTGCCATTCTTGGAAGCAGGGACTTAATTGCAGACTAGAGCATCAAATCTTCAGAGTGTTCGTGAGACAGGGATTGATTGGGGTCGCCAGGTTACCCAGAAGTAAAATCCCAATCCTTATCTTTAAAATGCAGTGTCCAATTGATTCTCTCTGGATCATTACACCCAGCACACAGAGGTAAAGCCAGGAGGGAGTGGCCAAAACATTTTCCATTTCAAAATACTTTCAGAAGAAACCAGAACAGTGTCTTGAGTTTGGTGAAGAGTCGTGAAGTGAAGCCCCAGTCTTCCATTCCATCTGGGAGACGGAGGCATCAACGTGACCTGAAGGAAAACACGTCCTGCCCGTACATTGGAAGGACAGCCCCTGCCCCGAGAGTGTGCCTGCTTTCTGCCTTAGAGACCGACCACAGAGGCCAAGTCTGTGCAGCCAGGGGCAGCAGGGTAAAACCTCAGCATGTAAGTCCCCGGCTTCCCCTGCCATTAGCAATCTATAAAGTCAGAAGAATAAATGAGATGCTTCTAGGATGAAGATGTGGTCAGCATGGGTAGAGGGAGGCAGCTCTTCGGCTGACTCAGGAGAAGTGAGCTTAAATCAGACTGCGCCACTAAGTAACCATGTGAGTTTGAACAGGTCACCTTCCTTTCTGGGACGCCAAGCCTCCATCTTTAAAATGATGGAGTGGACTAAACAATGGCTGACATTTCTCTCAGAATCTGAACGTGAAAGTCTGTTATCTTTCGTTGAATTGGTAACTATATTCTGGGTCTTAGCTGAATATCTGTTGTGGATCTGCATCCCCTGAATTTCAGGACCCAGCTCCCCAGAGGTGGGGGCCATCAGCAGAGGAGGCCTAAGCCCTGGTCAGAGGTACCATGGACCAAAGGACCAAGGGGCGTGTTCTCCAGCTCTGAGTCTTGCACTGATGATTGGTAGTTTCTAAACGAGACCAGTAAACATGTCCCTAGAATTTCATTTCCAGATCTCAGAAAATCCTAGAGAAATGGTGGCATCCACAGAAGACAAATATCACTTCATCTGTGAGAGCTTTAGGAACTGGACTTACGGCTTCCTGGCAAACTTCAATTTCCCTAGACCGTCCTTTTTGACAGACATATGGACGAAAAGTCAAATGTGAAAGCTAACTCCTAGGACCCAGAACACCAGGGAAGAAAATGGGATGAAACTGTTCAATTCTAGTTGTTGAGGAAGCCAACAGCATCCATGGGAAGGTCCTCTCAGAAAGAAAGATGGGAGAAAATAATTGGGGTAATGCTCAGAAGAGACACTCGAGGTGCACGGGGCGGGGGAGCTACCGTCTGCCTTCTCTTTGTGGCACAGAAAAGGTTAGCACTTACCAGTTGAGTTTCCAAAAGCCAAAAAATATCATAAAGCTATTCCCTGAAGAATTCTGCCAGCCTCGAGGTTCATTACTCTTTCTTATTTGAACTAAAGTATTTTAAATTTATATATTTCACAGTGGTCAAGGCAGGAGTTTAGTATTCTGTTACAAGGATCACAAAATGCAGTGTTTTATGGAAAAATATTTTTTTAAAAAGTTAAGCAGTTCGGTCACGAAGGGTACTGAATGTATTTGTGATATAGCTGTCATACAGAGTATTGTTCCCCTTTTTAAAATTATTGATTTTTTTTTAATTTGGAAAATACCCATTCAGAAGTGTTATAAAATTCTTTAATCCAATGCTTCTCCAGCATTAACAAACCATTTTGGAAAAGAAGAAAAATGAAATGTATTCATAGTACAGCTCTTTGCTCCTTTACACACACATACACGCACACACATGCGTGCGTGCACACACACACCCATTCAGATTCCTCCATAATCATTCAAATTTCTTTGGTCTCCTCTGATCACTTCATGAGTCTGTTGCCTTAATTAGCTCCTGCACATTCTCAGAGGTTTAGGAGAGCTAAAGATTGCTTGTTTCCCTTTAAAGGTTAGGATGCTTTCTGCTGTGCAGTTATCTAGTAATATATTAATGCTGAATTGCATTGTAACCCAAGAAAGAGGAGACTCGTACCAACGAGGCGGCTTGACTTGAGCTCCCTTTTCCTTTCTTCCCAGCCAGGGTGCTTCAGGCTGGCCCAGAGCGAAGCTCAGCATATTGTGCCAAGCAGCCAGAGAATGGACTCCTTAGTGCTTGTGCTAATCCTCCTCTTTACTAAATAAGCAAGTCAAGCTTTGGGGGTAGGAGTGGGAGGAAAATTATATAATTTGAGTTAATTGGTTTGGGGCTACCCAAAGCCCCAGCTGTCTTGAAGGGAATTGTTTGGTCTTCAAGACCCAATTAAAGACATTCAGCTGATGTAAAATAGATTTTATTCTTTTTTTCAAGTCATTGTCAAGAGACGCAGACTCCATTCCATACCAAAAAAATACCTTTTAATCACAGTCTCCCCAAATGCATCCTGAAAACATGTCTGGAAATAGGTATATCTAAAGGCATGGGAGAATATAAAGGCATGCTAATTAACTAGTTTATTATACAAGTTCAAGAATACCATCTCGAGTGATAAGACAGGAGCTCCTTCCAACAACCCTTCGGGTACTATAAAATGTGTGTTAGCTCATCAAATTGTTTGAACACACTGCCCCAGCCTCTATCTTTTTTTCCTAAATAGGGATTAGTTGGGCAGATTTGAGAGACTCATGTATGGCCTTCCTAGATCGAAGACACAACCACCTGTGACTTCCATTTGACTGATCCACATGTAAGGCGTGGCCATGGCAACATTAACTTGCAAGCAACAGCCCTGGGAGTTTCCAAGTATTCAGACACAGCAAGAATTGTCGCATGTTAAAGCGATTGGAGACGTGCTGGCTTTTTTATTTCAACAACTTAAGCAAATAATGCCGAAATGGGATTCTGTGGATTGCAACAAAAATCACTCCATTTGTAAGGTCCATACCACCCAGCAAGAAATGAAAAACAAGAATTATAAAGTGTAGAGGAGGTTTACAGAATCGCTACTTGATCCGGTAGTTCTCCGATTCATGCAATTCCTGAGAGAGCGTCACGTACACAGTACTGGAAAGGAAACAGAAGTAAGACCAAGTCCTCGTCCTCCAAGAACTTTGAGTCATACAGGGGTGGGAGCAGATGAGAGAGTTATGGAAACACATGGAAAAGTTGAGAAAAACAAAGGAGGGGTGCTGATGCACATGCTAGGGGATAAGAGGCAGAAGGGACCTCATCCAGTTAGAGATTTTATAAACAAAGTGATGTTCAAGATGGGTCTTGAAAGCACAAGATGGGTCTTAAAAACTCTAAGTGATTCCAGCTGACAGAGGAATCACAGTTTTCAAGATTCCTTGAACATCATTTTTCTGGGGCCGTTGTCCCAAAAGGAGGGAAGAAAGGGATGAAGATGGAAAGGTCTGGAGGAAAGTCTGGAAAACATTCAGCAATGTCATTGAAATGCAACCAAGAGCACTCCTGGGGAACAACCGGAGCTTGAGTTTGAAGGCCCAAGTCAGGTGGAGATCTGAGGCGTTGACGGCCCAGGGGAGAGCTCTATACTTAATTTCAAAAGCAGTGGGGAGCCATCTAAGGAGCTGAGCTGAGAAATGGTGGGATCGGGACGGCTTTCACGCAGGAGGTCCCGAGATCAGTGGCCTGTGTGGGAAGAGGCAATGAGGGCCTCATGAGCCCCATGTGGGTAAAGATAATCTATCCAGTTGGAAACCAAGGCATGCTGTCTTCTGCCGCCACCCAAAGAACGGATTCTAACATAAGATGCTTTCTTGAGAAGGGGATTTTATTTGTTTGGGAGCTATGATTGAGTGCCTGCTGTATGCTGGGCACTGTCCTGGCACTGGGGATATACCAGTGAATGAAACAGACACAGATCCCTGCCTCCTAAAAGAAGTAGTTAACTCTGTCAGGCTCTCAGAGTCCCCTTCGTAAAGGCAGAAATGACGGGCAGTTTCTAAACAGGGACTTCTACAAATACAGCCCTGCTTCTAGGAGCCTGTGCCTGCTAAGCAGTCACGTAGATTGGGAGGCACGGACACTACAACATGTCTCCAGGAAACTGGGACCCTAAGACGGCGAGCTTTACACAATTCACCCACAGAGTCAGGACACGAAGGGTGACGGAAGGGTGGAGAGGCATACCTCAAAAGCCAGAGGATGTCCTAGGCCCGAAGCAGATGTCCTAGGCCCGACTAGGAGCAAGTGAAATCAAGGGCCTGAACTTACTCAAAGAAATAAGAGGGAACTCAGCAGAATGCAGCACAAGAAAGGAAGGACAGAGTGTTGCAAGGGGGCAGTGCTGGTACCGCAGGAGAAGGGCTCTGGCTACAGACGGACAGCTTGCCCCAACCTCGTGCGGGTGTCACAGGGAGGTGGCTGTCGCAGGTCTTCTGACAAGGCACCCACTCTCAGACATAAGCGATCATTTCCCTCCTCTCCCTTGCGGGGAAACTCTGCTTATCGGGCAAGCAGCTGGTGCCGGTTGGCTTCCTCTGGGAACTCGCCTACAAGGAAATGTTGGGCGGTCCAGGAGCGTGTGGTGCCCAGGAAAGGTCAATTCCATCAGGGGAATGGATGAATTGAAAATCTCTCCTATACCTCAGTGGCCAGTGAGGCAGGCCCTGTGAGCCGGACCCTCTCAGAAATACGACAATGACTGGCCCCTGGAACGGGTGGTTTCACTTTCTAGGGGTCCTCATACACCGGGCACTGTTGTAACACTTCGTGTATATGACTTCCTGCTGATGCTAAGTCGCAGGCTGCAGGTCGCCCTGCTGGCGAGCAGTAGCATGGGGGTCAAGCCAGGTCCTGTGACTTCTGGTTGCCCTGCGTGGGGGTCCAGCAGGCCTCCCCAGGAGTCTTCTCTGTTGCTCCCTCTCAGCACTATTAACATGCAGTTCACATCAGGAGTGGGGGTGTGCCTAAGTGTCCTTTGCTCCCAATATTGCCTCATCTTAGCAGAAGCATTTCACTGTCATTAAAACCCTCTGCAGGCACGTACATTGTTTGATCCTTGTTAGAATCCCCGGGAAGGCAGGGTAAGTGTCATCCTCTCTTTTCAACAGGGGGTACGGAGAGTCAGGGAAATGAAGCAGCTGGTCGAGATGGCCTGGCTGGCATGAGAGACCTCCTCCAAAGTCACGTCTTCTGACTCCCAACTAGGGGCTCTTTCCAACGTCTCTTTAGGAACGTGGCCTCTTGCTGTCGTTGGCACATAGACGCTGGCAAGCCTGGTGCCTCGCAGAGCCCTCGGCATGGAGTAGGCATTCAGGGATATCCTCAGACTGAAATGAATGACATCAGACCAGCCATCTGACCACATCTCCAGTCTGAATCTGACCCTGACCTCCAGGGACCGTGTCTAGGGGTGGGACCATAGAAGGGGGCTTGAGCAAGCAGGCCACAGGAAGCATAAAGTCTAGTGCTCATTCAAGGCCATCCTGGCCCAGACTTTTCTCTAAGCGCATTGCATGTGTTCATTGCATTTAGACCTTGCAGCAACCACTGTGGCACACGCTACCCTTGTTCCCATTTTACAGATATGGAGTGGTGAGAGCAGGAAGCTCTGGTAGTGTGCCCAAGGCCATAGAGCCAGAATCCAGTTCCAGAGCCCTCTCATAATCACACCACCCCTCAGACAAGTGGCTCCCTCCTGCCCCAAGAAACCACTTTCTTCTGAGTGTCCCTTTAGAGGCCATCTGTAGGTCTCAGTTGCTCCATCTGAGAAGTAAGGGCTTGAACCCCACACTCAGTAGAAGCCTTGATTCTCTGATCCATCCCGGCTGACTTCCTTTGGAATAGGGCCCGCTGGAAATAACCTCCACACCCCCTATCTTTTTATCTATGTCTTTTTAGTATTCTGTTCAGAAACACTTTCAAGGTCTGAAAACCCTCGGGAAACAGAGTAGGAATTCCCCCTGCAACTCCGGGTAGAATGTCCCCAAACACCTGCTGAGATTAATGGGTCCTTAGGGGGCAACAGGAGCAGGGGCAGAGCAACCAAGGGCCTGTGGGAAGTGGGGACGACACCCTGAGCACCCAGTCCAACTCCCCTTATCTTTTTTTCTCTTCCCACCCTTTTGTCTGTTCACCGGGCCAAGCCATTGGGAAGACTAAATTCTCAACAGCCTTTGCTGTATCTGCTCCTCCATCCCCTCTAAGTCAGAGTTCGAAGCCAAGCCAGGAGGTGTCCATCTTCCGGAAAGTGAAACAAGGACAGCGGGTTATGGATGCAGATAGTACTCATCTGTCAATGCTTGATGGAATAAGAACACACTTGGATGACATGCCAGCCCCAAAGCCAAAGCCCCAGTGGTTTTTCCCCACGATAGGGCCTGTCTCCTGGGGAGGCAGCCTCAGAAGCCAGATGGGCTCTGCCCCATCCTAGGGAGGAGGCCATTTTATTAGGGCGACCCTCACGCTGCCCTCCCCACCGCCGATGTAGTTCTGGGCCATGGCCTGGAGCAAAGGCTGGGGGAGATACAGGACCCCTGAGATCAAAGGAGACCTCGGTCAAACATACAGACATTCATTCTTTCAAAAACATTTACTGAGAACCTACTCCATGCCAAGTGCTGTTCCAGGTCCTGGTGTGAAAAAAGCAGTCCGAGTTCTCTGCCCTCACGGGGCTTATAGATGAGCAGGTGAGTCTGACAATTAAAAAACCACGTGCCAGCAGGTAGCGAGAGGAGCTATAAGGGAAATAAAACAAGATAAACCAGAGAAAGAGAGAAAGAGGGGTGATGTTTTAGATTGGGTGGTTGGGGAAGGTGACCTCAGAATAGACTAAGGATGTGAGTGGTACAAGTGTCTGGGATAGAGTGTTCCAGAGGGAGGGAAGAGCAGGTACAAAGCCCTGAGGCAGGAGTGCACTTGGCCTGATTGAGAACCAGCAAGGAGTCTGCTGTTGGTGGCCAGAATGAGTGGGGGAGAATCTTTTAGGAAATGCCAACCCCAGATCTTCTGGTTCTGTACTCACCCCCAGGAAGAGGTGAGAGCAAAGCATCTAATGTTAGCATCCTGGGAGGCTATTATGGGGAGGTGTTGTTGCTAAAACTTTTGAGCTCCTTGGGGCACCTGGGTGGCTCAGTCAGTGAAGCATCTGCCTTCAGCTCAGGTCATGATCCCAGGGTCTTGGATTCGGGCTCCCTGCTCAGCAGGAAGTCTGTGTCTCCCTCTTCCTTTGCCCCTCTCTCTGCTCATGCTCTCTCTCTCTCTCTGTCTCTTTCTCTCTAAATAAATAAATAAAATCTTAAAAAAAAAAAAAAAAGAAAAAGAAAACCTTTGAGCTCCTTGACTAAAATATATTTTGATAAAGGAGCAAACTACTGTTCATCCAATTCCCTATTTGGTAGATGCTCTCCATCAGCTCCTAGGAGACCTTCTGCACCCAAACCAAGTCCATCCTGTTCTCCAGAGACCATTTGATCTGTGCTATGTGACAGGAATCTTTTTTTTTTTTATCCTTTGATCAATCTGCAGAGAATAAATGTCTCAGCAGTGGTGTGCTGATAAAGTTGCATCAACTGGATCTCTGGGGAAAATAGAGAGAGAAAAAATTTATTATAAATTAGTGATATAAAGAACATGTAGCACATAATTTAAAAATAACAGCATACACAAGACTATTTATAGTAAGTTTCATACAGCCAATCGAATCTCACAAAATGCTTCCATTGATTGCTGCGGAAATCTTGAATAAGCAGCCAATCTATGACGGTAGAGGACAAACGGTGCAGTTCTGACAGGAGTGGTGGCTGATACTTTCATTCAAATTAATAAGTGAAAAATAAAGACATGCAGGGACTTCACTTTTCCACTAGTGATGTGAGAAAATTCTTTGCTGAATTGGATAATAGTTTTTTTTTTTTTTTTTTGTGTGTGTGTGTGTGTGTAAATTTAAAGTTTATTGCTTGTATCTTGATTATAAATTTTTACGTAGTCATAAAAAAAGATGGGCAAGTAAATTTTTTTTCATTTCTTCTTTTAAAAATTTGAACACTGGATGAATTCAGAAGAATCGAACAATTAAAATCTTGGTGAGCTCTCATATCAGAGAGAAGCAGTTTCTCACTGATGTAATGCCTTTACTCCAATGGAGCTGATTTTTCAAAAAAATCAGATTTTTTATCCATTATGAGTTTCACAGCATTCTGGGAAGCTCTGTCATAACTCTGTTTTTGCTGAATTCATTTATTTATTTCTTTTTTTTTTCTTTCTATTTATTTATTTTTTTTCAGCGTAACAGTATTCATTCTTTTTGCACAACACCCAGTGCTCCATGCAAAACGTGCCCTCCCCATCACCCACCACCTGTTCCCCCAACCTCCCACCCCTGACCCTTCAAAACCCTCAGGTTGTTTTTCAGAGTCCATAGTCTCTTATGGTTCGCCTCCCCTCCCCAATGTCCATAGCCCGCTCCCCCTCTCCCAATCCCACCTCCCCCCAGCAACCCCCAGTTTGTTTTGTGAGATTAAGAGTCATTTATGGTTTGTCTCCCTCCCAATCCCATCTTGTTTCATTTATTCTTCTCCTATCCCCCTACCCCCCCATGTTGCTTCTCCATGTCCTCATATCAGGGAGATCATATGATAGTTGTCTTTCTCCGACTGACTTATTTCACTAAGCATGATACGCTCTAGTTCCATCCACGTCGTCGCAAATGGCAAGATTTCATTTCTTTTGATGGCTGCATAGTATTCCATTGTGTATATATACCACATCTTCTTGATCCATTCATCTGTTGATGGACATCTAGGTTCTTTCCATAGTCTGGCTATTGTAGACATTGCTGCTATAAACATTCGGGTACACGTGCCCCTTCGGATCACTATGTTTGTATCTTTAGGGTAAATACCCAGTAGTGCAATTGCTGGGTCATAGGGTAGTTCTATTTTCAACATTTTGAGGAACCTCCATGCTGTTTTCCAGAGTGGTTGCACCAGCTTGCATTCCCACCAACAGTGGAGGAGGGTTCCCCTTTCTCCACATCCTCTCCAGCATCTGTCATTTCCTGACTTGTTCATTTTAGCCATTCTGACTGGTGTGAGGTGATATCTCATTGTGGTTTTGATTTGTATTTCCCTGATGCCGAGTGACGTGGAGCACTTTTTCATGTGTCTGTTGGCCATCTGGATGTCTTCTTTGCAGAAATGTCTGTTCATGTCCTCTGCCCCTTTCTTGATTGGATTGTTTGTTCTTTGGGTGTTGAGTTTGCTAAGTTCCTTATAGATTTTGGATACTAGCCCTTTATCTGATATGTCGTTTGCAAATATCTTCTCCCATTCTGTCAGCCGTCTTTTGGTTTTGTTAACTGTTTCCTTTGCTGTGCAAAAGCTTTTGATCTTGATGAAATCCCAATAGTTCATTTTCGCCCTTGCTTCCCTTGCCTTTGCCGTTGTTCCTAGGAAGATGTTGCTGCGGCTGAGGTCGAAGAGGTTGCTGCCTGCGTTCTCCTCAAGGATTTTGATGGATTCCTTTCTCACATTGAGGTCCTTCATCCATTTGGAGTCTATTTTCGTGTGTGGTGTAAGGAAGTGGTCCAATTTCATTTTTCTGCATGTGGCTGTCCAATTTTCCCAGCACCATTTATTGAAGAGGCTGTCTTTTTTCCATTGGACATTCTTTCCTGCTTTGTCGAAGATGAGTTGACCATAGAGTTGAGGGTCGATTTCTGGGCTCTCTATTCTGTTCCACTGGTCTATGTGTCTGTTTTTGTGCCAGTACCATGCTGTCTTGATGATGACAGCTTTGTAATAGAGCTTGAAGTCCGGAATTGTGATGCCACCAACTTTGACTTTGTTCTTCAATATTCCTTTGGCTATTCGAGGTCTTTTCTGGTTCCATATAAATTTTAGGATTATTTGTTCCATTTCTTTGAAAAAAATGGATGGTATTTTGATAGGGATTGCATTAAATGTGTAGATTGCTTTAGGTAGCATAGACATTTTCACAATATTTATTCTTCCAATCCAGGAGCATGGAACATTTTTCCATTTTTTTGTGTCTTCCTCAATTTCTTTCATGAGTACTTTATAATTTTCTGTGTATAGATTCTTAGTCTCTTTGGTTAGGTTTATTCCTAGGTATCTTATAGTTTTGGGTACAATTGTGAATGGGATTGACTCCTTAATTTCTCTTTCTTCAGTCTTGTTGTTGGTGTACAGAAATGCAACTGATTTCTGTGCATTGATTTTATATCCTGACACTTTACTGAATTCCTGTACAAGTTCTAGCAGTTTTGGAGTGGAGTCTTTTGGGTTTTCCACATATAATATCATATCATCTGCGAAGAGTGATAGTTTGACTTCTTCTTTACCAATTTGGATGCCTTTAATTTCTTTTTGTTGTCTGATTGCTGAGGCTAGGACTTCTAATACTATGTTGAATAGCAGTGGTGATAATGGACATCCCTGCCGTGTTCCTGACCTTAATGGAAAAGCTTTCAGTTTTTCTCCATTGAGAATGATATTTGCGGTGGGTTTTTCATAGATGGCTTTGATAATATTGAGGTATGTGCCCTCTATCCCTACACTTTGAAGAGTTTTGATCAGGAAGGGATGCTGTACTTTGTCAAATGCTTTTTCAGCATCTATTGAGAGTATCATATGGTTCTTGTTCTTTCTTTTATTAATGTGTTCTATCACATTGATTGATTTGCGGATGTTGAACCAACCCTGCAGCCCTGGAATAAATCCCACTTGATCGTGGTGAATAATCCTTTTAATGTACTGTTGAATCCTATTGGCTAGTATTTTGGCGAGAATTTTTGCGTCTGTGTTCATCAAGGATATTGGTCTGTAGTTCTCTTTTTTGGTGGGATCCTTGTCTGGTTTTGGGATCAAGGTGATGCTGGCCTCATAGAATGAGTTTGGAAGTTTTCCTTCCATTTCTATTTTTTGGAACAGTTTCAGGAGAATAGGAATGAGTTCTTCTTTAAATGTTTGGTAGAATTCCCCTGGGAAGCCGTCTGGCCCTGGGCTTTTGTTTGTTTGGAGATTTTTGATGACTGTTTCAATCTCCTTACTGGTTATGGGCCTGTTCAGGTTTTCTATTTCTTCCTGGTTCAGTTGTGGTAGTTTATATGTCTCTAGGAATGCATCCATTTCTTCCAGATTGGCCAATTTGTTGGCGTAGAGTTGCTCATAGTATGTTCTTATAATTGTCTGTATTTCTTTGGTGTTAGTTGTGATCTCTCCTCTTTCATTCATGATTTTATTGATTTGGGTCCTTTCTCTTTTCTTTTTGATGAGTCTGGCCAGGGGTTTATCAATCCTATTGATTCTTTCAAAGAACCAGCTCCTAGTTTCATTGATTTTTTCTATTGTTTTTTTGGTTTCTATTTCATTGATTTCTGCTCTGATCTTTATGATTTCTCTTCTCCTGCTGGGTTTAGGGTTTCTTTCTTGTTCTTTCTCCAGCTCCTTTACGCGTAGGGTTAGGTTATGTACTTGAGACCTTTCTTGTTTCTTGAGAAAGGCTTGTACCGCTATATATTTTCCTCTCAGGACTGCCTTTGCTGTGTCCCACAGATTTTGAACTGTCGTGTTTTCATTATCATTTGTTTCCATGAATTTTTTCAATTCTTCTTTAATTTCCTGGTTGACCCATTCATTCTTTAGAAGGATGCTGTTTAGTCTCCATGTATTTGGGTTCTTTCCAGCTTTCGTCTTGTGATTGAGTTCTAGCTTCAGAGCATTGTGGTCTGAAAATATGCAGGGAATAATCCTAATCTTTTGATACCGGTTGAGACCTGATTTGTGACCCAGGATGTGATCTATTCTGGAGAAGGTTCCATGTGCACTAGAGAAGAATGTGTATTCTGTTGCTTTGGGATGAAATGTTCTGAATATATCTGTGATGTCCATCTGGTCCAGTGTGTCATTTAAGGCCTTTATTTCCTTGTTGATCTTTTGCTTGGATGATCTGTCCATTTCAGTGAGGGGAGTGTTAAAGTCCCCTACTATTATTGTATTATTATTGATGTGTTTCTTTGATTTTGTTATTAATTGGTTGATATAGTTGGCTGCTCCCACGTTAGGGGCATAGATATTTAAAATTGTTAGATCTTCTTGTTGGACAGACCCTTTGAGTAGGATATAGTGTCCTTCCTCATCTCTTATTATAGTCTTTGGCTTAAAATCTAATTGATCTGATATAAGGATTGCCACCCCAGCTTTCTTCTGATGCCCATTAGCATGGTAAATTGTTTTCCACCCCCTTACTTTAAATCTGGAGGTGTCTTCGCGTCTAAAATGAGTTTCTTGTAGGCAACATACTGATGGGTTTTGTTTTTTTATCCATTCTGATACCCTGTGTCTTTTGATTGGGGCATTTAGCCCATTAACATTCAGGGTAACTATTGAGAGATATGAATTTAGTGCCATTATTAGCCTGTAAGGTGACTGTTACTGTATATTGTCTCTGTACCTTTCTGATCTACTACTTTTAGGCTCTCTCTTTGCTTAGAGGACCCCTTTCAATATTTCCTGGAGAGCTGGTTTGGTGTTTGCAAATTCTTTCAGTTTTTGTTTGTCCTGGAAGCTTTTGATCTCTCCTTCTATTTTCAATGATAGCCTAGCTGGATAGAGTATTCTTGGCTGCATGTTTTTCTCGTTGAGTGCTCTGAATATATCGTGCCAGCTCTTTCTGGCCTGCCAGGTCTCTGTGGATAAGTCTGCCGCCAATCTAATATTTTTACCATTGTATGTTACTGATTTCTTTTCTCGGGCTGCTTTCAGGATTTTCTCTTTGTCACTAAGACTTGTAAATTTTACTATTAGGTGACGGGGTGTGGACCTATTCTTGTTGACTTTGAGGGGGGTTCTCTGCATCTCCTGGATTTTAATGCTTGTTCCCTTTGCCATATTAGGGAAATTCTCTCCAATGATTCTCTCCAATAGACCCTCTGCTCCCCTCTCTGTTTCTTCTTCTTCTGGAATCCCAATTATTCTAATGTTGTTTCGTCTTATGGTGTCACTTATCTCTCGAATTCTCCCCTCATGGTCCAGTAGCTGTTTGTCCCTCTTTTGCTCGGCTTCCTTATTCTCTGTCATTTGGTCTTCTATATCACTAATTCTTTCTTCTGCCTCATTGATCCTAGCAGTGAGAGCCTCCATTTTTGATTGCACCTCATTAATAGCTTTTTTGATTTCAACTTGGTTAGACTTTAGTTCTTTAATTTCTCCAGAAAGGGCTTTAATATCTCCAGAGAGGGTTTCTCTAATATCTTCCATGCCTTTTTCGAGCCCGGCTAGAATGTTCAGAATCGTCATTCTGAACTCTTGATCTGACATAGTACCAATGTCTGTGTTGATTAGGTCCCTAGCCTTCGGTACTGTCTCTTGTTCTTTTGTTTGTGGTGATTTTTTCCGCCTTGTCATTTTGTCCAGATAAGAGGATATGAAGGAGCAAATAAACTACTAATAGGGTGGCAAAGACCCCGGAAAAATGCGCTGTAACCAAATCAGAAGAGACCCCAAATTGTGGGGGGGGGGGGGAAGGGGATAGAAAACAGGTTCTGAAAAAAAAGAAAAAAAAAAAAAAAAGAAAAAAATTTAAAAAATAAAACAAATAAAAAAATATAAAAAAGAAAGAAAAAATATATATATTTAGATGAACTAGTCAAAAAACGTTAAAAAAGAAAAGGGTAAAAGTTTTTAAAAAAATTTAGCAGAAGAAGAAAAAAGAAAAAAGAAAAAAAAATTGAAAAAAGAAAAAATTGAAAAAAGAAAAAAAAATTGAAGTAGCCACAAGACTAAAGAATCATGGGGAGAAAGCCATGAGTTCCGTGCTTTGCTTTCTCCTCCTCTGGAATTGCTCTGCTGTCTTAGGAATTGAATCTGCTTTCTCCTTGATAGATGAACTTCGTCCTGGCTGGATATTTTGTTGATCTTCTGGGGGAGGGGCCTGTTGTAGTGACTCTCAAGTGTCTTTGCCCGAGGCGGGATTGCACCGCCCTTACCGGCGGCCGGACTAAGTAATCGGCTCGGGTTCGCTTTTGGGAGCTTCTGTTCCCTGAACGCTTTCCGTAGAGTTCCGGAGGACGGGAATGAAAATGGCGGCCTCCCAGTCTCCGGCCCGGAGGAGCCGAGAGCCTGGGGCCCCACTCCTCAGTGCGCCCCCAGAGGACAGCACCCAATCACTCCCGTATCCCCAGCCTCTAGCCGCGCTCCGAGCTCACCCAGCCCGCGACCAGTTCAAGGTAACCCCGAGCTGAGAGTTCAGTCCTCGGCTCTGTCTTGGCAGCCGGCTTCTCCGTTCTAATACCTGCGAGCTCTCCGACACTCTGACACCCCCGATCCTTCTGTGACCTTGCGGGGCCTGGGGCCACGCTGGCCCCGCGTGGGCTTCACCCCGGTTTAGCCCCTGGAGCAATGTCCCTCAGTGGAACAGACTTTTAAAAGTCCTGATTTTGTGCTCCGTTCCTCCGCCGCTTGCCGGGAGCCGGCCCCTCCCCCCGCGGTCTATCTTCCCGTCGTTTTAGATTCACTTCTCCGCCAGTCCTACCTTTCAGAAAGTGGTTGATTTTCTGTTTCTAGAGTTGCTGTTCTTCTTCTCTTCGCTCTCCCGTTGGATTTGTAGGTGTTTGCTATGTTTAGATAAGCTATCGAGCTGATCTCCTGTTACCTGATGTAGTCTCAGGCTGCTACTTCTCCGCCATCTTGACTCCTCCCGGATAATAGTTTTTGAATGCTGGAAGAGGATTCTTCCAGTGACTGCCCTATTCACAATGTAATGGCTCTAGACAGATCATGCTTTTAATTTAAGTTTAACCTGAATTATTAATATCTCTTCATCACTCTCTTAAGTATAGATGTCAACAAATAATAAATCACTCCTGTACCTGGTGTTTACCCATTTTGCTGGAGCAAATACACTATGACTAATTTCAACCTCCCAACATGACATCACAGAATGCAGAATCGGGAAAAGATGGGCAGTAATGCACCCTTCTAGAATGCCTTCATCTAGCATGCAGATACACAGGGATTAATGACCTCGGGAGCACGAGCAGTGGTCCAATACAGTAAAATCAGTAGGAAATAATGAGTCTTTGTTTATTTTTAAAATATAATTTATTTAACTATAAAGTCATCTCATTTTATTTTAATAATGGCTCTACTTAACAAATGGCTAACGACATTCCTAAAAATTTAACAGTTGACTCTCTGAGCGGGTTAGGAGCAAGCCCAAGCACACCCTTGAGTCTCAGTGATGTCTGGCCCTGTCTTCATGTTAGCTTTGAAGTCTCAAGGTCTTTGCCCCTCTTTTATCCTTTCTACAGGAACTGGATGAAATAGACAACTATTCCAAAGGCCTTAATACTGAGAAGGGCCATGATACCTCCTGTAGGTACCAGAGCTTCTCTGCTCATGCAATGAATACCCAAGTCCCCACCTATTGCTACTGGTGTGTAAGCATAGCACATGAGGGCTGGAATTGATCGAGGGGTCACCTGAGTCCAGCTTCCCGTCTCATGCTTTCTCTTTGTACTGCATTATAATCCATTATTAAGTCTGTTAAGAATAACAAAAATAGAATACCACCATAGTATTTTGAAAGGAATTACAGGAGTTAGTGAGCCATGCACTCTCTATTCTATTTGCCAAGGCTCCAAGTGCAATGTCTTCTGTGCTACTGGTCTGGGTATTTAGAGGATAATGCACGGCACAGCTAGTAAAATATAGCCTGGAGTCTGTCTCACCCTGAACTCCTGGCTTGTGGAACTAGACTAGCCACACCTATAATGAGGTCTACACACATTTTTTCTAACCCTTATATTCCTTGTATTCCCTGCCTTGTATTCCAAATTCCCGTGCCATGCCACACCTTTGAGATGAGGCTGTTCTTCTGAGAGTTCCCTTCTCCTATTTGTACTTGTAAAACCAAGGCCCAGATCACCTAGCTCCTTCCTGTTCTCAGGAAGTTTCTAGCTCCTCTGAACTACCATGGCCCTCAATGCTTCCAGCATTCTGGTGGGATGATGCTACATTTTACTGCGAATTATAATTATTTATAAGTTCCGAGAAGACAGAGATCATACTGTCTTCATCTTTGGACCTCACTCTCGGGGTCCCTCCTGCAGTGAGATAAATGACCAGACCAGCCTTCCCAGCCTCAGGGAAGCAGTCCCTGTGATGCTTTACTTGGAGATAGTCATGACTCAGAGGATGTGGCAAGCTTTGCCACCAGCATGCGACAAGCACACCAACTTATCCCTTCTGTACTCTCAGCAGAGCCTGGCTTTAAAAATCATTCGAAGGAAACCTAAATCACTTGAAGTTTCTAAAAGAAAAGAATTCACCTTCAGATCACAGTTACTGTCCAAAGGGACAGACAATGGAGTCTGTCCATTGCCTGAATTTGCAGCCCATGGGCGTTTGGTGCACGTGATCCAGAGGGCATCACTGGGCTATGCACAGGACTAGGAACTGAGGTTTCCCTGGGACACAGGGCAATCACAGCAATAAGGATAAACCCAGAGTTCCTGGCCAGGTCAGCAGGAGACCCCAGTACATTGACTCCAGGATCATAAACTCTGCAGGAAAGTATAGCCTGGCTCCATCATTTGCCAACTGTGTGACCTTGGGCAAGTTACTTAACCTCTCCAGCCTCATCTCCCTTACCCAGTGTGGGAATACCAAGCATACCGATCTCATAAGGTTGTTGTGAGAATGCAGTGGGTTCATGTATATAAAGTGCTTAGAACGATGCCTGGAATAAAGTCAATATTCAGTAAATGGTCGTATTCATAGGGACAATCGTAACAACAGTTTTTATTAGAGGAAAACATTTCTATTGGCCTCTTCGGTTGTGGAGAGGAGGAGCGGGTGGGCTGCAGAGGGTAGAGTGGATGTGAGCCAGAGGAAAAGAAGGAGCACCAGCCGGGAGGGTGGGAATAGGGTCTCTAGGTCTGGTTCTATCATGATTTCATTCTGTGACTTCCCCTCTCTGGACTGCAGTGTCTTCATTGCCAGGGCCCCAGTCTGGTTTACCGAATCAGGCTCCGAGCCTGCAAAGCCGGGAAGATGACTTCTTGTTTAAGCTTTCTTGGTGAGTCTGATGTGTCCAATGCATGTTTAGGAGCCATTGGATTCCATCAAAACCCCCCAATTTCAGGGCCTTTGCACTTGCTGTTCCCTCTGCTTAGAAAGCTCTTCCCAGAAATGTTTCTTTGTCTCATGCTTTCATCCAGGTCACCGCATCAATGTTACCATTCAGACATCTTCCCTTTCACCCCATATGACTCTGTGTCCTTTGAATTACTATCTGACCTCCTAACCTGGTTTCTTTTTCCTCATTGCACTTCTCTCTCTGTGACTTGATCCTCACCAGAATGTAAACTCCATGAAGGCAGACTGGATTTTGTCTATGACTACACCCTAGCACCTCTGGAATAATGCCTGGTATGTAATGGGCACTCAGTAAGTCCGTTCTGAATAAATGAATGCATTGAGTGAATAGGAATGCATCAACTTTGCCTCAGCCTGCAAGTCAGACTCTGGAGCAAACAAAGAGCAGTCAGATAAGGCAGCCTGCTCAGCGCTGGGAAATCCTTTCAGTGTGCTTACTCCGAGGGCCCCAGGACTCTTGATCCACCCAAGGCAATCGCCCCCAGAGAAAGGTTTTGAAAACCAGCCGACAACCTCAGTCTTGTGTTTTGAGGTTTCTTTTCATTTTGCAGGGGCATACCTTTAGGCAGGATGATGACAAACTTCGCAGCCTTTATTTATGGAGAGATGGAGAAGCATTTCCAATCTGTGTTCTAGAACAATGTACCCCGACAGACATGATGTCATCTTGTTTTAAAAAGGTGTTCGTGCTGGAAAATGTTTCCAAAAGTTTTGCGGGGAGGGGTTATAAATGACTAACAAAAGTTACATATGTGGGTTATTATCTAAAAAATATAGTAATATGTAAAATACTTTTGAAGGTAAGACTTTATGGGCTAAAGTTATATTTCCAGATTTCTCAGGCTTTAAGAAATAAGTAAGCTGATTGAGTCCATCCGCTTTAAAGGAAAGTCTCTTTTCCTATAACACCTTCTTGTTTGCATATTAAGGATGTGAGACCCAGACACACAGTCTGCTGGAAGGCTATAGGTTATCTGTTTAATCGGCTCCACCCAAAATGTTCAGCCTAGATACTCTATCAGCAGCCTTGATTTTGACGGACTTGCCAAACCCAAAAGCTCTCTTTTTCCCCTTCTGAGTAGTATTTTCCCAAAAAGTTGGGGAAATAACTTAAAAAGTCAGATAATCCATGAGCCTAAAGAGCACGTGTTTCCAATATTAATCAGTATTCGATGAAGGAGTTCCACTAATCAGTTAAGTTTGGGAAGCACTGAGTGAATGAAAATTTTCAACAGGATGGTCCCTCTTTGGTATGTTAATGTGTGTGTGACCTTTCAGGAGGAACATTCAGAGACAACACTTCCCTCAAAGGATTTGATCAGAGAACACTTTATAGACACATATCTTATAGGGCTAGCATTTCCCAGAACACAGTTTGGGAAATGCCTACCTAGAGACGAGTAAGGACTGGCTTGAAATTTTAGAAACTATGATAGGTCTTGTTTGTTCTTTTTTTGAGGAAGTTGAAAGACAGGTATTGTGAGGATCACCCAGTGATTTTTCAGAACTCCTCAAAGTGTGATTTTTACCCTGTGCTGAGCACATGAGAAATGAAGGCATTAACATAGGTATACTCTGGTTCGGAGGAGGCTTTGACAAATATATGTATGGGCACGATTCCGTTTGGGGCCATGATAGAGCAAACTGGTGATCGATATGCCTTCTCGCCAGAAGTAATGATTAAACAGGATAGAAAATATGAAGCAACTCTTTTCAGGCATTAAGCAATAAGCAGCTGTGAGTCTTGAGAGAGGGGGAGGACGTGAAGTGAACCCTAACACAGCCTGGCTTTCTGCGAGGGGCCAGTTACTAGATACTCAGGTCAAGGGATGGAGTATAAGCAGACTGTGACGAGCATGCTTGGTTGAGGAGGAAGAGATGGGAACTAGGGGAATTTGCAGGGACCAGCGAAGAGGTAGCTCTACAGGAGAGCTGCCAGACGTCTATACTGGGGAGTGCCTCTAGCTTCTTGGTGGAGAGCAAGGCTACAAATATACAGGACAAAAACTCCACTGGCCCTATCAGAGAACGCATTTGATGGGAAGGAGATCTGAAGAGAGACACCGGAGGTCCTTAATGTTGAGAGACTTTGGAGCTCCAGCCCAGCAGAGTGGAGAAACAGCTTGGTGAGCACCTCCTGCATTCACATGAGGTTTCAGAAATTGCACGCCTTCAGAGAAAGGACCCAAACCTGAAATAGACCCATCCCAACAAATACTTAACACGAGCCTGCAGAAGATCAAGGTTTTTGTTTCTTTCTTTGTTTGTTTTGTTTTGTATTTTACAGATTTTATTTGTTTATTTGGTAGGGGTGGGGGTGGAGGAGCAGCGGGAGAGGGATAAGCAGACTCCGGGTTGAACCCAGAACATGAGGCAGGGCTAAGTCTCAGGACCCTGAGATCAGGACCTAAGCCAAAATCAAGAGTCAGGTGCTCAACAAATTGAGTCCCAGGTGCCCCAAGATTGAGGTTTTAATATGTGTTTACATAAATATAAAAGTTAAATATAATAAATAAATATGTATATTTGTTTTGATAGATAGTTATGGATTCATTTTAAGGAACTGGCTGGCTCTTGGGTCATGGAATTGTGGAGCATGGCAAGCCCAAACTGTTTAGGGCAGGCCAGCAGTCTGGGAACTGGCAAGAGTTGATGCTTCAGTCTTGATGTAGAATTTCTGCTCTGGGAAACCTGTTTTGCTCTTAAGCTCTTCAACTGATTGAATGAGGCCCACCCATGTTATCAAGGGTAATTTCCTTTAAAGTCAACTAATTGCAGTTGTTAACTACATCCACAAAACACCTTCATACCAACACCTAAATTAGTGTTTGATTGTATAACTGAGTACTACAGCCCAGCCAAGCTGACACGTAAAACTAACCATTGCACCATCCTAACACTGACAAAAATATTACAAGAAAATAAAACTACAGATCAATATCTTTTATAAACATAGATGCAAAACTGCTTACCAGATGCTATCAAATTAAATGTAGCATTATATAAAAAGAATAACACATTACGACTAAGCAAGGTTTATTCCAGGAATACAAGGTTGATTTAACATTCAAAAAACAATCAATTTAATTTACCACATCAACAGAGTTATAGAGAACTACCATAAGATTATCTCAAAAAGAAAGAAAAGGAATTTGGCAAAATTAAATACCCATTTATGATTTTAAAAATCTCTCTGACAACTAGTAATAAAATTCCTGATAAAGAATCTTTGAGAAATTCACAGTCAGTATTCTACTTAATAGTGGATTATCGAAGACTTTCTCTAAGATCAGGAACAAGGCAAGGATGTGAGCTCTCACCACTTTTATTCAGTACTGTACTGGAGATCCTGACCACCGCAGTGAGGTGAAATAAAAAGTATAAAGATTAGAAAGAAAGAAGTAAAACTTGCTTTATTTGTAGATGACATGTATATGTATATAGAAAATCCTAAGGAATCTATAAAGCCACTAGTAGAACTAATTAGGGAATTAGCAACATAGCAAGGTATAGGCCAAATATACAAATAGCAGTGCTCTCTCTCTCTCTAATTCTCTTTCTATATATAGAAAATGAACAATTAGAAAGTAAAATTTTCAGAATGCCATTTACAATGACATCAAAATTTGTGAAATATTTAGGAATAAGTTTGCTTAAAGATGTGTAAGGCTTCTATATTAAAAACTATACAATGTTACTATAAAGAATAAAGGAAAACAAACAGAAAGATATATCATGTTCATGAATTGAAAGTCTTGACATTGTTAAGATGTCAATTCTTCCTCTCCCAAAATTGATCTACAGATTCAAACAAATCAAATCCCAATCAGATCTCAACAAACATTTTTGTAGAAATTGACAGGTTGATTCTAAGATTTACATAAAAACGTGAAGGACTAGAGGGTCCAAAATCAACTGTAAAAAAGAGGAATGAGATTGAAGAATCCACAGTATCTGATTTCAAGATGCACTTAAAAAAATCTACAATAATCAGGGTACATGATGGCCCATTTGGTTAAGTGTCTCACTCTTCATTTCAGCTCAAGTCATGATCTCAAGGGTGTGAAATCAAACACTGCATTGGGCTCCAAACCTAGAGCCTGCTGAAGATTCTCTCTCCCTGGGGTGCCTGGGTGACTCAGTGGGTTAAACCCCTGCCTTTGGCCCAGGTCATGATCTCAGGGTCCTGGGATCAAGTCCTGCATCAGGCTCTCTCTGCCTGCCTCTCTGCCTACTTGTGATCTCTCTCTCTGTGTCAAATAAATAAATAAAATCTTAAAAAAAAAAAAAAATTCTCTCTCCCTCTCCCTCTCTAAAGACAAAACAAAAACTTAAAAAAAATTAAAAATCAAGCAAACAAACAGAGTTCAGAAATAGAGTCACACATGTACCATCAATTGATCTATGACAAAGGCACTAGAGCAATCAATGGGGAGAGGAAAGTCTTCCTCAAATGGTGCTGGAATTACTGGATAAATGCTTAGAAAAAATAAACCTCAGTCCTTAGCTCACACCATACAGAAAAAAATTTCAGAAAAAAATTAATTGAGATGAATTATAGGGTTAATCACAAAGCTGAAATTATACAGCTGCTGGAAGCATAAAGGAAGGTATTCACAGCCTTGTGTTTGGCAAAGATTTCATAGATAGGACAGAAAAAGTATCAATCATAGGAGCACCTGGGTGGCTCAGTTGGTTAAACATCTGCCTTCCGCTCAGGTCAGGATCTCCAGGTCCTGAGATCAAACCCTGCATCCACTGGACTCCTTGCTCAGTGGGAAGTCTGCTTCTTCCTCTCCCTTTCCTTCTGCTCTTTCCCTTGTTCATGCTTGCTCTTTCTGTCTCTGTCTCTGTCTCTGTCTCTCTTTCTCTCAAACAAATAAATAATACTTAAAAAAAACTTAAATAAAATAAAACAAATAAATAATACTTTTTAAAAAGCCTCATAAAAGAAAAAATGGAAAAATTGGGCTTCACTGATATAAACTTTTGCTCACCAGAAAGATACCATTAAGAGTATGAAAATGAAAGCCACAGACCAAGAGAAAATACTTGCTGTACATATTATAAGAAGAAAATTGTACCCAGAATATATAAAGAATACCTACAAGTTAATGACAAACCAATACATAATGAGCAAAAGACTCAAACAGAAACTTAATGAAAAAAGATATGCAAATGGTAATAATGACATGAAAAATTGTTTGCCATCACTGGTCATCAGAGAAATGCAAATTACAGCTAAAATGAGATGACCACTCCATTCCTACCAGAACAGCTAATGTTAAAAAGATTGATAACACCATAAGTTTATAAGAAGGTGGAACTACATTGCTTTTGAGAGGATGAGATGGTATAACCACTTTAGAAAACTGTTTGGCATTTTCTTATAAAGTTCAAAATACAGCTATCCTATGACTCAGCAATTCTACTCCTAGGTAATTGTCCAAGAGAAATAAAAACATATGCCCACCCAAAGTCTTATACAAGCATGGTTACAGTGGCTTTATTCATAATAGCCTAAAACTGGAAACAACCCATATGATATCATTTATATGGAACATCAGAACCTGCAAAATGAACCTATAGTCATAAAAATCAAAACAGTGATTGCCTGGTAGGTGGTTATTGTCCTAATGAGAGCAGAAGACTTCCGTGATGATGGAAATATTGCACACCTTGATTGTTGTGTGGGTTAACAGGGTGTGTTACATCCATTGGACACTTAGGATCAGTACATTTCACTGCATGTACATTTCACCTCAATAAGGTATAAAGGGGAAGTGAAGGAGGAAAGAATGAAATGGTAGAGAAAAACAGAACAAAATTAAATTCTTTTACTTGCAAGCATGCACACATGAACACACATGGACCATGCAAATATGTGTAAGTACGTTCACTGTGAAGTGGGCCAGTGTTGGCCAGAGCATATACTTTAGATCCATTTCAATAGATATTTTCACATTTCACTATCAGAGAGTTCTTTATTCATTTTTTTTTTCCTCTCTTGGGTTTTCTTACCAAAATACCCACATATGTTTGACAAGAGAGAGAACAGAAACACTAATTCTGAATTTCACACTTACCAGAATTTCAGACAAATTGTTCGTTGTTGACGTTTTGAGCTTTCATTTCCTGCCATGATTCTCTTCAGGAAAGGAAACTAGAAAGGAAATGAGTCAGCTCCTCCCAGGCCTCCCAGGTCTGGCCACCCGATTTGAATCTAGCATTTGATTGATAGCAAAAAAAAATATTTTTCAAGAATACAAACTCATTATTATTTTTATGATTTTTGTTCTCAGATAGCACTTGAATTGACTTGATCCCTCCTTCCCCTCAGGGCCAACCAAGTGATATTCCCCACAATAGCATCTTGCTTCATTACTGGAGTGTTCTGGTCACATTAAAATGGAACCACATGGAAATGAATTTCCCCCTTTTCACGTTTCGGTCCTTAGTTTCCATGGAAGAAGGCTAATTACCTTTTTAATAGCCCTAATTGATGGGCTTACAGATCATATCTTTCAGTCCCCACTTGTGTGTGTGCTAAGGGTAGGGGTGGCCAGCGCTCCTTTTCTCTTGACCCCTCAGCTCACTCTTCCTTATTGGAAAGAGGGTCGCTGGCTCATGAAAGGACCCTTGCCTTGTGTGTCTCTGTTTGCAAGACTACCTGCAGCCCATTGTGGGCTGACCAGGAAGCCTCGCTTTGTCTTGGCCAATTGACACAGCTGCACACTCGGTAAATAGACTCAGATGTTGAGCTTTTGTCTGAAGGATCTTTTCAGATTAATGCAGAGAGAATTAGTTTTTAAAACTTAAGCCGGAGCCAGGATGAGTAGAATGGAGCTGTGAGCCTTTGAATTCACGTCCACAAAATGAGACCAACTGTCTTACAGGGTGTTTATCCCCTGTTCCTTTTGGAGGTAGCACTGAGGGGAGACGCTCCACTCAGACCATTGTGAGGAGAAGATCTGACCAGTGATTACTTGGGCTCCAGCTTCGTTCTCTGAGGGGACAGAGCCCTGCACTGGTTAAGTGAATGTAATTACTGCAAAACAGTGGATGACAATTGGTTTGGGTTTTCTTATTTCCAGACCACAGGAGGTTCTGACAAATTGTATAAGAAGATCCATGGCCTATGGCAAAGACAATTAGGGCAACAGTCTGGACTCAGCACTGAGTAACATCTCAGATCCTGCAGATTTCATTGCGTATACCACCCAATCGGGCCCTCACCCATGGGCGCATTCCCAACCATGCCCTGCTGGGACACAAGAATCAGACATAAGTCCCAAAGGATGGCTGGGCTCTTGAGGATGGGACCGTACCTTGGTGTACACCATTTCACTTAGCACAGGTGGGAATCGTAGTCCTAATTTTGTGACTAGAAACTAGTATTGGGGTACCTGCATGGTTCAGTTGGTTGAGTAGCCGACTCTTGGTTTCAGCTCAGATCATGATCTCAGGGTACTGGGATTCAGCCCCACATTGGGCTCCCCACTCAGTGAGGAGTCTGCTTGTTGCCCTCACCCTCTTCTTCCTACCCCCCCTCCACCTGAGTTCTCTCTTTCTCTGAAATTTAAAAAAAAAATTTTTTTTAAAGAAACTATAGGGGCATCTGGGTGGCTCAGTGGGTTAAGCCTCTGCCTTCGGCTCAGGTCATGATCTCAGGGTCCTGGGATTGAGCCCTGCATTGGGCTCTCTGCTCAGCCGGGAGCCTGCTTCCCCTTCTCTCTCTGCCTGTCTCTCTACCTACTTATGATCTTTTTCTCTCTCTGTCAAATAAATAAATAAAATCTTTTTTAAAAAAAGAAATTATAGTATTACTTGCCTCTTTGAGACTTACAGACTCATTTTTCTCAAGCTACAAATTGGGCGTGATTTCTCCTCTTTGCTAACAGTCCTATGTACTTAGCAAGGCAACTTGGTGTTGTGAAAAGAAACTTGACTTTGACTCATACAGGTCCGAATTCAAATCCTACCTCTGCTTCTTACTAGCTGCGAGATCAAAGACAAGTCCCTTCTCTGAACATAAATCTCTGCACCATGATACTTGAAATATGGTTTCTTATCTCACAGTATTATTAGGGATCGAAGAATTTTTCTCATATGTATGTGAACCTGACAAGCACAAGTCTCAGGTTGTGATCCCAGGGTCGTGGGATCGAGTCCCAACATCGGGCTCTTTGCTGGGTGGGGAGTCTGCTTCTCCCTCTCCCTCTGCCTGACACTCCCCCTGCTGGGGGAGTCTCTGTCTCTGTCTCTGTCAAGTGGATAAATAAGCTCTTTAAATAAATAAATAAAATAAAGTAAAATAAATTGAAAATGGTACCAGATAGAAAAAGCACCTGGTGAATTACAAAGTATTCATACGAAGCAATGTTTCTTTATTATACTAAACCCGTGCTAAATCCTAAAAACTGCCTGTTGGTGGGTATTCCACCGCTGACCTTGCCAAACACCCCCTTTTCCTCCTTCAGCTCCAGTGTCTGAGTGACGGTCACTCACCACTACAAACGCAGGCCGGTGCCACCACCTGCCCCGCTCCCTGCAACATTCACCAAGCTAAAATGGAACTGCTGACAGAGCAGAGGTGGTGAATCAGAAAGGAGCAGAGAGGCGTCCCAGAGGAAAATAGACATCACCATTCTGAAAAGGGGGCAAGTTCACAGATGCAGTGTAGACAGGGTGGTATGTAATGTAGTTCCCAAAAGGGAATGGCCTCTTCCTGGCTCCACGCTAGGAGATCCAAAGGAAATGCTTGTTCCTCCTTTGCTTTATATAAAGGAGACCCTAACCAAGCTGGATCCCCTATCAGTTCTCCGCACGGTACCTTGTGTTGAAGAGTCAGAACACCAGCCCAGCACAGCCGCCAGCGCTGAGGGTCCTCCCAAGAGACAAAGAAGGAGAAGAGCAGATTCTATGACCATAAGGAGCCTTCCTGAGCCAAGCCTCCAAGATTCAGATTCCCCTGCAGCTTGCTCAAAGGAAGCATGTGAGGGCAGAAATGCGCGTTCGAACCAGCTCTAACAATCAGGAACAACGCTGATGGGCAGAGACCACACCGCGGAGACTTGCGTCTGCGCCTCAGTCCCATCGGATGTCAAGTTTGGGCCACCAAGCCCCTTTGACTCTAAAAAATTAACACCAGAAGAGAAGTCTATGCCTTGGAAAATAATAAAAGAAACTGTGGTTAAAAAAAAAAAAAAAAAAAGAAACTGTGGTTGATTGAGCTTTCCATTCTGAAATATACCTGCAAACTACACTCTCATGTCACTTTCTTTTGGGACTTAGAGGAAAAGGAAAAGACTTTAGTGCCCTGCTGCTGGGCAGCTCTGCAAGGGGCAGAATTGGAAGGAAGGAATCCCATCCCATAGAGCCTTGGGCTCATCACCAAACCTCTCTGAAGCTCAGTTCTCTCCTCTGTAAAATGGGGATGGAATTCATCCCCACTGACATTTTTTTTTAAGATTTTATTTATTTATTTGACAGAGAGATCACAAGTAGGCAGAGAAGCAGGCAGAGAGAGAGGGGGAAGCAGGTTCCCCACTGAGCAGAGAGTCCAATGTGGGGCTCAATCCCAGGACCTTGAGATTATGACCTGAGCAGAAGGTAGAGGCTTAACCCACTGAGCCACCCAGGCACCACCCCCATGGACACTTTTATCTGAAGGGAATGACACCATGACGAAACAGGTTTGGTGATGCATTTTCTGCCTGTACCAGCACCTTGCTACAGAGAAGAGAAAAAAGTCCACCTTTCTTGCAAGAGCTAGATGGATGTCGAACACTTAACCTTGAAAATGCATGTGCTTCTCAACATGCTCACTCTGGAAGCCAGCACCAAGAACTTTGATGTCCAGTGCTCAGGCAGGAGAACAGAATGGAATAAAGGAAGCACATCTTGATGAACCGAAAAGGACGAATTATTCAGAGCACTCATCAGGAAGAGCAGAGGGAAGCTTGACAACAGCACACATCATCTGCCTTGTTTAAATAAGACACTTGAGGAGCACTGAGATGAGAGTCCAGAGGCCGAGGACTGATTCTAGCTCTTCCGCTTGGGATCTCAGGCTCATCATCTGTCAGGAAAAGGAGCAGGAGCCCGTGATTTCTTAAAGGGCCCATCTATCTCCACCATGCTGAGTTGCCCAAGAAATCAGCTTAGCACTCATTCTCCTCATCTGGGGCTTTGATCCCCATCTCAGAAACAAAGAATTATGATATCGGAATCTCTGAGGAGCTACCCTTGGCTTGGAGACTTTTGGCCTTTAAGCTGAGTTTCTAAATCACACTCAGTTGGCCATGTTCCAAGTTCCTACTTGGCTGGATCTGCCTAGAGGTAGGCAAGGGTAGCTTTCCTTGGAGCCCAGGGGTTAAGGACTGGATGAGGCTACATTTGTGTTTCCTCTGCACATGGGACGACTCCACAGAGGGGCTAGAGTCTGAGCTGAGTCTTAAGAGATGAGCAGGAGAGATACTGGTAGATGAATGTTCTAGAAGTCAACAGCCCCACAACTCCAGTATTATACACATCAGACTGCGTCACATGGACATTTGTTTCATGCTCATACATAGGACGAGTAGGACAGCTATCCACCCATCACTTACATTTTTGAGCTGACTGAGGCTCCGCCATTTTTAACATTTGGCTTCAGAAATTGCCTACCAAGTCTCCTCCCCTCCAGGCTGCCCAATGGGCAAAGAGCATAGAGAGAGCCCTTGTCACTGCTTCCTGATCCAGGTCTAACTGCAAAGGGAGCTGGAAAATGTGGTTAAGATATGTGCCCAGGGACCTTACAAAAAAACATGGATTCTAAGGAATTGCCTGCTGGTTCTACCACAATCTGGTCCGTTCCCCAGGCCCTGATCCTTTGGGATAGGTTAGAAAGAAAAGTAGCCAGAGGCTCAGGCAAAACCCAAGAGAGACAAATGAAGTTTCTGGCACCGGGGAGCAGCAGTCTCGGGACAGACAAGCAGGTTGACTCGAGCCCATTTCATTTTGGTCAGCCAATTTCCCTCCGATGGGGTAAAGAGGCCTGGAACCCCACGACGGAGAGCGCCACCGTATCTTTCCCCGCTGATTATGGGAAGGAGAGGGAGTGTGATGAGGCGGTGCCACAGGCCAGCCATGGGGCCTCCCAGGGTAAAGCTTGGAAACCCCCTGGCTTTCCCTGGCATGGCCCTTCGCCCTTGATCCCTCCTTCTGCCCTGGCTCCAGCCCCTTTTCTTGGGCAGACTCCAGAGGCCAGACTGTCGCATGGCCTGACATGTGGGCTCAGTGCCCAGCCTGTGAGGCCACTTCGGGCTCAAGTTACTGGTGAGAGCTGATTCGGGAGCCCGGCCGGCCCTGTGGCTCTGATGGGGTTTCGCCATCCCGCCTGCCCTCCTTGGCTGGGTGCCTGGCAGAGCTGCGCGGCATGGCCCCAGGCTGTCCGCTTTCACCAAGAAGAGGCCCTCCTCTCTGAATAGAGGAGAATCTGGGTGGGAGGAAGTGAAGTTTGGGGCTCCCTGGTCTATCCAGCCTGAGAACACATCCCACGCCAAGGCCATCTGCCTTCCACCAACTTTCCCAAGGAAGAGAGACAAGATAAAGGGCAGACAGAATTAACACTGAACAACTCGTTAATGATTTTATTGCAGGTTAAATAAAATGTCTCAAATAAAACTACAGGAGACCTTCTTCAACCTTACTGGGCTGTAAATATGTATTAACTCAATTACTATCAGCAATTAAGGCCTAGTTTGGGAACAGTGACCTGAGACAAAAAAGACATTATCATCCTGGGAAATGAATCCCGAATAAAAGGAATTTCTTCCACCTTAGCTAATGAGCAGCTGTATAGGGATGGAAATGAAGGCCTTTGCCTGGGAATTACTTTCCACAGTTCTTACGGGGAGAGGAGAAAAGGTTTGCCTCTATGTAAAGCTCTTGGAAGCACGTTAGGGACATTGTTGCAATGCAAATGAGGAAGACCGTTGTGTTTGGGTGGTTTATGGGTTTAGTAAAAGGAGTAACATTTCAATTAGTGGGGAAGGAATGAGAACTGGCCTCAAAAAGGCTTAATTGGCAACTTGGCTTTCCCAGGGGACTTTGAAGTAGCATCCGAGATGGAAGGTTTTCAGAGGTGGGTGGAGAATAGGGCAAGGAAAAGTTCCTGCGGTGTCGGGGGTCAGAGGGCAGATGGGGTGCTCACGAGGTAAATCCCACTGCTACCCAAGGCCCACCCCCACCCGAACGTGGCTCCAGCCTTCAAGGCTTCTGACAATGACTATGATGAAGACAGAACCCTTCCCTCTCTCAAACCACCTCACTGTTAAGGACTGCAGCCCTAACCTCACTGGTGTGGAATTTCTTTTCCCTTCTCAAGAGTCCCTTTTGCTAGGTCTCTAGGATCAGCCCAGAAAGCTGGCTCATTCAACTCCTAATTGATGTGAGTTATGGGGGAGGACTCAATATTGCATACAAATGTGCAGAGTGTGTGTGTGTGTGTGTGTGTGTGTGTGTGTGTGTGTGTGTGTGTTCAAGGACTAAAGGGCCTGAATGTTCATATAGGACCTCCCCTTAAGGCAAGGGATTGAACCGGTGATTGTTCAAGGTGGACTGTCTCAGATTTTGTAAGCTGCTAAAGGCCTCCAGAGCCGCCCTGTGGAGGATGAGGTCTCTCTTTGCTGTTAGTGGGGCATGAGGCCTTCCGCAGTGTAGCTGACGTTCAGGAATTGCTCCAGTCTCCAGGCTTCCTGACCAATTTGAGGTTTCATTTCTCAATCTAGTCATTCACAGGACTGGTAAAGTTTTTTTTTGTTTTTTTGTTTTTAACATGGAAGAGCCCTCTAAAGGAAATAGTAAGATAACATGCCAAGATAATTGTTTGTAATGAAGTCTGGTTGAAAATTCAACGAACCCTATGTTTTAGTTGAAAGATAGCGGTCTGACCAGGGGTTTGGAGAGCCATCCAAACCAAGCCTCTTAAGTGGTATGCTGTCTTTCTGAGCTTGGGGCAGGGGGTGTGGGGGACAGAATGAAGAACTTCCAAGGGACCCCGTGCCTTCTACAGTTCTCCTGATGCTGACTTTGGAGGAGGCCAGCCCAGCCCCTGCCATCAGCACATCTGTGAACGTGGACTGGGTTTTGCATGAGTCTTACCAGCGCTCCCTGAACCGGAAGGCACGGTAACCTTCCATTTGGAGCAATCGGTCCCAACACACAGGACCCCGGGCCAGGCTTTCTCCTTCTGTCCTCCCCTCTCCAGTGGGTGGCTTCTCCTGGAACACTGGCTCATATCTCTGGAGCCTGTGGTTTGGGAATTGCCATTAGCCAACTGCAACAGAGCCTGGAGAGTTTACTTCGGGTCCAAAATGGGAAGCGGACCCACGCTCTGAGCAATGCTCACCCCCTCAGTAGGTTCCGGCTGGCGGTCTGCGACCTCACAAGTGAAACTCTTCCCACCAGCCTTTAGCCTCAGTTGTCTGTATTGAGCGACCCCTCCCCTCCCTAGCCTCCTCCCGTGTCACTTCCTCAGAACTGGGACAAGAGGAAAATGGCGTGTGTATGCACCTGCCACGTTCCTGAGTAGTGGGCAAGCTGGGCCCCCACGCAGCCTCTGTGGCACATGCAATCCCCGTGCCACTATGACCAGCCCTCAGCACACCTCCTGAGTCCTGCCATTGAGCAGACAGGAAGCCAGTTACTCACGATGTGAGGCTCCTCAGGACCTAGAAGGCATTACTGACTACACGTCTGGGGACAGTGCAGAATCCATTTTAAGTGCTATAATATGGGGCGCCTGGGTGGCTCAGGCATCAAAGGTCTGCCTTTGGCTCAGGTCATGATCCCAGGGTCCCAGAATTGAGCCCTGCATCGGGCTCCCTTCTTGGCAGAAGCCAGCTTCTCCCTCTCCCACTCCCCCTGCTTGTGTTCCCTCTCTCACTATGTCTCTGTCAAATGAATAAAATAAAACAAAATAAAATAATAAATGCTATAATATGTCCTAATGTGCATTTGTAATAATACCCGAACCAATAGATGCATGACACATATGCCCGACTGAGGCCCAGACCCGTGAAGAGACCGACCTGCTGCCTTCAGGGAGTGAAGGGCACAAGGGAACCCCTAGCCCAGTTGGTGCAACTGGGCTGGTCCTCCCTTCCAGAAACGCTGAGTTTCAGATTCCACTTCCCAGCGGGTTTCTGCCTTGGCCAGTGGGGAAATTAGTTGATAAAACCTTGCAAAGGAAGAGAGCAAAAGGAAGCCAGTAAACAATCACCCCAAATCTTCCTAAGGATGGATATTCGGACATCATTACATACTCTCATATTATTGACGGAGCATTTTGCTTGTTTTCTCCTTACTCCTTCAAACTCCTTTATTATAATCAAAGCTGCTTCAGTGGGGCTTTGGCTCGTGTCCAGGAGGAAATTCTAATCCTAGACCATTAATTTCAAAATGCACTTTTCAGTGTCCAAAATATTTCCATCCCCAACATTGTACAACCTAGAAGAGCAAAATGGTAGAGTCTATAACCCTGTTTTTACGATGAGAAAATTGGTCTACTTGAGGTGAAATAATTTGCCCCAAGCCACACTCCTCACAAGTGGCTCATACAGACCTAGAATCTGGATCCTCCAACACCATGTAGCCCCCCAGCCTCCAGCTGGAAATAACCTGGCTCAGCCCATGCCTCCCTGTGGGGGACAGTACCACCCCTTTGGGGGACAGTTGTCCCTTGGGAAATCAGTGTTCCTTTGAGACAGGAGAGTTTGACCCCATGACTGCATGTAAGAACATTCTGGGTCCACACCCATCCAAAGTCCGGCGCACCGTCAGGGCCTCTCAGAGCTGGGGCTAGAGCAGGCACCAGCCATTGTTCTGGAATGGGTGAGCGGGACTTTGAGTCTCCTATTTTAAAAGAACAAGATGTAAGAAAACACGTCAGTCAGTCTGGGGTTATGGAGAGGAGACGGAATCCCTTCATCAAGTTTTCTACTCAGGAGTTTCTTCTAGAACCAACGCGGAGAGGATAGAATCGCGAAAGGTGGAAAAGATGAGCTAACGTGGGTGTTCACTGCCCAGACTAGTGTCTCGCCAGTAAAACAGATAACAGAAACTATCTCAGAGAAGAGACAAGCAGCATCGAAACCCCGAAAAGAATAAGGAAGAATTACCTCCTCACAAATATCTCCAAAAACAAAAATACAAGTGACATGAAATGTGTGTTGCTTATGTCTGACACATAGCATAGGCACGCATAGCAGGCGCTTTCCCTCAAAATCTCCCGATATTGAAGATTTGGGTGGGGGGAGAGAAATGAGTTTTTCTTACACAATTCCACTTTTGCGCCTACCGAGCTCAAATAGACTTCTCTGTAGAAAAATAGATGAGAATCTTTGATTTGATTAGAAACGCGTGTGTGCACGTGCCCACGCACGCACCGTGCAAAACCCCGTATCTTAGTTCAAGCTCTCATCCATTTCTCCTCTGGACAATGGCAGTGGCCTCAAAACAGGCTTTGCTGTCAGTGTCTTGAGCCACTGCTGGGCTGCTGTGTGCTGGGCAGATCCGGCCACCCCTCCCCCTTGACTGGAGACCACCCAGGGCTCTCCATCGCCCGCAAGACAGAGCCTGCGGCAGAGACGCGGAGTCCTGCCTCCCTCTGCAGTCTCAGTGCTCCTCAGTTCATGCTCCAACAGCATGGGTTCTTCATAGTTTCCTGCCCACAGCACAGGGTGTCTCTCCTCCATGACTTTGCTCACGCTGGAACCTCTGCCAGGAGCCCAACCAAGAACCCATCCTACCCTAACATATAACCCATCCTACCTCCTTCTCGTCCCCCCCGCAGACCTCAAGTACATTTTCACCTAGCATTCAGAATGTCTACGTCTACTACTAGTCTTTTTTTTTTTTTTTTTTTACTTCCTATTGGGGAATAATCTACATCATAAACTGCGCAAACTTCAGTATGTTGAAGGCTCACCAACATCAAACAGCACCCAGACAACAAACAGCCGTTGTAATTTGGAGGTCAGAGGCGGAGTTTTGCTCATCTTTGTAAACGCAGCACCAAGCGCGTGGCGGGCCTGCAGCCTGGACCCCACAAGTGGTTGCCGAATGAATCAGTGACTGGTTACCTGCTTGACTCATTCACCTCTTCTACCAACTTCCACTTGGCCCGAGTTGCCCAAAGGATAATTCAGGATTTCTTGCCCACGCTTTGAGAGCCCGAGCTCTGAGTCTGAGTGAAGACATGCTCCGGTTGGGAGTAGCCAGATGGAGAGAGAGGCCTGTCCGCTGTGCATCAGACCTGGGCTTGCGACTTGGTGAGATCCAAGGCCCGGCCACCGGAGAGGACCAAAGTCTTTTCTCTCCTTAGACTTGAGGCGGTCTCCTTGACGTCTCCTTAGACTTGAGCTGCCAAAGCAAGTCAAAGTACTCACTTGATGAAGAACAAAAGAAGTCACTGGAGAGTCATGCATTTCCGCCCTTTGGCGTCCGATCTGAGAAGAGAGAACAAGGGGCTTTCCCTTCTTCCACCCTCAGCTTCAGCGTCGCCCTAACTCCGGGACTGGCACTGTACCTGAGGAGCAAGTTTCTATTCTCCCTGCGCCTGTGTAAGTAACTGTAAGACGTGTCGCACGGAGTGGACGCTCCCAAAATGTTAATGTCCTTGTCTCAGCGCTTCTCGGTTAAGTCCACAGCAGGAAGTCATAAACCTACGGTTTATTCAGCACTTACGCCGCCAGGCACGGAGCTCAGTAAGAACTAACATATGATCACACTTGCTTTTCAAAGCTACTCTCCTAAGTAGATGATATTACCCTCGCTTGACAGAGGAGAAAACGCAGCGAATGTAGCTGGAGTGTGAGCCCATCGCTTGGATTCCACAGTCGGTGACGAGAACCACTTTTCCCCAGCGTCAGGGCTCGGCTCTGCAAGCGCTGGCTCCCTGCCTCTGATGAGATCAATGGCGCTTGGTGAGAACCTTGACAGAGACGACTCTCTGAATGAAACCTTGAACCTGGGAACTCACACTGACCAGATCTGCCTCTGATTGGGCCTCACGAAGGACTGAAAGCAGGTCCATTGGATGGCTGACTCCATAGTCCCAGTCTCCCTGCTGGGAACTCACTCACTCAAGGTCACCCAGGACTGCTGCCTGAATTCTTATGGTGGGTTTTTTCCTGAGGAGTCAGAGCTCCTCATTTGTGTCCGTTCAAGGCCTGATTTTGAAAGAAGTGTTTGGGGGAGGTTCATAGTACCCCATGCCCTGCTTCCCATGGCAGCCCGGGGAGACAGTTCCTTCCAAAATGGAGGAGAACTGTCCCCCAAAGGAGCATTCTGGAGATCAGCTGGGATTTTCTCAGCAAAAAGCACAGCAGCAGAGCGAGTATCCTCCTACCTGGACTGAATGAGGGCTCCTTGCAGAGGGACATGTCGTCCTAGACAGCCCAGGAAAGAGACATTCCTCAAACCCTCTTCAGACTGATCACCGGGCCTGGCAAATGTGCACCAGCATCCGGGCCCAGGCCGTGGCCCGAGGACAGACACAAAGCCACCCTGTTCCCCAGCCAGACCTCTAACAAGCCACTCCTGCTGCTCACTGCTCAGACGTCCCCTGTTTACATTCTACTCAGCAGCCAGACCTAATCCCTGGGCTCCGGATCTGCACTTAATCCTGTTTCTGTATATCCTCTAGATCAATACGTGTTAATAATAGTCATCACCGTGGGTAAGAACCGTGTCTGAGGACTTCGGAGTCCTCCAGGTTTGGTGCCAACAGGAGAAAATATGGAAAAAGAAACCCAAACATTTACAAACATTCCAGAATGTTTAGTTCAGCTTGCCCCACATAAATACGAGACAGTCCAGGAGATACTAATTTTCCTGAGACTCGCTTATTTTGTCCCAAATAAAGTTTGGCTTTAAAAAAAAAGAAAAAAAAAGTCCCAAACGCACAAAAAAATTCAAGTCACCAGTCTCTGCTTCTCTCTCGCTTCTCTGGGCCGCAAGATCTTTTCATGTAGTTTGCTTCAACACTATTGTATTTCTTCTGGGCTTTGAAACTGAGCCCCTCTCTTTGATGGATATTAGCAAAACGTGCTTTCGTGTCTCCCTAATGAACTTTCACTTGGAAAATACCCCAAACTAGGAAGATGCTAGAAGTGTAACGATATTTTGTTTAAAGCAAAGAGAGACACTGTCTTCTGGTCCCCTCCTCTTCGGTCCGCCCCAGAGGAATAATCAGCCAAGAATCACAGATGGGATCATTTACAGTTTTACTTTCAAGCTCCCCCGCCCTTCCAGACTGTGTTTATTCGGTCAAAGTCTTCAGACCCACAGGGTGGGCCTCCCGACAGCCCCCTCTTGCCCGCTCTCAGATACCCTGACTGGGATTTAATCTGTGCGGATCTGTCAGAAAGCGACTGATGGAGAGGCTTCTTTGTGACGCTGGTGGTACAGCGTTTAGAGAAGAGTCCAGACGTGGAGCCAGTGTTCTTCAGGGGACCCATCGGCCCTGGCCTAGAGGAGCCCAGGACAGCAGGCCCGCAGTAATTACTGGCTAAACAAAGGGAAAATCCACCCAAAATGGAAGACGGCTTGGCGCCAGAGTGAAAACCCCCTTTAGTGGGAGTGTTATTTATTTATTTATTTTAACAATTGAAAATATCCTGTGGGGAACGGCTTTCTAAAATCTAATCACATTAATCTTCAAAGTAAAACTAAGACTGGAGGAAACAAGCGAGCAACGAAACTTAAAGCCATTCGACCTGCCGAGGTTGGCTGTTTCCTCGGGGAGAGATTAGCGAAAATGATTAGTATTTTTGTGAACAAAACTGGGTGAAGCCGGACAGGTTACCGCAGACCCAAGACAACCGTCGACAACACCAACTTCTCAGTGTGACCCAGTCAGAAAAGGAGTGGGCTGGGCCTCAGGAAGCCTGTGTTCTCCTTGCTTGGTGTCTTACCAGTTGTGGAGGCTTGGCCAAGTCTTTGCCTTCCCACTTCTACTTTCCTGCTTCTTCCTCTAGAAAACGGGGACATCCAGGTTCTGGGCTTCAAGCAAGGCCATGGAAGTGACAGCACTGTGGAATCCGTAACATGTGACCGTTTATGATCACCCACCCTTGGTGTGTGGACTCGAGAAGCGGAGATTCCCTCCTTCGTCAAGGTCACCCTGTCATCATTCCTAACTCCGCAGTTCGGAGGTTCAAGTTTTCTCGCCCCTGTACTTTTACTCAGATTATTGGCTCAGCTTGGAAGGCCTGCCCCCCATTTCCCTCTTCTGTATTTCCCAAATCCATTTTTCTCTAGAGGAGGCTCAGTTCAAATGTAAACTCCTCCGTGTGCCTTCTCTGATTTTCCTGTCCGCCCCCTGTACAAAATGACCACACCCCTTCCCAGCACCGGTCTCCTGGGACCTTCGGCCTCCCTGTCTCTGTTCTGTCATTTCCATCCATCATCTGAGCTTTCCTACCATTTTGCCCAAGTGTGGGGGCTGTGTCTGTTGTGTTTCAGGACAGAGCCAAGCACGGGGCCATGCACCCAGCGGGCACTCGCTATTTGCTTCAGAAATGAGAACTGCTGTTGTGACATTCTTTACCTGGATTTTATTGAAAAGCAGCTGCAGATCAGATCGTCCTCATTCTGCACAGAGCTGTGTTCTCACTCTGCGGTCACCACGGCTCCGTGCGGAGGGAAGACACGGTTCTAGCGCACGGCTCCGTGTCTCAGTTAATTCACACTGTGCCAAGGAAGCATTGCCTGTATACCTAAACAATAAATACACAACATAAATGTAATCTGTCTGATCAGGTGGGGAAAAAAGACCAGCAAGCTGTGTGCACCGAGGGCAGCCAGCCACATAGACTCAACGCAGAACTCATACAGCATCTCATAAATCAGAGCCCTGGCAGAAAACAGCATCGCGTGTCCAGGTCCAGTCCCAGGCGAGGTGGAGGGAGGTGGGGGTGGGGGCTATAGCGATTGAGTGACAGTGTTGTTCCCATTTTAGAAATGTTACCGTGGCCTCTGGAAGGCTGTTTATGGAAGTCCTTTCTGGGGACAAGAGGCAGTCTGAAAAACGTAGTTTAGATGTTGAAACATGGCCATTTCTGAAATATTTTAGTAGCTTCGGGACAATGAGACAGAATATTTATAATATTTATAATCTGTATGGTCTCAGGAATGCCTTAAAACCTCCTAAAGTGGAATAAACATCAGCCCCCCGGTGTCCTGCTTCTCCCAATAGTGAGCACTGTGACTGGCAGAGAGACCCACAAAACAATACGTTTTAAGTCACTGAAGTACCAGGAGACTGCACAGCAAATCTATTTCAAAAACTAAACACGCTGAGTTTATGTACTCTGCAAAAGAAAGGGACACAAGACAGTTAGAAATGATGGAGGACGATAATAAACATGAGTTGAAGCAACTTGAAAGGGAGCCAGGCTGTCTGCTGCTGCCGAAGCATGACTGGAGGGCAGAGCACGAGACCCACAGTGGGGACCTCAAGGCTGTGCTTCCAAGCTCCCAAGGCTTGGCAGGGGCGGGGTGAGGGGGTGGCGGCGGAGCAGCCTCGACGGCCTTGCTTCCCAGTTGGCTGGCCAGAGATTAGGGTGAGGTCTATGTTTAAAGTCCACCAGAGACAAGATGGAGTGGAATGAATGGGGGCTTTGGAAACAGCAAGCCAGCTGGGTTCGTCGATGGGTTAGTTAACTTCTTTGAGACCGTTCATGGGAACAGGTGAGCAGAGTTTACAGAAGAGAACCAGTGACGGTCCCAGAGCCTGGCCACGTTGAACAGACGGCATCCCCTCTCCTCATTTTCATTTCTCATGAATCTTTGCTATTTGCAGGGTTGCTATGCAGATCGAATTAGGATGTGTATGAACACACGTGGACAAATCCAAACAAGCATAGGGGATTCTTAAGACCACTCATAAGTGTTTCTAAGAAGAGGAGGACACCATGTGAGGACAGAGGTGGAAGCAGGGATTGGAGGGATGCGGCTCGAGCCAAGGATGGCCGGTCGCCTCCAGTAGCAAGGAAGAGGCAAGGAAGGATTCTCCCCCAAGTCAGAGGGAGAGTGGCCCTGCAGAGACCCGGATTTCAAACTGCTAGCCTCAAGAACTGTGGGAGAATGCATTCTGTTGGTTAAGCATGTGGTCTGTGGTGCTTTGTACGACGGCGCTAGGAAACAAATACAGGTGCTTCTTCCCTGTTTAGTTTACATTTGAACATTTACCCTGTTAGACCCCCCCCTCCCCCGCAAACTGCAGAATGGAGCTCTACCCAGAACAAGGCTCACATTTCGTGTTTTATTCTGCAGAGCTTTGCCATTATGTTAGCAGCCTCTCCTGAAATCTCATTAGGGAATTGCTTATAACACCTTGGTCCTTCTAGAACCACCTTATGCAAGAGGTCTGCCTGGTCCTCCCAGGAAATAAATATTTTTGGGCCAGCTAAGGAGGAAGCAGCCTTTTGCAGAAGGGGTGGGCTGGGATGGATGAAGAACCCCATAATACACTTTTGAAGAGCCTACAGAGGGTTTGTCACTGCCCCCTTTCCTTTAGCCCAACAGAAAGAGGGTCTGTGGAGCTTTCTTCCAGTTCTGTTCACCCACAGACACTAAATCTACCTTGCGTGGTGCTGAACCAAAAGATCTACGCACTGAGTCCGTGGAATGAGCCCTGCGCTAGGTGTCAGGGACCTCGTTCGTGATCCATTCTTGGTTTTGCAACTCACCAGCTCTCCCAGACTCATCCATAAAATGGGGAGACGTCCCTGCGGGGTGGTCCTGGGCCACGGTGACAAGAGCACGGATGTGCGCGTAAAATCATGAAGTGCCGTGCAAATGGTGAGTGGCGAAATCATTATCACCCTCATCCTCCACCAATTGTCAGCGCCTGCGGGGTGGGGATCCTCCAAGAGCACCAGGAAAACTGGATCCAAGTGTCCAGCTGGAGAAAGAGGAGTCAGCTGCAGTGCCTGATCCTCTGGTATGGGTTGCCCTGGGGGAGAGCAGTTGAGATGAGCTCTCCTGGTGGGTAATAAAATGAGGCTACGTAGGGAGGAAGCAGGATGTATAAAGCCCAGGAGCCTGATCTGTTTCTGAGATCAAACAGAGCAGCATTGTACCGGGGTGTGGAGCTGATGTCAGCGTCTAGAATGCTGGTCGGAATCGCCCTGGTTACGCAGCTGGACCGGAATAAGGCAAGTCTGTATCTGAACTCATTAATTTTTACAACCAACTGAACTGTTCTGCCTTTTTTGGGGGGGGGGGGATGTTGGGGGAGGTGGTGCAGGGGCAGAACAAGGGAAGGAAGGGAAAAGGGAGGGGCTAGTATGTATGGAACAGGGGGCTTCCCACCAGCAGACACTATCTCATTATTCTCCCAGCAAACCCTAGCTTCAAACCTCCAGCCCCCTGGACAGCTCGGCAGAGCGGCTGCAGCAAGGGGAGAACCAAGAACACCAATGAAACGTAAGGATAATTAGAGTGGCACAAGCCACTCCTAGGAGTTCGAGTTATGTCAATGTTTCCATTATATGCCTCACTTTTTGGGGTTTATAACGGAGCTATAAAAACTCACGCCAGCTGAGAATTTGGCAGGCCAGGTCGCAGCAAAGGAGGGACTGTTTTTTAATTCAATTCAGCTGCTTGTAACTTGGGGTGGGGAGCACGTCGTACATTTGGACGAGTGGAAGGCGCTGGTTTCAAGTACTGAGCGCTATTGCTGTCTGATCCCCACCCCCTCCTACTCCTCCTACTGTCTCCTTTGTGCTGTCACCAAAGAAACAGCATTATATAAACACATCCCACCAGCTTTCTGAGCAGGGAATCCATAGCCACTCTCCCCAGTGCCAGATAACTCGGATTTTCTCCATCCCTCGGGAGGATAGGGCTCAATCCCCTTCCAGCAAAGGTGCAAACCATTTCACCCAACCCACTACACAAAAGACTGTCAAGCCTCTGCAAACGAGCTGTTTGGTGGGAGAGCTATTCCAGACAAATCCCAGTGCTGGGGGCCTCTCACATTGTCCTCACGGGCTTTGATTCAGCTGATAAGTATCATCCCCATCTTATAGGTGGGTTTGTTGGCCTCTCAAGCACAGAGTTAAGAGAGTTTCCTCCATGTTTTATCCCACGGTCTCTGATTCCATTGAAGTCCCAAATCCCACAGGATCTTTAACAATCCAGTGCCTAGGCTACCCCCTACCATGAAGCCTTCTGTGATTTCTCCTGCTAGAAGTCCTCGCTCTCACCTTTGGTCTCCTGTCTGCTCTTTTCCCATAAGACGTATATCATTTGACTGCTGTGTTATGGTTGACCGATCTGGGCATGTTTTATTTCTGTACCATAGCCTCTTCTGACAGAGTCCCAAGTTTATTAATCTCTATCTGCTCCAAAGTGCCAAACTTTGAGTGAGTGCCAAGCCAGATGAACTCTGCTCGGATAGTATGGGCAGAATTAATCACTTAAATAATTAATAATGACATTCAGAACCCAGGTGGCTGATAGCAGAGGTACAAGGAAAGCTCAGAACAGATAGGGACTTATCAACTCCTTCTTCCTTAATAGAAGGGAAGACAGAGGAAGATATAGATTGGTAGGAAGGTTTAATTAGAAGGGTGAAACTATAGGTCATTGGAGAATACCATGGACTTATAAGCAGGAAACTTGAGTTGGAATCTAAGCTCCACCACTATAGGTCACCTTCATTTTCCTGAACCTCAGGGTCTTCATCTATAACATGGTGTCAATATGTCCTACGCCACCAAACATCACAGAACTGTAGTAGGTTGTATCAGTTAAGAGTGTGTTTGGTTGGGGCGCCTGGGTGGCTCAGTGGTTTAAGCTGCTGCCTTCAGCTTTGGTCATGGTCTCAGGGTCCTGGGATCGAGTCCCGAATCGGGCTTGCTGCTCGGCAGTGGGCCTGTTTCCCTCTCACTTTCTCTGCCTGACTCTCTGCCTACTTGTGATCTCTTTCTGTCAAATAAATAAATAAACTCTTTGGAAAAGAAAAAACATTGTGTTTGGTTGCAAATAACAACAAATGGATTACAGTGGTTTCGATAAACAGGAGCTTATTTTTCTCACATAAGAACAAGTGGAGGTAGGCAGTTCAAGGTGTAAATCTCAATGATGCCTTAGGAGATCCAGATCCTTCCTGTGTTTCTGTCCTAACATCCTTGCCATGTTGGTTCTCTTCCTCATGCTTGTCATCTCTTGGTCACAAGATGACTACCGTAGTTTCCGCAACATGTACACATTCAAGAAGAACGGATAGGGGGCAGAAGCCTTTCTCCTTGTGAGTCTTTCTCAGCCAATTCATCTTCCCATCTCTTTAGATACCGTGGGCCACCCACCCACCTTCAAATTGATCAGTTGAGATGGGGAGTTGGATTGCCATGACTGATGTAGACCCATCATTACACATCACCTGGCGCTGAGGTAGAAACAAAGCAAAGATCTTTCTGTGCCACCAGATCAATTCAGCAGGCAAGAAGGATGGCAGTTGGGTGAGCAACCAACAGGGTTTCATGGTAAAGCATGATACAGCTGAGCTCCTCAGAGTGTGATCCCTACATTGACAGCCTTAGCAGCATCTGGGAACTTGTTAGAAAGGCAAAGTGTCTGGGGGCACCTGGAGGGAGGGCTCAGTTGGTTGTGTATCCAACCCTTGACTTCGGCTCAGGTCATGATATCAGGGTCATGGGATGGAGTCCCATGTTGGACTCTGTGCTCAACATGGAGTCTGCTTAGGATTCTCTCCCTCTCCATCTCACCCCACCTCCAACCCCTGCTCACACATGCATGTGTGCTCTCTCTCTCTCTCTCAAAAAAAGGAAGGAGGAAAGGACAGGATAAGAAAGGAAAAGAAAAGAAAAAAAATAAAAGAATAGAAAAGTGTCTGGCTTCACCCCAGACCTGCTGAGTCAGAAATTCTGGAATGGGGCCCAATAAACTGTGCATTAACAAGCCCTCGAAGGGATTCTGATGCTCACTCAGGTTTGAGAACCACTGGGATAAAGTTGAGGAAAAACTTAGCAACCAAGTTGGAGTTTCAATGATATTAATGAAAGGTATTCTTCATCAAAGCCCTCCTCTGGGAAGAGGGAAAGAGAAGAGGGAAAGGAAGGGAGGGAAGGAGAAGAAGCTAACCTTTGTTGAGTACCTACTTAAGGTGGGCAACGTCCTTGGTGCCCTCACCTGTCTCTTCTCACTTAATCTGAACAAACCCCATTTTTACAGATGAAAGGTTAAGTGACTTGTCCAAAGTTATTCAGCTGATGAATGACTTAGCTCAAAATCAAATTTTGGTCTGATTCCAACTGCTTCACCTAAAAGGAAGGAGTCCTGATAAACTTACAAGGACTCAATTTATACAAATGTGATTTAAAAGTAAAATTCATTGTTTCTTTACCGGGCATTCAGAGCCGTCTATAGTTTTGTTCTGATCTATCTTCCAGCCTTACCTTCGCTTCATCTCCCCCCTCCCACACTCCCATACCCTTATCCTGGCTCAGAGCCACCTCAACACCTCCCCTTTCTTGGGCTTGCCATGCAGCTTCAAGGCCTCAACTCACTCCTACCCTCTATAATGCCCTCCCTTCCCTTTTCTGCCTGTTGAACTTTATTCTTTGTAAATGATTAAACAACTAAAACTGACCTTTTATGTGTTCATGGTATAGTTCATGAAACCAACTTGGCATTCAATGATTGTATAATAAATGGGTGCAAGAATGCCTACTTTGAATTCTTTTCCTATCCAAGAGGCACCTCCAAGTTTTTCTCTCTAACCCACCAGCATTTTCCTTGCATTTCTGATTTCTCAATCTGTCCTGTGATAAGATGATACGTATGCCTCTGTTTCCCAGGCAATGTGTGAACTCCCAAAGCCAAGGTGTAGTCTCACTCATCTCTATCCTCCATGGCAGCCAGTACAGGGTCTTACACTTAGTAAATGCTCAAAAACCACACATACAGGATGGAAAAACATAACATGAAATGTATACCTGTACATTTCAAAGAACTCAAACAACTGTGTTTTTCAATTAGCTGATGAATCCTACCATTTTTAATGGATAAAAGCCTATTTCATACTAATGCTGTTGATGGAGGAGCAAACCTTTCCTTTGGATCATTCTAGTAGATTTTTACCTTGCCCAGTGCTTAGCTAATCCAATTCTGAGACTACAGCGTCACTGCTGGATGTTGAAATGGAGCCATTTTGGGAAGCTGAGCGGAAAACCTCCCAGTAGGAGTTATTTATGCACCTGCTGGATTGCCTATAATAAATGATACTGGCCAACTCATGGTGTGATCTCCTAGCACTCTGTACTCTGGCCATTCCCTCCCCGCCTGCATTTACTGGATGACTTCCAAGAATGTTTGGAAATTAAATCTATTTTGCAGCCTCCAGAAAGTATCAAGGGACAATTTTAAAAGTGATACTGAGCTGTAGATAATTACATTTATTTTTTTTTAATCCTTAAAGAACACCTTTTTATAATAAATTCTGAGTATTAGGGGCATGGACAGTGAGGGTTAGAAGGAGGAATCAGAGAGAAAATATGAAAGTGGTTGCTAAAATCTGGCACTTTCTAGGCAGAAAATAGATAGGTCGTAAGAAAGTTTATAAACATAAATATCAAAAAAGGCAGAATAATATATTCAATTACCCTGTCACTCTTGTCTATCTCCTTAGGCATTCTTCAGCATTTTTCTGGATATTCATTCCACATAACTAACCAATAAGGATTTATTGAATATCTTCTATACCATGGGCCCTGCCTATGAGTTGCAAAAAGAGAAAGAACACCAAAAGAATGACTGCAATTTTTTTAGCTTTTAAGAACTTAAAAATGCTTTCAAATACTTGATCTCATTCAATCGAATCTCACTGCACAGATGAGTAAACTGAAGAACATATGAGCAGGACCAGAGGTTTATAGGTAAACTGAGTCAGCGCCCACACATACCCAGGACTCTAAGTCCTATTCTCTTCCATCTCTACCCCTCTGCCACAAAGACAAGGACTGTTTTTAACAAATTTATAGCATATAATATACACTCCCACAATATGATAAACTCTAAAAGATGTCTTTTACAGACTCCTGAATAAAAAAGCATCAGAGTTAAATGTTAAACTTTTTCTACACGAAGTCCCCACTGAAACGACCCAGAGAAGAATAAAAAAGAAAAGCTTTAGGGAAAGGAAGGACAAGTATAGGACAATATGGCTTTTGCATGGTAGAAAATGTGGTGTCATCCTGTTCAACATGGTGCAGATGGGACCAGGTTAAAAAAACAGAGGACATCTCACCATTCCACCTCCTGAGAAACAGCAGTACTTACAGGAGGCAAATGGCAGGGAGACTATGAGAGCCCCACCAAACCTGACTGGTCCCCTTGCAATTATCAATGTTTAAGGGTCAGAGGCAGCAATGACAAGGGTGCTGGCTCAGAGGAGACAAAATTTACAAGAGCATAAAAGACACTCAAAAAGCCATAGCTAATTAAAATTTTCATTAAAACCAATAAAGAAGGGGCACCTGGGTGGCTCTGTTGGTTAAGCATCTGCCTTTGGCTCAGGTCATGATTCCAGGGTCCTGGGATGGAGCCCCTTGTTGGACTCCCTGCTCAGCAGGGAGCCTGCTTCTCTCTGCTTCTCCCTCTCTGCTCTCTTGCTATCTCTGTCTCTCTCAAATAAATAAATGAAATATTTTTAAAAATAGAAAAATCTTTAAAAGTCATAAAGAATAGAATGGGCATTGCAAGAAGTCAAAATTGTTGACACAGTAAAGAAATTTGAAAAACTGCCATGGAATGAAGAGGAAAAAGACAAGATGATTGAAATAATGAGAGAAAAAAATTTGTACTTAAAGAAGCATATAATACAGAAATCATAGATCAGAGATGTTCCTAAAGAAAGAGAGAGAGAGAAAACAGAATAAATAAAACAAACAAAATAAACAAAAATATAAAAGAAGAAAACTTTCCTGAGCTCATGTATGCATAAGGATCCATCAGTCTCCTGTGACAGAAATGCAACACCAATCTTAAAAGAGTCTGGGACATACAATTTTTATTCCAAGCAGCCATGTGCCCATATGAAAATCAAGAATTATGTTAGGAAGAAGGAAAATATGGATTGGGGGAACCACTACCAACCTCTGCCATAACTGAATAAAACATGCATATTTGCAGATCAAAAGATCTCAGAGTACCCAGCAAAATTACCTCAAAGACTTCAACTACAAGATACATTTAAGTTCAAGAACAATAGAAGAATTTCACATTATCCAGTCAGGGGAAAAAAAAAATGCAGGCTGGCCTCAGTCCTATAACAACCATCAGATGATAATAGTGACACACCTATAGTTTTGAGTGTAAAAGTTGCCAGTCAAGAATTCTGAACTCATCCAAGTTGTCATTCATGTCTAAAAAAAACAGGAAAATTTTCAGCTACTCAAAGATTCCTAAAAAGTACATCCCTCACATGGTTTCTGAAAAAAAGTACTTAAATTATACTCTCACCAACTGAGAAATAAATTAAAGTAAGAATGGAGAAGTTTTGGTGAAATGGACCCGTCAAGGTGATCTCTAAAAGCAATTAATTATACCACCTAAGTAATTTTTAAAGTATTACTGAAAACAAGTTTTTAAATACAAACAATAATTACTGAAAAAGAAAAATTGTTAGAAAATAATTATACAATAAAATAGGTATACAGTCATCAAAATTCAATGAATATACACTTATGTTTAATGCCTTTCATTTGTAAATTTTACCTCAAAGGGGGGAAAAAACAGCAAACAATTATTAAACTCTGGTTAATGATATTTGTGCTGAAGTATTTAGGCGAAAATACTCTGACTTCTTCTCTTTACTTCAAAATTCATTTTTTTACAAAAGGGGGTTGAATGGGTAGATACATGATAAAGCAAGCAAAGTAGAATGGTAATAGTAGAAATGAAATGCTGGGTATATGAGTGTTCACTGTAGTATATGAAGAGCACTGTAGAGCTCTTCCAACTTTTCTGTAGTTTAAAAATTTTTATAAAACAATATGTTGGAAGAAAAAGTAATACTTGGGTCTAAAACCCCAAATTACATAAATAAAATAGGGAACTGAGTGAAACAGGGCAGAATGGGGGAAATAACAGTGTGTTTGTTTCTTAACCTTATGTAGAAGGCAGTGATAACATTTTTAAAAATCAGTAGCTAGAAAAGTTACTGGAAAAGATGGACTAGCAAATATAGCACACACGTAAACACACAATCTATAAAGAAATCAGGATCACGATGTTTTCCATCCAAGTAGAACTTAACTGATAAAGCTTAAGTGAAATTTAGATAAATCCTGACAAAGTGAGCAACTCACAAAGAAAACATAAATAAATGTCATGAACTTTTATATGCCACAATAATATACAATAAAAATAAATAAAGTAAGAATTCTTAGACATTCAGAGGAAAATTAATAGAAGTGTAACAGTAATGGGAAGCTTTAAGACTGTGTCTTTGATAGCTCGGAAAGGTAATATGCATACAATAATGTAACAGTAAGTTAGGAAGCACCCCAGGTATGTTTCAATCAGTATAGAGTTGATCAGGACAATAACTTTGCTCAGCCTAGAAGCTACATTTTTCTTAAAGAAAGCATACCACATGCAAGTTTCTCTGGCACCACATATGTGCATTTACACTTGGCCTATGTGTCTACAAGCCCCATCTGCAGATGTGCTGCCAACAAACCACTCTACGTGGGGGACCCAGCAAGACTCAGGAGCTATAAAGTCTAGAGAGATTTCCATTGTTGATTTAGAGGAAGAAGCAATGGTATGGGCTATAAGAACTGGCAAAGATTTCTTGTAACTGTTCAACTCTGAGATATTTCAAAGCAATGGGCCATAGTAAAAGATCAGATGATAGAACGAGCTGGTTCAAGGTCTTCCAAGCCAGTTTTGTTCCCTAGGTCTAGATCCTGCTTCTAGAAACAGAAATGACTGAAATGAGAAGAGGAATTGAAGGGAAAGTTGATAGATGGTCATGATGACATTCTGAATTTGCAGTAATGACAAGATAACCCACTGGACATACTTTGGAGGCTTTTGGAAATGTGGATTGGAAAGTGACCATCACCAATGTCGGTTAAAACCACACCATTCAAGTTAACGGCAGAGGGGCGCCTGGGTGGCTCAGTGGGTTAAGCCTCTGCCTTCAGCTCAGGTCATGATCTCAGGGTACTGGGATCAAGCCCCACATCGGGATATCTGCTCAGTGGGGAGCCTGCTTCCCTATCTCTCTCTGCCTGCCTCTCTGCCTCCTTGTGATCACTCTATCTCTCTCTGTCAAACAAATAAATAAAATCTTTAAAAAAAAAAAAAAAGTTTCTGGCAGAGAGGATTTCGGATTAGCAAAGCCCACGAAAGCCAGATGATGAAGACATGGGAAGCCAGGCAGAGAATTCTGTGCATGACATCATAGGCAATATAAAGCTAACAAAGGTTTTGGATCAGAAAAGGTTTGGATCAGGTTTGGATCAGGTTTCTTAGAAGCCCAGTTTTGCCCCACTATATCTCTGTCAGCGGCTGGTGTTTCTTCTCCTATGGGGTAACACAAAATTCATCTGCTCCTTCTTCTACATCTCAATAGAGGGAAAAGCAGAAACAGCCTTTAGTCTTCATGCATTAACAAGCCGAAAAAGAGAAGACCCAACGCGCTCTGAGAAAACCACATTAATCATCAACCCAGGAAACGGGAACACTCTACAAAACCATTGCTATAAATGCAATATTTATATAAAAATCTGGACATTGAAGTTCTTGTTACCACAGGGAAGGAAAACACGTAAGGCCGCCAGAAAGAGAAACCCCCTTGCTACCTAGACTCACCGATTCATATTTGAGGGCCACATTCTCCTTTCATAGAGAAGAGGACGAAGTTTCCAAAAGACAGTCGGCATCTTGATCAATAGCATGTCCACACAATTTACAATTCCCACCTGACCCTTCCCACGCTGGGGCTGAAGAAACCATAGCCCCAAGGGCACAAGGACCTGCCTGATGTCACGCAGTCGGTAAGCATCCGAACTAGTTGTCAAACCCAGTTTGCCCCGCCACTCAGCCGTACACACCGACTCAAGCACGCCAGACCTGCAGAGAGGACAAAATGAAAAAATTGGCTGCATTGTGTCCGAAGAAGCAAACCCGTGCAAATCTTATCTGTTCTTTGGCAAGATGAAAACCCCAGATGATAAAGAAACAGCATATGCTCACCTGGGGTTGGGGGGAAGCCCCTGGGACCCTCCTTATAATTTCTATGGAAGAGATAGCATCTGCCAGCCCTTACTACAAATATGGTTTGGCTGGAGCCCAGCCAGACTTCCTGGATCAGAATCTCTGGGTCCTGGAACCTGAGTTCCTCAAAAGCCCCCCCCACCCCCACCCCCAGTGAAATCTCACTTGGAGTCAAGTAGGGGAGCCTCTGGCTCTATATTCTTGAGCAATGAACACGTGAAGAGTGAATCCAGATCATGTCCCCAAGCCCGGGGGAAGACCAGACAGGAATCATCCTCCTGCCTTGAGTCCCCAGGCCCTCCCGTGCCCTTCTTGGCCCCCGACTCGTCGCTCAGCTCAGCTCAGCCCGAAATGAGTCCTCCTGAAGGACATCCTTCTGCCGTTTTAATCTCTAAAACCTGTCATAAAAGCAGCTCTTCTCTCCTAATGAGGTAATTGGTGCCATAATGCCATTAGGAAAGTGCCCCTGGCGTGCGGCTCAATTAAGAAAGGTGTATTAAATGATTTACATTTCTTTATTTAGCTGAAACACGGGTTCTAGACTTGCTAAGTGATTTAAGGTTAATGAGCCAGAGTATGGGGCTCATTTAATTCTGTGCTGTAGCTTTCTGACTGATACGTTGTGCTTCCTCACCCCACTGTCCAACTTTGCTTCTCCTAATGCTGGAGACGGAGAGAGAGAGAGAGATAAACACAGGCAGAAGGGAAAACCTACATAAAGACTGCTTCTCAGCCAGCATGGCAGAGCGACCTTCCAGAGGGACAAAACTCTCTGTGTTAACTATTGACCTTGCTGGTTTATTCTGGGCTTCAGCTCAACCAAAACGCCAGATGGGTGCCAATATGAAGGGCCTGATTGCGGTGTTCCCGGCCCGTGAGATCTGGGGTTTCCAGGAGGCTCGGGGAAGGTCTGAGGGGTAGCCCGACAGGGCCAGAAGTAGCAGTAGAGGCTCCAGAAAACTCACTGGAAATGCAGAGATCTGTGCCCTACTCCACACTTACTAAACCAGAATCTGGAGTTAGCAAGACCCTCCAGCACTCCTGATGCACTTTGAAATGCGAGAAGCACTGGTCTGGATCCTTCCAGAATAAATCAGAACTTCCCAGGCCTCCTTGGGAGATTTACCCACTAGAAGCCAGCCCATGCCTACCCTCATGGCAGCATTTCTCTTTTCTGAAATGTGACACCATCCGCATAGGAGAAAAACCTTTTCTTTTTTTTTTTTAAAGAAAAGTTCCCCAAGTAACAGAAAAGACCAAGAAAGAGTTCTGGACATAAGAAGTTCGAAAGCCCACATTGCATTTTACTCACATAACCACCAATCTCTCCTGCATCACACCCAAGGGCTGCCGCTCTGTCTCTGCCAAGCCACAATTACATGAAAAGCCAGGAGAAAAACATTCTTTCTGACACAGGAGAGCCAGGAGACCAACCCTCCAAGCTCACGGAATCACGGCATGTGGGAGCTGGAAGGGTCCTCAGAAGTCCCTTTCTACCCCTTGACCCTACAAAACAAGACACCCTACAAAACAAGTCCCTTCCCACTCCTTCACCCGACAAAACAAGACACACAGGAGGCAACTGATTTGTTCGAGCAACCTTGGCCCATGAGTGGAGTGGAGCCGGCTGGGACTAGGCCCAGATCCCTTTTCTCCAACCCTGTTCTGTCACTCCGGGAGCCCTTGGGATATGTGCAAGAGCACGAGCTCCAGGCCCGGGTGCAAAAGCCGTTTCACAAACGTGCACAACATGAACCTATTCTCCTAAAACAAACGTAACACTGCACAGTTGTGACCACTGCTGGGGACAGGGGGTCCCCAGAAACTGCTAGGCTGCTGGTCTCCAGATCACGGATCTGCCTGGATATTGGGCAGACAGTGAGAATCAACACAAGCCATTCTCAAAAGCTTGAACTCGGTATCAAATCAGAAAATGGTGCCAGCTCTTTCTTTTCACCATCTTTTCTTTCTCTTTTTTCACTCATTTCCCCCCAGCAACCACCAATCTGTTCTTTGTTTTCTATGAGTTCAGTTTTTTAAGGCTCCACATATAAGTGAGATCATACGGTATTTTCTCTCTCTCTCTGACTTATCTCACTTTACTCTCTCTCCTTAACAGGCTGCTCTGTTCCAGAGAATGCTCTGGAGCTTTCTCTCTGTGTGAGAAGCCTGGTACCACCAGCTCTATGGACTATAGCTCCACAACTGACTGATGGCTTGCTTGCCCAAACTCACCACTTCTTTTTTCTTCGAATATGCACAGCCCAACTTAGGAATGAAGACAGAATAACATAAATGTCCCTTAAAACTGAAAGTCTCAACCAATGGCCCCCAAAACTAGCAGACCCAAGAAACTGGATCCAAAATGACCAAGTAATGGCAGTGGAAAAAACCAGGTGAAAAAATCGGCCACGATTTTCATAAAATCCAGCTGGATAAACCTCAATTCCCCAAAGCCCCTTTCTCTGCTCCCTGCAGAAGCCAAACCACCTCCTTCCCCATGTCAGTTTGTCCCTCCAAGGTGTCCCTCTAATGCCTGAAATGACAACCATCAGCCTCATGCTCATTCTGTCCATGAAAGTGAGGTTTGTATACCCAGAGCTCCTGGAATGGACCTCCTCTTTCCTTTTCCCTCTTCCTTCCTCCCTCCCTCCTTCCCTCTATCTTCCCCTCCTTCCTTCCTTCCATCCTTCTTTCTTTTCTTTCTCTCTTTCCTTCTTTTCTTTTCCTTTCTCTCTTTCCTTCCTCCCTCCCTTCCTTCTTTTCCTTCCTTCCTTCCTTCCTTCTCTCTCTTTCCTTCTCTTTCTTTCTTTCTCTCTCTCTCTCTTTCTTGTCTTCCTTTTAGTCTTAAGCACCCTGTCATTTTTCTAAAATGGAGAAAAGGGGGGAAAAAGAGGACAAGCCAACGAACCTTCCCCGCGGCGATGTGAGTGACTGCTATGTTTCCATGGCTAGCTTTCCACTGTTCTCCGTGACCCCTGCAGACTCCCCTTATGAGTGAGTGTCCCGGAATGTCTCTTTATTAGGTGTCTGGAGAAGTAAAGCTGTCCTGATGCCAGCGCCCCCACACTGAGGACTTTATTAGTTTTTTAATTTTCTGTCTGGGTGCTCCTGCTGCATCAAACTTTCCACAGCTGTTAGGAGCCATTAAGTAAGTAGCTTTATCGGCCCTTTCCCCCTCCCCACCCCCTCCTTAATAACAGGAGAAATTTCTGGACATGCTACGTGGAGCCTTTAAAATAAAGATGCTTTGTGTCTCTGGGGAGAAATTGTTGGGGGTCTGGGTGCGGAGAGGATGTCCCACCATCAGGAAAGTGCCTGGCCTTGTGGGTGCCCTGGCTTAGAGCGGGGCCTTGCTGACCACATGGGGGATGGCGCAGAAGTGGGGAGCCACTCTCTCAGCCCTCCTGCCCGGCAAGTTGGGGACCGAGGGTAGCTCCGACTGTTTTTAGAGCAGACTTGGACTCCGGCCCAGAGCTTGATGCCCGGTTCAAAGTGTTCCCTCCTCAGTGGACATTCTTAGACCTGCAGCGAAGAATAAAACAGAAGGACTTGCAAACGTTCCCTGGGTAGGCACACAGCTGTGGTTCTGCGCAACAGGCCCAGCTCTTCTTGCTCTGTCTCCCCTGAGGAGGAACTCCTGGTCCCCACCCACTCCCAGAGCCCCCTCCCTGCATGTGTCCTCCCTCTGTGCCCCAAGCCCACCATCTGCAGGACTCCTTGTATATAAATCCAAAACTGGGGCACAATCTCTCTCTCTCTCTCTCTCTCTCTCTCTCACACACACACACACACACACACACACACACACACACACTCATTCAGGCACTCACGGGACCATGTACTATTAGGGGGCTGGGTGGCCGGGCTCTTTCCCATAGCACCAGAGGATCTGGAAGGTTATGACCACTGGGCAGGCAGAGGACAACAGCCCAGGCCCTTGAAAGCCTAGAGCTTTCTGAGCATCCCTCCAGGCTCCAGCCTGCCCAGCAATTTGCTTTCCAGCGGCTTCGTTTAAGCCTCCCTTTGAGAAGACCTTATTTGCAGGGTGAATGTGAAAACCCTTTGGTGATGCCCGCCTCGGGAACAATTTTGCCTCTGAGAACAAGTTGGTATTTGGGGTTAATCCCACTGTGGAAACACTGGGTTGAAAGCCCAGAGAAGGTCAGGGGTCTGATTACGGCTTCTGTTGACATATAAACTTCCTGGTCCTAGGAGACAATCACAGGGGTGGGGGCAGGGAGCAGGGAAGAAAAGAAAGAAAAGAAATTTTTTTTTAATTAAATGGCCTTGTCTCTTAAAAATAAAATCAACGAAATAAGGTGGAACTTGTGGAATCAAGATTTGATAGGAATGTCTACGTGCAAATATTTTTTTAGTTTTTTTCAGTCAAGATCTACATAATAGGACTGAAGCATCTTTTGAAGTAAAATTTGAAGTGAAATGCTGATATATACACACTCATGTATGTGTACCTGTGATATGTATATATGTGTGAATAGGTATATTTTTTAAAAAACAGGAAGAAATAACTTTAGTTACCTCCTGAGAACCACAAGGATGGTTTTATTGTATTTTTAGAGTGGGCTCTGATTTGATTTGTGTTTAGTTTGGTTTGAGTTGACCAGAGAAAATGGTCATGAAGACTCTACAACAGGCAGATAAGCTGAAAATCATGGTATTGATGTCAATTAAAAACTACTATAAATACACACAAACAAAAGAAGCCTAGATGGCAGTATTAAAGACAAAAATAATACTTTCAAAAGAATTAAGAGAAAAAAATACTTCTTCCATATGCTCAAAAAAAGGCAAAGCAAAACTGTGCAGCTGTGTTGAGGGGGATGGGGGATGGGGGAAACAGGTGGGAATGCCAACATGTTTATCCAAAAAAAGAGCAGTTAATTTTTAAGATCTATAATTGGAATCATTTTTAATTAATTTTTTTAAAATTCAAGTATAATTAATATATAGTGTTATATTAGTTTCTGGTAACTTGAGCGATTTTTAAAAGGATTACATTTAAAGAAAAAATACTTTCTTTTTTTTTTTTTTTTGAGAAAAAGGGTGTCAAAAGTCTGTCCAAGACATCTTTAAGAGCATCAAACAAAATATCCATGAAGAGACTGTGGAAACCTTATTGTTTGGGACATTTGCAACCAGATAAAACTCAGGTATGTAGGATATAAATCCCAAACCATACCATAATAGAAGAGAGATCCCCAACCCTGATGACTAGTCTCCTTTTGTGTCTCTAACTGGTGAGATTTTTTTTGAGGCTTTTGTTGCAAATATTAAAGATGCTTCTCAGTGTTTACTTTGTTAAATAAAAAGGAAAGCATTTCTTTAAGAAATGGTCATCTTTCCACTCTGAGTCTCTAGTGTAAGGAATCTTGAAAAGCCAAGCAGCTAACATTTTGAAAATGAATTTGTCAACAAAATTAACCAAAAGAAAGAAAAAAATGAACAAAAGTTGAAATCAAATCCTATAGGCCATCCATTGCCCCTTCGAAAGAATCAAGAAAATTTCTAATTCTTTCATTTTTCTCAAGAAATCCTATAATCTCCCTAATTCATCAGCTACTTGGTTCCTGCTTTGCCCACTTGGCCTTTTTCCTTTTATGTCTTTCACCCCCTAAATGAGAATGGTTTCTTGATATTTTCTAACTCACATTCCTTCAGAGGATCTGACAGCAGGAACGTGGCTGTTTCAGTAGGAGGAATAAAAAGGAGACCAGAAGGAGAAAGAATGACACACACAATTTAGCTAGACACCTGCAGATGTGGAGTGAAAGAGTTTGCAGGCTAAGAGGCCCAGTAATGCCACCGTGGAAGGCGTGCGCTGTGGAGGGCACCCTGACACAGAGGTCTGCATCTCTCAGGGGCGCTCACTGCTGTCAGCCCCCTTGCAGGACCACTTCCGAGAAGGCAAGGCCGAATATAGTGGCTGGACAGAAGGGAAAGAATTCAGGACCCACTGGCAAGTATCAGTGGTTGTCAGAAAGCTAGTGGGGAGTCAGAAGCGGACATGAGATTGTGTTATAGGGGCAGAAGCAAGCCCAACAGTGAGCTCCCCTTTGGACTCCAAAATGCCAGGTGGTTGGGCTCTGGGGTCTGCAGTGGACTATGGTCAAGATGATACATAATTTATTTCCCAAATCAAGACACTTTTGAGAATGAAAGTGGGGGAGTCTATTAGAATTACACTGGGATGACCCATACAAGACCCATACAAGCCAGGACTGCCCTAGGCAAACTGGGCCAACGCTGACCCTAATTACGAACTCCCCAAAGTCTAAGAGATAAAGTTTAGCTGCCCTTGGAATAGGACTCCAGACAAGGCTGGGGCCCTGGCTGAGCTCCTTTTCCCCCAGGGGAAAAGCCTCTCCAATGGCAAGGAGTGGGCCATGAGGAAATGCCTTGGGTAAGTTAAATGTGGGAAATGGATCATTCCTACTCCCACACTCTCTGGGAGACTCACAATATCCATATTAGCAAATCAGAGAGTTTGAGAAGGTCTGTGCAAATTAAGGTACCTAGCATTGTTCAACCTGGGGTCTTCCCAAAGGTTTTTGATCCCTGTGAGATCCTTTGTCTGCAGAACTAACTAGAACATTCAGGCAAGCATGGCTCTGAGCCTTTAGAAACCAAGTGTAGAGGGCAGGGCTAGGATTCCAGGCCCTCTCTGGGAGAAGGAAGCTGGCAGAGTACACCGACGCTTCCAGAGCTCCTCCGGGAGACACTGGCAGATGTTCATCTGGGTCAGGTAATCAAGAACATACATAGGGACAGCCACAGGCCTGCAGAAACATGTCTGAAGCTATCCCACGCCATGAGCAGGAAGCCTTTGGGTTCAGGGAAACGTAAGCAGGTCTCCCTAGCCCACATAATCCATCTCCTGAAACAAGGCAGACAACAAGGACTGCATTTGACATTGAGGAGACGGTAAGCCTGACCCAAACTCGGCTGAGACCCAGAGAACCCCCGTCTCCCTGTAAGCATTTCCTCCACAGGGGCCAGAGGCTACCCTCACCCATCCGGCCATGTCTCTGGCATGCCTGTCCTGTGGGGAGCGCCCCAGAGAGGGTGGGTAATGCAGCCCGAGTCAGAGCCACTCCAAACGAGAGGCTGAGTTCTGGTCAGGGTGTGAGGGGGGACGATAGAGGCTAGGCGTCCCGCCAGCCAGAGCCCGAACACCAGCTCCGGCACTTGTCACTGGGCGTGGCCGAGCAGTGCTGACACACAGCCCATGAGGCAGAGGCTGCTGGTTTCAGGGAACTCAAACCGTTCTCACCTGGATTAGCACAAAGTCCTCCGACGGCATCTCTGGTGGCAGGTCCCTTGCTCTTCCGGTTTGTCCTTCATTTTGCAGCCAGAAACATACAGACTCACACAGATCTTTTAGAGTATCTCACAGCGAGTTGGTGGGCAGGAGATCCCTATAGAAAGGTCATGGGGGTGGGGAGGGGGCGAAGGTCAATGATTCTCCTCCTCATTGTCCAAATATCACATGGCGCCTGTCATGAGAACTCTCTGAGAAGATGCCCCAATCGCTCCTCCTCCCTTCCAGTCACTTCTATGCCCTCCATGCCATCTGCTCACACCCAGCTGCTCCTTGAGCCCCACACATACCATTCTTCTCACAACCCCTTGCTTCTCCTGTTGCTGTTCCTTGCCCACAACAGCGCCGTCCTCCTAGCGGGGTTTGACTCATGTACTTGAAGACCCACCTGGGATTTTACCTTTTCAACTGAACAGCCCGTATCAACCCTACCAGAGCAACTTTCAAGCCTTCCTCCTCTGTGCACCTACATCAGCTTGTCTGGCTCTTACCACACCAGTGGTAGTCTCCTTGGCTAGACTCTGAGTGCCTGATGGCAGGAAGCTCTCACACCAGTTCCCTTGTCCTTGGTGCCTACCTGAACACCTGCTGCAGAGTCCATGCCCAGTTACTGTGGGGTCTTAGACCAAAAAACACAACTCTGTGGAGTCACGTTCAGAATTCAAACTGTTTTTCCTCGGGCTTTAGCATTTTAAATCTGAGAATGAAAGGCACCAGAAACGTCTTTTAGGTTAGAGTCTGCAAGGAATGATCAAAATGATTAAAACATGAAAAGGGTTCAGGGCTCCAAAATCATGACCAAGCAAAAGGATGTTTCTGGAGTTTATTATCCTGTAAGTTCATTTCTCAAGACGAACAGGAGTCTGAACAGCAAACGCCATTTCAAAAGGAATGGAAGTCCGCCTGCCTCAACCCCACCCAATATTCATGATCCCCATGAGTCCTTATGGGAAGCGGGTGTGAGCACTGGGGTGAGCAGTTACCTTCAGTTCAAGGAGTAGGGATTTTGAAGATGGAAGAAATATGGGGTATGGGGAGAGGCAAGGACCAAAATGAGAAAGAAGAGAATCAAGGAGAAGGACAGGATCTAAGAGGCGAGAAGAGGTTCAGAAGACTTGACAATAAAAACACGGAGCTGCAAGGAGCCCCAAATTCCTCTCAGAGAAAAAGGACCCAGTCCAAGAAGTACATATGGCACGAAGATCTAGAACACAGAAGTAGGAGGCAGGAAGGACTCATCCTCGAGATGTAAAGCTGAGTAATCAAGCCTGTATTTTTTCAGTTCTCTGGTTAATTTCCAGCCATAAAAAACACAGCCCAAGACTTCGTGAAAATATCCTTAAAACATTCCACATGCCTCTCAAGGCAGAGGGTAATTGTTATGAACAAATCCACACAAACTCTGATGCCAAGAGCAACAAATGGAGACTAAAGGAGGAACAAGAAACATGAAAAGGGGGGCTAGTCAGAAACCAGAATGACAAATATGGGCCATCCTCCTCTCCCAGTGAAACCAGAGGCCAGTGGACCTTTACAGCACCTCAAAGGTTTATTGCTATTGAGAAAGATCCAGAGTAATAGTCTTAAAGGATATTTTCATCAGGGAGAAAGCTCCAAGAGCACTGCTGAGGGTTCTCATGTAGATCAGGGCCGTAACTCTGCACAATCAGTCCTTGGGATGGCAGCCGCTAGGACCTGGAGGGAGACGACTAGTATCACCCCAAGGGGCTCCCTCATGTGACTGGCCGGTTTCTGCTTCACCACTTTAAGGTATCTTAACTGAGAAAAAGTTCTTTCTTATAATGACCTGAACCTTTGCTCTGGAGGATAGGGGCAGGGAGGAAAAATTGGGGACTTAACAGAGTTGGCTACCTTTCTCTTTGTCAGGTCCTCAGGAATATGAGACAAGTCTAGGGCGCCAAACTAAACATCCCTTTCCTTTCTGCGATGTGAGCTCTAGTCTGTCACTCTCTTGGCCAGTGTCCTAGGGCCATGCTCTGGTTGGAACTGAGCACAGAGCCCCGGGCACTAGGCCTCACTCCTGTCTGCCGCCATGCAGTCATCCATAGCCTGTTCTGGTATAACAGCAGCTAGATGTCAACGCACAAAGAACAAAAGTGCAACCCCCCCAAATCAGCCACAGTCTGCATTGTTCCCACCAAAAATTCACGGGAAGGAGGTTGGGCCCAGGGTAGGTGCCATTGGACTAGTGTCATTCTTCACTCTTTCCCCTTTCCACCTCACTGTGGTCCTTACTGTGCTGAACATGAACCTAGTCAGGGCCAATGGCTCCTCTTGCATTCTCTATAGGTACAACGGTTCACTGTCTCAAGGAATCCTTTACTGGGAATGTGCTCCTCACAAACAATTGTCCCCATAATAGAAGAGCTCGTTAAAAGCACCAGGGAAGACTGAGACACACAGAGTAAGGAAACCTTCCTTTCCCCCTCAATAAAATGAGAGCCTAATCCACTAAAGATGGAAATGGAGGGAGACTCCCAGATTGGGCAGAGGTGACTGCACTCCATGGCCCCAGCACCGGCGGCCCGAGGCGCCCCTTCCTTTCAGAGACCCCCAGTGGCATCTCAGTCAGAAATCCAGCCATCTCTCTTAATGAAATCAACCCCCAGCTCTCCACAGCTGGCCCGGGTCAGAGACCCCTCAACAGGAGAACACCTAGAGGAAGCCAGGGCTGTTACATGGCAGTTGCATGGCAGGACCAGCTCCTGGCTTTCCGGCAACAGCTTGCCATTCAGTGACCATTTTTACATTTAGTGTGTCATTTGGTTCTCAGAATAACCCAGGGATACAGGTGGGCGGGGGTTATTTTAATTTTCCAGATGAGGTCACAAAAGCCTAGAAGAGAGAAAGCCATCTTCCCAATGAATACAACACATCAGAGTTGATTCTAGAGCGAGGATCTCTCATCTCTTTATGGGGGTCATGCTCAGATACACTAACAGTCTTGAAACATTCCCATCTTCAACAGTTTATATGAACAGCAGCAGCCCCATGGAAAGTCCTAGAAGTTGACCCTTTCTGAAGACCTACTCTGGCTCTAGCAGGCAGCTTCTGGCCTGCAGCTCCAGCTCTCAGCCCATAATGGCACAGTGACATCCTCTGTGATAAAAGGCATCTGTGAGGGGTCCCCACGGCCACACCCTGGGGCACTGCAGGCCCCGCTGACTCATGGGGAACATTCCCACGGGTGACCACAGTCTGCTCCAGCCCGTTGCTCCGGGAAACGAGAGAATCAGCAAGCAAAGATCTGTCTGCCTTGCCCAGCCTCTCAGGGGCCATGGCTTAGCCCCGAAGCTGGCAAGCGCCCACCACCTGGGTGTGACTCGGCGGGGTGCCCAGCCCTGCAAGCCCGTCCAGGTCTCAGTTCCTGGTAACACCCTTATCCTTCACCCTCTCGCATATGGGAGAAGACTCATCCACCTGGCAGCGGCCCCGCTCAGCAGCTGATTGGAACAGGGAGCGGCAGAAATCTGCACCACGTCAACCCTTCTTCCGCAAGGTAATTCAAACGCGAGCTTTAAAGCTTCTGTTTCAAAGGATTGAACGTCAGTCTCGTAGGATATGTCTCTCTTCTAAACAAGCACGTTCTCTCTCTGCCACAAGAGATTTTGCTACCTTTGCCGCTCCTCCACCCAGCGCCCTGGAAAGACAGTCCTGTCGGGGTCATTCAGCTAGCATTTACCCGAGGGTCGTCACATGCCTATAATGAGGCGACGGCCATGGGCAATGTGCTAGCCATGTACAAAGATGTACAGGCACCAAAGAGAGTGCTAAGCTTCCTCAGTTCAAATCCATATTCTCTTGTTTAATGGCTTTGTGACCTTGGTCACATTACTCAACTTCTCTGGGCTTGTTTTCTCTTCTGCAAAATGGGGATGCCAGTGTGGTGCCCAGAGTTAGGGGAACTAAATAAGACAGTCATACTAAAATCACCTAAAATGGCGCAGTGAATATAAGCCCTTGATTAATGTCCGCCATTATTGCGGGAGTATGTTGACTTAATCCTTTCAATAGCCCAAGGAGATGGGAACTATTATACAGGTGAGAAAATGAGTTTAGTGGCATGAAACATGTTTCCCAAGGTCATAGCGCTAACAAGAGGCCAACTCAAGACCGTGAGCAGGCTTGTCTGCCTCCAAGCCCATGCTCTCATGTCCTGCACTGAATAGCGCAAATGTCTCCCAAGAACTCATTGTCTTACAGGGCAGGAGGGAATTAGTATTTGTTTTGTGCCTATTAAGTGCAAGACACTTGTTGGGGCTTTGCATATATTAACATAAGTAAACAAATAACACTGGTTCACATCAAAATGTGATTAGGGCCTCACTAAGTGCCACTGAAAGTCAGAGGAGGCCAAGTGTCACACTGCCAATCTGTCCAGCCCCCGCCAACTCGGCTTGCCTTCTTGGACTCCCTCTTCCCTCCTCTGCCGTGTCGATATGTCTGTGGATCAGAAGGTCAGGCAAGCTCCTGGCCCCTCCTGCAGTGGGCTCACGCAGGCAGCCCGAGCCTGTCTCCTTTGCACTAGTCTGAGTTGACGAAATATCAAACGTGGAAGAGAAGCTCCACACAATTATGAGTTTTACTCAAGTTTCCCCATCCCCTGTCCTGGTTCCATCCTCAATAACCAGTATGGACTTTAAAAATGTTTTTCTTACCCATCGCAGGGGGGCAACTCAACAGAGCAAAATAAATTTAACTCTAGGCTCTTAACATAAATAATATTACTAAAGGTAATAAGTATTAAGAAGAGATAAGTTATTTCAAGTTGTCTTCACTAAAATCTAAAACACGGATTTGAACCACCATATTTAATACAAAGACTGGAAAAATCCATTCGAATGTTTCTGTATAAAGCTTGGGGAAACATTAAAATGTAAAGAGGTTTGACACGTTCTTCTTTGCATAATATAAACCAGCACGTTCAGTCTGACTCAATTTTGTTTCCCATATATGCATAGAAGTGCATACATATGAAAAGCCTGATATACATCAAAATATTACTAGTGGTTACTTCTGGAGCATGAGTTAATGGAAATTTTATTTCCATCTTTATGTATTCCTGTATTTTACAAGTTGTATATAGTGAGTCTATAGATACAGAATTTGTTTCAGTTTTAATTTAGGGCAAGGGAATTTCAGTTTTAAATTAGGGCAAGGGAAAACAAATCTATCCATGTAAACTTGTGAAAACATCTAAAAATTCAAACATTGATAGGAAAAGAACTAATTAAGAAAAATCAAGACGGAGTGTCAGAGGTGAAGGGACTTAAGACATACAAACTTCCAGTTGCAAAATAAATAAGTCACAGGGATGAAAAGCACAGCATAAGGAATATAGTCAACAATTAATAACATCGTGTGGTGACAGATGGTAACTACACATATCGTGGTGAGCACTTCATGATGTATGTAATTGTTGAATTACTACGTTATACACCGGAAACTTACATAACATTGTATGTCAACCACACTTTAACAAAACAAAGAAAAATCAAGCAATGAGTTAAGTAATATAAAGGGATCGTCGTATTTAACTTGTTTTTATCATTTAACTCAAATTTTGCAACAAAGTATTAAGGATACATCTGCAACAGACTGTTTGGCTGTTTGTATCCATTGACAAAAGGTATAAAGCAGGTAGACTTATTTTTAGTTTTAAACAAAGGGAAGAGGAGTCATAGACTCATTTGAGAATCAGTGAAGAGCCACAAACAATGAACCTTTCCCCACAATGAAGATAGAAACACACACACACACACACACACACACACACACACACACACACACACACCACACACCTTAGAAGCTGACATATAAATTTAGAAGCTTCCTAATCCTTGATACCCAACCACTTCTCCCCTGGAATCCATGAAACACAGGTCCAGAAATTCTACATCAAGAATTTTCTTTTCTCAATCTTCCCCAAGTTTTGAATTACCATTACTTTCAAGCACTGAGAAAAACTGAAAGCGCAGAACCATGAACATCCATAAACCTCCCATTTAGATTTAGCAGTTCTTAACATTTTTGTGACATTAGGTTTATTTATCTACACATTCACTGAAGCATTTGGAAAATTATGAATTTTATAACACATTACCTATAAAGACTTCAGCACATGCTCCTTTAGAATAAAGATGTTCTCATGCACCTGGGTGGCTCAGTGTTTGAGGGTATGACTCTCGGTTTTGGCTCAGGTCACAATCTTTGCATGCAATCGAGCCCCACATTGGGCTCTGTGCTCAGTGGGGAGTCTGCTTGAGGTTCTGTCTCTCCCTTTCCCTCTGCCCCTCCCCTGCCCCACTTGCTCTAAAATAAATAAAATAAATATTTTTTAAAAGAATAAACATGTTCTTCTCCATAACAACAAACACATTACACCCAAGAATATTAACAATAATTAGGTAGTATCTATTATCACAAACCTTTTTCATACAACAAGCAGTCACGAAGGAGGTAGTGTCCTAGAAGAGTGGTAAGAGCTGCAGGGGATGTTTGGGAAGATTGTGGAAACGCGGTCCCGCAGAGAAGCGAGTGAAAGCATCTCTGTGCTGTCTCTCCAGCAGATCTCTGGGCAGGAGCTGCCGGGCCCACCACAACAGGTCCAGAGAGAGCATGTGGCCCAAGTCCTTACAGCAAAGGAGGAGACTCAGCGGCACAGCTGCCCGGGCCAGTGGCATCCCACACAGGGCACACAGGCTCTGACCTGGGTTGGAGGCCACCACAAACGCACCTCTTCTCCATTCTCCACCACAGACAAAGCCAATGACCCATCTCGTGGTGCCCAGGTCTGCACCTCCCCGTGAAGGAGCCATCAGGAATCTCCAGCAATTCCCAGTCTTCAGCCCCACAGTCACCTCCACATCAACTCCCCTCGCGAACTCTTAAGATCCCCTCAGCACGCGCAACATGGCTTGTCTGTGCTCATTCTTTTGACATTGTTCTTCCATTATTTGCCTCCCCAACTTGACTGAGCTCCTTGAGAACAACCACCCCGTCCTTTTTGACTCTGTACTCCCCCAGTGGCCAAATGGGGATGCCCGAATGATATATCCAGGTCCTAAGCCCCAGGACTTGTGAATGCGGTCTTATTTGAAAAAAAAAAAAAAGTCCTCACAGATGTAATTGAAACCTCCAGATGAGATTAGCCTGGATTATCCAAGCGGGCCCTAAATCCCATGTTGAGTTTCCTCATAGGAGACACACAGAGGAGAGACACTCAGGAAGGGGGCCGCCCTACGGAGCTGGGGTCATAGTCTGAAGGGATGCTCCCACAAGCCAAGGCATGCTTGGCGCCACTAGAGGCTGAAGGAGACAAGGGAAGGGTCTCCTCTAGAACCCCCGGAGGGAGCGTGGTCCTGCCAACACCTTGCTCCCAGACTTCCGGCTTCCACAACTGTGAGGGAAGATGCGTCTGTTGCTTGAAGGCACCCGGTTTGTGGTAATTTGTTCTAGCAGCCTTAGGGAACCACTATACCCTCATAGCATCATGCCTGATGGATAGTTTAAGAAAAGCATATTTGTAATGAATTGAAAAAGCTGAGGGCGTGGCCTTCCACCTTCCTCATATCCCTCGGACAGAGAAGCCTCTTTGCAGGCCCCCGGACTCTGGCTAACAAACACGTAAGGATCTTTATTCTGGTGTCCACTGAACAATTTGTTCCTTTAATGAGGTGTTTTAATCTCACTTTATATTCATTGTTCTGCCTGCCTTGATTTGACTGTAAGTGACTGGATTGACTTTTGACGTATTGCCAGCACCCCATAAATTATGAGCCTCTTTCTTTAAGGCTGGAGAGGGGAGGAACTCTACTTCCCTGCTCAGTTATTTCAGGCAAGGGTGGGAGCAGGTTTTCGGTGCCAGCAGCATCCTGATTATGATTCAGGATGTGCAGCCAAAGGCAAACAGTTCCTCTTCAAATTCAATCAAATAGGAAGGAGCAAAGGCCCAAACAAGAAAAGCCGGGTTCTCTTTGTGTGCGCAGCCAAGGGGTCCTGGGAAGCTGGTGAATGATGACGCCCTATCTCAGGCTGAGCACGACTGAACTTAAATGGTACTCGGGAAACTTCTGCACGCCTTCGTGATGCGATTCCAGTCCCAGCCTTACTGAGTCACGTTCTGGACAATCCCAGAGCCGCCACAGGGGGAGTTGCTTGTAGTCTACAAAGACAGAGGTTAACCAGAATTAAAACACCTATTTTGAATCTCTTCCTGGAAAAGATTCTGTGTGCCACTTCCTGCCATGGACCGTGGCTACGAGGGGCCCTGAGGACTGGCTTCCACGGGCATGCTGTTCTGTGCGCCTCAGAACAGTGACTTTTCACTCAATAAGTCATGACCCCATAATGGATTGAGAAATCCATTTAGTGAGACGTGTCAGCACTTGCTTAAATGAAATAAAAGAGAATAGCAAATATCGGAACGTATCCTGCATGGTAAGGGTAAGTATTGTACCGTGAAATGTTGCTTCGGTTCCAAATATATGTGTATGTGCCATATATTTCTGATAGAAAGGGGACTCCTCACTGACTGTCATACTCCAAAATAAAAAGTATGAAAGTCAAAGTCGTGGAGAATCCATGCCACCAAACCAGAGAGCACTCCTGCCTCCTGTCCATGTCCCAGTTTTTAAGGATATGTTGGCAGATAAGATGGGGAACTCAATTAAGGGGAATAATTAGCTCGTGAAAGAGGTTGACATACACGAGCAGGAACATGCTTTCCCATCAACCCACTGGAGTGCCCTCATGCTGTTCAAGCCCTACTGTGCCTGAAGCTTGGCCCCTGAGTCTTATCTCTTCACTTTGGTAGCGTCTCACCTGGTTCACTTCCATCTTCCCGGGACCCACTGTCATTCCTTGGTAGTCCTGGAATTCCCATAGCCTTTCACAATTACTCTGAGACAGACTCATGCACAGGGAGCTCTGGAAGTCTCTGAGGAGGGAAAGGAAGCACCTTAATCTCTCTCCCTAACCATCCCCTTTCTCTTTCTATGCCTATGTGTCCCATTTCCCCTTTCACCAATTTGCCAGGAAGAGGGTCGGTCACTCTGGCTTCCATTAAGGATGCTCTCTCATCCACGATCCTGCTGACTCTCCCAGCCCAGTGGTCTGATATTCTGGCCAACGTCCCATCACTTCACTTTGTGCCCTACAGGGTCTGCCTCACGGATCTGCTACTGGTGTTCTGATCACCCAGGAAGGCGTTAGCTAGAGCTTTTCAACCACACGTGGTGAAGAACGGTGACTAACCGGGCTGGCCAAGCAGTGTAGCCTGGAGCGTGCTCCTTGGCATCAGCAGAACGGGGTCCAAGTTTGGTGCTGTTGCTTTCCTGGCTGTTGACCTTGAGCCCATTGCTTAACTTCTCTAAAGCCTCCTCTGTAAAATTAAGATAATGCTAACACCCATCTCACGGGATTTGTTAAAGCCCTTTTTTTAAAGATGGATTAAAGTTTCCGTGATGAATCCCTCTTGTGCATCTTCTGAATGGACTTCACAAAAAAGTCTTTATTCTCTGCATTCTTTCAGGAATCTGTATTACCTCGGGAAAATATGAAAAACAGAGACTTTCTGAAAAATACGTATGTCTAACAAGTCAAGCCATACCTAATACCTTAGACTTATAAAAAGTAAAAAGCAAGAAACAAGGAGGGAAGGAAGGAAGAGAAAGAAAATTCTACATAGGGTCTGACCTCCTGCAATGTGCCACTGGGGGTCTTCTCATTCCTGCATTAACACGAGGCTGTGCGCATCCTTCTGCCAGCCACGTGGTCTGGTTTGGCAGGTCTGCAAGTCTGTCTCAGCACAATAGATCTGCTTAATGGAAAGCAGGTGTGCTGAGGAAAAACCAGGCTCCCATTTTCTTGTGCGTTCTTTGCACAAAATAAAAATGATTCAATAACCCAAACTAACCGAGGTCATATTTGCAGACTGCCCTTTACATGTAGGACTGGTCTTTCTTCTAAGGTGGTCATAGATGGTGTGACAATGAAAAAAAGAATGCAGTTGATTTTGAAAGGGTTTTTAAAACCCTCAATAATGCATCTGTGGCACAGCAATAGGAAAAATACTGAGGCTTCTGTTTTCTCTAAAGGTCCCAAACATAAACAGATAATTCCAGAGAGAAATTAAGTTGCTAATAAATATATAAAACTAAGTTCATGATGAACAAAGACATACGTAAGAGCAAAACTGAAACTCATACCCTTTAATCAAACTTGTAAATATTGAAAACAATACTTAACATTAATGTGGGAACGATAAATCCAGTATTCTTCTCTCCTGATGGGAAGAGAGAAGATCAACCTTCTGACAAAAATTTCGTAATACAAATCAATAACTTCCAAAGTTCCATACCCTTTGGATAGTAATTTAAATTCCTTAAGTACACTAAAAGGGAAATCACCGGACAAGTTGGTATGTAGATATATGTCCAAAAATTTTCATTATAATAAAGTCTATAATAGTGAAAAAATTATAGCCTACATCTCTAATAAGGAAATTGATAAATAAATGATGGTTTATCAATACAATGGAGTATTATGCAGTCATTGCCATAAAAAAAAAAATCTTGCCATTTGCGATGTGGATGAAACTAGAAGGTATTATGTTAAGCGAAATAACTTAATCAGAGAAAAACAATTATCATATGATCTCTCTGATATGAGGAATTTGAGAGGCTGGATGGGTGGAGGGGTCGGGGGGAAAGGGAGGGAAAAATGAAACAAGATGGGACCAGGGTTGGAGACAAACCATAAGAGACTCTTAATCTCAAGAAACAAACTGAGGGTTACTGGGGGTTGTGGGGAGAGGGATAGGGTAGCTGGGTTATGGACATTGGGGAGGGTATGTGCTATGGTGAGCGCTGTGAATTGTTTAAGACTGATGATTCACAGACTTGAACCCCTGAAGCAAATAATACATTGTATGTTAATTTTTAAAAATCTACTTTCAAAACGTTTAATGGCATAGGAAACTTGGGGTATAAAATTTTGCACATAGATTGTTCCAAATTAGGTAACTGAAACACAGACAAAAGAAGGTTAAAATGAAATATACTGAAGTATTAACAGCTGTTATCTCTGGATAGTAGGACTATATGTAAACTTATACCTTATGTATTTCTAAACTTTGAAAACTGGGTGTGTATAACTTTTATAGTTATACGTTTGGCTTATTACCGTGTTACACTAGAGCTCCTGTGAGAGTAAGCAGACTGATGCCTGGATATTTAGCCTTCAACTCCAATGTGCCGGCTAGTGCGAAGGATGCATGTATTACTAATGATCCCATTCCTTAAGGGGCACAACACATACAGGGATGAATAATCTGAAAACAAGGAATCAAGGATAATCCACAATCAATATAGGATTATGATCAACACAAAGCCTTCCACATATAGGCATACCTCAGAGATATCGTGGGTTCAATTCCAGACCATAAACGAACACCACAATAAAGCCAGTCAAATGAGGGGTTTTTTTTTTTTTTGGTTTTCCAATGCATTAAAATTTATGTTTATGCTATAGTGTAATCTGTGAAGTTTGCAAGAGCATTATGTATAAAAAATAATGTACATGTCTTAATTTAAAAAATACTTTACTGCTGAAAAATGCTATTATCTGAGCTTTCAGCAAGTCATAATTACTGATCACAGATCACCATAACAATTATAATAATAACAAAAAGTTTAAAATACAGTGTGAATTACCAAAATGTGACACATAGACATAGAGTGAGCAGGTGCTGTTGGAAAAATGATTAGCCCCACACAGGTTGCTACAAACTTTCAATTTGTAAAAAAATGCAATATCTGGGAAGTGCAATCAAGGGGAATGATAATGAAACAAGGTATGCCTGTAGTAGGTACTCAATAGACTATTTACCTTCCCTTTAGTAACAGGAACAGAATAGCAGTAAATGCTACTGTGATCCTATGGAAAGAGTCCTGTGACCCGGAGGAGAGAAAAGCGCACTGTCAGGGGAGGTGTCCTTGCCTTGGAGCTTAACAGAGAGGCTAACTGTGCAAGTGTAGAGGGTGGGGGAGGGGAGGACCTGTGCTAGACACAGGCATTCCTCCAGGGCATCCCAGAGATCCAGCTGGTGGCCTCCCTGGTCTGGCAGTTTCTACATACCCCCCTCAAGCTATGTTAGAGTCTCCCTAAATGTTTATCCTTTTCCTAAAGCAGCAAGAAACCAATGGAGACACAGGACTGTTGGGATCACCCGTAAGTGGCAGCTGCTGCACAATCATGCCCATCCCTTGGTCATGGTTTAATCTGAGTGCTGATGATGGTGGATTCTGAGAAACCAGTCTTTTTCTCTTTTAAGAGTTTTTATTATTTATTTGGCTGAGGGAGAGCGTGCACAAGCAGGGGCACCAGCAGGCAGAGGAAGAAGCAGGCTTTCCCGCTGAGCAAGGAGCTGGATGTGGGGCTCGATCCCAGTCATGGCCTGAGCTGAAGGCAGACACTCAACCGACGGAGCCACCCACGAGCCCCCATGAGGAAGCAGTCTTACTGGAGCCCTACAGCTGCCCCCACACTTTACAGTGTAGCCAAGTCTTCCAACATTGAGTCTTCCCCCTTACTCTCCCACTGTCCCATGGAGGGTTCTCAGTTTACAGCTAAGGAAGCGGAGGCTCATGGAAGTGAAAAGGTGTATTCAAGACAGCACCTGCTAGTGATAAAACCAGGACTTCAATTTGGTCTGGTCCTTTCCCCTCAAACTACAGGACTAAGTTGTGATCCACTCCCAGAGAAATACTCTTTCTGGGAAAGTGCTGACTGTCCCTTCTGTTTTGCAAACCCTCCCAACTCTTGTCAACATCTCCCCCAGGTTTTGAAGTCCTTGTGTGCATCAGCATTTGAGGCGCTGGAAAGTAAACAAATAAAACATAAAATAATGTAGATCAAACACCACTCTATGCATATATGTTGTGGGCATATAGAAACGCTTCCTGAGGGACTCCTCTCTGCTTCCGTCAAATTCCCATAGAAATCCATGAGCCAGAAAGATTAAGCATTGCTGAAAGAGGATTGTAACATAACCAGCTGGGCTTTTGTGGGCACCAAATTCAGCTCTGAGCTTCCTGGTCATCAAGGGAAAATGAACAAAGTAATGATAAGGCAAGGACTTTCTATTAGAGAATAACTCACCGCCGAAATATAAACACACAGACACAGACAAACACACTCATTCTGAGACAATCGGAAGCCAAAAAAGACTTGACATCTCAGAATGCCAACCTGTGGAGTTATAAGGCACAAAATGGTCAGGAGGCAAGGCATTTCTTTTAGTAAAACAGTACAGCTGTTCAAGAAATCAAAAGTACTCATCTAAAGTAGAAAAACTTGGGGCATCTGGGTGGCTTAGTAGATTAAGCGTCTACCTTCAGCTAAGGTCATGATCCTGGGGTCCTGGGATCAAGACCCGCATCGGGCTCCCTGCCCACTGGGGAGTCTGCTTCTCCCTCTGCCTCTGTGTGCGCTCTCTCTCTCTCAAAAAATAAATAAAATAATCTTTTAAAAAAAATAATAAAGCTGAAAAACTTGAAGCCTGCAGGAAAGAGACTTGCCCTAAATATATTTGGGAAACTGTAGCTTAGAATCTGCACCAACACGTTGAAGGTATTTATCAAATGTTGCCCCCCGCCAAAAAAAGGTCCCAGATTATCCATTTTCAGAAATAGAAAACTTGTGCATTTCATATTAACATTCAAATAATTCAGTTGCCAGAAAGCTGAAGAAGAGTTTAATTTCCAAGCCACATAAAGACTCCGCCTTTCTAATCTGGTTTACTCTGTTAATCTATTTGCTATACCCTTCTTCAAAGATAATGAAGTGGTGAGCGCCCGCCTCCTTTCCAGGTCTATTTTTCCAAATCCGGAATTAACAGGATCCTAATAAATAAAAGGGTTTGTTAGTAGAATTGGATTTTTGGGTCTTGAGAGTTTTTTTGGTGGGTTAAAAAAAAACCCAGAGGTTCTCTTTTCCTCACTCTATTCAACCCTGGAGAAAAAGAAGTTTAAAAAGCATTCTTGGTAAGGCTACTTCCACAAAGCCAGTGGAACCACAAAACCTCCCCCAAGGCTAAATCCCTCCTCGGAGTTGATTGGTGTGAAAGTCCAGAGTTAAGGGATTCTTTCCCCCAGTGCTTTGAAATAGCCATACTTAGCGCTAACCTAGAGGTTATGATACAGTGGTATCATATACAGCAAGAGTCAGCAAACTATGTCCGTGGGGCACTCCTAGTTCCAACAGAGACCTGCAAAGTTACCCGTGGCCCCTTCCAGAGAAGGTCCTCCAACCCCTCCAAGCATCTCACCTTGACCCTCAGGACTGCCTACAGAGAAGCAGGGTTTGAGATTCCTTCTGGAATAGTTCTTGCAAAGAATGCCAATGTACTGGGCTGAATAAGGGAACAGGGGAGGGGACTGTAGGGAAGAGGTTTAGGAAGGTGACCCCAAAAGGAGCAAATGAATCCAAAGGAGGGGAAACTGCCAGCATCCAAGCACTAGCGCTGAACAGGACACCTGGAAGCCACAACTGTCCCTCCTGCTGCTGTCCCTGCCCTTCGCACCCCCTAATGTCCTTGATGCACACTTGGGGTGGGGGGGAGGGGCAGTGGCAACACTGGCCCAGCTCCTGGGAGGCAGCCCCCTGCACCTTCTCCCAGCTCTGTGGGCAGTCACATCACTAGGAGGTTGATATCAGCCACAAGAGGAGTATTTATACCAGAAAAATCAGCAGAAGCTACAAATCAGACTCCCCACGCACCCCCCCACCAAGGACATATTATTAAGCACAACCCAGCACATCCATAGGAAAGAGGATGTGGGGCCCTGACCTCCTCCCAGCTAGCCCTGTCCCTCTCCTCAGAGAACTGCCTGAAGCTGAAGAAACCACCCCACCCCAGGTCTGGTGGTTCCCTGGGGCACCCTCCTGTCACCGCTAACCCTTGGTGAGTGACCCCGCTCAGTTCAGAGGCAATCTAGCTCCGAAGTCCCCTTTGGGTTCAGCCTGTCGCAATTGCCTCAGAGAGACAGAGTGACTGAGGGACCCAAATGTTCCCCACCAACTTCTTTCTTCAACTTCTCCTGTCTTGAATGATCTGTGTTGCTTAAGGTTCTTTCTAGAGTATCTTTCTCCGACAGGTGCCTGGGTACCTGGATAATGCATTTTCCCCCTGACCAGCAGGACGCTTTTTGGCTGGCTCTCACCGTCTTGAAGATGGTGACATCTTCAAGTTCCCATTATTAGTGGTACGCTGGTGACCCCCATCTCTTTCCTTTTCCTTTATAACTGTTTCCCTCTTTGTATTGAAGAGGAAAGGGGGTTCTCTTTACACCTGCCTTTCAGGAATTTTATCTGGCTGGGCTTAGGGGTGTGGCGTTTCATCCCAGTGACCCCACGAGTTTTTTGTAACCCTCAGACCCCAGTCTTTTTTCACACAGGACTGTTGTCTTCTAGCATTCGTCTAATCATCTAATTTTCCCCTGTCCTTCAGCTGTTTCTTTTTCTCCGCCCGGAGCTCCTGTGACTGACATCTCACATGTCCCACAGCCTCCTGGGCTGCTATTTCGCCCGCATGATTTCCATCTCTCTGTATCCTTGTTTTGGGTTTGGGATATTATTGCACTTGATCTTCTAAGTCCACATTCTCCTTTTTTTTTTTTTTAAGATTTTATTCATCTGTCAGAGAGATCGCGCGAGAGAGAGAGCATGCACAAGCAGGCGGAGGCCCAGAGAGAAGCAGGCTCCCTGCCGAGCAAGGAGCCGGATGTGGGACTCGATCCTAGGACCCTGGGATCATGACCGTGAAGGCAGCGGCTTAACCGACTGAGCCACCCAGGTGTCCCCACATTCTGCTTTAATTCATTCTATGAGTAATTTACTTAAAAATGTTTTAATTCCAGGAAGTCATCGTCTTCTTCTTCTTCTTGTTTTCCTGGTACTGTGTTTGAAGGTCCTTCTTACTTCTGCTTAGGCTGTCAGTGCCATTTCCTGGAGGAACTGTTCGGTGGGCTCTTCTCCCTCTCTCTCTGCCTGCTGAGCCCCCTCACATGCACAGTTTTCTTTTATCTATCCTTGGAAGCTCAGGGCCAGCTTTTAGGGTTCCTTACGTGACAACAGTCCTGGGAGGAGCTACATATAGGGCGACAATTCCAGCCAAGGCACCAGGAGGAAGGAAGACTCTCGGCCCCCCCATCTTCCCAGGTTCAGCTTCTTCTCAACAGCGTGGGACCAGGGAGGTGGCTCATGATCGCCGATGGAACCCAGGGCCCACCACAGGGAGAGCCTCACCCTGCTGGGTCAAGGTCCACCTGCAAGCTCCCATCCCCAGGTCTCTAACTGAGCCCTGCTTGCCCTCACTCCTCCAGGCTCCACCTCCATTGTTCCTAATGATTGTCTCACCAAGAGAAGTACCAGGTTGGAGCTGGAAGTCAAGGGCAGCCAGCGTACCATTTTAGGAAAATCTCTACTCCACCCCAGCCTCTTTTTTTTTTTTTAATTTTTTTAAGATTTTAAGATTTTTTTTAAGATTTTATTTATTTATATGACAGAGATCACAAATAGGCAGAGAGACAGGCTGGGTGTTGGGGGGGGGAGGGAACAGTCCCCCTGCTGAGCAGAGAGCCCAATGCGGGGCTCCATCCCAGAACCCTGAGATCATGACCTGAGCCAAAGGCAGAGGCTTAACCCACTGAGCCACCCAGGCGCTCCTTGCGCCCCTGTCCCCCAGCCTTTTAATACAAACGAAGGGCAAACTTGATCTGCTGTTTCCAGGAGATGCCTAATTTGCATAGAAGACCATTAAACTCTTTTATCTCCACTGGTTTCTTTGGGGGAAGTCCTTCAAAGTTGCAATAATTAAACCTTTTTTGGCTTTTCTTTAAAATTGTGGTCACCGGGAAAATAACTGGGTGAAAAAGTCGAGTACAAGATGCATGTGTGTGTGTATGTGTGTGTGTGTGAGAGACACATGCACAGACCTAAAAAATACACCCAGAAAAAAATTATCTATAGATGATGAATTTATAAATAAATTTTACTGTCTACTGTTTCTCATCCGAATTGTCTATTATTTCTCATTTATGAAAGATAAAAGAATTTTTCTCTTCGATTGCTAATTCAGCAAAACACATTACAAAATGTTGTTTGATGCTCACAAGCGTTTCTCGAGAGAGTGAGAAGGGTGATGGCATACAGCCCTTAGCCTCTCCATCTCAATGTCTGTACAACAAGGGCCCATCTGGAGAAGTCCGTGCTCTCAGTAGACCCACCAGGCCATTAGCAACCTGTGAGGGCAAAGAAGAAGCATGGATAGAAGCTTTTTGCCCAGAGTCACCCAGGATGGCCCCACCTAGGATAAACCCAGGTCTGGAATGGAGTTCAAAGGTAAAGCTCAACCACCCCAGATTTCCCTGGTCTCCCCAAATGTCTAGGGGACTGGACAGTTTCTCAGAGCAGAACCATTTCCAGTTTTACTGCTGAATCTCCAGCACCAGGACACGGTTTGGCACTTACTCGTTGCTCAGTAAACAGAGGCTGAGTGAACGAATGAATGAATGAATGCACGACCTCTCACCTCACTTGATACTATAGGACATGTTAGCAAATGGCGTTGCTTGTTTTGGGGCTATCTTTGGATTTGCAATCCCGTCAAAGTGAGAAACAAAAATCTGCAACGTGTAAAAAGATTTCAGAGCTCAACAAAGGGGAGTGGGGGTTCATACCTTCATTTGTTAGGAAGATTTCAGCTCCTGTTGGTTCCTATAGGAGGCTTCTTCCAAAGAGCTGAGTTCCCTGGCCATGGGCATGACATACAAGGGGCGGCTATCTCCTGTGGGGGTTGATCTAGAAGGGGCTGTGCTGGCTATAAAAAGAGACCAAATGTCCTCTAAGTTTCCTTCTGATTCAAACTCTACAACACATGCAATTCCTGCTTGGAAAACATTATGCAAATGTGTCTTTTTCTTCCCCAAATATTCTGCAACCCTGACGTCATTCCTGTGCTTATCAAAGCCCTCCTTTGAAGCAGTTCTCTATGATTCCAGGGAACAGCTGGGTGTGTCCTTGCAGCAACTGGGGGAGTGACAGTCACCAGTTAAGAAACCCTCCTCTGGGCACCCTGGCCTGGCCTGAGAAGGTCTGAGAAGAGGAGCCTTATAGAACTGTCGCTGGTGTGTTCCGCAGGTCTGTGCTGGACATAATCCCCAGGAAGATATGCTGTAGGAGAGGGGATGCTCTCCGTATGTAACAACTGCTACCACATGGGCACCTGACACTCCAGAATGCTGTGGCCCCGGAGACACGGCCCAGAAGGATATCTGTAAGCAGCCTGCGTTGGTTTGTTGGATCGCGGGGAGGTCCTGGCTGGGGGCCGGGCAGCCAGGGCAGCCGGCGAGCCCCGAGGAAGCTAAGAGCAACAGTTACTAAGCCAGAAGTTTCTGGACAGTGTAAGAACCAGAATGGCCTGCCCAGTGCACACCAGCTAGACTTCGGCCCCTCTCTAAAACCACTTAGGAGCAGGGGGACCCTCTGGCACAGGCTGCAGCCCCGTTGCTCCAAGCCACATTTTATGGAGTTCTTTTATTAGTCTCGCATGTAACCCATAGCCACATCATAAAATTAAACACCCCATTTTGTACATCAAGTCCACTGGCTTCTTGAGCCCTGATTAGCGCTAGGCTTTTCCCTTTGGGGATTGTATTACAATAACATTATAACTGACGGAAAAGGAATCTTTGCTGGGAGCAGTCAGATCCTTCCGACGACCTCAGTCAATGCTGTAGCCACTGCGTGTCACCCTGTTTCTGAAATCCCCTTGCCAGTCAGTCCCTCTGGGCTTCTTTCATTCCCACCCCTCCCCACCCCTCCGTCCAGGTCCCCTCCCCTTCCCCAGGCCGATGAGTCTGGGTTCTCAGATGTTGACCTGGAGTCCGCGGTCTGGGTAGCCCCAAGTCACCCCTGAGAATAAATTTAGCCCGTGGGTGATATCCCAGATGGAGAGGTTATCTTTAGCCTGGCGGAGGTTAGGAGTCAGTCTGGGCCGAGCCGTGAACCAGGAGAGGGAGCGGGGAAAGAGGCAAGGAAATGAATACTCCGGAGTCTACGACAGCCTTGCTCGAGCATACTCAGGTGGTAGAGAACTCAGTCAGGGCTGCTTCCTGAAACATGAGGCTGTTCCGGGAACACCCTGGAATAATGGCCTGTTTCATTCCATCCATGAAGGAGGAACAATTTTAACGGCAGAAAATATGGCTACATTCTGGGCAGGCAGTATAAAAACCACAAAGCACACGTGTTCTTAAAAAAAAATGTAACAAACTCAGCAAGATCGGTGGTTTTCAAGCTTTCCCATTCATATGTTTACTACTTGTTCATTAGTTTTGTTGCCTGCAGGTGCTAAAGGTTTAAGAGTTAAGAAAAATGTACAGAAAAAAAAATTTACGTGGAAAAATCACATTACCTGAATTAGAGGAAAGGCCACCGCCATTCGATTTGAAAGGCAGGACATGTGAGTCCGCCTCAGCGACACCAAGGAATCAGCTTGGAAGGAAGTAGGATGTCTTTTCCTGAACTATTCTAGAAAGGCTGTAGACTCTTCCTTCGGGAGATCAAAATACCTTTCCTGGTTATCATCCCAATACAAGACATCCTTCTTCCTTTTCATGCTCACTGAACTCTTTCCTCATATCCACGGCCTCTTGTTTGGCCTTCCTCACTGAACACTTCATCAGCATCTCAGTTACTACCCAGGGAAACCGAGGTCCCAGTTTGACCCTGCGCGGAAGCTCTAGCACGTCTGGGCTTGTCTAACTGATGACAACGACGGGAGAGCCCTGGAGCCTCTGGAGGGAGCTTGGTCTGTGGGAAAGGTGACCCCAGGGACCCGGGCTAACCCAGGAAGGCAGTCCTGTCCAATGGAGGAAAAGAGCAATTAATTAATTCTGAGTATCCCTTGGCCAAACACACTTTGGACTCCTATCTGAGTCTTATCAGAAGCAGCAGGACCATTAGGAAAAACTGGGAAGACAATCGTGTTGGGAGTTGGGTGAGAATTCAGGGAGCAGACAGGAGAGCTTTGGGACCTCCTTACTGGAACTTCATGCAGAGCGAAGGGAGATAGACAAAGAACCTTCTTCTTCATTCCCCAGAGCTTTGGTTCCAGAGTGCCTAGGGTGCCCAACTGTGACTTGAATGGCCATCAGGAACAGGCCCCGGGGGCTCCTAGGACAAGTCAGAGAAGTTGTACAGGGGGCTGGAAATCCTTGCTATAGGCAGCCATAGTGTCCAGGGTCACAAAGAAGACGTCTGTTCTCAGAAGTGAGACCTGGGGCCACCCCGCTTACTTTGCCATGCACTCAAATAATTAAGTCCCCTTCTGTCCTTTTCTATTTTAGCTTACACCATGCCAGCGCGATCACCTTTATTTTAACATTATATGAGTGCATCTTGGTCCTCCTTACTCGGTTAGAAGTTACTTTATTTATCTCTGTGACTCTCCATCTTCCTGGTATGTAGCAGAGTAACCACGAAATGACAGGACATTTATAAATACTTTAATGAGAGTCTACCCCATAAATACTTAGCTGCTCTCCATCAGGGGTACGTCTTATGATCCATCCTAGCCTCACGGTGTACTAGCTAAAATGGCCTAACATTTCCTCACCGGATCAAATCTGTGCCCGACCACATCTCCTTGGATCCTTTTTCTGCTACCCTTGGACCAGACCTGCCTTTTCCCAGGTAGTATTTGAGATATCCAGATTTTATCGTTCCACCATTATTACTAGGCTTCATCCTAATGTGCAAGACTAGTTCTCCAGTTATCAAGGTCAATGAACCCTAAGCAAAGGCCCTGAGCATGTCCACAATGATCTCATGAGTTCATCATAAAAAGTGTAAAAATATCGTATCCTCCATGGCATCTCTGGGTCAAAAAATGCTGAACAATGGCTGCCTCTGAGCAGGAAGATGACGAGCTAAGGGTCTGCTTGGACCCTTGGCAATCCCTTGGGTATTAAAATCATGTGCACTGTCCCATTTCCAATGAACATGTTTTAAGGTAACTTCTAAACAAACAGAACTACAACAAAGAACAAGACACGGTCCTGCCCCTCTGAGCCATGGTGCTGACAGGTGCTCGTAGTTGACATCGTACCCTTTGGAGTCAAGTGTCCACACCGTGTCATTGGCCCCGTGGAAAGCTTCGCTGAAATCAAGAAGGATTATGCAATGATCCGCCTGGCTCTCGGCCCTCGCAGTCCGTTCCTCATAACTGGACCAACAAGACTTCCTGCTATGCCCAGGCCCCAGGACTAATCCCGCTCCTGGTCTGGAAGGATTTTAAGGGACAGCGGGCTTACGTGACTGACTCTGCCTTTGTATTCCCTTGGCAGAGGGTAGTCTAGACCTTCTCTGGTACAAACACCCATCGTCTCCATTTTTAGTTTGCTTGATCATGAAATCCATCGAGAGGTTAAGTGAAGCATCTATGAGATCAGAAGCTTTCCCAGTCCCCCCATTTATTGACCAAATGCGGTTAGTAAGCACCTCTTATGTGCAGGATATTAAACCAGGCCTGGGGCAGAAGTGAGTAAAAAGGGGAAGGAAGAGACCAGTGCCCTCCAGGAGCCCAGAGTCTAGTCATAAAGACAGAAAGGGGGATGCCTGGGTGGCTCAGTGGATTAAGCCTCTGCCTTTGGCTCAGGTCATGATCTCAGGGTCCTGGGATCGAGTCCCACATCGGGCTCTCTGCTCGGCGGGGAGCCTGCTTCTCCCTCTCTATCTGCCTGCCTCTCTGCCTACTTGTGATCCCTGTCTGTCAAATAAATAAATAAAATCTTTAAGAAAAAAAAAAAGACAGAAAAAGGCCCAGAGCTGAGAGCTTGACTGCATATGGGCAAGTGTGCCAGAGGAGAGAGGGGAAGATGGCTTTCACTTTTGGTCGGTCTTGGGCTGGGAGATAAAGGGGCAGTCCAGGAAAGCTTCTGGGAGGGATAACTTTGCTCACTTGAAAATGGTGGGATTTCAGTAGCCGCAGATAGAGCCTGCCAGATGAAGGTTGTGGCCTGGGAAGGAGATCCTGGTTCACACAATACAAAGGCTCCACACTTCCTTGGGGAGAATGCAAAACGGAAGACAAAAGGAGCTGCGCCCTGAGAGCCTCTCTGTGTGGAACCACCATCCTCTCATCATCAGGGTTGTCTGGTGACTCCCCGGAATTCATGCTACATCCCTAATAACATCCCTGCCCCCAGGAAGCTCACCCCACCCATCCTGGGCAGGATTAATCTCGTCAGGGCTGCCGCACTCCTGGGGCTCCCAGTCTGTTCTAGAAAGTCAGGGAGATTTAGAGGCTGTACACGGACTCTGGTGGTGCCATGCTGCCAGGGTTCAAATCCTGGTGCAGCCACTGACTTCCTGAGTCATCTTACCCAAGTCGTTCACCCTCTCTGGGCCTCAGTTTCACCATCTGTCAAATGCAACAATAATGGCGCCTCCCACCTAAAGTCACTGTGAGGATCAAAGAAGTAAGTGCCCACAGAGCATTAGAGCTGCGCCTGCGTTGGCTTCTGCTCTTGGCTTCTTAGAGCCCCAGGCTGTCCCGCGAAGGAGGTATGCAATTACTAGGAAGAGAGGAAAAATGCAGGGCCATGAAAAGGAAAAAAAAAAGAAAAGGGGGGGGGGGGGGAAACCCATGAGTCAAGTCCAAATGCAAAAATAATGCAATACACATGAAATGACGGGAAAAGAAGTAAACTGTCAATGTAGGGGCTGAGAATCTGCCACTCCAGGGAGGAGAAATACGCCTGTCCCTCGCTTCTATCTCTCAACAGGGCACGAAGCCTCTGGGAGTGGAGGCTTTTGCCCTCTCTTTCCAGGCTCAGCGGGCCCCGGCGCTCCCTCCGCCGCGGGCGGCCCCGCCTCCACCCCAACCCCCGCCCCCAGCCTGGCCGCAGTCCTGACCTCGGCTCCCACGCGGGCCAGCAGTCGGCGGGCGGGCGGGGCAGGAAGGGGGAGACGCGGCTCCGCGCCCCCGAGATCTTTAACTGCAGCTTCCAAAGCCCTGGCCGATCCTAATCAGTGTGGGAAAGGAGCGCGGGCCGGCCCGCCTGCCGCAGACGCCGCCTCTTTTCATAAACTTTATCGCCGCGCACAGCCGCTGATAAAGCACCGTCAATAAGCGGGCGGCCGGAGTGTGCCGGGCCCGGGCTGACGGCGCACGCCCGCCCCGGCCCCGCGGCTCCCGGGGGAGATGAATCACGCGCAGAGCTGGAAGGAGTTCCGTGTGCCCCTCCTCTGCAGACCAGCGCCATAAATAACCATGCATTCCTCCCCTGCCCAGAAACCCCTCACCTTTTGTTTTATGGATTCAATAAAAAGCCCAGGAGTTTTCCTTCTGGCTGACTGGCCACCCCTCCGGGTCCGGCGGGGGGGCGGGGGGGGGGGGGTGAGTGTGCTGGCCTGAGTTAGCCTCCTGCCTCTGGTTAAGCTCCTGGGGCTGGGTTGGGTCCCGGCCCTGTGGCTCCTGGATCCCCAACCCCTTTGGCTCCTTCACTACGGAGAGGGACTGGAGGGGGTTGAGGGGTGACTTGTAGTCTCTAGTGGCAAGTGATGAGGACTCCGGTTTCCACAAAACTCGCCTTGGATGTGGGTGCATGGAGAACTTGCCGAGGCAGACTCATGGTAGGAGTCCCGGGCTCTGGACTCAGCAAATCCCAGAAGATTTAAGGCAGAGAGAGTGCAAGTACCCTGACTGCAGATTCCCGGAGGGACCCCCACCACTTAAACTGCAGTGCCTTTGGGAGTGGACGTGTCTCAGATGGTATTTGTCAGATCTGAGACTCTGCATTCTTTAGTTCATGAAATTGTGACTGGATGGTCCCCATGGTAACCCGTGGCACAACCTGGAGCCTGAAGTTTGAGGAAGACTGTGCAAGTATGAAGAAATATAGAAAGGTGGGGAAGCACAGAGCAGTCCAAAGCATCCAGGTCAGCCATCAGACCTCGGTCTCTTGCTCAGCTCAGCTACTGCTGGGCTCTGGGTCCTGGTGAGGCCACTGACCCTCTCTGGGTCTCGGGTTCCTCATCTGTCTGTCTAGTGAGTGAATAGAATCTAAAAGGAATCTCTGACTTTCCTACTGTATAGAAAATAACGTCCTATTTATAAATCACTACATTTCTGAAGTGCCCTATTATAGGTCCTTCTGAGAAACACTGTTTTGTCCCCTTGGAAGAAATTGGGGCATGGCCAGTGTCTGGAACTGATCCCTCGTTAGTGAGGTTAATGCTGGACTTTACCCCTCATGGAAGTCATGGAGGTCCAGAGTCCCTCGGGCCAGAAGGAAGTCCACCAAGGAGGCAAAAAGCCATTTAAAAATAAAATCTTACCTACCCTAACAGCTTAGCTCAGGGCTTTTTGGGGCCCCAGTATAAGGGCCCCAATGACTGTGGTTCTGTTTCATGTGAGAAGGACTGGTTGGCTCAGAACACCTAATCTAGAAAAGCTAACGTTTCCCGCAGTGGGAAACGGGGCCAAGAGGAAAGAGGCCTCCGATGGCAGCTCTAGAGATAGTAAAATCTGGTAGGAGTCCTGAGGAGGTTGCCTTGGGTGTAAGGCTCCCCGGGAGCATGCATGGGGAGCCTCCCCTCCAGCCGTGGCCAAGAGGAGGAGCTCCCTCACAAAACAGAAATGGACAAAGGCCTGCTTCTTCCAGAACCCATTTCTGACACTACCACATGTCCCAAGGGAGCGTGTGGCCCCAGACAGACTTCATTTCCTGATCTCTGGACAGAAAGCCACTCAGTCTTTTTCCCTCATTTACATGATGTCAAAAAAAAAAAAAAAAATGAGTCATGCTGAATTGTCATTTGTTGAGAAATTTTGGCAAGAGGTTCCCAACTGAGATTAGAGTTGATTTCTCAAAAAAGGGAGTACATACTAAGTCAAACACTGATTTATTATGTGAAGGGGATCAACATCTTGGGCCTCAGTTTTCTGATCCGTGAATCCTGATGTGTTTCTTTCCACTCTAACCTACTGGGCCTCTAATACAGTCTTCTCATAAGTATAAGTAAGATTTTTAAACTTTCGAGAGCAGAGTTAGGGAAACTTATCTAAATGTGACCCTTCCATCATCATTCTTGCTGCTGGGGAGGTCAGCAACCAAGGCACACACACAAAAAAAAAAAAAAAAAAAAAAAAAGGAGAGAACTCGTCAAAAGGATAGGGCCCCATGTCAAGACTGGGGTTTAACCTACCAATTATTTTACAATAGAAGTGGTTCTGAACCTTTCACTGTTATAGAACTTTGCAGAATTTGATGAAAATCACGTGCTGCTCTCCCTCCCCTCCCCCAAATTCACATACAAATACATACTTGTCTTGGTGGATCATTTCAGGGGTTCACAGACCCCTGAAGCCCCATCCAAGGACCCTGTTAGGAAATATTAAATAATAAATATTTAATAACTTATTGATCCTCTGTTTCCTTATCTGTGCAAAGGAAATACTGTTCCCCTGCAGCCAGTTTCATGAAAAAGGAGGAGGGTTGATAGGCCTGTGCTAGTAAAACCTTTCCATTCTCTGCCGTGTCATATTGATGCAATTCAATTACCATCAGCTGCCCGAGTCGTTCTGCTTCACGCGATGTAAATTGCCACGCAAGACAGCAGCAGCCCTGGCTTGTGAAATTCCCGAGGCAAACCCTTCTGGTAAGCCAGCACTATAAGTCTTCGTACTTGCTTGTTAGAGACGTAATGAGTCCCCGTGGAGACCAAAGGGAAGGCTGGAGGGAGCTCTGCAGGCACTCAGAGGGTAATAACCACCAAGGTAGGAATGTCCCAAATGATACCCTTGTGGCTTCAAAAGTCAATGTAACTTTCCGAAGAGTCTTCCTTTCTCCCAGAGTAGGTTGTAGTATTAGAGAAATGAACTCATGGAAGCAAAACCAAGGTTTGGGGGAAATGCTTTTGATGAAGTCATCCGCTAATATGTTAAAGAGAGTCAGTCCATTTGGTACAAGGAGCCAGACCTCAGTTGCTATGTCACCCAGACAATGAAGGGATTAGATCAGATCCTGAGGTCCCTGATCCTCCTGGGTTCACATATTCCTTGGGAATGGGATGTAAGCTGTGGCTCCTGGCAGAAAATAGACATGCACTGGGCATAGACTCTCACGCGCTTTTACTTACAATGTAGGGACCTCGCAGAGGCTGGTGGTCCAGTCGTGAAACACCAGGTTCATAGAAGCCGCCCTCCCTGCCTAATGCTTCTCCTGCCTCAGTTGCTAAAGGCTCTTGGAATCCCCCCATTAAGTCCCTCTGTGGCATCGGGGCCAAGTTCTTGTCCATCTCTCCGAGCCCCTGCAAACAGAGGAAGGAGGGAAGTGTTCTCCCTTGGCTGCTGTGAAAATAGCCATGCCCGAAACTGTCCGTGTGTGCTATGTTTAGGAAGCAAAGCTCCAACAGCAGTCTCCCAGACAATGGCACGCAACCATAACTCAGTGGTTTGTTTTGTTTCGTTTTGTTTTGCGGAGATGAGGAATGAGGAGGCCTGGGGAACCGGAACATGGGATAAAGAGTAGAGTGTATTCAGAACATGCACGGTGCTTGGAGAAGTGAGTGCGGAGGTTTCTAGAAAGCCTGGAGGAGCAGCCATCTTCCCTGTGTGGGGAGCTCCATGTGTGGCTTCTCAACAGACAGAGGGACTCATCTTACAGCACCCGTGGCCTGCTTTCCTGCGGTTCATAAATATTCACAGCCCCTCGCTGGGGAAAGAGGATATTTCTCCTCCTCGCTGACATCGGCCTTGGCCAGATGGTTTGCTCTGGCTGGGGAAATGAGCAGAAGTGGCATCCGTCACTTCCAGGCAGAAGATTCAAGGGCTACCTTGAGGCTTACCACACGCTTCTCTCCCTGAGCCACAAGACTGGCCATATTCCAAATCCAGCGCTCAGTCAGCCCAGTCCCAGAGAGAGGGCGGCCCGGAGCAGTCTGGCAGTCAGCCTGTCAGAAACCTCAGGCGGGTGCGAGAAAAAACGCTGGGTGTGTTAGCTACTGAGATTTAAGGGTTGTCTGTGACAGTCGCAGAGCCCAACCGAAGGTACCAATGCAGTGTCCTCCTTTGGAAAGGAAGAGAGATGGGTACCCAGCAGGGCCCTCGCTAGCGGGCAGGGCTGTGATGACAGTGCCAGCCAATGTCGGTTCCATCCTTCCCTCTCCCTGACACTGTGACAAGTACCCTCTCTACCCACCACCAGCCAAGCATTCGGGACCTGGGCTGGGAGCCCCCTCCGTCAGCCACGTGTAGTGGGTTGAGTGGCAGCCCCCACAAAGATATGTCTGTATCCTAACTCCCCAAACCCGTGAATAGGACCTGATTTAGAAAAAGGGCCTTTGCAGATGGAAATAAGTAAGGATCTTTAGATGAGTCACCCTCGTTTCCCCGCACACATTCTATGTCCAACAATGAGAGCCCTCATGCAGGTGAAGAGGGAAAGACAGAGGCAGAAAATAGATTACAAGAACACTGGGAGCCACCAGATGCTGAAAGAAGCAAGGGACGATCCTCCCCTAGAACTCTCGGAGGGAGCCCGAGACCCTGCCGACACTGGCATTTCTGACTTCCGGTCTCCAGAACAGTAAGAAAATAAATTTCCGTTGTCTCAGACCACCCTTTTGTAGTACTTCACGTTATGGCCACCGTAGAAAAGGCCCCACCTTTGCAAAATACCTTTTGTTCCTGAGTTCCTCCCTCCAGCATAATTCTTCAAGGGCAGAACTACAAACCAGTATGCTAATGGATCAGGAAGAAAGCCTCCCTTTCTCTCTACCCCGTCCCTAGGGCAAGGCCGCAATTATGTTTGAAGGGGAGAATGCCAGCTCACAGAACCGACTGGGCTGTTTCCTCTCCAGAGGGGACAACAGCAGGGAGAGAGGCTGAATCCTTGATTACGGGCTGTGTAGAAACTGATGCTCAAAATAAAGAAGGCCTGGAATCAAAGCCTAGGGGGTGGTGCCTGGAATTTTAGAGTCTTGAGGACCGAGAGAGATCATGTCCAACATCCTCAGATAGAAATTTTAGATGCACAAGAGAGTTTAAAGGATTTGAGCACATTTGTTTATTTATTTATTTATTTATTTTGCTTTATTGGGGATCTTGAAGCCTAGAGAGAGACGTAGTCTGCCCAGGGTCACAAGAGAATTGGGAGTGATTCCTGCTCCTCCATTCAGCACAGGAAAGGGCTTATATCTACAAGAATCTGGCCATCAGCCTCCATAAGGACTGGGACTCTAACCACCACCAACTGGTCCAGGTGGCCTCGGTCCCTCGTAAGACCTCAACTCTCCTAATTTGGGGGCTTCCTTTAGTATCATTTAAGCATCTTCAAATGCATTTTTATCCCACCTCAAACTAATTTTTGTTTTTTTAAGAGGGGTACAGCTGGAGAGAGAAAATCCCAAGTAGGCTCTACACCCAGTGGGGACCCCGACACGAGGCTTGATCTCACAACCCTGAAATCATGACCTGAGCCAAAATCAAGGGTCAGACACTTAACCTGACTGAGCCACCCAGGTGCCCCAAACATCAGTTTTGTCTTGAAATGTTTCTATTGTTCTTTTACAATTTTTGCTTTTGAAAGTAATTGCTTATAAATAACTTGCTTGATTTTAGATTTTCTACAATGGTCTCAGCAATCCTCATTCCAACTCAAGAAAATTGAACCGTAGATTGTTTGCAAATGCAATGAAATGTTTATGAATGCTGAATCTCATGATTCATAAGATTGAAGTCATGCTTCCTCTGATACAGATTTAATCCAATCCATACAGATTGTACAGATAACACGGGTATCGATTATTCCCATTTTATGTTTTCAAGCAGAAAGGCTACTACTCTCCAAGGATATCCAACTAGGAATGAAAGAAGCCAAGGGGACTGACATCCAGGTCTTTAGACTCCAAGAAGAGCCCCTTTTGTGTTGAGCCCAGGAGAGTTTCTGTTCAGAAGATTCACTGCCTCGCAAAGAATGATGAATAAGTCAGGCGCCTGGGTAACTCAGTCAGTTGGGCATCTGCCTTGGCTCATGTCATGAGCCCTGAGTCCTGGAATCAAGTTCCGCATCAGGCACCCTACTCAGTGGGGAGCCTACTTCTCCCTCTTCCCCCAACCCCCGACTCATGCACTGGTTCTCTCTTTCTCTCTCTCTCACAAAACTAAATAAATAAAATCCTCCAAACAACAACAAAAAAAGAATGGTGAATATGTCAAAAAGACACAGAGGTCAACTTGAAAACACTGGTCAAATCTGGGACACTTTACTTATCAAAATAAATAATGATAGTAATACATTGTAATCACTGAGTAAAAAAGGAATCTCTAAGTCCATACTAATACAAAAAAAGAGAGAGGAAAGAAAGCTTTCCCTTACAGTAAAATATCAACTAATAGATGGAGAAACGATGAAATTTCTAAAATCGGCACTTAGCGGCCATCACAGCAATAAATTAATTCATCCAAGAGACACCAGCAGATTTTAAAATTGGGGGTAAAGTCAAAGTGAATAAGAAATGGGAAACTTGCATAGTTTCAGAGGGCCTCCACACAAAATTCTTATTCATGACAAAGAGAGAGCATTTTTTTTTTCAAGAGAATATTAAATCGTTTATTGATTACACATGATAATGGATGATACACAAGCTTCAATCCCATCTATAATTTTATCTGATACCATAATTCAATTTAGATATATTGCATAGGATGTGCCAACAATCATATTAATAACCAAATAAACTCCAGGACTTTGCTTGGGTGACCTTTTAATGGTGAACTCCAGGTCACAACACATTAACTGTCAGTTCAACTACACCAAGGTTTATGGAGACAATGGCTTCTGTGCCCAAGCAGGTTGCAAATAAATTTCGAATGGAACCTGGCATCACCCTGAAGGAATTCTAACTTCACACTGTTGGGGTAGTATACCAAGATGGCTTCAGAGTAGACTAACTTTACACAGCACATTTTAAAAAAAGACACATTTATTTTTATAATGAAAAATCAGAAGATAATATCAGACAAATGCAAACAGAGAGACATTCTCCAAAATAATCAGAATATAATATTCAGAAGTATCAAATTTGTAAAAGTCAAGGGAAGACTGAGGAAGCGCCCTGAGTGAAGGAAGGAGGAGACATGACAGGTGACATGTGACAGGTGACCCTGACCTGGGTCCTTTGGTTCTAACAAACCTGGTTTGGTTAATCATCAAAACCTGAGCAGCACCTGAGGCTAGATTATCAGAAGGCATGCGTGTTAATTTCCTTACTTTGATGATCGCGTTACAATGATGTAGGAGAATTTCTTTGTTGGTAGGAATTGTATACTAAGGTTTTCTGGCTCAAGGAAAAAAGTCCTTTGTCTCATTTTTGTCATCTTTGAGTAAGTATGAAATTATTTCAAAACAAAAAAAAAAAATTTAAAGAAGAAATGTAAACACAAACAAGTCAAAGTAGTGAACAGTAAACATATTTCTGTTATTGTTTCCAAGAAAGAGGCTGCCTCCCTCAGGGACAGGGTAGTAACCCGTCCGTTCTGACAGCCTAATACAGGGCTACAAAGACACGCGTCCGATGAATGTCCGCACGCGAGTCCTGTATCCTCGCTAGTTCAAACTGGTGATGCCTGAATGTCATTTACAGTGAACCTTTAGTTAGCAACGGCTTTCATTTTACCTTTAAAACTGATCCATTCTATGAAAAAAAGTTCTGCAAAGGCAAACACTAAAGGGTATTGAAATGGTTCCCATCTAAAAGGAACACTTTAATAAATGTGTTTTTAAAAAACAAAATCTAATTTTGTATCGTGAATTCTGGGGTGGGGGGGTACCAGAAATGAATGTGCTATCATTAGCGTGTAAGAGGAACAAAAGCAACACCGATTTACCACCACACAGAGCAATATGCCTTCCTGCATTGGATTCTCCTGTGGGTTCTACTGCCATTACTACTAAGCGATGAATTTCCAATGACACACTATTCCGTGTGTGTGTCTCCTTGTCGGTCGATGACTGGCTTGCCCACCCTCCCTCCTTCCTTCCTCATTGTCTTAATGCACTCAGCAGTGTCTGGGTCGATCGGAAAGTCTATTTTTCTTGCAGACTTTAGGAAATCTACAACACCTAGTAAACCTATAATTAAGCTTAATATAACCTGGGGAAGGCAGAAGAGGAAGAAAATGAAGGCTGGGAATAAGAGGTGGCATGCGGTTATAACATACCCATTTCCTTTGCAGAAAGGTGACGAAAGTCTGCAAACATCTAGGGTTCCCTACATGTGCTTGCTCTAACTCAGATCCCTAGCTATTTCAAATCTTCTTTTTTGAAGAAAAGATGCTCCTGGGGAATGTGTGGAGTATTGCCAGAGAACTCCATAGGAAGCCACAGTGACCCTCCCTTCCCTCCAAGCGGAAAGGCTATCCCCAACTCACAGTCCTGCCATCGGCCAAAAGTTCTCTTTTTAAATTATTATTTAGAGCTTAGAAATGTTATAAATTATGGTTGAATTTCCAGATTAGCTGCAAAAGCTCTCCGTAATTAGCATACAAAGTAACCAATACACACATGGACACGCTAACACACCCCAACTTCATCATTTGAACGGCGATGGTGGCATTTTCAGGTAATGGGTGTGAGTCAGGTGATCACAGTTCAGACACTACCTTGATGAAAGTGATACCTGTTGACAAGCGGCTCCTTCACTTGGAATTCTGATGTGAACAAGAACATGGTGAGAGTTCATGGTACGCAATTCTCACTCTCCCCGAGAGGCACAGACTCCCCCAAGGCTTAACATTGATTTTATTATGCTCTGATCATTGTCTTTTTATTCCACTGCTCAAACCTCTCATTTATTCTCTCTCTCTCTCTCTCTCCCTGGCATAATCTGTTTCACTTAGCCCAGAAAATATGATGTTTGGGCAGAAAACTGTCTGAAAGGAAACTGAAGAAACTAGCTATTATTGATGATTTCAATGCTAAATATGTATTTCATTTGGCTTGAGCTTCTACTGATGCTTGGTGAGAGAAAACATCTTTAGAATATTCTATTTATCGTGATAAGAAGGAAAAGGAAGAGGAGGAAGACCTAACTAGCTACCGGGATCCACTCAGTGCTGTAACCATACTTGGCTATAAATGTACGAGATGTGACGTGATTAAAGATTCAAAAAATAAGACCGTCGCCAGGATGATCTCATTGAAAGTACAAATGTCCTTAAAATTCTTATTCTGTGACCAAAAAAAAGAAAAAAGAAGAAGAGGGCAAATCTGCCTGGTATTCTCCCTGTGTGTTCTTCTCTAAGACAATGTTTCTAAAATAATCTCAGACCTGGTGTAACATTTGCCAGACAGCTGTTCTAGAGAATGCCAAGACGATAATCCTTGGGTCTATCATAGTCTTTTGTACTTTTTCTTCTTTACGTGAATTCTGTGTCCTAGCCAGTTTATAGACTCACGTTCTGAAAGTTCAAAAATTCTCTCTAAGGAGATGATGTGACTTGAGGTCTTTTATGCCTATTCTACTGACCTACTTGAGAAGGCAGTTTGTAGACTCACTGGCAAAAGGATTGACCTTAATTCTGTTTCTAGAAGGCAGCTGTCTGTGAAGATGACTCTGTCACTGATGTTGGTGAGCCTCAGAATGTACCTGGTTTGAAAGCTCTTTCCTCCATTCCGGAGACCACTCCCATCTAGAGTAGATAAAATCCTACGACAGAAGTTACAGACTTGTTTGTCTTCTTAGAAGAAAACTCTAGAAGTCATATATGGCCCAGCATCCTCCTTTCCAATCTTCTTCTTTTTTTTAAGATTTTACTTATTTATTTACTTATTTGATAGAGAGATCACAAGTAGGAAGAGAGACAGGCAGAGAGAGAGGGAGAAGCAGGCTCCCGGCTGAGCAGAGAGCCCGATGTGGGGCTCGATCCCAGGACCCTGAGATCACGACCTGAGCTGAAGGCAGAGGCTTAACCTACTGAGCCACCCGGGCGCCCCTCCTTTCCAATCTTCTGGTTACCCCTACAGTCCAATGGAAATAAGTTTTCTAGAAAACTAAATTCTTTCCACCAATAAATGTGTTCAGAATCCTGTGAACATTTTAAATATGGATGGCTTTATCTTTCCTTTGAATTAGTTTTTTGAAAGAAATTTAGACAGAAGGAAAGGATTTTGTGTGTTTACATAGATGTAGATCTAAAATCTTAAGGTCGGTCCTTCCCTCACATCTTCAAAAAGCCAGTTCTCTGATGCAAGTGCTTCTTAAAGCTCCATCATCAGTCAGAGAACAAAGAGGACTGTTACAGGAGAGGAGCCGGAGAAGCACACAATATGAGCTCAGGGACTGGAGAGTAGATGCTGATCTCAGGCAGAAGCACGGAGAGAGAAGTGTTCCCAGCTCTCTTTAAGGCTCTGACAGATTATTGCAGGAAGAAGATTTCTGGCTTTGGGGAAATGGGTTTCTCTTGTCACTAAGCTTTCTCCAGCTCTACCAAGAGAAAGGTTAGTAGATTCATTTTCTAGGGCTGCCATGAAAAAATACCACCATCCGGGGGGCTTACACAACAGAAATTCATTTTCTCACAGCTCTGGAGACGGGCGTCCCAGGTCAAGGCACTGGCAGGTTCAGTTTGTCCAGAGGCCTCTGTCCTTGGCGTACGGACATCTGCCATCTTGCTGTGTCCTCACATAGTCTTTCCTTTGTGCGAGTAGCCCTGGGGTCTCCTGTGTCCAGCTTTTCCTCTTCTTATAAAGACACCAGCCAGGCTGGGTTAAGCCCCCACTTAACAGCCTCATTTTACCTTAATCGTCTCTTTAAAGGTCGGCTCTTCATCTGTGCTCACATTCTGAGGCGCAGTGGGTTAGGGCTTCCAGATACAAATTTTGAGGGGATGCAATTCAGCCCATATCAGTTAGAGTACTTTTCAAATGAGCATGGTAAAAATCTAAATCATTAGTAGATTTCAGTATTTTTAAAGTAAGTCAAATGAGAAGTGGGATTGAGTTCATAATGTTGTCTGAGCAGACAGAGGCCTGAGCTAACAGCAAGTGGGAGACGCCCTAGTAAAAGGAGGCCTATACCTCGTTTCTCTGCCAAACCTCTTGGTCTGTGTTCCAAGACACTTCAGGTAAGAGCCTTGGCACCGACAACAGTGCTCACCAATAGAAATATAATGTGAACCACACAGGCAATTTTTAGTTTCCCAGCAGCCATGTTAAAAAAAAAAAAAAGGCAACAACAAGTAGAACTAATTTTAAAATATTACTTTACCTAAATATATTCAAAATAGCTCTCTGGTCTCAGACCCAGAAACAAAACAACAAGAGAGAGATGCTGTGTGGAAAGCACAGCAAGAAGACACACGATGGGTGGCCGCCATGGCCCTGAGGCCTTCCGCCTTCAAAGTCAGTCTGTGCTTAAGCGTGGCCGTCCTACCAAGCGGAAGAGAAAGTTTAACTGGAGCGCCAAGGCTGAACAACAAAATGCTCCTGGGCCCAGTCAAATGAGACCCTCTAAAAATGATCTACCGCAGGGTCAGGCCTGGATTCCCTGAAGGAACAAACACCTCAGCCCAAGAGGGCGGCTGTGGTGGTGCCCGTTTCATCTCAAGGATCTTCAATAATTAGTCACAACACTACCTGCTATGGGTTTGAGTTAATTCAAAATATTATCATTTCGATATGTACTCAATATTGAGCCTTGCTAACGAGAGAGTTTACATTCCTACTCGTGTTAGGTCTTCAGGCTCTGGCAACGATTTTACGCTGACAGCAACCTTCAGGGCTGATTACCCTTGTGCTCATGCCCACCTGTGGTTACCATACAAGACAATACGGATCTAGAGAGTGGTCATGTCCACAGTGATCCAGGAAACTGCTTTGTCTTATGTTCTCAAAGGAAGTCTGAGGAGTTAATGAATGAGCAGGTTGGGCCCCAAATTAAAGACATGTTCTTAAGGTCCTCAAGAGTAGTTAGTGCTTTCTTAAACTCCTAGAGCTGCCTACAGACTTGTGAACGCAGTCCCAACGCACGGGGCCCTTGCAAATTCAAGAGCCTATGGGCTCGGGGCGCCTGGGTGCTCAGTGGGTTAAAGTCTCTGCCTTCAGCTCAGGTCATCATCCCGGGATCCTGGGATTGAGCCCTGCATCAGACTCTCTGCTCAGCGGGGAGCCTGCTTCCTCCTCTCTCTCTGTCTACCTCTCTGCCTACTTGTGATCTCCTTCTGTCAAATAAATAAATAAACAAACCGAAAAGAAAAAAAAAAAAAAGCAGCAGCTGTTTAAAAGAAAAGAAAAGAAAGAGCCTATGGGCTCACCAAGGACATAGCTTAGGAGCAGAGCGCTCTGAGAGGGACACTGACCTTCCTCACATCTCAGCTCTGACGTGGTAACTAGGACCTAGACAGAGCGCTCACCTGAGCCATCTCTTCTCCACTAACTGGCTAGAATTTTGGTCAAATCATCCAAGGCCCTGCCCAGTAGGAATCAACTAGACCTAATAAGAAGTATTTTATCAGTTACCCTTGCCTCTCTTCCCTTCCTGGCTGGCGTTTCCGGGAGTCCAATCGCACAGAGGGGAGGAGGAAGAGATTTCTGGTACACTAGCAGGCATATTAGGAAGATACGTTGGACAGAAAAACACGGAATCGGTGAATGGATGGGGAAAAACTTTGGCGTCAACTACTTTGGAGGGTTACTGCCTTTGGAAGAGTATGTGGGAAGTGAGGCGTCTCCTGCTCCTCAAAGGGTTCTTAAGGCTTCCTTCATGTCCACAGATAGAGCAAGTGGCCGAAAGCCTGTTTTTCCACTGTAACAGCAGGCTCTCTCCTGTTGCCTGTCCTGAAAGAAGTCATCTAAGTGCGCTCTTAATCAGAAAGAATCCCACCATGATCTACACAGTTAAGGTTTGCCGTAACAACACCCTCCTAATACCCCTAATATTGGCACCCCCACTGACATACGACATCCATACCCATACTGTGTAAGAAGTCTTTTGACCCCACCGGTGTCCCTGGGATGAGAATAGAAAACTGAAGCTCCCAGAGTAGGCAAAGTCAGTGGGTTGTGGATGATTTAAAGACCTATGTTCTGTCCTCAAATCTACATAAATAACACACAGGGTCGTTGATGCATAAGGTATGCCTGGAATGTGGTCAAAAGACAACAAATAAAAGTTGGTTGAATGAATGAATGAATGAATGAATGAAGAAAAAGAGACTGAATTTCTTGAAATTCCTCAGAAGACACCATTTCTACAGTTAAGTATGAGGTCACACTTCCTCAGGAAACGTCCTAAGAAAAGTGCCTTCACCTGGATGACATTGGGTAAGAGCAGCAGAAAGCAGCCCATCGAGAAGTAGTTTGAAAACACGCCTCTGCTTCTCCCGGCTTCTTGCAACAACGTACAGACGTCCCAGCAGCTAGTGCTTAACATCAGGCAAAGCAGCCTCCACTGGAAAATGTTGTGTCCACAAATGACTTGGATCAGCTGTAGAGACAGAGCCAGCCTGATGGAGAAGATGCTGGTCTAGCCAGCCTCTGCCAAGGTCTGTGCAGTCCTCACTTACCTGGAGGTGGAAATTTCCAGGGAAGAAGTTGCCAGAAAGGGGGCCGAATGAATTCAGTCAAGGTAAGTAGGTGGAAGGAACAAACCCGTGAAGAGAGAAAATTGTCTGCCTATGGGCTATTTTTGTCCTTCAAGTTCAAATCCATTTTCCGTATTTCTTGTCGAGTGGGGGTGGGAGCATCATTCAAGTGTTTTCGACACCCAGTGTTGAAGCTGGAAGAAATTTAGAGGTTATAATAAGCATAATAATAACAGCTCCTACTTGCCTATCCCAAATGTGATCGGAACACTTGGCCTGTATTAACTCATTCAAGCCCTAGCAGGTACCCTGACCATCTGTGTGTTCAGTACCCCGTCTTGTACAACCCGGAGTGTATTGTTCTCATGGTCTTTGAGAGCACGAAGGGAATCGTGCCCCCTAGAGCTGTGCCATCCTGAAGCCTTGCTCACTTCACAGGAGGAAACATCACACGTCAGGCTTTCTTCTCTGATGGAAATACCGATAGTCACTAACTCACCACACAGCAAGTTATTGACCAAGGGGATTCATGATCTTGACCTTCTCATCTTGAGTCTGGTGCCTGTGCAACCTGACATGGGCTACCTTTTGGAAGCCGTAAGTGATTCCAGGATACCCGCCTTTAAAGGGCTCATCACAAAGAGGGATGGCGTAACCACCTAAGTACATAGAAACCAGCACGTCTTCCCATTCAAGTTCCGGGTAATGGTTCCACCATCCTCTTTGTTGTCCTTGATTTTTCCTTCCTCAAGGCCCTCCACCCAGCAGTCACCGGACCCTGACATCTCAGCAGAGCACCATAGTTGAGGACATGTGCTTTGAAGTCACACCACTATATGATCTTGGGCAAGTGTCTGTGCCTCAGTTTCCTCCCCCAGGTGCAGCTAATAACAGAACTCATAAAAGGCTGGATTATTCATCAGTCACCTAGCTGCATTTACCCCCTGCAGGACCGAAGTCCTCTTGCTGAACCCTATGTCTGCTTCCCGCCTGCCAGGCTCCAGGGGACCTACAGCAGTTGTTCCCAACCTCCAGTTTGTACAAGAATCCCCCGAGGTGCTTTGCAAAAACAGAAAAAAAAATGCAAACTTCTGAGCCACTCCCTGGATTTTGGTTTAGAAGATCTGGGTGGGGCTCAGGAATCTACATTTGAACGCGCACCCACAAGGGATTCTGATGTAGGTGGTCTGACAGCAGAATTTGAGAAAGAGAGGCTTCCGGGATGAAGCCCACTTTTAGTATGGCTTTCAGTGACCCTGGTCAGCTGGCCCTCGTCCACCATTCCAGCCTCACTGCTCAAAACCCCACCCCCGATCCTGCCAGTCAGACCTGCGTAGAGAAAAATAACAAGCCATGTTAAAGTCAAGCCCAGTTGCATTTTTCTATACGGTTGCCGCGTTATATGAGATTAGGAGAAAAGAGCTGAGTTGACACCCAGCAAAGGCTCTGCGGCCATGCCGGTGGGTCACCATGGGAACCACATCTCTGTGACTCCGTCCAGAGTGCGCATAAAAGCTGAGAGGGACAAAACACTTCATGTTGCTGAGTTCCTGTTCTCTTTCCGAAGCTCCCTGAGAGACCAGACCCCTTGTTTGCTTCCCTTAAAGTAACTCGAAAGATTGTCAGTTCTAAATTTGGGGAAAAAAAGGCAAGATGGGGAGGGCAGAGAGGAAAGGAGCCCTGAAGCTAAGGGGACAGCACACTGAGATAAACAGAAACATTAAGGTCTGGAATGCCCCCACTCTAAACAGTGAACTCATCCGTAGAAGAAAGAGAAACTGATTTGCTCTTCCAGCAAAGCAACTTAAACCGACTTCCTGTGGGACTCCCTAAAAACGAAGTTTTCACAAACTCGTCCCAGAGATTTATAATAACTTCTTTTCCATAGTTAAAAAATCCAAGCACTTTTAAAAAGGTCTTTAGTCAGAAAACAAAAATCCCTATTAAATTCCACTACAAGAAGCTTCCTTCTCAATGAATTCCAGGTCAGACCCATTTGGTTTTGTATCTAAAGTGGACAAACTGAGGGTTTTGTGGGGGTGGGAGGTTAGGTGAGCCTGGTGGTGGGTACTAAGGAGGGCACGTATTGTATGGAGCACTCGGTGTGATGCATAAACAATGAATTTTGGGACACTGAAAAAAATTTAATTTAATTTAATTTAAAAAATAATAAAGTGGGCTTCATCCTCCACCAGAGGACCGTACTCATTGCCTGGGTTGAATAGTGTCCCTTCCCCAAAATGTGTGTCTATCTGAAATCTGTGAATGTGATCTTATTTGGAAACAGGGCCCATGAAGATGTCATTAAAATATAAGTTAAGATGAGGTCATACTGGTTTTTGTCTTCATCTGTTGGGACTGCTAGAAGAGAAATACCACAGACTGGGTGTCTTATAAATAGTAGAAATTTTCTTTCTCAGTCCTGGAGGCTGGAAGTCTGGTGAGGGCCCTCTCCTGGTTCACAGCCAGTTCCTCACATGGTAGGAGGGGGGAAGGAGCTCTCTGGAGCCTCTTTTGATGAGGGCACTAATCCCACTCATGGGGCTCCACCCTCATGACCTCATCACCTCCCAAAGACCCCACCTCCTAATACCACCCCATGGGGGTGAGGATTTCCACGTATGAATCTGCAGGGACACAAACATTCCCAACCTGAAGTCATACTAGGTGAGAGTGGGAACTACATCCTATTACCGGAGTCTTTAAAGGAGACACAGAGAGGAAAGCTCCATGTGAAGAGAGACACACAGGAAAGAAGACAGAGAGTGACAAAAGAGGCAGAGAATGGAGTGAGGTGGGGGCCAGCAAAGGAACGCCAAGACTTGGCGGCCGCCACCAGAAGCCGGAAGAGTCCAGGAAGGATTCTCCTCTGGAAACTTCAGAGGGAGCAGACCCTGCCAGCACCTTGATTTCAGACATCTGGCCTCCAGAATTGGAAAAGAAGAAAGAATAAATTCCTGTTTGAAGCCACCTGGACTATGGCAGCCCTAAGGAACTGCTCAACAGACTCCTTTCTTGGTGAACGAAAATCCGTATTCTCCCAGCTTTCAGACTGATGAGGCTTGGACAATCCCTGAGTCAGAACATTGCAAGGATAAGCTCGGATAACAGGAACCCATAAAAAGCAGCTTTATTTTTGAATCAGGAGATTTCCTTAAGCAAAGCCAGGGTGCGGTGGAGTTAGAGTACTCACTGGAAGCAAGTCCTTTCTCTTGACAAGAGTTTTGGTTTCCTTTAGGCATCTCTCTTCTCCCCACCTTGCAGGCAGTCTTAGTGAGGCTGACAATGTTCCTTGACATTTCCTAACAAGGAACTACCACATGGCCCATGCTGTGGCACCCGGACCCTCTTCTAGGATTTTTGTTCCAAGCATAGTGATGCCAGAAGGAAGAGCAGCACGTCGCCCGTCCTCTCTGAGCACCAGAGGGACTGTCCACCAGGACCTGCGTCTGGACGGCAGGAGGTAACACAGACCGACTCTACTGCTCCGTCTTCTGAAATCCTTCCTCTTCTGTTGGGTTGGCCAAAAGCCAACTTTTATTTCCTGTTCCCCACAACTTCCATGAAGACACCTGCCTACATCCAACCACCCTAAGCCCCCCTGTCCTCAAAGGGAGAGGGGGGACAGAGGGAATTCCTGGGAGTGTCCAAAATGTCACAATTGCCCCCCATCCCCCACATAGATACACAGCCATATCTGTGGTCAAAAAATGCGCTAAAAATAGTCATCATGTTTTTTTCAAAATGCCTTATTTACATTTTTTGACATAAATTTATTTCAGAAATCAGTGCTGTGCTAGATAAAGGTCTTCTCTTCTGAACGAATGTCATTTTTTTTTTTTCTGTCAGACAAAGCACATCCGGTAACTTTGCTGTGTCTCCCTTCTCCCTGTGCCTTTTGGTTCATAGTTTACTACCTGATCAGAATCACTCTGTTAGTTGATGACTTGAAGTACATCAGTACATCCCTTTCCCCTTTTCTTTGATTATCATTTCAAATATCTGCCATGCTATCCATAAACTCTCTTGTGGAAATAGGTGAGACGTACATTATAAGTAAGTAAATAAATAAACACAGAAAGGGATCAAATGGTCTCCGTAACTCTTAACAAGTGAGATCCAGAAGTGATCTGGATTAGCTTCCAGAAGTGTGTAACTTATCCTCCAGACATAGTTTCATGGGAATTGGGAAGAAGACAGATTGGATCACAAAATAAAACACGCCCCACCCTCCTTCTCCCTGGATGTTGCTGAGGTCTTCATGTTGTCCCCAAACTTTGACACCATGACCTTCAAAGACCTGCTGCCTCAGACCCCTGAAGTAGGTCCTGCCACGTGTTCGAGGGCATTCACAAAGCAAAGCAGATGAATTCCTGAACCACCAGTCAGAGATCCCAAAGGTAAAAGCCCTGCTCCTCCCGCACCTTTCACAGAGACTGTGAAGAACACGAGCCACACCGGTCTGGTTTGATTCGGTTTTCATATTTTTTACTGGGTCCATGCTGTTCACCTGAGAGAGCTTGCCCATCAGGGAGGGATTTCACAGGGTGACCATTTGGCCAGAGAAAAGCCATCTTTGTCTTCCAACCCCCCCCCTCCTGTCCCCAGGGCCTGAAAATAACACCAACACCAACTTCTCTCAAATCTGAGGCGCTATTGTACGAGCTTGAATAAGTCAGTTACTCTTTCTTTGCCTTGGGGAGGAGGAAAAAAACAAAACAAAACACAGACGGGACTCCTCGCATAAACCAGACCCTAGCACTGAAAAGATTAATATTTTCCACAGTCAGATGAAAGATGGTATGTAAATGCAAAATGGGTCACTGTACATTATTACATTTCTATTACACTCGAATTAGTTATAAAGTGACATTTTGACTGTTTCCTCCATGTAGTTCTCATAACTCCACCTGTCTGACGTTTCCTTCCTCTCGGGGGCCCGTGCAGAACAGGTCCCACTTTGTGGGAGAGAGGCCACCCTGCAGAATTTCACAAACACATTCCAGGGAAGTCTTTTGCCGAGGCACACACAGGAAATTTCAAACGCTCACAGGTAGAAAGAGGTTAATCACCTCAGGACTGGATCATTCAAGAACTACCCAAGGAAGAACAGAGAAAGTTCTTCCTGAAAAAGAGAAACAAATCCCAATCCTTTCACCTCGCCATAGCTTTCAGGGACAAAAACTCACTGAGTAACTGAAGAGACGCTTCCCTCCGGATCTGAGTGGGCACTATGACAAAAATCACAAAGATTAAAGGGTGAGCACCCCTTGTCCTGAAGAGAGCAGTGAGCGTCCTGGGAGAGGGGAAATCACGTGCCCAGAACTGAGACTGATGAAAAAGAAAAGTGAGAGAAAGAAAAGACAAAAGGTAATGACCTCCAACAACCATAACCTTCCCTGCACTGAGGCGAATGACAGGCAGAAATTTTATGAGGTGCCCGTGCCGGATACTCACCCCTGCTTTTTCCTTGGGTCACAGCCAGGAGTTCAAATGGCATCACATTTGACATTCAGCAGACTCTAGTACCTACCTCACTTGAAGATAACTAGCCCAAGCACAGATTTCACTCTAACGCATATTCTTTTGTCTTGGATAAATCCAAGGGGCATTACTGACAAAAGCCCCAGAAGGATCCTGCTGTCATGGAGTAGGGAGGTCAGGAGCCTTGCCCCCTCACCTCCCTCTGTGATAAGATGGCTTCCTAACAGGGGTGTTAGTGCCCAGCCCTGAGGACCAGCCTCGATGGCCTGCCATTTGAAGCCAGTGTTTCTCATTTCTCCCTAAAGTATTTTCAAAATGAGAAGAAAATGAAAACCTACCCTCAGAGGCTTGCTAGCCAGGCCCTGGGTATTTCTGCACACTTAACCCAACCTCCCTCCCACCTATACTCCTGCCCAAACATACCATATAGCCTGGGGTTAAGCTTAGGAAGCCTTGCAGAATCGATGATATATCTGTGTTTTATTGTAAATACATTTTAAATTACTTACTACTCCATGAATTCATATCCCAGGAAGATGTACGAAGTTTCTCCTCTGGACTCATGCCTTTCTCTGGGTCACCGCTCCAAAAGAGGCTGTGTGCCCCAGTTTGAGGAGTGTGGTCTTAATTCTTCTCTTAGAAGAAGCAAAGCTCTGGACAATTGTTCTGGAGACACATTGGGCAGCTGCACGTGGGCACATTTTGTTTTCAGTTGTCACCGAGAAAGTTCTTTGATACATGAGCAACATTATCTCACTCAGTGCAAAGTGGGAAGCTTCCCCACCAGTGGTGTGCCTGGCTCTCTTTCTGCAAGGTCCTCTCCGGGGGGGTGGGGGGGGGGTGGGTTGGGGAAACACGGTCCGGTCCTAAAGGCCCTTCGTTCTAAGCAAAGCCCCCTAATTCAGCAAAAGAGAAACGGTTCCCCTCTTGTTCATGTGAGTCTGAGCCACTTCTCTAATAATTTGTCCAGGACCCCAGCCCTTCTAGAAGGGGCCTTCCCACCACAGGTCCTCATTCTCCTGGGAAGTACAGCTGGCTTCCCCAATACCCATTCTACCCTTCCCCCACTTCATAACAGTCTTTCCATCTTGTACAACTGGTCCCAACCTAACTCTAAGATCTAAATCAATCCTGGAAGTCCTCTTCCTCTTTCCACAGTTCAGGAGTGGACATATGACTTCAGATCATCCATTCGGTTGGAAGCCCAGGACTTTGTCTGATGGTCGAAGGAGAAACAATCTGTGCTTTCATCCTTTCTCTGCACATGGACAAGAAAGCTGGTCTCCTGGAGGCTCCTAACAGACACTGTATAACCAAAACTGGAGCCCATCTTAGGATGAAGGCAGAGAGGAAAAAGCAAAGGAAACTGGGTGCTTGTTTATATCTCTGAGCCACTGAATTAAAGCAATGTTGAAGCCTACCCCCTAGCAAGTTTATTTCTAAGAGCCAATACACGTCTTCGTTATTTAAGGCAGTTTGATTGGGGATACAACAGATGAGTGTCCTACCCTCAGGGGGTTTATAGTCCATAAATGAATACAAATCATGGGGAAGTGTGGTGTTCTGAGAGGCATAGTGCTGGGCCACCTAATCCCAATGGGGCATCCAAATTTGGAAGAAGTGACCACTTAAAAAAAAAAAAACCACAATGATTTCACTGTTTAAAACGATCCCCAAGGATAGTGCCGACGTGCCGTCTAGTGTTCTTTAGGGCAAGAAGCCTGGGATGTACCTTGGGGTGCAAATAATAGGCATGTTAGATAAGTTTGACTCCCGTGTGAGTTACAGGGCTGTTGGTTGTGAGTTCATTGTTAACGAACCAAAAATATATTTTAAAAAGCTGTTTTTAAACAGAAACACACATCAAACGAGATTATGTATTGATCCAAATGATGTGACCAGAGACGCACAGAAAGCTAAGCCTGAATTTCACCTAGGAGCAGTAGCTCAGTAGCTCCTAACTCAGTACTCACAGCAACTTTATAGAACCTAATTCCCACAAAGAATGAAAATAGACAGTATAGGTTTATAGACTACAAAGACCAGAGGCTGTCTCTCCAGCTCAGATGTTTGTTTTTATATGAGTTAGTATACGTGCACTGCTCTGGCAAACAGACTCCAAAATCCTTAACCGTTCAAGTACAATAGGTGTTTACTTCTTGTTCACGTATCAGTTTGGAGCTGGTGAAGGAGTCAACCCAGTGACCCTCCTCCACATGGGTCTGCAGGCATCCAGGCTGGATGGACACACCCATCCTAAACATGGCACTCAAGGGTACCTGGGCATTAACCTCATTTGGCCCAAAGGGGAAGCGATCATGGAGGAGTGCACCTGAGACATTCTAATGGGTCAGACCTGGAAGTGGCATTCATTGCTCCTGCTCACATTCCACTGGCTAGACCTCCATCACATGACCATGCTTAGCTGCAGGGGAGTCTGGGAAATGTAGTCTGGCTGATGACCAGGAAGAAGAAAACAAGATTGCCTGGATGGCAAGCAGTCTCTGCCACAGTTTGTTTTAAGGACTCATAGGAAGCCATGTTCATACTCAGACCTGTGACTCCCCTGAGAAGATTAATAATTTGCTCCCTCCCCCTCAATTCTTCTTCAAATACTTGCTCAAAGGTTATTTGGAGATGCAACTACAGTCTAGGTGAAGGTAGGGAGGAAGGGAGCTGTACCCTGACCTGAGGAAATCTTGCCCAAACCCTTGCTCTGGTTCCCAAGCCGCCTCCAGATCTGACGCAGACTTCACAGCCCCTCCCTAGGGCTTCCTGGAAGGCAGCGTTTTCCTAATCCTCCTGCCAGCCAGAGCCCTTGGGTGTGATGCAGCCCCAAGGCTGAGGGAGGGCCCTCAGGCCCCTGTGGGGAACTGCCTGGGTGACCAGCCAGCCCACGCCCTCAGAGAAAGAGGGCCATAGAGAATGCCTGGCTCCCCCTGAATAGTGCTGAGCCTGGCAGCTCCCAGAGGCAAGTGGAAAGTGAAGCCTGAGCCAGAGCCGACTTGACTATCTGAGCCCCTTCCCATCCTGTGAGACCAACCATGAGGAACCTGAACGGAGTGTCACTGTGTGAGAGGGGCTCTTCAATAAGAGAGGCCGGAGCAGGAGCAGGGAATGGAGGGACCTCATCCCGGGCCCATGTCCTAAGAAGTAGGCAGTCTCTCTTTGTGCCTTGGAAACATTTCTAAAAGATCCTGTAGCCACCGGCTGCCTACAATGCCTCCTTGCCTCGTAGCCCCACATACTCTAGCTGAAGTTAAGCAACACAGACAGGTGTTAAGCACGACAGACATTGTTGTCCCTCTTATATCTCGCCTGGGTGCCCACAGTAAGACCCCTGTCCTATCAACAAGCTGCTTTCTGGGGTCTGGAAAGGACCCCTGGAAGAAAAACCTGATAACCATCGTGGTATACTGAATGCCAGCTCCTGCGGAAACCACTCAACACATGTTGCTGTATTGAATTCTCGCAATGACCTGTGAGGTAGGTGTTCTAATCCATCGCCTACTAAGGAAGAAACTAAGGCTCAGAAGAGGAATTTGCTCATGTTCATGTGGCCACAGAGAGGTTGAGTCAGGATCTTCTGCCTGACAGCTAAGCCTCTTTCTTAACCCCCGAGCTCTGTGGCTGACAGCGGTGGCCACTGGTGGGTGGGGAAATCCCCACCTGCTCTCCTTCTTGCTCCTGAGCCCTCCTACACAGCCCGGGCCTTCTCCCTCTCTGGAATCAGCCCCATGCTGTCCCCTGGGAAAGTGGCCCCAATAGCTCTACAAATTCAGTAGACTCCGTTCCTTCTCTTCGTAGCTTTCAGGCCTCCCGGCAGCATGAATCCCATCCTGGAGCCCCCAGCCACTCCCAGCCCCTCTGTTGGTGTCCACTGACCAGGTGCCTGGCCTCCATTGTGGAAAAGGAGTGTTCCCGGGGGGGTTCGAGGGAGCCTCAGGTGGCAGAGCTGGACCATTCGAATGTTCTCTCTCCTCCTGGCTAACTTCCCTTCAGGTGGCTCTTGGGGAGATTGGAATTGTACCCACAGCTCAGGAGCTATGACTTCCCCTTAACCTTCCCACAGGAGCTCACAAGGCAGTGAGATCCACCAGACAAAGAAGTGTGTTATTAGGCCAGTATCAGGCCAGGAGTCTGGCCCAGGCTTTCAGCTGGCAGGCGGACACCTGCGGCTGCTTGAGCAACACAGAGATGCGGCCTTGCTCTTCACCTGTACAAACAGGCCACGTGATGGAGCTGAGCCCTAGATAGGCAGGGAAGAGCTGGGGTTTCTCTTGACCCTGTTGTTTGGCCTTGGACAACATCCCCTCTTCTCTGAACCTAGGTTTTCCCCCTTTATGGGTGGGTAGACCCTCAGGGTTGGCCAGTTCTAAAATTCTCTGGGAAAATAAGCAAGGTTTTAAAGTGTGGGTCCTTCGATGGCTTTCTGTGGGCAGCCTTAATCGATGCCATCGACAGTTGTCTTGGCCTGTTCTCTCTGGGGACAGCCACCGTGCCCGGCCTCATTTCAATATTTTCCTTCTTTTGGTTTTTCTTTTTTTCTTTTCTTTTCCTTTTTTTTTAAGATTTACTTATCCATTTTAAGAAAAAGAGCCCAAGAGTGGGGTGGGAGGTCACAGAGGGAGAGGGAGAGAGAGAATCTCAAGCAAACTTCCCGCTGAGCACAAAGCCTGATGCGGGCCTTGATCCTGAGATCACGATTTGAGCTGAAATCAGGAGTCGGAGGCTTCATTGATTGAGACACCGAGGCACCTCAACATTTTTTTTTTTTTCTAAACAAGTCCTGTAGATTAGTGTGGGAAGGAAGCAATGAAGATCTTGTGCAGGCTCTTCATCTAGGACATTTCTTCTTTACATTCTTTCTAGGGGCTTGGGGAGCGGGTGGTTTGCATAGGCCATTCCTCCATCAACAGGTTGTTAAACCCTGTAAACTCTTCTCCCCAACCACTTCTTCTTTCCAAGGCAGTGGCAGATTTGGCAGAGAAGGGTTGATCGGGTGCCATGGCGGGTTTCCTAGGAGCCCGGGTCATGCCTCCCACCTGGGTTGGATTGAATGACAATGTGGTTAAGAGATTTGCTAAAAATCATGGAGCTGGGGGCGGCCCTCCCAGAGTGCAGGGATACGAAGAGCAGGCCAAAGGGCATGGAGCAGGGTCCCAGGGCAGAACATGTCCACAGGGCCAGAGAGAGGGCCCAGGGCTAAACTTGGTCTGCTCGGGGCCTGAGTCTGCCAGCAGCTCCCTGGTGAACCTGTCACTGCACGACCCTGGGCCTCAGTCTCCTCATCTGGGAAGCCAGCAGGTCTGGCTGTCTGAGGTTCTCTTCCAACTTCGGAATTCTCTGCCCATTTTACAATTTAGGGACCCAAAAATGCCCACCTTTCTTTTCTCCTTTTCCACTTGTGTGGAGTTCTGGGGGGGCAGACCAAACCTCAAATGCAGCACCCAGAGCCCCCCACCTCCCATCTCCAACTCCAGCCAAGGCTTACAAATGGAACTCAGGCCCTTACAATCCTTTTACTTCAAAAGCAAGCAAAGAACAGCCTCGCAAAGGGGATTCAATGCCCCCAAAGCCACCATGAGCCTGCCGGTGGATGACTTTTATGACTTCTCTTCCTCCTTGGGACCAAAAGGCTTTATATGACTGATATTCCAGCCCTCAAACTTCCATTTGAGCTGGAGCAACCCCAGAAGTCTTAACCTTGGGGAACTGACTCCCCAACTCCAGCCTTTGCCAGACACTACACAGGGAAGGGGTGGCATGCAGACATGTTACACCGTTTGCCCTGTGACACCCTCATCCCCTCCACAGGGGAAGTCATCCCTGCCAATGTCTTGGAGTCTAAACAAAGATCCTTTTCCGTGGGCATTTTCTTCCTCAATGGCTTAGACAGTCAAGTCATCAGGAAGCATGGTCTAGTGCTCCAAGCTCCAGACAGACATCCTGACCTCTGTCCTGGCTCCCTGGTCTATCCTGGGCCAGACACGGCACCCCCACGACTGTTTTCTCATCTGCGGAACAACTCAGACCTCCCTCCGCAGGCGAGGTCTGTCACTGCAAAACACTGCCCCTCCCTCCCCCAGCAGCAGCCCAGCTCCAGCCACAAGACAGGGAATCCGTCATTGGGGGTCAGACTGTGGAAGAAGCACACAGCAGAGCATAAAAAAAGGATTGATTGCCCAGGAGGCCGGGAGAGGGGGAGAAGATTTCAGGGACTGTCTTTCTATTCTTCATCTTAATTTTCCTGGCCCTGAGTTGGAAGGTCTCTGCTCAGGGCTGCCCTGAACTTGGGTGAGTTCCCCTTGTAAAGGAACAGCCTGATGTGCAGATAAACAGGAGGCCCCATTGGGGGATGGCTGTTGGGTATCTCTGGGGATCAGTAACACCTTCCTGAGAAAGGTGCTTACGCATTGGCTTCCCTTCCTGCCCCCCACGTCTTCTCTGCTGTGTCATTCCGCCTTCCTCAGGCTGCTGCCCGATTCTCTCTCTCTCCTGCCTGAGGTTGGTGCAGCCCCTCTTCTGCCATATGTGAGTTCTTGTCTTAGATCTGCCTTTAAATAAGACCCTGGCCTGACCATGAAGGAATCCTTGTCTCCCCGTCTGTGGCTGGTATGACATGTTTTTTTGGAGCTGAGAAGCATGAGGTAAGGTCTTGAGGTTACTAAAGAATGGGCCCCTAAGATGACCCTCTGCCAGGCTTCATGTGAGGCTTTTCATCTTGTCCTTAATCCACCTCCTGCCACAACAGCCCCACACCCCAACATGGACGCCTGTGGGGGCGGTAGGAAATATCCCCGGCTCTCCTGCTACCAGATAAGGAAAACCTCTCTTGCCCTTCATCACTGACACAAGGCATAGGAGTTCATCCCTAGGGGGAGGGAAGGGGACTAGATGCCAGGGCAGAGAAGTCCTAAGATTTGAAGAGGCAGCCATCTTTGTTTCCAAAAGTTAATCACTGTAGAGTTTCATGGGCACTTGGGTAAGGTCAATGACAGTGATTCTCAACAACCCTGGGGGCGGGGGTGTCCAGGTGATTAAATGGAAATCTCTAGAGATGGGACCCAGACAGTGCTTAACTTTGAGAGCCACAGGTCTAAAATGGTGCCTCATCTGGCAGTTTGGGAAACAAGAGCCAAGAAAGAGGAAGTGACTTGCCCAGAGTTAAATGGCCAGTTGGGACAGAGCCCTGACACGAGTGTGCCCTGGGTCTCTTACCTTTACATTCTTACCTCTTCCCATAATGGTTTTCCCTCTGGTTGCTTTTTGAGAGATGACGTTAATTTCAGATACACATTAAAGTTATGTGGGAACTTTTAAAAGAGATGATGGTAGGCTTCCTCCCGAAATTCTGATTTGATTGCTCTGGAGTATGGCCTGGATATACATATTTTTTGAGGCTCCTTGAATGATTCTAATAGGTAGTCACGATGGAGAAAAGTCCTGCTTTAAAGGTGAAACTCAGAAAAAAAGAGAAAGAAAGGAGGAAGGAGAAAGAGAGAAGGGGAAAAAAAGTATCGCTATGGAGGTCAAGGAAGGAAAAAATATTCCTGTAGAGGGAATCCTGCAGTCTGTCAAAATCAATGCTGGATCTTGAAGGAGAAATGGATGTAGATACTTAGAAGTGGTAAAAGAGCTTCCCAAGGGAGGTCTGAGCACAGTCCCGCAGGAGCAGAGTCCCACAGAAAAGGCTATGGGAGATGTAACAGCCACATATTGGACACACAAGTCAACAGGACCAGAGTATGGGAGACCCTGAATGCCACACGCAGGAGTGTGGACTGAGTTGTCTAGACCACACATCAGAATCCCCGAGGCCCCGTTGAAACAGACCTCTGGGCTACGCTCTCACAGCTCCAATTCAGTGCTTCTGGGCTGGGGCCCCGAAGCTCCCGTTTCTGACAAGTGTCCAAGTGGGGCTGCTGCTGGTCTTAAGAGCCACTGTGCTAGGCCAAGGGAAGTCACCAAAGGTGTGGGCTCTACGCTCACTTGGAGACTGCATTCTAAGACAGAAGCATTGGTCTGGTATAGGGAGAGGAAACAGGAAGTCCAGAAGCTAGCCCGGAAGCCCGGAAGCTTCTAGCACAAGTAGTCCATGAGATCCTGAGGAGTCTCTGGACAGTGGGAGGGGGTTCTGGACAGTTTAGAGAATGACCTGTGGATGAGTGCCCTGAACCTGGTGACCAACTAAATTTGGAAGAAGTAGAAACAGAGTCCAGGATGAGCGGATTTTGGAGTCTAAACAGCCAAGACAATGATGGTACAACTCCCTGAGCAGAGGAGACAGGAGGGGCAGGTGTAGGGCAGCACCGGGGGTGCGGCTGGAAGTCAAACAATACACCCCTGATTCAAGCAAACCCATGACCTCTGACTCAGGCCTAAGGCATGTCAAAGTAAAGAAAACTTGGCCCTGTTCCCCTAAAAGTCACTGCTTCTCCCCCAAATCTCCGATCCTCCTGGAGGGTAGGGGAGGGTGGGTGGAACCCGTGTGACCCTTGCCTACTACACACAGAGTTTGGGGCTCACATCCCCTTTTGTGGGCTGGAGGAGGGGAAGGCAGCGTTGTATCTCTTCAGGTCAAATCACCACGGCAAAGTCATCAAGCTTGTGAAGTTCCTCATGCTAAAATTCATTTCGTTCCACCCCTCGCCTTTCCTTTTTACCTGCCTTCATGTTCCCAGAATGTGATCCCTGAAGCAGTCAGTGACTCCCAGTCTTGGCCACACATTAGACTCATCTGGGGGCCTTTAAAAATTCCTCTACCAAGGCTGCATACCACACTGTCAGGATATTTTCAAGCTCCCTGAGTGATTCCGAAGTGCAGCCAGGATTGAGAACGGGGTCCTGCTGGGTGTGTACAAATAGCATATTTATGAAAATGACATTTCCTCCCTGAGGAAATGGTTTGAATGTGTCTAGCGTCACCCCACCATCTCCGGCTCCCTCTTCCCACACATGGAAACCGGTCAAGGGACAGGCCGGCCTTTCTGACCCGCAGGCCGGCAGTGCAGGCTCAGGGCAGAGGCTGTTGACCACAACTGTGTGGTTTATGGAGCTGGAGGCCGTGCCCTGGAAGGGCGAGGCTTGGACGCCCAAAGTCCGAGCAGGCCTTCGCTCGAGGAGGCTGGCTCAAAGTGGGGTGTGGTGGGGAGATGTGGGGAGGGATGTGGCAAGCTTCAGAGCCCAACCCATGGGGAGGCTCTGGGGACCTGAGAAACCCCAGGGGAGGAAGAGTGGGTGTGGGCGATGGGAGGTGTTCTGTGTGGATCTGGGCAACCCGCACAGCTGCCCTTCAGGCACAGATGACAGTGCAGAAGCCAGGAGAGGGCAGAGAGACAGGGCCCTGGCTCCTGGTCCTCCTCCCTGACTCTGAGGCCTACAGACAGGGAGGTGAGGTAGCTCACATGGGGAGATGGGATTTGGGAGTCCTCAAAGCTTATACAATTTGAGGGGGTGAGGGGCACCTTTAAGAAAAAGAATACAAAATGACAAGTACGCTACCCACTACAGGGCCTTGGAAGGGGCCTGGGCGAATGGCGGGTCCTGCCACAGAGCTCTACCAGGTCCTTGTAATCCACTCTGGTTAACATGCTAATGTTCTGTGATAACACGTTAACTGCGTGTCTCCTTTCCAAATCCTATCAGGCCTCCCAGCGTTGTGCCTGTGGGGCCCTATAGGGACTGAGATCTTTGGGACACCTGACATACCAGGGAAGCCAGTGGTCCATTTTATTTCTCAGGAAGCAAAGAAGTGGAGAGGTATCCGTGGTCAGTCACACAGCACATCTGAGACTCGCCTCCAGCAAGGCTGCCCATGCCGGCTCTGCGTGCTGTTCACTCAGACCAGAGACGCGTGGTAGGGCCCACTGAGTGTCGGGGCATGGCAAGTACCACAGGGAGCCACACATGGCCGTGGCTCTCAAAAATGACAAAACCTTGCCCTCAAGGAGCTTGAACCACGGTGAGGAGGCTAACGAGGCAGGTAATGACAGTGTGAGGAGTGAAGGAAAGAGGTGCCTGGGGCAGCTGTGAGCACAGCAGAGAGGGCGAGAGGTACCCACCTCAGGCAGCGAGGGCAGCCTTCCCTGAACAGCCACAGGAGAAGGGGACTGACAGAACTTGCCTTGCCCAGGAAATTTCCAGGCAGGGAGAGTTGTTCCTACACATTGAATAGCGACAACATTGACTTAAGCACCTAATATATGTACAAGGCCTTGGGCGCAATATTACATGTACTAAGCCCATGAGTCTGCCCGACACTCAGTGGGCCCTACCACGCGTCTCTGGTCTGAGTGAACAGCACGCAGAGCCGGCATGGACAGCCTTGCTGGAGGCGAGTCTCAGATGTGCTGTGTGACTGACCACGGATACCTCTCCACTTCTTTGCTTCCTGAGAAATAAAATGGACCACTGGCCTCCCTGGTATGTTAGGTGTCCCAAAGATCTCAGTCCCTACAGGGCCCCACAGGCATCAACCTCACAAGATGGGTTCTGTTATTATCCCCATTTTACAGACAATGAAGCTGAGGCCCAGTGATGTTAGCTGTGGGTCTACAACTACGTAAGTGGTGGGTCTGAGTTTTAAACCAGGAAATCTGGCTTCAGAGCCCACGTGGGCACAGAACAGTGAGGCGAGAGTCTGGAATGTTTGGGGAGCGGCGAGAAATTCAGGGTCTCACACAAAAGCAGCCCATGGGAGGCCGGCAAGGAAAGAGACTGCAGAAGCCTAAAGGGCGAGATGGGTCCCAAAGGATGGAGAAGTGAAGCAGTTTGGGTCAGGCCTTTAAAAGGCAGGAAAGCTACTGAAGGTCCGTAAGCAAGGGCATAGCAGGATCAGACCTAGGGTCTAGGAAGGTTCCTCTGAGTACGAAATGCTTATAGAAGATTCAAGGCCATTGGATAGGAGCAAGGGACCTTCCCTCATGAAGCAACAGCCGAGGGTAAGGGAAGAGCTCGAACCCTTCTGGCTCCAAAGCCCATCTTGACCAGCCTGGGGGTGGGACTGGGGAAGCATGGGGCAGCAGCTCTACACTGCAGAACGTGCTCTAGACTTGCAACCGAGAGACCACGTCCCCACTGGCCACCTTCAAGGACTCGGGCAAATCTCTTTACCTCTCTGGGTCACAATTTCCTCGTCCAGACAATGGCATAATCATTCTTGCTCTGTTTGATCCATCCTGTTTTTACGAAATTCAAGCCACATATGGGATGTGACAAAAGGGTCCACGAGCGTTATCGACCGTTCTGTGGAAACTTTAAAATGTCCACGGAATTAACTGACAGCCCGGACACCAAGGGCTGCACCTTCTTGGCCTAACGGGGTTTCCTCCACCTTGGCAACAGGCCGCACAGCTCGTGCATGGCCCTTTTTCCCGCTTCCACAGGACCCAAAGAATCTTCCCCGTTCTTCAAAGCCCAGCCCAGCGCTACCTCCTCCCACGAAGACTTCCTGAGCCTTTCTTCAGATCCCAAGCGGAAATAACATCTTCTTCCTCTGAAGGACTACTACTCTGGCTCTCCCAGAGTCTCATTTCTCTCAATCTTTGAGGTAGCTGCAGCTGGTTGTGTACCCCACGCCCCACTGACACCCCCAGCATGAGCTGCTGCCTCTTTGTTGAAGGATGGACATACAGAGGGAGGGAGTGTGGGAGCGGACTGTGGCCCCACGCACACGTCTGGGAAGACAGCAGCCCTGACCCGTTGAAAGGGCAAGAGGGCCTGTGTGGTAGCCTGAGAGGCTCAGAGGCATGGAAGTCTGAAACAGCCTTTGGGATTTGACTCTTCTCCAGAGACACGCAGCGGAGTAAGGGCACTGACAGTGACTGCATTCACCAAGAACCAGGAGGACTGATTCTCTGCCAGGTGCTAAGTGCTTTACTGGAATATCTGCTCCAATCCTCACAGCAAATCCAACCACACAGCACAGGGCCTCAGACAGAGACGGTACCCAGGAAATACGTAAAAAGAAATGACAGAATTGGGAACTGGGCCCGGGAAGACCGAGCAACTTGCCTCAGGCTGTCCAGTTGACAGGCAGTAGAGACGAGATCCAGTCCTTCAGGGATGCCTACCTCATCGTGCCTCTCAGAGAAGGCATAACAGGTTGTGGCACCGAGAGGGAAAAGCAGGCAAGCAGTGGGAAGGGGCTTTCCTCTGCATTAGAAGGAAGAGTAGGGTACAGCCTGAAAATCCAGGCGGGGCTCCCCCGGACAGCTGTCCTGCCCTGCCAGCCTTCCCCAGCCTGAAAAGAGTCAAGCGTGAGTCACTGGTTTCTCCCCCCTTCCCCAGCCCCAGAATAGGGGGGATGGTTTCAGGCTTCAGGCTCCAAGACCAGCCGAGTCCAACACATGAGGAGGAATGGGGCTTTCCTTGCTTGAGGCTTTTCTAGACATTTCCTTATCAGGATTTCTTCTGAAAGGATCTGGGCAATCAGGTCCTTTACAGGTACCCAGCCTGACAGAAACCTTGCGTATTACAAGGGATGGAGCGGACTTGGGAGTTTGGGGTTGGTCCTCGTCTCCCTTGGCTCGGCCGATTGAGAGAGGCTGGGACACGAGACAGAGGGGGTGGGAAGGAGCAGGAGAAAACCTGCAGCCTTTGCCTGGGAGAGGAGTGAAGCAGATTCTGTCTGACAGATCCCAGACCCCTGCACTGCCCCTGCTGACATCTGATAAATGCTTCCTGTGAAAATGTTTACCCAGGAGGAAATGGATCATGCTTCCCCTTCCGACCACGAGGGTGGGAAGACGGGCCGCAATGGTCCCATAAATTCCAGCAGCTGTCCATGCTCACCGCCTCACCTCCCTGGGTGCCCTGGAGGGGGTGAGACGAAGGTGCCAGACACAGCCAGAGCTGACAGAAGGCAGCTATGCAGCCAAGAGGCCATGTCTGTGGAAACACATTCGTGTCCGTTTGTCACTTTTATCTCCCATTTTTTTCTTCCATATCTTTTAAATTAAGTTGCCATCTGTCCTTGTTTTATCCAGGAAGTCCTAAAGGGATCATCAGGAATTGGCCCCTTTTCATTTCTCCCTGCTTGGGAGGTGATGTGATGGGAGGATCTTGCAACCTGTCATGATAGATCTTAAATCTTGGAAGCAGAGGTGTCCACGGGCCTGGAAAAACCATTTGCCTCCCCAGCAATCAGGGTCCCTTGGTTGCAGTCTCCTTCCCGCCGCTGTCTCTCGAGAGGCTGTGGGAGGTATGGAAAAGAGGGTGAGAGCAGGAGCCAGAGCAGGAGCCAGAGCAGCAAGCCTGGTCCTGGGTCCTTCACATATCCACTCTGGGACCTGGAGTGGGTCCTCTGAGCCCCGCAAACCTGGATTCCCTCCCCGGTGTGACGGACACCATGATATCACCTGCAGCAGTTTCCTGTGAAGGTGAACTACAGGAGCATGTCCAAACGCATTGACATGGTAAACTAATGCACAGTCTGGAGGTTTCTTTTAAACCAAGGAACTTGGCCAAGTTGTCCTTCTATAAAATGGGGTATAGTAGGTTGCATTAAATAATAACAGAAAATTTGGTATTGATTTGAGAATGCTTAGAACTTCCTTAAGAAATGCATATTAAGGGGCACCTGGGTGGCTCAGCTGGTTAAGCCTCTGCCTTCGGCTCAGGTCATGATCCCAGGGTCCTGGGATCAAGTCCCACCCCCCAAGCCCCCCCCCATCGCATCGGGCTCTCTGCTCAGCAGGGAGTCTGCTTCCCCCCCGCCCCCCCCCCCCGCCTCTCTGCCTGCTTGTGATCTCTGTCAGATAAATAAACAAAATCTTAAAAAAAAAAAGAAAGAAAGAAATGCATATTAAGGATCCTGGAATTAAAGAAAAAGATGGCAACATTCATAGTTTTCCTCCTTTTCCATTGATTTTTTTTCCTCAGTTGCTTTATTGGTATCTATGAGGGAATAAAGAGTGAGAGATTTAAAGAATCCGGTATCACAGTGTTTGTGAGTACTCCATGCAACCCATGAGTATGATTTAGTGAGTATCAATAAAATTCTATGCTATATGTAGACAGATAGATAAGTAAACTGATAAAGTAAACATGTAAGTAAATAAAATAGGTATAATAGTCTCTGTATCTCACTTTCCTGAACATCAGGAGAACAGAAGAGATCATGTTTGCAAAGCTGTCTAAGAGCTCGGGTCATTTTCTACTTCACCAACATCCAAACAATCAGAAAATGAAAACCGCCCCCAACCTCGATTCAGTTTAAGCAAGTTTCCCTCGGCCAACAATATTACCCTGAGGCAAAACACGGAAGATGAAGTTATCATGAACATATCACATTGTCGGTGTCTAAAAGTTTTTGATACATATTCCTGGCTTCACAGGACTATCTCTTTAACTCAAAGGACCCCAATTTCCAGCAGTAAATGTAGGAGGTATAATGCACAGGCCCAGGTATCAGAAGCCAGCCAGCAGCATACTGAAAAACCTCGATTCTTGTGGTGTGACGAATCAGAAACTCCGGGGGCCGGGACGCAGAAACCACAACTGAACAGGTGCTCTAGATTCTTCTGCGTGCTGAGGTTGGGAAACCACTAAACTGGAAGGCCAGTAACATACTACAGAAGACTCATGTAAACGTTCTCTCTAGGTCCTTCAGCCCTCACAAAGAGGCGACTTAGGTACACAGAAATCTATTGGAGCCCAAGTCATTTCACCCCAACTTCCCAGGCCTCACCTCTATAGATCTGATTCTGGAAAAAGGCAGAGAGGAGAGGCCAGGTCCAGAGCCCAGTCTTGACCTGAGTTGGGACCACAGCCGAGGTCAGCAGCAGCAAGCCCAGCCAATGCACGAGCCTAAAGTAATAAATGGGGCCCCAGTACCCCGCATGGAGGGAAGGTGACATCAGCAGCCAGGTTTCCGGGCAGCTGAGCCAGGCCACAGAAGCAGTGTAGAAGGGCGGCCATGGGAGGAGACAAGGTCATTACAGACCCTTGGGATAGAAGAGTTCTGATGACTTGGATATTTCATTTTCATTAGTATATAATCTCCTCTGATTTCTGGAGACAAATCTTGCCCCTTGGAGACCTTCAGAAGAGAATGATGCATTCTCAGGTCCCAGGAGGAACCACAGTTGGTCTATCAGTTGTCCGGATCCGTGACTCTCCTACATGGTGTTAGAGTTGTGCGAAGAGATACAGGATATCCCCACGGGGCTGACCTCCCACTGACTCAGCAAAATGACCTGAATGTACGGGATTCCACGGTGGTTGTTGGCTACAGCTCTTAGTCACTCTACAGGGAAGTGCTGAGCATCTGCAAATACATAAACTTTCCGATTCCGGCTTCAAGCCCCGTGAGCAAGACAGGATGGGCTGTCATCTGCATGTCTCGGGTGAGCGAACTGAGGCTCAACGAGGTTGCAGTAATTTCCAAAGTCAGAGTGTAGTCTTCATAAATGTAACTCCACGTCTCCTGGCTCAAATCTCCCTCCTTTGCAGGTTTCTCAGAAACTTGACTTTGGAGACACATCTGGAAACTCTCTTCTCAGTACTCTGCAGATACATATAGCTCTTCCTTCTCGTTTTCTGGTCACAAACAACATCTTTATTTAATCCTTTGGCAGATGAGTGAGGAAGAGGAACCGTCTCAGTTTCCCCAGGACTATTCCAGCAGTGTCTCTGTGGGGATTAAGCAGCAGGTACCCCCAGTGATAGCTAGCTGGAGAAGAAGCCCTTTCCTGGTTGCCCTCCCTTCCCTATGTCCCTGCCCACGCCCCTCCCTGTGCTTTCTCCTCCTCCAAAATAGGCTACGTACACTCACATCCTTGGCCCGGGGTCTGCCTCTGGCCAAACCCGAACTAAGAACCTCCTGTTTCCCGTGAAATTGGTTAAAAATATATCTTTTTGACTAATGAGGAAATCAAAGACATTAACTAACTCATCCGAGGTGACACAGTGAGCAGGTAGAGCCCAGGTCTGAAGTCACGCCCTTCTGACTCCCAGTCCACGCTTGTTCCCCCAGTACCTGAGAGCAGAGCGACACAAGCATGCCGTGACATGCCGCCCCCCCAACTCCCACACACACCCCAACGCGGGAAACAGGAAAGCTTCCCCCAGTCAAGGATGAAACACAGGCTGATGATTTGGTCCCTCTTGGTTCTCATGGATTTCCTATTCATTTAAAAATGCCTCAGCCCCAGCTCTGCCTGGGAAGTAAGGACACAAATAGTGGTAACAGGGGAGAGAACCAGCCACGTGAAAATCCCCTATTTGCCATGTGAAAGTAGGTGCAAGCCAAGACACAGGAAGGCAGGTTTTCTGAATGTGGAAATGCTGGTACCACGTTGTCTCTATGCCGTTTAACCCGAACCACAGAAAATGGCTTTTGCAGCCACACTGGCAATTCGTGACAATTTTTGCAAATCATCTGGATGGAGGTAGCCCGCAGCCGTTGTGTCCGAATACATGGGGTGTGTGGCTGGATGTGGACGTTTACCGACAGCCAAACCAGACTCCGGAGGCTTGAAATGCTCTGCTGGGGCTCGGAACTGTCCATGAACCCACGTGAAGTTTGGGTTCATTTGAAAGGTAACTTGATCCAAGTTTTAAGCAAAAGGGAATTCTCATGGTCAGGAGCAGACGGATGGGGTAAATCACATAAAATCGGCCTCAATGCATCAAAAGCCATCAAGTTCATCCGTTTACGTTCACTATTCTGGTTCTCTATTGCTGTATATCAAACCATCCCCAAATCTAGTGGGTTAAAGATACCATTTCACTGTAGGTCATGATTTTTGCAGGTTGGGAGTTCAGGGGGTAATGGCTGAGCGAGTCCGTTCCCCAGGGCTCCAGCCACAGCTCCTCGGAGGCATGCAGCAGGCAGGTGGGTTGGTCTGAAGGATCTGAGATAGCTTTGCTCACATGCCAGGCTCACAGGTGGCCGTGGAAGGCTGGGATCAGTGGGCTAAGTCTCTGGTGCATAAGGTGGAAGGTATGTGGCTTTAAAAAAAAAAAAAAAAATTTATTTATTTATTTGACAGAGATCACAAGTAGGCAGAGAGGCAGGCAGAGAGAGAGGAGGAAGCAGGCTCCCTGCTGAGCAGAGAGCCCAATGTGGGACTCGATCCCAAGACACTGGGATCATGACCTGAGCCAAAGGCAGAGGCTTTAACCCACTGAGCCACTCAGGTGCCTCGGTATGTGGCTTTTTATGACCCAGCTTTGGAATGCAGGGTCGCTTCCACCCTTCTCCCTAAAGCAGTCACAAGCACACCCAGACGGAGGACTTAGAGCCAGCCCCTCAATGGTCGGTGTAGAAAAGTGCAACATTCAGTTTGGATTCGAAGCAAAGAGAGGAAGTCAGAGCCTGTAGGCTCCCTCTGACTCTGCGGCCGTGGCTGCTCCTACTTTGCCAGGCTGTGTGGGACCTAGGGCGTGGACAGCGCGGAAGCTGGCAGAGGAGACAGCTAGCTGGCTGGCTACCATCTCTGCTCTGCTGACAGTGCTCCTGCTAAATCCGGGACCTCTGGACAGTGCTCCCCACTTCCAGCTGTACTCGGCTGGCCGACAACCCTGAGCTTGGTGCCACACGTCGTGACTCACCAGTTGAGAGAAGGGTTTCACCTGCTCCAGGACGCTGGCCCCTTGGAACTGAGAAACAGGGAGGAGGCCAGTGGGGAGGATTTGGATGATTTGAGCAAAGTGCAAATCAAGCAGGAGCCTCAGAAAGAGGGCCTGGGGCCTCTCACACAGGGAAGATCTGCGGCTGAGGTGAAGCTCCACGGGGCCTTGTCCGCAGAGCCTGCCTCTCCCCAGACAAGGCCACCTGTGGGTGCCAATCGTGATGCTATTGCCCAGCCCCAGAAGAGAATGACACAGTCCCTGACACATCTGCGGACCAGAGCCTGGCACAAGTGTGTCCTCAGAAGACGCCAACAGAAAATAAACGCATGAATTTAATGGCTGCTTGCTTTTTTCTCTTTTTCTCTCTTTCTTTCTCTCTTTCTCTTTTTTTCTCTCCTTTTTCTCTTTCATTTTCTTTCTCTTTCTCTCTTCTTTCTCTTTCTTCCTCTCTTTTCCTTTCTCTTTCTTCTCTTTTTTCTTTTTCTTTCTCTTTTCCTTTCACTCTTTCTTTTTTCTTCCTTTGTTCCTTCTTCTTTTCCTTCTTCCTCCCTCCCTCCCTTCCTCCTCCCTTCTCCCTCCTTCCCTCCCTCCCACCCTTCCTCCATTCCTCCTTTTCTTCTTTCTTTCTCATTTACTACATTAGAGACTTAGAAGTAGCCTGCAGTAGGGTTGGTTATGAAACGAAGGGAAAGAGAGGGACCTGACACTGCTGGGAACAACCTTATGGCCTTGAACTGAGGCCTAGCCCTGTGACCAGGAGAGGCCTGACCCCACAGAGACACCTCAGCCATAATCTCTTTACTCACAATGAACTGGAAATGTTTGATTATGGTCCCAAATGGACTAATCATTTCCTTCCAAACTTGCGTAGATTTCATAAATAACTGGATGGATGAAATTGACATTAAGTGAGAACCATGTGCTAATTCATTCTAGAAGCTTCCATATATACCAATCCACCACTCCTTACAAAACTCCAAGGAATAGGTGCCCTCATCCTTTTATTGCCATGGAAGACATTCAGAATGAATTAAATGAATACCCAGTTTCGTCTACTTCCCAAACCCCTGTGTGCCGTTGCTCAGGCTCCAAGGTGATTCTGGAGTCACCATGTTCTCCCTCACATGGCCTGAACTCCTGAAAGCAATGTGGCCTCCCCGTCCATGTCAGTCAGCAGACAGGTCTCAGTTGTTCTTCATTCTCAGCGTCCTTCCATCAGTCACTCTCTGTCAGGGTCTTTATTCTCTTTTGTCCTTCATCCTTTGTCACCTGAGCTATGGTGCAGTCTCCCAGCCAGGGCCACCCGAACCCCGTCTGCTCTGCCCTCCATGCCATAACCAGAGAAAGCTGAAACACAGAGCTGAACATCTAAGTCTTTTGCCCATGAAGTTGCAATCACTCTCACAAGCTACAGAGTCTTTCCAATCCTTGAGCCTGGTAGTCAAAGTGTCGAGGATCTCCTCCTAATCAGCATGTCCTTAGTACCTACCCCCTCCCCATTCACTGATGTTTTGCAAACCAGAGCCTCCAGAACTCTGAGCATTGTTCCAGGAGAAGAGTTCAGTGTAAGATTTTAAAATTCCCTGTCTCTGTGTCAGTGGTTATCTTAAGGAAAGAGAGAGAGAATATCCACCTTCTGCTCAATCCTATCTCATTATTGAAATCTCTGTAGAATTTTCACTTGTGTTTGCAATCCCTGATGTTAAGTGGACAAATCAAGGGACAGTTTCTAACTCTTAGTACAGAGTTTCTCGAACAAGGGTCCCAGGACATTTGCTCCTGGGCCCTCAAATTCCTCTCTACGTTCCAACTGAGGATCAGATCACAAATTCCATTTTAGCCATATCCCCGGGTCAGCCCCTTGATTCGTGTTGCCCCTTCAGTTTAGAATGTCTTTCCACAGCCTCTGCACTCTGCTTCTACCCACAATGACTCCCAAGCTTCACGTGCATGTCACTAGGGATAGCTTGACATAGCTCCAGATGTAAAGATTCTCCAACCTACAACAGACATAGTAGGCCATCCAGTCTATTGCACTTAGTTTACAGTTAGGAAAAATCTAGACCCAGAGAAGAGAAATAACAAAATGGGTCTAGAATGCAGGCCTCCTGACACCCTACATGGTGCCCTTTTTTTTTTTTTTCAAACATCTTGCAACATGCTGGTCACTTTCTGTAAAGTTTTATCATCCATTTCTGCATTGAGTCTCTGGAATGACTGTACACAGAGTAAATCCTTAGTTGCTTTATAACCATGACTGACAGAGCCATAAAACTACAATAATAACCTGACATGTTCAGATGTCTGCACATAATGGACTATCCTGTGGGACCCAAATACTGGAAGCATTTTGCATTTCTGCATTGGACAACGGAAGCTGCTCCAATTAACACCAATCAGATCCGTCCACTCCTGAGAAGCCCAAAATTATATGCTGATTTGTTGAATCTGTCATAAAGTTCCAAAATCAATTTTTAAACATTTCTGCAAACCAGGACATTATATAGAGGCAATACAGCAATTATTTTGGTATCTGAACTTAGTAAATATTCAATAAAAGAGTTGAATGAATGGATGCCCATAGGCTAGAAGCTGGGACACCTGAATTCCAATCTTTCTTCTATAACTGACCATGAGGTCTTGAGAAAATCACATCTCCTCACTAAACCTCTGTCTGCTCATCCACAAAATGAGGCATTTGTACCAACTCCTCTTCTTTGAAGTAAATCCCTTGCTGCTCTAAAATTCTACAATTTCATGAAAACGCTAAATCCATTTATACTCTTGGTGTCCAAGGAAAAGGAGGATAAAATGAGCAGTCACTAACTGTTCTTATTTTATGCTTCATTGCTTATTCATGCATTATAGTAATGCTCTGTGATCTATTACATATTTTAGTTATCACAACTAACTCTTAAAGTAAATATTGGTATGCTCTGTTTCCACACTTTGGGGAAACTGCAGTTTTACTAACTTGAGAAGGCCTCAACTTCTAGTCGTGATAGAATTACAACCAGTTTAGGACATCAGGAAATAGGCAGTGTGAAACTCTAATTCCCAAGAGAAAGGATCAATGAGCTGAGCCTTAAAATAACCCTGGTTTATGCTGGGAGGTAATTTCCACCTGGAAATCACAAGCACAGTCTGGCAACTTCACTAAAGAGAGGAGACAGAGGTCAGAGACCCAAGAAGCTGAGGGAGCCAGAAGTTGAGGATAATACTTCCAAAAAGGAGGAGAGATACACAGAAAAAGAACATCATATATCTGGAGATATCCTCTTGAGTCCTTTGAGTATTAGGCCATGTGTGTATAATATGAAATTCCACAAGACCAGGCAAAAGAAATGACCAAAGAGTTGTGAGCTGGACAACGCAAAGTTCTCACAAGATGTGGATGTGGTTGTGCACCAACCAGCCAAAGTGGAAAGTCCTTGGTGACACCTGGAGCATTAGAGAGCCAAGAGGAGTCACCCTTGAGTAAAGTGGCTGAACCATTCTTGTAGTAGAGGTTACTCTAAACCCCGCATAGCAAAGCTTAAAGAAAAGACTCAAAGGGATCAAACCATTTCATGAGTACGTGAACCGCCTGCCAAAACAAAGTCTAACACTCTTTAAAAGAAGATAGCAAAGTCCAGATACTTAACAATATAGCTACACAATGTCTACCATGTAATAAAAAAATTATTAGACATATAAAGAAGCAAGAAAATGTTCACCCACAACCAAGAGAAAAACAAGTCAATAAAAACAGACCCATAAATGACAAAGATGATGTACAAGTCTTTAAGTAACTGGACAAGACCCAATGAAGAGTTGGTTGAAAATCCAAATTCAAACCAGGGTCTCCTGACACTTTCATCTAGTACTTCTTCCCTATGTGTCCTCACCAGTATCTCTGCACCTGTGGTGATTTATAAGGTTTTACCATGACAATCCCAAAGCTATTATCCTATGCTTCTGGTCTTCACTTAAGTTAGACTCTCTCAGAAGCTTGCAAAGGTAAACACAGATGCAAGGGAACATAGGAAAAAATGTGTGAATGGTGGGGGCCTATACTGGGGGACGAAACCTCAACTTCAGACCCAAATTGGCAAAAACTTAAACGAGAGGTCAAGGGGAACATGAAAAATATCACAGGCCATTGTCAGCCTGCAGAAAGGCACGAGCATCCCTCTCCTTGATGCTGGGGTTCAGTTCATGTGTGCACTGCCCATAAGTGGTGGTGAGAAAATGGCTTAGGGAATACAGACACAGGGTCACCTCCCAGGCTGGGGGTGCAGTTTTCCTCCCTGCAATTTACTACATAAGTTGTTACCAAAGCAAATATCAAAGCCCTGCAATTTGCTAATTACAGGCGGGATCCTGGGCTTGTGGGCCCAATTAACCACTTGTTCCTCATTTTCTGTGTGTGCCCCGCCAGCTGCACCCACAATTACCCACTTGTCTTTTAACTACCTTGAGAGTTGGCTGACTCACCTCCAATTCACTCCCACTATCACCTCCAGATGGCCTTTGGTATCTTTTTGCTTTCCAGGTGCCCCCCACCCCCCATCGACTTACTTATTACATCTCTCTGCATCAAAGGCCAATGTCTGGTCTCCCCTCACTGGGGCTCTTACAAGATTTCCCAGTCTCGCTCCTTGCCTAGGCTCAGAGCCTACAAGGCAGGGAACAGCTCCCATTGGTCTGGGCACCTTGCCTAACTCACCCAAGGAAGCTCAGGAAGCTTTGGCCACATTCGGCCTCTGCCCCCAGACACGGAAGAAGTAAAGACAATTACAGCTTCTCTGGAATCAGCCCCCTGCCAGAGCTCCTGCCCACACTCTCCATCCAGGCATCCCTGGCTCCCTGCCTCAGTCTGGCCAGTCTGCTGGCCAGAGAGCTGACACCAGCAGCTCTCCGGGGAGGCACGAGTCAGAGAAGGAGAATGACTTTCTTGTGACCTTCTGCTTCCTCAGACGGACTACCTGGCAAGCAAAAGTTTCCAGTAAACTTGTTGATGATTTACTATGTCAATGGTTCCTTCCTATCCCGTTTTTCTTTCTTTCTCTCTCTCTCTCTCTCTCTCTCTCTTTTTTTTTTTTAATGTCACAGACACTTTTGAAAATCTGATGGGAGTTCTGGACCTTCTCCAGCATGAAATGCTCATATTCATTCATCTATTCCTTCAATCATTCATTCATTTAGTCATTCAACAACTATGGGGCACCGCTGCACTGGGCACCATTGCAGGGATCACGGAAACACCAGTAAGCAAAAATAGACAGGAAGTCCCACTCTCGTGGAGCTCACATTCTAGCAGGAAAAGATGGGCAAGAAGTAATAAATGTAATAAGTGAATATACAATTTGCTAGAAAATGAGCACTATGGGAAAAGAGCGATTCCAGCGGGGTAGGAGAGAGATCAGCGGGGAAGAGGCCACATTTTGAAACAGGGTGTGTGCCAGGCTGTCCTCACTGAGAAGTGAAATGTGAGCAAAGAACTGCAGCTCATGAGAGTCGGCCCAGTGGCCACGTGCAGGAAGAGCACAGCATGAGTGAGTGAGAACACAGGGCAAGGCCCGGCTGGGGCATCCGAGCAAAAGCGAGCTCATCCAGCGTGCTTAAACCAGAGAGAGGGAGAGGGAGGCAGGCTCAGTGGGGAGGAGGTCAGGGGCTGGGGCGGAGGGGTGGGGGGAGAGATACCACATAGGGCCTTGTGGGGGCCAGGAGGACTTAGACTTTTACTCAGCGGTCAATCAGGAGCCATTAGCGGGATGTGAGCCAGGGGTAACATGATCCAAATGAGACTCTAAAATGTCTCTAGCTGTCGTAGGGAAGCAAAAGGTCCAAGTGCAAGGCAAGGACAGCTCGGGCCGGTGCTCGCGCTGGTGGAGACGGGGGAAGGTTGAGTCAAGAGGATTTCCTGAGCAGCTGTGCTGTGTGCGAGGAAGATTTAACACTTTGTGGATTACAACCCAGGGGTTTACCAGTCACCTAAACCCATCCGTAGATGCAGGTAAAAGGCCCCTAATGAAAAGATAAAGGGAAGCGGTGACCCCAGAGAGGGAGGGAAAGCAGTGACCCCAGGGCAGAGTGAGGGCCTCAGCTGTATCTAGAAGTTTCACTTCTTTTAAAGAATATAGGAGTAAAACGTTAACATCTGGTGATCTGAGTGGGTGGAACTGTGTGCATCTATTACAGGATTTTCTGTATGTTTGAAAGAATGCATAATTTTGACAAGCACTGCTCATCTCAGGGTTTTCCAGGAAGCCTCCTGCTGGCTTTGTCACTGGTGCCAGGGGAAATCAGCACAATTAATTCTGCTAGTAATTCTGGCTGTGACATCTGGCTGGGCCTTCTTCTCTTCCCTAACTTATTTTCCCCGCTTCCTTCCACTGGCCCAGAGTCAGGGACTAACAGACACGCCACACCACATGGAACAGAGTCCAGAAGAGGATACCTGGACAGACTGCGGGAGGCCTCCTGGCAGAGGCAGCCTTTTGGGAGAATTCAGGAGAACGGGCAGGTTGGGACTTGCAGAGAGGAGGGAGCCTTTCCAGCTGGGGGCTGCTTGAGGAACAGAGGCACACGGTGGGGCAAGCGTAGGACCCCAGCACCGACCCTGCTGTGACCCATTTGTAAGGCAAGCAAGCAGACTCCTTCTTCTGGGTACTGAATTAGAGAGAAAAGCTCAAATGGAAGGTGCTTTCAAAGCCCCGAGGTCACCCCAGCCGGGCCAACAGGTTCCATGGTGGAAAACCATGGATCCAGGCATGCCGTGAGCTGAAACACACACGTAAGGTGGCTTCGGGTACCCGGGTTTGTAAGGCACTGGAGCAGGACAGTCTGCTTGCTGACGTGGAGGGGGGTGCCTCCTTGGAGGCAGGAGACCAGGCAGGTTCTCCAGCCAGCACTGCGTCAGCCACCTCAGGCCATGGTCCTCAGACGGTGCATTCCTCACCCTCTGCAGACCTGTCACTGAGCCTGGGGGAAGGTCGGCTGCTGCCCACATTTTGCAGAAACTTGCCATGTCACAACTCCTGATTAGGTGCCAAGAGAACAATTTCCCAGGCCACAGCTTTAACAAGACCAGGCTTCCTAATGACTGGTTTTCTCCTAATTAAATAAAAAGAGGGGAGAGAAACCCGTGATTACTCCACCTTCTAACACCATCTTTCATTTACGCGCGTCTCTCTTCAGAGGAGCTCAAAGTGCTTTGTATATTATTGTATATTTTTCCCTTGTAATGTCTTTGAGATTCCTAGGGGTGGTTATTATCATACCATTTTACAGCTGGGAAAAGGGATGTGGCTGATGTCGAAGCCCGGTGTCCAAGCACCCTCGCTGGCTATGGTCACTATTTTGAAGCTGTTACAAGAAACTTGTTCAGAGTTGAAAATCCAGTCATCCCCCCCCCCCCCCGCAGATAAACTAGGCTAAAGGAACACATAAAGAATAGTCACCTACTGCAAACTTTACAATAGTCATTAACACTATTTAATTCTCACAAGCATCCTATAAAACAGATAGGATTATACCAGTCTTGCCTAGGAAGACAATGAGATTCAGAGAGGGTAAGTGAGCTGCCCAGAGTGGCATAATTATCAGAATTCTGGAAAAAACAGAAGCCGATATTTATTAAGAACTTACCATGTGCCAGACATTTTACATTGATTAATTCACTCATTCCAATTCTCCTGACAACAGTCCAAAGTGATCACTAGCATTATCACTTTTTGCTGATGACAAGACTGAAGCACAGGGAAGTTAAGTAACTCGCCCGAGGTCACACAGCAAGTCAGGGGCAGAGCCATATAGGCACCCACAAAAAGCAAGGCATGTGCCCCCCACTCCCAGCTGCTTTCTCCATCTGAAGGGATACTGTATTGGGTGGCTTAGCCTGGGAATGCCCAGATACAGTCCAGGTGACCCAAGTATAGTCCAAGGACTGCTCTGTGCCCTTATCAAGGTCTTTTGAAGGTGGGTATGGGTGCACTTTGGGTCCGTTGCTCAGAATTAGGCCCTTGGCTGTATGGGTAAGGTACTGGGAGAGGGGGTGGGGGAGGAAAGTTTCTTTCTGCCTGACTGAAGGCAAATGTGCCGGGTACTTTTGCTGGTATAATGGCACCAGCGGGGTTGTTCCCACAAATGTAGTGAAATCCACAAGTAAGAATTAGCCTAGAGAGACATCTAAAACAGTGGGAAGTGAGCCTGCTGTGGTCTGTGTATGGGGGATGCAGTGCATTTAGTTCTCCCACACCCCGAGAAATGAGCCCCCCAACGTGCCTACCACCTTGGGTTTGTCCCTGCCTTCTCCCCAAGAGCATCCTCTAGGGACTTTTTCCACGCCCCAGGATGTCCTGGGTGGGGCACCACTTCTGACTCCTTGATAGTCTAGCTGACCTTGGCTGTCAATAAATCAGCCCGCAGACTTCAGAGCAGGAAGCCTCCAAGAGCCTGGCATACTTCCCGGAGTACTGAGGGTGCGCCGGCCCCTCCCCGGGCTCTCAGGGAAGGCCCTGGTGGGGCCGCCAAGTGGCATGTCCTCTCAAACCATTCCGAGTGAGGGTTGGCTACACCACCCCATTTGTCCCCAGCTCTTTCCAACCAAATTCGAACATTCAGGAAGGTCCTGACTTGTCCTGACTTCCAAACTTTCCAGATCTAGTTTCTCCACCTCATTGACATGTGATGCCCTCCGAGAGAAATTCTAGACTCCAGCATCTTTCATCTGTTGAGCACAGCAGTGATTACCAGGACAGGCCCTGGGGTAATAATTTAAACTCCGCCCTACCAGCCACTAGCTGTGTGACCCTGAGCAAGTTGCTGGACCTCTCTGTGCCTCTACTATAGGCTGAACCTCTCTGCGCTTCTCTTCCTCTGTCTGTTAAGCAGCGATGGTGAGAATTCCTATTTCACAGGATTCATATGGGCATTGCGAGGACTAAATGAGTCACTGTATTAAATTGCTTAGCACAGAGAAGGCATCAATGTTAGCTACCATTACACCGCCTTGAAACTTCTTCCCGGAAAAGAATCCACCATTTTCCCGTCTCCACCAGCTTGGCACCCCCGGACTTCATACTGGTAGAGGCAGCTCAGTATTATGAAAACTTGTAACAGCCTTGGGGAGCCCGAGCTTGTCTTGCAAAGGTTGAAATATTCTCAGCCTCTGCGGACCACCTAATTCCTGCAGAAAAGGGGACAAGAAGAAAGAAGAAAAGAAACGCCCAGTCCTCCCGCCCTCGCCCCCCCCCCCCCCCGCAAGGCTGAGGACGCACCAGGCTTCCCTCCCCCCCCGCCCCTCCCTGCAGATACATTGGCTGTTTCCGGCCCCGGCCCCGGCCCCGCCACCCACGGGAGGTTTCCCTGCAGATGTTCAGACGCTTCTGAAACGTAAAACCAGGGCAAGCAGAGCTCGTGAGTTCCCAGAGCGGCTCAGGCACGCGGCATCTCTCCCCACCGGCAGCGCCTTAAATACCAGAGGACTTGCCAAAGATGGAGCTGTTTGGTTGGGAGCTCGGGTTTCTGCCGCCGCGAGGCTGAGCGGTGGCGCAGCTGCTCCGAGGTCACGCCCGAGACACGTCCGCACACGCCCAGGCGGGGAGGGGGTACCGAGGGCCTGAGGACGCGGGGGCGAGCCGCCTGCTCCGGGGGACCTGCCGCGTCTCGGTCCCCAGCTCCGTGTCCCAATCCAGCAGCCGGGGAGTTGGCTTCCCTCTCCCCACCTAGAAAGTGGTTTTTGTTGTTGTTGTTGTTGTTGTTGTTTTTGCAAAACAAAAGGGTTGCGAACGCTAAGCACAGAAGACCCTAAGTGAAAAGAAATGCTGCTTTTCAGCGCCAGTTGTGAGCTTTCTTTGTTTTTCAATTGTTTTGGAATTCATTCTGTGTTGGATCTGAAGTTATTTTTCAACAGATGGCCGAAAGAGAAGAACCTGAATCTGCCCTAGGAAACCTAAAGCCCTGTAACCTTGAAAAGTTAGTCTTCCTTTTGTATTACTTGAAATACTTGCGTGCGAATGCTTAGAGCCCTTTGCGTATGATAAAAATAGAGGCCCCTGACAGTGTGACCACCTGTGTTTCCCTTGGATTGCATATTTTCCATGGTAAACAAGAAAACACAGATTGGAAATCCATTCATTCCTTCACAAGCAGGCCTCTGTTGAGATCTATTTGTGTTTTCAATCAATGAAAGCCAAACATTTGCAAGATTAAGATATTTCATGCAGAGAAACTTCAGGACATCTCTTATCCCCTCTCTATCCCCGCTTTCTACAAGAAAGGCCAAGATTTTTCTTAATGTATTTAGTAATTATCATTACCATGTAATTTACTGAACACATAGCACAAAGTCCATGCTTCCCTACCTCTGTGGTTCTCAGCACTAGCTGCAGGTTAGAACCTTCTGGAGGAGCTTTTAGAAATACAGATGCTCAGGTCACACCCCCAGAGATCCTGACTTAATTGGCCTGAACCCTGGCCACTGGAATCAGTGTTTTTCCGAGGCTCCCCAGGTGACGGTGCAGCCAGGATCGACTATTGATCTAACCTAGTGAACTACTTCAATTTCATCCATCCCAGTTGTGCTTTTATAAATGTACTTGCTGTAACTGGAATTCCTTTTTTATAAAATCCAATAACACTAGTGCTACCAGAGGCAAGCTCAAAACAGATGTGAACTTTTTACTTTATTTGTGTAATTTGCCTAAATAAATGAAGGCATCCCACCGACACGTCAGAAGGCTCCAAGAGCCTGCGCGCGTGCGTGTATGTGTGTGTCTGTGTGTGTGTGTGTGTGTGGTTGCGGTTATTGTCGAGATAATAGATGATTTTTTTTTCTTCAGGGGTAGAGATAGAAGGGTGTTTTAATAACCAGAAGGTTCTAGGTCAATCAGATCCAATAATTGATTGGCCAGGTGAAAGAAATTGCATGAAATATTTATTTAACCCGAGGGTAATACCTGTTCTTTGCCAACAGCCTATTTTAGGCCTGACCTCAGAGAGGGCTTGAGTTGAGTTGGTAGAAGTAGGCAAGTGTGCATGCAGGGGACAGCCTGGAGCCTTTGGAATCCCGAAAGGCCCTAGGCTATATTATGTACTCTGAGTCTCTCCGTATACCATCAGTTACAGAGAGGCAAACTTCCCAAAGTGCTCCATCTAAATGTGACCCAATGACAGAAGTGTACCCAGGGAAAGTCCAAACATTCTCCTAAGTCAAAAAAGATTTACTCTTGGGGTGCCTGGGTGGCTCAGTAAGTTAAACATCTGCCTTCAGCTCAGGTCATGATCTCAGGGTCCTGGGATGGAGCCCCGCATCGGGCTCTCTGCTCAGCTGGGAGCCTGCTTCCCTCTCTCTGTCTGCCTGCCTCTCTGCCTACTTGTGATCTCTCTCTGCCTGTGTCAAATAAACAAATAAAAGCTTTAAAAAAAAAAAGATTTACTCTTTCTTTATGGAAGATCTACTGATTTCATAATATACAGAAGAAATCTAGAGAGTTTGTTTCATTAAAAAGAATAATAATAATCGGTTACATTTTGTTCATTAAGCTTAACCTTTTCTCTTGTTGTTTTGCATGAACCTACAAGACCCACCAGGCCATCACCACATCTCACACACACACACACACACACACACACACACACACGGAAGTGGAAATGTAGTCTTTCCATTTAGTCTCTGGTGACCCAGTTCAGGTGGATGAAATACTATTAGTTGGTGCTTGTTGATATTGTGGCTAGAACAGTGATTTCTCCAAACATCTCTGGTGGGACTGACATTCAGCCAGGAGCATCGGGTGGTTCTGTGGACCTTGGGCCTTTACCTATCATTTGTAAACAAACTCAACCATACGATATAGACACAAGATTCTACTTAATGTAAAAATGCATGACATCGCCTTACGTGTCAGACTGCTGCGTTTCCCCCTTGGCAATAGAAAGATTAACATTTCTGTACGGGGAATGGTTTTGATCTTGCCTTCCAGCTACAGTATTTACATTCCAGTAAAGTTCATCTGGATCAGTTGGTAGTCACATGAATGAACGTGCAGCCCAAGATCATGTTCTGAAATAAAGTTATCATCCAAGGAATGGGGTGGGGGGGGTGCTTATCCTAATGATCTAAAGATGAAAATCCCAGAAAGATGCAGATAAGTTTCCTAATGTAAATTTCTACCATAAACTCTGGGTCAAAAAAAAAAAAAAGTTTCAGGACAAGAACAAGGCAGGAACAAACTGATTAAAACTTGCTTAGATGAGGAAACTGAGAAAACATCTTGTCAACCCAGATACATTTTCCTGCATAGATGAAAGATGGGTCTGTGCTTTAAAAACTTAAAATTAAAAAAATCAATCTAGGTAAGAGAAAGGGACTCTGAAGTGTCAGGAAGTTGTCCCTTCTTGTGTGAACAACAGGGATCAGATCAGAATTACCGACCTTGAAAAAGGAGCTCATGGCACAGTTTCCAAAGGAGAAAATGATTTTTTAAATCTCTTTTACTTGTAATGGTATGTAATCTAAGTTTAGGACAGAGGCTCTTTAATAAAAAAAATGTGTTTCAGTTCTATATAATCCAAGAAACGTTTCTTGAGCTCCTTCTTTGTACCAGGCACTGGGCTAAGAATCAAGATCCCAAGGTAGGTAAGACTCGGATCAGTTCCTCAAGACGCTCGCCATCAAGTGACATTGCTTACAGTGGGAATTCATGTAAAGTGTTGGTATGGCGCTGGGTTCACAGCTGATAGATCTAGCTATGCGCCTCTCAAGGCTTGGGGGAATGACTTGAACATGCCACACCAGCTTTGGTCATCGGTTTAACCCAACAGAAGTTCCTTCTGAACCAGACCTGGGTGGGAGCTCGTGACAGCCACCATGGAGATGCGGAGATGTGTAAGTCAGGACCCCTGCCTTCCAGAGGCTCTCAGCCGAGTTTCCGGATAAAAAGGGAAACTAGATGAGTAACTTTAATGATAACTCATTCCCTGCCTAATTGGTTCTCTCCAAGAGAAACTAGACAGAGAGACTTGTGAAATGCTGTGGAAGAAAAATGTTATAAAAGCACAATAGGTTAAAACACGGGAATGACAAATTAGCCTTGCCAACCACTTCGTTAATGGCCTTCCTTCGGCACATTGGGCTAAGAAGTCAGGAGCTTCTCTCTGTCTGCCACAGACATTTAACCCTCTGCAGAGAAAGAAGTTTTAGCAGTCATCAATGTGCAATTTAATGGGCTTTTCAGGGAAAGCAAAGTACTGGTACAATTAAATTCCACGAACCATCTCTAGAAGATTTGGAGCAAGAGGTATCATTCAAGGAAATGTTACATCATGGCAGCTATGCATGTGGCTCGTTCTGCCATTCCCTCCCCCTCCCCAACCATCTGGGCCTGGAAGGCTTCCTGTATCTCAATTCTACAGGCCTCTGGGCTGTCTCCCTGGATCTGACATCCCAGCCAGTTCTCTAGTGGGGTCATGATCTTCCCAATTAGTCCGTGAGACCCTGACATTAGAGATCACATCTCCTCGCCCCTCCCCCACCTCCCCACTCCTGTCTTAGGCCTTGTGTATGATAGGGCAGAACATGGCCTGACAGGAGAAGGGGAAGCCTTCTACTTGAACCAGAAGACCTGGAGACCATGTCCAGTACAACCACTGACTAGTTATTGACCCTAGAAAAGTACCTTCTCTGTCTAGACTTTGGTGTCCCCATCGATAAAGTGAAGAGGACGGGCTACACATTTGTTGAGGCCAACCCCTTAATACTCTACAGTCATGTGTTTCCTAGCAAATGCTAAATGTCTCTCTACCTCTCTTCGCACATATACACTCACACACACACACACACAGACACACACACGCACCACTTCCCACCTCACTTTTCATTTCTTCTTTTTTTTTTTTTATTAATTGGATGGACTGCCTGGGTGGCTCAGTCAGTAAAATGTCTGCCTTCAGCTCATGTGGTGATCAAGGCCCATGTCGGGGTCCCTACTCAGGAAGCCTGCTTCTCCCTCTCTTCCCTTCTCAAGCTCTTTCACTATCCCTGCCTCTCTCTCTCTCAAATGAATAATCTTTTTCTGAAAGATTTTATTTATTCACTTGAGAGAGAGCACACCAGCACACAAGCCTCGTGGCAGGGGGAGTGGTAAGGGACAGAGGGAGAGTGAGATGCAGACTCCCCACTGAGTAGGGAGCTGCCCACAGGGCTCCAGCCCAGGACCCTGAGATCACGACCTGACCCAAAGGCAGACGCTTAACGACTGAGCCACCCAGGCGCCCCCACTTTTCATTTCTTAAATAAGACAAACACGCAACCTCGAATATACAAACCTCAAATTACTGCCATTAGGCCTCCCCAGATGACTGCTCTGAAGACTGGCATTTTATCCTAACAACATCAACATGACATTGACCCCAACTCCCACTGAATCCAAAACACATGTGGCCCAATTCTTCACGGAACAGCTTCACGTACAACCCCCATGCAGAACGGTGCGATTCTACACTAAACTACCACTGCTGGGCCCGTTTCACGGAAGCAGGCTCTCCAGCCGTATCAGCACCTAGTAAATTGTCTCCACTCTCCAGAAGCCAGCCGCCCCCTCCCTTAGGTACCACATGCACAGCTGCAGATGCGAGTGGGAGGCAGGAAGGGAGCGGCTGAAGTTCAAGAAGAGCAAGGGGGAAGAGCCCAGAAAAGAGGAGGGCGACGGGGAGGAGGGGCTGCATTCCTGACAGGGTGAAAATCCGCCAGCATTAATCTGCCCTCAGCTTTCCAGCGCCTCACCCCTCCTAGGAAGAGTTAGAGCCCCGGGGTAGTCTCCAGAGCCTCTGCCACAGCCCTGCCCTCTCCTGCTCTCTCCCCTTTTAGGTGGCCCTAAAAGGAATGTCCTTGCGATCTCTCTCCAGCTGTTTGATCTTTTTAAGCATCTCTCACTTGTCTGTGGCACATGCTCCAACCAAAAAATAGATCTTGGGCGTTCGCGATGGAAAAGGATATTAAATGGCAAAAGCCAGACTCGTGCCAAGGGTGTGGGCAGCCCCTGGATATCCCTGATGACCAGATGTCCTGGATTTGCCAGGATGGTCTTAATTTAAAACATTCTAGTCTCTTGTCCCCAGAAGTGCCTTCACACTTGTCCAACCATGTGTCCCTGTTTGGGGTTTGGAAAATATAGTTACCACGTGGAGGCTTGATATCCAAGTGTCAAACAGACCCAGTGTTGGCATCGTGGGGGTGGACAGAGGACAGATATTAGAGCCAGATGGATCTTGGGGTCAAACAGCTCTGCCACTTGCTCTCTGTGCAACCCTAGGCAGCTGGAATTCTTCCTAAGCCTCAGTTTCTGCGTCTAGAAAATGATGGGTTTCCCTAGAAGTCAGAGCCACGGATTTTGACTTATCAGAAAAACCCGTCTCACAAACACTTAATGTCTTCCAGATGTTTCTGTCTGTCTTGTCATATTGTTTGGATTTTGGTCGGCTCCAGTGTGCTACTATTTAAAGCATGGACTGAAATGTACAGTTCAGAGTGCCATCTCGAGCAGCTATGATAACGGCCACTGAAATAGCCCGACACATATACAACGCCCTTCTTTCTTCCCACCCTTCATTCCAGATCCTGCTCACTCCTCAAGATCGATTCAGATCCACTCCCCACAGCTGCCTGCCCCAGCCACGTGACAGACAGCTACATCACTGCTACCGGCTCAGCTGCTTTTGCCTCTGCTCTCTCCTCCCTCTGATCACCGGTCTCCAGCCCAGCATGTGGACGCGCCCTTGGGCCCTTGTCCCCACCCGGTGCCCTGATGCCAAGGTAGACAATGGAAGGCGGGTCCTCTATTAGAGCCAGCCAGGCACAGATCTAAGCCTGGGGTCCCACTGGTCTACTGGTGACCTTACTCTGGGCCTTGACCTTTCTCATCCTCAGTGTCTTCATGTGAAAACGAGGGTGAGGTTTCCTAGAACGTTTTCCCATGAGAAGCTTTTAAAGCCTCTTGTAACCGTGTCTTTTCACACGTGTTTACTCCTCCATACGCATACCTTCTCCAGCTCCTATTTCCAGGCATTCTGTGCACAAACTCAGCCTTCAAAACTCTCCATCATCTGGCCACACCCCCAAGCTTCTCAAACTTACTTCCCAGCCGGCACATGTCTTTGGTACCTGCCGTGTTAGGCTTCTCACTGCTCACTCACTCCTGTCTTTGTAACTGTGCCCAAGCTCTTCCCTTCCCCAGGCATGCCTTCTGCCCGCCTATCCACTGCTATAAACTGAAGTGTGTCCCCCTCACCAAGTTCATATGTTGGCACCCTGACTCCCCCAACATGAGGCGTGTTTAGAGATAGGCCCTTTCAGGAAGTAGTTGAGGTTAAATGAGGTTATAACGGTACGACTCTAATCTAATAGCGTTAGCATCCTTACAAGAAAAGAGCCATCTCTCCCTCTTTTTGCTCTCTCTGCCATCCCGGCCATATGAGGACACAGCGAGAAGGTAGCGGCTGTAAGCCAAGAAGAGAGCTCCCACCAAAAAAACCACTGAACCATGACCTAGATCCTGGACTTCTGGCCTCCAGAAGGAACTGTGAGAAAATCAGCCTCTGTTGTTTAAGCCACCCGTGTGTGGCACTTTGCGATGGCAGCCCCAGCTGACTAATAATACCCACCGTCCCTGCTCTCTCCTCCCTCCCAGCCTTGTCACTTGTCACCTGCCCCTCATGGGCTATAGCACTAAATTAATGAAACTCTATCCTGAGGACTCTGTCATTTCCCCCTCTCAGTGACCCTTCTGCTCCTCCAATAAGGAATGTGAGGTCTGTGACGCCCAAAGGCCCATCACAAAGCATTGCACACAGAGAGGCTCAAGACATGCTTAGCTGGCCAAAGGTCACTCACTGATGGAGGAGCAGCAGCGATCCTGAGGGGACAGAAGTCTTTTAGGCCATGGCATGCCTCCAGTGGCTCACACTTACCTCCCCTAGACACTTTCTTCTCTGTGTCCCTTCTGGGTTTTGTCACCATGGGAGGGCATTGGGAAGGGGGCAGGCACACAGAGGATGGTTCACACTAATAACCAGGAATTTCCCCCAACCAGCAGGCTGGCTGCCAAAGAGACAGGTGTATCATAGCAAACAGCCACTGAAAATACTTGTCATTTATGGGCATATTTTATATGCAAGCTGAAAAGCACCCAATTTCGTATATTCACCTGCTGTGTGCCAACCACTCACTACACAAGTCCCTCCAGACCCAATGCCAGTTGAGGTTATCTCGATTTTATAAGTGAGAAAACTGAGACTTTAAAGAGGGTAAGTATCTTGCCCAAGGTCGCCCACCTGGTGCGTAACATTGTGAGCCAATGATAGATGCATTTGAAAAGCACTGATTTGCTAGTGCATTCAGCCAGCAAACAGAGCAGATATCATAAGCTGACAGTTTGGGGGCTACAGAAAGGAGGACAACATAGTTTCTATCCTTAAGAAATCTAGAAGGGAGAAGAAGATCATGAGCTCTAAGCGCAACGAAGGCCTTGGAAGGACCAGAGAGCAAGTGTTTCCGGAGTTCCGGGGAGGGGGTACTCCCCGGCCTCAGAATGGGACACTGAAGGACAAACAAAAGTGAGGTACAGATGTAGGAAGTTGCCCATCCCGCGTGGAGATGCAGTGGAGGGGCTCGCTAACCAGGATCACAGGCCTGTAGGGCAGGGCACCCCAAGGCACACCAGCCGGGGTGGCAGGAGTAGGACCTGTGGCCTCAGGAGGCTGAGTTGAGGCTAAGCTGCAGGAGTCCCAGGATGCCTGGTTTACCCCCCACCCCTCTCCCCATGTGCCTCCCTCCCAGCTCCTTCTAGTAGGGCTGGGAACTCAATGAGGGGCCTCAGGCTGCTGAGGAACCTGATGCCTAGGAGGGGGTGTCAGGGTGTGGCAGAAGGAGCACTAGACTGGGCTTTTTTTTTTTTTTTTTAAGATTTTATTTATTTGAAAGAGAGACAGATAGTGAGAGAAAGCATGAGTGGAAGGAGAGGGAGAAGTACATTCCAAGTGGAACAAGAAGCCTGAGGTAGGACTGGATCCCAGGACTCCGGGATCATGACCTGAGCCCAAGGCAGAGGCTTAACCAACTGAGCCACCCACGTGCCCATACACTGGGCTTTTAGAAGTCACTCTGGGGCTACCCAGCAGGCTGACCTTGGATAGGTTCCCCCAGCATGGTTGGGCTTTAAAAGGCTGCAGTCTAGGGGATTTCTGAGGCCCACCTGATTCCCACTTAAACCAGGCGCTTGGCTGGAGTTGTGGGTCTCTGAGAAAGCCAAAGCCCCCCAGATCCCCTGCCTGGCCCTGATAGAAGCTGTTTTGGATGTGCGGGAAGTAGGCACAGTGGGGTTTCCTGCGCAGAGCTCGCAGGTCATTGGGCCCAACCTCGGAGCGCCTGGTGGGGGACCAGAAAGGTGCGCCCCTCAGACACCCGCGGTGGGGAGCACCTCCGCACCTCCCCTCCAGCCACAGCCGCCCCGCCCGCTCCCCAGGCCCTTCTCTGAGTAGGGTCTGCGCCTAGAGGGCTGCTCCATCCCCCCCGCGGGTAGCCGGGTGGAGCCTACGGAGACTAAATCTTCCTCGGCTCAACTCCAGGGAAAGGCCCTCCCAGGGCCCGGAGGCGATCGGGGGAAATGCGCCCGGCCTGGGCGGCGGGCGGCTCCTGTTTCCCCGCTGGCCGGGCGGGCGCGGGGCAGCTGCTGGGAGGTGAGCAGAGCAGCGTTTTCCCACAGTCTGGGGCGGTGACACATGGCGCTCACACATTCCACAGCCGCCGCCGCGCCAGGCCTGGCCGCGAGTCAAGGCAGCGCGGAGCTGCCGCCCGCAGGTTCTGATTTCCCGCCCCGCCGCTCTGCCTTCTCCAGGCCGGCCGGCGTCTGGACCTACCGGCACCCGCACTGTGCAATTCGGGCGGGCGTGGCAAACCTTGATGCTGAATGTCCGCGGGACAGCGACCCAAAGAAAATAAGGCCAAAGGGAGCTCCTCCCAGCATGCACACGAGCTGACTCCCACTTTCTCAGGCCATCCTCTCGAAAAGACAAGACTGGCACCCTGGTCTCAGCCCAAGCGGGGCTGGGCGGGGTTTGTACCAGACTCAGGGAGTCGAGGCTAGCTGAAGGCCTCACTGTTCTTGCCTCCAGATTCGGATGGGAGCTGGCATGTGGGGTGGGGGACACTCTCCATCATGTCCTTCGTTTAGTCCTGAGTCTGTATGGTGGGAGCAGCCAATCCCGGCTGAGAATCCCCTCCCACAATTCCCTGTTTGACAAAGGACTGTGGAAGGGTTGATCGGCCCACTCCTGGAGACCATTGGACAGATGCAGAAACAGACAAGTGGAAGACGCCTCAAAAGTGGTTCCTCAGAATCCGGGGTGGACATCCGTTTCTTTGGGATGGTGGGCATTTCTGTATTCTGCTTCACTTGGGTTTCTGCATGGACTCCCCAGGATCCCTCTAATTCCATCAGCTCCAGAACTGGATCTAACTGCCCAGGTCAGATACACCCTGGAGCTGGAGATCTCAAGGAGCCTTCTGGCTCCCAGAAAGCCACAAAGCAAGGAAGCCTCCAGGCATTCTGGGGGGGGGGGGGCTGTCCAAACCCTAGGGGACAGGAACTGTTCTGGAAACATCACTATTTCCAGAGCTGTCTTATGTACATTGCCTTTAATTCCAACAACACCCCAGTGAGACCTATGCTGTTATTACCCCTGGTTTATACCTAAAGAAAAGAGGATTTAAGAGCCGAAGTCACTTGCCGGAGGTCATGTTGCTACAAATGCGCTTGACCTCAGGTTTGTCTAACTACCAGCCCAGTGCTTTGTAGTGCTTTGTTAACCGGGTCTCAAAGTTTAGATGCAGGTCAGATTGGATTCCGTGCACATGCCTGCTCCCCCCACCTCCCGATGCCACACACAAGAACGCAGCACTGCTCAACCTTGACCTTTTCCCAGCAGAATCACACTGGATCCTCAGTGAGTCCTTACTGAGGATTCTCAATGGCTCTTACTTTGATAGAACCTGGTAGAGTTTTCCAAGCTCTCATTTGTTCTGTAACATAAACTATCCCCATATGTATTCTTGACCATTACCACGCAACCGAAGGGAAAAGAAGTCAACCATGAAGACTCACAAGGTCCTGAGTTCACTCAAGTTAATTCACTCAGTCGGTTAGCATTCACTGTGGGTCTGCTGTGGGCCAGCACCTTGCAGTGTACTGACGGAGATGAGCGAGGACGAAGGGAATGCACAACTAAGAACGCAGTCCAGGAGACCCACGATCCCCACTTGGGACCCAATCAGGGAAGTCGGAAAGACTTCTTAGTTACATCTTAGCATGTTCAAAGTGGTATGGCTTAAGTGGGGGTACAGTGTTCAGAAATGCTGCTAGTTGAAGTTCAGAAAGGGCACCTATTTATGACAGACGACACATGAGTGGTTCCCCAGACAGAGGCAACGGGGAAGGCCACTTCAGGCAGAGGGCCCGCCACGGGATAGCTCAGAGAGGACACAGGAAAATATGAGCCACAAAGAAAACACACTGATAAACTGTATAATATCAAAATTGTCAATGTCTGCCCGTAAAAAAATTACACCCTGAAGAAAATAAACAGGCAGACCACAGACCAGGAGAAAATATTCTCAAAACATAAATCTGACAATGGACTTACATGCAGAATATAAAAGGAACGCCTGCCACTCCATAATAAAAAGAAAAACAACCCAATTTTTTTAAATGACCAAAGGCTAAACAGACCATTATGAAAGATACGCAGATGGCTACAGTCAACACACGTGAAAGCCCTCAGCAGGGGCGCCTGGGTGGCTCAGTGGATTAAGCCGCTGCCTTCGGCTCAGGTCATGATCTCAGGGTCCTGAGATCGAGCCCCGCGTCGGGCTCTCTGCTCCGCAGGGAGCCTGCTTCCTCCTCTCTCTCTGCCTGCCTCTCTGCCTACTTGTGATCTCTCTCTGTCAAATAAATAAAATAAAATCTTTAAAAAAAAAAAAAAAAGAAGAAAGCCCTCAGCATCAGCAGTCACCAGGAAAATGCAAACTAAAACTGCAGTGAGATCCCCCCCCCCCCAACACCTACCAGAAGGGCTTAGAGGAAAAACTGACAACAGCAGATGTTGGAGAAGATGTGGAGCAATTGGAACCCTCTTACATCACCGGTAGAAACAACCAATGGTACAGCCACTTGGGAAAAGTTTCTTAAACATATATCCACCCAGTGGTATAAGGGTAAGCGTTTAATGCTTCTGGGCTCCCCAGAAGAAAAGCAAGCCCCATCTGTGGCATTTGCTGACCTCCCTGGTAGGAACATTCCCATGAGGGCCAATTTCGAGCTGCCAACATGACCCGAGTGAAAGCTGCGTTGGGAAGAGATGAGCCCTTGCTAGCCAGCCCCAGTCCCGTCCAGCGCACCATCACACACACCCTGTGACCCATGAGTTCTGCTCGCAGGTATGCACCTAATTTTCGTAGATGAAAATCTATGTCTCCAAAAAGTCTCGTACATGAATGGTTGTGGCAGCTTTGATCATGATAGGCCCAAACTGAAACAACCCAGACGCTCATCGCCAGAGAACAGATAAAACAGATTGCACTGTATTCGTACAACGAATACTACGGGTGGGTGAAATTGATCTCCCAAAACGTGCAACTGCACAGATGAGTCTCAAAAACACAGCATTGTGTAGAAGAAGGCAGACCGGAGAGGAACACCCTGTATGATTGCATTTGTATGAAACTCTAGGCTGGTCAGTTCTGAGCAATGTCCACAGAAATCAGATCAGCATGGCTGGGGGAGGCAGGGATGAACTGGGAAGGACCTTGAGCCAACTTTCTCCGGTGACAGATATGTTCCAGGCCTTGACATGCATGGGTCAAAACAGAACACTTAAGATCTGAGCATTGCACTGTTTGTCGATTATAAGAAGAGGAAAAGGCACCACAGCTAAAAAGGCTGGATTTCCTCCACTTGAACGCCCAAGGTACCTCAGGGGGGCAGAGGACCACAGGCCAGCAAGGGGGCCCCCAGAAGCAGCTGGTTCAGCACAGAGGCCTCGGGGAGTAACCTGTGTTTCTCTTGTTTTCTTTTAGCAAAACCAACAAAGCATTATTTGCTTTTGCCTCCCACTGCGGTTACTAGGTCCCCCAGCCACAGGGCAGAGTATGTGTTGGGCAGCTGTGGGGCGCTGAGGTCGCAGGCCGAGTCATCCCCACCCACTGGCTCGTCTCTCCTCCATCCCCCACTCTCCTTCCCCCAGTTTTGAAGAATCCATTTAGGGAACTTGAATGCCACTTTGCCGTCCAATTGTCTCCACTCCTTTTTATTTTCCTCTAACACTCCCTACCTCCTTCCATAACCTTCCATCTCTCTTCTGCTTACACCCAGTTAGGGAGATCTATGCTAATTATTTGATAGCCCAGGCAGTCAGGAAGCTCTGTCTCCAGGAGTTCTACAATAACTGAAGCACAGAAACCACTGAGGAATGTGTGTGTGGAGTCTAGAACATCGCCCTGCCACTGCTTCACTTGCTGTGTGATCTTGGGAAAATTACTCAAACTCTCTGGTCTCCAGTTTCTTATTCGCAAGGTAGGGGAATCAATTCCCACCCCAGTGGGTTCCAGCAATAAAATGAGATAATTTGTGAAAGAGTCAGCATCTTTGGGGGGCTTAAAGTTTAGGGTATGTTTCTTTTTTTCGTATTTCACTGTAACTAATCCTTACCATAAACATTTTAATGACACCGTTGGAAAGACATCGCGCAACTCTCCGGAATCACGCACCTAAGGAGGCACGGAGACAGGATTCTAGCCCAGGTGTCTGCTTGTCTTCCGGTCCTAGGCGCCCAGGGGGCAACCGTCCAGCTCAGGGCGCGGCAGTGGACTCCACCCACTGGACCTTCCATTTCTGCAGTTCCAGAAAAAGAGCCTAAGAGGGCCAGGTGCAGGAAGGTAGAAAGGCTCTTGTCTCACACAAAAACAGTACAATTCCTTTCACACCCTCCTACCTCCCACTCCTTAATGAGTCTCTTAGGAACATAGAATCTCCTTGACTTTTCAAAGTCGTATAAAGAGTTACTTGTAGGACTCTTAGAGACCGAATGTGAGGCACTTGTAAAGCTTCACACAATGCACGGAGTTTTCTTCTGCCTTTCTATATTTTATTCACACCCTTTCCCATCACAGAGCTCGCCAGTCAGTGTCTAGGCGCTCCCCACCCCTCTCGCCTTCTTCACTTCCTCCTCTCCCGCTCCCTCCACTGTAAAACTGGCTCGTTCCAAAGTCCTCCTTAATTGCCTCCACGCCATGCCTGAAGTTAATGTTTCTTCAATCTTCTTCCTTCTTTGACCTTCTTTCTTGACTAGTCATTGTGTCCCCAGACAAGCACACTACTTGGGCCTTTGCTCACACGTTCCTTTCTTTACACTTTGCTCATCCTTCAAAACTCGGTTCAGGTGCCCGCTCCTCCGTGGTGCCTTCTCTGAGGTCTCCAGCTAGAAGGGATGTCTCCCACCATCTGAGCCCCACAACACTTCTCCAAACCTCCTCATTATGGCACATCATCATGTCTCATTAGTGTATGGGTGAGTGAGCTAGACAGACGGGCAGACTGATGAGTTGATGGGTAGATGGATAAATGGGTAGATGGATAGATGGATGGATGGAAGGATGGACAGATGCACGTACACACGCATGCATGGATTCATCAGTGGATGAATGCATATGGATGGATGCATGGAATTTATATATGAATTTTTTAATGGATAAACATATAGCAGGCCAGCAGCATTTCCTAGAGCTATGAGACATCTCATTTTCCGGCGTCTGCATCATGTTAATACATTTACCTGATCGGTGGTCATTCAGCAGCTTCTATGTCTTGTCTCTCGGTCCACACTGAATTTCTGACCTCAAGAACACACTGGGCATATTTAATTCAGGGTGAACCCCAAGGCCTGTGCAGTCGATATTTACAGATGACGAAAAGCCAAATATATTTTAATTTGTCCCTAACCTGAAACCTGATGAGCTTTTACTGGCATTCTAAAGAAAATGTCAATGTATTTCTTGTTTCTGTTCTTTGAATGCCAGCAGAACAGTCCAACCGCTCATTTCTCAGATGAGGAAACGACGGTCTGCAGAGAGAACGTGGCTAGCACAGGATCACGTGTGAAGTGAGAATAAAACTCTACCTTGACTTCCAGCCTCTCACTCGGTCCTTTATGCCTTAAGAGGTAGAGCCAATGGACTGGCTTATCTCTTCTAGGTATGTTTCGAAGCTTGATGAAAAGCAGGAAGGTTTAGAAAGAAAATCTAAGACTTCTCAGAAGAGGCATAAGATTTCTCTCACTATAGAGTCTTTCTGTGTTTAACAGCATTAGATTCAGGGCCTTTACTTTCCAAGGTGTCATTTATACAGCAGCAGGAAAAATGCTATGCCCCTTACCCCTTCCTGCAAGCCATGGAGGATTCCAGAGTTGTATTTACACGTAAGCTCCCCTGACAAGGAAAAGGAAGATTTGGAGACCTGCATGCTGTAGGCTCCGACTTTTCTTGGTTAAAAAAAAAAAAAAAAAAAGTCTAACATCCACTAGGACGTGGCAGCATTTTGAAGAACTCCTCTATTATCAGACCAAAAATCAACCATTTCTCTGCTCTAGCAATATAATCTTTTTTCATAGGTTTTACTGAAGGACAAAATACCCAGGTAAGCTTCTGTGTGTTACCAATTCCTCTGAGTTATCTAGAGAAGGCTCTGGCTTCTCTAATGCCCCCCAATACCGTCAACAACACTCCCTAGGAACGTGTAAAACTTCCATCCAAAGTTTTCAAAGACACTGCCACTTCTATTTTTGTATTATAAAATCATTTCTTGATGACCATGGCTCAAAAATCTCAGCTCACTTCCTTTAAAAAATACCACTAAGCTGCCCCAAAACTCTTCATGAAGAACAAAGAGCACGACTTACACGTTCTTCGTAACTGTAGGCAGTGACGATGTGTGGGCACAAACATTTTTCTTTCCTTGTCCTTCTCTCCCGGAAAGCCCAAAGATAATAGGAAGAAAGCGGGAGAGTAGCCAGAGGATGGGGGCTTCAGGGGAGTGTCTCTCCAAGAAGTTGACCTCCTCCCCAAGCGCCCAGGCAGCAATTATGACTGGTCAACCAACCTGAAACGCGTCCTGCTTTTATGAATTTTCAATCAATACCCCAAGTGCCAGAAGTTTCTTTTCAAATTTAAAAAAAAGGGGGGGGGAAGAAGACGTCCAAACAGTGGACAAAACGCAAGCTCTGTGGCCCCCACTCCAGCTTCGGAAACAGCGACAATAGGGAGAAATCAATGCGCAGAAGCACAAGGCAGCTTTCAAACACCTCTTGACCTTGTCACTTCCTGGGTAATTAAGAGGCACTACAGTTCCGTGTCACTGTCAGGGGCTGAATGTATATCGACAGATAGATATATATGTTCTTAAAAGATTCTTTTTCCACAGCCTTGGTCGGGATCCTGCCAAAGAAAAGGGAGGAAAGAAAGGCGTTCTGTCGAGTGGGCACTGCAAGGAACATGAAAGGAGAAACCTAAATTTTTCCGCGCAGTCTCTCCTGACATGGGAAAACGGCGCAGACAAGAATAGATGGCTTGTTCGCCGTTGTTTTTCTCCTTCCTTCCCTGGACAGATGATCTCTGGGAATGTGGTGGAGGCAGCAGGGTACTGCTCCTGCCCCTGTTCTTCTTCCGATCCCTTAAGAGCGGTCACGCAAACCCCAAGGTCTCCAAGACGGACTGCACGTCCCTCCTGCATGGGAGCCAAAAGGAGCCGCTTCCGTTCTGGGGGCCTCAGTTCCCACACACAAGAGAAATCGGACTAAACCCTCTTTGGAGCTTTTTTTCCGGGGCTGACATTTATGGAGGCCGTGAGAGACAGCTGCTGTCTGCTGAGCCTGCCGAGGAGACAGAGGGACACAGGGTTCTGAGACAGCAAGAGTGGGTCTTCCCACACGAGTCTAGCAAACGCTGGCTCCTGAGGCCACTCAAACCCTTAGGGAAGCTTGAGGCCAGCACTCTGTGAGGGGGTTGGCTCAACCCACTGGGGAGCAAAGCTGTGAAGACACTTTGCCCGCTCGGACTCTGGTGGCTCTTGGGCAAGTCCGTTTTCTTTCCCAATGGCTCTGGTCTGGGGGTCCCCTCCCCGAGAGGGCTGATGACAGTCTGCTTTGTCGATGCATACAGGTAGCCTCTCCATTATGGACACTGAGCTCCCCGGGCCCTCAGCCCTCGCTGACCATCTCTGGGTCCCTCTCAGCTCCAAGCCCTGCGCCAACGTGTAGGAGGGGCTCCGTGAATGCTTACTAAGCCAACATCTGAATTTATTTACTTATTTTTTTTTAAAGATTTTTTTTAATTTATTTACTTATTTTGAAAGATTTTATGTGTTTACGACAGAGAGAGGAAACACAGGCAGGGGGAGCTGCAGGCAGAGGGAGAAGCAGGCTCCCCACTGAGCAGGGAGACCGATATGGGACTTGATGCCAGGATGTTGGGATCATGACCTGAGCCTAAGGCAGACACTTAATGAATGAGCCACCCAGGTGCCCCCAACATCTGAATTTAAAGACCAAAGGGAAGCAGGAAGTATGTCGGTGTTGGATCTGTCAACGAATCACCTCCATGTAAAACCGAGGGTTTTATTTCAGCAGAACTAGTCATTTCACGAAGTTCTGGGTAAGTAGTTTTATACCTGGAGGACAAGAAGCTATCCTCTCTCTGGCCCACTGCTAGCACAGCAACCAGGTGTGCGAGCCAGTCAGCTTTGAGGGATGTTACTGGTGAGTGAGATCACCCACTGAGGTTTTCCTCCTGGGTCTGCCAGCTCTGGCCCTTGGCACAGAGGCTTGTGTATACAGTGAGTGCCCTGGAAAACCTGTCCGGGGCGGAGAGGCCGGGGGGCACTGATCCCCTGTGGTGAGTGGCATTGCACGCTGTCGTGGGGGCATTTCACGAGCATGGGCTCCAGGCAGGCCGCAAAATACTGGGGAAGATGCATTAACTGTCGTACCGAAGATGTCCCCTTTCGGCTCCCAGAATATCAGAGTATAAACATAGTAGTGAGCAAGGAAGAGATTTGCACTCCTCTGGAGGAAACGTACAATAACGCGTAAGTGACACGTTTGTAACTCAGATGGAGCTTGTCTCCACATTCTCTCCTCATCAGATCAGTGCTGCATTTTAAAGCCTTCCTGCTGAAATGAAGAAAAGCCGGGTGCCAGACACCCTGGCTTCCTTTGCAACCCCCACCCCAGAGGAGGCATCAGACACAGTGATCCGGCCTGAGCAAGGGCCCCCTCTCCCCAGGTACAAAAAGATCATTATTACTTTGGGATCCTGGCTACTTTTCCTCCCAGCCAGCTGAAAGCCCTTTGCATTTTCTCTGACAGAGACTTGAGGGGCAAGAGGGACAGTATTACAAGGCCGGGGGGGAAACTGGGCACAGAAAAGCAGAGCTGGTCACTGGGGTGAAATGAGGAACAGTGGCCGAGGCACTACATCTTTAGGGGCTCAGCATCCACTCTAGCGACCTGAATCCTCAGAAAATTACCTGAGGGGCACCTGGGGGGGTGGGGCTCAGTGGGTGAAGCGACTGAGCCTGGATTTCAGTCCAGGTCATGATCTCAGGGTCATGAGATCGAGACCCCAGGGGGCTCCACACTCATCGCAGAGTCTGCTGGAGATTCTCTCCCTCTCCCTCTGCCCCTCCCACGGTGCTCTCTCTCTCTCTCTCTCTCAAAATAAAACAAATAAAGTCTTTTAAAAAAAGTATCTGCGAGGAGACCAATGGGAAGTTAGAAAGAGAAGCTAAGACGAAGCTAACCTTTTAAGAATAAAACACTGAAAACTGGTGGCTAAAAAGCAACTTTCTCCACCAAAGCTATCCCCTAGAACATTCGGGGGTGACGACGGAACCGCTCTAGTCTGTGCCGTCCAGCGTGGTAGCAGTTCGCCACGTACGGTCACCAAGCATGTGAAATGTGGGTGATGGGAGTGGAAAAATGGCATTTAAATCGTACTGCATTTGATTAACTTAAACAAATTTAAGTAGTCCTCTGTGTCTGGTAGCTACCGTTTGGACAGCACAGCTCCACACTCACGTGCTTCATCCAAAACATTACAAAACTTCAAGTATTTGGGGACTTGTAAAGCCTTAAAACCTGAATAAGACAATAAACAAACCAACAGGAGGAAGAGGCTTTTTCGCTCTCTCTTGGCACCCATCCAGGACTACATTTTCAAAGTCCGTTTGGGACCCAGCCAGAGCCGGTCACAGAGCCTGGCCCGAGCTGGCTGGTAGGGACACATGCCTGTCCCAAGATGCCGCTTCTCCCTCCCGTGGCCCCAGGCACACCCTGGTCCCTGCCGGTCCTTGGCCATCCCGGTGCTGATGACCAGATGCAGGTTGTCTGGCTGACTGTAAGCTCCCAGAGTGCAGGGACTGAGTCTCCCCCACCACCGAACCCCTCCCTCCCACTAGTTCCCAGTCCCAAGCATGGGACTCGTACCCGAAAGAGGGTTGTTTTGAACAGAATGCTCAATGTTTATTTCAGAGACTATTATGATTACAAAATAGGCTGTGGACTGAACATTTGTGTCCCCTGCCCCCAGAATTCATATGTGGAACTTCTAATCCCCAAGTGATGGTATTTGAAGGTGGGGTCTTCAAAAGGTAATGAGGTTTGGAGGTGGTCACGAGGGTGGAACCCCCATGAAAGGATTGGTGCCCTTATAAGAAGGACATCTCTCTCTGCCTGTGCAAACACAGCAAGAAGGCAGCAGCCTTCAAACCAGGAGGAGGGTTCCGAACAGATGCCCATCTGCTGGCACCTTGATCTTGGACTTCCCGTCCTTACTGTGAGACATAAATGTTTATGGGTTAAGCCACCGGGTCTATTGTATTTTGTCCTAGCCGCCCAAGCGGACTAAGACAGGGTTTTTGGGAAAAGCAGCTTTTGACATCGAGCTATTTCACACGCACTCAACAAAAATACAAACAAAACCAATCAGACCAAAAAAGACATTATCAGGCATCTTCCGTGGGAACTATGAAGCCAAGAAAGAGCCATCCCCTGCTCTAAGAAGGACCCTTGCCAATAAGAGAAATGACCAGGAGCAACTATGATCCCAGACCTAAAGTCACTGGTTTCATTTGAGTGATGCAGATGGAGTCTTTGGGGAAGAACGGGGAAAGAGGGATAGATCACTGCTAAAATGGGGGTGGAGCAAAAGGGGACAGCTTCCTGGACAGAGTGGCATCTGGGCTAGGTCTAGAGGAATACAGTGGCTGTGCTGTGCGTATAGGAGCCAAGAACAGAAGCTACAAGGCAGGAAATGGGGGAGGAGGCTTGGAGGACCAGAGACCAGTCTAGCCCTTTATGCAGCAGCGTTGTGTAGTGGGACAGAAAGAAACTCTGCTCTGGCAAAGTAACAATGCCCTTGGAGCTCTGGATTTTCTCGCTGCTCGGCTCACCGCGGCTGAAATAGATCTCCCACTCCAAGCCCCGCCTCTTTCACAAGGAGAGAGGGTGGACAGCTGAACAGCCCGTGTGGCCTCCCAAGTGGCCATGGGAAGGGGCTGGGTTGTCTGCTTCCCCCACCCCTTCTGCCTGCTGTGAAATCCGCATCAGCTGGAGATGCCCAAGAGATGCATTTCCATCTGTTCTGGGCATGGTTGGTAGGAAAGCCTCGGATCCAAGAGGTGGCTTGGCCTATCAGCGTGACGGAGACTGCCTCAGGTGGGGGCAGGGAAGGAACCCGTTGCAAAGGCTTGCCTAGCCAGCCCTGGGAACAGCTGCCCAGCCAAGGGGCCAGGAGGCTCCCAGCTTCCCAGCCACTCCCAAGTCACCCATTCTGTAGCCTGCTTGCTGATGATGTCATTCACTTCATCAGAAGAACATCTGTTCTGAATGATAGGAACAGTGGGTGTGGGCTGAGCAAAGCCCACCAGAGTTTAGGGGCTTGGGTGACCAAATGGGCAGGGCCTGCAGTATCCCCAAGAGCCTGGAAAACATTCCTCCAAGGTTCGTCTGTCTCTAACTAGATCAGAAGGCTCCTCCTCCAAGACCACAGGCAGGCTCACCAATGGCTGGGCCGTTCTCTGTGTGTCCCAGGATGCCCTCCCACCCATGATCCCTGGCCCACACGGGCTCCTCGCAGCTCCGGGACACTGGGCGGGGGGCATACTTCTGAGCAAAAACCAGATGAACAGCTGTTCTTCAGCATCTTGTCTTAGTGGTTTCCTCCCAAAGCAGAGCTGGACACAAAAGTTGCCATCGGGGTGTTCATTTGGGTGATGAGCCCAGAGGGCTGGAGTGAGGTCCTGTGGAGAGGGGAACAAGGAAGAGGGTAAAGTGCTCCATTCCTTGGGTATTCCTAAAAAGCTTTGTGAAAAGCAGCTCAGGACTGCCCACCGGAGCACTGAGCACTGAAAAGGGAAGCACTTATCTCCAGGGTCCTGTCCACTACTGGCCAAGGCCAGTCTTGTGCAGCTCCAGGCTATACATTGGTGAATGTCAATACTACAGAGCAGAAGGTCCCAGAACAGGGAGTGAGAGGTTCGTGAGGTGGCCCAAGGTGAAATGCAGCCAGAGCACCTCCAAGTTCTGTGGCTCCAAGCCTCAGGTGCCTGGGGGCCGCACCAGAGCGGGAATAAGAGGGTTTTCTGGAAAGCCTGCAGAGCTGTGTATGCTTCTACCACAACTGTCCCGAAGTCCAAGGCACAGGCTCACCCCCCCTCCCACCCCAGGCCTTCTCCTCCAGAAGATGCTGTAGTAGTTTCCTATGAGAGTAATAACAAATCACCACAAACTTAGTGCCTAAAAGTAACACAAATGTATTTTCTGACCACACTTGGAGCTCAGAAGTATGAAATGGGTCTCACTGGGCTGAAATCAAGGCTGTTCTGGATGCTCCAGGAGATAACCTGTCTTCTTGCTTTCTCCATCTTCTAGAGGGTGCCTGCCTTCCTTGCTTTGTGGTCCCTTCCTCCGTCCTCAAAGCCAGCACTATCCAGGCAAGTTTTTCTCACATTACATCATCCTGACACTGACTCCCTGGGATCCCTCTTCCCCATTCAAAGGACTCCTGTGATTACACTGGGCACCCCCTCTCCTGGAAAAGCTAAGACCATTTCCCCTTCTCAAGATCAGTTGATTAATAACCTTAATTCCACCTGCAACCTTAATTCCCCTTTGACACAGAACATCTCATATTCACAGGTTCCAGAGATCAGGTTGTGAACATCTTTGAGGGACCATTTCTACTTAGCACAGATACTGTTCCATCTCTTCCTGAAAAGAAAAGCTTAGGGCATTTATGCTGTTAATTGGGGTTGACCTGCATGGTCCTTAGAGCCAGGAGGGGAGACTCTGCCTGTCCCTGAGGCTGTCCCTAGGACTCCCATGTCCCGCTGGCATGGCATCCTTCTTTTCCAAGGACAACTAAACCCAATAAAATCAGAAGACAGATGACCCAGGGATCCCCAGCGTGGCCTTTCATGGAAAGGGCCTGAACTTCACAAGCAGATGGACTGAACTCTAATGCCAATTCCCTAACTAGGTAGCTGGGGGACCCAGGAAAGACTGCTCGGCCCCTCCAAGCCTCCAGGTCCCATCTGTACAGCAGGGCCAATGCCCTAGAAAATGCATGGAACGTAACAGTTGCTCCATACATTGAAGACAACATGAGGGCTTTCGAGGCAGTAATTCCCAAGGAAATGACACTACTCTTTAGTTATTTACTGATTTATAATATACAAAGTGTAATCATAACTGTTACTTCATGTGATTCTCAAAACCACGCGGGGAGATGGGTCGGATAGCAGCCCGTTCCTTGGTTCTTCCTAGAGCCTTGGGGAGACCTGCGCCCAATCCAAGCACCCCCAGCCATGCAGAGTAGGAGACCTCCTGCCCTGTTTCCGCACTTCCATTAGGCAAAGGGCCCCAGAAGGATAACCCAAAGCCTAAAGAAATGAGAATGACTGTTCTCTGGAGCTCCAAGAGCAATAAAACATGAATATAATACATCTGCCAGCCATTTTCTCACCTGCTGTAAGTGACTTAACCGGTATTCGGGGTGTGTGGGGGGCGGGGGGGGGGGTGTGGAGGTCTGCATCTCCCTTTGTGCCTTCAACCCAGGCGGCCTTTGCCTGTCTCTCTCTCCCACAGAGCTGTGAACACATCACCTAGGGGTAGCAAGGCCTCAGGGAAGGGCTCTGCAAGGATTCAGTAGCCTGAAGGAAACATTGGCTAAATCTGCCTCCTGTCCCTTCCCGAGGTCTGTTGGTGGACAAGATCTTAGAGACGGCTCAGGAGAAGCCTCCAGTGGCCACCTCATGCGTGACGATTTCTCCCTAAGTCTCTGTAACCTCAAGATGGCAAGCATAAGTGTCGGCTCCCGGTGGGAGCCCCCAGGTGACACAGGCTGGCCCCCAGGTGACACAGGCTGGCCTCCCACAGGCGGACCGGCCATGAGGCCGCTCATGAGCGCAAGTCTGGCTTTTCCCTCCAGATCCTGCAAGGTGAGCTTCACGCTCACAGGACCTGAGCGGGGCAGGAGGGATAGTCTGATGCGCAGAGTGGAGAGCAGTTGTCTCTGTCTTCTCGAACACGTGCCTCTCTTTCCCACACTCCACTTGCTCCATTCCAGGGCTCCCTCCTTCCCTGGTGGGATCTCCCAGGCTCAGCAGCAGGCAGTCTGCCATAATTCTCAAGAATAAAGGAAACATTTTAGGATTTGACAAACCCAACATTTGCATGTCTGTTTTCAGAGAAATACCCATCTGGAGGGATTAAGTCTTTTTTTTGTTTTGTTTTGTTTTGTTTTTTTGTTTTCCTCCCTTCCTATCCAATCCAAAGTAAGAAAACATTCTTGACATAGTTGCCTAAAAAAGGATTTCTAAAGAGAAAAATACGTCCCATACCTTGTGATTTCAGTGGCTTGGTGTGAAAAGCAGAAAAGCACCCGAGAGGAAGGGAATGAGGTAGAGAACAGAAAAGGAAAAAAATCTCCTTTAGTCGAAGAGCTTGTTAATCTTCAAGGAGGCCATGTATTGGGTTTTTCTTCTCTATCTCAGGAAATACACGTGTTGGTGTGTGGTTCACCCTTAGACATGACTCCTTCCCCGAGGAGCAGGGCCTTAGGGCGGGGCGGGGCCCCCCATACTACTATGGGGGAGAAGCAGAAATCAAGGCTCAGAGCTACTGGGCAGAGGAGAGGGGACAGAGGGCACTTCTCCTGGGATGTGCCTACCTCTTGGGGAGGGTCTCTCTGGCTACACTAAGCATATAAAGTGAATTTGTGGGGGGGTCCTCAAAAAAGGGCCTAGTAGCGTGGCTCATCCTAAATTACTAAGATTTTAGCAGAAGGTGATTTCCACAAAAGCCAACTCCTCTCAAGCAGGTTGGGAAACTTGGTGAACTTACTAGCAACAGGGCCTTTCTGACCTTAAGGAATTTGGCTGCCATTGCCCCCAAGGGAGGCGGATTTGTGCCCCAGAAAGTGACTGAGAATTGAGCGGTTTGTCCAGGTGGATGTAGCAAAAGGCAACGAGAAGGTTTTGAAGGTGAAGGGAAGGTGACATTGCCCGAGATAAGAACTGTCCCCCCATCCACTCATTCAACGATTGCGCCTCTATGTTGGGCGCAGCACTGGTTAAATGTTGACCCCTTTCAATCTCAGGCGGGCATGTTGGCCCATGAAGCCCTGGAAGGGAAATATGTTGGGAAGAAAGGAAAATTTAGAGAACCCCCAGTGAGTCGATGGACCATGGAAGGGCCAGGGTCAGTGTCCCAGTACAAAGCCCGGAGGCAACAGAGGGCCCAGCCTATGTTGCTGGAGGCAGGTGGCCCGACACACACAGGATGATTAGAGATTTCCTGGGGCCTGAGTTCCAAATGGCACAGGCCGAGATGGCACATCCTGTGTGCCCATCAGGAGAGCAGTTCCAAAATGAAGCCAAAGAAGGGAAGCCAGCAGGAAAGGACCCCTCTTCCCCAAGGAGTCAGGGAGCTGAGGAGGGGAGCTCAAGCTGGCTGAGCAGAAGGGGAGGAGGACTCATTACAGGACATGGTGCCCAGAACCAAGGAGCTCAGGACAGGACTTTTGGGACTAAGCGAGGTGAGGCCAGGGCAGGAGGCCCCAGGGGGACATACAGTGACAGTCTGGGAGTGCCCCCGGGCCACCACACGGGGCAGTTGCCTAATCACTGCTGGAAAGCAGAGAGCTGGGCCCCTGGTGCCTGAAAGGCTACACTTGAACAAAGGGGGTAGCGTGAGGTTGGGTGGGCTCTGAAGCTGGACACCTTTTGCTTTAGAGGAGAAAGACCCCCTCCAGTCCCCAGGAATCCTAGAATCTGCAGCAAGCCACTTCAGAGAAGAGAAGTAAGGACAGAAGCTGGGGAGCCATCCATCTGTGACTTTTGTCCCGGAAGTGTAGCAAGAGACTGACTCCCATCACCTCATGCCTTCTCCCAGTCACAGGTGAATTTCACAATTTCTTGTTAGGTACACGGTATAGGATACAAAACAAGGCATTCAGCCATCCCGCCTTGGATTTCGCTCTTGGATTTCTCCCTAAGCATTTAGCTTTCCCTCTGCAGATGGAAGAGGAGATTGGAGAACTTTGCAATCGGCTTACAGAGCCCAGCTAGACAGACTGCAGGAGACAGTGGAGACTGGCTCTGGATAGGATATCTGACCCCCGTTCTGCTCCCCTGAAAAGAGAGCCTGGAGACCCACCAGTATTCAAGCGGAAAGCAGAAGAGGCTAAAGTCCATTCAACACCCATACCCATGTGCCTGGCTCTCACCCCAGCCTGGACTCGACCACCCAGTTCTGCTCAGTGCTGAGCTGGTTAGTCATTCCTAACGCTCAAGTCATTAATTCAGGAAGGAAGCCGCGTTAGCTGCCTTCCCTTCTCCCTGGGAGTTTGCTGCCATTGCAAAACAAATGAGTAATCAGACATTCCCGGAGCCCTGATTAAGCCCATTGCCAAGAAAGGTGTCTCGCAGCTCATTTGCTGGTGGGGAAGCCACGCTACAGGCCCTGAATCACCCTGGATCCAGGGGAGAGCAAGGCCAAACTTGCCTGACTGAGTTCAATATGGCATCACTGCGATCAGCACATTGGAGGTTCATGGGTCACCAAGCCTGTCGACCCTCCCCACAGCCATGGCCTGGGGCTGACCCTGGGTGGGTCGCTCTGTGGCTTCTCAGGTGTGGGGAGATTCAGGGGTTCAGAGATAGGCCAGGAAGGACACCAGACACCCAGCCAGAGCCCAGGATCCCCCTGGACAGACGGCTGAAACTGAGGCCCAAGGAGGCAGTGGCTCTTGCCTCAAGTCAAATAGCTAATTGATATAGACAGGGTAGAACGCTCATCTCTCAGGGCCGGGTCCCCGGCAGTTGCCGCTGCATCAAATTACTCCAACAGCCTGTTGAGGCTTGGGTGTTAAGGAAACAAGTGAATGGCAAAACAACAAAAACCACCCAGTGCCCATCAGTAGGCAAGTAGTTGTTTAAAAAATGAAATGTGAGTTAAAGAAAATGAAATGTGAATCAGCCACGTAGAAAGATGGGCATGACTCTGTTTTGATGTGGAGCTACGTCCCTGATACAGTTGTATAAGCAAGAGAACAAGACACAGAAATAGTGCTTATAAGTATGTTACCATTTTGGAAGAAGGGAAACGCCTATGTAATGTAATTAAAATCTAAAAATCGTACCCAGCGCAAGACTGGGAGTCCGCAATCCTGGTGAGTGTCAACATGGAGTAGTTTCTCAGGACCCATAAGCATATAAGCTGAATAAACAATGGGTGGATGATTAGAAGACGAGTGAATAAAAAAAGTTATTTTTTGTCTGAGCTCCAAGGTAATAATTAAATATAAGGCATCACATTTTGGAAAAGGCAAGGAACATAGATCACAGTACTTAAGAGCCAGAAAGAGGTAGCAGGATTCTGAAGGGCAGGCAGCTCGTTGGGCAGAGTGATAAGTGTCTGAGAACCTAGGTTCAAGTCCTTGGTCAATTAAAATCTCAGAAACCTCAGTGTCCTCATCTGCAAAATGGGAATAGCAATATCTCCTTCCTGGAATTTTCCTGCAGATCAAATGCGCTCGATGGAAAAACACTTCCTAGTATCTAATGTATACAGCAGGTTGAGGGACAATGGCAAACCCCCTTTTCCCTGGGCCCCACCTCTCCACCTACAGGTCCAAATGCTTTTCCCAGCCTCTGGCACCTCAGTGCTCAGTGCCTCCGTTTCTACACGCTCAGGGAAGGTTCTGCAGGAGCCTCCTTGATGCCCCTTCCACCCTTTCCCCTCAAGCCACAAAGGCTCAGACACAATTTGCCTGAGGTCACAAAGGGACAACCCCAGGAAGAGAACGGCTTCATGCCTTCAGGTCTTAAAAGCTTTCCTTCTTTGCAAGTTGTCTGGTCGCAGGTAGGGACCTTGAGACAAGAGTCACACCTTGAGCTGAATTAGCCACCACCTCATTATTAACCCGCCAGCCTCTCCTGGGATTAAGTGACATTCAGGGGACAGCAAAGCTCTCAGGAAAGGCAGCCTCACAGGTGGCTGCATGAAGCTAATCTGCTTCCAGCTCCCACTCCAGGATGAGGGAGCCGGGGCCGTCTGAGCCGGATCTGGTGGGGCTGTGGTGAGAACAGACGTCTGGGTTAGGACTGAGGCTGTGGAGAGCCAGAAGGAAAGAAGGTCCCCCACGGTTCCCTGAAAGTGGCTCCAGGAACTGCCAGTATCATCTTCCCACCTCCCAAGCAGCTACCATCCACACCATCAGTAAAGCCTCAGGAGAGTCCAAATATGGCTCCCGTCTTGTGGCTGAGGAAACTGAGGCTCAGGAGGACAAAGAGTGTTCTATATCTAGGTTTAGAGCCAAGGTCTCCCACTAACGTTCCAGCTGTTTCCATCTATATCCATGTATAATGGTGCTTGGGAAGAGTGGGACTCCTATCATTTAGGATACAGATATTTGTGGTCTGACTGGAAGAAGAAAGCAGGGCAGGGCCATGGAGACAGGAGCACCTTGTACAGATGTGCCCTCGCTCGTTTAGGGCCACTGATCAGGTCCTATTTATGGCTCCTAATTATGCATAAGGGCCACCGGAGGCCTCATTTCCATGCTTGGCTGCACCCCATGCCCTCAACACTTCTACCCACTCCTAATTTTCACGGCTTCTCTCCCCCTCCTCCTCTCCCAGCTGTATCATCGCTACCTTACGTCCCCCTTTCCCTGTCCATTCTCTTCTCATCAGTCCCACAGGCTCTTTCCCCAGGCATGGGCTGGGCTGGCCCTTTGCATGGACTAGGCTGGTCTGTGCAAGGACAGAGCTTCCCTTTTTGGAGTCCTCCCACCTTGCATGAATGTGCTCACTCATTCATTAATTCATCAAATATGTACCAAACACCGATAGGCCAGACACCCCAGTATCATTGCATATGACTTCTCATTGAAAATTATGCCGACTTTGGGATGTCTTCCATAGACAGAGAGAAACAAACTGCTGCAAACAATCCGAAAATGCAATGATCTCTAAGCAACAGGGATGGCAGTAAAAAGCTTGACTTTGTATTAGTGCATTATTATTTATTAACTATATTCCTCTGTCTTCAATTTTCCCTCAGTCACCAGAATGGAATCAGTAAATGGCAACATTTTCCCATCAGATGATTTTAAATGAGATTACAAGACATGGAGTTTTAATTTCACATGCATTAGTTTCTGGGTCTCAGGTTTTTTTTTTTCCCCCTCAAAGCAGATAAATGAGGTTCTAACTTAGGATAATAAGGCTTAACAGTGAGGCACTTTTTAAAAAAGTGAATCATTTCTCAGTTCTCCTTTGCTAATCTCTCTTGGTAACATTAATTATGAGTTTGTGCAGCGTGCCCCAAGGCGAGCTCGGCTTTCCCAGGACAATTAAAGTTACTTAATTATTAAAAACTGTGTGTGCTGCTGCCCAGAGAGAAAGAAGCAGCCGGGCCCGGCTCCCACAGCCCCCCACAGGAGTGACCGGACACTCTGTGGGAACTCGGCTCCTTTCCCTCACCATTGTAATTCTTTCAATATAATCTCTGAAAATCCCCTCGCCAACCCCTCCCACCGACCGGAGCAGGAATGATTGAGAGGCTGCTCTCTCCAGGCTGATAGCTGCCTGCTGCTCCAACCTGCCTGGAGGCTGGCCTCCAGCTACTCCAGGCCAGGGCCTAGGGCCAAGGGGCCAGTGAGGTTTCAGGGCCTCCGCGTGGGATTCACGCTGGAGCAAGGCCCTTCTGGCCAAAGGGCACTGGGAAATGCGGAACTCTTGGTTCTGAGTGAGTTCCTCGTGGCCCCCTCTTCCTCAGGCCTTCCTCCTCACAGCAGTAGGACCTGTCACCCCAGAGAAGGGGTGACAGGGCCAAGCTGCGTTTGTAGCAGACATTCCCAAGAGCAGATACTAATTGGTAACAGCCTTTTTTTCTGGAAGCCTCTTTGGTTGTGGTCCTGGTTCTGCCATTAACACTCCAGAGAGACCTCAGGCAAGTCACACCTGGGATTCTGCGTCTTGGTTTCATAGTCCAAGGCATCCAGCAATGTCTAGGGACCTCCATCCAGATCCTGATTCTTTGATGAGTCTGATACTTAACCTAGAAAGGAAAACTCAAATTTTCCATTCCACTTTCTATTCTCATTCATTCATTTATTCGTTCGTTCGGCAAGCACCCAGTCTGTGCAGGGCACTGTCCTAGCTCTAGGGACAGAGAAGAGAGGCAACATTCTCAAATCCTAGCCATCCTCTTGCACACAGAGGGGAAGGAAGACTGAGAAGGGAGGACGCTGGTTCTGGGGTCACCCAGAGAGTCATGTCAAGACAGGGAAGAACCCAGTCCCCTGACCTCCAGCCCAGGGGCTTTCAAGAGGTTACTGCCAGCTCTCTGCTTTGATTCCTTTGCTTTCTCCCCTTCAGATCTATTTAGCTCCTTCCCACCCCAGCTCCCTCCCTGGGCTCCAAGTCTTCCAATTTTTTTTTTTAAGTGCTATTTATTTTAATGATATATTTTATTTTAACAAATATATTCAAAAATCACAACCTCAGCTTGTAATAAATATGAACATGTGTTAGTTAATAAGAGAGTTGACATTTTAAAAATTAAATCTTCCAAATGCAGGGAACATTTGACATTTACAGTGTACATCCCGGTCCAGCTGACCATGTTTCAAATGCCCAACTGCCACCTGTGGCCAATGGTTACTATCCAGGACCGCACAAGGCGTAAGGTCCCTCTCATCCGTAACTCTCCTTCACTCCTCCATATTCAATACAATCCAGAAAGAAAAGTGTGGGATTCTTGCTCACAGCTTGGCAGGGGAAGTCGGTGGTACACTTTCCCCAGTACCTGACGCGGATGAATACTATGTAACCGAGAAAGAAAAAGTATCCATCAGTTAGGGCAAAGGGCGAAATAGAAACAGTGTGGAGCTCTGCCCTCGCAGGGAATCTGTGTATTTGCTTGTGTGCGCAGAAACCATGTCTAGAAGGATTCCTAAGAGCTAAGCCCTTCATACTGGTTGGATGGAGGGCAGAAGGGTGTGGCGGGGCATTCATACATATGGATCCTACACTTAGGAATTTCGAAGCATGGGGATATATTATTCATTCAAAAATGAAAATCTAAATTCTTCAGTTATTGGGTGCACTTAGGTCACCAGAGGCCTGCCCAGCACAGCCCTTGTCCCTGTTCCTCCTGGCAGTGCACGGGTGGGAGCAAATGCCCGTCCCTGTTGTTCCTGCCGCTCCACAATAGGAAGAGGGAGGCTTGGCAGAGGCCCAGGGCAGGAAGACATGATATCAAGTGACTTTAAAGGGCTCTTTTGTTTCCGGAAAGGCAGCGGTTTCCACTCTGCATCCCTGCCCCCCTTCTCATTTGGAGCCTGCTTTCTCAGGCTCCCTCCCACCACCTGCTACAAGAGCATCATCTCTGCATCTCTGCTCACCACCCCCGCCCCCCCCCCGCCCCTTGCCCACCCCCGCCAAGACCCTCTGGATTTGAGGTGGGGAAGGGAGGGAGGCACTGGCTGGGAAGGAGTGTCATCCTCTCTTCCCAAAGGATGTCATTCATTCCCAGATGTCATCTCCAGAGAAATGATACCACCCGGTAAATCCCGGCATGTCCAGCCTGCGCATGATATGGAGCAATGCAAGGAGGAGAGCAGAGCATGAGCATCATTGCACACGCCTGTGTCCACTTGCGCACATCTGGGGCCATGCACTGGCATTCATTCACACGCTCATTGATGCTTTTAACAGATACAAGTTGGAAAAAAACAAAAACAAAAACAAATACAAGTCGGGCTTGTATTCCAGTTACCGTGCTAGACCCTTGGGATACAGCAGGGACAAGGCAAATGAGATCCTACCGCAGAAACAGGCATAAAATTGAAAAATAATTCACTCTCGGGCCACCTGGGTGGCTCAGTCGGTTAAGTGTCTGTCTGCCTTCACGTAAGGCTCCCTGCTTGGCAGGAGTCTGCTTCTTGCTCTCCTCCCCATTCGTGCTCTCTCTCTCTCTCTCTCTCTCTCTCAAATAAATAAATAAATAAAATCTTTTAAAAAAATAATTCACTCTTAACTGTTGTGATAAGTGGAAGGAAAAGTACATGGAATTGGGGTCCATGATCTAGCCTGGGGGACCAGGGAAGGCTCACTTGAGAATTGGCATTGAAGTCAAGTCTAAGAAATAAATAAATCCAGAGATAAGAAGATGTGACAAGTGAGCCTTACATGGAGAGGGTCACCTCCGCCTTGTTATGTCCTTGGATAAACCACATCCCCTTTTTAAAGAAATTTTTATTTGAAAAAAAAATTGTTAGTATTTTATTTATTTTATTGAGAGTGATTTATTTATTTATTTATTTAGAGAGCACAGAGGGAGAGAGAGGGAGCCGGCTGACCAGGGAGCCCTGATGTGGGGCTTGATCCCAGGATCCCGAGCTCATGACCTGAGCCAAAGGCACACACTCAACTAACTGAGCTACCCAGGCACCCTAGTTTTTTAAAATTTGAAAATAAATTTAAGGGGTGCCTGGGTGGCTCAGTTGGTTAAGCGTCTGATTTCGACTCAGGTCATTATCCCAGGGTCCTGGGATCGTGTCCCGTGTTGTTGGGCTCCCTGCTCAGCAGAGGAGCCTGCTTCTCCCTTTCCCCTCTGCTCCTGCTCTCTCTCTCTCTCTCTCTCTCAAATAAATAAATAAAATCTTTTAAAAAAAAAAGAAATTTCAAAAAAGTACAAAAATAAAATTAATGTGAAAAAGCATGTATATGGGGGCGCCTGGGTAGCTCATTTGGTTGAACAACTGCCTTCGGCTCAGGTCATGATCCTGGAGTCCCAGGATGGAGTCCTGCATCAGGCTCACTGCTTAGCAGAGTGTCTGCTTCTCCCTCTGCCCCTTCCCCTACCCATGCTCTCTCTCTCATTCTCTCTCTCTCAAATAAATATATAAAATCTCTAAAAAAAAAAAAAAAAGTATATGTTTTTTACCCAGTTGATTCACTACTGTTAATATTTTGCCCCATTTGCTTTGTCAGTTTTTCTCCTCCCTCTCTCTCTCTCACTTTCTTTCTCAACAATGTGACAGTACCTAACATACACTTGGCCCTTCAGGACTAAACACTTCTGAAGGTCATCCCCTTCTGAGCTCAGAAGGGGGAGATGGTCCCTGTCCTCTCCTCTCAGTGCAGCTACAAGGAGCACTTGGAAGCTGCTCAGCACACCTTGGGCCCATGAAGTCAAATCATTACTATCTTTTTGCTGAGCACTGCTCGGGATTTAGAAATGAAAATTAGAGTGTTCTCCCAGAGAAACACTCAGGTCTCAGTTACTCCAGAAGACAGGCTGCTCTTCAGCCAGGCCTGGAGGGAGGGTTGGGGGGGTTATGTCAGGGGAGGTGGTCAGCTGCGTTGCTCCCAAGACCCTCCTCTCTGGTGGGCCTGAGCCTGGGGGAGGACGTGTCTGGCTGACCAGCTCTCCCCACAGCTTGGGGAAGCATCTCGAAGCAACTGCGGTTGGCCCAGACAATGCTCCCCCACCCCCAGGGAAGGGCTCCTTCTTCCTGATGAAATGGAACAGAGCCAGCCCAGAACCCCTCTTCCCGCTGGTCAGCCCTGCATTCAGGCGCACAATAGTGTTGGTCGTCTCAGCAGGTTTTGAGAGCCATTCCCTTAATGAGAACGATAAATTCACAAGAAAAGGCCGGTTGCCAAGCACAAGCAAGGGAAGTGCTGCCTGGGCCTCACTGGCCCCAGGGGACCACCCCTCTGAGCGTGGGACCTACAGAATCCAACAGCTAACCAGACAGGGACCAGGCCCTAACTCCTGAGTCATAGGTCTGGGCTCAGAGCCTAGCTATGTGTACTTTTAAAAGCTTCCCAGGTGACCAGCTGTCAGTTTAGCAACGGCTGGCCTGGCGACCCTCAGATCCTCCCAGGGCTGAGATCCCTTGATGGTGGAACAGGGCAGAGGCTTAGAGGGAGACGACCTGAAGGTGGAGGACACAGGTTCACGGAGAAACTTCAGGCCCTTGGCTGGCGGACCCAAGAACCTGGGAAGGAAGTGCGTACAAGGATGTCCTGCAGCATCTGGTCCTTGGTTTACCCAGTCACCTCTGATAACAGGCAGAGTGTCTACAAGTTCTCTCTGAGTGGGTGGAGAGAGGCAGAAGAAAATCAGCGAAGCAGCCAAGTTCTGCTCTAGCTGCCCTGATGAAAGCTGGCTGCTGGCGTGGGCCGCTCGCTGGAGCACAGCTGTGGGCAAGGCCAGGTGCGGCGGGGCAGCCTCTGGGTGAGCCAGCTGCCCAGCTCCTGACTCATTCAGCCCTCCCAGCAGCAGGCCTGGGCCTTCCCCTCCGGCTGCCTGCAAGCTTCTCCCCACCACCACCACCCGCCACGCCCCCCCCCCCAAACTTGTCCCAACACCCCTCCCCCCACATCTGTGTGGCCAGCTTATTTTCTTTTACTCTAGTTACCCACACCCCTCAATAGGGTCACCCTGCCCCACGCTGGGGGCTTCTTGAGTTTCTAGGCAAACACGGGGACCCTGGGGCCCTGCAACCTTATCCCTCCCATCATTAAACACTGAGACTCCCAGGGGGCACAAACTGTGTCAGAATGGGCCCCCACCTCTCCTTCAGAGGCACTCAGTCCTGCCCTAGGCAGAGAGCAGGCACTCAGGACTCGAGGGAGGGAGGGAGGAAGGAAGGGAGGAAGGCAGGCTGCAATAAATCTGTAATAAAATCCAGTTCTTAACTGACCCACTGCATCAGACCTCTCCCTGGGGCCTGTTCCAGGAAAGTTCCTGGTCGAACCCAGTCCAGAGTGCCTTCCTCTCCTGTCACCAGCACTCGGGACTTCTCCTGCGTGGGGACAGTGTGAACTAAGCTGAGACCGTGAACTAACTGGATTTTATGAAGATTCACCACATGTGGGAAGCCACCCACACACCACACGGAATGAACAACTGACAGAAAGAATAAACATCTCTGGATGTCCAAATCTGGCCTCTTCTCAAAACTTGGAGGCAAAAGCCACCTCCTCCAAGAAGGTGTCCTGGATTTCTCCCATGGGAAGTGATCTCTCCCTCCTCTACCACTACACAGCACCATTCCTATCCTTCTTTCCCTGACCCTGTGAGGCGATCATTCCTACACACATAACAGCTGCTGTAAAGGAACGAGTAAAGGCTTTGCAGTCAGACTGATCCAAGTTCAAATGCCACATCTCCCTCTATTAGCCACGCAATTATGAAGGAGGAGCTTGGCCCTTCTTACCCTCAGCTTCTTCAAGTATGAAATCAGAATAACTACGTGCCCTTAATGACTTTTTCCCTGCCTGCGTGGGGAAAGCACGTCACATGCGCAGCCCCACACGTCCCCCACGCATCTGCCACGATGGGAGCTGGGGTCCTCGGCTCCAGCGTGTTTGCCACCAGAGATCCCATCCGGAGGCTTCCCGCAAAGTCACCCTTGCGAATTCCTCAAGCCACCTCACCACCCACAAGGCACACTCCATCTGGGAGGGAAGCCTGAGGAAAGGGATCATGTGGAATTCATCTGTCTTCCAGTCCTGGAAACTCGGGGGGCTGGGCAGGGGGCTGGGCAGGGGGCTGCTGAGCACAAGCAGGAACGGGCCCGGCTGAGGATATACAAGACCTCCACCCAGGAAGGGGCTGAGAACGGACGTGGGCAGCACCTGTCAAGGGCCTGGGGCTGCGGAGCTTACCAAGTACTTTCACATCCAGTATCTGCTGGGCTCCGCATAGCAGCCTGATGAAGTTGCCTAAGCCGGAATCATCATTGTCACCGTTTTACAAAACAAGAAACCAAGGCTTGGGGAGAGAGAGAAACATTTTATCTCCACAGCATCTAGAGGAGGTAGATTGGCCGCTGATACCAGGAACTTGCTCAGGATTTCCCCTCTGCCCTCCGAAGGGGAGACTGAGAGCTTCTTCACGTGAAAGCTTCTTCACGCCACTTTAAGGACATCCTTTTTCCTCCCGCTGACTTCCACTCTTGATGAAGGGGGCCTATGGCCTGCGTCTCACCCCCCCCCAAATCCTCAAAGACTCCCCACAGCTATAAAAAATAAAACATGAAAGAGACAGAGTGGGCAGGAGGAAATGGCACCCTGGAAACCAAAAGAAAAACCCAGAAGGAGGGTGGAGGCTGTTTCGGAGGCACCAGCTCCCAGCCCTGCTGTGGAGGGAGGTGTATGCCCCAGAGGCGGGAGGAGTCGTGCCCTGCGTGTTCCATCAGAGTCAGTTTTGAGCGGGTTCGAGGCGACAGCAAGGAACCCGGAAGGGTCAGATCCAAAAAGGCAAGGCAAGGCTGGGAGAGCAAAGGCCAGGTCAGGCAGAGCGAGAGTGGGTGGCGAGAGTGAGATCAGGAAGCCTGAGGGTGGTGGGGCTCCCTCTTCTGTGGTGTTTGTGTGGGTCTGAGGACAGGTGTGGTGGCCACAGGGCCCCACAGGGTGGGGCGTTCCTGACTGCAGTTTCCTTTTCTGGCTGCCACAAGGCTGACACTGGGTTCCTTTGCTTGCCTCCCCCACCCCCGAAATGGCTTTCAGGGCTGAAAGCCTTCCGATTCTCCTTCTCTAGACCAGGGGGACTCTCCAGACTCCTGGCACAGCAGGTGTCACTGCTCTGTATCCTTTGGTTCCCACTCCCCCAAATCCAGCAAGAAGAGCAGTTCACTCCTGTGTGCTACTGGGGATGCTGAGGCACGCGGCAGTAAAGTACTTTTCCTAAGTTTCACTATTCTTAAGTGGAAGAGTCCACATTTGTGAACAGTGCCACAGGCCTGAACATCTCAGGCAATTGGTCTGCATTGTGCCCCTTCCCAAGCTTATAGCGAAGCTCTACTCAGAGAATTAACCCCCTGGGGCCCTTTTCTTAAAAAGTTGTCAACAGACAACTAAAAGGGATGAGCGATATGGGAAGGTTCTATCTCTTTCCTTTGCTGAAAGAGAATAAAACCTAATGCCTAGGGCATTGGTGCAGAAAGCCATTTGCCCAAATGTCCTTGCCAGAGACAAACAGATAAACCTTTCTGCAAATTCGGTTACATATTAACTCAGCACCCAAGGGCGCCATCCCACACAAGCAAGACAAAGTCCTTGCCTTTAGCTTGGAATGGAGCAAAAAGGAGCCCCAGCAAGCATCCAGCCACTTTCCTGCCATACCGAGGAGCCCCCAGAGCCCCCAACACTGGGGTCCGACCCCCTTCCTCATGGAGTTGCACTCGGGCGCGGCATAAGTACACACGCGGCCGGCCTGCACCAGAAAGGAGAGCTCAAGCCTGGCACCAAGCTGCAAACCTCCTGAGCCGCAGGAGGAATCAGTTCACACCCTGCGTCTGCTCTGCGCTGAGCCGACTTCTGCCCACACCCATACGGTGGCACCCACTTTCCCCTCTGGTCTCACTCACCAGGACCAGGCAGAGCCCGGAGGCGTCGCTGGCTATTTGGATGAGAGCCACCACTCCCACATGTATTGGAGCTTCTGCTATCTGTCCTCTGTCACCTGTGGGCCAGCTGGGAGCCACAGAGCCCTGAGCCTGTGACCGCTGTTGCCGTGGACACAGTGGGGTGGTCACAGGGGTGCAGGGCAGCGACACATGTCACTGGAAGCAAAGGAGGGCTTCAGCCATTCCCTAAACATGCTGACATCTCAGTTCTCAGCCTAGGTGCCAACTGGCCTTTACAACTGGGCCGGACAAAATAAATGACATATCTCGAAGCCTGCTTCCGCTCCCTCACTCATCCTCACTTCTCAGGGTTGTGTTCAAATCTTAAGAAGTAGAACACTGCTGCTGGCTAAAAACCTCACCCAGCAGAGCAGATGAGGAATAAGAAGAAAAGCCATTAAACAAACAGACCAAAAAACGATGTCTTCCTCTTAGGCGGTTAGCACTGTAAGCAGGACTCTTAACGTTCAGGCCGATAAACCCAACATGGGATTGGAAGCTACAGTCAACCAGAGGATGGGCCCCAAAGAGACTAACCAGGCAGCAGGACCTCGACTGCCCATTCTTACCAATCAAGCCATGGGACCATCAGGAAATACACTCTCACTCTGGTCACTCGTGCTAGATCTCAGGACTAAAGGCCACCCCAAATCCCCCACCCTCTTTCATGCCTCTAAACCTCCATCTAGAAGGCCCTTCTCTTCCTTCACCTGGGTTCATGCCCATAAGCTCAATGCCAGCCTGTCGGTGAACTCTCTCCTAACCTGCCCAGCCTTGAACTTCCATCATGATCGTTTCTGCCCACCCTTACCATCTCCTCTTTTGAGCATAGCTATCTGAGAGCACTTAACACATTCTGTTGCACTTAGTTCCTTTAAAAGTCGGACTCCTGGAAGATTGCAAATTTTTTTCTAGACAGGAATGGTCTTGTATGAACCCCAAGCCTGCCTCGTAGTAGCTGCTCAGTGAATGTTTATTGAACGGTCCAGGGAGTAACAGCATAAAACACTGTTATAATTGCAAAGTATAGTCGATCTTTGAACAAGGCAGGGATTAGGGGCACTGCCTCCCCTCAAAGACGAACATCTGCATATAATTTTTGACTCCCCAAAACCCTAACCACTAATAGTCTATTGTTGACCGTAAGCCTTACCGATGACAGTTGATCTACACGTGTCTGTGTGTTATACGTTTTACCTACTGTATTCTTACAAGAAAGGGAGCCGAAGGAGGAAAATGTCATTAAGAACATTATAGGGAAAAGAAAACACATTTACAGCACTCTACTATATTTACTGAAAAAAGTCCGCATGTAAGTGGACTCACGCAGTTCAAACCCATGTTGTTCCAGGGCCAACGGTACTTTATGTCATCTCCCAGCGTCGTCCCGATAGGAAAGAACAAATATCATTATCCCCATTTTATAGATGAGAGCAAGTCTCATTCACTCTCACTCATTGTGTGCAAGCTTCGGTCCAGGGCCGAGCTTCTCAACTGTAACGTGCACCGTGTGGACGAACTCAGATTCGGTCTGTCTGCATTTCTAACACGCTCCCCGGTGTGCCCAGGCTGCTGGTGCGAGAGCCTCACCTGAGTCTCACCTACGCAGCAGCGTGGAGGCTGAGAGAGAGAAAAAAAATTCAATTAGCGTGAATGCAGAGCAGGAACCAGAGTCTTCTTTAAAAGCTTGGGGAAGGAGAAAGGACGGAAGGCATTATGCCCATTTTACAGCTAGGGAAGTCAAGGGTTGGAGAGAATTCATGACTTCTCCAAGGTCTAATCCAACCCTCAGACGCAGGTTCTGCGCTGCACGCCAAGAAGCTTCAGAGATGAAGGCACCAAGTCCCTCCCTCAGGGAGATGACAGGGGAGATGCCCATGCCCAGGGGACTCCAACGCCAAGCCGACTGAGAGAAGAGCCAGAAGTCCAGAAGCGGGTGAACACGTGCCAGCCAGATTTTACTCCCCAAAGTGCCACATCTTTGTTTTTTACCCACAGCCCAATTAGACTGCAGATGGGGGTCTTCTTCCATCAACCCAATCCCTTTAAAAGAAAGAAAGAAGAAAAAAAAAAAAAAAAAAAAAAACAGTGGCTTTAGGATTTTTCTTTTAAGCCCTGAACCTCTTCAGTGGAAAGTGCTGCCCTTCCGACCTGTTGATGTAATTGCCATAATTGAAGATTCCAGGCCCCCATGTGGGTGGACAGGGCCCCATTCATCCATCGGGTCAGCGCAGTGTAAACCTGCTGAGTCCTTCAGATGCCCCGGCCCTCCGCCTCCCCCTCCCACTCCCCTTCAGCCCTGCAGGCTGGGCTCCCCGCGACGCCAGGGCAGCCCGGCCCAGGCTGCTCCCTCTCTCGCTCTGGGAACCGTGCCTAATTAAGGGGTCTGTTCTCATCTCCATGGGGCCCGACTTAAGGCCTCCTGACAGTAATGAGAGCCACACGTGTGGGGGTGGGGGACGCAAAGGCCAGCCCCTCTGCTCTCTTAGCACCCTATTAAACAGCAAGTCACATACGCGCACGTACATTGCAATTCTGCAGTAATCACCATCCTATCTTTAGAGCTCCCGGAGCTGCTCCAATTCTGAAAGAGGAAGGAACCCAAGAGAAGAAATAACTTGCCCAAGGGCACACAGTGACGCGGGACTCAGGTGTCCGGTTGCACCTCGCAGCACAGACTTCCCCTTCGAAGGTGGGGCATGCTACTTCAGCCCCAGGGGAGCAGATAGGAGGGAGGAGGGGGAGGAGACGGACTCCCAACTCGACATTCTGGAGCAGCCAGTTTCGGAGGGCTGGCCAACAGCAGAGCAGAAAGGAGCAGTTAGCTGGGGCTGGGGCTGTTGGCGGCTCCGAGACACCCTTTGATCCCCCCGACAAAGACAACCTCAGAGTGGGACATTCCCGGCTGCAGGTGGATCCGTGCCTAATCCGGGTCCTCCTGGTGTGAAAAGGAGCCAGTCTTGGTAGCCCTCCCCTGCAGTCTTTGTGTCCGGGTCTAAGCTCCTCCCCTCCCCCTCCCCCACACCCTCTCTCCCAGCCCCTTCTACCCTTGGAGCCTGAGAGCACCTGAATGCGGGGCTCTGCAACCCATTCCTTTGGTCTCCTTGGCAGGGGGACTTTGCCCAGCACTCAGCACATAGTTGGTTCTCAGTAAGTATTCATGAAATATAATAAACGTGGATGTTTGCGCCAACTCTAAACCATGTTAGTGCCCTGAGATGGGCTGAAAATGTGGAACAAACGTCAGAGATACTGGCTCATTAATAAAGACAGTGAATGAAAGGGACTGAATATTTCAGTCCTGTCTAACTCCAACTCCATGGCCCAGCTGTGAATCCCAAGAAAAAAGCCGACAACTTCCTGGGTACTAACAATAGAATCTGGAGACCCAAAGTTCTTCCCCAAGCCCCCTCACCACATCTCTACTCCCATATTCCCTCTTTCCACCTCCCAAGCCTCTGTGATTACTAGTTATGGACTGATGGGTCCTACCGCTTGCATCATGTGACACCCCCGCTCAAAAATCTTCAATGGCTCCCTGTTTCCTCTGTATGAAATCTGCGCTGGACCTCCTCAGTCTGGCTCAGCCTTAACTCAATACCATAATTTTCCATTGCTCTCTAGAACATTTTCTTCCCTTTTAGGTGCGTTGGTCCCTTCCACCAGCCCCAAGAGTGTAAGACAGAGGGTGGGGTAAAGATGAAATTTGGGGCCAGAAGACCCAGGTATGAGTCCCAGATCCACCACTGGAACTCTCTGAGCCTAGTTACCCATGGTTAAAACAGGGATGATAATAATATGCAATCGTGGGCTTGTGTGAAGATTGGAGGGTATAATGGATGTTAAAATACTTTACAAACTATAAAGGGCTAAAAGAATGACAATTGTTCATATCTACTCACGATTATTCCCACCTCCAACAGTGCCTTTGGTCTCATGATTCTTGGGCTCAGTCCCACCCAGCTCAGGCCCTGTCATCTGTAGAGAATTGTCCCGCTGACTTAAGTTCTTGCTGGAGTCCTAGCTCTTTAAGGCCTTACCCCCAAAGTGTCTTGATTTGTTTACTCTTTCTTGCATATGTTAGCCTTAGAACTCCACGCATTTGGTTATTGACTCGTATATAATATCATACAAAAATTTAGGTTGCTTACAATTAAAAAACAAATATGCTTATGATAGCAAAGCTCAAGAAACTAATGGAGGGAAAAATCCCAAACATCACGGGGGAAAGAAAGGGACAATTATGTTAGCCAGGTTAGCTGGCTACTGCCATTAAGTACCCTTGGGAATAAACCTCATCTTCTCTTCTTCACCGTTCTGTGGAAGAGGGACTTGTGCGCAGCAGCCCACAAAAGGGGAGGGTTGGAGTGGAACTTTTCCAGCTAATGCGACTGGTGAGCACACACTCACCAAGAGGCAGTCACTGAATCCAGGGGCACTGTGATGCAGTCCCTGCCTTTTGCACTCTGGTCTCACGCCTGTTCTCTGCCCCATTCTGTCCTTGGCCACCTGCACAGGGACTCACCCCTCGCTGCCCACCACCACCACCAAGCAGGATGGTTGCCATTCTCTGCTGCTGCCATTCTCTCGGCTTTCTAGAAGCTAGCTCACAATCTTTCCTTGCAGTAGCTTAACCACGCAGGCTCAGGGTCTGCTTGGCAGAACAGGCAGGTCCCACAGTTTAGCACAGGGAAGAAGCTGGAGGTCTCACCTCACTCCCTGATACAGGGGTTAGAGAGGACCTGCAGATTTGGAAGTTTACCTCCTCATCAATTACCCTGATACCTGATGTGCCTTTGGCTGAGCCTGTCCTCCATCTCCCTGAAAGAGAAGAAGAAGCAGTTTCAGAGACCTTTACTTCCCACAAGCACCAAGGTGAACTCTGAGCTCTTGAGAGCCAAGATATCATTATTTGATACACAAATGGAAAGAGAAAGAATTAATATGACCTGATACAAGGGACACTGAGTGGCCCAGTGGCTGGGGTTCTCAATGATGGTTTGCAGAAGATGCAAAAAGGACCTTTTATCTTTTGTAATGACACATAAGAAAAGATAGGGTCGTGTTTAATTTACAATTCACATAAAGGAGCTAAACTCGTGTAATGCAAACCTATTTCTTTGTGTTGACTCTATCAGATACAAGGACAGGGTTAAATTCATTCTCGTTCTCGATCATGTGTTCGGCAAGATGCAAACAGCAGATAATTTAGAATTAAACTCATCTACTCCCATATGCTGCAGAAATAAAAACTGGCATGACCCTTTAATAAAAAAATTTGGCAATGTGTTCTTAGGTGCTAAGTTGGAGAATGTCTGTTTTAGGATGTGTTAGGCCAGTACATAAACCAGCATGGTTCCCATGAGATCTGGAGCCCGTGCACAGACAAGCAAATATGGAAGTCTGACCTTGGGAGAGAGGCCCAGAGCTCCATGTAGTTATAAATTCATTTATAATTGCAACCTAGAATTGACCAAAGGACAGCCTACGACATCTTTCTGTCAAATGCAAGGATTGGGTCTTAAGTGTGCCATAACCAATTTTGTCTCAAAACATTTGGGAATCTGGGGCAGCTGGGCGGCTCAGTCAGTTAAGCATCTGCCTTTGGCTCAGATCATGATCTGAGGATCTTGGGACGAGCCCCTTATCAGCTTCTTGCTCAGCGGGGAGCCTGCTTCTCCCTCCGCCCCTCCCCCCAGCTTGGGCAAGAGTGCGCACACTCCCTTTCTCAAATAAATAAATAAAATCTTAAAAAAAAAAAAAAGTTTGGGAATCTGCTTTCTTTTGATGTCCCTCTCTGTCTTTTCTAAGGAAAACTTTCATATAAGGAAGCTGCCACCTCCCGCTTGAGGAGGACTGACACCTCTTGGAGGTTCCTTTCATGGAACACCTGCAATAGCTCTTGCTTAAGTGTCCAGGTAATCTTAGGCCAGGAGAGCAGGCCCTGCTTCCCTGGGGGCCACTGATCAGTCTCTTTGTCTCCAGAACTTTCTCAGCCCCCTGGACAGACTTCCCCTTAGGCACAAGTCACACTAGCATCACTAACAGTGGCCATGTCTTTATTTCCCCAGCACATCACACAGTGCACCGCCTGTAATGAGCGAATTCAGAAAATGTCCATGTAATGAATGAATAAATGAATGAATGAGCAAATGCATGAACTCCGTGTCACCACAGAATAATTACATAATTCAGTTTCCCCCAGTTCTTCTGAACCAAACTTGAGGAGACCACAACTTGCTGTTGGAGACCATTACCCGTCCTCCTGGTGTTTGTGGGAATCTGTCAGAGACACTGACTGGGAAGCCAGCAATTCCACAGATACAACCTAAGGGAGGCCCCCAGTCATCCGCTGGGACCTGGGGAAGATGATTTTCCCCACCAAAGATTTGTGGATCGAAGATATCCACAATTATTGCTGCTGTGGTACCCATGCTGGAAAAATGGCACCGGAAACGTCTCTTTCCTGCAGCAAAGCCCTGGTCAGCCGGGTCAGATTTGGGGGAGCAGTGGGGGTAGCTGGTGATGGTTTGGTCTTCTCCACACCTATGGGGAGGGCCTAGAAATCCAGGTTGGGAGATTAATGGTGGATTTTGAATTAAAATACAGTAAGCCCTTCATTCCTTTCAACTTCCATCTTCTGGAAAAGACCCCCTCCCACTCCTGCAAGACTGCTGTAGGCCTAGTCAGAACCCAAACTGCTGCCATTCACCTGAGCACAGCGAGAATCCTCAGGTTGGGTGTTTAGAACAGCACGATGGGGGCGGGGCTTGTTGGAAGGTGTCACTGCCGGAGGAAAGAGCAAGCCCGCGCCAGAGGACCAGCTGGGGCTGTGAGGTCACCTAGCCCAACAGGTAGGCAGCTTTGTTTTCTTAGCCCTGACATTCGATGCCCCGCCAGTTACTCAATAACCCGACATGAGGTGGGTCCCACAAATTCCTTAATCTCCTTGGCGATGGAGGAGGGAGGGCCATGCTTGCTTTATCAAGGGCACCCGGGAGAAGCCAGAGCTGGTAACCTGCTCCCAGGAAGAGGGCCAGTGAAACAAAACTCAAGAAGCATATTCAGAAGCAAGGAGTACCGCTTCTGCAGAGGTGTGAACAGTGATTCTGTGTCCCTGATTTGACCCAGGCAAGCGCATCAAGCTCGTAGAGAGGAAAGTGAAACTCATCCCCAGGCCCCACTCACATTGAAACTCTCAAGTCAAATGAGTTAGCCGATTCTCAGCAAATTTGCCTCAAAAAAAGATGAGGACTAGGACGGGCTAGGACTGGAGTTTTGCGGTTTGTTTGGGAGGGAAGTCATTTGCTTTTTGATTTGTCTATTTTACTTTCCAATAAATACACACATATGACCCAATATACAAAGATTTTAGAGCTTTAAATACATGAGGTATTTTGATGAGAGATTGTAACTAATGCTTCACAACAGTAAATTCAAGCCAAACAGATGTTCCTATGAACACTTCATAGAGGTTAAAGGGAAAAGAGGTTGTAGATTTTTCCTTTTAAGCATAACATTGGGGGTAGAGGGATATAGTCCTTCTTTAGAGCCGCCCTCACAAAGTACTACGGACTGGGTGGCTTAAGACAACAGAAATGTAGGCGCGCCGGGTTGGCTCCGTCATTTAAGCGTCTGCCTTCAGCTCAGGTCATGATCCCAGGGTCCTGGGATCAAGTCCCGCATCGGGCTCCCTGCTCAGTGGGGAGCCTGCTTCCTCCCTCTCCCTCATCTGCTGCTCCCCCTGCTTGTGTGTACTCTCTCTCTCTCTCCCTCTCTCCCTGATGAATAAATAAAATCTTGGGGAAAAAAAAAAAAGACAACAGAAATGTATTGCCTCACAGTTCTGGGAGCTGTCAGTTTGAGATCAAGGAGTCAGCAGAGCCCCGCTCCCTCTGAAATCTAGAGGGGAGAATCCTGGCCTGCCTCTCCTAGCTTCTGGCGCCTGCTGGCGTTCCTTGGCACTGCTGGGCTTCTGCGTGCATCCCTCATCTCTGCCTGCATCGTTACACGACTGTCGTCCCGCTGTGTGTCTGTGTGTCTCCTTTTCTTCTCGCAAGGACACCAGTCCCCCTGGATGAAGGGCCCATCCTACTCTATCCATCATGACCTCATTTTAGCGAATTACATCTGCAAACCTTTCACAACCCATATTTCCAAAAAAGGTCCCATTCTGAAGTACTAGGGGTTAGGACTTCGATACCTTTTTTAAGGGGACACAGATGAACCCATACCATGGGATGACCCACACAGGCCATAACCAACCCAGCTCATAAAAGGAACACACAGAGCTCACAGCATTCACAAAGCTCCAGTCAGTCCCGGGAAGGCCCTTTGCGACAGGGACATCTGTGGTTCCTCCCAGAGAGGCGAACAAGCCATTCATTCACCAGTCCTTTAGCAAATAGTTACTAAGCACCTACTCGATGCCTACGTGTGCTGGCTGTGGGTGAGGGATGTGAGACGAGGTCCCAGTTATGGCGAGTAAGGCACAGTGGAGATCTGAAGTCTTTGGCTCCACTGGCCGGCTGGGGACAGTGTGAGCAGTTGGGAGGGTGGTCGCCCTCTCCCAGGCAGCCTTTACAGCAAGACCCACATGCTCCAAATCATCTGCAGACTTGGCTTGTGATGACCCTTTGGAAAGAGAAAAAGAAGTATCCAAGGGGTTAACGCAGAACGTGCTACAGAGCAGGGGAGACAAAGTCCAAAAGCCGGGGAGGCCTAAGGGAAGAATCATACGATTTTCTGCATTGGAAAGGAATCTGAGTCTCTAAGTTGGTGGTTTTCAAACTTAAACACAAAACCAGTGGAATACTTTCTTTGAACAAAATCATACGAGGATCATGGAATGTGTGAACGGGCAAAAGCCAAACTGTTCTGGTAGAAGGATCCGAGGACTTACAGGAGCACTCCTGCCCAGCATCACCACCGCGTTCAGACCCTGCACTGCCTGGGGAGGAAACACCTCCCAAGGCATTGGTTGAAAACCAATGTCTAATGACTGCTGATGGGGAAACTGAGGCCCAGAGAAGGATGCAGGATTACCACCCGCAGGGACATACACATGAGTCTACGGCACAGGCAGGACTAGAACCCGGATCCTTCTCTGACTTCCAGGACAAAGCCTTTGTGCACTGCCTCATGCCCTTAGCACAGATTAGACAAAAAGATGAAGTTTCACACTCTGGTCTCCCTTCTCATCCAGACAGACCCTCCTTTCCCGCAGCCTCCTCCTGGTCCCCACACTGCATTTCCACAGGGCCATAATTAGCTCCAGCCCCTGCGGGCAGGAGAAGGGGCTCAGTCCCTCTCTGGGTCTCTTTCAGCCCAGTGATACTGCAGCTGCTATTTCTCTCGCCCTGACAAAGCCTTGCAAATTACTTGGGACTTACTTTACTCCCCACACAGTCCTTCTCTCGCTCTGGAGGAGGAGAAGAATCAAGGTTCACAAGACACAAATGGGGAGAATGCCCTCACAAGTTGCCTCTGAACCCCCTTCTTCTGTTCCACATAACTGACAGAGACAGAGTGAGTCAGACAGCTGCAGAGACTTTCACAACCTGGGACCGCTTAGAAATCCATACTTGAAGAACAACACCGGGATGCCCACGTTTCTTAATACAACCAAGTCAACGGTAGGAGAACCTTCAGCCAAGCAGGGTCTCCTCATGAGATGTCCTGTCCACGTCTGAAGTCACCTTGGCCTCTATCCACTGAAGCGTCTCTTCGAAGACTCACTGCCACCTTCAAGGAGGTTGCCTCCACAGTCGCCTTCCTGCCAGCCAGAGAAAGACCAGTAGTCGAGAGAATTCTCCGAGGCTGTGCCTCTAAGGAGAACTGAGTACTGATGAGCTTCGATGTGTGAATTCAAGACCTCTAAGGTCAAGTCTTACCTCTGCCACTTACTCCCAAGGGACTTAGGACCAATTTCTTGATTACTTGTGAGCCTGTCTGACCTCTAGAAATTGGGGGTTTACTAAACATTTATTCAACAAACCCTCACTGAGCACCTACCCCGTGCCAGGTGCAGTGTAGAGCTGTGGTAAATTTTGCCCCTGCCCACTGCACAGGCTGTGGTGAGGAACAGACCAGCAGGAATGTGAACTCGGCTCATCAATGGGGTGTCATGTAAATGTTGTATCCACTTTAAGATTCCTATGGAGTAGGAGATATGTGTTTCTTTTCTTTTTCTTTTTTTTAAAAGATTTTATTTATTTGTCAGAGAGAGGGCACTAGCAGGGGGAGTGGCAGGCAGAGGGAGAAGCAGGCTCCCCGCTGAGCAAGGAGCCCGATGTGGGGTTTGATCCCGGGACCCTGGGATCATGACCCGAGCTGAAGGCAGATGCCTAACCGACTGGGCCATCCTGGCATCCCAAGACATGTAGTTTTTTGGCATGTCCCTTACTCTTCCACGCTTCATTCTCTCATTTTGTGATCGGAGCTTATGTTTTTCATGATTTTTGCATCACACCAACTCATTTTGAAGGCTGAATTGGCACCCAAAAAACCACGATCCATGTACAGCGGTATTCTTCAATTTCCTTTAAAGAAAAGTAAATGGCAGGGCACCTGGGTGGCTCAGTCGGTTAAGCATCTGCCTTTGATCTGTGGCCCTGGGATCCAGCCCCTGAGAATTAAGAGGACGAAGCTTTTCCTAGAGTTTATTTTACCCAATAGCCTCCCAAAGGATAAGCATCTTCTCTGACCCTCTCTTGACGACCATGAATGACCCGAGGTTGTACCTTTCCTCTCTTCCAGTTCCTGGCAGGAGGACCCCTCGGGCCAGTGGATCTTGTGTGTCTTCTAGCAGCCAGGGCCAACTCCAGTCTTCTGACATCTTCCTGTTGCACCAGTTACAGAAAAGGGAGCAGGCGATGTGGGTGTCCCCCGCCACCCTCATGCTAACCACTGGGGCCAAGTGGAATATTTTCATTCAGCTTTTCTCCCCCTTCCTTTTTCCTTTTAATCTTCTTCTAGTGATAAAAGCTGAAGAAAATTGAAATTGGCAGCTCTGTGGTCTTCACTCAATGGGAAAAGTACTAGAGATCATGTGAACCACACTTTTGAAAACTTAGAAAAAAATCTAATCTTGCCTCAATAAAAATGACATCATGTCACTGTAAGCGGCAGGGGGGAAAGGCTTGAAGGTTGCTGGCAGTGGCCCAGCAGAGTTCAGGGGTTCTGTTGGCTGTGCTAAATTCCCACGGGAAAGGTGGCCAAGAGCGCTGCCTCTCAGGTGAGCCTCTGAGGCACAGGAGGAGTGGGGAGGAATGAGAAAGCCCCCCGAAACCTCCCTGTCATCGCTCACATTGCTGTGATCACAGTGCAGAGGCTGGCTTCCCCCGACACCCCCCACCTGCCTTTCTTCCCAGTGTAGCTTTGCGGGAGAGAGGATCTCAATGACAGCAGACCTCCCTGTGAGGGCACAGATCCAGAGCCACAGAGGGCAGTGCCAAATGCCCCAATTCCACTCTAGCATGGGGTTTTTGCAAACTTACTCTTAGGGGCCTGAACCAAAGATGATTATAGAAATGCCAGGTTAGCGGAGCCTGCCACGTGGAAGCCACCTTAGCCCTGGGAAGGACATTGCTGGGGGCTGGGTTCCATGGTGCCTCAGTTTACCTTCAATTGGCCAGCACTTTCTATTACCAGCCATTGACTGTTCATTAGCCATCTCTGGATTGGTAGATAGGGGGTGAGTAAGAGTGGTTGTTCTCAAGATAGGACTTGGGGGCTGGGGCCATAGATGGAAGGGTGACTTTTTAGGATCTTCCCTTTTGTACTGCTTGAAATTTTTAAATGTATGCTTTTTTAAAGTGAAATTGACCACCAGATAAAGAGAAATCCATTCTTAGCAAATGAAACCTCGGTGACATCTACCTCTCCCTGCACCTGTCACCTGACTTCTCAAACTATTTTTTTTTACAGCACCCCTCTAAGGATATGGGGTAGCCCAACGAGAGCAAATCTGGAATTTCCATTTGACTTGAAGAGTTAGGCAGAGGGAGAGGCAGGGACATTATTTTTATATTAAAGGAAATACGAACACACGTGGAGTATAAGGCAAAATGTACTTACGTGATTAAGAAGAAACATAATCGTTTTATTCTGAACGTATGCCATACACTGACAGACCAGCCAACAGGCTGCTGAGGCACCTGGGGGCAGTCCTGGCGCCTAAGGGGCCCTCAGACTACGGGCACATTTGTGGTCTCTGTCTCCTGGGGCCTCACACGTGAAGCGGACCTGGTTAGTGTCCCCCACCGACAGGGAAGTGTTCAGAGAGTGGGGCTGGGGGCGGCAGAACTGCATCCTCAGAAGACAGGAAGGATCTTGAGAGGATGGCAGGTGATGGGTGGACCAGAACAGAAGCTTGGCCCCGGGGCAGAGAGAGGCGTGCGGTGCAGTGCAGAGAGGTAGAATGTGGACAGAGGTGACAGAAGGCTCCCAGGAGAAGCCACAGTACCTGGCCTCTTTCAGACATGTGCCTGAAGCCCCACTTCAATGCTGGGGAGGGAGGATATATGCCCCTTGGGGGATCTGGAGGTAGCTCGAAGCTGCTGGCCACAAGGAAGCCCCTTCCTGGCAGTGGTGGTTCTATCTTTAAAATATATCCACAGTACAACTACCTCCTGGATGAATGTGATGGTTTCCTCCCTGTGGGCTCCCTGCCTCCAGCTGTGCCCACCACAGGGCAGCCAAAGCGCTCTTTTAGGAACAGGTGTGACCCCTCTGTTCAAAACCTTGCCAAGGCTCTGGCTCCCTCAGAGCCACAGCCAGGCCATGAGGACCGCCCCAAGCCCACCGCATCTGGTCTGCCACTCTCTGCTTCCTCTTCCCTCTCTCCCCTTTGCATTCTGCTCCCTTTGTACCAGCCACACTTTCCTAGGGTCCATCACTAGGCATGGTCCTGCCTCAGGGCCTTTGCACTTGCGGTTTCTCCTCTTTAGACCCCATATTCACGTACTGTTTCCCTCCCCTGCCACAAGTCTTCCCTCAGAGGCCTTTCCTGACCCTGTAATTTAAATCTGCTACTCCCAGTACTTCCTCCTCCTTCCCTACTTGATTTCTCTCTATAGTACTAATATACTACCTACCCCACTCCATTTATTTTGCTTGTCCATCTCTCCGTCTAAAATGTAGGCTTCAAAAGAGTATGGATTCCTTATTTTTGCTTTATCACCTGCAACATCATGCAGTTCCTCCTTAAGGAGCTTTCCAATGGATAAATGGAAAAAGAATGAGGGAGATCAAAAATCGCTATTAGATTATGACAGCAGTAATTGCCACAGGCAAGATTCTTTGATGGATCCTAAATCTGGTGGGCAGAACGGTTAGCAGAAACAGTATATTTGCAGAAAACTTGAAGTATCACCCCCCAAACATTTAGGGACTAGGAAGGGGGAAAGTGTAACGCTACAGTGGACACCCCTGGCAGAAACCATCTTACCCTCATAATCATGCTTAACAGCCACAGGGAAATAGGACAGCATATGCCACCCCTTCCCTGTTGCTCTGGGAAGGGCACACCACCCCTGCTATGTGCTCCCCAAAAGCGCAGCTCCCTGACCTCATCGTGCGAAAACAGCACACAGACCCCAGGAGGAGAGTCTATAAAAACAGCTGGCTGGCATTCCCAAAAGCATCATGAAAACAAAGACGGACTTCAGAACTGTCACAGAGAGAAGGGGACTGAGGTCACCAGACAACTCAAGGTACCTGGAATTCTGGATGGGGTCCCGGAAAAAAACCAAAACAACAACATTTAGTAAAAAAAAAAAAAAAAAAGAAGATGAAATTGGAAGGAAGTCTGTCGTTTAGAGCACTGGACCAAGATTATTTGCTCAGTTCGATGACGCTGGGGAAGCTGGTGAAAGGGTGTGAGAGCTCCCTTACTAGTGGCAACTTTTCTGTAAGTCTAAAATTATCTCAAAAAAAAAAAAGAAGAAGTAAAGGGTCATTAGGGGCAAATGTAGCCATCTTTTTTTCACTCAACTCTAGGTTTCAGGGCAGAAGGAAAGGAAAATAAGTCTAGGACCTCTTATTGCAAGTGGAACTGTGGAAGAATTAGCTGTTTGGGTAACAAACCAGGTGGCGTCGAGGGGCTCCTCTTGGCCATCCTGGTCCAGTCTATCGCTGAGGCCCGTTGGGTCTCTCCATCTGTCGAATCCACCCTCTCAGAGAAGAACCATCCAGAAACTCCCTAAAGAACCATCCAGAAACTCCCTTCTAAACAACTGACATGGAGGGACCAGACAGGTGGGAAGACAAGGGAGGCGTGTGACCTGGAAAACAAGGGGAAAAGTTGCCTCAATCCTATCAGCAAGTGAAAGGAAAAATCTATAAAACTCAAATGCCTCATCTTGGTCATTCGACGTGGTCTTGATTCTGGGAGAGAAAGCGGTGGGCCCCACACAGGGTATCAAAGACTGAGATCCCCTGTTATCTCCAGTTTCTGCTCAAAGAATTCAACATATTTGGGTGTTTTTTTTCTTCAATCTCCCCCTTTCGTTTATTGTCTCAAGGTAAACACTTGTGATTCATAAATGCCTCAAGAGTGAATCAGTATTCTCCTGTTCAAACCAGCAGAGGCCACATCAAACAATAGCCCACAAGGTATTATTAATCATTAAATAGGCACATAGGAGAACACTCAGGCAAGGGACCCAGTTTTCTTTTCTTTCTTGTCCTTTTTTTTAAAGAAAATAACAAAGAGCAAACCTTGACTTTGACCTATTTGGTGGGGGAAAAAAGTGTTTTGGGTTTTTTTTTCTTTTCCTTTCATAAAAGACTTAGTCAAATACAGAACTAAAAGGGCAAGTATTTCAGGTGGGGAAAAAACTCCTTCCTTTGGTGTCTTCCTTCTGCCATTAAACAAGAGCCTGGATTTCAAATTATAGCACTTGCTTTCTTGTATTCCCATGCCCAGGAGAAACGGGTATTGTCAGCCACAGTCGGGAGGTACGAGAGTGGCTGGTGGCATGGCTACCCCAGCCCGCAGCCTGGTGCCGACCAGAAGGTGGGGAGGCTCAAGGCACGTCTGTTCTACGGAAGGGAGACCAAGACCCATCAAACATACTGTAAGCAACTGTCCAATTATGACAGGGCCTCCCTCTGACCCTCCCTTCTAGATACGCTGAACAAGGTTCTCTAGGCTCAACAACAGGGCTCCTCCCTTTACGGAGGGTAGATCAATGGCATCACCTTCCAGAGACATAGAAGTGCTAAGACATCAATGACCAAGAATGGTGTTCCCTCTTAGGAAGCATCTCTGCTAAAAGACAGCTGACTAGCTGGAGGAATGACGTAGCCCATGTCACCACAGGCCACAGAACCAGGATGGCCACGAGTCTCAAATTAGGCTGGGTGTCCTGACATGATTGGGAACAACACTATCTTTTACTCTCAGAAGTGACCGAGTCGGGACCATAAATCAGACGGGCATCGACAAGAACCTGCTGGGGCAGGAAAGGCCTCAGACGCTCATGTCTCCACCAATCATACCTCACGTGATGGTGGCTGGATCTAGCGAGGGCCTGCCTGAGTGTGCTCCTGCACATTCAAGTGACCGTTGGCAGCTCTTCCCATATCTCCCTGAGGGGCCAGGCCCTCCCACACACCTGCACGCCAGGCCCATGCTGATGCCCTTGCCTACATCCAGAACTCTCCCTTCTGTAGCCTGAGGCTCATCGCAATTATTCAGAGCAGCGCTACTTGTGTGGAGGAGACCCTCTTCTCTGGAAAAGGAGAAGGAACCAGATGTGTGTGTGTGTGTGTGTGTGAGAGAGAGAGACAGAGAGAGAGAGAAAGCCACTGTGTGTGCATGCGCGAGAGCCACAGTGTGGCCAGGGGAGGGACAGAGGGAGGGGGGAGAAAGAATCTTAAGCAGGCTCCACGCCCAGCATGGAGCCCAGCACCAACCAGGACCCTGAGATCATGACCAGAGCAGAAATCAAGAGTCAGATGCTCAACCAACTGAGCCACCCAGGCACCCCGGGAGCCAGATAATTTTTTAAGTTTCTCCTGGTCCCCCCAGCCTATGACGCACGCATGAAAGATTGGCTGAAGCCTTGGCTTTGTCAAATACTCGTGGACCAATTTACCACAGTGGCTGCCCATCCATTTCTTTGAAAATGTTAACTAACATCTTACGATTTCTTTTCCTGATAAATGAGGCTACCTACCTTACATACTGATACACAGACAGCACTGGGAGAAGCGGCGGAAAACTTAACATTGTATTTGTGACATGCCAGGCCCTGTTCTAAGCACAGTACGTATTAGTCCTCATGGCAATCCTGTAAGCACTGGGACTATCTCCCCATTAAACAGGGAAGGAAATCGAGGTACAGAAGACTGAGGTCCCATAGCTAGAAAGCAAACAAGCTAGAACACGAACTGAGGCCGTCTGACTCTGTCGTCCTTGCGTTCTAGCCCCACAGCCATCGTTTTCCCTGAACGTATATAGAGATCTGTGTGCAACATTCCTAACAGAAATAATCACCAGGTCAGTCAATCACAGCTGTAAAACACTTGAAGTGCCTATTTAAATACGAGGCCATGTCACCTCAACTTTAAGGGGCCCCTTTATCAATATCATCAGCATCATAAAGCAACAGGTGTGTTGGGGTGCACTATAAAAACTGGTGTTTTCGTGTGCTGTATCTACACTTATTAAACGCAGCGTGTCTGCACACAATGACGCCGTCCTTCCTGGTTACACAGAATGTTCCATGAGGGCCTGGCATGAACAGAGCATGAGGGCCAGGGAGGAGGTCAGCAGGGCTCCTTCCTCCGACCGTTTGCGGGCTCCTGGTCCACCTGAGTGACTGCCCATCAGCTTTTTCTTTCCTGGGTGACCCCCTTCTCAATTTCTTTTCCAGTTTTCCAGAAGGAACAGTGATCTCCCCACCAGTCTTTCCTCCTCTTCCCATCTGCTGCCCAGCGGTGGAACCCGGCTACCTGCACCTTACTGATTAACTGTACATCGATCTGGCAGACTGTGATTACAGTGGAACAGTTTGGGAGCTCAGTATCTCACTTCTTCCCACGCACCTTACCCTGGGAATTGCTTTGTACTTTCATATTGCCATGTGGTGGTGTGCCTTTAATAACCATCAATAAAGATAGGCCTGGGAAAATACGGACGACCATGGACTCCTCCAAATTCACCTGAATGCAACAGAGTAGAGCTGTCTGCAGGGGATAGCCCGGCTGGCCAGAGGTGGCCCCCAGGAGTGGTCAAAGGCAAGCGACCTCTTAGATTCCACAACCAAGGAAAATTTGGAAAACATACGCGGACCCTCTGAGGGTTTCATCCAATTGCCGATAAAACCTATTTCCTTAAGTCAAAGTTCATTCGTGTATTTCTTCTCCAAGGATTTGGGGGTGCCAGACACTATAAGGAATTTCAGAGCTTTTTTTTTTTTTTTTATCAGAGAAGCGATAGATATGAAAAAAGTGGAAGGCAAAGGGGAACTTTTTATACTGTAAGTCTCACCACTCTGCACAGATGACCAGCATTCACACAGGAGCGGGGATGGAAGTGATCTGCCGAAAGAGGCATGTGGGTCTGCCTTACGCACAGTAGGTCCTCAAGAGTCATCACGGAACTGAATGCAGTGAAACAGGTCACTGGAAATCCTTGGCTAAATTACCTCACCGCCATTAACACAGGTCCACGCTGCTCAAAGAAAACAAGCTGGGACTCGATCCTTCTGTCCAGATAACAAGAAGTCCTTGATACCGAGTCTAGGTCTGTCCCAAGTGCCAGGTGAAGAGGGGGACTTGCCACCGAGGACAAGGAGATCAAATACTTGAGCATGAGTGCTGGCTCAGTCCATGGCCGTGGAGGGCTAGAGAGAGAAAGGCCACAGTTGGAGACGTGCTGGATAGACCCACACAGCTTGGCAACCTCCTCCAGGAGCTGGCAATGCTCCGGGACTTTATCAAAAGACCTCCATCATTTAGGAAAGAAGCGCGACCCACCACTGTGTTGCAACAGAGCTCGCCCTCACTGGCTCCTGTCAGATTTCAGTCAAGGCTGCTCTGTGGACATCCCACCCCGCAAAAGAAGAGGGTCCTTTTCCCTGCCTCACAGAATGCCTCAGACAGAGGAGGGCAGAGCGTGCCCCAAATGCACCGTATGTGGGCAGCTGCCCACAAGTGATTAGGTAGCTGGAGTTGAGCACTTGGTCCTCAGTCCTTTCCTGGCACGGTGAGAATTTGATCAATGGGCTTGCCTTCCTCTTCGTTTTGAGCCACGCAGCCACCTCGTCGCTGGGACCATGACCCTCAGACCAACCATGGCGCAGGATGCGGTGTCCTCATAGCCCCCCTATTCCCTGTCATCACCCCAAACAATCCCACGGCCTTTTCCAGTCTGTGGCATTTTATGTTATGCCTACAGCGATACAAACTAGCACAGAACGAACTAACCAGTGGGGAAAGTGATGCAGATGCCAAAGCTTTCTAAGGGCCCCCTCACTCAGAGCCCGTCTCCCTGTAGGTAGTACTGTCTGCTGAATGAAGCCTCAACCCAGGGGAGACTATGGCCATTGTCTTTCCTGTATCCTTTCCAGAACCTGCTCAGTCCTCTTCTTGCTCAGTGGGATTCCTTCCCCTTTCTTCTCCCGTACTAGGCTTCCCATCACAAGAAAGGACACTTTCTCCTTGCTTCTCCCCAACACACACACTCCCAAAGACGTGTCCTCTGGATCACCACTATTCTATACCAAGCTGACAGACATTTCTCTTCTCCCCTCTGTTCCATTTTCCTGGAAACTCTATTTTTGCCCATGGCTGAGAAAGAAAAGTTAATTCTCCCCTGGCTGCTAAGCTCCTTGCCCTGCCTTGTCTCTCTAAAGGTACTGTTTTCCAGAGAGCTTACCTGTCCTATATCTTGTGCCCCCTACTGCCCATAGCCTGACCAAATGCTTCCTGCACTGACCACTTGAATTTTCTCCCCCTCCCTGAGCCTCACACCACAATCCTTCTAGATCATAAAACCATATATGAGAACAAAATGCTGTAATGGACTAGAAAGTGCCCTAACCTCTACCAAGCAGGGCACAGTGACCACCAATTCTGTGGATGCGACCGGAAGGCCCAAGCCGTGCTGGAAACCACCAGAGTCTTAAGCCGTGGCCACAGCAGCTGTCTAAACCATCTTGTCTTGTTCCCTAAGCCCGATCTCTAAAAGGAAAAATAGATATTTCACATGCGAATGCCATCCATCAACCACCTGGAAAATCCATTCTGTTTCTCACCTCTCCCTCTGCTATGTGTGACATCAGCCAGCAGCTCAGTGGCTTTGGGCTCCATCTTCTCTGGTCCCCATAAAAGCCTAGTATTGATAAAGCACAGATTCAGTGCCTGGACATATTCTCTCCCCGCCCCCCTTCCCATCTTCCTTTTAGAACACAAATGAGGGAAACAAGTTGGCAATTGGAGGAAAGGAAGGATGATGTGTTGCTTGGCTTGCTTTGGCTGATGGAGAGGCAGGCTGACTTATTCTGTGTGGCCCCTGTAAGTGGCTTCCTAGCTCCTGGAACTCAGAAATCAAGATCCTTTCTTTTCCAGAGGTTACAGGGTGATGGGCAAATCCCAAAGAAAATCCCAGTGCAGCAAGGCTGGAATTTACCCGTACTCTGGGGGGCATAGCCTGTCACACTACCAAATCACTCGCCAGCCAGTAGTTCAGGTTCCTGACTGTAAAATCCATCCTTGGTGGATTTTAGCCACTTGCTGTAAATGATATGTCAAGATGTTTTTAGAGAGATATGGTGAGGTGGGTTTCTGGACTGGTGGGGGGACAATCTAAGCCTAATTCTGGCTTTGCTATTTCCTCTTGGAGAGGCTGCTGAACTTGGGGCAAGTCACTTCTCTCGGGATCAGTTATACTCCTCTCAGGTCCCCTCCCCTGCCTCTTCTTCTGTAAGTGGAGAAATGACATGAGGATAATAATGATGGAGATTTTAATTTAAAAATGTTGAAACATTCGCCTCATATCATTTTCAGGCTTTAAGTTTTATCCTAATCGTTTGCCGGACTAACCCAGGGTTTGGGTGGGTTTTTTTATTGTTGTTTTTTTGTTTTGTTTTGTTTTGCTTTGTTTAAGCAATTTGATCTGATGTCACAACTGACATCAAGAAGCCAAACAAATACACGTCCTGGGTTTAAAGGGGCTAGGCTTCACCCCACCTTCTTGAGCCTTCCAGAGACATCCCTACCCCCCACCCACAGGCACTGGCCCCTGTGCGGTTCTGAATCTTTCACACACAGAGGTGCAGTTAGCAACCCTGTGCTCCCCAGGGAATGCCCTTCTCATCCCTGGGCTTGCAGGTTTGCCTCACTGCAGCGCTGTTCAGAGGGTAAAGGTCAGCTAAAAGCAAGTTTAGAGCCTTCCCAACGCACTGCTGCTGCTGCTGGTGGTGACTGGGTCAAATGTGGGAGGTAAGGCATTCCAGAGTGCCCTGCCCCACCCCCACCCCACCCCCCACCCTGGTTTGGAAAAGGCTTTCTTGGCAGCCATCCTTTTTCAGGGCCCATCAGAAAAGTGCACATTTCCCTGGTCTCACTGGCTTGGTCAAGTTTTGTAAGGGGGGTGGAGAGTGGGGAGCAGAAAGCATTACAGGCTGCTATTAGCCAATGTCGAATTTTCTGCCTTCACCCCATTTGCACCTCAAGGTCCCCGCTTGGCTAGAAACCAACCAGGCAGTTTTGCTGAGAAGTAGCAGCTTATTTTTTATCAAAGATGGAATGCAGACTTGCAGTTGTTTCTAATGCCTCTTCATGGCCACCAGGACTCTTGTTCCAAGCATTCCTGAGTCCTCTTCTCTTGATAAACACTTGGCTTTCTTGCCTATCCTTTTCTCCATCCAAAAACTGGGTGCAGAGCTGTTCAAGTGCCTCAGAATTTGAAACAAAAAGAGTTCTGGAAATTCAAAGTCCTTTTGTTAATGTGTCTATTTTAAATCCAGGCTTTGGGGGTGAGCACAACTCTAATAAAACCCCCACCCTGAATTTCCCACGGACCACAGCACTGCAGTGAGGTGGAAAGAGTTCTGAGCTGGCTGTTGGCTTCCACTCTGGCCCTGTGTTGCTGGAGGCCTTTAAGTCAGTCCCTTGCCCCTCTGGGGCTTACAGTACGCACTTGTAAATGGAGATTGAAAGTGGAGATTGCCTAGATCCCGTTTCCTCCAACTTCCTGGGTCCCAAGAAGCTTTGAAATTCTTCTGAAAGCTATGGACCCTTCTCTGGGGTTGGGGGGGGGGGGGTGGTGGTGCAGCCATTGATTTATTTATCCATTCAAAAAGTATATATTCAGTAACTGCCAAATATGCATGTAGACTTAACTTTGAATTTCATTTCAGGCTTTTTTTTTTTTTTTTTTTTTTTTTGGTTCCCTGGAAGAGGGGGCAGGGGCGGACATTCTTCCGTGAAACTTTCAGTGAGAAATCCTGGTTGTGAATTCTGCCATGATGAGCATCTTTGGGCTCTTATCTAGAAGGACTACAATCATGATTCCAGCAAAGGATCATAAAACTACCGGTCAGGCGGATGCCAGAAAATGCAGGCAGGGAGGCCTGTCATCCTGCAGGGGATCTCTGGCTTCCCAACCCTTCCCCCCACCCCCGCCAGGCTCGCGCGCCGGCAAACACGCGTGCACCGCCCCACCGTCGGCGGCAACGTGCTGTTTCTGGGCACTCAGACTGCGGGGAGCTGGCTGCGGCTCCGGGGAGACAACAAACATCTCTTCTATCCCGGGCTTTATTTTTCTCACGGTCTCTGAAAAGGCTGCGATCAGGTGATATGTGTGGGACTGCTCCTGGTACAGGTGCGCAGCAGGTACTGGGGGAGGAGAAACCCGCCCGGTGTGTACTTACTCAAGGCTCTTTCAATAGCTCTCCCAGGATAGCTCTTGGCCGGGCAGCTACCCCGGCTCTGGCAGGCTGCAGGGAATCCGAGTGTGAGAAAGTCAGTCAAGCGGAGGAAAACGGGGTGGGGGTGGGGGTGGGGGGGGACTTCAAGTCCTCAGGCAAAATACTTTTTTCTTCTCTCACTCTCTGTCTTTTCTATAGCTTTAAACCAAACCCACAAACCATTCTGATAGCTAGGGACAAAGGGGAATCTCACTAGAGGTGCAGTTATTTGTTTTATGGTTTAAAGCAAACAGGTGATGTCAGAAGACAGAGAAAATCAGCCTTCACGGGCCAGAAAGCCAGACCGGGATAAAGGGAGCAGCCCCCGGTCCTATTTATCCGGCTTGATACAGTAGGAAAGATTCCTTGTGTTCTGTTGGTCTCACAGTGGGATCAAAGAAGTGACCTCTGTTGATGAACAGGGTGCAATTTTCCCTTTGTTTTGGGGGGTGGGAGGACTGAAAAATAAAGGGCGTCCTATCTAAGTGGGGTGGGGGTGGGGGGCTTCCAATTCCAAAAGTCCTTTCTTGAATGTAGGAGCTTAGGTTCGCATTTGAGAAGGGCTGGAAAGAGTGTCAGCTTGGTCCTGTTTTCTTTGACCAGGATAAGTAAGGATACTGAAAAATAGTGTATAAGTACCTTCACAAAGAAATTTTCTTCTTGAATGGTTAGGGAGGAGGGCCAGAGATTTGGTGGGTTTGGGTTTTTTGTTTGTTTGTATGTTCAGCCCAGAGACAAATTCATGGCACATTTCTGGTTATTTGACTGACCCCTCTGTCTCTCCAAAAATATGTGTGTGTGTGTGTGTGTGTGTGTGTGTGTGTGTGTGTGTTTAAGTTATTTGCTCATTCTACTAGTCTAAGCATTCCTAAAGTGGCAATAAAGGGTTGCTGATTAACTATTTGACCCATGAGAGCTGCCTCGGGTCCAGCAGTGAGACCCTAACCTGACTATAATCAGCATTCCCCATGCACCTTCAGGGTGCCAAATCCCGAGATGACAGAGGCAGAGACAAAAAAAAAGATTCAGGCTAGAAGGGACAGGGGGTGGCATACCCAGCTAGTTCATTAGGGCCAGACAGCAGACCACAATGTCATAGCAGAACTTACTGGAGGAAGTCACAGGCTCTCACAGGCTTGGGGGAGGGTACCTGGAAGGGTTAACATGCTTCCCTGGGAAGGGTTTAGTTCCTTGGAAGAATCTGGGTCAGAGTATTTATGCAGTTTTTTAAAAGTCAGATGCTGAGTAGAGCATTTTAAGAAGCTTGCAAAGTTTGCATGGCAAGAAAGGAGGGTGACTTGGGAGGCTCATCACCCTTCACCAAGAGGATTTCAAATACACAGGAAGACTCCACTTTTTCCTCCCCTGCCCGGAAAGCAACAGACAATTTTCTGTCATCACCACCTTTCCATCTGTTTAAAGTAAGAAAGAAAAGTCCTGTGCCATTGGCCCAGGGTGCAGGTCAACAAAGGAGACATTGTTCATCATTTCTTCAGAACATGATAGGGCACAGCCCACTCGGCAGTGTGTTAAGAAAGCACACCAAAATCCCAGAGAGTCGCCCGAGGGGCAAGAGTGAGTAAACCAAGCCTGCAATGAGGTAAAGGTTTGGCTGCAGACTTGAGGGCTGTCCTGCAAGATGGAAATGATGCTTGGAAGGTAAATTCAGTCAGAGTCAAATGAGTCTTTAGTTAGACTCCACGTCGTGGGGAACGTAGCGTGAAAGGAAGGGTAGACAGGTTTCTGCTGAACTTGGGTCACTGGACAGTGTGCAGTCAATGCCCAGGTGAGCTGGTTCTAGGCAGGTGCTTCCCGGTGACAGTCAGTCTACACCTGGCACTTAGGAACCTCCTTCATTGCTTGAATCCTCCCAGCTGGGCTCTCTGCTTCTAAATTCTGCAATCCACTCTCCACACTTTTGCCAGAGCCATCCTTCTAAAGGAGAACCTTGCTGTCCCTGCTCTATTCAAGAGCATTTCACAGCTCTCCATTGTCTGAAGATAAGGCTAAAGTCCTTTAGCGAGAAGTTTAAGGGTCTTGTGATTTGGCTGCAAGCCTCCTCCTTCAGTTTCTTCTTACATTCCTGCCTGTCATCCACCCTGGACTCCAGGCCATGCTCCCTGAATCAGAACCTCAAGTTCCAGGCTGTAGGCCTTTAATGTCATGGGTACTCCCATTCCCCCCTGCCCCATGACTTATATTTCCAGTGCCCCGATCCTACCTATTTTTCAAGATAAAAAGCACACACCATTTCCTCCCAGAAGTGTTCCAGGATACCCCCACTTCTTAGTAATTTAACTATCCTAAACCTCCACAGCATTTTATTTCTATCTAGACACACAGATGTCTCTCTTGAACCGACCAGAGGAATACACCGGGAAACAGACGTCAGCTGCACTCCTGAGTCTAGTATCTGCTGTAGGCTTCCTGAGGGTAATAACCATTTCATTCATCCCTGCATTCCCCCCTCCCGCCCCCGCATAGTCGGGCAAGAGTGTTGCCCATACAAGTGTGGTTTAGTGCTTCCTTTAGTTTCTCCTGATCGCTCACGCCATCACCTAAGCCCTAAGGGAGAGGAATAATGGAGGAATGCCCGGTCATCCATCAGAAAATCAGGGTCTGTCTGCCTCCAGTAGACTGTAAACTCCTTGCAGACTGCCACTGTATCTCTCATCTTGGTAATCCCAGGGTTTAACACAGTGTCTGGCACAGAGCGTGCGGTACAGAATGAAAGAACTAGAGGGGCTTGCCCAAGGTCACCCGGAGTCAGGAACCACTGAATCTCGTCCGGACGAGATCTGGTGGAACCATTTACAACATTATCTCAGTGGGGAGCTCGGAGGAAGGAAGGAATGAAGTGTCTGAGAAATGTGTGCCAGGCCTCTGGCGGCCTCCAAGCCTGGAGAAGGGCAGGGAGGGCGGGGGCGCGACATCAAACAAGACGCTGGGCTCCCGCGCTGCCCCGAGCCTCCCGAGCAGCGCGCCGAGCTCCCGGGCGGCGGGAAGGGTGGAGGGGGTGGGGGCGCGGGGGTCGGCGACCCGCGCTGGCCGGCGGGAGGCGGCGGTGGCAGCCCGCCGGCCAGGGCAGTGCGCGTCGCCCGCCCCGCGCGGCAAATCCCCCAGGGAGGCCGCCGCCAGAGCCCTGGCGCTCCCGGCCCGGCGCCCGCCACGTGGCACCCGGCGGCGGCGGCGGCGGCGGCGGCTCCTCCCGGCGCGCGGCCGGGCCAGCCGGCAGCACGCAGCCGCCTGCGCCGCCCGCCTCCTCCCGGCCGCCCGCCGGCAGCCGCCCGGGCGCGGCGAGGGGGAGCTGCCCGGCCGCCCTGGACCCGGGGAAGGGGCGGGCGGCGCGAAGCCGCTTTAACCGCAGCCGCCGAGCGGAGGCAGGAGGCTGACCCGGCCGCTTCCTAAGTGCGGTCAGGCATCTCGTGACCGCGGCGGGCGCCGGGGGCCCCGCGGGGGGAGGGAGGGAGGGCCAGGGCAAGGAGCAAACAAGAATGCCCCCACCCCTCCCCCGGGCTGTTGCTAGTGAGCCTTTGGGCCGAGTTAAAACCCCAAGCCCGAAATCAGGGGTGGAGTGGGGGGTTGGAATAATTCCCTACTATCCACCCCAGGGCGTGCGCTCCCCGCCCGGAAGGGCTGACCTTGGCCGGGGAAAGGCGGGGGGGCGGTGGTAAGCGCCGGGGCTCGGCTCCCAGCCCGCCGCCCCCTCGGATTCCTGGCCCGGCGGGGGCCGGAGGAGGGGGCCCCCGGACACACACACACACACCCCACACGCAGCGCGCGCCAATGAGCCCCGGCCAGGCGCAGGGGGCGGGGTTTTCCCAGGCTCGAGCACAGCAGCTGCTATTTACCTTCTTGGCTTCTCCCGGGGACCAAGAACCAGCCCCCGCGCTCCGCCGCCCGCCGCCGCCCCCCGCCTCCCTGCCCCCGGGGCGCGCTCACACACACTCACACACGCACGCACACACACATCCTCCCGGTCCGGCCGCAGCCGCGGCGGCAATAAAACATCCTGGCACGTGCTCCGGCTCCAGGCGCGCCCTCGCCGGCCGGCTGATGTCAAACTGCAGCTCGGCTGGTGTAGCTCTTAAAGGGCCCGCGCGCGCCGGGTGCAGAGGCGGCCCCGGCCGCCAGCCGGGCGAGAAGGAGGGAAGAGGCTGCCGCCCGGCCCGCCACCTCAGTGGGCCGCAGAACCGAGAGTCTGTGGGTGGAAAGGAAAAGGATGGCGAGGGCGCGCGCGCGTCCCTGAGGCTTTGCCATCAAAGCCCCTCTTGTTCATCTTTCATTTGAAATTCCATTTCCTTTCTGCCCAGTTGGAAATTATTCTGATTGTTTCCTGGGGAAGCGCGGGATCCAAGGCCCCAACCCCAGAAGAGGAATGAGGGACGGGCAAGGGGGTGGGTCGGATTTTAAAACAACAAAAACAACAACAACAACAACAACAAAAACTCTTGCTTTGAAAATTCGTAAATGTAAGGTGGGAGGCATTTTTTTCCTTTTTCTGCATGTAAAAAGTTTTTTTTTTTTTTTTGCGTCCCTTTTCTGATTGCTTTCCATTATCCTCCTTCCCCCAGTATATAGTGTCTGAGCGGGAAATCAGATGTTTCGCTAACTCACACCCTTGCACACGTTCTCCTCTTTTATCCCTGTCCTTCTGTCTTTTTTTTTTTAATTTAAATATATTTCAAATGAACTTCTTATTAGTGTCAAAGCAGCTCTATTACACATGTGAAAGGAAATAAAGAGCAAAGACCCTGGCCCCAAAAGAAGTAAACTAGACTGGGACAAAACCTGCGGAAAAATCCTCTGTAAAGCAAAGCCCAGCAGGAAGAATAGCAAAGGGTTAAAATCCTTTTGATTGACGTTGTAGCCTCCGGTGCCCCGGGCTCAGGCGCGCGCCATTGGCCGCCAGGCCTTGTGCCTGGCGGCCAATGGGGGGGCGCGGTCCACGAGCTGTGCCGCGTGTCTCCTCCTCCCATTGGCTGAAAGTTACTGTGGGAAAGAAAGTTTGGGAAGTTTCACACGAGCCGTTCGCGTGCAGTCCCAGATATATATAGAGGCCGCCAGGGCCTGGGGATCACACAGGATCCGGAGCTGGTGCAGATAACAGTGGAATCCCCGTCTACCTCTCTCCTTGGTCCTGGAATAGCGCTACCGGTCACCAAGTAGCCATAAGATATTATAATAAACCCTCAGCACTTGCTCAGTAGTTTTGTGAAGAGTCTCAAGTGAAAGGGACATAAACAAAACAATTTTTTTGTGTGAAGGACTCCAAAAATAAAATTCTCTAGGGATTAAAAAAAAAAAAAGCAACAGAAAATGCCAGCTGATATAATGGAGAAAAATTCCTCGTCCCCGGTGGCTGCTACCCCAGCCAGTGTCAACACGACACCGGATAAACCAAAGACAGCATCTGAGCACAGAAAGGTAAGGGCAGTACCACTCTCTCTCTGCAGCCCTAAGAAATTAAGTCGGGGTTGGGGGGCTCCCTTCTCCCTTGAAACCCCGGGGTGAAATGGCAGATCCCTTGGGGACTCAGAGCTCTTTTTTTTTTCCCTTACAGTCCTCAAAGCCTATCATGGAGAAAAGACGAAGAGCAAGAATAAATGAAAGTCTGAGCCAGCTGAAAACACTGATTTTGGATGCTCTTAAGAAAGATGTAAGTGGGTAATGCTGCCTTTTTTTTTTTTTAATTAAAAATGAAATACCATTTCTCATGTACAAAACGTGACACCCCCCCTCCCCCAACTGGCGGGATGGTCCCCGCCTGCACTGCGTTCTCTGAGGCCAGAGGGCCGAGCCCCCTCCAGGGTCTGAGGATGTCTGCGCCGCGGCCGGGAGGGGAGGGGGAGGGACCCCAGACTCCGAGGCCGCTGGCGGGGCTCTCACTTTAGTGCCTTGCCTCTTCTGTGCAGAGCTCGCGGCATTCCAAGCTGGAGAAGGCGGACATTCTGGAAATGACAGTGAAGCACCTCCGGAACCTGCAGCGGGCGCAGATGACGGGTGAGGGCGGCTCGCCGCGTCCCTCTCTGCGGGCGTCACCTTCTCCCCGCGGTGATTTCTTCCAGACTTCCGCCCGTGGTTGTGAGAGGCATTCAGCTACATTTTACTGCCTTGGCTCACTCTTGCGTTCCCACGGTCTGGGGCTTATTTATAGCCACAACTCCAAGTTGTTACTGTTCCGGAAAGGGAGGGAGAGAGGTTGTAGCGGCGAGGGTGGTGGGCGGCTTGGCAGTGGGGGAAAGCGGGTGGGGACGAAAAGACTCAGAACCGAGGCGGTTTTGAGCTGCGTGGAGCCTAGGGATCACCTGGTTTAGCACTCCCCGCTTCCCCATTAGAGTAGGGGAAATGAGGTCCGGGTGGCGGGGAAGGGGGGAAGGGCATTGCCCAAGGTCACTACGCGCGCGCGGACGGTGGGGGAAGATGTGAGGCTGAATGGGTTAAAATAGAGCTGCAGGGAATGGAGAGAAACCGTCTCGACTCCGGCTGCCAAGCTAGTGTTGAGAGGTGGAAGGTTTTTCTAAACCACTACCCTACCCCCAACGCCAGTTCCGCGGGCGGGTGGTCAGGGAGGAGCGCCGCGGAGACCTCCCAGGGCGGAGGCGGTGGCCTCGGGGCCAGGGCCACTGGGTGACCCGTCTGTCTCCTTCTGGCCCGCAGCCGCGCTTAGCACAGACCCGAGCGTGCTGGGGAAGTACCGCGCCGGCTTCAGCGAGTGCATGAACGAGGTGACCCGCTTCCTGTCCACGTGCGAGGGCGTTAACACTGAGGTGCGCACCCGGCTGCTCGGCCACCTGGCCAACTGCATGACCCAGATCAACGCCATGACCTACCCCGGGCAGCCGCACCCCGCCTTGCAGGCGCCGCCGCCGCCGCCCCCGCCGGGACCGGGCGGCCCACAGCACGCGCCGTTCGCGCCGCCACCGCCGCTCGTGCCCATCCCCGGGGGCGCGGCGCCCCCTCCCGGCGGCGCGCCCTGCAAGCTGGGCAGCCCGGCTGGAGAGGCTGCTAAGGTGTTTGGCGGTTTCCAGGTGGTGCCGGCTCCGGACGGCCAATTTGCCTTCCTCATCCCCAACGGGGCCTTCGCTCACAGCGGCCCCGTCATCCCAGTCTACACCAGCAACAGCGGGACCTCCGTGGGCCCGAACGCAGTGTCGCCTTCCAGCGGCCCCTCGCTCACGGCGGACTCCATGTGGAGGCCGTGGCGGAACTGAGGGGCTCAGGTCACCCCTCCCCCTAAACTCCCAACCCACCTCTCTTCCTTTGGGACACTCAAAAGGAACTTGGACACTGGGAGAAAAGAGGACTTTTGTGATTAAGTGGTTATTTTGTTGTTTTTTTTTATTTCTAAAAAGTTACTTTTTTGTAGAGAGCTGTATTAAGTGACTGACCATGCACTATATTTGTATATATTTTATATGTTCATATTGGATTGCGCCTTTGTATTATAAAAGTTCAGATGACATTTCGTTTTTTACACGAGATTTCTTTTTTATGTGATGCCAAAGATGTTTGAAAATGCTCTTAAAATATCTTCCTTTTGGGAAGTTTATTTGAGAAAATATAATAAAAGAAAAAAGAATGAAGCCTCCTATGTCTTAGAACTGATTATTTCAGAATATGTTTTTAAAAAAAGGGAAGGCTCTTGGCAGAATGTGGATTACAGGTAATTTTGAAAATTCAGTCACTGGCTCCTTTGTTATTAAAAGTACATTTTTAAAAATCTGTCAAAACTTTTACCAACGCTCCGTGAACTAAATTACACTTAATTTGCAGGAACCCATCTAATATGGCTACTCTGATCAATTTGTGGTCTATCTCTTAAAGGATTTCAAAAAATTTTTTGTTGCAGTTGGGTAAATCATTCAGTCCTGGTTCTCCCACTAGCTCCTTCTGAGGAAGGTTGAACCCAGCGGAAGTCATGAAGTTAATCGAGTAATGCGTGCTCACCTCCCATTAAGGAAGACCCCTGTTGGCACTGCGTCTGTCCAAAGTAAATGGATTCAGGCAGCCTCTAGCCTTCCAGTGTTGGAGCCTGTTTAATTAGTGAATACTAAGGTGCAGCTAGGCATTCCCTTGTACCAGCATCCAAAAGTTTGAAAATGCCTCTCTGCACCCTCTTCAAGCAAGCTGAGAAGGTCAACAGATTCCTTCTGCCAAGGGACAGCTAGTTAGACTCCCAAGTGGAGCCCAAGTCCAGATGATTAACACCAGACATATGTTTTTGATAAGTTTCTGTGCTGGGCTCTAATAGAGAAAGCATGTGGGGGCGGCGCTGGCAGGCACACAGGCCATCTTCCCTTTAATGCAAACAGCAAGCGACCCCTTCGCTTGGTCATGCCCCATTTCCAGGCAAGATGTGGGCTCCAGATAGAAGCAAAAGGGTTGTCTCGGGTTTCAGCTCACATAACCCTCCTTAACAAGTCCTAACTCAAAGCGGACAGCTTTAAACTGTGCCAGGATCTGCAGGGAATTTCTTCCAAATCCCATCACAAAGGCTTGTCAGATTTTGTCAGATTTGGCCAGGTGTTTGACTGCATCCAGGTGTTGGGGAAATGAAAACCACGAGCCCTGCGAGACCAGACACATCAGCCCCGCTGTGGGTCTGGCGGGCGCGCCCTCCTCCCCCACCGCCGGCCAGTACTCCTCCCCGCCCCGACCCCTCCCGCCAGCCTCCTCTCATCCCCCTTCTTTTAGAACGGCTTCTGGGAGGAGAAGGATGAGGCGGGAGAAATCAATCTTTGAAGCCTTCCTAACAAAGATAAAGCCAACGATTTTCTGTCTTGTTTCAAAAGCTTTACCTCTCCCCCGCCTTGCTCTGGCCTTTCCCACAGGCCAGTGTGGAGAGCCGCTCTATCACAGGAATGATCGAGCTAGCAGACAGCACTTTTCTACCGGAATACCTTCGACCCAGCTTCGGACCCAGAGGGAGAGTTTTAAAGATACTTTTTAAAATTTGGCTCCTACTTGTCTCATTATGTGAAAGGAGTCCAATACCCACCCCGGAGAAATACACAAATACATACACATACACTCCTTTTTATGGTACCATTTTTGCATGATTTCCCTCTTGTTTAAACAAACATAAAGCAATTGCTCTGTGAAGACACCCAACACAAGCCTAAATGCTTCATTTGGCAAACCTGTCCCCTGCCTCCCTAGAAGTCCTTAACTGTCCCAGCATAAATAATGGAGGCATCAGGGTCTCATTTTTATAAAAATACCTGTATGTTTTTTAAAAAGGCACGCGCACGCATACACACAGTGCAATCTCTACACCAACTTAAAATTAAATCTCTTTGTCTTTCCGTGTATTAAAAGGAAATGACTGAAAAAGTGAATTTTTATTAACATCAAAAGTACAGAGATCTCTTGGGGGAGGAAAATTTAAGGAAAAGAAGATCTCTTTTGGGGGATGGAGTAATATATTTAAGGAAAAGAGGTAAACATTTGTTCTTTTGATAATCTGAAAATCGGGTTGTCTTTTTTTTCCTGGAATTTGGGTCTAGACTCAGATGAAACATTTGTTTCCGTACAACATGGGGGGAAAGAGTAACATCTTGGGCCCCAATGGTAATTTTCAGGCTCCGGTGCCAGCTACCCCACTAAACTGACTGTGTCACTTTGGATGAGTCATTTCCCTTATCTGGGACATTGCCAAGTCCGTAAAACAAGTGGGTTTATTTCGAAGACCTTGTGTCCTCCTGCACCCAGGCTGTTTCTGGAGTAATTGGTCGGATGGGGAGGGGGTGGGGGACGAAGCTTCAAAGACAACGGCAACCGTGCTCGCTTCGGCAGCACATATACTAAGACAACGGCAACCTTGCCCACCCACCCCCCACCCGGCCTGGCCAAGTTTTACGACCTCGAGGCACACCCGGCGGCCCCTCTCTCCCGCCCGGGGCAGTCCCGATGGTTCCAAGAGATAAGGCCCAGCTCGCAGCTCCTCGTCCGGATGCGGGCGGGCGGCCTCCAACGCAACGCGCATTATCCTCTCAATGGAGACCCTCCAGGGCCCCGGCCCCCTGCGGTCACTGGCAGCATCCGGAGTGGGAAAGGCGCTGAACTGGAAGGAGAGCTCTCCCCGGTGGAGACGCGAGCCTTCTCTAATGAATAAGCGCGACCCCGGGGCGCGCCCCCTCCTCTCGCCCTATTCCACCCCACGTGTTTCTGGAATGGGGACCCAGGGGTTAAACGGGACCCCCTCATCGTCACCACCGTCCCGGGAAACCTGTCATTAAAGTCAATTAACTTTTCCCACACCCCTTGGCCGGTAACAGCCCGCTGCTAGCTTCCTCCCCGTCTCGTAAGTGCAACCAGATGGGCCGCCGAGCTGCCCTCGCCGCGCGCCCGCCAGGGAGGCCCGGGGGTTCCAAGGGAGGCCGCCGGGGCCCGCGGCCCGGGGCGGGAGCAGGCCAGGGCGGCCACGCCGGGCCAGCCCCGGCGGCCCTGCGGCCAAGGTGGTTTGCTTAGCAGGCCTGGCTGCTTTCTGGCAGGAAATGAATAGCTCCCAGATGAGCTCAGGCAACCTGAGAGGTCGTGAGAACGGCGCGAACCCCCGCCTGTGCAGCCGGCAACCTGCCAGGCCGCGGGGGGAGCGGGCGGCGGCGGCGGCGGGAGGCCGGGAGGCCCGGCGGGCGGGCGGGCGGGCGGCGGCAGGGGGAGAGGGAGGAGGGAGCCGCTGACACACGAGCCCGCGCCCGCTCCCGCTGACAGGCAGGCAGCCGCCCGCGCCCGGCCGCCTCCCCCGCTTCCCCCGCCCCGGGCCCCAGCGCCTCCCAAGCAGCAGGCCCCAGCCGCAGAAATGCGGCCGCCCGGCTCCGCCAGGGCCTGGGGGTGGGGCGGCCTGCCAGTGTTTTTCCAGTTCCCCCGGTAGCTCCGGGCCGCATTTAGAAGCCGGGGAAACTGGGCCGAGGCCAGTGTCAGGGCACCCGAGGCCCTGCCAAGCGTCAGGCCAAGCCAGAGCGGGAGTGGGCAGGGAGGGGGTGGAGGAGGGGCGGGGGCCTGGGGGGAAGGGCATCTCAGCCCACACCGGCGTCCCAAAAAAGACAGAGCCGCCCCACAGCAACTCTGAACTACTTAAAAAAAACAAAAACAAAAACAAAAACAAAAAAAACCTCGTTTCTAAGAACCCTGAGCACCTACTAAGCGTCCAGCAGGTCCACCGCAAGAGTTCCGAAGATAGCCGTAACTTCCACCCAGCCCCTAACTCCCAGAGCTTTGGTTTAGCTAGGAAGACAGACAAACATTCAGGTGACTCATCCCAGGTATGATGAGGTAAGCGCCAAAAATGAAGTTTAAACAAAGGGCACCTAAGAACAGAGAGATTAATTCTGATTTGAGAGGAAACCAGGTAAGTTTTTCAGGGAGTTGGCACTTGAGGCTGAGAGCTGAAAGATGAGATCAACAGGAAGGGAAAGGAAGCATAGGAAGGTGAAGGAAGAGGCAGAGATGGGTAAATATTTAGGTCCAGTTTGAGAAATTTCCGGACGTTCACCGTGATAGTCCTATTTAAAATTTCAAATATATAACTTGGCTTAGAGGCCAGAAAAAAGAAGAAAAAAAAAAAAGGAGGACCAAGCTGTCTGCTTCAGTCCTTGGTTTACTGCAGAAGTCCCAGGGTTTAAAGCATAGTGTCTGGCTTCGGGTTGCTTAGGTTGTTAAGACCAAGGCGAATTAAGGTCTCTGAGCCTCTGAGTCTGTAACTTGGGGCTCAGAGGGGTAGTATTTCATAAGGTGGTGAGGATAAAATAAGTAAGTGCACATAAAGCATTTAGAATGGTGCTTGGCACAGGAGACCTCAACGCATGGTCAAAGCCATGCCAGCCAGGGAGGGATGCTCACCAAACGAGGATGCCAACCCTGAACTTTGCCCAGTGACTTCACCAACTGCTTTGAATTGCACTAGGCCCTATGTGAAAGGCCCACTGCTTCTTCCATAGTTTTTGAATTTCACGTACTCATTCAATAATTACTGGGACCCCTGGGTGGCTCAGTTGGTTAAGCTTCTGCGTTGGGCTCAGGTCATGACCCCAGGGTGCTGGGATCGAGCTCTGCATAAGGCTCTCTGCTCAGCAGAAAGCCTGCTTCTCCCTCTCCCACTCTCCCTGCTTGTGTTCTCTGTGTTCTTTCTGCATCTCTCTCTGTCAAGTAAATAAAATCTTTAAAAAATTACTGAATGAGGCAATACGGGAATAAAGGCTGAAGAAAGGCATGAGCTCTACAGCTGCAAAGCTCATGGTGTAGTAGGCGAGACAAACCAGTAAAAAAAATTAATAACAATAATAGTTAGTCTGTGTTAAGTGCCATAAAAGAGGAGTAGTGCACCTCGCTGGTGCAAAAGAAGGAGACATGTCATAGCAGGCAAGTTTTTGGTCCTCCAAATTATGATTAACCTTGGGAATCTGTGTGACCACAGACGCAGCAGGCATGGTATGTAACTAGTCAAATTCCACTGAAGAAAAGCTATTGTCAAATGGTTAATTTGAAGATTAATCCTTTTATGATACTAGTATGTTCCAAATGAGCACAGTCTCTGAGATGTGGTCAAGGAACTGGACACAATTCAAGGAATCCAGGTTCCAAACTGGCCACTATCTGTGAAATGCCGAGTGAGTCCTCTGGAGTCTCTGGGCTTCCATTTCCTCCCTGACAAGGTAGGAAGTTTGGACCGGAAGTCTCTAAAGTCCGTCTCAACTCTGTGGTCTGTGATTCTCTTTCCTCAGCTTGCTTCCATGGGTCTCTACATTTTGACACATGCTCTGTAGCTCTGAGAACCTATATCTGCCATAGTTCAAAACTTTCGACCAAGGTCTGGGATGATTTTACAACCAAGTATTTCCATCCGCAGTGAAAGATAGGGAAGCAGACCCGAATAGATGGGCATTGTAGTTCCACTGTTGGAAGCAAACAGGCCACACGTTAGATTCTGTAGCTGGGCTGTGTTGGTGAGAATCATGTTCACAGCACGGCACATCAAAGGAAGACTGCATCTCCTTGGATTTGCTCACATATCTGCTCCTACGACCCTATCCTTTACTGTAATATCTTGTTATCTTACTGGGAAAACTGAAAAACAAGAGTTAAAAATACCACCACTTTCCTTCTTCATCCTAAAAAATTGCTTCCCGTCCTTCTCATTTGCCCACTTCTTTTCTGAAAAAAAGAACGTGATCTGTTGTTTATCAGGACTCCTTCCATTTAGGAAACATAGTTCCCCAACTGGCTAGAATTTTTCCACTAGTATATTTACTGGATTAAATAAACTTACTGAATTAGTCTCTTTAAACAAGAATGTCAGTCTGAATTAGGGAAAAATCTAAATTTTAAAAATCCAATAGGGAGAGCAGTAAATTTGTAAATACTTGTAGTGAGTCTGAATTCATAGTTTACAAAAGCACTTGCTCTTATAAAACGAATAAAGCCATTTAAAGAACATATTCTCCTAAACCGGTTAAACGTGGCTTTTGCAATATTATTTATAAAATAGGTGACCCTTGAAGAATGCAGGTTTGACCTCTGCAGGTCCCCTTGTATGTGGACTTTTTTTTTCCAGTACATACAGTACAGTACTATAAAATATATTTTCGCTTCCTTATGATTTTCTTCATAACATTTTCTTTTCTCTGGTTTACCATAAGAATACAGTATGTAATACGCATAACATACAAAATATGTGTTAATTAACTGTTTAGGTTATCACTAAGGTTTCCGATCAACACTTTATTAGCAGTTTATTAGGAGATAAACTTTGGGGAGTCAAAAATTATATGCAGATTTGAGGATGGGGAGATCCATGCTACAGTTCCCGCATTGTTCAAAAGCAAACTGTATAAGTCTTTCTTTGGAGTAGGAAAAAGAGCTCTGGGGGCACCTGGGTGGCTCAGTGGATTAAAGCCTCTGCCTTCCGCTCAGCTCATGATCCCAGGGTCCTGGGATCGAGTCCCACATCAGGCTCTCTGCTCGGCAGGGAGCCTGCTTCCACCTCTCTCTCTATCTGCCTGCCTCTCTGCCTACTTGTGATCTCTGCCTGTCAAATAAATAAATAAAATCTTTAAAAAAAGAAAAGAAAAGAAAAAGAGCTCTGATTGCAACCCAAGTAAATAATTGTAGCCTAAATTAATAATAAGACTTTACTGTAACTAGTCTATGTCTGGATATGTTTGAGTTGTAGTCTGCCTTTGGGCAACCAGAGATTGATGCACTTTTTTCCCCCCTTAAAATTGCAAGTATCACTCAATGAGAGCAATGTTATTTAAGGAACACTATTTGTAGCTTACTATTTTATTATTCACAAAAGTGATCTGTTTTCATGTTAAATTCATTTCCCTTATTTACTCACCAGCATGAGACATGACCTTTGTGAGTCCAGCTCACAGAAAACTCCTGCCTAGAGAAACACCGGGGCGGACAAACCCCAGCGCCCAAAATGTCATGTTTCCTGCTGCATAGTTTCTCTTCTATGAGCTTTCCCCCCTTAGCCGTAAAAATCTGTCCTTATGGCATCAAAATATATAACAGGAATACCATTCCTTAACAGGGCCAGGAAAAACAAAAACAAAAACAAAAACAAAAAAACACAGGGCCAGGAGAGGGCAAAGGCAATGTCAAATTAGTTTCAAAATCAGCTGCCATATATGACGTTGAGGAGTCAAAGTTAAGTGGGAAAGTGGTGAGGGCATTTCTTCATTTAAGTGAATGCCCAATAGATATGTGGGCTCAGGGACGGGATACAAAATGTAAAGGAAGTCTTCCCACACCCCAGATTTGTAAAGAACAAATACTCTTGAACATGCAAAATTCTTCTCTCTTGTGTTCTGTTCCATAATTAGGACCCCCTGATTATTTTTATACAAATAGAATCTTTCAAAGGGGCGCCTGGGTGGCTCAGCCATTTAAGCATCTGCCTTCAGCTGGGGTCATGGTCCTGAAGTCCTGAGATTGAGTCCATGTCGGGCTCCCTGGTATGGGAGAAGCAGGGGAGTCGGCTTCTCCCTCTCCCTTTGCTCCTTCCCTGATTGTGCGCATGCGCGCGTGCTCTCTCTTTCTGTCTCCCTCTCTCTCTCTCTCAAATAAATAAATAAAATATTAAAAAACAAACAGAATCTTGCAGAATCACACAGATATTTCCCTTGCAACTCTACATAACAAGGTAGCTGGGGAATTGGCCATTAATGCCTTGCAGAAGAGAGCAAGCCTCAAAAACAAACACCAAACAAAACAAAACCAAAGGGGGAAAAAAAAACTCAAACTAAAGACTCATTTGTGTGCTTTTTGTTTTTTGGGGTTTTTTGGCAGCAAAAAGCTTTATTGTGGTCCATTTGATCCAGGCTCCGGAGAGGGCTCCAGGGTGATTAAAAATCTGCCTAGTGCTTGCAGAGAGATGCTCAGGCACAATCCCTGGGACCAGGGAGAGGCCAGAGGGGCCCCTGGAAGGCTGCTCGGCTGTGGAGGCTCCTAGTTGGGTGGCCACCCATCTACTTGCTGACTCTCACCTCCTCATCTAGGAAGTGGCTCTCCAGGAAGTCACAGAGGTGGGGGCCTGAGCGGGCAGAACCCAGGGCAGGCAGATTCCAAAGGGACCAGCCCAGGCTCTTCTCTGGAACCAGGGAGCCTTCCATGGCATCCAGGCTTTTCCCCCCACTCATCTTGGGATGGCTTCTGCACATCCTAGAAGAGGGCCCTGCCACTGGACTGGTTTTGCACCTGCAAGAGAAGCTCAGTGCCCTAGTGCTTCTCCTGGGCCATGCCCTCCGGAGCCACATCTGTGGTAGTGGAAATAGGAGCTCAGACAGAGGGCGGGGTAGGACCCCACGGATGCATGTTGAGCAGGGCCGACAGCAGCCTCCACCTTAGTGGAATAATTCTCACGAATCTGGGAGATCTGGTGGATCTGTAATAAGGAGCTAAGCTCAAAAGAGGGTGTTGGCCATCCTGGAGGCAGAGGGTGGCCAGGAAGATGGCCCCGAAGGTTGCATCTGGAACAAAGGGCGGAGGGTGGTCGGAGGCTGGTAGAAGGGGCTTCCCTGGGTCTGTTCTGTCCAAACACCAGTAAAGCAAGAGGCAGATCCGTGGGACCACCCCCCATAACCCATGTCCTGCCTCATTCGTGCTATTTTTGTTTTCCTGTTTTGGGGTAGGGGTAGGGGCAAGATGGGGAGGCCGAGGTTGGAGGGGCTGCATAATATATGATCCTCTAGAGAACTCTGAAACTACTTTTGTATGATATGTTTGAGATTTCATTGTCGGTTCAAAACAGCCACAGAAGAGGCATTTTTGAAGCAGTTGAATGCTGGGAGCCTTTCAGAAAGGATAACTTAGGGACCCCTGAATGGCTCAGTGGATTAAGCGTCTGCCTTCGGCTTAAGTCATGATCCTAGGGTCTTGGGATCGAGTTCCGCATCAGGCTCCTTGCTCAGCGGGGAGCCTGCTTCTCTCTCTCTCTGCCTCTGCCTGCCTCTGCCTGCTTGTGCACCCTCTCTCTCTCTGAAAACAAATAAATAAAGTCTTAAAAACAAAAAAGGATAACTTAAAATGTTGCTCTCGCCTCACCAAGTCACAAAGACCTCAGGCCAGAGTCGTATTTAAATACACACTGGTTTAAAAAAGAGAAGTTGCCTTTCCCACAGTCCATCATCTTGAAATCTGGCCATCAGTGTCTAACCTGATGGCAGGCTGAATTCAGCCTCCTCTTTAAAAGCCAGCTTTTAGGGTTAGCCCACAGCTTCCAGCCTGAGGTCCTGGCCTCAGCTCCGTGCTTTCTGTCCTTTGCCGGGACCCCCCTCATCCTCTCCACTGTACTCCCTGGAAACTTGTTCTGTTTTCAGTGGATGCCCCTCTACCCGCAGCCTGGGTGTGAACCCCCTCGTTGTCTGGTTCTCCCTTTGTTGTGAGCCTGCTGGATGAATGATTCTTCATGTCCCCCACCCAGGGCGCCAATAGGCAGGAAGTCGGGTGGGGCGGGGTGAGGAGTGTGCACACCCTGGCTGGGGAATGGGGTCCCGGGAGATTGGGGTTTGTACCTAGGTCAGGGCGCATGGATGCCACGGGCTATGAGTGAGGACACAGTCGGCCTCCCCAGACCCTTGCCAAACCATGGCTCCTCCCTCTTCGGGTGAAGATCTGTCCTTGGTGGCATCCAGTTCTCTTTAATCTCTGTTCCTCCTCATCTCCTGACGTCCCTCAAGCTCGCCTTCACCTGGCTGGTCCTCCTTCCTTTTTCAGAGATGGGCTGTGAAGCCACCCCTTTCCCCTTCATGGAAGGTGTGGTCCACAAAAACATCCGCTTTTATTCCTGACTTTCAACCTCCCTTACCTTATTTTTACTTTTCTCCACAGCCCAGAATCTCCACAGTCTCCACAGAGCCACCTTCAAGCCTGCGGCTCTCTCCACCTGCAACTTCTCTCCCTTCTCACCAGGAAACTCCTGACGTCTCCCTCGTGGCCCCCGCTGTCTCAGTCTTCTCATGGCCACCTTCGTGGCCAGGCTTCTGTGTCCCCCTCTCCACAGAATGCTCTGGCCAGGGCAAAACTCAGTGAACAAGCCATATAGTCACTTTTCTGTCTTCTCCTCTGTCAGCATTCCTGAGGTTTCCACCAGGTGCAAACTCCATCCTTGAAATTCCCTCCTTCCTTAGCCCCTGGGGCACATCTTCCTCCTGACGTCTTCCAACCTGTCTGGCAACTTCTCAACATCCATCATTGGATTCTTTCCTTGGACTCACCCCATTAAGGTCACTGCCCCTGAAACCCCCATTCGTGTCCTGTTTCCCTTGTTGCTTGGCCACCCATGGCAGTGACTGGCATCTGCGCGAAGACTATCAAGTCTGCCATCTCCCATCTAGAATTCTCTCCTGAGCTCCAGACCAGAACCTGCTGCCCACCAGACAGTCAGTATATCTCAAACCCTGTGCCTATGAGATGCCTATCTCTGCCTCCCAGGCTCAACGTGACTTCCTCCGCCCTACCCATCTCCTCCCTGAGTGTCAGGGGTCACCAGGAGTTTTGGGCTTTTGCTTTGCCCTCCTCTAGCCTGAGCTCCTTGCCTTCAGTCGTGCTCCCTCTCCAAACCATCAGCTATATCCCATCATCTATCCCAGCAACCACATCTCTGGGAGAAAACTTCCAGAGGCTTCCAATCCAATCCAATTTCAATTTTCCAATGAAAAACTTGTATGATTTGCTCCCAGCCTATTCACCTGCCTTATTGACCCTAAGGAAGCTGCGTCCTATCCATGCACCACCCACATGCCGGGCTGCTTCGGTGCCCTCCAAGCTCCCTCTGGCTTCTTTCCCTTCACACACGCTGCCCTGTGCTGGGGCGTGCCTCCTCCGCTTCTCCATCTAGGGACCTCCTACTGCACTGGTCCCGCAAGATTTTGCTCTATCTCCCTGCTTCCAGAAGCCCGTCCAGATGCCCTCAGTTCCCTGCCAGGACCCCTTTCCTCCTGCCCCATCCTGGGGCCTCGAACACAGCGCTGATGCTACTGGATTAGAGTGTCTGTTTCTCCGTCTCTCCAACCCAGACTGGGCAAGTTTTTTAGAGGCAGAAACAACATATTTTTCTGTGCTTTCAGCATGTGGCACGTGCCTGCCATCCAGAAGACATCCAGAAAGCTGTATCCCAGCATAGTAAGGGGCTGGGTATTAATAAAAACAACCACCGATATTTGAATAATACTTCAAAGTTCACAAAATGCTTTCATAAACACCGCCTCATTTGATCCCCAAGCAATCCAGGGACGTAAGCAGGACTCAAAGATAGTAGTTGGTTTGGCCCGGAGGCAGCTAGAAAGTAGCAGAGAGGGGTCTCTGGAACTCGCATCTTCTGGCTGGAGCGCTAGCCTTCCCTCATTCTCTGCAGCATTGGAGGGGCCTGAGCCCTGCTCTAATGCCTGTCTCATCGGTTGCCCGAGTACCCCTTCCCTGCTGACTTCCAAGGGAAGCCTACATTCAGTCTCCACGGTCCATCACTTTTGCTACATAAGTAACGTGAACCAATTCAGAGCAGCTGGAAATCTATTCTCCTTAGTCCTGCTTTGCTACCTTAATACACATAACTGAAATCTCTCAGGCACGAGAACTGCAGGTTCATTCCTTCCCCTTGTCTCCCAGTGTCAGAGAATTAATGCAATCAAAGGCAAATTTTTTTTTTCAACAGAAAGATTAATGATCCTCAATACAAATGCATTACCAGGAATTTTTCAGAATCAAAAATTCTATAGAGGGAATGGGAAAGTAAATCTCAAACTTTAAGAAGGAAGAAAAGCCTTCCAATTTTGAAGATCTTATGTGCATGGCTGTTTTGAAATAGAGCCATCCTGTAAAAGGTGAACGAGTCACACTGAGACCCAGAGAAAGCAGAGAGGGAAGACACAGAAGGGTGTAACATGAGATCCCAGAGCACCAGCTATGGATGAGGCCACCCCAGAAAAAATGCTTCTTGCATTTACAGTCTCTGTAAGCTGAATATTCCCTAGCCGTGAAGCAGTTGCTAACTTTCTAGGTACGCTATGTTTGGCTTTTCTCTCCTGCCTGGAACTGCCAGTGGTTTGCATTCGGCTTTGTGGCAGATCAAAATGAGCCTCTCTTACCTGAGGGGTTTCTTTAGAGGAGAAGCTAGTGTTTGTTCGGGTCACCTGCAGCTGGGGGCCCAGAACCCGCAGGGAAGGGCATCCTGCCCGGGATGGGTCACTGGCCGACCGAGCAGCTTCCAGTGGGGGCTGGCTAGGCAATCACTAGGGGTTACCGCATTGCCTATTCTGTGCCAGGCACTGTTCCAGGCACCAGAGTTTCTGCAAGGAAAAAGATAGGGAGGCCATGGCTCTCAGCACACATTCCATTTCCACGTGCAGAAGACAATAAAAAAGAAAAGAAAGAAAGAAACGAAGGAGAGACTCTCAGCTCATGGTAGATACTAAGGGGAAACTAAAACAGGATGCAGGGTAGAAGGGGACTGAAGTGGGGCTAGGGTCTAATTTAGAATGGGTAATCAGGGAAGGCTTCACTGAGGAGGTGACCCCTGAAGCCCTGAAGGTCAGTAAAACAAAAAGCCTAACCCAATTTTGGGGACCCAGTCAGTGAAGACAGAAGATGTTACCCCCGGCCAGCCTGGGCAAGGCTTATGAATGGCTGACCATGGCACCCAGGGCCACAGAGAGGGCTCACACTGCCCCTACCCTGCCCCCCAAGGCAACCTTTGTCTTGGCGTGTCTTCCCTCCTTTCTTGTCTCTTTCCGTCCCTCTTTTTCCTACCTCCAGGCACAGCATTGGACCCCCGTGCGCCTGCTCGCTACACCAGGTATCCACCAAGGCAGGCCTGCCTTCCTCAAAGTTCCTGGGAGACTGTTCATACTGCCCTTGCCTGCCACTCACTCTGGCCATCCTGGTATGATGAATGACAGGAGACCCGAGAAGAACCCCGATGGAGCCACTTCTCCCAGCGGATTCCTTTGTAAAGGATCGAGAAGTCCTCTCTGTAACCCTCTGAGCAAGCCCACCAAAGCCACCCGTTCCTTAACAGTTCCCAGGTCTGTGCACTGCACCCACTCACAGGACGAGGCTGGGAGGGAGCACGCGGGCACTGTCCAAGTGCCTGGGTTAGGGAAGGAGCAGATCAGTGAGGTTTTTCCTTTCCCCATTTTCCAAATATTCTGTAAAGTACATATACTACTTTTATAACCGATGTTTCTATTTTAAGAAAATGAGTCTTGGGCAACAGCTTAGAGAAACTATTTCTCCTTTCTGAATGCCCCTATGCTAATAATCAGGACAGTTCAGCTCATCATTTAATTATCATCTTCTGGAGTCCTGAGTGTCTTTGTTGGGTCTCTCACGGCGAGGCTGGCGCACAGGGACAATCAGATGATTTTCTCCGCATCCCTCTGTTAAGATCAGCCCAGGGAGTGCCTGGCACACTGTGGTTTCTCAGAAAGCATTGCTGGGCTCCTCTGCTTGTACGACAGGATTGACTCAGCCCCGGGGCTTCACCTTGAGGATCGAGGAGAAGCCTCCCCATCTTCCCAGCCTTACCTCAGCCTCTGGCTCCACTCTTCTCCCCAGTTGCGATGAATAATGAGCATCTAAGTTTCTGAATTCAGCTCTCTGGGAGATCAAGATGTCATGACTGCAGTCGAGAGGTGGAGTTTTTTCTCCTTCCCTTGATGCTGGCCCTGTGACCATTCCAATGAGCAGAAGGAAGCAGAGGTATTGCTGTTCCAGGCCTAAGTCTGAAGAAGGGCTGGCAGCCTCCCTCTTGCACACCGGGGAGCCCTGAGCTGCCATTGTGAAAATACAGCTACACTGATGGAGAGAGAGAGCCGAAGAGGGCAGCTGCAGGAGAGGGAGAGACCGCAACACCTCTCCACCTGGAGAGAGAGACAGAGGTCCTGCCATCCCAGCATCCTGGCTGAGGTCAGCCTTCTGGCCATCACCACCAAGGCACAGACGTTCCAGGCAGCCATCTTGGATGTTAAAGCTGGTGGAGTCCTAAGACAACGGCAGCACAGCATGTGGAACAGAAGAGCTGGCCAGCTGAGCCCCATCATCCCATAGGATGACAGTTGTTCTGTTAAGCCTAAAAAGCTGGCCCCAAGGAAAATGAACATGATCTGTGGATAAGGCAGAGATAAATTCGTTGCTTACTGTAGTAAGGGAGAATCCCTAGCAGAGCTTTGTCAGCATCTCTAAGACAGGAGGGAAGGTCAGAATTTATTGATAACTAGAAGCCTGGTCTAAGGCAGTCTTCCCATATGGGGATATAATTAGAATTGGGCAAGAATCACCCGTGACAATCCAAGAATGTTGGAAGCCCAAGGCAGGGATTTCCAGCTGAGCAATTCAGAGGATCTTAGGACATATTGTCTGTCACTATCTCCCTTGAAGAGTGGAAGGGAAATTCCTTTAATGAACAATCGAACCATTTCCCTGGGCAGGAGACTCCTGGAGAACTAGGGTCATACTAACAAAGAGGAATACTAAAGTTCTGCTAATAAAGACAGAGAAAGAGCATGAAGTCAGACTAATTCAGACAGTAAGATATAGCTTCTGTTCTCAGCATCCTGGCCAGCCAGTGTCCATTCTCAAGCCACTAAGTTTAGGGATGGGGTTTTTACACAGCCAATAGCAATTCAGACACTCTCCAAACCTTCCACTTTTCAATGTTTCTGTATTTCTCCATTCATTCCTTCATCCATATTGACTGTATACCCGTTATGTCCCAGGCACTGTGCTAGGCACTGGCGATACAAAAGGGACAAAGACAGGGTCCCTGCCTTCTAGGAGCTTAAATAGCAATCAGGAAGAGATAGGAAAGCATCAAACAAAACAATTAACAAGGTAATCTCCATACAGATGAAGTGTTCTGAGGAAAATTAAAAGGCAAGAGGATAGCATGATATTGCAGAAAGGAGATAAAATTGTTTTAGAAACAGCTGTGGTCAAAAGAAGCGCTCTCAAAAGACGTCTATGCTGATAGCATGTGAATGGTGAAAGGACCCAACAGGTTAAGATCTCCAGAAAGAACATACAGGCAGGGGCACAGCCAAGGCCAAGTCCTCGAGGCAGGGAAGAGCACTAGCATGCTGGGAGACCAGAAAGGCCAACATGCCTGAAACATGCTGACCAAAGGGAGTGTGGCCCACACTGAGGCCAGCAAGACTGGCAGAGGTCAGATCGCAGAGGGCCTTGACAGTCATGGTGAGAAATTTGGGTGTGAATCGAAGGGTAATGGGAAGCCATGGGAGCAGCATTGCCCAAGAGAGATCGCATGCCAGCAGCAGAGGCAATTTAAAATTTTCTAGTAGCCACATTATTTTAAAGTATATTTTAAGAAGTCTAATAAATTTTAATATTTTATTTAACCCTATAATATACCCAAAATATTTCAACACGTAATCCACATGCAATATGATTAATGGGGTATTTTACATTCCTTTTTGGTACAGAGTCTTTGAAATATGTGTATATGCTACAGTGACAGCTCCTTTCAGTGGAGACTGACCACATTTCAGGGGCTCAACAGACACCTGTGGCCAGTGGCTGCCATTCTAGACAGAAGAACCCTGGAGGATCTAATGACCATCATCGTCCCAGATCCCCGGGCTCAGAGCTGTCTTTTAGTCCTCTCTTCCCCTCACGCCTACCTGCCATCACATCCCCCAAGAGCTTGGATAATTCTATCTAAATACCCCCACAGCTAGCCCATCATCTTTACCCCAGCTCAGATGTCTTCCCTATTTCACCCATCAGTTAGTGCTACAGTCTCTGAACTGGACTTTTTGCCTCCGCCTCTGCCAGTCTCTCTCCAGGAGGCTACTGACACGATCTGCTAAACACAACACCCACCTTCTCCCCTCTCCCCTGCAAAATCTTCCATAGCTCTCACTGCCTGTGAGGTTCAACCTCCTTCCGAAGGCCTACAAGACCCCTCAAAGACCAGCCCCACGCCTCCTGTTAGCCTTGTTTCCCGCTGTGCCCTTTACATAATACAGTTAAAACCCAGGGCCCAGTTTGGTCCACTTCAACACACTTGCTCCCGTAACTTAGGAAAGTAGTTATTTTATTTTCCAAAATATCCCTAACCACCACGGAACAATGGTAGCCGAACATTGAAAGTTTTCAGGGTTTGTTTCCATGTATTATTCCCCTTTAATAAGAATTTCCCTCTCCCTACGAAGTTTTGTATTTTTTTCTTCCTTGAGAGTTTTTATTTTGTAAAGTTTTTTTTTTCTTTTAAAGGCAATTCCAGTGACTTTGCCGCATGTGGATATGAGTTGCCTGCTTGCTGCTTGATTTCTTGCTTGTTCTTGTCCCATAATCCAACTCTTAGCAAAAGTGTTACATGGCAAATATACATAATCAAGCATCATACGGTGTGTGTGTGAGTGTGTGTGTGTGTGTGTGTGTGTGTGTGTGTGTGAATTTTGAGGCTAAAGTATACTTAATTGTATTTTGAACAACCTCTGACATCACTCGAAATTACAAGAAGCACTATGGGTTATGACAAGTCCAGGCTGGGAATCTCTAAACTCCGCCTTGACTTTGGTTATGACCTTAAAAAAGCTGCCATATTTGAAGTATGGTTGAAAGCCATCCCTTGTGTTTTTCTTTTCCCCCTTGATTGAAACATTTAAGTAACTGAATATGTAATTTTGCAGACTCCACTCCAAAAGAGCCATCAAAACAAAATTCACATGATGTGTCCTCTGCCAGCGCCCGTCCCACAGCTGCTCCTGACTAGTCATGGCCGTGAGATACCAGCTCCGGAATTAGACTGGAAGTGAACTGAGTCATAAATTGCTACTGAAGGAAGCCTGTGCTTGCATCTCTGGAAATTCATGTGCAAAGGCAAGGGGCTTACAAGCCTGCGCCAGCAACAGTCCCCATTACCGAACTCTTCCCTACCAACCTGATCTGGTTTGATTTTAACTTGCTTTGGGAGCCCTGTTCAATCCTTTGCATATATTTGAGTATAAATGCAGGTCTAAGAGCAAACACTTATTGCTTGTCTAACAGGCGCAGAAAGGCGCTTCTCCTGGCCACACCACAGGGGCAGGGCTTGCTGAGAAGACCCACTAACAAAGCTCAAAGCTCACGACTCCCCAGGTTGTCTAGAGTTCTGGTCTCGGTCCTTCCCCACCTCCTCCCAACACCAGACTCTGACTGAGCACCTACTATGTGCTGTCTCTGTAGAGAAACAGATGAGTGAGACACTCTCAATCGCTGGGGGAATTTAGGTATCAATAAAGAATTTTTTTTTTTTTTAGTTTTTTATTCCTTTTTCTTTCCTTCTTTCTTTCTTTTTTTTTTTTAAGATTTTATCCATTTATTTGACAGAGAGAGAGAGAGACAGCTAGAGAGGGAACACAAGCAGGGAGAATGGGCGAGGGAGAAACAGGTTTCTGGCTGAGCAGGGAGCCGGATGTGCGGCTTAACCCAGGACCCTGGGACCATGATCTCAGCCGAAGGCTGACGCTTAAGAACTGAGCCACCCAGGCGCCCGAACAAGGGAAATGTGTGCTTCTTTTTTGAAAGCCTGGGAATTGCAGGCAGCTTGGTCGGTGAGAGCAGCCAGCGAAGTAGAGAAGAGGTTACAGGAGGCTCCGGGGCTGGAGGTGATTTCAAAAGGGAGGGCAGAGAAAGGCCAGGTCTGACTGGTTCCATGTGCTTATGAGTCACAACCATCAATCAGTGTTGTCCAGGAAAAGCTGCCTCTTCAAATCCCCTGGAGGAGGACAGGTGGAGCCAGAAGAACGTGACCTGGAGATGGTATGGGCCCTGCTCCCACTCGGAATGACCATGGCAATGTCACTCGCCTGCCTTTAACTCATTTCTTGTTATTTAAGAGGGTGGGATCCCATGGTCCCAGGGGTCCTCCAGCTTTGAGACAGAATCCCCTGAATTACCGTCCCAATACACCTATTACCGGATGGGGGTCTGGGCGTGCAAACAGCGTGAGCTGTGGAACTATTTATACCAGTGTCACAGTTAGCGGGGTGTGACCCGTGAACTCCACGTGCACATTATCTGCCCCAGAACACAGAACTCCCTTTCAATCTCTCACCTCCGGCCCTCATCCCCAGGCTCTGCCCCTCCCGGTTTCCACCTGCTGTCTCTCTCTAGCTGGTTCATGTTTTCATCATTCATTCATTCCCTTGTTCATTCAGCTAATAGGTTTAGCCCCAGCTGTGTGCTGGGCACTGGATCTGGCCCCAAATCGATGCCTTCCTGACTCAAGTGAGCTAAGTGGGAAAGGAGGAAGGGGAGGCAGGGGGGTTGTCCAGGACACTGGACCCAGGAGGCTCTGGGGAGGGCTCTGGCCACCCTGCCAGACCCTCTTGCAGCAGCACCCATTTTCTGGATGTTTGCCAGACTACCTGGAAGGAAGGGTGAGGGGAGTTGCTGCACAGGGTGCCCCACCACACTGCAGACTCCACCCACCTCCAGACCGAAGTTCAAGACGGCACCCCCTTCACACCACAACCCCTCCGTGAACAGGAATACCCTCCCTTTTTCTCTATATATTTCTCTATTCACTCAGCTGTACTTGGGTGCATTGACGGCCCCACAGAGGAGGCAAGTGACCCCAAGAAGTGGAAGGGCGTATATGGTCATTGGTGGGCAAGTGACCAGGAGGCAGTGGGCCTCTGGTGGGGGATTCAAGCAGCAGAGAGACGCAGTGTGGCGGGTGGGAGAAGGCCCAGGGCTTGCCAGAGGGAGGCACCTGGCAAAGCCTGAGGGTTGCTGAGTAATTTGGGTCTCAGGGTTCAGAAATGTCAGCAGCTGGCATTCCTCCACCACCTCCAAGTCACTTTCTTTGCCGTCCCTGTGGCTTTTTATTTGCTTGGAACTGGGAGTGCCTGCTATGGCGGCTAACAGAGAGGCTCAGAGCTGGAGTCCCTACCTCAAGGGAGATTGGGCAAGCTCCCAGGCCTGGGGCAGAATAGGCAGGCCGGCCTGGGCTTCTGCTGGAGTGCAGGGCCTGCAACGTCCGCAGCCTGACCTGGAGACTTGCCACCTCCCATAGGAACTGTCACCTTTCCCTTCAGATCTATGCGAAGCCCCCTCTCAGCCTCACTCTTGTCTATCCCCAAGAGAGTTCAAATATGGAAATTAGGAGGGGGTGAAGGCAGGAAGGAGGTGTCCTGAATTAGGAACCCAGGGGCAGCCCGAAGTTGTCAAACCTCCAAATGCAAAGAGAAAGAATTCTCTGAGCTGGGATGGGGGGAGCTGTTTCAAGGCAGAAATGAACTGGGGTGACAAAGTGGGGTGGTGGGTGTGGAGAGAGAGAGGGAGAGAGAGAAGGAGACAGATTTACTGAATTCTGAGGGCAAACTGAATCTTTCCTCCCCCTCCACAGCTGAATCTCGGCTCAGCCTGAGGGTCTCCAGATTTCAATCTCTCTCCCTCCCCACCCCCCCCACCCTCCTCCTCCCCACCTCCACACTCCACTTCCTCTCCCAATTCCCGCTTCGCACTTCCCCCTACCCCTCCGTCTCTCCCTCCCACCTCCCTCTTCTTTGGCTTCAGGGCTTTGCATTATCATTGGTGGAGCCTCTTGGGACCTGGTATTGACTTCAGCCCCAGCTGCAAACCTTCCCTCTCACTCCAGGAATTGCACAAATAAACCGTGGGGAGCGGAGCCCTCCTCACCACAAACATTGAAGGGGCTTCTGCTGGCTTCTGCTCAGCCTCTGAGGCTTTGAACCAGCCAGCTCCTGGGAAGGGCCCCTGTCTGGTGACAGGCACCAACACAGCCTGCCTGTCCCCTATAGGCAACCCTGGGGACCCTCTCCCCCACCTCCCATGTGAGTGGGCAGGGCTTGGTGGGATTACAGTCACCCCTGCCCCCAGATAAAGCTGGGTCCAAGGCACAAAGCTTCTCTCCCAGGGGACCACCACACAATTCGGTGACCTTGAGAAAGTTATTTTAGCCTCCACAGATTTCCCTTTCCCTGTTTTTAAATAGATCAGAGATTTATGCTTCTTAATTCACAAAGAAGCTGCACGGAAAAAGACTGATTTGTTCTGAAGGGTTCTGGCTTCCAGAGAGGAACCCAAGGTCCCAGGCAGCTCAGACATGCATCGGCTCATGGACTGAACTCTGAGGTCCTGCCACACGGATGCTGCTGCATGCCCTTCCGGGTCCCCTGCAGTATTGTGCTTGGAACAAAGTGAATGCTCAATACTGACTGAATGAATGCACCTGGCAAACGTTTCCTGCATTCCTTCCTTGGGCCAGGCACCGAGACAGCCCAGCTCTTGAGGTGCTCACAGACCAGGAGGGAGACGAGCACATCCACAAATATAGCCCATATAGAGTGTTAATGGGCTGGTGCCAGGACAGAAGAGCTCAGGGAGCAGGGAGGCTCAGAAAAGAGAGCTCAGGCCTGCCCTTTGTGGGGAAGGAGGACAGAAGAGTGGCAACTCTGAGCTTTGAAAGAAGGGGGGGCACTCAAAAGTCCGACAAGGCAGGGAGTGGGGGTGGCCCGTGTCTTCCAGCAGACGGAAACATGTTCAAAAGCACTGAGCCCTGAAACTGCGTGGCAGAGTCCTGTCACCATGAATGACCCCTAAGGCAGGACCACAGGTGGTTAGAAGATAAGCAGGAAGGGGAAAGGACAGATAGATAAGGAGGGATCCCTTAGGTTATTATGTCCCTGTATTGTCCAGGGATTCCTATACGTGACTTCAACATTCACCTTAGATGATTAAAATGTAGTAGTCTTTCTTTGATCGAGAAACTCTAGAAGCATGATGGACTCACAGACCGTCTACAGTAACTCTAAGAGCCGACCCCCCAACCCCATGCCTGACTCCACACTGTGCCCCATACTTGGGGCCATACCCAGTACTTAGGGAGACCGTACAGTTTCTCATCCAGATTGGTCCACTTTGGAGAGAGAATGGGGTCACTATGTATAATTGCACCAGAGGAACAAGAAGAACTGGACTATTCTGGGCAAACCAGGATGCATGGTCACACCAGCTAAAGACCTTGGGCTGCCACTGAAGGGTTCTACAGAGTAAACGGTACCATCAGATTCACGTTATTGGAATTGAGTCACTCTCCTGCTCTCACTTTTCCACAGAACAGTGGGAGTAAGAGGAGAAGGATGGTTCAGATGGTCCCGGAGGCCCTTTCCAGCTTCGGCATTCTATAAATCTGTGTTTGGTTGGCATTTGAGCAACAAGAAGGGTTGGATAGAATGTAACCTCAAGGAAGTTTTGGTGGTGGCCTGCAATTCAACCTAAACCATGAAGATCCATACCAATATCCTGTGTTTTTAGTTGAAACCCAATGAAAGTGCCCAAGAAAAACACTCCCAAGGAAACTCTACTCATTCACCCATCCAGGAAGGGAAAGGCAATGCCCATGAAAACATTCCATTGAAATTAAAGCCCTGCTGCCAATCAGCCTCTCCCACAAGTCCTAGTCCTCCCTTCCTCTTCTTCCTCCTCCTCCTGTGTCTAGGGGCCAGCAAGTGAGATGTGATTGGATCTGTAACAGGACGTGAGCTTCAAGTAGTTCAGTTAATGCTGTGGGTTCAACTCCCATGACAATCCCCTCCCAATTAGAAACCTTCTCTCTCTGAAACAAAACAAAACAAAACAACTCCATGGCTCCTCATCACCTGGAAAATTAAGCACAAACTCTTCAACCTCCATTTCAAGACTCTCTACAGTCTGAAGACACCCATTTTTTCAGCTTTGTCTCCCATTGTACTTTTTATACACCCTTTCTCACAATCTAATTGGAATTCTTGCTGAACGTACTTTATATAATTCTCTCTAGATGCTAACTCATGTTCTATCTACTCCCTACTTATCAAATTTCTACCAATAAATTTCATCTCTTCCATAAACTTTATCTCCCCTCCTCCCCCACTTCCTGTCTTTCAAGTCATCTAAACACGTTATCTTTCAAGATACTTGCGTACTTACTGCTAAATAAAGGTATATTGATTGAGTATCTATCTCTGAATCCTCTTTTATAAGGAGCTGATGGCGAGTGTGGTTTAAGGAAGTTTGGACTCTCATCTGTGTGTCCCACACGAGGCTAGTCCTGTCCAATTTAGAAATGCAAAGAAACTAGAATAGCCAAAACACTTTTGAAAAAGAACAAAACTGAAGACTTATACACATACTTCAAGACTCATTTAAAGCTACAGTAATCTTGACAATCTGACATTGGTGTAGCAATGGGCAAACTGATCAGTAAAATAGTACAGAGAATCTACACGTGGACACCACATGTATATAGAGGCAGAAACTAAAATTCAGTGAAGAAAAAGTGATCTACTTAAACAAACTACACTGGAACAATTGGATAAACAATGCAAAGAAAAAAAAAAGGAACTTCAATCTATGCCTCCTGTCGTGTTCAAGAAATAACCCATGATACATCTTAAGACATAAATAAAAAATGTAAAACTATAAAATTTATTTTTTTAAAAGACTTTTTATTTATTTATTTATTTGAGAGAAAGAGAGAGCACAAACTGGGAGGGGGCAGAGAGAGAGAGGGAGAAGCAGACTCCCCACTGAGCAGAGAGCCTGATGCGGGGCTCGATCCCAGGACCCTGGGATCATGACCTGAGCCGAAGGCAGATAACCCACTGAGCCACCCAGGTGCCCCTAAAACTACAAAATTTCTCTAAGAAACATAGGAGAAAATCCTTGTGACCCAGGATTTGGCCAGTATTTCTTAGATACAACACCAAAAAGCACAGTGCTTTACAAAAATTTAGCAAATTAGAATTTACCAAAATAAAGAGCTTCTCTTCCAAGAACAATTGTTTTGAAAATAAAAAACAAATAAATAAACAAAAACACTTTGGAGAAAAAAAGAAAGAAGAATTTGGAGAGTATCACAGATCTGATAAGAGGATTGCACCCAAATTATATTTAAAAGCTTTTAAACTAGGGGCACCTGGGTGGCTCAGTTGATTGGGTGTTTGCTTTCAGCTCCTGTCATGATCCTGGAGTCTCAGGATCAAGTCCTGGGGCAGGACCCCTGCTCAGCAGGGAGTCTGCTTCTCCCTCTGACCCTCTGACCCTCTGACCCTCCTCCCTGCTCCTGTTCTCTCTCTCCCTCTCTCTCTCAAATAAATAAAGAAAGTCTTTTTTTAAAAATTAAAAAATTAAAAACCAAAAAGTTTTAAAACTTAATAATAGGGGCACCTGGGTGGCTCAGTGGGTTAAGCCTCTGCCTTTGGCTCAGGTCATGATCTCAGGGTCCTGAGATCGAGCCCCGCATTGGACCCCCTGCTCAACGGGGAGCCTGCTTCCCCCTCTCTCTCTGCCTACTTGTGATCTCACTCTCACTCTGTTAAATAAATAAATAAAATCTTTGAAAAAAAGAAAACCTCAATAATAGGAAAACAAAGAAACCAATTAAAAAATAGGCAAAAGATTTAAACAGACACTTTATCTAAGAAGAATATAGATGGCAAAGAACTCATGAAAAGATATATATTGGGGCACCTGGGTGGCTCGGTCCTTAAGCGTTTGCTTTTGGCTCAGTTCATGATCTCAGGGTCCTAGGATCGAGCCCCACATCAGGCTCCCTTCTCGCTGGGAAGCCTGCTTCTCCCTCTCCCACTCCCCCTGCTTATGTTCCCTCTCTGCTGTGTCTTTCTCTGTCAAATAAATTAAAAAAATAAAAAAAAACTAAAAAAAAGAAAAGATATATATCGTCTGTCATTAGGGAAAGACAAATTAAAATTACAATGAGATACCATGTCCCCATGACACACCCACTAAAATTAGCCTAAACAGAACAAAAAAACCCCTAACTATATCAAGTGTTGGCAAGGATATGGAACAACCGGAACTCACACACCACCAGTGAGAACGTAAAATGATGAAAACATTTTGGAGAAGAGTTTCTTTAAACACATGCCTGACATATGACCCAGCCCTTCCACTCCCGGTGTTCACCCAAGAGAAACAAAAGCGTGTGTCCACACAAAGACTTATTATACCTAAATATTCAAGGGAGCATTGTTTGTAAGAGCCCCAAACTGGAAATGGTAGAAAGGTCTATCAATAAGTGAATGGATAAACAAATTGTAGTATTTCCCTCCAAGAGATTCCTACTCAGCAATAAAATGGAATAAATTATTGATATATACAACAACAAGGATGCATCTCAAAATAATCGTGCTGAGTGAAAGAAGCCGGAAAAAGAAAAGAAAAAAAGATTAACTCCTTTATGATTCCACTTATATGACATTCTACAAGATGCAAACTAATATAGGGATATAAGGCAAACCATCTAGTTGCCTAGAGATGGGGGAGGGGAGAGGGGCAAAGAGGGCACCAAGGGCTGGTGGGGCGGGGACGCAAATGGAGAGGGGGAAGCTTTTGTGGGTGATGGATATATTCACTATCTTGATTGTGGTGATGGTTTCACAGGTGTATACATATGTCAAAATATCAAATTGTATATTTTAGATATGTGCAATTGATTTCATGGCAAGAATACCTCAAGAAAGCTTAATTTTTTTAAAAATAGACATTGTCATTTAGGAGCTTAGAATCATGGTCTTACTGAAGACACCACTCGAAGAAGAGCAGGGTTTCAATCTGACTGTTTTATTTTAATATGGTCTAGATCAGCCTTCTCCATAATCACTCAACACCTGGCCTATCATATTGCCCATGTCCCCGTACCCGCTGTTTGAGCTTCTGGGTTAGAAGAGGGGTAAGGGTCTGGGTCTGATTTCTTGATCCACACCAATTGCTTCTGAACCACAGAGACATTCCAGGACATGACCGAGGGGCCTTCAAACTGAAGGGACATTTGGGGTTTCCTGGTCCCCCTTCTATCCAGTGCGGGAACCCCTCTACTTCAAAGAAACCATTATTTAGTCACTGACAATGTCTCCTGGGATGGGAAACTCCCACTGTTACCTGCTCATACAGCAACTAACTACAGTCCAAGGGGAAAGAACGGGAGTAGGACAAGAGGGAGTGAAAGAGCTATCCCTGAAATTGGCCAGGATCCATATCCTCTTCCAGTGTAGTTCCTTAGGAATCTTACACTTAGGGAGAAATCAAATCAATGCTTTCAAGAGACAAATACACTTTCTCTGGCCCATGATCGAAGAGGATGGGAGGAAGGAGAGACAGGAAGATTTGTTAAATAAAATCTGAGTTAGCAACAAATTCTTTAAAAAAGAAATTCTATTTCTGACCCAGTGGGTTGTTTCTTTTTTCCTTTTTTTTTTTTTTAATATGGCTTTATTTTTAAGTAATCTCTACACCCAATGTGGGACTTAAACTCACCACCCCGAGGTCAAGAATCACACACTCTATTGACTGAGCCAACCAGGTGTCCCTCGATGGGCTACTTCTGTTTGGTTGGAGTGGTTTTTATGTCAGTTAGCTCTAACTTTGAGCCCATCTCTTAATGTCTCATCGCCTTGGCTTTCCCAATTTTGTGCATTTAGAATCAAGATCCTGGACCTTCCTTCCTCCTGATGAGCATGAAGGTTCATGAGAACTTTGGGTTCTGGGGAGAGGAAAAAAGCCCTGTATAGAAAGACCAGGACTACATCATTTCTGTTTCTCTTGACACCTTTTCATGCTTGGTGATTTCGGCTACTTCTCGAAGGGAATAATCTCTTAAGCTCTCCATCTAATCTGTTCTCAGACAGGAGTTTAAACTCTCCCCCATTCGAAGTTTATCAGACAGATCTACAGAGACTTTTCCGGGAGGATGTTTACAAAGGACTTTTAGTGTTGCCAAGAAAAGAAAGAAGGGGGGAAGATAGGGTTTCTGAAGGGCAGTTTCAGAGGCAGTGAGACTGAAACATAAAAGAACCTTTCTTTCCCTTACTAACAGGTTGTCCAAAGGCCAGTGGTGGGCAAAATTGTTTGCGCCAGGGGCAAATGGCTTCCCTGGTGGAGAGTGTCCCTTGTAATCACTGGAGCCAGTGGGGTCTGTTCTTGGGGTAGAGACTGTTCTCTCCTTTTGCAGAGCTGGAATCTTTCCAGAGATGAAAGCCTGTAGTTTTACTCCTCGACTTCCTTTTCGATCACTTCATTCTCTGGGAGGTCTTCATAACAGTGACATCTCGCTTCGTAACGACGTCAAATCTACATGACTGTGTAGCACTAGCCCTGTAGCATCTCCTTTGGGAAGAGGGAAATTCGAGAGCATGCTAACCGCCATATCCAATAAATCACGTGACATAGACACAGAGCGTTTTGAGTATGTCTCCAGGAAATCAGAATTATTTAGAAATTGTGTACCTGTTCAGGTATTTACAACTCTGGAAGTTGCCATCGCAGAAATCTAAATGCATTTGGCTTACTAAGTTTAGACTCCTATGTGAGAAAATGTCCCCCACATTCAAACCCACACTAATACAGAGTTAGGTCTGGAGAGCAACTTTCTTTAATGTGTCACTTGAGAGGCTCTGTTATTGTTATTTCTAGAAAAACAAACACTTCTGAGGCCAGTCTTGGGAAACAGTTTTCCTCTCTGATAAGAAGGACTTCATTTTATCCCCGTAAAAGATAAGTTTTCATCATCATAATCAAGCAGAAGAGAAATTATTCCCTGTGAGCTGCCTGGCACGTTGTATAATTGGAGTTCATTTTAATTAACCGGCTCCATTTTTGAATTGTTAATCTCCATTTCTTTCATTTTAGTCAGGACTAAAACTAAATGGATTTCAACAGTGCGTTTTCCCCACCCCTTTCAATGAACGACTACGTTTCAAGTGTCTTCTAGAGGAGAGAATGAATTTATCCCATTTGTCATAAAGCTGAAGTCTTCAACTGCAGGAAGAAAGGCCTTGTTGTTCATGGCAACGTCCTTGCGTGGTGAAAAAGAAAGTCGAAGAGAGAGCTTCTAGAGCATCTACTGCAAGGGGAGCCGAGGGAACACGTGTGTCCGGACAGTGGGGAGGAAGGCTGGCATCCCTCAGGAAATTTCCACACAGCCTCCATAAATAGGGAAATCCGAGGCTCTGGCCTTCAAGTCACATAACATATTGGCACAAAGAAAAGTTGGGAACCAGATTTTACTTTTCCTGGCACTACTTTCAGCACGCACACACACCATACACACACACAGGCACGCACGTATTTTTTTATAGTCTTTATTTTTTTTTTAATTTTTTTTTCTTTTTTTTTACAGATTGAGAGAGAGAGAGAGAGAGAGAGAGAGATTACAAGTAGGCAGAGCAGCAGCCAGAGAGGGGAGGAAGCAGGCTCCCTGCCAAGCAGAGAGCCCGATACGGGGCTCGATCCCAGGACCCTGAGATCATGACCTGAGCTGAAGGCAGAGGCTTAACCCACTGAGCCACCCAGGCACCCCTAGTCTTTATTTTTTGAGCACTTTTAGGTTCACGGTAGTTTTTTACAAGAAGAAAAACCACGAGTCTCCGCATATTTGCCGAGAAAGACCTCCAAGAACAAAGAGTTGCCGTGAGGTTATTGAGAATTAAGCAAAATCCTAGAATGGGCTTCATTTGCCCTCCTTACTTCCACCCACCACCGGGTGGTGGTGTGATTGAAACCTTCTTCCCAGGTACACTGGCCTCTGATGATCTCCCCCATTCTGCCCAGGTCACCGGTGTCACCGGCTGGGGTGTGTGTGTGTGTGTGTGTGTGTGTGTGTGTGTGTACGCGCGTGTGTGTCTTTTGAATCAATAGAATGCTGTCCTGATTGAATGTGATCTGCAGCCATCCTGACAGAGGGAATTGTTCTGCCCTTTTCAATCAACAGCTTTCCATCTAGAGGACACAGAGGTGGCTTGGAAAGAGGTCACCACGGGGCACGCAGCCTGCACCATGGTCCTGAGCTTGTTTTACGACACCAGAAGACATGCATAGTCAGCCCAAGGGAATGAAATTCAAGTGTCTCAATTAAATGTTAATCATGCACATAGTTCCCCTGCACTGTCACACAGAAAATCAAAACATCGCTGTCACCTGGTGTAAAGAACCAACTCATCTCCGAGCTATTAGCTTTGTGAGATTTTTGCCTACCTATGGGATACTTTTCTTTTTTTTAAGATTGTATTTTTTAAGTAATCTCTACATCCAACGCGGGGCTTGAACTCATGACCCTGAGATCAAGAGTGACGCCCTCTACTGACTGAGCCCGCCAGGCGCCCCCATGTGCTATTTTTGTTACATGAATCAGTTTCCCATTTTTCATTTATCAAAGCTACTAATGGTAACAACTAACTTCAATCGAGGGCTTACTATGGACTAACCCCAGCAACTCTGTGAAGAGGGTATTATTACTATACTTAGTTCACAGACAAGAAAATGGAGGTTCAGGAAGCTCCATCAAAGCCATTCTGCAAGGAAGCGGACAAGCAGGGGCTTGACCCCAGATCTGCCTGCTGTCAAAGCTCAGGTGATTCATCGCATTTCCATTTGGCCCAGGAGAGATCCTGGTTTGCATGAGGTGGTCCCCGGTATAACCACACTGCCAAAAGCAAAAAAAAGGGGGGAGGCGTGTCTTGGTGAGACTGGAACCCATATCCAAACAAACGTGGAGTTCCCATTAAGCTCTTTGAAATATGGAAAATTGTTCACAGACCTCCTCTCATCTTCGCCATCAGTAACACCTGTAACTCTCCCTACAAGTCTATGGGCTCAGAGATAGAGGATCACTTGCTGCATCCCATCCACTCACCTAAGAGAGAGTTCGGTTGTCAGGGGGGCTAGGGGGTGGGTATATGTACACGGCTCCCAGCCCCCCTCCGTTGAGATATCGTGCACGGGCTTAAACAAGATATTCTCCTTCTTTTCCTTCGCAAATTGGCTTTCCTGGGATTCTATCCCTTGCTGCCTGAAAAGCAGTCTTCAGCCTTGACTAACAAAGAGCAGAAAATTCTATTTTTTTCTTTTTTTAAATAATTCCTTGAATCGTATGATATTACCAGCATGGGACCTAGTGTCTCTAAGATTTTGGAGAGACCCCATGTTGACTGCCTCTGGCCATTTTGAAACAATCTGGGATCTAAACCTACAGGCCAAGGAATACAAAGCCAGAGCAGGGCCATCAATCACAAGCGGAGGGTCTGAAGGGTGCTTTCTCCCACTTCAGAGGTGGGAGTGGGGCCAGGGCAGAAGAATGTGAACATTTAAATAGATCTTCCCAGAACTTAAAAAAGGAATTCCTATCAAAAGATCTTTGAGACAAGCTGAGTCGATGTTGAAAATAATATTTAAGGAGCACCATGAACCCAGATTCTCTGTTGACGGTTAGCAGCTGGGGGTCTGGCCCCCCACCGCTTCATCCCTGTGTCCCTACAGCGCCTAATACACAACTTGGCACCCTGGAGTGTTATGGAAATATTGGCTTTAATACTAAAAATAAAGTCCAGGAGCTCCAGGATTGGCCCTGGAAAGAGCCTGCCTAGAGGCAGGGTGGGGGCGTACGGAGGGCTGCTCCAGGGACCCTCCGGCTGTATTGAGCATCCGCCTTGTCCTGGGAGGGGTCTGAGGACCATCACGCCTCTCTCCGTGGTGGTCCCCAGGGAGGGCTGCACTTCCCCTCCCACGCTGGCCGGCCCCAAACATCTTTCCAGGTGAGGTCCAGAGTCGCTGAAGGGAGTTTAGAGCGTGAAAAAGAGACTCTGCCAAGAGAATAGGAAACCACAGGAGGGAGGTAACGGAGATCAGGGAGATTGGAGAGCCGAGCTTTAAAACCCGGCTTTACACATGAGCAGCTTGCGGTTTCCCGTGGGCCCCTTGCCCAGCCTTGGTGTGGCAGAGTATGGATTCCACTAAGTCCCAGGGCGCCTGGGTGGCTCAGTGGGTTAAGCATCTGCCTTCGGTTCGGGTCATGATCCCAGGGTTCTGGGATCAAGCCCCACATAGGGCTCCATGCTCTGCGGGAAGCCTGCTTCTCCCTCTCCCACTCCCTCCATGTGTGTTCCTTCTCTCACTGTCAAATAAATAAATCTTAAAAAAATAAAAAAATCTCACCTTGTCCTGCAGGAAGGCTGCCTGAGGCTTCCAGAACAGACGTGTCCCTCTTCTTGCAGGACCAAATAGGAAAACTAGGTACTGAGGCGACGAGTCACCCAGGAAGCACTTGAGCTGAAGCTGTCCACGTTTCCCTTCTCAAGTGAAAGGACGCAGTGGGTGCATGTGCTTCCCACCCCCTGGGATAAACCAAGGGAGGGGCAGTCATCCGAAACGCTGGGAAGGAGAACTTTCTCACACAGGACATTCCAGTGACTGCCGACATTATTGTACAGAAACCTCACACAGCAGGGTCAGACCTGGAGGCACCTCACATTTACATATAAGGAAACTGAGGCCCAGGGAGGGAAGTGACTTACCCAAGGTCACACCACACAGGCCCTGGGTCCCCTCCTCCTTCCACTACGGCCCCCCTCCTCACTTGCAATGATGATCCGCTCTGAGGTGAGAGGGTTAACCTTCATTCTGAAAAGATATCAGTAGTGATTTATATTCTTAACTGTGGCTAATGGCAGAAATAAAATGATAATGAGAAAGCAACACATGCTCTCCAAGTGACTGTTCGCCAGAGCGAACATTAAGCCTGATTTGATCACCCCCATTAGAGATTTCAGCTGAACATTACGGAGATGTTTCTGCTGAATGTTTCTGATGGATGTGGCAGGGTCAGCTGCTAGGGATAAAGAACCATCCCTGAAATGCCCAACTAGACAGAATTTTATCAATTATCGGGACAAGAGAATTTGAAGTGCTACATGTAAATCAAACTCTTTCTAAAATGAAGCAGTTATTTTTCAAAATTCACGTGTGTGATACAAGCAGTTTTACCTTTATTGGCCTTTCTCATAAGTAGAACGTTATTTGGGGAGGGTAGATTTTATCTATTGTTTCAGATGCTGGGTTTTATAAAGTACGAGACACCTTACTTTAAGTCTGGAAGCCACCTTAGAGACTCTTTGGTCAACCCCTTCATTTTCCAAATGAGGCAGCTGTGATCCAGAAACGGGAAGTGACTGTCCCAAGGTCACACAGCCATCAGCATCAGAGCTAGACCTATGAAAATACCTCGGGATCCAGGTCAAGGCGTCATCTGATTAAAAGCCAGCAGAACTCCTTGCCCTGTGAGTTGTAGGAACACGATTACAGTAAGGAAAATACAGAAGAACACAGTCTACTTCCTTTATAAGTCTTTTATTTTGCTTTTAAAAATATAATATTGTTCCTCAATTTCCAAAAAAAGCTTTAAGTAGCATATAATAAGACAGTTGGAGAGAGAGAGAGAAAGAAAGGAGGAAGAAAAGAAAGGAAGGAAGGAAAGAAGGGAGGGTGAGAGAAAGGGAGGGAGAGAGGAAGAAAGGAAAGAAAGGAAAGAAAGGAGGGAGGGAGGCAAGGACAGAAGGAAAGAAGGAAGGAAGAAGGGAGGGAGGAAGAAAGAAGGAACAAAGGCAGGCAAGCAGAAATAAGAATGCATGTATGATGTGTGTGTGTGTGTGTGTGTGTGTGTGTGTGTGTGTGTGTGTGGTCTTGTGTGAGGGGGAAGGGTGATCAAAGAATACATATTTTGGGTGAAATCAAAACCTTTAGTAAGAATAGTCATTAAAATTGATTTAGATTTGCTTGCCCTGGTAATAAAATTTTCATTTGCTTATTTATTTCCAAAAAACCCTGCAGCCGAGGCATAACCCTGAAGCTGAGGCATAACTAGAGAGTCTCCCTTTCTTGCTTCTCCTATCACAGCTTCCTACACACCAGTCGGAGAACCACAGAACAACACTGCAGCCCTCTGGACCTGAAAGGCTCGTCAGCCACCACTGAGCCCAACCCCACAGTTGACAAGGACAACGGGAACCCCAGAGAGAGAAGTAAATTGCCACCGTCATGGCAGAGTCCACGAAAAGGTGAAGGGGAAAGCTGGAGAGACACCGGACACCTCATGTCTGAGTTTCAGGGATGCTAATGATTAAAAAAAAAAAAAAAAAAAAAAAGTTTAACTTGTTTTTACAAATAACTCCAGTTGCCTAGCAACAGGCTGGCATCACTGAGCCTCTTTAGCCTCCTCCCTGAGAACCTTGAGCCTGACGGTCACAGAACTTCTTCCTCCCATGGTATTTTATTAGGTACAATATCTTTCATGCCTGGCATGTCCCATGGTACTGTGGCTTATCCCAGGAGGCAAAGGGCAGAACAGGAAATCGGGCTTCAGAGAGTCAGACTGGGCCAAGGTCACACCACCCGGCAGGGCTGCTGGTGGATCAGCTCCTGACCGTGAATCAGGCTCTTGAAGGCAAGTCCACTCCTTCCTGTCTGTGCTGTGCGCCCCCCCAACCCTGAGAGGTAGTGGAGAGTGCACCCCACTACCCACTGACAAAAACCTTACAAGGACATGGTGACAGCTAGTCGGGGTGCCAGCTCCATGGTCAAAGTGCCATCTCTTATAAGCATTCAATATCTAACACAGGGGATTTCAGTGAAATGCTTATTTTAAAGGGATGTGTGTGTGTGTGTGTGTACATTTTCCCCCCCAAGGTAAAAGAGTCAAAGGCTTACTGAACACCAACAGATATGTCAACAGATGACCTGCAAACCACGTGGTCACCCAGGGGCTTCTGGGAGTTAGGTTAACACTGTTCCAAAACTCCAGAAGGAGATCCATGGGCTTAGGATGAGGCAAGGATTGAGAGAGACATAGGGAAAATGTAAAGCAATTGTCAAGCATGGACTGGGGAAGATTACCTCTGTAGTCGGGATCCTACCTTGGGATCTGAGGCTTAAAGTTGAAAATAGTAATAATAAGGGAGCATGTTGGTTCCGTCTGAGTATGAAAAGCCAGTGTCTACAGGCAGCCGGCTGCTGAGCGAGACGTTCATCCTGCCGGGGCACCCACGGAGACACTGTTGGAGACGAGGATAACTGAAAGCAGATCCCAGCTGGGGCATCACCCCCACCCAACCCCCCTTGTGAATGTGCAGTCCTGGCGGTTAGAAAAAGTGTCTCCATCTTGTAAACACAGCAAATTTGATCTGGAAGTCATTGAGAAAACATAAACACGGAGCCTCATGCGGTCATGTTTACACTGCCCCAGCCCCAGTGAAAGATGAGCTGGTTATGGAAGGATGGGTTTTTTCCAAAGGCGGTTTTTTTTTTCTTTTCTTTTTTTAATGAAAATCCCAGGAAGCACACATTACCATGAAGACCAAAATCCCGAAGGAGAGACCACAAGAGCACGAACAAGTGTTGCCTACGCGGGTAACAGACATAATGCCACATTTACGTGGGCTCTGTTCTGCAATTACAGAAGCTGCTTCACCAAAAAGTCAATTGCTTTTGAAATGGAAATTAACAGTACTGGAACAGCTTCTAAAGGAGGCCCTTAGTTAAGAATATGGGTTCATGACGATTTCATGTTTCGCAAACCCATTCCAAATTTGCAGTAACATGGACTGGAATTCCATCCAGTTCCCTATATTTAACCAACACATAGATGGAGGCCCAGATGGGGAACTGACTTACTTAAGGTCACAGAGCTTGTTGGTGCCAGAGGCAAAAATAGGACAATGACTTCCTGATGCCAGCGGGTTCTTTCAGTCTCTTCCAGATGTTGCTATCTACCTAACATTCTTGCCCAAAGGCATTTATTTGGTATTATGACCTATAGGGATCAGGTAATGCTGTTAGTCCCTAACTGTGGGCAGGAAAGAAATGCGCATGATTGCTCTATAAATAAACTAATTCTGTTTAGGTGCCCCGCCCTAGGTGGGTGCAGAAATTCACCAGCTCGGTCACGAATGAATGGGGGTCCTCCTGGCAGCGGCAGCAGCACCCACTCAGGGGGACGTGGAAGGGCCCAGGGTCCATCAGTGCAGTAGCTGTAAGAGCCTCTGGTTATTGAGATTCTCGCACGTCAAGGTCTTTCCAGGCTAGTAGCTCACCTGCTCTTGGGCTGTGGCGCCTGCAGAAGATGCAGGTTCCTGGGCTCACCACGGCTCTGCCTCCACTCTGGGGCTCTGAGAGGGAAGGGAGTCAGGACCTGGAACCCAAGCCACTTCTCTTCTAAGTTGGGAGGACCTCTTCAGCCCACTTTCTCTCCACTCCCCTGATTCTCTTCTGCTCCTGCTTCCCAGCCTCTGCGGCTGCCTCCTTCCCAGGTTACACAATCTTCTCCAAAGCCATGCCAGAAAGGCAGAGAGAGGAGTGCCTTGGGTGGCTCAGTCAGTTAAGCATCTGCCTTCGGCTCAGGGCATGATCCTGGGGTCCTGGGATCGAGCCCCACATCAGGTTCCCCACTCAGCGGGAAGCCTGCTTCTCCCTCTCACGCTCCCCTTGCTTGTGTTCTCTCTCTCCCTGTCTCTGTCTCTCTCTGGGTCAAATAAATAAATAAAATCTTTAAAAAAAGCAACACACACACACAAGAAAGAAAGGGAGAGAAAATTATCTTGAAGAACTCCTGCTTTCAACCCTGTACCCAAGGAGTCCTGATACAAGGAAACCCAAAAGGACTATCTACCTAGAACGAGAAAGGGGGAAATACAATAAGAACAAATTCCGAACGGGTATCTTAGTGAATTATCCCGCTATTGGTCTATGCTACCTTTACCATGCAGAGTTCAGATCCTTTCATAATGATACAGCGATGCACCTGGTACAACACTGACCGTCTATCCAGCACATTCAGACTCACACACTTGTTTCACCCTCAAACACCAAGGGCGCTCTTGTCACCCCATTTCAGATGAGGAGACTAAGGCTTAGTGAAGTGATGAGATACTTGTTCCTTTTTCCTGGTCCTGAGAAGAGGGTGGCAAGCCATGCGTGTCAAACACCCTCTGAACTTGGCCGCACTCTCAGTAAACCAGTGCTCGTTAATGCCACTCCGTGATATGTCCCCCCCCCCCCCCCCCGGTTTTAAACAGCCCGATGAACTTAGGTAAAATAACCACATGCAACTTTCGACATTCTTCTGGGGTGAGCGCCATTGTTTTTGTTCACTGAGCTTCAAGGTTAGAAAAAAGAGACCAGAGATCATAAACAATCTCCCTACTTTGGTTCCTCCTCTGCATTTGAAGGTTTTGGAAAGAAATTCAGTGAATGATGAAAAGAATTGTTTAAATTCCCTGGGGTTGTTTGGATAAGGTCTTTGTGCCCTGGTGCCAAGACTCCTGAGACTGTCCTCGATCTCTGTTTGTCACCACACCCTGGCCTGATCTGCACCTTCAAGGGGCTGGGTCACTGACCGGTGTCAACTTCTTCATCTCCCCGGAGACACACAGCACAAAACGAAAAAAGCTTCCTCAGTCACGGCAGTGGTCTCCATGTGTCCCCTAGAATTTGTAGGTTGAATCCCTAACCCCCAACGTCATGGTAGCAGGAGGTGGGACCTTTGGGAGGCGATGAGGTCACGAATGGGATTAGTGCTTTTAATAAAAGGGACTCCCCTCCGCCAACCAGAGCTCCCTCACCCCTTCTGCCACCCGAATTCGCAGTGAGAAGATGGCCTTCTATAAACCCAGAAGCAAGCCCTTTCCGACGCCACCTCTTGGACTTCCAGCCCAGAACCGCGAGAAATACATTTCCGTTGTTTATAAGCCACGCAGCCTGTGGTATTCCGTGACAGCGGCCGGACTACGAGAGTCGATCCCTCGGCGCCCCTAGTCACCCAGCCAACATTTCCTGAGTGGCCCCTGTGTGACGGCCATTGTTCTAGCAAGTGGGATTCGGTCACAGAGCCCCTGCTCACGTGGAGTTCTGAGAGAGAGAGCAGGAGAGATGGTAAACAGAAATAAATAAATAATATTCCAGGGGGTGGAAGCGGTGTGAGGGAAATACAGTTGACCCCTGAGTGGCTCAGCGGTTAGGGGCACTGACCACCTGCTATGTCAAAAATCCGAATATAACTTCTGACCCCCACCCCCCACCCCCAGAACACAACTGCGAATAGCCTGTTGCTGCCTGGGAGCCAACCGGTAACAGAGGACTCGGCAGATACACATTTTGCAGGTTGTATGTATTAGACACTGCATTCTTACCACAAAGTTAGCCAGAGGAAAGAAAATGTTAAGAAAGTCTTGAGGAGGGGCGCCTGGGTGGCTCAGTCTGTTGACCTTCTGCCTTCGGCTCAGGTCATGATCCCAGGGTCTTGGGATCGAGTTCTGCACCTGGCTCCCTGCTCAGCAGGAAGCCTGCTTCTCCCGCTCCCCCTGCTTGTGTTCGTGATCTCTCTCCCTCTCCCTCCCTCCCTCTCCCTCTCTCTCTGTTAAATAAATAAATAAAATCTTTAAAAAAAAGAAAAGAAAATCATGAGGAGAAGGTACTTTTAATACTGTACTATATATATATTTTTTTAAAAAAAACCTGTGTGTAAGCGGACCCACACAGTACAAACCTGTGTGGTTCGAGAGTCAACTGTATGGCCGGGTAAGGGGGATCTTATTCTACAGAATAAGGTCTCCAAATGTCGCCCAGTGACACTGATTGCAAGGACTCAGAACAACTGTTGTTACTCTCTTATTCCATTTACCAGGTCTGTGAGCAGGAGGAACATGAAATAATCAGCCCCTGAAGGCTGTGCCCATTCACAAAACCCCACAACAGAGGCCACAGTATCAGGGACAGTAGCCGTGAGAAAGAATGAGATCAATTGCCACTTGTCCTGAGATTGGAAGCTCTCATACCCATCATAAGGTGACAGGAGCCAGTTGCTGAACCAAACACAGGCCATGATCCCACCCAAGTAGGAAACCTGCTAGCTAGCATAGTCATAAGTGTACCCGTGTATGCATGTACATTCTAGAAGGATACACGGAAACCACTGACAGAGGTGTCATCTGGGAGCAGGGCAAGGAGGGTCAGATTGTGTTTAGGGTAAGGGTAAAGAAAGGGTGGGATGGGGTGCCTGGGTGGCTCAGTCAGTTAAGCATCTGCCTTCAGCTCAGGTTATGATCCCAAGGTCCTGGGATCGAGCACTGCATAGGGCTCCCTGCTCAGTGGGGAGTCTGCTTCTCCCTCTCCCTCTGCCTGCCACTCTGCCTACTTGGGCTCTCTCTATATATCACTCTGTGAAATAAATAAATAAAATCTTAAAAAAAAAAAAAGGTGGGGCTTGGTCTTTTAACTCTGAATTTGTATTTCATTTGAACTTTTAAAAAATAAACAATTATCCATATATTGTGTAGGCTTAAAGAGGTTAGCCGAAAAGCAATGTTACCTAAAGTCTCAAGTCTCAACACTAACATCCCTCTAGGATGTGACCTTGCTCAACTCACTAACCTTTATCCCCAGGCCACCACTGCCAGGTGTGCAGGCTGTACACTGCACAATGCAAGGGGGAACCATCCACACAGTGCGCTCTTGACTGTGAAACATGGGACTCGTCCTATCCAAGACTTCTCTCCCCCACGTCCAACCCCATGCCATCACATGCTCTATATTCACCATTTCCTGGATACGAGATATCCTTTTGTGCCCTTTATAAAGGCCAGTCCCCTTCTTAGGAAAGTATTTCTTTTTTTTTTTTTTAAAGATTTTATTTATCTACCTGACAGAGAGAGAGATCACAAGTAGACAGAGAGGCAGGCAGAGAGGAGGAAGCAGGCTCCCTGCAGAGCAGAGAGCCCGACGCGGGGCTCGATCCGAGGACCCTGAGATCACGACCCGAGCCGAAGGCAGCGGCTTAATCCACTGAGCCACCCAGGCGCCCTTCTCCATCTACAATCTCTTATTCTTTCAAGACCTAGTTCAGATAGCTCCGGTCTTCAAAGGTCATTCTGACTCCCCAGCAGAATTTGCTCCCACCACTGCCACCTCCCTTATCATAGCGCTTTGACAATCTTCCCAGGGACTATCCTGGGAACAGAAACTTAATGTCATATTCATTTTGGCTTGCTCAGAACTGATTGCATGAAACATGAGCAATGGAATAAATGAAGGGACATGACTGGCAACCCTAGAACATTGGTTTTTCGATAGATCACCCGCAATTTTTTCACTCTTAGAACAATTCGGTTTTTCAAACTGTTCTGCAAAACATCTCGTCTACAAGGTTAATTCTGAATGATAAAAAGAGACTCCATGGGCAAATTTGGGGGAAATGCCATATTACAGGTAAAGAGTTCCTTTATCTAGTCTTCTTGGAGGGTTTCATAGGCTAATAATCACATCGAATTGTCAAGAAGGAGAAATAGAAAACCAGTTCCAAACTTATCTGACCATTAATCTGCTTTTCCACGAATACCTCTTCGTTCAAGAGATCTACTGTTAGATTTCCTCTCTATGTCCCATACTCCCTAACCAAGAGGGAAGCAACTGTTTTATGTATTAAGAAGTGGCAGAAGGAAAAAAGGGAGAGAGGGCTACCGCAAAACATGGGAGGATTCTCAGTGTTGAGCTCACGTGTGAATGCAGTGTGGCTGGCAGTGGGCAGATACCAGAAGACGTCAAATAGATGCTTTTTGAGAAAGTCGCCCTGGAATCACTGTAGAAAAAGGACCAATAGGGAGCAAGGGAGGATGAGTCAGGAAGACAGGTGAGGGGCTGTTGCTATAGTCCTGGCTCGCAATGACGGTGGCCTCAACGTGAACGGTGGCAGTGGAACTGAGAGACACCCAAAGAGACAAAGAGTCAGAGACAGAGACAGAGCGAGACAGAAAGACAGAGATGGAAAGACAGGGACAGGGCACCTGGGTGGCTCAGTCGGTTAAGCATCTGTCTTTGGCTCAGGGCAGGAGTCTGCACTGGTTCCCTGCTCAGCGGGGAGTCTGCTTCTCCCTCACGCTCTGCTCCTCCCTCATTTGTGCCCGTCCCCCCTCTCTCTCTCTCTCATTCTCTTTCAAATAAATAAGTAAAATCTCAAAAAAGAGAGAGAGAGAGACAGGAACAGAGAGACAGATGGAGAAAGACCTTCAGAGGAAGTTACAAAGTGGAATTACCAGGACTTAGGACTTACTCACCAATTAAATTATACTGGGAGAGGTGAGAGGGGCTCAGGCAAAGCTGAGACCAGTGTGCAAAATTGAAGGTGACATCAAAAAACTCAGGACTCAGGATAAATTTTTTTTTTTTAAAGATTTTATTTATTTCTTTGACAGAGAGAGATCACAAGTAGGCAAAGAGGCAGGCAGAGAGAGAGAGGGAAGCAGGCTCCCCGCTGAGCAGAGAGCCCGATGTGGGACTCGATCCCAGGCCCCTGAGATCATGACCTGAGCCGAAGGCAGCGGCTTAATCCACTGAGCCACCAGGCGCCCCCAGGATAAATATTTTAATGCAATATTTTTTAAGTCTATTTATTTTATTTTATTTTATTTTATTTTTGTCAGAGAAAGAGAGAGCACAAGCAGGCAGAGAGGCAGGCAGAGAGAGAAGTGGACTCCCCACTGAGCAAGGAGCCCGATGTGGGACTCGATCCCAGAACCCTGGGATCATGACCGGAGCCGAAGGCAGTGGCTTAACCCACTGAGCCACCCAGGCGCCCCAAGTCTATTTTTTTAAGGGATCTCTACACCGGATATGGGGCTCGGACTCAACCCTGAGGTCAAGAGTCACGCACTCTTCCAACTGAGCCAGCCGCGCGGCCTTCATGCAGTATTCTTAAAAATAAAACATAATGCAAAACATTCGTGATATAGAAAATATTAAATTTTTAAATAAAGACAGGATGTCTCTCCTTACTGTTTTGTTTTGTTTTCACTTCTGCCTTCATTGTGCAGTATGGCTTAGCAAGGCCCTGAATGTAGGCTTACCTCTAGGTTACAGAATTGCGGTGCTTAGACGATGACTATTTCCATGCGGGATGGTGGTGAGGATGCTGAGTGGGAAAGAAGAGGGAGAGGGAAGCCATGGCACAGGAGGATGAAGGGAGGACATGAAAAAGGCCAAGAGGAAGCAAGGAGAGAAGAGTGAAGAGAGTAGATGAAGAGAAGACCCGAGAAGGTGAAGAAGAGAAGACACGGTGCTAAGTCAGATCATTGGTCTTCTAAATTATGAATCAACTATTTCAGGTGAATTTCAGAGTTGAAAGCTGCTCTCCGCAGCCCGGGCCGCTATGGGTCACGGTGACAAACTGAAGAGAGATGGCACACTGATTCCAACGTTGCTGTGTTTTTCCTTCGAGAAAGAGGTGCCCCTCTAGGGAACATAGCCACCCTGCCTGACTGCCCAGCAGATGCCAGACTAGAACCCAAAATCTCGGTTCTTATGCACAGAGGCGGGGTGGGCACCCAGCGCCCCAGCTAGCCCCTGAAGTCCCCGGGGAGTACAAACACCCTAGGGATTGATCAGTGGCTCAGGGGAATGAATCACTGCTTTCTCCTCTTTAGAAGGAGAGAGAGAGAGTTCTCCAGCGATGATACCATTGCTACAGTGACTCTCACATTGAGCTCTAACCACTAGGTTCAGACAAACACAGCAGAGAAGAGAAATGACCCGAAGAAGCCACATGGAGCAAGTCAGGCAAGGAGCTGGGTTTCTTCCAAGGGAGAATTTGGTGACGTGAATATGGTCGCCAGAGGAGGCAACTTCCCTGTAAATCAAAGTGTGCCAGCAGTCCCCGTCACGCTGGGGCCCTTGCCGCGCCCTGGAGTCAGAACGGCCATGCATACAGCTGCTGAGGAAATGTCCTGGTGTCTGATGAGCCCTCAAGACAGTTTTCCAGAGCACAGACAGGCCCCAGAAACAATCTTGGACTGAGTCAGGATTCCCCTACCACTGACTTAATCAGATGACCTTGGACAGATCATGACCTCTTTCTAGAACTCAGTTTTCACATCTACAAATAGGGAACGCCAGGGTGGGGAGTAGGTTTCGCTCTCCTGTGGCTCCCAGATGCACATCCTGCCACGAGCCACACCAGATTCACCAGGGGTGGGACGAGGGACAGGGACATTTGAACACCCTTTCTGGGCCAGTCCCCAGATTCCAGTTTGGTACGTCCAAGACCCCCCAGGCTGGTGCCCATCACTGGCCATGTGAGAAAGAACTGCTGGCCTCAAGGGACCTCTAACGTCCTTTGCGGCCCACAGAGAGCCGGACACGACCACCAGCCAAGGTTACTAGAAATTACATCAAAGTCATTTTGGGATGGGACTCTCTTTCGAGTGACATGGAAAAGAAGGATGGGACAGCCTACAGATTTCAGAATATTTCAAAAAATAACACTCGTGATGGGAACTAGAATCCACATAAATAAGCAGAACTGAAAAGGCGATTAAAGAAAACTTCCCCTCAACTTCAACTCCTTAAGTATTATCTACAGGCAGCGTTGGAGGGGCAAGGAGCGAGGGAAATCGCCATGTCCCCAACGATTACAAAGCGATTGGTTGTGGAGGTCACCCTGGCCCCTGTTTGGGCCTGTTACAGCTCGCTAAGCTTGACTAAGCTTAGGTATTAAGAGAGCCTTCATTGGAACATTCCTGTTGAGGGAAGGAGGAGGAGGTAGGGAGGAAGCTTCTTTTTTTTTTTTTTTAACTGCCTGAGGCCCGGTCTAAATCTTGGGGCACAGTTCTGTTTGTCTTCCCTCACTGTTCACGTTGCTGCTGTCCCAGGCATTCTCTGCCGCATTGCTCAGTGTTTGTTTATGGCAGCGAAGTAGAAAATTGTAATGTCTCCAATTGTTACTGGCTTGCTGATTGTGTGACCACCTGGTCTGCAGGACCCAGGACAAAGGCTGTAAGTCCCCCTTTAAAGCCTGAGCTATGTACTCTAGGAGGAGGAGGACGAGAAGGGGACGTTTGTCCGCCTTTTGTTTGTGTCTGTGTGTTGTTTTGTAAAGAAGCATTTAAAGTTGGAATTATTTTAAATCAAACAATAAAACCCCCTTACCATACTTCTTGTGGCACCAGTTTGGAGGGTTTTTTTGTTTTTGTTTTTGTTTTTACAATGAAATGCCCTGAAACTGAGGAATTCCTCAATAAACAACTTCATACTTGATTTGTCGTGTTCATGAAGTTGGATGGGCCGTTTCCAGATGTTTTCCAAATAGGCCCTGTGCCCTGAGATACAGTGACGGCTCTAAGACATCCCTCTGGTGTGCAGGGACCCCGCAGCTGTTTCAGCAGATTTTTTTTAAATTTCATAAAATGCCACGTTCAACATGCATGTTTCATCCAGAGAGGCTGCTAAGATGTTCAAAGGATTCAGAATTACCGGCCCCCACCCCCCACCCTCTGGAGTCATATTTAATGACTAATATTAATATTAGTCACAGAAAATATTTAACATCTGTACTGCCGTACCACCCCAAAATTGTAAATTGTAGGAAGATGTGTTTCTTGCCCTAAATTACCCGAAGAATTTTCAGAGTAGAGCTCAGTTACTGAGGATGGCCGGGACACCACAGCTGGAAAACCCTTCCATGCTTCTACATGCCACGGGACTGCGAATGGATGGAAAGACAGCCCTTTGCTTTGCGCCTTACCTATACACGGCGCTCAGCTGGCTCTGGCATGGTGATGATAATCATTGATGATAATAATAATAGTAACAGCATCTGGCGTCACTGGGTGCTTACTATACACCAGGCCTTGATTTCAATGCCTAATGTACGTAACTTCATTTACTCTTCCTACCCACATTGTTAGCTGCGTTTTGTTAATCTCCCCATTTTACAGAAGAAAAATATATGAGGCTCCCAGAATCTAGATGTCTAGGCAAAGATCACAGCACTGGTAACAGAACTGAAACCCAGCTTTGTATGCTTGGTGCTCATGGTCTCAGCCACTCTGTGACTGGCATGGCCCCAACACGCACAGAAAAGCATTAGCCATCTTGTCACCTGGATAGAGAGCATCTTACCGAGAACCCGTGAAGGGCACAACTGTGGGCTGGGGTCAGAAGAGAGATGAATAGCCAATTCTGCTAATAACTGGTCATGCTAACAGGGTGACCAGCGGTCCCAGTTTGTCTGAGATGGTCCTGGTTTTAGCACCATGAGCCTTCATCCCAGATGTGGTGGGCAGAATTCTAGGATGACTCCCCAATTCCTGGCCCCTGTTGTACACACAAACTCACCCACTTATTCAATCAAACATTAAATGTAGGTGTTGCCGTGATGGGATTTTCCAAGTGCAAATAAGTTGACTTTAAGATACAGAGATGAAAAAAAAAAAAAAGATGAAAAAAAAAAGATACAGAGATGAGATGGGTGGGCCTGACCTTATCAGAGGAGCCCTTTTAAATCTGGGTTTAGAGGTCAGAGATGGCAGTAAGAGAGATCTGAAGCCCAGGGCAATTCAACAAGGCTTTAGAGATGGAGATCACATGGCAAGGAATACGGGTGGCAGCTGCTAGGAGCTGAGTGGCCTCCAGCTGACAAGGAAATGGGGATTTCAGCCCATACAGTGGAAGAAACTGAAATCTGCTAACAACTCGAATGAGCTTGGAAACAGACTTTTACCCAGAACCTCCAGCTGATGACTCAGCCTGGTCGACAATTGATTTTCAGCCTTGGAGACTTGGAGCTGCCCAGCCATTTGGGTGTAAGCTCATATGCGTGTTGCTCTAAGCTGGTCGGTGGCAGTCCTTCTTCGTGCAGTCATCGAAGTGCCCTACACCAGGAAGCTTCACTCCCAGGCACACTGGAGCACTTGGTCACCCAAGTGAAGGGAACAGAGGCTCATGTGGTGTGTGTTGCTGGGAGATCCAGAGTTCACCCCAGTACGGAGGGGAGGATTTAGACACAGGGGAGGGGTTGAGAGGCACTTCCAGAGGACACAGTATAAGCAAAGGCAGAGGCAGGTATGTGCAAGGGGTATCCCTTCGAGGCTACCAAGGCACCAGTTACATCTTGGAGAGAGGTCAGTGCTGGGGGCAGAGGCTTGGTACCTTCAGCATTTGAAAGGGTTTGTTCCGGAGTCCCGAAAATGGAAATGAGATTAGCAGCCTGTGACTGCATGTTTTGTTTCTGTCCTCCCAGCCCTGACCAGCTCAGCCTTCTCCAAGAAACTCTGAACCCCTGGAAGGCAGGGATGGGGCTGAAGCTGGGTGACCCCATAGCTGAGGGCCGGTGTGGCCCATCACTGATTGTTCAGTAAGCGCTAAGAGATGGATGAACGGTTTAATGTGGACAAAACAATCCTACTTCTAAGCCGGCAGCCATGTTGTCCCTGGAAATTCCCAAGAGGTTGGCAATGTCCCATTCTGACCCTGCCTCCTCCTGGACCTGTCCCTCCTGCTGTGTACCTGAAGGGGCCTCCCGGGACTTCCTCCTCCACGGGACCTGGGACTCTGAGGTCCGACGGCCAGTCTCAGTGCTGCTCCTTGGGCAAGTAACTTAACTTTTCTGTGCCTCCGTCTTCTCATGTGTGGCAAGGGCACAGCAGGTCCCACCTGACCTGGTAATTCTAAGGATTAAATGAGTCAGCACAACAGCAGAACCCTTGGCATAGAGCCCAGCAAAGGGTAGGTTCAGTCGGTTTAGTTGTTATTTGGATTCATTTTTACTTTAAATGACAGATTGGCTGACCAAATTCAGGTAGAGACTCTTTCACAACCCCAGCCCAACCCAAGGGCATTTTCATTTTACGAAAAGATTCTTGAAATCACAAAAACTTTGAGAAACAATAGGAGGACTTCCCGTCGGAGGGGGGGTCAGACCAGGGAACCTCCAGAAGGCAGCTCTTCCAAGTGTAGTGGGTAAACCAGCACAGGCCACACCTGGGAGCTGGAGAGAGCTGCAGATTCTCAGCCCTCCTCCACAGGCCCGAGTCAGAATCTATTTTTCACAAGCTGCCCTGGGAGAGGCACCGGTGGACACAGCTCCCATCAGTCCTGCATCTGGGCAATGCAGCGTCTCTCTGACCTTTCCTTACAATTTGCTTTAAAAGTTAAGTGTTTAAGCACATAGGCGAGCCAGACCACAAAACTCTGAGCTGGCAAGAGAGAGCCTCCTTTCTAGGGACAGCTGGCTCTCTACATGTTTCAACAAACTGGCATTATCCAGGAGCTCTAATGGTCTGAAGTCAGGCTTAAAACTCAGCAAAAATAAACTTTCCAGGAAATTTCTGGCACACCCCCTCTTCAAACCCATCATCTCAGGAATGTTATCCAAGCAGTGGCCTTCTTTCCCACTTCTCAGTCCATTTCGCGTTTAGGATAGTTCTCGTTCTGGACCTGATCTGACAAAATACACATACACAAATAGGAGAGAACAGGGAAGCTGCATTTATGAGGGCTTTAGGAAGGACTCGGGAAAGTCCATGATCTCATTTTGGCACACTTTGTGTTCTACTCCTTAAAGCAAATAGTGTTTTAAAAGAATGTCTTAAATCTGAGGGTCATCTGCTCTTGGGCCCTGGGGTTCAGAGAGGCATACTTGCAAATAGGAGAAGTAGAATCCACACATCTTCCTTCCTGTGGTCACAACTTCCTTACACCCCAAGCCAGCCAAGCGCTCACGTCTTCCTTGAGGACCCAAACTCCAATCAGCCACATCCTTTGGACCCACTCACAAACATTCATATTCATGAATGGATGGCCTCCTGAGTGGTACCCACTCCAGAGAGTATGATGAGGCGTAAGGCCTTCACCAGAGGAAATTCATGGCTCAGAAGGGAGAGGTGTAGAGGGAACGTATCAGTCAGGGTCTCTCCTACTTACCTATGGCCGTGTAACGATCCACTCTGATCTTAGCAGCTTAAAGAAGCAACGATTTCAGTATATTTCATAGGATCTGTGGGACAAGAATCAGGCGGGGCTCAGCTGGACTTCTCTGGGTCCAGTGTTTCCCATACTGGCAGTCAGACAGGGGGTGCAGAGGCAGCAGGGACCGGCCAGCAATCGCTCTCAGGGCTTCCCCTTCCGGCAGGTCTTCTTTCTGCTGGAGCCAACTTGGGCTCCCTCACAGCATGGCAGTCTCAGGATGAACTGTTTACATGATAGCCCAGGGTTCCAAAGGTGAGTGTCCCAAGAGGACCAAGCAGAAGCTGTATTATCTTTTAGGACTCATTCAAAGTCATGGTGTCACTTCCTCCTGCCGGAGAATTGTCAGAGTCGCATTGTAAGAAGAGCACATGGGATGGGAGATATTGTTTTAACCATCTCTGGAAAATACAATCTGCAACAGGCTCCCAGCAGACGCTTCACAAAGGAACTAACTGCAAAGACATAAGCAAGGTATAGGGAAGTAAGAGCTAAGTGAGATATCCTGACAGGACTGGTAACAGAGAAATTGTCACGCCCCCATTTGGAAGGCACAAGGAAGAGGGAGACGTTCTAGGAGCTCAGAGACAAGGGAGAAGATAGGTGCTCCGACCTCCAGTCTCCTGCCTGGGCACCCCATTGGCCAAACCCAATAGGAAGCCCACACTGACCACACTGGGGAAGAGTGGAGAGTGCATCTCCGGAGGCAAACAGAAGATGCCCAGCGTTAATAAATATCTGTAATACAAGAAAGATTATCATCTGGTGCCAATAGAGAAGTATGTAACAGCAGGGCATGTCTGCAAGAGGGAAATTTGGAGCCATTGCTATATAATGTCCCAGAAATACAGACATGGCATAGGGGGACGTTCACATGCCAGCAGTCCTCTGGCTGACTGCTTTCTCTTGGGGCTTAAGAGGGTCCAGAGTATTGGAAAGGAAGTTGTCCCCATGGGTAAGCCAGATAGAACACACAAAGTCTCTGGGCACTAGCAGGAGGGTTCCTTGATGGATGGTCCATGGTGGTGGTCCAACAGGAGGGACAGATGACAAGGTTCCTCAGTACCAACAATGTGACTGTGGGATGGAGGAGACCTGCTGGGGTGGAGGCTGGGTGGCCTGTGGCACTGTCTGGCCCCCCAGAGCAGGGCTCCCATGATCCCTGAATGAGTCCTCTTCTGTCCAAGTGGTCCCTCCAGGCATGGCTCTCATACTGAACTGCATCACCCTCTCCTCCTCCTCCTGTTCCCTCCAGCTCCCCTCTCCCCACAATCTAGAGAGTCTTTATCTAACCTGGGGGTAAGGGAGCCTGGTTTTTCATCTAGTCTTCCAAACTGGCTCTCTATCAGACAACAGGAACACTCAAAAGTCCAGTTGCTTGTACCTCCACATTCTCACCTTTTGAAACTCAAAAGCCAAGATCTGCATTCCGTATGTGTGTCCGCTCCTTAAAGCACACAGTATGGGAGTTTGGGGGGCTGGGGAGGGTTGCAAGCTTTGGGGCGGTGGTGGCTGGAGGGGTGTCATAGAACAAAAGAATGATCACGATTCAAACTAAGAGGTTTAAGAACCCCAAATACCACTTAGGGGGGTGGCCAGAAAATACTTCCTTTGATTCTTTGAAGAATGGGTCAGATTTTAACAGGAAGAGCTGGGAGAAATTTTCCAAACAGACAAAAGAAAAGGATCGTGAGAAATAAAGCACATTCCAGAAAGGACTGTCTAATTTATGAAGAGTCTAAGGGTGTTTGCATGTATCGGAAATGATTCTAGAACATCAGGGCGAGGCCTGGTCCTGAAAGACCTTGAGAGAAGCCTTTCATGTTGCATTTTAAAAAGGCCCTGAAGGGCACGACCGTCAGTAGGGTAACGGGGTCTGGGCCATGCTTTAGGAAGATTAGCACAGTGACAGCGTCCAGGAGGCAGACGCTGTGGTTAGGGTGTTGGACTCCGTGTAGGTGTAAATTCGTCTGAGCCTCATGCCCGGCTCTGTCACCATCTGGCTTGCAAGTCCATGGGTTCAGCGGTGGTTTCTCCCTGATTCCAGACGTGCGTTTCAACTCCCTGGAGTGCATGCCCAGCCACATTTCTAGGCGCTCTTTAGCTCAGTGCACTGAAAGACTGTCATTCCCTCTTCCCCACTGCCCCACATCTGTGGGGCCTCTCCGCACATCCTCCCCTAGACTTGCCGAAGCTCCCAGGTCAGAAATCTCATTTTCCTCAACCTGCCCACCTCCCCCACCGCTTCCCTTCCCCACCAACCCCTCCCCCACCGCCATGGCCCCTTCCATGCTTAGCTCACCATAGGTAGATCCTTCCAAACCTCCCCGTATTTCTTTGCCCACTGCCTCCATCTCTTTTTTATCCTTGTATCTGTCAAGGTCAAGCCATTAGCGCCTTTCCCTCTGAGGATGGGTCTCCCTGCTTCTGAACTCGGGGCTACTACACCCGTCCTACACAGTTCAGCCCCAGTCTCCTCTAAACACTAAGTCTGATCATGGTATTTCCCCTTTAAAGACTTCCTCTGACCATCCCACAGCCTATAGGATCAGGAAAAAAATCCTTTTATGTAGCATTTAAAACCTTCAGAAGCTGACCCAGGTTACCCTTCCAGCTTTGCCCTCAGTCCCTGCTGACGCAGGAGTTGAGGTCTTGGCTCCCTGCATTGGGCTGGCTGCGCTGCCACCATTCCTGGACGCAGCCCAGTGATGGGATTATCCCCCAGCTGTTTGGATTGGAGGGAAGAGACTCCAGCACGGGGAAATCCCGGATGTGCCCGTCTGCGGGGAGGGTGGCGGAGGGAGCGGGAATGAGACTCAAGTAATATCTGCCCCCCAGTCAAATAAGGAGGCACATTGCTGTTGAAGAAATGTTTGAATTGTCTTATGTTTAAAGACTGTAAAAGAGGGGTGCTTGGGTGGTTCAGTCGGTTGAGCGGCTACCTTCGGTTCAGGTCATGATCTTGGGGTTCTGGGATCGAACCCCACGTTGGGCTCCTTGCTCAGTGGGGACTCTGTTTCTCCCTCCCCTTCTGCCCTCTCCCCTGCTTGTGCCCATCCCCCTGCTCCTGCTCTATCAAATAAATAAATAAAATCATTAAAAAAAATAAAGACTAGAAAAGAAACAATAGATCTGGATAATATCTTATTCTCTTAGGGGCTGCCGCGGTGAGCCCTCAGGTGTTTCTACAGGTCCCTCTCATGAGAAGAAGTAGAAGACTGGAGTTTCTTCTTGGAAGACTCAAAGCCGCCAGGAGAGCTTGAGAGGGCAAACGAACCTTCATAAACACACACTCTTATGAGGAAGAAAGAGAAGAAGGAATTCAAGGCCAACAGGATTGGTGATTCATAACTAATTAAATTGTTTTTTCTTCTCTCTCTGGCTCTATTAAGCAAACACAGACGATCTTAGTGAAACAAGTTTTGGCTAACTTTTCGGTGGATTGTTACCAGCACTAGAGTCAGGAGACCTGGCCTCTGGTTCCAGCTGTGTCTCTAACTTGCTGGGTGATCTTGGGTAGTCCGGGCCCTTCTCTGAGCCTCAGCTTTCCTATTTATATAACCAATTGAACTCATTTACACGAGTCCCTATATACTCAATTCCACATTTCTTCAATTTTAGGCTAGTAAAATATTTCCCCTCTATCTACCCCTGAATTTTACTTTTTGAATTACTTCAGTCTTCCTCTTTATTATTTCTTCTCATTCTATCTGCTCAGCCAAGCAAGGCATAACACTTGTCCACTCATTTTCCAGACTCTTGACTTGAGTGTACAGACTATGTTCTGCCCAGTAACTCTGTTCAGGAGAGGAACTTCCTTAGCTGGGACTCCAGCAGCCGACAGACTTGGAACTCAGCCATCTAGGACCCTTTCTAGACCTGAAGGAGGGGAGACCCAGGTACTCTGCTGCGCGAGATGCCATGTTGGCCATTACCAAAATGGCAGCACCTTCTAAGAACCTTTCCCACCTGAATGATCCCATTTATGAAATCAATGTTTCACAAGGGAAAGGAATTGAACGGTTATGTAACCTACCCTAGAAACAAAAACAAAACCAAAATCAGTGACCAAACTAAGGCCTTGACAGTCCTTCTGATGAGAAAAAGATCATCCTGGCAGCCCCTCAGCTCAGCAGTCTTGGTGCAGTCTCAATATTTTTGCATCTACTTTCAAGATATTCTTGGAGCCCTTCCAGGTAATAGACCCCATGATAAGGACCTTGATATTTATATGTTACCAAAGATCAGGATATGTGTTCTTCAAAGGCCAACATCTGGATGAATGAGTGGATTTTCACTTAAGAAATGATGTCACGACATCATCACGTTAGCTCAGATGGAATGGGGAACCACTAAACACAACACCCAGGTACCCCTGAACAGGCAGCTAAATGTACATGGCGGGATTTTTTTCATAAGAAGCCTGCAGAGCATCTTATGATATTAAAGTGTGTCAGACAGACACCAGCTAAATCTAAAAGAAGCCAGAAAATTCATGCAAACTGAAAGTACCATGGACAATGGACATATGCTATCCTTTTGGCCTTACTGTATTCCCCCACCTCGGATGACATGAGAAAGGACCTGAAGAATGTTTTGAGACACGTTGACATCTTTTTCTCCTAATAATAGTCCTTTCCACATACAGGAGCATTCAGTTTCGCTCATCAGCCCCGCCTCTTGCTCTCCTCTCTTCATCTTCTCTGACTTCCTCATTTGGCAATACCCGCTGACCATCTGCTATGTGCCAGCACCGTGTTAAGGTGGCACAGAGCAGAACGAAACACAGTCCTGACCTGCGAGGGCTCCTGATCCAGTTGGGAACAACAACACTTAAACAAGGCATGGCAAATAACAAGGTGTACGCCAAGAAAAGGTGCATGGAAAGGGAACACAGTCCTATAAGAAATCAAAGAGAATCGCCTGGTTTTCTCAGTAAACCATGGTGCCAGGAGAGATTTAGCGAATTATCTAATTACAACCCCTTCATTTTACAAATGGTGCAGTTTTAAAGATGGGGTCAAGAGATTAATTTTTTCTCTTTTCCTGGTTGATGATTTATTATTTATTTATTATGATTTATTTATTGTATGCTTCTCAAATAGTTTTTGGATATAGCTAGAATAAAATCATAAATATACCACGGAAAGAAATCCATTGTATTTTCCAACTAAAAATACACAAGGTAGGTCTCATCAATATTTGTTAAGCAAGAAGATGATTATTCGGGGCGCCTGGGTGGCTCAGTGGGTTGAAGCCTCTGCCTTCGGCTCAGGTCATGATCCCAGGATCCTGGGATGGAGCCCTGAGTCATGCTCTCTGCTCAGCAGGGAGCCCACTTCCCCCTCTCTTTCTGCCTGCCTCTCTGCCTATTTGCTATCTCTGTCTGTCAAATAAATAATTAAAAATCTTAAAAAAAAAAAAAAGATGATGATTTTTCTCCTAAGATTGCTGCACTCCGTTCCCTGTCATTTGCTTTGTCTGTGTACTTCAAAGTCATCCTTTAGCCCACCTTCCTACCATTGCTCTTAACCACTGGGGTCCTTCATAGAAAACTCATCATTATAGCTATCGTATTCCTTACATTTGCCCAGCTCTTTGGAGTTTAAAAGGTATTAAAAAGCCGTCTTCTCCAATTTGAGAGTCAAGTTGTAGGCTTCATTGCTTTAGAGGGAGGTGGTAAGTATGAGGAGTTTCAGAACGGAGTTAAGCACATGATCCCAGGGTCAAGGAACAAGACCCACAAAGCCTGGTGATGGGCGCCAGGATGCCTGGGACAGTTCTCACGGGCGAGGCAGCCAGAGGAATTGCTGTGGAAAAGATTTCAATTCGACGAAATCCAGTGAACTGGAAGAAAGCAAGTCAATAAACACTTAGTGAATAACTCCTCTGTGCAGGGCACCAGGCTAAGTGGTTCCAAAGATGAATAAGTAAGGCACCCCCTTCAAAGAATGTTTTGGATTGCCGCACGATCTCCTTTGGCCACAGGGAGTAGAAGGCATGAGTGAGCAGAAGCCACAGGGCAGAGGGGAGAAGTAGGTGCACCAGGTTCCTGAGGTGTGACCAGAGCTTCTCCAGTGTGTTTGGGAGCACCCTAGCTAGTGACGCAGGGAAGGAAAGAAGGCACCAAGTCTCCTCGCTGGATGGTCAACACAGCCACTGCATGCAGGTAGACGATAACTTGTCACAGGAATGGTAGACTTGACCCCTCCCATGAACACGTTGTAGGTTGAACCCTTGGGCTGTGCCTCATTTCAAAGCCATTAAGTAGATTCACATGAGTGAGTTTCTACCTGCTTTATAGACAATGGGATTTTAATGACCTTTACATAGGCTGAAAGAGGCCAGAAGGACTGTTCGTGTGATAGTTAAAGCTTGATTCTCCATGGCTGGGTGCCGCTGGGGAAACCGAGGCACAGAAAAAGTGCTGAGCAGATGACTGCAGAGGGGGCCAGGGAGGCTCCGGCGGGCAAGACTGGGAAATAATCGGTTGATCACCTTCAAGAACATGAAGGGCAAGAAGAAATTTCCCCGGAATCTCTCAAATCAACATTAGAAGGGAATGGAGGTGGGTCAGGGATGTGGGAGCCGGATAGAGAGATATCACAAACCAACCGTGAAGGCAGAAATGTCAGAAAGAAGGGGCAAGTTTGGAATTCACTTTGTACAGACATTGAGCTAGTGGTTGAAGTGGCAGACCCACCAGGCAGTGCCTCCTCCATCTGGACTGCAGGTTCTCCGTACTCCTTTAAAATAGCCCCCGGTTCTGCTTAGCAGATTGCCGGCACCCTCAAGGCAGACTCGGGGGGCCCTCTGTGCGCCAGCTGGACCTCACCTCCCAGCCTCCTTTCCCACTGCTCCCCTCTGGCCCTGCTGCTTCTCTCCTGCACAGCTGCTGTCTGGACCCCTCTCTACAGACCTGCTGATATCTTCCCCGTCCTTCCAAACTCACCTCCCATGCCACCTCCTACAAGAAGCCCTCCTGATCCATCCCCTACAGGGTCTATGCTCCCTCCCCATAGCATGTGCTTCTTCATGACACTTTGATTTCATCCTATATTACAACAGTTTGTGGGCTTGTCTGAGCTCCTACCCCACACCTTCTTAGAGAACTGCAAGGGCAGTGACCCAGTCTCTTTCTTCTATGTATCTGAAGCACCAGGACAGGAACTAGAGAGTCACAGATGCTCAGTTACCAGGAGCGTACACCTGGGACAAGTGAGTCTTCAGAGATTGTGAGCTGGGCTCTGGACTCCGACAACTCAGACCCTAACACTTGCCTCTGTCACTAGCTAGGAACCCTAGGGCAGGCTTAAAGGGAAGGTGACGATCGAGCTGGACCCTAACAGGTGGGTGGGGAAAGTGTGTCAAGAAGACCAGGTAGAAGCTATTCCACGTACAGAGAGCAACTTGCTCAAAGGGACAAAGCCCTGACACTCCACGCGTAGGAAATGGTAAGGTCAGCGAGTCCAAAGAGCCCCCAAATCAATCCACATTATTCTAACTCATGTAGACTTTATTTCAAATAGAAACATTTCTATCAAATTAGGTATGCACCTCAGAAGAGATCATCTTATTGCTAAAATAAACATTTTTTTCTTTATTTTTTCCTAAATGATTGGACGGTTACTTTTCGGAAATACATTTTTGATTTCTGTTGGAAAACAACAAGTCCCTTTTGGCCACGGAGAGAAAACTGAGGCAGCCCAGGATCAGAATGATTTAGTTAGCTCGCGCTAAGACCGACCCCTTCCTTCACCGGACTACTCCAACACACAGGGATTTGGCTCTTCGAAGCTAGCAAAGAGATAACCCAGGGCTCCCAAACTCAGCAGGAACAGGAGCAGAACCGGTTATTTCCTGTTTCGTTAGTTCTTTGGATTATCCTTTAAGCAAGGGAAGGAGAATGTAGCCAGGGCCTCTTTCATAAGAGACAAAGTCTTGGTGGCCCCAGAAAAAAAGGAAACACACACACACACACACACACACACACTTTATGTCAAATTAGACTTAACTCCCATTTCTCAGGGTGGGATTGTAATCTTACAGATATTACAGAGGCAAAGCTCAGGTCCCCTGACACTGTGCGCTATCTGTCCATGATGTGTGGTCCCTGATATTTAAGTGGCCTTCGCTTGTCCAGACTTTATGAGTAGCTCTTTCCCTCAATAAGCAGCATGGCCTGTTGGAATCAGCACTATTGTTTATGTGATTGTTGTCCTCTTGGTCTCAGGGCCTGGGCGGGGCTGTGTACACTGAGTTGCAGGCTGTTGTGGAGAGTTGCAGGCTGTTGTGGGTGGTTGCTCGGGCCAATACTTTTCCTGTGATTGTATTAAATGTGTTCTAGAGCACCGGACCTGTCAGTGGGAGTTTGAATAAATCACTTCTCTCTCCTAGACCTCAGTTTTCTCAACTGTTACAAAGAGTTATGGCAGGGCGAGGGTGAGGACTAAGATACTTGAGAGTCTTAAAATTTTTTCTCATTTAATTGATCTGAAAAGGGGACTCTTTCTATCATTTTGGTTTAAGGATATTTTGTGGGGAACAGGAGAATTGTGGTTCCTTGAGTTCCTTAGCAAGGGACCGCAGTGATTATGGGGCAGACAGGGTTAACCTGGCTGTAAAGACTGCTATACAGAGAATTTCACCTGCTTTCCAGGGCCAGAAGTGTTGCGAATTTTAAACTTGTATTAGGGACATATGCAAGGGGTACGGTGTAGTAAAGAATGCAGACAGAATAAAAGTCTGGAATAGGAGTCTAACCACTAAACTAACTCACTAAGACTGTAACCAGGACATATGCATCTTAAGTCCTCAGTTTACTTGTGGGTGAAATGAACATGGTGGACAGACCCAAGGAGGCCCGGATGGCCCATGCCTCCTGGTATCCCTTCCCATCAAGAGTGGGCAGGACCCAGAACTTATTTCTAACTGATAGAATCTGGTGAAGGTAATGGAATGTCACTCCCACGATCATATTACATAAGATGGTAACACTCACCTTACTAGCAGCCTTTCTACTCATGGTCTCCCTTACCAGCTCTGATTCAATAAGCTGCCGTACAGAGAGGTCTCTGGGCAAGGAACCAAGGATGACCTCTGCCTGGTAGCCCACAAGGTGCCCTCAACCCAAGAACCCTCAAGCAACTGAATCCTGTCAACAACCACATGAACTTGGAAGTGGATCCTTCCCCTGTCAAACTTCAAATGAGATCCCAGCCCCAGGTAATACCTGGAGTAGAGCCTTGTAAGAGACTCTAAAACCTGGTTGGGCTGTGCCTGGACCCCAGACCCACAGAAACCGTGAGATAATAAGTGTGTGTTGTTTGAAGCCACTAACTTTGCGATAATTTCTTACATGGAAAAAGATAGCTAATACGATGAAGCAGTTGGAACCTGACATCTTATGAGTGGGATAATTATATTCTTATGTTATCAGCATTACACACATAAATAAAATTACTCCTTTATGACATAGACAAACACATTGTAAGCTGCTGTCACTGTGCGAGGTTGAGAATAATTTATCTTTCTAGAAGTCCTAGGGTACCTATTCTATATTTAGATTCTCATTTAATCAGGCCTCATTTGCAGGCTTCTTCCTGCTGCTTGCAAACACCGTACTCACACAAACGTCCACGTTCACACAGGTCCTGCATTACGCTGAATTTAGCTAGGGATCAACCTGAATAAAATGGCTCCAGCAGAAAAGAGGACTCCTCTGAGGCAGATTCCGAGGACATGAAGTTAAAGCCTTTGGTATCATTATCTGGTAGTGTTGGTTCTGAGAGAGAGAGAGAGGGTCAAGTAGAAAAATCTGCCAAAGTGAATGAAGCTTGAGGAAGAATTAGTCTAGCGGGGGAGCCCCCATTTTGCAATAAAAAAAATAGGGCCGCTTGTATTATTTTAATAGCAGCTAAAGATATCGGGCTTCATTTTATGCACAGATTTGCTCAGGGTGTGAAAGAGCACTGGTAAGCTGTATGTTATCCGCCACATTTTGTTCCTTTCCAAGCCTGCTTTTCTGGAATCCTGACATCCTCTATAAATAAAATCAACACTAGGAACTGCCTCATTCTGGACAGGAAAGGAACAGGAGCAAAGTTTGGCTAGTGTCTGAGGTGGCTGGTGGCTGTTTGGAATGTTCCAGAATGGTCCTGAGGAAACACGGCCCACACATGTCCGTATGAGGAGGGGCAGGTCTGTACTTGGACGGCAAGGGCCTTCGGTGCTGGTAAGGAGCGTGATGCTTTGTGTTCCCGCGGAGTGTGACAAGTGCTACCCTCCCGGGACAGAGGAGGAAGATTGGACAGGGGCCTGGGGAGGTGTAGACATTCTGAGACCGGCACAGGGCTTAGGGGTACTCAGTATATGTTTATGAATGAAGGAAGAATGGAAGGGAGGGAGGGGGGAGGGAGGGAGGAAGGAAGCATTAATTCCTGCCCTTAGATGCCCAGCAGCCACACTTCCCCCTGGAGTCTCCCCTAGGGCTCCGCTGTGTCTTCCAAGGAAGAGTGAGCTCCTCCACTACCCGTCACCGAAACGCCAGGCAGGACCGGCAGGCAAGACTCTTGAAATGCCCCAATATAATCTCATAAAGACTTGGGGGCTGGGGTTGGCAGTTGGTGGCAGTTCATAGAGCCTGGGGGAATTTCTGGAGATGCCTTCAAAACCTTAACCAAAGGCCAACTTAGATAAGGGAGTTGTGGACATTTCTTGATGCTGACGCTCTAAAAGTCCCCCGCTGCTTGCGACCCCCTGCAGAACCCCTTGGAGTTCCAAGGCTAAGATCGTGAGGAGCCCCTTCCGCAGGAGGCCTGCCCTGCACACAGGCCCTGCGCCCTGCGCTCTGGAGCCTCTGGCTGAGTTGCGAGGCTGGTGGGGCGTCCTGCCAAACCCCAGGGGCTGGGGAGAGGGGTAGTGTGGAGGGCGGCCCTTGGCCCCAGTGGCGCCCACCTTTGTGTGGCCCGCAGCGACTTCCGGCAAAGCTCCTCCTCCCCTCCCCACCTCCCGCCGGGACGCCGCACCTGGCCCTTTGTCACCAGCTGCCAAAGAACTCAGAAAATCAAATTTATTTCCAGGCTGTAGCCGGGGCGCCCCTCTGCGCAACCAGATCGCTCAATCCGCGGAGTCCCGGTGCCCTGAAGGCCAGCTCTGCCGGTGCCCCGCTTCTCTCCACAACCGCCCTGGTCGAGCCCCAAGATACTGGCTTCCCAAGCCTAGGACCTGTGGAAGGGAATAAATTAATAGGCATCTTGAGTTCGGAGGGCGTGTTTCCTTTCTCCCCCCCTCGGCAATGAACGGATGAATGGTGATCCCGTTGTTTACCAGCCCTGCGCTGTCCTGGCCCTTGTCCCTACAAGTCCAATTTCACCCTGAGTTTTCAGCACCACCCTTTTCTCCACAAAGTCTTCCCGAAGCGACAGGCTGATCTGAAAAGACCCCTCTGAGGCGGGATTCTCAGGGTTCTGGGGGCACCTGCAGATGAAAAGATATTACCATTATTCTCCTTGATTAGGTTACTATTTCCTGAAATGAATCCAAAATATGGTCTTGCAATTTTTTTTTTTTGTGATTGAGTGGGAAAATAAATGTCCTTTTTTTTTTTTTAAAGAAAACCAATAAAAGAAAAAAGACAATCTAGAGTAGGTACATGCTTACAATACATATACCCTACATTGTTTTTCTCCACGCCTAAAGTAACGTTTAGGAAAGATGGGTATGTGCAAACCTACCAACCCGTGATGAAAGTCCAGTAATACCTTTGCATGAAAACAGTCGCAAAGAGGGGCACCTGGCTGGCTCAGTCAGTTAAGCAGCTGCCTTCAGCTCAGGTCATGATGGGGCTCCAGTAGTGGGGCTCCCCTCTCAGCAGAGTCTGCCTCTCCCTCTCCTTGTGCCCCCTCCCCCTGCTCTCTCTCTCTCTCTCTCAAATAAACAAATAAAATCTTAAAAAAAAAAAGTTACAAAGAGCATCATAATTTGTACCCTCATTATAAAATACTATACAGCACAATAATTTGAATTATATAGTCATGAGGCAAAGAAATCAATAATAGAGTTTGGTCCATTGCTTGCAAATTAGGCATGTTATAAAGCTTTCGCAAATACTAAAAAATAACAATGATCTGCAGGGCTTAAGCGGAAGCCTTTTTTTCCTCTACTTCTGTTTTTTTTTTTTTTTTTAATCGTGAGAACTTAAGAGATGCCACTCAGTTCTTCTGTGACTAAAGGAAGCAAATATAAATTAATGCCACATTTGCTAACAGACAGCATTCCTCTCTTTACACACATCTGTCTGTCTCCTTGCACGCATGCATACACACACGCACACCCTACATGAGCGCTTGGCCCACTGAGCTTCCCCATAATTTCACAAAAGAGTAACTCTAATGTTTTCTGCTTCGTAGGGAGCCGGTGGGCAGGGCTGTGGATTGGATACCTACACCAGAAAAGGCCCCAGAGGCGTAATCAAATAAGGGAGCCACTTGAACTGAACTCCCAGCAGGAGCTCCAGGGAGGCCTGGAGAGGTTACAGGTACTTTTTATCCAACCTCGCAGGAGAGCACCAACTTCCTGCTGCTAGAAATTTGTCTGCAAATTTTTTCCTTATTCAGATGGGGAGCCAGGGTCCAGGAGACACCGGGTTGATATGATAACTTGATTACGGCTGGGACAGATGACACAGAGCACCAAGTGGGCTCAAAGGAAACTGAGCTCTCCTCTTTAACCTCTCCTTGGGAGCCTACAAATTATATCTGTTAATGGATCGGCCCCCTGGCATCGCACAAATACGGTGTCTACTTAAATGTGTGTCAGTTACTCACAGGGGCCTTTGTGGGATTCCCACCATATTTTCATTTCTCTTCCCCCTTTAAAAAAAATGTTTAACCTGTTGGCTCGCTCTGACAATGGCTCACAGCCGGCCTCCTCCTGCCGAAATCACTTTGGAGGGAGAAGTCCAGTTTGTCTGCCAAAGTGTTCAGAGAACCATTGAAATGGGCCCGGGGCAGCTGGAACGTGTCCAGGGGAGGGACCTACAAGGAGGAAGGGTTTGGAAACCATGTTCAATGAAGCATGGATGGAAAAACTGGGGATTAGCTTAGAGAAGAGAAAACACAGAGAGAACTGGAGATCTGAAGAAGTGCTTAGGGGAAGAAGGATGGGAGTTTTCTATGGGCCCCAAGAGAGTCCGGGGAGAGACAGGCATTCACAAAGTGCCAACAAAGTGCCTGGATGAGAAATGGGCCACGTGCTGGGGCCACCCCAGACGGATGTGAGGAGATCTGTAGTGTGGCCACAGCTGAGGCATCACCACTTCCTTCCCTGGGTCGAAGCCGGGAGTCAGCCAGCCAGCCACGGAAAGGCCGGGAAGCTTCCAAATATTTCGAGGGGGTTTTAATTGAAGGTTCAGTGAACAAAAAATGCTATGTAGAGATTTTTTAGTGTATAGTTCAATATGTGTGGACAAGTGTTAACTTCTATAAACCACAACCCCAGTCAAGATATAGAACATTTCCATCAACCCAGAAACTTCTCTTGTGCCCTCTTTCCAGCCAAAACACTCCCCCCCCACCCGCCACACACACACACTGCACCCCAGGCGAGCACTGTTCCTATTTCTATCACTACCCATGAGTCTGTCCTGTTCTAGAACCACATTTAAGTACAAGCATTCAGTATGTACTCATTTGCATCCGGCTTCCTTACTTAGCATGCTTTCAAGATTCTTCCATGTAGCTTGCTCCTTTTTATTGCTGAGTAGTGTTTTCTAGTAAGGATATAATGAATTTTGTTTGCCCATTCTCCTGCCGGTGGACATTTGGCTTATTTCTGGTTTGAAGCTGTTATGAACACAGCTGCCGTGAATGGCCTCGTACAATTTTTCACTGCTGGGTAGCGTATATTCCAAGTGTCATTTCGACCAAGACTGCGCAGCAAGGAAAGCCTGAGGTCAGGACAAGTGCAGTCTTTAGTCAAGACCAGCTAGAGTTTTGGGATTTCGTTTCTGTCTGGATCCTCCCAGAATAGCACAGGCTGTGTCCCCATTTCTTCCACTGGTGAGCAGGCGGCAGACACCAGGACCAATCCAAGGCAGCCCGGGGTCCTTCGTGAGCAAAACTATCTGTTTCGGCAAAGTGGGCACCGGCCATCATTCGAATTTACTCAAAACGTTAGAATTCACATCTGCAGAGTTCTCACTCTACGCTAGGTCCCATGCGTGGATGAGCTGCTATGGGGAAGAGAGGAATGAATTTGAATTTGATGAGCCTCTAACTTTGAAATGCTTGCAGTCTGAAAGAAGAAATAAAATGAGTAATAAATTATGAAACCATAACTCAGTGTTCAGCAAACACTTATGGGTCAGCTGCTGTGTGGGTGTGCTGGGGACGCGGTCAGACAGCCTTAGGAGAGAAAGTTGAATGCACTCCTCTCGGTGCTGGAAATAGAGCCTCCTACTCTGGGAGGATGAGTCCCATCCAAAGAAGAGTGTGTTAGGCCAAGGGACAGATTAAATCTGGGCTTAAAACTGTTATTTGAGAACCCAGATCTGCTGTATCACCTTGGGACACAGAACCTATGATTGCCTTTGCCCTGTGTCCTCAGAGCCTCACTTCAGGTGGTCCCGAGAATGACTTAGGCACTAAGGCTTTGAAGGTCACATCAAGGCCATCAAAACACAGAATACTGGGGGCGCCTGGGTGGCTCAGTGGGTTAAGCCGCTGCCTTCAGCTCAGGTCATGATCTCAGGGTCCTGGGATCAAGTCCCACATCGGGCTCTCTGCTCAGTGGAGAGCCTGCTTCCCTTCCTCTCTCTCTGCCTGCCTCTCTTGTGATTTCTCTCTGTCAAATAAATAAATAAAATCTTTAAAAAAACAAAACAAAACACAGAATACTGGTGCCAGATGTCCCTTTAGAGTTTATCGTCTGCTCTATCCCTGGCACAGATGGGGAAACTGAGGCCCATGCTAAGAGAAGTTGTTTTCTCAATGTCCCAGGGCAAAAACGGTTTCCTTCCAGTACATTCATTCTTCTGCTATATCAGTCTGCCATTTATTCTAAAATTCTTACTACGTGACAGAAACCTATTTATAATGCTGTTACTGGAGGGATAAGATTAGCATATTTCCATAGTCTCAGCAGGTTAATCTATCAGATTTTGCCTGTGAACAGCTGTTACATTTGGAGAAACATATTTTAGTCCAAAAGATATCTAAACTGTGTGATAAAAACAGTAGACCACATTATGATTGGGCCCTAAGTGATTTGGGCTCATTTATCTTCTGCACGAGGTTGTTTATTTTTTTAGTTGTTTGGCTCTTGGTTTATTTCCATCCAATTTTCTATGCATAGATTTGACAACTATGTAATGATAGCATGCCATATACACTACTTTATATTTTGGTTTTTTTGCAGAGAATAAAGCTTTCTTACTTTGACCAAACTACTCTGGCCTTTTAAGACACTGGTGTATACTGTATTACCACAAGGAGGAAGAAGAGGTTGTGGATCTATCAAAGTTCCATGCTATTTTCCAAATACTTATTAACAGATTTCTTTAAAAGAAAAAAAAAGACATGAATTTGGACTTATGCAAATTTGGTGGGAATTCATTCAAAATTAATTTACAAATCAGAGGGAACAAAGAGCAATGTTCATGATTCTTGCTTTGCAATTTTTTAGTAATACTAAAAGTTATAAAGTCCTTCGAACATGCACAACACTTTAAAAGTTTCAAAACATCTTTATATCCTTTTTTTTTTTTCTGCTGGAACTTCAGACAAAACGAGCAAGGCACGTGTTATCTCCATTTTGCAGATTAAGAAAAGAGAGGCCTCAAGATAAGCAACTCGTCCATGTTTACCTAGGTAATAACTGCACGTGGTTTCAGCAGCCATCCTTTGCCTACAGAGCAAGGCAGCACCGTGAACCATCCCCTCCAGCACACCAATGAGACCCAAAAGACAGTACCATCCATAGATCTGTTCCTTTTGCAGTTAATCATGGCCTCTGTGATCACAGAAGATTGATTTTAAACACATAATATTCATTTCTACATGTCTTCTGCCAGAACAGGGCTAACGACATAATGCAAGAGCAGTACAAAATAATATCATTGGGCCTGTCATCCAAAAACCAGGAGAAAAGTACCACTAAATGTGCCAAAATACAAATCTCTTCCCTTCCTTCCGTGGTCTCTCTCTCTTGACCTCTTGTGATGACATTTATTGGCTATTTAATGCCATTTTAAGTAAAGAAGGAGAGATCAAATTTTTACATCATTTGCCTGAGTGTCACCATGCATCTACAGATTGTACAATGCCAGTTTTCAGTGCAAATATAAGAGCATTTAACCCCTATACAGAATCGCCAGAAGGCAGCACTTTGACTCTGTATGCCATACAGGCATATGTGTGCGATTCTTTCCAGAACAGAGGAAGTGCTGCTCAACACCAGGTCAACTGTTTTTATGCCACTTCGTGGTTCACACACATTCTCCCAACCCTCTCTGCCTTTGGTTCACCGCAGAGGCTGCCGGGAAGGCAGATGTCATCCTTTTGTTCCCTCAAAGCCTTTAGCTGAATGAGCAGGAAGGATATGACCGGGCTCTCTGGTCAGCTGTGTTTCTTAGAAGACATTGCCTTTTTTGGCAGAAAGCACAGCCTCTCCAGGCCATGGGCGACCCACTCAGCGGCCACACGGGGCACTTAGCTTGCTGTGACTTTCGCTGAATTCCCGCAGGGAGTTCACAGAGGACGCTCTGTGCAGTGGGGCAGCAAGGAGCTGCGTGGACAGGCAGAGTGCACTTACTGCCCTTGCTCCCCTGTTTTATTGGCTTTCACTTATAAAACAGAAGTTCAAAGATAAAGTATGAAGAATGTCATGATGGTGACAACAGAGCATAAACCACACCCTTTGGAGCACGGAGTCTGCTACCTCCGCAAAGATCACGTGCCCAAGACACCAGCCCTGGTCTTGAAATCAAAGTCAACTTTGACTCTTACCAGTCTAGAAGCTCTAAGGGTGCACCGGAGTCTCTGGGGCCTGAACCGCAGCCAAACGTAGGTGAGTGCCGCGGTGGAACCCCCTTCCTCACTACGTCCCTGGAACCCATAAGGCTCAGGGAGTCACCCCGCCCCCCACCCCGAGGAAAGATGGACGATCCAATATGGAGCCCTGCACCGGCCATGCTCCTGTCGCTGGGTGACTTGGGGTCGAGGAAGGAAGGAGTGGCTACAGATCAACCAGGCATAGCGAGAGTCCGGTGAAAGGAGAAGTCTTGCCCCTGCAATGCTATCATGACCAAGAATTAATGCGGAAATCCAAAATGCCACCGTAATCGAGCAGCACCCTTCTTTTCCTAAAACATAATGTTTTTCCACAAATGCCTCTGTGAATTTGTCTCTGTGGCGCACACACACATACATGACATGCCCCCCCGGAACGAAGCAGGGGAGAGCGGGAACAGTCACGGGGATCTCAGTTCTGGCCACAGCTCCTTTCCCTATGTGATGTATGACTCTGGTCGGGTCACCTGACTTTCCCAAAGCTCAGCCTTCTTAGCCGTGTCGCGCGGGCAGTGACTCGGAGCTCAGAGGTCAGCTGCATGGGAGAAGTAAACTCAAGAATGTCCCCAAGCCGGTTGTGAGCCGAAGAGCGCGTGTGCGTCGCACGGGCACGTTGGTATCCTGTGTGCGACTGGTGTATATCACATACAGACCCCATCAGGGAATTTCACTCTGGGGCAGAGTGATTTACAAAGCCTGCTCAGAAGTGGAGTCAATTAAGGTCAGCTTTCTATGTTGCTAAACAACAGGGGATTCTGGGTTCAGTAACGTTGAAAGGCAGGCCCAACACACCCCTTGAAACCGGGCTTTTGAGAGGGTTCAAAGGAAGGGGAGACAAAAGCCTCTCTTTGTGATGTTTTCACTCTTCCTTCATTGTCCTCTTTCACCCTCCAAGGGCCTTCATGTAAAGAAAGGGGCTGCTAATGTGGCGAGTGGGAGTTTAAAATTGTCCTGGGCCAACAATGTTGGCACATTCTGCCGGGCCTCATTACAGAATCATCTGAAATGCTTGAGAAGTGTTTCCCACTCATTAGCATAAATAGCAGAAAAACTCTTTCACAAACAAAGCAGGTTCCATCTGCCCCCAGTATGTCCTCACCTTGACTTCAAATGGCCAGTCCCTCCCCCAGTACAATACCGGGGGCGCCGGCCTCCGAGGCCCCAAGCACCCCACTTCAGAACTGCATTCAGGGAAATATCAACACGGTAACCTGCATGTTTATTCATTGGCCGGCCCCTGCTTTTAATGGAGTCCCTTCCCCATTGTGGTCACTTGATTCTTTCACACACCGAGAGGGCAAGGCAGGGAGAGGCTCCCTTTCCGAGCTGTTGGGGTCCTTAGCAACCCACACCTTGTGAGTGGGCTGACCAGGCTCTAATTAGGTTTGTTCTGCCTTTCTGGCCCGAGCGTATTTTGTCAGGTATTCTGCTCTGGGATTAAAGAGTCATTAATCACCCGGGGCTGACACTGACAAGGTGGTTTGTACAATGAAGTCCACTTCCCTGGTGTCGGCCAGAGCCAGAGCCAGATCTGTTTTGCATTACTTCGCAGAAGAATGTAACAGCTTCTTCTCCCCAGTCATCCTCTGAGGACATCTATCATGGGCTCCCGGTCCTGTAGGAGGCCGGTGCCAGGGGCAGAGATAGCCTCTGTCTCCAAGTCAAATGGTGCTAACAGCAGCCCGCTGGAGCCGGGTGTGGGAAGGGCATTTCACAGACCAAGATTAGAGCAGGGCAGAGTTGGGGTGGGGCAGGGGACCTTCATCACCATCCGCACAGCCCCAGATTTTGCTGAAGGAAACACTGAGGCTCAGGAAGGGAGAGAGACTCGCCTAAGGGCGCACAGCAAGTGGCCATGAGCGCCAGCATTAGAACGGGATGGGGATCTCCCTGTGATCACCCTGGTGGCTTCTGAACCCAGTTCTAAGCTTTTATAACCATTTGCAACATCATCAGTACTATTGTATTTGTTCAGTCGGACAGCCCTAAGATCTCAAGAGGAGAAAGGAAGGAAATCATTTTCATTTACCAAGTACAGTCGACCCTCGAACAACATGGGTCTGAACTATGAAGGTGCACTTACACACAGATTTTTTTTCAACAAATACAGTACTGTAAATGTAGTTTCCTTAAGATTTTCTTTTTCTTTCTTTCTTTCTTTCCTTTTTGGTTCCTTTTCTCTCTCACTCTCTTTTGTCTAAGCAGGCCCAGTATGGAGCCCAATGCAGGGCTTGAACTCACAACCCTGAGATCAAGACCTGAGCTGAGATCAAGAATCATACGCTTAACAGACTACGCCACTCAGACACCCCTTCCTTACTATTCCCTTAATAACATTTTTTCTCTGTTTTAACTTATTGTAGAAATACAGCATATAATGTATTTAACATACAAAATATGTGTTAATCGAATGTTTATGTCATGGATAAGCTTCCTTCAACTGTAGGCTATTAGTGGTTAAATCTGGGCGGGAGTCAAAAGTTACACATGGATTTCTGATGGTGTGGGGGGGTGGGCGACCCTAACTCCCACGTTCTTCCAGGGTCAGCTGTACTACAAAAGACTAGACATGGAGGTAGGCATTTTGCATACAAATGATTTAAGTGTCATTTTAATGCAATGACATGACAGCGTTCAGCGGCTATTAGTTCTCACTCAACACAGCACTTTTCCCGGGAAAGTACTATCAACCTTTTTTTTTAATGGACAAAGAAATCAAAACAAGGAAAGGTTAAGTAACTCCTTTACTGCCTACATTCTTTCTCCATGCCAGACGGCCTTCTGAAAAGATGAGAAGAGTCCTGTAAATACAGGAGTCCTTGTGAATTTTCATTACTACTTATGTAAATCATAAGTTCAAAGTTTAGGTCGGTCATTCAAACATCAGACTGTCAGGGTTCACTGTTTCCCTTTTATCTCTTAGGTCTGTGATAACTTTTTCTCCGCTGGTGGTTTCTTGTCCTCCTTTCTTCCTTTATCCTTTCATTATTTAATGAACATTTATGGGGCACCTGTGACGCTGGGTGCTGGAAATACTGAGGTTAAAAAGGCATGGCTGCATGCCCCGTGTCTCCTGTACTTCCTAGAAAATGAGATCCTCGTGAATAGAATAAATGGAGGATGTAGGAAACAAGAGATCCACCCGGGAAGGGCAGTGAAGGGAACCTCAATGATGCAGGACAGCCGATATTAGGGTTCGAAGCCGATGGCCAAGAAATAATTCTTGGGACATCTTTGCTACAAAATGGTGATTTTATTAAAGCACGGAAACGGGACCTGTGGGCAGAAAGAGCTACAACGGGATTGTGAGGAGTGGCCCCTTATATACATTCAAGTTAAGAGGGAGTTAGGGATAGCGTAAGTCTGTAAGGAATTTTGGAAGCAAGGTTTCCAGGACCTTGAGCTATTGTTGGGAAAAGTCGTTTATTATCATCTAATAAAACCTTAGTCATGAGACCCTTCAGATGGATATCGGTGGGCCAGATGCTTGGGGGTGATTGCCAAAACATATCTTGGGGGGTTATAGATAAAGGAAGTTTTCTGAAGGAATTTTTACACGTTAAAGTAATCTTACAGGATCCAGGGTGGGGGGGGTAGTAGAGCGGGAGGGGGGTGGGCAGGGAAGTCAGACTAGGATTGCCTTTTGCCCTTAGCAAAGTATTAACATTGAGGCAGTTGAGTCCCTAGAGGAATGTCAGTCGCCTATTTCAAGGACTTGTCAGTGGGCTCTACGTAGCAAGAAAATTTAATAATTTTTCTTCTGCCTTCATTTCCCACATCACCCAGGATGCTGTAGCCTCCTTCCCCCCATAACCAGGAAAGCTGAACAGCAAGCACGCAGGGAGATGCAGGGAGGGCCACCAGTGGCCACTGCCACCGGCCAGAGCTCCGGAAGCAGCTTCTGCACTAAGATGAATTGGATAGAAGACCTGCGGAGGGGATTTAGATCTTTGGCAAAGACTTTGAACTTTAAGATTTCTTAATACAAAATAAACAGAGCAAATGAAAAAAATAAGATAGTCAGTAACTCCAGGAAAGGAAAAGTAATCTCAGCTTACCGAAGGGCTCTGTCAGAATTATCATCTATATTTTCATAATGTAAATACGGAAATATCAATAAACGACATTAACATATAACCATATTAAGATGTGGAATGGAAAAGGAGTGGTGTCTGGGGGGGGCTCGGCAGTGGACAAAAGAGTGACACTCATCTTTCATAGCAGGAATTCAGGGGTGAATACTTAAAACTAAAAAATCCGAACAGAAACACAAGCATGTGAGAGGCAGCCCTTGTAAAATTATGTCACTCTCCAAATTGTGTGCATGTTTCATTTTGATCAATATGAAAACTAAAATTAAAAAGCCATTGACTAATGTAATTTTTAAAATAAGAGCCTGTGTTGTCAAGGGTTAACGACATCAGTGGGAGACTATCAGGTAAAGAAATACTCAAAATGTGCCGGGGCCACTGGCCCTTCTGGGCTGTTCAGAGGGAGGGGGAGAGGCACAGACAATTCGCAGGGGAGGGCCGTTCCATAGGCCAGTATCTTGAGTGAACGCAGCTGGGACAGGGAAGGAGTCCTGAGGAATTGGTTCCATGAAAGTCTGGAAGCAGGAGAAGGTAATAGAACCCTGGGGAGATAATGCTCAGGCCCCGTCTGGTAAGGTGGACTGGACTGGATGGACAGTGAGCCAGCTTCGGTACTTGAGTTCGAATCCCAGCTTCAGTACTTATAGGTCCCAGGACTTTAGAAAGCGGTTTAACCTCATAGATCCTCACTTTCTGCATCTATTAAAAAGAAAAATAAACCTCCCACACAGCATTATAGTCAGGGTTCATTTAGACACATTTATGAAACCTGTACTAAATACTTAACATATATCAGGCACCGAATAGAAGCTGGTCTTCAAACATAGTATCAGCAAAACCCACAAGGTCAAGATTTTTTCTTATTTCTTGGAAGTCTAGAAAAGTACATGCAGAGATGATCTATTCACACCTACAGAATGACTCAAAGTCAGAAAGATATGAGTACTTGTACTCAGTCTATCAGCCCTACTCTGTGTTTAATTCCTGAATGAAACTTTCTAGGTCTGGCTTTCAATCAAGAAAGATGCAGTTAACTGGCCCTTTAAAGCCATTTTCCTGATGTGCACTTTTTTTGTCTTTTCATTTCAAATCTTTTCTTAGGTTGAATGCTCAGAAAACCACACAGGCACACTCTGCCCTTGTTTTCTTTCTTCCCCAGGTCCCTACACCATGGATCTCTGTCTCTCCTTGTCTCTCTGTCTCTTACCCCCTCAGGCCCAGAAACCCTGCTGTCTTCCCTTCTTTCCCTCTCTCTGTCTGAGGCTTTAGCTGCCTCCACCCCAGACCCCTCAATAAAAGCCTTGCCGTCTTCCCAGCTCCCCACTCCTGTCATCAGCGCAGGCGCAGGCCCACAGCCTATGTCAATGTTTGTCCCCAAGACTGGAGGCTGTTTTTTAAAAAAGATTGAGTATTTCCATAACAAACGAAAATTTGACTTAGCCTTAGGAAAAATATAATCAGAGGCTGGCCTCCCAGACTTTCTGGGGGTGGGAATGAGCTCCCCGGAGGGTAGGTTTAAAAAAAAAATCAATATAAATGATACTCGCTTGTAGTATTTTGGAGGGGAAGGAGGAGTAGAGGGAGGAAAAGAAATCCATCTGAACAAGAGAGGTTATAATTCAAAAGCTGCCACACAGTAAGTAGGAACCTCCGAGAGGCTAGATCATCACTCTCTCTGGGTTTGACAAGGAGGTTGATGGGAAGTCATGACCGGACTTGCACCTGCTCTTCAAGGAACATGAAAAACACGGCTGGCCTCACCAAGCCCCTTCACATTCCGAGGAAGGTGGGAAGGGGTTTAGCAGCACCAGGAAAACCACCCTCCACAAACCTTTATACATGTAATCCTGCAGCTAGGAGATAAAAGTTAACAGTCTATTTTATAACCATAGCTAACATCGTATATTATTAAAATCATAGCTAACATTTATTAAATGCTCGCCATGTGCCAGACACCGTCCCAAGATTTTGGCATGCGATCCAGATTTGACCCTCATAACAATTCCATGGAGGAGTCTCTACTCTGATTTTCCCTCACTTACAGATGGGAAGGAGGAGGTCGAAAGAAGTTGTGATTTGCTCAGGTAAAGCTAGGGCTCAGACAAACGCAGACTCTCCCAGATTGCAAAGCCCTGGTTCTACACAAGAGCATCTTTAAAGCGTTCATTTGCATGCATTTTTCCTGAATTTTCACAAGCCTTCTGAGCAGGTAGAGATTCCTGTCTCAGGGGTTTATGTAGAAAAATAAGCAAAAAAACAAAAAAAAAAAAAAAGAAAAAGAAAAAAAACCCACCCTGAAAATCAAGTCTCCTGCTGTTTTTTGTAGAAGCCAAAGGGTAGAGGGATACTGGCCAGGGAGAAGAGTGGTAAGAAATTTCTCCCAGACCTGAAGAGAGGTCCCTGGAGTCCTGTGCCATCTCGGCCCTTCAGGGAGAAGACAGAGCCTCCTGGAGATGGCTCCATGTGCCTGAGGACAGCCAGCCCTGGGAGTGTTCAACGGGTGATGCCTTCCCTGGGACATGTGGGAGAGAGCAGAGAAGAGATCCCCAGTAATGCCTGGGATTTATTCCCCTGCCAAAAGGATGGGGGTGTGAAGAAGGACTTAAGATAATTATAAACAAAATAAAGTTGTATTTCTTGAACAAATGAGTTTAGGCACCAAGGTCCATACCCACCACAAAAGCACACAGTGAGTAGGGGTGAGGAGGGATGTGCCTCCATTTTGAACATCTCCTTGTTGCCTGTTGGTAAGAGTTTGGCCAAGTGGAGTCAGGGGATTGGAACAGAAAATTGAAAATTCCAAGTTTCACCCTCATCAGCTGCATGGAAGAAAGCTGTTCTTCGCCTTCTGCTCCCAATCCCGCCTCTCAGCCCAGAGAGAACCCACTGAGCTCACTGTCCGCGCTCCGGGAAGTCCCAGCGTGTCCTGTGTAGGGAGCAGAGGAATCCGTCACCGTGATGAAGAAAGCATTGGGTAAACGCATCATCCCCTGTCAGAGACGAAGCCGGAAACCCTCCCCAGAGCTACTTCATTGCCTTACCCCGAAGCCTGAACATTTCTTAAATTAAGAAAATATCCCTTTTTTGGAATAGGCTTATCTGGCTTGACAATCCCCACAAGATATTCATTTATAAACTCTCATTGCACTAGCTATTTCCCCTTCCCCCACACAATTTGTAATGACAGATTTATTTGTCATTTGTTCAACTTCTATCTTCTGTGTTCGTTCCACTAGGGGAGGGATTGTACCTTTCCTTCGCTATTTGCCTAGCCTGTAGCATGGTTTGCAGAACACAGTAGGTGCTCAATTAATACTTAATTGGGGGGAAAAAAACCTTACTGAGTGAACCATGGACAGAACATGGAGCAATCATCGGGGTCCAAAACTTAGTGATCATCCAGCCCGATGGCTTGAGAATGTGAGGCCTAGAGGGGCTAAACAGCTTGCTTGAGACTCCAAATGTCGTTAAAAAAAATTTCAAGGGGGGCGCCTGGGTGGCTCAGTGGTTTAAGCTGCTGCCTTCGGCTCGGGTCATGATCTCAGGGTCCTGGGATCGAGTCCCACATCAGGCTCTCTGCTCAGCAGGGAGCCTGCTTCCCTCTCACTCTCTCTGACTGCCTCTCTACCTACTTATGATCTCTCTCTGTCAAATAAATAAATAAAATCTAAAAAAAAAAAAAAATTTCAAGGACTCCAGGTTTGGCGTGATTTTCCTTTCCTTGAGTCTGGCATCTTCAGTCTCTGAATTTTTCATGGTAAGACCAAGACCAAACCCTGGACCACCTGTCCATGCTTGTCCTCCCTTTAGGCCGTCAAGTTCACCCATCACAGTACCATGTGAGGCCTCACTTACCTATATTTTGGTGCCTCATGTCTCCTGTGGTGTCTCAGTCTTCCCTAAAAGGTTATGGCTTTCCTTCTTCTTGTGCAGAGTTTCATGTGCGTGTGTGTGTGTGTTTACGTATATATATATATATATATATATATATATATGTGTATATATATATATATATATATAAAGATTTATTTATTTGAGAGTGAGAGGGAGCATGTGGGGGGGGAGGGGCAGAGAGAGAGAGAGAGAATCCCAAGCAGACTTCCCACTGAGCATGGAGCCCAATGCCGGGCTTGATTCCAGGGCCCTGAGATCATGACCTAAGCTAAAATCGAGAGTCAGATGCCCCACCCAGGCACCCCTGGGGAATTTTATATCTTAATATGAGAGTCCTTGTTCAACAGCTCTTCACTGGGAACCTATAGGTACCAACACCCTTCTCGTGCTGGGGGTGCAGCCATAAGCCCCCGCGGCCCTCACGGGAGCCCACGTTCTGCTGAGGAAGACAGATAATAAAGGGAAGCCAAAGAACACAAATCACACAGTGGCAACGACAGTGAAGAAAAGAACACACGGTAAGGGCTTAGAGGCTGGAGGGATGGGCTGTTGTTGATCTGGAATTTGAGAAGTCTCCTCTGGGAAGGGCCTATTTATATTAAGGCTGAATTATGAGCAAAGACGCGTCTGCAGAGCTCGGGCATTCAGGCAGACGTTACTACGGCCAGAGCCCCAAGCCCCAGTCACTTGCTGGAATGCAGGGAACAAAACCTCAAGAAGTCAGTGAGATGGGCGAAGGACGGATCTCAGAGAATCCTGCAAGTCATGGAGGAAGACTCAATTTTATTCTCTAGGCATGAGGAAGCCAGTGGTTTTTCATGTGAGGAGTGATGTGAGCTTTCATGTTTCTTTTTTTTTTTTTTTAAGATCTTATTTATTTATTTGTCAGAGAGAACACAAGCAGGAGAGCAGCAGGCAGAGGGAGAAAGAGAAGCAGTCTCCCCGCTGAGCAGGGAGCCCAGTGCAAGACTGGACCCCAGGACCCCAGGGCCATGACCGGAACTGAAGGCAGAGGATTAACCCACGGAGCTCCAACCTTTCACATTTCAAAATGACCAAAAAGCCCTGGCTGCAGAGGAGAGCAGCAGCAGAGACACCCGAGGGGCTCCAGCAGAGGTCTTGTCGAGAGAGGGGTGTTCCCAGAGGAGGCCGGTAGCGTCGGGAACCATGAGGAGTGACTGGATCCCCGGTTATTTTGGATGTGAATTGCTGATGGGCAGGATATGGGCGGAGGGAAAGGGATCAATCAATCAAATGTGACTCCTAGAGTCTAGCTTGAGTACAGTGGACTGGTGACATACCTCCTCGTATGTGGAAGACTGGGAAAGAAGAAACGTGCAGGAATGGGGCAACCAAGAGTTGCTTTCCCACACATTAAGTCCAATGGGTCTGTCAGACAGCCCAGGGGAGACTCTAAGTATGCAACCAGATATACAACCCCAGGAATATACAATAATCAAGAAATTGCGGAAATCTTTTTTTAAATTATTTATTTATTTGTTTGTCAGAAATAGAGAGAGAGAGCACAAGCAGAGGGAGTAGCAGGCAGAGGGAGAAGCCAGTTCCCCACTGAGCAAAGAGCCCAACATGGGGATTGATCCCAGGAGCCTGGGATCATGACCGGAGCCCAAGGCAGACACTCGAAAAATTTCTGAAATCTAACAGGAAGCCTTGGGCCCAGGCTAGAGACAGTGATGGGAAAGGAGAGGACTTCCAGTGCTTTGCAATCTCGCCGGCCGCCCAGCCATTGGAGGGATGACATTCCCTCTGGGTTTTAGCACAGGAACCTATCAAGGCAGCCTTCCAAGCAAAGGGCCCAGGTCTAACCTCCCAGCTGCAGGGACGTGGGACTACTCTCATAGCAGCTGTCCTATGAATTACCTCGCATGGCTGATCTGTGAAGGTCTACCATTACATCAATTAATCAGGGAACGATTGCAATCAGACCTCTTCCGTGATTAACGAAAAGATATATGTTCTGTCTTAATCCTGCTGTCTACAGGTCCAGCGGGGCCACCAGGGTCCGCACTAGGAAGTGCAGTAGACACAGCTGTTGCTCATGCACAAGCCTGTCCTCGCCCCACCCCCACTCTCCTGCATGGTGGAGAAGCTCATGGATGACATTAGGGAGACTTAGTGCCCATCCTGGAAGCGTCAGCTCTGAGGCTCGTTAAGTGCTATAATAAACATCCTTATATTTTAAATTGCTTAAAATTGGGTCTGCTCAGGGCACCTGGCTGGCTCAGTCCATTAAGCATCTGCCTTCGGCTCAGGTCATGATTCGGGGTCCTGGGATACAGCCTGGAATCAGACCCCCACTGATATGTGCTCTCTCTCTCTCAAATAAATAAAATTTTAAAGTCTTTAAAAAAAAACATAGGGATGCCTGGGTGGCTCAGTTGGGTGAGTGGCTGCCTTTGGCTCGGGTCATGATCCCAGGGTCCTGGGATTGGGCCCCACATCGGGATCCTTGCTCAGCGGGGAGCCTGCTTCTTCCTCTGCCTGCCACTCTACCTGCTTGTGCTCTCTCTCTCTGACAAATAAATAAATAAAATCTTTTAAAAAGTAAAATAAAGAAATAAAAAATAAAATATTTTAGAAAATATAAAATGGAATTGTGTCTTCTCTTCCCTCTGTATACTTAGATGTTCCTATGGAGCTCACCTCCTCAAGCACGACTCCTTTTTCCTAACCACTCTCACATAGCCCTTCACTCTGCCATGGGCTGGGCACTAAATAAAATGTGGTGAAGAAATCACCCGGGTTGGTGGTGCCTATCTTCGTGGATCCAACAGTATGGTATAGACACAGACATCACACAGGTAAACAACTAAACGTATCATTACAGACTGTGACTAGTGTACCCATGAAGGGAAAGGGTGGTGTGCTATGAGACATCACCTGGGGATCTGAGCATCTGAGAAGGCATCCCTGAGGAGGTGACTTTCAAACTAAGACCTGAAAGATGATGGCGCACCTGGCTGGTTCAGTCAGTAGAACATGTAACTCTTGATCTCTAGGTTGTGAGTTCAGGCCCCATGTTGGGCATAGAGCTTGTTTTAAACAAACAAACAAATAAACAATGCTCTAGAAGAGAAGGATCCAAATGGGGAAGAGTGAGCAGAGGAGTTTTGGAACAGGCTGGAACAACTCAAACTCTGACATGTGCCACCATCCCCTTGGATCTCTCCTTCCATCTCCATCTCTAAACAGAAGCTCCTGAACATCATGTACGCTTTTTGATAGGGCATAGTGTTGTCACTCTGAATCTGAATTATCTAAGAGATAGAAGGGTTATTTATTGCCCCTTTACTAACTCCCAAGGTTGCTAAATCCTAAGTATCTGCCCCAGACACCATCACTGTGGGTCACTGACAAAACTTTTGAGAAGTTCCATCCCTGCCTTCAAATAAACAAGCCAAGAATACTAAAATTCCTTCCCCTGTGAGTTTCTCTTCCTTCCTTCCTTCTTCTTTTTTCTCACTTTCTCTCTTCTTTCCCTCCTTCCTTTCTTTCTTCCCTCCCTTCTTTTTTCTTTCCTTCCTTCTTTTCTTTTTCTTTTGTCTCTTTTCTTTCTTCTTTCTTTTCTCTTTTCTCTTCTTTTCTTTCTTTCTCTCTTTCTCTCTTCTTCCTTCCCTCCTTCCTTTCTTAATTCATATTCACTCCTTTCTCTCTTTCTTCCCTTTTCTTTCTTTCTTTTCTTCCTTCCTTCCTTCTTCTTTCTTTCTTTCTTTTTTTCCTTCTCTTTCTTTCTGTCCTTCCCTTTTCTCCTTTCTTTCTTTCTTACTTACTTTCTTTCTTTTCTTCTCTTCTTTCTTCCCTTCCCTCCCTCCCTTTCTTTCTTTCCTTCCTTTCTTTTCCTTTTCTTTCTCTCTCTCTTCCTCTGTCTCTTCTTTCCCTCCTTGCTTTCTTTCTTTCCTTTTTTTTCTTTCTTTCTTTCTTCCTTTTTTTCTTGGAAGCTCCTTTAGACTCCCCTTTTTAAGGGGCTAGAATTAATGCTGGGTAACAGTACTCAAGGTCTCCCTCACACTGTTTATACTATCCTCTCTGGTGGTTGATCCTGATCAGGAGAGCTGGCTTTGAGAAAGGAGTGTCAACCCCAACGACCCAGAGTCAAGCAGGCCATTTTTGCCATGCTTTAAAATCAGGAGAAAGATTTCAACCTGTTTATGTAAGATATCAACATGCTCTAAGGGAGACCTACACAGACAGACATGGGTGTGAATATAGATTCAGTTCTGTGACCTTGGCGGTATTACTTCATCTCTCCAAGTCTCAGGTTCCTCATCCATAGAATAAGGACAATAATTTCTACAAGAATTGACCACGATCATGTGTTGAAAGCACCCATCCCAACATGTAGTCAATACTCGGGGAATGTTGGGTCTTCTCCTTTCCAGACCTGGCTCTTCATTGCCTAATTCTATCTTTTGAGGCATTCATATGTGGTGCACCTCGGAGAATATTTCAATTACAAGTGCCCTAAGTGATACTCTCTCATTTGGAAATTCCTAATTAAATCAGCAAGGGCTGCAGGCGGCTCAGGTGTGTCAGGAGAGCTCCCACCCAGCTCACCTTTCCTCCCACCTGCCTCATCCAGCCAAGCCAAGGGAAACTATAGGAATAACAATCCCTTAACACATATAGAATATTGAGCAATTCGCAAAGAGCTCTTAGGCTCAGCACAACACAGGAGCTGGTATTATCACCACCTCGTTACGATGGGAATGGGGAAATTCAGGTCCAGGGAGGGGAAGCAATTTACTTAAAGCCTCTGAAGTAAGGTGCCTAATGACCCAGTGTTCCCACCGCACCCCCACATCCCATTCAGTGGAAAAGTTCACCACCAGCCACTGTCCTGACTCAGCAGCAGTGGAGAATTCAGTCCTGAATTGCTTTTGCCCCCCACGCTCTCCCTTGCTCCTTATTCTGCCAACTTTCCTAGACTAATGTCAGTGGCTTCCTCTGGTCTCAGGATAGTCTGGCTTGATTCCGGGGCTTGCCTAGCATTTCTCCCACTGTCACTGGGCATTCTCAGGTGGCAGCAGGCTGCTTTGGAGCCTTTTACCAAAACTTGTGACTTTTTTCTAAGGCTAGTGTGAGAAAAATCGGTCTGACTTTGGTCGGAATTTGGTTCTAGCCACAGCTCAGGGGTTATGGGCACTGGGTGACCTGGCCCACCCATCTACCCAAGGCTGACAAAGGTAAATTAAGGACCGTTCTGCTCTTCAGAAAAGGACCAGCTGGAAGACGTGGAAAATAGGATTCCACCCTCAAAAAGTCAGGATGGAACTCAAGCAAAGCTCTAATGTTTGCATTAACTTCTCCAAAATAGAAACAAAGCGTCAGAGCTGGTAGAGCTCTTCTGACTCAATAACCTCATTTCACACCATGATGGACTGGCCAGCGGAGAAGAAAAGAGGCCCCTTCAAGGCCACACAGCCAGCAAGAGCAGGGCTAAAACCCAGGCCACAGGACCCCAGTTCACTTTTGTTCATGACCTAGGAAGGAAAGGATTGGCATACCCCTGGGTAAAACTGGGGATTCCCAAGATACACTTCTGATCTTTCCCAGCTTTGTGGGAGCTGCTGGGACAGGATGAAGGAAGCCTGGACGTTAGCTCGTTCTTGTTTCCAGTAACTCTGCTCAGACTTCATCGGTCCCTCCACCACCATCGCTGCTCCAACCCCTCCATGTCCTCCTTTACTTCCTCTTCCACTTCCTCCCCCCACCCCCACCTTTCCGGGTCCTTCTCTGCTTCTTCCTTCACTGCCAGCGCTACCCCACCAGCCCCCTCCATCTCCTCCACACCACCACCACCTCCACCACGTCCTCCCTTCCTTCCCCACCATCCCCGCCGCCCCACCCTCCTCCACAGGGACACCAACACCATCCCACCGCCCCAATGCCCCTTCCTCCTCCACCTCTTTCAGAGCCTGTACCCCTCCCCCCCACCAACAGCTTCACCACCACTGTTCCATAGCATTAGCCTAGGTCTCCCTACCAAATATCACTCCAAGACCTTAATGCTTTCAAAATAAGACAAGCCATCCCCATCTGAAGCCAAAACCAGAGTCACAGAGATTTATCACACATCTGAAATAAACCAGGATTAACTCCTTCCCTTCTGCTCCTTTTTCAAAGTGCTTATCCAAACACACACGCTCACCATTTCTCTCCCTCTCTCTCACCAGAAGACTGTAGGTACTCTGAAATGAAGCAGACAATGGTGGCCTTGTTGCAGAAGCCTGATATTAATAGACTATGCCTTTTGATTTCAGCCTGGAAACACTGGCAGCAAACCAATGTGAGAAAAGAGGGGCCGCGGAGCAAAAGTTTGAAAGGGAGATGAAGAAAAAAAAAAAAACCAACCCAACTTTGATCAGAAGAGACTGAAGATGAATTGTGGTCATTTCACAGGTCTCTGGGTGGAGGTTAATGTCATTTTGAGACAAGGAAACTGGGTTAGAAAAAAGGGGGGGGGGTACTGAGAAGGGATGCACTTTCTGACGGAACGGGGCCACCGCGCGCCCAGAGGATCAAAGCTGCTCGCCATGCAGAGAATGAAGGATTATTCACTTTCTATTTTTTCACGCCTGCAGCACACATGGGGATCTAATTGGTGGGGATGCGAAATACAGACAGGCAGCCCCAGCAGCAGGGCCGGCCCGAATGCGGAGGCGGCGCTTGGTGCAGCTGCAAGCCATTTGAGGCAAGCTTACCGCCCCGCGCCTCTTTAATTGCTCTTCTGTGTGTTTCCTCCGCTCACCAGCGCTAGTGTCTACTTCCCAATCCCTCTGATCTCAGAGGCGATGAGCTTGATGGCTGTCAGGCCTGCGGGGTCAAGGGAGGCAGGAGGCAAGTCTCAGGGGAGCGGAGGGCACACCCCACACACACACGCGGGGAGGGACTGCCGCGGGAAGAGGCGGAGTCAGGCGCTCCAGAGTCCTGCCCCCCACCCCCCACCCCCTGGGTTCCCTGGCATCAGGCAGGTACAGAGCCAGGGTCCCTCCAGGAAGGGCTGTTGTCTCGATTCTAACCCGTGACAGCAGGGGAGATAGAGGATAGAGTGAAAGCCCACACCGCTGTGCGATGTCTGACCTTGGGCACGTGGCTCAGCCTGCCTGGCCCTTCATTTCCTCGTCTTTGAAATGGGGTGTGCGCCTCACCCCCAGCACGCCCTGAAGATTACCTATCCTGAAATGTTAAGCAGTGAAGGCAAGTTCCTGTGGGTTGTTATCACAGACTAAGTCCTCCCTGAACCCTCTCTCAGCCAGCCTCCAGATCTACTCTAGGTCCAAGTCTCCTCCCCACCCCCAAGTCCCCTTTGCAGCCCTTCTCAGTGCCCCTCCCTGGAGAAAACTGCCCTCACTACCCAGTCTCAGGACCCAGGAGGATCGCAGACCCCTCCTGTCACTCATATCAGGCTCCCACCTTTTTTCTCTTAGACCTGGTCCTTAGCCACATCTTCCTGGCTGACAGTACCCCCTCTTTCCCTCCATCGCCCCCCATTTCAACAGCCAGTTCTTTACCTATGTGAAGCTATAAAATGTGAGCTCAGCCATTCACTTCTCAGCTGAAAACTGAGGCGGCTGGCTTTGGTGTTCACATGCTCTCCCCTTAGGGAACGCTTTCCTTCTTCCTTGGTCTGCCTTATCCTTCAGGACTCAGGGGAGTTATGGTCTCTTCTAGGTAGTCCCTCACTGCAGGATCAGAGCCTCTGCTAAGCTCAGCAGTGCTTTCAGATTGCCCTGCACTGACCACAATGGACTAAAGTCACGTGGTCTTTCTTCCGCTTGCTGGTGTCTGTCTCTTCCACTTGAAAGTGAGCTTTGGGGGAACAGGACTGCAGTTAAATTCATCTGTGTACTCCCAGCAGGTAGGATGGTTAGCTTAGTGTCTGGAAGAGAGCAGGTACTCCATCAATACATTCTGAACTAATTTATTGCTCTCTGTTGTTACTTATCTCCCGCCCAAATTATCCAATCCAGTTGAAAGCATCTGGTGAGATGGAAATGGGTCTGCTTCATTCGGTATTCTACACAATGCCCAGCACAGAGCAGACCCTCAGTGAAGAGTTGCTGGTTCTGAAGTCTGGCATTGCCAGCAATAATACGCCTGTGGTGTCTAGCTTGATTAGCGCTATTCCTACATCATCAAGAACAGACATACATGCTCAATAAACACATTTTTGAATGGATGAATAGTGTGGTATCATAAGAGAAACACCATTCCTGGTTGGAGGTTCTGGATTCTAGAGGTAACAAATTCAAACTTAATGAGGCCAAAAGAGAACTTCTGATTTTTTTTTTTAAAGATTTTATTTATTTATTTGACACAGAGAGAGATCACAAGCAGGCAGAACAGCAGTCAGAGAGCAAGGGGGAAGTAGGCCCCCTGCTGAGCAGAGAGCCTGATGCAGGGCTCGATCCTGGGACCCTGACATCATGACCTGAGCCGAAGGCAGAGGCTTAACCCACTGAGCCACCCAAGTGCCCCTAACTCCTGATTTTCTCTAAAACTCAGTCCTTACCCCAAAGCCCCAGCAAACATTCCCCACCTTGATAAGTGATACCACCACCCATCCAGTTGCCCAGACCAAAGTCTAGGCGTAATATTTGATTCATCTATTACCTTTTGGTCTTGCATTGAATCCACCAACAAGTTCTATAAACTCTGCTTCCAAAATATACCCAACCTCTGATTATCACCCTTACAACCACTATCCTAGTTGAACCTGCTATCATCTTGACCTTGCAGCTGGTCTCCCTGCCCAGTACACACACAGACACAGACACACACACACACAGACACACACACACACACTGTGTATCTTTTCATTTTGTCACCATGGTCTTTCTATCACTGCAATGCCTTCCCACTTAGAATAAAATCCAAGCACCCAAACAGCTCATGATGATCTACACACCACACACCATCTGACCCTGCCCCCCTTTCCAGCTTCCCCTCGTACTAATCATCTCCTTCCAGCCACACTGGTCTTTTTGCCATTTCTGGAAGGTCAGGATTGTTTGTGCCCTAGAACTTGTTATTTTCTCTGCTCTGAAAGCTCTTCCTCAATGCTACCCTTAGCCCAAATGTCGCCACCTCAGTGAGGCCTTCACGACCCTGCGTGTGATCATTCATTTTATGTGTCAACTTGACAAGGCTACAGGATGCCCAGATATTTGGTCAAACATTATCTTGGGTGTGTTTGTGACGACATGAACCCTTGGAGTGGTTGACCGAGTAAAGGAGAGTGCCCTCCCTCACGTGGGGGACCCTTGCCCAATCAATTGAAGGCCTAAATAGAATAAAACATCTGACCTTTCCTCAGGTAAGGGGGAATGTCCTCCTGCCTGACTACTTGGGCTGGTCTATCAGACTTCTTGAGCCTTTGGACTCAAATGGAAACATCAACTCTTTTTGGATTTTGAGCCTGCCAGCTTTCAGGCAGGAACTTACACTATCAACTCTCCTTGTTCTCAGGCCTTGGGACTCTGACTGGAACTATACCGTCGGTGCTGTGGCTCTCCAACTTGCCAACCGCAGATCTTGGGACTTTTTAGCCTCCATATTCTTGTGAGCCAATTTCCTACAACAAATATTATTTATATAGAGATTCTGTTTCTTGAGAGAACCGTGTCTCATACACCAGGTCAAGCTGTATCCCTTTGCTCCACCCCCATGAAGTATTTTAATTTACTCATTGACCTGTTTGTATCTGTCTCCCCTCACCCACAAGGCAAACTCCTCATTCATCACCACTACATATCCCCAGACCTGTGCCTGGCACACGGTGAGTGCTCAAGAAGTAAGAGTGGGCTCACTTTTTGCCTCATTAGCCATATGACCTTGGCCAAGTCATTTTACCTGTGAGCTGATTTCTTCGTCATTAAGTAGGGATGACATTGTGTCTACCTAAGCCCAGAGCTGTTTGGAGGGGCCCTAGGTAGATGGCCGTCAGAGTGCTCCTTATAAACGTAGGCAGTTTTCCTGGGCACGATGGGGTTGTGTTTTGTTCATCTTTGTACCTTCTGAATCTCCTTTTACTCCCCCGCCCTCTACAGCACTTTGCACGGAGTGGATGTTCAGTGGTGTTCATTTTCAACAATTAGATAAATCATTCCATGGTCGTTTTAATTTTTAGTCAATTACATTAATGATAGCAACATTCAAAACTCTCCTTGTTGCTGACTATCTTAATACCTAAAAAACGTGGGTCAGAAAAGGGTGAATATTGAGGGAAGGACAGCTGGAATGTGGTTGTATCTCATCGAACAAGATTAATAGGAACCTTAATGAAACTTTACTGTGCCCAATAAAATGGGCTCTCTCTTACTTGTTAATGAGCGATATATTGGTATAGTCACTTCGAAAAGCAATTTGGCAATATACATCCAGACACATCAAAGCTTTCTGACCATTTAACTTGGCGAATTCTCTTCCAGAAAACAACCCTAGGTGTTTCCATGGAAAACAGACTCTGACACCTAAAAAACGAACTAAAAATTATGAAACTCCGGGGCGCCTGGGTGGCTCAGTGGGTTAAAGCCTCTGCCTTCAGCTCGGGTCATGATTCCAGGGTCCTGGGATTGAGCCCCGCATCGGCCTCTCTGCTCCGCGGGGAGCCTGCTTCCCCCTCTCTCTCTGCCTACCTCTCTGCCTAGTTGTGATTTCTCTCTCTCAAATAAATAAAATATTTTTTTAAAAAAATTATGAAACTCCTAGAAGAAAACAAAAGTGTAGATCTTTGCAACCTTTGCCTAGGCGATGGAGTCTTAGATATGATACCAAACAAGCACGTAACCAGAGCAAAAATAGCGACACTGGACTTCAGCAAAATTTAAAACTTTTGTGCATTGAAGGACACTATTGAGAAAGTGAAGGCAACACAAAGAACGGGTATTTGAATTTTTTAATTTTTCTGTATATATCTGGTAAGGAATTTTTATCCAGAATATGAAAGAATTCTTACAACCTAACAATAGAAAGAAAAATAACACAATTTTAAAATAGGGAATGAATCTGAAGAGGTATTTCTTCAAAGCAGATAAATATACGAATGGCCCATACGCACATGAAAAGATGCTCCACACTTAGTAGGATGGCTGTTAAAAAACAGACAAATGAGCAGAAAATGGTTAAGTGTCAACAAAGATGTAAAGCAATTGGAACCATCATACACTGGTGATGGGAATATAAAATGGTACAGCAGCTTTGTAAACCAGTGTGGTAGTTCCTCAAAAAGTTATAGATTTAGGGGCGCCCAGGTGGCTCAGTTGGCTGGGCATTTGTCTTCCGCTTGGTAATGATCCCAGAGTCCTGGGATCGAGTCCCATATTGGGCTCCTTGCTCAACGGGGAGCCTGCTTCTCCATCTGCCCCTGCCCCTGCTCATGCTCTTTAAAAAAAGATTTATTTATTTGACAGACAGAGATCACAAGTAGGCAGAGAGGCAGGCAGAGAGAGAGAGGAGGAAGCAGGCTCTCTGTTCCGCAGGGAGCTCGATCCCAGGACCCGAGCTGAAGGCAGAGGCTTTAACCCACTGAGCCACCCAGGCGCCCCAAATAAATAAAATCTTTTTTTAAAAATTATAGATTTAGCAAAGGACCCAGCAATTTCACTGCAAGGTGTATCCCTGAGAATATCAGAAGTATGTGTTCACCCAAAAACTTTGCCCATGAATGTTCATAGCAACATTACTCATAATGGCCAAAAAAGTAGAACTTCTGCAGATCAACTGATGAATAAACACCCAGCATGCGGCACCTCTGTACAGTGGGAGATGATTGGCTGTAACAGGGAGAAACACTGATCCATGGGACAGCATGGACCATATCGAGTGATAATGAAATCATATTAAGTATGATATAATTACAACTACATATTTTTTTCAATCGTACCTCTCTGGCTGTTTTTTAGGTCTGGAGGAAAACACACCAAGTCTTTTTTTTTTTTTCTTAAGATTTTATTTATTTATTTATATGTCAGAAAGAGAGAGAGAACACACAAGTAGTCAGAGAGGCAGGCAGAGGCGGAGAGAGAAGCAGGCCCTTTTGCCAAGCAAGACCGATGCGGGACTCGATCCCAGGACTCTGGGATCATGACCTGAGCTGAAGGCAGCGGCCTAACCCACTGAGCCACCCAGGCGTCCCACACCAAGTCTTAAAACAAATGTTGGCTACGGGTGGTGAGATTTGAAGAACTCCTCTTCCTTTTGTCTGCTTTTCTATATTTCCTAAACCTTCTCCCAGTTTTTATAATAAAATTAATTTTTTTTAAGTTCCTAGCTATGGTCGATAGTTAAAGTGTCCAAGTTTTCTCTTCTGCAAAGAGAATAGAGCTCAAGCTGTCCCGAGGGAGACCAGACCAAGGATAGTCGTGGGGGGGCCACACACAGGTCCCACACAGATGAGTCCAGGCCTGGCTGACGGAGGGCGGCGGCAGCCTCGTCACGGGCAAAGACACTCTTCTGTTCCTGTTGTATCCTGTGCTCAGTTTTGTTTTGTTTTGTCCATTGTCATTTCAAAAGTGGCATGAAGCAATCCAGTCCCCAGGCCAGCATCTTTCCTTTGTCTGCCCTCCCCTGACTATTTATTTCCTTTCCCATCTGGGGGCGGCAGCCCTTCAGGCGGTGACACCAACGATGTTGTTACAGGTGTCGGCTCACTCCGGTCTCATCTGCGCGGGAAAGAATTCTCGTTGGATCAAATGCCCCTGTGGAAACTCAACCTGAATTGTCTTCATTTTCTATCATTTTCTTTTAACATCCCAGCGGTCCCCGCCAGTCAGGGTGTCCACCGGCAATTCAGCCATTCATCAATTTAAAGCATGGCCATAAGGTTCTGGAAAGCATCCAACTCCACAAAGAAATCACATCTTTCCTTTTCATTTTTCTTCCAAAGCAAGAAAGAGTCTGCTCATCTGGAAACAAGGGATAATGACTTTTGCGTCAATTGGGAAGCCGCTTTGAGGTGGGAATATTCAATGTTTTAATCACAAACCAAAAAATCCCCCCCACATAATGTACCACTGCTGTTCTTGAGAAACTGGTGAGGTCATCTTTTTTATTTAATAATAAAGGTAATTATTTAATGAATTATATTTTTCTTGTAATGATAACAACACTTATCACATGACAGGAGAACTTCTCTTATTCATATAAGAACTCAAAACTCTCTGAACCACCCATAATATTATCCCATTTTACTGATGAGGAAACTGAGGCATAGAGAGGTTGGGTAGCTTGCCGAAGTTCACACAGCCAGTCCTGGCGGAGGTGGGATTTGAACTCTGGGAGTCTGGCTACAAATCCTGTCAGTCGTTGCAGCTCTCCATTTTTCATTTACCACCATGGTGAATTACCATCAGGCCAGGAAAAAGACAGCCAGACTTAAGGATTAAACGAGTGCTAGAGCTATATTAAGGAACTTTTCGGGAGGACCGAGTTTTGCCTTCTGGAGTTGGAGTGGTTTTGCTCTAGGCTGATTTCATCCTCTAAAGGGAAACCCACTGGGGTGCTACGTGGGGAAACAGAAGAAAGAACACAGACTGTCCCTCGTCAGCCTAGGCCTAGCCATAACAGGAAATCCAGACCATTCCCACAGAGGAGCCCCCTGACCCCTGGTGGGACAATCACTATTATAGAGAATGCCCCAGCAACCTCAGAGGAGGAAAATGCCGAGCCATGTCATACACCTCTGGGGATACTGGCCCCACTGTAGTGCATGTGGACGACATCCCGGTGTGTATCTCCCCAGTAGACTAGACGTGACTGGTGCCTCCGTGTTGTGCAATGTGGATTCTTATCCCTTGGTTTTCTGAAGGAAATCTCTGAGATCCTGTGGAGATAGCTGGTGCGAAACTGCCTGGTATGCCAACTCCACACGTTCCTGCTCCAGCTGGTGGGTATGGCCTGTCTGTGGAGGGGCCAGCTTCTCCCCTAAAAGGGGAGTGTTCCACTCGGCCATGGGTTCTCCTCAGAGAAGTCTTACCTGCACCTGTCATACCCCATTTCCAGACTTCTCTTATTTTGGTAAACATCTGCCGAAAGTTTATCCTCACATTGCTTTTTCACAATCAAAGTCTCAACCTTCTGGAACCCAACCCTGGACAGTGCTTTCCTACCCTACCTTTTTTCCACATTGAACTGGCCAGGAAGTTCCGTGGCACCCAATTTCTATGGTTTGCACGCGTCAGCCTGTGAATGTGCTTGAGCACACTTTACTTGCTCCTGCCCCTTCATTCTGAGGCAGAAATCGCCGTACAACACAATCACGGCCACACTGTGTTCTTTAGACACCTGGCTTTCCCCCTGGATTTATCCCGACTCTACGTCTGTCTGGACTATCCCACAATTCAGAGTTTGTTGGGCCAATATTCGGAGTAACAGCATATACCGCCCAGCCTAGCTGCTCTCATTTTACAAACATCACACCATTCGGGAGGCATCCAAAAGTGCCACAGAGGACCAACTTAGAAGGGTCCCATGTTTTGTTTAATGCTTCTGTTGTCACTATCTCGAAGCTTTTGATAATTTTCATTATCACAATAACATCTTCATCTCGAAATAACCCTGCAAATTATGTGGCTGGTCTTGCTATGGCCTGCTATCCTCGCTCTCCCCACCCCCACCCGACCTACCCCGCTCCACGGTCCTGGAATAGAGAGGTTTGGTTCAGTGTAGAACTTCCAGGTTTGGTTCTTGAAGCCTTCACAAGATCTCTATTAGTTCCCTTTTTCTGATGATGAGTCTTAGGCCAGCAACATCCCCGGGAAATACAAAGGTCATCATCCCAGTTCTGCAGGTGAAACAGAGAGAGATCTGAGGCTTCAGCCACAGTCCCAGAGCTAGGTAGGAAGAGCTCCAATGCTAGGACCTGCGGAAGAAGAAACAGGTTCTATCAGGTAGGGTGAGGAGTGAGTATTTTGTAAAGTGGTCAAACTAAGAAGTCCCTACAGCTTTCCCACCTAGAAAGACATTATGGTGGTTCTCGAGCATCCAGAGAAAGGCAAGCAGCAATCATTTTCCAGAAGGCTGAGGGTTCCAGACAGATGGGCCACATTTGTGAATCTAGGTTGCAAAGCATTGCCTGACAAGAAAGCATAATTCTTATGTCTACAAGGGGACCTTGAGATGAGGAATCTGGATGTGAGTGGCTGTCCCAGAGGCAAACTCCCTAAAAGATAAAAAAGGAATTTGTAGCTGACGCACTGTTTTGAGATCACAAAGGGTCAGTCAGAGGGAGAAGGCAGCATTTCAAAGCGTGCGAGTGATCTAGGCCTGGAAAGCCCCTAAGTCAAGGACGGCCAGAGACAGGACTGTGTTCTCTGACAAACACTGTGGGGAGGTTTGGGACAAGTGATTTCATCTCTATGGGTCTGGTTCCCCTTTTCTCAACTAGAATACTTATTAGTGTTGATCAGAAAGGCTTAAGAAGAAAAAACAAGTTTTTACATTAAAAGCAATGAGAACACTACCTGGCGTATTGTAAACACTCAAGAAGTGATGTGTGTTATGAGGAGGAGGAGGACCCCTCCTAACTAAACAGTGCAGCTAAAGACCTCAGGTTTTCTAGAAGTTTCTCTTGAGCCATTTCCTTTTCACCTTTGCCCCACTGGATCCCAGTGTCTTTACTCCCCACACACGTTCTTTCAAAATGGCATCTTGGATCCTGGGAAGAAGAGAAACCAGTAACTGGGAGACTAGAGGAAGGAACAGGACACCACCTTGGAAGTGTTCTTGCTTAAAAAAAAACAAAAACAAAAACAAAAACAATGACTCTGGGCAGTCTTCTAGATGTAACTCCAATACACAGGAAATCTAGGGGACAGAAAAACCACACCATAAGCAAACTACAGGACCGCATCCAGTAAGAGCCATACTGTGGTGAACTCTACAGGGCAAAGAACTTAGTTTCTTCAAACAGCAATAACAAACAAAAATGCAAGAAAAAAATAGTGGAGGAAATCTGTGGATTAAAACAATCTTAAGATACCAGTTAAAATGTATGAAACTTATTTATATCCCCGTTCAAATATGAAAATTGTTTTCATCTATAAGAGAATCAAGGGAGTTTAAACACTGAATGAAGGATCATTGAATTACTGTTGAAAAGTTGAGGTCACCTAATGGTTTCACACTTAATGCTCTTGGAAGAATCCCTGTCTTGTGGAAATACCAAAAAAAAAAAAAAAAAATGCACGTACACGTGATGTCTGGGCTTTGCTTCAGAAGAATCCAGGGAGGAGAGGGGATTGAGATAAAGCAAATTGGCCAGGAGTCTGAGAATCAATCCAGCGGCTATCTATGTGACTTTAATAATAATATTCTTGTTACTCTTCTATATGTTGGGATATCCTATAATAAAAAGGAGAAGGAAACCCCGTTGAATCTGTGGGTCTGGGGAAGAGATGGTCCCCTGAGGAAAGTGTCTGCCCCCGGTTGAGACTGTTGCCGTGGAAAGGCTTGGGAGGTTACTTACCTCTTTCTGCCTCTGTTTTCTTATGTGTACAGTGGGGATTGGATCATAACACATTCCTCGTGGGGCTCCTGTGAGTCCTGAAGAACTAGAGAGAACTAAAGCCCACACTACATGGCCTGAGGGACAGGGTATGTTCCGTACAACTCTCGCTATTACTATTACACACTAACCATCCTACCTCACGGCATCAGCTGCAATTAAATCTCCACAGGACTCCACCTCTCACAAAGCACCTTCCCAGACAGCCCTCAGGGGAGCTTCGCCATAGCCGTTGGAGAGAAACACGAGGCTTATTCCCATTGAGCAGATGGGAAAACTAAGGCTCAGTCCGTGGTGACGAAGGCAGTTAATGGCCAAACCGGCTCCAGGATCAGGTGTGTGACTCCCTCCCACGTCCTCTCCAATGTACCAAGGTTGCCCTTTGGGGATGAGTCAGAGGCTAAGATTAGATATTCAGCTTTACGTCATCAAAAGCTCGATTTTGTCTCTGCGTGTTGTGTCCAGCGTCCTCTTTCTCTGGCTGGAGGAGGCTGACCACACTCATGGAGATAGTGGATGGTTCATAGCCCCTGCCTGGGCCGAAAGAAGGCACTGGGCTTAGGCAGCCTTTCCAGGGAGAGTTCGGGCAGCCAGGCCTCCCTCCCTTGGCCAAGGAGCTTGTCACGGCTAAGTGCTGGGTGTGTCTGGAGCATGGGGCTGCCAGCAGGGCTAAGGAAATAGAACAGACAGGAGCCACCCCAATTCAGGAAGGAGACTTCCTCCGACCTTCGGAGGGGAGGGCCAGGCAAGAGGGCCCCAAAACATTAGTCCAGGATTTCAAAACTAGCTTCTCGCAAAGGGAGAGATCCCTGGGCACCTGTAGGGTGGTGTCTCTTAGTGATTTCTTCCAAGAACAGGTCTGGAAGCCCTGGGCTCTTTGAATATGCATTAATAATAATAATAATGAAACCTACCATATCTTGAATGCTGGCATTGTGCCAAACACAAGAGGCATAGTTCAGACATTCCTCATTCACAATATACTGTGGGGAAGGTATTTGCGTTTGTTCAAACAATGCCAAAGTTTAGAAGTAACTCCTGAAAACCTCCCTCCATGTCACCAACCCTGCCCTGCAGAGGTAGACATTATTTACCGTCCTGTGTGTTCTTCCTGACATTTGTCAATATCTCATCCAAATGATACATGCACACTGGCTCATGTGTTTGGCATGTGCGCATGTGCACGCACACACACATACACACACCCACACACATTTTTATTTTTATGAAAATAGAATCAGACTTTATTCAGCAACTTGCTTTTCTCATATATTCATTGATCTTTTTTCCAATCCTATGCATAGAAACATGTGAGGGGCTATCAGGAGACCTGGAAAAGCTAGAAAGTTTCCTGGGTGTCTCGAAGGGAAAAGTATATATTGTTTAGAGCACAGCCTTCTAACCTCTGAGTTCGTTTTGCAGCCCTGTAAGTTGTAGGGGACGGAAAGATCCCCAGGGGCTCCTGACTGTGGACACAGAAATGAGTTTGGCAACATTCCCCTGTCCAAGCAAAGCCAGTTCGTTCTGTCCATTTGAAAATACATTTCAAGATTTCTGATATACGCATGTGTGTTTTATGGATTCTCTTTTGAGCCATTTGTGACGTCTCTCTATTTCTCTTCAATGGGAAGTTAAATCAAATCTTTCACAGGTACTCATTTGTTATCTGAGAGTTGTAATTTTACCTTTCATGAAAACGCTCTTTTTTTTTTTTTAAGATTTTATGTATTTGACAGAGGTCACAAGTAGACAGAGAGGCAGACAGAGAGAGAAGGGGAAGCAGGCTCCCTGCTGAGCAGAGAGCCTGATGAGGGGCTCAATCCCAGGACCCTGGGATCATGACCTGTGCTGAAGACAGACGCTCCCTGAAAACCCTCTTTTAACAGCAGACATTACTTTCTTTATTGTAGAGGTGGGGAAATTGAGGTTTAGAAAGGTAAGCAAATGTTCAAGGTAACACGGTTGGTAAAGAGCAGAGTCTGGATTCAAACTCGTGTCTGTCCACCCCTAAAGTGACCAGGAAATCCTGCCTGGACAGTTTTAAAACAGCAAGTATGAACTATCTAGGTCCTAGCTACCTAGCCAGGTCCATATGTCCCTTTGTTGAACCCACTCTTCACCCTACGAAGTGAGCCTGGGCCTTGTTAGCCCCACCGTACAGACAGAAAAGTAAGCTGTGCACAGAGAGGTCAAGCGGCCGAAGTAGGCTGCAGAGCGGGGCACCAGAGCCGCTCTTCACTGCTACCTATCCCTCCCTGCTCTTTCTCTCTGTGTTTTGGTAAACTGAAGCCACCCGGGGCTGTTTGGATGCCTATCAGTAGGCTCACACTGCCAGGAAACTTTGGTCTTGAAAGTTGCTGGAGGCAATGTACTCATTTCCCACGGCTGCCATACTCCCGTGCCACAACTTGGGTGGCCTCAGACAACAGAAATTTGTTCTCTCACATTTTGGAGGCTAGAAGCCTGAAATCAAGGTGTTGACAGGGCCACACTCTGTCGGACGGCTCTAGGAGAGAATCCTTCCTTGCTTCTGCTAGCGTCTGGTGTTTGCCTGTGGTCCCCCGTGTTCTTTGGCTTATGGGTGCGTCTTTCCAGTCCTCCACCTTCACATGGTGTCCTCCTGGTGCATCTCTGTGTCTCCACAACATCTGTGCTCTGTGCCTCTCTGGCTCTGTATCCAAATTTCCTCGCTTATAAGGACACCAGTTGTGTTGCATAAGGACCTGCCCACAGATCTCGTCTTAACTTGGTTAAATCTGCAAAGACCCTATTTCCAAGGAAGGTCACCTTCCAAGGTACCGAGGGTTAAGATCTTGATGTATCTCTTTTAGTGGAGGTGGAAGGGATGCAATTCAGCCCATAACAGGCAGCATACTGGAGGTCAACCCCTCCCAAAGTGTCTTCCATGCACGCGAGTCTCACGAGAAGCTCTAGAGAGGAGAGGTTCCTGAGTCTCACAAATGTGGAAGACCCCGTACCCCGTGGCGATGCGCAGTGGTCATAAGCATCTAACATCCTGAAAATAGCTTCAGTGAAGAAACCCGTGGACTTTGTTGAGGTTGGCATGTCCCAAGCTTACTTGAGCATGGATATTCTGGGGCATAGTGGTAGCTGCTGTTTTAATAATGTTCTGGATGAACTTGCTCGGGGAAACTCACACAGTGCACATGCCCTTGAGACCAATGAGGTCTAGACTCCAATTGTGACCTTGCTATCTACTGGATATGTGACCTTCGGCAATTTCTTTTCCTCTCTGAGTTTTAGTGTCCTCAGAAGTGCGTAACATGGGAGTGAAAATTCCTAATCACTTAGCGTAGGTTGACTGATAAATAATAGACAGATCCCCCGAACATATAACAGCTTGGAAACAGTAAGATATAAGTTTATTTCTGGCTCAGGACTGGGCAAGGAACATACCGGCCAGGCAGTCTTTCTGCACACAGGCATTCAGGAGCCATATTAAATCTGTGGCTTCTAGGGGCCCCCCGGGGGTGGTCCCCGTTCCCCCTGGAATGGAAGAGATAGGGCTTGGAGGAGCCTTCTGGGGAGGTTCTCATGGGCCGGGCTTTGTGTCGAGCAACTTACTTCTGTTCACAAGCCACTGGTCAGGACCCAGTGCTATGGCTGCAACTGACAGTAAAGGGGGTTGGAGAACGTGGTCCCTGGAGGAGCAATCATTTCCCAGCAGGACTCGGCCATAAAGAAACAGAGGACGCACTTCTGGCCGACAACCAGCCATCTCTGCCACCCTAACCTTGCAGGTGTGTTCTGAGGATCAAGTGCAGCTTCTGACACATGCAAAGTCCTTAGCATCACACACAACTAAATAAATGGCAACAGTTTAAAAATGAAAAAGATATAGAAGGGAAGCGCCTCGAACTAGGAGCCAGGCGCTGGGGCACAGCACAAGTGTGGGACCCTCCTCCCTGCTCTTCCCAAGGCATTCCAGGGGCTGCTGTCTGCTATGTGGCAGGGAAAGGGGAGCAGAAGTCCTCAGGGTGTCATTCAACCCACAGCACCTCTCCCTCCCCCCTGCTTCCTTTCGAACCAGATGGAGAAGCGTGTGCTCCAGAGTCTTGACAGCCTCAGGGCTCCCCAGCGGTGGCCCCCAGGACTGCAAACCCCACCTTCCTGCCGTTGCCGAGCCAGCTGAGGGGTGGGCAGCCTGCCAGGCCCCCCGCCGCAGCCCCTGGAGCACACGCCAGTTGCAGACTCTCAACATGCTGGAGGGAGGGATGCGGTTCTCACCAGACCTCCAGAGTCACTGGAAGCCTGTGCCTTTGTCCTGCTCCGGGCTTCCCCACCTACCTGGTGGCAAGGCACAGGTGAGAAGGAAACATCAGGAGACCTCCCACCCTCTGGCCAACTTTGGTCCGCAAGGTCCCTCGAAGAATGCATGTTCTCTTTTTAATTAAGTCCGCATTAATTATTAAACCAACTGCACTTCAGATCACATCCCAGCCCCTCCACAGGAACCCAGTTCCAACAGATGTCTCTCACAGCCCCTCCCTACCTTTCTCGAATGTAAATAAGCTTTCCAAGCTGCCGTCAATATGTACACACAGCTCTGCTTTCCGCTCTTCCCATTCTGCTTTGTATACACTTTCCCATGGATCTGGGTCATCCTGGTGCTGAGTATCCCCCAGGACTGCAAAAAAATATGGAAGACGTATTTTGTTTTAGATTCTTAATACCCAGAACATCTGGGGGATGCTCAGACAACTGGAGAGATTCTTGCTGATGCTGCAAGTCTCCAAGTACAAGTTCCCTCGCAGACAGAAACGCTGGATTTTGCATCTGCTCGGAAGAACATGGGTTTTCTCAAGCACAGTGGACGGTGGGTGTGACGGTTAGGGATTTCTGCCCTGGAGGTGGCATGACCTGCTTGAGTTCCCGTTGGCTGGAGTTGCGAGTACAGCCCAAATTTATTGCTTTTGATTCCTGCGCCATTCCCTGCGTAAATTAAAATGTGACATTATTACACCCTCCAACAGCCCACTGGTGACCTTTAGCACACTCCCCCCTCCACAGCTATTATTCAGCATAATTTGACTGGTTTCAGGCAAGTTGGGGGAGCGGGAGGGACCGGAGAGGGCAGGGGAAGGCAGAGTCCAAATTAGAAACAGATTTAAAGAGCATTTGCAGGGAATTAGGCAGTGGGCCAGGAGCGCTTGCTGGCAGCATGCACAACCCCTCTTTAGGGACTGTCAGCTCCTCCTAGGTCTCCACAGCGGATGTTTCCCCGGCCTGAGCGCAGCTGGGTTTCAGTTGTCAAACCCACAGCCAAGACATCTGAGAAGGGGGCGGAGTGCCTGCGTGCACACATGTGTACGCACCCAGGCCACATTCACACACACACATGCACATACGCACACATGCACACACACGCACGCACACACCCGGCCCCAAGGCCACTCCCAGCACAGTTCCACACGTGCACACCTACAGAGGTGCACGCTGAACTGTGCACGCACCCTGACGTGCAGGAGAGGCACGGACAGATGCGGGTGCCCACGGAGAGAATCAGGACACACAGACTTGGGCTATGCCCCTCCCGATACTTCCCAAGAGGACTTTCAGAGCAAGTTTCTCAACCCACAGCCCCTCCCCATCCCCAGAATGGCTCTGCGACATTGTGTTTGCCCTCCACCTCTCTGAACGTCTGTATCTTTCACCTACAAGGTGTAAATAAGGCAGAATGAGATTGTAAAGGTGAGCACCCAGGTAAACTTCCAGCAGGTGTATTCAGATGTGAAAAACGGTGAGGAGGGTGGTGGTGGTTGATAGGGACAAAGATAACAGCTCTTGGTTCCCTGTCCTCTCTAGAGGGGACATAAAGCTCTTGCTGACCTGATTCTTATCTTGTTGTAAAGAGTGAGAAGAGCTTTGCATCACCTGGGAGAATGGGGGCAGAGAAAGACCAAGGATCCCTGCCCCTGGAGAAGGGCACGTGCAGCTCCTAGCATGCACCTCTCTGTGGCTCGCCACTGCCCGGGAAGCCTGGCATGGGCTGGTCCATCAGATACTCTGCTCTCCCATCTCCCTCCCCACCCCCCACCCCACCCCCACCCATGTGCCTGCTATTCCTGCCAGTGTCCTTCACATCATCTCCTCCTTGGTACGTGCTCCTGGTGAGGCATATCTTCCCCTTTTCCCCTCTCCCTCCTCACTTTTACGGCTTCTCTCCAGTCATCCTAATTCCCAGAGCTTGAGTCCCTCCAGCTTCTGATCAATCTCACCTGCCCTTTTCTAGAAACCTACTATGTACAAAAAAGCCTTTGTTCTGGGTGCTATGGGGCTAGGGTTGGGCAGGGGTGCTGCAGACATGAATTAGATGTCACCCCTGCCCCAGAGTGTTCACAGCCCGGTGAAGGGATCAGCCTAGCACAAAACACCCTAAGAGACCCAGTCAGAAAATGTCAGAAGAGGGCACAGCCCTGGATAGACTCTGGGAGGTCAAGAAACACTAAAGCCTAGCTTCTGTGCAGGACAGGACGCTCTATTTCAAGTGGTCCAACGTCGGCCAAGAACCGGAATGGGTGATGCCAATTCCTGGAAACCAATTTCCACATGACGCTGGTCGTGAGACTCAGAGACCCCACTGCACATCACAGTGACCACTACCAAACTCCACTTGGATTTTCGGGGAAGGGGGTCATGTTCACTGGTGGAAACCTGAGGGTGGCAAGGGGTAAGGCATGGAGGCAGGCTTTTTTTTTTTTTTTAATATTTTATTTATTTATTTGACAGAGAGAGAGAGATCACAAGTAGAGCAGCAGGCGGCGGGCGGGGTGGGGGGGGGAAGCAGGCTCCCTGCGGAGCAGAGAGCCCGATGTGGGGCTCGATCCCAGGACCCTGAGACCATGACCTGAGCCGAAGGCAGCAGCTTAACCCACTGAGCCACCCAGGCGCCCCGAGGCAGGCTTTTCTACACCTTCATTTAGTCAATAAATATTAAAGGAGCACCTCCTATGCGTTAATGCTGGGAGTACGATGATTAGCAAAACACAGACCCCGCGTCATGGAGCTCAGTGTCAATGAGGGAGCAACCGGTAAACCAACAGGCGATCCAATGCAGGGGGATTCGTGTTCTGTGGGGACACGCTGGGCATGCGGGACTCTGGGGCACAGAGGAGCTGTCTCATTCAGACAGGAGGATAAAAGGCTTCCAGAGATGGGGGGAGCACAGGGGGCCCAGAGGAGTTCAGGATGGGTGCCAGGTGAAGAGGAAGCTAGAGCGAGGACAGAGGTGAGATAGGAGAGATCGTCGGGGATGGTCTCAACGGCTCACTCTCTCAGTCACTGACTCAACAAGCACTGTAAGCAGCCACCTGCCAGAGGGTCCCATGCCAGGCACTGAGACTGTGATGGGGAGCTGGACAAGCACGGGATGGCTGGACTGAGGTGGTAGCACTGAGGATGGAGGGGAATCCATAGATTAAGAAACTGACAATCAGCTTCAGTTGGATGATGGAGGAGAGGGAGCAGGAATGACTTCAGGTGATTCTGAGATTGCCAGCCGGGTGCTGAGTAGGATGTGTGTCCTTTCCTGCGGGGGAAGGAGGCGCGCAAAGGGAAGCAGGTTGGGGGACTGGGGAAATGAGGAGTCTGCACTGGTCTTGCCTGCCTGCAGGGCCAAAGAGATGGCAGCAGTACCCAGCACCTACATAACCACCCACACAGGAGTCGAGCTCCAGCGGAAGATACAGGGAGCATCTGAGACCGCGGCGCGAGCTTCACCAGCTGCCTGGGGCCCAGCTCAGAACAGTGGGGTTTCAGTGTTCTAGTCATGGAGGGGACCTGCAGTACAGAAGGCAAAATGTCAGCTCCTTCTGGGTCTTCAAGTGCTGCCATTGTGACAACAAAAGGAATGCCAGCCCTCTCCGCGCCCCCCGCCCCCGACCACTACCGCCTGGTCAGGGCGCCCCCTGGAGGAAGTCGGCTAGGGAAGGAGCCCGCCCTTGTGCAGTCCATCTCCCTGTGTTAATCTGTTCGGACAGCACTGGCCCAGAGCTGGCCAGGTACTAAGTGCTCAATAAATGCTCTGCTAGGAGCAAGGAGACACTTAGCAGAAAGTGGGAGATTCCTGGTGATGAAGGCAGCACTGGCTTCACCTGGGCCCTCCCTGAATTCTCCTTGAATTGAACTGGAGGGGCACCTGGGTGGCTCAGTGGGTTAAGCCACTGCCATCGGCTCAGGTCATGATCTCAGGGTCCTGGGATCAAGCCCTGCATCGGGCTCCCTGCTCAGTGGGGAACCTGCTTTCCCCCTCTCTCTCTGCCTGCCTCTCTACCTACTTGTGATCTCTCTCCCTGTCTAATAAATAAATAAAATCTTAAAAAAAAAAATTGAATGGGAGCAGCTGGGTCTTTCAGCCGCATTAGGAGAAAGTCCCATTTGCTTATTATCCTCCATGAAGATGGCAGCTTTTGCTGTCTGCCTTTACCCTTCTGGAGCATAGGTCAGAGGCTTAAAGCTGAACTCCTTGAAACCCCAAACGTTAGCCCTACAGATGTTTTCCCTAAAATACGGCGATTTTGATGAAGTCCAGGCTGACTTGCTTAAAATAAATACCCAGACATCACAAATCGTGCTGAAATTAAGGGCCTGGAATAAATGAGAACAGCCAACCCAAGAGAGAAGGAGATCATTTCAATGCTAAAGCTCACCTCCCTTAGAACCGGCTTCATTTGAGCAGGTAAGTTTCCAAAGTTTGCACCAAAGATACCTGGCTCAGTCAGCTAAGCGTCTGCCTTCCACTCATTGTGATCCTGGGGTCTTGGGATGGAGCCCTGTGTCAGGCTCTCTGCTCAGCAGGAAGCCTGCTTCTCCCTCTCCCTCTCCCCCTGCTTGTGTTCCCTCTCTTGCTGTCTCTCTCTGTCAAGTAAATAAATAAAATCTTGAAAAAATAAATAAAGTAGGCTCTATTGAGTGCCTCACACAGAGTACTTCTTTTTCAAAATGTCTTACGAAAAATAAATTCTTTTATCTTCGAGTTGAAAATAGACATATTAAACTATGAAACCTTGTATTATTTCAGTTAATGAACAACAGTGTCAACGGGAAAAGTACTGGGAAAAACTGAGTCACAAAAATATCTCTTCCCAGATGCTGGGTCAGGAGTATCTTGCACTAGAACCGGAGATGCCCTGAAGTTGTCCCTGAGATATAAAATATGAGGAAAACACAAACAACTAAGAAATGGACCAAATGCGGCCCATCCTAGAATAAAGTGAGCAGTCGGGCTTGTGCTGCGTGCCCGGAGGGTGTGTGGTCCCTGCCGGGCTGAGAATAGAACCAGCCGCCACCGGGATGGGAGTGGGCCTGGTGGACTTCCTGCCTTTTGGTCAGACAGACTGCCTTCCTGAATTACTAGGGCTAGGAAGCGGTGTTGACAAGGGTGTGGGGAGAGGGGGGAAAAGTCACACGTGTCACAGACAACCCCCGCCCCGCCGGCCGCACTTCCCCCTCCCACAGACCAGTTACCTAATCTGCCCAAGCGGAGATGGTATCTGGGATCTCTAACGGCTCTGCAGCCCCGCAGTGCAGTAACTCAGATACGAGACCAGTTGTACGAGATAGGCAGAAACCCAGCCCGACTCCCAGTTTGCTCCATGTCATAATGCAATACAGCAGGCACTGCTGTCAAGGACTCCAAGAGCTGCTCTGTGCTGAGCCCTTGGCATGCACTCAGCAAGGTGACGTGCCTCTCTGTGCGCCATCATGCCGCCGCGCACCCATGCGGGCATCGCTAGCACCCGTGAGAAGACGGAGCGCACCCGAGATGGGAGAGATCACCCCCACCAGATCAGCCCCTGAGGTGTCCAGACCCTCACCCCAGTTTGTCCCCATCTCACCACGCTAGACACTGGACTCTTCTGGAGTTTCAGCCTGGACACCCGTAGGTCTCGGTTTTTCTCTCACGTTCCCCCCGGACACCATCAGCGCTGGGAGGAACACTTACCCCAGACCTCCCTGCTCCCCAGGGGCGGGCCAAGTGTCTGACCAGTGAAGCTGGGAGAAGAACCTGTACCTGCAGGACTCTGCTCCTCCGCCTCTCAGACCAGGCAATGGGCTGCGCCAATGCATCCAAAAATTGTCATTTCAGTATGTGTTCAAATGCCATATATGGCTACCGGCCACTGTGAGGGATGGTTCAACTTTAGAGGCTAATCCACTGACCTCCCGTGTCCCGGCTTAAACACTTCTGGTGGGAAAGAGGTCCCCACCTTCGGAATCACTCTAGTTACTTGATGGGCACCTCTGTTTGCTAGAAACATCTTCATATCATGTGGAAATCTGCCTTCTTACACTTTCCCACCTCTAGATTCGAGCCACACCTTCTGGACTACCTCTTCCCCCATGGTGGCTCTTCCAGTGTTTAAAGATGGGAAACACACTTCTCTTGTTCCCCAGCTTGCAGTTCTTATCAGGGTTAAACCCCCTCTGTTCTTTTAGCTGTTCCTCACATGATTTTGCTTCTTGGCTCCTCATGGGCTCATTCTCCCCTGGACCCCAATCTGCCACTAAACGTCTTTCTGTCTCTCTGAGAGACCGTCGGAATGGAGCACACACACCCCCCCCCCCGAAAGTTCCTCAGCCCTTTTTTAATACCCAGTTCCATCCTTCCCGGCTGCTGCCTCCCTGAGTCACTGCCCCACGTTGGTATTGTTTGAAGGGACACGGCTTCTGATTTCTCCTCACTGGAGAATGCTATATTTATAACTGCCGTGGACACCTGTTGTTTTTTGACTACCCAGTATCCAGTCTGCCTAATTTAGAATAATCCCAAAATAGAGACAGCTAGGGCCCTGCCCCCCTGTGGCAGAGGCGAAGGGGAGCAGACTTTCACTCTCCACACCTCAAGGAACCCAGCCTCTCACAGGCTCATGCCTGAGCTTTTGAATCTGACAAAGAAGTACCAAGACAGAGGTTTCCAGGGTTTATTTATGGTGGTGATGGCCGTCAAGAGTCCCGATAAGAGGCAGCAAGCATCCTGAGGTGGCGGCATCGTGGGCAAGAACCCATGGCTGTTGTTGGCAAACAAGGCCCCAACCGACAAGGGAACCACAGAGAGATGGTGCCCTGGGCACACCGGCTGCTCCGTGGGGAGTCGCCTTCCCTCCCTGGGCCTCTGTGTGAGCGGGCGGTGTGAGGTCCATCCTGGCGACGCACTTCCTTCCTGAGTGTTTAATACATCCTTACTGATGGTTAAGAGATGTGGCTGGGGGCGCCTGGGTGGCTCAGTCAGTTAAACGGCTGCCTTTGGCTCGAGTCACGATCCCAGGGTCCTAAAATCAAGTCCTGCATCGGGCTTCCTGCTCGGCAGAGAGCCTGCTTCTCCTTCTCCCACTGCCCTGCTTGTGCTCCCTCTCTCACTGTCTCTCTTCCTGTCATATAAATAAAGTCTTAAAAAAGAGAGAGAGAGATGTAGCTAAAAGTGAAATGGAGAGAGAGGTCCAGAATATCCGACAGACTCCTCCCCACCAGTTCTTCTAAACAGTTCTCCAGAAATCACTCCAAATCCACTCGGTGCGCTGAACTCCAAACAGCTTCCTAAACTGAGGCCCAGACAGAGAAGCAAACACTCCATAGCTTTCTCTGCTCACACCAGCAACAGCTGGTTCCACAGCCACCTTGGAGGGGAGCCCTGAGGGAGTGGATGTACGGTGGCAGAGAACTTGGAGTCAGGAGAACCTGGTCCTCCTCACAGCGCCAGCCCCTCATGCTGAGGGACCACAGGAAATAGCGCTCCCTTGCTGGGCCTCAGGTTTGCCACAGGGAAGACAAGGTGCCAAGGGATTTCTCAGTTTCTTCTCAGTTCTGATATTCTGTGACTCTGAACCCTCAAGATGCTATTTCCTTGAGTCCCTTACTGCGTTTCCCCTTCTTTCTGGCTTCTATATAAAACGTGACAAGTTTATGAATAGATAAACAAAATGTGATCTTTCGATACCGTGGAGTACTATTCAGCCATAAAAAGGAATAAAGTGCTGAGGCATGCTACAAAATACATGAACCTCAAAACCATGAGGCTACATGAAAGAAGCCAGTCACCAAAAAACCACACGCAGTATGCTTTCTAGAACAGACACGTCCACGGTGACATGACACAGACTAGTGATTGCCTGGTGTTAGCAGCAAAGGGGTGCTGACTGACAACAGATACAGGATGGTGATGAAAATGTTCTAAAACAGTTACAGTGGAGCATCCGGGTGGCTCAGTCAGTTAGGCATCTGCCTTCAGCTTAGGTCATGGTCTCAGGGTCCTGGAATCGAGCCCCACATCGGGCTCTCTGCTCAGCAGGGAGTCTGCTTCTCCCTCTGTCTCTGGCCCTCTCTCCTTGCTTGTGTTCTCTCTCTCAAATAAATAAATAAAAGCTTTAAAAAAAATGAAGCAGAACTATAGAACAGTGCCCACCATACTCCGATGTGCTCACCATGCACCTGGGGGATCTTATTAAAATACAAATTCTAATTTAGTAGGTCTGTGGTGGGGCCTGAGAGTCTCCATTTTTCTTCTTCTTCTTCTTTTTTAATGTTTTATTTATTTATTTATTTATTTATTTATTTTTGAGAAAGGGAGTGAGCTGGGGAGGGAGCAGAGGGAGAGGGACAAGCAAATTTTAAAAAAATAATTTTTATATCAGTGGCATGCCGAAATAATATTTTGGATATGCTATATTAAATAAAATGTATTATTATTTTTTCATCACAAATTTTATTTGTGGATGATACCAGTAGTCCCCTGCCCCCCACTATTTTTTCATTTTCCTTTCTTCCTTAATAATAGATTTTCAGCTGGGCTCGTGGGGGTCACCCGGAATGAAGACTACATTCCCACTTTAAAAAAAAAAAGGAGAAGAAGAAGAAGAAAAAGACTACATTTCCCAGCTTCCCTTGCAGCTAGGTGGGACCATGTGACTAATCACCACACAGAATGTATTGGGAAAGAGTCATCTGGTTTCCAAGAGCTTTCTTAAAAAATTATGTAGGTGCACATTTGCCTTCCTCTTCTTTATTCTCCATCCTGCTGCCTTGAATGGAGACCTACCGCCATCTCAGGCCCTGAGTTCAAGGCCAAGCACAGTGGCTCAAAAGGCAACTCTCATGATGGTAGGGATTTTTGTGTCCTCCCACCCCTCCCCCATCCCACTGCTGGAATGCCAGTGCCTAATTGATGGTGAATAAATACTTGCTGACTAACTGATTCAATAAGTGAATAAATGAATAAATCTGGGTCTCTGATGTACAAGGAACGTGATGTCAGCCTCATACCACCCAACCTGGGCTTTTACAGGAGGAAAAAAACAAACTTCTACAAACCCAAACCTCATCCCAATCAATAGAATATCAAAACATCCCATAACTGCTTTGTGCCACAGAAGGTTTATCTGAAATGTTATGCTAAACCTCAGTAAAAAATGCATTGTGAGATTCATCTTTTCAGTGTTGTGGATTATTTCACCATGACAAAATCTATCCTTTTGCTTGTTTAATAAGTTGAGGCTTTAATATTTCAAGTTCCTAAAATCGAGATACGCCTCTAACCTTGCTTTCTTCCTTACAATTCAAAGCACTGTAGAAATCCAACCCAGCCACGTTTCTCCTAACAACACTAGGGTATAGGTGAGTTAGCATCAAAAAGAACATTTTGGGGGCACCTGGGTGGCTCAGTGGGTTAACGCCTCTGCCTTCAGCTCAGGTCATGATCCCAGGGTCCTGGGATCAAGCCTCGCATCTGGCTCTCTGCTCAGCGGGGACCTGCTTCCTCCTCTCTCTCTGTCTGCCTCTCTGCCTACTTGTGATCTCTGTCCGTCAAATAAATAAATAAAATTTTTAAAAAATTAAAAAAAAGAGAACATTTTGTAAGATAAAGATGAGCTAATTTCCTTTCCTGATTAAGGGGAAATTTTCCATCTCATTCTCTGTCCAGTACACTTTGCTGTTTCTAAACCAAACAGGAACTTTACATGAAAGAGGTTAGTAAGAGTGGATTTAAACAAAAACAAGAATCTTTCTCATTTTTAAGAAAATCATTTCACTGCATTCACCCGTGTTTTCAGCCCTACTGATGTCTGAAAGGAATTAAGCCTTTGTACATTGCTCCCTAAAAGACAAGAAAAAAAGAATCTTTGTAGCTTTGGAAAAGACAGCAGGCTAGGGGAGCCTGGGTGGCTCGGTGGGTTAAAGCCTCTGCCTTCGGCTCAGATCATGATCCCAGGGTCCTGGGATCGAGCCCCACATTGGGCTCTCTGCTCCGCAGGGAGCCTGCTTCCTCCTCTCTCTCTGCCTGCCTCTCTGCCTAGTTGTGATTTCTCTCTGTCAAATAAATAAAATATTAACAAAAAAAAAAAAAAGACAGCAGGCTCTTTAATCCTGGTAGGCAAACAGGTGAGTATGGAAGTTCCACCGGGTCCTGGTTGCCTATTCTCAGAAGAAAGAGATGCTGGGAGGGTTTCAATAAGCTCCAAGAGAGTGGGGCAGCAGGTTAGATGAGGAATGGGCTTGCAGGAGAGTGGAGAGGGGTGAAGGGAGCGGGAAGAAGATCCATATGGACTGGCCCAGGATGTCTGCGCTCGAGCCCTTCCCAAGGACCGGCAGAGTTACAATTACCCATCAGCAGGACGGCAAAGAGAACACCCATGTGAGTTTTCACCCCTCCAATTCCTGGGCCTGGAGGGCCTCATGCTTCATTCCAAACTCACCGGGCTTTGAAGTTGTAGGAGGCCACGTATCAGCTATAGGTCATGTTGGATTCCCAAGTGGTCACCCAGTGACAGGTCCTGCTAGAGATTCCCGCTGCTAGAAGGAGCCCTTTGTTTGTAACCCTAGAGGAATCCTGGAAGGAGAATTTAATCAGGTGGCATCCTTGCTTGTCACCTCATTCTTCACCTGGACTAAACATGTCATGTTTGCTGTTACAGCTTTGACCCATAAGCCCAAATCCTGGATATTTCTAGATAGAACGTATCTGATATATAAATTCCCCTTCAGCAGGAAAAAAAAAAAATTAACTATTCCAGTAGTATAGTTTTTCCCAGAGCTAAGTTCCAAACTAGAACAGAGTGATATACCTTTAGAAACTGTGTTTTAAAACTCTGGGACCGTGTGATACTGTTTAATGACGGATCAGTGCTCTCTTGGACAGAATGCGGATTCCGGGGTGTGAGAAGGAGGGAGCAGGTAACAGATTAAAAAATAGCAAGAGAGGAGCATGTTCAGAGTGACATCCACCTATGAGGCCAGAACACGCAGCAAACGATGCCGTGGGGGGCGGGGGAAGAGATGAGGCTGGAAAGACTCCAGAAGATCAATGGACATTGGCAATGGAGAACCACTGACGATTTCAGAAGCTGAGGAGGACGGGTCAGGAAGGTGGCTACTTGGGTGGCTACTGGCCTGAGGGTAGGAGGGAGCCAGCGTGATGCCTGCCGAGGGATCCGAGGAGATGGAGAAAAAAGAGTAGCTTGGGAGGCGGACAGCAGAGATGGGGAGGTGTGGTGTGGACAGAGAGTTCGGGACGCCTCCAGAAGGGCCACGGGGGGACACCTCTGCCAAACCACCTGGGTTTACCTAACCCTCCCTTTTCCAGACTGCAGGGAAGCTTTCCATTTATCCTCACACTCTCCTCCCCTCCGTACGTCAGCAGGCAGAAGAATCCTGAGGCCCCACCTGAGCGCACAGGGCTGTCCGCAGTAACTCAACATCCTTCCAGGCGGCAAGCGGCGCCATTTCTCCAGCACTTCCTGTGTGCCCAGCCCGGCCCCAGGCTTCTCGCGCATTCTCTGGGTTTCCCACAACAACCTTTTATCTCATGCAGGCAAGCCGAGAGGCTAAGCCACATGCCTGTCTTCATGGCACAGAAGCAGCCAAACGGTGTTCAAACAAGGCCTACAGATTCCCCTCGATGAGATTATACTCACCCATATTCTATGGCTTCCAGACAAGGATCAGATTCAAAAACTAACCAGTTCTATACTGGTTTCATTTACAAGGTCTTTCATTCACGCATTCACTCAGTGAGTTAACACTGAATTCCTCCGAACACAAGGTATAAACCCAGTCAACCCCACACGGGTGCTGGGGGTGAGGAGAGGGCTCGTGGTTGTATAAGATCAAAGAAGAGTCCCTGTCTTCAAGTTCAAAAGCAGAGATCTGAGAAGGACAGCCTGGGCACAAAAGCCAGCCCACTGCCTGTTTTTATGAATAAAGTTTTATTGGAACTCAGCTGTGCCGGTTTGTTTACATGTCGTCTAGGGCTGGGTTTGAGAACTGGCAACAGACGCCGAATGCCCACAACTTCAAGTGTTTATTCTCTAGCCCTTTACAGAAAAAGTTGCCGACCCTCGCTCTAGAGTCAGAACCACAGAGGTCATATATGATGATAAAACCTAGAGTGTTGAAATGCCACAAATAAAAACCTGTGGGGATGGCAAGGAGAGACTAAAGCCACAGGCAGGATTCACCTAGGAAGTTTTCAAAATGCACATGAAACGATGGGCCTGGAGCCCATCTGCCTCCTTCTCCCATCCCTACGACCCCCACTCCCTAACCCCCCCATCTTCCCACCCTCCACCCCGGGCTGGTGCTAGCACAAAGTCCAGGATAAGGGAGGAGATGCTCTGGTGCTTGGAAACTAATCCTGGAAGTTCTCTTTCTAGAACAGCCAAAGTCATGGCAGTGGCCGGGCTCTGCTGAGCTGCCTGACCTTGAGCCAATCGATCTACCCCTGGTCCCCAGATACCAGCCACCTCTTACTGGCCTATCGGGTTGTGAGAAGCAAATGTGGGGGGCTGGGACTTGTGAAAAACTGAAGTGCTCTGTACTTCTTGGGGGTCCCCGGGGCACACCCATGTCTGCACAGACAGACCGCCCTGAGGGGAAGGGCGCCCGGCCCTGAAAAGCAAAAATGTCTGCCCTCAACGCAAAACCACTTTTGTCCCCAGCTCAGCACGCGATCTTTTATTGATTCCCTCACAATACAACTGGGTAGGTTACGAAAGAGTCCTCCCCTGAGAGGAGTCATTCTCGCAGCTGGGAACGTGTGGACATCCCACCCCAGGAGACCGCAGTGTGTTTTCACGGAGGCGGAGGCCGCCTGGAGGCTGGAGCCAGCTTGGGTTTATGCTGGAGGTATGGACCCAAGTGAACACATTTTGTCTGGAACCGTCACAAAGGGGTCCTTGCCTGTCCTCAGCCAGCTGGCCCAGGCCTGCGGGATGTCGTGTTCCCGGCTCCCTCGCCCTCCTCCAGGAAGCGCCTGCCCTGGCCCAGCGTCCTCGGTCCTTTTCCGCTCACACCCTGAGCCCACGTCCCAGCCCTGTCACGGCAGGCCGCAGCACCTGGCCGGCCTTCCTCCCGCCCTGGGCCAGACCCTCAGACGCAGGAGAAACCAGAGCTTGCTCAGCTGGCCAGCGCCTGTGCTTCCTGTCCAAGTGTTTGTGGCCGGGCTTCCTGCTGACGGAAGGGCGGCAGCAGCTCGCCTCTGACACCCCGAGAGGTGGCTCCCGGGGCCCAGCTTCTGAGCACGTCCAGCTGGCACCAGGCACGGGGGCTGCAGTGCGCTCAGGCAGCTGTTAGACGACATTCACGGGGACACTGGGGTCAGGCCTCGAGAGCCAGAAAGGGGATTCCTCCGGGAAGAGAGGAAGCTGTGAATCAGAGCAGAAAGCTGGGAGCTTGGGCTTGTGGCTGGTCCTGGGCCGACAGCCAGAGTCTGCATCACGGGCCCCCCACATTCCAGAGTGACAGACCCCCATCACTTCACTCTGGCCCACCTCCCTCACCACCTGCAAGCCTGGCCCCTGCCTCCCTCTGTGGCTCTCCCCCACGCAGCTTCCCTCTGCCCCAGGTGAATGGGGAACAGGGCTCGAGCCCCCACCCCCCGCCCCCGGCGATGACCTCACGACCTGGAAGATTTTACCTTCACAGACAATCAGCTTCCCTTTCACGAGTGGAAACTGGACAGTGAGAACATTTTCTGAGCATGCCATGTTTATTTTTCCACGTTTCAAGGGCACTGACATAGGAAATGGGGTTAGACTTGTTTTGTATAGCTCCAGAGGTCAAAACAAGCACTACAGTTTAAACAAGGAAAAACTAACCTGCAGAGAAAGGCTATCCCGTACAGTAGTGAGCATCCTGTGTCGGGAGGTATTCAACAGAAATCGTTTGCAGAGACTTTCAAGGGCTAGACCGTCAGCTCTGTGAGGATAAGGCCCATAGCTGTCTCCATTTCTGTCTCAGGACCAGCAGCCGGCACAGAATCCAGCAAAGAGCAGGTGCTCCAATTATTCGAGGAAGGAAGGGAGAGAGCGAGGATGGGACGGATCAGCTTTGAGGACCCTGGAGAAGAGATTCCTCCTTTAGGAGAGGGTTTGGACGAGCTGACTGGAATCCAGTTGCCTTTGATACTGTGGTTATAAGGCAAGGTTTATGGGTGCCCACTCTGAGGGGATACATTGACCCCAAAACAAAGCTGAGCTCCCTTCCTGTCGTGGTACGTGTTCCCAGGCACAAGCCTTTCTTTTCCTTTTTTTTTTTTTTTTTTTAAGATTTTACTTATTTATTTGACAGACAGAGATCACAAGTAGGCAGAGAGGCAGGCAGAGAGAGAGGAGGAAGCAGGCTTCCTGCTGAGCAGAGAGCCCAATTCGGGGCTCGATTCCAGGACCCTGGGATCATGACCTGAGCCTAAGGCAGAGGCTTTAACCCACTGAGCCACCCAGGCTCCCCCAAGCCTTTCTATCTAAACATTCTACAGTCCACAAATCCCCTGACACACATTTTGTTGCTCACTTCTACAGAATCCTGGAAAATGCAGCCTCCATTTGAGAGATGTGTAGTTGAGGCTCAAAGATGGTAAGCGGCTTGTCTGAGTTGAGACTTAGCCTCAGGTCTCTTGCTCCCGAGTCCCACCGCCCTCCTAACATGCATGTTAGTCTGCCTTACTGCCTGCCACAGATCTTTCTGTCCCTCAAGGCTGATATTATGGTCAAACCTAGTGTTTGGTCAAGCACCAGAAGTTCCTGTAGCCTTTGAAAAATGCACAAAAAAAAACAAGAAATGGTTCTTTCTCTGCCTCAGTCCCAGCAGGGAAAATGCTTAGGCATTACCACTAATTGTAGTAACCTCATAGAGGATCTGGGACAATTTCCAGAGGCAAGTTGACTTTCCAGGGCCAACCCTCTCGATCACCCTGTTGGAGGGATACAATCTCTTCCAAAAGTCTGACTAGCTGGAGATTAGGCAGGTCGCTTTGCTTGTTTGCCCTCTGATCCTGGCCCTCCCCTCCCTAGGCTCCCTCCCCTTCCCTCCAGGGGGCTGACCCCTGCAGGTTACGTTTGCCAAGGCCCCAACAGCCACAGCCAGGAAGATAGAAACCAGAGTCTTTCTACCCTGGAAGGTCATCTCTGTGGTGCCAGTTCCTGCCAGGAAACCTCCACCAGGGTTTCTGTCTCTCTGGTTCTGGAAACACCATCTCCTCTCTATGACTTTCCACCTGAGAATTCTCCTGTGGTTGCTGCTCACAAGGCTGCCTTTCACCCTTGTCTGTCCCTTTCAACTCTTCCGATGCCTGCATAACCATAACTGTGGAGGTTTCTGGAATGGGTTTTGCTTTCTGCCTGGCCTGTGACCAATTCCATGTCAGCGCGAGTCTGCTGAGACCCAGCCCAGAGAGGGTTAAACACACGGAATTATGGGACAGTTTTATCTTGACCACCTGTAAGGGAAGTCGAAAAGGCAGGCCGGCCAGAAGGCTCCTGAGGGAAAACCAGGTCTGCAGTTGCCTGGAGAGGAAGAGTGAGGCCAAGTGTACCATGGGTCTGCACAGGAACCAGGGGACCTGGGGTTGGCCCAGCTGTCTCATCCCAGGCCCCTTTTCTTCTCATAAGACTCCACCCACCCCAGCATCCTTCAGTGCTATGACACCGTCGGTGCTTCTCCCACATGTGGGCCACACAGCGTGACTCAGCCTCTCAGAGCTGGGAGCGGGCCAAGCTGCTGGGTCCACATCATCTCTGCGGAGCTGGAAGAGGAGGGCCTGCTCAGAGATGGCGGCAAAGGGAGCAGGTGTCTTTTCTCCCGGCTCCTATACCTGTGGCATCCGGGATTCAGAGAAGAGAGTCACAGACACTTCCTTCCCTCCCCTGCCTCACCCCACCGCCCCAGGCCCTCACTCCCTCACGCCAAAAGGATCCAACAAGGACCTTTAACAGTCTTGCCTGGACAGGGACCCCAGGGAAGGCCATGTTCTCTGAAAATACCATTGGTGAGCACAGCTACATCATATAGAGAGGAGGAAGGCCAGGCCTCACCTTCAGATTTTATGTAGACCTACTACGTGCACGCTTGCCCCAAGGTAAGTACTTTCACATATTTTATGTCACTTCATCAGACTGTAATGGGAGAGAAACAGACCCCTCCCCAAAATACATCAGACCCCAATCGATGTTTCTTTATTGGCTACCTGCCAGGTATGCGGCGCTCTACAGAGACAAGTAGACTGAGCTTCCTGCCTTCTAAGAAACTTCAGAACCTGGGATCTGAAATCAGCCAGACCTGGCTGGGTTTGACTCCACAGTGCAGCAATCAGTGCACATGTGATCTTGGGCAAATGACACTTGTCCCTGAGCCTCAGTTTCTTCATTTATAAAGCGGGCATAAGAATGCTCTCATCTCATTGCGTTGTTGAAGGATTCATATAGGTAACATGCTTAGCATGTGGCCAGTACTTGGTTAACACTCTTCAGAAAATGTTGGCTCTGACTTCGTTAAATTAAAAAAAAATCTAGATTACACACACAGCCCCCATGAGAAGCATTTTTGGAGGCTGCCCACTACTTCTGTTCACACTATGGGTACATCACAAAGCCTTCTGACTCCAGAATAGGATAAAATATGGCTCTTCCTCTCTCAGGCTGGAAGTTGCCAGCAAAGCTGACCTCAGAGGAATCCCACACGCACTCAGTCCCCCCGACAGGCCCTGCTGCTGAGTTGCCGGATGTCCGCTGAGGTCCAAGGCTTGGAGAGTTTCCGGGACTGGCGGGGTCATACTGTGGCTGGGCCATGCCCGGCAGCCCCACCCTTCCTGGCAGCCTGGCCTCCTCCTTGTCTCTGAAAGCCTGCCAGTGCAGAGGGAGGGCGGACCAAGGGAGATGGAAGGTCCTGCTGGGATGTTTGCCCTAAGGAAAGCCTGAGGGAGGGGGGAGAGGAGCAGGAGGAGGAGGTTCCAGCCTGGCAGCCCGTCCACTCCACCCTCCCATCCTGCCACGCAGAAAATCCCGTCTCTGGAAGTGCCGAGTGCTCCTCCTAGTGGGGAAGGAGTAATGCAAAATCCCGGTGGGCAGCCTTGCCGCCCCCTTCCCCCCACCCCCACCACCTCCCAACAGGCGCCTTGGCCCACCCCCACCCTCCTCACACACACGGGGAGAGGAGAGCCACCTCAGCCAGGCCTGTTGGTGACACCCGTCCTGGCCTACAGCTCTTCCCAGCTGAAAAAGCCCTTTCACATCCAGTTCCCACACTCAGCAGTGTTTCAGAGGGTACATTTTTTTTAACACCTCCTGTCCCAGACAAGAACATGAAGTCCCTCCCTGGTGGTCAGTCTCTGGCCAAGCTGGGACTAGACACCCGGGCTTTTCATCCCACTTGCTACAGGTTTTGTTCGAGGCAGTGCATTCAACAGCAGCAGAGAGGGAGAAATGGTTCCCTTCTTGCCCCCTGCCTGCCCCCTCCATCTCCAGGCCTCACAGGAGCATGACACTGTCCTGGGAACAAGACTGCTTCTTTCATGTGTTCCTCAGTCACAAGAGCCTCAGTGCCCCGTGGTAGCCTGAACAACACCCCCCCCCCCTTTTCCTGCAGGAGCTGCCTGTCTCTTTAAACCCCACCTCTCTCAGAGCCAGACTTCCCTTCCACCAGCAGGAGAAAGGCTTTCTGCTCAGTGTGGTCAGATCTAGGAATCCATAAGTCTTCTCCCCAAGCTATCCCCGCAACCACACGGAAGCTCTGCTGAGCCCGGGGAAGCCCAGATAGTGGGGAAGTGGGGGCAGCAGCCAGGACTGACTTCAGCCCTGTGGGCCCTGTGGTTCCTCAGGTTGGAGAAGGGCTGTTTTGAAGCCACTCACTCATCAAGGAGAGGGAGGTGACTCTTGTCCTGTCTTCTTTGCTAAAAACATCGTCCTTCCTTTGAGCTCTCCAGAGGCTGGCCTCCCACTCTGGATGCCCCTGCATGCAGCCCTGGGGATTCCCAGTCCCGGTGACGATCCCAGAGGCCTAGCTTAGAGACCAGCTGCCACTGGCCTGGCCTGGCTCCTACAGAAGAGGGGTTCTCACGGGGAAGGTTTCCCAAGCTGCTCTCCTCCCTGGGAGAGAGGAGGAGGCCAGCTCTCTGCTCCCCATCCAGATCCTGCCATGGGTCAGAGCTGGGCCCGAGCTCAAGGACAGACTGACCAGACAGTGACCTATGTTTTCCGGGAAGGCAGCCAGTCCTTGTGCCCTCGGTCTTCCAGGCACTGAGGAGAGTGACAGAGCAGGCACCTGCCACCATCCTGGGTAGGCCTCCCCCAGGCCCCAGCAGGGCGGCCATGCCTGGCTCTGGTCTCTGGGCCAGAACGTTGCCCCAAGAGGGGACCACTATGCTCAGCCTTTTCCCTTGGCCACTGCTTCATGAACCAAACAGTGCGGCGTGGAAGGGAACAAGGGGCACAACTGCGGCCTCAGGGTTGG